>NC_140140.1:615000-3015000 GCF_964035555.1 Netta rufina
CTAACTCTAACCCTAATCCTAACGTCTGCCCGCGGACCTAAACCTAACCCTCTAACCCTAACCCTAATCCTAAACCTAACACTAACCCTAAACCTAACCCTAAACCTAACCCTAACCGAACCATAACCCTAACCCAACCGTATCCGTAACCCTTACAGTAACCTAACCGTAACCCTAACACTAACCCTAAACCTAACCCTAAACCTAACCCTTACCCTAACACAACCCTAACCCTAACCCAACCTTAACCCGAACCCTAACCGGAACCCGAACCCTAACAGTAACCATAAACCTAAGACCCTAACCCTAAC
The DNA here is from genome assembly GCF_964035555.1 of Netta rufina. NCBI lineage: Eukaryota > Metazoa > Chordata > Aves > Anseriformes > Anatidae > Netta > Netta rufina. The sequence continues at coordinate 615,312 of NC_140140.1, forward strand.
CCTAACCTTAACCCTAAACCTAAACCTAACCCTAACCCTAACACTAAGCCCTAACCCTAACCCGAAACCAAATCCTAACCCTAACACTAACTCTTACACTAAACCTAACCTGAACCCTAACCCTAACCCGAACCCTATCCCGAATCCTAACCCTAACCCTAACCCTAACCCGAACAGTAACCCTAACCCTAACCCTAAACCTAACCCTAACCCTAGCCCCTAACCCTAACCCTAACGGCTGCCCGCGGATCTAATCCTAACCCTCTAACTCTAACCCTAACCCTAACCCTAACCCTAACCCTAAACCTAACCCTAACCCTAACCCGAACCCGAACCCGAACCCTAACCCTAACCCTAACCGTTACACTAAACCTAACCTGAACCCTAACCCTAACCCTAACCTTAACCACTAGCCCCTAACCCTAACACTAACCTTTACCCTAACCCTAACCCTAACCCTAACCCTAACCCTAACCCTAAACCTAAACCTAACCCTAACCCGAACCCAAACCCGAATCCTAACCCTAACCCTAACCCTAACCGTTACACTAAACCTAACCTGAACCCTAACTCTAACCCTAACCCTAACCCTAACCCTAACCCTAACCCTAACCCGAACCCGAACCCGAATCCTAACCCTAACCCTAACCCTAACCCTAACCCTAACCCTAACCCTAACCCTAACCCTAACCCTAACCCTGACCCTGACCCTCTAACCCTAACCCTAACCCTAACCCTAACCCTAACCCCTAACCCTAACCCTAACCCTAACCCTAACCCTAACCCTAACGGATCTAACCCTAACCCTAACACTAACCCTAACCCTAGCCCTAACTCTAACCCTAACCCTAACGGATCTAACCCTAACCCTAACCCTAACCCTTACCCTAACCCCAATGGCGGATCTAACCCTAACCCTAACCCTAACCCTAACCCTAACCCTAACCCTAACCCTAACCCTAACCCTAACCCTAACCCTAACCCTAACCCCTAGCCCCTAACCCTAACCCTAACCCTAACTCTAACCCTCTAACCCTAACCCTAACCCTAACCCTAACCCTCTGACCTTAACCCTAACCCTCTAAACCTAGCCCTAACCCTAACCCTAACCCTAATCCTTACCCTACCCTTATCCTTACCATTACTTTATCCTTTAACCTAACTCTTACCCTTACCCTAACCCTTACCCCAACCCTTACCCTAAACCTGACCCTTTCCCTAAACCTAAACCTTATCCCCACCCTAAGCCTTACCCTAACCCTTACCCTAACACTTACCTTTGCCCTAACCCTTACCCTTACCCTAATCTGAACCCAAACCCTAACCCTAATACTCTCACCCTAACCCTTACCCTAACCCTAACCACAACCCTAACCCCTAACCCCTAACCCCTAACCCTTACCCTAACCCTCTAAACCTACCCCTAACCTATCCCTAACCCTAACCCTCTAAGCCTAACCCTAAGCCTCTAACCCTCACAATCACCCCCAACCCCAACCCTCACCCGAAACCCTAACTCTAGCCCCAGCCCTAGCCCCTAACCCCAGCCCTAGTTTCCGAGAACTACATCTCCCGGTATGCTCTGGGCATTCAACATGGCCTCCCGGAAGTCCCGAATCCGACAACTACATTTCCCGGCATACTCTGGTTACGCAACATGGCCTCCCGGAAGTCCGGAGTACAAGAACTACATCTCCCGGCATGCTCTGGGCACACAATATGGCCTCCCAGTGCCGGAAAACTACACCTACCAGCATTCCCCGGACAGCCGGTATGGACTATCACAGGCCGAGTGCTCGAGAACTGCATTTACCAGCACTCACTGGAACCCTCACCGCCCTTACAAAAAAAGCCTCAAGCCCTAACATCAAAAAAACCTCGGAACCCCTACAGACCTAACCCAAACTATTTACCACACTAAACCCCTGAAGACCTATGCCTAAACCCCCTAACCCAAAATCTTAGGATGATCAAAACCCAAACCCAACCCAAAACGTTAGGATGCTCAAAGCCCTAGCCCAAAAACTTAGGGCGCTCCAAACCCTAACCCCAAAACAAAACCCTAACCCAAAAACTTAGTGTTATACACCATGAATGTTTGTTCATTGTCTTTTGTATTATAAAAACAAGGAGTTCTGTTTGAGGAGCGGGAGTTGCGAAAGCTCCCTGCTGAAGTAAGGAGCTGCATAATGCTTGCCTAGACACTATGAAAATTCTTTTGCGTAACGTAACAGAAAAGAGACCCCCCCAACCCATTCTCCTTCTGCATCTCAGTTGCCTCTTTTGTTCAAAGACAGTGTTGCAAAGCTCATGTAACCATCTCCTGATAAGTTGCTAAACTAGTGTATCAACATACATGCCTTCCTGTCTCACGCTGGGCCAACATGACCAAATAATAAAAGAAGTTGAACCACAACGCGGAGGAAGACTACGGCCTTCATCTTCACGACCACCAGAGGGACAGAGACGACCCCCTAGCAACAGTGCGCGCAGTCGCAGAATATACCAGGATGTGCTGCGTAATCCCAGAATTACCAAGATATAAAAAGGGACCTTGGCGGGGGTGAGGTGCGTGCCGTTGGCAGAGCTGAGACTCCCCGGCCGCCCAGTGCTGTTTTGCTTGATATTTGCTCACTCAATAAATTCCTTTCTATGATTAATACAATGCTCTCTGAAAATTAATTAAGGGGGCAATTTATAACACTTTGGACGCTCAAAACACAAACCCAAAAACTTTGGACGCTCAAAACCCTATCCCGAAAACACTAGGATGCTCCAAACCCTATCCCGAAAACTTAGGACTCTCCAAACCCTATCCCGAAAACATTAGGACGCTCAAAGCCCTAACCCAAAAACATTAGGATGCTCAAAACCCAAACCCAATAACTTTGGATGCTCAAAACCCAAACCCAAAACATTAAGACGCTCCAAACCCTATCCGGAAAACATTAGGAAGCTCAAAACCCTTTCCCGAAAACTTAGGATGCTCAATACCCAAACCCAAAACATTAAGATGCTCAAAACCCTAACCCAACTACTTAGGATGCTTAAAAGCCTATCCCAAAAAATTAGGGCACACAAAAGCCTAACCCCAAAATTAAGATGCTTAAAATCCAAACCCCCAAAATTAGGATACTCAAAACCCTGGCCCTGGAGAACCTAACCTGAAAAAAAAAAAAAAAAAAAAAAAAAAAAAAAAAGAGATCTTAAAACCCTAACCGTAAATGACTGGCCAAAAATAAAACCTTAAGACTCTAACCCTAAAAAACATATCAACACTACAACCCAAAAAACTCTAATACCCTAACACGCTAACCCTGAAACCCTTAAAACCCTAACCCCCAAATCCTTAAAATCCTAACCGTTAAAACTCCAACCCTAAAAACCTTAATATCCTAAACATAAACCCTGAAACCCCTTACCCTGAAACCCAACCCTAGTGCCCAATCCCTGAAACCTTAAAACCCTGAATCAATCTGTAGCAAATAGCATAGGCTGAGTCGAGGATCTCAGTACAGTTGTATTATTATTTGAGATTACAATGGCGGGTGTCCCACAAGCAGGAGGGTGCCTACTAATTCCATACACAGTTTATACACTTTTTTTTTCTGCCGAGGACCGGGACCCTCCCCTGTTTCCCCTTTAACTGTGCTATTCAAGGTTCATAATCTAGCTGGTGCTTCACAGAAAATACACAGCTGCTGGCCTGTTACAAGTCACATTTCTTTTGAGGTTTTTACTCTTTGAGGTGGTAATGTTTCTTACGCCGTGATTTCCACCTAATTGCTGTAAGGATTCTGGTCGTCTGCGTTTTACAAGGTTGTCTGTTATAATAAATAATAAAAGTCCCAAATAGGATTACAATCAAAGTTTACAATTCACGGAATGAATAGAGGTAAGCAAACAGCGCTGGGTGCGCCAGGAGTCTCTGCTCCACCAAGACGCACACAAGTTACATCAGGCGGCTGGTTTTTATGCTGCTAGGCTAATACATATTCATTACTACTTCTACAAAAGGCAGGGTTATTCTAATTAGTTCCCAGAATCCAAACCCTCCCACTGGTGCAGGCGTTATCAGTCTCTGGTGGTCCCTCTGGGGGCCGCTTGTACTGAAGGCTCGTAGTCTTCCTCCCAGGCTTTTCTCTTGTCCATCTCCTTTGTCCATCTTGGCTGGATGGCAGACACTTGCATAGTGTCCCATGCAACAGTTGTAATAGTTAGCAGTTATTCTGAAACCCCTTTGTTCTCTTATCCCCTATTGACCGGAATTGCTGGACCATTCCTTTGCAAGATACAAGAACTATATATATTAACCACTCTGGTTTTCTCAGACTTGTGGTTATACAAGGGTATGTAAGACAGAAGGTCACATTTCATCATATCATGCGGCCCGAGCATTGTTCCATATTGACACGAATCAGATGAACTCATTTCACACTGTTAAGCTGTCTTATCACTGCAAGCATATCTCAATACCACCTTCCTTCCCTCTACAGGATGTAACTGCGCAAAAACAACATTTTTATTCCCACAACCTTGATCCCCTTACCCTGAAATCCTTATTCCCCTTAAACCTAACAACTCTAACCACAACCCTAACCCTTATTATCAACTGTTATAAATTAGACCACACAATTTTCTGGTCTATTGAAACTATTTTATTAATCAAGTAAGCAGGTACAAACAAAACAGAGCTGGGCGGCTGGGGAGTGTCTGCTCCGCAACAGCACGCAATGTCCCTTTCCAGGGTTGCTGTTTTATAGCAGTCGAATTCCAGCTTATCAGGACTTGTTGAACTGGCTGAGGCTGCGCAGTCTATTGTTGAGAGGGGGGTCGTTATTCCTCTGCTTCGTGTTCAGGTGGGGGAAGTGAAGCTGATAAAGGAGGCATTGGGGAGGTATTGGGGAGGCAAGGACAATCCCCAGACATGGACTGTATATCTCGAAACAAGACACTGGAACTCATGATAAGGAAGCGGCAGACGGACAGAGAAACAAATGTAAGGACTATAAATCTCAAAACTGGACATTGGAATTCATTATAAAGATACAACAAACGGGACAATTAGCAACAACCAGCTCTTGCAATTAAGAAACATGCCAATTCAGCAGATTCCTGACCAAAGGTGAAAAGTACACTGTGAGGAAGACTCGGGGTCTTCCTCCCAAAGACCCTTGCCCACGTCCCAAAGACCCCTGCCCACAATTCTTGGGAGGCTCTGCGCAGGCGCAAGGTGCCAAAAGGCTAATTAGCATGAGAAGCGAGGGAAGGCAGGGATAGGTAATGAATATGTATAGGTGCTTGTAGAATATTGATAGATTGATTGTATAAATTCAAGACTGCTTTCCGCTTTGGGTATGCACGATAGGTGGAGAGATCCCCCGTGCATCCAGCGCTGCAATAAAGAATAGACCACTTAAAGGAATTTCGGCTTCGATCTTTGAATCAATTTGGCGACCCAGATGGGACAACCTCTCTGCCGGACCGCAGGACCTGCTGGGAACAGGACTCCCTAGGGTACCCCCGGGATTTCCCGGAGGGACTCCTCGACTCACCGGATCACTGCGGAGCCAGACAAGGACCCCATCATTGTAAGTGAGTATATTCTTTATTCTGGTTTGGTTTTCTGGTAGACCGGTCATCTGGAACTGTCTGTAAGTCAGAAGGTGATCTTCTGCGAGGCAGTGTTTGGTATATACTTTGTGGTTAGCACCATAAGTACATGTTTGGGGACCTTAAGGAAGGAGCTCGCTTTAAGGTCCATCTGGAATTGTGTTGCCTATTTCGGTTTTCTGACTCATGGAGTGTGGTATTTAACTCTTGTTATTGTTACTGTGATTTTGGCTATTTTCTTGGTGATAATTGTATGTTCGTGGCGTTGTTATAAGAAAGATATCGTTACAGTGTTACATATTTTGGTTTTCTGACTTATCGCATGTGGAATTTGACTCTGACTATTGTTATTGTGATTTTGGCAATATTCCTGGTAATAGTAATAGTTTCGTGACATCGCTATTGAAAGATATTGCGTGCCCACATTTTTGTAAGTGATACGTGTATTCTGAAAGTGTGAACTGGAAAATGGGGGGGCAAACAAGCAGTGAAATTTTAAAGAAAAGTGCATTGGTATGTGTTTTGAGTCACTGGAAGGATATTGGAGGATCTGCTGGTGGAAGTGTGAACAGGAAAACATTGATAAAATATTGTAATCAATGGTGGCCGCTTTATAAGCTGGAGTGTGGAGAAAAGTGGCCCCTAAATGGAACTTTAAACTATAATATTTTGCTACAGGTAATGTTGTGTGTTTTTTTTTTTGAGAAGGAGAACAGGATGAAATGTTGTATACTGATGTTGTTTCAGCATCTTGGTGGGACAAGGTACGGAATTAAGTTGGCCCCTGACTGAGCCTTTGATGATGGCATTAGAGAAGTACAGGCTGGAGAAAGATAAAGGAAGTGTTCTTGAAGTGTTAAAAGGGTTCTTGAAAGTGTTAAAGGTGTTTGAAGTTGAATGAGCAGGGAAAGAGGATGTAGGAATGTTAATAGTTCTGCCTCAGCCCGAGACAGGCAGAGATCTTAAAATCATGGGTGTTAGCCCTTTAGGGCAAAGGGACCATGATGGGTCCGAGAGAGTTGTCACAGAAACAGAAAAGCAGTCAACTCTAAAACAACCTGAGTTCATGTGCGAGCTCAGATTGCTGATGGGACCGTTCAGGGAACTGTGGACAATTGCATTCCCCTGACCGACCCCCACTAAGACCCGAATCATGCTGAAAATTATGAACGGTTAAGTAAATACTAAAACCTGGATGAATTGGGAATTGAGAATATGCTTCCAACAAGGTCTAAAAGAAACCCCTATGGAATTTTTGGACCAACTCTGAAATGTAATGAAAATAAATAAATAAATAAATAAATAAAACAAAACGGTTTGGACCTGGCTTTGGAGGACAAATTGACTAGCCTTTTCCTAGGGTAATCAACCCCTGATTTCAACAGGAATAACGGGGACCTGGGGAATCTACCCTAGTGGATCCTCCACTGGTTATAATGAAGCTAGGGGAAGAATGGAAGTGAAATTTCTTATTGCTATGGGGCAACGTATTCAGTTCTAAATCAAGCATTAATGCCTTCACAGAATTATTATCTTAGGGTAAAAGGTGTGTCGTGGTTTAACCCGGCCGGCAGCTAAACACCACGCAGCCGTTCGCTCACCCTCCCCCTCCCTCTCTGGGACGGGGGAGAGAAATGGAAAGTGAAGCCTGTGAGTTGAGATAAAGACAGTTTAATAAGACAAAATAATAATAATAATAATAATAATAATAATAATAATAATAATAATAATAATAATAATATGATGATGATGATGATGATGATGATGATAGTACTCCTACTAATAATGTGTACAAACAAGTGATGCACAATGCAATTGCTCACCACCCGCTGACCGATGCCCAGCCTAACCCCGAGCAGTCCAGCCCCCCTCCCCCTGGCTAGCCACCCCTATATATTGTTTAGCATGACGTCAGATGGTATGGAATACCCCTTTGGCTAGTTTGGGTCACCTGTCCTGGGTCTGTCCCCTCCCAGCTCTTACTGCACCCCCAGCCTGCCTGTTGGCAGGACAGAACAAGAAGCTGAGATGTCCTTGGCTTGGTATAAGCACTGCTCTGCAACAATTAAAACATCAGGGTGTTATCAACACTCTTCTCATCCTAAGCCAAAACATAGCATTCTACCAGCTACTAGGAAGAAAATTAACTCTGTTCTAACTGAAACCAGGACAAGGTGTAACCAAAAAGGCTTATTTTTGTGAACCTTTGAAGTACAAGTTAGGGAAACAATGGGGCATACACAGATTTTTATCTATGCCTAGCTCCTCATGGGCACTCTTAGGTAGAGATTTATTAGAGCAATTAGGAGCAGAAATTGTCGCTGAATAAGGGAAAATGGAATTAAGAAGAGGAGAAGAACAACTAAAAAATGTGTTAAGCTTGGCACTAATACAAACTAAAAGTGAAATACCTTTAGAGATCACAGATCAAGTATGTCCAGGAGTTTGGGCTACCGAAGTCCCTGGAAGAGCTAAAAATGTGACCTTAATAATTATTAAATTAAAGCCAGGAGAGAAACCCGTTAAGGTTAAGTAATATCCTTTGAGGATAGAAGATAGGAAAGGAATTAAAGACATAATTGATAAATTTTTACAGTATGAATTATTGATTGAATGTGAATCAGAATACAATACACCCATATTGCCAATTAAAAAGGCAAATGAAAAAAGCTATAGGTTAGTTCAGGATTTGAGGACCATAAATAAAATCACCGAGGATATACATCCAGTAGGGGCAAACCCTTATACTTTGCTGACTAAATTAAAGAATAGTCAAGTCTGGTTTACCGTACTGGATTTAAAAGATACCTTCTTCTGCCTAGGCTTAGCCACAGAAAGCCAAAACCTATTCGCCTTTGAATGGGAAAACCCTGATTCAGGCAGAAAAACGCAGCTTACGTGGACAGTACTACCTCAAGAATTCAAGAATAGCCCCACTATTTTTGGAAACCAATTAGCAAGGGAACTCGAAACTTGGATGCCTCCGGACACTGAAGGTGCTTTGTTACAATAGGTAGATGATCTCTTAATAGCTACCGAGACTAAAGGCAGTTGTATTCAATGGACTATAAGTTTTCTTAATTTTCTGGGTTTAAATGGATATCAAGTCTCTTGACAGAAAGTCCAGCTGGCTCAACAAAGTGTGACCTATCTGGGATTTGAAATTTTGGGAGGACAACGAGAACTAGGAACTGAACATAAGGAAGTCATTTGCCGGACTCCAGAACCTCAAATGGTAAAGGAGCTACAAACCTTTTTAGGAATGACAGGTTGGTGTCGCCTTTGGATTTATAATTATGGATAGCACTGCGGCAAAGCGCAAGCGGCAAAAAGGATGTCTTGTGGTAAGGAATTTCAGAGTCTGGTTTCACTCAAGGATGTTTACCCAACACCCCCTCCTGCTATTTGCTTGCTTAATCCTTTCCCTTATAAAGGCCATTAAATTGTACAACCTTATCTCCTCAGCAGATTCTCCAAATTCCTCAAAGACAATGAACAAACCCCCACTAATTTATCACATCAACCCCCTAACGCTAATGACACTGACCTTAATCCAAACCCCAAACTGCCCCTAACCCCAGACAACCAACAACGAAACACACACACACAAAGATGGAAACTACAAAAAAGGCAAAACCCTGGATACAGGCCCCAAATCACAAATACACAAGCAAAACGCTACAGAAAAGCCCCAGACGCAGGCCCCAAATGCTACAGCTAGGCCTCAAAAGCTCAAGATGCAACCCAAAGCAAAAATGCAGACCCCAAACGTTACAGAAAAGCCCCCAAACCCAGGCTGCAGATGTCTACAAGCAGACCCCAAACTGCCAACAGAAGCAGGCACCAACCACACCCAGATGCAGACCCCAACTGCCCACAAGCAGCTCCTACCCCACCACCCCCTCCCAAGAACTGGACTCCACCCAGACACTGGCCCAAGACCCGGGCCCGCCCCCCGCCACCCCCCCCTACCCTCCCCCCCGACACAGGTGTACAAGCAGCTCACAACCCGCCCCTTCAGAGACCGGTCCCAACCCCCCACCCCCCCCCCAAGACATGGGATGCGGAGGTGTACAACCAACTCCCAACTCCCTCCCCCTCAAAGGGAGGCCCCAAAGACCCCCAAATGGAGGCTCCTAGAGTGAACAAGCACCTCCCAACTCCCCCAGGCACAGCCCCCCCCCCCCCCCCAAACACAGGCCACAAAGGAGTATAAACAGCTCAGACCCCCCTCCAAGACCATGGCCCCTATAGTGTACAAGCAGCTCCCAATCACCCACAGATGCAGGCTCCAACCCCTCTCAAAAGGGAGGCACCTAGAATGTATGAGCAGCTCCCAACCCCCCTAAACATAGGTCCAATAGTGCACAAGCAGCTCCCAACCCCCCTCAAATACAGACCCCAAAAGTGTACAAGTAGCTCCCCCCTCAGAGACAGGACCCAAAGGTGTACAACCAGTTCCCAACACCCCTGAGACACAGGCCCCAACCTCCCCCCCAGACACAGGGCCCCAAATTCTACAAGCAGCTCCCAACCCCTGCCAGGCAGGCCCCCTACCCTATACAAGCAGCTCCCAACCCTCCCCCCCCTCCCGAGGGAGGCCCCCAAGCCCCCCACAAACACAGGCCCCTACAGTGTACAGGCAGCTCCCAGCCACCCCCAGATGCTGGCCCCAAAGTTGTACAAACAGCTCCCAGCCACCCTGCAGAAACAGATTCCTACATTGTACAAGCAGTTCCCAGCCCGCTAGACACAGGCCCTGACCCCCCACAGATGCAGGCCCCAAAGGTGTACAAGCAGCTCCCACCCCTCCCCCAGACGCAGGTCCCAAGCCCCCCCCCCCCAAACACAGGCCCCTACAACCAGCACCCAACCCCCTACCCCCGATGCCAGCCCCAAAGGTGTAGAAGCAGCTCCAAACCTCCTCCCTCAACCCAGGCTCCAACAGTGTACAAGCAGCTCCCAACCAACCCTCCCCTTCCCCCTCCTCCCCTCCGCCCCCCCCTCCCCCCCCCCCCCAGACACAGGCTCCAAAGGAATACAAAGAGCTCCCACCCCTCCCCCAGATGCTGGTCTCAACCCTCCCCCCCCCAGAAGCAGGCCCCAAAGGTGTAGAGTCAGCTCCCAACCCCCTCAATGCTGGCCCCAAGGGTCTACAAGCAGCTCCCCCCTTGCCCCCAGATACCGGCCCCCAGACACAGACCCCAAAAGCCTAATCACAGGCCCTGAACTCTAGAGGCAGGCTCCAAAACCCAGGACAAAGCCCCACTGGTTTGAGACAGGGCCCAAATCCCAGGCACAGGCCCCAAACGCTAAACATATGCCAAAAAAAGTATTAGTGCTAGTGCCAAATGTTACAGACAGGCCCAAAAGCCCGAGATGCTCAAGGCTGAGACGTAACTTGGCTTTCTGAATTACTGGAAAGCAGCTTTCATTCTCAGATAATTGTGTGCAGGCTAGATAGGATGGGGCTTCAGGCACCTCTTCACCTGAGGAAACACACTGCCATCAGGCACCGCTGTGCCAGACAAGCTTTTTCTGCTAGAACACCCTACTCAGATGCACTGTGGCATTCAAGTGAACTGCTTTCATGCAAATATAATGACTGATGTTACAACCCACCTTGCCTGTGGCACCTGATGAACAGAAGAGTAAGCCACCGCAGCGCTTCAAAACCATCCCTGCACGTGCCGCTCCTTGTCGCTCTCTGGCCTTATCTCATATCCTTAGTCACTTCTGTGGAGAGCCTGCCACAGCACCTGCAAAGCAAGACGGACACCTTTCATAGTCACCTTGTGCTACTTGGTTGTTCTGCTCCAACCCAGCTCATGACCAGCCCCTCTTCTTACACAGCTCTTCAGAGTGCAGTTTGCTCCTTTGAGCCTGTGCGAGACACCTGTGAAAGAAAAAGAAACGCATAGGCCGATGCAGCATCCAAAGACACAGCACAACTAGGTAAATTACTCTCATCTGCTCCCTTACCTCTGCCGCTTACCAGTCCCCGAGGCAGATGCTTCAATCTACCCTCTTCAAACTGCTACAACACCTCTAAAAGACAAAGAGGGGATGCTTAGAGGAACAGTGAGACCTACAACACAACAACTGCTACATCTGTTCCTCGCTCACCTTGCCAGAGGCAGCTCTGCGTGTGATGTCCCGGGTTGTACACTGCGTTACCTAACCCTTACCCTAGCCCTTCTTACCCTTACCATTACCCAAATCCTTACCTTTACTTTTTCCTTACCCTTACTCTTTCCTTTAACCATAACCTTACCCTTACCCTTAGTCTTATACTTCCCGTTACCCTAACACATACCCTAACACTTTCCCTTACCCTTACACTTACCCTTACCATAAGCCGTACAATAACACTTATATGTACACTTACGCTTACACTTACCCTAGCAATTACTCGTACAATTACCCTAACCCTAACCCTTAACCTTACCCTTACCCATACCCTTACCCTTACCCTTACACTTACCCTAAATATTACCCTTACCCTTAACCTAACCCTAAACCTTACCCTTATCCTAACACTTACCCTTACTGTAACCCTTACCCTTTCTGCTACACTTACCCTTAGTCTAAATCTAACCTTACACTTACTCTTAACCTTAACCTTACCCTTAAACTTAACCTAAAACTTACCCTTACGCTTCCCTCACCCTATCCCTAAAATTAACCCTAACCATTACCCTAACATGTACCCTTAACCTAACCCTAACCCTAACCCTAACCCTAACCCTTACTCTAACCCTTACCCTGATCCGTACCCTTACACTTACCCTTACCCTTACACTTACCCTAACCCTTCCTCTTACCCTTTCCCTTACTCTTACCATAACCTGTACCCTAACACTTTCTCGTACCCTTACCCTTAACCTTATGCTAACCCTAACCCTTACCCTTACCATTACCATAACACATACCCTAATGCTTATCCTTACCCTTACACTTGCCCTTACCCTTGCAAACAGCTGCAGCGAGCTGTGTGTCCTCCGATGTGCTGACTCCACCTCAGTTGCCACCTGCTCTACCACAGCTCTAAAGGGCTGTGGTATGGTCCTGCCTGGTGACAAAGAAGGCACCACGTAAGAAGCGGAGGTTCTGTCCTGGTCTCTTGCCACCGGATACTATTCTGTCCAAGTGAGAGCGTGGCTTGTCTTCCCAAGGAGCACGGGACATCTCCTGACAGTTTTCTAGCCATCGCTCGGGGCTGTAGACCCACAGCGGGCCTTAGAGCGCCCCCCGGACCTTTCCAAACCAGCACGGTCGCCTCCATATCTTGCCGGGTGACAGCTCGAACCACGTGGTGCCACTCAGCAGCTGCTGCCTCGGTCCCGTGCTCTGGCACACCGGCCCATCAGAAAAGTTGCCTTTCCAGCCCCTGGCCAGGTTAGGACAGCAACCTTCCTCTTCTTGGTCTGTGCTCTACCAGTGAGCGAGAGTAGGAATGTCAGGGCACGTCTCTGCTGTCCTCCTTTGTCTGCCCTTTCATTAGGGAGAGTGATGGCGTTTCAAGGCATCACCAAGTGGTCGGGCAAGATGCCAATGGCCTTGACAACACTGCAAGGAAGGCTATGTTTCTGCAAGTACAAGGACGTGGGGTCATGACCAGAGTCACTTACACACCGGAAGCCTTGTCCCTAGTATGCTGGATACCAGTGTGTGGATGACTCACACCGAGGTTCACCTGAGGTTTCTTACAATGCCTCAGCACTTTCTGGTGACTCACAGGTAAGAACAAAGCTGTCTGCTGATGCCACCATACAATTAAAGGGCACTGCATGTGCCTCTCTGTCCCTTAGCAAGAGAAAACAAGCAAGAGACTCTCAGTCAGTGACCGGCTTTGGGTACAACTGAACTCCCCAGGGGAACCTTCTCGCAGCCCCACATGCAACTGGACCCTCTGTCTTCGCTCTTTTGGAGCAACCCAAAACATAGCCCTACCCGGCTAAGGGAGAGGAATTCTAAAGAGGGCCCCAGAAAAGCATTCAAAGCCCCTTTCGCCCATCCAAAAGTGCCCCCAAAGGAAGGCTTTGGGTACAACTGAACTCCCCAGGGGAGCCTTCTCGCAGCCCCACATGCAACTGGACCCTCTGTCTTCGCTCTTTCGGAGCAACCCAAAACATAGCCCTACCCGGCATGGGAGACGAATTCAAAGGAGGGCCCCAGAAAATGCGTTCAAAGCCCCTTTCGCCCATTCAAAAGTGCCCCCAAAGGAAGGCTTTGGGTACAAGTGAACTCCCCAGGGGAGCCTTCTCGCAGCCCCACATGCAACTGGACCCTCTGTCTTCGCTCTTTCGGAGCAACCCAAAACATAGCCCTACCCGGCATGGGAGAGGAATTCAAAAGAGGGCCCCAGAAAAGGCGTTCAAAGCCCCTTTCGCCCATTCAAAAGTGCCCCCAAAGGAAGGCTTTGGGTACAGCTGAACTCCCCAGGGGAGCCTTCTCGCAGCCCCGCATGTAACTGGACCTTCTGTGTTCGCTCTTTCTGAGCAACGCGAAACATAGCCCTCCCCGGAATCGGAGTGGAATGTCCTCTGTAGGCACATAGCAGAGGGGGATGTCCGCCCCTCTGCTATGTGCCGACTCGCCACACGGTGAGGGTCGGCTGCCGTTGTCCACTGACGCCTCTGGTCTCCCGTAGCAACTCGATCTCGGATGTCCCGCATCGCAACGCGATTACTTCAATCTCCCGCGTTTTCCGCGGCTCCTTTTCCCGCGTCCCTGCGCGGTTCCGTTTCCCGCGTTTCCCCGCGGATCTTTTCCCACGCTCCCCACGGTTTCTTTTCCCCGTGTCTCACCGTGAGTCCTTTGTCCGGATCGGTGCTTAGAGTTTCTCTATGCCTCTCATGTGTTCCGGCTTCTGTCAGGTCTCTCTGTGTCTCTCAGAGCCGTCTGTGGCTCTGCAGCGTCTCTCAGGGCTCTCTCCGTCCGGCGGTAGTCCCTCCGTGTGCCTCGGGTCTCCCGGCGCGGCTCCGATGTCCCGGCGGCGCTCCGATGTCCCGCGCTGCTCCGATGTCTCGGTCTCGGCGCTGTGAAGTCCCGGCGCCGCTAGTCCCGGCTCCGCGTGTCCCGACGCCGCTGGTCTCCCTGCGCTCCGATGTGCCGGCACCGCTGGTGTCCCGCTGCGCTGCGATGTCCCGCTCGGCTGCGATGTCTGTCCCAGCGCCGCTGAGATGTCCTGTTCAGGTCTCAGCCTGTTCGGGCGCCATTTGTTTCAAGACGCACGGCCGAAAGAACGACAGACACCAGCAGAGTCAGATCATGCTCCATTTTATTGCCCGAATAGCCTAACTTTTATAGTGAACTTAACAGGGGTGGACAGTGTTTCACACAAGATTATTGGTCAGAAGCACTCAGACAAACAACTACAAGAAAACACCCCCACCTGCAAGAAAACAACCCCTCTTGTGATTAGCAGTCAAGAAAACAACCCCCTTGTGATTAGCAGTCACGTAGATCTTGTCCTTGAAGCCAGCTGCTGGTAACAATATTTTTCTGAATTCCTCAATTGGGCGATGTGGGAATCATTGTCGTGGGAGCTTCTCATTGTTATTCTGGTAACTTGGTTTGCTCAGCTACAGCAGGCCATGAGATTTTCTAAGGCCTACTCCTGGTTGCTTAAGGCAAGCCCAGATCGAACAATTGTTCCACGGACTCATATCCACGCCCTGTATGCCAATTCCCAACAGTGCAGCTTTGTGCACAAGAACAATTGAGTCCCCACCTGGTTACAGAGCCTAGCTGTGGCGTCTCCACTCCACTCTATGCCCCGTGCTGTCCCTTAGGGCTAGCACACCAAGTTTCCCCAGCATGATAGCATCTAAGGTTGGGAACCTAGGGAATGCTCAGGTAATGCAGTTATGCCCTACCCTGAAAGCCTCTTCAATGCTGTACCTTTTCCTTAAAAATGTGAATGCTAGTTTTATTTTCCTAGTTACTTCAGGCAATTACACCACATAATCCACCACATGACTATAGTCACTCAAGCTTCACGACAGTTGGAATATATCGGGGATCTCACATACATTCTCGGGATGAGGTTTATCGAGTGTATGTACATTGTGTAGAGATGCTAAACGTTTCATCATAAACCAGAGTTTAACATACAAACTAATTGTCAGTATAAAACATAATACAGTGAGTATTAGCAAACAATAACAGGGTGAAGCATCTTGTTGAAGATTCCCATGGCAGCTGGTGACCATCCAAAGTGTCCCACCAACAGTGTCTCTCATCTCTCTTTACTCTTTCCATCACTCAATGTATTTCGTGATGGACAGTAATCAGAGTCTTTTGTCCATTTTCTCGAACTTGTGTCATCAGCCGCTTCAAGTCCTCACATACCAGCAATTTCTTCACCAAGGTGAGGTTCGTTCCAATAGGAGTAGGCAGCAGTTCATGAAGCAGAAAATAATCACAGAATCACAGAATTTTCTAGGTTGGAAGAGACCTCAAGATCATCAAGTCCAACCTCTGACCTAACGCTAGCAGTCCCCACTAAACCATTTCCCTAAGCTCTACATCTAAACGTCTTTTGAAGACCTCCAGGGATGGTGACTCCACCACTTCCCTGGGCAGCTTGTTCCAGTGTCTAACAACCCTTTCAGTAAAGAAGTTCTTCCTAACATCCAACCTAAAACTCCCCTGGCTCAACTTAAGCCCATTCCCCCTCGTCCTGTCACCAGGCACGTAGGAGAACAGACCAACCCCCACCTCGCTACAGCCTCCCTTGAGGTACCTATAGAGAGCGATAAGGTCGCCCCTGAGCCTCCTCTTCTCCAGGCTGAACAAGCCCAGCTCCCTCAGCCGCTCCTCGTAGGACTTGTTCTCCAGGCCCCTTGTTCCCCAGCTTCGTCGCCCTTCTCTGCACCCGCTCAAGCACCTCCATGTCCTTCTTGTAGCGAGGGGCCCAAAACTGAACACAGTACTCGAGGTGCGGCCTCACCAGAGCCGAGTACAGGGGGACGATCACCTCCCTAGCCCTGCTGGTCACACTGTTCCTGATACAAGCCAGGATGCCGTTGGCCTTCTTGGCCACCTGAGCACACTGCTGGCTCATATTCAGCCGACTATCCACCATCACTCCCAGGTCCTTCTCTGCCTGGCAGCTCTCCAACCATTCCTCTCCCAGCCTGTAGCTCTGCCTGGGGTTATTGCGCCCCAGGTGCAGGACCCGGCACTTGGCCTTGTTGAACTTCATGCAGTTGACCTCAGCCCATCGGTGCAGCCTATCCAGATCCTCCTGCAGAGCTTTCCTACCCTCAAGCAGATCGACACACGCACCTAGCTTGGTATCATCTGCAAACTTACTGAGGGTGCACTCAATGCCCTCGTCCAGATCATCGATGAAGATATTAAAGAGGACCGGCCCCAGCACCAAGCCCTGGGGAACGCCACTAGTGACTGGCCTCCAACTGGACTTGACTCCATTCACCACGACTCTTTGGGCCCGGCTATCCAGCCAGTTTCTAACCCAACGAAGCGTGCGCCAGTCCAAGCCAAGAGCAGCCAGTTTCTTGAGGAGAATGCTGTGGGAGACGGTGTCAAAAGCCTTGCTGAAGTCAAGGTAGACCACATCCACAGCCTTTCCCTCATCCACCCAGCAGATCACTTTGTCATAGAAGGAGATCAGGTTCGTCAAGCAGGATCTGCCTTTCATAAACCCATGCTGACTGGGCCTGATCGCCTGCTTGCCCTGCAAGTGCTGCGTGATGACTCTCAGGAGGATCTGCTCCATGAGCTTCCCTGGCACTGCGGTCAAACTGACAGGCCTGTAGTTTCCTGGGTCTGTCCTCCAGCCCTTCTTGTAGATGGGCGTCACATTTGCTAGCCACCAGTCAACTGGGACCTCCCCCAATCGCCAGGACTGCTGATAAATGATGGACAGTGGCTTGGCCAGCTCCTCTGCCAGTTCTCTCAGTACCCTTGGGTGGATCCCATCTGGCCCCATCGACTTGTGCACATCCAAGTGCCGTAGCAGGTCACCAACCAGTTCTTCATGGATAGTGAGGGCCACATCCTGCTCCCCATCCCCTTCCACCAGCTCAGGGTACTGAGTTGATAAGAAGTGACAGGAACTGAGTATTTAAAATCACATCCTAGAATTTTGGTAAAGTTGCAAACACAAACATTAGAGTGATTACTGGTATCTACCACTGTATTATCTACGACTATAGAATCACAATGAGTTCTCATGCAAACACAACCTTTCCCAATATATACAAGTACAGTTTCAAGGGTTTCATTAGGATGTATCTCAAAGTGGCAAATATTTTGCTCAGTGTCAAGACAAATGTCTTGGGATTCCAGCATGTTACTTTCACAGATGAAACCTTTTTGTTCATGCACAATACATGTATTTACATCAATTGTTTGCCACTTTCCTCCCTTTTGATGGGCCCATACTTTATGTTTTATCCTAAGGAGAATAGTTCCATTATGATTGAGTCCTAATGCAATGATTGGATATACATTGTATACAGTGGCATTATTATGGTAAGTATAAAAGCCTAATTGCCACCAAGCTTGAAACTCTTTTTCAAATTCTGAAGCATTATCCCAAATCAATTTTCGAATTTCAGTGGGCAAAGTTTTTCCTTCTCCCTCTCTAATAATAGCTGCTGCTACAGATTGTATCCATAACTGCGCTTGGATACAGCTCAAGGCAAGGGAGGTATTGCCTTGGGTTTTTCCAAGGGCATTTACAATTAATTGATGATCATTTTCCTCAATTTGTTCCCAATGGGGCAAAACATTTGATAGAAGCCATTGATTTGCTCCTAAAGCCAATAAGGATGATTTTATTGGTTGTTCCATTTTCCGTAGGTCATCTGTAGTAGCAGTTATTCTACGCATTAGGACCTCATAACCTAGTTGCATCCTGTGGCCCTCTTTTAGGGACCAACTAGGGTCAAAGAGAATTTGTTGTTGAATTATGTAAGAACCTGTATTGAAGATGGAAGGAGTTAGACCAATGGGAGGCTGAGTAGGTTCGTTTTCAAATATATGCGGAGGCAGAGGCTTCTTATCCTTCATAGTTGATGATGTTTCTATATTAACCATGAATTCAAATAATAATTCTGTGCCTCTGTAACCCCAAAGACAGTACACAATTATAGGTTTGGTGAAAGTAAAATTGTACCAGCAATCAAAATTTGGTTCAGTTATTTTGGAAACTGTCTTAATTTCAGTCAGCCGATTATAGGTGGATCCGTTATTCGGCAATCAATTTGTATTGTCTGTCCAGACATGGCTTGAAGTTCAGCCATTCTTAGAGAATTGTTCCAACTCCATTCATTTTTTGAAAATATTTTGTTTCAATGTAGAACTAAAGTAGAGAGATTTAGGTCCTTTTTGTTTTGAGATGTTCCAGTGATTGTGCTATACTGTGACAATACATGGTTAGATGCCATGGTGAAACACCTCAGCTCCATGCACAGCCACAGTAGCTAAGTTTCCTTTAAGGTCTGTAATTGCATCAAGGTCAGGGTAAAGCATAGCATTATTAATCCAAACTGTTGATTCATCATCTTCCAGCTGTCCATATATAGTTCGCTCAGGGTTCCTGTGAACACAAAATAAAATAAAATATGCTCAGTTGTATTCAACCATCAGGGTTAGAAAGAGGGTGAAATAGCAATCTTAGATTTCCCATGCATAGAAATATTTGGGAGTAGTTAGCACTATTACTACTGTTAGATACACAGAGGGCTTTCACTATCTCTGCCATGTTTGGAACTGTGGCAGTCAAAGGTGTAGTGTTAGCATTCAACTGTCTGTAATCCACTGTAAAATGCCATTGCCTGGTTGGTTTCTTTACCAGCCACACTGGTGAATTGTAAGGTGAGTGGGTCCTTTTAATAATGCCTCTTTCTTCCAATTCTGTTACCATCCCGTCAATCCCCATAAGTGCTGCTGCTGACAACAGATATTGCCAAACACTCATGATTTTAGCGTGGAATAAGGGTATGGATGTTTGTAACAGGCTCAGTCTCACAGTGCCTGAATCCCTTTGATGTGTCACGAAACTCCACACAGTTCCATCAGTGAGTTTCCACATACAACCATGCAGTACGTCAAATCCTAAAATATTAGTGTATGCAGCACCAACTAATACTTCTACCCTGGTTAATTTTTGTTCCTCTGGCAACCAGAGTGAAATTTTTGCAGTGGGGCATTGTTTTTCCACACCATTGATTCCCGTGAATTTAACCCTGTGTTGACCAGGTGTTATGCTCAGGGTTTGTGCTGTCTCGTGTAATTACTGACATTTGGGTCCTGGTATCAATAAGAAAATTTACCAATATTTTTGGGGGTTCAACAGGAATGGCAATGATAGGGTCAGATTGTTCATTAGAGAGCCATTGAATTGCTAATACCCACTGAGCAGGGTGGCTCATTGCCCTCCCCAGGGATAAGAGTTTTTTTGCTGACACCACAACTCACCTCGTTCCCTATTAGGTTTGAACCTCTCTTTGAATTTGGGGTATCTGGGATTTTGAGTGTGGATTTGTCAGACTTGCCGAGAGTGGTCTTGGGACTTAATACTGGATGAATTAATCCAGCCCATTCGGCGTCCGTACTTACCTATGTCTTGTACCAATTCACTCCAGGTGGGAATGGGGGAGTTAGGATTTCACCTACAACCACTATCATCCCTACAAGCAGCTAGTATGTGATCCTGGGTATTTGCTACAAACATCTTAAGAAGACAATCAGGGAGTCTACAGATGAGACGGGTTAATTGAACCAGGTCAATAGGATTGGGGATTTCCTCAATTCATCTCTTTCAGGGACGTTGCCAGGAAGCTTCCCAACCTGGTACGCCCCTCTGACTATTATCCTCTTTTGATAGTCCAGGCGGGCAGTGACAACATTGAAGAGAGAAGCCTGAAGGCTATCAAACAAGACTTTAGGGGGCTGGGTCGGTTAGTGGATGGAGCGGGAGTGCAGGTAGTGTTTTCATCCATCCCTACGGTGGCAGGGAGGGGTACAGAGAGGACACAGAAAGCCCACCTGTTAAACACGTGGCTCCGGGGCTGGTGCCAATGCAGAAATCTTGGGTTTTTCGATCATGGGACACTTTACTCAGCACCTGGCCTGATGGCCGCAGACGGGTCCCTATCTTTTAGGGGAAAAAGGATCCTGGGCCAGGAGCTGGCAGGGCTCATTGAGAGGGCTTTAAACTAGGTAGGAAGGGGGATGGGGCTGAAGCTAGGATTGTTGGGGCTGTGCCAGGGGGAACAATGGCAAGGCCAGGGGATAAGGCAATGGCCCAGCTGAAGTGCATCTACACCAATGCACGCAGCATGGGTAACAAACAGGAGGAGCTGGAAGCCATCGTGCAGCAGGCAGGCTACGACTTGGTTGCCATCACGGAGACGTGGTGGGACCAGTCTCATGACTGGAGTGCTGCAATGCCTGGCTATAAGCTCTTTAGAAGGGACAGGCAGCACAGAAGGGGTGGTGGTGTGGCTCTCTATATTAGAGAGTCTTTCGAGGTTGTAGAACTCGAGGCTGGGAATGACAAGGTCGAGTCCCTTTGGGTTAGGATCGGCAGGGACAACAAGGTTAGTGTCCTGTTTGGGGTCTGCTATAGACCGCCGAACCAGGATGAGGAGACTGATGAGGAGTTCTACAGGCAGCTGACAGAAGTTGTGAAATCTTCAGCGCTTGTACTCGTGGGGGACTTCAACTTCCTTGACATATCCTGGAAGCACAACACAGCCCTGAGAAAGCAGTCTAGGAGATTTCTGGAGAGTGTGGAAGATAGCTTCCTGACGCAACTGGTTAGTGAACCTACCAGGGGTGGTGCCCCGCTAGACCTTCTCTTCACAAACAGAGAAGGACTGGTGGAGAATGTGATTGTCGGGAGCTGTCTTAGGCAGAGTGACCACGAAATGGTGGAGTTCACTATTCTTGGCGAGGCCAGGAAGGGGACCAGTAAAACCACTGTATTGGACTTTCAGAGGGCTGACTTTGAGCTGCTCAGGACACTGGTTGGTGGAGTCCCTTGGGAGGCGGTTCTGAAGGGCAGAGGGGTCCAGGAAGGCTGGGTGCTCTTCAAGAGGGAAATCTTAATGGCGCAGGAACGGTCTGTCCCCACGTGCCCAAAGACGAGCTGGCGGGGAAGAAGACCAGCCTGGCTCAACAGAGAATTGTGGCTTGATCTTAGGAGAAAAAAGAGGGTTTATAATCTTTGGAAAAGTGGGCAGGACACTAGGGAGGACTTTAAGGATGTAGCGAGGCTAGCGAGGCTGTGCAGGGACAAAATTCGGAAGGCCAAAGCTCATCTGGAGCTCAATCTGGCTACTGACGTTAAAGATAACAAAAAACGTTTCTATAAATACATCAACACAAAAAGGAGGACTAAGGAGAATCTCCATCCTTTACTGGATGTGGGGGGAAACTTAGTTACAAGAGATGAGGAAAAGGCGGAGGTGCTCAATGCCTTCTTTGCCTCAGTCTTTAGCGGCAATACTGGTTGTTCTCTGGATACTCAGTACCCTGAGCTGGTGGAAGGGGATGGGGAGCAGGATGTGGCCCTCACTATCCATGAAGAACTGGTTGGTGACCTGCTACGGCACTTGGATGTGCACAAGTCGATGGGGCCAGATGGGATCCACCCAAGGGTACTGAGAGAACTGGCAGAGGAGCTGGCCAAGCCACTGTCCATCATTTATCAGCAGTCCTGGCGATTGGGGGAGGTCCCAGTTGACTGGTGGCTAGCAAATGTGACGCCCATCTACAAGAAGGGCCGGAGGACAGACCCAGGAAACTACAGGCCTGTCAGTTTGACCGCAGTGCCAGGGAAGCTCATGGAGCAGATCCTCTTGAGAGTCATCACGCAGCACTTGCAGGGCAAGCAGGCGATCAGGCCCCGTCAGCATGGGTTTATGAAAGGCAGATCCTGCTTGACGAACCTGATCTTCTATGACAAAATGATCTGCTGGGTGGATGAGGGAAAGGCTGTGGATGTGGTCTACCTTGACTTCAGCAAGGCTTTTGACACCGTCTCCCACAGCATTCTCCTCAAGAAACTGGCTGCTCTTGGCTTGGACTGGCGCACGCTTCGTTGGGTTAGAAACTGGCTGGATAGCCGGGCCCAAAGAGTCGTGGTGAATGGAGTCAAGTCCAGCTGGAGGCCAGTCACTAGTGGCGTCCCCCAGGGCTTGGTGCTGGGGCCGGTCCTCTTTAATATCTTCATCGATGATCTGGACGAGGGCATTGAGTGCACCCTCAGTAAGTTTGCAGATGATACCAAGCTAGGTGCGTGTGTCGATCTGCTTGAGGGTAGGAAAGCTCTGCAGGAGGATCTGGATAGGCTGCACCGATGGGCTGAGGTCAACTGCATGAAGTTCAACAAGGCCAAGTGCCGGGTCCTGCACCTGGGGCACAATAACCCCAGGCAGAGCTACAGGCTGGGAGAGGAATGGTTGGAGAGCTGCCAGGCAGAGAAGGACCTGGGAGTGATGGTGGATAGTCGGCTGAATATGAGCCAGCAGTGTGCTCAGGTGGCCAAGAAGGCCAACGGCATCCTGGCTTGTATCAGGAACAGTGTGACCAGCAGGGCTAGGGAGGTGATCGTCCCCCTGTACTCGGCTCTGGTGAGGCCGCACCTCGAGTACTGTGTTCAGTTTTGGGCCCCTCACTACAAGAAGGACATGGAGCGGGTGCAGAGAAGGGCGACGAAGCTGGGGAACAAGGGGCCTGGAGAACAAGTCCTACGAGGAGCGGCTGAGGGAGCTGGGCTTGTTCAGCCTGGAGAAGAGGAGGCTCAGGGGCGACCTTATCGCTCTCTATAGGTACCTCAAGGGAGGCTGTAGCGAGGTGGGGGTTGGTCTGTTCTCCCACGTGCCTGGGGACAGGACGAGGGGGAATGGGCTTAAGTTGAGCCAGGGGAGTTTTAGGTTAGATGTTAGGAAGAACTTCTTTACTGAAAGGGTTGTTAGACACTGGAACAGGCTGCCCAGGGAAGTGGTGGAGTCACCATCCCTGGAGGTCTTCAAAAGACGTTTAGATGTAGAGCTTAGGGATATGGTTTAGTGGGGACTGCTAGCGTTAGGTCAGAGGTTGGACTTGATGATCTTGAGGTCTCTTCCAACCTAGAAATTCTGTGATTCTGTGATATATCACTTGAATGCAGGCTGCTTTCTGTACTATTACAGCCAGGTCAGTTCCTGGTGTGGTGGTTAAAAATACTCCAAGTCTCCAAAAGCCTCCTACCTCTTCCTCACTCAACATCATTCGATCTCCTCCTTTAAGAGAAACTTGACACACATACTCAAGTTCTGATCCCCCTGACCGCCTTGAGAACTTCTCCTGTATTTTAACCAATTCTGCCGGTGACCACAGAATTGTTCGCACAGTAGTGCGGATTTCATCGTTATCACCAACAGCAGTCTCAGTCTTAACCAAAGGTCTCAAGGAAATCAAATGAGGTTCAGAATCAATCTCTTGGACATCGTCATCACTGTCAAACCAGATAGCACTGTCCCAGCTTTCAGGTTCTGCACTGTGCAGCGATCTACGACTCTGCTTGACCGGAGCGCAAGGCTGTACTTTATTTAACAGATGACTAACCCTCTCCAGAAATTGTTTAAGATGATTATTCTCACTCACAAGTCTATCATTTTCATCCAAAAGTTTAACCACTCTGATTCCTAATGTTTTTCCCGTCTCCCTTTCAAAGGCCAATGATGACTTCAATACCTCATTCTCTGATTTCAAAGCTGTATGTTCCGCATCAGAGATCAGTTTGGGAGCAGGAGTTTCCTTAGCTTCTTGCTGAGCACAAGACAAACAGGCTCCTAACATAGCACAAATTGCACCTTTATCCTTTCTTTGACCAATCTTTCGTGAAGCCTGACACTGCTCAATGCGCTCTACCACTTTCTCCTCATCTTTCCAAAACTTTTGGGCCCATTCCTTCCCTGCCTGGGAAGGGGCACATTTGTATTTTTGCAGCAGTTTATCCATAGCAATGCTGCCGACTACGCCAATTTTACTGTCTCATTAAGGGGTGTAGCTGATTAACCGTTATGGGCCCAGTCAGATTCAGGGTACTGAACCAGTTGGACATTCACCAACAACTCGTTAACCGTCTGGGGGTCTGTTCAGACATTCACCAACAACACATTAGCCGTCTGGGGGTCTGGTTGGATTCAGAACACTGAACTATCACGGATAACCACCCTTACCCTATAGTTGCACTTAATGAGAGATATCACAATGCAATCAAGTATGGTTTATTACAGCAACAGATAATTAGGTTCTTTTGGATTGCCGGTGATAGTGACTGTCTGCAAAAGCAAGCTAGTATGCATGAAATACACAGGTGTTACAGGTGCACAGCCTAGAAATAAACATGTTAAAAGGATCAAAGACTCTATAGAGATTTATAAGCAAGTATTCAGATCTCACCCAAAGGCGTCCCAATGGGGGGGGAAGAGAGGCTCAGCCCGTCGACTGATCCCAGGAGTGAGGAGGTCCTAAGGATGTTGTATTTCCTCGGGATGGTATCTCCCCTGACGGTGGTATCTTCCCTGGCATCCCCTCTCTCTTAGGCCAATTTATATTATTTTCTATCTTTTAGGTGGAGATTGAGTGGCTCTAGTCAAGCATATCTTAGTTATGATTGGTGAAGAGTTCTCCCGTCTCCATTTAGTAGGCTCCGAGAAATTCAGAGCGCATGCTCAGTGAGGTGTGGTCACACCTTGGAGGCAGGTAGCTTTTGGGATGGAGGTGTGTTTTGGTATTATAATGATATTATAATGAGCAAAAAGTACACTAGGGTACAGCATTTGTCAAAACATGACAGGTCTTTGGCTCAGGGTGGCAAAAAGTGCAGCTTTGTGCACAAGAACAATCGAGTCCCCACCTGGTTACAGAGCCTAGCCGTGGCGTCTCCACTCCACTCTATGCCCCGTGCTGTTCCTTAGGGCTAGCACACCAAGTTTCCCCAGCGTGATAGCATCTAAGGTTGGGAGCCTAGGGAATGCTCAGGTAATGCAGTTATGCCCTACCCTGAAAGCCTCTTCAATGCTGTACCTTTTCCTTAAAAATGTGAATGCTAGTTTTATTTTCCTAGTTACTTCAGGCAATTACACCACACACCTTTCTCAGGAACCACGCAGCATTCCAGCGACTTATCTTTCCTCCTGCTCTAAAGGCTATCTCAGCCCACCTTGTCTGTGGCACCTGATGAATAGGAGAGAAAGCAACCGCAGCAGCAAAAGCCACAGCACCCTTAGGACAGTTACTCTCATCCCCTCCTGTACCTCAGCCACTCACCTGCCCCACGTGGCAGATGCTTCCATCTGTTCTCTTTACCCACTTAGAGGTGCTCTAAAAGAGAAACTGGAATTTTACCCTATTAGATGTAGGAAAATAACTGCAGTGACAACCACACCTCAAAAATTAACAGCTACCTCTGCTCATCACTCACCAGAGTCACTCCAGAGGCAGCTCGGGTCATGACGTCTTGTACTGCACACTGCATTTCAGCCTGAACAAAGGAAAACACAGGCAGAAAATAAATATTCAACTTCCAGAAGTGGCACTCAACAACATAAGTGACCCCATCTTTAGTTTTATCCTTTCAAAACAGCAGGCCACTTGCAAATGTACCTGCATTGAGGTCCAAGCTTGAAAGGAGCAGCCAGCATCACCCACGCTACCTGGGAACACAAAAGGACAAAATGACCACTGTGCTTGCAAGCACCCACCTGCCATACTGCTCCTCTATCCCAAACAGCCTCACCTCCGACCCTCAGAGGGAAACACCTGAGCATCTTCCCTTCACTTCGGATAAGGGATGACCAGGCTGACAACACTAACCTTCCCTCAGTGCTTCGTGACATGAGCATTTCCCTTCCCTGTCCACGACTGCACAAAGCACCTGCAAAGGCAAGAGGAAAGAATGCTTTGAGGCACCTCACAGCCACAGTGTACTTGCTGCAATACCTCTCTCTTCCCAGCTCCGGTACTTCAGCTGCTCACCAGCTCTAACTGAGATTCTTCGCTCACACTGCCACAGCAAACTCTGCCCAGGCCACACAACACACACTACACAAGCTACATTGATCAAGACACACAAGCTGGAACATTCCTGCCCAACAACCAGTCGCATCGCACAGGAAGGATGCCGCATATACCTAGAAACAAAACCTACCAGTCCTGAGCAGCTCCCCACCTCCTCCTGCCAACCATGCTCAGCACACACACTATTTGCCCCTCAAAAAAACAAAAAGTTAGAACATACACACACACACCAAAAAAAAAAACAACTGAGCTCCACAAATGCCAAAAAGACGTGCATACACAGCAGCTCCGGCAGGGGTAATCAGACTTACCCTTTGCAGATGAAAGAGGTGACTCTGATACAACCCTGCTCAGTCTCTCGGTAATGCTGCATCTGTCCTGTCAAGCCACGTAGCATGTAATGAAGCTGGTTTTAGTCCTTTGGAGAATTACACAAGTGGATTTATACATCTAGAGATTAAAATACAGCTCAAAAATAGAAGAGTATCCCCCATCCCAAAAAACAGTGAGCCAGCAGCCTCTACTAAATATCCTTCTCTTAAGTGAATTCCAAGCACTTAGAAATCCAGAAATCCATACACTCCAGCCTGCCTAAAGAACCCTGCAACTGACTGAAGGAAAATCAAAAGCACTTACCCCAAAGAGCAGCCCAGGCAGAAGGAGCTCTCTGATGCCATGCCTGGGGCTCGTATAACTTTCGGCCCCGCCCAGCACCCAAACCCAATCACCTGGGAAAGGGGTGGGACAAAGCACAAGAAAGTAGGAAGAGGGCAGGCACAGCAGCAGCTGTTATGTTTTGTTTTTGTTTTTTGTTTTTTGTTTTTTTTTTTTGTTTGTTTCTTTCTTTTTTGTTTGTTTCTTTTTTTTAATCTGCTTTAGCTCAAAAGTATGCAGAGAGCAGACAAGAGACCTGGGGTGTTTCTAGAAGCATAAATCCCTGTGCTTTTGGTGAAGCTTTTAATATTGAACTGACAATATCAACAAGCAAGTATCTGAAACTTCTTCAACTGGAATTAATTTAAACAGGCTCACCATCATCTGCAAACACAGAGAACCAGCATTCACTAGTGTGCCAGCCCTAATACCCACCTCCTCCACAACACTCACTGCTACTGATACAGCATTCCGTTGTGCAATACCTTTCTGTTCCCAACTCCTTTACCTCACCTAGCTCCAGCTGAGAAACGTGCCTGGGTGGAGCCACGCTTTAAATGTGCCCAGGCGCATTATTTAGTGCCCATAACCCTAATCCTAACCCCTAACCCTAAACCTAACCCGTAAATAACTGACCAAAAATAAAACCCTAAGAACCTAACCCTAAGCCCTAACCCTTACTCCTAACCCTAACCCCAACCCTCACCCTAAACCCTAACTCTAGCCCCAGCCCTAGCCCCTAACTCGAACCCTAGTTCCCGAGAACTACATTTCCCGGCATTCTCTAGGCACTCAACATGGCTTCCCGGAAGTCCGGAGTCCCAGAACTTCATTTCCCGGCATGCTCTGGGCACGCAACATGGCCTCCCGGAAGCCTGGTGCCGGAAAACTACACCTACCAGCATTCCCCGGACAGCCGGCATGGCCAATTAGAGGCCGAGTTTTCGAGAACTACATTTAACAGCACTCACTGTAACCCTAGCCCTTACCGCCCTTACAAAAAAAAAGCCTCAAGCCCTAACCCTAATTAACCTCGAAACCCCTACAGACCTAACCCAAACTATTTACCACACTAAACCTCTGAAGACCTATACCTAAAACCCCTAACCCACAAAATTAAGATGCTCAAATCCCAAACCTACAAAATTAAGACGCTCAAATCCCAAACCCCCAAAAATAGGACGCTCAAAACCCAAACCCAAAAAATGAGGACGCTCCAAACACTAACCCAAAATATTAGGATGCTCCAAATCCTAAAGCAAAACATTAGGAAACTCAAAACCCAAACCCAACCCAAAACATTAAGACGCTAAAAACCCTAACCCAAAAAATTAGGATACTCAAAACCAAACCCTGG
Source organism: Netta rufina (assembly GCF_964035555.1). Lineage (NCBI taxonomy): Eukaryota > Metazoa > Chordata > Aves > Anseriformes > Anatidae > Netta > Netta rufina. The sequence continues at coordinate 643,990 of NC_140140.1, forward strand.
AAAACCTAACTTAAAAAAAGAATTAAGATCTTAAAACCCTAACCGTAAATAATGGACCAAAAATAAAACCCTAAGACCCTAACCCTAAAAAACCTATCAACACTACAACCCAAAAAACTCTAAAACCCTAACACGCTAACCCTGAAACCCTTAAAACCCTAACCCCCAAATCCCTAAAATCCTAACCCTTAAAACTCCAACCCTAAAAACCTTAAAATCCTAAACATAAACCCTGAAAACTCTTACCCTGAAACCCAACCCTAGTGCCCTGTCCCTGAAACCTTAAAACCCTGAATGAATCTATAGCCAATAACATAGGCTGAGTCGAGGATCTCAGTACAGTAGCATTATTATTTGAGATTACAATGGCGGGTGTCCCACAAGCAGGAGGGTGCCTACTAATTCCATACACAGTTTATACACTTTTTTTTTCTGCCGAGGACCGGGACCCTCCCCTGTCTCTCCATTAACTGTGCTATTCAAGGTTCATAATCTAGCTGGTGCTTTACAGAAAATACACAGCTGCTGGCCTGTTACAAGTCACATTTCTTTTGAGGTTTTTACTCTTTGAGGTGGTAATGTTTCTTACGCCGTGATTTCCACCTAATTGCTGTAAGGATTCTGGTTGTCTGCGTTTTACAAGGTTGTCTGTTATAATAAATAATAAAAGTCCCAAATAGGATTACAATCAAAGTTTACAATTCATTAAACGAATAGAGGTAAGCAAACAGTGCTGGGTACGCTGGGAGTCTCTGCTCCACCTAGACGCACACCAGTTGTACACCAGTTACCTCCCTTAAGGGATATAGAGAAGCTCTCTCAGATACGGCAGTCCTACTTCTCATGCATGCAGCTGGAGGTCGGTCTAATTCTGGTGCTGTTGGTGGTGGAAGCAGGGACAATGGTGATACTGGTGGAGATACCACAGCCACTGGAGGGGGAGCCGCTGGAGGTGGATTGTTAGGATATGGAGGTGGTAGGTTATCCAACGGCTCCCATTTATCATCTTTTTCTTTTTCCCGTTCTTCAAATTTCTTATCTGCTTTTAGTGTAAATATTGAGGCTGGAAAAGGATGTGAAGTCCTCCTGATCCATAATCCTGCATAATCACTTTCTTCCTGGCTAAAAGGTTCCTTTGAATTAACATGGATATTTAAGGCCCGGCAAATCCAGTCTTCAAAGGATCCCAAAACAGGCTGAAAGACGTGGTCTTAAAGGCTTCTTTGGCCATTCTATCACACAATACTGGACTATCTTTAATTTATTTCTTCCTTTTCTGGGGTCCCTATCGTTCCAATTTCTAATCGTTATTCCTAATGGACTTTCTGGTGGTATGACTGGTAATTTGCTCCCTTTCTTCTGGTTCCTGGTCTTTGATTTTGTCTGACCCATCTAGGAATTTTACTATGGCAATTCCCACAGCCCTTGGTTACCTTAGTAAGAGTGTCTTGCAGGGGGTTTAGGACTTATCACCCACCCACAAATCCTATAGGAATTGCTTCGGTCCTTCACCGGCCAAGTCCCTCGCGGGAGATTGGAACCACGGTTAGAAGACCTCCACAATTGCTTCGGAACTAAGTTCCATCTCAGTCACACTCTTACACACACAGGCAACCTAATCCCACCCAACCGAACGGAGAGACAGGTCCCAAACCCCCACCCCCCCAAGACATGGTACGCAGAGGTGTACAACCAGCTCCCAACTCCCTCCCCCTCAAAGGGAGGCCCCAAAGACCCCCAAATGGAGGACCCTAGAGTGTACAAGCACCTCCCAACTCCCCCAGGCACAGGCACCCACCCCACCCCCAAACACAGGCCACAAATGTGTACAAACAGCCCAGACACCCCCTCTGAGGCCCAGGCCCCTAAAGTGTACAAGCAGCTCCCAACCACCCACAGACGCAGGCCCCAACCCCTCTCAAAAGGGAGGCACCTAGAATGTATGAGCAGCTCCCTACCCCCCTAAACATAGCTCCAAAAGTATACAAGCAGCTCCCAACCCCCCTCAAATACAGGCCCAAAAAGTGTACAAATAGCTCCCCCCCCCAGAGACAGTCCCCAAAGGTGTAGAACCAGTTCCCAACCCCTGCCAGGGAGGCCCGTAAACTGTACAAACAGCTCCCAATCCACCCCAATGCAGGCCCCTACAGTGTAAAAGCAGCTCCAAACCCCCCTACCTGTTATAAATTGCCCCCTTAATTAATTTTCAGAGAGCATTGCATTAATAATAGAAAGGAATTTATTGAGTAAGCAACAGCAAGCAAAACAGCGCTGGGCGGCCGGGGAGTCTCGGCTCCACCAACGGCGCGCACCTCACCCCCGCCAGGGTCCCTTTTTATATCTTGGTAATTCTGAGATTACGCAGCACATCCTGGTATATTCTGCGACTGCGCGCACTGTTGCTAGGGGGTCGTCTCTGTCCCTCTGGTGGTCGTGAAGATGAAGGCCGTAGTCTTCCTCCGCGTTGTGGTTCAACTTCTTTTTTTTATTTGGTCATGTTGGCCCAGCGTGAGACAGGAATGCAGGATGTTGATACACTAGTTTAGCAACTTATCAGGAGATGGTTACATGAACTTTGCAGCAGTGTCTTTGAACAAAAGAGGCAACTGAGATGCAGAAGGAGAGAAGGGGAGGGGGTTCTCTTTTTTGTTACATTAAGCAAAATAATTTTCATAGTGTCTAGACAAGTATTATACATCTTACTTCAGCAGGGAGCTTTTGCAACTCCTGCTCCTCAAACGCAACTCCTTGTTTTATAATACAAAAGACAATGAACAAACATTTATTGTGTATTATAATCCCTCCTTTTTCTTTTAGTTACTCATTTTGTTCATTGAAGCTCTGCAATGCCTGGCTATTAAGAACTAATGTTTCCTCGATTCCTTTGTTGGTACTTATTGGCTCGTATTTGGCATGTATGAGCATTAGATGTGCCGCTTCTAAACATCCCTTTACAATCGCAATCAGTTTATTAAAAATACGTGGTCCAAAAGTTAGTGCTATTATTAATAACAACAAAGGTCCTGCTATTGTTGATAATAAAGTAGTAAGCCAAGGTGAATAATTAAACCAAGATTCATACCAGCTCTGTCAGGCTTCATTCTCCTGTTTCCTTTTTTTTTTTTTTTTTTCAACCCTTCCCTGGGTCTTGCCATTGTATCTCTTACCACTCCAGTGTGATCAGCATACACAGCATTCCTCTTTCAGAGCTGCAAACAGCCCGTCCTGTTGTAAAAAAAAATACCAAATCTAATCCCCTACGATTTTGTAACACTACCTCTGAAAGTGACCTGATAGATTTTCCAGGACTGAGATGGATTGTTCAATTTGTGTCAGGTCCTCGTCCACAGCAATGCGTAAGGAAGTAAATTCTTGATTTTGTTTAACCAATGAGGCTACCCTGGTCCCCACTCCAGCTCCTCCCAGGATTATTAGGGTGGCCAAAGTTAGAGCCGTGAATGGTTCCCGTCTTTCCAGATGATAACTTGCCACTGTGTGCTGGGTATACATACAATCCTCAGGGTGGTATAGAATCCTTGGTATAATTATCACCTGTATACAAAAATCACGAGACGCATTAAAGAGTTTTAGTGATAGACAAAGAGTTACGCCCACTCACGAACAAACCCACCTAGCGTTGTTGGCTGGGATTAGCCACTCGGTTGATTGTTTTCCATTCTCCATGGTATTACATAGGTGACACTTCCCACTAGGAACCGTGCCCACACACCTAGCACCTCCAGTGACTTGTGTTAGTGTTACCCTTATGTCTTTTCCCCAACTGCAATGTAGAGGGCTGTTCTTGTTTGTGCGGGTGGGCTCCCCAGGATCCCCAATAGCATCATAATATGAAGGCCTTATACTAAAGCATAATCAACAGTGTTTTGTTACATTTGGGCTTGTTTTGTTTAATAATTGGTAGCTGGCATTCATGACCCCCCCATATGTTATTCTCAACTATGTTATCATTCTCAGCTTTACCTGAGCTTGTAGGGCTGCCGAGGGTTGGCACTGTAGTATTTTCCACAGGCTGGATTCCCTGGACATTTTCTGACAATACCTCATTTATTCCTACTGCCTGGGGCCTATCAGCATCCTCCTTTTTATTAGTATGAGTCCTCCCCTATCTGTTCCGTGTTCGTAAAATCTGACATTTTCCTAGTACCCAGCTAGTATCGTCCAAGTTTGTTATATTTATATATAGAACCTTGCAAATTTCTTTATTTCCGTGGAAGGTTCCTGTATACCCTATACCATGCCCTTGCCACCTGTAACGGGGATCCACTTGTCAATTACAATCTTGCGGCCCATATCCACTTGTAAGAATTTATTCCGACCAGCCCCGAGTGTCCAGTCCGTAGCAATGGTTTCACACCCCCAGTATGCACAATAATACACGTTCGGGTGATTACAGTACCCCTTTCCTGGGTTAGAACTTGGGCAGAAATGAAATCCTGATTGGTTAAAGTATGGCTGCACTGACACCAGGTCACATAATGTGATGCGGAAACTGGGAGCACCCGCTGTCGTTGTTTGCTGGATGATGAATTGATCCTCCCATCTGATTAAGCTCCATTTAAAAGGCTGGTGGGGATGCGCAGACCCATAGCTGACCAAAACGATGATACTGACTCCCATGTATTGTAGGAGGTGGTCGGAGCCCATCTAAATTGTCGGCCCCTCAGTCCCCCACCGTTTTCACTTCTCTGCCTCGCTTGTCAGTTCGGTTGCAGCGAACTACAAGGTATCGGTTCTTCTTGGCAGCAGCAGTGTTCTTCAGGGGAACCTACCAGGGAGCCTTCGAAACAGGGCCTCCTCCCCTTCCCACGATACACAGATAATATACAATACTTATCGAGTCCGTCTTAGTGTCAGCTTCAAGTCGTCAGGGCCTGGAGCTGCCTCCCATTTACCTTCCCGGACTGGTCCTTTCACACGGCTGGCATGCGTCCATCCTTTCTGCGCAGTTTGAATAGCCGTTTCTGTGGTAAGCAAAACAACAGAGGGGCCTTCCCCATAGTGGTGTTAAAAAAAGTCTCTTTCCAAGTCTTAATTAGAATTGAGGGTGATCAAGTGGCAATTCCGAGTCATAGGGCATACCATATAGCATTTCAAAAGGAGAAATTCCTATACCAGTTCTGGGCTGTGTCCATATGTTTAACAGTGCAAGAGATAAGCATTTTACCCAAGAAGCCTTAGTTTCCAGCACAAGTTTTGTTAGTTGTTTCTTAATTTCACCATTCATTCGCTCTACCTTTCCAGAAGAGGAGGGGTGCCAAGGGCTGTGAAAATCCCACTCAGTCTCTAAGGCCTGCTTTAATCCTTGCAGTAAAGCTTTACACCCATTCAGTCACGTGGTCAATTACGACAAACAAGTAACTCAGTAAAGTCTACCTGTATACTTTGGAAAGGTCAAAGCCCTGGCTCCCGTCCCCCTCTAGATAGGTTACAGAAGACCATTTTATTTACCCTTTGACATATAGTACATCCTCTGCATCTGTCCTTCCCTAAAGTATATATTCCTACACAGACATGGTTTCTTAGAACAACATCACACATTGCTTGCACCTCCCAATGACTCTTCTGATGTAAAACAGTTAATATTTGCCTCATTATCACTTTATTCAGCATTTCTCTCCCATCAGGGAGTATCGATTTTCCTTAAAATGATCCACATATTTGTAACAATAATACCTCCTTGGGAGGTTGTAATTGCCCCAAAATCTTTTTTAGAATTTACCTAAATAGATAGGTGGCCCTGTAAACCCCTGAGGTAAAATTGTCCACCTATATTGTTGCTTCCACCCCCATTTCATTTCAGGTCTTTCCAGTCAGAGGTGAATATACATGTACGTTTGCTCTCAGGGCCAGAGAGCACTCCATTAATAACACTGTTATTCCAGTCTAACAATTTACTAGTTGAATGCCCAATTTAGTCATCAAATCCCTTCCCAACAAGTTAGTCTCTGCCTTGGGTACATACAATAATTGCCCAGTGATCATTTTATCCCCTGGTCTGAGCTTAGTATTCCCCAAAAGTGGCACTATTATCCCAGTCCCTTCTACCCCCATCACATTTAGGGTTTCATTGGTTAATTTAATCCCTGATGCTTTACAAGTCAGTAATGACTTAGCTGCTCCAGTGTATTGGGTTTGATGGCAAGGTTTGGGGGGTGTGAGGGGTGTGGGGGTGTGAAACTGCAGTGGCAGCCCCCGTGAAAAAAAAACAAAACAAAGCAAAACAAACAAAAAAAAAAACAGAAACCTTCCCATGGTAGATAAGGGACAATTTCATCTGGCCCTAAAGGGGCCCACTGCTGCCCAGAGCCAAGCCATAGCAACACAGTCCGTGCCTCTGTGAGAGCACGTCCACGAAAACAAACAAACAAAGAAACAAACAAAAACCTGCTGCTCAACAGCAGTTGGGAGAGCAAGAAACCCCCCCGCAGACACCAAAGTCAGTGCAGAAGGAGGGGGAGGAGGCGCTCCAGGCACTGGAGCCGAAGCCCCTCTGCGGCCGCTGGAGAGGCCCCTGGTGGAGCAGGCTGTTCCCCCCTCCCCGATGCTTGGGAAACTGAACAAACACCACAGCAAATATGCAAATATACCAAAACTTCTAGACTGTTACTTAGATAATGCCTACATCACCTTTCCCTGCTCATTCAACTTCGAATACCTTTAACACTTTCAACAAACCTTTTAACACTTCCTTTATCTTTCTCTAGCCTTTACTTTTCTAATGCTGACATCAAAGGCTCAGTCAGGGGCCAACTTAATTCCGTACCTTTTCCCTCCAAGATGCAGAAACAACATCAATATACAACATTTCATCCTGTTTTCCTTCTTTCCACAAAAACAACATTGACTGTAATATGGTGTTATAATTAGTAGTTCCATTTAGGGGCCACTCCGCTCCATCCTCTAGTTTATAAAGTGGCCACCATTGATTACAATATTTGATAAGAGTTCTTTTACTTTCTATACCCTCTCACCCCACTGTATCCCTCCAATGTGTTAGTATACATCCTAGGAGGCTTTTCCTCGGGATTTCTTTGCTTTGAACTTTTCCTATTGTAATCTACAGTGGTTAATATTCCACCGTTTTCCTAGAAGCTCTTTACTAGTCAATCCCAATCCCTCCAAAATCCACAATATACAGATACACAAGTAAAATCAAACCACTGTAAATTAACTGCCTGTAGACAATTACACTGGGGACATTTAAACCTGATGAGCCGATAATATGCCTGGGCAAATTTTGTTCCCTTAGACATACACCTCAATGGCAGTTCTTATATTTACATATTAACATATTAACATATGTATAAAAGAACACTTTAACAAAAATGCCCGGGCTTTTATATATACAATATACAATGTACAGTTATTATTCCAGTTAGAATTATTCCTCAGCAGCTGCAAACATTATGCCAGTTGCCATTAAAGCTCGCTTACCCTCCTCCTGTCTCTTTCTTAAAATCTCAGACGTCCCTGGAGTTAATGGGGACTGCCACATATTCCTAGTCACTAATCCCTGAGTGCTAGAATCAGAGTTGTTATTGGCATCCCCCTGGGGTTGCAGATTAAGAAGCCCGGGAGTCGGAGGGGCTGCAGGTGGGGGTGGTGGAATATAGGGAGGCAGTGGGGCTGGGATCTCTAATTCTCGGTTTTTCTTGTGCCTCCCATCCCCTCCTTTTTCTTTTAGAGGATATAAATTGGCTCGAGTTTCTGAGCTGATCCACAAATGTGCATATTCACTTTCTTCCAAACTAAAAGGTTCTTTTGAGTTTACATAAATATTTAGGGCCTGGCAAACCCAATCTTCAAAGGACCCAGATACGGGCCAGTAAAGGTGGTCTCCTCGAATCTGTTTACCACCCCAAACTTCAACACAATAATGTATCATTTTTACTTTATTCCTTCCCCGCCTAAAAGGGGAATCCTCCCAATTTTTAATCATTAATCCCGGGGTAACCTAACATCAGACGTTACCCCGCCCATGGGACGAGAAGGCTTACTCTTCTTCTGTCCCATCTTCTGGAGCGCTTTCACACACACACACAAATCGCTTCCCCCTTTTCGTGGCCCAGTCCCTCGCGGGATGTGGGAACCGCACTACCGAGGGGTCCGCACTCGCTTCGTCCGCAATTGGACGTCTCACAGTGACACGCTCCAGGATACCCAACCCCAACCGAATGGATCACCAGCCTATACTTACTCACTCCTGAGTCTTCGTTCGGTCCAACCGAACGGATCACCAGCCTATACTTACTCACTCCTGAGTCTTCGTTCGGTCTTCGTGCACAAAGATTACTAGGGGTTGCCGGCTTTATTTGCTTGCTGCCGAATTTAGGGTTCGTCAGTGAAGGATTTGAATGAAAGCAGTCCTAGCGAAGGCAGCTGAAATCAGCGGGGCGCCCCCTCCGAAGGTCTTTCAATCAGATTGCCTTCATCCAAGTCACGGCACCAAATTTGTTATAAGTTGCCCCCTTAATTAATTTTCAGAGAGCATTGCATTAATAATAGAAAGGAATTTATTGAGTAAGCAACAGCAAGCAAAACAGCGCTGGGCGGCCGGGGAGTCTCGGCTCCACCAATGGCGCGCACCTCACCCCCGTGATTCAAAGATCGAAGCCGAAATTCCTTTAAGTGGTATATTCTTTATTGCAGCGCTGGATGCACGGGGGATCTCTCCACCTATCGTGCATACCCAAAGCAAAAAGCAGTCTTGAATTTATACAATCAATCTATCAATATTCTACAAGCACCTATACATATGCATTACCTATCCCCGCCTTCCCTCGCTTCTCATGCTAATTAGCCTTTTGGCACCTTGCGCCTGCGTAGAGCCTTCCAAGAATTGTGGGCAGGGGTCTTTGGGACGTGGGCAGGGGTCTCTGGGAGGAAGACCCCGAGTCTTCCTCACAGTGTACTTTTCACCTTTGGTCAGGAATCTGCTGAATTGGCATGTTTCTTAATTGCGAGAGCTGGTTGTTGCCAATTCTTCCGTTTGTTGTATCTTTATAATGAATTCCAATGTCCAGTTTCGAGAGTTATAGTCCTTACATTCGTTTCTCTGTCCGCCTGCCGCTTCCTTATCATGAGTTCCAGTGTCTTGTTTCGAGATATACAGTCCATGTCTGGGGATTGTCCTTGCCTCCCCAATGCCTCCCCAATACCTCCTTAATCAATCCCCCCTTTTCTTTTCCCATGCAAATTCTTTTGCATCAGATACTTTCATTATTTACAGTAACACAACAAAGCAGGCATCTAAACAACATGCACACAAATATTCCTAACACTACTAATGCGATTAGAGCAATGAATACTTGTTTCAACCATTGAAAATTGGGCAACCAAGAGGTTAACTTATTCCATATTTCACTAAAACTCCACGAAAGATCATCTTTACTGATCTCATGTAGGACCCTTGTCTGCTTCCATATTTCTTCCAGGTCGGTAGAGATCCTTCCACTCTGATCTACATACACACAACAACTTGTGTTTATTACTGTACAGACTCCCCCTTGAGCGGCCAGTAACAAGTCTAGGGCCATCCGGTTTTGTAATACTACCTGTGATAAACTAGATATCTCTTCTTGTTGAGCCTTTATAGCATCCAGAGTTTTGTTTCCTAACTTCTCTATAATTGCAGTGCCTTTTCCAATTCACTCACTCCTAACCATGGGATAAACCATCGAACAAAACTATGAAAAGTGGTGTGTCTCTCTCCAAAACTTCTTCATATTTTCGACCCCAAGATGTGTTTTTCCACAAATTAGTCCAAGATAAGTTTGCAGGCAAGGGAATCCCGATTAACGATACACCCTTATTCCCATGCTGTGGCAGATGGGTGCATACCCAACAGTTCGTCTTATGAGTTACTTGAGAAATTGTTTGTATTAAGGTCAGGTGTAAGTTCTCATCCCAAGTTGCCCACCCCAAATCCGAGAACCGCACCCCTGCAATCATTAGGATCTGGAAAACCGTAATTTTGTTGGTCCAATTGGAGTGGTGGTCCATATCCTCGCCAGGGCCTTCTTCACCCTTGAATTGTGGATCCAAGCTGCTTGCTCCTTAGTTTTAATGGCGGTATGTGTTGTCAGTAATACTTGGTATGGTTCCGTCCACTTTCCTTCCATTTTTCCTGTAGGGGTTGTCCTGAAAAAGTCTTTATATATATATAATTCCCGAGCTTAAAGGGGTGGATTGGTTGATCCAACCCTCTAGCCCTGGTCCCCAAAACAAATTTATGTACTTTATTTAATTGTTTCTGAAGTTCAGTTATATAAGCATATAAATATTCTGATCCTAACTGCGTTAGGTCCTCTCCACTAAATAGAAATTGCTATGGCCTTCCATATAAGATTTTGAAGGGACTCAAATTCCCTTTTATTCTAGGTTTAACTCTAATTCCAAGTAATGCTAAAGGGAGGGATTGAGGCCATGACAAATTAGCTTCTTATCCAATTTTAGCTATTTATTGTTTAATTAAATGGTTCATTTTTTCTACCTGTCCACTTGCCTGTGGTCTATAAGGAGTATGCAGTTGCCAATCTATCTTTAGAATCTTACTTATCTGTTCTACCACTTGTGCACAAAAATGTGAAACTCTATCAGAAGACATTGCTACTAGAATCCCAAAGCATGGTATTATTTCATTTAACAAGACTTTAACCACTTCTCTTGCTTTGTTTGTTCGACAGGGAAAGGCTTCAGGCCTTCCTGAAAACGTGTCAGTCAGAACCAGTAAATAATGATACCCCCCTTTTCTAGGGAGTTCTGAAAAATCAATTTGCCACTGTTGCCCCGAATAATTTCCTTTACCGATTATTGCAAATTTTATTCTAGTCTTGGTATTGGGGTTATTGTGTAAGCAAATGCTACATTGTTGAGTTACTTGTTTTATCATATCGTCCCACTAATGTCTGACTCAGGCTCTTATGCAGTGTGCCAGCTCCCCAATGCGTTTTATTGTTTTCTGTAAGAACTATGGGCCATGTCAAACTAGAGGGTATTACTATGTGGTTATCTTTTAAATATACTCATTCATCTGGTTTCATTTTACCTTTCAAATCTTCAATTAATTTTAAGTCTTCTTTTGTATAATTTGGATATAGTTTGGATTTTACCGTCTGGTATCAAAGACAATGCCTTCACCTCAGTTATTTCAGCTGCCTGCTTAGCCTCTGCCAATCGATTTCCAATTTCAAAATCGGTGTTCCCCTTTTGGTGTCCCTGACAATGCATGATAGCTACCTTTTCTGGTTGTTTTACAGCCTCTAACAATTTTAAAATTTCTTCAGCATACTTTATGTGTTTTCACTGAGCGGTCAGCAATCCATGTTCTTTCCAAATTGCTCCATGAGCATGTACCACGCCGAATGTATATTTAGAATCTGTCCAAATATTTACCCTTTTTCCTGCTGCCAGTTCCAATGCTCTCGTGAGAGCAACTATCTCCGCCTTTTGAGCTGATGTTCTAGGGGGTAAAGGCTTAGACTCGATTACCTGCTGAGTAGTTGTTATAGCATATCCAGCTTTACGTTGTCTTTGCATAACAAAACTGCTCCCATCTGTGAACCAAGTTTCTTCCGCATCTTCCATGGGCTCCTCCTTAAGGTCTGGTCGGCTGGAATACACAGTCTCTATAGTTTCTAAACAATCGTGACTCACAGGTTGTGCCGGAGCATCACTAAGAAAAGAGGCTAGATTCACAATATTAGTTATCACAATTTCCACGTTGTCCTGTTCTAACAATATTGCTTGATATTTCAAAATCATCAATTCTTGTTTAAGTTGTTTAAAGACTTTTTGTGCTTCTCCAGTCCAGACTAACTTTGACTGGTTAATCTTTATCAATTCACATAGAGGCTTTACCAATAGTCCATCATTATAAATCCAAAGGCGACACCAACCTGTCATTCCTAAAAAGGTTTGTAGCTCCTTTACCATTTGAGGTTCTGGAGTCTGGCAAATGACTTCCTTATGTTCAGTTCCTAGTTCTCGTTGTCCTTCCGAAATGTCAAATCCCAGATAGGTCACACTTTGTTGAGCCAGCTGGACTTTCTGTCAAGAGACTTGATATCCATTTAAACCCAGAAAATTAAGATGACTTATAGTCCATTGAATACAACTCCCTTTAGTCTCGGTAGCTATTAAGAGATCATCTACATATTGTAACAAAGCACCTTCAGTGTCCGGAGGCATCCATGTTTCGAGTTCCCTTGCTAATTGGTTTCCAAAAATAGTGGGGCTATTCTTGAATCCTTGAGGTAGTAATGTCCACGTAAGCTGCGTCTTTCTGCCTGAATCGGGATTTTCCCATTCAAAGGCGAATAGGTTTTGGCTTTCTGTGGCTAAGCCTAGGCAGAAGAAGGCATCTTTTAAATCCAGTACGGTAAACCAGACTTGACTATTCTTTAATTTAGTCAGCAAAGTATAAGGGTTTGCCACTACTGGATGTATTTCCTCAGTGATTTTATTTATGGCCCTCAAATCCTGAACTAGCCTATAGCTTTTTCATCTGCCTTTTTAATTGGCAATATGGGTGCATTGTATTCTGATTCACATTCAATCAATAATCTATACTGTGAAAATTTATTAATTATCTCTTTAATTCCTTTCCTATCTTCTATCCTCAAAGGATATTACTTAACCTTAATGGGTTTCTCTCCTGGCTTTAATTTAATAATTATTAAGGTCACATTTTTACCTCTTTCAGGGGTTTCAGTAGCCCAAACTCCTGGACATACTTGATCTGTGATCTCTAAAGGTATTTCACTTTTAGGGTCAGTTTGTATTAGTGCCAAACTTAACACATTTGTTAGTTGTTCTTCTCCTATTCTTAATTCCATTTTCCCTTTTTCAAAGACAATTTCTGCTCCTACTTGCTCTAATAAATCTCTACCTAAGAGTGCCCATGAGGAGCTAGACATATATAAAAATCTGTGTATGCCCCATTGTTTCCCTAACTTGTACTTCAAAGGTTCACAAAAATAAGCCTTTTCGGTTACACCTTGTCCTGGTTTCAGTTAGAACAGAGTTAATTTTCTTCCTAGTAGCTGGTAGAATGCTATGTTTTGGCTTAGGATGAGAAGAGTGCTGATAACACCCTGATGTTTTAATTGTTGCAGAGCAGTGCTTATACCAAGCCAAGGACATCTCAGCTTCTTGCTCTGTCCTGCCAACAGGCAGGCTGGGGGTGCAGTAAGAGCTGAGAGGGGACAGACCCAGGACAGGTGACCCGAACTAGCCAAAGGGGCATTCCATACCATCTGATGTCAGGCTAATACCATCTGATGTCAGGCTAAACAATACATAGGGGTGGCTAGCCAGGGGGAGGGGGCCGGACTGCTCGGGGTTAGGCTGGGCATCGGTCAGCAGGTGGTGAGCAATTGCATTGTGCATCACTTGTTTGTACACATTATTAGTAGTGGTACTATTATCATCATTGTATTATTATTATTATTATTATTATTTTGTCTTATTAAACTGTCTTTATCTCAACTCATGGGCTTCACTTTCCATTTCTCTCCCTCGTCCCAGAGAGGGAGGGGGAGGGTGAGCAAACGGCTGCGTGGTGTTTAGCTGCCGGCCGGGTTAAACCACGACACATCTTTTACCCTAACATAATAATTCTGTGAAGGCATTAATGCTTGATTTAGAACTGAATACGTTGCCCCATATCAATAAGAAATTTCACTTCCATTCCTCCCCTAGCTTCATTATAACCAGTGGAGGATCCGCTAGGGTAGATTCCCCAGGTCCCCGTTATTCCTGTTGAAATCAGGGGTCTATTATCCTAGGAAAAGGCTAGTCAATTTGTCCTCCGAAGCCAGGTCCAAACCGTTTTGTTTTATTTATTTATTTATTTATTTATTTATTTTCATTACATTTCAGAGTTGGTCCAAAAATTCCATAGGGCTTTCTTTTAGACCTTGTTGGAAGCATATTCTCAATTCCCAATTCATCCAGATTTTAGTATTTACTTAACCGTTCATAATTTTCAGGATGATTCGGGTCTTAGTGGGGGTCGGTCAGGGGAATGCAATTGTCCACAGTTCCCTGAGCGGTCCCATCGGCAATCTGAGCTCGCACATGAACTCAGGTTGTTTTAAGAGTTAACTGGTTTTCTGTTTCTGTGACAACTCTCTCGGACCCATCATGGTCCCTTTGCCCTAAAGGGCTAACACCCATGATTTTAAGATCTCTGCCTCGGGCAGAGGCAGAACTATTAACATTCCTACATCCTCTTTCCCTGCTCATTCAACTTCAAACACCTTTAACACTTTCAACAAACCTTTTAACACTTCCTTTATCTTTCTCCAGCCTGTACTTCTCTAATGCCAACATCAAAGGCTCAGTCAGGGGCCAACTTAATTCCGTACCTTTTCCCACCAAGATGCTGAAACATCAGTATACAACATTTCATCCTGTTCTGCTTCTCAAAAAACAACATTAACTGTAGCAAAATATTATAGTTTAAAGTTCCATTTAGGGGCCACTTTTCTCCACATTCCAGCTTATAAAGCAGCCACCACTGATTACGATATTTTATCAATGTTTTCCTGTTCACACTTCCACCGGCAGATCCTCCAATATCCTTCCAGTGACTTAAAACACATCCTAACACACTTTTCTTTAAAATTTCACTGCTTGTTTGCCCCCCCATTTTCCAGTTTACACTTTCAGAATACACGTGTTACTTACAAAAGTGTATCACAAAAATGTATCACTCACAAAATTACAGGCACGCAATATCTTTCAGTAGCGATGTCAGAAAGCTACTATTACCAGCAATATTGCTAAAATCACAATAACAATAGTCAGAGTCAAATTCCACATGCGATAAGTCAGAAAACCGAACTGTGTAACACCGTAACGATATCTCTCTTATAACAATGCCACGAACCTACTATTACCACCAAAAAATAGCCAAAATCACAGTAACAATAACCAAAGTTAAATACCATACTCCATGAGTCAGAAAACCGAAATAGACAACACAATTCCAGATGGACCTTAAAGCGAGCTCTTTCCTTAAGGTCCCCAAATATACTTATGGTGCTTACCACAAAGTATATACCAAACACTGCCTCGCAGAAGATCACCTTCTGACTTACAGACAGTTCCAGATACAGATGGACCCCAAGGTCCCCAGATATACTTGTGGTACTAACCACAAAGTATATACCAAATACTGTCCTGCAGAAGTCACCTTCCGACTTACTGGACAGTCCCAGATGACCGGTCTACCAGAAAACCAAACCAGAATAAAGAATATACTCACTTACAATGATGGGGTCCTTGTCTGCCTCCGCAGTGATCCGGTGAGTCGAGGAGTCCCTCCGGGAAATCCCGGGGGTACCCTAGGGAGTCCTGTCCCCAGCGGGTCCTGCGGTCCGGCAGAGAGGTCGTCCCATCTGGGTCGCCAGATTGATTCAAAGATCGAAGCCGAAATTCCTTTAAGTGGTCTATTCTTTATTGCAGCGCTGGATGCACGGGGGATCTCTCCACCTATCGTGCATACCCAAAGCAAAAAGCAGTCTTGAATTTATACAATCAATCTATCAATATTCTACAAGCACCTATACATATGCATTACCTATCCCCGCCTTCCCTCGCTTCTCATGCTAATTAGCCTTTTGGCACCTTGCGCCTGCGTAGAGCCTTCCAAGAATTGTGGGCAGGGGTCTTTGGGACGTGGGCAGGGGTCTCTGGGAGGAAGACCCCGAGTCTTCCTCACAGTGTACTTTTCACCTTTGGTCAGGAATCTGCTGAATTGGCATGTTTCTTAATTGCGAGAGCTGGTTGTTGCCAATTCTTCCGTTTGTTGTATCTTTATAATGAATTCCAATGTCCAGTTTCGAGATTTATAGTCCTTACGTTTGTTTCTCTGTCCGTCTGCCGCTTCCTTATCATGAGTTTCAGTGTCTTGTTTCGAGATACACAGTCCATGTTTGGGGATTGTCCTTGCCTCCCCAATGCCTCCCCAATACCTCCTTAATCACCCGCCAGGGTCCCTTTTTATATCTTGGTAATTCTGGGATTACGCAGCACATCCTGGTATATTCTGCGACTGCGCGCACTGTTGCTAGGGGGTCGTCTCTGTCCCTCTGGTGGTTGTGAAGATGAAGGCCGTAGTCTTCCTCCGCGTTGTGGTTCAACTTCTTTTTTTTATTTGGTCATGTTGGCCCAGCGTGAGACAGGAATGCAGGATGTTGATACACTAGTTTAGCAACTTATCAGGAGATGGTTACATGAACTTTGCAGCAGTGTCTTTGAACAAAAGAGGCAACTGAGATGCAGAAGGAGAGAAGGGGAGGGGGTTCTCTTTTTTGTTACATTAAGCAAAATAATTTTCATAGTGTCCAGCCAAGTATTATACATCTTACTTCAGCAGGGAGCTTTCGCAACTCCTGCTCCTCAAACGCAACTCCTTGTTTTATAATACAAAAGACAATGAACAAACATTTATTGTGTATTACGCTACCCACCCCAGATACAGGCTCCAAAGGTACACAAAGAGCTCCCACCCTTCCCCCAGAAGCAGGCACCTACAGTGTACAAGCTGCTCCCAACCCCCCCAAGGCAGGCCCCTAATGTGTATTACCAGCTCCCAAACACCCCCAGATGTAGGCCCCAAATGACATGCAGAAAAGACTCCACAACCATAGGGTTGTAAAAGGTAATCTTTATTGCGGCGCACCAAGGGCACTGGGAATAGCTTCCCTCAAAAAGTGTGCACCTGCCCAGTTGTCTCTCACAATTTTATACACGAATACTGTTACATATTACATGAGTTCTAATACATATTCATTATTTTCTCCAAAAAGGTGGACCTCTTCCAAGTATTCATTTCCATACTCCCCACCCCTAGCTCCTTCCGGTTGCGCCTGCGCAATGTAGTTCGGTGGTCGTGGGTAGGGGTCTTTCAGGATGAAGGCAATAAGGAAGAGGAGGTTAAACTCTCTTTTTCTTTGTGGACTTTGACCTTCTGTTGGACAGTTTAGGCCTTTTTTTGCTTTGTTTCCTGCCAACAAGTTGTTCATTCTTCCCTCATCCGTTAGCCTTTGATTCAAAGATCGAAGCCAAAATTTCTTTAAGTGGTATATTCTTTATTGCAGCGCTGGATGCACAGGGGATCTCTCTGCCTATCGTGCATACCCGAAGCGGAGAGCAGTCTTGAACTTATACAATCAAGCTATTAATATTCTATAAGCACCTATACATATTCATAATCTATCCCCGCCTTCCCTCAATTATTATAATTAGCTCTTTGGCACCTTGCGCCTGCGCAAAGCCTCCCAAGAATTGTGGGCAGGGGTCTTCAAGACGTGGGCAGTGGTCTTTGGGAGGAAGATCCCAAGTCTTCCTCACAGTGTACTCTTCACCTTTGGTCAGGATTCTGCTGAGTTGGCCCGTTTCCTAATTGCAAGAGCTGGCTTTTGCTGATTCTTCTGTTTGTTGTTTCCTTATCATGAATTCCAATGTCCTGTTTCAAGATATATATAGTTCTTACATCTGTTTCTCTGTCTGTTTGCTGCTTCCTTATCATGACTTTGGGGCTTGCATCTGTGGGGGTTTGGGGCCTGCCTCTAAGGGGGTGGGGTTGGAAGCTGCTTGTGCACTGTAAGGGCCTGTGTTGGAGGGGATTGTGAGCTGGTTGTACACCTTTGGGGCTTGCATCTGGGGAGAGGTGGGAGCTGCTTATACATAGTAGGAGCCTGCCTTGCAGGGGTTGGGATCTACATGTACATGCTAGGGGCCTGCCTTATGGGGAGTGTTGGGAACTGCTTGTACACGCCAGGGGCCTGTGTTTGGGGGGGTGCTGGGAACTGCCTGTCCAATGTAGGGATCTGCATCTGGAGGGGCTTTGGAGCTGCTTGTACAACTTCCGGAGTTGCATCTGAGGGGTGGTTGGGAGCTGCTTGAACCCTGTAGGAGCCTGGGTTGGGGGGGAGGTTGGAGCAACTTGTACGCCTTTGGGGCCTGCATCTGGGGAGTTGGGAGCTCCATATACAATGTAGGGATCTGTGTCTGTGGGGGTTGGGAGCTTGGGAATTACGTGTAGAATTTAGGGGCCTCTGGGGGGTGGTTGGGAGCTGGTAATACACAGTACCAACCTGCCTTGGAGGGGTTGGGAGCTGCTTGTATGCTGTAGGGGTCTGTGTTTGGAGTGGCTTGGGGTGTGTGTCTCAAGGGGGTTGGGAGCTGGTTGTACACCTTTGGGGCCTGTCTCTGGGGGGGGTGGGAAGCTCCTTTTACACTGTAGGGGCCTGTGTCTTGGGGGGATATGGGAGCTGCTTGTACACTGTAGGGGCCTGGGTCTTGGAGGGGGAATTGGGCTGTTTGTACACCTTTGGGGACTATGTCTGTGGGGGGTGGGTGCCTGTGCCTGGGGGAGTTGGGAGGTGCTTGTACACTCTAGGGGCCTCCATCTGGGGTTTTTTTGGGGCCTCCCTTTGTGGGGGAGGGAGTTGGGATTTGGTTGTACACCTTTGCGTCCCATGTTTTGGGGGGGGGGGGGGGACCCGCCTCTGGGGGCAGGTTGTGAGCCGCTTGCACACCTTTGGGATGTGTGTCTGGCGGGGGGGGTTGGGGCCCAGGTCTGGGGCCTGTGTCTGTGTGGGGACCAGTTCGGGGGGGGGGGATGGTTAGAGATTGACAGCGGACAGTTGGGGTCTGCATCTGGGTGTGGTTTGTACCTGCTTCTGTGGGCAGTTTGGGGTCTGCATCTGAGGTTTGGGGGCTTCTCTGTAGCATTTGGGGTCTGCATTTTGGCTGTGGGGTGCGTCTTGAGCTTTTGGGGCCTAGCTGTAGTGTTTGTGACTTGCGTCTGGGGCTTTTCTGTAGCGTTTTGGTCGCATCATTGTGCTTTGGGGCCTATATCCAGGGTTTTGCCTCTTTTGTAGTTTGTGTCTGTGCGTTTGTTTCATTGTTGGTTGTCTGGGGTTAGGGGCAGTTTGGGGTTTGGATTAAGGTCAGTGTCATTAACGTTATGGGGTTGATAATAAGGGTTAGGGTTGTGGTTAGAGTTGTTAGGTTTAAGGGGAATACGGATTTTAGGGTAAGGGGATCAAGGTTGCGGGAATAAAAATGTTGTTTTTGCGCAGTTACATCGTTTAGAGGGAACGAAGGTGGTATTGAGGTCTGCTTGCAGTGATAAGAGAGCTTAACAGACAACCTTGTAAAATGCAGACAACCAGAATCCTTACAGCAATTAGGTGGAAATCATGGTGTAAGAAACATTACCACCTCAAAGAGTAAAAACCTCAAAAGAAATGTGACTTGTAACAGGCCAGCAGCTGTGTATTTTCTGTAAAGCACCAGATCGATTATGAACCTGGATTACCCAGTCAATGGGAAAACAGAGGAGGGTTGTGGTCCTTGAGAGGAAAAAAATAGTGTATAAACTGTGTGGAATTAGTAGGCACCCTCCTGCTTGTGGGACACCCGCCATTGCAATCACAAATAAAAAGGCTGCTTTACTGAGATCCTCGACTCAGCCTATGTTATTGGTTACAGAGTGTTTCTAACAGGGTATTACAGTTTTAAGGTTTCAGGGCTAGGGCAGTAGGGTTGAGTTTAGGGTTAGGGTTTTAAGGGTTTCGGGGTTTGGGGGGGGTTTAAGGGTTTGGCGGCCTTAAATTTTTTTTTCATGTTAGGTTTGATATTGTATAAACTCACTTTAGGATAGAACAAATCTTGTAGTTAAAAATGTAATGAGAACAATATATACGACATCTTGTTATCTGTCGACCTTCTGTTATGTTGAAGCATCTTGTTAATTGAAACATCCCATTATTTTGTCGACCTTCAGTTATGCTGAAACTTGAGCTAACTTGAACCAACTCAGCATTCCTGCAGCTTGGGAAACAACTGATTCAGCCAACTTGGCATTCTTTAGCAAAAGGTGAAAAGTACATCATGAGGAAGACCATAGGTCTTCCTCCCAAAGACCACTGCCCACGTCTTGAAGACCCCTGCCCACAATTCTTGTGAGGCTTCGCGCAAGTGCAAGGACTGATAAGCTAACTAGCATACAAAGCGAGAGGCGGGTTTAGGTAATGAATATGTATTGGCATTAATTGAATATTCATTGTTTTTCTGTATAAATATGAGATAGTTTGTTACTTTGAACATGCACGTTAGGTGGAAGGATCCCCCGTGCATCCAGCACTGACGATAAAGGATACTTCATCACTTAGAAATTTCGGCTTCGATCTTTGAATCAATGAGGCACCCCAGATGGGACACCCTCTCTGCTGGACTGCAGGACCCACTGGGAATAGGACTCCCTAGGGTACCCCAGGGATTTCTCAGAGGGACTCCTTGACTCAATGGATCACTGCGGAGGCAGACAAGGACCCCATCGCTGTAAGTGACAGTACTCTTTATTTTGTTTTTGGTTTGTTTGTTTGGTAGACCAGTCATTTGAAACTGCCCATAAGTCAGAAGAAACTTCTGCAGGGTGGTGTATACTTTTGTGGCTAGCACCTTAAGTATACGTTTGATTTTGTTGGCATTCAATTGCCATTTGGAACCTGGCAAGTTTGCTTATAAGGTTCATTTGTTACAGTGTTACTTATTTCGGTTTTCTGACTTATCGCATATGGAATTTGACTCTGATTATTGTTATTGTGATTTTGGCTATATTCTTGGTAATAATAGTAGGTTCTTGGCGTTGCTATAGAAAGATACCTGCATGCTGCATTTTGTAAGTGTTAAGTGTATTCTGAAAATGTGAACTGGGAAAATGGGAGGAAGGCAAAATTTTAAAGGAAATCCCTTTAGGATGTGTTTTGAGTCATTGGAAGGATATTGGAGGATCTGCTGGTGGAAATGTGAACAGGAAAACATTGATAAAATATTGTAATCAATAGAATGTGGAGAAAAGTGGCCTTTTAATGGAACTTTAAACTGTAATACTTTGCTACAGTTAATGTTGTTCCTACGGGGAGAAGGAGAACAGGATGAAATGTTGTATATTGATGTTGTTTCAGCATCTTGGAGGGAAAAGGTACGGAATTAAGTTGGCCCCTGACTGAGCCTTCGATGTTGGCATTAGAAAAGTACAGGCCGGAGAAAGATGAAGGAAGTGTTAAAAGGGTTGTTGAAAGTGTTAAAGGTGTTTGAAGTTGAATGAGCAGGAAAAGAGGATGTAGGAATGGTAATAGTTCTGCCTCAGCCCAAAGCTGAGATCTCAAAATCACAGGTGTTAGCCCTCTGGGGCAAAGGGATCATGATGGGTCCGAGAGAGTTGTCATGGAAACAGAAAAGCAGTCAAGTCTTAAAACAATCTGAGTTCATATGCGAGCTCCAATTGCCAATGGGACCACTCAGGGAACTGTGGACAACTGCATTCCCCTGACCGATCCCCACTGAGACCATAATCATTCTGAAAATTATGATCGGTTAATTAAATACTAAAATCTGGTTGAATTGGGAATTGAGAATATGCTTCCAACAAGGTCTAAAAGAAACCCCTATGGAATTTTTAGACCAACTCTGAAATGTAATGGAAGAAGAAAAAAAACAATTTGGACCTGGCTTCAGAGGACAAATTGACTAGCCTTTTCCTAGGGTAATCATTGGCCCCTGATTTCAACAGGAATAACGGGGACCTGGGGAATCTACCCTAGTGGATCCTCCACTGGTTATAATGAAAGTACGGGAGGAATGGAAGGAAGTACGGGAGGAACGGGAGGAAGGAGGAACGGAAGTGAAATTTCTTGTTGATATGGGGGCAACATATTCAGTTCTAAATCAAGCATTAATGCCTTTATGGAATGATTATGTTAGGGTAAAAGGTGCAACTGATCAACCTGAAAAGACTTATTTTTGTGAATCTTTCAAGTACTAGTTAGGGAAACTGCTCGATCTGCTTGAGGGTAGGAAAGCTCTGCAGGAGGATCTGGATAGGCTGCACCGATGGGCTGAGGTCAACTGCATGAAGTTCAACAAGGCCAAGTGCTGGGTCCTGCACCTGGGGCACAATAACCCCAGGCAGAGCTACAGGCTGGGAGAGGAATGGTTGGAGAGCTGCCAGGCAGAGAAGGACCTGGGAGTGATGGTGGATAGTCGGCTGAATATGAGCCAGCAGTGTGCTCAGGTGGCCAAGAAGGCCAATGGCATCCTGGCTTGTATCAGGAACAGTGTGACCAGCAGGGCTAGGGAGGTGATCGTCCCCCTGTACTCGGCTCTGGTGAGGCCGCACCTCGAGTACTGTGTTCAGTTTTGGGCCCCTCGCTACAAGAAGGACATGGAGGTGCTTGAGCGGGTGCAGAGAAGGGCGACGAAGCTGGTGAGGGGCCTGGAGAACAAGTCCTACGAGGAGCGGCTGAGGGAGCTGGGCTTGTTCAGCCTGGAGAAGAGGAGGCTCAGGGGCGACCTTATCGCTCTCTATAGGTACCTCAAGGGAGGCTGTAGCGAGGTGGGGGTTGGTCTGTTCTCCCACGTGCCTGGGGACAGGACGAGGGGGAATGGGCTTAAGTTGAGCCAGGGGAGTTTTAGGTTAGATGTTAGGAAGAACTTCTTCACTGAAAGGGTTGTTAGACACTGGAACAGGCTGCCCAGGGAAGTGGTGGAGTCACCATCCCTGGAGGTCTTCAAAAGACGTTTAGATGTAGAGCTTAGGGATATGGTTTAGTGGGGACTGCTAGCGTTAGGTCAGAGGTTGGACTTGATGATCTTGAGGTCTCTTCCAACCTAGAAATTCTGTGATTCTGTGAAATAATGGGGCATACACAGATTTTTATATATGCCTAACTCCCCATGGGCACTCTTAGGTAGAGATTTATTAGAGCAATTAGGAGCAGAAATTGTCTTTGAAAAAGGGAAAATGGAATTAAGAACAGGAGAAGAACAACTAATAAATGTGTTGAGCTTGGCGCTAATACAAACTGACCCTAAAAGTGAAATACCCTTAGAGATCACAGATCAAGTATATCCAGGAGTTTGGGCCACAGAAGGCCCTGAAAGAGCTAAAAATGTGACCCCAATAATTATTAAATTAAAGCCAGAAGAGAAACCCATTAAGGTTAAGCAATATCCTTTGAGGATAGAAGATAGGAAAGGAATTAAAGAGATAATTGATAAATTTCTACTGGTTGAATGCGAATCAGAATACAATACACCCATATTGCCAATTAAAAAGGCAGATGGAAAAAGCTATAGGCTAGTACAGGATCATAAATAAAATCACCAAGGATATACATCCAGCAGTGGCAAACCTGTATACTTTGCTGACTCTATTAAAGAATGGTCAAGTTTGGTTTACCGTACTGGATTTAAAAGACGCCTTCTTCTGCCTAGCCTTAGCCACAGAAAACCAAAACCTATTCGCCTTTGAATGGGAAAACCCTGACTCAGGCAGAAAGACACAGTTTATGTGGACAGTACTACCTCAAGGATTCAAGAATAGCCTCACTATTTTTGGAAACCAATTAGCAAGGGAACTCGAGACTTGGATACCTCCGGACACTGAAGGTGCTTTGTTACAATATGTAGATGATCTCTTAATAGCTACCGAGACTAAAGAGAGTTGTATTCAATGGACTATAAGTCTCCTTAATTTTCTGGGTTTAAATGGATATTGAGTCTCTCAACAGAAAGCCCAGCTGGTTCAACAATGGTAATATCCAAACTGTATACACGAACCAAAAGCCAAATTATACAAAAGAAGACTTAAAACTAATTGAAGATTTGAAAGGTAAAATGAAACCAGATGGATGAGTATATTTAAAAGGTAACTGCGTAATAATACCCTCTAATTTGACAAGGCCCATAGTTCTTACAGAACACAATAAGACACACTGGGGAGCTGACACATTGTATAAGAGCCTGAGTCAGACATTAGTGGGACAAAATTTATATACAATGATAAAACAAGTAACTCTACAATGTAGCATTTGTTTATACAATAACCCCAATACCAAGAATAGAATAAAATTTGGAATAATCGGTAAAGGAAATTATCTGGGGCAACAGTGGCAAATTGATTTTTCCAAACTCCCTAGAAAAGGGGGGCTATCATTATTTACTGGTTCTGACTGACACATTTTCAGAATGGCCCAAAGCCTTTCCCTGTCGAACAAACAAAGCAAGAGAAGTGGTTAAAGTCTTGTTAAATGAAATAATACCATGCTTTGGGATTCTAGTAGCAATGTCTTCTGATAGAGTTTCACATTTTTGTGCACAAGTGGTAGAACAGATAAGTAAGATTCTAAAGATAGATTGGCAACTGCATACTCCTTATAGACCACAGGCAAGTGGACAGGTAGAAAAAATGAACCATTTAATTAAACAACAAATAGCTAAAATCGGACAAGAAGTTAATTTGTCATGGCCTCAATCCCTCCCTTTAGCATTACTTAGAATTAGAGTTAAACCTAGAATAAAAGAGAATTTGAGTCCCTTTGAAATCTTATATGGAAGGCCATATCAATTTTTATTTAGTAGAGAGGACCTAACACATTTAGGATCAGAATATTTATATGCTTATATAACTGAACTTCAGAAACAATTAAATAAAGTACATAAATTTGTTTTAGGGACCAGGGCTAGAGGGTTGGATCAACCAATCCATCCCTTTAAGCCCGAGGATTATATATATAAAGACTTTTTCAGGACAACCCCTAGAGGAAAAATGGAATGGACCATATCAGGTGTTGCTGACAACTCATACTGCTATCAAGATTAGAGAACAAGCCTCTTGGATCCACCATTCCCGAGTGAAGAAAGCTCCAGAAGCCCCCTTGAAAGTAACGGCAGGTGACGATGAACTGAAACTAAAGCTTAGTCGAACAAAATGAGGACATTACAGTTGGGAGTATTTAGTAATATAGTTGGCAGAAATTTAGTTGATAGAATTGTTTTGTGTCTATGGCTTATAGTTGTAATTGTGATTCAAGAAGGTGCCTCTATGATAGTAGAGAATGGTGAGTGGCCTTGGACCAAAGCCGTAACAACAGAGGATAAGAGCATTAATGGAAAGTTAGCAGTTATGGTCATCTGGTGAATAAATGGTAACCATTTATATACACCATCAGAATGGCAAAAACTAGGGGAAGAGTGGACACACCAAAGAACCATAGGGGATGAAATTAAAATAGGGTGCCAAATGATTAATGGAATGACCCACAAGAAAGTAACGGGGATTTTAGTAAAACTGATTTCCAAAAATGGCCAACAAGAAGGTTGTATCCGCCCAGGTAAATTAAATTGCTGGTATAATTTTACATTAATAATTTTACATTACATACATTTACATTTACATAATATAATTTTACATTATACCACCCCCAACCAAGCTGAAACCCAAAATTTATGAAACAGGCCCATATGTAGTAAGGAACACAGGACAACAACAATTGTTATTTAATCCAGAATGGTCTCTCACGCATGTTGAATTGCTAATACAAATTAACATCTCAGCAGTTCAACCAGCCTGCTCTCCTTTCCTAAAGACATCATTTGAAGACTGGACAATATGGTCACAAAAGCAAGCACACTGCAGGGGCAGGACACGAAGAGACTTAACTGGAATGCTAGGAACAGGGTTAGGAGTTTTAAACAGAATGGATTTGAGAGAACAAAATATACGACGTATGAGTGGGTGTTGCATATGGCAGCAGACACCCACCTCAGCGGCTAGTGACCCCTGGCAGGTCCCCCGGTGCGGCAGTGGCCCCCAGCTGGATACCCCAGGCAGGCCCCTGAGGGCTTTGGCACAGCCCTGCTGGCGACCCCCAGCAGGCCCCTGCGCAAGGCAGCACACCCCCACCAGCGACAGCCGGCGGGACCCTGGGCGCTTTGAGACACCCCCACCAGCAAGCCCCAGTGGGACTCTGGGTGTGGCAGTGGACTCGCTGGGAATCGCAGGGGGTGTCTACCACCGGCGCACCCGGGTGGCCCGCTGGGGCTTGCCCGCCGCTGCTCCCGGGGGACTGCCAGGGTCGCGGGGTGGGGGGGGAGGCGCCACCGCGCCCAGGGGCCCACTGCTCTCTGGGTTCTCCCAGCAGTGGGTGTCTGCTCCTGCTTCTGGGGGCCCGCCAGCGCTCGCAGGGGTGTGTACATGGCTGTGCCCGTGGGCCTCCTGCTGCTCGCGGGGGGGGGGGTCCACCACCATGACTGGGGGTCCGCCGGGGCTCACCGGGGGGTTCCACTGCCCCACCCTGGGGCCCGTTAGGGCTTGAAGGGTGGGTTTCTGCCCATGCGTCTGGGTGTCCGCTGGGGCTTGAAGGGGAGGGGTCAGCAACCGCGCCCATGGGCCTGCTGGGGCTGGGGGGAGGGCCCACCGTCGCGGGTGGGGAACCGCCGGGCTCAAAGGGCCCACCGCCGCTCCCGGGGACCTGCCGGGGAGGGGGATCAACAGCTGCACCTGGTGGATGGCACAGCTCACCAGTGGGGGTGCGCTGCCGTGCGTCGGGGCCCACCAGGGCTCGAAGCGGGGGGTCTGCCGCTGCGCACGAGGGACCACTAGGGCACAAGGGGGGGGGGGTCCTGCAGGCCCGCCGGTGGGTGTCCGCTCCCGCGGGCCTGCCAGGTCTCACGGGGGTGGGCCACCATCACGCCTGGGGGCCCGCCCCCGTTCCCAGGGGCCCGCCAGGGCTCGCGGGGGGGGGCCTGCCGCTGTGCCCGGGGGCCAGCCACGGGTTGCTGGTGGCAGTTTGCTGCTGTGACTGGGGACCCACCGGGGGGCCCCGGCTGGTGGGGACTGCCATGGTGCACGCCGGCCCGTCCAGGGTGGCCAGCTGGGGGGGTCTGCCATGGTGCGCTGCAGCCCACTGGGGACTGGCCGGCTGGGGGGGGGGGGGTCTGCTGTGGTGCTTGGGGACCCACTGGGAGTTGCCAGCCAGGGGGGTCCTCTGCAACCCCCAGTGGCCCTCCTGAGGTTGCCGTCCTGGTGGGAACACCCAGGTGCCCAGCAGCCTGTCATGAGTTCACCGTCTGGGGAGTCCACTGCGGCACCCAGCGGCCTGCCATGAGTTGACCCACCAGGGGGGGTCATCCGGGACATCCAGCGGTCTTCCAGGGGGTGGCTGGCCGGAGGGGTCTGCCATGGCGCCTGGGGAACCACTGTGGCTCAGCAGCAGTGTCTGCCGCCACACCCGGGCACCTGCTGCAGGCCACTAACCGGGGGTCTGCCACCTTTGTCAGGGTCAGATGAGCAGGTCTGAGGAGCCAGTCTGGGGACCAGCTCTGGGCACCAACTCTGGGGAGCATATCTGGGGACCAGATCTGCTGAGCAGGTCTGGAGACCAGGTCTGGGGACATCACTGGGAGAGGGTGCCTGGGGTCAGCCGTGGGTCTTGGGGACCAGCGGCATCACTGCCCAGGGTCCACCATGGGGCGAGTGGGGCCTGGCACGAGTCGCCACCCTGGGATGGACCCGTTGCGGACCACAGGCAGTGACCCCCAGGGGGTCACCTGACCTGCTGCCCGGAGCTGGTACCAAGACCTGGTTCCCACACCTGCTCCCCTGGGCTGGTCCCCAGAGCTGGTTCCTAGATCTGGTCAAATGAACTGGTCACCAGGACTCGTCAGCAGATATGATCTCCCAGACCTGGTCCTGAGACCTGCTACCCACACCTGGTCTCCAGCTCTTCTCCCAACATCTGGTCCCCAGAGTTAGTCCCCAGAACTGGTTCTCGGACCTACATGTAGTTCACTCCAAAACTTGCTTGTAGGTCAGGGGACCAGATCTGTGGACCAGGTCTTTGGACCAGTTCTGGGGACCAGATCTTGGTAGCAGGTCTGGGGCCCAGGTGAGAGCACTAGACTTGAGGACACGATGTGGGGAACAGATCTGGAACCAGGTTTGCGGACCAGGTCTGGGGAAAAGCTCTGGGGACTAGCTCTAGGAACCAGCTCTGGGGACCAACTATGGGGAGCAGGTCTGGGGAGCAGCCCTGGGCACCAACTCTGTCTTGGGACCAGGTCCGGGGAACAGGTGTGGGGACCAGGATTGGGAAGCAGGTCTAGGGACTTGATCTGGGGAGCAGGTCTGGGGACTCAGTCTGGGGACAAGGTCTGGGGACCAGCTCAGGACATCATGTCTTGGGATGAGCTCTGCGGACCAGGTCTGGGGACAGGTTCTTGGGAACAGGTTTGGGTACCGGATCTGGGCACCAGGTCTTGGGATCATGTCTGGGAACCAGATCTTGGGAAGAGCTCTGGGGGACCCTGTCTGGGGACAAGGAATGGGGAAGAGGTTTGAGGACCAGATCTGGGGAGGACATCTGGGGACCAGGTCTTTTGGCCAGATCTGGGGAGAAGTTCTGGGGACCAGAACTGTGGAACAGGTGTGGGTAGCAGTTGTGAGGAGCAGGTTTGGGTAGCAGCTCTGGGGACTAGCTCTGGGAACCAGCACTGGGGCCCAACCGCAGGGAGCATTTCTGTGGAGCAGGTGTGGGGACCAGGTCTCTGGGGAGCAGGTCTGAGGACAAGTTCTGGGGACCAGGTGTGGGGATCCAATCTGGGAACCAGGTCTTGGGACCAGCTCTGGGGACCAGACCTGTGGACCAAGTGTGGGGACAAGATCTGGGGAGCAGGTCTCGGATCCAGCTCTGGGGACCATCCCAGGGACCAGCTCTGGGTAGCAGGTCTGAGGAGCAGGTCTGGGGGACCCAATCTGGGGACCAGTTTGGGGGATCATGTCTGCGTACGATGTCTGGGGACCATGTCTTGGGACAAGCTCTGGAGACCAGGTGTGGGGATCAGGTCTGGGGACCAGGTTTGCGTATGAGGACTGGAGACAGCTTGGGGGACCAGCCTTGTGGACTACCTCTGAGAAGCAGAGCTGGGGACTAACTCTGGGGGGATTTTCTGTGGACCAGGTGTGGGTACCAGATCTGGGAACCAGTTGTGGGGACTATATCTGGGGATCAGATCAGGGTAGCAGGTCTGACCAGGTCTTGGGACCAGCCCTGGGGACAAATTCTGGGGTACGTGTGTGTGTTCAACATGTGTGTGCGTGTTTCTAGGGGTAGGGGTGTGCAGCAAGGGTGGGGGTCTGTTTTTCTGGGGCTAGTGGCCACATGAGGCTTGCGTCTGGGGGGGAGAGGGGAGCTGCTTGTACACTGTAGGGGCCTGCGTTGGGGGGGGTGGGAGCTGTTTGTACAGCTCTAGGGACCTCCCTCTGGGGGGCTTTGGGACCTCCCTTGGTGGGGGGAGAGTTGGGAGCTGCTCGTATACCTTTGGGGCCTGCATCTGGGGGGGTTGGAGTCTGGTTCTGGGGGGGGGGATTTGGGAGCTGCTTGTGGACAGCTGGGGTCTGCATCTGGGTGTGTATCCTGGTTTCAGTTAGGATAGAGTTAATTTTCCTCCTAGTAGCTGGTAGGGTGCTATGTTTTGGATTAGGATGAGGAGAGTGCTGATAGCATGGTGATGTTTTAACTGTTACAGAGCAGTGCTTGTACTAAGCCAAGGACTTTTCATCTTCTTGCTCTGTCCTGCCAGCGGGCAGGCTGGGGGTGCAGCAGGAGCTGTGAGGGGACAGACCCAGGACAGCTGACCCAAACTGGCCACAGGGGTATTCCATACCATCTGATGTCATGCTGAACAATATATAGGGGAGGTTGGCCGGGGTGGGGAGGCCAGCTGCTCAGGGATATGCTGGGCATCAGTCAGTGGGTGGTGAGCAATTGTATTGTGTATCACTTGTTTCATACACATTATTTTCAGTAGTACGGAAGCCAGGGATAGAAGAATGTGACTCACGGAAAGCTGACTCCACAACCAGTAAGATTGTAAAGTAGGTGTGTTTATTCAGCGCTGGGCAGCGCGGGGGGTAGTCCTACCAAAGTCGTGCACCCCTAACACAGCAACTTGCTTTAGTTATATGCAGTAAAGATTTACATATGCATGAGGTTTTCCAGTATGCCTATACATACTCATAACCTGTTCCCGCTTAGTATTAAAATTAGCTCCAAGAAGTCATTTCCATAAACTCCTCCAAACTCCTCCCCTCTGCGCTTGCGTGGTGCCTTCTGGTGGTGGACACTGAGGGTCATGAGGATGAAGTAAGATGTCTTCATCAGGGTTGAACTTTTAACCTTGTCTCCTTGCGCATGCTCTCTGAGCCCTTGGTCACAATCTGGGCCATAAGGTTGGTTTGGTCTGGTTCTTGTGGTCCCAGGGCCTCCTGTTATCTGGAGGCCTAAGCGCAGCACAGGCACATCACAAATGTAGCACATGTTAAGCAATCAGTGTTGCTTACATATTCATGCTTAATCAATCGCTCTCTAATTCCTAATCCCATGTTTCAAATGGGGGCTCGCTTAAAAGTACTAATGATTTCTAAATAAAACAATCATAATTATTAAAGCCAGGAATGAAAGAATGGGGGCTTGCTTAACTGCTTTAAAATAGATACTGCTGAGTGTCTTTGCTTACTACTGTGCAAATTAACACAGAACCCACACCGCAGAAGCAGCACTACAAGACAGATGGGAACTGTCCTGCTTGGCACATGCACTCATGCTACAAAATACCCCTGCTCCTTTTATTAGCCTGGTTGTGAGAAACACTCTGTAGCCAATAACTAAGGCTCAGGTGAGGATCTCAGTAAAGTAGTAATTTATTTGAGATTGCAATGGCAGGTGCCCCACAAGTAGGAGAGCGCACCTGCTAGTTCCAAAAGACAGTTTATGTACTTTTTGATGACAGGACCCTCCCCTGTTTGCCCACTGAGTGGGTAATTCAGATTCACAATCTGATGCTTCACAGACAATGCATGGCCTTCAGTTGCCAGCCTGTTGAATTTCAAATTTCTTTTTACATTTTTACTGTTTAAAGTGGTAATATTTCTTCACTTATCTGACTTAACACTGTGATTTTCACCTAATTGTCCTAAGGAGTCTGGTTGTCTGCATTTTACAAGGTCACCTGCTAAGCTTTCTTATCACTGTAAGCATATCTCAACACCACATTCCTTCCTTCTAAACAATGTAACTCTGCAAAAACAACATTTCTATTCCCGCAATTCCCCCCTTTTCTTCTTTATAAACTGTTGATTTTTGCAAAACTTTTCTCTAAGGTGTAATTTGGTAGATACCTTCCTCTTCTTCACTTTCTTTGCTTTCCCTTTCCTCTAATATCATCATCTTATCTGAGTAGGGTGGTGGATCCATGGTCATTTGTTTCAATAGTGCAGTTTCAATTAACTGCTGGACAAGTCCCCTTACACAGGGGATAATGCAACAACTAATGGCTGTCAAAACTCCTGCTACTATGATCACGGCTGTAAATATGGACACTACCATCCCTTTCCATTTACCAAACCAAGATTCCAATCGTCCAGTGGTGGAAGTGTCTGTTCCTAAGTTTTCTGCCAATTCACTGGCAAGGGTGGTAAGCCCTTGCAATGCTATAGTTAACTGTGCAATTTGGAGCAGTATTGTTGGGTATAAAAGTGCAACAATGGTTACTCAGTATCACACACACACACCTCCTTCCTCTGCAAGCATCATATCTAATGCTATCCTGTTTTCCCAGGCCATTTTGCTGGTGGCATCTAGTTGTTCAGTGATTCCTCTTATCGCATCCCTGGTATAATTAATGAATCTCTGCTGATTATAATAGATATAATTAATCCAATCCACATTTTCATTGATTGTTACCCACCAGAACAGTGACTCAAACCCTGCAGCAATTTGATTTCTGGCTTTATGTTCATCAGGAACTCTTCTAGGTACCCCAATAGAATCTATGTACACTCTATCATCGAATGATACTCCTAAGTGTCTTTTACTTCTTCTGGGTATTTGTGATGCTTCTCTTTCAAATGACAGGGTGAAGGGTATAGCTAATTGAAAAAGTGCACAAGTGCCTCCCCAATTAGAGGGTAGGGTGGACCGTAAGATCTTCCCTCTACCGTACCACCAGAGATCTGCCCTGGGGATCTCTAGTCTTGAGCAGTTTCCCATCAAGTCCTTGGTAGCACAAGGCAAATTCTCCCAGATGCTGGGTAGCACTCACACCCTGCCGTGAGAGGCAAGCTGTATGGTTATCTATAGCTGTAGAGAATGCAGGGGGAGCTCTGATATTGATATCATGCAAGGAAGGGAATAGCAAAGAGAGAGACTTACAGGCCTCACTTCCCCAGGCCGTCTTTTCTTGGTGCAATGCAATCATACATCGCATCCCTTGGGAGTCTTTGGTCCACCCCCATGGGAAGGGCACTATCTGGGCAATTGGTCGTCCCGAGGCACAAGCATAGCAGTAGCTACGGTTGAGACTCTGGACCCATTCTATCCAGGCATTCACATCCCCATACTGATTCAAAGATCGAAGCCGAAATTCCTTTAAGTGGTCTATTCTTTATTGCAGCGCTGGATGCACGGGGGATCTCTCCACCTATCGTGCATACCCAAAGCGGAAAGCAGTCTTGAATTTATACAATCAATCTATCAATATTCTACAAGTGCCTATACATATTCATTGCCTATCCCCGCCTTCCCTCGCTTCTCATGCTAATTAGCCTTTTGGAACCTTGTGCCTGCGCAGAGCCTTCCAAGAATTGTGGGCAGGGGTCTTTGGGACGTGGGCAGGGGTCTTTGGGAGGAAGACCCCGAGTCTTCCTCACAGTGTACTTTTCACCTTTGGTCAGGAATCTGCTGAATTGGCATGTTTCTTAATTGCAAGAGCTGGTTGTTGCTAATTCTTCCGTTTGTTGTATCTTTATAATGAATTCCAATGTCCAGTTTTGAGATTTATAGTCCTTACATTTGTTTCTCTGTCCGTCTGCCGCTTCCTTATCATGAGTTCCAGTGTCTTGTTTCGAGATATACAGTCCATGTCTGGGGATTGTCCTTGCCTCCCCAATACCTCCTTAATCAATCCCCCCTTTTCTTTTCCCATGCAAATTCTTTTGCATCAGATACTTTCATTATTTACAGTAACACAACAAGGCAGGCATCTAAACAACATGCACACAAATATTCCTAACACTACTAATGCGATTAGAGCAATAAACACTTGTTTCAACCATTGGAAATTGGGCAACCAGGAGGTTAACTTATTCCATATTTCACTAAAACTCCATGAAAGATCATCTTTACTGATCTCATGTAGGACCCTTCTCTGCTTCCATATTTCTTCCAGGTCGGTAGAGATCCTTCCACTCTGATCTACATACATACAACAACTTGTGTTTATTACTGTACAGACTCCCCCTTGAGCGGCCAGTAACAAGTCTAGGGCCATCCGATTTTGTAATACTACCTGTGATAAACTAGATACCTCTTCTTGTTGAGCCTTTATAGCATCCAGAGTCTTGTTTTCTAACTTCTCTGTAATTGCAGAAATATTAACTATCGCCTTTTCCAATTCACTCACTCCTAACCATGGGATAAACCATCGAACAAAACTATGAAAAGCGGTGTGTCTCTCTATCAATGGATTGTTAATTTCTCGTCTGATTCTCTGGATATGATTTCTCAAGTAGGCTCGAGGCACTACATCATGAACTGTCATACTGGGGACTACCGCTCCAAGAGTGCAAGTTCCCTTCCAATTCTCGGGCAAGACCTTACGGGCTGTATCATTGCATAGCCAATACCACCCTTTTCCTTCTGGTACTGACCAGCTGGTTGAATTTGCCCAACTGCTAGTTGTACTAATATCAATTGTTCGATTACAAGA
The DNA here is from genome assembly GCF_964035555.1 of Netta rufina. Taxonomy (NCBI): domain Eukaryota; kingdom Metazoa; phylum Chordata; class Aves; order Anseriformes; family Anatidae; genus Netta; species Netta rufina. Next base: position 677,641 of record NC_140140.1, read on the forward strand.
TGTCTGATTCCCCACATAAGTAGTACCTGTATTTATACAATCCTGTTTTCCCATACCCTTAGGCGGGTTACACCTTTGTACACATACATAGTAAGACTCCAATGGCACGAAGCTACTAACTTCTAGTTCCAAAACTTCTTCATATTTTCGACCCCAAGATGTGTTTTCCCACTAATTAGTCCAAGATAAGTTTGCAGGCAAGGGAATCCCGATTAACGATACACCCTTATTCCCATGCTGTGGCAGATGGGTGCATACCCAACAGTTCGTCTTATGAGTTACTTGAGAAATTGTTTGTATTAAGGTCAGGTGTAAGTTCTCATCCCAAGTTGCCCACCCCAAATCCGAGAACCGCACCCCTGCAATCATTAGGATCTGGAAAACCGTAATTTTGTTGGTCCAATTGGAGTGGTGGTCCATATCCTCGCCGGGGCCTTCTTCACCCTTGAATTGTGGATCCAAGCTGCTTGCTTCTTAATCTTAATGGCGGTGTGTGTTGTCAGTAATACTTGGTATGGTCCCATCCACTTTCCTTCCATTTTTCCTGCACGGGTTGTCCTGAAAAAGTCTTTATATATATATAATCCCCGAGCTTAAAGGGGTGGATTGGTTGATCCAACCCTCTAGCCCTAGTCCCTAAAACAAATTTATGTACTTTATTTAATTGTTTCTGAAGTTCAGTTATATAAGCATATAAATATTCTGATCCTAACTGCGTTAGGTCCTCTCCACTAAATAGAAATTGCTACGGCCTTCCATATAAGATTTTGAAGGGACTCAAATTCCCTTTTATTCTAGGTTTAACTCTAATTCTAAGTAATGCTAAAGGGAGGGATTGAGGCCATGACAAATTAACTTCTTATCCAATTTTAGCTATTTATTGTCTAATTAAATGGTTCATTTTTTCTACCTGTCCACTTGCCTGTGGTCTATAAGGAGTATGCAGTTGCCAATCTATCTTTAGAATCTTACTTATCTGTTCTACCACTTGTGCACAAAAATGTGAAACTCTATCAGAAGACATTGCTACTAGAATCCCAAAGCATGCTATTATTTCATTTAACAAGACTTTAACCACTTCTCTTGCTTTGTTTGTTCGACAGGGAAAGGCTTCAGGCCTTCCTGAAAACGTGTCAGTCAGAACCAGTAAATAATGATACCCCCCTTTTCTAGGGAGTTCTGAAAAATCAATTTGCCACTGTTGCCCCGAATAATTTCCTTTACCGATTATTCCAAATTTTATTCTATCCTTGGTATTGGGGTTATTGTGTAAGCAAATGCTACATTGTTGAGTTACTTGTTTTATCATATCGTCCCACTAATGTCTGACTCAGGCTATTATGCAGTGTGCCAGCTCCCCAATGCGTTTTATTGTGTTCTGTAAGAACTGTGGGCCATGTCAAACTAGAGGGTATTACTATGTGGTTATCTTTTAAATATACTCATTCATCTGGTTTCATTTTACCTTTCAAATCTTCAATTAATTTTAAGTCTTCTTTTGTATAATTTGGATATAGTTTGGATTTTACCGTCTGGTATCAAAGACAATGCCTTCACCTCAGTTATTTCAGCTGGCTGCTTAGCCTCTGCCAATCGATTTCCAATTTCAAAATCGGTGTTCCCCTTATGGTGTCCCTGACAATGCATGATAGCTACCTTTTCTGGTTGTTTTACAGCCTCTAACAATTTTAAAATTTCTTCAGCATACTTTGTGTTTTCACTGAGCGGTCAGCAATCCATGTTCTTTCCAAATTGCTCCATGAGCATGTACCACGCCGAATGTATATTTAGAATCTGTCCAAATATTTACCCTTTTTCCTGCTGCCAGTTCCAATGCTCTCGTGAGAGCAACTATCTCCGCCTTTTGAGCTGATGTTCCAGGGGGTAAAGGCTTAGACTCAATTACCTGCTGAGTAGTTGTTATAGCATATCCAGCTTTACGTTGTCTTTGCGTGACAAAACTGCTCCCATCCGTGAACCAAGTTTCTTCCGCATCTTCCATGGGCTCCTCCTTAAGGTCTGGTCGGCTGGAATACACAGTCTCTATAGTTTCTAAACAATCGTGACTCACAGGTTGTGCCGGAGCATCACTAAGAAAAGAGGCTAGATTCACAATATTAGTTATCACAATTTCCACGTCGTCCTGTTCTAACAATATTGCTTGATATTTCAAAATCATCAATTCTTGTTTAAGTTGTTAAAAGACTTTTTGTGCTTCTCCAGTCCAGACTAACTTTGACTGGTTAATCTTTATCAATTCACATAGAGGCTTTACCAATAGTCCATAATTATAAATCCAAAGGCGACACCAACCTGTCATTCCTAAAATGGTTTGTAGCTCCTTTACCATTTGAGGTTCTGGAGTCCGGCAAATGACTTCCTTATGTTCAGTTCCTAGTTCTCGTTGTCCTCCTGAAATTTCAAATCCCAAATAGGTCACACTTTGTTGAGCCAGCTGGACTTTCTGTCAAGAGACTTGATATCCATTTAAACCCAGAAAATTAAGAAAACTTATAGTCCATTGAATACAACTCTCTTTAGTCTCGGTAGCTATTAAGAGATCATCTACATATTGTAACAAAGCACCTTCAGTGTCCGGAGGTATCCATGTTTCGAGTTCCCTTGCTAATTGGTTTCAAAAAATAGTGAGGCTATTCTTGAATCCTTGAGGTAGTAATGTCTACGTAAGCTGCGTCTTTCTGCCTGAATCGGGATTTTCCCATTCAAAGGCGAATAGGTTTTGGCTTTCTGTGGCTAAGCCTAGGCAGAAGAAGGCGTCTTTTAAATCCAGTACGGTAAACCAGACTTGACTATTCTTTAATTTAGTCAGCAAAGTATACGGGTTTGCCACTACTGGATGTATATCCTCAGTGATTTTATTTATGGCCCTCAAATCCTGAACTAGCCTATAGCTTTTTCATCTGCCTTTTTAATTGGCCATATGGGTGTATTGTATTCTGATTCGCATTCAATCAATAATCCATACTGTAAAAATTTATTAATTATCTCTTTAATTCCTTTCCTATCTTCTATCCTCAAAGGATATTACTTAACCTTAACGGGTTTCTCTCCTGGCTTTAATTTAATAATTATTAAGGTCACATTTTTAGCTCTTCCAGGGACTTTGGTAGCCCAAACTCCTGGATGTACTTGATCTGTGATCTCTAAAGGTATTTCACTTTTAAGGGTCAGTTTGTATTAGTGCCAAGCTTAACACATTTTTTAGTTGTTCTTCTCCTATTCTTAATTCCATTTTCCCTTTTTCAAAGACAATTTCTGCTCCTACTTGCTCTAATAAATCTCTACCTAAGAGTGCCCATGAGGAGTTAGGCATATATAAAAATCTGTGTATGCCCCATTGTTTCCCTAACTTGTACTTCAAAGGTTCACAAAAATAAGCCTTTTCGGTTACACCTTGTCCTGGTTTCAGTTAGAATAGAGTTAATTTTCTTCCTAGTAGCTGGTAGAATGCTATGTTTTGGCTTAGGATGAGAAGAGTGCTGATAACACCCCGATGTTTTAACTGTTGCAGAGCAGTGCTTATACCAAGCCAAGGACATCTCAGCTTCTTGCTCTGTCCTGCCAACAGGCAGGCTGGGGGTGCAGTAAGAGCTGGCAAGGGACAGACCCAGGACAGGTGACCCAAACTAGCCAAAGGGGTATTCCATGCCATCTGACGTCATGCTAAACAATATATAGGGGTGGCTAGCCGGGGGAGGGGGCCGGACTGCTCGGTTAGGCTGGGCGTTGGTCAGCGGGTGGTGAGCAATTGCATTGTGCATCACTTGTTTGTACACATTATTAGTAGGAGTACTATTATCATCATTTTATTATTATTATTATTATTATTATTATTATTATTATTATTATTATTATTATTATTATTATTATTATTTTGTCTTATTAAACTGTCTTTATCTCAACTCACGGGCTTCACTTTCCATTTCTCTCCCCCGTCCCAGAGAGGGAGGGGGAGGGGGAGCGAACAGCTGCGTGGTGTTTAGCTGCCGGCCGGGTTAAACCACGACACACCTTTTACCCTAAGATAATAATTCTGTGAAGGCATTAATGCTTGATTTAGAACTGAATACGTTGCCCCATAGCAATAAGAAATTTCACTTCCATTCCTCCCCTAGCTTCATTATAACCAGTGGAGGATCCGCTAGGGTAGATTCCCCAGGTCCCCGTTATTCCTGTTGAAATCAGGGGTTGATTACCCTAGGAAAAGGCTAGTCAATTTGTCCTCCAAAGCCAGGTCCAAACCGTTTTGTTTTATTTATTTATTTATTTTCATTACATTTCAGAGTTGGTCCAAAAATTCCATAGGGGTTTCTTTTAGACCTTGTTGGAAGCATATTCTCAATTCCCAATTCATCCAGATTTTAGTATTTACTTAACCGTTCATAATTTTCAGGATGATTCGGGTCTTAGTGGGGGTCGGTCAGGGGAATGCAATTGTCCACAGTTCTCTGAACGGTCCCATCAGCAATCCGAGCTCGCACATGAACTCAGGTTGTTTTAGAGTTGACTGCTTTTCTTTCTCTGTGACAACTCTCTTGGACCCATCGTGGTCCCTTTGCCCTAAAGGGCTAACACCCGTGATTTTAAGATCTCTGCCTCGGGCAGAGGCAGAACTATTAACATTCCTACATTCCTCTTTCCCTGCTCATTCAACTTCAAACACCTTTAACACTTTCAACAAACCTTTTAACACTTCCTTTATCTTTCTCCAGCCTGTACTTCTCTAATGCCAACATCAAAGGCTCAGTCAGGGGCCAACTTAATTCCGTACCTTTTCCCACCAAGATGCTGAAACATCAGTATACAACATTTCATCCTGTTCTGCTTCTCAAAAAACAACATTAACTGTAGTAAAATATTATAGTTTAAATTTCCATTTAGGGACCACTTTTCTCCACATTCCAGCTTATAAAGCGGCCACCACTGATTACGATATTTTATCAATGTTTTCCTGTTCACACTTCCACCGGCAGATCCTCCAATATCCTTCCAGTGACTTAAAACACATCCTAACACACTTTTCTTTAAAATTTCACTGCTTGTTTGCCCCCCCATTTTCCAGTTTACACTTTCAGAATACACATGTTACTTACAAAAGCGTATCACAGAACGTATCACTCACAAAAATACGGGCACGCAATATCTTTCAGTAGCGATGTCACAAAACTACTATTACCAGCAATATTGCCAAAATCACAGTAACAATAGTCAGAGTCAAATTCCACATGCGATAAGTCAGAAAACCGAACTGTGTAACACCGTAACGATATCTTTCTTATAACAATGCCACGAACCTACTATTACCACCAGGAAAATAGCCAAAATCGCAGTAACAATAACCAGATTTATATACCATACTCCATGAGTCAGAAAACCGAAATAGACAACACAATTCCAGATGGACCTTAAAGCGAGCTCCTTCCTTAAGGTCCCCAAACATGTACTTATGGTGCTAACCACAAAGTATATACCAAACACTGCCTCGCAGAAGATCACCTTCTGACTTACAGGCAGTTCCAGATGACCGGTCTACCAGAAAACCAAACCAGAATAAAGAATATACTCACTTACAATGATGGGGTCCTTGTCTGCCTCCGCAGTGATCCGGTGAGTCGAGGAGTCCCTCCGGGAAATCCCGGGGGTACCCTAGGGAGTCCTGTTCCCAGCGGGTCCTGCGGTCCGGCAGAGAGGTTGTCCCATCCGGGTCGCCAAATTGATTCAAAGATCGAAGCCGAAATTCCTTTAAGTGGTCTATTCTTTATTGCAGCGCTGGATGCACGGGGGATCTCTCCACCTATCGTGCATACCCAAAGCAGAAAGCAGTCTTGAATTTATACAATCAATCTATCAATATTCTACAAGCACCTATACATATGCATTACCTATCCCCGCCTTCCCTCGCTTCTCATGCTAATTAGCCTTTTGGCACCTTGCGCCTGCGCAGAGCCTTCCAAGAATTGTGGGCAGGGGTCTTTGGGACGTGGGCAGGGGTCTTTGGGAGGAAGACCCCGAGTCTTCCTCACAGTGTACTTTTCACCTTTGGTCAGGAATCTGCTGAATTGGCATGTTTCTTAATTGCAAGAGCTGGTTGTTGCTAATTCTTCCATTTGTTGTATCTTTATAATGAATTCCAATGTCCAGTTTCGAGAGTTATAGTCCTTACATTTGTTTCTCTGTCCGTCTGCCGCTTCCTTATCATGAGTTCCAGTGTCTTGTTTCGAGATATACAGTCCTTGTCTGGGGATTGTCCTTGCCTCCCCAATACCTCCCCAATACCTCCTTAATCAATACCCTGTTTCAATCTCAGATGTTTGAACTATCACATTTCAAAGAGGGCCTCCTGTTATCTCTCCTTTTTTCTCCTTGAGTTTCTCCCTTTCTCTGATGGCAATAGAGGATTGTTTCCATACAGTTATTCTCAATCGAGCTGTTGGGTCTCTCCCAGTTATTTGTTCTCTCTTCTCAGTTGTCGTTGGCCATTTAAATCTCCACAAGCTAACACCTCACAAGCATCAAACGTGACAGATTGGGGTACATAACTCTCTGTCACAGTCATCCATATTTTGACGGGGTATCCCATCTTACTATTATCTGGTCATGCCTTTTCCAAGTTGCCAATTGACCAAGGCCTTCTCTAAGGCCAACAATTACTAGAAACAAAATTAACAGCTGAATTTTCCCTGTCATTATTTTTAACCTGTAGGTTTCCAAATAATTATCAATACAAAGAATAAGATATATGTACTGCTAGAACAAAAACCCCTTGGGAGCACTTTGATTTGCTATAGGCCAGTCCCTTCTCTCAGTCGCAAACCACACTCATTAGTTACCTGTGAAAATAAAAGTTTAGTTTACAACTGTAAGCTTTTATCCTGCTCAGAGTGCACTATGAGATTTTTCTCTTCGATTTCAACTTCCAACAAGTCTTCTGTAGGAACAGTTTCCCAGGTACTAGTGTCGACGGATGCCTTCACTCGAGTATAGCGAGTCCAACCTTTTTCTGCAGTTCTTACCGGTTGTTTCAGTTGTTAGTAATGGTCCTTCCATTCAGGCTGGAGTTGATTCTTTCCAGGTTAAAATCAGAAACCAATTTCCTGGGTGATGGTGGTGAATAGGGAATTCCAAAGGTGGGGTTTGAGCCACCAGACCATGGGTCCTGAGAGATGACAAAGAAGAGGACAACTGGAGCTGACCCTGAGCCTGAAACGGACCTCGGACACGACCCTGGAGCTAACCCCAAGCACCAAACCTGAGCCCCAATCCTGAGCACCAACCCCAGACCCTCGACCCCAAACCCTTGACCCCAGAAACACTACCCCAGAGCCCCCGACCCCCAGAGCTGGGCTCGGCCCCGAGGCCCAAACCTGAGCACCAACCCCAAGCCCCAATCCCAGACTCTCAACCACAGGGCTTGGAGTATAGGCTCAGGGTTGGGGCTTGGGTTTGGGTCTCCGGGTGTGAGCTCGGGGTTGGGGGTTTGAGGTTAGCTCCGGGTGCGGGGTCAGCTCCAGGGTTGGGGGCTCAGGGTCAGCTCCAGGGTCCAGCCTTGGGGCCACCTCCAGGTCAATCCAGGGCTTGGGGTCAGGTCTATGTCTGGGGCTTGGGGTCAAAGGTCTGGGTCTGAGGCTCAGGGCTGGGGCACCACAGTCAGGTCTGCAGTGGGGGCTCTGGGGTTGGGTGCTCCTTGGTCAAGAGTTTGGGGTGGGGGCTCATTATTGGGGCTCAGGGTTGGGCCTGGGAGTTGAGTCTGGGTCAGGGGCTCTGGAGTCAGGTCTGGGGCCAGGGGCTCTGTGGCCAGGTCCAAGTTGGGTGCTCTGGGGTCAAGGGTCCGGAGTCAAGGGTCCAGGGTTTGGGCTCAGTGTTGGGGCTCGGGTTTAGCTCCGGGTCCGGGGTCAGCTTCAGGTTTGGGGGCTTGGGGTCAGCTAAACTTTGGTGCTCTGGGTTGAGGCTTGGAGTCCAGGGTCTGGGGTCCAGGGTCTGGGGTTGGGGTCATCTCCAGGTCTGGGTTCTGTTCCGGGGGTCGCAGGTCAGGGTCAGCTCCGGGGTCCGGGGCTCGGGTCCAGGGCTTGGGGTTAGCTCCAGGGTCAAGGGTCCAGGATTGGGGCTCTGGGGTCGAGGGTCTGGAGTTGGGGCTTGGGCTTGGGCTTAGCTCCGAGGTCAAGGGTCTGTTTTGGGGGTTGGGGTTTGTGGTCTGTTTCAGGGGTCATTTTGTCAGGGTCAGCTCCGGGGTTGGGGTCGTCGTCTGGGGTCAGGGGCTTGGGCTCAGCTCCAGGTCTGGGACTTTGGGTCAGGTCTGGGTCCGGGGCTCGGGGTCAACTCCGGGGTGGGAGCTCTGCGGCCGAGGGTCTGGGGTCAAGGGTCCAGTGTCAGTTGTCCCAGGCTGAGGCTCAGGATTTGGGCTCGGGGTTATCTCTGGTCCGGGGTCCACTCTGGGTGTTGGGGGTTCACGGCCCTGGGCTGTGGGCTCTCCACGAGCGCTCCAGGCAGCCGCCGCTGAGGGATGGCTGCGCGGGGGGGGGCGGGGTCCCCAGGGCCGGGACCGAGCGCTGCAGCTGAGCCGGGCGGTTCCACCGGAGCGGGGAAACGGCAGCCGTGGACCGCGGCCAGCCGCCCCCGCGGGAGCCCAGCGCCGCGGCGAGGACTCCGCGAAGCCTCCGGGCGCCCGCCCCGAGCCGCGGAACCCACGCGAGGCGGAGGCGGAGCCCCGCCCCCACGGACGCCCCGCAGCTCTCTCAGGCCCTCACCGCCCGCCCGCCCCTCGGGCCGCCGGGCGCGCGCTCGGAGCACGCCGGGACTTGTAGTCCGGGCGCCCCGGCCGCGGCTCTGTCGGCTCCGCGCGTGCGCGGATCCCGCCCGACTTCGGAAAGTCGCTGCCTCGGATCGGGCCCGGACCGGCTGCCATCTTGGCCGAGGGTCGGAGGAGCCGCCGCGCCCGGTGAGGGGAGCAGGTTCCGCGCCGCGGGCAGCCCGGGAGGGCGGGGGCGAAGGCGGCGGGGAGGGGAACTGCAGGGGAGGCGGCCTTCGGGGGAGGCGCGGCGGCCGCGCCGCTCCCCGGGGCTCCGGGCGGCAGAGGCGGGGGGCGCGGGGACCCCGGCGGGCGCGGGCCTGGCTCCTTCAGGGGCTCCGGCCCCCCCCCCCCCCAGCGTCTCGCCGAGCGGCGGCCCCGCCGCGCTGCCTCCCCCCCCCCGGGCGCTGGGCGGTCGCTGCCGGGCCGGGGGCCGGCCGGGGCCGGCGGTGTCGTTCCGCCTCCCCAGGGCACGGGGCGGCGGTGCCGGGCCCCCGGCGCTTCCCTGCGGGACTGCCGGGCTGTGTGCGGGGCCCTTCCCGGCTTTTGCTGGTGGGGCCGCCCGAAGGCGGGCACCCCGGCTCCAGCGTTTGTTTCCCCTCCCCAGTCGTCCCCTGCCATCCTCTCCAGGCTCCCTGTGGCAGAGATCGGCCCGTGGACCTTGGCCCTTTCGGGGCCTTGGGGGTTGCTCCCGTCACAGGCTTTGCTTTCCAGCAGCCGCTCCGTAGCACAGCCCCTTCTGCAGGTTTTGTTTTTAGTCTCCTCTGAGGATCTCGTGCCCTCTCTTCTGGGTTGTTATCCAGCTAACGCTGCTGCAGCCAGTTTAGGAGGGTTTGATGTATTTGTCTTGTCAAGATACAGCCGTGCTATAAAGTAATGTTACCCAGTGATAAAGCACGAGTTTGGGTGGTGTTTATGGTGAACCTTGTTACCTCTTGCTGGTGCCACTGCTGTATTTTGGAAACATCGATAAGTTCTGGCTATTAACCCTCCTGTTGCCAGATAGGGGTTTTTGGTCTTGTGTGGTGATAATATCCAAGTGAAAGTCGAAGATGTTATTTGAGATTATGAATTGGCTCTGAAATCCAAGCATTCAGCTTGTTTTGATACGTGTAATTTGTGATGTTACATTCGTTAAAGAACTCTGTATTTGCATATAATGCAGAGAGAGAGGACCAAGCATAGCACTTAGCACTTACGAGTTGTCATTTGTGTAGTGTTCTTTACCATTGAAGATTTGGAAAACGTCCCTAGTGAAACTAATCTGTTTATCTTGGTTAGAATTAAAGACATCAGAAACCAGGGGGGTTTAAACCATCTTTTCTCAATATGTGATTATTTTTTTTTAAATGAGTTTCCCATTGCTTTGTTCCATCTCTGCTACCTTACTACTTGTACTTTTTGCAGAGGAAAGCAGAGAAATCTGCACCAATTCCAATGATGACAATCAGCATTGAGAGAATGACAATAGATCCGCCTATTGATTACTTGAATTGATCTGAACAAGGCATATAGAAGAACGAAAAATCAACTGCTGTCTGTCATCAGCTCAGAATTTTATTGCTTTAAAAATCATCTTGTTCGGAAAAAAAAATCACTTCTCCTTACAGTGAAGGACGAAAACAGTTCTGATTTAATTACAATTATATTGCTCTTTGCTACAGCTGTTTAAATCTGAACTTCATCTAGTGTGCATTCTTAGTTATGATTTGACGGAGAGTTTTAATCACTGTCCTGAATGTATTCACCTCAAGTGATCATCAGGGTAATATGCACCGTTCTGATCTAAAGTGAGTTTTCTTGTGTTTAAACAAAGAACTGATACAATACACATGAAAGATGATGTTGCAGTGGAAAATAACTGAGACTTCTGAGTGCTAACTCTGAAAGCTTCTTACAGATTACACAGTTATTTTGGGTCTTAAGAGAGGTTGAGAGAAGATTATTCATATGAATTTATCGGTTAAGCAACAGTATTTTCTGCAGTCAATTTTCTCTCCCTTTGTAAAGTTATGTTTGTTCTGTGATGAGGCAGGCCTGAAATATTAAGTTGTCTTGTTCCTTTGGATCTAAGTTTCAGAATAATTTGTGAAAGTTAACTACTGAATAGATAAGCTAATAGGAAGACAGGTGTTAAAGTAGTATTATATTTCTCATGTGGAGTTTACATTTGTCATTATCTCTAACAAAGCTTGCAAAAACGTTAAATGAGATTTTAAAAATTATTTTTCTTTTATTTTGTGGCACATACAGTAGTTAAGTCCGTTAACAACTTTATCTGTATAAGTCGATGACAAAGTCTAAACAAACATCTGTAAATATGGACTGTATAACCAGAGTGGTAAACCTTCAACCCTGGCAAAATGCTTCCTGCGCTGCAGCTGAAACAGTTTGATTTCTCCTTAAAAGCAAGGAAAAGGCATCTGTAGGGTTAGACCAGAATGAAAACCTTGGAAAGGATAATTATGAAGCTTCTGGGATTGCTATCACCAATGCTATTTATTTTTAAGGCTTTCTGTTTGGCTGTCCAGTTAAGTTCATATAATACTCCAATTTTTGTCAGTCTGCTCTGTTTATACATAATCGGAGGAACTGCTTTGTGCCCTTACAGCTAAGGAGAATGAACAGGCATGCATAACTTGGAGGAGAGCACTGGCCTCAGTTGCGTGCTGTAACTGCACTTTGCTCAACTGCTGATGCACTTTGAAGTGTGTGCTCACCTCAGAAGAGGAAGTAGACAAGCCATGATTACAGTCTAGCTTGGGAGCATTCTGTTTGTAAAGTTACTTTTTTACTGTCTCATATTTTTAAAGGTTTTAGCCAATCAACTTATTTGTATTCTTGGGCTGTGGTTTGTCTGTTACCAGAGCTAATTCTGCGCCCATGTTTTGGAGAGAGAAAGTTTGTTTTTCTTCTTCATCCCTCTTGCATGAAGAGTAAAGCAATAAGGATTGGAGAGTTTTCTGCAAGTGGCTGGCATTCAGCTTTTACTTACTGTGCAGAGTTCTTGTAGCTGAAAGATTGATCATTTTCTTCATCAGAATTGCAAATTGCACTTTGATGAAATGAAAATAGTGCATCAGACTGGGAAAGAACATTTTAAAGAAACCAAGGCTTCGTTTCTTATGACCAGTTTTTAAGTTATGCCTGGAATTCCTCTGTTTACTACAGTGGGGCATAGAACAAACTTCCTGATTAAAACATCAAGGACAGATTTTTTTTTTCTTTTTTTCCTCTCTGAGGAAACGTGATACTAGATGTTGCACTGGTTATTCAAATATTTTTATTAAAAAAAAAAAAAAACTGGCAGTATGTTAATACACTGTTTTTTTTTTAATAATAAAAAAGATCCTCCTGTTTAGTAACTGATAATGCCTGCCTTCCACCCACCTGCCTGAGCTATTCTAAACTGTGCTCATAGAAGATGCCTATTGTTTCAGACGGCACAGAAGTACTTAACATCTTTGCGTTTAGATAATTGGTTTTGAAGTTCAGAGTTCGCGTTTAAAGAGTGTGGCCATTGAGCAGAAAAGACCTAATTTCTTCAGGTGGATTACTAAAGTATTACCATGTGCAGCCCTTCTTCTTTTCAAGAGAAGAGAATGGTAAGTGACTTAGCTTTTCTTGAGCTGCACAGATCTCAGGCTTTAGGTTAGGCAAATTATGGTAGGGAAACTGGAGTTGTCAAGAAGAGGCTGTTGATATTGGCCTCTGTAAAATCTTTGTGCTGTTTACTGTTGTTTATAAGTTCGGCTTTTTGTCAAGAGGACATACCTTTTTCTCTCTGTGTTACCTAGATACCTGGAAATCTTTTTAAAGTTTAATGTGAATCAAAAGAAAGACCAGTTAAGCTTTAAAGAGACCTTGGATAGAAAGAAAAAACAAAGTAAAGGCATGGGTGTATAATCTGGTTCTGATTTACTCATTGCATCATGAAATGGAAAGCCATTTGCAGTGAAGTACCCATCAAGAGCATAAATTTGTGACCAGGAGCGTATTAATTTACTTAAATGAAACAAGCTGTTTGATTTCTTAAGTTTCCCATGGTTGTGGTGGAACTTCTGCCTGTGCGAGGCGTTCATGTACTCTGCAGGATTATGTCTGAGTGGAGTGAAGCAGTTGCTGCCTTCCTGAACTTTGCTTCTTCCAGTACAGTGAAAAAAGCTCAGGAAGATTAGATGCTGGCTGAACAAGCTGAAGAGACAAAGAGTGGATTATGTTAATTTTCAACGTGCTTTTGGTCAGCAACCATTCCCAGTGCTTGTTGTTTTTTAATTAAATATTAATAATCATTGCTCTTGCTTGACAGTTAGAGTGGTCAGATATCCAAATTTTAATTTCTTCACTGCTGTCTTCATACACGTTTAAATAGATTAAGACCTGTTGCTTCAAATGCTATGTTTGTGCTTTGCTGACGCTAATTTTTGCTCTGCCAGTGCCATGAGTTGCTCTTCTCTTTATTTGCAATGCAGTTAGATGGAATCAGCTCTTTATAAAGATTCAGTTATGAGTTTTTTTTCTTACTTTGGCTTGTCACAGCCTGAATTGTCCATTGTATCATGGAGTAATTTCTCTTCATCTAGCTTATTTTTACAAGTGTGTGTGTTTAGGTATCTGTGTACCTCGTACTGCTCTGACTATATCATTTCATAGACTGGATTGAAAATTAATGGTTAACATATAAAAATGTTCACAAGGTGATAATGTCTTTGACATGATCTTTAATCTGACCTGCTAAGTTATTGGAAAATGATTAACTCCTTATTTTCACTGGATTTTACTTGAACACCTCCCTTTTCTAGTTAAAGCTTACAGGGGTGATCCTGCATGTGAAGGACACTTCATTCTATAAAACAGTGGGGGGGGGGGAAAGGCATCACCCTTTTTTTATCTTCTATTTTCTTACTTGCCTTTTCATCGAAGAATAGCAAGGCTGTTCTTTTTCTAAATGTGTGTGGTTCCTACAGTGTGTGTTCTGTCCTCAATAATGCGGTCTTCAAATAAGCTTCTTATTCGAACTGTTTGAAGGGGAATAAAGTGCATCATGGTAACAGGAACAAGGAGGGAAATGCTGAAGGTAAAATGTTCATCACCTAAAGATGCAGAGGAAACCTTCTGATCAATGTGCAGATAACTGGCATGCTTGTTTCTGTGCTTGTTAAACTGAGTTTACCGACGAGTCATTGGAATATCTTTTTTTAATGCTACTTCAACATTTTTGTTATTAATCTCCCAGATTAGTATAAAAACATAGAGGCAGCCTGTGGAGTATTCTGAAATAACAGAATACTTATCCACACGAAATAAGTGGAATTATTTGCCTTTTTGCAAACGTGCCATGTGCTGTATATTAAAATGACAATTTTCAGAGTAGAGCTGCATTTGTTAAACATTTGGCTGACCCAAATCCAGTTCACATCACTAAATAAGCTACCACAAGATGCAGGTTTTCTCACTGTTCTTCTCACTGTGCACCCCTAGAATCAATGTATTTAAGCCCTGATCCGAAATAAAGTTTGGACAGGTGGGTTGGTTCTTTGTGGAAACCTGTAGCTATTGTCAGTGGTTTCTTCGGGTATTCTCCATGGTTAATAGTTTGAAACAGGGTCCTGCAAAGCATGGTGTGCTATTCCTTTTTCCTTTCCCCCTCTATGAGGCCCTGAGCACTACAAGGCTTTTGTGGTGTTAGTGACAATTCAGGAGTTATTAAGCAGAAAATAACGTGTAAGGAAAGTCTTGCTTTGCTGTTTGTCTGGGATGTGAACATCTGAACAAAAAAATTACTATTCCTGATGCTGATATTAGAGGTGAAAATACACAGACTGCTTTGTATTCCCTTTGAAGCTATCAACTTCCCAGGGAGTTGTGTTGCTGAATGTCGAATTAATTCCCAGTTAAGCGCTGGGCGATGCAGGAGCTGAGGGTGGAGAGGCTGCAGCCAGTAACAGTGGGGACAGGGTCTGTTGGGAGAGAGAGCCTCAGTTGTAGTTGGAATTCCTTTCCTTTTTGGAATTTCATTTCGTATTTTTAAAATAGCAAATTCTGTACTTTGTATTTTGTATTTCTGCCATCACACCTTAAAATCAAATGCAGTAAAGTTCCTGTGCGTTCCAACTAAATAAAGAAGTGTCTTAAACTGTTAATAGTAGGACTGTTGCACCTCAGGTGACTTAGGGTTTGTGACTGGAAGAATGCCTTGATGGTTGAAGAGGTGATTACATAGCTTTAGGACCCTTTGGGTCTGTACTTGTACTCCAGTATGCGAGTAGCTTTTTTGTTTGCATGATAATGCAGGGAAAAGTAAGCTGCGAAGGGGTGTTGTGTAGTATTTCTGTATGGTGTAGTAATTGTGCTTATGCTGAATTATGCTTTCCATGTAACCTACCACCACCAAAGAAAACCTGTAACTATTGTTTTGCAGTTAATCAGGCTTTTTTTTTTTTTTTTTTCTCCCCTGAGGATTTGCTGAATTGAGACAGGTCACTAAGTGTCAATCTAGTGCAAGAGCTGGCCCGAAAATGGATGCGAGCTTCAACGTGGCTGGGAGGAGGAGAAGAGAAGGTGAGGGACAGCCACTCTGGGGACTGCTCCTCCAGCAGTATCAGGCTGCCCAGCGCCCCCAATAACTGCAGGAGCTGCCCTGGCACCACACTTACTGCATGGTTACCTCTAGCTCCCTCTAAAATTTTAGTGGGGGAGATGTTTCTAAGCTTCCTCACAGTTGTGTTTGTGTTGTACCCCTGTAGTGTGGTGATTCCCTTTAAACGATGGATGATGGATGTCATTCATGTTTATTGTTAGCAGATAGTCCTGTTCTTTTTTCAAATGTGTAATTTTCAGTTTTGTGTACAAAAGATCTGGGATGTAAAGACTGAAACTTCTATTAAATAATTTTATTTATTAATTAATGTATTACATAAATATTTACTACAGTCTTCTGGGTAACCCAAGATTTCAAAAGAGAAGTCTGCTTTGTTTTCCGATTGGTTTAGGGCTGCACCAGAATAAAACAGGAGGGCTGGGAATATTGTAATAATGGAGCAGTTCTAAGCCATTTTATTTTTCAGGGAGGCATGAGCTGGAATGTAGCAAACAGGAGCATTTTGCAAGTTTGAGACGGTTGCGTTGTCCGCTCCTGGGTATTTTTTCATGTTGCCACTGGCAAAAGGTTCCTAGGAAGCAGGTGACAGACATCTGTTGCAATTAGATAACATGAAGATATTTTTTCCGAAATTCAAGATTTTGCTAGCAGCAGTTCATAGTCTTCTGTAAGACAATGACCCAGAGCAGAATATCAGCTACCTCAGTGTTTGCTTAAATTATCTCAAAAATGTGGAAATTATCATTTCCATTACAGCCTTCTGATTTGCTTGCTTAATAATGCATAATTTAGGTTGGAAAAAATCAACCTTTATTTCTGTCTGGCACTGAATTTAGCACACAAGAATATTTAATTTTATTGTGTATAGTAGATTTCCAGTTCTTGTTTCTTCAGCCATTTGTAATGCTTCAGAGTATTCACAGAAGTTGTTTATTTTTCTTGTAGGACAATGCATGTGTGTTTTACCTTTGTAGTTAGATAGCTGTAAGAAATTCTGTGCATTGGCTCCAGTAGCAGTCTCTGGTTCTTAGAGCTGGCTTTACTAAGAGGAAAAGTCCTGTGCTACCTCATTTGATAGAGCAGTTACAAGCAGCAAGTGATGAAACTTTCTATTTCAAGAGATTTCAAATAATCAGCACATTTCAGATTTGTGGTTATGTCAGTGGTGGCAGAGAATGATTCCTCATTTCTTGCCAACTTGAATTACTTGAATTGCAGATTTGCATAGTCTGGTTTGATTTACTTCATTGCTCAGGGACCTGCAGTGAAATCTGTTCTGCTAGGTAGTTTTTGTAAGGTGATGGGTACTATTTGCCAGTATGTGTATGTTCATACTTCCATGGTCCACATTGTCCACATTCATGAGAGCAACAAAACTGAGTTGTTTCTGGGGCTTTCTTCACTCTTACACCCCCAGAGAGAGGTGCCTTTGTATACATGTACACCTTCATCAGTGCTGTTTATGTAAGTCCTCAGAATTGTACAGGTAACTATTAAAGCAGGTGTGCAGTGTGCTGTACAGGTTTGTACCGAACATAACTACATTAATGTAAAAATGAATCTTTGGTATCAGATTTATTACCTTTTTGAAAAATCTATCTATTACTTTTAAGTCCTGCAAGTGGCAGATATAGTTTTGGTTCTAGGTGTGTAGACTACTAATATACAACAGCATTTAAAAACACTACTTTTTAAAACAAGTGTAATAGTAAATTGTGATACTTAGTAATAATTTAAGGTAAGAGCATAATTTAATGGTCAAATTTTGTTTTTCATTCTCCCAAGAGTTAAAACCTTGGTTTGTAGGTTAGTATGAATAAATATGTATATGTACCATTGATAATGAAGCGTAGTGCTGAGAGTGGAGTGGGAAAATGCATTGAAACAGGCACTGATCAAAAAGAAAAACTAATGGGCAGAAGTTACAAAATGCTCTGTAGATGCTGTCCTCTGCTATTAATGTCTGAATATGTAACTGCTTCTAAAGCAACTTAGTTAAAAACCGCAAAAGGTGGTGGTTTTGTATTTTGGTTTACTTTATAATATAGAGATAATGTATAATATTTAGATTCTTACTGGCACATGAAAGGTAAGGCCTTTGAAATACATTTTCAAATAGCTGTAATACAAAAAACATTAGTTTGCTTCTGATGCCAAATCACAAAATAACCAATATTGTTAATGCTCAAGTGGTGCTTCAGCATAGCTACTGATGCCAGCCTTTGTCTTCATCCCCGTGAGCATCAGATTGCATTCATTAGTGTTTCTGAAGTCTGCTTGTGAAGGTTAATGATTTCAGCCTTCTAATTGAAATAGATCATAAGACTAATCTAAACAGCAATGCTACA
The DNA here is from genome assembly GCF_964035555.1 of Netta rufina. NCBI lineage: Eukaryota > Metazoa > Chordata > Aves > Anseriformes > Anatidae > Netta > Netta rufina. Next base: position 695,396 of record NC_140140.1, read on the forward strand.
TAGGTATGTCTGTAATAATGAGTTAAATGTATGCATGGGGAAATAAATATATGTATCTTCTAAAAAACGTCTTGGATGTTTTGTAGAAGGCTGACTCAAGCTGCATGGTTTTGTTGTGTTTGTTTGTGTTTTTTTTTTTCATAGTGATCAGTAAAAAGGTAAAAGGAGATAGTCTTTAAAAGTGAGAATAAATACCTAGTGTAGGCTTGTGCACTGAATTTGAATACAGGCCTTGGGAAGAGCTGGAGAAACTAAAGTAGCTGACACTGAAAGTGAAGATTACTGAATCATAAGAAGGTGCCTATCTGTTTATGCGAACTGTGCCATTCTATTCAGACTGGTAATACTTAAGCTGTCATTAATAACTGGTCATTGAAAAGGAACTTCCCCTGAGGGGAGGGGAAAAACAAACACACACACACACACACACAAAAAAAAAAAAGCCCAACTTGATAAATGTCTCTGTAAAGGAGGAATCAGCTGCAAGACAGAGACCTAAAGAGAACAGGCTGGAAGAACAGAACAGGTAGAAGAGGAATGATTGAGTTTATTTTGGGGAATTCAGAGAATCACAGAAAATGGAGGTTTTAAAAGAGTTCTGGAGATCACCTAGTCCAAACCCATCTGCTTAAAGCAACTTCAGTGAGCACAGATTGTTCAGGACCATGTTCAGTCAGGTTTGGAGTTTTTCTGAGGATGGAACACCATTGGCAAGAGCCTGAATACATCTTCTTTGCCCTCACCCCCTTCAGTTATTTATGCACACTGATAAGATCCTGCTGAGCCTTCTCTTTTCCAGGCTTAACAATCCCAAGTCTCAGACTGTCCTCATATGTCACATTCCCATATCTTTGTCATCTCCTACATCCCCTTTGGTTGGCTCACCCCAGTACGTTTGCATGCCCCTTGATTTGAGGGGCCCAGAAGTACACTCCCTGGTGGTGTGGTCTCACCAGTGCTGAGTAGAAGGGAAGGACCACCTCCCTGACCATGCTAGTGATGCTTGTCCTAATGCAGCCATGAGATGCTGTTGATGCTTTTTCTTTGCTGCAAGAAAACACTGCTAATTTGTCTTTAGCAGGACCAATGTTTTCTGCAAGCTACTGTCTAGCCAGCTGGCCCCTGGCCTTTACTGGTTCATGCGTTTATTCCTCTCCAGGTGCAGAATTCTGCACTTCGTTGAACTTCGTGAGGTTTCTGTGTGTTCATTTCTCCAGCCTATTGTGGTCCCTCTGAGTGGTAGCAACCTGTCTGGTGTATCAGCCACTCCAGTCAGCTTTGTGTCAGCATACATGTATTTGCTGAGGGTCAGCTTGGTCTTGTTGTCCAGGTCATGAATGAAGAAGTTAAACAGTGCGGACCAAGGTGTATATACTGTAGGGTACACCAGTGATGGCCAGCCTCCGACTGGACTTTGTACTGCTCAGCGCAGCCCTTTGAGCATCACAGTGCTGCCAGCATTCAGCCCCTTCTCACAGACATGTAAACTAGCCCAGACTTCTTCAGCTTGTCTGTATGTTACAGGAGACAGCCTTGAAAGCCTTACTGAAGGTAAACATCTGCTGCTGTCTTCTCACCCACAGAGCCAGCCGTAGAAGTTTGTCAGGTAGCTCAGACATGATTTCCCCATCCTAAATCCATGCTGACTAATCCCAGTCAACTTCTTGTCATTAATATATTTGGAAATGGCTCCTGTGAGCATCTGTTTCCTGACCTTCCTAGGGACTGAGATTAGGCCAACCAGCCTGTAGTTTCCTGGATCCTCCTTGCTCTTTTTGAAGATAGCAGTGACATTTGCTTTTTTTAGTTCCCAGGAAACTTTTAGGAACCTGCAGAGTCACGCAGAGGGAGCCGAGTGACCTTTCTGCTGCTGTGTGGCTCAGCATGGGCTTCACCGGGCTCAAACGCCCCTCCAGAGAGCTAGCAGAAATTGAAATTTTGATGCATGATTTTTATCTGTTGTATATAGAATGAGTGGGAAAAGTACAGTTTTTCATCATCTCCATAGGTACTTTGTATTTGGAATTTATCTTCTTTACAAAGAAAAGGCATTTGTATTTACACCAGGAGTGCCACTCAGTTACTTGCTGCCTTTCATGTGGCACCAGTGGTCCTGCAGCCCAGCTGAGCGCAGTTGCCAGCTCCGGCCTCAGGAGAAATCCAGTCTCCTGCCTCTGTCAGGGCACAAGCACGTTGCTCATTGTCAGAGCTTTCTTTCACCTACAGCATTATTCATTCATGTGAAATAGAAACATGCTTTAAATGTGGCCTTAATCAGTTAGATCCTTATTTACTTAATTTTAACTGTGGTGGTAATGTCTTTCCAGTAGTTTCATAGAAATATTTTTTTTTTAGCCTAGATAGCAAGCAGAAGAAAGGAGAGGTGGGGAGGATTCTGAAACTCAGTTCCTCCAGAATAGTCTCCACCATGGTGACAGCAAATTAATTTAATCTCTCTGAGCCTTAGTGTCCATACGTCAAATGGCTAGAGCAATATCCCAGAATCACAAAAAGCAACTCTATTCCTAATGATGGAGAATGGGAAACTTGGGACTTAAAGCAAACATTTGTGAGAAAACATCTCCAAACTGAAAGGGAGCAACAGGTGCTTCTCAGTGCACTCAGGTGAACCTCTGAAACTGTCAAAGTGAAAGATAGAAATCTTTTGAAACAAAGTAACTAAACATACTAGTGCATGAAAATACTAACGGTCAAGTTCATAGAGTTGAAGAAAGAGAACAGAAGTCATGCCAAAGAATGAGCTTGAGTCAGCAGACATAACTTAAACCCGGTGAGGTACTCTGTATAGCCAGAGAGGAACAGATGAAGAAGAGAAAAAGAGGGAACGCACCTGTATTAGTGTTTTACTTTGGGCGAGGGGTGCACTTTGAAGTGAGTGTCCTGAGTGCAATCAGGCTGCTCTTGGGTTTGACTTATGAAACAAGCTTGGCTCCAAGAAACTAAGTTGCTTTTGGATTAAATGAAACAGGAATGTGCAGTCTAGCTGCTGTCTGGCCATGAGATCATGGCAGATCTGCTCCAAAGTAAAGCTCCAGAAATGCATGCGGTGTTGGTACCAGGTCCACAGGCTGGCCCTGCTTTCCAGCTTCACTTCTGTGAGATTGCACTTTGTGTTGATGTGGGCAAAGCTGCAGCAAGGCAGAGCAAGGAAGACACAGTAAGAACTGATGAGTTATTGGCTTGAAAAAGATTTACAGTTCTAAAATGTGCCGTGACAAGGAGGTGGGCTTACTGGCACTTCTGAAAGGTGCATGCAAGGAAGTTCTTAGAAAGATTACAGCATGAGAGGTGAAAAACAGTTCTGCAATGAAATAATATATGTTAGGCAAATATTTTGCTCTGTGAAGCTTAGAAGCCATCAAAAGACACAATAAGCTGACACAAGCTAAAAAGCAGTAGGCCTATATTTAAATTCAACTTTAAAAAAGGAGCTATTTTAATTTGCCTTTAATGTGTACAATGTGATCAGCGTAGAAAATGAAGATGCAATAGAAGTCTTTAAGAAAAGGCACAAACTGAAAATAAATTCTTACTGATAGCTTGGTAGTGAAAGCACTTGTGTGGATTTTTATTAATGAAAGATGCAGGGAAACACAGAGCCTAACGTGTTGAGGGAATAGTTATTACAATTGTTAAACCCAAAATTATTTTTGGAAAGCAGTGAGTGCTTTATAAGGGGTTAGCTTAGAAGTTGTTCTCAGTCTTTCACTTGAGAACCAGATGAAATGAATGTGCAAATTTATATTGGAAAAAAATATCATAAATATTAAGAGGAAGAAAATTTCTGAGGAATGCATCTTTAAGCAACTTCATATTATAACTTCTGGGGAGTCTCTTGAAAGTTTCTCTTACGACATTTTATTAGTAGTATGGAAGAAACATACAACGGGCCCGAAATGTTAGGAGTGGAAGGCACTTGTGCCCATTTATACATTAGACAAATGAGATATGCATTTGTATAAAACCACAGAGACACTTACTTTGTGATATCTGGAAACTTGGTTCTTTCTCGAGATACAGTGATTACAGCTTGTAACTTGCTGCTAGGTTAGTGTACGGATTCAGAAGTGTTTTTCTCTGACTGAGTGCTGGGTCTCACTTTGGAGCTGGCCATGTTTGGGAGGGTGTTGGGGTGGGTTACCTCCAGAGGCCCTTCCCAGCCTAAACCATTCCCTGCATGTATAGAACACATTTGCAAGGAAATGAGAAAGTGCTTCACAGAAGCATGTTCTCATTTTAAGATACATGTGTTTCCTCAAATGCTCTTCCAAATTAAAATCTGTCTAGGAAGGTTCTGAGATACAGATGCCGCTTAATAGTTGTTTAGGCTGCCTTCAGAAATGTCTGAGAGTAAAACCAAGTAAACTTGTCTTCTCAGTCAGTGTGAAATTTTTCCCAAGGCTTTGTATCACTGCTCTAAAGACACTACCTGTTCTACATATTTTGTCTTGTCCTTAATGTTCTGGGCAAAATTTCCTATGGTGTATTATTATAAGTTTTTTAAGACCTGTTTATGTGGACTAACACTTTATCCTTCAATATATTTGTTTTAAATATAGAAGTGTTACTTTTTGTTTCTCCTGACTATTATATTCCCTTCTTGCATTTCAGTAAAATTGTTAGAACTACTGAAAGACAGGTAAGGGGGAGGTGAGGAAAATCTCTTCCAGGCAATCACGAGTTAATAGACCTCAAGGAAGAAAATTGCTTGAAGGGGAAAAATAACTTCCGGTATGAGTTAATGTTTATGCTCTGGGTGATCACATTAAGATTATTTCATTGCCCTAATTAAAAATTAATTGCTTACCATGAGTAAGTAGCTTATGGCCTGTAGATTTGTGTGACCATCTCTTCTTGCTCCTGTGTCACATAGCTGAAGCAGTGATAAACAGAGGCCTCCAGAGAAAATTCTATCCTTCCTCTTCCTATAGCAAAAGGCAAGAGCTGAAGAAGTTCTTTGGAAAATTTGTTTATAATGCTTTCAGGGTAAGGTCCCAAACAATCTGCTGCTAATACAAACATTAATACTCAGCTGAGACACTTAGGATGAGGATTTTTGCTTTGTTGGAAGAACTGCTTAGCCTCAGAGCCAGCTGAAGCATAAATGTGTTTTAGGGCTAAATGAGATATATAGGGCAGCTAATGAAAGATATTGCTACTTTGGTAACTGTGCTTTGTAGCTGTCTTGAACTTGTTCTCTTCAGTAGTTGTTTGGTGCTCTAGGTTGTCTTTTTTGATGACATTTATTTAGAGTAGCATTGAGAAAAATAATCTCAGAATTACAAAATATATATGTGTATTTCTACAGTTAGAGTACAGTCTTACTTGTGTAAACTGTAACTAAGGCTGTATGTTGTAGTATATTATGTACACAAAACCACTGCTATTCAGAGAGAGCAGTGATGCTCTCAGCTGCTGGTGCTGTGGGTTCGCCCCAGTGGGCAGCTCAGCACCACGCGGTTGCTTGCCCACTTACCCCAAGTGGGATGGGGAATGGAATTGGAAGAGTGAGGAAACTCAGGTCATGATAAAAGCAGTTCCCCAGGTAAAGCAGAAGCCACTTGCACCAGCAAAGGCAAACAAGGAATCCGTTCGCCACAGCCCCAGCAGACAGGTGTTAAGTCACTTCAGGAGAGCAGGGCTCACCACACAGGACAGTTTCTTGGGAAGACAAATGCTGTAACGTCAAACATCCCCCCCTTCCTTCTCGTTTCCCCCAGATTTTTTTGCTGAGCTTTGCACCTTATGGCACGGGGTGTCCCTCTGGCCATTAGGGCCAGCTGTCCTGGCTGTGCCCCCCAGCTGCTTGTGCACCCCCAGTGCCTCACTGGCAGGACAGCACGAGGAGCTGAGAAGCCCTCGGCTCTGTGCAAGCACTGTACTGCAACAGCGAAAACATCTGTGTGTTATCAACACTGAGTCACAAACCCAAAACGTAGCACTGTAGTAGCCCCTGTAAAGAAATGTATCCCAGCCCAAAGCAGGTATCCCTGGTCATCCCCTGGTAGTGCAGAGTTTATCAGTGACTGCGTGCTGCTGTCTGGGCACACTGTCTGTCTGTCCCCTGGGAAAATTCCTTTCCAGAGTTGCAACTGGAAAGCATTGTTTATACTTTATAGATATTTTCTTGTCAGAAACCTGGAAATACAATTATACTTACTTTTAAATTAAGAAATAAGAAAAGGCTTTGCTCATTAAGGTTCTGTCAATATATGTCTGTAGGTTACATTGTTTTACTCTTTGTAACCATCTTGCCTTCCTCGGAGAGGAAGTTACAGCACTGATTGATTTATTTTTGAGAGCTGTTATTTCCACAAAACTTCATACAGGAGAGAGTTCGCAGTGCAAGGAAGTGTAAGAATTAAAAACTGTAATTAATGTCTACAGGACACAACAATTCTGATTGTTAGGATGCAATTGGTGGTTTTTTTTTTTTGTTTGTTTTTGTCAGAGATCTGCAATAACAGTCAACGAGGAATTGTGCAAGTTGAGAGAAATTTAGGGATTTGGAGGTGCCTTTCTGTGAAGGAGGGGTATTGCTCGCCCTCAGAGCCTGGTTCACTGTGGGTCATTGGTCACCCCCAGTTCTGGATCCTGAAGCTCTGATGGGAGTATTGGCAGCTGGTGGGCTGCTGGTTGTGAGTTTGGTTTGTGTGTTGGCAGCAGAACTTTCTTTAAACCCTACTGAAAGACGTGATGCAACTAAACTGTGTGCAGTCACCATAGTCCAGCTGCTGTGGAGACAGGTTTGGGTCTAAATTTGTTTAGTCATCTTTGTTAAGTTACATAAAAGTGGTCTGTAGTCATGTGCTTAGGGATTTGTTTCTCCCTAAAGTGAAGTCAGGAAACGACGACTTAAAAAGCTTGACAAAGTAGGCTTGCTGAAAAGGGGGACTAGAAAAATAGTTTAGCCCATCATGAAATAGATAAAGGAATGCCAACCCTTATAAACAATCTCTTACTCTGCACACACAGAACCAGCCTGTGATAACACTTGAATACTTTAAGGCTTAAAAGGAATAAACTGGAATATTGGATTTGTAGAATGAAAAGCCATTTGCCTTGCCTGGCAGGCAGCCAGGTGTCTGTCCACCTTCTGTCCAGAAATTGTAACATTGCTCTGGTTGTGCACAGCCACTGAAATTGTCTCCTGAAACCTCAGCACAGGAATGATAAGAAAAGACGTAGGTTTGAGTCAGTGCAGCATTTTGTTGAAACTGCATTATTACAAGTACTTCTCTTAAAGAGTTAAAAAGGACAATGTGAATTACTAAAAGCCATAGTTTGTAAAATGCAGAAGTTAATCCAGTTAATAGCAGTGACTCCAGCATAGCTTAAAAGTCAGTTTTCTAAATTTTTGGTAATTACAAAGATACCATTTCATTGTCTCCTCTTCTGCCTTCCTAATAAGTTTAATGTTCTTTACTGTGGGTTAACGTGCTTGCCAAGTTTAATCTATTATGTTTTCTAACTGTGGTATTTAGGAACAAGCCATTTTAAGAATCGCTCTTTCTAAGATTACAGTAGTGAACCAGTTTTAGCTTAGTGGTTTGCATATATGAATTATTGTTCTTCCTTGGAATGGATTGTAGCATGACAAGGAAACAGCTGAAATAAAAATAGGCTGTCTTTGTTTTCACAAATAGTTTTATCTTGTGCAGCTCTGCAGTGGCTTTTCTTGCCAGGCTTTTTAGAATTAAGTAAAAGGCATATAATGTTCATTTACAGTTTTGTCCTTTTTTTTTTTTTTTTTTTCCTTTTATGAACATGTATTAAAAGTTAGTAAAAGCCAACATCCTTTTAGGTTAGGAAGGAAATTCATTGGCAAGTTATGACAGTTGGCAGCAAAACCAGTTTGTGCCATTTGTCCTGCCTGCCGCAGCTTCAGTCTGTTCCAAGAACAGCTTACGATAGGGGAATGACAAATGTACGACTGAAAGTGGAAACAGCTGTTGAATTACATTGCTTTATTTTCTTTCAATTTGGTGTAGTGCAGTACTGTTTCTTTGCATATATTTTTTTCGTTTTCCAGTTCTCTTCTTCAGTACCAAATACTATATGTATTATAGAAAGCTCACAGGAACATCTTCTGCTGAGCTGTAGGTTCTCTAAGCAGGTCTTTGGTGCGCAGATATGGTAATGAACGAATTCTCTGTAATTTTGATGCAAGTCTTTGGTTTGGGATGCCTGAAGATGCTTTAATTTGGATTGCAAGCATTGTTGTTGAAAGCATCTTTCTCTGCAGGTGGAAGCTGATGGACCAGTTTTTCTAATCTGTGCCATTTGCATAAGGAGCACTGGTTATTCTGTAGTATTGGGGTAAAAGTTACAGTGTGAAAGTGTCACCGAATGTCTGCCCGCAACGTTTCGAGTGTTCTTTTGTCTTTCTCTTTGTCTAAAAAAAAAAAAGGTAGATATTTAGGAAAACAAGGGTTCAGACATAAGGATTAGCCATGCATAAGTAATTGTCCAAGTGTGTTTAGGAAAGATGTTTAAGGCAGTTAAGGTTCTTTAAGGCTATTACTTATTCTTCTCTACTGTAATTTTTAATATGTCCGTGACAGTGAAGCCATCTCCTGCTCCTGTTGTAGGAAACTGGCATGGTAGCACTGGTTGCTGCTCCCTGGTGTGTATGAGGTTGCAGGAAGCTAACAAGTTCTGTGTGAGACTCTACAGAAGGGGAGTGTGCTATTTACTTTGACAGATCTGATGTTCATCTACCCCTTTGTGCTGATCTCACAGGGATTTCCCTGCTGTCTCTCCCTCATCTACCCAGGAGCAGCAGCACGTTTCTGTGCACAGGTGGCTCCTGGGTGCATCATGGGGGTCACCGATGGTCCCTGCTCATCATGCCCTGATGTCCCTGTAGCGACAAGATAATTCGTAGGTATAGCATTCAAACACTTTGGGAGTCAACAGTTGTTTGAGGGTACTCCTTTGCCTCAGACTCTGGCTTACTTAAGCTTCCATAAATCTTAAGTGAATTTTAATGCTACTTTGTTTTTTTCCTGGTGTGGAGTGTCTGTTGCCCCATAGCTACAACGTGTTTTCCTGTTGGGTTAACATGAAAAAGAATGACAGAGGTGCTGTGCTGTCACCCTCTTATCATTCTCCTCTAAGCACATGCTCCTATGCTGGCTGCTCTGCTGTGGTCTTAACAGAGCGAAGGTGTCCTGGTCTTGACTGCTAGACAGTCCTCTGTTTTATTGCTGCAAGAAACACCTTTGTTTGACAGTGAAAGCTGTTTTTCTAACCTTTGCTCTGCTGTTTTTGCTGATTTATATATGTGTGTTTCTATTCTTTCTTTGTTCGTACCAATCTTAATCTGTTACATTTCTCAACAGTGTTCATAATGTTATAAAATAAGTCTCAACTCTATCTGAATTTAGTAATATTTATAAAAGAAATATTTATAAAAGGTATGAAAGGCAAGTAAACAGCGCTGGGTGTGCGGGCAGTCTACGCTCCACCAACACACACACACGAACATCAAACATTCTAAATATATAGAACATTGCTTTACATACTAAACTCAAGTACACCTATACCTATGTACAATCAGAAAAGGTAACAAACAATCCTTTAAGTTCCATGACTTAAAAGTTTCCATTTTCCATTACTTTTGAACAATATGTCTCGCTTTAAGTTCAAAAGCAACTCTGTCTTCAGGCCTTATGCATCCCGTTCTTCCCAGATCGAAGGTAAACATATCCATCTCCTTTTCAAGGCCAATAGGGCCTGGGCCAAAAGGCACGTCCAGGGCACCAGGGGGTGTAACAGCAAAGGCCTGTGATGGCAGTAGCAGCAGGGGGGCCCATGGTGTAGCAGAAGGATCAGTAAACGAGCCCGCAGCTCCCTCACTGCCTGGCCAACCACACGTTTCTGACTGTGGTCCCACACGGCTCTTTAAGGTCTCAGAGACTGCTCGCAAGGTGCCGAGCAATCCCACTGCAACCTCGTCGTTTTTAGCTGCAGAGTCTCACACCTTGACTTCCATTTGGTCCCATGTTTCTGGCTCATAAACTGCCCGATTATTAATAAGGAGAACAAGCTGTAAGATTACCAGGACAGTCTTTGTTCCTAATGTGAGAAACACTCCGTAGCCAATAACTTAGGCTCAGGCGAGGATCTCAGTGAAGTAGTAATTTATTCGCGATTGCAATGGCGGGTGCCCCACAAGCAGGAGAGAGCTCGTCTACTAGTTCCAAAACACAGTTTATATACCTTTTGATGGCAGGACCCTCCTCTGTTTCCCCACTGAGTGGGTAATCCAGGTTCACAATCTGATGCTTCACAAACAATGCATGGCCTTCAGTTGCCAGCCTGTTGAATTTCAAATTTCTTTTGACATTTTTACTGCTTGAAGTGGTAATGTTTCTTCACTTATCTGACTTGACTTGACACCGTGATTTTCACCTAATTGTCCTAAGGAGTCTGGTTGTCTGCATTTTACAAGGTCACCTGCTAAACTTTCTTATCACTGTAAGCATATCTCAGTACCACATTCCCTTCTTCTAAACAATGTAACTCTGCAAAAACAACATTTCTATTCCCACAATTCCCCCCTTTTCTTTTTTTATAAACTGTTGATTTTTGCAAAAACTCTTTTTATTTTTATTTATTTATTTATTTTAAGTGTAATTTGGTAAATATCTTCCTCTTCTTCACTTTCTTTGCTCTCCATTTCCTCTAATATCATCATTTTATCTGAGTAGGGCGGTGGATCTATGGTCATTTGTTTCAATAATGCGGTTTCAATTAACCACTGGACAAGTCCCCTTACACAGGGGATAATGCAACAGCCAATAGCTGTCAAAACTCCTGCTACTACAATCAAGGATGTAAATATGGACATTATCATCCCTTTCCATTTACCAAATCAAGATTTCAACCATCCTGTGATGGAAGTGTCTGCTCCCGAATTTTCTGCCAATTCATTGGCAAGGGTGGTAAGCCCTTGCAATGCTATAGTTACTGTGCCATCCGGGGCAGTATTGTTAGGGATAAAAGTACAACAACGGTTGCCCAGTATCACGCATACACCACCCTTCTCCACGAGCATCATATCTAATGCTATCCTGTTTTCCCAGGCCATTTTGCTGATGGCATCTAGTTGTTCAGCGATTCCTGTCATCACATCCTTGGTATAATTGATGAATCTCTGCTGATTATAATAGATATAATTAATCCAATCCACATTTTCATTGATTGTTACCCACCAGAACAGTGACTCAAACCCTGCAGCAATTTCATTTCTGGCTTTATGTTCATCCGGAACTCCTCTAGGTACCCCAATAGAATCTATGTACACTCTATCATCGAATGATACTCCTAAGTGTCTTTTACTTCTTCTGGGTATTTGTGATGCTTCTCTTTCAAATGCCAGGGTGAAGGGTATAGCTAATTGAACAAGTGCACAAGTGCCTCCCCAATTAGAGGGTAGGGTGGACCGTAAGATCTTCCCTCTACCGTACCACCAGAGATCTGCCCTGGGGATCTCTAGTCTTGAGCAGTTTCCCATCAAGTCCTTGGTAGCACAAGGCAAATTCTCCCAGATGCTGGGTAGCACTCACACCCTGCCGTGAGAGGCAAGCTGTATGGTTATCTATAGCTGTAGAGAATGCAGGGGGAACCGCAATATTGCTATCATGCAAGGAACAGCAAAGAGAGACTTACAGGCCTCATTTTCCCAGGCAGTCTTTTCTTGGTGCAATGCAATCATACATTGTATCCCTTGGGAGTCTTTGGTCTACCCCCATGGGAAGGGCACTATCTGGGCAATTGGTCATCCCGAGGCACAAGCATAGCAGTAGCTACGGTTGAGACTCTGGACAGTATATTTGACCCATTCTATCCAGGCATTCACATCCCCATACCCTGTTTGAATCTCAAATGTTTGAACTGCCACATTTCAGAGGGCCTCCTGTTTACTCTCCTTTTTTCTCCTTGAGTTTCTCCCTTTCTCTGATGGCAATAGAGGATCATTTCCATACAGCTATTCTCAATCTGGCTGTTGGGTCTCTCCCAGTTATTTGTTCTTTCTGCTCAATTGTCATTGGGCATTTAAATCTCCACAAGCTAACACCTCACAAGCATCAAACGTGACGGCTTGTGGTACATAACCCTCTGTCACAGTCACCCATATTTTGATGGGGTATCCCGTTTTTGCTATTATCTGGTCATGCCTTTTCCAAGTTGCCAATTGACCGAGGCCTTCTCTGAGGCCTAGAATCACTAAAAACAAAATTAGTGATCAATTTTTCCCTGTCATTATTTTTAAACCTTAGGTTTCCAAATAATTATCGATACAAAAAATAAGATGTACACTACTACTATAACAACCCCCCCCTTGGGAGCACTGCAATTCGCTATAGGTCTGTCCTTTCTCTCAATCACAAGTCACACTCGTTAGTTACCTGTGAAAATAAAAGGTTAGTTTACAATTGTAAGCTCTTATCCTGCTCAGAGTCCACTATGAGATTTCTCTCTTCAATTTCAACTTCCAACAAGTCTTTTGTAGGAACAGCTTCCCAGGTACTAGGGTCGACGGATGCCTTCACTCGAGTATAGTGAGTCCAACCTTTTTCCGCAGTTCTTATGGCTGTTTCAGTGGTCAGTAATTGTCCTTCCCATTCAGGCTGGAGTTGACTCTTTCCAGGTCCGAGTCAGGACCCGGTTTCCTGGGTGATGGTGGTGAATGGGGAATTCCAAAGGTGGGGTTTGAGCCAACAACCCACAGGTCTTGAGAGATGACAAAGAAGAGGACAACCCCAGAATACAGTTCTTAAGAAAACTCTCTTGTTTTGAATTGTGGTATCTCATCCCTTCTGCCCAGATAGGGCAATCTGAACAGCATCTCATATGGTGAAATTCCTATATCCTTTCTTGGTGCTGTTTAAACCTGTAGGAGTAAGCATTTTACCCAAGGAAGTTGCGTTTCCAACACTAGTTTAGTTAATTGCTTCTTTAATGTCTGATTCATTCGCTCCACCTTCCCAGAAGAGGAGGGGTACCAGGGGCTGTGAAAATCCCACTCAATCTCTAAGGCCTGCTTTAACCCTTGCAGTAAAGCTTACACCCATCTAGTCACATGGTCAATTAGGACAAACAAGTAACTCAGTAAAGTCTACCTGTATACTTTGGAAAGGTCAAACCCCTGGCTCCCATCCCCCTCTAGATGAGTAACAGAAGACCTTTTAATTTACCTTTTGACATATGGTACATCCTCTACATATGTGCTTCCCTAAAGTGTATATTCCTACACAGACATACTTTCTTAGCACAATATCACACATTGCTTGCACCTCCCTATGACTCTTTTGATGTAAAACAGTTAATATTTGCCTCATTATCACTTTATTCAGCATTTCTCTCCCATCAGGGAGTATCCGTTTTCCTTCAGACTTCATGGCTCCTGATTCCTTAAAAAAATCATTCTTTTAAAACTTTTTCATTCTTTCTTAATTTTCAATAATTCCCTGAATCCTCTCTGGATTTATTCTTCATTTTCCCTCAGACATTAGATGCCTTAAATACCTGACTTCTCTTTCTCCATATTGTAATTATTTTTTTTTTTTAATACTCCCAAGCCCTGCTTTCCCAAAAAGTTGAATAGCTTGTTAGTAGCTTTCTTCACAACTCTTTTCTCCTGTCCTGACAATAGAAAATGATCCACATATTTGTAACATTAATACCTCCTTGGGAGGTTGTAATTGCTCCAAAATCTTTTTTAAAACTTACCCAAATAGATAGGTGGCCCTGTAAACCTCTGAGGTAAAATTGTCCACCTATATTGTTGCTTCCGCCCCCATTTCAGGGTCTTTCCAGTCAGAGGTGAATGTACATGTATGTTTGCTCTCAGGGCCTGAGAGCACTCCATTAATAACACTGTTATTCCAGTCTAACAATTTACTATTTGAATGCCCAAATAAGCATATCTCAATACCACATTCCTTCCTTCTAAACAATGTAACTGCAAAAACAACATTTCTATTCCCACAGTGCATTAAGGAAAATTTTTGTTATTGCAAATTAGCGAATTCACTTTGCATCGGTATACCTCTAAACAACAGTTGAGTTTATTTTTTTTTAAATTAATAACTAAACAAACATAGTTTTTTCAGCTGCTGACTTTGCAATTACTTAATTATTTTTTGAATTGTAAAGAATATATGCCAGCGTACTTTCAAAGCTATGCTAGTATAAAATACAGTCAAAGTATTTCCTTATGTGACCAAGTTGTGTCTTCTGTAGTTTCAAATAAATATGAAATAACACGTCCTTTTTTAGTAAGTCAGTTCTTTAACAAATGAATCCCATCAATGAATGAAATTCCCCCCAAATTAAACTGGCATGACTCTCCGAAGATCTTTGTAGCCTTCAATAGCATTTTTCTGCAATTTATATTCCCTATTTTTGGGGGGGAACAAAGTCTTTGCCTTTCTTCACTCCAGCCATGAAGCACTCAAGGCCGCTTTTTTTCCTACTCCTTCTCACGTTTTTTTTAAGGTAAAAGTAAATGAAGACCCATCCTTCCTGCCATCTATTTTCTGAATGTTTTGATAATATCTGGGCTGTGGCCCTCCAGAATTTCATCTTCTGCAACAAACAAATACAAGAGACGAATTTGGTGATGAACTTTGTTGTTTGTTATATATGGAGTAGTAATTCGTGTTGAGAAAATGGATGATATTAATAAAGAAAGGGGAGATTTGGGAGTGTGACCATGGGGGTCAGAAAGCCCCGTGGTTGAGATAACATTAGACTCTTAACAATGAGGCAATCAGGAATATAAAAGAGTTTAGACGGAACAAAAACGGATGATTCAGGAGACTCCATGCAGTCTCCAGGTTTCTTGTTCTCCAGATGGTTCTCTTGTTCTCCAGCCTTTAAGGCATGGATGTTTCTGGGCATTTGCTGTTGTTGTTACATTCAAAGTTGTTTGACCAATGAAAAGTTGTTTTGAAAAGAACTGCTGTGGAGAGAAGGGTGTAAGAGGGGAGCCTGCCCTCAAGAAAGAAGAAGAAAAAGAAAAAGAAAAAAAAGAAAAAGGAAAAAAAGCAACACGATGAAGTTACATCAATAAAGAAGCAGGAAAAATAAGTGAAGAGGAACAGGCTGGTAGAATGGAGACCAGGATGGGAACAGGCACTTTGATCGCCTCATGAAGACAGGCCAGACACAGCAAACTGCTCAGAGAAGCTCGTACTGAAAGTTGCTGGTAACAGGCGCACTGGAGCTGGAGAGAAGCTCGAGCTGAGAGATGCAGACCTGTGCACACAACTGCCTCTCGCTGGTAAGCAGTTGTGCATTATGGGGAATCATACATCCTTAGGAACAAAGACTGTCCTGATAACCTTACAGCTTGTTCTCCTTATTAACAATCAGACAGTTTATGAGCCTGAAATATGGGACCAAACTGAGGTCAAGGTGTGGGACTCTGCAAATAAAAACGACAAGGTTGCAGTGGGATTGCTCGGCACCTGGCGAGCAGTCTCTGAGGCCTTAAAGAGCCGTGTGGGACCACAGTCAGAAACGTGTGCCAGTCTGCAACCTGTGCTACCTGCTGTGATATGTGGAGTAATAAATAATTCGTATCAAGAAGATGCTAGATGTTAATACTGAAGTGGGAGATGTGGGATTGTGGCTATGGGGGTCGACACACCCCATGGTAGATGATAACATCAGACTCTTAATGATGAGGCCATCAGGAATGTAAAAGAGTTTAAAGGGAACAAAGAAGGGTGATTCAGGAGAGGCCATGCTGTCTGGGGTTGCTTGTTCTCCAGCCGTTAAGGCATGGAAGTTGCTGGGTGTTTGCTGTTGCCGGGCAAAGTTGTTTGACCAATGAAAAGTTGTTTTGAAAAGAACTGCTGTGGAGAGAAGGGTATAAGAGGGGAGCCTGTCCTCGAGATGAAAAGGCAACACAATATAATGAAGTTATGCCATCAATAAAGAAGTAGAAAAAAGGAATGAACAGGAACAGGCTAGCAGAACAGGTACCAGGACAGGAACAGGCACATTGATCACCTCATGAGGGTAGGTTCGGCCAAAGTCAGCAAACCGCTTAAAGAAGCTTGTACTGAAAGTTTCTGGAAAGAAGCTCGAGCTGAGAGAAGCAGAGCTGCGCACACAGCTGCCCCTTGCTGGTAAGCAGTTGTGCATTATGGGGAATTGTACGTCCTTGGGAACAAAGACTGTCCTGGTAATCTTACAGCTTATTCTCCTTATTAATAATCGGGCAGTTTATGAGCCAGAAACATGGGACCAAATGGAAGTCAAGGTGTGAGACTCTGCAGCTAAAAACGACGAGGTTCCAGTGGGATTGCTTGGCACCTTGCGAGCAGTCTCTGAGACCTTAAAGAGCCGTGTGGGACCACAGTCAGAAACGTGTGGTTGGCCAGGCAGTGAGGGAGCTGCGGGCTCGTTTACTGATCCTTCTGCTACACCATGGGCCCCCCTGCTGCTACTGCCATCACAGGCCTTTGCTGTTACACCCCCTGGTGCCCTGGACGTGCCTTTTGGCCCAGGCTCTATTGGCCTTGAAAAGGAGATGGATATGTTTACCTTCGATCTGGGAAGAACGGGATGCATAAGGCCTGAAGATAGAGTTGCTTGACAACTTGAAGTGAGACATACTGTTCCCACAACTAGCCCTGGAATTCTCCGGTGTTTGTAATCAAGAAAAGGAATGGAAAATGGAGACTGTTATATGATCTGAGAGAAATTAATGATATGGGAGCACTTCAACCAGGATTACCAACTTCAACTATGCTCCCCCAGTCATGGACTTTAATAGTAATAGACCTAAAGGATTGTTTGTTAAACACTTGCCAGAATTTGGAAAACTTTGCCATGTTTATATTTCAATTGATACCTTTTCTGATCGTACACATATATAGGCATAATCTGGTTTCTTATATGTAAAAGCAATGTTCTATATATTTAGAAAGTTCAATGTTAGTGTGTGCGTGTTGGTAGAGTGTAGACTCCCTGCACACCCAGCGCTGTTTACTTGCCTTTTTTAAATATTACTGAATTCCGATTGAGCTGTATCTTCATTTATACCACTGCTGATATCCAGTCCAGCTAAAAACTGATGGAGCTGGAGGTATCAAAGATGATAACATTTGTGAAAGTTATGAAAAATCTAGATAGAGTGTGTACATGCATGGCAAAGAAGAGACTGAAATCAGTGCCCAGCTGAGAGAAAAGCTGCGGTGTGAACTGAGTGTTTGCTCCTTGCTGGACACCTGGCATTGTGTGCGCATGGCTGGGATCCAGCTCTTGTGCTTCGCATGCTGAGCCTTTTTCGGCTGGCAGAAGGGTAACAGAAAGGGTGCAGGGAGCAAGGTGTCCAAAAACACCAAGAGAAACAGGGCTGGTAAAATGTGCAGGGCATGGGGAAGGTGAACAAAGGGATAAAGACATGCCAGCTTGCTTGATGCTTGTCCTATAGACCTTTTTTTTTTTTTCTCCTACTTCCTTAGTTAACTAGTGAAGCTTGCTTTAACTGAAGAGCTTCTACATTTTAGGAAATGTTCAACATAGTAAGACTCCTCTTTCTCCTCAAGGAACTGGCTGCTCGTGGCGTGGACTGGCGAACGCTTCATTGGGTTAAAAACTGGCTGGATAGCCGGGCCCAAAGAGTCGTGGTGAACAGAGTTAAATCCAGTTTGAGGCCAGTCACTAGTGGCATTCCCCAGGGCTCAGTACTGGGGCCAGTACTCTTTAATATCTTTATCAATGATCTGGATGAGGGCATCGAGTGCACCCTCAGTAAGTTTGCAGATGACACCAAGCTATGCACGTGTGTCGATCTGCTCGAGGGTAGGAAGGCTCTGCAGGAGGATCTGGATAGGCTGCACCAATGGGCTGAGGTCAACTGCATGAAGTTCAACAAGGCCAAGTGCTGGGTCCTGCACCTGGGGCGCAATAACCCCAAGCAGAGCTACAGGCTGGGAGATGAGTGGTTGGAAAGCTGCGAGGCAGAGAAGGACCTGGGAGTGATGGTTGATAGTCGGCTGAATATGAGCCAGCAGTGTGCTCAGGTGGCCAAGAAGGCCAACGGCATCCTGGCTTGTATCAGGAACAGTGTGGCCAGCAGGGCTAGGGAGGTGATCGTCCCCCTGTACTCGGCTCTGGTGAGGCCGCACCTCGAGTACTGCGTTCAGTTTTGGGCCCCTCGCTACAAGAAGGACATGGAGGTGCTCAAGTGAGTCCAGAGAAGGGCGACGAAGCTGGTGAGGGGTCTGGAGAATGAGTCCTATGAGGAGCGGCTGAGGGAGCTGGGCTTGTTCAGCCTGGAGAAGAGGAGGCTCAGAGGTGACCTTGTCACTCTCTTCAGGTACCTTAAAGGAGGCTGTAGCGAGGTGGGGGTTGGTCTGTTCTCCCATGTGCCTGGTGACAGGACGAGAGGGAATGGGCTAAAGTTGCACCAGGAGTGTTTTAGGTTGGATATTAGGAAGAATTTCTTTACCGAAAGGGCTGTTAGGCATTGGAACAGGCTGCCCAGGGAAGTGGTGGAGTCACCATCCCTGGAGGTCTTTAAAAGATGTTTAGATGTAGAGCTTAGGGATATGGTTTAGTGGAGGACTTGTTAGTGTTAGGTCAGAGGTTGGACTCGATGACCTTGAGGTCTCTTCCAACCTAGACAATTCTGTGATTCTGTAATTCAATTTTATTGTTTGAACCGTAATTAGGAACTTTACAGTAGCTGAGAGAACTAAACAATGTGTGA
Organism: Netta rufina; assembly: GCF_964035555.1. Classification (NCBI taxonomy): domain Eukaryota; kingdom Metazoa; phylum Chordata; class Aves; order Anseriformes; family Anatidae; genus Netta; species Netta rufina. The sequence goes on from NC_140140.1 coordinate 714,156, forward strand.
TATAATTTCTTAATTTTAGAAATATTGGGAGGCAGTAGGTTCTTGAAATTTGACTTAGGCTAATTAGTAAGAACTGCAGGTCTCATTGTGTAAGCACCTGCACATCTATGTGCTGATTCAGATGGATTAATGTGTTTTTGGGTTGTTCATTTCACATTAGATCAATCATATAGATTAAGCTATAGGATTTTTTTCTGTATTTTTTTAAAGAAAATGGTCAAATATTAATAAAATATTTTTAATAAGTGTAATCTGCAGGCTTAGAAATGAAAATAAGCTTTAACGTGCTTTTGCTGTATGTGCTTACTGTGTGACTTCAAATGTAAGTTAATTATCACCTTCAGTAATTGCATTTGTACTGTGTGCGGTGTTATTTCTCCATGTGGAAATAGCAGTTGTCCTGTAAATGCCAACTCCTTTAGGCTGTCTGGGATGTCTGTATTGGTCTAGACACTTTATTCAACTGCTTTCTTAAAGTGTAAAGGTTACTTAGCAAGTTTTGGTAGAACAGGATCAGCCTTAAGAATTGTCTTCTAAAATCTTGTACATTTGGATAACTTTCAAAAACATTAAAAGCTTTTCACTCAAGCTGAGTTTAGATTTGTGTGATTCGCATCTGGAATCTGGTAAAGATTTGTTAATATTCAAATCCAGACTCCTTTCTCAATCTCCATGTTGCATGGCATGCAGGTGATAAAGCCTGCACTTGTGGGGTAGACTGCTTGTGGCATTCCCATTGGGGAAATCCACACATGTTGCCCTTTGTACTCCAGATAAAGACAGCAGCATCTTAAACTAGCTTGATCCTTTAATTTCTGACAACAGCACTGTGCACTGCAAATGACTGGTCCATGATGGTTGCTGGGCTGAGGGATTCAGGTTGGGTGGCAGACCAGAGACATGCCCAGCACCTGGGAGACTCAAAGGCACCGAGATGGGTAGGCTGTACACATGGGTCAGTGTCTCTGGCTGCAGGGAGCAGTGAAGACCTGGTGCCGAGGGGGGAGGATATGACAAGGGAGGGGGTGCAGGAGGAAGTCTGGAAGTCATGTTCAGCTGGTAATTTGGAATCTTCACTAACCCTTTTATTTTCCAGTGGGTAAAGCTATAAAGGACTTACAGCTACTCCCTCCCCCTCGTCCCTCCCCTTTTCTGACAAGGACAGGAGTGTTTACAGATCATGTTATGGCAGAGACAAAGCCGTTTGTGAACCATATTTGGTACTTCAGGGAAATGGAAAGAGAAGAGAAAGTAAGAGTGCCAGTTTTGTTTGCCGCATAATGTATCTACATGTCAAAAAATAGATAATTTAATTTTTGAGTTTCCAGTGATTTAAATGTTTACATTCTCTTTATCCAGATTCAAGATCCAGCCCGTATTATGGCTGGCAGTGGATCCAAATCAGGATCATCTAGTGGGTTTTCCATGAAATCACAGCTTCAAGTCACTGGTAAGTCATTTGAAATTATATATCCTTTCTGGTTAAAAATGTAAAAGTAAAAAGCGTTTTTCCCATAATGAAAAAGTAATTACTAGTATGTTGCATTTCAGCAAGTTTTTAGTAGTTCAAAGCCAAGAGAAATAGCAGAATAAAACTAATAGTTTAATGCAATCATGAATTGGCAGAAAATCTTCTGTTTTATTCAGAATTTTATCTAAAATGCATTTCGAAATTATACATTTTCATGTAAGGAAGGAAGAAATTATTTTTGGATACTGTTAAGTCAATTGTACAGAACAGTTTTCTTTGAAATGTAAAAATGTAATACGATACTGCTTTCTGTTGCTAACACTTCACGTAACATCAAACCTAACAAGTTCACATAATTTTTTTACATCTCAAGCTAATTTGAACTACTGTTCATTAAATTTGACTTGCTACTTCTTTGTTAAATGTTTTCATGCCCACCATTATAAAAGTGTTTTTAGTAAGTATTGATGACAGTAATTGATGACGGTACTGTAATTGAGGACCTGTAGATTCCATGTGAATGGATTTACATGCCGTGCTTTTGCTTTTTGTAGTGTCGTACCAACAGAGCATCTGCTGAAACTTATTCATCAAGTTTTCTTCACTTTCTAACTGACAAATTTTACTGAAGTGTCAAAGCTGAAGCCTGAGAATGCAGTATTTGTGGATATATGCAGGTCTATGTTTAGAAGCATTGAGGGTAAACTTCATGCAGTAACTCTGCATATACCCACGGTTTCCACACTGAGGGTGCAAAGTTGATATTGTGGGGATGAGAAGAATTGACAAAAATACATGGAGAAACTTTAGTCTAAACAGAAGTTTGGAAATGAACAAATTATGTTGCCCTTAACTGTCACATTGAGGTCACAAGCTTGCTTTTTTTTTTTTCTTAGTGGACTATGAGACTTTAAGAAAACCCTTGTCTATACAGACTGATGTTGGTGAGAAGACTTGTAGAGGTTTCAAAGGAGGTACATACTCTGCATAGCTAAGGATTAAAGTGGTGATGCCTGTCTAAGGTTTGCTCCTTTAAAGGCTTTAAAGGCTCCTATAACTCTCATAAAGAAAGCAGAGTTAAAGAAATGTCTCATGTTCAAATGGAGACTTTTATGATGGTTGATTTTTAATTTCTACAAAAGTTCAACCACAGTCTTCTAGAAAACCATTTCCCTTGCAGGCAGGCTTTCTCTTTTTGTAGAAAGTTCTGTAACTAACAGTCCTCACCTGCCCTATTCTTACCTCTCCGCTCTGCTGTCTTTGTTAGGTTTAAATGAACTTCCAGATTGTCTGTGTAAGTAAAACCTTGAAAATAGGTACACAGCTGCTGATGTGTGGTGCCTCAAACTGGATCTTGATGTCTTTGAGGTAGATAGTGATGTTGAGGCATGAAATGCTGCAATACTGAAATAGTGGAGGCATTGGGAAAGGGAAATCATTAAATTAATTCTAGATAACTGAAGCTAATTTCTGAGTGCTCATATAAATAAAGAGTTCCATTGGGAACAGTTCACAGCACTTCATACTAAGCTACTTCTCTAAATCTCTAAAGGAGCATAGACTATAAAAGGAATCTAGGTAGATTAGCCATATGGACTTGAATTAGTTATCTTTTTTTAAGCATGTAGAATAGCTGAGATGGATGATGAAAATACAGGAGACCAGGATGACATTTGTAGCAACAGAGCAGAGTTACTTGACTGATTAGAAATATCATTTATTTGTTGTAAGTTTTGTTTTATGAGCTTAGTGCTGTCAACGAATCTAAGAACGCTTCTCATCAAAGTGTCAAACAGATGTTGGGGTAACGTCTGTTTCTTTGTCTAAATGGATGCAACACACAGTGTTTGGCAAGACAGGACCATTGCAGTAAATTATGTTGAATGTTAGAAAAAAATAATTACAAAAAATCCAGATTTCTGTTACTGTCCAGCCATTAATACAAAGAGTATATTTACTAACACGAGAAACGCTCTAGAGCTGCAAGTCCTATCCAGGTGTTGTTGTAGAACAGCAGGTAGTTATTGGAACTCCAAATTATGCCTTTAGTTAGCTTTTCTATAATTTTACTTTATTATAGAAAGCTTAACACAAAGTTCTTTCTGTTAAAGATCTTTTCATCAGAAGTTGTGGCAGTTGTCCAAGATTGCTTAATGAGAAAGATGAATTGAATTTTGAGCTTTTAACAAGCAACTGCAATAAATTCCAGGCATTTTTCTGGCTGCCGATAAGGAGGAGGAGGTTCTAGAGGATATTTTGTACTTTCAACACCAAAGTGCGTTTGGAATCTTACACTGATAATTATCAACGATAGTGTCTGATGGAATAGAAGTACTGTTGCATGTTTTAGGCTTTTGTTTGAGCTATAGCATTGGACAAAATGGTCTGAAATGCAAGAATATATTTGGAAAAAAAATGTGTTTTTCTCATGAGCGTTACTGTCAGGTGTCAATGACCTGGTGCTTGAATACTGAAGTACCCAGCTGAAAAATACTATTAGCTGTTGAAATATGTAGTCTGCGTAGTCAATTGTGTTTTTTCTCTTTCTTAACAGTTATTTCAGCAAAACTGAAAGAAAAAAATAAATGGTTTGGACCTAGCCCTTATGTGGAAGTCTCGGTAGATGGACAGTCAAAGAAGACCGAAAAATGCAACAACACAAGTAGTCCGAAGTGGAAACAGCATCTTACAGTGTATGTTTGGTGGTTTTGTTTTCCAGTTTGAGCTAAATTAATGCTATGATAAATTTGATGATAAAACTGGCAGTGCCGTGCACATTTTTGTTGCCGCATTTAAGGTTACTTTTTCATGGTTGAAAATTGTTGCTGTTCCTTGTGCAGCACTGTGCGGTCTAACCTTTGTCTTCCCCCATAAATTTGTTTCTCTGTCATAAGGCTTCTGAAAACTCGAGGGAATATGAGGGGCAGGTGAATATTTTACCTCTTAAAGTGACTTTCTAAAAGCAGTTTTGAGAGTCTATTCTTAATTGTAATATCATCAGCTATTTCATAATGCTCATCTTTCCGCTGTTGTCAGAATACTTCAGAGAAAAAAAAAAAAAATCCCCAGGCTTTTAGGTTTTTCTTAGTACCAGGAGAGTTGCTTTATTCTCCAAGGTTTGCTGGCTTGCATACACCGTCTCAGATGCAATCATCTTCCTGCACAACACCTAGTAAGATTTAGCAGTTTTGAAATGAGTGTGGGTTTGTTCAGTTTGTTTTGGGGGTAGAGGGAAGGGAGTAACTGCTCTGGTAAAAGTTACTTCTGTTAGCCTATGTTTCTTCTCCAGTGAGGGGCTCTCCCAGTATATAACTGCTGACAAGGGTTTAGGAGTGGAGGGCCTCACAGCATGGGTCATTGAGAGCAGCTCAGCTGACAGCTTCTCTAGGAACAGGTCCGCACCATCTCTGCCACAGGCTGACAAATTTGAACAGCTTATGTTTGGCAGAGGTTCCAAAATTGTGGTTCTATCACCTAGTCAGATAAAAAGATTCTTCACAGAGAACTTTGTTGGATGCCATCTTGTGTAACGTGCTCTAGGTGATCTTGCCTGGCAGGGGGGTTGGACCAGATGATCTTCAGAGGTCCCTTCCAAACTCAGCCATTCTGGGATTCTGTAATTTGTTAACTTGTGGAAGAATTGTAATGTTCTTTTTGTCTATCTATATATGTTGTACAGCCAGAAATGTACTAGTAAAATGTTAGATCATTTTCTATATTTTTTTTTTCACATGATTCAAGTATATAGCAATTTGTCAGGAGAACATTGATCTTTGCAAAATACTTGAAATAGTTTAGAACAGTTTTGAGTACTCTCCTTTTTACAGGATGTACTAAAATTTTCAGATAACCTTTTCAGAAGGGAAATTTTGCTGTATTCCCTCTGTGTAGAAAATTCTCATGACAAGGTATACAGATGCTGAATATTCATGAAATGTGAACCTGCAAGAACCAGTCTTTTTTTCTACTCTCAGTTACACAAATGTTAATTACAAACTAGTAGTTTTTCTCTAAGTATTTCCCCTAATAATAAAAAACATAGTCTGTGAACAGTCTTGCAACACATTTGATTTATGTCTCTTTCGTATATGAAAAGAGAAGGTAACTGTGTACTAAAATGTCATAATTTAAAAGGGTTTAATATTATTACCATAATTTCTTTTTCGAAACTTAAATGTTATTTAAAAACAGTTGCTGTAGATTATTCAGTTCAGCCAACAAGTGCCTTTACATAGTATTCAACCTTTTCTTTTCAGAATCGTCACTCCTGTAAGTAAATTAACCTTTCGAGTCTGGAGCCATCAAACATTAAAATCTGATGTCCTTCTGGGAAGTGCTGCTCTGGATATTCATGAGACTTTGAAATCAAACAGTATGAAACGTAAGTGTAAATTTGAGTGCTGTGTGCAGCTCTCTAAAGACTAAAATTCTGTGATTGTCTTCTTAAATCAAACGTACTCTTTCGTTATGTAGTAAGATAAACTCTCACTTTTTTCTGTACTTTTTCAGTTGAACAGGTAGTGGTGACATTGCATCTTCTTGGTGACAGAGAACCAGCAGAAGTGGTAGGAGATTTGTCTGTCTGTCTAGATGGGATGCAGGTAGATCCTGAACTCCTAACCAATGGTGATGCCTCAAGTACAAGGAGTAAGTTCAAATATACAATCTACATAGTGTCTGGTATACAAAGCTTTTTCTACTGGATGTTTTAACACAATATTATTGTAATGATGTTTTTTTTTCACTTCATATTTGTAGAGACCAAAACTCCTGTATGCTTTATTTTGAGGTGGAGTCATAGTCCACAGCAAAGATTATCAGCATTACTGTAATGCAAATAAGATCAGAACGTTTCTTTTCTGGACTTCACTAACTTTATCTAGGAACTCCAAACTCTTTTTATGCCTTGCTTTAATGAAAACCTTTAGTTTACTTCAATTTTTCATAACATTGTAAGCAGAAAAGCAATATAAAGAAGGTTAGTTTAGTCTCATAAGTATTCCAATGGCTTCAATAGGAAACAATATTTTATATTATCTGTAAACATCTCATTTAATTTAAGTAAATGCTTTCATAGATTTTGTTACCTCTGGAGTGCTGCAGGGGGAGACTCAGAGATGACCTTGTCGCTCTCTTCAGGTACCTTAAAGGAGGCTGTAGCGAGGTGGGGGTTGGTCTGTTCTCCCACGTGCCTGGTGACAGGACGAGAGGGAATGGGCTAAAGCTGCACCAGGAGTGTTTTAGGTTAGATGTTAGGAAGAACTTCTTTACTGAAAGGGTTGTTAGGCATTGGAACAGGCTGCCCAGGGAAGTGGTGGAGTCACCATCCCTGGAGGTCTTTAAAAGACGTTTAGATGTAGAGCTTAGGGATATGGTTTAGTGGGTACTGTTAGTGTTAGGTCAGAGGTTGGACTCGATGATCTTGAGGTCTCTTCCAACCTAGAAATTCTGTGATTCTGTAAGTTGATATCTTCAGTCTCAGATAGCTAGTATGATAACTGAAAATCTTGAAGTAAAATGTGTAATTAGACTAAAATAAAAAGTAAGAGATTTCAGTTCCATTGGTGCAGGACAGGCAAAAGAGCATGTCTTGAGGGTAAATGTACAGTGCAGACTAGAAACATGTAAAGTGACTGTAGGTACAGCAGATAGCTTCTCCAATGCTGGAGGAATAAACTAGGCAGTTGATTGGCTTGTTCAGGAAAGGCAGTTTTTTGGGCTTCTGTTTTTTTCTTAGGTTTGTTTGTTTTAAAGGACTAAATGAGGTTAATTTCTGATTTCATCCAAGTATCACAGGAACACCAAGTTAGCACACTAGACTTTTAACAGTTATTTCTTAAGACTTTTTTTTTTCTGTAAAGAAAAGCCAAATACTTGGATTGTGTGGGACTTGTAGAGCAGTGCTGAGGTATGTTGACAGAAGCACCTGGTGAAAGTAACAAATTTTCCTCAGATGCAATATTGGAAGAAGTAAAAGCATGGATGAAAACCATTTCCTTAAATTCGTCTACTGAGAAAAACATGCTACAAAGAAGAAAAAGTCATGCAGTTAGTGGAACTGAGTACTATGTATAGTTTTGGGCTCTACAATACAAGGCAGATGTTGACATGCCAAGCAGAAAGAGTGAAATCTTAATCAAAAGTAGTCTAACACATTCTTATTGTACAAAGCTAAAGGTACTGATAGGCAGATGCACTGTTTACTGACTAGCCTTTTAAGTTTTCTGTTTCTGTAAATAAAATCATCTCCTTGTACAGCACATTAACAGCATTATAAGCCTTTACATCATAGTCTTTATCTTAGATATGTAGTTAGTTCCCATCAGAACTGATAACTGATTCTCTTGTTAATTACATTCGTTTAATTCTGTGGAAATAAAGTGTTTGTGCTGTCTGTATGAATGAGTACTTCAGCGTTGTATATTCAAGCATTGTGAGTACTGGCACAAAAGGCAAATATTTGCAAGGTAGCTGAATAAGCAGTTGCAAAACATTTGCAGATCTAGGCTGAGCTGCTGTAATTCTGTTAGGACAGCAGCCAAATTCTCTACCTGCTTGAATGCTTTTATGCTAAACAATTTACAGAGAAAGGGAAGGGTCCAGGCTGGATAGCCCCAGATAGTAAAGTCCCTGCTGTTGTTTGTTAGCCAGTCAGAGAGATTTTAAAGAAGTTGTTTCCCTAACTGCTCTACATATCAGCAAAACAGGGTAGAGAATATGAAAAGGAAGCTCCACTTGAAAAATTGAGAATGCTACTTGATACAGGGACTTCTTTGCATTTAGCAATATTCATACAGTGGGATGAAGTAGTATTTTAACTTCCAGAAAGTGGAAATATTGCTGTTTTCATGCTTCACAGCAGCAGTGCATTAAAAATCATATAAAGAGAGAGAGATGAAAAATATATACAGTCTTGAAATAAGACAGTAGATAAATAACACTTGTAGTGCATCACCTCCACATTTGAGAAAAATCTGAGCATTAAAGACTGTTTTGTTTTGTATTCTTGGAAATGATTTAAAGTGTTGCTTATGCTACTGTTGCCTTTTTCTTTCTGTTATTTAAGGTCCTATACAGAATGATAGCTCCAGAGCAAGGAGTGATACACGGTAAGATTTTCTTTTCCTATTTTTTGTACTGCCTTAGCGTTTGCATTTCTGAATGAGGAATTGTCTGTTTTACCTACATGATGACTGAAGAATTTCTGAGTGTGGACTGCAACAGTATCTGTTAAGATCTGAGCATATCCTTAAATAAAAATACTATACAATTGTACATTCAAATATTTTTTTCTGTATGAACCACATCTAGCTTCAGTTTGCCTCCATACCTGACTGATCTTTTGTGCTTTTATCCCTTTGTGTTCCTTATCTCCTCAAAAAGCTTCGTTCCATGAAGAAGTGTGCTACAGACATAACATATTCTTCAGCCTTATAAAGTCCTTAAAAGAAATGCCTTATGGATTTATTTAGTGTTGTTAATATGTATCTTTATAAACAATATATTGCTGGCTTTGAGTTTGGCCGTTACTCTTTGAAGATCTTTTCTGTGTTTATCTGTTTCATTCAAGGGAGGCTGTAGCGAGGTGGGGGTTGGCCTGTTCTCCCACGTGCCTGGTGACAGGACGAGGGGGAATGGGCTTAAGTTGAGCCAGGGGAGTTTTAGGTTAGATGTTAGGAAGAATTTCTTCACTGAAAGGGTTGTTAGACATTGGAACAGGCTGCCCAGGGAAGTGGTGGAGTCACCATCCCTGGAAGTCTTCAAAAGACGTTTAGATGTAGAGCTTAGGGATATGGTTTAGTGGAGGGCTGTTAGCGTTAGGTTGGAGGTTGGACTCGATGACCTTGAGGTCTCTTCCAACCTAGAAATTCTGTGATTCTGTGATTCTGTGATTTAAAATATTGTAAAATTGCATGGACATCTTTGGCATCAGAACAAATGCTTTGCTTTGGTTGTATCCACTAGCAAATCTAGATACCCTGTTTTTACGATTAATCCCAGTAATAGTTCATTCTCTGCTTACCCTGAGCCACACCAAAATTGCTGAAGGGGTATGTGCTGGCTTTAATTGTTCTTCACTAGGCACTTTGAGCTTTTGCTGTAAGGTGCATGCATATCCTGTTGTCTCTTCTGGGAGTGTGGCACCTTGAGTTAAGGGAGCTAACAGCTACAGGAGCAGTGATGTTTTAGCTGCCACAGTGGCTTACTTTGTACATTTCTGCCTTAAAGAGGACTGAAGTACATCTGATGTTATACTGACTCTCATACATCAGTTTGCATTTGTAGTTCAAAAAGTGTGAATCTTTTCACATACATTATTCTTGGATTTATAACTCTTGTGAAAATTCTCGAGCTCAGTGTAATTTTTCAGTATCACAGGCAAATTCTGTTCTGTTTTGAGGACATGTGGTTGAGTGTCTGAGCTTGACTGGCCCCACTGTGAGAAACTAGTTCAGAGAGTATAGTAACAGTATACTTTAATTTTTTCAAGAAAAACTAGCAAGCTGCAGTTTAGAACTAGTCTAAAAAGGAGTTGTCTTACTCCAACGTCCAGACTATTTCTACTTTTAATGTGTGCTGAGTGTCACCTCCATTTTTAAGACAAGGGTCCCTCTTATGTACTGAAGTAAAAAGTTTTCTTTGAGATATATTTAATCTCCCAGTGATTAATCAAATTGTTTCAAAATAAATCATGCATCTGTGGGATTTTTTTTTTTTTTTATTATAAATACCACTATTTTTTTTTACACAGTTTTCTTTTACAACATGGAGGTACCAGAATTATATTTAGGCTTTTTAAGAAGATTCCAAAAGCTGTCTAATAACTGCAGTGTTTTATGGTTGATACAGGATTACGTACCATGCTAGTTGGTAGGATAAGTGTGACCATACTCAGTGGATTAACCTGCAATGAGAGCACCAAGCCACTTTAATTAGTTTTCAGTACTACAAGTATTTTAAGTATTTGTACAGTGCACAACATTCTTGGATGACCTCTAGAGAAGCTAAGTTAAATTCCACTATTCTTTTATAGATTATAACTCACTGAACTGTGTACTCTAGAGTCTTTCCCTAACGGTTTTATTTTCTATTTTTTATGCCCAGAAGAATGTTTTCATGCTTGAGTATTCCAAATGTCTGAGTGTATAATAGTATACTAATAGTAGTAACATGTGCATAGTTTTACTACTAACCAGTGGGGTTTCTGGTGTTCATGAAAGGTTTATTTTCAGGATCATGTAAATGATCTGGAATATGTTTAGCAGTGCTTATTGCTATATGCATAACAATGCTTGCTGCCTGTTCCAGGTACATGAAAAATAAAAGGTTATACTTGACTTTATTATTCAAACAGTGGCAGTATGTTTTCTGGACTGAGGAAAAGCTAGGTGGTAGTTCTTTCAAATTTCATGTCTCCAACAATTTATACGTACTTTCATAGTATGGTATAAATTGTCATATGTACCACACCTGCTATAGACCAAAAGTGTGTTTGATACTGAGGTCAGATATATATGGTTCTGCTTGATCCTCTATGACTCTGTGATTTAATTGGGCCTACCTACTGATATTTGTGTGTACTTAAAAGTACGTGATTTTAGAGGTATTGGGTTGAAACCATAAGATGCGTTTTTGTTACTAATGGCCTATGTATTTGACTTGTCAGTCCACTAGAATTTTAATAAATCTTTTTATTTTGCTCAACATATTAATTCTGAAAATAAAATGTTTTAGATGTAAAGACGTGGATATGTTTAACTCTGCTCAAAGAGGCATAAATATATCAGAATATATAAGTGAACAGTACAGAATGGATGGGGACTGGTATTTAAAGTTAAGTGCTTGAAAAGTTGAGAAGCTTATATTCATTCACAGCAGCTGCATTTCACATTCAGAATGTGAATGCTTAGTCATAAATTCTCTAGCCATTTCCAGAACTGAGTTAAGGGAGAAATCTGTGTATACATAGTTAAGTCTTCTAAAATTATCAAGCATTCTTTGTATTCTGAGCATGTGCTCACCCTTTGGAACCAATGCACACAGGCTGTTCTCTGGTCTTAATCAGCTTCCTGTCTTAGAGATGAATGGTATTCATGGGAACAGCTGAGCAGCAAAATGTAGAAGGCCCAAAGGCAATTGTATTGAGTTGGATGAGGAAAAAGGAGATTTCAGCAACAGATGTTAATACATGTGTTGCACTATCTTTTCATCTGTTGATACCTTTGTATCCATCAGAAGATAAACTATCAATATCAAATGTCAAACTGTCAATATCAAATGTTTCTACAAATACATAGACTTTTATAATCCTTGAGTGTAAAAACCTCATCCAGTAGTAACTACTACATTCTTAGTTCTTTTATAAAGCTTGGTGTAATCACAGACTATCAGTATAATTCTCCTTTCTGTCTTTTCCTGCAAAGGACCAACTCAAATGGCCTTGAAAACTCTGATGATGCTGCTCCCAATGAAAACAAGACTGTTAATGGCAGTGATTCTCCATCACTCGCAAATGGAAGCTGTAAACCTTCTAGACCTCCCAGGCCTTCCAGACCACCTCCACCGACTCCGCGCAGGCCTACTTCAGTAGTTGGTATGTGTTCTAGGAGCAGGCATTCATTTCAAAGCTATCAATAAGCCACACAGTTTTAGAATGAACACAGCGATTGCTGAGGCATGTTTTTAACTACTCCATTATGTCATGGCAAAGTCTTCGGCAGTGAAGTTCTAAAGGATTATTTTTTCAGCTTGCATTCAATATATACTGTTTAGTCATTGTTTGTATTATTAGAAATTTCTTGCCTCCATGTGTGATATACGATGATTGTAGTGATGCTTCTAAATGTAACAGAGATGGTGGCAAAAGAACACAAAGGAATGCTACTATTGCATTCCATTAAATTTAGTAAGTCTTGGAAAGCAATCTACTGAAGGACTCATTAAACTCCCTCCAGTAGATAATACTGGATTTTGAAAGACTATTGACTTGTTTTTACAATTCTACTTAAGTTCTTTGAAATAGCAGCACTTAAAACATTGATTACTCTTTTGCACGGAAACAGATAAAAGTGTTTTATTTTATCCGATCATTTAAAAATTACAAAACTTTGAGATGTGGTCCTGAGAAGTTAGTTGATAGATGTTTTCAGGTTAACTGTTCTACACCCGTACACTGCCGTCTGTTTCAGTGATCCCATTATCACAGTTGATAAATACCTATTTGGGACTGGAAAATGGACTATAGTAATTACTTCAAAAGCTAAATCCAGTGTCGTTCAGTAATAAGGCCTGACTTAAAGCTTTTAATATCACCCAGCAAATGGCATCCAGAAAAGAAAATAAAGAAAAGCTGAAAGCAGTTAAAGAATGCATGTATTCTCCGTCCCACATCCTTAATTTTTCCACATCATGTCAATCTTTCCTTGAAAATATTAATGCTTACTATCCCTTATAATATTATTGCAAACAATAAATGCAAAATTAATAAATGCAAGCAAGTAGCTTTTTGTTTATAATCATTTAGTGTTTACAGAATGCAGACAACTTGCTTTGGTAAACATATTTTAACAGTAATGTCAAAATTGTGCAGCTGATTGGCCGTTCTTGGATTAAAGCATTTTTACAAACTGAGATGAAGATGCGTTTTTAGTTCTTGTGTAAAGTGTGAAATGTGGCTATATGCAGACTCTTCAAAATACATGTTTTTGTGTGTTTACTTTTGTGATTCAGAACTTCTGAAATAGGTTGCTGATAAGTAGAGAAATACCAATTAGTGTTTTTTTTCCCTTCCTGTCTTTTGATCTTTGACATTATAGCAAGTGTAAATGGTCCTTCATCCACATCTACAGAAAATGATGGGGCCAGTGCAGGATCACTGGCAGGTCCGGCTGCAAGTACATCTTCAGAACAGAGCCCTGAGGGGGCAACAGCTGCAACGACAGCTCCTGCAACTGCTGCACTCACTACGCCTCCAGTATCAAGACAAGTCCAGCCAGGAAATCCTCCAGCTCAGGCACTTACTACAGTCAGTCAAGGTCCTCTTCCACCTGGGTATGAGTTTAAAGACTTTTTGTGCTGATTTTTCTCATTTTGTTTTCTGGCAGTAGGCATACTGAAACATAACATCTACCTTTTACTGTGTAACAAAAATTCCCCAAAATGCTTGAAGTGGAAGTTCTCTGTTTGATCTAGTATATCTTCAAGCATAGTTTATTCAAGAAAGAATTTGAACTTTCAAGTATTTCTGATGCTTTTCATATACTGCCGAGTCAGTGAAACATGGAAGTTTTAAATCACAAGGCAGCTTGCTGTCTTCAAATTGAAATGAAGTCAGGTAGTAAAATACTGGAATGGATAAGTAAAAGAAAAGGTATTATTGCAGGACATAATTTGCTGTCTTCCATATTTTGGAGGTTGCAGCTCCTCAGAGTAGTGCAGGCATAATGTGGTATTTTACGTGCATGTGGAATTTGCCAGGTGATTGGTCTGTTGCCTCAAAGCTCTGATTTACATTCTTAATTTTTTCTTAAAAAAAATAAATGTTTCTGGACTCTTTGAGTGAGGGAAAGCAAAAGCTTCCTGATGTGAATGGTATAATTGGTGATCATAACTGCCTGCAAATTAAGTCAGGTAATAAGCAGTGAGAGAAATCTGAATGACCTTACAGGACAACTGTGAAACATAAAAGCACTCTTGAAAATATCAGTTTTTGCTTAACCACTTTTTGTTAGAAATGACAAATTAGTATGCTTCCTTCCCATGTTATATTTGATACAAATACAAGAGTAAGTATCCCAAATGCTGCATATTCAGAAATCAGTGCTCTTATGATGAATTCCACATATACGTGATCTGTGCGAAATTTGCATAATTTGGGGATTTAAATTGAATGAAATTTATTCTAATAGGATTATGCTCCTCAAATGATACTGTTCAACACATAACTGAACACATATTTAATACTGAATACAAAGCATTACTTCATTGCTTGAGAAGACTGCATGCATATATATGCATTTTAGCTTCAGTTTTCCAGAAACTGGAGGTGGTCATGTGGAAAGTTTTAAAAATATTTTTCATTTTTTATTTTTTTGTTCTAGTTAACATAGAATTACTGCTAATATGGACATTGTACCACTGTATATTGTACAGCGTTTTGGTGCATACCATGTACCAAAATGGTCAGGTGTTTTACATAGAAATAAGCATTTTATGAAAACAAACATTTCTCCTCTTTATACTGTATGCTTTATACTACAGATGAATGGTTGGAGTACATTCATCTTAAGAAAAATAAAAGTATTGGTTTATTTTCAGTTGGGAGCAAAGAGTAGACCAACATGGTCGAATATACTATGTAGATCATGTTGAAAAACGAACTACGTGGGATCGGCCAGAGCCTCTTCCTCCAAGGTGAGCCATGCAAAATCATCTCCTTGCCTAGGATATGTTTGGATTGGTTGTATCAGAAATTGACTGACACTTTACTAAAGCTAAAGAGCAGGTTTGTAAATAGCATTGAGCTCAAACAATTGCTCCAGGTTATCTCCAAATAGTTCAGGGATCTCCTGGAAGGAGTCCAGCAGAGGGCCACAAAGATGATACGGGGCCTGGAGCATCTTCCCTATGAGGAAAGGCTGAGAGACCTGGGTCTGTTCAGCCTGGAGAAAAGAATGATTGAGAGGGGATCTCATCAATGTGTTTAAATACCTGAGATGTGGGAGACAGAGGGATTTGGCCAATCTCTTTTCAGTGGTTTGCGGGGACAGGACAAGGGATAATGGCCACAAGACAGAGCACAACAAGTTCTGCACCAACATGTGAAAGAACTTCTTCATGGTGAGGGTGACAGAGCACTGGAACAGGCTGCCCAGGGAGGTTGTGGAGTCTCCTTCTCTGGAGGCTTCAAGGCCTGTCTGGACGCCTACCTGGGCAGCCTGCTCTGAGGAACCTGCTTTGGCAGGAGGTTGGACCCTATGATCTTTTGAGGTCCCTTCCAATCCCTTCAATTCTGTGATTCTGCAGTAATGCATAATATACAGTGTGGAAAAGAGTTGAATGTTAAAGATAACAGAATTGGAATTTCCTGTCAAAGCATAAGTGTGTGTGTGTATACTGAAAAATGGGTTAAAGCTAAAGACAGCAAGCACCCCTGACAGTAGAAGAGAACCAAAACCACAGAAAGGTATTTTGGGATTAAGGTAACTATTAGCTTGAGCAAAAATGCCCTTGGTTACTTCTTTATCCTGAGGTTACTGTTTACACTCTTTTGATCCTGCCTCAGGGTTCCCAGCTGCTAATTTACTATGCTCTTATAAATTATCTTTGGTTATTAGGCTTTTCCAGCTCTTAGAACAGCCAGTAATGTTAGTCTTTACATGGAAGTTGTATTCTTATTTGTTCTTTGTTTTTATTTTCTCCTGAAAAGTGAAAGGAAAATCAATTGTTTTATTGCACTTCATTCATACTCAGGTGGCTCAAATGTTATGCAGAATTACAAAGTAAAAACACGTGGGACCCTAAAGAGAACTTGATTTGAAAGAAGAAGCAAGCTGGCAGACTGTCTCATAAAAAGGAGCCTACCTGTTGTACTCAACTTGTTTTAAATTCTAAGATGATTTACTAATTTTGTAAATAGTATTGACTTTATATGAACTGAAAAATAAAAACACACACACACCACCACCAAAACTTCATTTTCTGCCCAAACCGACTGATCTTGTCAGAAAGAGAATGAGGAAATCTTGCATTGTACAGCCAAACTGTCTGAGCTTTTGTTATCTTTTTAGGACAAACCTGTAGACATGTGAATTGAGTGGGATAAATGCCATAATAACAGTATACCATTGACAGTGGTTCGTGTAGCATTTAAAAAAATAGGTTTAAACCTTTCAGTGTTAAAAGTGAAAGTACAGTAAATAGAATGAGTTTGACTTCTGAGCCCTTAAAGTTGTCAGCTATTGAGAACTGATGCTTCTAATTTATTTTTTTTTCATTCTTTTTAAAGCTGGGAGCGACGAGTTGACAACATGGGTAGAATTTACTATGTTGACCACTTCACCAGAACCACAACATGGCAGAGACCAACATTAGAGTCTGTCCGAAATTATGAGCAGTGGCAGCTTCAACGCAGTCAGCTTCAAGGAGCCATGCAGCAATTTAATCAGAGATTTATATATGGGGTAAGGAGTACAATGCTTACTAATGCTGATAAAAGATAAGAGAAGTATCTTTTCTACATATTGGAACTATATATGTACTTGTGTTTTGAGAATGCTTGTAGGTGACTTTTCCCAGCAAAGACACAAGTTTTTGTTATGGTTTATTCTTTGTGATATATAGTATCTTTACATTTGTTAGCATGGCATGAGCCTTGGTTCAGTAACCTTAATTCATGTCCTTGCAATGACTGCAGGCAGTGTGATACGTTTTGTTCGTCAGCTGAATATATATGGTGTTCTTTGGTAAAATGTATGTATACTATTAACAAAAGCCAGTAGTTCAAAGCAAACTGCAGCATAGTAATAAGCTGTTTTATTTAAATTGTGCCTTGCAATGACCTAAAAGGAAGGCAGGCTCATAGGACATGTTTCAGCTCTGGGTAAAATACATGCTATGAAGGTAGAAGAAAATAACCCTTCCAAAATTTCAAATGTATTGTTTACCTCTGAATAATAGACTTCAGATAACTCCTTATAATGCTACTAGTTTGTTAAAAACAGCATAGGTGCTAGATTTGCTGTATATATGCAGAAAAAACACTTCATAAATGGTGGTAGGGAGAACAGTACTAAATGCAGGACTGAAGTGATTTACTTCCCAATTGTTTTGGGTACTGTGGTACTAATTTCCCTTCTGTGCAGGCAGGGACACTTCACAAAGAATAATTATTTTCTTGGCACTGCAGTTAATTAAGTATGCCAAGGGCTATAAAATTAGCAAACAGAAGAGCTGTGAATCCTTAGTACAAGAAGAAAGAGAGCTTAAATAAAAGACGAATTTGTAATACAACATATGCCATCTCTGGAATAAAAAAAAAAAATGTTGGCCTCTGATATATGTAAAAATATATATATGTAAAATTAACAAAAATGCATTTACTTTAATAACTTATGATGGCTATGTTAGAGCATTGGGAAGGCAAATGGATGGAGGCTAGTCATTAATGCACCATTTGTTTGTGTGACTTGCAGAACCAGGACTTTTCTTCCATGCAAAGCAAAGAGTTTGATCCTCTTGGCCCTCTGCCACCTGGATGGGGTAAGACTGACTTGAAACAGTGTTTTGTAATGCAGTGTAATTAGACATTAGAGCATATTTCTGCCAAATTATCTTGTCAGCTGTTCTAGGCTAATTTTATGTAAGAGAAAATCTAGATTATTTTAAAAATAAATTAAATCTAATCAAATATGCTGTTAAAGTGTCAAATCCTGACGAGAATGTGTAGTTCCAAAGTAGATTGGGAACAAAACAGAATAGTTTGTAGTTTCCAGTAATTGTCATGTCATAATAGCTTTTTTCACACTATCATCCCATTTTTCACCGCTTTCATTAGGCAGGATTTACCCCTTAACCTTCTTCTGGGTGTGTAGCCAATTCATGGAGAACTCTGTAGCACTGAAAAGCTTTTATGACAACAACTAATCATTCCTTAACTTGTTCCCTCTCTCTGGAGTGAATTTGTTTGGTTTTGTAATTCGCAGGGATAACCTTTTACAATAAATAGATTTTTGTGTGTGCGTCTATGTACAAAAATGTAAGTGTAGAACTTTATTTCTGCTGTGACTACGAAGCTGCTGTAAGAATTCAGGGTTCATGATACATAGGCAGTGTTCTCAGAGTTGTTTAGTCTTAAAGTGAGTGACTATACACGTCAGAACTAGAGCTGGGTTTGTATTTTGCTTTTCAAATATAACCGTCAGGATTTTTAGTTCTGGTATTGATTTGATGTCATGCTATAAGATCATTGTGCCCACACTTGTGCTTTGTTGCACTACGTATGTAGCATTTCAAGTAATGTTTTTGAGGCTGACTTTGCCCAGGAAGCAACAAAACTGAATTTCAACGTCATGTTGAATTCTTCTCTAGTATAACTCCTATAGACAAGTGTCTGCTTCCAGACTTTCCTTCTTAACTGGAGCTTTTTACTTCTGATAGTCAGAATATAGCCTGTTTTTGTAGTTTGTATTCTACATTTTGTGTGCTTGTTAGAACACTCTAAATAAAAATTGCATGAAGGACTGCAGATTGATCTAGAAGACCAAATCCTGGCATTTATCATAAACATTTTTCAGTTGTAGGCATAGGTTTATTTGATTGAAAATATATTTTTTGGAAACCATGTTGTTACATATATATATATATATATTTATTCCCTGCTGATAATACAAATATGAAAGATTTTACTACTGTTCACATACCTTTTAGTACTTTCTTGATATTTTTGTATACCTCTGTAACATATCTTATGTTTATTGTCTATATTGTTTGTAAAGCACATAGCAGAAATTGAAGCTAGCTGGGATTTCCTTCGGGGAAAACTGTTTATGTTTTTGCTTTCTTCCAATTATTTGTTCCCTATAATAGGGGAAAAAAAAAAAGCAGAGTAAAGGATCTTTAGATGGAAATTTCAATTTCATCTGTATTTTAATCCATATGCATTTTAACTTCCAAAAAACACCAGAAAAAGCTTTTTAAAAAGTACAAACTGTAGGCCAATATACTTAGTGAAGGTAAATTTCCTGTGATGAATAGTTTCCTTCACAACTGTTTATATTTCTGCTATAATGCCCAGAATCTTGACTTATAGTTAAGATTTCGTCATTTTTATAAGCGGCATACATAGATATCTGAACTTTTCAGGGTAAGAATTGAGATACTAAGAAACAATGCAAAACCATCCTAAGTGCAGCTTTTCACTGAGGGTAGGTGATGATGCACTTTCACATAATTGTTAGCAGTCAGTAGTATTAAAATAGATTCCTGTTGGTGAGTTGACTCCTTAATTACTCCTTAATGAGTAATGCCAATGAAAGTGAAAAGATGTTGAGTCAAAGGATGTACAGAGAACCTTGAAGACAGGTGAAACTGTAGCAGGCACTGATTGCTTACGTTAATTTAATTTGTAGTCTCAGCAGCACAGTAAAGAGGTATTGAAATTTGTTTTCATTTTGTATCTTTTCAGAAAAGAGAACTGACAGCAATGGCAGAGTATATTTTGTCAATCACAACACACGTATCACTCAGTGGGAAGATCCCAGGAGTCAAGGGTAAGAAATCAGTTGCAGCTTCATGTAAATCTGAAATGAAAATATAACAAAGTATATAAGATAGATATATATATATCTTATATATATAAGATATATATCTATATATCTGTATCTATCTATATATATATAAGTATATATATATAAGAGATTGAGACTTTGGAGATGGTGCTTACAGCTAAAACACAGGCTGTCCTATACATGCTATCAGGCAGTCCTGTGAAAGGTACCAGCTGAAACAGAAACTGTCAAAATAACACTTGATAATAATACAGTTATCAGGAAAGTCTTTGTCAACAGCAGTAAGTTCATTCCCAGAACAGTTCATGCTCTTTTTATAGAATAATAGAAACTTGTATCGTTGCAGGAGGGAGGAGAGTGTTTGTTTCAACTGATGTGTTAGTGCATAATTTGATCCTGCATAATTTGATTATTTATTAGACTGGCAATAGCTAAGAGACAGAAGACAAACTCCAAAAGTTGCAGCACCTCTACTTTACCACTTTAAAACAAACAATAAAAAATAAACAGAACTTGGGTACTCTACAAGTATTGGATTAATAGATTACTGTTTAGTTTGGGATCCAGTTACTTTGACTCTGAGGTAGGAAATGTAGGCAGGAAATTGAGGGTGAAGGGTATGCTGTGTTTGAGATGAAAATTTCCACTTGGTGAAGCAAATTCATCTGTAATGAAATGGAGTAAGATGAGGGAGAGTGGAAGGGTTAATAGCCATAGCCAGAGATGACAGCCTTTCAACATCTTTCAGTGACTTGAAAGTCACTGCAGCAGTTAACTGTATGGAAAGCACTGTTATTTTTAATAACCACCCAACAACCAAAAGTTCTGATTTAATAGCTTGAAAACATTTTCCTGAAGTATATTTCCATAGAGGGAAGTCACTTTGAGAGCACTTGGATGGAGTGATAATACTCAGGTTTTCCAAACATATCAAGATACGCTTATATCGATACGAAAATTGAGTTGGAAGTTGTCAAAAAAAATTGCTTAAGATCAGTATTTTTATTTTCTTGATATTTTTGTCATTCTGAAACTCTTTAAGCTTTTAGCTATTGTGATTATATGTGAGGTACCAAAAGCTAGTTATTAGGGCAATGTCATCTTGAGAGTAAAAATCTAACAAAAAATAGATTTTAGTTGCTGTTGCTTAAGTGGATGAAACATAGAAACTTACAGAAAAATACAAGAATGTTTACCAATTTGCTGTTCTTCTTGATAGTGCAACTGAAGGTGCTATTGTTGAAATAAACATTTCATTTTGGTTAAAATGAGAGGTGATGTGAAAATTGGAGGAAAAAAAGGCGGAATAAATGTTGAAATGAAAGCGTCTCTGTCTGTAGTTTTCTAGATCTGCTAAATTTTTTGCTGTCTCAAGTACTGATCAATTGACTTCATGTATTAAGTGCATAATTTACTATGTATTTGCTTGTATCTATAGTCAATTAAATGAGAAACCCTTACCTGAAGGCTGGGAAATGCGATTTACTGTGGAAGGTATTCCATATTTTGTGGATCACAACAGAAGAACCACTACATACATAGATCCCCGCACGGGCAAGTCTGCTCTGTAAGTGTTTTATTGAACCATTTCTAAGCTCCTAAAAGTGAAGTTGAACATTCATAAGTTGCTTTTTTTTTCTTTTTCCTGTTTTGTGTACAGAAAGATTTACGTGTATTAAAGTCTCTGAATTTATTTATTTTTATCCATGGATAAGTGTCCCTGAAGATGACTGAATACTTAAGAATCTGACTCACCAAGTAGTAGATAAGATAGAGGGACCATCAACACTTCTGATGACCAGATCCCTTCCTTCCACTTACTGGTCTTAATTTTTACAAGTATACTCTTTCTTTCTTTGATTTTTAGGAACCAGAATGGAGTTAAAAGCAGAACTTAGCTGCAAGTTTAAATTACCTGAATGTCATCCTACCTTATTGTTAGTATCTTTTTTACACCAAATCACAGAATGGCTGAGTTTGGAAGGGACCTCTGAAGATCATCTGGTCCAACCCCCCTGCCAGGCAAGATCACCTAGAGCACGTTACACAGGATGGCATCCAGGCAGTGTTTGAATATCTCCAGAAAAGGAGATTATCCACAACCTCTCTGGGCAACCTGTCCCAGTGCTCTGTCACCCTCCCAGTCAAGAATTGCCCCCTCATATTGAGCCAGAACCTCCTGTCCTTCAGTTTGTGCCCGCTGCCTCTCATCCTGTCGCTGGTCACCACTGAAAGGAGAGTCTCCATCCTCTCAAAACCCTCCCCCCAGATATTTGTACCCATTAACAAGGTCTCCCCTCAGTCTTCTCTTTTCCAGGCTAAACAGGCCCAGCTCTCTCAGCCTGTCCTCATACGACAGGTGCTCCAGTCCTCTCATCATCTCTGTAGCCCTCCTCTGAACTCGCTCCAGGAGCTCCATGTCCCTCTTGTACTGGGGAGCCCAGATCTGAACACAGTGCTTCAGGTGTGGTCTCACCAGGGCTGAGCAGAGGGGTGGGATCACCTCCCTTGACCTGCTGCCAACACACTTCTGAATGCATCCCAGGAGACCATTGGGGCCAAGCAGGCCACAAGGGCACATTGCTGGCTCATGATCAGTCTGCTGTCCACCAGGACTCCCAGGTCCCTCTATGCAGAGCTGCTCTCCATTGGGTCAGCTCCCAGCCTGTACTGGTGCTTGGGGGTTATTCCTCCCTAGGTGCAGGACCCTGCGTTTGCCCTTGTTGAACTTCATGATGTTCCTCTCGGCCCAACCCTCTAGCCTGTCGAGGTCCCTCTGCATGGCAGCACAGCCGCCTGGGGTATCAGCCACTCCTCCCAGCTTTGTGTCATCAGCAAACCTGCTGGGGGTGCAGTCTGTTCCATTGTCCAGGTTGTTGATGAATATGTTGAACAACACTGGACCCAGTACTGACCCCAGCGGGACACCACTAGTTTACAGGCCTCCAACGAGACTGCACTGCTGACCACAACCCTCTGAGCTCTGCCTCCAGCCAATTACCAATCCACCTCACTGTTCACTCATCTAGGCTGCACTTCCTTAGCTTGTCTATGAGGAAGTTATGGGAGACAGTGTCAAAAGCCATGCTGAAGTCAAGGCAGACTACATCCACCGCTCTCCCCTCATCTACCCAGCTAGTAATCTGACCATAGAAGGATGTGAGATTGGTTAAACATGATTTCCCCTTGGTGTACCCATGCTTACTACTCCTGATCACCTTCTTATCCTCCACATGCTTGGAGATGACCTCCAGGATGAGCTGTTCTATCACCTGTCCAGGGATGGAGGTGAGGCTGACTGGCTTGTAGTTTCCTGGGTCCTCCTTCTTGCCCTTTTTGAAGACTGGCATGACATTGACTTTCTTCCAGTTCCCTCAGGCACCTCTCCTGTTCTCCATGAGCTTTCAAAGATGATTGAGAGTGGTCTAGCAATAACATCAGCCAGCTACTTCAGCATCCATGGGTACGTTTCCATTGGGGCCCATGGATTTGTGGGTGTCAAGTTCGCTTAGATGATCTCTGACCTGATCCTTTTCAATCAAGGGAAAGTCCTCCTTTCTCTGGACTTTTTCTCTCTTGTCTCCAGGGTCTGAGATTCCCAAGGGCTGGTCTTAACAGTAAAGACTGAAGCAAAAAAGGCATTCAGCAACTCTGCCTTCTCCATATCATTTGCCACAAGGGCACCCACCCCATTCAGCAGTGGACTGACTGAAGAGGCCAAAGTTTTCTCTCCTGAAGTCCAGGGCTGCAATCCTACATTTTGCCCTGCTTCCTCTTTGCAAGATCCTGAACTCCACCATTATCATGGTCACTGCAGCCAAGGCTGCCCCCTACCCTCACATCTCCAACTAGTCCTTCCTCATTCATTAATACAAGGTTCAGCAGCACACCTCTCCTTGTTGGCTTCTCCACCACCTGTGTCAAGAAAGTGTTATCAGTGCACTGCAAGAACCTCCTGGACTGTTTGTGTCGTCTGAGTGGTCTTCCCGGCAGATAATCAGTGTGGTTGAAGTCCCCCATGAGAACCTGGGCTGATGCCTGAGAGGCTACTTTGAGCTGTCTGAAGAAGGTTTCATCTACCTCCTCTTCCTGATAATTAATTAAATTACAGTGAATTAGATACTGTTGGGAAAAGTACTGGATATGCACTCCACAATTAACAAAACAGATTTTTTTAGTTAAAAAACAAAAACAGTTATACCCCAAAAGCAGACTAAGTGCATAAGAATCTTCCAGCTGGATAGCCTACTAAACCATGTAACTACACAACAAATAATTTTTCATACTGTTTTTTAAATTACAAAAACGCTTTGGAAATTAATTTTTCTCCCTTTGGTTCCAGAGACAATGGGCCCCAGATAGCTTATGTACGCGATTTCAAGGCAAAGGTCCATTATTTCCGATTCTGGTGTCAGGTACAAATTTATTTCTTGAGAACATTTGTTTGCATTTTCATTTTCTGTTTACTTTCTGTAAATTAACTATTCAGTGCCCTGCAAGTAAAATTAATCAACCCACTTAAAGTGAGTATAACCAGGAGCGAGCAAATACTGGGTTTGTATAAGCTGATGCAAGTTGTAGGGTAACTTTAAAACTTCTTAGAGTGAAAGAAAACCTGAATTTCTTTACAGTTTATTTAAGAAAGTACTAGGTTTCAGAATGTTGTTCTTTTTCTGCTCTTAATAAGTGAATATATGAAAATGTAGTAGTTTTAAATATAATTAATATATAAGATCTAGTTTCTATACAAATAAATACTTCTGGAAGAAACTGCAGGGCATTTGACACAGACCATACGTGTCTAAACACTGAAAACTATATTGGGTTGTACTTCAGTACGTCCTAACATAATAGCATATTGCAATGTCACTCTTGGTCTTTTAAACTCTATGGATATCAAAAGAATATGTAACTTGGTATCTAGGAAAATGTACTAGGTTTAAATGTTCCAGTGTTCAAGTGTCAATGAATTATACTTTGAAAAATAGCAGAGAAGAGCCTGATTTTTCACTTTTACAGAATAACCTAAATTTTCTTTTTTTATTATTATTGAATGTTGGAGTAAAAGGCCTTACTGATTTAGAATGTTACTTATCTTATTTTTTTCTAGTGTTTTGTAAGAATACAGTATTTGAACCTGTTCAAATCAGGATATGGAGGTCTGTATACCTTTGCTGCAGATCTCAGTATCAGAATCGATTTTTTCTTGGAGTAAATTAAAATTCAAGTATCTCGATTACTGACTGTTTTATGTGCATTAGTGAAATTTACCTCTACCTCTTAAAACAACACATTCAACAAACAACAGTTAAAACAATATGAGAAATATTAAGTATTTGTAGATCTTACCTCTGAAAAATTTCATTTCAGCAACTGGCAATGCCACAACACATAAAGATTACAGTGAGCAGAAAAACATTATTTGAAGACTCATTTCAACAGGTACTGTATTAAAACATATTAGTAGACATGAAAAGTTGGATCAAATAAATTTGTCACTTGTCTTTCTTGATCCTGTGACATTTTAATAAGGTTATTTTACTAGAGACTAACAAAAACACATAGTTAGGATACAGTCATGCTTATATATAAAAAGATCATGCTAAAATGTTAAGTTCTGTCTCTACTGGCTGATTAATCGTGGGGAGAGCAGTGGCAGAGCAATTCCCCATTTACAGGAAGTTAGCGTGTTTTGCTAGGTTTGTTCGCATGTCCTCCCCTGCCAGTTTTGTTATGTAAGCATGGTTATGTACCAAAATATATTAAGTTGCACTTACTCTTACTGTAGATGTTACAGGTCTTTAAATAAGTAATTAAATGGTTAAAAGAAAACAAAAACTAATAATTATACTTAGATTATTAGCAGCAAAATTCTTAAGAATGCTAAGAGACCTAAATCGTGCTTGAAATTTATTTCTATACACTATTTTTAAGTGTTTTCATATTCTACCTTTTTTTTTTAATGTTCACTGTGGCAATAAATTACTCCCCTTGCCAGTTAAATAGATGGTGAGAGCTACAGGGAACAATATGAAATTTGTATTGGCCACTTCTGTGCTTTTCTGATTTGAAAGAAATTAAGATGCAAACCTTATTCAAGAAGATAGGAATTTCTACCTTCCTCTGTCCCTTGCTGATCTTTATGTTCCTGTGTATCTTCTGGTTTCATTTCTTGTAGGAGTTATCAGTTTGTCAAGCCAAGAAGTTAGAACATGTTGAATAAGATGTTTTGAGAAAAGAATATATATTCTTAAATAAGGTTTAATGCTTACTTATTCAAGTTACTGTAAACTGTCTTAGCAGAAGCAGCAAATGCTAGTGCAGCTGGCTACTCTTTTCTTTTGGAACACTCTTGTCTTCAAATAGAGTGGGTTAGAAGTAGATGAAATAAGTCCTGGAACTGAAAATTGGTTCCACCATTATTTCTAAAATTGTACTTTGTCCTTTCATAGTAATGACAAAGGTAACAATATTATATTATAGTAGAAATAGTTGAGAGAGATTATGTAATCATGTAAATGTCAACAAACTGAGGTGTATTTAGGAAAATATGGCGCTTTGTCAATAATGTAGACTATAACTCAATTGCACATATCTGACTTTTTTTTTTTATACTGATTCTTGGGTCATTTGTAGATATCTATGTTGGAGATACAAAATCTATTGTGATGATAACTTCAGACATCTAGCACAGATTTTAAAATTTTTGATCCAAATTCTGTGCCTGTTATTACAGACAAAAACTTAATGATCTCACACATATATGTTCTGTGAAATTTCTCTAAGTAAATGTCTGACATTTGAACAAAACAGCATTACTAAAATTCTTTAGCTTCTAAAAAAGCTAGATTTTTATTATCCCCTTTAGGAGATGAAGCTGTAAAATGAAAATATTTTATATATAATATTTATTTATTTATTTATTTGAGATCTTAGTTATGTCTCTTCATTGCCTGTAACTTGGGTACCTTTCAGATATCATTCACTACAGTATTTTAGAAATCCTGAATTTACGTACTTTGAGCCCCTGTTATTTATTGGCTTGATTTTTGTCATAAACTTTTATATAGGCTGCTGGCGTAATTATAGGTCTTAAATTTTAAAATTATTATTTATTTTTCTTTTACATCTTTTACTTGTTAATCTGTGGAAATAGGTTGCCATTAACCCCTCAAATTCCATGAAAGTTATGTAAGCGGGTACTTCGTGTATTTATAGCACGTTTTATGTTCTGATTGAAAATGCTATATGGCTTGATACAGGAAATAGTTTTATATGATTTTCTTGAAATAAATTGTCTGTTTTTCTTTCACTTAGATAATGAGCTTCAGTTCTCAGGATCTACGGAGACGTTTATGGGTTATTTTCCCTGGTGAAGAAGGCTTAGATTATGGAGGAGTTGCAAGGTAAACTATAGTAAAATGGCAAATGATTTCTTTTTCCTGTTTTTTGTTGTGAAAATTTTCCCAAGGTAGATAATTGAACTGCAATGATTTCAGAATACTAGTGAAGCGTATTCCTCGTTTTTCCTTAGAACATCAGTGCATGTTTTAGAACTGTATAGAAGTATTTTCAGTACACTTTAGGAATTACTTTAATCTGTCTTAGTGATTAGTGAAAACACATGCACAGTTTATTGACTTCAGCATGACCATTACCACCAAAGTAGAGGTTTCCTGAAAATGAACAAAAATGTAATTTCATGTCAGAAGTCCGTACATGAATGTAACTAGGAAAGGCATATATATTTATAAGTGTTCCCTAAAAGTCTAATGTTTAAATCAATGGTAGTGTTTTAATTACCTCCGTAAGATAAGGGATCTTTTTCCAAATCACTGACAGCTGTATAACATTTTAACCTTGCAGACTAAATCCTAATTTACATTAGTTTCAGTTTGATGTAACCATACTTTCTAGAAAAGTCAGGTTGACTAGCTATGTGCCAACAAGTTCCTAAGTGGATTTTCAGCATATCCGTTAGCTGAAGTCATTTTTAATGTTTTGAAATGTGTTTTTTGTTGTTGTTGCTTGTGTAATTTCAGGGAATGGTTCTTTCTATTGTCACATGAAGTTCTGAACCCAATGTATTGCCTGTTTGAATATGCAGGGAAAGATAACTACTGCTTACAAATAAACCCAGCCTCCTATATTAACCCAGATCATCTGAAATACTTCCGTTTTATTGGAAGATTCATTGCCATGGTAAGTTAAAAATAGAAAAAAGTTACCTCCTGTAATTTTTCATGTAAATAAATACAGTACTATAGAATCATAGAATATCAAGAGTTGGAGGGGACCCACAAAGATCATTGAGTCCAACTCCTGGGTCCCCAAAGACCACCCATATATCAGACCATGTGTCAGAGAGCGTTGTCTAAATGGTTCTTGAATTCTGGCAGGTTCAGTGCCCTGGGGAGCCTGTTCCACGGCCCAACCACCCTCTTGGTGAAGAACCTTTTCCTGATACCCAGCCTGAACCTCCCCTGTTGTAGCTCCATTCGGTTCTATTGGTTCCTGTCGCTAATTACCAGAGAGCAGAGATTAGCGCCTGCCCCTCTGCTCCCCTTGTGAGGAAGCTGTGGACTGTGCTGAGGCTTCCCATCAGTCTCCTCTTCTCCAGGCTCAACAAACTGCTGACTTCAGCTGCTTTTCATACATATTCCCCTCCAGACCCCTCACCATCTGCGTAGCCCTTCGTACCATCAAATGGATTACTAAACACTTCATCTTTGAGCTGAAATTTTCATCAGCATACATAGTTTTTATTATGTATAAATAGATAAAGCATATTTACAGTTATGATATTCTAGCTTACTTTAATTCTTTGGGCATCAAGCTCCATTGGTACGCTGTACAAATGTTGTCATATTGAGTAATCAATCATCCTTTGCATTATTTTTTGTCTATTTTCATGTTCTTCAGGCTTTATTCCATGGGAAATTCATTGACACTGGTTTCTCTCTGCCGTTCTATAAGCGTATCCTAAACAAGCCAGTAGGACTCAAGGATTTAGAATCTGTTGACCCAGAGTTTTACAACTCTCTCATCTGGGTAAAGTGAGTTCGTCTTGATTTTGTTCTTGAAATAGCAATAAAATGTTTTTGTTTTTCACTTATGCCAGAAACTAAGTGTAAAACTACTACTACTAACAAACTGACCAGTAGAGTATGTCAATTACAAAGTAGTATTGGAATTTTAATGGAATATTAGATACACAAATGATTTGATAATGCAAAAATTAATTGCATTTTTAGGTCACTGAATATTCTGTGCAGTATCGTGCATTCCATTTTTACTATTTTTTGAATAAATCTTGCTAGACATTATACAAATGTGGTACTCGTGCACAAAGTTACAAATAAAATGGCTCAAGTAAATTCCACTGAAACTTTTTAAATAACCAATTAAAAAAATTAGCAATAAATCCTTTCAATATCTGGTTTAATTAGAAAACACAGTATAGTGCTACAATAATTTGGAGTTAGCAAATGTAACTTATATACTGTCACATAACTCTTCTGTCAGTCATACCTGAAATTTATCTAAGGAGTTAAAGTAAAAGATTTAAAGTTAATTCTCATACATTTTCATAGCTGCTATTGTTTTTTTTGCTCCAACCTGGATGATTTAAGACCATTTCTACATAGGGCCTTCCATGTATGCATTGTCAGTCATCTGTAAGCTCTACATTCATAATCCTGTTGAGTCCTCCTTCTCCACTCCTTTACAGATTCCTCTCTAGAGAGCAGAAAGTAAATAGGTTCTGGAGTTTATAGACCAGAAATTTCATTATTTTAGAAATGCATTAAAACTGTTTTAAGTTATAATTAAAAACAAAACAAAACAAAAACAAAAACAAAACCTTTCCATTCAAGGTAATTTGGTACTTCTTTTATAATAGCAAGATTTCAAGACATTGTAATCTATGGTGGTTTTGCACCATTTGTTTCAGTAACTGGTTATTTTCTTTTCACGAGAGTATTTAAAAAAAAAAAAAAAGTGTGTGTGTGTGGGGGGGGGTGCTTAGAAGAGATGGATAGTCAATTTAAACTTTTTTTTTGGTTTCTGCTATAAGGAAATTTAGCAGAAAATTTAGTCTTCGTTACGTGTCTAGAGAGATACAGCATACATTAGTCAAGAATCATACACAAAGTAGATTAGAAAAGCCTTGAGGACTTCATAAAGATGGGGATAGTTTGTTTTTAAAAGCTGAAATAAATATAAAAGACAAGAATGTCATTTCCTGTAGTGGTGAATCTTGGAAGCATTATCTTGGATAATGAGGAAGTGATGAGACGTTTCAGATGTTTACAACGTAAGATAAGCATTTTGATGAGTCTTTGATGAGTAGTATGTTCTGTACTGAATGATTTGCTACTAAAGGTGTAGTAAACATTCTAGTAGGAAATGTCAGTAGTGGATATCTGAGTAAAGATACTGTGAATTTGAGACTTGAAAGTTGTAGGGCTGGATACCTGTACTTATATTACACGAATCTTGTAATCCGTTTTGTAGTCAGAAGGTGCGTGTTTATTTTTTTCTTTAGAAGAAGAGTGTTTTTTGTCATCCTGTGATATACTGACTTTTAGAAAACAAGTAAATGTGATAGTGAAAAGAGCGGGTTACAGGAAAGAAATTTGCGTTAATTGGTCTTTAATCATGGGCGAAGCTATTACTGGTGAATGATCTTGTGCAACTCATTACAATTCAGTCACGTGTAACATTTACCTTGTGAACAGTATCAGCCCATTAATTTTGTGTGGAAAGTCTAGAGTAGAAGGGTATTGTTTTTAAGCCATTATCTGCAGACACAGACACATCTTTGCATTTGACAACACGTAAGCTGGGCACTTACTCAGCACTATCCTTTGTACATCACAAAGGAATGTGTTTTTTTAGACCTGATATTTGAAAGGTCTTTCAATACTGCAGAGGCGTGTTATATTTGTTCTTCACACGGTTCTTTAGGTGCGTGTGTTACACTTACAGTGGTCCATAAGAGAGCACAGAAGCTTCTGAATATTAATATTAGGCTTCTCTATGGCAGTATAATGGCACTTGCAGACACTGCAGACTAGTTTTTTCTCCTTCATCTTTACTTCAAAGTGTGCCAGATACCGTTCAGTTGATTGCTCTTGTGAGCTTTCCAACCAGGATAAGTTTTGGGTACCAGCAGTCCCTAACAAGGCAATTTTGTCAAAGACAGGAGAAACTTATATCTGAAGTAAAGAACTAGAACACTCAAAACTTAGTGACAAGAACAACCATTACATCTCACTCTGTAAGTGAGGGTTTCAGATGGCTTCTTTGTGGTGGCTACCTACGCTTTTATTAAATTTAACTTTGTAATTTGAGGGGTTTATTGAGTTGGTTACTCATGTATGCACATCAGTGAAATGAAGTCAGTAAGTCTTGCAAAATCACAATTATTGTGTAAGTAACATTTCCTTAGCTTGATTCTTGAACTCCAAACAATTAAAAAAAAAATGCTTAAGGTTCTTCATACCCATCCCCTCTCCTGAGTACATAGTTCTTACCCAGTTATTTAAAATTACATTTTCTTTCATACAGAGAGAATGATATTGAAGAATGTGGCTTGGAAATGTTTTTCTCAGTTGATAAAGAAATCCTAGGTGAAATCAAAAGCCATGATTTGAAGCCAAATGGTAGTAACATTCTAGTGACAGAAGAAAATAAAGAAGAATATATTAGGTAAGAATAAATGAAAATTTTAAAATAGTCTTATGTCATTTTCTTTCTTCAGTTCTAGCAATACCATCAAACTATGTAATCAGAAGCACTATTGAAATTCTATCTATGAATAATTGCTGATGTTGGCAACAAGTGGCAATTGTTTGGATTTCATATTTGAAAGAAAACTACTGATAGAAATAATTTTTTAAAATCCACTTTCCAAAAAGGTTACACTTAGTAGAAGCTTTACTTTTTTACCTCCTAGAGATGATTAAATTTATCAGAACATCATGACAAGAAATGTGAACTTCGGGTATTTTACCAGATTACTGCATGCATTTATTATTTGATTTGTGTGGCTTCATAATAATTCTCTGCTGATAATTCTTCCCAGTCATTTTTTTGCTTGTTTTAAACAGAAGAAAATTTTTGGAATCTTTTGTGATGAACCTTAGTTTTTAAAGATACATAGGATTGCTACTAGTTTCATCTGAACTGGCCTTATAGTATAATTAGGTCTTAGCATTCCTAACCAGATTGTTATGAATTATGACAGTACATGTCAGATTGTTATGAATTATGACAGTACATGTCATTGCATCGGTGAAGGATTAGGACTGCAGTACCAGAACGTTTTAAAGCAATAAGCAATAGATTGAGAGGGAAGGAACCTAAAAGAGGTTTTTTTTGTTTGTTTGTTTTTTTTTTTTTTTTTTTTAAATAAAGAACAATGAGTTGATTTGTCTCAAAATACCCCTTTCTTGTCTCAAAATATCCTCATTGTGTAGCAGTACATAAGCTCTGCTTTGAGGCTTCAAAAACAACAACAACACAAAACAATACCATCTCACATCACCGGTAGAAAATAAATTGAATCATAGAATTTTCCTATTTCTTTTAATATGTTTTGCGAACGCTTTTTTGGGGGTGGGGGAAGGAATAAAGCAGTAGAATTTGTTTTTGTCACATGACTAATCTGAAAGCATTTCACAGAAATGATAATATTTGCAGAAGAAACATAATGGCATTTTGCAGTTTCCCAAAATGCTAATATTGGGGTACAAAATAGGGAGTATCTGCAGAAAACCATTCTCTCCTAATTTCCAGGAACCCAGGGAGATCTCAGATTCCAGCTTAAGTCATATTCTTCTGTCTTACTCTGGGTCCTGCTTTAAGTCCCCCCAAAGTTTTCATCTCCCCTTTAGGTTCCAGTTCTCCTGACAGGTTAGGCTTGAATTCAGCATAATATCTGCTTCTCCCTGGGTTCAGGTTCTTCGGGTCTCCTGCCTGCTTTTCACCCTTTTATTAATGGAGAGTGGAGTTTCTGCCACAGAGCAAAGTTTCATGATTAACAGAAACAAATATGGAACTTTCCAAATGGACATAGTCGTTTCTTGGTAAGCTAGCAGTCCTACTTATCTTCACCAGTACAACGTAACCTAGTTTTTACCTTTTCATTGATAATGACTGAGATTTCTGGGGAGAATATTAGATGTACACAGCTCTGCATTTTTTTTCTTTCTCCAAATACTTAGGGACTGCTGTGCTCCCATTAATATAATCAGTGAATAGATACTGCCTCCTCTTTGAGCCTAAAGCACTTTCTATAGCAGAGTGTTTGGAATTGTAGGGTTTTAATTAAAAAACAAACAACCAAACAACAACAACAAACTGTTTGCGCAGTGAAGGTTGCAAATAAAATTATAGAATGCTCTATCCCCAGAACTTTCCAGACTTCACTTTTTTTTTTTTTTTTTTTTTTTTTAACATAGCTTACAGTTCATTTCAGTAGGCTAAAAAAGATGTAAACTTGGGTTAGCATAGGCCAGATCAAGTTATCTTTCTGTATCCTATTTTACAGGCTAGTAGCAGAATGGCGACTTTCCCGGGGTGTTGAAGAACAGACACAGGCTTTCTTTGAAGGCTTCAATGAAATTTTGCCACAACAGTATTTGCAGTATTTTGATGCTAAGGAACTGGAGGTAAAGGATTGTTTGGGTATTGCTAGATCTAGTTTTTTACACATAATACCAGAATGTTAGTCATTGTCTGAAGAACAAGCTTCACTAAGGCTGACAGTTCTGTTTTATAGGGTGTTTGAAGGAAACTTTATGGAGTAATATTTGGTTAGTGTGTTCTTCACTTTCATCTTTGCAGCTTTCTTACACATTTCTAAAGGCTAAGATTCTTCCTGTAGAATTTTTTTTGACTAAGTGCTTTTGTAATCCTCAAAAATTTGATTTGCCTGTGTCTGAAGAATGAGTAACTTGACAGAAACGGTATTAGAACCAGATATGTAATGGATGATAGAGTGCATCAGGCTTTAGATGCTTTTGATCTCTCAAAATTATACCTTATTATAGTTTTTGAAGGAAAACATCCTATTTCTAGCACAGAATCATATTGTTGGGCAGTGATCAAGTATGTGTTCCTGGTTCGAACATCTAAATGCAAACAGCTATTCCATTTTTCATGAATGTATTGATTTCTATCTTGTGGCCTCTCCAAATGTTCTTTGTGAGCAGTCATTATTATGTGCTGTGGAAGTTTAAAAATGGTTTAAAATTGAGTATACTGTCATTGCAGATGCTTTTAAGTACAATGGAGTTGATCTCTTTTGCTGTAGAAGCAAGTGATAGCTTGTAGTTTAATGTTTATTTCCCTTTTTCTCCCCTGAAGGTGCTTCTATGTGGAATGCAAGAAATTGATCTGAATGACTGGCAGAGGCATACTATCTACCGGCATTATACCAGGACCAGCAGACAGATATTATGGTTCTGGCAGGTCCGTAGACTTTTTTCAGAAGAACAAAACACAGCAGAGCACAGCAACAGCTTAGTTAGCACTAGTCAGAATTACTGAACAGATTTGTCATGTGTAAATACAAATTTACAGCTAATCTACGTATTTGTAACATCTGTGCAATTTGCTAAACTATGGATGATGATGTGAATATATGAATACTGAATAATACATCAATGTTTATTTCAATTATTTTTCAGTTTGTGAAAGAAATAGATAATGAGAAGAGAATGAGACTTCTGCAGTTTGTTACTGGAACATGCAGATTACCAGTGGGAGGATTTGCTGACCTCATGGGTATGCATAACAACACACACAAAGCA
Organism: Netta rufina; assembly: GCF_964035555.1. Taxonomy (NCBI): domain Eukaryota; kingdom Metazoa; phylum Chordata; class Aves; order Anseriformes; family Anatidae; genus Netta; species Netta rufina. Next base: position 748,733 of record NC_140140.1, read on the forward strand.
TTTTTGAAAAGGATCAAGCTACATGTTTAAGGATGTTCTTTATGAATTTTATATTGAATATATGTTGAATACTGTTTTTAAGTCCTGAATATACTAGACTATGAGAGAAAAATGGATGGAAGGAAAATTAATATCTATTGTATGATTGATATGATACATGATCTGGACATGGTCCTGGGCAACCTGCTTCTAGGACTACCTGCTTAAGCAGGGGAGTTCGACCAGATGGCTTCCAACCAGGTTGCTTCCAACCTCATCCATTCTGTGATTCTGATTGTGTCTCTTTCAGCATCACTTCAAATGTATTCATTTCACCAGATGCATGCTTTAATCTGGACAGAGTTGTATAGTGAAAGACAGATGTCTTTGTTCGGTTTAAATAATGGTATCTTGCCTTCAAGTCTTTCATGCTGTGTTGTCATCTGTTACCTACTGATGATGCAAAGGCAGCTAGACCTATGGCAGTTTTATTTCAATTTGTTACAGGGAGCAATGGACCACAAAAATTTTGTATTGAAAAAGTTGGAAAGGAAAACTGGTTACCTAGAAGTCATACCTGGTAAGTACATAAAACAAAATGCTACTATGGCTCTGTGTCTGCTGATGGCAATCTTATTTTGAGATTTTAGTAAATAGGTAATATACTTAAATGGACTGTGTGACCGCAAACACCAAGTTATGCCAATAAGCTTTGTTGTTGGATAATAGTTAAGCTTCAGAAAAACGGATTTGTGTCATGGACTAGATTCCATTGTAAATTCCATGGATTTGCACACTACTGAAAACCTAAAGTAATAAACATTACTTTCTAAAGAAGTTGGGACTGATCTTCTATTATCACCACACTCAATCTTGATAGTGAAATAAATAGCCGCATTCAGACTTCCTCTTCCCGAAAAAAAAACATAGCTTCTACTCAGTTCCATTAGTGCTTGGTAAAAATATACAAACGTAACATTTCAAATATAAAACTTACTGAGATTTCTTACCAATTACCGTGCATTTCTGGAAAGCTATTACTGTTGAACACAGGTGCTTGTATGTTAACTTTCGCTCTAATAAATAGATAAATTTGTGTCAGAAGTCAGCTTATCACCGGGTGTAAATCCAGGTATCCATCTACACAGGAAAGTTAACACATCCATAATGGATTTTTTTGGTGATGTTTAAATTATTCTCAAGTACTTAAGGTTTTTCTTTATTTTCAGTTTCAATCGCTTAGACCTTCCACCCTATAAGAATTATGAGCAGTTGAAGGAAAAGCTGTTGTTTGCAATTGAAGAAACAGAAGGATTTGGGCAGGAATAGCTAAGATTTGCACCTTGAAGAACGTGAACTTGATGTATGTTCTTCACTTCTTCTGCTTGTTGCACACTTCATTGTAAAGTAGACTTGACTTGGATTTATTTAATGATACTAGTGTGTAAGTAAAGGGGTGTTATCCTGAGGTTTTATCCATGTTAACTCTGGATTTCTGCTGAGCACTTTCAGAGATCAAAAGAGCAATCAGATACAGCTACAAATTAATTATGACCTAAGTAGAAATTTAATACAGCTTTGGGCGCTCATTCATTCCTTAGAATGTGTCCTTAATGACTGACAGATTTTTTTAAAATAGTTTTGTCTTTCCTTTTTAGTAGCATATTTTGCTACTGATGCACTGGGAAGTTCATTGGTAGCTGCAATGCTGCAGCAGCATCGTAACCTCTTTACAGCAATGTTACCAGAGCCAACTCTTAACCATCCTCTGCCTACTGTGAGCAAATTTATTGCTTAAGCTCTTTTTTGTAACTCAAGTGGCTGGACTGTTTTTTTCCCTGCCTGGAGTCTGCTCACATGCCAGTTGGACTCAGACTGCTGTTAAGGGAATTTCAAACTGTGGCACAGATCTGAGGCATAGCTTTGCTTTTTTTTTTTGTTTGTTTGTTTGTTTGTTCACAATCCTGCTAATTTCAGCAAAATAGTTGCCTGCCCAAAGTTGCTGTAATGTTTCTGTGTGCCCTCAGAAGAATTCTGACTTTTTTCTGTGTAAAACAACTAACTTTTAAAACTGTATTAACACTGTGGTACTTCACTTGTTTTGCAAAAGACAAGACCACCTGGGATTGCACTGATTCCATTTAGATTCCTGTTTGCAGACTGATATTTCTTGTCAAAAGTGTTAATGGACATTATACTAAGTGTTATTCTTACATGTTGCAAGCATTTTTCTCTGAAGACTTCATTGGGTTCTCAGGAAGAGGTACAAAGGAACTGGATTTAAATGGTGATGAACTAATGCAATATTGGCTAAGACTAAGAGGACTAGAAAGTTCATATGTAGATTACAGATTTTTGAAAAGTTGGAGCATCAGAAAACAATTCAATTAGAATTGAAGTTTCTGGGGGAGGTTTTTAAGCTAGGTCACCCTAAGATGCTTACATAGCTAGTAGCTTTTGTAGCAAGTTCTTACTGGATTAATAACATCTTTTTCTTCCTTTTAGAATCTGTCAATGTTCAATTCTCTTCTGGTTTACAAAAACATTTTACTGCTCCTTTAGACTGAATGCACTTTTTGGGTATGGTTGGCTCTTTCCTTATCTGAAGTGAGGAAAGCAAACTTCAATGAGACAAGCTGTTAGCCATAGTAAGAAACATGACACTCGAAATACCATGTAGCACAAGTTAAAGCATAACAGTAGCTCAAAGCGTTGGGACAGCAGCTGTTTTTAAGATGCTTCTATAAACTGGAGCTGAAACAGGACAATGGGGAACAGTAAAATTGAACTTCCAGTCTCACAAAGAGTATTTCTTTCCTGCTGTCCCTTCTGTATAAACTACAAGATGGAAAAAATGATTCAGGCGTAAGAAAACCTAAGATACTACTGACTCAAGATTTTCAGGTCAAAGTGATACAACCTGCTTGGAAAGCAGAATTAGACCTTAGAGTGAATTTTGTTATGCATATTCTAATAAAAGCAACAGAAAAGAGTTTCTGATGGTACAGGAATCACCCACTTTTACATTTTCACTGATGGAGAGAACTAACCTGGCTTTGTGGTTTTACTAGCAGGAAAATCTGCCAACTTCAAAACATTTGATGGATATTTTACAGCATACAGCTCATAAGGAGAAAAAAGCCTTATAAATATTCTGTTTATGTTAATTCTTACACTGAAATCTAGTTATCTAACATATTTACAAGAGAGATTAAATTAAGCAAGATAATACAAGATTAAAAATAGGTTTTGTTCTGCATAACACTTCATGATTTGTGTAGGAAACCTAGAAATGCTGTTAATGTATAAATATCACCCAAAAGGCTTTCAGCCCTATATTTTTAAAATAAAGAATAGTTATAATTGAAATAGCCTTAGCCCTAGTTCTATAGGGTATGGCTGTTTAATATTTTTATGGTTGAAATGTTTAGTTCAGGAAAAAGGTAAATGCTTGTATATATTTTTGCAGTCCAGGATTCCACTTGCTCCATTTTTCTTTCTTTAATTTAAATGGCATGTTTATATGTCTTTTCTGCTGTATTAGGGAGGGGGGAAAGGGGGCTGGATATCCCAAGCACCAGAAATTATTTTAAAATACTGCAAAGAAAGAATCAGCTGGGGGGAAAAAAAAAATATCTGTGAAACATTGGATTTAGCCAAAATTTAAAGTCTACTACTGTGTTTAATTGGCAGTATTTCTGAAGCCGGAAGTAGAGACTACTTAGACATTTTTATTTGTAAGCATTGTAAATGCTAACAAGTCTGTTAATTTTTTTTTTTCACAGCATGTTGTGTAGAAATAAAAAGCTGTTAATATGAACTGCTGGTGCACTTCTCTGTTCTTTATGGGAATTTGGTGGAAACATGTGAATAAGCCCACAGTGTCTGGTATCCCAGATAATAGACAATTATAAATTGGACTTTCAGCAGAGGTTAATGAATTTGTCTCTCATTACTCCAACTGCTTGAGCAGCCTGAGCTGCATAAATTCATAGTATACAACAAATGTATATTCATAAGCAACTGCCAATTGATCCCAATTATGATGTATTAAAGCAGCTTCTGTTTACAATTTTGCCTTATAATAATGATATGAGAAAGGTAATTAAATGATGACTGGCTGATCTAAAAATTAACAAAGCCTCATTGTTCTGGGTAGCTCAAGAAATGTTAGTATATTGAAGTACACAGTAGATGTGTCATGTCTTCATCTGACCTAGTATGGAAGATTATTTTTTAATCTGTTTGCTTGTTTGGTTTTTTTTTTGTTTTGTTTTGTTTTAAATAAATTACTCAAAGTAAAACAAAAAAAAATGCCTAAATTTTCGGTTTGTGCTTCTATTACATGCTGCACTGAATTTGCAATCTCAGCTCATTGTTGTCTTGGCATCTCCAGCCTCCTTTTTTTGTGGTGTCTTTTAATTTTCTCCAAAAATCATTGTTTGTGTATATGTGCTCTAGTGAACTAGTAAATAAACTGGAATCAGCAGCACTGGATTGTAAAATACTGTACTGAAAGTCATTGTTGAAATTTCCTTGCATTGTAATTTCAAATACTCAGGTAACTGTAACAGTATCTCAGTAAGTCAAATACTTTTATAAACTACTTAAAAGAGCTGGTAGTCTTGTTATTCCTTCTGTGTTACGAAGCACCTGTGTGGAAATAAACTTGTCTGTCTGCTCTTGGGGGGCAGGAGTGGGTGTGTAGGCTGGCTTTGTGTGTTCAGAGATCTCTGTCTTCTGCCTGTTTCTCCAGCCTTTCAAGGTTCCTTAGAATGACTGCACAGTCATGTAGTCACCTGGTATATCGGCCCCTTCTCACGGTTTTACATCTGCAGAGCTGCTGAGGGCACACTCTGTCCCATTTCCTGCTCACTGGTGAAGGGATTAAACAGTCCCTCACCGGTATTGCCCTTGGGGCATCCCACTAGTGACTGGCTTCCAGCTGTGCCACTGGTCACAGCACTTCCCAGCCCACCTCACAGCCCTCTCTCTAATTTAGTTGGTATTTCATCAGCTTGCCCACATTACATGAGACAGTGCTGAAAGCCTTACTTAAGTAGAGAGAAACAACATTCACTGCTGTTTCCTTCCCCCACCGAGCTGGTCACCTCGTTGTTGAAGGCTATCGCATCAGTAAGGAGTGATTTCCTCTTTGCAAATCCACACTGACTGTTCCTAATCATCATGTTTTCCTTAATGTTTTTGGAAATGGCTTCTATGAGGAGGTGTTCCCTGATCTTCCAGGGACTGCACTGAGACAGGCAAGCCTCTCCTTCCCTGGATCCCTCCTCTTGAAGGCAGAAGTGACAGTTGCATTCTTCCTGTCCTCGGGAGCCCTTCCTGATCACCATGCAGATTATCTGCATGGCAGGTAATGGAGATTTGCCTTGCAGCAACTTGTGCTTTTAGGTACATCCTCTCAGATCCCATGAACTCGTTTATGTCCAATTTGTTCGAATGTTCCTCAACTGATCCTACCACACTGGAGGTAACCTGCCTTGCTATGGTCTTTTCCATTGGGTTTTCACTCTGCCTGTGACTTGCGGAAAACGGACTTCACAATCAGTAAGATTGTAAAGTAGGTATGTTTATTCAGTGCTGGGCAGCACGGGGGTAGTCCCACCAAAATTGTAGGCGCGCGACACAACAACTTGCCATGGTTATATGCAGTAAAGAGTTACATGTGCATAAAGTTTCACAATGCACCTATACATATGCCTAACCTGTCCCTGCTTCAGATTAAAATTAGTTCAGTAAGTCACTTCCATAAGCTCCTCCTATCTGCACTTGAGCAGTGTTACCTGGTGGTCATTGGGCGTTGTGGGGATGAAGGTTGGTGACTCTTCCTTGTCACTGCTAGTTGACCAGATTCAGTCGCTCCTTGGCTCTTGTCCATCTGCAGGACCAGTTTCTTAAGATAGGCTCACACTCTTATCAAGAGACTAACCTTGGTAAGGGGCCCAGGGCTTCTTACTTTAAGTAATTTGCACCATAGTCAGCAAAGACAGTAAGTAGTATTCACTAGTTTAAAACTGTCAGCGCTCTATTTGAAAAGATTCTCCTAATTCCCCCTCTCACTTGCTTTCCCACATCTTCATACAGCCTTAATAAATAAAACTTTGTTAGCAGCAATTCGTCCCTGTTATGTTTTTCTGTGCCTGGTAAATGTTTATAGGAAGTTATGTTAAATAGGAAGTGCCATTTTTTGTACAGTAGGGACAGTGATCCCTACTGTACAAAATCTGGATATGATCGCTTAAAAACATACTAACAAATTGCATCAACCCCAACTTCGGTAGTGCTATGGGGGAGGTTAAGTTAGTACAGCTGTGACGTTATTTTCACTATTTCATGATTTATTTGTTTATTTATTTATTTTTGGAGTGGAGAAAAGCCACCGTTCAGCGTTGCTATAACCACACAACTTGGTCGTGGCGTTCGGTCACCTCCCAGCTCCGTGACCCTCTGAGGGTCGCTGGTGCCGGCTCCAGGTCGGGGCAGGGGGCAGGGGTCGCGCTGAGGGGCCCTGCGGCGGGAGGAGCTTTGCGACGCCTGCCGCCCGGCCTGCTGAAGGGCCGGCCTTCTGCTACGCCAATCCCCGCCGTGTTTTTGTTTTGTTTTGTTTTGTTTTGCTGTTGGTTTTTCCTCAGGGTATGCCGGGGCCGGCTGCGCCTCCCTGAGGCCACTTCCCTGCCCGGTGGTGTCGTCACCGCCGCACCGGCCCAGGGGCCGCGCACGCGCGTGGCCCGGCCCTGCCGCCGGTGAAGTGCCGCGGATTGGTCGAGCGGGGCGCGCATGCGCGCAAGGCCGTGACTGGCGACGGGGCGGTGGCGGCGGCTCGCGATGGTGGGTGAGGCAGCGGGGGGGGCGCGCTTAGGCCGGGCCGCGGCTGGGGAGCCCGGGGAGCGTCCTGGGGCTTCCGCTGGGCCGGGCCGGGCCGGGCCGGGCCGGTGGGGCTCGGGGCTCAGGGCTCAGGGCCGTGCGGTCCTGAGGCTGGGGCGGCTGGGGAAGGCGAATCGGCCTGCGTGAAGGCCGCCGGCTTCTTCGGTCTCGTGTTCCACAGAACCCGGAGCTTGTTTGTTTTGCTGTAACCGCACAAAAGGCTGTTTCCTGGTGAAACGTGTGGCCAGGTAGCTGACGGTAATAAAACCCCACACCGTGCGTGGGAAACTTTTAAAGGAACAAATACTGGCGTCGATGGTAGATAGAAAACTGGCGTGTGCTGTTAAGACGCCTTTGTTAGGTGAGCGTGGGAGTTAAGGCCTCCTGGACAGAGCCGGGGGGATGAAGGCTGCCACTGTACAGACAGTTGAGCGTTTGTATGAGCTGGTTGCTGGCAGGAAGGGGTTTTATTCTCCTCCCCAGTGCATCTCTGCTTTCCCGTGTACAGTCTCTTGTAGTTTTTTGGTCCTTTATTAAGATGAAGTTTTTGTTTGGTTAACAAGTTCAACAATTTTTTTTTTTATTTCTGGGTAGTGCCTCTGTAGCTGTGGTGAGTGGAGCTGGGTGAGCCCCGAGGCTCCTGTGTGTCACCAGGGCTCCCATGTGTCAGGCAGTAAGAGCACTTGGTCAGCATCAAGCTGCTAGAGCAGTTCACCCCTCAGTGAGTTAGGTTATCTGCTGGTTGTTAGAAGAATTTCAACATGGTGTAGTAGGTTTATGTGGCAAGGTTTTGGTAGCAGTGGGCCATAGGGGTGGCTTCTGTGAGAAGGATCTAGAAGCTGTTTGGTAAGGCCCGTGTTTGGTAAGGGCCCCACTGCTGACCAGAGCTGAGCCAATAAGCGATGTTGTTTTGCACCTCTGTGAGAGCACATTTAAAACAGGAAAAAAAAACGCTGCGCCGCACAGCAGCTGGGAGAGTGAGGGGTGAGAAACAGCCTTGCAGGTGCCAAAATCAGGGAAGGAGGAGGGGGAGAGGTGCCAGAGCAGAAGTCCTCTGCTGTGAGGACCATGGTGAAGCAGGCTGTCCCCCCGAAGCCCAAGGAGTACCACAGTGGAGCAGGGTTCCACACTGCAGCCCGCGGAGGAGACCACGCGGGCCTGCACCAGTGGAGGCTGTGGCCTGTAGAAGATCCCTGCTGGAGTAGATTCTGGGCTGGACCTGTAGCCTGTGGAGAGGAGCCCACGCAGGAGCAGGTGATCTGGCAGGAGCTGCTGCCTGTGGAGGATCCAGGTTGGAGCAGTTTGCTCCTGAGGGATGGACCCCATGGTACGGACCCATATCTGGAGCAGTTCTGGAAGAGCTGCTGCCTGTGGGAAGACCATGCCGGATCAGTTCAGCAAGGACTGCATCCCGTGGGTGGGACCCCACAGCACAGGGGAAGAGAATGACTGAGAAGGAGAGGTGGAGAAGAAGCACTATGGACTGACCATAACCCCCGTTCTTCTGCGCTGCTTGGGGTGGTGGTGGGGGGGAAGAGGTGGAAGAGGGTGGTTGGGGCGGAAGGTGCTTTTGGTTTCTTTCCTTTGTTTCTTGCTTCTCTAGCTTGCTAGTAATAAGCAATAAATCTTACTATCTCCATGTGCTGAGTCTGTTTTGCCCGTCACGATAATTACTGTGCAATCTCCTTGTCCTTATCTCAACCCTTGAGCGCTTTTCATTGTATTTTCTCCCTGTTCCTCTTTGAAGAGGGGGAGTGAGAGAGCAGGTGCGGTGGAGCTTGGTCACCTGCCCGAGTAAAACCACCACACATGGGTACAGTTCTGTCGGGATGCTTGTTTGCATCCAAATAGGCATGTTAAGGCCTGATGAAGTATTTGATTAATTAGGACTTGGAATCCAGCTAGTAAGAAATCAGGAAATTATTTCAAACTGAGCAGTGTGCCACCATATATCGCTCAGCATTTGTGCACATTGTAGGTTTTTTTTCCTCTTTCATTGTCTTCTATGTGGAAACAGTCTGGCATTCAAAAATTACCAAGGGCTTTGTCAAAGTGATTAAACTCAAATGTTTCTCTCAAGTATGTGACAAAAATCCTCTTTGTGAAGACATATTCCAGTGGTACCACGCTTGTAGCAGGGGGTTGTCTTAACTACGTATGCTAGCAGACCCTGCAGAAAGGTTGCCAAGAGCTCCGAAGCAGAAGCTGTCTTGTGATAGAATAAGTGGTTGGTTTGACAGAGGGTGGAGGTGGAGAGAGGGTTCCTTGCAGTGCCTAACAAATGTGGCATCTTGGCCAAGTGTCCTGTGTGGATCTCACCTTTACCCTGAGCTTAGATTACCCTTTTCTTCTGATCTGAATTGCTTCTTTCAGGATCTGAAAGATGCTGCATGCCTCTGTTTCCTTTAGTGAGAATCAGATATAACAAATGCCTTTTGAAGGGGATTCACCCAGCTGTGAAATGCTATAGTGGTCAGATCTTAGGGTTGTGCTGGAGAGCCCACAGACAGGTTTGGATTGATGGCTTGTAGCAGTGTAAGATGTGCAGAATGGGCTGAAAGCTCTCCTGAAGTTGATGGTGATTTTTACAGAGAAGGCAGTGGAACTAATGCCTTGCCTTTTTTTTTTTTTTTTAAGTTGGTTTTCCAAAGTAGTAAATCGGTGATAGCTATACTAGCACGAATCATAATTGCAAATGCATAGCATTGTTCTTTTTCCTTTCACTTTTCTGATTTTCAATTGCTCTTAGCATTCATATAATAAATGGGAAGGTAGTCTTTTACTTAGGATATGTATTTTTGTGGTTTGTTCATACGTTCCATGTGTGTTTTCATACATGGTTTTTGCTTGGCACCTAAACTGTCACAGACTGAGCCAACTTCCAGCTATGAGGTTGAGGAGGGAGAGAAAGATTAGAAGGGAGTTCAAGTTTATATAAACACTATCATAATCACAAATGAGTGAAGACAGATGGAAAGCAACTGATAAGGTCATGCAGAAAAGGTAGTACCAAAGCACACTTTGCTTTATAGAGAGGTGTAGGTAGTGCCTGTTTGAATTATATTTGGGCGGTTTTACTTTCAGACTTGTTATTACAAAGCATTAGTTTAAGCCAAACAGAAGCTGTGATCTTTTGATTTGTGCTTTGTTTTTGCAGGCTGAGGTGGAAGAAACACTGAAGCGAATTCAGAGCCAAAAAGGAGTGCAAGGAATCATCGTTGTTAATTCTGAAGGTATTGTGTCAGTCTGCTTCCTGAGGTTTTAACTTATTCTGAGCATGTAGTTTAAGGACCACTGGTTGTACTACTTGCAGTTAAAGTCTCACCTTTGCACTTTACTGCAGTCAAAGTAGATAACTGGCTACAAGAGAAAATGAATTTCCTTTTCTGGTTTTCTGCAAGCTCACTTCATTATTTCAGGAGATAAATGAAGCTGAAATCACAAAATCTTGTACATGCCATGCCAGTGTTGGGGACTGGTCTGTCAGAGCCTCACCTTTTTGAGACACTTTTATGGGTAGCACTGCAAGTTCTCATCACATCTGAAATGTTGCTGCTGTCCATGTCCAGAATGCCTTGGCAGACATGAGGAGCACAGCTGCTGTCTCCTGCTGATGGCCTCATGGGACTCATAAGCTAGTTGCCTCTTTTTGGAGCCACTGAAGGGTGGAATGCAGCAGACTTGTTCAGAGCACTCCAAATACACTGTGGGCAGCCCAGCTTGTTAAAATCATGCGATTATCAATTTAAAATGAATATTTCTTAGAAGTAATCCTTAGAAAAAATGACGAGTAGCAGCTATATGTGAATATACCGAAGATTGGACCGGTGCATACTTAGCCCTTGGTTATACAGTTTGTGCTCCTGCTTGCTGCTTTTTCATGATGATTAATAATGGTTTGTGCTCTTCAGGCTGAAGTATGCTTACTTGAACATACACCTGCTGTGGTTTTTCTGCCATGATAGTATTTGGTAGTAGGCTATTGCATCAACTTTTTGATATTTGAGCTGGATTTTTGGCTGGCTTTTTATGAGGAAATGCATCTGATGGGTGGCAGCAGCATAAAGGAGGGAAGGCTCTGGCCAAACAGTGTGCATTGTGTCTGCATTCTTGGCTGGTGCACAGCAGTTGAACCTTGCAGGACTGCATGAGCTGTTATGGTTGTGCCTAAAAGCTTCAGCTTTGTATCTGTGGGATGCAGCTACTCACGCTCTCTAGAATCAACGCCTATCCCAGCCTAGCTTATGTGACTGTAGTTTAGCTGTGATATTCAGGAATCTGTCTGAAAAGATGAGCTGTTCCCCATCAGGAAACAAACTTGAAATGTTGATATTTCCACTCTCCCCCTAAAATACTTGGTTTTGTTTTTATTTATTTCTAATTTTACACCTCAAGTGAATAACTGAAAAAGCAAAAGTAAATCACTGATACAACTAGAGGTAAACAGTACTTTTCATCTGCAGCCATGGTTACAGAATGTAGCCTCTGCACATCTTATTTCTGTTCACATTCTTCTTTTAAACCTTAAAAAGAACACTCCTAATCCCGTTGCCTTGTTACAGCTGTAACACATGCATAGGTTCAATGGCCGCAACAATTGGACATGGTGATACCCAAAGGAGAGGTAATTCTGGAGTTTTGTTACTGACCCTTGCTGTCCCTGTGGTGGCTTCTTGCAGGTATTCCTATAAAAAGTACTATGGACAACTCCACAACGATTCAATATGCGGGCCTAATGCACAGTTTCATCATGAAGGCAAGGAGCACTGTGCGAGACATTGATCCCCAAAATGACCTCACATTCCTGCGGATTCGCTCCAAGAAAAATGAAATCATGGTTGCACCAGGTAAGAGTGAGTGGGGTGAACTCAGGCATCAGAGAATCCAGCAGAATGCTTTTCTTGTGGGATTTGCCATAGTTCGGTGTTGCTTGTTTTGTGGTGTAGAGACTGAGCCTGAGAAATGAGTTCTGCATGCTGCTGTTCTTTATAATATATACTCTACTCTATTCCAAAGGGTTTGTTTACTTTCTTCAGTTGAAGACTTTTATCATTGACCCTAAGTTTGCTTTTTAATATTTTAAGGTGGGAAATAAGTTTTCATTTCATTTTCATAACAGTAGAAAGGATTAAATAGCATTTCGGAGCATGCAAAACAGCTTGGAGCTTCTCATGCTTTGTGTTTTTCAATATGAAACCATGAGAACCAGAAAGGAATATTTTTTTAAATTTGAGAGCAATTTCAGTTCAGCAGTGACTGAGCAATAAAACAAACCAGTCTAATAGATATTCTGATCAAGAATTCTGAATTAGAATTGTTCAGTTGGAAGGTATCTACAAAGATCTCTGAATCCAACTGCCTTACTTCTTCAGGGCTATCCAAAAGCTAAAGCATGTTGTCGAGGGCATTATCCGAATGCCTCTTGAACACTGACAGGCACTGGGCATCAACAACCTTGCTAGAAAGCCTCTTCCAACCTTTGACCACCCTCACAGTCCAGAATATTTTCCCAATGCCAGGTCGGACCCTCCCCTGGCACAGCTCTGTGCCCTTCCAGCACATCCTGCCATCGGTCCCCAGGGGGCAGGGATCAGCGTCTCCTTGGGAAGCTGCAGAGAGCGCCTATTGGCCTACTTTCTTCCAGACTGGACCACCAAGGTGCACTCAGTCTCTCCTCACAGGACAGGCCTTCCAGCCCTTTTTCCAGCTTTGTTGCCCTCCTCTGGACACTTTTAAGGACCTTAACATCTTCTTCACACTGTGGGGCCCAGAACTGCACACAGTATTCCAGGCAAGGCCCCACCAACAGAAAACAGACAATCACCTCATTTGTCCGGCTGGCTGTGCTGTGTTTAATGCACCCCAAAATGCATTTTTTTTCCCCCTTGGCTGCGAGGCCTCGTGCTGAGCTGCTGTCCCCAGCACCCCCAGGCCCCATCCTGCTGAGCTGCTCTCCAGCCATGCATCTCCCAGGCTGTGCCCGTGTCCAGCACTGCTCTGTCCCAGGGGCAGCACCCGGCCTTTCCCTTTGTTGACTGCCCAGTGCTCCCATCTATCCAGATCCCTGTGCAAGGCGTCTGCAGGGAGTCAGCAGCACCTCCCAGTTCAGTGCCATCACCAAACTTGCTGAGAATGTGTCCCACTCCTGCCTGTTTATCACTGATAAAGATGCTGAACAGGCCTAGCCCTAGAAATGAGCCCTGGGGACCACCAGTTACACTGACAGGCTGTTGCTTCCTGGGTCTTCTCTCGTGCCCTTGTAGATGTGTGTGACATTGGCTACCTTCCAGTCAGCAGGGATCTCCGCTGGTTCCCACAGCCTTTGGTAAATTGTTGGAAGGGGTCCAGCTATAATGTTGACTAATTCCTTCAGCACTGTGGGGTGAATCCTGTCAAGCCCCATGGACTCGAGTACTGAAATATAGTACTGAAATATAATACTAGTTGGCTGAATATGAGCCAGCAGTGTGCTCAGGTGGCCAAGAAGGCCAACGGCATCCTGGCTTGTATCAGGAACAGTGTGACCAGCAGGGCTAGGGAGGTGATCGTCCCCCTGTACGATCTGGTGAGGCCGCACCTCGAGTACTGTGCTCAGTTTTGGGCCCCTCGCTACAAGAAGGACGTGGAGGTGCTTGAGCGGGTGCAGAGAAGGGCGACGAAGCTGGGGAACAAGGGGCCTGGAGAACAAGTCCTACGAGGAGCGGCTGAGGGAGCTGGGCTTGTTCAGCCTGGAGAAGAGGAGGCTCAGGGGCGACCTTATCGCTCTCTATAGGTACCTCAAGGGAGGCTGTAGCGAGGTGGGGGTTGGTCTGTTCTCCCACGTGCCTGGGGACAGGACGAGGGGGAATGGGCTTAAGTTGAGCCAGGGGAGTTTTAGGTTAGATGTTAGGAAGAACTTCTTTACTGAAAGGGTCGTGAGGCATTGGAACAGGCTGCCCAGGGAAGTGGTGGAGTCACCATCCCTGGAAGTCTTCAAAAGACGTTTAGATGTAGAGCTTAGGGATATGGTTTAGTGGGGACTGCTAGCGTTAGGTCAGAGGTTGGACTCGATGATCTTGAGGTCTCTTCCAACCTAGAAATTCTGTGATTCTGTGAAATTGTAAGGGACCAGTTGTATCAGCTGGTGAGTCTAAGGTGTATCATTACTATCAAAGACAGAGGCAAAAAAGGCATTAGATGCCTCCACCTTTTCCATCATTCTTACTAGTTTAGGTGATCATCATCATCAAGTATTAGTACAATGTTTTCCTTAGATTCCTCTTGCTGTTGATGTTCTTAAAAAAGCCTATTTTGTTGTTTCACACCATGCTGTCCAGCATCAACCCAGGCAGAGCTTTGGCTTTTCTCGTTTTTCTCCCTGTAGTTTTGAACTGCAGCTTTGTCATCTCACTGTGAAGCCTAACTATGCTTCCAGTGGTCATGTATTTTCTTTTTCTGCCCAACTTCCAAGAGGAGTTCCCTGTTCAGCCAAGTTTTCTGCCCCCCTTACTTGACGTGACACAATGGGATTGCCTGCTTCTGGGCTTTTAAAAGGTGGTTCTTAAAAAGCGACCAGCTCTCATGGACACCTAACCCCACTGAAGCACATTCCTGGGGAATGTGCTACTAACAGGCATTACTAACTAGTGCCTGGAGGAACTTCAAGTCTGCTCTCTTAAAGTCCAGGCTGGCAACTCTGCCGACCTTTTACTTCATTACAGCAAAAATTTTGGATTCACCTAATTCATGAACACTATGGCAAAGACAGCCCACATACTGTCACAGTTCCCATAAGGCCTTCCCTGTTGTCCTTTCCAACTTGGCTCACACAGTACTTGTGGCAGGAAGTTATCTTTAACATGCTTTAGGAATGTCCCAGACTTGCTTCTCAGTTTGTATGGGAAGTTGAAGTCTCCCATAAGGACAAGGTCAACTGATTGCAAGATTTCCCCCTATTGCCTATAGGGCTCATCCATGCCTGGATGGACAGTCAGTAGTAGAACCCCCTGATGACATCTGCTTTGCCATTCATCCCCTTAATTCTCAACCAGAGGTTCTGTGCCGTGTTATCCCCAGCAGCAAGGGTTGGGTCTCATCCCTGCTGCATGTACGGTGCAACACCCCTGCCCTGCCTGTCGCTCCCAAACAGCTGAGCACACCCATCCCAGCATGCTGGCTGTGAGACACATCCCGCCACTTTGGCTTAAAAGAGGGAAGGTAGCATGGGACAGGTGTACTCCTGAGTCATGGAGTATAGCTGCCTTTTCTTCAGGAGGTGCCCTCAGTATTTAATTAAATTATGAAATCAGTAAATCAGTGCTCTCAGTATTTCATCAAATTATGAAATGGGAAGCAATGAAATGAGTGTGGCTCATTAATGTGGCAAGAATGCAGCTTTGTTCCTTTCATACTGCATCTGCTTTGTCGTGGGATTGTGCTGATGGGGGGGCAAAGAAGAGGACTGCAGCTCCGTCAGGCTGCTCCGTGGGGAGAAGGCAGCACTTGAGAATGAGAGGCTGTGGGGTTTATGCTGGTGCAGCTTCCAATATGCAGCTTTCTATATGGAAGAAGATCAGAGGAATAACCATTGCTCCAGAACAAATACATCTATAACTGCTTCAGCCTAGCAGTCTGCCTGTGAGATATGGAAAATCATTAGCTTGTAACACCTATTTTAGCTAAATTATTTTATTTGCTAGTTACGGTTATTCCTTAGGCACACGTTAAGTTACCTTCAAATGGCTTGTGAACATGAAGTTTCTGAAGTTGAGACTTCTCCTTTCTAAAAGTTGAAATAAGTGCTCTGACATGTCAAACATGTTCTGCTCATTGACGATAAATGTCAAAACTCAGTAGTTCCAACTGCATATTGGTGGGATATGGAAAAATGCTGAAAGTTACTTTTGCTAAATGCAGGAATGTTTTTCTTTGGCTGTGAACAAATACCAGCAATGAAAGAATATTCTTTTTCTTTTCCATTCCAGATAAGGACTACTTCCTGATTGTCATCCAGAATCCTACTGAATGATTACACTAACTTGATCTGGTTTTTCCCCCCGTTGCCCAACTATTTTTTAATTTAATGGTAAAGAGTAGAACATTAGTGTTAACTTGGCTGTGCCACTTCTGTAATATCTGAAAAAAACAAAAGCAAATGTTTCTGTTGTTTACAAATAGAAAAAAAGTGGTTTCTTCTGTTATCACAAGTCATTTTGAGAAGAAGTTGGTGAATTAGAATCAAGTGACTTAAACAGTAAAAAATGCAACAGATTCTTTTTAATAGTTAAGAAGATAATATAAAAAAATCTAATAAGGTTCTAAAAATTATTCTTTGTACATTTCCATGTTCCTGTGACAACTATTTGAGTTAAACTTTTACACTATTACTTTTGAATTACTGTAAATATGAAACCTGCCTATCCTCTTGTTCTCTCTGCTGGTTTTGCAAGTTACTTTGGAAAAGTAACTGGTTGTATTAAATTAAAAAGTGTCATCAGTGATTGTTTTTGTCTTGTTTCCCTTTTCTTGTAAGGATTTTAATTGTCGTGATTGACTGAGATTTTTCTTCAAGAAGTAGAACCTTCATAGGACTATTTTTACCAATCTGTTGTTTTCTCTGAGTGATTTATTTGAAGTACATGTGCTATGTATTTATAATTGCCTCATATGTTGGAGCATTTTCGCGTCAATTCCTTTTTTGTCTCAGAACAGAGATGTGCGGTGACTGAGTGAGGTCATTAATGCTGCCTGTGGGTGCTCTTGGGCTATCACATTTCAGTAGCTGATTCAATCTGATATCTCGCTTTGGTATTTTTTTTTGTTAATGGCTGTTAAAAACAAAAATGCTCATCTGGTTCCTCCAAAATAATAAAGGGGTTATTTTTTGTAGCCTTGAAAAAGTCTTGAATTTGCATGCAGAGCTCAAGGATTTGTGCAAAACGTGTACATTGAAGATGTATGCCACGTGTGACAGACACAACTCTGCCTTGTACTGAAATTGTCTTAATGATGTGCAGAACATCATAGCCCAGATTAAAAAATCATGCATATTGTATTGTGCTGCTTTTTTTTTTTTTCCCTGTGTCCCCGAGTAGCTCAATACTGGGAACTGCTTCAGCAGGGAGCAGTGCCCAGGCAGCCCCCTCATTCCCAAGGCTCCTTCATCCCATGGGAGCAAGAGGGGCTTTCTGCTCTTCTGCCTGCTTGGGCAGCAGCCTCCTCGCACACATGGCCGCAACTAGAAGTGATGGGATGGGAGGTTTTGTCAGCATGAAAAGTAATTTCCCCTAAGGTGCACCTGAGCAAAGAGGGGCAGCCTACGTGTGTGAAACATGCTGTATAATTAGGGAGAGAACCTAAACTGAGTAACTGCAGTATTATTAGGGAATGCTGTTTCTTGTGCTGGTGAGGGATCACTCCTGACTGATGTATCTGTATTAGCAAAAGTGTGTATCCTGGGTTCACCCCTGCGTTCTGAAAATTGTGAGCAGTACTTGGGAATGTGTGATAACTGTCCAATTCTACACAAAGGAACAAACTTTGAATTTATGGCTGAGCTCAGCAGGTTGGGGAATATTCCAGGCGATTGGTTGCGGTGTGATTTTTGGAGACTAGTAAAAATGTTGGTGTTGACCTGTATGTTTTTCTGGATTTCAGAGCACAAAGTATGGTGTGTGTATGTGGTGACTCAAACAGCTAAGGTAACCTCAGTGTTCTGCATTTTTCAGTGTGTTTTCAGACTTGGCCATTAATTTTAAACTGCTCCTATTTTTTTTCAGTTAATGTTTATGACCATGATGTCTATAAATGCTTTTTGGAAGAGAACCACATTTTTAACTTATAATTATGTAAAGTGGTCAGTCTTGCAGCACCTGGTTGTGGGCACTTGTCAGTATTTTGGGCATCTCAGCTGTCATCATGATGATTCAGTGTCGGCTGTTGCACTGTGTTTATGAACCATTTCTCCCATTAGCAGATGTCTGACCACACTAAATTGGTGTAGCCCTGCAATCACATTTTATGCCAAGAAGTGACTAATGTAAATAACTATCTCCTAGTCTTAGAAATCTGACAGATAACTCACATAGCACATATTTACTGGCACTTCTATTACTGAATCATGGTTTGAGCCATATCATCTAATCAGTGAATAGAGTCTGAAATCACACTCTGTATTTGGAGTAGTTCCTGGTATACAGCAGCTTGTTTAAAGCGTGTTATCTGCTATGATTTAATTGAATGTTGTCTCCAAAAAATGATCTCCAGCAAGCTGAAACCTTTGGATAATAATTGAATAGTGAAGCAGTGCAGAATAAAAATGTGACTTCGGTTGTCTCCTTTATCTTCTGTTGATCATAGCCAGAGAAATGTTTCCCTGGAGGTGGTGACCAGCTGATGTGCTTTGACTTCCCCTAGCAGGTGGCAATGTTGCTCTTTTCAAAATGGGAGAATTTCTGCAGTGTCCTGCATTCTTTTGGACACTTCCTTAAGGGTAGCTATCCTCCTAATGGTTCCATATCACATCTGAGTTAAGGATAGAGTGTTGAGTTTTTGTCCTCCCCCTCCCCCCTTTTAACAATCTGTAATAAATAACCTTATTACAAAACAAAGATGCACACTTTCTGCATTGCATTGAGATCATAAACTTCTAGTGAAATCACAGAGTTTCTGCCATAACTCTGGATTTTTTTCCTCTCCAAGGACTGGTAGCAATCTGACTAAAATATACTCACGGACTTGAGTAAAAGGGTCTTGAAGCTTGTTTTGGACTCTCTGGAGGTGTGTCATATCCAACTGGTGAGGGCAGGGCCTTGCTAATGCTGTGCTTGTGCCACCTGTCATTATAAGTTCATTCATTTTATTTCATTATTTTAAAGGAAAGGTTGTGGATCAAGTTGAAGAGCAACTACCCCCATTTAGGTAGTCATTATGGAGAAAAAGTGTCTTACTTGGATCAGGAGCATCAAAGACAAAACGGTCTGGCTGGAAGCAGTTCCTCTACAAGCAAATTAGAGGTAGACTTCGCTTTTCCTAAGTTACCTTAATGAGGTCAAAGAAGGAGATTGGGTGACATTTTGCTTGTCCTGTATTTGCTGAGTTTGGGCCTAGTCATTCATATGGTAAAAGTACTGACAAGAGCAAATTGAAGACAGAGGGATAAGCTGTTCTAGTCTTTTTTTCCTAGCCAGAAGTGGTGATTCAGAGGAGGGCTTGAATAACTTTTGTGCTCTGTGCCTTTGAGCTGCTTTGTGTTAATGGTTGGAGACTGGCCTAGTTTGCTGTCTTTGAGAAGTGAATTTTCATGGGTCCCTATCTGAAGGCAGAGGAAGCACCTGTTGTGAAGACAGAAGAAGAAAAAAAAATAAAACTAATGCATTAACAAGTCAATGAAAAGTTTGGGAAGCTTGAGGTATGGCTCTGGGCTGTGAGCAGCAGCACTTACTACCTCCATTCCTCTACTAGAGGCCTCAACATTTTAGGACCACAAAAGCTAGACTTGCAGAAATTAATCTTCTGTGGATCTTCAGACAAGTTGTGTGCAAGATTTTTCAGGAAAGCTGAGGCTGGAGGGAATAAAAACCCTCCTTCAACCATGTCCCATTTATGTAAGTACAATAACATGCTGAGAAGCTCCAGAGCTTCCGTGCATGTGTCTTCTCCCACTCAAGGCGTATAAATAATGTTTTGTGGAATTATGGCCCTAGTCCTGTAAGCTGGTCTGCATGGATAAAATCAGAGATCGAATCACTAAAATAGAAAGTGTTCCTTGTGCCTTCAAAAAGGGGTTAGCACTTTATAACAATAGTAATAAATCCTTCACCTGAGCATGCAGTCTGTAAAGTTAATCAGCTTGCCCTAAGTCAACATCACTACTTCTGCTTATATATTTTCTGGTTAGATTTGGGTGTATTTTGGAAATGAACGTCTTCACCTGTGTCTTTCTTACAGCAGTGAACTGAAGACTTTACATTTGTTCATCAATATCCAATTTTGTGTGAGCAGGAAGTACCCATTACTTTAGCCCTGAAAATAATTTGTTTCCTTTGTCGGGTAAACCCTACAAGGAGAAAGTACTTTGTTAGGTTTTAGTTAAATATTTTTTAATAAAGTAAGTAGGTGACAATGACCAGCATTAAAAAAATAAAATTTAAAAATAAAAAAACATGCTTCTGTGTCTTTTTTATAACTGATGGTGCTCGCTCCTTTACCGTTCTGTGCCCGCCCGTGCTTCCCACCGCAGACGATGAGGCGCTGTGAGCAGAGCACAGCTTGCGCCGCAGCGTGCGTTCAGGAGGCACGCGAAGCGCCGTTCCCCCGCGGCGCGCTGCCGTCCCGTTCCCTGCCGGCTTTGATTGGCTCGCGGCAGCTCCGCGCGGAGGCCGCGGTGGCTGCAGCCGCCCCGTGCCCTGCAGCCGCCCCGCCCTCCGGGGCGCAGAGGCCCCGCCCCTCAGGCGTGCCGCGGTGACGTCACCGCCCCGCTCCGCCGCAGCGCCCGCCGCACGGAGCCGCCGCCGGCACTCGCGCTCCGGCCCGGCCCCGCCATGCCCTCGGACCGGCCCTTCAAGCAGCGCCGCGCCTTCGGTGAGCCCCGCCCGGGCCCTGAGCCGTGGGGACGGCTCCGCGGGGGGCGGCCGGGCGGCGCCTGGCCGCGGTGCCCGGTCACGCGCGGTGGGAGGCGGCCGCCTGGGGAGCGGGGCAGGGGCTGGGGCTGAGCTCGGGGGACCCACGGCCACCGGGCCTCCGGGCTGGCCCCGGGGGGTGAGCAGGGCGGGGAGGGCCTGGCCTGGGGCTCGGGGACGAAGGGAAGGGAAGGGAAGGGAAGGGAAGGGAAGGGAAGGGAAGGGAAGGGAAGGGAAGGGAAGGGAAGGGAAGGGAAACCTGCGCCGCACCGTGCCCCGCAGCCCCCCGGGGAGCTGCTTTTCGCCCCGGCCGCCCGGCGCGGGGGCGGCTCCCCGGAGCTCTGAGCCCTGCGGGTTCTTCCCTCGCCTCCCGGGCGCTGTTCGCTCAAGCGCGCGGCGTTGTGCAGGGGCAGGCGGCGCCTGCCGTGGAAGGCGCCGGGCCTGGTTGCCGAACCGATGGTGAAACCGGGTGGAACACCAGCTGCTGCTTCTCCTGACCTCTGCCAGCTGACGCTGGGGAACACGCGTGTTTCTGGCGGTCACGTCCCGAGCAGGGAGGGATCATCTGGGCGTTACTGCCAGGTGATGCCCAAACGAGGGCTACTGGTGCCAAACAGGAACTTGGGTGTCAGGTGCTGGCCAGGTGCTGGTTAGGGCATGTTTCCTACGCGAGGCTTTAAAACTGGAGCTTTTTCCTCCCAAAGTGCTGAGCCAGCCCCTCACTGCTTTTCTTTTGGACACTGTAACTATTTGGCAACTTATTGTCACAACCCTTCCAGCCTTGAGCAGTTACCCAGCCTCCTCAGGCTGCAGCGACCCATCCAAGTAAACGTGCACTAACAAAAATCAGGTCTGCTGCCTAGGGGATGCTTGCTTTGCTCACTGCTGTCTTATACTCTACTCTCCTAAGCTCTTTGTTAAAAGCAATAAAGTCCTAAATCAAACCCTTGGTAAGTACCTATTGCCAAACTGGTGAGAATCAGCTTATCACAGTCAGGAGGAGTCTGGCTTGTGCCTTTCCACATTGCTCAGACTTCACGCAAACCTGAAGGAAAACAAAATCCAAGTCTCAGAGCAGTTAAAAGAAAGCAGGATTAAAATAGCCTGACAGGAAAAGAGGGGGATGAGGGAGTTTGGTGCTGGCAACTGCCTGTGCTGCCTGTTTCTGTGTATTTTCCTCTGCCCTTTTGCTCCCTCAGCTGACTGTTTTGCAGAGCTTGGCCAGGGGGAGGGGAAGGAGGTGGAGGCCTGGCAGCCCATGCAGTTGCTTTGGGTCAGGGCTGGAATTGCTCCGTTGGAGAAAGTAAATACAGCTTGTTTTCATCGTCAAATCATTACACAACAGGAGCAGGAAGTGACTGTTTACAATGCAGTTGGAGAGGGCTGATGGAAAATATTTCCAGGGACACTGTACCCTCAGAATGGCTTAATTTTTAAGGCTTCAAAACTTTAAAGAAGTGGAACAGTTCCAAAAAAACAGAAAATGGAGAGTCAGGAATATGGTTGTTCACAAAAGCTGCCCAGGCTCTGGCTTGCTTGCTTTCACAGCAAGTGGCTTTCTTAGGTCTTGGTCTGCCACCTCTTAGTGAGGATCCTGCTTTTCTCCGTGCCCGTTTTCCCCTTGTAGTTTTGATAGCGAGATTTATTTTTCCATTGAGTTTCTTCTGTTTGTTCATCTGCTTTATCTTGTGTCTATTCTGAATAAATTTTCCAGATTCCTGCCCATTGTGGTTGAGGACTTGAAAAAGGAACTGTATGAGAAACACCAAAGGTTGGAGATGAGGCATGCTGAGGGCACAGAGTCTGGCTTTCCCTGTGATCCAAAGCACAGTGAGAGAGTGAGGTGCCATGAGCTGCTTCAGCCCTTGGCACATCTGCAGCAGGGAATCTTTGGTCTGGATGCATGGGGGTAAAATCTGGTGGTGACCCTCAGCTCCCCCATCCTAATCCTTTCTGGGGATGCTGAGGCTGCCGTGTTCTGCTTAGTCAGGCCCATTGCAGGAGTCCAAAACAGTTTCCAGAACAAAGCTGTGGTCTGTGGCAAAGGAACAGGGTGTGTCCTGGCTGCAGCTGCATGTGCGCTGCCCGATGACACCGTCGCACATCCTGTGAGGAGCATGAGTCCTCCAGCGGGTTAGGTGGCAATGATGCCTCCCACTGCTCTCAGAGGGATTGTTTTGCAGTGTCAGTCCTGCTGTTGAGAGACTGC
This sequence comes from Netta rufina, assembly GCF_964035555.1. Classification (NCBI taxonomy): domain Eukaryota; kingdom Metazoa; phylum Chordata; class Aves; order Anseriformes; family Anatidae; genus Netta; species Netta rufina. Next base: position 771,404 of record NC_140140.1, read on the forward strand.
CAGCAAGCTTCAGGCTTTGTTTTCGCTGCGGTGTGTAACTGGTGTGAGTATGGACATGGACCTTCCACCTCACCGGCCGGTCAGCCGAGCTCAGGTCTCGTAGTGAGCCAGCCTTGTGCCCTGGTGTCCTGTTGAAATTGAGGCACTTTGTGAGGAGACATGTACGTGTGTGTCCTGGAGCCCCTGGCTAGGTGACAGACTGAGGTTTGACCTCAGCCTCTATACACTGAATATTCCCATTCTGTATTCAGTTCCCTGGGAGACTTGCCTTCAGGTCTGCGAATGCACTTCTCTTTACAGAAAAGGCAGCAATAGGTGAGAGCAGCATGTAGAACTGAATTCCCTCTCCTCTTGGCTCCAGGGAAAAATAAAGCATTGCCTTCTCTGGGGACTCACCTAGTATAAGCTGGCCAAGCTTGTATCAGTTGAAAGACCACCAGTGGACAAACTGTCTCTGCCACGTGCCATCCTGTGCTTGTCATACCTGTTTTGCGTAATGGTCACTTGGAAAAACATCCTGGTCTTGTTCTGAGGTTGATTGCAGGGTCAGCTTGTCCTCATGCGCTGTGCTTTGAGCGCTCACGCTGTTGCAGCTGTGCTTTAACAGACAGGGCTCCTTGAAGTGAGGTTTGCTGTTTCACCTTGATGCCTGGTGGCCTCTACCTGCTTGTATTAATCGCTGAGGATGTTCTGTGACGTGATTTGATGTGGGGTTAATTAACAGCATTGACAAAAATATTTGTACAAGAGGAGTTATGTTGAAAACAAATGCCAGTGAGATGTACAGACTGCAAATATTTATTTTATATAGTGTGTATATATATATATATATATATATATATATACACACACTATATATATATATAATGAAAGCTCCCAACTGGCAGACAGGAATAATAAGGCCTGTGTGTCTCTCGGTCCTTACTTGATACTTTTTTCACTACAAAAAATGAAGATAACCCCTCCAACCAGAAGGGCAGAGGTTCCAATGAGTCCTGGACTGGTGAATTCGCCTCTGCCACTGCTGAGTTGTGGCCACAGCCTGGTCATCGCCCTTGGCCTCAGCCTGCCTTCTGCTGCCAGTCGTGGCGGGACCGCTGCCACCAGGGCCCTGCAGGAGGTCTCCCAGGACATCACCCTGCTTGTGCCACCACCTGTGGCCGACCACTGCATGTACACACCACTAACTGGTTGGGGCATTGTTCGATGCCTTTTGTCTTGAAGGCAGTTTGAGAATAGGTTTTGAGGGAAAACAAAGGAATATATCCGAGTCTCTCCTGCCTGGCATGTCTCCCCAAATAGGCCCTGCAAATCTCTGCGTGTCCAAGCATGCTTGTGTGCAAACAGCAATGATCTGTGGTGGTTTTACCGTGCTGGGCAGCTAAACCCCACAACCGCTCTCTCACTCCCCCTCCTTTAGATGAGGAGGGGGAGAAGTAAAGCAAAGAACAACTCACGGGTTGAGATAAGGATAATTTAATTAAAGGGAAATAATTATAATAATTAAATAAAGACTACCATGAACTAAACAATTTAACTAAGGGGAAGTAAAAGGGAAAAGGGGAAAAAGGGAGGAAAACAAACAAACAAAATAAATGAAAGCTATATGGAAGTGCAGAGGAAAGAAATTACTCTCTACTTCCCACAAATGAGCGATGATTGACCACGTCCTTGAAGCAAGGCCTCAACACACGCAGCCGGTGTTCGAGAGGAGGACCGACGTCTTCTCAACGAGAGCCCACCCCTCCCCTCTTCTTCCTGTTTCCACCTTTTATTGCTGAGTGTGACACCACATGGTATGGAATATCCCTTTGATTGGTTTAGGTCAGCTGCCCTAGTGATGTTTCTCTCCTCACTTTTTGCCCACCCCCTAGGAGGGTTAGAGAAAGGCCCAATGCTGTGCCACTGCTGCTCAGCAGTAGACACAGCACTGGTGTGATAACACTGCTGTTCCAGCTACAAGTACAGAGTACGGCACTGTATGGGCTGCTGTCGGGAAAGTTAACATTCCAGCCAGACCCAGTACCTGACCCAACCTCTGTACATGTGCAGATGTGTTCTGCCTTGTGGTTGTCAGGAGCGCCAGTCCTTTGTTTGAACAACTTGAAGCATCCTGAGTGGTTCTGAGAAATGTGAGTACATTCCTGCTATCCTGGAGGCTCGGGAGTGCGGAGAACAAACAAAAGGCAGAGGGAAGCCCTTGCAGAGGACAGCCTTCTGGCTGTTCATAAGAAAGGAACTTGTTCTTTTTCCAGGGTTAGTGAAACTGTGACTAAACATTGAGCAAAAAAAGACGGTTCTTTATCTGGAGCACTGATGTAAACACAGTGTGTACAATCCAGACATGGCACAGAAGGTATGGACTTGTTTGCCCCCCATGCTCAGGGGAGGAGCTTTCAACATCTGCTTTCTCCTTCTCTTTTTCTTGTCCTTTATACACAGTCCCTGTCTCTGGAAGCAGAGCCATTGGCTCCTCAGTGCCATTTTGTAGCAAGGGTGCACTAAAGCTTGTTGAGAAACAACAGCCTTTACTTGGTTAACTTCATCTGAGGGGAAGAGAAAACATCTGGTCTGATGTAACAAGACAGTGATTTCTTCTCCTGACTGAGTACACTACATCCATCCTCTCTGTGGCATCCAGGCTGATGCTTCCAGCTGCCCTTGGGCTGTAAGTGAAGAGGGGAGGTCGAGGGTCCAAACCCCTGCAGTGCCGTTCAGTGTAGCAGGGCCCCTTCTCTTGGCCTGCATGCAGCTTCTCAAGGGTGGGCTCAACAAGGAAGTACAGGAGCATCTTTCACTGGTCCCCTGTGCCAGGCCCACTGCAAAGCTGTCTGTGTGCGTGGAGCAGAGCTGTATCTTCCTCATAACGCCCCCCGTCACGTCACAATGATGTGACTCCAGACTTCTCCATCTCTCTTCATTTCGCTGTGTGTGCTGGAGCATACAGCGCCTGCACTGCTGCGTTGGGGATGTCCCTGGGCAGGTGCAGAGAGGAGAAGCCCTGAATTGCCCCGTCTGAATGATGGAGGCCTGGTGTTCCCCTTGTGTGTTCCATGGCAGGGGGACACAGAGCTGTGCGACCAGAAATCAAGTCTCTTGGCGTGAGTTTAGACTTAGCAGCTGCTGCATGGCTCTGCTTGGCGACGAGCTGAGCCCTTACCACAGATGTGACAGATACAAATGCTCCTCCCTGGAGGTAGGCTCAAAATCGTGCTCATATTGTGAAACCACTAAGAAAATGGAGCGTGATTCCTGTTTAATCTATTTGTAAGCTCTACCTCTGATACCTTTCTGTGACAGCAGAGCATAACCCTCTACCTGTACCATATCTCAGAGATACACTTTGTGTTGGACAGCAAGTTCAAAACAGTGTGTTTTGTCCTGAGTCCTCCTACCCATCCAGAGGCCCCCAGCTTTGCAGACAAAAGAAGAAGGCTAGGAACAGTGATCACAATCTTTGCCAAGTTGCAGTAATGCTGCTGTCCCATGTGGCCTGGGACAATGGCCCTTTCTCAGCAGCAAGGACTGCCTTCCTGGGGCAGGGCTGGCCTCACCAGCTTCATCCTCCTGTCCTGGATGTGGGAGTGTCTCCTTGCGCCTCCTGCAGTGCCGTGGGCCTGAGACTGAGCTCTCCAGCACCAGACAGGGACAGGCAGGTTAGCCGTGGTGTGAGCAGATAAACAGGGATGTATTTCCTGGTAGGCAGAGGTGTCAGGCCTTAGGGCAGCATGTTACATAAATATTTATTGACATTCATCTGGAATGACCTGCATAACTTGCCCATGTCTTTGGCAGGTGCCAGCTCATCCCAGATGCGTCCTTATTTCAGACTATCCAATTCCTCCTTCCTTGCAGAAGATCTCTTGGCGGGAGGACCATGCTCCAGCAACACTCTGCAGTGGGACTGAGCACAGCAGCTACTTGGGGAAACGTGTTGGTTTTCTGCAGCTTCTTTGGATGTGAGGCAGACTCAGCCTCATGCTGGCTGGCAGAGCACCTAGCAGGTGGCAGAGACAGCTCCAGGGCTTCCCGAGTGCTCTTGCTCAGCTCGGGTGCTGTTGACCTTGCAGCATGTTGATAGCATGTGCAGGTGGTGTTTTCAAATGCAAGTTGCAGTGTTGCTGTTGGTCACAGGCAGTAGAGCTGGTCACTGAGTCCATCTGCTGCCCCAGGGCAGTACCAGTGCCTGACCAGCATTTGTCTGCTGTCCCCTGAAAAATGCTTCCCCTTGTGCAACTGCTGTTGGAGAATTTGCCACGTGTTTGCCTTATGTTCCACCATCTGTATCTTTTGTCCAATTAAGCTCTTGTGCACCCAGGGCTGTCCTTTCATCCTGTGTCTGCATGGTGTTCGGCACAGCCAAGCCCTGTGTCCCATAGCCAGAGTTCCTGGGCGCTTCTGACAAACAGGTTCATGCTCTGAAAGTTGTAAAATTTTCCACTGTTGTCCTTAACTGGCATAATGATATCATCCTATATTGCCATGGGAGATGTTGTATGTCCACATTTTTGGGAGAGCAGCTCGGGAAGGACCTCAGTCAAGAAAATAGCAGAGATCCCTGTGCTTGGGACAATTTGCGAGCTTTGCTGTTCGTGCTTAACAGCTGAAACAGCAGTTGGAGGAGAGAGAGGCAATTTTCTTGGCATATGCACTGCTACAAAAATACTCCCGTCTTTCAATAGGCCCTAGCAGTGAAGTGTTTTTTTTTTTTTTTTTCAGGAACAGCCAATAAAAAAACGTGGTTTTTATCTTACTGCCATTTTGAGCTTTTGCATCCTGGCAGTAGAAGCCTGGCTCCCCTCGTGGCTGATGAATGGTGCCCACACCTGGGAGCAGAGGCAGTGCTTCTCCCTCTGGTGTGTGTCTGCAGTTTATTCACCTTTGGTCAGCCCTTTTGAAATAATGGTCTTATTTCCGTTGTTGTCATCCCCCCCAGCTGGAGTCCCTGAGCTGCCAAAGTGCAGGGAGGTGTTTGGCTTGTCCTTGTGGTGGGGAGGGACCAGAGGAAAAATGAGGGTATGGGCTGGGTCCTGTAAACAGCTCTCATTCACCGATCAGCCAAGACCTGACTATAGCCAGGTGCTGCAGCAAAGGGGAAAGTCTTAACCTCAACTAGCACAACTATAATTCAGGAGAAGAACAAGGTTTGTAAGATCGGATCTGCAGCATGTGAAGCATGACTGCAGACACTGCTGGCAGAAGGGGAGGGAAGCTGCCTACTGGCAGTGCCCTGCATGGCCTGGGGCTGGGCTGTCCCCTATCAACAGCCGCTGCACGCTCCTGATCCCTGTTCCATCCCTTCTTACTGTTTTCTCTTTATTCCTGTGATTTACTTAATTAGACCACATGTGAGCTAAATTAAAGATAGTAGTATATAGCTATTCTTTGCTGCAGGGTGTTGAGGATGCTTTCTTGAGGCAGAGGATTCACATCCACCTCTGTTGTGCACATAGAAATGACCCCGTTGTGCAGGGCTTGGTGCAGGATGGCTTCTCCCGATTCCCAGCCCTACTTGGGCAGGAGATAGTCGTGGAAGTAATTGGTACACTAAGACTAAGAGGGGACTGCACGTGCTCCTTAGGAGATCTTTGGATGTCCTGGAGACTTCTGCCTGAATCTTCAGGCACCTGGACAGCTTAGGTCTGGTTGCCCTGAACGGCTTTCCTGAAGGTAGACTCTGAAACGGACAGCCCCTGGAGCCGAAGCAGCAGCACATTCTGCCGTTGTGTTGTGATAATGCCAAGCTGCTGGGTCCCGCAGGGTCCTATGGGATGAGAGAGGCTGAAAAAGCTCCAACCCCTGTGAGCAGAAGGACCAGATTCTGGGTGCGTGGCAGGTCTCAGAGGATGTGAATAGGCAGCTGTTGCTCCAACTAGTGAGAACTTCAGAGCTGATGGCTCATGCCCTGAATTCCTGCTGGCTTTGAGGAGGCTCATCCACATGGCAACACCTCTATAGAGATGGCAGAGAGATGCAGGACAGCGTGGATACTGAAGCTGGAAAAACACAAAGCACTCTGCAGGCTATGTTAGTCCCCAGCAGATCTGAGTCAACAGCAGTCAGGTTGTCTAAGTATGTGTGCCAATATGCTGTCTGCTCCTGCTTCGGGCTTGTAGGCTTTGGGATGTGCTGTGGAGTGCATCGAGCAGTAGGAGCAGGGCTCTGCAGGGAGGCAGGCATATGCTGCAGGCTGGCTGCTCCCTCTTGGTGCCCTACATTCCCAATGGGTTGCCATCATACCAGCATCACCTGTGCTGATTTCTGTGTAACTCCTCAGTGACTGAGACCTTGGGAAAGTTGGCTCCTTCATGGGATAACTCTGTATGCCCCAGATCATTGGATAGGGTGAAATGGAAGCATGAAGAAACACATATCCAGTCATGAGAGCCGAAACAAGTATGCTCAAATTTTTCATTCAGTCCAAATAATCTTGCTGTCTTGCTAGCCCATGAAGCACTATAGAAGGAAGGTCTGGCTGTTCCTAGTAGAGGGATGTTTTCCTCTCAGGGGAGGCAAAAATAATGCTCGAAAACTTCTGTGATATGGTGATTTTGTAGCCTTGTTGCCTCTAAAGAGTTCCAGGCTGTTCCCAAAGTAGTATCTGCAAGCAACAAGGTTTTATTGAGTAGTTAGAGGAGAAATGCTCAAAACTTATGGGTAGAAAATACATGTACAATACAGTCACCTGCACTTGCCCTTACCTCAGGTAAGAGGCACTTGGAGGCAGGTCAGGAGGCACTTGGGCTGCCTGAGGCAGGCAGCCAGGCTTGGGGCAGGTGCTGTGGGCAGCAGGGTAATCTAGGACAGGTCCTGTGACATCAAGATCTTCTACGAGATGTTTGCATGTCTGGGCAGCCTGTAGTTATCGGCCATAACCCATGGCTCACACACTGTGATCTGTGACACTGATTCTCCAGTGCACTTCAAAGTCTCTGCAGGCTGTGCGGTGCCTCCCAGGAGGAGGCCGAGGGCCGCCGTGTCCCTGTGCGGGACACACAGCCTGCTGGCACCCTGCTCGGCTTCCCCACCCTCCAGTTTTGAATTGGGGCAAAAAGTAGAGGTTCCTCTGGCAGATCGGGGAGGGGGGGAATTGAAATTCTCCTGTCAGCTCAAAAAGCATGCATACTTTCATGTGCTGCCTGCTGTATGTATCAGTGAGTGTGAACTCTGGAGGAAGATGTGTTAGAATGTTTGGGAGTAACTGCAGGAAAAAAACCCTACAGCGTATGGGTCCTTCTCCTTGCTTAACTTTGTTCCCCTGTTTCCACTGCAGGTCTAGAAATACTATCTCTCAGGCCAAGAGCGGTTGTAGCTGCAGATCTGTGATGGTGAAGGAGTCCTAGTTGACAAGGTGTATCTCTTTAGGACTGAGGCACTCTGCCAAGTAGTGCTTGCAAGTACACAGCAGGCAGAAGGAAATGGCTAAAACCTAGTCCCAGATGGAGAATCATCTGGGGAAGCAGCCAGGAGACATGAGGAGCCTGAGCTTCCAGAGCTGAGACCCTAAAGCTGCTGCTGCTACCTGGCACTGATGGTTATGAACTCTGCTCACATGGATTTAGGAATACAGATTTATAATCCTTACAGTTTTATTTCAGTCACTTTGTTTCCACATGTTTTGGCCAGTTTTACCAGGCAGGGTGGCACTTCCCATCTTTGGGGGGCGATTTGGGTGGTGAGAAGCCATAAGGGTTTGCTCACTGAACCTGAGATTGTGCTGACAATCTCACTGCTGCAAGATATGAAGCAGTGGCCCAGAGAACAGAATTTGTATTACTTTTGCCATATCCCTCCTGTCAGTTTGTAGCTTGTAGGTTGGCTGCTTCGTTTTGACTTGAATTATCACAGCCAGATGTTCCTAACTTCCTTGTTTTACTTTTTTCCTTCCAGCGGATCGTTGTAAAGAAGTACAGCAGATCCGAGAGCAGCATCCAAACAAAATCCCAGTAAGTGCTGATTCTTGCTCTTCTCGTAATTAACTGTTAAAGTAACTTCACTTGTGTTGCTGGGGCTTCCTATGCATTGGAATAAGCAAAAGGGTTTGAGCCTGCAGCTCTATGAGATTGGGAGAAGATGGCCCAGATGGAGAGGGCTCACGTCACATCCTTCCTGCTAGCAGGACTCACAGCAAGCTGTGTTGCAGCTGCTGCCCTCTTCCTGCATCTCCGGTTTCTACTCTAGGCCTTTGGGTGAGTCCCCTTTTGCTTTTACAGAGGGCCTGGAGGATTTGCAGCGTGTGTGGCTTGACCTTGTGCCCAGGGAAAGACAAATCTCTCCATGAGAGTGCTTCCTGAGGGGGTGAGGAAGGGGTGCAGGTGTGGGGGACTGCATGGGAAGAGCACTGTTGATGTGTTTGTCTCTGCCCAGTAGAGACAGAGGAGTAGATAACCTGAACTCTACCTGAAGGAAGGAGTTTTCTGCTTGTGTTTGAAGGAAAATCACATTGTAGAATGATGCCTGCCTGTGCTTAAGATTTTCTGACACATCTCATAAGGAGATAGGTGGGAGCTGGGGGCTGTCCTGTGTTTTCCTATCCACCTTATGCCAGGGGCTAGTTTTCTGTCTCCGCATTTCCTGAAGCTGGCTACATTTCCATGGCAAGAAATGCTGACTGCAGGAACACACAGCTCCTACTGAGGAGGCTGTGGGTGTGTGTTGAGGGGTGCTGCTTCCACTTAGTTCTGCTGGGAAGGAACCTCCAGCTGAGGCTGGCAGGCAGCTGTGGGGTGACTCCGCCTCAGCTTCATGCCTCCTTGCTGGGAGCTCTAGCTAGAGCCTGCAGCAGATGCTTTAGAAACCCATCCTCTGCCCCATTAGAGGATGGGCTGAGCTTATGCCTGCCCATTGCCCTCACCAGCTATTGGCTCCAGCACTCTCCTTCTGGAGCCCATTGAAGTTGGACCTTTGAAGAGCAGCTGCAAGCTTCAAACCAGCTTTGTTGAGTTGAAGGGTCTAAAATCAAAGAGGAACAATCCTGTTCAACCCAGCTTGCACTGGGGGTAGCAACAGGAGCAAGCCCAGAGCACTTTAATTCTCAGCTAAACGAGATCTGGTGACTCATGGACAGCAGTGCTGCAGAGGGAAAGCCAAGGCTGTGTTTGTGCTGTGAAAAGAAATATCTGCCAGGTTATAGGGTTAAACAAACAAACACATCTGCACACTCACAGAGGAGCACAGAGATGCAATGTCAGTTAGGGGACCCAAAATAATACCCGGTCTCAGGACAGCGGTGGATGGAAACTTGAGTTATGTACTCAGAGGAAGGGACAGCCTTCCCTGGGCTCCTGCCAGGGCTGTGCCAGGGACCCTCAGCTCCAGTGTCCAAGGCCAACAGACATTGATATGAGTAAATGCCGGAGTGCCTTTGAGACTGAGGGGACATTGTACCTATTCCCACTGAGGGACTTCCACCCTACTCAGCTGGACAGGGGGAGGCTGTTGATGATGGTAGCATTCACAGGAGTGTTGATCTGTGTGGCTGGCTGTGTATGGAGATCTGTATGTGTTATATACGTGCATTGCTGTGTGTGCACATGCCTCCTGGGAATACATCCTTAGCCTTGCTACACGGAGCCACAGCAGCCTTGCCTATGTCAGGTTGTAACATCTGTTCCCATTCCCTAACAAAATCCCTTCCATCTCTTCAGTCTGGGCCCCACAACAAGAGTTGAGTTTGTGAATGCTGCCCAGGCCCCTGCTGCAGTGGGACCGTGTCTCCCCAGGCTCTGCCCTAAGCCTTCCCATCTGTGCCGAGCTCGCTTTATGTCTGAGGAGGGTTCCTACCACGAGAGGGGGTTGTCCCATGCTGAGGAACCCCTGGGCTGGGGCAGCAGCTTGGGAGAGGTAGTTCTGCATACAAGCCCAGTGGTTTCAGGGATGTAATATTAGCATTTGATCATGCATTTAACTCCAGAGCTACGCAAGAACTTGTTATCCATTGGCCACGTGTTCCTTAGCTGTTACCGAAATAGCAGCTCATGCTCTGGCAATAGAAACTCTTGGAGCTGTTCTACATGATGGACCCTGTGTTTGCTCAAGGCACAATGTAGCTGTTGCTTTACCAGCTGGGACATCCTCATCAGCCCGTTCTTGGATTAATTCAAAGGCTTTTCTTGGTGGGATGGAACTGTCTGGTAATTAGAGATAGCTACCTGTCTTTGTTACACACGAGTGAGAAATGAGGCACAGCCCAGGTGTACAGGGCCCTCTACAGCTGAAGGTGTACGTGCAAGCAGTTGCTGCGTTGCTGTCCCTTTGTGCACACTCCTGTTAAAATTCTGAGCTCCAGGTGTTGCCTCTGTGTCTCCCAGTGGCCCGAGCTTTATCCCTGTATGTGGCTGTTGTGAGAGTCCAGCCCCTTGAGACTGTTCCAAAATACTGGACTGTTCCAAACCTGTAGCCAAAATACTCATTTGTGAAAGTGAAACTCAAATTGAACAGGATAGGATAGCTTTGTTTGTGCTTGCCTCTCATCCTGCAGGGAGTAAGGGAAGTTAGGAGGTATGTAAATACATAAAATCATTCTTTTAGCAGGACCCTATATGGCAAAAGGGAGCAATATCTGTTTTTTCATGGTCTTTTGCTCTGGAAAAAGAGGAGACACATGGCCAGTGTGAGTACATGGGTGGATTGAGGGACCCTTCATATGTTGGTTGTCCTGTTTCTTTGGCTTCTGGGTTTACCTTGTGTGACCTTTTGGGGATGGGCTCTTCGAGAGGTGTTTAGGTGCCTTGTGCCACTCCCTTGTCTGGGCACTGCTTAGGGTGCAGGCTCTGTGCTAGGGCACACTCCTGTGCTAGGGGACACTTCCTCCTGTTACACCTGAGGAGGAAGCTCTGCAAGTGGTGAGCAGGCTGTGGAAGGAGCTGAGCCACCTCTCTGCTGTCTCCTGGGGGAACCAAGCTTGGCTTGAGTGCAATGTCCTGCAGTCCCCTGCCTTCTGCTGGCTGCTGTGACTGGCAAGGTGCCTCTCTCCAGCACTGTTACCAGCTGGGCTTCAATCTGTTCCAGGCCAACACCCTTGGAGATTCCTTTCTCCAGGGGAGAAATGAGTCTCAGTAGCCAGTGGTAAATAAAGGCTGCAGTGGTGTCACCCTGCAAGACAGAGAAAGCTGAGAGTGGTGTCTGGGAATACCACCTTGTTCTCACTCCAGACTTTTCCCTTGCTGCTTCTGCTTGTGTTTAGCTTCACCTCCGCAATCCTTCCGCCACAGCAGGGGCTGAGAGGCAGTGAAGGCAAATCCCAGTTGGCATCCTTGCCCTTGGCCCCACTGTTCCCCACAGCTCTGCATGGGGCATATGGCATTGCATGCGCTGTGTATGTGGGGCTGCTCCTGATGAAGGTGCAGCCACACAAATGGTGTGTTGTCCTGTGATTCCTTCCTGTCTGGTAGGTGTTCAGGACTCTTCTGGCTGTCTGGGAACAGCTCTCCTTCCCAGCAAGACAAGCGCTGGTGAGGGGACCCTTCTCCAGGGCAGCCTCTGCTGCAGAGGGAGAGAGTAGGAGTGGGAATGGGGTGCGCAGGAGACCTTCTGCACTGGGAAGGGATCTGGGTGTTCTTCCACTGCACTTCTGACTGGGTCTGCAGGGACCCCAGAGATGCTCAGTGCTTTTATTTGTGGTCAGGCAGCAGGAGCTGCCTTGCTGCTGCTGACAGAAGCTGGTGTGCCACCAAACAGTTAAGAGAAAGGCAAATCAAGCAGTATTCCCAAAGGCAAATCCCAGTGTTCCCTGTTCCTTCTGGATCCATGGAGCCATCTTTTGGGCAGCATGATTTATGCATGCTGCTCCGTGAGTGTAGGTGTGGTAAGAACTTTGCCAAGCAAGATCTCTTGAAAGTCAAGGAGGACAGGCTGGGCTGTTCCCTTGGTGGCACTGTGCTGAAGTGCCATGGAAGCTCCCTGCCACCAGACAAATGGCCATGGGTTCTGATGCATTTTGGAGTCAGTGTGGCTGACTGTTATCATGAGGCAAGGAACTGGCAAAATCCAACCCCACCTTTCTGAAGGATTATGTTGGTGTGACTTTGCAGTTATTTATGACAACTTTGCTTATTTGGGAATACCCACAGCTTTTCCTAAACAAGCAGGGTAATGCTGAACTGCAGCAGCTCAGCTTCATGGCACAGAAGGGATGGAAAATGTCTCCTGTTATGTAGAGGCTGTCTGGTCAGGACTGATCAGGTTGAGCAAGCTCCTCTTTCTCTCCCCCCGTCCTCTCCGCCATGTGTATGGGGAGTTGGACCCTTAGCTCAGTTTTTGGTAAGTCTGAAAGTGATGTTAAAATACACTTTGCTGCTATTACAGATCTCCTGCATGTTAGGGGAGGCATCAGTCCACTAGAGCATCCTGTTTCTCAGTCAGCCAGAGCAGTTGATATTTAGTTCACTTATCTTGGATGCTCTCCACTGTTTGGCTCTGGCAGGCAGGCTTGGGAATGACTTCTTGCTGAAGAGCTGTCTGCAGCCAACCTGGCGGTCACTGCTTGTGTCCTTTTTTGTTTCTCTGCAGGGAGAAACAAGGAGGGCCTTACCTCAACTTCTCCACTTATATGACCTTGAGGCTATGGCTTGGGGCACTGTAAACTGAGGCTAACCCTGCTGTTGACTTTCTCCCCAGGTCATCATTGAACGCTATAAAGGGGAGAAACAGCTGCCAGTGCTGGACAAGACCAAGTTCCTTGTCCCAGACCATGTCAACATGAGTGAATTGGTCAAAATAATCCGGTGAGTAGGGTGGCCCTGACTGACGTGCTGTGAACACAGAGAAGTGGGGTGAGGGTGAGGCAAAGGCAGCTGCTGAGGGTGAGGATAGAGGACAGAAAAAACACGGCAACATTTTGTTGTAGTATGGACAAGTTATGTGTGTGAGGGATACCCAGCACCTGATGAAGGACTATGACCTCTCCCTTACTTCATGAGCTGACAAAGGGGACTCCGGTTCCCTTCCTTTATCCTTCAGCTCCGATGGAAGAGTCCCCTCTGCTTTGCCCAACGCAGCAGTGTTTGGAGAAAGGAGCTTTGCAGAGCCCCAACTCCTGATGCCTTAGAACCCCTAGGAGCTCAGCATGGCTCACCAGCAGCATGTCCTGAGCATATGGGAGGAGGTCCTGGTTGTGCTGGCCCAGTCCTATGTGAACAGCATCGTGGGGGGAGGCAGAACTTGCTCTCACAGTGAGTTGACCCAGGTCCTCCTGCCCTTGCCCCTCCAGGCGCCGCTTGCAGCTGAATCCCACCCAGGCTTTCTTCCTGCTGGTGAACCAGCACAGCATGGTGAGCGTGTCCACCCCCATCTCAGAGATCTATGAGCAGGAGAAGGATGAGGATGGCTTCCTCTACATGGTCTATGCTTCCCAGGAGACTTTTGGCTACTGAGGCCTGCCGAGAGGTGGCATGTGGAGACGGATGAACTGTGGTGCACAGGCCCCTGGCCTTGGGAAACCGCACAACCAGGGGCTCGCAAGAGGGGACCTGTGCTGACTTCCTTCCTCTCCCTTCCTCCCCTTCCTTTCACCCTCTCACCAAAGAGGCTCGTCACGTGTATTGGACTCACACAACCCTTCAGCTCTGTGTAGATAGTTCTGTTCCCTCCATGCGCATGCACATATGTGCGTGTAGACCTATAGACACCCAGGCACACAAATTGGGCCTCAGCTTCCTGTTCCATCCCCTTAGCATAACCCCTGCTGCTCTCACTGTGTGTATGTGTTTCTAGCCTACTGCCAGAATGGTTTGGCCAGTGGTGGAGAGAGGTGTCCTGGGACACTGAAGAGGACACTGTCACCTTCGCTTTCAGCACAGGGAGAGCTGCCTCCTTCTCCCAGACACTAATAAAGGGCAGGAAGTCTGCAAAAGCAGCAAACAAATGTTATCATTGCTCCTGAGTTTTAATTGATTTTAATTATACCCGTATCAGATTCTTGGTGCTACTGAGTAGATGTAAGTGTCTCTATAGGACTGTGGATAATGTATATTCTTTAGTTGTTTTTGTTTTGTTTTGTTTTGTTTGAGGGAAAGGTTGGAATAGGGAGAGGGGGTAATTTTTCCTGTTTTCTGTAGGTAAATAAGGCTTTGTTGCACTTTAAGTCATAGTAGATGTCAGAGTGAAATTCACTTTTAATTTATACAGGTTTGCTATATATAGTGCTGCTCCTCTGTTGACAGTTGTACCTAGATTGTATTTGCTTCTTTTTTTTTTTTTTTTTTAAATAGAACTTATTTCCCTTCTCTATGTCTCCCCATTGCATGCAATTTTTCAGTGTCAATGTGGCAAAGAGTTTGTTCAAGGAATGTAATGATTTGTATTTGCTACATTCCCATTCCTGTTTTGTATGTATTATACCAAAAAATATATACGATAAAATTCCACCCAGTTTAATCTATACAAAGGTACATATATAAATATATATATATATAATAAATATAAATTCAAGTTGTGTCTTGTAGGAATGTTCTGTTTCCATCTCATTTGTCTATGCTAACTTGTCAGGTAAGAGTGCATGCTCCCCATGTTTGCTACTGCGTTGTATGCCCAGTCCTTGGAGCTGATTAGTCCAAGCTATGGCAAGAGTTGCTGGCTTGGGTTGATGGACTAGGTTAAAGGTAGAAGCTTGGTCTGGAGGACAGAGCACCAGATAGTGATGTGGGAAACATGGTTATCTTTAACCTGCTTGTGACAAAGTGTTAGGTAAGTCTCTTGTGACTGAGTTTACTCATCTGGGGAAAAAATGGAGATGGAGGGATTTGCATGGTCTTTGTGTTTTTAAAGGAAGCTGAGCAGTGCTGGAAACCTTCCTGAGTACTCAGTCAAAAACATTTTCCAGCCAAAGGCAGGAACTGAAGGGCATTTAGCATTTCAGTGTGTTTTCCTTCCTTTGCACTGCCTAGCAGAGAAGAGTTTTCCTGAGTTGCAGCTGACAGTTTTGTTCATGTCCTTTGCCTACAGGGAACTTTCTGTCCAGGGAGGGTCCCAGTGTAAGGGACAGACTCAGAAGAGCTCACACAGGTGGGTAAATGCTGAAGAAAGACTGTGGGAAGCCAGCTTGAAGCACTGAACCCAGCAGAGTATAGATGAGAACAGTTGCCCACTGCTCCTGGCAGCTGGAGCAGCAATGGGAGCTTACCCCTTGTTAAGCGTCAAACTCAGGTCTTTAAACTCTGGTGCCGAAGCTGAAGTCCTCTCCCACCCATCTCCCTGTGGGATGCGCTCCTGCAGGTGAGGGGGCTGTACCTTGCTTCAGCATTCTCACAGCAGAGTAGTTTCAGGTGAGGTTTTTCCCTCAGGGAACTGGTAAAGGAGTAGCAGACATGGTTAAACACAGTGGGCTGGAGCCCTTGGTGGGGTGGAGCAGTGGAGCTCAGCTGTCTCACTGTGTCCACCACAAACAGTCACCTGGAGATGTGCTGATTCCCTTCACAGCTGTGGCTCTCTGCTGCAAGTGACACGGAAAGTATGTTTTCAGAAGACAAAACTATGGAAGAAGTAAAACAGCACTGCCAGTGTCAGCAGGTCTTGAATGATTTTAGTGCACTGTATTAAAATTTTAGTGCACTGTATTAAAAGGGGAAGAAAGGTTACTGAAGAAAGGGCGGCTCCCCTTTAGGATAGCCTGGAGATGCTGCTACTCTCTTTCCCTTTTGCCTCCCACATAATATTGCCTTCAAGGTTCAACCACTTCCAGGGTCCCTCCTTTTTTTCAGGCAGTTCATTGCTGTTGTCCTTTCCCCCACACTGCCCTTAATTCCTTGTGACTCTTAAATAATGGTAAGTAATAATTTGAGAACATTCTCATAGCTCTGGGAGCACAGGACAGCCCTGTTCATTCATGCACTGGCGTTATCTTATGCACTTCGCTGGGATCAGTGCTGGCCTGGTCAGTTATTATTAGAATAACTTCAGCTTCTCATAGGTCTCTGGAAATGCCACTGCCTTCCCTATGTCCCACAGGGCAACCTCCTCCTTATGTGGGACATGAAAGCAGATCCTTGCCTTGCCCTGCCTTTCTGCAACCCTTTCACTAGTAAAATTCAGGAAAATCTGCATGTTTGATGCAAGCAACTGCTTGTGCATGAGGAACTGCATGGGTTTTACATAGTCTGATGCCTTTAGGCATTGCTTGAATAGTGAATAATGTTCCTCATGCGAGACTGGCTAAAGGGCTAACCAGAACAGGTCTAGCCAGCCAGCCTGACCCAGAGCTGAGTCAGTGAACCAAGGCAGAGCTTGCAGCACAGATCTGTTCTGGCTGACAACAAATTAGCAAAACATCAGGGTAGGAGGAAGGAGAATTTTCTCTGGAGGCAGTGTGAGGCTGGGGTAAGGCACCCAGCAAGCAAAGATACAAACACAATGCTGGTTGTTTTGCTCACAATACAAAAGGGGGTGAAAACCCAGAGATGATCATGACAGTTCTAGAGGACACTTTTAGTCCCCTTTTATGTCATCTGCCTTATCATAGATGTGTGTCTTAATGTCTGTTCCACCTCTAGATTAACAAGCTGGTGTGAGACTTTGCACTAGAACATCATTAGTACAATATTTTAAGATAAACCCTAGTGCTGCAATAGTGCTGCAATTTTCTGAATATTACCTTTGACCCGTGAGCAAACCCACCCATAGGACTGGTACAGATGATGTGGTGACTGCTAACAATGTAGGCTGCAGCTGATGATTTGGTAGGCAACACACTGTCTTCTTGTACAATCACAACCTATAATGCTGAGAATTACAATCCAGGGAACCCCTGTTCTTGTTTAACAAATAATACCCTGAGTTGATGGCCATATCAAGTAATGGAAAAATACAATTCACGTGATCTTAAAAAATAGGAAAACTCAGAAATTCATAAAGCTGTGAAAGTGGTAGCTGCCATATGGTTTAAAAAAAAAAAAGAAAGACAGGACACTATGCAATAGGGATGCTTCTTTGCCAAAAGGTGTGAGAGTGCAAGGCAAAGGAGTCACATGAAACAATGCGTGCAAGTAGAGTTCTGGGTGTCTCAAGCTCCACTAAACCAGTAGCATTCTGCCCAACTAGATTGAGTTACGGATGTGAGAGTAACTCACATCCAGAAGGCTAGAAAGTGGAAATCTGAGGTGTTAATGTAACATCCAGAGCATGAGTTTGAAAATGGGAAAACAGCTAGAAAACTTAATAGCTGGCATGGGTGGTGTGGGGACATTTGGAGTAATTCCATCACCATGAGACTTTGAGCTGTTAACCCACAACCAAAGTTATAAAAATGCTGACAGCAGCAGGTCTTACGTGACCACTGACTCACAGGGGCAGGGAAGGAAGAAGAGCTGGAAGACAACAGCCTGAGAAACTCCTCCTTCTCCCCTGAGCGCAGTGAAAATTGCTCGGCTGATTTTCTAAATGGTTTAAATAAAGACAATCTCCAGTTAGGAGAAATGGAGAAATGAGCATAAATTAAAACCACATGAGGTTCTTTTAAATCACGTTACTTAGAGAGCATGTTCACCACCTCCCTCCCCATCTGTATCTGCTGCTGTGACCTGTCCCACCTGCTCCAAGGATTCATGGGCCAGCTCAGAAACAGCCAGGCCCAGCTGCACAACAGCAGCTCCTATTGCTAAAAAAAGCCCAGTGTTGCGAGGGAAGGTGTGATGAGGAGAAAGCCTGCAGAGAGCTAAGGGAGACACACCTTGGGTGCCCTACCAGCAATGGTAGCCTCACAAACATGCACTCATAACACAGATGGTGTGTTGGCTAGCTGTCAGAAGCCCACCCAGCCAACCTGTCACTCCCCCTCCTCAGAAACACATGGAGAACACAAGGTGAAAAAAATCACAGGTCAAGATAAAAAGAGAGAAATGCCAGTTAACCTGACACACAACACAGCCTTAACCTGGGGAAAACTGACTTAAATTTATTGTCAATTAAAACAGCTTTGGATGGTGACAAACAAAGACAACAATTAAAACACTTTCCCCTTTGTCTTTTACCTGGGTACAAGTTCAGTCATAGAATCACAGAATGGTTTGGGCTGGAAGGGACCCCAAATCCCATCTAGTTCCAACTCCCTGCCATAGGGATGCCACCCACTAGATCAGGTTGCACAGGGCCTCATCCAACCTGGCCTTGAACTCCTCCAGGGATGGGGCATCCACATCTTTGGGCAGCCTGTGCCAGGGCCTCACCACCCTCTCTCTGAGTGAAGAATTTCCTTCTAACCTCTAGTCTAAATCTCCCCTTTTTTAGTTTAAAACCATTCCCCCTTGTCCTAACATTATCTACGTGAGTAGAGTCTGTCTCCATCCTTTTTATAAGAACCTTTTAAGTATGAATGGCCGAAATGAAGTCTCCCCGGAGCCTTCTCTTCTCCAGGCTGAACAACCCCAGTTCTCAGTCTTTCTCCATAGGAGAGATGCTCTAACCCTCTGATCATCTTTGTAGCCCACCTCTGGACTCGCTCTCACTGATCAATGAACCTCTTTGGCACTCTTTGGACCACTATGGGCCTCTTTGGCCGTCTGTTACCCTCAAAGACTCTCCAGGACACAAGGACATTTAATGATTCTTGGACTTTCTAAGACACTCTATGAAAATCACTCTGTGATGCTCTAGGTTGCTCTGTGACACTTGATAACTCTTGAGGATGCTCAGTGACATGCCATGGTTCTCTGTGGCTCTCTGTGACAGTTTAAGAATCCCAAGGACACCTTAGAAGGCTCTGTGACACTGACACGGTGACTTATTTTACTGTGTGACACTATTCTTTTCTATCACACTGTGATGCGCTGTGAAAAATCTCTGACACTGTGACACTATGAAACTTTGAATCCAAGAATCTTTGGCAGTATTCCTCTGTGAGACTCTGTGACATTCTATAACCTATGTGCCTGTGATGCTCGATAACTCTGTCACTCTGAGACACTTGAGGACACTGTGAGTCTCTACGACACATTGAGACTCTGACTGTGGTAGTCTGCGTCTATTACAATCACTGACACTCTGCAATGGTTTGCCACTTTATCACACTGTGACTGACACGCTAAGACACACTAAGACATATATGATTGACTCTCTGACATAAGAACCTATGGCAACCCATATCATTGTGACACTCTGTGTCTCTTTTTGGGCTCTCCAAGGCTTTCTATGACAATCTTCACAACTTTATGGCACTGTGACACTATGGGATGCTAATGAAACTCTGTGAAACTGGCATTCTGTGGTTCCCTTTGACTCTTAATTAACCCCAAAGGTTAATTTCCTGCTTTCTTCCACCAGACTAGCAGTTGCTGCTACAGCTTTAATGCATTCAGGCTATCCTCTGGAAACTGGGCCCAGCAGTTTAAACAAATAAGCCCCTGGTTGCTGCTTATCCCCCAATCCTGGGTCAGTACTCCCAGTGCTGCTCCCCGATCCACAGTAGCAAAGAGATAAAAGGCTTCTTTAATGTGGGAAGAGCTAAGATTGGTGCTCTCATTAAGCTCTGCTTCAATTTTTCTA
Source organism: Netta rufina (assembly GCF_964035555.1). NCBI lineage: Eukaryota > Metazoa > Chordata > Aves > Anseriformes > Anatidae > Netta > Netta rufina. The sequence continues at coordinate 790,877 of NC_140140.1, forward strand.
TTAACTCCTTTTCCTTTTCTGTCCAATCATGTATATAAGGCTCCCCCCCAATAACTTAAGATACAGCCCTTTTGTTTTCTGAGCATATGCTTCTATCCATAATTGACAATACTGCATTAACCCCACAAAACTTTCTTAGTTCTTTCTTAGTTTTACGGTAGGGGTAGCTCAACAATTTCCTGAAACCTCTCTGGATTTATTCTTCGTTTTTCCTCAGACACTTAGAAGCTGTAAATGCTTGTCTTCTTTTTCCACATATTGTGATTTATTTTTCAATACTCTCAAGCTCTGTTTTCCCAGAAAGTGTAATGTTTTGTTATTGGCTTCTTTCACAACTGTTTTCTCCTGTTCTGACAATAAAAGCTCACCTGCATATTGTAACATATACACCCCCTCCAGAGGCTGGAATTGCTCCAAAATCTGTTCAGTGACTCTGTAAACCCTGGAGGTAAAACTGTCCATTGTATTGTTGCCTCCACCCCGTTTCAGAGTCTTTCCAATCAAAGGCAGATATAACTTTTCTCTCAGGGTCTGAGCACACCCTGTTAATAACACTGTTATTCCAGTCTAAAAACTTACTATTTGAATGCCCAATCTTGTAATCAAATCCCTTCCCAACAAGTTAGTCCCTGCCTTGGGTACATACAATAATTGCTCTGTGATTGTTTAATCCCCTAGTCTCAGCATGGTATCCCCCCAAAATAGCACTGTTATTCCAGTCCCCATCACCTTTAGAGTTTCATTAGTTAATTTAAGCCCTGATACTTTAAGGGCCAGTGATGACCCAGCTACCCCAGGTTTATGTGGCAAGGGCCACAAGGGTGCCGTTATGTTGCTGGGCCACCAGGTGCAGGGTGGGTGTCAGGAAAAGGGTTTGGTGTTGGGCTGAAGGGGCTATGTGGGCTGATCCAGCTCTGATGGCTGCTACCTGTGCCTGTGTCACGGCTCCCCAGCTCCTCCATCTCTGTGACACTGTGCGATGGAGCCATCCTGGGACACAACCACGGCAGGTGTCAATGCCACAGGGCAGTCATGCTGCTGTACACATCTGGGAACATCAGTGTCCAGCAGAGAACCCAGCTGGCTGTGAATGTGGCAATATGTTCACTATCATCCAGGTATCCCAAGAAGATGGGGGTGCTTATGCCTGCTGGGAATAAATCTGACCCCAGCAGGTCGGACCCAGGAGGTGTTTTTGGTTTGTTTTCTGTTTCTTACTTCCCTAGCTTGTTAGCAATAAGCAATAAATTTCTTTAATCTCCCTCTAATGAGTCTGTTTTGCCCGTGATTATAATTGTTGAGTGATCTCCCCATCCTTATCTCAACCCTTGAGTCTTTGTCATTGTATTTTCATCCCATTTTCCTTTGAGGAATGAGAGAACAGTTGTGGTGGAGCTCAGCTGCCCACCTGAGTAAAACCACCACATCCAGAGCATTCAGTTTTACTTCTGGAGAGACTGGGAGCTGGTAGGGGTTGTACAGCCAGGAGGCAGTGTGGCCACCTTTGTGCCAGTCCATGTGATAAGGCAGCATAGAGGCACATATCATCCGTGGCAAAGTCATACACCTTGGCACAGTCCAGCAGCATCTGGCTGAGGGACAGCTCCACGTTCCTGGCATCTTCCTCGTCCTCAGTGCCAGGACACACTGGGTTGGATGGCAGGTCAGAAATTGTGAGTAGGAGGATTTCCCAGCAAGCAGGGGCATGGGAAGTGGAGGTAGATAGGAGCCCTTGGGGGTTCCCTTTGTTCCCTGTCATTTTTTTATCCCTCTTTAGCACAGGAGTTCCCCAGCATGTCCCAATGTCCACATCTGTTTGCCCTGGGAGCCCCTTGTGTATCCATTTTGTCCTCTTTGGTTCCCTGTTGCCTCCCTGGGAGTCCTTTGCTCTGGGAACTCCCTGGCTCCTCCCAGAGGCCCCCCTTTTTTCACTGGGACCCCAGTGCCAGTGCCTCCCTGTGCCCTTTAGCTTACACCCAGTACACCTGGCCCTGGGAGATGCGGTCCTGATCATTCTGGGGCTGGTTGTGACTGAGGCCATGCAAGGCCACAGGCACACCCCACGACAGCTGCCCCCACCCCGGGGTGGGACACACTCCCCCTGACCTCAAGGAGAGGCCACCTGGGGTGGAGGGGCCAGCATGCACTCAGCACAGAGAGACCCCTTTAACTGGTGTCCTCCCAGCTAGGGCCAGTAACACTAGGATTGATACTAGGATTTTCCTTCAGGTTCTTTATGTTGAAGAAATAAATCAGCCCCTCCCCATTCCGCTGCCTCCCGTGGGATGGGCAGGGACCAGGGTGCCCCAATGGCAGGAGGTGGGGGAGTCCTGGGATGTGTCTTAATAAGCAGTCTCCAGCTGTGCTGACTTCCATTGCTCACATTCATTTATTATTTTAAAACACTGACAAAACACATCACATCACGATCTATATATATAAATTTATTTTTATATAGTTATAAATTTATATATATAAGACCTTTAAACTTCTGTGTACTCAGGACACAAAGTTTGGGATAGCTTCACTGGCTACAACAAAAGTATTTTTGTTATGAAAACACAAAAAGGGGAGGTGCAAATATCAAAAATGCTGAAAAATAAAAACGAGTGCAAAATGAATGAAAGTGCAAAAAGGCTTCATCATAGTCACGCTCTTTCCAAAACATACCCCTCTTTTTCTCCTCCCAAGAAGGAAGGGGTGGATCGGAGGGACAGAGCTGTGCTGCAGCGCTTGGCTATTTCCCTCTCCTGTGCACCAAGGGGTCACCACAAAGAGGTTGAGGACTCAGGAACAGAAGAACAGAAGAGCAGAAGCATACAAGTTGTGTTTCTCTCAAGGCTCCCTCCTCTTCTCCAACTCCAATCATTGCACTCGAGTCCCCGACTGCCTCTGCAGGAGGCAGCTGCCCTAAGCCATACAAACTTGGTCTCTGGCAAGACAGAAAGCTGCCACCCTCCTTGCTGAGCTTCAGGCTGGCTGCTCTCAGAAATGGAGACCTCAGCCTCGCACCATCACACTGCGTTTCCACAAGGAAAATCCCTTCTCAAGAGGATCCAACCATCCCCACCCACCCAGAGCCACTTGTGGAACAGCTACCCCAGAAGATGCCTTGTGCCTGAGGCCAGTGTTTGGTGGGACATCCCACATGGCTCCAGCAGGAACAGGAATGATGGGAGCACAGGCGTGGGGAGCCTCACGAATAGATTTGACTTCAAAAACCCTTCGTTGATTTAGAAGCTTTCGCTGTCGTCACAGCTCTCAGGAAGGCCCCAGACCTGTGTTGACCCACTTCAGTCCCTGTGTTGACTCCAGCTTCTCAGTGACAGGGCAGTGGATGTTCCTGCAAGGAGTCTCATTGGACAAAAAGGAAAGGAAACTTTGGTCCTTCTGCCTTGGTCACAGCTGCCCTTGATGCTCCCTGAAGAGGGCCTCCTGGTCAATGCTCTGTGGAGACAGAGGTCTTGCAAGGCCAGGGGTGCAAGTGAACTTTCCTTCTCCTGGCTTCCTTCTTGGGACCAGAGACAACTTCTGCTCATGGAGAATGTGTTGCCTGAGACCCTGGGCTGGGGTCTGCCACCGCCATGGCTTCAGAGACCATCACAATAAAACAGCATCACACCAACAGTGGAGGACATGATATTGTGATTTTCCACACTGGTACCCACAAACACCCATCCACATGTACACACAATACTTTGGGTTTGGTTTCCTTTTTAAAGGAAACCTTATAAGAGTTAACAGCAAATAGCCCTTGACCATCTACAAACCCTATAACTCTTTCACCTAAAACAACCCAGAAGATTTGTACCCAAAGGGCTGAGAGTAGACAGCCCAAGAGGCTGAAGAACTGGTGTTCAAGCAGCAGACAAGTCTGTGCAGCAGAGACCCTCCCCTTTCAAGTGGGGCTGGTTTTCCTGACAGCTGCTCCCTGGGCAGAGCTCAGACCCCACAGAGGCTGGGATCCAGCTCTGCAACCAAACCCCACAGCCAAGGGAAAGCACTTCTGCAGACCTGCCAAGGGAAAGCACCTCTCTGCAGACCGGTTTGGGGCTGCTTGCTTAGAGGGAGGTCAGAAGAGCCCAGGTGAGGCATTATGCCATTGGCATAGCTTCCTGCTGATGCTGAAGGCTGGCACAGTACAGAGCACACACCTCTGCCTGTTTGCCTGCTGCCCAGGCAGAGCATGGCTCAACCACATGCAACAGAGCAAGAGCTGATGGCGTTGGTTGTGCCTGGTCTTGAAAGCTTTATGGCTCCTCTTCCCCTTCAGCAAGGATCTTCTGAACTCACCACTACCTCTGCTTCCCAGGGCAGCCCTGTGAGAAACAAGGCGTTCCATCATTCACACTGGTTTCAGATCTGACACTCCTCTCCTAGCACCCAGTGACAGTGCTTAGTCCCTTCTCCAGCAGGAGGAATGGCTTTGCATAAGGGAAGGGAGTAGATGAGAACAGGATGTTCATAAGTTGATTCCTTACAAGCCCAATAACCACATCCTATGCAAGAGTAACGAGCCAAGCAGGAACCATTCCAGATCACACCTGGAGATGTCTCAGCAGGGCTTGCATGAAGAGTCCCACAGCTGAAGGTCCTCGGCCTGCTCCTCCTCGCCCCTAGCACGCGGTGGCCCAGGAAGACACTCCCCCATTAGCTGAAGAGACCACCTTCAGGACCATTTTCTGTGAATCAAAGGTGACTAGGAGTAACTGTGGGACCCAGTTTTTCTTTCCTACTCACCCTCTCTCCACAGCTGGCCACACCACAATGCTTGAAAAGGTGAAAGAAAGTGAAAAGGGAAAGGAGAGGGAGAGCTAACTCAAACCCAAGCATTGACAAAATAAATACATGGACTAGTTTCAAGTCCTGCATAAAGAACAAGCAGCAGACTTTTCAAGAGCAGGTCAAATGTGACCCCAAATATTCAGTAACAAAGAGTCAAAATGCTACATTTCCATGGGAATCCTAGAACAGATTGACCCACGTGTAACAGTGGCTTCCAAGGCAGTTCTGCTCCAAGAGACATTGCTAGGGCACTTACCAAGACCCTTAATCTCTGTCTTTGGACACTGGAAAAGAGGAAAAAATGTTTTGCTATGGCATGTCATTTTTGGGAATGAGAAAGAAGTGGATGTGGGACTTGGATAACATCACTATACACTACGGAGAGCCCTTGGGTTGGGTAGCTGCCCTCCAGCACTGCACTGCCACACCACTGCTCCAGCAGCACCCACAGGATAACAAAGTACAGTAAGTGCAGTGTGGGTATTACAGGGCTCATCCCTGGTACCTGGGAACACACGGAATATCTGACTGTACCAGGAATCTCCTCCATTGCAAGGGAGAGTTACGTGGGCATTTCCAAAGTGCTTGCACCCTTGTTGGAAAGGTGCCATGTTACTAAAAGGACGGACAGAAGGACGGAAGGATGGACAGAAGGAAGGAAAAAGTTAGCTGCTGGCTTTCTTTTGGTTCGAAGAGAAGGAATCTATAAGATAGCAGAGGACTCTGCTCTTCACACAGGAAAGCCTGGGGGCCTCTCAAGGGCAAAAAAGGGGGAGAAGGCAGCTTGACAGGATCAAGTCAATCAAGTGTTAGGTCAGAGGTTGGACTCGATGATCTTGAGGTCTCTTCCAACCTAGAAAATCTGTGATTCTGTGAAGTCAGGAATGCTTTAGGAACCAAGCCCTGATTCAGCCTACAGATACTTTTTGCCCTTGGCAGTGGTCTCAGCTCTAGGAAGGGCCTTGCTCCTAATCACAGAACGGCTCGGGTTGGAAGGGACCTTTAAAGATCATCTAACTCCATACCCCCTGCCATAGGCAGGGATGCCACCCACGAGATCAGGTTCACCAAGTCTCCAAGTGGGCCAAAGCAGGCCTGACTCTCCTTCACAGAGGATTTTTTAATTGCTGCAGGAGGGAACAAATTAACCAAACATTGTTTCTCCCAGAGCCACATTGTCGAAGACAGCCTGAAGTGCAAGTGGAAATGGAGCTTGTTCTGCATCCACCCAGCCCTGACCCCATGGATTTACTGCATTACAGTAAAGAGGAACAAAACACAGATGCTGGTCATGGGCAGAGCTGCAGCCAGGAAACACTGCTCCCAGTGGGGGAAAGATGGGCCGCTGGTTCCCAGTGTGGTGAAGGGGCAAAGCAAAGTTATCATCTAGTCTCAAGTCACAAGATTTCAGATAGGAAAAGGCAAAGTGAGCAGAAGCTCCTTGGGAGCATCCAAGTCCTCTGAGAGGAACACACTGAGAAAAAAAAAATCTCTCTCACCACTCTCTCATCTCTCTCTCTCTTAAGCCACCCTTATCTCGGTGGCTTAAGCTGTAGTGCCAGTGCCCAGCTGCTACAACCTCCACACTGCTCCGCCATCCCTGAACACACCCGAATAGGTGCAGTCATAGCAGGACATTGGGGCAGCATTCGCACTGCGGCAGGCTAATCCCACATCCACCTGCTGCCTGTGTATCCACCCCCAAGGCTTGTGGTCAGCCTGTACCCAGCACTGGAGCAGAGAGGCAGCGTGGAGAGAGAGTGAGGGAGAAGACGGGAGATGGACCAGTGGGAGAGCATAGATGCTGCAGGACACGACAAGCTGCGGGCGGTCAGGGGAATCTCTGTCCTGGCCAGACAGTTTGGCAGCACCAGTGCTGAAGGACGGTCCCAGCGGGGCAAAGAAAAGTCATTTTAAGGTGTCATCAGCGTTCTTGAACATGAGGATGGCATTGTAGATCTTGAGTGCTGGGCCCAGCTTAACACTCATAATCTTGACGATGTCAGTCTGAGTCAGCAAGAGGAATGCTTCGCCGTCAATCATCTGGAGTGGAGAGCAGGGACAGAGGTATTCACCAACAATCCAGACTGTGATCTCCCAGAGGCAGAAAGCGCAGTTATTCTCTGGGGACATGCACAGCTACATTCACAGCCCTTGGTGGGCTGCCACAGCAGCATTCCTGTTCACAGGGAGCAAGGCAGAGGCCACCCACGGTGCTCCCACACTGCCCCAGATAAGCCAGAACTCATGCACCCGGAATCAGGGCAGGGATAGGGAAAGGCCCATCCAGGGGCTGGCCCAGGCGATCCCGTTGGAGCTGGCCCAGGCTTTGGGAACAGGACAGCCAACAGGCAAGCCACTCCAGGCAAACACCAAGCCATTCCCTGCTCCAGGCCCCAGCATGGATAGATGCTGCCCCCAGCTTGGCTTTGCATGCTGAGCACCCTTAAAGCACGGGGGCCATATATTAACAGGCTAGGACATTTGCTGTACACAGCGTGTCTGCGATCAGCCTTCCCTAGGTGTATAGCACATGCTAGAAGACGTTCCCTTTGTGTGTCTGTCCACAGAGGGGTCTAAAAATCATGAACCTCCTTGATGGACAGCAGCGTTGCCAAACTGATTTGTTGGTGAGAGAATGCAGGAGGGGAAAGATGCATGGATGTGGATTAAGCAGTTTCCCTCAGGAGGCAATGATGCTACCAAGACTGCAGCACCATGCTCCCTACTACCCCATCGCAGCCTCCTCAGAGGGTTCATCCCTCACCCATGCAGCACAGAACATGGTAGCAGGAGTTAGGGGTCAGAATCTCCCTCCTGTTATCCTCTGCACAGGCAGACAGCTACACACTGGAATGCAGCATGGGAATCACTGCCAGGTGGGGGACATGCTCTAATCATCTAGTGGCAGAGCTGCTGAAGGAAACAGCACTGGCCAGTTCTTCCCTCCCCTGTTGGCAAACAGCTGTCATTGGCTGCCTGCACTCATCCTCCAGCCCTTCTCACCTCATCCTTGAAGAGTTTGGCTTGGTCCTCACAACCTGTCAGAGTCTGAACAAAGCTAAAAACCTGGAATAAACAGAGAGAAATGTCAAGATGGAAGCAATGTTTCTGGCTGCAGACACCCTACAAGCCCACATCCTCATTTCCATAGAAGCATTTTTGGCTCCTGCAAGGTAACGTGCTTGTTAGGGCAAAGTGCTGCAGTTGCAGCACTCTCCCATGCCTAGAGATCGCTCTTGGACCAAGGCATGGGTGTCAGCTTTCTCCAACCCCAGAGTAGCAAACGTTACAGCCGTTCTATCTTCAGTAAGCCATCTTTAGCACAGCAAGATGATTCCAGCAGAGGGGCTGGATGCACACAGAAGGTTAAAATGGAAATAAGGCAGGGCTGTCTGCTGGGGCTGCCTCTCCAATGCCAGAGGCCAGCTACACAGGCCTCAAGAACAGCTGTTACAGATGCCAAAGAAAGTGAATGAAGGTGACAAGGAAGAATCAGATGTAAAGATTTCTTCAGAGGAGACACAGGAAAGTGACTCCTTATTTGCAGTCTACAGTTTTGCATTGTTGCTGTTTTACTTAGAAAAGATGAAACTGACTTCTTTGTAAAACTGCATCATGCTAAACGAAGAGACTGCTGCTTACCTTCACCTGCCTGCCCTGCTAATGTCACATTCAAGTCAAGCTAGAATCTGGTAGTTGTACATGTACTCCCAGCAGCTGCCTTAAGGGCAGGTGACTGGCAGCTGTCCACACTGTATGCCACAAGGGGCACTGTCTTGATAGCCTAGGGAAGAGGCCACTAAAGCCCTTCTGTGCCTGGTAACATGTACCATGGCACTGCACAGCCATCTGGAGTGCTCCCAGTCATGCCAGTGGTTTAGAAACCAGCACACAACCTCCAAAACTGCCTTACCTCATCGATGGTCCACTTGGCCACTGTGGTTGCTGTGATGCCAGCCACCCCTGGCAGGAGTTTGCAATGCTGTTCCCAGCAGAGTGACAGAGAGCGGTCAGGATGGGCAGACAGGGCAGACATGAAGAGCGACTGGTGCATACTGTCTGAAGAAATAGCTGGCAATAAAAATGCAAGGTGTGACACAAGGAAAAGCAATGAGAACATCCCATCCCATTCTACAAGCCTTGGAGAGGACTGTTCAGGGACAGGCCTGGGGCTAGGAGAAGATGGTCTCACGGGTCCAAGTTATCAAGAGCTAGTGGTTGTCCCTTGAATTAACAGGAGAGTAATGCATCAAAGGCTTCAGTTTGGTGGGATTGCGGATGGTAAGGGAAGAAGTTCAGCAACAAGCAGCTTGACTTTGCCTTGTTCTCACCACTTTCACTCTGTTTTCTGTACTGTACTAAATTTCCAAGCTAAATTTCACACCAGAATGCCACCCCTTGTCATTCAGACAATTTCAGGTTTTTAACAAAGCTATAAGCCCTTGTCTCTGCTCCAGTGAACCAATGACAACTTCCAAGAAGAGATCTTCATTCAATCCCAGTACTAGGGTAAACACCAGGCCAGCCCATGGTAAAGCTGATACTGGCTAGAAGAAGTAACTTTCCACCTGAGAGCCATTTACCGTCTTACGTTGATCATCAGAACTAAATGCCAAACAAGTACTGTTGTTCATCAACGGTTTCTGTACTATAGCAGTAATGTGGCACCTCACACTGAGGTTCTGGGGTACAGCATCCATAGGATGAAGGCACAGGTCTGGATAAGACAAAGTGCCGAGAAAAATGCACTGCCACAGAGAGAGGGTCCTAATTCCCTATCCTATAGCACGCAAAGATTCACAGATATAAATCAAGAGAAGTGACAAGGTACCCAGCAGAACTCTGGTAAGAGGCATGGACATCCCTTCTCAGATGGTTGGCTTTGAAATCATGAGCTCTACACAGCCTCTCAGCTTTGTGCTGACCTCTGCAAGGTCTGACTGAGTGAGCCAAGGAGAGACCTGCCTCTGCTAGCCACCACCTTGTCTCCCCTAGTCTCACTTTTGCTCTGAGAAGACACAGTGGCAGAGGAACACACTTACTTTGGAAGTCTTCCTGCTGGATCTTCCGGTACTTTGGAGGTCGCCCTCTAAAGAGACAGGAAAACTGATTTCCAACTGGGTTGGGACTGGCCCAAGTGCCCTTCTCCACACTGCACAGAGCAATGCCTTGGCAGTAGGAGTAAGGATTACCTCTCAGACTCTGGTAAAAAGGGTTGACAGCCAGTAACACAAAATGTGTTACAAAAAATGAGGAGAGGTGCCTGAGGTGACCCAAGAGAGCTGCAATAACAAATGCCAGCTGTCTACGAGCATGCTGCCCCACAGGCAAGGAGCCTCTCCAGCTCAGCCATCCATCCTAGGGATGCCAAGTGTAGCACAGGTGCCCCGCACTGCTGCATAGGGCTTGCCAGGCGTGGCCCTACCTCCCGTGGTGCCGGGATTTCTTCCGCTGAGGGAAGCCCATCAGGTTCCTCTTGCGAGCTGAGGCCTCAGTGTCAGACAAGTCTGCCTTGAGTCTGCCCTGGTTCTTCTCTGCCAGTGGGCACCCTGAGAGGCAGTAGTGGGCTGTGAATCTTCCAGTCACATGTCCTGACCCATCACAGCCTGGTGTGGGGCACTTCCTAGGGAGCAGACAGGGAGGCAAGAGTGGGCATGGGGCAGGGCAGGGGTGAAGCCACCTGGTGGTAGGGCCACACTTCCACCCTCAGCCGCAGGAAGCCATAGTCCAGGCCGTACAGACAAGTGTAGTACAGACTTGCTGAACAAATTCCCTAGTCTAGGGTGCGATGTGCACTGGCTCACAGGGAGGGCAAACCTAGCTCCTCCAGGTACAAACACCTGTCCTAACAGCTCTGCTGCCATCACAGCCACCCTGTACAAGTCACCAGAATGCTAATCAAGTAGGTCAGTGGGGTTTATAAGATTTTCCATCCTCCCTTCCTTGCCCCCACAGGCATCCAGACTAGCCTCAGAGTAAGGACAAAGCATGTGTTATGACTGTGGACAGTAGAGAAACCCTCAGGAGCCAGATCTGCCTCTCTAATCCTCAAGTACTCTCTGCTGTAGTCACTCCTCTGCTCTGATGCCAGCCTGCCATGCTGGGATCAGCATTACATCAGTCCCAATTTCCCCTAAAAAGGGTCATGCAAGCAACTGACAAAGCCCTGAGGGATATGCAACGTCCCCTCTCAGTACTTCCCAGCTTACAACCTCACAGAGAAAGGATATCCGTGAGGGCTGGGAGGAATATCATCCTCAAAGCCATGTTCATCCATCAATGTTCATCCATCCATGAACAGTGTCTTAAAAGTATGTAGGGGCTGTCCCCTACAAGGCCTATATGACCCCTTGGCAGATGGGCATGAAAAATGTCCCCAGGAGCTATAGGGGGACACAGGGCATGCACAGGTGGGGACGCACCAGTTAGTCAGGAGTTCCCCTGGTAGCGGGCTCCTGACTGTCTCACAGGCTTGGCCCAGAGAAAGCAAGAGCTGGCTCCAAGCTGGAGGCAGAGCCAAGCATGGGCTGGGTGCAGGGGCTGGTTGCTGACAGTTGCAGGGGTGCGTGGGTGCAGGGGAGCAGAGGAAGGCCCAGGCACAGGGCTGGCATGGGAGCCCTGCCCCTCTGAGCTGAGCTGGGGAGCTCACCTGTGGTGAAAGCTGTATTTGGAGCTCTTGGTATGAGGCATGTTCTTGCAGCCCAGGGTTGGGCAGCCCCCATGGGAAGAGGAGGCTGGTTCCTTTGGCCCTAGACCAGAAGGAGAACAGGGAACACACTGTTGTGGCCATAACCCCAGGCAGAGCCAGGGATCTGGGCTCCCTGCCTGTGCCACACAGGAAGGATTTTCCCAACCCTGCAGTAATAGCCCTTCCTCCCTGCCCACCCTTGGCTAGCACCACGGCTGCACCCTCCCTTTTCTGCATATGGACAGGTGATGGTGACAGTGGGGATCTGGCACACTTGGGCCCTTGTATGAGGGGATGCCCAGACCCAGAACTTACTAAGAGGAGGCTGCAGTGGGTGCCCAGTTTTTGAGCACCAGCCTATGGGGTGGATGTCCGGATGATCTGCATCAATCCAGAAATCATACACATGGCTCCAGCCGTCAAAATGGATCTGGGGAGATAAGTAGAGAGGTCACCCTTCAAACTTCAGGGCACCTCTCTGAGGAGCTCTGGAGCCTTCCAAGCTGACAGCAAGAAGCAGAGCAAAGCTGAACTGCAACACAAGACTGCTCCGCTCCTGGAACCAGGCACTGGGACCTGCCATCTTACACACTGCGTGCTTCCACAGACCTCTATACAAATTGCCATTGTAGCTGGCAGTGGGTGGGGAAGGGCAGGAGCAAGCCAGCACAGTGCCTGGACACAGGCACTTGAGACTCAGACATTGAGTCTCCAGAACCCACCTTTATCCTATGATCTTCCACATCCTCCACACTAGCCACTCGGATGAAGGAAGGAGTTCTTCTGTCCACTGCCTCCAGCTTCATATTGACCAGGAAGCCATGGGGTGGGCGCTGGGACAAAGAAAAGCCCAGGTCAGCAGGTTCCATGCTCCAGGTTCACATGACTCTCAGAGGCTGATTTGGTGTCCCAGCAGCAAATGTGTTCCTAAAGCCTAGCTCCTAGCCCTGTCCCTTGTTCTGTCCAGGTAAGAGCCACTCATGGTGAACACGAGGAGAGAGTGAGGACAGCCCTCTGTGATCTGAGCTGTGTTTTTAACAAGATGGGAAATCTTTGCCCCAGGGAAGAAGGCCTTCAAGAGACACATTTGGGGCATTTATAGCACAGCTGCACTTGGCTGGATACATCTGCTGTTGCAGCAATTGGAGACAACTATCAAGCAACCTCAAATGATTTCCTACCACAGAGCTTCTGTCTAGCAAGGGTGATGGTCGTATTTCCCATTTTTCTCAGTTTTGAACTATTTGCCCAGGATAGCTCTGACTTCTGAACTTAGACTGTATATCCAGATCCCAGGCCTGTGGCAGGAGAATACTAAATATCATTTTACTTTTCATAAAAGTGAAGACCTGACAATGGAGAAAACCTGAATTCCTGCCCAGGCACAATGGAGCAGACAATGTGGTACTCACCACTTTAAAGGCCCAAGCTGGAACAGCAGATGCTCCAGTTTCTTTTAAGTACTTTTCCCAGATGAAGTTGTCAGGGTCAGGATAATCTAGAAAGGGGAAGATACAGAAGGTGAGACACAAACTAGAAGACATCAAGTATCCCAGAATGTACTACTGCCTCGAAGGACCAACCAAGCCTGTGTCAGGCATGTGGGAATCTGAGAGACATTGAGCTGTGCTACTATTTCCTCGTGGACCATAAAACCCAGGATGAAGGGAAGCAGAAACATTTGGGCCTGCATATATAGCTTGTCTCTTCCTGCCCTCTCCTTGTGGCCCGACACAAACACCATGCTGTACCTGAACACACGTACAAGAACCTCAGCTGTGACTTTGCTGAAGGAAACTGCCCGGGCCTGCAGGCAAGCACAGACCACAGGGTTTGAGCCCCCAGGCACTCTGTCCCACCCTAGAAGGCCCATCTCTGAGATGATGCACCAGTGAAGTCTGCATTCCCCAGCCATCAGCTCACCTTGAGGAGGTGTGAGGGGTTTGCCATGCTCCTGACACCATCCGACCGGGTGGATGTATGGACTGCTGGGGTCACACCTAGAAGACACACCTGAACTCTTATACAGGACTGAAATACCTGGCTCACCACTGCCAGACCATGCAGGCTTCCAGGGTCCTGAGCAGGCCTGCCAGCAGCACAGCCAAGACCTACACCACCAGCAAAAGCCCCTGCAGAAACGAAGGCTTTGTACAGCACCCTTACCACTGAATGACCCAGGCCCTAGCAGAGGGCTATTGTGGAAGTACACAAGCTCACTGGAGCAGGACACAAATGCACCCTGGGTGCAAGCCCTGCATCAGAGCTACCCAGAGAAAGCAATCCCATGGGGAGGGAGATATGCCATGCCTTTCAGAGGTCAGAGCAGTTGGATCTGGGCAACCTGGGAGGCTCACACCCTGGTCACAGCTTCAAGTACACCACAGAACACTCGAGGACATAGCATTCAGCAGACATTGCTTGTGCCCCACACCAGTGAGCAAGGAGCAGTCACAGACAGAAACTGCTGCAGCCTCACACCTCCTTGTACTGCAAAGTTAGAGAGAATATCAGATAGCTTCAGCCACAAAGCAGGAAGCAGAACTGTTCTCACCCCTTCTTGTGCTACTTGACCTTAATTGGCCTCAACTGGGACACCTCCCCAGTCACACACACCAAGTCAAACAATTACCCATCCATCAGCCCATGGCTTGTGATCAGGCCTGTCTTATCCCCGTGTTAACCAGAAGACCATGGCAATGGCCCAGAAGGTGACACTGGATAGGTGAAATTTGTACCCCAGCATAGGTGGGTGACCCCCTGCCTCACAGTCTCATAATGTTCTCAAGTTGTGCCAGGAGAGGTTTAGATTGAATATTAAGAATTTCTTCATGGAGAAGGGGTTTAGAGGGCATTCGAACAGGCTGCCCAGTTAAGTCATGGAGTCCCCATCCCAGGACATGGTTTAGTGACAGGGCTAGGTAGGTCAGGTTGATGGGTGAACTTGATGATCTTAAAGGTCTTTTCCAAACTACATGATTCTATGATTCTAACTAGGTCACTGGTAGTCTGTCAGCAGCAGCATGCTTGTGGTATCAACATATGCTTTCTAGAGCACCTCATCCCTCTTGCTGAAGCAGCAGCATGGTGTCTCCCTGGCACTGGAACCCCAGAAGCCTCTGTGCACTTACCAGTAGTCGTAAGTATCATCCCAGTTGTCAAAGTGCACCAAAAAGCGATTGTCCACCACATCAGTCACTGTGGCAACACAGATCAGGGAAGGATTCATGCGGTCCACAGCCTCAAGCTTCATGCCCACCTCAAAGCCTGGAGGAGCCTCGTGCTGGGAGGAGAGAGGGGCAGGTTTCTTTCACAACCTAGATTGCAGCGCACTTGTTACTGCTTACCTTGCCCACTGCAAAAGGGCACATGCCCCAAACCAGATCTCTGGCTTCCAGGAAGGCCCAGGACCACTCAAGGTCCCAGAAGAGCAGTGCCCTCCTGGGCACACAAGAAAACAGGCAGAGGGTAAGTAACTCAGCCTGGTGATAAAAATAAAGAGGAAAAAGGTCTTCAGACCCCCAGGATCTCCTATAAACAAAGAGAAAAGCAGCCTCCAACTTACACTGATTCAGATTTAGCATTACATTTGTAGTCATGCTCCCCCAGTGGTAGCAGTTACTAATGCCCTAGGCTTTGCAGAAAGAGGTGGGACAGTGCCCTGCATCCTACCTTACCTTTAATACTTGGATCCAAAACCTGTGCAAAACACTATCATGCATGCTAGTGGGATTGTTGCAGCAAATATATCCCCACCTTCCAAGGAACCCATTGGTCAAGGAGGAGGATTTAGACACAGTAAATAACTTGAACAGACTGATTTATCAGGAGGCTGTTTCCTCTGCAGCTGACAAAGAAACCATCAGGATTTTGCATTCCACTGTACTCTCACTTCCCTTACCCAGGCTGCCATATGAAAAAAAGGTAGAGACAGAGATAATGAAGACAGAAAACAGTGGCAAAAGAATTATACTTATGGAACATTAACTGTTTTTGTTTTGGTTTTCTTTGGCAAAATAACTGTTGAGAGTAATGGCTCTCATTGGCCCAAACCAATACCTTTGTGACAGATGTAACTGTCCATGAGATTGACCTAGATGAAACAGCGAATCAGATCAGCTCCAATTCTGGGCACACCAAACTAGTGTCCAAGTTACAGATCCTCAGCAGCAAAGCATGCCACATCTCGATAAGCAATGCAAGCAGTGCACTCTCCTGGCCCTCTGCACTGTGGGTTTGAGAAGTGTGGGGTGGACAGAGAAAAGCCCAGCACTCGGTCAGAGGGGAACCTGAAGGTTCTGGCAGGAACGAGAAGCTGCCACTCACGGTATTTCGGATCACGAAGAGTTGCTTAGGAGCTGCTTGAGACTTTGTTATCTTCAGGTAGTTTGTCCAGCTGAATTCTTCCTCCTTATAACCTAAAACCCCTCATGAAGAGAAATGAGAGCAGCAAGTTCACAGGAAGACAGAAAGAAGGCCACGTGGCTGAGCTCAGCCATACTAATACATCCAGCCTTCACCCTGCCAAGCATGCCCAGCTGCAGGTGGATGGGGTTTTGAACAGCCCTTGATTGCCCACAGCCCATGGTTTAAGGCAATAGATGATTTCTAATTGCTATGAAATGTTAGTAATGGAGTGGAGAAACAGAGCTCAGCTCCTCCCCGGAGAGCACTGGTCCTACCTGCCCCAGGGTGCACCGTACCCAGGTCAGGGCAGCACAGCCACCAGGCTCCGGCCTGGCACTGGGACATCCAGGGTAATGAGTTTTTGACCCAGAATGGGAATGAGCAGAGAAGTTTAGTCATGATAGGTACCTGAAGAGGTGTCATGGGGCAACCCCCAGCATAGTATCATCCCTCTTGGGACCCATGGAGCCACCCTGTCCCCATTTCTGACTCTTTGACTGGGGACCTATTATTCACCCCCCTCCTTCAACAGGGCCTGCTGAGACTCTCCAACTCCTTACCTTTTGGAGGCTGGAGTTTATGTCCTGTCTCCTCAAACCAGCCTGCAGGGTGGATGTCAGGGGAGTCAGCATTCAGCCAGAAATCATGACACTCAGAGTAGCCATCAAAGTGGAGGCGCATCCGGTAACCACACACCTACCCACAGGGAGAGCAGGAGAAGGAAAGGACCATGGAAACCTACTGCTGTCTCTGGTTGGGTGTGCCACACACCACTCCTCCCACACACCATTTCAGCATAGCACTTAAGAAAGCTATGCACTTAAGAGCCACAATCAAATGCCAATGCACAAATCAGGAGGCACATGCCAGTCCCAAGAGGTGTCTGACATGAAGCAAGGCAAGTGCAAGGCCTCCACAAGCCATCTCTAAGCAGAAGGGTTCAGGCTGGTACTTAAGATGCCATGGTGGGTCACTTTTGTATTCACTGCATCTGATGGATCCAGCATGTGCAAAGATTCTCTTTTCTGCACCTGGGAAGGTGCTCACACAGAGGTTTTAGCTAAACACCATGTTGATTTTGTGAAATCTCTAGCAACAAGAACATTGGCTCATCTCCCTAGCTGCCTATGGGCCCGAGGAGCATTGCAACGCAAGGCTGTTTTGGGGGCATGCCATGAGGCCACATGGAGAGCTCTGGAGACAGAGGGCCTCCATGGACACAAGAAAGGGCAATGAGGCACCTTCACATCTTTCATCTCCAGGGCTCAGACCTGTCTGATTGGCATCAACTCAAAAGTAAAACACTGTTGCCATCACCACCATTTCTTCCCCCATTGCTCTGCTGTGTCAGGGTGGTGGAGAGATTAATGAGGCTGGGGTATGGCAGCTGCTCCACTGTACTGTCTCCTGCCCATACAAACTAGAAGGAAACATGACTGAGGTGCTGGAGTATCAGCTCATCTCATGTGGTGCTGGCAGCAGCATGCAGGCGAGGGCCCTCCACCAGCAGTCCCAAGGGACTGCCTCTGCTGTAGAGCCTCCTGCTGGGCAGGCATGAGGAGCCTGTGGAGGGACTGGGGGATGGAGGAAACCAAAAGTGCCTTACCTCAGCCACTGTCAGGATAAAGTACATGGATGGGTGTTGTGGGTCGATTCCCTCCAGCTTCATCCCCACTTTAAAGCCATTCTTGTGCTGGGAAGCTACTTGGTACTGGAAACAAAAATTAAGCTACAGTGTAAAAAAATGACAGATGTACATGAGTCTAGAACCAAGCTACGGGAGCTGCTGGGCCCAGGAGACTGTGAGCAACAGGTTATGTTGTCAGCTAAATTGAAGTTCCTTTTACACAGAAAAACACCTTCTTCCACCTCCTTGCAGATTTGTGTCTTGCTGCTGGCAGGGCAGGTTGTCCCAGGGCTGACAGGGAGTGGGGTACAGGGCTTGGGCTCTTCTTGCACCCTGGGGAGCAGGGGTGCAGCACCCAGCATGGCCTCAGGAGAGCCCAGGCCTGGACTTCAGGAAGGACTGGAAGGGATCCACCAACCTGCCAGAACCACAGGCAGACCATGGGGTGCTTGGGATGGGGGACAGCATCCTGATGGGGAGTGGGACTTGGGGCAAATCAAAACTGGAGGCTGACTGGTCACCTTCAGGTGAAGATGGGTGTGCTTGCTTATCCCTCAAAGCCCCACAAAACAGGGAAGCAAGGAAGAGAGGAGAAAGAGGAGGGATGGGAAAAAAAAAAGGGGGAAAGAAAAGAGAAGACCAAAGAGGGGAAAAAGACAGGAAAAACCCAACTCACATCCTGGAAGAGATCTAAAGGGGCAGCGACAGCTTTCTGCTCCTCCAGGTACGACGCCCAAGACCAGCCTTCTTTCTTCTCCTCGCTGGCACCTGAGCGCAGCACAAACGCACACACAAGAGGCGCTGCTGAGGGTCCGCTCCAGCCTCAGTCCCTGCCTGCCTCGGGGCAGGTGAGCGCATGGGTCCTGCTGAGGCCACATCCCGCTCTCACACACAGTCCTGCATCCCTGCAGAGCCGAGCACTGTCCTACCAGAGCCCATTCTCCAACAAACCTAGCCAGCTGTCCAAAAATGGACAGAGACAACAGTTCTCTCTCTCTCACAGGTCTCTGTGACCAAAATGTCTTTCGTCACTGTACAACACTCTAGGAAGGCATGCAAGGCCCCTGAAGAACAAGCCATCTTGTGCAAAAACATCAGGATACCTCTGCAACCAGTTCTCCAGCCAGTACATCCAAAATGGCCACAGAGCTGACAGATTTGGGACAGCCAGCACAATTCATCTAGAGGTCTGGGAATACAAGGAGCTCCCAGACATCAAACCAGCAGCAGGTTCACCTCCCACTTCCACTCCGGAGGCACCAGCTCTGCTATCCCCTGCTCTGAGACATTCAGCTGAGTCTCCCTCAGCATACCAGGACCACTCTGATGCCGTAGAGATGCATTTATCCTTATAACACTCATTTAAAGAAGACGGCATTGTCTCTTTGTAGGCGGGGAGGTGACCCTTCATGCTGTCAGCCCCTTGAGCAAGTCCACAAACACCTTGTCCGAGGCACAGAAGATACAACCCAAGTTTCTTGCCCTCTATCTATTTTTTCTCCCTGCTTCAAAGCACCTGAACGGACTCCAGGAGTGCAGTCCTTAGTCCAGCACTAAGTAACTCACATTTGCAGGTCAGCCTTGGCAGACTGTCTTCTGTAGGACAGGCCAGAAATGCAGGAGAAAGACAGACCTATTCCTTCCTCCCTTGGGCTTAGAGGCAGTGGAGACAGAAAAAATGGGAACTTGCAGACAAAATTAAAGAAGAGCTTCGATGAGCAAGGTTACTAACACAGATATTTCATTTAATTATTAAGACAAATACCCTTATTACTGTTTATGACAGAAAAAAGCAGCAAAATATGTTCAGGGAATCCCTAAGTACAAATTCTATGCTTCTGGGGAACGATGAATACAACCAGAGACAGTGTACACCTATTCTGTTGCACAGAAGTATCCAGGTGTGTAGTTTGTCTACTGATGTACTTCTAAAATAGGAGAAAATAAAATGTTGAAAGTAACACGGTTCAGCACTGCTTACTTGTAAGCAGCAGGGAAGATTACATGTTCAGAGCTCATACTGTAGAGAAAAGGACCTGGCAAGCAAATATGACCCCTCTTTTCAATAGTGTTTAACTCATAGTAAAATCAGGGAAGTATGGAGGGGAGTATGAAGCTGGAACAGTTTCATTATAAGATTACTTTAACTATGACCTTTCACTACTCAAAAAAAAAAAAAATCCATAAATGTTTACTTCCAGTACTTTTTCAAGTTTTCCTTTTTCATCCCCATCACACTCTAGGGAAAAAAAAAAAAAAGCAACACTGCATCTTTCAGCTTGTCTAACTTCCCTCATTGCTAACAGCTCTGTATTTGAGTTTTCCTCTGATTTGGTCCAGGAATAGATCCCTGTGAGATGAGACAACCCCAGATCACTCGGTTCCAGAGGCACCAGACCTACAGGAGCAGCTCCCAAACTTGTGAGCTCCTGATCACAAGAGAGAAGTTCCCTGTGAGACCATCCAAAGGGAAAGCCCAACACGGCACAGAGTCACATTACTGCTCAGGACAGCACCTCTCAGAGCACAGCATCCACAAGGGAGGGTAGATTCCCAAAGGGAAGGACCAGAAAGCACTCTACAGTACGGCACAGCTCCTGAAGAAGACAGCCATAGCTGTAAGGGTGCGCCCGTCCCATGAGGAGAAAAGGAGGAAAGGAGAGAAAGGGCAAGAGACAGAGAGAGCAGGATCAAGCAAGCAGAGAAGTTTACAAGCCTTCGGGAATATGTACCAGCGTATGGAACTGTGTGCTTGACTCTGCTGCAGCATTACAATGAAGGCCCAGCCCCACAGGACCACAGCAGAACCCCTCAGCCTCTGCCACGCAGCTCCACTCCCAGCCACGCAGATGTGCCAGAAGACCGCTCACCCCACCGCCACCTGGCCCCTCCGTACCGTGCTGGCTCCCATTCCATGTGTCAGCCTCTGGATTGCTGATGGCAGAGTCTCCCACAGAGTTCTTCGTCTCTTCTTGCTTTTCCTCCTAGACACAAGGGCAGAAAAAAGTGCTGGAGATCTGGAGCAGAGGTTTGTGCAACATGTTGTACACTCATGCCAGCACCAAGGGCCATAATGGGCCTTCAACAACGTCTAAGATTTGACTGGTACTTGGCCCAGAAATGGGAAGCTAACAGGATCTGATGAATGGAACCCGATGGGGAAATATTGGTACCGTGTGGTAGCAATCACACTTGGTATGGATCAGCTACAGTCCGGGCTGGCAAGGAGAGCTTCTTTGCCTTGTCAGAGTTGCTCTCCCTTCCCCAGGACATATATCACACATATAGGTAGGTGCTCTCTTCAACACTTTTACTTTTGAGTGGCTTAGACTCAAGAGAATAGCTGAGAGCATTCAGTACCTACAGCCCAATCAGGATGTGTTCAACGCTGCACAATCTGAGGTACTCAGCAGCCAAGTGTCTAGAAGCTATGATGCTCCACACATTCAAGTATTTTGGGCATTAACAGCTTCTGGCTACCCCTTCAACATAGAGCTGACATGGCACTGAAAAGCACCAATGAGAGCTACACATATCAACAGGGCATACAAAGGTGGCCCAGGAGCCACTCTTGACATTGGCATGGGCATATATATGCTCTTCCTGCTCACTTCGTACCATTTGCTCAGATTCATATTCTTCCTCTGAAGGGCTCTGGTAGTCCTTCCTCTTTCTTTTCTTAACAGGCTTGAGGATTTCAGTGGTGTTGGTGCTGCTGGCAGAGTTTTCCACAATGACAGACCTGTGCAGAGGAAAGAAAAGCAAACCACTGTGGCACGATACGTGGCAGTGACTGGGATGTTGCTAAGGGAGTCATTGCTGGAGAATCACTGTCATCCCACTTCCTTCTCACATACCTCCCATCCCTCCTGACTAATGTACACACTCCTCCTAGTGATAAAGTTGGCAAGAGGCTAGAACCAGGATACAAACAAGAACCACCCTCATGCACTGTGTCAGAAACCTGAACTAAGCAATGCATCAAAAGTGATCTGGTTTTGTAGCAGGGCTCTAACCTACATCAGTCAAACAGATGTTAGAAAACAAGTCCTGGGAGCCACATGTCAGTAAGCAGAGGGGCTGGAAATGCCCTTGTGACCCACACTTCCCATTGCTGCCCAATGCAGCAGCCTCCCATAGCAGTCTTGCCCCACAGACACGCACAATTTGTGAGGCCACAAACTGGGCATGAGAAAACCTGTCTTCTTGCACCTCCTGTTGCCTCCTGGAACAAGCTTTCATCTACCCCACATTGTACCCAGGGTACCCTGCCTACAGAAAAGAGGGAAACAAGTGAGGTCCCCAGCACGTGCCAGAGACAGATGCACTTGCATCTCTTGCTGGAGCATACAGACCAGGGAAGAAGGGCAGACAGATGGATTTGGCTCTGCACGGAGCAAACTCCCCTTCCTTTACCTTTCTTTGAACTGCTGGTGACAGTGCTCACTGCAGAATCCCCTGCCTTCCCGGACTCCATCTGACACGTGTCTCCGGCCACATGTGTCACAGTGGCACATGCTTTCTGGTGTTGGCAGCTTGGGCTGTTCTGACACATCTGAGTTGGAGAGAAGAGGAGTAGTGAGGGCCAGGGAGCAGCAAAGAAAGGAGAGCAGGAAGCAAGAAATATTTGCCTTGCTTATGTCCTAAGCCAGACAGCACCTACAGAGTGATGTTACCCACACCGGAAGTACCACAGTGGTGCCCTTACCCTGAGCAGGAGTAGGATTGTCCCTGCTAGTTGGTGCCACCTCTGAGTCCCCATCTTTCTCTGTGTGGCCCTCCTTTATAGCTTCCAATGGAGGCATCTTATCAGCACTCACCACCTTCAGTGTCCCATACTCATTTATTTGAAACTATGACATTGAACCAAAAAAACAGAAGGAAAAATGTTAACAATGAGGATAGAAACATAACTTGAAAGCTAGTCAGTGTATGGGAATTCTGAGAATGACAGGGACATGGTTTGGTGATTAGTGTATCCAAAAAGAGGACATCTCTTCCAGTGATGGGGGTGAGCACAGCTCTGAAGTCACCTGTGCTGCTGCTCCTGCAGCTGAGCCTGCCAGGCTGGTGCACTGCAGGACAATACATGGCTCAAGGAGGGAAAGAACATAGGAGCAGCTCTAGTCCTAGCCCTCCTCTGCCTTGTCTGCACTTGGGTGCAATCAGCACCTGTTTGTACCACTAATCAGGCAAGCATGATGTAGTGCTCTGGGGCTGAATAGAAGCTGAGAAGTCCATCCACTTTGTGCAAGCTCCTTCATGCTACTCAGTAGTCTCAGCACACTTACAGGTACCTGCTGTCTGATGAGTGCCAGGCTGCTGTTTCCAGGATGACTGCAGGAGTTGGTTGAGAGCCAACGCCACAGCACAGCTTGGAAAGCAAAAATGCCCTGCCCAGCAAGTAGGGGCATCCTTCTGCCTCCCCACACAGGGCAGGTCTGCTGCAGCCCCACACACACCATGCACGTGCTCTTCACTAAGCTCACAACACAGTGCAAGGTTCCTGTAGGGATGGGGCACAAGCAGCCTTGCAGAATGGTAACAGCTGAGGGATTCTCCAGCTGGGCCACAGGTACTTCCAGGACCCCACATCACATTCCAGTGGTCCCAGCCTGGCACAGGGGGGAGGAGGGCAAGTGTAGTGGCCCATAGTTACACTTACCCGCAGGTTACTTCCAGGCAAAGTGGCCACCCCATCCTTCCACTCCAGCACACGGACTGCGTTGCAGGTCTGTACCCCGCTGATCTGGGGGATGACAGTAGCTGTGACGGGTTCACTCCCTGCTCCCCTCTCTGGCCTCTCAGCCCCTGTGCTTCTCTGTGGCTCCCTCGGGAATCGCTGGATTTCTAAGGTGCTTGCAGGAAGGTTGATGGTAGTGGCATTTGCTTAAAAGGGGAAAAAAAGAAGCAACCAACCAGAGACATACATGGAACACTTCATTGATGCAAACAAGTCTTAAAAGAACCACAGTGGCCTTAGACAGCACAAAATGACAGAGAGGACATAATCTTCCTGCCAAGGGCTCAGTGTTGTGGTCTAAAGTACTCATAAGCAGGCAGCAGGACCCAACGGGATCTATAGCCAGGGATGGATGGTACTAGGAGGCTGCACCCACACTATCCACATTCAGGGGTTCTTACTTCAGCCTAACCTCATCCTGTACCCATGACCAGAATGCTACCACCTGCTGTGGCAGGATTGTGCCAGTGAGCTCCCGGATTGCACAATGAATGCACTATATAATCCAGGGCCTTTCCACAGTGGGAACTGAGACATCAGGAGCAGGAACAACTGGGAGATTTGCTTTTAATGCACACCCCTAATCTCACCAAATGCACATCCTCTTGAAAGATGCTGGTCAGCTGGGCTAGACAGAGCAGTCATCCAGGCACACTGCACTGCACTGGCACAGAACCCTAGAGACCAGGGCTTCAGTTCAAAAGTTAAGAGATTTTGATCAGCCACAAACTATTCCAGTGATGTGGGATAGCCACAGAGAATCTCTAAGACAGTAACAGCAGCATGGCTTTGCCTCCCAAGGCTTATATGCACAGACATACAAGAAGTGTGAGAGGTATCAATGTGTAGTGAGAAAGCTGAGGAACTACCTGTTAGACAGAACAATCTCACATACCTGGTATGATGAAGGCAGTCGTTGGCAGGTGAGTGCTCTGCACAGTGCTCTCAGTGGTAACCACATGGACACTGACCTCCCCAGCAGCATTCCCCTTTGTGCTTCTCACAACCTCCATCTCTGCTCTGCTGTCCATCACCTTGTGTGGGCACAGACCAAGACACTGGAAGCCAGCAAGAAAAATCAAGTTGGTAGTACAAACACAAAGAAGTGAGAAAGAGACAGTGGAGGATGGTCCCTCCCTTTCCACCATCTCCCAGAAGACATTCCTGTAAGATGTATTAAAGGTCAATTGAACCCATGAGAATAGAGAATGAAAGCCACAGCTGGTACCAACATGACTTAGTAAAATGTTGTGAGATCACAGCACAGAGCCTGCAAACACCAAAGGGTTTTTCTTACCTGGGACCACCATAAGATGGTATGAGCACAGCAGGTCCACCACAATCAAGGGTTGCTCCTGGCTCCACTCTGGTCCTATACCTCTCAGATGCAGACTGTGACTGAAATTTGGCTAACCCTACCCTGGAAAAGAAAGAGGTCCCTGAAGTTCATCTTTCAGTTCTCCATCTGTGCAGTGACTCTTGATTTTCTTCTAACTGGCTATGAGAGAGAATTTCACAAAAAACATGGCTTAATCAGGAGGAAGGCATGAAGTTCATTGGATGCAACTGAATTTCTCACAGATCAGCGATGTTTAACCTGTTTAGCTGTGAATTTCAAGGAGTAGGCAAGAGGGGATCTGAGAACCCTGAGAGCACTGCTGTGCCTTACTGGCCCTGACCAGGCTCTGCTGGGACCCCCACCAATGGGCCCAGAAGCCCCTTTTCAACACAGCCTCTGCCCATGCCACACTTTAGCAGTGCTGGTATCCAGCCCTGCTGATCTGGAGCATGGCTTGACTTCAGCTCTGTATGGCAGTCATGGGACCTGGCCTGCAGATGGGTCTCCTGGTTATCTCGCACCTTGCCTCGTAATCTGGGTTCTCACCTGGACTTGGCTACAAGGGCTGGGTCCCTACTCCCTTTCCTGGGTAAAAGAGGCCAGGCCCCAGCCAGCAGGCACTGTTCTGCCAACCACCTCACCCATGTCCTGGGGCAGCAGCTGGCCCCTCTGTGCCCTGGAGGACAGGACAGGATCCACACACGAGTGTCTCCAGACCAGGCTCTGTCTGCAAAGGGGGGACAAGAACAGCGTTATGACCCAGTGGCCAGAGGGCATCAGCAAGGGAGGGCTTTCAGTGCTGCTCTTACCTAATGAAAAATGCAGTACAAATACAGAATTTAAAGCAAAACCAGCAGTATCACTGGATATGTTCACAGAAGATCTCTCCATACCTATTGAAAATGATGGTCTAGATGTACCAGACTGCTGGAAACTGAGAGCACAGGGCCAGAGGATTTTGGACTTGCCCTGTGTCCTGCACCCTCCCTGAAGCACCAGCCAGCTGCCCTTGGAAATGGGATGGAGGCAAGACTACTCTATGGTCTAATCTATGGGACTGTGCCATGTCTTGGTTGCTTCTGATGCAACTTGAATTTGAAAGAAAAGATGAACGGGTAGGAAGGGGGATCATTTCACGGAAGGTCCAGTAAGTAAGAATATCGCTACATAAGGCAACATCTGGAATTTTATACCTTCAGACAAAGGTGTTACAACCAGAGGCTAAAGAGTGGGCTGGTGTACTCATGTTAGGAGATTTACTTCTACCTTTCTCTTGCAGTGCTGTCAGATTTGTGATCAGAAATATCTCATATTCAACTGACAGAAGCCACTGACGTTTCATACCTTCCAGGTCCAATGACAGAAGGACATTATTAAGTATCAGAAGAACTGAAGGAATTGAGTAACTCAATTGGACACCTTGCTCCAGCTGAAAGCCAAAATGTACTTGGCACCCAATCTGGCTGCTTCCTAATATCTACCAGAAACCTATCTGCTTTTCTTGCCATTTAAATCCAGTACTTATCCTTGATTCATCACTTGGGCCCAATGTTTCAAGGACTGGTATTTCGTTTTGTGTCAGTTGGGGTATCAGCAAGGTTCACTGTAATGTTAAACCCTATGGCCTGGTCCAAACGGACAAAGGGTGGAGATTGTAATGGAAGTCAGAAGTCACATTAAAGGGCTAGCAATAAAACTGGGGGAAGTTGGCTGGAGTGGGTTGCCAGTGCTTGGGGACTGGCGGGGCATCAGTTGGCTGGTGGTGAGCAATTGCATTTGTGCAATCACCTGTTTTGTGTTTTTATTTTCCTCTTTTTTTTTTTTTTTTCCTATTAGATGGTATTCATCTCAACCCAAAGTTTTACTCAACTCAAAAGTTTTCTTTTTTTTCCCCCCCATTCTCTTTTCCTTCCTACTGTGGGGGAAGCAAGCAAAAGGCTGTGTGGTGCTTGTCTGCCTGACAGGTTAAGCCACAACAGTCATTTTTAGCATCCAATGTGGGGCATGAAGGGTTGAGATAACAACAGATCTGACCGGTGTGTGTTAGAACAAATTTGTTTATAATTTGTTTTAAGTATTCCATTAATTTAATATTTGCTGGTCACAACATTGATTTATTTGCTCTCAAAGTTTATTTATTTGTTCGCAATGTTCTTTTATGTAATGCTGGCTTGCTGTTTCTCACTTCTGAGGACTGTCTTAAGGTTGGTTTTGGTTTCCTCAGTTTATATATAATATTCACTTATGTTACACTGTCCATGAGCCTAATCTTATATTTGTATTCAGCACTGCTGTCATCCTTGTACTTTGGGAACTATTTTATGGAAATTATTATTAAGTACACTTTTTACCTTTTCTCCACAGGAAGCCGATCTGTGGAGGACACCTTCCCCTTCTCCTCCAGGCTATTTTCAATGTCTCTTCAAAACTTTAAATATTCTCAAGATGTTCAAACGAGCATATTCCTACTGCTATACCTCCTGAATGTGTTTCAGGTTTTGTCTAATGTTAAACAACTATTTAAGAACACCACCCAGAGGTCTGTCCTGAAGCAGGAAAGCTGAGTGTCAGGGAATGTGGGAGGATACAAGCAGCAGAATAGTGCTACAGTGCTTTGGAACTTCACCCCTGAACAAATGCAGAACACTGAAAAACTGGTAAAAACGTTGTTGTTGCCCTGGCAAATCCAAAGAGACACAAATCACTGCAACGTGCTGGGGCTTGGCCTATGCCTACCAAGCCACACTCAACACTAATCCAGCTCCCACCAGAGATGCTGCAGCTAATTCAACCCCAGTAACAGACACTGCAGCTAATCCATCTCCAGCAACAGACACTGTGGCTAATCTAACTTCTGCTACAAGCACTGCAGCTCCTCACACTCCCACCACAAACACTGTGGCTGAAGCAGAGAGCTAACCCACAATGGTATCAGCCACCCCTGTAGTCAAGAAGAAACAACAGCAATAGAAATCAGCTCATATGGTATGGGAAGAAGCAGTGTCTCCTCGGAGGTACCAGGAGGAAGAACTGGAGGAGGCAGGCTGCTCTGCAGCAGGACCATCACAAGAACAGAATGGGGAAGAGACAGAACTCCTAAATGAGTAAGAAACCACCCGATCCTGATCCCTGAGAGAACTGTGAGGTATACAAAAGGATTTCAGCCCTCATCCAGGTGAGCACAGTGTCACCTGGCCACTCTGATGTTGTCGTAATGAGGGCAGTAGCCTGGAATTAGAGGGCAGGGAAGCCAAGCAGCTGGGATCCCTCTCTAGGGGAGGAGGAATTAACAAAGTGATAGGAAAGGGGGCCGAAGTGCTCAGCTTCTGGAGACAACTCCTGTCAGGCATCAAGGAAAGGCATCCTTTCAAGGAAAATGCTATATGTCACCCCGGTAAGTGGACCACCGTGGAGAAAGGTATCCAGTACCTGAGGTGCTGAAGGTGATTTATAATGACCTGGATAACAAGTAGGTAAACAAAGATCCAGACCAAGTCCAGTGCACATGGTCAATGAGGCAGAAGTTTGTACAGAGTGCACCATCATTGTGTGCCAATACGCAGGCAATGACAACTGGAAAGACGGAGACGAACCAACAGTGGGTGTAGTGGTCAGCCAACTCCAGCAAAATGAAGAAAATTTCTCTTCTTCTCCATGGGTCTGCATCTCACTGATGCAAGTACCAAGAGGTCCAGAAACTCAAAGAGAACATACCTTCCTTCCCACCTGTACAGACCAGTATCTCAGCTATTAGGAGCAAGCATTTGTCTACTCAAGAGAGAGGATATAGTGGGTACACACCACGTGCCACCCTGTGATTTTTTAACCTACCTGACCACACAGAGGACACGAGGAAGCAGGATGGAAAATCTGCCTTGAAGCTAGAAGGGTAGATATGCGAGTTGTAAGAATAAAACAGCCACCAAAAGGGGTTCTTCCAGAAAAATTACTGCTCCAGTTTCTATTGGCAGTCCCACAAATGGAGTAGAAGGGCTGATCTTATGTCTGACCTAAATGGAGGGACTTCTGATTTGCACTTCAAAGAATTAAGTAATGAACACTGCAGCCAGGACTAGAAGGACCCTGCCTTCAGCCAGGTACTGGTAGGCTTTTGACACAGCTGTCTACCTTGCCTGGACTCTCAGAGAACCCTTTTGTTGTGGGGTTGCTGAGAGCTGAAGAACAGCAGGTGCCAATTGCAGCCACAACAGTGCAACAGCAGCAATATCGCACCAAGAGTCCCTGATTCCCATCCACGAGCTGATTCATCACCTAGAGACCCAAATAGCAATCAGGAAGACTTGTTCATCCTTTAATAGTCCCATATGGCCAGTGAGGAAGTCTAATGGTGAGTGGAGGCTAACACACTACCATGAACCCACCAAGGCAAGCAACGGTGGAAACAACCACCAGATGGCTGGAAACATATCCTGTGCCCCATGCCACTGCTCAAAACAATACTCTAGGCTTGGATAAACAAGTCTTATGGTGACTTGGAGCCCCAAAAAGAACTGAATCAGAGAATAGGACTCTTTTCTGAAACAACTTCATAGACACCTGGGTCAAAGAGCATTGACCAGGTATATCACATCCCCTATCATGCACCAGCCTTAGGGAAAATTGAATGATACAATGGACTGTTAAAGACCACACTTCAGTGCAATGGGTGCTGGGACATTCAAACATTGTGATACACATTTAGCAAAAGCCCCTTGGTTAGTTAACACTAGAGAATCTGCCAGTTGAGCTGGCCCTTCCCAATCAAAACCGCTTATGTACTGTAGAAGGGGATAAAATTCCTGTAGTGTGTGTGTGCAAAACACGCTGAGGAAGACCATCTAGGTTATTCCTGCCTCAGGCAAAGGCAAGCCCAGCTGCGGGATTGCTTTTGTTCAGGTACCTGAGTGCACTTGGTAGATAATGCAGAAGGATGAGGAAGTCCACTGCGTATCTCAAAGGAATTTGATTCTGCGTGAGAATAGCCCATGACTTGAACTGTACAATGCCAATTGCTATATAATGCTGTACATCATGTCAATGGTGTTACAGTAAGAATCATCCAAACAAATGAAGAATAAATCTTGATGGAACCAGGCAAGTGAAGTGGTGATGGAGCCAGAGCTGGCTTCAGCATGCAACAACACCACAAACTCTCTCTACTGACCTAAAGGATAGTTACAATGAACAGAGCCCAAAGTCATATACTAAATGAACTCAATGGACATTTTAGATAGCCCATAGTCTAAGGAAATTATATTTGTGTGTGTACATCAAGGGATGGAAAAGGTGGTGGTAATTAGAAAGGAGGACATTGTGGAAAGCATGGGACCCGAGCATAATTTAAATGGCATAAAATAAAGGGTAGAATTTATCCTGGTTTGGTTGGGATAGTTTTCTTCATGGTTGCTCATATGGTACTATGTTTTGGATCTGTAATCACAGAATCACAGAACTGTAGGGGTTGGAAGATCGTTGGATCCAACCCCCCCAAAGCAGGTTCCTCAGAGCAGGCTGCCCAGGTAGGCATCCAGGCAGGCCTTGGATATCTCCAGAGAAGACTCCACAACCTCCCTGGGCAGCCTGTTCCAGTGCTCCGTCACCCTCACCATGAAGAAGTTCTTTTGCATGTCGGTGCAGAACTTCTTGTGCTCTAACTTGCAGCCATTGCCCCTTGTCCTATCCCCACAAACCACTGAGAAGAGGTTGGCTACATCCTTCTGTCTCCCACCCCTCGGATATTTATATACATTGAGGAGATCCCCTCTCAGTCTTCTCTTCTCCAGGCTGAACAGACCCAGGTCTCTCAGCCTTTCTTCATAAGGAAGATGCTCCAGGCCCCGTATCATCTTTGTGGCCCTCTGCTGGACTCTTTCCAGGAGATCCCTGTCTTTCTTGTACCGGGGAGCCCAGAACTGAACACAGTACTCCAGGTGAGGCCTGACCAGGGCAGAGTAGAGGGGGAGGATCACCTCCCTTGACCTGCTGGCCATGCTCCTTTTAATGCACACCAGGATCCCATCAGCCCTCTTGGCCACCAGGGCACACTGCTGGCTTATGGTCAACATGTCATCCACCAGGACCCCCAGGTCCTTTTCGTCAGAGCTCCTCTCCAGCAGGTTGTCCCCCAGCCTGTGCTGATACTTCAGGTTGTTCCTTCCCAGGTGCAGGACTCTACACTTGCTCTTATTAAATCTCATTTGGTTTCTTCCTGCCCATTTATCCAGCTGGTCCAGGTCTCACTGAATGGCAGCACAGCCTTCTGGCGTGTCAGCCACTCCTCCCAGCTTTGTGTCATCGGTGTACTTGCTGAGGGCAGATGCTATTCCCTCATCAAGGTCGTCAGTGAAGATGTTGAACAAGACCAGACCCAGCACCGACCCCTGGGGAACACCGCTAGTCACAGGCCTCCAGCCAGTCTCTGCTCCGCTGACCACCACCCTCTGAGCTCGGCCAGTCAGCCAGTTCTCAGTCCACCTTGCCATCCACTCATCTATCCCACACTTTCTCAGCTTTGCTAGTAGGATGTCATGGGAGACAGTATCAAAAGCCTTACTAAAGTCAAGGTAGATGACATCCACCGCTCTCCCCCCATCTACCCAGCTGGTGATGCCATCATAGAAGGCAACGAGGTTGGTCGAGCACGACTTCCCCTTAGTGAATCCATGCTGACTACTCCTCATAACCTTCTCTTCCAATTGCTTGGAGATGGCATCCAGAACAAGCTGCTCCAATACCTTTCCAGGGACAGAGGTGAGACTGACTGGCCTGTAGTTTCCCAGATCCTCCTTCCTGCCCTTCTTGAAGACCAGAGTGACATTGGCTATCTTCCATTCTTCAGGCACCTCACCCGTTCTCCAGGACCTTTCAAAGATGATAGAAAGCAGTTCGGCGATCACATCTGCCAGTTCCCTTAGCACATGCGGATGCATCCCATCGGGACCCATGGATTTGTGTACGTTGAGCCCACTCAGATGTTCCCGAACCACTCTCACATCCACCAGGGGGGAGCCCTCCATTTCCCAGACCCTTTGTCCTACTGCCAGGGGCGAGGAGTCCCGGGGGAGTGTCCTTGAAGCAAAGAAAGCATTCAGTATCTCTGCCTTCTCAGCATCTCCCGTGACCAGGACACCCCCCTCATTCAGCAAGGGACCCACATTATCCCTAGTCTTCCTCTTGCTGTTTACATACTTGAAAAAACCCTTCTTATTATCCTTTATCTCTTTTGCAATCCTCATCTCTAGGTGGGCTTTAGCCTTCCTCATCACGTCCCTGCAGGCCCTGACAATACATCTATACTTCTCCCAAGAGGACAGGCCCTTTTTCCACATTTCATAGACCTTCCTCTTCCTTTTGATCTTATTGATGAGCTCCTTGCTCATCCACGCGGGTTTCCTGCCCCCCTTCCCCGATTTCCTATTCTTCGGGATGCACTGACCCTGAGCATGGAAGAAGTGCTGCTTAAATGTAGCCCAGCTCTCACAAGCACCCTTGCCTTCTACCAACCTATCCCATGAGATACTCCCAAGCAGGTCCTGGAAGAGGTCGAAGTTGGCTTTTCGAAAGTCCAGGGTAGCAATCCTACTCTTAGCCTTACTTCCTTTGCTTAGTTCCATCTGGAACTCCGCCATCTCATGGTCGCTGCATCCCAAGCTGCCCCCAACTTTCACATCCCCGACAAGGCCATCCCTGTTGGTAAGAACGAGGTCCAGGAGCACTCCCCGCCTCATCAGCTCCTCCACCACCTGCGTCAGAAAATTGTCCTCAATGCATTGTAGGAACCGTTTGGACTGCTCATGCCTGGCTGAGATGCTTACCCAGCAGATGTCTGGGTAACTGAAGTCCCCCATGAGGACCTGCGCTCGTGATCGTGAGGCTACTAGCAGCTGCTCGTAGAAGGCCTCATCAACTTCCTCCTCCTGATCTGGAGACCTGTAGTAAACCCCCACCACCATGTCTCCCATACCAGCCCACCCCTTAATTCTTACCCACAAGCTCTCCACTTGTCCTTCACCCTCCCCCAGGTGGAGCTGGGTACACTCTAATTGCTCCCTCACATAAAGGGCAACCCCACCCCCTCACTTCCCCAGCCTGTCTTTCCTAAAGAGGACATAGCCCTCCATGACTGTGTTCCAGTCATGCGAGCTGTCCCACCACGTCTCAGTGATCGCAATGAGATCATGGCCCCACGACC
The DNA here is from genome assembly GCF_964035555.1 of Netta rufina. Lineage (NCBI taxonomy): Eukaryota > Metazoa > Chordata > Aves > Anseriformes > Anatidae > Netta > Netta rufina. The sequence goes on from NC_140140.1 coordinate 823,660, forward strand.
GAACACAGATCTCGAGCTCCTCCTGTTTATTTCCCATGCTCCGTGCATTGGTGTACAGGCCCTTTAAGGAAGCAGCAGGTGCAGTAACCCCTGGGGGGATGCAAGAAGAAGATACTGGATGGGGGATCGGGAAGGCTACCTTCTCTGAGGATCCCTCAGACAATCCTATGGGAGAGCTCAGAAGTTTTTCCCTGTCTTCAACAGTGACAGCAGTGACGACTTCCCACAGCCCTTCTCTGTCACCTTTAGCTCCCCTCCCTTCCCCCATCAAACCTAGTTTAAAGCCCTGGTAATCAGCCCAGAGAGCTTGCTCCCCAACACACTTGCACCCGACTTGCTCAGTTGGTGTCTGTCCATAGCCCACATACCTGGCCTCTCAAAGGACGGCCCAAGATCAAAATACCCAAATCCCTGGTCCAGACACCACCCCCTCAGCCAGTCATTTACCTGTCCTGTTCTGCTCCTTCTATCTGCATCCCAGTCACCCAGTGGGAGGACAGAGGTGAACACTACCTGCACCCCTGATCCCCTCAACAACCTCCCCAGGGATGCAAAGTCCTTTTTAATATTCTTCATTTTTCTAATAGCAGCTTCCTGGGATCCAACCTGAATGACTACGAGAAGATAGCAGTCCTCCAGTTTAATGAGTTGTGGCAGAGCCTTCCTAACGTCTCTGACACGTGCCCCAGGAAGAGAGCACACTTCTCTGGCTAGGTTATTTGGGTGGCAGATAGCAGCCTCGGTGCCCCTCAGCAAGGAGTCCCCAATCACCAGGACTCTCCGCTCTTTTTTTTGTGGCACAGGTTACAATGCGGTGCTCCATCTGGCCCTGATCCTTATGTTTTGCACTTCCCCCAATCTTGACTCTCTTCTCGGGGTTGCTTCCCAGGTTTGGACTACTGTCCAGACCCTCAGCCTCTTCCGCAACCTCCCTGAGAGCCTCAAATCTACTTCCCAGGGACACCATGGGGGTAGGTGGCACTGTGGGTGTTGGGGGCAGACGTCTCTTTCTGCTCCGAGCCGAGACAAGGGTCCAGCCCCTTGTCTCTTGCGGACAGCCTGGCCCTCTGTTCTGTATGTGTTCAACGGGGGCAGCCTCTACCCCTTGTTGGGACATAGGAGAGGGCTGCTGAGCAACAGCAGAGGCAGGGAGACCCCTCCTATCTGTCACCCTCAGAGACTCCCTCAGACTGCTGATTTCTTGCTGCAGCCCAGCCACCGGCTTGAGGAGTCCCTGAAGCAAGGCACACCTGCACCTGTGACAGCGCTCTCCTCCCTCATGGCCCAGATGGGCCTCCAGATTCTGGAGTTCCCTGCAGTCACCTGTCTGGACTGCCACCTCCTCCCTTAGGGGATCCACCTGGGTGCCCACGTGAGCCCAGAGAAGCAGCATCTCCTCCATTTGGGTTTCTGCCTTGGACCAACCACTGCAACGGGTGTCCACCACGGCAAGGTCTAGGTTCTCCTCCCTGCCCCGCGCAAACTGCCTGCACTAACTGCCAAGCCGGTCCTGTTAGCGCATCCTGTTTGCATTGCTCTTCATGAAAAAGATGCTGACAAAACACTGACATTTTAGTTGTTGCTGAACAGTGTTTCCACAGAATCACAGAACCACAGATTTTAGGGATTGGAAGGGACCTTGAAAGATCATCTAGTCCAATCCCCCTGTAGGAGCAGGAACACCTAGATCAGGTCACATAGGAACACGTCCAGGTGGGTTTTGAAAGTCTCCAGAGAAGGAGACTCCATAACCCCGCCGAGCAGCCTGTCTCAGTGCTCTGTCACTCTCACCGTGAAGAAGTTTCTTCTTACATTTTAAGTGGAACCTCCTATGCTTGCACCCATTGCCCCTTCTCCTATCATTGGATGTCACCGAGAAGAGCCTGGCTCCATCCGACACTCACCCTTTACATATTTATAAACATTAATGAGGTCACCCCTCAGTCTCCTCTTCTCCAAGCTAAAGAGACCCAGCTTCACTGGCCTTCTTGGCCACAAGGGCACAGTGTTGGCTCATGGTCGTCCAGCTGTCCACCAGGACCCACAGGTCCCTCTCCACTTCACTGCTCTCCAACAGGGCAGTCCACAACTTACACTGGTGTCTGGGGTTGTTCTTGCCCAGATGCAGGACTCTACACTTGCTCTCGTTATATTTCATTAAGTTTCTCCCTGTCCAACTCTCCAACCTGTTGAGGTCCTGCTGGATGGCAGCACAGCCTTCTGGCGTGTCAGTCACTCCTCCCAGTTTAGTGTCATCAGCAAACTTGCTGATAGCACACTCCTTTCCCTCACCCCGTCATCAATGAATATATTGAACTACACTGGTCCCAGTATCAACCCCTGATGGACTCCACTAGATATAGGCCTCCAGCTCGACTCCATCCCATTGACCACAACCCTCTGGCTTCTTCTCTTCAGCCAGTTCACAGTCCACCTCACCACCCGATCCTCCAGACCACACATCCTCAGTTTAGCTGCAAGGATGCTGTGGGAGACAGTGTCAAAAGCTTTACTAAAATCAAGATAGACCTTTCCATCATCTATCCACCTGGTTATGTCCTCATAAAAGGCAATCAGGTTGGTCAAGCACGACTTCCCTTTGGTGAAGCCATGTTGACTGCCCCTAATGGCCCTCTTGATACGCCTAGAGTTAGCGCCAAGGATATGTTGTGTTACATCATCTTTCCAGGGATGGAGGTGAGGCGGACTAATCTATAGTTACCTGGGTCCTCCTTCTTGCCCATTTTGAAGACTGGAGTGACATTTGCTTTCCTCCAGTCCTCAGTCTTTCAATTTTCTCAAGATGCCTGCTAGCAAGGAGGCTGGAGGTGTATGAGGAGCAGGGAAGGAACAGCTGACCCAGCATTTCAACCAGCTTTGACAAGATATATGTCTCCATAATAGTGCTCTCTAGTAGAGCACCTTCCCATTTGAGAAGCAAAGTATCCAGCAGCAGAGGGACTTGGAAAGCTAGAATTTCTGTTGTTGCTACACACAAGAGGCTCCAACTCTGCCATGGCCTCACACCCTACCTCTCACAAACCCATGACAAAGCCAGAGAATTATCTGTTGGCAGATAGGAAAGCTAAACTCTGTGCAACAGACTGTAATGGAGCAGGGAGAAGAGCAGCTCTCAGCTCAGGGATGTGCTACAGCCCCAGCAATCAGCACTTCATAAAGCACAGTGCAGTCAAAATTTATATATCTTTTCATCACAAAATTGGCTTAAAATAGCTATATCTAAAACAATATAACATGTTTACTGGTTTTGTAGCTTCTGAGAATTTAACATATTATTTCTGCACTGGTGTGCTCTGGGGGACGCCTGTCCGGAAAGCAGCCTGTGGACACCATGGTGACCATGAGCCAGCAACATACCCTTGCCACAAGGACAGCTGAAGGGATCCTGGGCTGCATTAGGAGTATCACAGCAGGTCAGAGGAGGTGCTCCTTCCCCTCTGCTCAGCATTGGCGAGGCCACAGCTGGAGCACTGGATCCAGTTCTGGGCTCCACAGCACAGGACAGACATGGAGCTACTGGACAGAGCCCAGGCTGAGACATGGACTCTTAATTACCTCCAGTGGCAAAACTGAGTGGCAAAAAAGCAACACCTGGGATCATGCTAAAACTACAGATGGTATTACAAAGTACTGCAGACAGTGAGCTGAGAGCTGATTTCCTGGAACTTCCTCTGTCTTCAGGCATTGCCCAGAGCAGGCATTTTAAGAGACTAATGGCACTGTAATAGTATTTGCTCCATATAAACACAGGAGAACACTCAGCAGCACCCTTCACACAGGCAGGCAGTCCAGTGGATAAAGGCAAACGTACACAATTCTTCCCTTCCAAATTTAACTGCTTTAAACCCATGAGGCAATAAATCCTCTGGAGGTACATCATGGCTGCCAGACCCCTTAAGGTTTTGCTGCAGCACAGGATGAGGTTTGGAGTGGACTGAGGCTGTCTCCATTGCTTTTCTCTGTGCTGTAGCTTTTATCTACAGCTCAAAACAGGGTGAAATGTTCTTCAGGGTGATGAGAGGCTGTTTTTTGTATTGCACATTTGAAGTTACTGAATGGATGCTGTAAACACAGAGATGGGAGGGAGAAGGGCAAGAGAGCATCAAGTGGCTGTTCGCTTCAGGTACAATCACAGTTAACAAAGCAGAAACACTTGGAACTTCTCTCCTGGTGGCTGCGTCACTTGCCATCCCAGGAGTGTCACTGTCACTGGGACCTGCTCTCGGGCCTGTGGATGGCTCAGACATACACTGGGAAGAATAAGCAGTTATCAGTGATCTAATATGCCATGCTGCGGCTACTAAAGACCTAGCCAGCCAACTCCGCCTCCAAGCACTGCTCAGAACATCCCAGCATGTTATTGTCTACAGCTTGGCTTTTGAAATTTACACTCTAATGCTGCTGAGGTGCTCCCTGTTTGGCCAGACACTGTGCTCCGGTGAAATCCACAGCAGGCAGACTCAGGCATGGCTGATCACCCTGCTTGGGGGAGCACAGCTCACACTGGAGCAGTGCCAGTTCCCCACCTTCTCACCTCCAAGTTAAAACTATCACCTCTCTCTGCTTATTCTGCCCTCACTCACCAGCCCTAAAAGGGCTCAAGTTAACATCATCCAAGCTCAATGCCATGACCAGAAGGCAGTCTGAAACTCAGGCAGCCAACGTCTGGGTGCTGATCCCCAGAGAAGTACAAGTTACACTTATGAGCAGCCAAAAGCATCCAAAGAGGACTAAGATATGATACCAAAATATTTTAAAATGTCCAGTTTTCTATCTTCTTTTATAACTAATACAGAAATACATTCACAGTCTGCCCTAGACCATCTACACCATCCCCTCCGTAGCATGAGCTGTTTGTTGCTCAGCCCCCTAGGCTGGACTAACGCCACGCTGCAGCCACTTTCAAGGACTGTAGAAGTGTCATCCTCTGTTGCCAGGACAGCATGATTTCATGCACCGCTGAAAAATGCCAAGCATCTACCCACCCTGTAAGGGACTTCCAACCTCCATGCAGCCCAAAGAGAATTCCTTGGGAAAGCCAAGAAAGAGCAGACACTGCAGGAGCTCCACATGGGAGAGACACCCCTTGGTCACAAATGTGGGGATTTTACTCAGCTGGATAGCTGAGCTCCACCACAGCCACTCTCTCACTGCCCCACGTCCCCCAAAGGGAAAGGGAGAGAAAAAATGAAAACTGTTCAAGGATTGAGCTAAAGACAGGAAAATCATTCAACAATTATTGTCACAGGCAATGCAGAGTCAACATAAGGGAGATTAATGCAATTTATTATCTATTTCTAACAACCTAGAACAGTAAGAAACTAGAAACACCTTCCCCCATCCACATTTTTCCACCTCCTTCCCCCCAGGCAGTGAAGGGAAATGGGGACTGTGGTCAGTCCATGACATTTCATCTCTGGCACTCCTTCATGGTCACTCTCTGCCCCTGCTCCAGCGTGGGGTCTCTCCCATGGGATGCCATCCTTCCCAACTGAGCCTGCAGGGGCTGCCCACAGGCAGCAGCTCTCCAAGAACTGCTCCCACATGGCTCCATACCACGGGGTCCATCCCCCAGGAGCAAACTGCTCCAAGCCAGGTTCCCCATGGGCGGCAGTTCCCCCCAGACCCCTGCTTCTGCGTGGGCTCCTCTCCACGGGCTGCAGCTCTGGCCTGGGGCCTGCTCCTGTGGGGGCTCTGCATGGGCCGCAGCCTCCTCCAGGCCACATCCACCTGCTCCACCGGGGGCTCCTCCAGGGGCTGCAGCGTGGAGATCTGCTCCATGTGGGACCCATGGGCTGCAGGGGGACAGCCTGCTCCACCAGGGGCCTCTCCACAGGCTGCAGAGGAACTGCTGCTGTGTGCCCAGAGCACCTCCTGCCCTCCTGCTGCACTGACCTTGGGGTCTGCAGGGCTGTTTCTCACTCCTCTCTCTCCCAGCTGCTGTTGCCCAGCAGGTTTTTTACTTTCTTAAATCTGCTCTCACAGAGGCACAAACAACATTGTTTAATGGCTCAGCTCTGGCCAGTGGTGGGGCCCTTTTGGAACCAGCTGGAACTGGCCCTTATCTAACACGGGGCAGCTTCTGGATTCTTCTCACAGAGGCCACCGCTGCAGCCCCCCACTATTGCAACCTTGCCACATAAACCCCATACAACACAGTGAGAGCACTGTCTCAACACCACACAAACCCTGTTTGCTCTCCCTAGCAGTCAGCAAAGGGTGGAATGAAAAGGGTTATCCATGATCTACACCATGATCTACAGCCAGCCAGTACAGAACTTCGTCCAGAATAGACACACATATCCGCACACACTTTTTTTTTTTTTGTTGTTGTTGTTGTTGTTGTTGTTGTTGTTTGTTTTTTTTGTTAGATACGCGCGCGCCCCCCCCCCCCCCCATTGTTTGGCATAGTGTTATGCATAAAGAAAAATTTCCGTGTTGCACAGACATGACACAGTCCTAAAGCGATCCCAACAGCCCCTCTCCCCCATCCGCTCTGCAGGGCCCGGGACTCCCGCGGCCCCACGGCTCGGGCGCAGCCCCGCACGCGGGGACGGGGCCCGAGGCCGACTCAGCCGCCTTCTTCCCGCCGCACCGGCCGCGTCCCGGCCGGCACGGGCAGCGAGGGCCGCCCCGGGCCTCCTCCTTCCCGCCCGCCGGCAGGCCGAGCCGCAGGGCCACCGCCGGGCCCGGTGAGGCCTCAGTGCGGCTTCAGCCGCCGCGCAGTGCGCAGGGCCCAGCCCAGGGCTCGCCGCCGACGCCGCGACCGCGAAGGCCGGTCCGGTCTCTTTCAGGACGTGAAAATGGCGGAGCGGAGCTCTGCCCCCCTCCGCGGGGCGCGCCGGGGCCGCCTCGCCTGTAGGGGGCGGCGCGCAGCGAGGGCGCCACGGGCAGGAGCTGCCCCCGCAGCCGGCGGCCGCCAGGGCCTGGCCCCGCGCCCTGCCCTGCCCCGGGACAGCGCAGCCGGCACAGCGCAGGGGCCCGGCGGGAGCGGGGCGTCCGGGCGCGCCGGCTCCGCTGCCCTTGGCGAGACCGAACCGCAAAGCTACCGCGCTGCTGGTGCTGCCTTTCAGGGAGAGTGAGAAAAATAAATCAGAAAGGCAGAACCCCAGCGAGCCCGCCGCGGCGGCGAGCCCGGGCTGACGGGGCGGGGAGGCGCTGGCCGCAGCCTCCGTCCGCCGCGGGTCCGGGCCCGGGCCCGGCAGTGCCCCCGCCGCACCGCTTACCTGCACGGCGGCGCCCGGCGGCCCGCGCCGCACCGCGCCGGGCGGCCCGGCCAGGGCGGTGCTCGCGGGGCCGCGCCGAGCCGCGCCGGAGTCGCACGGGCCGGGAGCGGGCTGCGCAGATGCGGGTGACGGCCGTGCCGCCCCGCCGCTGCCGGGCTCCGCGGCGCCCGAACGGCCCGAGGGCAGCGGAGCCCCGCGCCGGGAGGGGCGCTGGGCGGCTCGGGCCGGCCGCGTGCGTGAGTGTGAGTGTGTGCACGCGGGGAGGGGGGGGGCGGTAATTGGGCAGGTTGAGTGAGAATGCATGCAGTTAATGAGTGCCGTCGCCATGGTAACCCGTGTATTCTTCAACGTTGCAGTGTCAATTTTTAATCCGACCGCATAATTTTGGGGAGCTGCCTGGCCGCGCACGGCGGGTCGCCACGGCAACGCGCAGCCCGGGCACCCCCGAGGCGGCCGCGGTGCGGAAGGGGCCGCGAGGCTCCCCGGGAGCCGCCCGCCGCCCGTGGTGCCCTCCTCCGGGCTGCGCCACCGCCACCAGGCCCGGCCCAGCTCCGCCGTGCCCCGCGCCGCGCCCCGCAGGCACGAAGCGGGCGGTGGGACCCGGCCGGCGAGTACCGGGAGCGGGGCGCGGCCTTAGAGCAGCGGCGAGCTCCGGGGCTCCCCGGCCCTCCGGGCACCGCCGGTGCCCAGCACAGAGCACAGGTGGGACCCGGCGCCAGCAGTGACCGCCAAAGACCAGTCAGCCCAGCCGAGGCAACGGCTGCCAGCACACGGGCAGCAAAACAGCCGTGGGGTAGGAGTGAAGGCAAATGCTGCCCAGCACAGAGCTCCAGGATTGGGAGCACACCAGCTTGAGTGCAGTTCTTGGTGCCAGTTCTGGGCAAAGCAGAGAAATGCTGCACACTGCTCAGCAGCAAAACAGTGTCTCTGCTTACACCCAAGCCCTGGAGAGCTGGTGTAGACGAGACATGGCAGCTTTGATTGCTGTTAGAGGGAACAACCCCACTCAGGAACTCTGATAAACTGTGGCAGGAACAGTAAATCCATCTCTGCCACATTGTCTTGCCTCCACTCCTTTTCATAGCAGGTAGTCATGAAGCACTTTGTTCCCACAATACTGAGAAGTCAGGCTGAGCTTGAGGGTCCCAGCATCTCCCATCCTGACATTGCATTGGGGTTTTGAGGTGGCTTAAACACGATTTTCACCTTTTATCAAAAATTAAGCTTGAAATTGGGCTACATCAGGCAGAAGGCATGAAAGATGGGAGCTCCTCTAAGTCATTAATGTTAACCTAACCCCCCTGGAGTGCAATCAAACTCCACCGCTGATGGTAACATATCTACATCTTACCTAGCAGTTAAGAGACCTCCAAGATCAAACTAATTCCTGAGGCCTCATCTGAAGTAGGCAGGCATGTGCTGCCCCAGTGGAAAGCGAGAAGGACCTCCTTAGCACTCATTCCACATGCACAAAGAATAACTACAAAATATTAACATGAAATCTCCAAAGATCTCTAGAAAGTGAGTAAATGTAGGACTTGCTCAGTGCTGAGCAGTGCTTACTAAGTGCTGGTCAAAAAAATACAGTTTATATGTCTACCCTGTAGAATCTCATGGATACAAAAAATGTGCCTTTTGGACATACAGTGTTTGTCCTACTTATCCACAGAAGGTTGGAGCTGAAGGAACTGAGACCGGAAGCAGAACAAGAAGTGCAAAAAGGTGTACAGCTGTTGAAAACAGCACTCAAGACACATGGGACAGGCTGGGAGACGCAACTTTCTGTACACCCCTCAGGCCACATCCTGCCATATGAAATCCAGGGTAACTGGTATTTCTGCTTGCTTTGGGGAGAGCAGGAGAAAGCTCTTTGTGTCTAATGTAACTGCCACTTTCAGTAGTGTGTGCCTACCAAGAGACATACATAAGAGACATAAATCCTAATGCATTCCTGCTGTATGGGATGACAATACCCTTGCAGGTGGCTGTGCCTGCCACTCCTCACCTTCAGTTATATCTCACACTCATTTGACCCAACAGCCTGACTGAGACCTTGCAAAACATGAGCTAACATAAGAGTTTGAACTACAAACTGGCGCACACAGCTTCTATTCTACAAATTCACTGCGCAAGTCACTTTGGTTCTGTTCCTCAGTTTCACTGTCTCTAGAAGGTTTTCATGAGCTGGTAACTATGAAAAACAATTCTGCTTATAGTTGCCAAACATAATAGGTGACACCCAAATTATGGCAAGTGGTGGATTACACTTTCAGCTCATAGAACAACAATTATTAATCATCAGAAAATAGACCAAGACAAGGTAACTAAGAGGCACTTTTAAAATATTTCATGCTGTCTTCCCAGTTACTGGCAGCATTTACTCTAGGCTAAGTGGCATGCCTCTACCAGGCAGCTCAGCAGAACAGGATCTGCAATCCCAGGGCAGCCATTGCACAGTCCCTCAAGTTAATCGCAAAATGTAACTCTTGTGCTACTACAATCACAAAAGATTGTATGCAGCATTATTTTCTTCTCATACTGATGCTGAGCAGTGATGCTGACACTGAGCAGAATAAGGAACACAAACGCTGCACGGGGGAAAGGTTTTGCACTTTACCCATTTCTAGGAGCAACATTTCTCTTGACTAGCAGGTAAATCAGGTGCAGTTGTACATTGTGATTACACCAAGCAGATGAGACGTGATCTATTTCACACCTACTTACCTAACAACATTAATATTTACTACTCATATACACAACATAATCTGTTCCAGGAGCTGCACAGACCATTTATTTGCCAAATTCCACCTATGCGTCCATCCACACGAGACCACAAGCTGCATCTTCCAGTCACCTCCAACTCTGGCTTCACCTCCATGATTTTCAGTATTTTGGACTGAAATCACTGAACTTTGGTCCCGTTTAGTCAAAACATTCAAGCAAAACTTAAGATTTTGCTATTAAAACAAGTCAAAATACTCCTTTTTTAAAATGTGTGTTCAAGATTTCTAAGTCAAAGCAGGTCACCCTGCAGGAGCAAATTTCTGTGAACAAGAGGTTGTAGCTCTGTAAGTCTGAGAATCACCCAGGATCATGTCCAAAACTATGAACCATTTTGAAGTACATACCTTCCAAAACATGTGCTAGCTGTAGTCATCTTCCTATTGCTACTACTCTTCCAGCAGATCACACCAATTGCTGTGATCTGTTCCCTTGCATACAGGTTACTGCATCTGCATTTATTTAGCTAAGTAACTTAGACATTTTATTGAAAGATGTTGCTAAAAGGAATTAAGCTAAAATCCCACAAAACCAGGTAAAATGAAACAACTGAACCTTCTTCAACATCTGCATACATGTTTAGCAAAAATAATAGCGTAAAGAAGCTTTGAGAGTTAAGAGCCCACATTCCACTATTCAAATATGCCTAACCACAAAACAAAACCTGGGGAAAAAAGGGTTGATCGCATTAATGCTTCCAAAGCTACAGGTCACTCATGACAAGCATTCTGACTTATCACCTACATAAACACTTTCCTACTGTTCCTACTCTGCCAGAGTTTGAGACAAAGCTAAGGTGTGAGGCATTTGTGCCATCTATCTTTAAGGCAGATATTTAACATCATGTGAATAGCTACTTTATGGAATTTGCAATTGTGTCAAATACTAAAATACAGGAAGAGCCACGTTTTTCAAAAACAGGAATAGGTTTGAAACAGACTCCAAATACCACCACAGAGGTTCTAAACTTAACTTTTTTTTTCTTTTTTTTTTTTTTTTTAATGGTACAGCATTGATTTCTCCTTCAAGAACTGCTGACACTAATGTTTAAAAATCAATCCTTCAATTCATGTTTGACGACAATGCGTATTTTTTCAAGAACAAATCTATATTGCATCATATATTGCATTAGTTAGGACACCTAATACATAAGCACAACCCCCTGTCCTGGTTTCACCTGGGATAGTTATTTCTTCCTAGTAGCATGTACAGTGTTGTGTTTTGGGTTTAAGATGAGAATAATGCTGATAACACAATGATGTTTTAGTTGTTGCAGAGCTTCTGTTTAGTCAAGGACTTCTCAGCTTATTGTACTGCCCCACAAGTGAAGAGGCTGGAGGTGCACAAGATGGGAGATGACAGAACTAGGACAACTGACCCCAACTGGCCGAAGGGACATTCCATGCCATATGACATCATGCAGGACAGTAAGAACTCAGGGGGGTTGACTTGCAGTTAAGGATTAAAACTGAGCCATGAGCCACACCAGATGGTTTTGCCATCACCTACTGCTGCTACTGCAGGTTGATAGAAAGCACATGCTACGGCCCCACAATACAGCTATGCATGCAAATCTTCTATGATCTTTTTTTGCTCTTCTATGAAGTTTAAGACATTCATGCAAACTATACTTTTGTAACATCTAAAAGAGATCTCAGAAATAGTCACACTTGTGAACACACCTGACACCAGATTGTCTTCCACTGCCACAAACAAGTGACACTAGCAGAGCTAAAGGGGATTGTTTGGTTGTTGTTTTTGTTTGTTAGGGGTTTTTGTGGATTCTTACGATTATAGAAAGCCTAGCACTTAACTGCACTTGCTCAGTATCTGGCACTATTGAAATCCTACTAGCTTTCCATGGGAAAAAAATCCAGAAGGATCCAGGTGATACCAAGGAATTCCTGCTTCATTAGTGTAGTAAAAGGCCATTTTCCTTTTGTATAGTAACCAAAGGAGACATCACACATTGTTCCAGTAATGGTTAAATAGAACTTCAACATGTGAAGGAGTTATAGGCAGGTTGGTTAAATCCAATCTAGGCCCTTCCTCCAAGTATTCATGAATAAAGATGACTTCAAACAACCACTGTCCTAACGATCTTACTCTAAAGAGCTAATATAGTAGGTAAAAGCCATCACTAATGCACTGTTATCAGAGATGGTAACTGCTACTGTAAGGCCAATACAAACTCACACTGGAAACTGGTCATAGAAACCAACTGTCATTAATATCTACAGGCACATGCAAGAAACTAATTATTATCTTGTTTTATTACACATTTATTGAAAACATATATAGCTTTTAAGCTACTGATTCTCCAAGCTCACAATTCCTGTTTTGAGGAGCATGCGTTTTAATAAAAGATAATTAAAGGGCAGCAACTCTCCAGGAAATCCAACCTACTCCCCCATTTGTTTAAACCAACATGCTTTTGTGCCAGTAAGTTTCAAGGAGGTAAATATTTCCACACATATAGCATAGAATCATCAGACTTCTGTTAAAAGTCCCCAGTAAAACCCCCACTGTTGAAGCCCAAAGCAGAGAAAGTACAACCTGCAATGATCAGAACTTACAGCATGTAGGTTTGGTAGCCATTACACTAAAATAAAAACCTTAACTAAAACCTTAATTATTTAAAAACAAACAACAACAACAAAAAAACTTTTATCACTAAACCTAGTAGCCGGCTCTCATTCCAGATGCAGAAAAACTTTGATACCAAACCCTCTTCAGAGCTGTGGATTTAGTTATAACAGAAATATCTGCAAAACTCCATAGGAAAGCTGGGCATAGCAGCTCAAACAGTGCAGATTTTTTCCATGCCTAGGTGTCCTTGTTTCAGTTAGGATAAAGTTAATTTTCCTCCTAGTAGCTGGTAGGGTGCTGTGTTTTGGCTTAGGATGAGAAGAGTGCTGATGGCATAGTGATGTTTTATCTGTTGCAGAACAGTGCTTACACCAAACCAAGGACTTTTCAGCTTCTCGCTGTCCTGTCAGTGGGCAGGCTGGGGGTGCAGCAAGAGCTAGGAAGGGACAAACCCAGGACAGCTGACCCAAACTGGTCACAGGGGTATTCCATACCATCTGATGTCATGCTGAACACTATATAGGGGTGGCTAGATGGGGTGGGGGGGGCCAACTGCTTGGGGATAGGCTGGGCATTGGTCAGTAGGTGCTGAGCAATTGCATTGTGCATCACTTGTTTCATACATGTTATTATTAGTAGTACTACTATTGTTATTATTTTCCTGTCTTAATAAACTGTATTTATCTCAACAGGCTTCACTTTCCAGTTTCTCTCCCCCATCCCAGAGAGTGAGGGGGGAGGGTGAGCAAACATCTGTGTGGTGTTTAGCTGCCAACTGGGTTAAACCACAACACCAGGGTAGATACATTGAAAGTGTGCAATATAAAAGTAATATGATCTTCTGCCAACCTAAGCCTTGAAATCACTTCAGTTCATGTTTCACTAGGAATGTGTGTTTACCAGGCAGAACAAGCTTCACTCATCTTTAAATCCCTTCTTCTACTAGAACAAATACCAGTATGTGACAGGCAAAAGTTGAAGCTGTGATAAGGAAATGGTGAGAAGTGTTTAGCTAGTACAGCAACTCCAGGCAAGCTGGCATCAAGTCACATTTGAATGCAGCTCCTTGTACACGATCCAATTTATCTCAACAGACGTCTAAAATCCTGGTAAGTCAGAGATGCTTTCACAATCAGTCACACTTTAAGGAAGGACAATGAAAAACTAATGAATTTTCTAATGAAAAACTGTTTAGTTGACTAGCTCATCTCAAGCACAAAACCAACTTTATTTCAAAAATTCCCAAGTCTCCTGCTAAAGCAAAGTAGTTACTCCAGTCAAAGAGGTAAGTAGGATAAATTATTTCGCCAGCATTCCCCCAGAAGTCCATAACACTATAATAAACACAAGAGCTTGAGTCACCAATTTAATTTTATACAAGTCAAACTACACATTGTATAAAGAGTACAAGGCAGTTCTAATGTTTCCTATTGCATGTTACAAAAATCAATTTAGCTACAAAGGGGAGTTTTTGGGACAAGTTCTATTCCACAATTTAAGTGAATTGGCAACTGTGGTTTAGCAAAGCCTTTGTTAAGACTAGAACTCTAGCTCAAAGAGATTACACTTCCAGTAAAGTTCAGATTCACACACAACAGGATTGTAGTTCTATTCTGAAGCAAAATGTTAACGTAAATGAGTCAAAAGGGAGGGAAGACAGCTTTATTTAGCTAGTTTTCATATCCAATAGATATTTAGAGGCTGACAAACCATACAACATACTAGTGACTTGGACCACATCCAAGAGACATTAGTGTCTGACAACTGTCACTTGATAGTCAAGCAAAAAAAATGTCAGAGAGCTTTCATTAAGTTTCAAAAGTATGATTTGCAGCAATACTGTATGACACAGGTTACAGAGTACCTTTATTACCTTTAATACAGTCACAGTATCAGGTGGGGAATGTTCTTTTGGCAAGTTAAGATGCAAAACAAATGCTCCAACTTGAGTTTATTGCTGGTCTAAGGTTTTCCTAGTATTGTTAACAGTTTACAGTTTTGCAGCCTGCTCCCATAAATTAAGATAAGCTAGAGAATTATCTGACCTGCTCAGCAAGGCAATCCTACCTTTGGTAGCAAGCTGTAAACCTATGAAGCCAATGATACTCAGTTCTAAAACCATGAAAAAATGAAAAAAATGATACGTTCAAAAAAGCCCAGATTTAAGCTTGTTATATTCATTTAATATAAAAACCACTTTACACTTAAGAGTAAAGTTACTCCTGTGGAAATACTATAAAATCAAAGTTTTAGCTGAATTTCTAAAAAAAAAAAAAAAAAAAAGTGTGTGGGGGGAGCTTTTCCTGCTTTGTACCACCATCCAATCTTGTAATTTCAAATTTAGGATACAAATTAAACCTTTGCGCCTCATTACTTAGTTCTTAGGCCATCTGCTCCTGCAATAGAAAAAAACTTCTGAAGTACTAATGTAACATTAATGGCCTGACAAGTAGGAAAAACGTTCCGCAATAGTGTGCAATATAAGAGGAGAGTTCTAGTCTTAATCTCTTGAACTAGATCTTGATCGTGAGCGAGACTTTGAACGAGATCTGGAACAGGACCTCGATGCAGCTCTTTTGGGTGGTGACTCTGAACGAGCCTTGGTAGATGGCTGCTGCTGTGGAGAATTGGAACGAGACCTACTCCTTGACCTGGATTTAGACTTAGCATCTCCTTTACCATTTTCTTTGGGAGATCGAGACCTGGACCTGGACCTGGACCGAGACTTCTCAGACTTCTCCTTGGATCTGCTGTGAGAGCGCGAACCCCTGTCAGACTTGGGTTTTGATTTGCTCTTTGATCTAGACTTCCTGCTTTTAGATCTGGAACGTGAGCGGTCTTTGCTTCGTGACCTGGATTTAGATCTTTTGAAAAGAAAGACAGTTACTCTACATGAACTGAAGTACACTTACAGGTGTTGTAAACAGTTATCAGTTAGTAAGCAGCAACTCCTGTACTAACGCAAAGCAATGTATCACTTACCTGGAACGACTTTTAGTGACACTACGGGACCTGCTGCGGCTGCTCCTACTTCTACGACTTCTGCTTCTAGACCGTCTTCTAGATCGTGACCTAGAAACATTTAACATTAACATTTAACATCCCTTATTCTTCGTCTGGTGTACCCATTGGGTGCTATGCTACCTAACACAGAGTAACTATTAAAGAACTTGTCAGTAACACACCCACATCAAGACATACCACGAATCCACCCATACTCAACATACCATCAGCCAATTACATCTGTTATTTCACACAAACTCTCAACACCAGCTTTGCAATATCACAAAATAATTCCTTCCACATCTCTCAGGAATTGCCCTATTCCTAGAATATAAATTGAAGGTAATTACTGTAGGCCAGCCTACATATATATACCCATTCTCAAGTTTAACTGGTCTTGATATAGAGAGTAACACATCCCAAAAGTTACCTTGACCTACTGCCAGAGTAAGATCGCCTATGGCTTGACCGTGGCTTGTCTTCAACCAGACGGATTTTCCTTCCATTTATCTCTGTGCCATCCAGTTTGTCCAGGGCACGCTTCATGTCCGAGTATGATCGGAACTCAATTACTCCTTCATTTGTACGTTCTTTGTGTGCATCTGCATAGGTTACCTCCCCAGCTTGCCTCATGAAATCCTTGAGAGTAAATGAAAAGTTACAAAACCACTCCATATACTTGTACTCTGCAACTACATTAGCTTAAGACAAGTCTGAGCAGATGTAAAAAGCATTGTGTGCATTCACATGCACATTTATACTTCTCAATTACTTCTGCTTAAATCAAAATGAATAATTACATAAAAAGGAGGTTATTGGTTCCTGCTAATCACAACATACTCCATTGTAGAACATTAATACATACTTTCAAATCCTGCCAACTACAGCGACTGGAAAGGTTTTCAACAATCAGTCTGTACTCTGTACGAACAGGCGGTCCATATTTATCTCTTCCAGATTGTCTCCGACTGCTATATCCGCCACCACCCCCACCTTTATTGTGCAAAGAAATAAAGTTAGTTTGTCTCCTAGCATGAAGAAAACTAAAATGTTCTGAAAAAGTTAGTTAAACAGTTATATTTACTGGAGTAGGACTTTATTTCTCTATGCCTCCAATAAACTTTCAATTTTGCCATAATCTATATTAATGGCAAATCAAACAAACTAAAATCCTACAAGACTGTCCTCCTAAGATCTGTTAGAGAGTGACTGCTCCTTATTAGATTCACCTTGCTAAGTTTTATTTTACAGAACATTGTAAAATATAAAACTTAACTGATTACATGCATTTCTACATTTTACAAAAACGTTTACTAGTTACACTAAGTACTTACATCACAGTATGAGGTTTTTGGTGGTGGTTTGGCCACAAAACACGCAAGGTAACAGTCACCTAGTTCAGTTTAACCAGTTTTGTCTAACCCTTGGAATCCTCACCATCACCCTGCGTCTAATGGCAAAAGGCTGCTGTCGTCATGGCTTCCGGTAAGGTCAGCCAAAGGGTCATAGGGCAAGGGTCACACAATGTATGGAAAAGCCATGGCCAATCAGGAAAGGCAGTCATCTTAGCCTCAGTGGACACAGCCTCAGCCCCACTGGTCACTTTTAAATTGAAACATCAAGGACTTGTTAAAAAGTTTGAAATTGAACATGCAACAATTTTAAACAACATACATTTGATTTTTTAAAAAATACAGATTCCCACCCCCCCAACACAAAGATTCTAGAGATTACTGAAAAGCGAGCCATAGTACTTTAATTACAGGCCAGTTAAGTTAAATATAACTCAGCTCCTCAAGAAATTATACAAGCTAGCTGAGCACAGAAACGTTTATGACATCCCCCACTTAAGACAATAATTTCTTGCTTGAAATCCTCCCCCACCCATTACATGAAATTTTATAGCTGACTGCTTCAACCCCAACTATGCAATGGTATTTATTCATAAACATTAGTGATGGAACACCACTGATTTATCTAAATGTTGCAAAAAAACACTGGAGCCTTTAAATTAGCAGAGCATATAGTTCCTAAATAACAAAAAACCCTTTCTAGAAGAGACCACAATTTTGCAGCCAGAATTGTTTCACATATTTGCATTTGTAGATTTCTTAAGGGGGTACCTGAGTGCAATTCTGGTGCCAGGAAGAACATCTATTAACACTATGTCTACAGACATCTCGCTCCCAGCAATGCACCAGGTATCCCCTGCTACCATACTTGCAGAGATACTGACAACCCACCCCCACAGCCCCAAGGGACTTGGTCCCATCCACTCTATCACCCCAGGCTCTGCCTTGCCAACATAGCCGAGCTGCCTCCCCTTGCCTCCAGTCCCTTGCCCGAAGAAGCCCTGTAACCAAGCAAAAAGACGGGCCTATACTCACTGCGACTACTGTAGCTGTATCCATCCCTGTCGCGGCGGGGTCCGCGGGCATGCTCCACGATCACGCGCTCCCCGCACAGATCCTTGCCGTTCAGCTCGTAAACGGCATCATCGGCGTCTCGGGAGTCCTCAAACTCCACGAAGCCGTAACTAGGGAAGAAGGAAAAGGCCCGTCAGCCACAAGCACCGACGCGCGCAGGGTGGGGACTACGCGCCCGACGGCCCCGCCTGGCTTCTCGCCGCCCCCCCTCCGCCCGCTCCCCGGAGGCAGCGGCTGGCAGCGCGAGCTGCGCCAGGACAATGGGAGCCGGCCCCGCCGCAGCGCCCTCCCTCCTCCCGCGCCGCCGCCATTTTGAGTCGGGCGCCACGCGGCAGCGCGGCGGGGCCGCGAGAGCCGACAACATGGGCGGAGGGGGGGGGGCTGCCAGGCGCGGCCCGCCCGGCCCTGCTGGGGAAGGCGACGCGCGGGCCCGGGCTCGAGGCGTCCGCCGGCCGGCTCCCGGCCCGCAGCACGGCGCTCACCCGTTTTTGAGGTCGACCTCGAGCAGGCGGCCATAGCCGCTGAAGAAGCGCTGGATGTCCTTCTCCCGGACGTGGTAGCTCAGGCGGCCGATGTAAACGCGCGGCATGTCCGCGGCCAGAGGGGGAGGGAAGGGGAGAGGGGAGGGAAGGAGAAGAAGGAGGAGAAGGAAGCGAACGCGAGGGAGAGGAGCGCGGGGAGAGGGTGCCGGGAGGCCCACGAACGCGCTCCGCCGCGGCCTGCTCCACAGCACAATGGCGCCCGTTGCCCACTGCCGCTTTTATAGAGGGGGGCGGGGCCGCCGCGGACGTTACGACGAAGGCGGGGGGAGAAGGGAAACGCCGCCGCGTGCGTCATCACGCTCCCACGCACAAGCAGAAGCGAGTGTGGGGGGAGGGGAGGAGCCTGGCGGACGTCGTGCCTACGCGCGTGCGCGGAGCTCGGGGCGTGCCCCGGCGGGGCGGCAGCCGGCACTGCGCATGAGCCCGGCCGTGGCGGGACCTGACCGAAGGCGCCGGCGACGCCACTTGGCGCACGCGCAGTGGTGTCCGCCGCGGGGTGAGGACTCGTGCCGTGCCGCGGCGGTGCGGGCCGGGGCCGGGGCCGGGGCCGGGGCCCAACCTCTGTGGGTTACCCGTTGCGCCGGACCCGATGGGGGTGCTGGGAAGGGACGGGTGGGGGTGGGCGGCTTCGTGGGGTTGTGCTCAGCACGTCTGGGAACGGTGCCCCGTGAGCTGGGCTGGGCTGGAATGAGCACTCTAAACAAGGCCCTGGCGTTAAAAAATCTCCAGTCCTAGCATTTGTGCTTTTCCGTAAGTAGAAGCAGGTCTCTAGTGGGCTGGGAAGCCCAGTGGTTTCTCTTCAGGTGCTTTTCAGACACAGCTACTTGGGAGCCAGCCAACTATCAGATAAAAGTTAACAAGTTCCATGTCCCGATTTGCTTTGTTGTAAATAAGATGCACCCTCCCAATATATTAAAACCACTGTTTCACTCTGATGGGCTTTTCACAATAATATGACTACATAATACATACTGTAGTTTGTATATTTGATATAAATAGAAGTATTTTCTAATAAGTTTGTTTTATATTGTATACTATACAAGGGGGAAAGAACACATTTACTTCTACTCTTGAATTTTCTCAGCTGCATGAAAAGCAGCTCATACTCACCTAATGCATTACCTAATGTAAATTATGAACATTAATGTCAGTAATATAACCCAACAAAGACAGCAAGATTGCCTTCAATTTTAAGGATGTTGCTCCACTCCATGAGTTAATCCTCAACAAAAAATTACAGAGATTATGTTAAAGAAGTTGGGGAAATTTGTTACTCTTGTTTTTTTCTTGTTTAATAAAAGCTTGTTTCATATCTCTGCTAGGCAGAGAAGGACCTGGGAGTGATGGTGGATAGTCGGCTGAATATGAGCCAGCAGTGTGCTCAGGTGGCCAAGAAGGCCAACGGCATCCTGGCTTGTATCAGGAACAGTGTGACCAGCAGGGCTAGGGAGGTGATCGTCCCCCTGTACTCGGCTCTGGTGAGGCCGCACCTCGAGTACTGCGTTCAGTTTTGGGCCCCTCGCTACAAGAAGGACGTGGAGGTGCTTGAGCGGGTGCAGAGAAGGGCGACGAAGCTGGTGAGGGGCCTGGAGAACAAGTCCTACGAGGAGCGGCTGAGGGAGCTGGGCTTGTTCAGCCTGGAGAAGAGGAGGCTCAGGGGCGACCTTATCGCTCTCTATAGGTACCTCAAGGGAGGCTGTAGCGAGGTGGGGGTTGGTCTGTTCTCCCACGTGCCTGGTGACAGGACGAGGGGGAATGGGCTTAAGTTGAGCCAGGGGAGTTTTAGGTTGGATGTTAGGAAGAACTTCTTTACCAAAAGGGTTGTTAGACATTGGAACAGGCTGCCCAGGGAAGTGGTGGAGTCACCATCCCTGGGAGTCTTTAAAAGACGTTTAGACGTAGAGCTTAGGGATATGGTTTAGTGGGGACTGCTAGCGTTAGGTAGAGGTTGGACTTGATGATCTTGAGGTCTCTTCCAACCTAGAAATTCTGTGTGATTCTGTGTGATATAATAGAAGAGACAACAGGTGACCCCTTTCTCTCCATCATAACGGACAGTGCTGAGAAGATTTTATCAGTTTATAGAATCTTCTCTGCCTGCCTTAGACTTACACTGATTATACACCAACTTACAAGCCTGATGTATTTTTTTCTATACAATAAGCACCAGGAGATACTTTGACTAGTGAGTAAATTTAGCCATTAACCAGGTTGTAGTGTTCATCAGCTCTGCGCTGGAAGATTAAAAGGCTTTGCTTAATCCCAGCTCAGAGGAGAATGTTACAAGATATGCTGTACCTTGTGCTGAGCGTACAATGAAAGATCTCCTGGCAGAGCTGACAGGTATTTCACACTCATGAGCTTTCACCTATTCTGTTTTCAGGAAAGTTCTGAAGCAACAATATTTTCTAAGCAACAGGATGGGAAAAGTATTTTAGCTGTTTGTCGCTAAAATGCGATAGCATTCGTGAGCCTGTCCTATGGATAGCAATGCCATTGTGATGAGTGCTGTATACACAGAATTGAAGGTTTCTCTTACCAAAATTTTAAAATAAATTATAAATAAATAAATAAATAGAACCATTTGTGTCGTTGAGATAACTACCGGTTATAATATGTGATCATTAAAATCCTCTCTCTACAGCTATATCCTATTATTTTCCATTCCTGTTCTCTAAAAGGTTAATGATTGACTGACCTAAATTTCAAAAATATCGGATATGATTATTCATTTGAAATCATCTGTGCTGGCACCCACCATGTAGGACAGCTGCATTCTAACGCTTGGTCCTGTGCTTGGTTTAAGATAACGTATAAGCCTGTACATAAGTTCAGGGATAAGGAAAGCTAAGCCTGTTCTTAAGGGCTTCCCTGCAAGTGGATGCTCTTCAAAATGAGAGCCTCAAAGGAACTGCCGTTTCCAGAAGGACTGCAGCTCTGTACTTTCCGCACAGTCCATAAAAGCTTCTATCTCATAGGTGATGACACTCAATTTCAACATCTCTGCCTCTTAGTACAAGGAATTTCTTTCCCCTCTCCAACAGTAAAAATAAGTTCTTCATGACAAAAGTGTTATCCCTGCATCCTCTGATCTCTGAGACTTTCAGTTGAGGTTTATTTCACTGCTTTTTGTTGGGAGAATATTCCCAGAGAGTGTCTCAGAAATGGAGAAAAAATAGTCTGTTCAACTAAGGGCTGGAGCATAAATGGGTACAGATAGTTATAGCTGTGATCAGCTCTTTTCGTTTCTGGCACTCCTTCATGGTCACTCTCTGCCCCTGCTCCGGCGTGGGGTCTCTCCCATGGGATGCCATCCTTCCCGAACTGATCCTGCCCACTGCTCCCACATGGCTCCATACCACGGGGTCCATCCCCCAGGAGCAAACTGCTCTAACCTGGGTCCCCCACAGACAGCAGCTCCCTCCAGACCCCTGCTCCTGCGTGGGCTCCTCTCCACGGGCTGCAGCTCCAACCTGGAGCCTGCTCCTGCGGGGGCTCTCCATGGGCCACAGCTTCCTCCAGGCCACATCCACCTGCTCCACCGGGGGCTCCTCCAGGGGCTGCAGTGTGGAGATCTGCTCCATGTGGGACCTATGGGCTGCAGGGGGACAGCCTGCTCCACCAGGGGCCTCTCCACAGGCTGCAGGGGAACTGCTGCCGTGTGCCTGGAGCACCTCCTGCCCTCCTGCTGCATTGACCTTGGGGTCTGCAGGGCTGTTTCTCACTCCTCTCACTCCTCCATCTGCTGTTTAGCAGCATTTATTTATTTATTTTTTCCCTTTCTTAAATATGCTGCCACAGAGGTGCATTATTTATCGGCTTGGCTCTGGTCAGCACCGGGGCCTTTATCTAACACGGGGCAGCTTCTAGATTCTTCTCACAGAAGTGGCCCCTATGGCCCTCTGCTACCAAAACCTTGCCACATAAACCTGTTAAAATCAGTAAAGCACACATGCAGAACAGCACATGTGCTGAACCCATCCAGTGACAGAGGAATTGTGCAGTTATCTTCACACGGAACGGTGCCCTTTTTTTCCAGAGAAGTATCAGTGCCTGTAGCCTATATGCACATATTCTATAACGATACAGAGGATGTGACCATATGGGATACAAAGTCCCTTATTTTGTGGGATACTGATACAAGAGCATTGACTGGCACATCTTACAAGCCTCTGAGGGCTCCCATTATACACTCTGAAGAGGACATCTTAAAGCTCTTTGCAGATGGCCACAGAGAGAGATTTGCTGAGGCCAATGGAGAGTGAGGGAGGAGTTATGATAGGATCTTGCAGCTTAGTTTCCTTACTTTGTTCTTATGCTTGAGGAGGGATAAAGGGTCTTCAGGGTGCCTCCTCACTGGGTGCTATGCCCTGTGTCCCCTTCCAGTGCACTCTCAAGACATTTTCAAATCCTTGATTCCCACAGCTCTGCCCTTTTTTTCACTGGTTGTGGGACAATAATCAGTTGCCTGTTTTTCATGTTGTTTCTTTTTCCTCTAGCATGCTCCTATGAAACCAGCATTAAATATGCATATCATGAATTTATTATGTATCAGTTATTTGCTGCAAGACTGGCATCTCAGGATGCTACAGCCAAGTGTCTGAAAGCATTTCTATGTGTTTCTGTTGCACTTCTCTCCCATCAACTATTCCCTGTCACATTGCTCTGTCAGAGAACCCAATTCTGAACTCAGCGTGCTGCTCAAGAGGCAAAACGTGCAGGCTGTCAGGATTTTTTTTTTTTTTCTTGTCATGTTTTTACATAGCTTCTTTGGGTGAATCCCATAGTCATTGGTACTAGAGGGCAAGTTTTGATTCACAAGCAAAATGTGATCCAATGCAGTTCTGGCCTTTGGCAAGTGTATCCAGTACTACACAACCCGAGACCAAACATCCCATCATTGCTGGGTATTTCACTGCTGCCATGCCTGCAGTTTCATTTTGTGTGCAGGGAATGGAGGTTTAGGGAGGCTTAGGGTATGAGGTCTCCCCATAGCTGTCTGGCAAGTCCAGAGAAGAAATACAAAGCTGCCAAGGGCCCTCAGACCATCTCCCTTCTCTCACATGGCTCCTCTCCCCAGTTTCAGGAGCACAGCAGGGAATAATGTTATCTTCCTTAGAATGGGAGGAAGAAGGCAAACTGACAAAAGAAGTGCTATCTCAGAGATAGGCCACTGCAAATTAACATGCTTTTAATGGATGATTTCCTATGGATTTTTAGTCCTCCAGATGCGTCAACCTGTTAAAATGTAAGAGCTCCAAAAAGCTGTCATTATCCAGTCAGGGCACAAAATAGAAAATGTTTTGAAGTCAGCAAGTGAGCTGAGGCACAAGAGGTGTTAACAGCTCTCAGGGGCTGTTGTTAAAGCAGCTCATTCATCTGCTGTGCTTTAGCAGCTCCTTCAGAGCCATCCCTAGGTCAGACCCAGCCACCAACTAATGAGTGTCAGCCCGGGCTTTGAGCTTTGGAACAAAACTGGACCTCCTTATGCATACATACAGATCTGTGGGATGGACCATAACAGTTTCTGTGCATTAGTGATTAGAATGTGACTTTTTATTCCCTGTTTTTGTTTGGTTGGTTGTTGGTTGGTTGGTTGACTGGTTTGGTTTCTTTGTTTTCAATGTGTTCTTGGGTGTCTTACATGCTTTGTGTGTACTCTCTGGACATAATCTTTGAAGTGCCTACTGGCTTTTGTGGCTTTCAGTCTCTTGCTTCCTCTTCTGCAAAAAGATTTAATTCCCCCATGTACCCTTTATCTAAGCAGTATCCCCAGTAGCACTGTCTGATGTGATGTGTACTATTTGCATCTCCTACATGGTCATAAGTTCCATCCAAAATCCCTCTCCAGGTGGATATCTGCTTGTCCCTGAGGAAGGTCATAGGAATATCATCTGTTCTGTGCCCAGACAAAGCACTAATTTTACTCTGAGACAAATTTTCTTGTATTATTCAATTTGGGGAGTATATCTAAAGTTCTGTCATTTCAGTTTGCCCCATATGTATGCGTGTCTAAGATTGATTGACTTATCTATATGAAAAGTGTAGATATAGCTGCCACATTGCTGTTTTAATAACGTCACAGAATGCATGTGAAATCTTTGGCTGAGCTTAGACCAAAAAATCCTCTGATTTGGGATCTCTCAAAGCCTGCATGCCCAACCTCTGAGACCTTACAAGAATATAAAAAGTGAGTGCTCAGTGAGGTAATAGTGAATTTTTTAATATGTCTCCTATTCAGCATCTGATGTCACTGGAAGAGCAGGGCAAGGATTCCCAGCTTGTTTTTCTTTCAGTGATTCTCCTGATGAAAATTTCACTTTTTGAACCTGTTGCCTCTAAGCAGAATAGGGCCTGGGGATGTTAGCACTGACTCCAGTCTGTCTGGCTGTAGAGATGATGAATGTCTGTCATTTTTTGAAATGTTGATGAAGTTATTTTTATTTTACTGGCATTCTGATTTATTTTTTTCCGTTGACAGCTCTCATTACTGCCCTCCGCTGTGATTCACTGCCATGTTATTTAGCAATGGTACTGACTACCCAGCAGAGGGGTGCAGAAACCAACATACAGACAGCAAACTTGCTTCCACTTCCCCCATTTTCCATCCAGTTCTCTCTGACGGGCAGCTCCCACTGTCATTACACAGGATGCCAGGCCCACTTGCAACAGCGAGGCTTTGTGAGCCACAGCAGCCTCATAGCTGAGGACCATGGAGTCACAGAAGCTTGGGACACTCATCAGCCAAGCCACAGTGCTGGAGCCAGCGCTTCTGCCCTGGGCAGCTGTGGGACAGTGTGGGGATGGCAGGGAAAGAGAGAAGGCAAGTATGGGAGTGTGATAGAGGTGATGAGAAGATGCCTGCCAAGCCATCCAGGATCTTGTGGTGCTATGGCCCAGCAGCACCAGCCTGGTCCAGGCATGGTGCTGTGAGCTGATTTTGCTGCCATGCAGCAAGCAGTGCACAGAGATGACACCAGCCAAGTGTCTGCCAGCACAAGGGTTTTTTGACCAAGATCACAAGGTAAAGAAAACCACCAGGAAACCCCCTCT
This sequence comes from Netta rufina, assembly GCF_964035555.1. Taxonomy (NCBI): domain Eukaryota; kingdom Metazoa; phylum Chordata; class Aves; order Anseriformes; family Anatidae; genus Netta; species Netta rufina. The sequence goes on from NC_140140.1 coordinate 849,301, forward strand.
GCTGCTTCATGATGTCAAGACAGGGTGTTTTAAGGACTGATAGAGTTCCCAGTCTTTTCCAGGTGATGGTTGGAAAAGCAAATTGTCCTTGCCTGATCTGACCTTATGTATACCTGTATCACCAGCACAGAGCTGCAAGCCAGTACAGGGCCTAGCTTTACTTGCTTGGAGTGGTGGGGCTGGACACCTTCAAGAGCTACCAAAATGTGCATCTCTGTCCACACCAGGGTAGGCCAGCAAGTTTGAGGCAGTATGTGTGCATATCTCTTCAGGTGCTCTGGCTGTCTTTAGATACCATCAATGATTTGAGTGGGTCATGATTTGCCTGTGAGTGGTGGCTGTGCTTTGCCCTTCTCTTGCATCCTTTTTGTTCCAGCTTTTCAGTCACGCTTGGCTGTAGGTTGGTCTGCCTTTCAGACAGCTGTCCATTACATGTGTTTTCCTGACAAGACACTAAGGGGCCCTCAAATTATGTCCAAATTTCCTTCTCTCCATCTGCTTTTCAGCCTCTGTCCATCTGCTCTCAGTTCATGTCAGTTCTGGCTGAAATGTGTTACCATAAGATGTCTCTTTGGAGGTGTCAGTATAAGGAGCCTGCTAGAGCACCCTGATAAGCGCTCACTTCGGCTGTGCCTACCCCGTGCTCCTCAACACTGCCAATGCTGCCTGCCAGCTCCATTGCAAGGCAGTAAGGGTGCTAGGAACGACTGTCACTGCCTGGTCACCATGCCACAGCCAGGGCCTGCCTGCACCCAGTCCCACTTGTCCCCGTAGGCAGACCCTGTGGTGTCACCATGTCCTTGTGCCTGTCCTTGTTCTGTTGTCACATCCCCTGCCAGCCCTGTGGAAGGCCTCGCAGCCATTTATGTGCGGCTCCCCAAGATCTCCATGTGTATGGCAGAGATAAGGAAGTGCTCTCAGGGAGAGGGGTTGGATAAGCCTGGCCTTGTGCAGGTGATGGGGCTACAAACCACAAGTCTGGTTTGCCAATTGCCAAATCCCTTTGCATATCATCCTGGGGACCTTTTAGCCCCTTGTCCAGATATTCTCCTTGCCTCCTGGTATACTGCATTTTTCACTATGAATGAAAAACAGAAATTCTCTGGACTCAAGGAACTGGGGCAAGTGGAGGGATCTCAGCACTGTGGAAGAGTTAATGACTCATACTGATGTCACAGAAAATGCTCTTTGCATTTAGCATATTATCTACAGCTCTTTTTTTTTTTTTTTTTTTTTTTTTTAAGGCTCTGTAACTCCTGTGAATCCCTTCTTTGAATCCTTCTCTATGATGTTCATGATACTTGGCCTCCCTGGTGCAGGCTGAAACTTATTTAGAATTAAAAATCCCACTCCCAAAATTATTAATAAAATCTAAAACTTTCTGGGCTGGAAATTGAAAGAGATGGTCTCCCTGGAGAAGCAACCTGTCAGATCTTCCAAACCACAGGCAGGAAGCAGGGTTTGCAGCAGGGAGAAAGATGAATAGAAGTGTTTCTGGAAGGAAGTGGAAGGCTAAGGCTTTAAAACAAAATACCTGACCTGCCAGTGCCACTGACATGGAGCTGGTGGCACACGGAGGTTGTGCCATGGAAGCCCTTTGGTCTGCTGTCACTTCCAGCAAGGCCAAACCTTGCTGGCCTGGTGGAGGTTCTCTTGGGATGCCGGCAGGCATTTCAACTGGAGGAAGAGGAAGGAGTACTGCTTAAATGCTGCTATTGGGGTAAACAGTTGTGTAATTTTATATTGCCTGTGTTGGAAAGGGCAGGCCTCTCCGTGCCCTCCATCACAAGCCTTAGTGAAGAAGGCCGTTCATTCATGCCTCACTGGGAAGGGCAGGTGGGAGTCTGCAAACTTGGTTAGTTGTTGCAGGCCCTCAAGTCCTTTGTAAATTGGCGGTTACTTCTCCCAGATACAGATAACTAAGAGGTTTGATTCTGTGCCAAATCTGTTGCGTTCAAAGTAGATCCTACTAGTAGTTCTATCACTGCTTGTTCTGGTTTCCAGGCACTGCCTGTTGTGTATTACAACCTGGGATGTGAATATAAATTTGGGTGGGAAAAACTGTAACCTCCCCTACTGTGCAAGTTACTGCAGTGATTGTTACTCCAAATCAGTTAAGTTAAATCCAGCAATATTCACAATTCGTGGCTGAAACTTGTTTTAAATTTCTTTGGTATGACAGGTGTTGAATTAAAAATATGCTGAACGCTGCTGCAGTGGGGTGCAAGCTGTCATGTCGAGAGCAAAGAATGCTTCTCCCTCTCCTCCCCTTCCAGTGTGCAAGTGTCCTGCAGTTCTAGAGGTGTAGAGTACAAAGCTGTGAGTACAAAGAACTGCTCTAGTTATTTTTCACATCTTGACAAAAATTTAAATTCATGCCTGCTTCTGCCCCGAGACTCCTGTAATCCATGTTCTATCAGGTTTGTAGTCAGTCCTTGATTTTCTCTCTCCTGCCCTTCTCAGCTCAGTTGGAGTTCAGTAAACCAGTGTCAAAACCCAGTACAGAATCTGAAGGATGTTCAGGTGTAATGCAGCTGTGACCACCAAGTCACCTAAGGCTTACCTCTTACTGAGAACTTAAACACCACATCAAAAGCAGCACTGCACTGTATTATAAATGTATTATAAACACACAAGTTAGTGGAATTTGTACTCAAAGACTGTAGTAAAAGAGAATTGCTTGTTGCTCAAGGCTCTCAGATACTGTTACAGCAGTCTTGCTGGAAAGAAATCTGAGCTGCTCCTACTGGTGGCTGCTGTGCCTGTCTACCTGCTGGTCTTGTTCAGTTATAAGAAACTGGGGCAGCAGTTAATCTCTGGATGCTGTTTTATGTGCTCCGAGTGACATTGTCACAGGTTAATGTGGTACTTGACCCTGAGGCAGCTCAAAGTATCTCCCCGGGTCCCGTGTTAATGCCACTGTGTGTCAGGTGGGGCGAGGCATGCAGCCTGTGAGCACGTCCTGGTTTTGTAACCCTTGAGCTTTCCTTCTGCCGTGAGTGGAGGTGAATCCTAGAGCTTTCTGCTCCTAAGGGGAGGATTAATTAACACTTGTGTTAGCTCATTTCTTTGGTATCCTGTGTGTTTCCACAAATTCTTCCACCTACTTAAGGTAGTGGATGCTTCTGTCAAATCAGTACAGAGCAAATCAGCTGGAGCAAAGGGCTATGTGGATCCTTCTCAGCAGACATAAATCTGGCTTAAGACAAATTTATCTTAAGTTGATTAGGAACAGATTAGAGATAAAGCAGAATAAGCCACTCCTTTCAAACTCCAGAGGTGGCCTGGGTTTCAGTGGGACCTGTCACTTTCAGAGGGTGTTTGAGCTCATTCTCCACCATGCCTGCAGCCGGGCATGGTCAGCCTGTTGCAAGGTGATCCTACAGCTGTTTTGGGCTCAGCTGCAGGGGCAGCATTGCAGCAAGGTTACCTGATGAACATCACGGTGCAGTGCTGTGCTGCTCTGCCTTTCCCTTAACCAGCAGTGAGTGCTGCAGGAGGTGTGGGACAGCCCCATGGGGTTGGGGCTGATGTTTGCTTCAGACTGCACGTGGGTGCCTTTCAAACTGCTCATCCTGCTGATGTCTCTCAACTTCTGCAATATCGTTTCATTTTGCTGCTGGATCCCTTGCTGGGTTCTCCCTGCTGGTGTGCAGCCTCCGGTGGAACACCGCTGACAGATGAGGGGCCCCTTTGCCACAGCACTCGCTGGAGTAAACCCAGAGCAGTCACACCAGACAAGGAACTGGGACTCTAAGCCAGGCTGGAGACCACAAGAGTGCTGTCAGAAGGGTGTCTTTCTGGCATGTCTTTGTTTCTGCACTAATAATAATAATAAAAAAAAAGCCAAAGGCCTGCTCTGGCCAACAGCCATTTGCACAAGCAGGGCCACTGGCTGCAGGCTGGCCAAATGCTGCCTTTGGTCCCTGTGCAGAGCAGGGCCAAAGCACAAAGCAGGAGGTTTGGGCTGACGTGTGGTGCCTGTATGTATGTGTGTATATGCGTATGTATGTATGTTGTCCTCCTGGAACTCAGCTATCCAGACTGGAGAGGGGAAGGGGAGCTCTGGGGGGAGGAGGTTGCATCACGAACCACCTTGCGCCCCCAAACCTCAGACAACCCTGCTGGGGCGAGAGAAGTGGCTGCCCGAGCCCTAATGCTGGTGTTGTGGTGCTCGGTCGAGCCCTAATGCTGGTGTCGTGGTGCTCGGCAGCAGCCTCACAGCAGGCTTCAGCTCCTCTGTGCCAGCTCCCCTCCTCCTGGCCGGGTTCGCTGGGCTCTCATGCCACCTAGCTTCTCACTGCTCTCTTCCTCTCTTACCACGCTCAGCCATGCCTACAATGCAGCGCTAGAATTAAATGAAATAAAACCCAACCAGCCACAGCAACGCTGCTATTTTGCAAGTAGTTTCAAAGAAAAATTAATGGCAGCGGTACCTCAGCCTGTTTGCTGCTAAAGGATGCGTGCTTTGGAGTTGACTTAACGAGGTGAGGGGCACGAATCAAAGAGCGACGCGTCTCCAAAACCTTTACCTTCATAATCATTTCTGCAAAATTTCCATTTAATGTCGAGGGGCACCATTTTGGGGATATGCATTGCAAGACAAAGCAGAATTCATTTCCTTTCACTTTTTTTTCCCCTATTGCTGCGTTAGCTGCAGGGAGGCACGGGAAGATGCACCGTAGATGAGCACAGCCCCGCAGGTCTGAACGATGTGCTTTGTCCTGGCCACAGCTTTTCCACATCCATATCTGTCTGAAACTGTTCCATTGCCATGCGCTGGACAGCAGCAGCCCCGTGGAGCTTCGGGAGGAGTACGTGGTTGTACTTTGTGTCCTCCACGCTGGAGGGAGGCTGCCCTGGAGGTGCCCAGCCTGCCATGCTGCAGGGCTGCGAGCATCTTGGGCAGCAACCAAAGGGCAGCTGGTAAAGTCCTCTGCGATGTCATGTACCATGTTCTGCTATTCTCCTTAGCTGAGAATATAGGAGGATGTTTGGGAGGAGTAAATAAGCTCGGATTGTGTTATAAATGAGGTCTCAACTCAATCTGAATTTTGTAATATTTATAAAACAAATCTTTCTAAAAGGTATAAAAGGCTATAAAAGGTATAAAAGGTATAAAAGGCAAGTAAACAGCGCTGGGTGTGCGGGGAGTCTACGCTCCACCAACACGCACACACAAATATCAAACATTCTAAATATACAGAACATTGCTTTACATACTAAACGCAAGTATGTCTATACATACGTATAATCAGGAAAGGTAACAAACAATCCTCAAAGTTCCATGACTTACTAAAATCGAGTATACCTATACATATTCACGATCAGAAAAGGTAACAAACAATCCTTTAAATTCCATGATTTAACAGCCTCCATTTTCCATTCCTTTTCTTGATTACTAACAAGTCTCCATTTTCCATTCCTTTTGAATAACATGTCTCACTTTAAGTTGTCAAGCAACTCGGACTTCCGGCCTTATGTATCCCGTTCTTCCCAGATTGAAGAAAAACATATCCATCTCCTTTTCAAGGCCAATGAGGCCTTGGTCAAAAGGCACGTCCAGGGCACCAGGGGGCGTAACAGCAAAGGCCTGCGATGGCTGTAGCAGCAGAGGGGCCCATGGCGTAGCAGAAGGATCAGTAAAGGAGCCCGCAGCTCCCTCACTGCCTGGCCAACCACACGTTTCTGACTGTGGTCCCACACGGCTCTTTAAGGCCTCAGAGACTGCTCGCCAGGTGCCGAGCAATCCCACTGCAACCTTGTCGTTTTTATTTGCAGAGTCCCACACCTTGACCTCAGTTTGGTCCCATATTTCAGGCTCATAAACTGTCTGATTGTTAATAAGGAGAACAAGCTGTAAGGTTATCAGGACAGTCTTTGTTCCTAAGGATGTATGATTCCCCATAATGCACAACTGCTTACCAGCGAGAGGCAGTTGTGTGCACAGGTCTGCATCTCTCAGCTCGAGCTTCTCTCCAGCTCCAGTGCGCCTGTTACCAGCAACTTTCAGTACGAGCTTCTCTGAGCAGTTTGCTGCGTCTGGCCTGTCTTCATGAGGCGATCAAAGTGCCTGTTCCCATCCTGGTCTCCATTCTACCAGCCTGTTCCTCTTCACTTATTTTTCCTGCGTCTTTATTGATGTAACTTCATCGTGTTGCTTTTTTTTTTTTTTTTTTTTCCTTCTTCTTCTTTCTTGAGGGCAGGCTCCCCTCTTATACCCTTCTCTCCACAGCAGTTCTTTTCAAAACAACTTTTCATTGGTCAAACAACTTTGAATGTAACAACAACAGCAAACACCCAGAAACATCCATGCCTTAACAGCGAGACTGCATGGAGTCTCCTGAATCACCCTTCTTTGTTCCCTCTAAACTCTTTTATATTCCTGATGGCCTCATCGTTAAGAGTCTAGTGTTATCTCAACCACGGGGCTTTCCAACCCCCATGGCCACATTTCCAAATCTCCCCCTTCTTTATTAATATCAACCATTTTCTCGACACGAATTACCACTCCACGTATAACAGATTGTCACAGTGTGAACATTTTTAATGCATCACAGCTACAAGCTGCTGTTCTCTGGCCGTAACGAACCCAATTTACCAATTATTCGCATTAATTGCAACTGGATGTTAAAGGCTCGAAAGCAGGCGGGTGTCAGGCACACGGGAGGGCTGGGGGTCTGGGGCCTGTGCTCCCAGTGCCGAGGCGCAGACCGCCCCGGGCACCCTCGGCTAAACGCAAACCCCGCGCAGCTCCTTTGCGCGCGCGCGCCCGCCCGCGCGACAAAGCTCCGCAATCTCCTTCCGCGCTCCACAAAATTTTCTCCTCCTCCTCCGCCCCTTCCCCTCGGCACTTAGCGCGCCCGCCCGCCCACACCGCGCCGCGCCGCGCCGCCGCCTTCCCGCGTCGCGCTGCCGCGGGGCAGGGGGCGGTGCTCGGGCGGCAGCGGCGCAAGATGGCGGCCACCACGGCGGCGGGTGAGCGGGCGGCAGGCGCTGGGCCGGGCGGGGCCGGGGGGCGGCGGAGCTCGGCCGCGATCCCTCGCGGAGCCCCCCCGGGGGCGCACGGGCAGCGCGGGGCTCGCCTCGGCCCTGTCGGGGGGAGGCCGGGCGCTGACAGCCCCCCGGGCCGGACCGGCCGTCGGTTGCCCTCAGGGGGCGGCGGGGAGGGGGAAGCCCTGAGAAGGGGCTGCGGGGGGAGGGGGGGTGCGGCCAGACCGCCCGTCAGGCGGGGGCCGGGCCGGGGCTTCCTGCGGGAGGGCTGCTGCAGCCTGCCCGCGGCGCGGGGGGGGGCCCGGCAGCGGGCCCGGGGCTTCGCCGCCGGCGGTTCGGTGCCTTCCCTCCTTCCCTGCCGCCGCCTCCCGGGCCGCCCAGCTCGCTGCGGGGCTGCCCGGCCGGCTCCGTCGGCCTGCTCTAGGCCCCGACCAGGTGCGAGCCTCTGCGGCGTTGTTGTGACCGGGGCGGGAGGGCAGCGAGCTCCTCATGGGAGCTCGAAAGGCTCGGGAGCTCTGCCGGTCGGTAGGCCTCTGCTGATTGCTGTAGGCAGCTCTGAAGCGTTACCATGCAGGCAATTCGTAGCCATCAGCTCATAGGGAGAATCTGTGCCTGGCAGTACGTGATTGCAAGGTGTGTGAGCGCCCGATTAAAATACACGGAAAATGTAGTGGAGCCTTCTCATCCTCTCATGTCACGTTGTCCCAGCTACTGCACTTTCACAATAATCCTTTCAAGCTGCTGACTTCTCGTTTTGGCTTTGGCTGGAAGAGCAAGGCCAGTGATTCTCTTCTAAAGCCAGCGCAGCCTCATGAATTAATGGTCTGGGTGGTCGTGGAGGGAAGGAGGCTTGGACTGTGATGGCAGAGACCAAAGCCAGTCCTGCTGTACAGCTTCCCTTTTGCTCTGAACTGCCTTTGTGATAAGCCATAGCTAAGTTAACCATCATCTGCTGTCCACATTGTGTCTTTTGGATCGCTTCCTGTTACTTCACATACTTCTGAAAACTGTCTTCGGCGTTGGAAGCATAAAGCAGGATGGAGCCAGGTAGGTGTAAGTCCTCAGCCTCTTGCCTCTAAAATGTGCACATCAGGCAAGCACTGTACTTAGCTACCCATGAGATCCTGTTTGGTTAACTGCTGCTGGCAAGAAGAAAAAATACTGAAAATCAGTGTGTAGCTTGAAAAAAAAAAAAAAAACATGTTGCAGTAATGCTGAACTTCTGCAGTGAGCCCTAAGTTTGGTATTGAGGCGCCCTTGTGCACAGACCAGTGACTTGGGTTGATGTAAGCCTCAGGGCTCCATCCAGCCATAATCCACGGGCTGTTCTTCCTGCAATGGGCTGCTGTTGGTTGGTGCTCTAGAAAAGTAGGATGGGGATTGTCCTTTCCTGCTAAAGAGAACAATGTAGTGTCCAGTTACTGGTTGTGGTGGTGCACTGCAGTGCAGCTTGTGTGGTTCCCTCCTGACACTGCTGAAGGCTTTGTTGAAGGCATGCGAGGGGAGCCAGGAAGTGACACCTTCTTGTTCTCCAGCACTGACTGAGTCGCTGTGGGGCTCTGGGCGAGCAGCTGGGTATCTTTGCGCCTTTGTAAAACAGGTTTGGCTAACACTTGCTTCAGGGCATCTTAATGTATTCATATTTATTTTTAAAACACTTTAATGTGTTTGTGTCCTGGCTTCAGTTAGGACAGAGTTAATTTTCCTCCTAGTAGCTGGTAGGGTGCTGTGTTTTGGCTTAGGATGAGAAGAGTGCTGATAACACGCTGATGTTTTCATTGTTGCAGAGCAGTGCTTACACCAAACCAAGGACGTTTCAGCTCCTCACTCTGTCCTGCCAGCGGGCAGGCTGGGGGTGCAGCAGGAGCTGGGAGGGGACAGACCCAGGACAGCTGACCCAAACTGGCCACAGGGGTATTCCATCCTATCTGGGGTCATGCTGAACAATAGATACATGTAGGGGTGAGGGGCTGGCTACTCAGGGTTAGGCTGGGCATCGGTCAGCAGGTGGTGAGCAATTGCATTGTGCATCACTTGTTTCATACACAGTAGTGGTAGTAGTACTATTATCGTTGTTATTATTGTTATTATTTTCCTGTCTTAATAAACTGTCTCTATCTCGGCTCACAGGCTTCACTTTCCCGTTTCCCCCCTCCCTCCCTGGGATGGGGGAGAGAGCGTGAGTGAAAGGCTGTGTGGTGTTTAGCTGCCAGCCGGGTTAAACCACAACAGTTTGATACCCTAAGTTTGTAGTGGTTCAGTAAAGGAGCTCAAATAGAGGTTGACTATGAAAAGTATTCAGTCATTCTTTGAAAGCAGCTACTAACTCAGAGGAAGAAATGGCAACAAATGTCCCTATAACTTAATAAATAAATAAATAAAAGTCAGGGCTGATGCTGGAAATGAGACAAGTGTTGTCTAATACTACACAAGCCTTGTATTCAAGAAACTCACAGGAATACTTGAAAGGAGAAATGTTATGATACCAGGTCCACTAGTATCCTTTGTCTAAAGGAGGAGTCCCTGTTGCCAATGATGGATTTTCTTCTTTCCTCCCAGTTCATATATGAAAAAAGAGCTGCCTTTAAGCATCCCAATAAGGCTCTTCTAGGAGGCTGCAGACACCCAAGCCACAACTCCTGCCCGTCCTTCAGGCTGGGATGGCAGGTAGGACACCCAGCTGGCCGCGGGGCTGTGGGCACTCAGTGCCCCAGCTGGGCTCGTGGGGCCTGCATTGCTGTGCTGTGCAGTGCTGCTGTGCCCTGTGGCATCCTGTTTTTCCAACTTCCATCATGGGAAAAGTTAATGACGTGATTTAACCCACTGTTCACCCGTAGGTTTCTTTAGGGGGTCTGCTGCAGGGTGGTGACAGATGCTGCATTTGCCAACAGCCTGCAGGAACTGAGCAGTGAAATGATTTGCCCAGGTTTAAGTTATTCAAAGTCAGAGGAATGTGGAGAGCCTCAGAAGGACAAATCATTAGGGGAATGGGCATAATAGTGACAATGTGTGTGGTTTAATATGGCTAACAGAGAGAAAGCACAGACTGGTTTTAGTACAGTATATTAAAAACATGTATTTGTAATTGCTGGAGGATCCATAATCTCACTGTAAACTCAGATATCCTCGTGAAAAGCAAACCAGCCATTGCAGTGCAGAAGAACCTGCTCGTGGAAGGGTATGGAAGGAGTACCCTGCCTCTGTAAGCGGGTCGTGATGTCTCCTCCTGAGTGTATGGTACGCAGTACTCATTGTTATCTCAAAGTAAATACTGCCAGCCACTGAGTGCTTTCTCAGCCTGTAAGTAAAATACCAGAGGGTAGGAAAAAGAAATTGAAGAGAAGCTGGAGAGATAAATTATGCATTCTTAAATGAGATGGGATATAGGAGCACGTGAAATAGCAGGTGCTGAAAAAGTTGGTTGCACAGCCTCTTGGTGTCTGTAGTGCTGCAAGGATGGAAAAAAAAGGGTAAACAGTTCCAAAATCTTACAAGAAGGTAGTTGAGTCTTTTCATCTGTAATGATACAGATTATATATTGTATTTGAAGAATGAGGTTCTGGCTGAGAACTTTAAATGATTCATTAGGATATTAAATGTGTACATGGGTTAGGATCCTAGAAGGTGGGCCACTGGCACACGTTGTGAGGTGTGTTAAGGTTTGGATTTTCAGGTTGTCAGGATGCTTTTAACAGCCACATGTCCAGCCAAAATGACTTCATTTCCACCTGCTGAGGGGTTTGGGTGCTCCTCCCGAGGGCGGTGTGGTCCAGGGGCAAGGTGTGGGATGGAGTGTGCCTTGCCTGACTCCCCGTAGCTCATACCCTGTTGGGTGTTAAACTGCTGGGATGCTCTGCAGCTAGCATCCTGTGGCACAGGTAACATCACCCCTGTCAGCGCGGTGTCTGGCTTTTCAAAGCTCATCTCAAAATCCGGGAGTCTCCTTGTGCGCACTGCTTTTGGCGGTCGGTATGAATTTGATCCTTTGTGGGTAGAAGAGGCAGCTGGGCGGGGAGCGCTCAGCTCGTGGGCACTGACAATGGTTTCTTTTCACAACGTAAAGAGGAAGTGGTGCTTTTCCTGGTGGGATTTAGTGTGTGGATTTTGTCCAGGACATGAGTTTGGGATGACTTCTTCTCCAGAGCAAATTTTAGCTGAGCTGGTAAAATTGTGCTTTTCAGCTGATACAAGTGACCCAGCACATCTGATTCCAGCTCTCCGGCTGCTGGATAGCTTTATTTGGTTTCAGCCCTCAGCGATAATGCCAGTCTGCCTCAGACATTTTAAAGTCATCTCTTTACAAGTAATGTGCTTAAAGCAACGAAAGACAGGCGCGGCGTTCTAGTTTACACTCAGCAGAGAATACTGAATTGCTTCAAGTGCTCCAGAAGTTATTGTGAATCTGCAAAACATCTCAGTACCTGCCTGCGTTATCAGGGTGGAAACAGTGACTGTAAAGAAGATGCAGGAAATCTAAAGTCCCCATCTCCTGGAAGTTTTTGTGACAGCTGCTGAAAGCCTTTTATTGTTTTAAATATTACATCACTTTGAAAGCTCTCTATGCCATTTTGACAAGGATTGATTTATTTATTTTTTACAATCGCGGTGCTGTAAGGATAAGGTAGCAGATTTCTAGATAGTGTCCGTCTCTGCAGAGAGATGAGAAATGTATTGGAAGAGGTGTGTTAAAGGCTGAACAGCAAAGCAAGCAACAGAAGGGGCTTTAACACGTCTAGCAGTGGAGGTGTTTAAAGGTAATGGACTCCGGTTCTCTTGAATTAGTGTAAATCAGAAACTAGTACAGAGAGCAGAGTTAAAATTGGCTTGAATTTGGGACTGCTTCCACTATATAGCTGGGGAAAATTGAAAGATTTCTATAGTCAGCCAGTAAATGTTGTTTTTAACTTGTTGAAAACATGCTTTGTGTCTCACAAGGTTGCGTGTAATTCAAGACAGAAAATGTCCGACTGGTAGGATCATTTTTAAAACCATCACAAGACATTCCAAGTTACATATCTGCGGATCTTTAGTGGTGCTGTGATATAAAATGAATCTGAGTGTGCTTTAAGGTCCTTAAAACCCAAGCTGGCATTTAAGTGTGTTGCAGGAATAACTCTGCTTTGCCTAGTGCGGGACATCAGGAGGTTCTGGCAGGTGCAGTCACACTGCCCTCGCCCTGTGTCAGCTCTCTGTCTGACAGCCTCGCAGCTCCTCACTTAGAAAGCAGCCCGGTGGTGAGGTGCCTGGCTGAGGAGTGCTCATCAGTACCGCTCTGTGCAGCGGAGCTGGTGTTTGGTGGAATCTTTTTGCTGCCGGTTTGCTCAGCTGGCACAGGGCATCTCATGGGGACTTCCCTGGGATAGCCATGGGCGTTGTTTGGCAAGTGGTGTGGGTGCATGGAACAGACCAGATCCCTTTCTAGGAATTCTGGTGAACAGCAGACATGATGATGATGTTTGCACGCAACCACAAATGATAAATTCTGCTTGGCTTTGGCCGTTGAGGCCCCAGCAGGACGTGGTGGCTGACCCGTTGTATGGGGAGCCTGGCTTGGCCTGTGGCTTCATGCAGCCCGCCAGGCTGACTGGGGCGGGCAGCTGGCCTGGTCCTCTGCCTGGCTTGGGGGCAGGTTAGTTAGAAATGACTTAAAGCATTTATGATCATATGGTCATAATCTTTTATATATATACAAGTCTGTTTTTCTCCTTGTTGGAGTCTTTGGGGAACATGTCAGGAGGGAGCTGACCTGCAGTTCTGTACCCATGTACTTGCCATGTGTGATGGTGGGGTGCTGCTCTTCCACTCACACCTTACAGCTTGAGCATGGACATAAAACTTCTTGAGAAGGCAAGAGTGCTGCCGGATGGGGTTGTGTGCTGTGGAGTGACCAACCATCTCCTATGATTCTTTTTCTGCAAAGAGCATGAAGTTGCAGGTACGTGTTCTTCACTTTTCCCACCTCTCTTTGCCGCTGGTGGTCCTGCAGTGCCCTTGGGTGAGCAGGTGCTGTGGAATCACCAGTCACTTACCTTAACTACTACCGTGCGATAGGAGCCAGAGTACGATGGGACTGGCTCTTTGCAGGCCTCACAGCTGTCACAGACCTTGACATTCCTGTGTGAGTGTTTTAGGGCTCTGATTCATGCTGTGTCTGATTCATGCTGAATCAGAGCAGCTGTGCCTTGGAAAAGCTCTGAAATCAAGTTGCCTTCTCCTCCCATAACTCTGCCAACCCAAGCCTAGCTCCGGTTAGCAAGTGTCAGAATTCAGGCTGCCTTTTGGCCTGGTTGTGGCCTCACTGAATGTGTACACGATGGTGTAATTTTTAATTACAAATCACACCATTTTCTTTGCTTAGGATTCCTGCCCTGTGCAGTGAGCATGATGCTCAGAGGAGGGGTCGGTAGTTGATATTTCTGATTTTCTTCTTAAATGTGTGCCCTGTGCCTGCTTTCCACAAGGCAGGCAGTGCTTCCGCTGTGGTGTTGAGCCCTCCTGGGTTATTTTCTTGGTCTAAGAAATGTCAGTGAGTTACCTCGGTGTTACCGAGCTCCAAAATGTAGAGAGACTCTGATCGCACTTGTTGAGCGTTGTGATGTTGTGGCCCAGAAGTGTTTTTTGGTAACCCCACAAATTCGAGACAGCTTTTCTCGCTCCAGCTGAGCACTTCTGTGAGCGTGGAGTTTCGCCCTGGGTTTCTAACAATAGCACCCACGGCTTCCTTTGTGGTGCAACCTGCATTGTCTGAGCGTTTCTGTGATGGGCTGAGGGTGGGGTTCGTCCCTCCAGAAGGACGTTGGGCTGTCCCCACTGGCTGGCTGTGCCGGCGGCTCCACTCACAGTGTGCCAGCAGGCAGGGCTGCCTGGGCAGCCGCCCGGCCGGTGGCAGGGCCGTGAGTCACCGCGGGCAGCAGCCGCAGGATGGGCTGTGAAACTGGCACCGTGTGTACAGACACCTTCGACATGGGGCTGACCTCAGCATGCGCTGCATCCGCCACGCTCGGCCCCCGCTCTCGGCCTCCGTGCTGCAGTCAGGCTGTGCCCCTCTCTGCTTCCCCTCACCGTGGCATGGGGAGCATGAGGAAGGTGATCCAAGTGGGGTGGCTAATCTGGTGTAATTCAGGTGCTTGAGACTATCTGTGCCCAAGGTACACAAGATCCATCAGAAGTTGAAGGCCTGGGGGGTGGGTGCTGGAGGTGTTGTGCTGGGGAGGTGCCGGTGGTCTCCAGGAGATCCTGCTCCTGCTCAGGGCCCCGGGGCTCACCTGGTGGTGGTGGCTTCACCAGCCCCAGTTGACTCATTTCCTTTCCCAGCCAAAGACTTGCATTACTCAGCGGCCATGAAAACAGCGCAATCTCGCCAGTAGTTAAAGATGTGGGTTTGGTGTGGAGCTGCCTTGGGATTGTGCGCAGCAGCCCCTAATGGGTTTGGTTTGGTGCAGCTGGTGCAGGTCTGGTGGGGCTCTCTGATGCCTCTCATGGGGGTCTAGGTTCCTCCTCATCCACTCGCTACAGCTGTATAATTGCATCGTTTTCTCCCAGCGTATTCTGGAACGTGGTTATTTTAGATGTGTTATTGAACTGGCCTGTAAACTAATTCCATCAGTAATTTACTTAAATTTCTTTTATGCTTTGCTTTGTAATGAATGAAATGTTGGCAACTCTGATCAAGCAGCAAAACCAGCGTTGACATTTAGTTTCTTTTAAGTCATTCAGGTCAACCTTAAAGGGGATTGTAAGGACACTAGAGGTTCGAGAATTGAAGCACTGCTACATTTCACAAAGCCTTACATCCTCTGTTTTCCACACTTGCAAGCAGCTCTGGAGATGATTTTCAAAGCTCTTGCTTGGTCTCTGTCTCTGTCCTCTGAAGTATGCCATGAATGCGGGAAGAGCTGACTTCGATGGAGGAGTCCACTGGGTTCACTTGGTGTGCTTCAAGGCTAATTGCCCATTCTTCTGTTGTGCTAAATCAGCAAGGATAAAGAAGGGGATACATTATGATTTTCTGCTACTGTGTACTGGTGAATAGTTAATCTTGGACTATTGAAGGAAAAAGAAATCCAAACCCTAAATTCAACCTTATTTTATACAACAGGTGAAAATAACTGCATCAAATGTATCCTGGCAATAATTTTGTTTCTTTTGTAAAGCAGTGTGCTTTGCACAGGTACTTTGAAGGAGACATGGTGGCCTAGAGCACGTGTGTGTTTTGTGGTGGCTGAGGTATGGACATCTTGAAGAAGAATGAATAATCAAGTGCCATGTGGCCTGAGCTCCTTCATCACAGCCACAGTGTGTGACCTTGGCTTAAGCTCTCAAGCTCTCTGTGCCATTATTTCCCATTAATGTAATGGGGATCAAAAAATTCCCATTATTTTGCTGTGTGTTTTGAAGATAAATGTGCTAGCAATTAAGAAGTGCTGGAATTCTTTGGTAATAGAGGTCATAAGCACAAAGGACAGTATTGCTACTGACAAAGCCCACTTAAATTAACAGCAGATTAACCTACTCATGTTATGAAAGTTTCATTTGGTTTGAGTGGTGTTTTTAAAAGCTCAGAGAGACGACACTGTGGGAGGCTTGACATCACACATTTTGTAGAATCTTGCAAATTCCTTTGCTATAGATCTTAATAGACAAGTGCTAATTAGAGCTCCACAGGACTGTTTGTATCTCTGAATAGACAGAGAGATTTCCTTGCATTTTACTGCCTGTTCTAATATCAGGCCCATTGTGCTTCTAGCATATTTGGTACTGCTTGAAAAGTCCAGGGTAAATACAAGGATATCTTCTTCAGACTGTTGAAGTATAATCATTCAAAGCCAGTGGTATTTTTATGTTTATTACTCAAAATACTGTTCTGATTATTTTTAGGAGTAAAAGTTCCTCGTAATTTTCGTCTGTTGGAAGAACTTGAAGAAGGTCAAAAAGGAGTAGGAGATGGAACAGTTAGCTGGGGCCTTGAAGACGATGAAGATATGACACTCACAAGATGGACAGGAATGATTATTGGACCTCCAAGAGTAAGCATCCACTTAAAATACAACGCCACTTCTTTCTTTCTTACCCTTTTCCTTCCCTTAGTAGAAAGTAGAAAACAAGCGAAACACAAAGTGACAGAACGCTTTAGCAAGTGACTTACATTGAAGGATCAGCTTTCATATAACGATGGGTTTATATATCTATATGTCCTTTTGCTTATGGTCTGGAATATTTTTAGTACCTTTCTCTGTTTAGTTCTGTTACGTGTCTACTTTATATTTGCAGATTCATTAAGACATAACTTTTGAGATTCCAGGATTCTAGTATCCTGTACTCTTGAATACAGCAAGGTTTAAAATCCTTCGGCTAGTGAGATTACATGTGGAGCTCATGTAGGTAAAACCTGGATGTTCTGTTCAGTACTGCTAGCCTTTCTGCTGTTGCTTGTTGAATTTATGGAGTTTGTTTTCACTGCAGCAGTACTGACTTGCTCTTTTACAGTTTCAGCTAACTCAGGAAACTTGAATTTTAATGAATTCAGTTACTTTTCTGAATGCTCTCTCCCAAAGTAGTGTCTCATAATGCTACCATGGTCTTTGTGATAGCATTATTGCATATTCCCTCCACCCCGATCCCAAACCCTTACTAAACTGAGGGTCTCTACTCCATGGTAGTGAACTTTAGGGCTAAATTGTATGTGTGCATGTATTCTAAAAACCAAATGTGTCTTGTCTCCAGTTCTACTGTGTTTTCCTGTTTTCTTATTATCCTTGCCATGAAGTGCAAGTAGCTAATTCTCCTTCCTGCAGTAGTGTATGTTGTCCTTTGTGTCTAGCCTCACATTCACTTCTCAAAAATTCCGATGTTATCAACATGGAAATGTTTACACGCCTTTAACCACTCTGCTGCTCGATGTGCTTCCACTCTATCAGTTGCCTTTTCTGACTCAAGATGAGCTTGTGCAAGAATTAGTATTATAACAGCATTATGTGTGCAGTATTTTGTACCGCATTCAGAAGTGTTCTTTGCTTTTTGTCTGCTGTTGTTAACATCTCCCCAGTCATGATCATTTCATTTGGTGGTGATATGCCCAAATTGTTTTCCAGAACAGCACTTGATTTTAGAACATTAGGAGAGCTTTAATGAGCTTACATTAGGATTGTGAAGAACAGGCACCGTGTGCATGCATGTTAGGTAAAATTTAAGCAACCTTGAAATCTAATTTAGAAATTTAAATAGGAAGTGAAATGAGCAAATAAGCAAATGTTGACTTGTCAGCAGTGACAGAAATCTGTACTTCATGTCATACTCCCAACCAAGGCCAGAGGACTATCACAGAAGATTATTCAGCTATGCCTCCTTTGTCTTTCTGACACATTTATAAATACATTTTTTTTTTATTTCCAAAAGGGTCTGGACTTGTAGAATTCAACTAATTGCTCAAAAGCCACAGGCCGTATTGAGGGAGATTCTGGGAACTTTCAGACATTCTTGTTTACTCGAAGCTGCTTCTGTTTTTAGAACTGTTCACACACAGTTCTATTAGTACCATTTTTTTTTAATAGGATGTGGGTAATACTGGCTCTGGAAAAAGAAATCAAAACTCTTGGTTTCCTCTGGATAGAAAAAATCACGCTTGGAGCAGGTGGAAGAGTCTTATGTTGGGCATCCTGGAGGGAGAAGCGAGCTGTAGTGCAGAGCTGATGCATGCTGCTGCTCCGGAGAGTCCCTGCTACCATACATGGAAGTGTGCATCTCCTTCCCAGGCTGTGCGGATGGTTTTGCAGCCAGTGATTCATCTTGTTTGTACAAACTATTTAAAAACAGTGGCACTGTCAAAACTTCAGCTTTGTCTGCGCCTATTTTTTATAGACATGTGCATGGTCAAGGATTTCCATTCACTAGTCTTAATGGGGTGTGGCCATTTGCAAAGACCCTAAAACACTCCCCAAACCTCTGTACTGTGAACTCTGAGCACAAAGCACTCTCGGGGCTCCATTGGGAGGCAGAGGAAGTCCAAGCTGAGCTGGTAGGTGACTTTTTTCCCCCAGATCTTGTGACAGCATTGAGTTTGCCACCATCCAGGCTGGACATCTGAAAGCCTGGCTGGCTGAGGCACTGGAGGGGCTGCTCTGAAGGGGTGCCGCCACTGCCATGGGTGGCTGCAGGCTGGGTTAAACCGCTCCATTTGCACGGACGTGAAGCAGCTGAATCAAGAAGTCAGATGCTGGTGGCATTTTTTGCATCAAAACACTCATTAGTATCAAGGGAAATATTAAGATGGGCATAACAAGCCCTTGAAAAGAATTGCACTGAATTCTGTATCAAGGAGAAGTTACTGTGTGACGGGCAGCTGTTTTTAAGACCCCAGTGGAGGCGTGATGCTCTGCTGCAGCAGGTGAGGCAGGAGCTGATACCTGGTTCTGGGCTTCTGCGCTCACGATAGCCTGGAATTTTTGCTCTTGATCACTGCCTTGTGAGTTTAGCATTCACTGCAATGTTGAAGATGGAGGAAATGTGTAAGAAACTCTAGATCTGGACAGCTTGCCTGCAAAAACTTCTTCCTGATGATCCTGTTCCTGTTAAATGCTTCTGCTCCCTGCTTTGCCTGGCGCAGCTGGAGCTTGGTGCCAGGCTGCACCATACCAGCACATCAGAAATCTGTGTTCCCAGAGTGCTGAATAACTATTGTTTCTTTTAATTACTTTTAAATATTGAAGAATCACTTTACCCTTGTTGTATTTGTCTCTTTTCTATGCACATTTATTGGATAGTTAAAAAAAAAAAATCAGGACTCCTTTTTGTAGCTGCTAAAGTATTTAATTGCTCCTGCTGTGTGACAAAGTGATGCTGCTACTTGGGATCAGGCTGTCCCTTGGAACTGAGTGAATCTTGGAGCATTCCCTTTCTGAGAACTGTCACATTGAGTTATGACCAAAGAACATTTTTAAGTGCAGTTCTAGGACAGGCCAACGGTAGATAGCTATCTAAGCTAATTCCTGAAGAGCACCATCTAATACTCTGAATATTGTAAAAACAAACCCAAACAGAGGCAGCCTGCGCAGTGTGTAAGTGGCTGCCCTTCTGTTTAGTGGTTTGTGTCCCTGAAATAACCACTGTTTTAACCAAATGATTGTTGAACTGCCTGATGTAACTGTTCCCCCCCCTTTCTTTTCCCCTCAGACAATTTATGAAAACAGAATATACAGCCTTAAAATAGAATGTGGGCCTAAGTATCCAGAAGCACCTCCATTTGTAAGATTTGTAACAAAAATTAATATGAATGGAGTAAATAGTTCTAATGGAGTGGTAAGTTTTTTTTTTTGTTTTGTTTTTTGTTTTTTTACTCATTTTACATGGTTTTCATATGCAGCTTCAAGTTAATGCTTTACGCTTGCAACTTGTTTAAATACTTTTTACTTGTTGGTACCATTTTCCTTGAAGGAAAGGGGGGTAGGAGGGAAGTATACAAGCCAAGTATATTCTGGATTCAAAATGTGGAAATTTCCTGTCCATTTGCAACTCACAAGTAGTTTTGTCCTGTGTGGATTTATTGTGCTTTCAGGAAAAAACGCTTGCTTTTGCTTTCTTTGGTTTCTCCCACACAGACTTCTTAAAGGATCTTTAAGTGGAGGGTGCGTGGGGGAGTTAAGTGTATGGAAATTATTGATTCTGACGGGAATGGTGTTTTTGTCTATTTTAGGTGGACCCCAGAGCCATATCAGTTCTAGCAAAATGGCAGAATTCTTATAGTATCAAAGTTGTTCTGCAAGAGCTTCGGCGTCTAATGATGTCTAAAGAAAATATGAAACTTCCTCAGCCACCTGAAGGACAATGTTACAGCAATTAATTAAAAAAAAATCATGCCCCCTTTATTCAATTTAAGCTGTCTTCATTTTCCACAGTAGTAAATTTTCTAGATGCATCTTGTAGACCTCAAAATCCTGGAAAGGAAGTTCCCATTCAAAGGAAGTTTTTCTTGAGATACTGTAAATGATACTAATTTTTTCATTTGAAATATAAGTTGTGCTATAACAAATAATCCTGTCGTGTAACCACTGTCCACATAGCTGAACTTCTGGTATCAGGAAAAGTCTATTTAAATTTATTACTGTTAAGACCAGTGTGGCACATCTAACTTAACTGTGAAAGCATACATCCCACAATCACCTTGCTGTGTGTCTGGCCTGGGTTTTTTCTTTTTTTTTTTTTCTTTTCTTTTTCTGTCTTTTGCAATAGAGTCAAAGCTCAGGGCTGTTTATTAGAGTAGACACAAAGGTTTTTGCTTCCAGTACTACACTGGGCTTTACGGACTACTAACGGGGATGTGTGCTAACCTCAGTCATCCCTCCCTTTGTGCTATCTCTAGTAAAGGCTGAATGTGACTGTGGTCATTTTTTTTTTTTGTATTTTTTTAAACGCCCTGATAATCTGGGGCAAGCTTTCCTCCTTCCCTTTGGCCAAGGCATAGATTGTATTTCTCTTCCTGGTCCCCCTCACCAGTAACGTGGGCATTTGGTGAGGGATTCAGGGTTCTTTTAATCTCTTCCCTCTTCCCCTCTTTTTAGTGGGGGTGCTGCTTTCTTTTTGCCCCTTTTTGTGACTCTTCCCACCCCTGGACAGCAGGGGTAAGCGTTGGGGCAATAACTTGACCTGTTCCCTCCTGCTTATTGTTCTGGTTTTCCAACAAATTTAGTCTTCACCAGCCTGGGAAACAAGAGTATCTGTTCTGCTCGCAGACTGGGATTTTCCCTGCCCCTCTGGCACTGCTGCCACACCGCCAAGCTGGCCACGGCTGATGTTAATAGATAGGCTTTTGGTGAAAAGAGCAGTCATTTACCAGGATTGCCGAAATCTTCTGCTGCCAAAGTTTAATGGGGAAACTGCACGTCCAGAATAAACACACACTCCAACTCAAATAGTTGTATTTTGGTGCTTTGGATTGACCTGAGAATGTTAATTAACTAAAACACAGCACTTATGTTCGGCCTTTTTAAAGATCTGACAGACAAATCAAGTCAGTGTAGACTTCAGTAGGATTCTGTTAAGTGTTGGAGGTGAAAACCCCTCTGTGAAGATTCTGGGGAAGTGGTGCGTACAGCAGATTAAGGACCTTTGTTGGCTTTGCATCCTGGCAAATCACTGCCTTTTCTGTTTTACTGTTTTGGACCACTAACTGCTGCAATGTGGATGCAAGCTTACATACCAACAACCTAGTGTGTCCGAAGTTTTATGAAAAAATTTAGTGTTTGTGTAAAAAAAAAAAAAAAAAAAAGAAAAGAAAAAAAGAAAAAAAAAAGAAAAATAAACACATTTGAAAGCAGCAGCTCTCAAGTCAATGAACAATTGATGTTTCCATTAACTCTTTTGAGGAAAATATTAGTTGTAAGGATTTAACATCCTCTGTAATTAAAGTTTAACATAACAGTATTCCATAAGCAGCCTTTTTATTGTATCAGACCATTGCCTGATTTTAATATAATAAAAAGTGTGCATTAATATTAGAAGGCTTTAATTGTATTTATGTTTAGAACTTTGATCCCTTATGGAATTTTGGGTTTGTTGGAAGTACCTTCCTACAGATCCCACGTAGATAACAGTATGTAAACTGGTGGTGAAAGGCAATTGTCTTTATCTAGCTGCTGCTTTTGCCAAGGAGAACCTTTATTTGTAGTCAAAACCTCAGACAGACTTGCATAGACTTGGCAGTTGGTAACGTTATGTGATGAAAAGGAACCACAGGAACGACTTTCTAGCCGTGTGCTATCTGAAGGTGCTCTGCTACTGCGCTGACCTTTGTGTGCTGTAGTCCCGAGGAAATCAAATCCACGTACAGTTGCATGCTATACTGTCCATCAAGTTAAAGAAGAACTTCACAACCTGAAATTTTACCTGGTTTTCCTCAAATAGTGAACTGTAAAAAGCAGACCTCCTCTGTAAATCTCGATTAAAAACAGGGCTGCAGAATTTTGCCCTTTTTGGGTGTCTCCACTAAAGAAGATTGCCAGAAGGTACTGGTTGTGCGTTCATTTCGATGTGGTGAAACCTGCCTCTTCCTGGGTGTAGGAGTGACGAGGGAACGAGCTGTGTATGTGAAACTTGCTGCTGTTTGCTAGCCTGGAATACTAACCAGTCGTGGGGTAGCTCAGAGGGTGTCTGTGAAGACAATGCGACTAATATTTGTCAGCATCCTGTGCGTGTGTTTCTTTGAAACAGCTTGGTATCGAGAGATGTTAAATGGGAACTGCAACAATGCTCAACAATTACGGTGTGGTTACCGGGTGTCGCTGTTGTAAGAACACCCCTGTCCTGTTCAGGAGGGTATGGTTGGTACATGTTGGGTGCTTCCCCAGCCTTCACACTTCAAGCAATGGTTCTAAAGCCTTGAAACCATCTGATTTGCTTTGCAGGCTGCAAGTTTGACCTGAACCATGCTTCTCTGGGATCTGTGCTAGCAAGAGTCCTGTGGTAACACAATTTGTCATGCAAACTTCAGCTGTACTTTTTTTTTTTTTTTAAAGAAAAAAAGTGTACCTTTTCTTACCTAGGAACTTCACTCTGAACACACCGGTACTCCAGTGCACTGATATTCCACTCTGAGTAGGGATGGTTTGGGAAAATAACACACTAAGAGTCAGCTGCCAGTGAGTCCACGTGTTGTAGCTTTGTCAGTGTGTGTGCATCGTGGAAGGGATCAGTCATCCCACAGGCACCGTGGGTTTCTGGGTGCTGGGTCACACTTCAGAAATTAAGTCGGGGAATGAACTCACCTCTTCTCTGTATTTATTCTACCTCTGGCAGTATAAAGGCAAGGCACTTAAGAGTTGATCCTTGCTCACCATTGGTTTATTTCCTGAACTGATGTGTCTGAAGGCATTGGCCATAAAATAGATGCTGTTCCCTGGAGCCGGTACTGCTGGAAGTGACTGAAGAGTTGCTCAGGGAAGAGGCTGTGGTTTGAGCAGGACCTTGCCCTCTGCCTGCTCCTGCTGCTGCCTCGGGGGGGGTTGCACAAGGTGTCGTGGTTGCAAATGCCCCGGACACGTCCATAAAACCTCACCCGCAGTGCCGGCGGTGGTCGCGGAGAGTGTTCGACTCAGCTGCTGGCGTGGGGACGGCAGGGGGAGCTAGCAGGCTTTGCAACGCTTTGGTCCAAGCAAGGTGCAAGGGCTGCTTCATTTCGATGTTAACTCCTCTTGTGGGAACCGCTTTTCATACTTATCCTGAATCATTTTCAGTTTTAAAAACCTGTTTAACACGGCTTTCTCACTGCACAGGCATTAAGGGGAGACCAGCAGTGCAGTGAGGTTTTACTTCTTAATAAACACTGCCTGTTCCTTGCTTCTTGCTTTGCTGTAATTAAACTCCATGTGTTTTTGGGGAGCATGTGCTTAAATATGCCTTTTCTGAACTCTTAACTCAGTGCTTTGGACTTAATGATGATGAAAGAAACTTAAAGTTTTAGATTAACAACTTTTAAGCCAAAAAGTGTCAGCAGCTGCTCTGTGCGATGCCAGTGCTGTCTGAGTTTCAGCCTGGATTCATACAGGGACAAACAGCAGCACGGCAGGAGCAGCAGGCAGTGCATGCAGAGCTGAATGCGGTTGTGCCCCTAATTCTTGGGCAAACAGCCCAACCAAAGAACAGAGCAGCCCAAATGCTTTATCTTAGCTGTGCTTGAGAACTGCGATACCAGAGCTCCCTCTGGAAGTACCAGGCAGATGCAGCGTCAAGTTCTGCCAATTTTAGCAAGGGAAACAGAAGCCAGAGACTTTTTCAAGAGTCCTTGACAGCGTAAGAAGCGATGAGATGTGCTCTCACTCCCTTTCCAAATATCAGTCTTTGTAGTGTCTTGCCTAGAGTTGTAGGTGCTGCTTGTGGCTTACCTTGCTGTTTGCAGTAATTGGCCATTAGGCGTTTGAGGTTGGTGCTTAGCCTCAACCTGGCAGCGTTTCCTGCACCAAGGAACAGCACAGGGAATTCAGTATTTTTTTTAAGCTGGCATTTGCTTGCTCTGAAACAAGGGAGTTCCAGTTCTGCATGTACCTGTAAATATGTGCCTGCTTCAAGCTCTACCTACCTCAAGCTCAAAGACGGTGAAGAAATCTGATGATATTCTTAATATCTTTTTTTTTTTTTTTTTCAACTTACTAATTTAAATTTAAGTTTTCTCTGGTGGCTCAGAGTTTTCCTAAGTCGGTGGAAATTGCCATCTTGCATTAATCCTTGGCTCGGATGCTATCCAAAAGCCCGTTAACTTTGCTGTTGACTAAGAGTCAAGTCCCTTAACAGCTTCTCGTTTTCTCCGGTCCTGCTGCAGCAGATTGCTGGGGAAGGTGCTTAACTTTCAAGCATGTGAAGGGCCCAAGTGAAGTCAAATAGGAGTTAGGCACACGCTTAAGTGCTTTGCTGGAGCAAAGCCAGGATGCTCAGCCCCTGCTAGGAAAGAGACGTTTTTAGCCTTTATTGATTGTCTTCTCCCTATCCATCCCTTCTGGGTGCTGTGTCCCCTCTGTACTCTTACATTTTCCCCACGTCTCCCGTTTGTTGCAACAAAAAAGCAAAGAGCAGAAGACAACATGGAAGATAAGGAGATAAGGTAGATTCTCATCTCTTTATGTCTGTCAAGCATCTTGTCGCCTTTTTCAGCCTTATCTCCTTTTGAATAAAGCCTACAAAGGGTTTTCAGAAATGTGGGTCCTGTCCTAATTTTCTGCCTCTCAAGCTAGGTTGTTGGCGGCTTTGCCCTGACTTGTCTAGGAAGCCTTGCGGTACGGTGATGGGTAACGAGAGGGGAGAATAAATGTCAGATTCTGTCTAAAAGTCCCTTTCTTTCACTTGCTCAACATTTTTGTCTTGTCTTATTTCATTAGCTCTCCACTCATCAAAGAAAGTGTCAGGATAGCCAAAGACAAAATTTCTTGGGGTGGGGAGGAACAGGCAAGAGTTCTGGAAAGCGAAGGGAAGCAGACTCTGAGCTCCCTCTCAGAAACAAGTCCCTTTTCCCTTCTCTCTTTACATGTCTGCTTTAAACCCCGTTGCCCAGCATTTGCCTGATACACACAGCAGAGAACAGGGGAGTTGTGTGCCTTGTGGCGCAGGCTGCGGGGCAGATAGGTGCTGATCTGTGGGGTGTGAGTGCTGCCAGATGCAGTGCGGGACGGGCTAAGGCAGCGGGGCTGGCAATGCGGGGCCTGAGCATGCTGGGGCTGGGGCAGGGTGTCAAGGCGAGCAGGGGGGCTGGGAGTTGACAGCCAACTGCTTTCTCTTCCCTCGGAGCAGGGGGGAGCATGCCAGCAGGATGCGCACACGGGCCCACACCTTCAGGAGTATTCCTGGAAATTGGGGGTAATGCTTAATTACAGCTGCCTGTAGGCGCTGGGGCTCGGCTGCTGGGCAATGTAAATAGGGTCATGATAAAGAGCGCCTGTGTGTGATGCTGGGGCAGCGACTGGGCTTGGGAAACAGTAGAACAGAGATTGCAGTAAGATATTTGCCAAACTTCTTTCCTTCCAAAGAGACCTCTTAAATCCCTGGGCTACCAGATTAAATGTTGTCCAAGGGTAGCGGCCAGATGTTTCTCAGCTGCTTGGACTGCTTTCCAGCTGAGAGCGAGCGAGTGGCTATCCAACATGTGAGCATTAATATAAACATTTTAGAGGCCTTGCCTTGAGCGAGCCATTAAAAACTTCCCACGGTACCGAGAGTGCTGCTGGCTTCCTTGGAGAGCATCAGCGTTGTGTAGCTCGCGCTCGAGTCCCCCGCACGGGTCAGCCACAGGCTGCCACCTGCTAACGCAGCGCTGGGGCCGCGCCTCCCCCTCACTTCAGTGGCGCCAGAGCAGTGTGGTCCCTGGAATTTGATTATTTGTGTTAGCAGATAATTTAGGCCAGAAGGCTTAGAGTGTTCCCTTCCTTCTCGGGATGTCGTCATGCTTCCCAGCAAAGCACAATCCCACGTCCTGTGTCCCTTCCCTTCCCCTCACCCCACCAGCACAACAAAACCGCTTTCAGCTTGCCTCCTTCACGGGGTCACTGGCCACTAGGTTTAAGCTCATCTGTGCCTTGTGTAGGCCTGCCAGGAGGGGAGGATTTGATCAAACCCAGCATGTACGCTCATGTTTTTAATTACTGCATATATTTTAAAAATGCGTTTTTAATGTGTGGTTCTTCTCCTGAAATATTCCCAGTTCCACCCGTGAGCTCCTGTTGGTGTGAAACGAGTATCCCTCACGGGTCACTGCTGCTTCTGTTGGCTCTTAGTGCCTTTTCTCCAGCACCTGGACTGCTCCAGTCCTAAAGTGAGGAGCGTTTTGCTCCAAACCCAGGTCCCACCGGAGCTGAGGGCTGCGTGGCTGTGCAGGCAGCCTCTGCTCTTCCCGCTGGGGAGCACATCGCGGGCTGGAGCTGGCAGTGAGTTCGTGCCTCGGGCTCTGTTTCCGCAGCGTGTGTGAGTTGCCCACAGTCTCCCTGCTTCTCTTTGCCTTGAAGCTGCTCTGTGCCCAGGTGGCAGATGCCCCGTGCCTGCCCGAGGTGCTAGGCAGTCACTGTGACCTGGGGCTGCTGCTGGAGCTCCTCGCCGTGGGCTGCGCGGGGAGCTTGGCTCTGCACCGGGGGTGGCTTCTCTTATACAAGGTTTGGAAGGCACTGGTGGTACGGGGATGTGCAAAGAGCGGGGCTTAACAGAAACAACTTGGATACTTACACCAGAATGGTTCACGTCAGGCTTCTTGTGCAGCTCCTGGCAGCTTCGCTGGGGGAAGACAGTTACTTGACAAATACTCGCTGAGCTAATGAATGCCAGAGCACTTCGTGTGTCTGTAGCTGGGCTGCAAAACCCATGGGAGATGTTTGTTGTGCTGGGTACTGAGCAGGAGCCCCTGAAGCTGGAGCAAACAAAAAAGCAAAAAAAAATAACAAACCACATGAACAAACCCCAACCTGAGGAGGCCAAGCCTCTGTTCTCGAGATGTTCAAACCCTGCTCTGCTGTCCCGTCGTGGCAGCGCATTGTGCAGAGCAGCAGGGAGAGGGATTCTTAACGAAGGCGGCATGTCCCCGGGCAGCCTGCACTGCCGGTCAGCTTCTCTGTGAGGTGCTCAGCGCTTTTCTCATTCCCTGCTCGGGCAGGAGGTGTGACTCCACGTGTTCCGACAGGCTCTGGCATTGTTTACACAGGCTGTGCCTGTCCACAGGTTGAATCCATCAGCTTGATAGCCCCTGACACTCTTACGTGGGGCGAATGCTTCCTGTTTAATTACCCGTAATAATAATAAGAAAAAGGGTTGGAAACAGGAGTTTTAAACAAGCTTCTCAGAGTGAGGGTGCATCCCATCAGTTTGTGTGCTGTGGGTTAACCAGTTCTGTCTGAGAGCAGTGGAATTGTGTAGGGCAGAAATGTGCTGTTGCCGCCTTCCCTGCTGGGCAGGTGCTGCCAGAGGTGCAGGGGGCCCTGTGCTGTGGGGTTTTTGGCCCCTGCCTTGCTCGGGCTGCCTCCCTGGGCACCAAAGCCCCGCGGCTCCGTCCTGCTGCCCTTCCCTGGTCTTCCAGCGAGGTCTGAGCAAGCAGGGCTGTGTGCGTGAGGGGCTCCAGGCACTCGGTACTGCAGGCCTCATTTCCACAGAGCAGGCACTTGGGTGACTCAGTGAGTCTGTCACCACCCCCCGCGTGGCAGCAGACGTGTGCGGACAGGGACAAGGAGAGCTCTGGAGCTGCAGACTGCCACAGTGTGATTTCTTTTGCCGTCCCCTTTCTGAGCGTGTCTTGCAGGACGGCTCTGCGGCACGGCTGTGCTGGTTTGGTGTGGTGCAGCTCTGGCAGTTGGGTGGGCCAGTTGGGAAGGGAATGGAGTGAAGGACTGAGGGTCCTGTATTGGAGGAAACTTGCAAAACTATGAGGTTAATCCTTACAAAGCAACTGCTTTGCCTAGGTGGAAACGGAGGTTTCTCCTACATCCTGAGAAGCAGCGATGCTGCAGTGGGTTTTTAACACCCATTTTCTGTTAACCAGTATTCAGCTAACATCAAAGCATGGAATTGTTATCCCTTGCAAAGAACATCCTCGTTTTCATCACGGTGACCACCTGCAGGACACATGGCCCGGACAGATTGACCTGCTGCTCCTCAGCACATCCCACATGGCTTCGTGGGGCTGCGGTCCTGCTGAGCACACGGTACCGTGCATGCCCTGCGCTGCTGCAGGAGGTTCAGCTGCTGCACCCTGCTCCTAACGCCCCCGAACGTCGTGGGCTTGAGAACCACCTGGCTTGACCCGGGCTCCACGGCACAGAATGGGGGCCGGTGTCAGTCTGGGCAGAGGAGGCAGCTGCGGGAGTTCATTCATAAGGGCTGAAGGCTGTTGCAGTGGGTGTGAAGTGACGTGGATTTATGGCAGGGAGAAATTGCTGAGCCAAGTTTCTAATGAGATTACCAGCTCAGCTGTTGAGCACAGAACAGAGGTGCTGATACAATGTGCTGCCACGCGCAGCCTCTTGCCTGCGCCAGCAGGCAGCTTGACACCTGGCTCAGGGCAGCCCCAGCCCCTCCTAGCGGGGGAGGCTTTGGTTTGGGGGTCCCTGGCTGCTTCCTCTGCCCTCTGGTGCACTGATGGTCTTGTCAAAGAAGTGGAAGGAGCAGATGATGTGCTGACTGCTATTTCAGTGTTCCTGCTTTAGGAAGGGCGAAGTCAGAGGGGGCTTTGGTGAAGGGCTGGGACCTGGAGGCAGCAGGAGCCTGTCTGGGGGCAGCATCCATGTGCTGCCATGGGGGCATGAGGGTGAGGAGGGCGCGAGGCTCAGTGTGCTGTGTGGGGAGCAGGGGCTGCCCCTATGGACCCCACGCACCCTGTGAGCAGGGGAAGGCAGAGGGGTGTGCTGGCTGACTGCAGGCACTGCTGGCAGTGGAGCTGAGCACTCCGTCCTTGCAGGTACAGCTTCCTCCTCTCCTTCTTTAACGAAAAGGAAAGCTTTTCTCCAGACTGGTGCTGTCTTTTCTGTAGGAGATGCGGGGGGAAGGCCGGTGGCTTGTCCCCATCACTCACTTTCAGACTGGGTACAGCATTGTCCCTGGGTGTCCCATTTGTCCCAGCGCTGCTGACAGCCCCTGAGTCCCTGGCATCCTTTAGGCTGCAGGAGGCACCGAGGGGGCTTCAAAAACCTGACAGTACTGAAAAACGATTTTCAAACATATTTACCATCTTGTGTAAAACATCACGAGAGGCCTTGTGGCTCTGTCTGGCACACCTGGGTCAGTCCAGGTGGGACTCCTCCCTTGAAATTGGGCGATGGACTTGTCCCAGAGGCACGGGCAACGCAGCTGAGCGGGATGGGGCGCTCTTGTTCCGGCTGCTGCCCTGCTCCCAGGGCCCCTCAGTAGCATCAAGGTGCCCTGCTCCTCTCTGGGCTTTAGGTTCTGTCCCCGTCCACTTTTCTGTCTCACCTCCTTGCACAACAAATTCTTAAAGGATTTTTTTTGCCTGTACTTACAGTGCTGACCTTGGTAGGGGCAAGGAGAGGAGGAGCCTGCCAAGATCAGACCAATAAATCCCGGAGGGACCGCTCTTACGTGCGGGAGAAAACCCGACCCTTGCGAGGTCCACGCTGTGCTGCTGGCGCCTGTTCCAAAGCAACGCCAGCCGTCTGTCTCCGTGTTGGCTGCATTCACAGTGCTCACCCCTGTGCCACCCACATGCGCAGGCAAACCCGAATTTATCAGCATGCCTCACTGTAACGCACACTTTCATGTCTTCTCGTGGAGTAGTCAGCCATGCTTTGGGGATTAATTCCAACTTTTAACTTCACTGGAACAATTTTTAGCGTTTCTGTAGAGTAACACCTGTGTCTTTGATGTTTTCTGGTGTGAATGAGAACAGAAGGTAGCTTCTCGGGGTGTTTTCTTGTTTTGTTTTTCTAAGATTTTTAGGAATGTCGAGTAATGGAGATGCTCTTAACAGAGGGATGTGAGGAAGCAGTTTGTTCCCACCCATTTAACTCCCAAGTGCATGCTGCTGGCCCCCCACTAATTGACAGTCATTAACTGTGGGGTTTTGGGCTTCATTCTTAAAAGCCCTTCCCCACACCCCCGGTAATCCCACAGCCCTGTGCTGTTGGCCGCTGTGCACCCCGGCTCTGCCTCCTGCCAGGAGCAAAAGCAAAACCCGAGCCCTGGATCTTCCTCCTGGGGCTGCTCCTAATCCCCGATGCCGCAGCCCTGTGGTGCCTGTAACCCTTTGAAGGATGGTCATGGGGTCTGCATGCAGATTTTGTTGCTCAGCCGAATTCCCACCGTGGGGTTTTGGTGCAGGAGGCACTCACCAGCCTCTGGTGAGGTCTGGTTTGGGATTTTAGAGCAGGAGGGAGGTGAGTGAAGGCAAACATCTGCGGTGGAGCTGCTGCTGGGGCTTGGGCCGTGCCTTGGGGACACAGTGCCCAGTGCTCTCTCCCCTGGGGGAGAAGATCTGAAGATCTTTGCTTGTCAGCAAAGCTGCCGGCTGCTGGGGTTTGGTGCAGTGCTCCGAGACCCCTCAAACCCTTGTGCGGCAGTCAGGCATCGCACATGAAATGTGTTGGCTTTTGGTCAGTATCTGTCGGACCAACTTGTAACTGGCGATGTCCATGTAGAAAATCCTGGTAGATCCCATTCCCCTGGTGGGAGTGAGTGCCTCTAAGCACGGACCTGCTCAGTCCCAGGCTGGGATGTGGCCTCCCATCTATTTCCATTCCCTGTGTCCCCGGGAGGAGGAGGATGCGGTGTGGCTGAGAAGAAAACAGAGAATTTTTTTTCCCCTCTGTCTAGCAAGGAAGGCATTGCTCCAAGAGGGAGCTTTCTGCCCGGGATGCTGAGATGGGTGTTTTCAATCATTCAGTTTCCTCATACTTCTCACTCCGTTTTTACCCATTCCGATTTATTTTTAATGGCCCTGACACCCTTGTTTATAATAATAAACAGCAAACGTGTGGACACAATGAAACCGTTTCAGGTTGGAGTGTTTTTAATAACCTTGCAGCGAGAAATAGACCCGAGCCTAAATCTGAAGAAACACGATGAAGACTCTCTCCTGCCACAGTGAAATATGATTTCGGAGTCGCTGCTGTGCAAACAGCCTGAGATAGCTATCGTTTCACAGCTTTGACTCCCCGCCAGCCATTTCAGACAAGACTCCCCTTTGTGTCACTCCCAGCTAACTTCCACGCAGCGCTTTTGTCTTCCAGACATAACCCGATTTAAGCGAAGAAAAGCCAAGGTGGCAGGTAAAGATATTTTATTAATATGCTAGCTTTAAATCAGAGAAAAGCCAAAAAAGCTGAAAACGGCGGAGAGCAAGCGGAGATGGAAGCTTCAGAGGGCTAAAGGTGGGTGAGAAGCTCCAGGCCGTGGCTCTGCTGACCTTTTTAATGGGAAATGCTTGCGCCACGAGTGGCACAGCTGGTGCTTCGTTGTCTTTGCGGGTGGGGACACACAGAGCTGTGGCCAACGTAACACGGGGGAGGGCACGGCTTTGTGCTTGCAGCCCTCACGAGCACACACGATCCCAAGCAGGGGATACGTAACTCCCATCTGGGATGCCGCAGCAATACAATGCAAGGGAAAAAGTGACGGCCTACATTGTTAGGCCTCACACTGTTTAATTAAGTAAAATGTTATTAGCTGTTTTCAATGGTGTAACAACTTGGAGGGAGTCATTGCTTGCCAAGAAAAATAATCCTGCGGGTCTCCCGGCATCCTAAGCAGGCTCGTGGCTGCAGTTCAAGGCAGGAATCCAGGGCCGGCTGTTAGAAAAATGTTACCCTGCGCCTGACGCCGAGGGTCTGTCTGTCAGGAAAACAAGGATTTGTTGCTTACTTCTGCACCAGCTCAGCCCTCACTGCCTCGCAGGGCTCAGGCCCCGCTTGTGGCAGCCCCATGAGGGGCTCATGGCGGGTGGCGGCCACGCCACCACAGGACGGGGCTCGGCCTGAGGGAGGCCACGGGGCCTGGAGGGCTCCCCTCCAGCACTGCCAGGCAGCGCTGGAGCAGTGTGTGTGGTGTCGGACATGGGGAGGGACACGCAGGGCACTGTGTGTGCCTGGGGAATGCCATCCTTTGTGCAGGCACCTGGCGTCATGCACCAATGGCTGCGGGTTGGCTGCGCACGGCCGCCTATCTCTGCGGGGCCTTCAGCCGGGGTGATCTTCCCACAGCAGCATGCCCCCCGCTCCTTGCAACGCCCCCGAAAAATAATAAACGGCGGCGGGCTCTGTAAACACAGCCTATCTCTAAAGCTGCTTGAGATGTAGACAGGCTCAAGTGAATTAGTTGAGCGAGGGCTTAATTGCCGTCCTGTCTGTCAGCGTGCTGCACTGAGGGTTAGCAGGGGAGCGCTGGGGCGCGGGAGATGGATGAGGGCTGGGCTGGGGTGGCAGCTGGGGTCAGCGCTCCTCAAGCCAAGTCCCCGGGTGACCCCTGTGGAGATAAGTGCTCCATGCTGCCAGGAGGGCCCATGTTTTGCCCCAACCGCAGGACAACGTGCCCTCCTGCACCAGCACGACCCCGTTGGCGCTCAGGGCTGTGGGTCCCCATGGTGGCCTCATGCTGGGGACTGTCCCGGCCAGGCTGGCACTGTGGGGCTTCCTCTGCCTGGCCGGAGATGCCTCAGGCAGGATAAATTCCTTCAGTCGTATTTGAGAGGAACAAAATATGAATACCCCCCTTCCCTTCCCAAACGCGTGGAGAACTGTATCATTTGTGTATTACCGAATAATCCCGCAAATCCCAGGTAATCCCAGGCAGATGAATGGGAATGGCCCTGCGAGGACCAGATGCGTCGCTTTGGGACGTTGGGGAAGTTACACAGCTGGTGTGCCACGGCACTGGGCCGAGCTGGGAAAAAAAACAACAACCAGAGCCCTGCTCGGACCTGTCACAGCACAGGGGTGTTTTTGGGGTGGAAACGAGGGGGGTCCCAGCAAGGGCATGAGGTCCTTCACCAGAATGAGGGTGTTGTGGGGCTGGAGGGCCAGGGCATCACCCCCAGGGATGGGCATTGCCGAGGCAGCCCCCAGCAGGGGTCTGGCCAGGCTCTGCCCCATGCCCCCCGTGTGAAGCCGCAGCCCCCTGCGCCTGTGGAAAAAGAAGGAGGGAAAGAAAAAAAGATCAACAAGCCCCAGTCCTTAGATTACTGTTTACCCCCTTGAGGAGCACAGAAGTATATTGTCCGTTTAATAGAAGCCTATAAATCACTGAAAAACATTTATAAAATAATTGAAGGTAATGGGAACCATTTGTTTAAATAACATCACGTTCATGCCCCAGAGGTGCAATAAAAGTTAGATTAATTGATAGGATTTTATATCTCACTGCGAAAAACCAAGTCACATTCTAGACACCGACAGTTTGGGAAAGTTGCAAATTCATCAGGCACCCAGCTACTATCAAAATAGTCTCTTCCATGCAAAGAGGCACATTTATATGACCCTGAAGGGTTTTGGGATGAGAACTATTTACTTAAACCATGAAGTGAACTAGCCAGTGTGAGATCCTAACCCAGATTGGATGTTTTTTTTCTTCCTCTCCTATCTGCCGTTTCATTTTTTTCCCATTATGATAAAAGGCAAATAAATATCTCTAAACCAAAGGCTCATTCCTAATCCAGGGCTAAAGTTTCCTGCGTCCGTCCATGCCCATGAGAACAGCCCTGCGAAGGCAGCGGCATGGGCTGGGGGTCCCCGTGGGGGCAGCTCCCGGCCCCCTGCCCAGCAGCACCCTGCCGGGGCTGCGCACACGGAAATTTGCTGGGTGCCTCCCAGCCGCTGCTTCCCCGTAACTGTGCTTTGTGGTTTGTTCAGGTAAAGGGCATAAAAGTGGAACAGAGCGTGGTTTTTAGCAAAAGGGCAGCTTGTGGGACGATGTCGGCTGCCTAGAAGCAGGGGCTTCCTGGCTGTGCCACCTCCCTGCCTGCCCCGCCACCCGTGCTCAGCCCCAGCCGTGCCCTAATTTTCCCCAAATGCACTCTGGGTTTGATTCTCTCCTCACATTTTTATTGACTCTCTTGCAAGCTGGAGCCAGGCCAGTGGTGTGCGAGTGAGCCCGGCTCCACGAGGCATCACAGGGATGTGTGGAGCTGTCACCCTGCTCACCCCATCCAGGGCACCTGGGTAACACCGCTGATGTTTAAGGTTTGTTTTTTTTCAAAGCAACCTTCACTGCTCTTCCTTGCAAAGTCTCTGTCATCCCACTCCAGGATGCAGCTGCCTGGGGCTTGCAGCAGAGAGGGGGGACCCCACACCACCCCATACCACCCCACACTGCCCCACACCACGCAGAGCCAGCGCTGAGCCGTGGGGCAGGACCTGCAGCAAGCCGTGGCCGCGAGCAAGCCACGCCGCAGCCTGAGCACGCCGCACAGCCTGGCTTCGCATGAGCTTTTGATAAAGGCACCCTGTCAAACAAGGGCTGAATAAATCATGATGTGTTACCAAGACGCATTACAGCTTTTAAAACAACCACCATGGCATTCTACCCCACGGACTGATGAGTCTGGGGATGCCAGATCCCTGGCGCTCCGCAGCCTTGCTGGAGCCAGCTCACATCTGGAGTGCAGTAAACGTACCCAGAAGCAAGAAAGCAGCTCTGTAAGGGTCAGGAGTACAGAGAGCGGCTGCTGACTCCAGGCGCCACCCCAAAACCCACATGCATTTCCTTGTGTAAACACATGTGGCCAAAAGGCAGCCATGGTCACCTTTCTCCAACGTGAGCCCTATAAAACTGCCAGCAAAGTGAGGAACAATGTCACTATTATTGTTTTAGAGAAATTCCTCCGAAGCAGAAAAGCACAGCCGGGCTGCCTACAAGGGTGTCTTTAAAAGCAGGGCTGACAATTGACTCCAGAGCCAAAAGGAGGAAAAAAAAATCCCCCCGGGGTTGATCATTTGCAGTTGTCAGGGGCTTCCCGAGCCTGTTAACCTGCTGGCCCCTATGCTGCATGGGGCAGCAGGGTGGGCGCGGAGCCCCTGTGCTCCTGGTGCCAGGGAGCCTGGGCTGGGGCTGGGGTGCTGGGGCAGAACTGGGGGTGCTGGGGCAGAACTGGGGAGGCTGGGGCAGGGAAAACCCAGTGCTGAGCTCAGGCTGGCAGCTGCTGTGTTTAGATGCTGCTGGAAAGCATCTCTGAAGCCCCTCCTGTCCTAGCTGTGCCTGAGGAATTGACCCTGGTGGAGCTGGTGTAGCCAGTCAGGGTTAGGTCCTCACATGCCTGGAAAAAGGGAAGCACTGGTGCCTTTGAGGGGGGCAAGCAGAGCCCATGTGGCATTTGGAGTTGCTCTGGGGCCCTACGAGCAGCTGGAGGGTGTCCTGCTGCTTCTTGCTGCATGCAGTGCCCAGGGGCGAGGCTGGGTGCAGGTGGGCAGAAGCATCAGGAGCTGGAACTAGGGCTGGATCCTGCCTGTGGTAGCACAGGTGTAAGTCAGGAGTCACTGGCAGGAACTCCTGGGGATGGCAGCGGAGCAGCAGCCAGCTCCCATCCCTGTCCCCTCCTGCCCTTCCCGGCCCTAATCCTCACCCCACTACAGCTGGGAACCACAGGGGGGCTGGGCACCTGCAGGGGTTTAACACTTGTCTGGCCTGAGCTGAGCACAGCATCCAGCACCACTGATACTGGGCGAGGGGCTCTAACTGGAACCATGCGGGAGAGGAGAAGCGGCACTAATTAAATAAGAGGCTTTGCTGATTGCATCTTCCATGGGTAAAGCACCGGGAATCTCCTGCAGCACAGCCGTGAAACCCTGGCTCTGTACACTGAGCTCTGGGCTGAGCCCTGTGCCTCCAGGACCCTTCCCCCTGGGCTGGGGACACTGGTGGCTCAGGCTGGGTGAGGAGCCTGCCGCCGGACTGGGCTCCCCTCTTCTTCCCCTGAGCTGGGGGAGCTGGGGGCTTGGGGCAGGACCGAGGGTGGCTGTGAACATGCAGTGAGGCCGAAGGCGTGGAGATAGGGAGATTCTCCACACTTAGCACCTGATTGGGATGACCTTGCCCCTAGATAAGGGGCTGTACTCCAATGGGACGAGTAAGGTGGGCGCTTGAATTTCAGCAATAAGCTCATCAAATAGTTAAGTGTGTTGCAGGCAGTATGGCTGCCCTGCAGAAGATGTTTCTTCAGTGAGTCAGGGTCCCAAAAACCTTTCTTCAGGGAGCTTATCTTATCAGGCAGGGAACAGAGCGCTTGGCAAGGAAACAGGACCAGCTCAGCCTGAATAATGGCCTGCGCAAAAGCATTGCAAAACCAAAGGTACGTTTTGGAAAGTCTTGACATGGCAGACAGAGGGGCGAGGAGAGGGGAAGACGCTTAGTCATGCTAGCCATCACCCAAAGATGTGGTGCTTCCACAGGTGAGTCCTTTAATGTCCTTCCTTGGACAAAGCTTTACGTTTGCCTCCCCCCTTCCCCTGGGAGAGCAACCTGGGGCTATTCCCAGCCAGATCCGTGCTCTAATTCCCTCCGTCAGGGGCTGTGGCCAGCAAGAGGGATGGGCCGGGCAGCACGGGGAGCCAGGAAGCCCCCTTCCCCTGGGCCACCAAGCGAGGGGAGCTCCCAAGAAGCTGCTCCCAAGAAGCTGCTGCCCACCCTTTTGGGGAGAAACTTCCAGCAAACACACTGGCAGGTCCCTGGGTTGCGTGATGGGGCTGCAGCCCCATGGCCCCAGAAAGCTTCCCCATTCCTCTGGGTCCTCTCATCAACATGAGCCAGGCAGTACAGGAATGCAAAAGGTGGTGTGAATAACCTGACTGCTGGCCAGAGTGTTGAAAACAGCTGAAGTTCCTGAGTGTCAGCATTTAGGGAATAAATACCTGAAACCATCCCCGAAAGGAGGAACATTAATGTGGGAGCCTGCTCCCCGTTCCTCATTTCTCTCCATGCTGACTGCGATCACAAATCTCTGCCTGCTTGGGAAACTTTTCCCAGCGTTAAATTAAAACCTCCTCGGAGCCTTCTTAAAAGTCGCCGTGTTCCAGCAAACATCAGTGAGTGCCCGCGTGCCAGCAGACACCGCACACAGTCCTCGTAAGCAAGTGCTCGAAAAATTCCTCTGGGATGACAGGAAGGGAAGCGACTAATTTGTGAGAAGCCACTGGTTTCTGCCTGCTGTTTGTATCACCCCGAGGACACCCACCTGCTGCGTGAGCTTCTCCTGCTGGTGTCTTCTGGGGCGGGCAAGGAGGAGAGTGGAGCCTGAAGGCACTCAGGTTGCACAATGTCGGGGGCCACAGGAACCGTGCCGCCACTGCTGGGGCAGCATGACTGCGCTCTTATCGGGGCAGGAGGACAGGTCCCACTGCCAGGATGTGTCCCCACAGCTGGGTGGAGCCCCAGCCCCTGATGGTGCCAGGGTCCTAGGGTGGCCATGCGAAGGTCAGGCTATTTGCACCCATGGGGGCTATGCAGGTGGCAGCCAAAGGCCACACATCACCATTTTTGTTTTTTGGGGGGGGTTTCACCAAGTGGCTGCCCTCAGAAAAGGCTTTAGAAGAGGTTGTGGGTGCTTCTGGGTCCCCATGAGGATGGAATAAAAGTCATTTTTTAATGTGTATTTTACATGGTTCAACAGCCAGACAGGATCCTCAGTTGCAGGGGAAGGAGGTGTCACAGATACCTGTGATGTTCCAGGCTCCTTCTTGAGACATGGGCAAAACCAGCAGGTAGAAAACATTTGGGGCCAGCTCTGCCAGCTGCCTGCTGTCCTCTGGGGCCCAGGGCTGCTCTGGGTTTTTGGGGGGGCTCCATCCTCATCCCCGAGCACCCTGCAAGGTTTCTCTTGCTGCTGCATGATGCTTTGCTCAGCAAGGAGCCTGCACAGACATGGGAAACGAGCACCGAGGAGGCAGGAGACATCTTCTGGGGCCTCAATCCAGGTCTGCAGGACCGGGCTGTTCCCGGGGCATGGCCCCGCTGCGTCAGCCCCCGCGCCGCACACCAGCAGCGTCCCAGGCAGCCTCCCTTTGTAGTGCTATTTTTAAAACACCAAAGTAGAGCTCCCCTCGGTCTGCTAGAATTATGTCTCTGTCCCCTCCCGCTATCTGCAGCAGCCAAGAGCCCTGCTCAATTTCAAACCAGCCGGAGTTAGCTTTAGATATTAAACAAAACAAGCAAACCGAGAGGGGCTCATTGTGTAAGAAAGTTCCTCCGAATTAGTCGTATCTGGCTCGTGATCCCTTTTTGATTGAATGCTTAATAGCAGCCAGGTGCAGCCAATAAGGGATGCTTGCCCGCGCCTCTGCAAGCAGCATGGGAACGCCGTGTGGTGGGATCGTCCGAGAGGCGGCTCGGTGTGTGGGCTGCTCGCGCCCTTCCTCTGCTCCCGCTTTCATCTGCAGCGCTCGCAGCCTTTGTTTCCTCCCCTCCGTGCTTGGTGAGTGCGAGGGGAGTGCCTGCGCGCCTCTGTGTGCCCTCCTGGACCCGGCCGCACAGCAGCTTGTGCCAGGGTGTGTGTGAAAAAACAGGCACGTGTGTGTGTCGTGACACACGGATGTGACTGGGTGTGTAACGGGCAGGTTCTGTGTGCACAGGTGCAGGGATCGCCATGCACCCTGCAGCTGGATCAGCCTGCTTTCTGCACAGTGCTGCAGGGTGCAGCAGCTCTCCCAATGCTCGCATGGCAGCGGGCATGTGGTACTCACATTTTTCTGTCCTGGCACTTCCAACTGCATCTGCTGGTGCTTATGCTCATTTCCAGTCCCAGTGTGTGTTTTTAGAAACACGCTGCCTTTGTAGATGATAATAAAACATTGATGCTAGGGAGGGAGAGTGTCCTGAAGGCGTGGCTCTCCTGGAGTATGCCCCGTGCCTGCAGCATCAGCAAAGCACAGAGCATGGGCTCGACTTCTCCTGAAGCCAGCAAGTTAATCACAGGGGCCCAATTCTGAGCCAGGACGCAGCAAGAGGCTCCGTTGTCCTCCTTCACCAGCCCCACACCAGTGCCTGGAGCAGCACTGCTGGACAGCACCAGCTGGAGGTGCCAGGGCTGCGCGCTGCCCGTGCACCCATCCCACCCTGGTGTCACCTCCAGGTGACGAGCTCAGTCATTGGACTCCCCAAAAGTGGAGAGTGCTTCCATGGGTAGCTGGGCTCTAGCTGCTGAGAACAGGACTTGCCAGCATGCCAGCAGCGATGGAGCACCTTCTTTTGCTGAGCTCCAAGGCCAGGGGCATCCCTCTGAGCACCCTGGGGTGTGTGGTTCTAATAGGTGCTCCCGCAGCCCTCTGACCTCGCAGGCACACCACATCCTGCTCAGGGATGTCACATCCTGGCTGCTGGGCACGCAGGCCAGGTGCAATTCCAAGGAGTTCAGGGGGATTTAACTGCGTGGTTCGACAGGGCCGGCAGTACCATGCTGCTGGCTTTGGTCCGTGCGTCCAGCCACCCGCGAGCGTGCACATGGAGGGGTGCTGGGGGTACCTCCCATAGAAATGTGTTTTGGTTTTAGGTCCTTTTCTATCCAATATCCCCATAAAAAATCACGTTTTGTGTCTGTCCATTTCTTTTCTCTAAGTGAAGTGATTTCCACCCAGCACTGTTCTGGAGGAAGATCTGTGGCGTGGCACTTCCGATGCTCACTCCGTGGAGCAGTGGCTGCAGCCCACATGGTTACTTGATTTACCCATCTCCCGAACCCTCCAGAGGAACCCTGTGATTTTACAGGAACAGTTTCTTTATGCCTGAAAGCAGAACATGTGCCAGAACATTTTCGGTGTGTTAAGATCCAGAGAGTTGTTAGTGAGCAAAAAAAAAAGAGCGGGAGCTCTGGCATCGCCTGCCTTGGCCAAGCTCTAACTCAGCTGTAGCACGGACAGAGGAGACGTGCGCTGGCAGCGAGCCAGCCGGCCAAAATGAAGCTGTCAAAACCTGTGGGACATACATGCTCCGGCAGAACACGTTTGCACAGGATCAGCACTTTGCATTGTGTGGTGACAGTGCTTCAGAAGCACTGGAACAAGATTTCCTCTAGCATTGAACCATAGCTCAGCTATTCCACCTGTGAGCTAGGGACGATAATACTTCCAAGCTATAACAGGGCAATGAGATTCAGGGCGAAAAGGTGCTGTACCGGAGCCAAGCCATTCTCTATTATCAGGAGGTTTCAGGTGTGTGCGCAGCACTGCACAGAAAAATAAGTTAAAGGCCTGTTCCTTTTCCTGGGGAGGAAGTGTTTGTAGGATTAGGGCATATTTAGACATGGCACAAATGAGATTCTTAAACAAAGGGCCAGGGGAAGGAGCGTCTCAGTGCAGCACGCGCCATTTCCCAGACCTGAGAGCGTTTCCAGATTTGCTCTCCTACCTGCCTGTGTGGGTAAAGCTGTCCAGACCCTGGCGCCCAGGACTCACAATTTCCATTTTAGGAGGTTGTGCAAAGAGGGGCAGGCGCTGCGGCTCCCTGCTCCCCTGCCGCACGCAAGGTGGGCTCGGGGCTGCATGCCTGCTGCTGGCTGGGAGCTGCTGCTCACCCCGGAGCTGCCTGTGGTCGGCATGGTGCTGGGCATGGTGCTGTATGTTTTGTGGCCATCCCGCACAGCCTCTGGGACAGGGGCTCCTTGCCTGCCAGTGTGTTTTGTTGGTCACAGGGAGAAGCCTCTTTTCCATTAATCAACACAAAATAAATTGGACTTAAATGCTAAATTGCAGCATTGCGAGCAATTTCTACAAATTACAGGCAGGGACACAGATATATTTGCCTCGGGATTGTGTGATTAACAGCGGGGGACGTGCAATTCCCTGAAAGTCAGCATTCTCGGAGCACCAGGGGCTGTTTCCTATGGAGGAAATCGGTGCAGGCTGAAGAAAGACGGCAGTGTTTGGGCTGGGAACCACGGCATGTCTGAGCTAATTAAGCTTTGGCCCAAGTTTAGGAAATAAAGATGGGTGATGCCAGCTTGCCCCTACAGATCGGGGACAGGACACTGTGGAGGATTTTGGACACGGGACTGACTCCTGGGGGGGCTGAGACCAGGGGGCTGCGCCCAGACAGGGAGTCGTGGAGCTGCCACCAGTATGGCCTGCTGGGGAGTGATGTCCCCACCATGCTCTGGTATGTCTGTGCCCATCCTTGGTCCTTGGAGGCCTCCCTCTGAGGTCCCTGGAGCCCCCCAGCCTCTGCTCATGCCGCCAAACATCAAGACCACCTGGAGCAGGCAGCCCCATGTGCAGCACCCCAGTGTCACAATGAGAGCAAACCCTGGCTCAAGCAGGATGCGGGGCTGAGGTGTATGAGTAGTGCTGGGCAGGCTCGTTTTTCTGTTCTTCCCTTTTTTTCCTTTTTTTCTTGTTTTTCTGTTCCTTGCACCAGTCCCTGTGCATGTGCACTGGGGCAGGCCCTTGCTGGTCGAATTGCTCTCTCCGTGCGGCGCAGGATGAGCAGATGCATGGAGCAACATGTGCTGCCCTTGGCTTGCAGCAACGTTAAATATGCAATTTTTTATTTACACCCACAATCAGTTTATAATCTCTGGCCAAGACTCCATCTCCTGGATGTGAAGATTTGGCCCGCAGAGGGATTTCAACTCGAAGGCAAATGGGAAATATGAAAGGGCCCTCTATGTGGGAAGCGATTCAGCTTGCCTCCGGCACAGCGCTGTGGTTTTTCCGTCCCCCTGGGTCTCTGCTGGGAGATGTCCCCGAGCCGCCAGCTCTGCCTGCGGCTGGAGGCTGCAGTGGGACTGGTGCTGCTCCTACCCGGCGGCACGGAGCCCTGCTGCTGCTGCACAGCGAGGTTGGCCCTGGCCCCACCCCCGGCTCCATCCTTATCCCCATCCCCGTCCCCATCCTACCTGATGGGATTTGCTCCTCTTCCAGGGCCAGGTACCCGAGGCTCCTTCCTAGTTCCACTGAGGCACTGTGGAAGCATGGAGGAGCCAGGGCTGTGCCTGGGGTCAAAGCAAGGCTGGGGTTGTGCCCTTTGGCTGTGGGGTTGTGGTCAGCCCAGTTCCACCTGGGGAAGGCAGCAGGAGCGAGCGGCAGCCCCAAACACAGCCCGGCCACCCAGGAAGCCCAGCCATGCCGCTGGGTACCCTCAGCCACGGAAAGGAGCAGGACCAGCTGCGTGCTGTCGGGTGGGCATCACATCTCCCTGTCAGTTACTGCCAGGGATGAGGGGCTGGTCACACTGCACGGCTCGGAGGAATGGAAGAGGGGGACAATAAAACGAGCTATGGGGGTGCAGCTGGCATTGTGCCCCAGCTGCGTTGGTGGAGGACGGCTGCTCGTGTGGCAGCGCACTGGATGCAGAGACAGCAGCTGGGTGCTGGTTCCTGCAGAGGGGAGGATTAGCAAGAGGGATCCATGTCCTGCTCCCCAGCCCCACTCCAGGCCCCAGATCCTTGGCGGGAGCTGCAGAGCCCAGTGGAGAGCAGGGTGCAGGGCCCATGGCGGTGTGCCGCAGCAGATGCTGCTTTGCTGCGTGCAGTGAAGGTGTGGGGCCTCAGCCTGCAGCCCTGCGGCTGCACCCTCCCCTGCCCCGGCACAAGTTAATTGTTTTCTGTGAAGGAAAAGAAAGAAAAAATCATTTGGGGAATAGATGGAAAAAGGAGATAGCGTCAGGCAGTCATGGCCTGTTCTCCACCTGTTGTTATTTTGGTCTGGCCCAATCAACCTGCTAGCCAGGCTGGAGCCAGAGACCATCTGGAAAAACTGCCGTGTTTATAAAACTGACATGGAGCAGCACCCCAGGGCCCTGACCTCCCACACAAATCTGGAAATGATTAAAATGGCCCTGGCTGTCTTCGCCGCTGAGCGCTGCCTGCAGAGAGCAGCCCACCGAAGACATTTGGAGTTCTCATTAGCAGGCTGGAAAGGCAGCACCGGCCTCCCGGGCGCCCTTGCCCTCCCCGGGCAGCACGCAGAGCCTGCGGAAAAGCAGAGCTGAGAGCAGAAACGGCATCGGGCAGTGCTGGGGGAGCACTTCTGAAGCAGGGCTGGTGTTGGGCAATGTGGGAGGACGTCAGAGGGGAGCAGCGTGCGTGCTGTGCAAGGCTCCGAGCTGGGTCCGGCTGGCAAAGTGTGCACATTGGGTGCAAGTGCCATGGAGCTGCCTCACTGCCCTCCCCGCTCACCGAAGCCCCGGTGCCTGCCCCCCATGCAGGAAAGCCCCGGGGCACCCAGAGGGTCCCTCCCTGCCCCTAAAAATCCACGGCTCCATAGACAGCAAGCTGCTGGTTTTATAGCTAGCTGGAGCTAAAAAGCGAAATAAAACCGGTGAGTCTGATTTCAGTGGGAATTAGAAACTGAGCCCTGGCGCCAAAGACAGAGTGCTAACCACTGAAAAGCTGGCTGCAAGCGCGGCTGAGCTCCTCCTGCAAGTATATATTTAGATGAATGCACTGTGAGGCTCCAAGTCGCTGCTGTGGGATTGGGGGAGCATCCAGCCTTTCCCTGGGAGCAGAAAGGCTCTGACAGT
Organism: Netta rufina; assembly: GCF_964035555.1. Classification (NCBI taxonomy): domain Eukaryota; kingdom Metazoa; phylum Chordata; class Aves; order Anseriformes; family Anatidae; genus Netta; species Netta rufina. The sequence continues at coordinate 892,690 of NC_140140.1, forward strand.
GCCTTGGACTGGGCCCCGGCTTTGGAAAAACCCTCCCTGAGCAGCTGCCCTTCCCCATGGCACTGCGACCCGGCGTCATCCACGCACGAGCTGTCGCGTATGGCTGCACCACTGTATCCTCCGCGTGGCAAGCGAAGCCCGTCCGAAACCCAGACCAAAATCCTGGCCACGTCACCTCACCGACTCGCACTGGCCAGGAGACATATGGCTGGTTCCAGCCCTGCCCAGCCTGCTGGGCAGTGGTTTAATTAGAGAGGGGTGAATAATGAATTATCTGTGACTCTAAACCATCTATGGAAAATTCAGATCAACCTGCTTTTCATTTAAGAGATGTCAGGAGCTGTCTGCCAAGGGGAAGTTGGACGGAAAGGAGCCAGGCTGCACCACGGTGGGGACCGAGCAGTGCTGCCGTGGTAGTGCTGTGGCCAGAGGGATGATGCTGTGGTCAGAGGGATGGTGATGTGGTCAGGGGGATGGTGCTGCAGTCAGGGGGATGCTGTGTGCTGCAGTCCCGACCCTGCTGGGTGTACGGGGGTCCCTTTGCTGTGATCATGGGCAGGAGCTGCCACACGTGAGCTCCGGCACAGCTCCGGCGCTGGGAGGGAGCTGGCAGGGCTGTGGGAGCCTTGGGTGCGCTCCCCACCCCTGGCTCAGGCCATTTTGAGTAATTTTGTTTTTGGCACAAAGAAGGGGCTGGGGTATTTCCCGTGTGATTTGCGGATGCTCAGGGGGTGCAGCCCCCATGGCCAGGAGCTGCCAGCAGTGCTGGCACCCCGAGGCACAGCCCCGTGGCATGTTTGGGGTGGGCGCAAAGCCTTTTGCAAGCGAGGCTGCCGGGATTTATAGCCACAGCTTGGGTAAACACTTGCTTCACCCGGCACAGGGGGCCTTAATCCTTGAAAGGGCCCTGGCCTTGGGCTGGGAGGAGCCGTCTTTGCTGTGTTTGTCTTCTTTGCTGCTCCGCTTTACCTGCCCAGCCACGTTGAGCTCTGGCCCTGGGTTCGTTGTCGCCACTATTGTTCCCCCTGTTATCAGGGGAGGATGAGCAGATGATGAGGATGAGGACAGGGAGTGGGAGAGGACAGTGGGGCTGCCAGGAACCTGGCTGGGGACAATGGGGAGCTTGAATTTGATATGGATGTCCCTGGCAGAGCTGGCCTGGGATGCTCAGGGCAAGGCTCTGGCTTTCACTGCCAGCTTTTCACCCCCATCTAGGGCAATGCGCAGGGGCTGTGCTGGATGGACCGAGCTGGGGGCAGCTTGTCGTGGTTATCCCTATGCTTGCTGGAAGGATGAGGAGAGACAGCTTTCATCCTGCCCGGTGCTCCTGCCTTCAGCCATCCTGCCCTGGCCTTGAGCTTGTCCTGCTCAGGTGCCCCCAAAATCTCACCCAGGGACCCATTCCTGGAGCTGCCATGGGGGAGGACCTGCAAGGGAAGGGCACGCTAAAATTTTCAGCCTGAATTTCAGACACTTTAATCAGCTGCTGATAAGGAGGGGGAGCCCTGCGCTGCTGCCAGGGACGGAGGCTTTGAAAGGGGCAGAAAATGGAGCTGTCACTTCTTTTGTGCAGGGCCAGCTCTGCTCATTGATCTCTCTATCAGATGAGCAAACCGATACATATTAACCCAGAGCCAAAGCAAACACAGAGCGAGTGCTGAAGAAGTCCAGAGAAGTCTTTTTCTCCCTCTTGGGAAGCCAAAGCAAAACCCCTGGGCAGGGGCCAAGTGGTCCCTGGCTGCTTTTTGGCCCCGCAGGCAGCAGCAGGCTGCTCCCTGCTCCGGGGGGCACGGGACCCCCGCCTTGGGCACAGCCACGCTTGTGCCACTGCATGCCCTGGGCACGAGCAGGGCGCCACGCCGCTGTCGGCACACTGGGCTCGGCCAGATTATTAAATTAGAAACCCCGCCATTTGCCAAGGGAAGGGCCGCCCATGCTGATAAACCCTGAGCGATAAGAGCAGGTAGCACCAGGTAAACGCTCCTGCCGCAGGTTGGGAACAGGCGCTTGTGGGGGCTGTGGGAGATGGTGATGATGAGCTCCCGTGTGATGAGCCCTGTGCTGGATTACAACCTGCCAGTTGTTATTTGAAATGTATGTTATTATTAGAGCTTGTTATAAAACTGGATGATGAAAGAAAATGGTGCATAGTGGCAGTTAAATGCTTGAGGACGTTGCCAATACCCACGGGTGATTGAGTTACTGCCGCTGGACAATGAGCAGCTCGGCCCCGGCAGCAGAGGGAGGTGTGGCAGGTGTTGCCAGAGGGGCCACAGGCATTGCCTATGGGCACCCAGCTCTGACCCCAAACCTCGCCCCAAATCAGCTCTGAACATGCTGGGGGCATCATGATGGTCTTGCCCTCAGTGTTCACCCCCGTTGCAGGGAAAAATCCCCCTCAGTGTGCCCCTGGCTGGCTTCCCTGCAACCCTCTCCTTTGGCTGGTGCTGCAGGTGCCGCCAGGGAGCCGCTTGCCCAGCACGTTCAGAACAAAACCCTTGGCTGGGACACGAGCACTTCAGTGAATTTTCCCTGGGAGCAAGTCTGCGTGGCTTGTGGAGGTGGGGGCTTTTTGCTGTGATGATGCCCAGGTCTGATTTTTTTAATAAGTTTATAAAGTTTCATTTCCACATGGTTGTCTCGGATATTTTTGGTTCAGTTTTTTTATTAAGCACGGTGCTAAATACTTTTGCATCAATTTTTGTGTTAAATAGTGTGCTGAACACACTGTGAGCACAATATATATTATATGGAGATGTCCGTTTGGGTGGTACAGACTTCATTTTTACATACAAAGCAGTACAGGAATGAGAAGGAGTAAAGGATATAACCTGAAATGATGAAACCCCAAGAAGATGATGGCAGCTCCTGACATCAAAATGGAAACATGGCCAGGGCATGGGCAGCACCCCACGCAATGCCCAGGAGATGCTGTGCCCCATTCCCAACTGCACCCGGTGTCTTGGCAAGAGCTCCCAACAAGGCTGGAGGAGCCTTGCACAGTTCGCAGGTGGCTGGAGACAGGGCTGGGGACAGGGCCACATCATCCGCCGCCACCCCCAGCCCCATGCCCTGTCCTCCCCATCCCAGGCCCTCCCAGCTCTCAGCAAGTGGTGTCAGTGCTGCCCCAGTGTCCATCCCGTGGTGCCACGAGCCCTCCTCCCCTCCACCTCTGCTGGCGGCCGCTCCCCAGCATCCGGCCCCACAGAAGGAAACGAAGGTGGTGGCGGTGATTCAGCGCTGACAGCAAGGGGCTCGAAGGAAAGCGGCTCCAGCTGTGTCAGCGCCACGCTGCCTGCGGGCGGCAGGGGGGAAGCCATTCACGTCCGGGCCCCGCGAGGCCGGCGGTGCCACGCTCTCCCCATCCCGCTGCTGCCGCTTCCTGCAGGATTATCTCCTTTTCCCGGCCGCCAGGAACTCACTCCCAGCCAGGCCGAAGCCTCAGGACAGGATATAAACAGGAAAAGCCGTCTGTGTGACGCCAGGGGTGCCGGGCAGCATGCCTTCCTGAGCAGGCTGTGCACCCCCTGGGGCAGCCCCTGCTCCCTGCTGCCTGCTCCCTGCCCCTAGAGCTGGCACAGAGCAAGGTGACTACACAGGGGCACCCTGGTGGCACCGAGGAGTTGCTGGTTGTGCTGTGCCCATTCCTCAGGTGGGCAGACAGAGGCAGGGTACACCGGGCTCTGGGCAGCGGGGAGCCACAGGGGCAGGCAGCTTTGGGAAGGCACTGCCCACATCAGCCTGGGAGTTTTGGTGTGTCCTCCTCTCTCTGAAGCAGGGAAGGAGCACGTCTTCATGGCTGCCTTTCTGCTAAGCAGACAGGACCAAGGCCTCTGTCAGCCAGCCCACGTTTCAGCAGGGGAAGCCAAAAGCCGTGGCATGAGGGGAGCAGGTGAACAGTGGGGTTTGATTTGCACCTTGCGAAGGCTGGACAGGAACCAGAGGAAACCGTGGCTGCTGATAAGCAGTGGCTGGGAACGGGGAAGGAAGCTGGGGCAGCCCCAACCCCTCGGCTCGACCTTTCCTCCCTGGGGAATGCACTGCCTCAGCAGGAAGCGTGCCCTGCGCCCGAAGCTCTGCCGGGAGCCGCCGCTGGCTACCCCCTGTGTGCCGGGGGTGTCCTCTGAGATCCCCTTGGTGGAACACAGCCACCCACCCAGGGTAGCCCTGGAGCTGTGGCACGTGAGGATGTCTGGCACATGGGGTAAGAATAAAGGGATCTGAAGTGAGTCTGAGTGTGAAATAACCCTCCCTGCAGGCCAGGCTGGCTTTCTCGTCCCGCAGAGGGCTCTTCGGGCTTGAGGCCCCGTTGGGGAACATTCAACCTCCTGCAGGGGGTAAGGAAGCTCCTTGGGAAGCCAGGGCAAAAGCTGGGAAAGGCTGACCCAGTGCATCCAGGTGGGCAGCCCAAGCCCTCCGGTGTCACACACTGCCCGGGCTAACGTCCTTTGCCATGGGGCTGGGGACACCATGGCACCTACAAGGCCCTTGGCAGCCACCAGACGGGGCAGGAGCAGCTCCTGGCTCAAGCTGCAGGGACAGGGATGAGAAGCAAGTGGTAAATCTGGCCTGGCCCCACAACTACAGCAAAGACAGCTTGTTCCAGGAGCCCAGCTGAGTCCGGAATGGGGTGCAGGCCTCTGCTGAGGCTTGCTGGGGGTACAGCACCCCCAGAGGGATTCGAGGCTCCAGAGCACCACGGACACCACAGGGCCGTGCTCATCTCGCTTGGCCCTTCTCAGGATTCCATGACCAAGGGTCAATGCCTCGCGGGGGCAGTTCAGGGTCTGGCAGGGGTGGGGGCAGATTAAAGCCTGCGAGCACAGCGTGAGCAGCTTTTACTTCCCCGGCACACAGGCACAGGCTGTGCCCGAGCCCGCACCTTGCCCTTCCCCTAAAACTGGCCGGACACTGCAGCCAATACAACGCCTGTAGCAGGCCGTGGCTGGAAGCGGAGCAGAGAGACACGGGGGCACCGTGAACCCACTGCAGGCCATGGCTCCGTGCGGAAAGGAGCCAGTTCCTGCCACTTCCCCTGCCCTGCTGCCGGCAACCCGCCGAGCCGTCGGGGCTGAGCCGCCCCAGGCAGGAAACAGGTGCGGTAAATATTTGTGCCAAACGGCCGCCTTTCCCTCACGGGAGGCGCCGTGTGTTTCCCTGGCGGTGGTGAGGGATGGGAAGGTGCCCCGCAGAGGCCAGCAGGTGCTGCGGGGCGCCGCAGGACCCACTCCTCCTCCTCCGTCCCCGAGCAGCCCCGGCCACGGGGCAAGCGCGGTGCCAGGGCCCCCCCAGCAGCAGCTCGGGGGCACTGGGTGCCAGGAAGCAGGTGCCAGCACTGTGGGGCCACACGCTGCCTGTTTCCTGCCTGAGGAGCTCCGTGCGGAGGCTGGAGGCAGGCAGGGCATGGGGCTGGTGCCCCCCGAGGCGGTGGGGGAAAAGGATGAGCCTCCGGCTGGGAGGTCCCACACCAAGGGGGGTTGGCTGGAGAGGGGTGGCCAGGACCCGGCCCGCTGGTGTCAATAGGAGCATGGGGTGGGTGCAGGCTGCAGCTGTGAGACCTGTTTCTGGTGGAGGGTGGCTGAGTTCGGAGAGAGATCTTGGGTTTGTATTGAGCCCGAACAAACCTGGGACCCCGAAGAGCTTCCTCTGAGTCATTTCAGAGCCACGTGGTGGGAGAGCAATGGGAATTTTCTGTCTGAAGCAGCAGGGCGAGCAGAGCTGGGGAGGCACAGGATACAGGCACTGCTGAGTAACATGCACCCTTTACAACCCTGACATCTGCTCTCTGACCTCCTGAGCTCCGATTGCCGGCAAACCTGCTGCAGCTGCCTTCCCCCACTGGATTTCCTCCTCCTCCTCCCGGAGCCCTGGGGCAGGCAGGAGCCATGGGGCTGGGGCTCCTTCCCCAACCAGGCTGATGGGATTTGGGGCTGGCAGCTGGGGATGGCCTCCGCCAACCTGCGGGGCTTCCACAAGGTTTGCTTAAGGGCTACCCAACGCTGCTGTGCTCCAGACCCCCAGGAGAAGCCCTGGCAGTGCTGCTGGAGGTGTTGGGGCCCCATATCCCACTGGGACTCCCAGCCCCTCTGCTCCCACCATGGCCCAGAGCCCCTCAGCATCCCTCCAGGCCACCTCTAGCATGGCCACTGCAAGCCCTGATACTTGTTTCTCTCTCCCCTTTTTCTTCTCCCTCTCTTTCCCCCTTCCCCATGAAGCTCTTTGTCTCTTGGCTCTGTGGAGGAAACAGACCTTCTGAAAATAAACTCCCCCTGCTTTGATCTGGTTTATGGGCACGCACTGTTTATAGCTCCGTGCGTACGACTTGACACCTTCCCACCTGCGGCCCCAGCAACTGCTTCTTATCACAGCCACTTTGGATATTAAGGGGCTGGCGGGGAGGGTGCCAGGGAGGTCCCCGCGGCCCCTCCAACCTCCCCTGTGACACTGCATCAGGTGTGAGGGAGACGGGCCGGTGTCCCCCCCGTGCACTAATTGCATCAGCCCATGCTTATTGGGATGTTTATTTAGGGCAGGGGGTGCTCAGAGGCTGGATCTGGCCGCTGCACGCAGGAGTGAGCTCCTTCTGACCCGTGGCTCCGGAACAGCCCAGCCCTGATGCTGCTGGTGGGGGGACCGGGACCCAGCCCCTTCTCCTGGTCTTGCATGGAGGAGCTTCTGGGCAGCTCTGCTGCATGAGAGGCAGCCCACATGTTTTGCCTTTGGAAAGCTGAAACATTTTGTTTGTTTTCCAGCACACCAGGTGGAGGGGAAGGCTGCAGTGCTGGGGGCAGGAGGGCTGCTGAGCCCCCCGGGGATGTGAGCCAGCTGTGAGCAGCGGGTTGTCCCCTTCACACTGTGAGCCTGGCACGGCTCCGGCTCCAGCGGTGTCACCCCTGGGTGCGAGGCACCTGCAGCCACCATCTCCTTGGGGGCTCTGGCACCTCCTTTCCCCCCCGAGGACAGCCAAGCGATGGGCAAGGTTGTGCCAGGAACAGCTGCTTGCTGTCCTGCACCCCCCACAGGTGCCCACCCACAGGTGCCAGCTTTCCCAGCACCACAGGGTATGTCTGGACTCAGCCCCATGCAGCTTCCCATGCCTGGAGAGGGCCTGAGATGTTGCAATAATGAGGGCCTGTTAATAAACAACACTGAGCCCGGGCTGTGCTTACAAATCAGGCCTTTTCCCCAGCAGTGACTGCAGCTCATTGATAACTTCCACTCAAAGGCATTTCCTAAAAATATTCTGGCAGCAACACTCGCCTCATAACCCTCCTTGCACAGAAAAAGACAGTTGGCAATACCTGAAACTCGGATTTAAAGCAGCACACAAGTGGGGGCTCCCAGCCACGAGCCCCTCCTGAGGCCAGGACTGAAGTGGAGTGAAGGAGGCAGGGGACAACCACCAGCCCCGGGAGCCCCTGCGCTGTGCTGGGGCCATGTCACTGCAGGAAAGCCCTGGCACCTGCTCGAGGGGCTGGGGACAGGGCTGGGGACAGGGCTGCCCAGCCAAGTGGTGTCTTGAGCAAACCAGTGTGCTTTGGGGCTGAGCAGCGAGGGACTGCACTGGTCTTGTGGGGCTTTTGAGTGCTCTTGGCTGCAGCACAGAATCTCCGAGGCTGGAGATGGGTGGGAAAAGACCCAGCGGTGTGTCAGGGTTTGACCAGGCAGCAAAGGGAGGCTCACCCTGGGTGAGCCCCTCTTGGCTCTGCCTCCTGCTGGCATTGTTTTTCACCCCCCTGAGCACATCGCTGTGTGAGCAGTGGTGACAGGAGCAGCACCACCAGAAGCCGGGCTGCCGCTGAGCAGGATCCACGTGGGGATAACCCTGGGAAGCCTCCTGGGGATGGCCCAGCCCTGCTCTGCACCACGTCTCGTGCAAGTGTTGCACCACGCTCGTCTCACCCTTTGCTTCCTGTCCCACCTGCACGCCACCCAAGCCACAGGGCAAGGTCTGCAGCCCTGGTGGTGCTCCCGGGGCACCCAGAGCCTTAACCATGGCATCCCTGGCAGAGGCAGCACCCCAGCAGGAGACACCCCAGCAGTGCTCCAGCCCTGCATCCTGACAGCTGTCCTTCGGCACCCCGTGTTTGGGGCAGCCCCAGAGGAGCCCCGTGCCAGGGGCTGCGGGGACTCGCCCGGAGCTGCTCCTACAGCTCTGGCACAATCCGAGCCGCTGGCATGTGTCGCCTCGGTGTGTTATGAGCTTTATCAGGGCAAACTGCGCTCTCTGGTTGTGGCTGCAGCGTGACGGCACGCTAAGGCTGAGGAGCCAGAGCCTGGTTCTCTGCCAGGGCACATGCATGCAGCCTGCCTGCCTCCCAGTGCCACGTGGTGAGCCGCAGCCAGCTGTTACCCCTGCCCAGGGATACTCCTGGAGCCTTTCTTCCCCATCCCTGCCCCGCTGTGCCAGGCACGTGGCCCGGCCGGGCCTCTCGCCCCAGGGTGGCTGCATCCCCACCATGAGATTGCAGGCGCCATGCTGCCAGGACACGCCGCAGGGCTCCGCTGTAGGGTGTCTGCCCATCTGGGGAGAGTGGTCCTATGTGCAGAGAAGGTGCACAGCAAAATGAGGTCAAAATGGAGCTCCAGGGAGCTGCTGTGATGGTCACAGAGCCAAGTGTCCCCTCTGTGCCCAGGCATGGTGTGGGGCTGTGGGCAGAGCCCCCCGGGCTCACTGAGGGGTTGTCCCACCATGGCACCGCAGCTAGTCCCATGCCTCTGCCCAGATGCAGCCACCGCCAGAGGTTCCCCAGTTCAGCTGTAGGAGAAGGCAGGGCTTTAGCTTCCAAACCTCACCTACTGACTACTCCTAATGACTGCAGCAGCAGAAGAGAATAAAGCAACTCACGTTACAGAGCCTCCCGAGGACACATAGAGCTAAATGAGGAGTGCTAATGCCCGAGGTTTTTAGGGCCATGCAGCGTGTGTGACCCTGCTTGGCAGCAGGGGGTGCCCCGAGGAGACCCAGCCCTGCTTCCCCCCAGCTGTGGCTCCCTTCAGCAACACCTCTCCTGTCACTGTGCACAGGAGGAGAGAGTTGAGGAGCCGAGGAGTACCACGAGCACCCTCTGAGCACTGTGAGCCCAGCCCCGCAGCGTGCCAGGGGGCTCAGCCGTACCCCAGAACCCCTGTCCCCGCTGCGCTGCCGCCGTCGGGGTCGTGGCAGCCAGGGATGCCTGGCCAGGAGTTGTCCACACGTTATCCATCACCCCTGGGCTGCACAGTGCCTCCCCGCACGGAGGCCTTCTTGAAAGAAACTCGGCAGTTTCAACACCTACTTAAGGCCCTTCAGGCTGCTCCCGGCAGACGTGAGCTCATGCTGACTCCGGGCATGTGCCGCCCCATTCCAACCCTTACTCCCGCAGCAAAACATCTCCTGCAGGTCCCCTGCAGCACTGCGGGCACCGTCCCAAGAAGAGGCAGAAATCGGGTGGGAGGCACCCCAGGGGAGGCTTGGTGGGGGCTCCCAGCCCTGGGGTGATTCCAGGTCCTGGGCAGGAGCCAGCGTGGGTCCCCTGGCACCCCACGTGCAATGTGGGGTGAGGAGGAGCAGGCAGCTTGCCTTGTTTGTTGCCAGTCCTGGACTACCACAAGTGTTTTCTTCTGGCTAACCACAGCCCCGGCATGTGCAAAGGGCTCGGGCCACGAGCATGAGAGCCTGCAGGGATGTCCTGGATGCCGTGCTGGGTGCTGAGGGCACAGCAGTGATGCTCACAGCTGGGGCTCATAGCACCTGGGGATGTCCCAGGGCCACTGCCCGGCTCCTCTGAGCTCTGGATCAGAGGGCTGGGAGGAGGAGGGCCACAGGAAAGGTCCCACGAAGACAAAACCTTTGCACCCAGGCTCAGCATCCTTAGGGAATAAGGGCCATTAGAGCTTTTATGGGGGATCTGGTGGCTCACCAGCATGGGGACCAGCCCAGTGGATGTGGCTGCACTGAGCGTTCCCCAGCCTCCCATTGCTCAGGCTCAAAGTGCCCTGATTTTTGCGGACTGTGTGCTCTTCCACGGGGCTCTCCCCACCCAGTGGGAGCAGACATCTGGGCATCCTCACCAGCACCAAACCCAGCCCTGCCCTGGGCTCTGAGCCCCTGAGAGCAGCCCAGTGGGTCCCGGCCAAGGCACATTTGGGTTGGAAACTGTGGGAAGCAGAAGTGTCTGATACTGAACACAGCTGGGGCGTGGGGGGTAGGTCCCCCATGGAATACACCCTGTAGAGGCACCATGTGCCCCAGAGGAAGGGCAGGAGCTGGTGGGGCTGCTTGGGACTGAGGGAAAACCGAGGCTATGCGGGGACACAGGGGTTAAAAATCCTGGAAAAAAGCTGCAAATGGATTTCACAGCTGGCCCTGTCGCCACCACTGCCTGCGAGCCTCTGCAGGTTGCACACTTGGTGTGTGGGAGCCCCCGAAGGCTGGGACGGGGGACAAGGGGCTGGGGGACCCCCCTGTGGTGCCTGCATGGAGCACAGGGCAGGGGCTGGGGGCAGTGTGGCCCTGGCTTCGTGGGGAGGCAGGGAAGAAAGAAAGATGAGGTCACTGCAGAGCAGTGCTGTAGGATGTGATAGCGGGGCGAGGGGGAACAAGGATCCATTGTAACACCGCAAAGCCAGCTGCGGGGCCTGGCAGGTCCCCTCCTTCTCACACCTCCCGGGGCAAGCTGCAGGTGTCGGAGGGGAGCAGGGAAGAGGAGCAGGGAGGGACGTGGGGCCCATCAGGACCATGGCCCGGGGGGTGGGCAGGAGCCTCTGGAGAGCGGGCAGGGGCATGGCATGGCAAGGCTTTCCGTATGGGCACAGCCTGCTCAGGTGAAGAGAAACAGCTGGAAAGCTCCTGTTGCAGTTCTGGGTATGTCTTTGTGCCATGGGGGGTGTGTTGTGCCTACCCCTGGGCACAGAAACACCAAGCAGGGGGCTGTCTGCACAGGGGGCAGGATGCACAGGAGCAGGGCTGAGTGATGGCACTTGGTCAGCCCTTGGTGTTCAGACGTGCAGGACGCAGCCACACTCTGATCTGGCCCCAGCGCAACACCTCTCCATCCTTCTGCCCAGCACGGCCACTTGGCCAGCATCCCAGCACCTCCACACAGCAGCACAAGGGATCGGGACACAGAAACCTTTCCCACACCCCTGTCTCCCCTCTGGCACCGCAGCAGCGGGGAGGAGGCACCCCAGGGTGCACCCCCATCCCTGTGCCCCGCTCTGGGTGCGCGGCTCAGCGGGGCACATCTTCCCCAGCCTCCCCAGCCCCATTTACCTCCCCCGACCCCCCAGACCCCACATCCCCCCCCAAACCCTGCAGCCTCCCAGTGCCTGGGCGGCGGTGGTGGCACAGCAGTGCTGCAGACTTGCTGTCTGCACGGGGACTTCCTGTCCCTGTGCCGCGCTGAGGAACCAAAGGCGGCTTGTTTGGCTGCTGGGGCCGCTCTGCGCTGACTGCCCCGCACTGTTCCCGCAAGGAATAATATAGCGAGGGCTCTGAGCACAAATTGAGTTTCCCAGAGCCAGGCCGGTGGGGAGACTTTCATGGGAAGGAAAATAAACTGTGTACTCGGCAGCATTCGGGCAGAGGCGTGGTGCCGGCGGAGGGGCGCGGGGAAAAAGCTCCTCTTGATGCCTTTTTTTTTTTGGAACTTGTTTGCTGATGGAGCACACGTATGCATGCCATCATGTATAATTTGTTTGCTTCCCAGGATGCCAAGGAAAAGAGAGGCATTTTGAAGTAGCTGTTGGAGAGCTCTGGGGCCTCTCACCTGCCAAAGCATACCCAATCCCAGCCCCGACCCGCTCCTGGGTTCACCCCAGCACAAACCCAGCCGCCCTTCACCCCGCTGCTGTGGGGGCCCGGGGAGGACAGCGCGGTGCTGGCCCCACTTGCTGACACACGGAGGGGATGTTGCTGTGCCCAGGACGGCCACTGCACGTTGATAACTTCTCAGCACAATGCTCCGATTCAGGAACTCCAGCACGGCTCCATGAGTCACGCTGCGAATTTCCCCCAACAAGTCAGAACTGTAAAACACACTTGCATGTGCTAAGCCATGCTAAAAATTCCTCCTGCTCGGGAACAATCCCCGCCGCCTCTCTCTGGGCTCTCACAGGGGCTCTAGCTCTGCCCTGGGGCCCTGACCCCCTCCAGCCGTGCGGGATCAGGTTGCCCCTGGGACACGGTGCAGCCAGGGGCTCCCTACAAAATTTGGGGTGAACTGGAGTGGGGTCTGGATGACAAAAAGCCCCTGTACCTTACCACTTACCCACTGTGGGCATGTGCAGTGGGGACCAGTACCACCGCGGGTCTGCAGCCCCAAAACATCCTCTGGACCACCTGACTGGGGCCGGTGCCCACCCAGCAGGCCCCCACCCACACGTGTCCCCGAGTTCCCTGCGGTACGGGCAGCTCCAATGCTTCATCTGACTCAGCCCAATGCTTCATCTATTTCTGTTTGTGGATCTTTGAAGTCCTCAGGGAGAGGATCAGGGCCTGAGGATGTGCCTGTGACTCAGGAAAATCCCCCCGGGAGCAGCTCTTGTTCTCCCCAGGAGGCAGCGGGCAGCAGCAGCCCTGTGTGGTCGGGGGCAGTGGGCTTCCCCGCTGCCCGACCTGTGAAAAGCCTGCGGGTTTGGGAAATACTGCCTGTCCTGGACAATTTTCACCATGTCAACCTTTTTAAGACATCGGGGGTACAAATGGGAAGTGAAATCACACATTTATAAAAACACTCGCACCGACCTATAGGGAGCCTTTGTAAAGGACCCACTGTTATTGCAGGCTCTGCAGCGCTGCCCTGCTCCCCACTCCTCCCCGCTCCCCTCCCCGCGCCCCCCAGCTTCTCCAAACCCCAACCCCCAAAATCCCCACCACGTCCGCTTGATTCGGTGCAGAATCCCGTATCTTTGGTGTGCGGGGGGTAGGTGGGGGGGCACTGCAGGCCCAGGGCTGTTCCCACCCGGCTTCCTCTGAGCAGAGAGGTCCCGGAGCGCAGCCGCGGCGCCGGTTCCTCGTCTGTGCCATATCCTGCTGAGTAACGCCGCACATCCATACATGGGGAAGAGCTGGGCGAGAGACTTGCTCCCCTGTCAGACCTCTCCCTCGCTCAGTAAATAACATTCCTGCTAGCGCTGGTATGTAGGAAACTTAGCAGGGCTCTGACTAACACCCGAGTCAGGGCAGTGGGGCTGCGGGCTGCCTCTGGGGTGAGGGTTGGGGTGCACAGGCTGCACCCCACAGGGGACGGGGAGCTGCGGGGATGAGCCCAAGGACAGGGGGCTGTGCCGTGCTTACATGCTGCTCCCATCCCAGCCTGAATATGCCATGTTTTATTTGGGGTGAAATGCAAATCTGGTGGCTTTGTGAGGTTCCCTGGGTACCTGTGGGGTGTGATGAGGGGATGCCCATGAAGCGCTTACATTCTCTAAGTAATTAATGCCAGAAAGCCTTGGCTTGCTCCAAGCCCAATCTGTGAAGCCCCTGACCTGGCTCCTAGGGCATGATCAGCCCCAGCAGGGCGGATGGCAGTGCCCTGCTGCTGCTTGCCCTGGAACGACCTTGCAGAGGGGCTTGCAGAGGAGCTGGCCCCTTGGGCAGCCCGGACATCACCGAGGGCTTCCCACACCCCAATGGGGTCACTCGGGAGGGTGCCAGCCCCTTTACCAGCACGTACCCAAACCTGCAGGCTGAGTCCTGCTCCCACAGCTCCAGGGGTGCGTTACAGTGATGTTACAGCAGGACAGAAGGCGCTGGCTGGGGCTGGGCACCCAGCACCTCCCTGCCCAGCACCACCTTGGCGCAGCCCTCAGCTGACTCACGAGCAGTTCCCTCCTGCTGCCAAGCCTGAGCTCGGGCTCATTCACAAATCTCTTCCTTTGTGCCAGTGTGAGCAGCGGCTGCATGGTGGCTGGGGGAGGTGGCGGGTGCACCACTGTGACACCCCTGGAGCCTGCTGCCCCCGGGGACGTGGTGCTGGAGGAGTGCTGCTGCCCTGTCTGGGCGCACAGCAACAGGAGGGCTCTGCAGGAGCACCCCAACATCACCAGCACTGCGGTGACACTTCGCCTTCACTGCTTTGTGCCTGCATGGCTGCGGCAAGCAGCGTCCATCAAGCACAGGGAGATGGACGGGGCTTGGCAGGGCTGCAGCTCTCACCTGTGCCTGAGCCTGGTGATGCAGGTAGAGACACCCAGGCTGGTGGCAGTGGCCAAGGTGCCCTTTGCAGGCGGGGCTGGGCTGCAAAGCCCGCATGGAGACTCCTCCCTGGGCATCCTCCAAGTTCTGGTTTTCAGTCCTGGGCTTACCCCTGCCTGTGATGCAGACAGGCGTGAAAGCAGAGCTTTGGGCCGTCTCCAGCCAGACTGGCACTGAGCAGCTGGGGGGACCGGAGGGGATTTTCTGGACTTGTTCCTTCCCATCTGTTCCTTCGCCTCCAAGGCACAGCGTGCTGCACACCTGGGGCCATGTGCTGCCCCATGCAGTCAGAGCTGCTCCCCACCTGCGCTGGGTGATGCCTGTCGCTCTGCCCCTCCTGTCCCCAACATTTTCTTTGCTTTTTCCCACTGAAGCACCCAGCCAGCCTCAAGGACCTGTGGGCAGACTGCAGCCTGCCCCATGGCCCTTGGTGCTGAGCAGGAAGGAGCAAAATGTGGGACAAGGGCTTGCAGCTCCCAGCTGAGCACACAGGCACCCCCAACAGAGTGCCGCCACCTTGTGCTGATGCAATCAGGCACCCAGCTCGCTTTATTGCTGCAAAGGAAACGTCAGGCTACAAAGGGCTGCGAGGATGAGCCCACAGGAGGTTGCATCATAGCCCTGCGTCCTTGGCAGAGGGGGCCAGGCTGGGTGCTCTCTCTTTGCAGACCCGGGGGGGGGGCTGAAAAGGGTGCTGGCAGCACTGGGAGCGGGCGTGCTTCGCCCCACACCACCTGCAAGGCAAACGTGGCTCCAAGCAGGGGCAGAGGGACAGAACAAGGAGAGCAACCCCACTGTCCACCCTGGCCCAGCAGAGGAAATCTGTGCTGAGGGCTGCTGAGGGTGTGTTATTTCCTCCCCTGGCCTTTTCCTTCTTTTTTTTTTTTTTTTTTTTTTTTTCCTTGTTTTGTCCTCTCAGAACCGCTGGTGGAAATGCTTGGCCACATGATGCCGGCAGGCAGCACAGGGTGGCTGGGGGTCCAACCCATCCATCCCCAGCCACCAGCACTGATGCAGGGGCCACACAGAGCCCGTGATCCCCCAGGACACCCTGCCCCTTTCCCTCTCCTTTGAGTGCAAGATGCCACAGCACCTCCCTGCAGCGTCCCCGCAGCGAGCCCTCAGGCTCCGTGCTCGGCCCTGGCGCTGCACTCCCCGCCGGGAAGGGGCCGGATCCTGGCGCAGCAGCAGGGCTGAGCTCCCCCCACCACGCCTGTGTGCAGCCAGCAGGGTTTCACCAGTGGGGAGCCTGGCCCTCTCCGCTCGCCTCTCTGCCAGGTTCTCCATGAATAACGACACAAACGTGCCTCCCGGCCTGTCCCCGCACCACGCTGCGAACTGTGCTGCTCTCAGGATCTCCTCCCGCTCCCCCGTCTCTGCTTTACATCACCGTGGTCCCATCCGTCTGTCTGTCTCCTCCGCTCCCCCTGATGCTTTTTCCAGACATTGCGAGTGCCCAAAAGGAGAAGCGGGAAGTGCTAGAGCAGACGTGGGGGCAGGCAGCCCAGTGTCCCACATCCCCGTGTCCCCGCTGAGGGGACAAGCAGGGCATGTGGTGGTCAGGGTGTGCTGAGAGCTGTTTCTGTCCCCCCCAGTGCCAGGACTGCCCATCAGTCCGTGCTTTAACATCTGCAGCCATCACTGAGCAGGGATCTAGCAGCCGAGATGGGAGGTGATGCTGTCACAAGCCGGGACAGGGGTGGCTGTCCCCATGGCCACAGGTTTGGGCAGGATCCTGCCCATTGCTGGGCTGTGTGAGCAGCTCCTTCAGCAGCAGTGCCACAGCCGGGCCCCGGGCAGGCAGCAGGCAGGGACACTCCAGCAGGGCTCTGTGAGGAAGGGATGCCCTTTGGTGAGCAGTGGGGGCTTCTCCAGAGCCTGAAACAAAATGAAAGTGGTGCGGATGAGCAGCAAAACTGCGTGGGGCTGGAGCTGGGGTGATGGGAAATGGGGATGTGCACCCTGTAAATTGTGTGTGACTGGGGGAAGCTGCAGCACGGGAAAAGTGTAGTCCCCGGGGCTGGGCACTGCCCTGCCTGGGCACACCGGATGCAGCTGGGAAGTGGCTTTGTGTTGGTCTGCAGTTACAAATATGGAAAATGAAAATAAAAGTGTGTATTTCCAACCAGCTCCTAATGTGGCTGAGAATCTGGTGAGATGGCTGCTGCGGCCAGCATGCCCATGGAGCCTGCCCGCACTGAGCTCAGCCCGGACAGGGAGAGGGGTGGGAATGACACGGGGATGGAGCAGGGCAGAGAGAGAGGCACAAGGAGAGGCACTGAGCCCTGCGAGGAATCGGGCTGCCGAATGACTGACACACATTGGGGCTCCTGCTGGACCAAATCGGGGCTGTGATGAGCATCCGACCTGGGATGCTCTGCCCCAGCCAGCAGAGCAGGGGGTGCTGGTTGGAGCAACGCTTTGCTGGAAAATGGACAGATGTGGAAGAGGAGCTGCCAGTATTTGGCTTGCTGAGCAGTGTTGGAGTGCCAGCAAACACATCTGCAAGACGCACGTTAATAAAGTGCCTTTTGTAGCGGGATGGCAATGCTCAGCACTTCTGCAACAGCACTGCAAGATCCAGGGCGCTGTGCACTTTGAACAACAACCTGGATGGGAACGTTGTTTGGGACCATGCTGTTTCCACTGGCAGCCTGCAGGAGCCTGGGGAAATTAGATGTAAAGCGGAGAGCAGAGCCCCTGCCTGCACCTCGGGGTGCAAGGGAGCTGGGGCAGCCACATGGGTGCTTTTCTCAGACCTGCACTTTGCCCGGGTGTCCTTGTCCCCATCCCTATCCCTCACAGCCTCCACGAAACACCCAAATCTTTCTGGCAGAAGGGGAGATGTTGGGCAGGAGCTTGCGGGAGGGGATGGCTGATGGCACCGGCTGGGGCAGGGACACGGGAAACGAGGACCCTTTCTTCCCACAGCCCCTCAAGGATGGGGGGATGGCCAACAAAGCTCACTGGCATCACCCCTCACCTGGCAGCCCAGGAAAGCGTTTGGGCTGGCATTTAGTTGTGGCAGCTCTGCGAGCAGATGGGGTGCCTACACCGAGCCCCGTGGCAGGAGCAGCCCCAGCCCCACTCACCTGCAGGGCAGCAGAGCTGAGCTCAGCGCTTGGCCACATGTCCCAGGACCCGGATCAGGCTACATTTCAAAAATGCTCTCAAGTGCTGCTGCAGCCTGGCTAGCAGGCTGAGGAATGAAGGGGAAGATGTGGCTGAGGCCTGGCCCCGATCCCTCCAGGAGCCCAGGGATGCCAGCAAGATAATGAGAGGGGATGTTAAACATTACTGCCTTCACAGGGATATTTATCTGACACAAACAGAGGCAGCCAGGAATCCTCCAGGGTGTAGAGCTCAACTTAGACCCCATTAAAGTTCCTTTTATTCCCTGTGTTTTGGCTGACGTTAAAACACTGACTGAATTGCTCCTGCGGGAGCTGGCTTCCCCGCCTGGCGTCAGGTCCGCTGCTCGCTGCGGGACCGGGGCCGGGGCTAGTCTGCCCTCGCTTTGCCCACCCCTTGCGCCCCCAGGTCCTCCCCCAGACTGTCCCCGTCCCACTTTGGAGGTGCAGGGATGGGGACCCAGGGCCCCATGGGGGTGAGCATCCCCTCACGAAGCTGCAGGGGATGGAGACGCAGAAGCACACAGAGGATGAGCTGTGCCCCATGTCCCAAACAAGAGGCTGCATTAGCAGGGACAGGCGCCTGCCTGGGCTTCCAGATTTTCCTTCTTTCTTTATTTTTTCTCTTCTAAAATAGGAGAAAATTTGAAAAAACCTGCATGGATTGTGCACTGTGCTACCTGATCTGCACAACTCCAGGCAGGAATATTGCAGGCTGAGCAAAACCTCCCAATTTCATCACTCCGAAACATTTCCTTTCGATGTCATTTAGCTTTCCAGGCTCTGCAGAGCCTACATTTCTAAGGAAAGACTGCTGTGAATCGGCAACATGTTTAGTTTGGGGGCGAACATGCCAGAATGAGACAATTGTGAGACATTCCAAGCTTTTTTTCCCCAACCCGTGCGGCGGTGGAGCCTTGTGGGCTGGGAATGGTGGCTTTCCCAGCAGTGCTGGAGCAAAACTACGAGCACAGCTCCCTGCCACAGCCCCACAGCTACAAAATGCAGTGACAGGGGGTGGCAGGTCCGAGGGACACTTGGGTGGCCACGACGGGGACCCACAGCAATGCCATGGAGTTGCCCAGCAAGGTGTCACCCGATGCTGTCACCCTGTTCAGATTTGGGAAAGCTTTGCCAAAAACAATGAAAAGCATGGGGGATCAGGTCCCCGAGGTGGGATGAGGCAGGGGACGAGGCAGGGGACAGTGCGGCGGGCAGTGCAGAGGGGGAATTTACAAGCCACCGGTGCATGGCAATGAGCCGGAGCTGCTTCAAAAGGAACCAGCTTTAAATGGATCAAGCCCTGAGCCAAAAGCATAAACACTAGGAGGAAGTTTGGCTAAAGTTAAATCATGTTTTATTTAAAAATCTCCCTCTCCCTTTTGTAAGATGGAAACTCTCTATCCAAAAAGTGAAACTAAGATTGGAAACAGTCTGCAGTCATTAAGTTTATGCTTTTTTTTTTTTTTTTTTTTTTTTTTTTTTTTTTTTTTTCCCCCCTCCGGCTTCTCAAGTGAAATATCAACTGGCTCCACTGTCAGGGACAGGAAACATTAGTAATAAGTTCATAGATTTACATTTTCCCCAGGGAAATACAGGAATATCAGAGATCAAAAGTTGGAGAAAGGAGTTATTTTTATACAGAGTGATTTGCAACCAGCATTCATTGGGGGGAGTAAATAAATTACAGGCCCTTCACTTTGGGGTTGTTTAAGTTCTTTTTCCTTAATGCCATTCCTTTCAACTACTGTACAGAGTCTGTCAGGACTTACGCAGACCAGGAGAGCCTTCCCCGCCCACAAAAAGGGCCTTTTTCCAGCAAAAAAATGCTGTCATCTGTGAATGTCAGAGGCTGCCGAAGGTTGCTGAACCTGTGGGTCGATGGGGTCCTGGGTGGCAGCGGTGGGACGGGGACACAGGGCACACACAAGACACAGGATTTGGGACACCATGGGACACCCACAAGACATGGGACACAGGACACGAGGCGTGGGACGCACACAGGACATGGGACCTGGGATATGGGATGTGACCCTGCAGAGCCATCTCAGCACATGGAGCAATGCAGGAAAATGGCCCTAAACACTCTAGGTTTGGGGCTGTTCTCTCCAGCAAGACACCCCCAGATGCTCCCCTGCTTTGTCTTGGGGGTGGCGTGCTGCGGGTACAGGATGCGGCATGACACTGCAATAGGTGGGAGACCCTCAGATACAACCGGAGTGTGACAACTGCCACCAGCATTCCCGTCCCAGCCAGACGGGGATGTCCCTGATGTCCCCAGGCCTTGCTGCCACCAGACAGCCCTGCTGGCCTGTGCCTGGGCACTATTACCCCGAGCGGCGGCCTCGTGCCAGGCCCCGGCAGGGCAGGGACACTGGAAACTCTGAGCAGGCCTCGCCTGGTGTGGTCAATCAGAGGTGAGGCGCTTGCTGCAGGCAGGATAACAGATGGTAGTTGAAGTACAAGTGGAAAAACAGTAAAACAGCCTGTTAGGGTGACACGGCTGCGAATGGCAGACATTAAACAAGCTCGTGGTGAGTGGAGCTGCCACGGCAGCGCTGGACCCGGCCTATGATTGATTCCCGGCTGGAGTGCACCTCACAGAGCGCCCCTCCGGCCAGCCCTGCCACCGAGGGCTGGGAACTTCGCTCTGCCTCTCCAGCTGAAAAGTACATCCACATAAACTGTTCTTTAAGAATCCCTTAAGCTTCATTAATGTCACAAGCAGGGGAGGAGAGAAGAGCTGGAAGGCCTTGAAGTGCGTGTCGGAAACACTCCAGAGAAAACTGTAAATGCTGCTGGGATGAACTGCAGGCTCTGGAGGATCAGTCGTGCTGGAAGACTATTTATTTTCCAGTCTATTTTAAACATTGGACTGTTTCAGATAAGAGCTGCCTGTGGTGGCAGACAGGATCGTGGGACTGGTGTGCAGGAACTCATGCCAGATTCATTTCTGGGGAGTATTTCCTCTCTGCCTTGATAAATCTGACTTGTCTGCTGTACCAGGTTACTTCCTTTGGAGTTTTCTCTCCTTATTATTACTTATTAAAATTGCCTGCAAATAGCACTCGGGCTTCATGAAACATCCTGTACTAACAATTCATCCTTCTTGTTATCTCAAAGCTGACAATTCCCACCAGGGCCAGAGAGGGTGGGTGGAAAAACGTCTTGAGAAGAAACAGAAATGGCCATCCCTTACTGTGAAGCTGAAGAAACCGCATTTGTGGGACTGGAGGGGGCAGGAGATAAGTGGGGACTTCCCCCCTTCAAAGGCAAAACCATGAAAGGGAAGAAAAGGAGAAGAGGCAAAGGCAGAGAGCATCCTCCCTCACCCAGCTGGCGATGGGTTCCTGTGGCGGGTCTCAGGAAACAGCAGCCCGGCCCCACACACTCACCCTGTGTCTAGCTGGGGTGATCACATTTGGGTTTTGCTGCTGCTCCACGGGGGTTTTGAGCTCCCCAGTCCCCAGGGTTTGGGATGTGGCTGCACCCATATCAGCAGGGAGGTGTTGGAGGGGTACGTGGTGTCCCCGTGGGCACGTGGAGGGGGAGGTTTGGGAGTGGGAGATGCTGCGGGGGCTGCGTGCTTCTCCCTCTTGGTGGGCTGGGAAGGGCGTTTGTGCTGAGAGCTCTGTGCATGGTCTGTAAGGGGAAATGGTCCCTGCACCCTGCTGTACGCCAGGGCTTGGTCCCATCAGGATGTGGCTCCCAGCCCCTGTCTCACCTGGATCTGTCCGTGCCCCTTCTTCTTGGTCTGGCGGAGCCTGAAAGCTCAGCTTGGCTCCCTGAGCACAGGGCATCGCCATGTACTTGTAGATAAGACCATTTGCACCTGGACACCACTCACTGACACACAGCGGGACGGGGGCAGCTTCATCCTCCCCAGCCCTGCCCAGGGCCATATCCAGCACCTTTGCCCACCTCAAAACCTTGCTGCCCCCGCTGAGCCAAACATCCCTGGCTGGGCACCACAGCAGGGACAGTGCTGCTTTCACATGTGGGCTCAATCAGAGAGCTGGGGGCTTCTCACTGCAGCCCCCAGGGCAGGGCTCCTCCTGCTGCCCCCTGCCAGGCTGCTAATTTTATATATATCCAGGCACCCAGTGCGCCAAAGGGCTGCGGGGCTGGAGGCTCTCTGGGCAGGCACAGCGGGGTGAGGGTGGTGAAGGCAACAAAGAGGAGGGATGAGGAAGGGAGCGAGGTTCCTCTCTCCCCAAGGCGCAGTGTGAGCAGCTGGAAGCATGTCCCGAAGCTGTCTGGCGTGGGCAGGCAGTGTGGATGGGTGCCATGGGCTATTTTCAGACTTGTGGTAATGTCCCAAGGCTGGAGAAGCGCAGCCCCCTCGCTGGTGACACAGGCACGCAGCTCCTCGGTGCTCAGCCATCAGCGCTCACTTGGCAGCCCCGGCACATGTCTTAAATAGCAATTCCTGTCCCTGGTCTGATGGCAAATTTGATGGCAAATATTTCTGGTGCTGAACTGTAGACTCCTCCTTGGGATGGGGCTGTGGGGGACGCAGACAGGATTTTTGGAGAAACCTCTGGCAAGCAGCTTCTTCGAGGGACCTCAGTTTTGGCTTTCTAAACGGGGCCTCCCCACATAACGTCTAGGAGCATGAGCCATGATCATTTCCCTTCTCTTTCTAATCACGTTTCCCTTGGCACTCACTAACAGCAGCACCGAGCACCTTGTGCTGCCCCCCCAGCTCTCCCCAACACCCCAGAGCAGAAAGTTTTGTTTTGTGCCCAGACAGGAGGACAGCACCGCAGGTTTCTCCCTGTGGGGCTGGTGGCTGATAAGCAGGGAAGCAGCTCCCATGGCTCACGGTTTCTTATCCAGGTCCAACCTGCCCAGGAGCTGCTGTGTGAAGCAGCCCCATCCTGCTGCCCCTGGATGGGGGGACACAGACGCACTGGGGCAGCCACCATGAGGGCTAAGCAAGGAGCTCCGGGGACACCGTGGTATGCCTGAGCCCCATGCCCATCCCCTGGGTTTTATATCCCATCCTGCAGGCTCCAGAGAGGGGTGAGCAGGAGCCTGCTGCCTGTCCTGCTCCTGCAGGGCTCAGGACCTGTCCGAATGTCTCCCTGCATCCCGCAGGAGATAAGGAGGTGGCTGTGATATGGCAGGGATAAGCCCGTGCACAGTACAAGGGGGCCGCTGACAGCAGCACGTTGCTGGCCAGGAGCTCTTGGGGCCATGGGGAAACCTCTGAGCGCTTTGATCTTGATGGAAAGCAGGTACCAGGCAGAAAGGGGAAGGATGAGGTCTTCGGCTGCCCCCCTGCTGGCTGGGGTGAGGCAAAGTCCCCGGCGGTGCCCAGCACCAGAGAGGACCGAGGGGGGACCAGAAACGCACGTGCCTTTCCCACACTGCTCATATGAGTGGGGCCGGGTGCTAGAGGGAGAGCAAAAGCTACCAAGCCTGCCAAAGCTAAGAAAGCTTGAGTTCCTGCCTTGGCTTAATGACCCCGTTTTGGCAGAACCCCGTGCGATGTAACAGCAGATGGGAACCCTGCAAAAAGTCCTTACTGTGCTGGGAATTCTCCCTGCAGCCCTGCACCTGGCTGAGATAGCTGGCGTGGCAGGCCATAAAGTCACAGATCACTAAGGTTGAAAAAGCCCTCCAAGATCGTCTGGTCCAACCATCCCCTCCCACCACTATCACCCACTGAACCATGTCCCTGAGCACCACGTCCAACCCTTAGGTCCATGGTTTTGCTTCCCTCCACCAAATCCCAGCTAAACCCTCTGTGACAAGGCACCCAAGCGGGTGGGCATGCGGAACGGAGGCTGTGAAGGTGGTGGGGTCCTGGCAATGCCAACTGCACACAGCAATGGTTTTCCCACCATAAAACCCTCCTGGGGATAGTTCAGGGTGGGCTCTGTCGGCGTAGCTCAGCTCACTTGGGCTGAGAGCATCTTTGTGCGGCGCTCGTGGTGCATATAGTCCCTATTTACTGGGCTTCTCTGCCGCTGGATCCCTTTCAGAATAGTTTTCTGCAATTACTTTGAGTTTCTTTGGAGCAGATCGGGAGTGAGGCTTGTGCTCTGGGAGATGAACTGCAGAGCATTTGGCATAAAGGGAAGCTGTTAATTTGCCAGCAGCAGAGACAGAGGGAAAATGAAAACGAAGAGAGGTAATTCATCTCCATCTCAGTGGGGTTTTGAGAGAAAACCGGGGCTGCGGGCTGGACAGAGACAAGTAGAGCTGGTTACTGCAGGCTCTGCACTGAGGGCAGCAGAGAAACGTGCGGCTGGTGCAGCCCTGACCTGTGGGAATGTGGGCACAACCCGGGCAGCGGGGGCCCCATGGGTAACCCATCCCCGGCCTGTCCTCTGGGCATCTTCTCCCCTGCCACCAGGCTGTGTTAGCTCCACATGCAGTATTTTATCCCCAGTGTCACCTCAAAGGGTAAATGTGGCAATGATGTGAGTGCCCGGGGATACAGACAGAGGCAGAAATGGAATACAATACCCACACCCGTGCCTGAGCCGTACCCACAGGGCTGAGCTGCCCTCGCTCATGCTCCAGGTGGGTTTGCCTCTGCGTGTGGCCATGCAGCGCACACCCCTGCCGCACATGCACGCCGTGGCCCCTTGCTGCTTCTTCCTGCAGGAGCATGTCGGGAGAACGCCCTGCATCTGCTTTCCCACCTCTCTGCCACTCCCGCCCCACCCACCTGTATTTATGGACAGCTATTTCCTTCCAGAGAGCAGCAGCCACTGCTGTGAAGTGACTGAAGGGGGTGGAGGAACACTCGGCCTTTCCTTAGCCCAGGGAGATCTGCACTTTACCAGGGTGAGCAGCGGGGAGAGGATGCACCGTGGGCTCTGGGATGGGGATGGGGCACTTTCAGGATGCCATTGTGTGCCCTGGTGCCACTTGAAACCTTGCCTGTGCTGTCACACAAGCCAATAACCAGTATTTTCCCAGCAAATGGAAGCCCTGTGCTGCTGCCCTGCAGCCTGGTGGATGAGGAGGAGGAAAGCTATTGCTGTAAAGTGAGTTCCTTTTGGAAAGTTTGAATGTTACTGACCACAGACAGCAGAGACCTTAACCAGGGCAGTCACGTTTTCTCTCCAGGTACTTTTCTTGACCTAAACCAATTGTGTCCATGGGACTCTGGACCCCTCTGGCTTGGAGGGCGAGGCAGGCAGACTGTGGGGTGCTCCCCCTGCCCTGGGGCTGCTGCAGCAGCCAGGAGCTCTGCGCCCCCGCGCTGGCTCCGTGACCAGCGCAAATCAAAGCAGGCGCCTCTCTTTATAGGCGGTGGAGGCTCTGCTTCGCTTCCTGCCTCTAATCTGAGGATCGGTGCGAGGCGAGGCGAGGGGAGGTGAGGGGAGGTGAGGGGAGGAGAGGGGAGGGGAGGGAGCTCCTACGGGGTGCTCGCCCCTTGGCCCCACCGCCCAGTGCTGATACCCTTTCCTGACACACATTGGTTTCCTGTGCACCTCTCTTACGCCGCCTCCTACTCCTGCGTTAATTTCTATGGTGCGGTTTGTCTGGGGAGTAAAAAGTAAAAATAAAGAGAAAGAAAGCAGGTTTTCCTTTAAGGCCACTCTGGCTCCCAGGGATGCCCAGGCACCACGTTGAGGGGCACTGCCTAGCTGCTGGCGGGGACCCTTGGGACCTTCGTGGGATGATGCAGCCCTCTGCACATGTCCCTGGGAGCTGATAACATCCCTGGCTCTGTTTTACTTCTCGCTTCGATTCAGCTGAGGTGGTGTCACCTCCCCAGCTGCGGTTGTTGATGGTTTGACGCCAAAGTGCCGCAGCCTGCAGGGTGACAGCCTGATTTGGGACAGCAGCAGGTGCTCTGCTCCCCTGCAGGATGAGCTGCTGGGGGGGCTCAGAGGGTCCCGGGGCTGCCCCTCCCCCACCCTGTGTCGGCATTGCCATGGCATGGGGCACTTCCTCCTGCGTGCCACGGGGATGCTTCCAAAAACCCCTTTCTGCCCCTCCAGGAGAGCGGGAAAAGCACTCAAAGGCCGCAGCCTGTCTTTAGAAAGTGGATTAGGGCCGGTGAATAGGGCCCAGCTCTCTAATGAAGTGCTATTACCGCCAGGCTAATTGAGTAATGACATAATGCAGGCCTGCAGAGCTCTTTGTAGGGCCATGACTCCGGGCCGCCGCGCACCGCCACTTCCTCGCTGTGCCCCGTTGGGCCTCTGGCTCATTGTCGGCGGGCGAGCCTAATGTGCAACACCGTGGGCTTTATGGGGGCAACAGACAATGTGTCGCCAGCATAACCCTGCGTGGAAAATGCGGAGGTGGAGGGGAACCCGTATTAATTAGCTCGGGAGACGCCAATTTCTTTGCATATGAAACATGAGCCTTTTTATTGGGGAAAGTAAAACAGGCCTCACATTGCTCTCAGTGAGCCTAGTAAAACAGAAGGTGATCCATAAATATGTATGTTATGCCGGGTTTAAAATACTTTCTGATGATTTTCTAGGCAGATCTCCAGTAAGTTACAGCACAGCATCGCTATTGTAAAGCCACGGTCCCAGGCTGGGAGAGCCTGCCCTTGCCCTCGCAGGAGGACGGGGGGTTTGTTGTGTGCGCTTCTCTCCCTCATGCCAACCTGTTAATCCTCAGGTGGAGAAATTGAATGTAACCTAGTGGAGCTTGTCTTTAACCAGCTGCTGCAGCAGGGAGGATTTGCAGACGGATCTCCCCAAGCCTGCAAGCACAGGGCATGGAGCTGGTGCCCACGAAGAGGCAAGCACAGCCCGTGGCCAAGCCACAGTGATGCCACAGTGCAGACTGCCCGTACTCACGGTGATAAATCAATTTTATTCCAGTCTCTCAGCCTCGCTCCCCTTTTCCAGGTCTCTCTCACTCCCTTCCTTCACGTTCACCCTGCTCTTTGTTTCCACAGGAAGACCCGCAGCTCCCCAGCCCCACAGCTCCCCAGCTCTGTATTATCAGTTTATCATCTGATTAAAGATTAATTTGAGATTATTGCTTGTGTCAATAGCCCGAAGCCAGAAAAACAATAGCTACACCTGCAGCTTGTTTGTGAACCCGACTCCTTATGGTGAGCTGTTAATGGATGGAGGCTTTTACTGGGCCAATGTGTTGACACGGGCTTGCTGAGCCCCAGCCCGGCCCTGCACCTGCTGCCCTTCCTGCTACCCGGGGATGAACACACAAATCCCCCAGCAATCTCCAGGTATCTCGGCTGGGAAACCCATGGGCCATGTTCGCTGTTGCTTGCCCCTTGTCCTGCCTCAGCTTCTTCTGCAAAACTCCTGTTGTTCCCTTCCCAGCTCACAGCCAGTCTCCCAGTGATTGATTTTAATAGCGGGTCTTTCCCTGGCTCCTGCTCCGTCTCTGTTTGTTTATTCAGCCTCGTGCACATCCCTGAGCTGGGAACAGAAGGGATGAAAGGTGGTTTTGGTAACAGCATTCCCCAAGCCGATGAAGCCTGGCCCTTGCAGAGGAGGTCACCGCAACCTCCTGCCCTTCTTGTCCTGCCTGTCCCCTGCACGAGAGTGCCTCAGGTCACTCCAAGAGACAGGAATATTTCAAACAGTGACACAGTAGCAAGGAAAGGACGAAGCTCTGGTCAGCCCAGTATCTCCCCTGGGTCTGCCCCAGCCCTCTGGACCTTGCTGCCCTCCCTTCCCCAACCCCTCAACTCAGCATCAGATCAGAGTGGTAGTGGTGGTGGAGGGAATAAAAATCCCATCCTCTCTGGGAAGAGAACGAATGTTGCGGTTTCCCCTTGAACCTTTGAATGGGCTCCAGCAGCCGGGGGGCCGTACGTGCTCGCTTAAAGGTCCTGCGGAGGCCCATGGAAATGAAAAGGAGGAGTTCAAAGCTCAACGGCGGCAGCGTGCCGCCCCGCCGGGCGCGTGGAGCCAGCACAGCCTGCGCCCAGCACCGTGCCCCGCCAGTGGGGCCCCCCTGGTACCTGGGGGAGACTGATTGAATCCCGGCTTTTATGAGCACTGACACCGTAATCTGTTACAGATGGTCACACAAGGTGGCCACCAAATGGTTCCTCCCACTACGAGCAGGCTTCTCTCTCCCTCCCTCCCCCCCCCCAGCTCCCTGCCACCGAAACTGCAGCTCTACCTGGATGAAACGCCCGGGCTCCGGGCAGCAGCTTTATGGGGTGTTTATTTCCTGTGGCATTAAAATAGAAGGGAAAAAACAGGGAAAAACTGCTGGGGCTTCGCTGTGAACCTTCACCGTGCGGCACCACGCAGAGGCTGGGGACAAGGGGACAAGGGGACAAGGGGACAAGGGACCGTGCCGCAGCTGCTTCTGTGCCCCCTTGCAGCCAGGGCTGCTGCTCTGGGGGTTTTCTCATGAAAATGAAATGGGAAAATGACTGCAACTCATCATAACACCAGCTCCTGGGTGCAATTCTTCAGCCCAATGGCGTACAGGTAACAGAGTACAGTTAGCCTGGTTTTATGGCAAGGGCAGAAGGGACTTGTCCACATCGGCAGGGGTTTGGTATGGAGCTAAGTGCATCCTTATCATAGTCCCGGCCCTGTGCTCCCCACACACCCCAACAGACCTCAGTGCAGAGCTCAGAAGCATCTCTGCAGTAGGAAAAGGAGCAGCTGGTCAGAAGAGGAGGGGATCAGAGCCATGACCATCACCCTGTTGGTGCAGCAGCCTGGCCAGACCTGGGCACACCCCGGGAGCCACTGCAGGTCCCCAGGGTGCAGGGGCCAGGCTGCCCACCCGGGCAGGGCAAATGGAGCAGATGCAGTGGCAGCACAAGTGCCAGTGGGCTGCTCCTTTGTGATTCAGAGCAGGCAGCATTTCTTTTTTTCCCCATGTTTTAAGGCTACATTTGTGTTTGAAAGCCAGCGGGATTTGCCAGTGGGAGCCTGGGCTGTCCTCCACCCATTTTGTACCTTCTCTCAGAAAGCCTTGTGGCCCAGCCAGCTTCCGGACAAAGCCAGGGGCACAACTGGGAGCAGCAAAGCTTGCTAAAAAGAAAAAGTTTTTTTCACAACTCCCATTGCCTGCCCAACCAATATTAATCGAACCCTATTGAAACGGAGCTGGCAGGATTCCCCGGGTCGGCGCCAGCGTGGGGAAGAGGCAGCAGCCTGAACAGAGCACATCCGAGCAGGGCCACAGCATCCTACAAGGTGCTGCCTGCCCACATCCCTCCTCTGAGTCCGTGACGGCAGTGAAAGAGGGGAGAGGAGGGTGGCACAGCCTGTGCACGTGGCTGGGTGCATGCTGTGGGTCCTCAATGCCCCAAATCAGCAACCAGGGCTCCTGCAAGATGAGAGAGGTGCAAAGCCAACAGTGCTGTGAACCCAGCCCGGTGCCCATGCCGCTTCCCCGGCAGGAAGGGCTCCGTAGGCTTTGCTCCCTCGTTATCAGCCCCCTGACCCTCCTTCCCAGCTCCTGCAGATGGTCCTTCCTTAAAATTGGGCCTTTTTTTTTTTTTTTTAACTGTTTAGCTGCTTTTGCGAAGCCAGGATTTTATGGATGGAAAGCTGAAAGTAATTAGTGCCCTTCCCCCGCTTCCTGTTGGGAAAAGGAAGAAAAAAGCACACACGAGAACAAAACCCAAAACTTCCTGTCCTGCTTAATAATAAAGTAATGAGTCGAACGCGGCTGGGAAAGTTGGTTAATACCGGGAGAGATCTTAATTAAAGAAGGGCCGAGCAGCAGCTCTGCTCTGTTTTACAGCCACACACATCTTCCTGCTCCCTAACAGCCCCTGGGAGACGCAGGGAGCCGGACGTGAGCACCGGGGCCAGGCCTCCAGCATGCAGAGCTGGGGGGACGAGAGTTAGGGGTGTCTCCTTTATCCTGCTGGAACACAACGCCCTGGGGATGGCACTGAGGAAGCGCAGGGCAAAAGGACAGACTTGTAGCCCCATGGGAAGGCAGGAGGAAAGAGCGGCCGCACTGTGCCATGTGCCCCAAATCCAGCACGGGTGCAAGGTTTGGAGCAGTGGCACGGCTTTGTTGGTGAAAATCCCTCGGACAGGCTCCCAGGGTGGCCTTGGAGCACCTGTCCCCACGGCTGCGGGCAGTGCAGGGGGACAGCCCCATGGTGCACGCCGACGGGCTCTGTGGTGACAACAGGATGCGCCACCTCCGCCGCCACACCGCCCACACCAGCTCACCGCGGCGCCTCATGCCCTGCTCGTCCCCACGGCAACGGCATTGGGGAGCATCAAGGGACAGCAGGTGCCCACCCGGCCACCCTTGTGCCACCCCACAAGGTGCCTCTGAGATGCATCGCGGCCCCCCCCTTGCCTCCCCCTCCGTCAGCCCATGGCTCAGCACAGCTGCCCCCTTCCCCCAGCCCCGGCACATTTGGCAGGAACTGACTCAGCCTACCTTTTCCTTCCCCAGGAGGCAACCGCTCTGTAGACCCCGCCGTGCAAACAGTGTTGTGGTTCACCTGCAGCTGGCGGCAGGAGTGCGCTGTGGGAGCAGGAGGCTGCCAGCACACAGCTGGAGCTCAGCACCCTGCTCCCCAAAACGCGACCCCAGCCCAGGATGGAGCTGGAGCAATCCCCCCACGCACCCCGCTCGGCTCCAGCTGCGTGTCCAACCGAAACACCCACGAAAACCAGTTTATAAATTAACCGTTTTATTGAATATCAATAAACTGTATATAATTATATAAAAAGTTTCATCAGTACAAAATCGTGGCACAAAAATATAAATACCAGTGTACCTTTGAAATGTAAACATCCTCTTTGTTATGGTTCGGTGAAAACAAGGTCCAAAGAAAGATGCATTCAGGAGGCACCTGTCAATAACCATAAATAGCACTTTTGGCACACACCTGTCGATGGGCAGCCTTTGGACAGGCCACCATTGTATCAGCTGACAAGTGCCTGCTATTAGTCACAGTTCTCTTGAAAAGCAGTTGTTAAGAGTCATATTAACAGGTGCTTGAGTGCATAGCTGCTCTGTAAACAGGATTCTTGTTTGAAATGGCTACCAATGCCTTTTATGGACACCGTTAATCTTGTAGGCATTGCAAATTGTCATTGTGCTGGGGAGAAGCAGCTGCTTCACAACTAATGTGATACTGTATTATTGCATAGTTACACCTTCTACAGGCGGCATATATACAATCGGGGCGGGGGGGGGGCCTGTGTTAACGCTCCTTGTCCTTCATTACAAAAATATTGGGTCTTAACAGTTACCAAGTGGTTATGGTAAAAAAAATAACAAACAAAAAAACACAAAACAAAACCAACCCAACCCCCAAGGCTTCCCAGTCGCAATGCTCCACACCGGTGGCACGGCCGGGGCTCAGGGCTGAGCGCCTGCAGCACCAGACACCCAGCGCAGGCTCCGGCATCGCCCGCACCGGGGCTGCAGCTGCGCACGGCTTCGGGCTCTCATTTGCCACCCAAGCAGGAGTCCGGTCCCGTGCCCTCGGATGTCCAGGGTGGGGGAAAGAATCAGGGATTGCACAGGAGGCACCAATGGAGGAGTGCTAGTCCCTTAGGGCCCGGCGGGGCTGCGCGCAGCCCGAGGTGGTGGGCAATGGTGACAGGAGGCTGCTAAGTCCTACAGACACTAGTTACAATATACGAGTTGAGTGTTAGCAGGGCGCCGCGTCCTCAGCGCGTCCCAGAGCAGCCCGTTTCCTCGTGCTTGTGGAGCAGTGACATACGGGAGAAAGTCCGGGAGCAGGTTTTGCACTGGTACTTCTTTACATCTGAATGGGTCTGCAGGTGGGCGCGCAGATTAGAGCGGTCAGCGAAGGCCCGGTTGCAGTGTGTACAGGAAAAGGGCTTTTCACCTGTGAGACAAAGAGAAACGTTCCCAATTAACCAGTGCATCAACACACAGAGAATATCAAAGACCAGGGCATTCATTAGCCAAAGTTTGTGGGGAGCAGCGTGAAAAGGAATGCAGGCTGTTAGTATTCGGCCCAGGAGCCAGCGCTGCACAGCCTGCATTCACTCAGAGGAAAAGCCTCAGACTCGGGAATTTCCTACTCAGAGAAAAACCTCTGGTCGGAACCCCACAAAAACGGTGCCAGTAACATCTGCGAGCGGCAAGGCAGCTAGGCTTACAAATGCAGCCACGACATTGAGCTCCGGCCCAAGCTAAGGGAGCCGTCTGCAGAGCGGTAGGGAGGCGAAGCTCTGTTAATTATATCATAGCGGCTGAAAGCTGCCGGCTCCAGGGTGAGTGCAGCTATTTCCTCTGCGCCCGCGCTCCCCCTTCTCCTTCCCGGCTCGCATTGAAAAGCCCGGCCGGGGTGAATTCCCCTCAAAGGTTCTTTCGGAGGAAACAAACGCGTATGCTCAATTTGGAAAGCACAATCGAGTCTTCCCGGCTTCCTTCAGCCGTCATCTTTAGTACGCTGAGAGGGTGTGAAATCAGTGCCAAGCGACAATTAAACTGTCCCGGTAGCGCCACAAAGGATGCTCGGGAGATGCATTGTAGGCGCGGGGCGGGCTGCAGCTGCGGCCCCGCACAACAGGTGCAGGGGGCAGCCACCAGCACCTGCCCCACGCACATCCCAAACCTCCCGGTGCCCTGGGGAGTGCACGGAGCCCACGGAGATGGGCTTGGTGCTCAGGCAGAGATGCTTCTGGCACAGCGTGAGGCACCACAGTGGCACGTCACAGCCCCGGTTTGTGAAATTCATGGCGAGCACGTGCCAGCAGCTCAGGGCTGGCTGGTGCGGCACGGATTTATGGGCTGAGCCTTGACCCCGTGCTCGGTTCCAGCCGGGAGGATATTTAAAGGACGTTTTAGAGATGTGCTGAGGGGGTTTGGGAAGCCCTTATCTTCCGAGATAACACCCCAACTGCTGATTTGCTTCGGGCTGCAGAGCGGGGAAGCCAGGGGCAATAGGGGAAGGAGGGAGAGGGGCGAGAGCCAACATTACCGGTGTGCGTCCGGATGTGGCCCTGCAGCAGCCAGGGCCGGGAGAAGGCCTTGCCGCACATCTTGCAGACGCAGGGCAGTGTGTGGCTCCGGATGTGCATCTTGAGAGCCCCCAGGCTCACGTACTCCTTCTCGCAGTACTTGCAGCTGAAGGATTTCCTGGTCTGGGCGTCGCAGTGCAATTGTTTGTGCTTGGAGAGCCCAGCGAAGGTGGAGTAGGCCTTGGCACACTGGGCGCAGCGGAATCGCTCAGCAGTGGCGGGGGCCGAGGTCGGGCTGGGTGGCCCTGAGCTCTTGCCCTCGTCCTCCTCGCTGGAGAGCACTGTCAGGTCCAGGGCCGGCGCCGCGCCGCCCGCTGCCTCCGCCTCGGTGCCCGGGCCGGCCGGGAAGAGGCTGGAGAGCAGCCCTGCGTCCCACACCAGCGGCGGGTAGTAGGCACCGGGGCCGAGCACCTCGGGCGGGGGGATGACGGACAGCGGGCACGTCTCGTACAGCAGTGGGGTGGCCAGCACTGTGGGGACAGGCAGAGCTCAGCGGGGTGCCCAGCCCCTGAACGGGGCAAGGGGACCCCAATCCACCCCATGGGGGGCTCTGCACCCAGAGGAACATAGTGCCTGAGCCACACCACGGGGCTGTGCAACCCCCCCGGGGCAGAGGGACCCAACCACATCCCAAGGGAACCTCCATGCCCCAACCGCCCCAAAGCCAGAGGAACCCCAGGGCCCCCAACCCACGCAGTGAGGCACACCAGCCTACCCTGGGGAACGCAGCCCCACCCCACAGGAGCTCAGCACCCAAAGGCAAGGGAGGTGGCAGAAGGGGCCCTGCCCACCCCGCATTACGGGGTCCTCACCAAACCCACCCCATGGGGGGAGCCCCCGGGGTCGCGTCCTCACTCCCCCACCCGCCCCACAGGGGGAGTCCCCTGGGGCAAGAAGCACGGGAGACCCCAGACACCAAACCACCCGTGCCAACTAACAAAACTAACCCCCCAGAGCCAGGCAAAAAGCCTCCCGGCCGCTCCCCCCCCCGCGGACAGGAGGCGCCCCCGCGCCGTGCAACAGCCCCAAGCCCTCGGGGGGCGGCCCGGCACGGCACGCACCGGTCTGGCTCTCCAGCTCGCTGTAGTTCGGCTTCTTGCTGGCTGAGAAGTGCTTCTTCACCAGGAAGGAGCGCGGCATCTTGCAGCCCCCGGTGCCGCCGCCCGCCGCGGGGCCGCCGCGCCCGTTAATATGGGATCGGGGGCGGGGGGCGGTGCGGGGCCGGGCCGCCCCCGGCTCCCGGAGCCAATGGGGCGGGCGGGGAGGGAGCCCGGCACGTGCCGGCCCCAGCCCCGGGGCCGGGCCGAGGGGAACGGAGGTGCCGCGGGCGCCGGGGAGCCGGGAGGGGGGACCGGGGGTTGGGGACCGGGACTGGGCATTCGCCGCTGGTGTGTGTGGGGGGGTTTGGGGTCCTCCGTGCAAAGCCCAGCCCGGGATCCCCTGGAGATGCTCCCCGGGGAAGCCGGGCACCAGACCTCTGCGTCCTGTCCCGTCCCGTCCCTGCTCTTCCCTTCCCATTCTTTCCCTTCTGCCCTTCTCATCTCTTCTTTTCTTTTTTTTTTTTTTCCCCTTCCCTTCTTCCCTGCCCTTTCCATCCCATCCCTTTTTCCCTCCCCACTGCCCAGCCCCAGCTCTGCCCCCCCGGAGCCCGGCACCTGCTGGGCGCTGTTTGGCCACAACCCGCCCCAAATGCAGAAGTGGAAGCGAGGCTCTTGGGGGCGATACAGCTGCAGCCCCCCCTTCCCCGCCCCATTGCTTGGAGCCGCATCCCTCCTTCCTCTGCCTTGGGCTTCCCGCGGGTGTTTCCCCCTGGGATTTGCCCCCGGGGGACCAGGAGGGGGGGGGCCGGGGCCGCAGCTCCCCCGTGGGTGCGGTGATGGGGCTGGGACCCCCCCGAGGTGTGGGGTTTTCTCTGCGGGACCAGCAAAGCCAGCACCTGCCTTGGTCCTGCAGGTTGGTGGGTTGGTTGAAGGGGGGGAACCCTCCCCAGAGCTGCGTGTGGAAAAACAAAACAAAACAAAACAAAAAAAAAAAAAGGAAAAACACAAAACAAGCTAACAAACACTTTTGCCGGAGGGAAAATCCGGATGCCGGAGAACGAGCAGCAGCCGCCCCTTGTGCCCCCCCGCCCCGGCCGGTGGGGAGCAACCCCGGTACCGGGGTCCCGGCGGCGCGCACGGGGCTCCCTCTGCTGGCAGCACGGCCCCGCCAGAGCCCAAAAAAAGGGGCACAAAATTTTCGTCAGACCGTCAGCACTGCTGGGGCAGGGGGAGCTGGCAAAGCAACGCCTGATTTAAAAGCCCTGAGCGAGGGAGGCTGATCCTTCCCGTGCCAGGCTCGCAGAACCCAGGACATGCTGTTAGTGCCTGACTACAGGCAGGAGCCTTTACAAGATGCCATTCCCCCAGCAAAACGAGCCCCAAGGGATTTAGTGCTGGTATTCCAGATGAAGTGATGCTGATTGTTTCAGGCAATTAATACCAACATCAATTTATTGGCATCTTAAGGCCGGTGTTTGACCAGAGACAGATTCATTAACAAAAAATAGCTCAAATGCATGGCTGTCTCCTCCCGTCCCTTTCCCTACGTGCTAATTTCACTGGCTCCCTGTGCCAGACACTGGGCATTTCACAGCCCGATTGCATTATCGACAACAATGGGCCTTTGGGACTCACCCCGGCCACAAGATCAGCTGCTGATGAGCTGAAAGCAGTTCCTCTGGCAGAGTACTTGGCTCCTCTGCAGTCACACTTCACGGGATTTAACAGCCCAAACCAGCCTGTTCTGTAAGAAGGCTTTTAAAATTGAGTTCCTGCACATCGATGAGATGAATCAAGGTGAAAAAGCACACGTGCCTCTCACCAGAATGGCTTCTAAAAATCAATCAGCAAATACCACTGAGAGATATCCCTGCGTGTAAACAAGTTTGGGTTGGTTAGGCTGATGAAGTCAGCAGCACAGACACAAAGCTCCTCAGCAGTTAAGTGGAGATCTAGAGCTCGCTTTCCCTGAGTGGTTGTGTGATGCTCAGCACAGCAGAAAAAGCAGCACTATAAATTCCGCTGCTATCAAGCTAGGAGGTGCCAAAACATTGCTTCTTATTCACACACAAATTTAATCAAAATTAAAGGAGAACTACTGCACATCTTCCAGCCAATCATTTTGTTTTGTACCATGTGAAATAATTCCTGAGTATCAAGTTGAAGCAAATCAAACCCAAGCTGCACAGCCAGTAACAGCTCTGTCACAGGGCACGATCACTCAGCCTGAGCAACTAGACTGACCTCACCCAGTGGCGCTGCAAGCCAGTTCTCACCTCCTTGTCTCCAGCTAAACAGAAGACAACACAAGAATACAAACACCACAACCTGACAGGCAGAGGAGTTAAAGCCGTAGGAGTTGGAAAAATTTCCGCTGAAAGTAAAGCCCTCCTGGACAGCCAACCCTTCCCGACTCACCAGGACAATCCAGGGATTTGTTCCTCTGGTTTACACGAACATTACCCCACCAGACTCTACCTGCAGCGTTCTGCTCAGCTCAGCTTTGAGCTTGCTCATAGCCAGATTAGAACCATGTGAGCTCATTTTCAGATGGGTTACTGGCTTTCATAACCCATCTGGTCCATTGTTTGGAAGATT
This sequence comes from Netta rufina, assembly GCF_964035555.1. Taxonomy (NCBI): domain Eukaryota; kingdom Metazoa; phylum Chordata; class Aves; order Anseriformes; family Anatidae; genus Netta; species Netta rufina. The sequence goes on from NC_140140.1 coordinate 928,541, forward strand.
ATAGAAGCTGCAACTAACAATAAACCCATACAAAACAGCCTGTTGAGATAGAGGTGAAGTCTCCGCAGTGTTTCCCAGTTCCTAGCGTGCTCCGTGCAGCTTTACACAGCCAGCAGGAGCTGCTTTTAGGGAGGTGCTAAAATGAAGTGCATGGACCAGGAGGAAGAAATGGCAAAAGCTGACATGAAGGTAGGGTTTTATAAATTAAATGAACTTTATTTATAACTTGTCTTCAAAAGTCAAAAACATGACAAAAGTTAATTGCTCAGAAGCTTCAAACTGCTCCTTAAACATTTTGTCAGAATTGCATGGAAGTGCACTTAGAACAGTTGCAGAAATCTAGACTCAGGCCAATCTTTATCACAAAACTTTGTCATAGCCAGAACCTAGAAATCCCTACCCAACCACTAGCACATTGTAATCTCTTCACAGACCAAGCATTAGGAATCACCAACCCCACAACACAGTACTTTTCCCACACTGATGTATTTTTTCCCTAAGACTAAGATTGCAGTCACCAAGCAGATACCTCAGTGAGAATCTATACCAGCCTTACCACATTAGGGAAAGCACACCAAAACCAAGTTAAATATATTAGAAGCCACAAACTTGCTGGACACAGTTTAATCAAGATATTTTAGCTGGGGTGCGTTTCATTTCTTAAGGGTAAGGCTATGCTGCAGTCTGCAGAGTGTGAAGTTTATTGGTCAAACAAATTGATTAGTACTCAGTTCTGTGGTGATGCAGGTCCACTGCTCCAATCAGACATGCCAAGTTCAATGAGACCAGACATCTCAGCACTACTACTCCAATTTCCAAGTTCTGTTCGGGTCTCTGAGACTGCTTGATCTCAGCATATTGATTGTGCAATTAGTGTTAAACTAAAAATGAAACTCTACAATGAAAGTGTATAACTGAGTATCAAGTATCCATTTTCTATGAATTCAAACTTGTTTATATTTTACATTTTCTTTGAAAGCTATACCTCCATCCTGTATGTATATGGAAAACAATCTAAGTACAGCTTCAACTACCTTAGCGACATTTAAATAAAAACAGGAATTCAAAATACTTGTTAGAATCTGCAATGCAGAAGGCAGTGCAGTGCAAGTGCTATGGGTTATAAGTTTTGCTACCAGCTTGCCTTGAGGGATGGAACAACTAGGAATATATATATGAAATTTTTAGTTTACATAAGATACGGATATTGAAAAAGCTTCTGAATTCCCCTACAAGCATAAGGCTTAAGATTCCTAGAAAACCGATTTTTTAAACACCAATTTAATAAGGCCAACAAATGATTAATATTTGCTATAACAGTTGAAAGTTATGCATTTTAGCTAACACCAAAGTTCTGTTTTCCAGGCAGGCTAGAAATTATGGTCAAAGTATGGAACAAAATTGTAATCAGGTGTAGAACTAAAGCGTTTTGAACTAGTTTCTTACTCAGCTTCAAACATTTTTGCTAAGGAATGTTGCAGTTTGAAGACATACTGAAGACATGTTTTCCATATAATTGAGAGGCTGCCTGTGAGAATTCAAACACTGGTAAACATCATGAAATCACAGGCATCATAGGCCACTTGAAACAGGAACTAATCTGATGAGTTAGCACCTAGGGGTCTCACTAAAGGAAAAGAGCCACAAAGACACCTCTCATACTATCATTTAAGAAATGTAAACAAGATCAGGGGAAGAAGAGATTTACCAGCTAGTTCATGCCAATCAATTTGGAATATTTATGGCTTTAGTCAAACTAGCACAACTGGCAGAAAGCAATCAGAAAACAGGCAGATGTGAAGGAAAACAGAACTGTCTCCTCCACACTGACCTATAATTAAGCTTTGTGTGAAACAAATAAGAAAATTAGCCTTACGTGGTTGAACAACGTAGTCATATTAATAAAAAACAAGAATGATACCAAAAGATCAAATGGAGATTCAAAACTAAGATTAAAGTCTTCCATATTTCTGAATGCCTGAGTTCATCTTGGCATGGACAGGGAGAAGTGCAAGAATGCTGGCCATTTCCCTCTCATGGAAGCTTGGTTTGACAATTAGTCTTCTTTTTTATTTTATTTATCCCGCAAAGAACGCATCAAAACCTGTGCCATCATATCATCTTCATCAGCATCATAATCCTATGAACAAAGGGTACAGAAATTCTTTTACTGCCAGGGCCATATTGGTTAACACAACACAAAACCAGCTGTCTCCTCCTCTGACTTACCAGTAATTCAACTTCTCTCATTATACCATCTGCAAGGACTACATTTTACAGTAGTGGCTACATAAAAAAAGCTGGGTTTTAAGAGTCATCAGGCTCACGTATTCCAAGGGTGAAGAAACACGTACCACAAAAGTATCGTATGAAAACCGGTGTCGTCTCTGAAGGTGTTCCATGAAGTTAGCACTCCTGTAATTTGGATCTCCCCATGGCATCGAGGCACAAATTGGGCAAACCTTTGAGAAATAAATAAAAAAAAGCCCCAACAATTAAGTGCTTCAACATTTATACTAGAAGAGGTAGGACAGAGACTGTGGAAAACTGAAGACTGAGATTCATAACTATCACTATTCTGTACGCAAAGTGACATCAGTTACTTTGCTGGGTCATTCACAGAAGCCTCTGATAACCCTGAATTATTTAAATTCAGGTCTTAGACCTTTGAATAGGAACAGTGTAGTCTTCTCTACATATTGTAAATTAGAATTGATCACAGCTGCTTGCTTTAGAAGATTTCAGGCTTCATTTCTCAGTGACAGAGAAGTTTCCCTGGTCACTTCGAAAGATCACCTCTCTCCAATAATTTTTTTTTCCTAAATAAATTTGGGATTTCAAAGAATTTTAAAAACAAATGAAAGCTTCAAACTCAATTCCAAGTTTTGCAACTACTTTTATAGGAGATACAGTATCAGCAGATAAAGACTACTAGAAATATATATTTTTCAATCATTTTTTTCCACAGTAGTTTATAATCCCTTATTACTGAAGACAGATTTTTTTCAAACTACTGTATTAATTGTATGTTTGTTACTGTGCCTAGTTCACTTTGAAAGCCTACCATTTTGCAAGTATGAGACAAATACGTGAAGTAGATGCAGTATGAATTTAGATTAGTCACCTTCAGAGAACGCATCAAAAAGCAAAATTAAAATTATGTAGAACTTAAACTAAACAAACAGCATACCCACATTTGACTTTAACAGAAGCAATTATAAGTATGTACTTAACTTCAAGCAGTAAGTCTCTAATTCATTGTTTCAAAGGGATTTAAGACTAGACTTCATTGCAATTCCTGCACCAAGACTTTTTATTACCACTTGTTTTGCATCCATGCTGTGCAATGTTTTGCAGTGCTCAACTAGTCCTTCTTGATCAAAGTTTTTCTCGCTGCAATATGGACAAGGAAAGGTGAAGCGATTGGGGAAGTTCCTAATTGAGGGAGAAAAAAAGAAGCAATTTATTATTTCCATAGAGTTAGAAGTACAAAACATTCTATCATTTTCGAAAAGTTGAAAGATTTGGGATTCACTACTCTGAAGTTATCTTACTATCTACTAAAAATTAATCTATGCAATTAAGACAAGCAGATTTTAAGAATCAGCCTTTTAATTCCTGACGATATCTTAAGGAACTCTTAATGTCATACATTTTTAAATAAAAATATTTCTATAAAGCCTAAAAGTGACATGTATTACTTTTTTTTTTTTTTTTTTTTTAACTTTTTAAATGCATGAGGTACCACCCAGAATGCTCAAACGGAGTTAAGCAAGCTGCAGTCAGCTCCAAATTCCCTCCATTACTAGCATTAAAAGACAGAGATACAGTTATTATTAAAGAAATGTTTCTGCCAGGTACCCTGATCTTGTCTTGTGCATAGACTACATAGAAAAGGCAAAGAGTTTGCTTATGCACAGTCAGTTACAGGATAAAGTTTTTTTTGTTGCAAAAGGATTAACAATTAACGAACAAACTGAGTGAAAAGGTAATGTCTACTTTTACTGCAGAACTCTACAGTTTGCATGAAAGACCATAATGCAGTTTAAAACAACAAAAAAAGCTAGAAGACCTCTTCTAGGAATCAAGTCCGAGACTTTATAACAATTTTTCAGCCCTCTTTTTGTGACCTTAAAGGCAAGCGTTTCCAGAGAACAGCAGGTTACCTGGTGTTGTGGAGTGGTTCTTTAGTCACAGCTTTCACACCTTCCATGATATAGTTCTGGTACTTTGAACAAGAAGCTGCGTGGCTGCGCATCTTTGAGAGATACATCTGTGAAGACAATTACATAGGAATGTTAATTTAAATTACTTGCACTCACTTCTACAATTCCAAGCAGAAGTAGAACACAAATAAAGCAGCTTACTGCAGACAGTGCTAAGGCAGGAAAGAAACAGACATTTCAGCTGATAAGGTGGAAAGCTTTAAGATTACAGATTAGTTAACCTATAACTTTGCAGCCTGTAACATTCTACAAATACAGTACTGTTTAGGACAGCTTACTTGACTTAACCCATGTTATAACATGAGAAAATGTACTTTATAAAAAGCCTGTTTACCTCACTGCTGAGAAGAGGCCATAAATGAAAAATGAAATTTGGCTTTTAGCACAGACTGCAGCATAGATTTAATTACAGGTTGAACAACTAGTAATCAGCACACCAGAATTTTCTATTGGCTACAACGATGAAAAGGCTAACCAGAAATTAAAAGTGAAATCAACTGAACAGTGCTGCTCTCACCTTAGTGTCTAGTTATTCTTTTCTTGTTGTTTTGCCATCAGTTAAGATGCTCTGTTCTAGACTCAGTGCTAAGTAGTCTAACTTTAGAAAGAGGAAGGAACCAAGAGGAAGACATGGTACATGTATTCAACATGCAGGACACCAACAGCACCTCCACAGAACATAACTGCTCAAATAAGTGAAGTGGGTCTTTTAACTGTTTCAAATGAAACAAACAAACTTCTGTTTAAGAGCTTAGGTGATCACTATCTAAAATCATATCCACTCTTTCACTATGATGGTCCTCCCACAAGCTCACAGAATCTGCTTCAGAAGCAGCATTTTACTGTTATTTTTATAATAACATTTCTCACTTGAAATCCACTTCCTGGGGAGGTAACAATAAACCCCAAAAAACTGTTGAAAGAATATCAACATTTGGGTGCTGCCTACATAGAATATCAGCAGCACTTAGCAAAACAAATTGACCCAATTCCATATAAAGCAGAAAGCAATTTGCCTCCCTGGAAGCAGTAGTGCTGTACAGGCACACCACGCACCCCTCATTCTGAAGCCCCCCTGTACCTTTTTGTTGCAGCCGTTACAAGTGGTTTCTGTCACTTCGATCTGCTTTTCCAAGTCAAGAGCCCTGCTCCCAGGAGCCAGGGTGCTGCGGCAGACACCACAGACTGGCTTTTTGAGCTTGAGGCACTCCTGCAGGCATGGCGTGCAAAACCTGGAGGGGGAAAAGGAAAGAAAAACCAGGATGAGAGGCAGTGGGAGGAGCGCTCCTGGCAGCCCAGGCCCTGCTGGCATGCAGCCCCGGGGAGAGGCAGCACCACAGGCAGGTATACTCAGCCTCTGTGCCCTCCAGGAGAGAAAACCATGGAAAATATTTAATAATGGCAGATTTTAGCGTCGGTCAGAGAGGCCTTGGGGCAGCCACAGGTGGGGTGAGCAGGGGGCAAGCGAGCCACACCTGCCTCAACCCCCACGGTCCCCCAGGCCGAGGCAAGGCACTGAGGGCCCGACCGGGAGGGCCCCAACCGACACCGGGCCTAGGACAGAGGCGCAGCCCGCAGCCCCCAGCCCTTAGGCCCCAGCCCTTAGGCCTCAGTCCGACCACAGCCCCCCGGCACCGCCCCCAGTCGCTCACACGTGTCCGCAGGGGACGCGCACGGGGCTGTCGAACACCTCGAGGCACACGGGGCAGGTGAGGCGCGCCAGCGGGTCGGGCCGCTCGAGGCCGCGGGCGGAGGGCGCACAGGACGCCGACGATCCGCCACCGCCCCCCGCCACCGCCATCTCGCCGGCGGCTGCCGCACGGCCACGCCCCTTCCGCCTAGAGGCCACGCCCACTTATGGGCGGGGCCGAGACGGAGGGGGCGATGTGGATGGGCGGTCGTTGGCTGGGGGCGTGGTTTGTCGCGCGGGGCGTGGCCTAACTGAATGGGGCGGGCAGTCGCTAGGGGCGGGGTCTGTTGCTATGGGCGTGGCCTGCTGCGAGGGGCCTGCCCCGCCGCATGTCGTCATCCGCCGGAAGTGCCCTCACCGCGGGAGGCGGGGCTTCCCTCCCCCGCCATTCACTTCCGGGGCGCTCCCCCGCCGAGGGCCTGGCCGGGCTGTGCCTGGGCTGCCCCAGCCTCCTCCGGGGGCGGCCCCGCGTCTGCTTCCGGGTCACGGGGCGTTTCCGGCAGAGCGGCGGCGGAACGGAGCGGGGAGGGACGGGCCCGGCGCGGTGCGTGAGGGGGCGGCGCGGGCGGCCCTGGGCGTGCTCGGGGCCGCGCTGACGGGCGGGGGCGGTGTCCTGGGGCCGTGTCCTGGGAGGGGGGGAGCGGCCGAGGCTGTGGGCCGGGGGCGCTGGCGCCCCGCTGGGTGCTGCTCCGGGCCGCTCGGCTGCGTGAGGTGCTGCCCGGTGGCGCTTTGGGTCGAAGCGGTCGGTTCTTGGGTCCTGGTGAGCTCAATTCTTAATTAGCCGTTTGGTAAAGGCGCGGTGGCTGTGGGTTTATCGGTGCTGGGAGCACGAGGGTCTGTCCTGTGCCCCGTCCTGCACGCAGGGGCTGGGGTGTGTGAGGCTGCGCAGCCTGGGCCCTGCCGCCGGCCCTCTCGGTGGGGCTGTGACCCCGCAGGGCAGCAGCCCTGCTGTTTCCCTCCCAGACCCTGCTCAGATCTCACTGTTCACACCTTTCCCTGGGATTTTGGGGCTTTCCTTGAATAATCCTTAGCAAAACATCCCTGTTGCTTTACCCGCTCCTCCAGCTGCTGTTTGCAGCACTATATTTATCCCTGCCTTCTCGCACGCAGATTTCTGCCGGCCCCGTAACCATGGTTGTTCGCCGCGTGCGGGCTGCCTCGGCTGAGCGTGTTCTGCTCCCACACGGGCAGAGGAGCAGTGCTGCAGAGGCTGGCTGTCATGCCTCGCTCCTCGGCTGCTTGAGCTCTGGCATGTGCAGCAAGCACGGCAGGGGTGGGGCTGGCAGCACCGCTGAATGTCACAGTTCACGGCGTCTCGCGTCTCTCAAAGGAAGTCCCTTCCTTCCCTGCAGGGACTTTCCTAGCCCTGAGGTCTCATACACACAAGCAAGCTCTGTCACTGAGCAGTTATTAACATTGGAGATGGAAGAATTGTGATATTTAATCCTTACCAGCATGAGATCCCTGCTTACCCTCAGGGTGTGTTAGCAGTGTACCGAACAAGGATTTTTCTCTGAAGCCCTGTCATAGAGCTCTTCTTGCTAAGTAGCAGAAATTTGGTATGATTTCTCATCTTGTACGATCTCAGGAGAAAAGAGCTAGGAGAGAGAACTCCTCGTGGAGAGGGCTGAACTAAATTCAACTTCTGTCCCTTGTGCTCTTCCTCTTGGTTCACAGTTGCGAAGTGCTAGATCATGCTAATTTAACAAAGAAAGCTTTTTAACCACAGTTGAGAGAGTCTGCTGGCCTGCTCCTTACCTGGCTTTGGGAAGGTAGCGTGGAGAGGCTTGTTTGGGCACTAGCTTCTTCTGTGTTGTACGGGAGCTCAGTAAGGTGAAGAACACTGCCTACGTGGTGTTGAAGCAGGAATGGCTTTGCTCTGCTGTAATAAAACAGCTAGAAATGGCAGTTGTGGCTCTTTGTTGAAAAGATTGCGATCTTTGCACCTGCTAGCGTTCAGCCAAGGCTCTGGCTCCACGTCAGTGTTGGGGGCAGTGCCTTCTGTAGGCTGAGCACCTTCTGTAGGGTGGCTTGAAAACACTCGGCACGGTGATGGCCCAGGCATGCCATCAGGTGGAGTAGGGGCAGCAGTCAAAAGCCTGGAAAATGGTAGAAGTAAAAAAGTGAAGGGTATGAATCTGCTTGGTCTGTGAGCTGTCCTCTGCTACTGGGGGAAAGAAAAAAAAAAAACAAAACAAAACTAGATGCCTTCCCAATTTGAGCAAAATGAAACTCTGTGGGATTTTTTAATCTGTGTATTGCTGTGCAGGGCAAAAAAAAAAACACTGATTAAAATCATGTTTGCGTAAGTCGTTTGAACCAAAAGGGTGAGATCAAACCTTGAGAGAAGTCCTGAAACAAACAAATCAACAAAATGCCCTCATTTTTTCCTCTCAGTCCTTTGCTGTGAGTTACTTCTGTCTTGGCTCCCTGACCCAATGGATTTTCAAGCTGGACACGCGCCTACACGGACTTTCTTTCATTGATTTGAGTTTATTGTGCTCTGTTTTAGGCAGATGACTCGAAAAAGCAGTAGTGAATGCAGGGAGAAGCAGGACATCAGCCTTCCTGGGGTGCTTGCGCTTTTTCAGAGACCTGGAGAGGCTGTTCCAGGAGCTCCTGCTCTGCAAACCATTTTATAGAGTCCTGTGAAGCAAGTAGAGGCTGGGGACAGCTGGGATTTGTGCAGCGGTGCTGACTTGTCTTTGTTTGCAATTTCTGTTCCAGAGGAGTTGCCGTTGCTGAAGATTTGTAATGTCCGATACTCAACCCACTGCCGAACAACCATGAGAGAGACGAGGTAGCTTCTCCGGCGTGATACAAAAGCTGAGTTCAATGGATACAAAATACAAAGACGATTTATTTAGGAAGTATGTACAGTTCCATGAGTGCAAACTGAGTGTCTCTGACAACAAGCAGCGTCCTATTAATGATGAGTATTTGCGAGTGGCAGCGTCCGCCTTATTTTGCCTTCCCAAAATTGATCCCTTTTATAGATTCCGGTTGATAAAATTTTATGAGATGGCTGAAAACTCACTGAGAGCTCTGAAATCCTCCAGTTTACATTCTCTCCATAATGCATTCAGCATGCTTGAGACGGTTGGAATCAACCTCTTCCTTTATCCCTGGAAAAAGGAGTTCAAAAACATTAAGGTAAGACATCTTCTATGTGGCACTAGTGAGAATGTGATTTATTTTGCTTTTCTAAAATATTTCACACGTTTCTCTTAAGACAACACTTTTTCCTGCACATTAGGGTAATGTCTGTATGTGACTGTATGTAGAGCTGGTAAGCAGGAGCTGTAAGAAAGGTAAAATGCCAAGTTTGTGCTGGTGAGGCTGTCCTGACAGAACTACAAGCTCTGTCTGCATTTCTGAAGTAATTCCTCAAACAGAGGAAGAGCTTATTTTAAGGTTTTTGTTCACCTGTCCTATTACTGTCCTAATATCTACTGAGAGATGCTTTTACTAGGGCGAGTGATTAAGTCATGTTTAAGCTCGCCCGTAGCTTTGGTTTAATGTCCCAACAGCTATTAACATAGCCTAAGTACTAATGATCAGTGCAGGCTTTCAAGTGGACACTTTGCTGGGGTTCCCATGTGTTATGTGATAATGGTAAAGGAACTTCTCTGAAATATTTCCAGAATATTTTTGCTTGTCAGTTCTCAATTAATGAGATTTTGATTTTAATGCGCTTTCAAATTATCTGTGCCAGGTCCTCACAGTGAAGTGTAGGAACTCGTGCATTGCTCGGCTTGAGTGCTGGAAGACAGCTACAAGTTCTCTGCTGACAATTTTTTGTTTTGTCTTTTGCCTGTCCTTACATTCTTACTCAAAGCTCCTGCAGTGTTTCCATAAGGGATACTGCAGGTGACTTCAACATTTGAGGCTTGAAAGTTGGATAAAAACATTTTTGGTTTATTTTCGTCTTTTGCAGGTTGCGTGTGCCAGTGAGATGGGTGTTTTTGCTTTTTTCTTAAGATGCTTTTGCAATTTAGCAGAGAATTTGAGTGGTTCACTTTATAGATCCATAGAATGGTTTGGGTTGGAAGGGACCTTAAAGATTCTCTAGTTCCAACCCCCCTGCAGTGGGCCGGGGCGTTTGAGAGTCATCTTTCTCCGAAGAGAAAACTGGTCCTTTCTTCACTGTACCTTTATCACTGTGCTTAAGTTCTGTCCTTGGAGTGCTGGCTGATCCATCCAGGGTATGTCTTGATGTGCTGCTGTTACTGGCTTTGGTTGTGCATTTTGGATCCAGTATTTGTTCTTTACAAAGACACGGTGGCCAGGCTATTCCTCCCTGTGATCCAGAACAACTCCAGCTGTTAACAGCATGCCTCAGGTATGGCGGGTGCTAAGGGAACTTCAGCTTGTGCAAACTCCCCTCCATATTTGGGCTTTTTTAGTGGAAACTCTTGACCTGATACTAGATTAAAGAAAATAGGCACTGAAGTTGCATAGTAATTATACACCCGCAGACACCTCCACACAGAAAAGTGCATCTGAGTATATTTAAGCCTGAATCGAGGAGGGCTGCGGTGCTCTTGCAGGAATACCGAGCTCTTGTTATCTTCAGCTGTCGCCTGTCCAAGGGGAATGCATTAAATCTCTGCCTTTTGGCTTTTATGCTAGACTTCTAAACAGAGACATTTCTGGTACGTGTGAGAGTTAGTGTACAGGGTAGTGAATTAAATCAGCAAGGAGGACATTATGCTAATCAGGCTTTCAGTTTGAACGAAAGTTCTCCTACTCTGAATTTGCCTCATGCAGAATTTCCATGTGCTGAACAGGAGGGAGGCAGAAATGGAGTTTGTCTTGCCATGGGAGACGTGTGTGTTCTCTGTCATCGTTCTGTTTAATTCTGTAGTATCTGTCACTGAGCTATCTGAACATCTAGTCCACTGAATTTGTAACCTAGTTTTCCTTTTATTCTCCACCCCACCTCCTTAGACCTACACTGGACCCTTTGTTTATTACGTGAAGTCTGCTCTAACTGAAGATGATGTAAGGCAGATTCTGAACTACATGGGCTATGTCCAAGAACTGGGAACAACATACAAGCTCAAAGAGCAGGTTGATGCCATCCAAGTGAAAATGGTTTCATTTGAACTCTTTTTGGCCAAAGTGGAATGTGAGCAGCTCCTTGAGATTCATTTGCAAGTGAAGGATAAAGGTTACTCAGAGATTGATGTCATAAATGAACGGAAAACCAGCAATGAAGATGTTCGAGGCTGCTCGGAAGCCATGAAGCGGCGTGCAGAGTGCAAGGAAAACCTAAACACCTCCATGGCACGAATGGTGCTTCAGAAGTCGGCAAGCGAACGGGCCTCTAAAGATTACTTCAAGCCAAAGGTGAGCAAGCCTTCTAAATCAGTGGACACATATGATAATTACTGGGAAAATAAGAAACCACCTTTGATGAGCTCTTTGAGTCTCAGGAAAGAACCAATTCTGGTCGATGCGGAAGATGACATTAAGGATGAGATTATCCGTCCGTCACCCTCCCTCCTGACAATGTCAAGCTCACCACATGCATGTTCCGATGAATTCTTGCCAACTTCATCTCATCACAACGGCATGTTAAGAACGAATGTCCCTTACAGCTCCTATTTTTCTGCTCAAGAGGACTTAGATTTATATACTGACCCCGATTCAAGAAGTATGTTGAATTTTAAAAGACAAGAAGCTATTAAGCCTGATGTGTGGCTGCTAAAAAATGATGCCAACCCTGTTTACCACAAGCGCGCCCATCTAGCCAAAGAGGCAGCTTCCATCAAATGCCAAAACTGTGGTGTACCTTGTGGCACTTCTGTTTGCCAAAAGTGTGACAATCTGTTCAACTCTAGGCAGGATTATCCAGCAGTGAAACAGAGCACCTACTCCATTAAATCTGTTCCAAATGACGGCTTGTCTCCTGTGTCGGCTTTAAGAGAGAAATCTCAGTACACGTCACAGACTCAGAGTCAGGAGAGGGCTTCCCAGTTCAGTTCAAAATCCAAATCTTCAGGCACCTCACGCTGTGGCTTTTGTAACCGATCCGGAGCTGCAAACACTTGCACATTTTGCTCAAAAGTCTCATGTGACACTTGCCTCAGCGCTTACTATTACGATCCCTGCTGTAGAAAAAGCGAGCTTCACAGGTTCATGCCTAACAATCAGTTAAACTATAAGTCGGCCCAGCTGTCCCACGTAGTTTATAGATAGACTTGATTGCTCTGATTTGCAGGAGAAGGAAAAGGGGAGGGGAAAGGGCTACCACAACTCATGTTCTGACTCCACTGATGAGAAAAAAAACACTGACCTCTTACAGAAATGACATGCCCAAATATTCGGAACCATGGTTCAGTGATCGGGTGCCAGTTCTTGATTTTTGTGGCTTACCAAATGCTGCAGATACATTAGATTTCATGCTGCTATAATTTAGGTAACTCCTAAATAAATCATCGTTCCTTCTCAATTGAAATGGGGGAGAGGAGCACATTTTTCTTTAAAACTTGGCAGCTGTTGCATTTTAGAAAAGTGACATCACACCTTCCACACCATTTTAGTCATCTCCTTGCCCAAACGAAACCATGCGAGGCTCTAAGAAATAAGATTCTCATTTTCTGGGGGTGATGAAACTACTGCCAGTTTTTGGTAAAGTATGACTTTAAAATGTGCAAGAAATATGTGAATGGCTTGTTTCGCCAACAAGGACTATTTTTCAGAGTGTGTCTGCATTTCTTGATCTCCGAAATGCAAACACCGCAGCATCTCTTCTTTTCATCATGTTTCTTCCTTCTCCCCTTCTGTCCCGGTTGTTTATCTCAAGCTTATATAATCCAAACAGTATGTGCTTTATTTTCTAGTGTTGCCAATATCATCCTGTTTTTTACTGTATGGTATTTTAAAAAAGGTGAACCTGTGTTTATGTCACTTAAATTATGCCTAGAGTGTCGTCCTTCCAGATGAGTACCGATTTTCTTCACTTTCTGTTGCACATGTATTAAGTACTGTTCTTTGTACTGTAAATAGGTAATTTGGAAACAGTTTATTTTTAATAAATATTTAATATGTTGAGTTTTTAAAAGTGGTAAAATCATTATAACTATGAAGTCTCTCTGGGTTATTTGTTCAGGTGGTGTTTTGTTTTTACTTGTACTGTATTTCATAGCTTGTTATGGTCACTGTGGCAGATTGATGTTATTGGCTCTGATCATTATTTTTTTTTTTCAATCTAACATTTTTTTTTTCTTCTGATAAGGTTGCCACTAAATTAGGTGGAGTCTTGTCTAAGAACTGCAAGATTTTGGTTCTCAGTGCACGCTTTTCCTTTGTGGTTATGGGAATTGTAAGTATCAATGTTATGCTTGTGTCCAAATTCACTGCAAAGTCTGTAGTGTAGTCCAACAAGTAAAGCACTGGCCTGGTTAAAAATCAGAGCTCATTTGTGAATCCTGTTAAAGTAAACCTAACAATTATGGATGTGAATTGGATAATAGTATTTATTTGTATTATTGTAGCACATAGGAACTCTAGCTGAGAACCAGGACTCCATTGTGCTAGACTCTGTGCAGTTTGACCCCCCCAAAGAACACCCAGTTATGAATAGGCTTTATTTATTTATTTATTTATTTTTTACAGAAAATCCACAAGAATCTTTCTAACTTCTTTTATTCAGACTAGCTACTTAGAAAAAACTATCAGGCAACCTAATCTTATGTGCAGAATTAAATTTGTTTAAAATATGTGTATAAAAAAAACCCACAAACTCTAGCTGAATTGTAAACTATGTAGTCCACTTTGCACTAAAATTATTCACTTAGGGTTTTTTTTTTTAAACACTGTTAGAGTCTAGGCTTCTAAACTTTAAATGTTCATTGATCCCTGTGTGACAGAGGCATGCATGAATGGTCTTTTTTCTTGATTTTTTGGGGGTGGGGGGAGGGCTTGAGGTAGGTTTAGGGGGAACTATTATAGGCTAATGTTGTAAAATAGCTAAAATAATTTTAGCCATAAATGGTTCTCAGAAGTATTATGGAAAAAAAGGTGAAACCTGAGTCTTACAGGAGGCTGAGAACAATAAGTCACTGTACAGTTTGCACTAAGAAACAAAGCGAATGGTGTGTGTTTAGCAATCAGGGAAATTTCTGAATTAAGCGACTACAACTGAACATAATGTTCTAGGCAAGCGTTGCCTTGCTGACCCTGAAGGTTGGGGGTAAATATTGTTTAGGTGAATTATTTTAAGGTTTTCAAATTCTTGTATGTTTTTTTTTTTTTATAAATATATATATATATATATATATAAATATAACACAACTGTAGATACATCGTGTATATAATGAGGAATTTAAGAACAATTTTACTATTAAAATTCAGTCTAAGGGTGGTTTTCTTTTCAGTGGTTACTTTTCGTTCATCTTCTGAAGTGTCATGCCTGTGTGGCTGTTCTGCAGTGTATCTTCTAGTTCACTAGTTCAGTTCCCATATGGCTACTCACACTAAAGTGAATAACTAAAACTGTGATGCCACGTAATTTTTACAGTGACTATAGCAGGGACTAGACTTGCTTTGGAAAAGAAAAGTCCTGTGTATATATGTCATGGAATACTGTATTACAAAACTGTGTTGAATTGAAGTGATACCATGCTCTATTTTTGTGTATCTTACTGTATGAGGTTGCTGTGATTGATACAGTAAAATATATATGCTAATTGAAAATGCAGGTGTTTTGCATCTGATTTGTTAAAACTAATTTATGTTTTGAAGGAATTTAAAAATAAAGAGGCCTTTAAGAAAAGGCTTAACTTTTCTTAAAGCTGAGTGCATGTAGCTGTCTGTTTCACAACTGTGTTCTGCATGCGGAAGTGAGGTAGTGCACAGAGGTAATCTTGGGGGCTAAATGGGCCAGTGTGTCTGTATCGTGAGCCTCAGCTGTGTGAAATGAGATGGACTGCCTGCAGAATGCAAAGCTTTCTTAAAAAAAAGGTTTATTTTTAAGGCTTAGCAGCATGTCTCTCGTTCCCTAAGAGCACGTAAGCCAATATGTCAGCAATTTGCGGCAGTCGGACTAATGTGGGGCAGTGAGCAGGTTTCACATGCCATGTGAAGCTAACCTACATTGATTTCCAGCCTTGACTCTCGATGTCACATGCAAGTTTTCTAACTAGCTTCCTGACACAAGCTGTACCTCACAGAAGATGTGATACTGTTGATGTGCTTTTTGGCACTTGAGCTAGACCTCCTGCCTCCTCTTTCATCCTGCTACCCCCAGAGCAGGATTATTTCTCAAGTTCCAAGCTAGATTACTTTGTCTTTTGTTCTTTGTGTTAAAAGCATGTCAGCTGAATGTCAGGTGAATGCTTAAGACACCTTGAGCTCCATTTACACAAGTCTGCTAATCTTGCAATCTGTTGAGGTTACTGGCAGTATCAGATGTTCATAAAAATCAGGCTCAAGATAACTGCAGCATTACTGCAGGAAGTCTTACAGCTCTGTGCTTCTTGTGGTAATGCACTGCTGGTGCATATAAAACAAGATGATACTGACATGGTCTGACATTTCCAATGGCAGACCTGGGTGTCTGCTCTGTCTCTTGCTCTGAACAGAAGCTTAAAGGTTCTGTACATTGTCAAGTAGCTTAAACTTGACAGTTTGAGCCAGCAACTCTTTAAACTTTTTTTTTTTCTGGACAGTGACTTTGGATTCCAAGCATTTAGTATGTGCTTCTAATTATGCTGTGGCATCTTTTTAGGGGAATAGATTATCCTTTCTAGCATTTGTTTAGAAAGGGGAGATCATCTGAGTTCTGTGTTAATTGCAATGACTGAGAGAAAAGCAGGAGGTGATTACAAATTAAGATGCTGGTGTACCTGGTATGGGCTCTAATTGAGTTAGTTCTTCTTTGAAGTCAGTGGGAGTTAATTAGGTCTCTTAGCACAGCCATTGCTATCTAAGCAGCAAGGGAGTACAGCTACAAATGTTCCTAGTTGTTATTTGTGAAGGATTTTCCATGCTTCCTTCTGAAAACCATGGAATGTGGTCATATTAGTCTAAAGAGTCTGTAAGCATGTAAATGTCTTAGATCTCTTGTATAAAATTAAGTAAAGTCGGGCATTGTGGTTACTTTTCATTACTTTTTTCTACAGTTGGTAATATTCCTCTAGAAAATATTTTCTGCAACTTGTCTTGCCAGTCTGAAAGTGAACGTGCTAGGAATCAGTAATTAAAGAAGCTTTCTGTACTCCTACACCCCTGCTGCAAATACCACAGAGGGCAACCTTCATCGAGCTACCGTGCTGAATGAGCAGATGTAGGGCATCAGACCCTCTGCAGCGCCTAGGAAGGCAAAAGGTTAAGATGTACGATGTGGCAGCAGCTCTCCCTGCTCCACAATCCTGCAGACCTGCCACGCAGTTGAAGTTCTTCCATCTGAGGAGAGGTGTAGGAGAGCCAGAGAGCAGCTGCTTTGTTTGACGAGCTTGCTGCACAGATTTCAATGTGCTAATGTGTGGAGAGCCAGGCTGTTCCTCCCAGCACCCAAAGCTCTGCGCGCTGAAAATATCTTCACTCGTTTTGTGCTGTGTAATGGGCCCCTGGCTCAGAGAGGGATCTAGAGCCCTGCTGCAGCAGCACCTGCGCAGGTGATGTTGGTGCTGGTGGGCAGCCGCAGGCGGGGCTGGAGTCCCAAAAGGCGATTGCAGCACCCAGCCAGGTGAGCAGCAGCAGCAGTTGATCTGTGACCAGGAATTCAGAGCACACAGCAGTGCCCAAAGTAGAGCGATCCTTTATTTTCTTTGTTTTTACCCCTCTGGCTCTGCCCTGCTACTTCGACAGAGTGGGATAACCTGTGGGAGCTCTGGCTACGTGGTGTTAGTTGGTTGGAGAACAGCAGCCTTGCTGCCCTGACCTCTGCAAAGGAAGGTGACCTTATGTCCCTAGGAGTCCCTGCAAGCAGGGGAGCTGCTGCCTTGTTGAGACAGAACGGGGTGCTGCCACTTGGTTTCTACTTTCCCACTGCAGTAGCAGAGGGGCTCTGACAGTCCTCCTGCCACTAAGCAGCTCCTGAAAGCCAGGCATGGACTTGTACTGAACTTGGGAAGGCTTGGTGCAGAAAGAGGTGGGCAGGTGGAAATGTTCCAGAAAAAATGAAGCAACCTGCTCTGATATTTTTTTTTTTTTTTTTTTTTTTTTTTTTTTTTTTTTTTCCCCTCAGTATTGAGAAGAAATTTCTCTTCCAGCATGCAGGATCTGGGAAGCACTGAAGTCCTTTTGCAGGGAACTTGAGATGAGATTAAAGGTGATTTTAATTACTTATTTCTTACTGGGGGGATCCTTTCTTGATGCTGCAGATCCCAAATGTGGCTGGTGTTGGTCGTGGTGCTTCTCTTCACAGTGGTTCATGCTTTGAGATGAGGATGTGAGCTACTTCCTGACCAGAGTAAATACCACCCATGTGTTTTTCTTGTTTTACAGAGGGCTTTTAGTTAATTCCACACTGAGCAATTCCCTGCCTTGAAGGCAATGTAGGATCAGACCTGCAGCAGTGTGTGGCTGACAACTTGCATGTGGCAGCTGCTTGTGCTGTTGTGGGTGTGGGGCTGTCATGCTTCCTGCTTTAGAAATCATCCTCATGATAGTCATACTGCTGTGCGATTTTTCATCACCGATCCGCTTTAAAAAAAGAAAAAGAAAAACCAACCCACAACTGCTCATCAACTCCTTAGCAAAAAATACTGCTTTCCCACAAAGTGCGTGGAATCTGCCTTGTAGCTTTATGTGCAACACACTCTAGTTTAACCGCTTTGCCCAAAATTTTCAGAGACCAGCAATTTTTCTCTAAAGCCTGTGCTGCTGTCACCTCGGCAGCGATTGTTGCGTGTCTCCCCATCGCCGCACATGTGGAAATCCTGCCCTGCTGTTTGCCTTCCACTTAGGCAAGACTGAGCTTCTGTAGTGACCTCGCTGTGGATCCCTGCCAGCGGCCTGTGCAAACCCCAAACCCTAATAATCAGAACAGATGCTACCAACCAGCAAGTCTAAAAAGGAGCAGCCTGTTTGCATGCCTTGGTGCTGTTGTACAAAGCAGTGTATTCACGATGAGCCTGCCCACCAGGTGGCTCT
Organism: Netta rufina; assembly: GCF_964035555.1. Classification (NCBI taxonomy): domain Eukaryota; kingdom Metazoa; phylum Chordata; class Aves; order Anseriformes; family Anatidae; genus Netta; species Netta rufina. The sequence continues at coordinate 946,562 of NC_140140.1, forward strand.
GTGGTGGACGGGGGAGGCCCCTTCTGCTCCTGTGTTCCGGCCCCCAGCACCCCGAGAGCCGTGGCAGTGTGGTCCCGGAGCAGGGCCACGGGAGCACATAGGAGCTTACTGATGATGCGAATCTGTGTGGTCCCTTAAAGGGCAGAGGGGAAACCTGCTGTGCACCCACATCAGGTCTGCTCTGCTGGGTGGGAATGCTGAATGCAACCCCTGGAAAAGGCTGGAGAACTAACCCTTGGTACTTCCTGATGCCAGCAGCCCCCTGGCAGTGCTTTCACTGCTTGGCTGGGATGTGTAGGCTGGGTTGTCCACCTCCGAAGGATCGGGTTTTTGTTTTGGCTAGGGTTTCTGGATGCGTATTCGGTTGTGCAGTGCTGTCTGTTGCAATTACATGGGTAGGGTGTGTTGTGACCCCAAAGGGTGTGGGGGGCAACCTGCAGAGGGCTGCTGGCTGCTCTCAGTGCCTGGCACGCCGCAGCAGGACGGTGGCTGTACAAACCTATTGGCCACGGCTTGATTCAGAAGCAGAAGGGGACAAGGATGCCATCTGCCACATCACTTGTCCAAACCCCGTCTCCTCAGGCTGTGTAGCTGGGGTTAGCCACAACCCTTTGTGTCCTGAGCAGGCAGCTCGGCTCTGCTGCGAAACACCTCCCGGAGAGCTCGGGCTCCCAGGGGAAGAGCTGCTGGAAGTGCCTCGTTCCCCGGCCCTGGGGCATGCAGTGAGGGGAGATTGCCATTCCAGTGCTTTGCTGTGTGCCTGGCTCCTGGGCCTGAAATACAGACCTGTTCTGGCATCTCTGCACAGTGTTAGATGAGAAGACATCCTTGTCTGTTACAAGCCTGGTTTACCAGCTGGCTTTGGGCCACCTCAGCAGAAAGCAGTGGGCTGCCTGCATATGCTCTGCCTCTCCTGCTCGGGGGAGAGCGGGAAGAGGGGCTTTGTTCCCCGCACTGCACCTCCTGTCCGGGAGAAACCAAGTCCCTCTTAGGCCAGCTAACGTTACATCTTTCACGTGATTAATTCTCTTACTCTCCAGACCTTAATCACAGAAGGCTCTCGAGAGGTGTTCCCAGTGCCAGGAGAGAAACCGAGCATGCGTGCAGCCATAGGTGGCACCCTGAGACTGGGGACAGACGGTGCCTGGCCCTGTGCCCACCGAGGGCATTGCAGCGCCGAGCCTGGCCCAGGGGAGCAGAGCCCATTCCTCTATGTACAGCTGCTGCACCAAACACACCCTGAGCAGCAGATGAGGGCAGGAACAAAGTTCCATGTCACAGGAATTCTGTTCTCTGCTACAGAGCATTTTACAGCCAGTGCTTCAACGTGGATGACCCGTGTTGCTTAGGTTTTAAGGAAACTGTTCGTACCTCCTTTCAGGGGATGTTTTACTGCTATCTGCCAAGGCTTTCCAGGCCCTAAGGCCAGGTACTGGGACCATGCTGCCCTCCAGTGCCCATGGCACAGCCTGTAGCTGTGGAGATGCAGAATCAGGACTTTGCCACTAGGAACTCTCTCTGCTAGGAACGATCAGACCAAGCGTTCCTTGTTTTAGTACAGCTGCAGGGTCTGATTCCTGCACTTTGTTCCTTGCCTCTTCCTCAGTTTGTAGTCTCAGGGCAGGACATGGGCAATTTTCAGTGCTTGATTTGAAAATCCTCTTTTTCTTTTCATTGTACATTATGCTGCTTTTCACCAGGCCCAGAGCCTCTCGGCAAAATGACTTGCTGAGCTCAAGTAGGATGAAGCTGCTTACATCTTGGGAGCAAATGCTGGTTTGATGCTGATTTGATCCTGTTCTTTTCTGCCTGCAGCTTGTCACTCAAACTCTCCAGTGAAGGACCTTATTTCTTCAGTCAAATATTTTCCATATGACTAGATAAGAGCTAGAGGCAGTGATTTTTTTCTGTCAGTGCTTGGCACTGTGGGTTTTCTCTTCAGAAATTGTATGGCCATCTGAAGAGCACTCTTAAAAACAAGCACTGCATTTGTTTGGAGTGACAGGATAAAATGAAGATGGGGGTATTTTTATTTCCACAGCACTTAAAATTTGTCTTTTTTTTTTTTTTTTTTTCTTCTCCCACAACACAGCCCAGAGTCAAAGAGAGGTTCATTCATCAACAGATACCTTCCCTATCACTGAAAGTCATGTCCCAGTTTCTCTGTTTGTACTCTGTGCAACATGGTGCTTCTGCAAAGCACCGGCCTCGTTCCCGGTCAGACCTCATCGCCAGACCTCATCCACCTCCCCCAGGGGCTGCAGCTGAAAAGCTTTGCCTGCTGCACAAACGTTGTGACACCGGACAGCTCTGCCCAAGAAGAGGCTTCAGGAAGGGGAGCTGTGCTTCCAGGTCTGGTCAGCCTCCTGTCTCCCATCCTCAGCAGGCAAAGCACTCTGAGTGGTTTTGTGATTAGGGAAAATTGTTGGCTAGAAACCGAACTGAGACACCAAACTAGCTTATGCACTCATCACCCAGGCACTATATTTACTATATTTTAATCACAGTGGAAAAGGCTTTATATTGAAAACAAAACCAGCACCAGAATCTTTTTGCTGGTTTTATGCTACTGGAGCACCGTTGACTACAATGTGTTTAAACCTGATTTGTCCAACAGGGGTAAGAAGCGAGGGTACAGAGTTAATACTAGATAAAAACCCAGGTGTGAAAGGCTCATTAAAATCCATCAACCCATAGTGTAAGGAAATGTGGGAAAGAAAGAGCACCTGAGTCAAAGAGCTGTAGGAATAGTAAGATAAGGGGAGAAAGTTATTGCCCTGGCAGTCTTTTAGAGAGAAGCAGAAATAAATGGTTTAAAAACTGAGCCAGATAACAAAGTGGTATCTAATTGCTCTACACGCAGAAGTGACTCTTCCTTTGAAATAATACCGTTTCAGATTCTAATGCAGAAGGCAAGGTAATAACAAAGGCAGTTGATATATTTCAAAAGGAATATTAATTAGGAACAATTTGAAAGTCTGGCCAAAGATCTATTTAAATTGAAGCATTTCTGCTGGAAATTCATCTGTCATGTGTTTTCCTAAAATAAAATGACTTGATAAAGTGCTAAGCTTGGGTGTGTTCAAAGTAGCCTTTGAACATCATAAAAAAAAAAAAAAGTAATCAAAGGAACTCAACTCCTGAGTGTGAAATGTCCAGGCTGTGCTGCTGCCCGGCCTTGGTGGCCCCAAAAGGAGAGGGGAGAAGGTGTTGGGGGCATTGGGGTGTGATATGTGGCTGGGAAGGAGGAAGACAACAATAACCATTTTTCTGGTTACGTGTGTGTCTCTTGGATTTCGTGTTATGTAGCAGCTTTTGTCAGCTGCTATTTATTGTTCCTCCAGTGTCACTTAGAGCTCTGTTTGATTTATGCCAGCTGAGAATATTTGCCACCTTAGTGTCACTGCAGAGGTGGTGTTTCTTGTGAGGTCATTTCACATATGCAGAGTCTTTTACAAACCGATGGCATAGATCTCTGTGCATTTTCATTTACAAGTGGTACTGCTTGCTTGATTTGTCATATGGCCATGAGGTACCGAGTGTCCTTGTGCAACTAAGACCCACATCTCCCTGCTGACCTCTGTAAGAGATAAAATATTGAGAAAAAAGGAGTCTTTGGACTTGCTAATGAAATGGGGAGCCTTAAAGAGTCATTTGTTGAAGTGGCAGGCCTAAGAGGATTTTCAAATACTACACTTTTCCTTTCCTGGACCCGAAGTAAATTCCTAAATTTGCCTTACAGTGTGCTGATCTCTCCTGTTCTGTGAGGAAGAGCAGGCAGGTGCATGACATAAAGGAGGCACCACAAAGACCACAAGGAATCGCTGGGCCAGCACATCTATTCCCTTTGAGATCACTTCATGAAACACAGACCCTTCATGCCACCCCCACAGCTCAGCCCTTATGGAATATGGTATGAAATACTGTGCCATGAGCTGGAGGAGTTTCCTCGGTTAGGTTTAAAAGCCTGTCAGCTATCCCCACTGTGACCAGGCTAACTGCAGCTTCCTGGGCGCATGTATCTGGGTTCTGAGCTGCTCTGGGCACTGCCTGCTTAGCTGTGAGTTTGTGCCCTTTGCTTTCCAGGCTGCTCTCTGATCCTAGCAAGGTCGCCCCGAGGAACGTGCTGACCCTTGGCTCCGTGTCAGAGCGTGTCAGCACGCTCCTCCACACTTGTCTGCACCACTCCCCTCTGCCTCAACCTCCTCACTTAAATTGAACTGCTGAGAAACTCCATGGCAGGGGCTGAGATGAGCTCTTTGAGGCAGGGGAAGGTGGACAGGGAGTCCCTGGTTACTGCACCGGCTGCTTCCCCTGGTGGGGTTGGCAGCAGGTAGGATGTAGCCCCCAGTGTAGCAGGGACCCTGCGGCATCCTGCCTGTGCCGGGGGGCTGAGCAGGGCTGGTTTGGGGAGAGGGGCTTGGAAATTGGGGGTTAAACTCCAGCCAGCTGCACTTTCAATAGCAGGCAGCATTCGAAGCACAGCGGCCAAGTGGGATGTGAGAAGCCAGAACACGCAGCACCAGGAATAGTGGGTGGCACTGAAGAGTCGAATACAAGAACAGAAGCACATTTTAATATATATTTCCGTTACAGGCACAAGCACAATTTGAGGGGGGGGGGGGGCAAATGCATCTCAAGAGCAACATATATGTTATCATGTGCCTCCAGCTAAGTATACAATCCGGGATTAATGTCTATTTAACATAAAGCTAAAAGCTTGCTGTGCAGATGGTGGGAAGTTGGGCAACAGTGTGTGCAGCTCATAGCACAGATCTATCTTAAATAAATGCCGTCACCTAGCGTTGTTTCTTACATGATGTTACCCACCAAATCCATCCCTAACCCCCTTGCAGAGCTGCCGAGCTGTCTGTTCAGCGCAGGTGGGCTGGGGAGGCGACAGGGCAGGGAGTCTGACCTCAGCACATCTCAGTGAGGTCGTGGTGACAGTAATGAGATGAGGACACAAAGCAACAGGAGGAATGAGATTGCTCTGACAAGGTTTAGCCATGCTGGCTGACTTCTAACCAATGTCACTCTCCCCCTTCTTGTGACGGTGCAGTGAGCAGGGGCACGCAGGCAGCGGTGACACAGGCAGCTGCAGGACAGTAGGCACAGCACTGATGGGTGGGATTAGCAGGTACACAGCGTGCCTGGGAGACACCAAGGGAAAAGTGTGACTGGAATGCTGAAAAACTCTCATTGTGTGAAGATTTCAGAGCTGTGCACAGACAGGTAACAAGTGAACTGCCGTACCACACTGCCTGCATAATAAATACTATTAATGCCATTTGCAGACGGGGAAACAGGCCCAGTGAGATGACATGATTTAACAAAGGTGAGAGCACTGAAACCGGAAGTACATCCTTCATTTCAATAGTATGACGTACTGTGGCTGTTTTGGGGCATCCCAGCTCTAGCCAAATAATAAAGCTGAAACTTTCTGCCTTCTACTTCCTTGCCACTTCTTTAAAATTACCAGTGGCAGACCTGAGTGAAATGTCCCTGTGCTGGTGGCTTTAGGGTTTCATGTTCCTGGAGCAGTCTGCAGGCAAGTTGCTGTTATGCATCTTTTTGGTTATTTACAGTAAATGGTTTGAATTGCAGGGTGTGCACAAGGGGCTAACGGCCACCTCTGACAATGAAGGTTTTATCTCTAGTACAAGAAAGCACAGTGAGGACTTGCACTGATATAACTCGTCATCTGAGTAATGGCCAGCAAAGCTTCCTATCACCTTGTGAGCTGGAAAAGGAGCACTATCACTGCTGCAGAGTGGAGGTAACAAGACAGACTTTCAGTCACTTGCCTGGAGTTACAAAACAATTTAGTACCAGAGATTGGAGTTCACAGACCTCCTGCTGTTCCTGTGCTTGTGTTTGATGAGATCTGTAGCTTGCTGTACAATGGGCAGGACAATACAGAAAGCAGCTGGGAGAGAGGTCTCTGTCAAGGAAAAAGAGTTGCCAGGCTGAGGAATGCTGGAAAAAGTGTTTGTCCAATAGTTCTGTGAAGGTGATAAATGCTAGAGGGAATTGGAGTGCACTGTATAGCTCTGGAATTATGAGGGAGATCAGTGTCAAAGCAATGATTTAATATTTGTATAGCTTTATAAATGAAAACTCCACCTTGGCTTCGGCTGGTCTAATATCTGTGGGCTTCTGTCCCTCAAAAAGGAAACGACTTTTTACTGCCCTGTTAGACAGGATACTTTAAGGAAGCAATTCATCCAGAGACTGGAAGAGACACCCAGGAGCTGGGACTTTCGGTGGTCAAAGCCCACCCTCTCCCACTGGCTATGCCATTAGCCCATTGCCAGCACTTTTCTTCATGTTTGATCAATATGGGCTTTTACTTTGTTTGTTTGCACAACAGGAACAGTATGTGAGTAGGTAAATGATTATTTAGAGTGGTATATTTAGTCTCACGTGGTCTTTCTGTACATAAGATGTGCTGTCAAAGGAGCAAGTCCTCCCAAGAATCACTATTTTGTCTGCTGCCACCTAAAGCTTCTCCCCGTTAGCTCAAACAGATTTGGGTGGCAGTGAGGAGAGTTGTGCTGATGGCTGTGTACAAAGAACATGAAACAAGGGCAAAAGCGAGTCGTTTGCTTTGGTTGTGATGCTGCGCAGCATTGTGTTGTGTACGTTATTGGCAGCATAGGTAAGCATGCCTATCTGCTCATCAAGGCCCTTCTGCCCCACCCGTGGCTGTTCCTCGTGCTCAAAATAGAGCTGTCTCTTAGGGAACTCCCCTTCTTCCAGCTGCCAGTGCTGGCCTGCAAGCTGGAGATAGTGTTTGCATCTGGTGCTGAGCCTTTTGCTGCTCGCAGATATCCTTGGTATCAGACACAGCTGTTTGGACAGTTCTCTGAGTCATTAATCCAGGCGAGCATTGAGATAATTTCCTCCCAATTGTCTCTGTGCCACCTTGTCCCATGAATACACCCACTGGATAATTTTTCACCCGGCTGCAGGACGAGGCTGCTTTCAGCTCCCTGGTGATGCAAGACGTGTAGCATTCGGCTTGGGCAGCGCAACAGGCTGGCTCGTGCTCCTCGTGACCGCCCGTGTCCTGGCCGTGAGACCTTTCCAAGAGGCTGTGCTATTTCTGGTCACCCTCGGATTTGCAGCTGTCTCCCCTTTCGCACAGAGGTTGAATTTCCACCTCCTGGGAGGTGCTGCAGTGGCCTCCCCGTGCTTCTAGCTTTGGCACATTCACCCTGCACCACAGGCGGGCGGCTGTGGGATGACAACTCCGAGTGCTCCTCTCCCCATCCCACTGCAAACTATATGTACAAGAGAGGAAAGTATTTCCATCCTCTTTGTATGAGACTGAGCAACATGCTTCCAAATCTCTGCATGTGTTGTCATTGATCCGTGTTTCTGAGGACAGCACTGCCATTTGCATACAAACAACTGGGGGTCTTCCAGGCTTCGCTGCCCCCTAGGTTGCAGCTGGGCTCCATGTTCATGCTGCGGAATATGTTCCCAGTCTGTATCTGTCACTGTTAGTTAGTGAAAAAGCTAAACGTCGCTTCTCTTGCAGGCTCCTCTAATGGTGCAATTTTAATTTGCATGTTACTGACTGATTTTATGTGTATGCTATGATAAATAAAAATTAAATATTCAGAACAGCTCCATAGGCAGTGAACCCAACACATTTTGCCAATTTAAACTTTGCCTCAGAACACCCTGTTTCTCCTGGGAGAGAAACTGAACCAACTAGAGGTGACCAAGGAAGCAGAGTCCCAGTGCTGGGAGCAAATCTGCTGCATCTCTCTCTGCTGCCAGCACAGGGGCACTGGGCTTTGTCCCCTGTGGTCCAGTTAACACCTGTGTGTGCCAGGGGCTGGTCTGAGTTACCAAGGGCATTGACCAAAATCTCTAGAAAATCTAGCTGCAGTGCTTGAAGGCAAAACCATCCACAGCTGTCTGCTCAGCACCTCTGCCAGGCTTGAATGTTGCTGTAGTGGAGACTGCTGAAAGCAGCATGCTGCTGTGTCAGCCCCTCCAGGGCAGAGCCTCACATTTGATTGTAAACTTGTTAGCTGAAACACCCAACCTTGTGATGGGATGGTTCGAGTGTGGTAGAAGTTCTTCTCTCTTGGCTTTATGGTGAGTGGCTTCTCATTTGAGAGTTTTCAGTAAGACTTTGCTCCTAAAAGTCATTGGAATGCAAATGAAATGTTTCACTGGGTACTTAGATGTGTCCCTGTTGCTGGGGTACGTGCAAATGGTGCTTATACACTGTTATCGACTCCTGACATCACATCAATGCTTTTGCTTTTATATTTAAAAGATATTAATGTGTAACTCAGTTTTATGCTGAAGGGGAATGATTTTGCTGCTCAACACCTTGTTTGATTTGCTGCTCAGTACCTCAGTTTCAGACATTCCTGGATGCCCATTGTTGCTCTTTAACAAGAAGAGGTAAAGCAAGCAGAAGTATCGAGTGTTGGATACCTCCAATGGACAGATGATCCATGCAAAGGCAATGCTTCCATTTTTGGGGATAACTGCTGGGTTATTCTTTCAGAGACCAATGTCACAGAAACAAGTACATGGAGGCATGACTGCAGCCCCCCCAGCAAGGTACAAAGGTGGTCTGTGCCAGGTGGTTGGTGGGGGCTGCAGTGACTCTGCAGACTACCACATCTGCCAGAGCAATAAACCCTCAGCACTCAGCTCCGGGGCCAAGGAGATTATTAGGGATTAATTAAATGCCATTACTAATCAGTAACAGGACACAAAAATTCTGTAGTCCCTGGGGGTCTGTGGATTTTAAGATAGTTTTGGTCTAATGATTGACTGCAGTGACATACAGTCCTTCCTGCCTCTTAGACAGCCCATGCCTTAACAATGACTGAAGGACTCACAGAGGAGTACTGGAGAGCCTCACCTAATTCTGAAATTAAACATTTGTACTGCCAAAGCACTGAAATCCAATAAATTTACAAATTACCTCCCAGCCACAGTGCTGTAAAAATCCTAAATGGAAATCTGAACTTTGTCACCCCTTTGCTTCTTAAAAATGGGATAGATAAATACATGGGAAGAACCAATAACAGTTTGGCAGTATAGGAGGTCTGTGCAATAAACCTGGCTCTTGGTGCTTCAGAGATGGATCAATAACACGTAGAAACCTAATAGCATTTTTATGTAGCTGAAGCAGCTTGCGGATGTGTGCAGCACATTCACAGAGCTTTCTGTTCAAAAGGCAGAAGCCAAAATCTCAGCCTTGGCCATCAAAGCAACCATCATGGACTGGATGGGCTGCTTAATTCGTTCTCTGAGCAGCACGGCCCGTAAAGGAACCTGCCTGGCTATGGTCAACCCTGCCACCAGCTGCCAGCCCAACATGTCATGGGTTGCAGGCTGGGTTCTCCGCTGCCAAATGGCTGGTTCTCGCACTCTCCCCTAGCATCGTTCTGAGGGCTGGGGCCTCTTGAGCCTCTGATGAATTCCCTACTGAGTCTATTTCCAAGTTTTCAAGAATTATTTTGTGTTAGTTACTTAAAATAGCACACAGGTGCAGCTGGCCTAAGGTGAGGGGTTGGTGTATGTGGTGTCCCTGCAGGCCTGAGGCCTAGCAGCGCCCTTCAAGTGGGCACCTCCTGCATGGCAACAGGGGCTGTGTTCTGACTCTGTATAGTCACGACAACTCAGTTTTACTCCATTTTACCATTTGTCCATGGCTGTCGATGGACAAAGAGCAAGCTGTGAGGAAGGGGATAGAAATCTGAGCTTTAGGGGCAAGTTCGCGCTCTTGTCTTATGGATGCTGGTTTAGTTAGACCTGTCTGTGGTCATGCAGGTGCGCTGGACTTTTGTGTTGTTGAGGAAATTAATGGCTTATTAAAAATTCTTATCTAATTTAATACCAGATGTTTCACAAAGCACTATTACAAACATCTGTGCAACTGCTTAGCAAAATCCAGTCTGATAGTGCAGAGTCCTACCATTCTTCAGTTTGAGAATATAAGCTTAATGAAGTTTGTATTTCTGATCAAATTTATATAGCCATTTAGATATTTATCATATTAATAGCGCCTTACAATAACTCCAGAAGCACTCTTCTGCTTCCTGTGTACAAGCAGTGTCTTTTTACACACAGCAGCAGCCTTGGAAGATGGATGGCAGCTCCTGGTTTGATCCTCAGTTACATGTTTTACTCTGTTTGACAGATAGTATTTTCATGGTGATTTACTCTTCCTCATAATTAGATATAACAATTAGAATATCTTACATATCATGCTGGAATTGTATTTTAATGATTCCAAAGCTGGATGGTTTCTCAGACACCTGTTCCAGGTAGGGCAAGAAATGCAATTAACTCTCCTCCACACCAATCTGTTTCTTTATTCTTTTTCTTTTCCTTTTTTTCCCTTGAACCATTTGAGTCTCCTGGGACTAGGAAACCTCCACTATTTTCCCAGGATATTGCCTATCCCCAGTCAATGTTTGTTATCTTACCTTTCAACTTCCTTACATATCTGAGCAGCTGCCTTGGTATCTTTTGCTGGGTGGCAGAATCCCAGCTCCTTTGTCTCAGAAAATAGGTGCTCTGCCATGTCTCTTTGATACCTCAAGGAATGTTTTTTCAATAAATGTAAACACCATCAATGCAAATAATGGCCAGGGATGGGAGAAACACACAGAGGACTGAGCACCTGACAGCACTGGCTGTGGTTGTGTATCCTCTTGTCCTTGGCTCCTTAAAAACAGCTTTCCCAGCTCACCGTGGCAGAGCATGTGCTGTGGTATGGATAGGAGTTCCCAGCCAGGGACTGCCACTAAAGCAGTGCTGAGAGTCAGGGTTGATATGCGGAAGGGAGGCATGGCTGCATGTCTATTTTCTGCATGTGGTTATTACAAAAATAAATGAGCTGTAAACACACATCTCCGTAATGAATGTTTGTGTGTCAAAAGTCACGGTTTGCACGGAAAAGTTTGCACTATTTGCACATACAAATTAGGTGCAGAATTATATAGTTTAAATGACTAAACACCCTGGTATACTTGCAAATTCTTGCAGCTGGTGTCTTTCAACATAGGGATGAAACCACAGTGAAAGAAGTCCGACCGCAGACAGACTGGTGGTTCCTGAAGTCTCATCTCCTTATCTCCAACACTATCAGTGTTGTGCAGCCAGCATTTTGATGGGGTGCTCCCAAGGAAGGGTCCTGTATCTGGTGGTGAGCTGGTAGGTATTAAAAGAGGGATATGAGCTTCAGGTTGCTTCCCATCTGGACTTCAGAAACGCGAAGCTGAGGTGGGCAAGGACGCAGCACTCTGAAACCTCTGATGGGGAACACCTGGGCTGTACCAGCACTTCTTTACCCGGTGCAAAGGTGATACCCACATCCTCACCATGCCAGCTGAGGAACAGGAGAGCTGGGTACATGCGGGGAGCAGCAGCCTGCCCAGAGGAGGCTGCCTGAGCAAGCAGCAGTCAGTGTAATATTTCAGTGGTACAGCTACAGAACAAGGCAACTTTCATAATCTTTGTCACTCAGACAGAGCTGGATGGAAGCTTTAGGAGGTGAGCTACATTGTATGTGGGCTGTAACACAGCTTATTGGCTTCCTCTGGGCAGGAAAATGTGGTACGTGTTCAAGTGCATAGGTGTCTTCTTCCCCCACCAGTCTTCCTTGGCTAAAGGTGAGTGCAGATTTTGAAGAGCTGTGGTAATTTGATTTCTGTTGTTCGTTTCCATTTTCAAGTTCTTAACAACAAAAAGGACTCACAAGGTTTATTTGTTTGAAAAGTGAAATCAGCAGTGCTCACTGCTGGGTCTGGAGGCCAGTGTTGTTACAGAGGAGGTCCTGCCTGCCCTGCAACCTCTGTCTGGTTCAGCAGTGAGCCCTGTGCTCACTCTCATTGCCCTGAGCTTTCTACAATTATGCTGTATTCTGTGTTCATATGCTTAAAAGCATAAATGCTTAATTACTTGAAGAGGCTTGTTTGTTTTGATTAGCACAGGCTTGCAAAAGGACACAGAGAAAGTATCTTCCAGCAGGAAAGCTGTTTGCTCTTCATGGAAGGGGAGGATTAAACAGGGACTTAGTGAGTTAAACCCTGGTCTCTTTTTGAAGTGTATCTGGAACCAAAACCCTAAATCAGTGGGATCAGCTGTGCAAAGCCTCCTCAGCTGGTGCAAATGGGCTCCAATGGATTAGGAGCAAAACTAAGGCTTGAGTACCTAGAGCCTCAAGATTTACCACAAGGTATCTCTTTCGGATATAACAGAAGAGTACTAAATAAACCTTCTCTTTAGCCTTAGTCTGTGGCAAATGGGACAGAGAAAAATGAAACAGGATTACAGTTCCTATGACTAATGTGGGTGTTGAGAGGGGAATGGGACTCAAAACTGTGTGCCTAATCGCAGGCTGTGACCTGCCTGGCCAGTCCTCTCCACTTTAGACTCTCCTTGTTGGCAGCCAAGGATATTAATTCTGGGACAGGTGACGTTGTGTAGGTTTGACATAGCTCGTCTCCTGTTGGCTTTGTAACGCTTCCAGCATCTCCAGTAACTTTCTGTCAATTGGGCTCTTGTTCCTTTGGAGGACTGATAGCTCAAATATTCTTCTTTTCCCTTTTCCTTTCTCTTTGCCTTTCCTTTTCCCTTTTCTTTTTCCAAGGGAGGGAAGAGGAATAGAGAGCTTAAAAACCAAAAATCAGATGCTCGATATAACAATGGCTATACTGAAGTCACAGAATCACAGAATTTTCTAGGTTGGAAGAGACCTCAAGATCATCGAGTCCAACCTCTGACCTAATGCTAGCAGTCCCCACTAAACCATATCCCTAAGCTCTACATCTAAACGTCTTTTGAAGACTTCCAGGGATGGTGACTCTACCACTTCCCTGGGCAGCCTGTTCCAGTGCCTCACAACCCTTTCAGTGAAGAAGTTCTTCCTAACATCTAACCTAAAACTCCCCTGGCTCAACTTAAGCCCATTCCCCCTCGTCCTGTCCCCAGGCACGTGGGAGAACAGACCAACCCCCACCTCGCTACAGCCTCCTTTAAGGTACCTGTAGAGAGCGATAAGGTCGCCCCTGAGCCTCCTCTTCTCCAGGCTGAACAAGCCCAGCTCCCTCAGCCGCTCCTCGTAGGACTTGTTCTCCAGGCCCCTCACCAGCTTCGTCGCCCTTCTCTGCACCCGCTCAAGCACCTCCATGTCCTTCTTGTAGCGAGGGGCCCAAAACTGAACACAGTACTCGAGGTGCGGCCTCACTAGAGCCGAGTACAGGGGGACGATCACCTCCCTAGCCCTGCTGGTCACACTGTTTCTGATACCAGCCAGGATGCCGTTGGCCTTCTTGGCCACCTGAGCACACTGCTGGCTCATATTCAGCCGACTGTCCACCATCACTCCCAGGTCCTTCTCTGCCTGGCAGCTCTCCAACCATTCCTCTCCCAGCCTGTAGCTCTGCTTGGGGTTATTGCGCCCCAGGTGCAGGACCCGGCACTTGGCCTTGTTGAACTTCATGCAGTTGACCTCAGCCCATCGGTGCAGCCTATCCAGATCCTCCTGCAGAGCTTTCCTACCCTCAAGCAGATCGACACACGCACCTAACTTGGTGTCATCTGCGAATGACACCAGTCATTCTAGAAGTCTCTAGGATTCACAGCAAATAATAGGCTTTCAGCCAATCTTGATTTCTAGGAATCAACCTGTTGGTTAGATCCCAGATCAAAAGTACTCCTTTCAAGACTTGCTGTGTGCCCTGACAGTTGCTGTACGAAAAGAACATTGAAACAGTGTGCAGGGGCTGTGTACAGCCAGAAACAAAGTCCAGTTTCCTGGAGGTCTCATTTTGTCTCATCATCCCTGTAACCGCCAACTCCTCCATCTCTCTGAGGAATTTCTTCAAGACAAGAAGGGAGACATGGAGCCAGGAGAGTCTGTGGGTGCAGCTGGATCAGCTGCTTGCTGCGTGGCATCTCCGCTGAGCCCTCACCCCTCTTCTGAGCAACTTCCTCTGGACCTTTCCCCCCTGCACAAGACCAGCAGGAAACAAATTTTGTCAAAGATTTCAATCTCTCTTCTAAATATGGGTGAGAATGGCTAATCGAATGAAATGTTTTGGGGAGGGAGGGGTGTTGCTGAGAAAAGACAGAGTGAGATGTAGGTCTGTTTCCCAAGGAAACTGAGCTAAAAGAGTAACACAACTCTGCAGACTGACCTACAAAGTTTAGTGATGTTTGCAGTCCCCACACACAGTGTGGAGTGGGAAGTGCTTCTGACTGTGTCTGAGTGTTTGACTGAGCCCTGTGCCTCGGGTCCATCCTGGGTAAAAGGGGGAAGGTGATGCAGGTCCCCTGGGGGACATCAGGCTCTGTGGGTTAACCGTGGCTACGTGGAGCAGTCTGCGTGACGGGGCCTCAAACTTGGCCGAGGCCTTTGTGCATCTGGAACACAAACAACAAATAAGTTTTAGTTTATATTAATCTCAGTACATATCTGTTTACATAGCTGTTCAGTCCATAGATGTTTCCCATGAAGGCTCTTTCCAAAGCCAGTAGAGCACATATGGCGACGCTGTGCATTTCTCCAGCTTTGGGGTTCCTTTCTGCAGTGCATTTAGGCAGCAGCTCCAAGCTGACCAGCAGCCCTGATGACACTTGGAACTCTAACAACGAGCAGTAGGCTTTTTGAAACCGTTCCCATTTCTCACTGGCAGCCAAGGGGAAGCTCTTGATGTGGAGAGAATGAACAAAGCACGCGGCTAAGTGACGGCTGTGACTCGTCCTCTGCTGAGCAGAGACAGGTCAAGTACTTCGGGTGGAAAACAAACCCCAGCTCCGATCAGCAAGGGGCTCGGTGCAGCGCTCCCCACCTCCTTGGCTGTCGCTCCGAGGATGTCCTTGGAGCACCTCGAGGCGCAGCATGGGGCCGGGATGGACCCTCAGAGAGAGGTGAGGGCATCGCCGGGCACAGGGGGACTGTCCCTGCTAGGGCTGGGGGGGGAAAAAGGGGAGCTGGGTATGCTGAGCCCACGGGGGGAGGGGAGGAGGGGTTGAACTGCGCTCCCCGTGCCTCAGTTTCCCTCTGAAAGCAGCTCCGGGGGCAGCCAGTGGGGTGCCTAAAATGGGGAGGAGGGGATGGGGCAGGGACCCAGGGATGGGAGCTGGGCAGGGCGGCTCGGGACAGAGCTGTCCGCAGCCCCGGTGCTGAGCCGCGGGCACAGAACCTGCCCCTCCCCGCCCCGGGACAGGGGGGACCCGCTGCCCCCAGCACCCCCCGGCGGGACACGGAACCCCCCCCAGCAACCCCTGCCCTGGGTTCGGGGGGGGGTCGTGGTCCCCATCAGCCCCGTGCAGGGACCCCAGCCTGGTATGGGGACGCCGGGGGGTGCTGGAGCATGGCGCTGGATGGGGTCCGGCAGCCTCGGGGACTTGGGGGTGTGTGAGTGACACAGCTTTCTGAGAGCACCCGGGTGGGCGTGGGGCTACTCCCCCTCAGTGGGCTAGCAGAAGCCCTGGGTGGCTAGCAGAGGGAGGCAGAAAGCAGCCTGGTTTGTGTGTGAGCCAGGGGAAGGGCAGCCCGGGCACAGGACAACTTTGCGATTTACAAAGCGGTTTTGAGGAGGTGTCAGGGGGCTGCCTTTCCTGTGAAATCTTTGCAGTCTGTCTTTCAGATATGAACAGTCGCTCAGCTGTGCTTTTTTGCTCTTCTGTGAGTTTTTATTCGCTGTATTTGCTAGGCAGGGAGCAGTGTCTGAGCTTCCCCTGCGCTAGGAATGGCACTGATTGATCCCTGCCATTCACTATAGAAAGAGGCTGTAGGTCAACTGAGGTTTCAGGCTCATCAGGTTTCCTCCTCCTCTCCGAGAAAGGCTGTGACTTGTGGCACCTTGGCTGAAAAAAAGCAACTGCTGAAGGCTGGAGAGGGAAAGGGCAAAACTAACAACCACAATAAGTAAAGAATAGGGTTTTTCAGGCAGACAGCAGGAATGTGTGCCATCAGGAGAGCCCAGCCATGTTAGGGTCCTCCCATGTGCCCAGATGCCTGATGTAGACCTGGGATGTAGGTTTAGGCTCGATTCTTCCCATGAAAGCAAGAATAGGGGATGGATGCAGAATATGAGGGCTTCCTGCTAAAGCACCTGTGGCAGCAGGTGTTTGGAAAACCACCTCATTTTGAAGTCTGATTAAATTGAGGGGAAAGGAGCTTTCACAGTCTGTCTCTTCTTAGAACAGAGCCTGAGCAACAGAGCTTAAATCAAATTCAGCAACAGCTTTGTATGCTCAGAGACTACGTGGCTGGGCAGTTTGATTTTAAAGGGCTATGTCGTGCCCGCTGGGGAGCCCATGAAGAGACACTCTTGACTGAAGGCCCTCCTGGAGGAGGTAAAGATGTAGTCTTGATTGAGCACAGGCATGTTCTGGAGCCTCTTTGAGCTGGAACAAACCTCCAGCAGCTGTTTCTCTCAGAAATGAGCGTGAACGTGTTTAGTCCCCACGCTGCAGGCTGCACAGCTTGTGATTCTCCCCACTAACCCTGACAGCGCAGGCAGCAGCTCTGCAAGCTCCCCTCGGCCACACGCCCACCTGAGGGAGCTTCGCAGAGCAGGGGACAGCTTTGTGCAGGTTGCCAGGAGGCAGGCTGAGCCAGCACAGGATTGTAACATCGGCAGGGAGGCAGGCTGCACACTGTCTTGCTTCAGAAGGGTAAAAAAGACCCAGGTAAGCAGCTCCTAGGGCCAGGTCCCAGCATCCCACACACACAAGCTCAGACAATGCAGCACCAACAACTTCACCCGGGGAGGAAAGGCGTTACAAGCTCCAGATGAAACAGCATGGGAAAGCCTGGGATTTGTTCAATAGCTTTCGTGCTGGCCCAAGTTCCACTTGTCAGTGCACTGCACATGGCTAAGGTTAGTGTACAGGAGCTGGCTGGTGATTTACTCTCAGACACAAAATGACAGCTTTCTGTATTTCTGCAAAACTGATTTGTAGTCCCCATGTCGATGACATCAGTGTGTCTGTCAGTACAAGAGCTGCTATTTGATCATTTTCTGCATTACAATGAGCAACGTGTACTTTGCAAATAGCTCAAGTACAACCATAAAAATAAAGCCTGTCCCAAATAATGTATCAGAAAGAGAAGTTCATCTCCCCTGGACTTTTTAAATTTTTTACCAGCCTGTTCTCACAGGACACCCGCAGCTCCCTGCTGCACTGCAGGATGGAGACCTGCCAGGGCTCTGAAGGAAATGAAGTCCTGCAGGTCTGCAGGCTTTGCCAGTTCTCTCCTCCCTTGCTACACGTGTGAGGAGCAGGAACAATTCCTTCCAGACCGTGCTGGGTCTTGCCCTGTCTCGTCTCAGTGCAGCTGTGTGACCATAGGCCCTCCTTTCTCCTGGGCAGCACGTTCCTGATGTATGCTTTGCTGAAGGGTCGCAGACAGATGGTGTGCATGCGCTGTGTTCAGCGTGTCTGCCCTCACAGGCTCCTGGGGAAGCATGAAATATGGCCTGGAGGAGATCTGTGCATTATGAGAACTTCAGGAGTGACTTGCTCGGCCCTAAATAAAGGTTGTTTGCAATTAGGTTAATAAAGGATATCATTCTCATGGCCAGAGCCACTCAGTCTGGAACAGGGAGGCATAAATCACCCATCCCTGTACCACGGGCACTCTTTATCCTGTGAAGAGCACAGCAGGGCATGGAGTGCTGTGCTGTGAAGCGCTGAGCATCCAGGGTGTAGACGGGGAGATGAGCCCAGCCGGCCCCTTTCACCACAGGCATAAAGTCCTCATGTGTCCCCCCAAATTAAGGGAGTCTTCCAGCACCCATCACCTCCACGACCTCCTCTCCCGCTGCACTCTCTCCCCCTGCACCAGCTCTGCTCCAGGGGGAGTTGTTCCTGGCCCCGTTCCCAGGTGCCACTCGGCAGCCTGGGACTGGTACGGGGTGCATATGGGGATGGTGGGAACAACCAGCAGTGCTGAAGGCACTGGCATGAGCAAATGCTGTAACCCAGTGCCCCAGACAGAGAGGCACCCACCCCCAGTGCGGTGTGCAGTTATCCCAAAGGCTCCTATCTCAGTGTGCATGTCCAAAATGTGACCGGGAGCTCTGTCCGTTTTCTGTGTGTATGGTTAAGGGGAAAGTAACAGTCACTTCCTCAAGAAATTCTGAAGAGAAACATAAAAGGTGAGGAATAAGTAGCAAAACCTCATCCTTCCTTCCCTTTCCACATTCAGAGTGTGGGTCAAATAACCTGGTGGTTTTCTAATAAATTTAACCTTAGGAGCAATTAAAACGCTTTGGCATGCAAGGAAGGGAGAGGCAGGCTCTGTGGGACATTCATCATAGAAAACACTTTGAGACTGGATTCCTGTTAGCTGGGAAATTACATATTCTGAAGAAGATTTTTTCCCTGACAATTACCATTAGGTGTCAGGGGGATGTTCTCTCCCTGCCCCGCTTGCTCCTGCGTGTGCTGGTGAGGAGCAATTCCCATTTCCTCACAAAACTCATAGGAAGTGGCCTGAAAAAGGGAAAAGATGGGCTCCAATCTTTTCTATTTCCTTGTGATGGAGAAGCCCTGTCAGAGAACTTTTCTGATTGTCCTTCTGGACATAAAAAGCTTTAATTGTTGAGACTGTCAGGAACTGGCAAACTGGGACTGCAAGAATGAGGAGAAGTGGAAGAGGAGCTGTTGAGGAGGGAGGGCTTATAAAGGGGGAGAGGGCTCAGAGCACTCAGATATTTTTGCATTTGTAACAATTTCTGCAACATCCTGTCAATTCCACCTGCTCCCTTCAATTTGAGTCTTAGATCCTCTCCTTGCCTTTCTTGCAGCCAGCTGTCTTCTACTAAAGCCCGGATTTGCCATTGCTGCTTTTTCCTAAGATAAAATGACTCACAAGGTTTTAAACAAAACCTGAGCACAAGCCCCACTGATTTTGGTATCCTGTATGAGTCACAGCACCATACAGCAAAGAGTTGAGGCCAGCGGCAAGATTTGCACCAAGCAGGTGAAGAAAGTTTGGGAAATGTTTCCAAATTTCCTGTAAGGGAATCTTATCTCTGGTTATCTCTGTAGGATACAGCATGCACCTCCCCAGCAAGGTCCCTGTGCCCCTGGGTGGTTTTGTTGCCTCCCCAAAAGCAAGTGGTGCATTCTCGATGCCAAGCCTGGCTTGCCCTGCAGTGTGAGCCCAGGGAGAGCAGTGTTCAGGCAGGTTTTCCTGCAGGCTGCCCGTGCAGAGAGAGCACACTGAAGCTGCAGGGTCCTGGGGCTGAGGACGCAGAAGGGGATGGTTGCCTTCAGCCTAACCCCTTGGGGTGAATCCTAGGAGCAGGTTAGGAGCTGAGCAAGCTGAAGAACTCAGAGGGTTTTTTTAGTGGGGTGCAAGTGCAAAAAAGATCAGGTAAGGAACTGCTTCCCTGGGTATCCAGCTCTGGCTGAGGACTGGGTGCAGCTTCCCACGTTAACATCAGCTGGGACATTGCTCTGCCTGAACCCTTCGTTGTTGGTGTGGCTGATGTCTGCCTGGGCAGCCACACCAATGGGTGCTTGGGTGTCCAACCCCGCAGGCCAGCAGCCTTGTCCGAGCTGGCAGGTGAGAGCCAGGGTCTCGTTCCTCTGTACAGCACACGCCGCTGTTACTTGAGCGCCTTGCTGCACACGGAGGAAGATGGGAAAGATCCCAGGATGCTGTAATTTCACTGAAGGGAAAGGTTGTGGCAGGAAGCAGTTTTGCATTGGGAAACCCAACGAGAAGTAGTCACACCACCTGACTGTGCACATTTGTCTTCACAATGTCCATCCAGCACCACGGGGCAGCCTTCCAGGGCCAGGTGGGAGGACTGAAGCAGGGCAGTATCTCCTCCTCATCATCCAAATCCAATAAGTGACCTGAGGAAGGACACGTGTGCCACACGGCCTCTCGGAGCTTAGCAGGCTGATGTAAGCAGAGCTTAATTTAAAATCACGTTTGCATCAAGCTGTCAATCCAGAAACCTGGGCAAAGCACGTCTGAAGGGTGTGGGAGTGTGCCAGCAGCACAAGGGCTTTGGCCACGTCTACATGTAAGAGACCAAGCCCAAACCCAGCCTGTTGTTGTTCCTTCCACCCGCAGGGCCCAGAAGCTGTGCACAGCACACCCTCGCGAGGACAGTTTTGCACAGACCAGCTCCTGGCTCCTCACTGTCCCTGCTTGCTGGGGGAGCAGGAACCACCTGGAGAGGCTGGGCGTTCACCAGAGTGGACCAAGAACCACAGAGGACATTTGCAGCTCCTGTTAACTGAATTAACCTGCATCCCGCGCAGCATGCAGGCACTGGTCAAGCAGTAGTGATCTAGTCATAAAAATACTTGATTGCTCAGCATCAGAGGCCTGAGATGGTTCCACCTGCTGCTCCTCAGTGAGTCCATGTCAGCTGCATACATCCCATGGGCTGTGTGCCCCCCTAAACCCCAAAACCACGAAACAGGCCAGAGAAGCCACGAGCCATTGGCATTTGGCAGCACAGGGCAGTAATACACAGAGCAAGGAACTATTGGCAGGATCTCCTGGCAGTTTAACACCAATTAGTGCCCTGAAATACATTTACACTCCATGCTAATTTACTTGTTACTTTAGGTAATTAGCTCCATCTGTCTGAATGCAGCCTGGGATGCGGGGCGGGCACTTTTACCTGGGTGCAGGTAACAACTGTGGTTACATGTGGGCTCCATGGTAGTGGTACTCAGGGAAAGAAATGCTCCATCTCCTGGCAGTATAGCTCCCAAGCAGGATTGTGGCTGGATAGGGCCGTGACAAATAAGTCAGGGAGGGATCCTGGATGGGGCCATGGCAGGTAAGTTAGGGAGGGATGGGGTTGCCTGTGCCGTGGTGCTGCAGCCCAAGTGGGATCTCGGGCTGCAGGGACTTGTGCTTGAAGCCCCTCTTCCAGTTTGGAGCAGCACATGTCTGGGTCTTCTGTGCCATTTGTCCCTGCGGGCTGCAGCGTGGCACATCCCTCTTTTCTTTCTCCTTCACTCTAGCGGGGTGCTTTCAGAGCCTGGACCAACAGCACTCTCCTCTCCCAGCCCTATTTCCCCCACCCTGCTCTCAGGATGCCAAGCACCAGGTACCAACCCCGAGTGAAGGGGCAGCACCTTCACGAGCACCACCTATGTGTGGTCCCTGAGCTGTGCTGTCCTGCTGTGCCAGGACATTAACCGGGGAGCTGTGCTGGGTGCATGCCCTTCGTTCACCCCCTTCCCACAGGGCCAGACCAGCTCCCTGCTCCGGCACGGCAGGATATGGGGCAGGAACGAGCATCCCATGGGCACTGCCACGTGTCAGCATGAAGCCATAACCCAGGCTGGCCCCGGCTGCCTCCCTCGACCGGAGCAGCAGTCCCCCGGCAGGGCAGCATCCTCGGTTCTCATCCAGCCTTGGGAGGAGAGACAGGATTAATGCGTGCCTTAAACATCCCAGCCAGCAAACTAACAGCTGTCGAAACACATAAAACACATAATTGAACCATTATTTTCTCTCCCCCCCCCCCCCCCCCCCCCCGCCTGGTTTTCCTCCACCTGAAGGAACTGCTTTTCCATTTATTTGTTATCAGTGAAGGGAGTGAATAAGTTGAAACTCATCTGCTGCTCTGCTTCACTCCCCCCCATCAACTTCCTGAGCACTCAGGAGCCTTTGGCTCGGCCGCACAGAATAGCAGGGAAAGTAATTAGGCTGATAAACCTGGAGTCAGTCAGGCACCCCCAGAAAGGGATTGGCTTTTTGCTACCTTTTTTTTTTTTTTTGGTATTACACCTTCAAGTTCTGTGCTGCCGGCAGTGGGGCTCAGGTTATAATTATAATGCAGATGATCGGTGTAATCTGTAATTAAAGAAGCGGTTAATCAAGTGGGATTAGCAGCCTGAGCTTGTTGCCAGCCCCCCAGTTGGCTTGGTGTCGTGCCCAGCATCACAGCAGAAGCCTCATGCAGCGGCCCCGGGGTGCTGGGTGCTGCTGAGCTCCCTAAAACACTCCCACCTCCACTTGTACCTTGCTTTGCAGATGGGAAATGCATCCAACACCTCCATGTTCACCTCCACCCTGTCGGAGAGAGAAGACCTGATTTTTGGCACACTCTACCTAGTCTTTGGTAAGGAAAGGCAGCCCCTTGCACCTCTCCCCCTGCTGCCGGCAGCACAGGTGTGTTGCAAATAGATTTTTACCCAAATTTCCTTTAAAATTTATTTTACACTCATATTAAATCACAAGATCAGGTTGTGTGATTAACAATACTTTATCATCAGCCAGTTTGACATAACAATTCAGTGGAATTTACTACAATCAAACCAGTGACTTCATTCAAGATTCAAGAATGCATACGAGATGCCCTGCAGGGTATTCAGGGGTTTCTAAACTCAGTTGCACTTATGAGATTTTCCCCATTCTGGTGAATTTCTCACCCTTCTTCCTCATCGGTGTTTGTCCATGGATGAGCCATGGTCCTTGAGGGGTCACCCTGAGAGACACCCCAGGGAGATCGAGGCCGCAGCCCACTGGGATCCCTGGAGAGCTCAAGGGGCTCTTTGCTTAGAAGCCCTATTTACAGGACCACAGATGACTGACTGTCAGTCAGTACTTTTCCATCCTGGCTGTGGTTCCCACAAGGCAAATTTTGTGTTGCCTTGTGCCATTCTGGTACCCTTGCCATTCTGGTACCTCCCAGGATGTGCAACTCTGCTGCTTCCTGGACTGGGCCACCACCCATGTGCGATCAGGGAGCACCCGTTTGTGCTCACCCCTTCTGCCTGTTGCCCTGAGCCACCAGAGGATGATGTGACATTTTCAGCTCAGCCAACAAGGGGCAGAAAGGACCCCAGGACTCCCGTCCCCTGGTGCCCATGCTGCCTGTGCTCCTCACGGCCAGGCATTGCAGCCCCCAGGGAGCAAAGCCACCAGCCCTTGTTGGGCAGCCCCAGCACATGGAGCAGGCGGCAGAGCCTGCAGACCCTGGGGACACCCTACCTGGGCCAGGTTGGGTCACCCACACTGTGGGCAGGGGGAACTCATGGGATGCTCCCGGAGCCACTGGGATGACAGTGGTACTCCAGGTGCTAATGCTGCCTGGAGTAAATCTGGCCAGTTGTGCTCAGTGCAGGCATGAGCAGGGAACTGGACCAGCTCTGCAGGGAAGAACACCTCGTGAGGCTGGGAACAAGGGCATCAGGCTTCCCTCCTGGGACTCCAAAGCCTGGGATTTGGCCAGGTCCTGTTTCAGAAAGGAATTTTGGTGCTGGCCGCTCCGCAGCTTTGGAAGCCGGCTGTAACCACAATATTTAATTTACAACCCAATCCATTAGGGAGAAACTCCAGTCCTACCCAAGAGCAGCAACGATTCCCCTCCAGAGGAGACAGAAACTCTTCAATGAAAGCACCATTACATAGTATAAAAACAAAAAGAAAAAAAAAAAAAAGTAAAGAGAGGGAGAGAGAGAGAAAGCCCTTGCTATGAAAAATTAATTGCCACTGTTGTTTTAACCACATTAATAGCAAACAAAGAGTTTTGTTTGCTATTTTTTTTATTTATTTTTTATTTTTTTTAATTTAGTCTGGATTTTCCTTGATCTTTGCGATGCCTTTCTTCTTGTTTATTTTGTTACCGTGACACTGGACGGTGCAGACCCACACCAGTGATACTGCCAGGAAGAAATTAAAAAGGCAAGTGGGCCCGGGTGCTTGGCCTCACATCAGAAGAGCGATGACACAAAGCTCTTTTTATTTGTCTAGCTGGAAGGAAGCGCCCCCCTGCTCCTTCCAGCTGGAAGGCCTAAGTCTGGCCAGGTCCTGCACCGTCATTGCCTCTGCAGGATCTCAGGAAGGGGAAGGGATCAAATTCGATGGAAAGTGGCTCCAGATGTGCTCGCAGAGCTCTGCAGGTTCCTTGGGCTCACCTCCTCGTCCTGCTCTGGAGGGGGAAGCCCAGAGCCCTTTCCTCCCGTGGCGGGCATCTCTGGGGTTTGCTTCCAATCCTTCAGGAGATCCCGGCTCCTGCCCTGCCTCTGGAGGTTCATCCCCCTGGGGTGAACAGGCAGGCAGGCTGGGGAGGACGAAGATGCCCGGCTGCCTGCCTGTGCCCTCTCTGCTGGGACCCAGGGCCATCTCCTGCCCACAGTGCCGGGGAGGGGACGCCCCTTGCCCCGCACATGCGGCACCGTTTGCCTGCCCCTTTTCCAGGCCTCATGTCTCTCTCGGGGAACTCGCTGCTCCTGCTGGTGGCCTATCGCAAGCGGTCCACGCTGAAGCCCACCGAGTTCTTCATCGTCAACCTGGCTGTCAGCGACCTGAGCATGACAGTGACGCTCTTCCCCTTGGCCACCCCGTCCTTCTTCGCACACAGGTAGCTTGTGGACGTGGCTCTGCGCGGGCTGACGGAGCTGGGAGGGGTTTTCAAACCTTGTTTGGAAATGTGGATTGCCAGGGCTTGGTCTGGGGCCCCAGGAAGGCTGCTGGGTGGCAGCAGGGTGCCGCAGCTCCCCAGGCATCAGGCTGCCTTGCTGGGCCCCATCCCACACGGTGTGGGCACTGCTCCTGTTCCCAGTGCCTGTGGCGGGGACATTTGGGGACCAAACTGGGGGTGAGCTGGTGCACGTGTGTTTTTGGGGATGTCAGGCAGCTGTCCCAGGACCAGGGGAAGGGCTGGGCATAGCTGGAGGCTTTTCCTTGCAGGTGGCTGTTCAACCAGGCCATGTGCACCATCTATGCCTTCTGCGGGGTGCTGTTTGGGCTGTGCAGCCTCACCAGCCTGACAGTGCTCAGCGCCGTGTGCTGCCTGAAGGTCTGCTACCCGGCATACGGTAGGTGCTGGGTGCGTCATCTGCGCCCCCTCAGTTACCAGAAACCTTTTTGTGCCTCCTCTTACTGGCCAGATCCACCTCTCCTGGGAAAGCTCTGCCCCACGGCAGCCTGTTCCTGTCCATACACTGGGACTCCAGGGGTTTATCACCTCCTGTTTGGAGTCGCTTCTTCATTTCCTCACCTCAGCTGCTAATCCTCCATCTACCGTGCGTCTTCAGCATTGATTTGGGATTAAAGACCAAGAATAGAAACAAGAGGGGAAATCAAATAGCGTGATTTGCAGCCAGCACCCAAGGTACACCCTGCCCTCCCTCTCTCCTGCTCCCTGCCCCAGCCAGCCTGAGCCTTCTGCTGGCTGGTGGCTGCTGCTGGCTGCAACGTGCTGTGTACCCGGCACCTGCCACTGCCTCAGGGGTGATGCTGGAGCAGAGTCACCTTGGGTATGTGCCAGCACATCTCAGGAGATCACTACAAGGTGGGAGGAAAGATAAAGATGAAAGGAGGCTGTTAAAAGGCAGCCAGGTACCAGCGCCCTTTCCCTGCGCAGGTTCTGCTCCTGAGCTCAGCTCTGTGGACTGTTGAGCTTATCTCCCCTCATGTATGTATTGCGAGGAAATGGCTAATCTCAACATATTTTTAATTGCTCATTTTCAAAGGGAAACATTATTCCTACAGGTGGCTGAAGATTTAGCACTTTGTGCTGAGCTCTGAGGGGATCAGAGTGGTTTAGGTTTGATGGGGGATGGGACAAAAAGGAACCAACTCGCCTCCCTCCAGGCTGTCAGAGGGAAAAGTCCTTGACAGGACAGTGCCTGGGGCTGTTTAGGGCAGCCCCGGAGCCAGCTCCCCATGCCCCAGGGCAGGCTGTGCCACCCTCCCATCCTCATCCTGCCTGCCCATGGGTGCAGCATCCCTCCATGTGCCACCAGTGGCCACCCAACCTTCCAGCGATGCCTCCCGATGCAGAGAGGCAGCACCACCAATGCTGCCCCTCTACAATTAGTGGGTGAAATCCTCAAGGTTCTCCTGCCCCCTTGGTCCTCTGCCCTATCCCCGAGCCCAGGGGTGCGGGTGGCTGTGGGTGGCAGCCCCGGGTGTGCTCCCCTTCACCTCCCTGCCCCTCAGGAGCGCCCCTCACGTGGATCCCTCCACAGGTAACAAGTTCTCCCCCTCCCATGCCGGCGTGCTGCTGCTGTGTGTCTGGGCGTATGCCCTGCTCTTTGCCATGGCCCCCCTGGCTGAGTGGGGCAGCTACGGCCCCGAGCCCTACGGCACCGCCTGCTGCATCACCTGGGAAGCCTCCAGCCAAGAGGCCACGCTCTACATTCTCGCCCTCTTCATCTTCTGCTACCTTCTCCCCTGCCTCCTCATCCTCGCCTCCTACTCGCTGATCCTGTGGACGGTGCAGGTGTCCCGCCGAGCCGTGCGGCAGCACGTGTCCCCACAGCGCAGAGCCAGAGGCACACACGGCCCCATGGTGAAGGTAGGGTGCTGGGGGTGCTCACTGGGAGCTGCTGGGCAGGGTGGGGGCTCCCAGAGCTGGGACCCAAACGCCTGAGTGCACTCCTTAATGTAGGAATCAGTTTGTTCTTTCTAAACGGCAGCAAAAGCAGCCTTGTGCTTGTGCACCCCACAGCAGAAGGGAGCAGCACACACCACACAAATCCCAGCGTGTGACCAGGAGCATTAAACAGCAGAGGCCGCTGCTGCTGCCACCCAGCACGGAGACACAAACAGAACCCCCAGAACCAGGAACATTGACGATTTTCCCATTAGATGTGTAACAAACAATCCGTGTGTGGCTGTCGCCTATCCCCCTGGTCCCCAAATGTGGATGCAAGAAGGAAAGAGAAGAGCAAGCTGAGCTGTTGGTGGGACTGGTTGCATGTAGCAGCAATCAGCTGCCCCACACAGCCCCGTGCTGGATGTCCCATGGTGGCACCACGCCGTCCTTGCGAGGTGGAAGGGGCTGCAGCAACGGTGTGGGGCACTGCTGCTCCCCGTGAGTTCTCCTGGTGTTTGCACCCATGGATAATAACAGATTTCTCCTCATTTAAAGCCATCAGGTGGAGGAGTTTTCCTTTTAAATCACATTGCAAAATATCATAAAAGGAGCTTGCATGAGTCATTGTTCCCCAGACTATGAGCTAAAACTATAATTTACCAGGGATATGTCAAAAAAGTGGATACCCTTTAAAAAAGGAAAAGAAAACAGCTTGCAAGCCTGACCCTGAAGGAAATGTTTGTGCCTCCTTAGAGGAGGGGATCTGAGCATGGCCCATGTCTGGAGCCTGTTGGTCAGTCAGCACAGGTTACAGAAGGGATTTTGGGTGCTACCAGAGGCTGCTGCAGTCTGGTGCTGGCCTGGTCCCAGAGGCTGTTCACAGCCAGGTGCCACAATGGGCTGAGGTTATTCCCACATTCCCAGGTGGGCCGGGGTGTGACTCGCCTGCATCAAAGGTTTACATGTTCATGCTGGGATGTGCGGGCTTGGGGCTATGCTGTCTGACATCCTGCTCTGACAAGAGCTCTGGAGAGCCAAGGAGCTTTCCCGGGGGTGCGACTGACAGCTCGGGTCCCATTGCACACAGCAGCCGTGGTCGGCCTTGGGCTGGGTTTTGGGGAGGGTCAGCACCTCGGGCATGCCACAGGAGTCTCACGGCACCTCCATCTCCTCCTCTTGCAGCTGAGCATCGCCGTGTGCTTGGGCTTCCTGGCTGCCTGGACCCCTTATGCCGTCGTCGCCCTGTGGGCAGTCTGCAGAGGTGCCGGCCAGGTGCCAGCACTCGCCTTTGTGCTGTCAGCCGTCTTTGCCAAGTCCTCGACGCTCTACAACCCGCTGGTGTATCTGCTCTTCAAGCCCAACTTCCACAAGTTCCTCTCCAAAGACATTGTGCTCCTCCAGGCCATCCGCACCGTCCTCTGCTGTGGCTGCCTGGGCACCATGCTCCAGCCCTTCCCACCTGGAGATGCCAGCACCCGCTTCTCCCTGGGCTTCAGCCACCACCATGGGGCCTGCAGGAGCTGCAGCGATGCTTTTGAATCCTTCAGCAACTACCCCAGGTGCTACAAACTGCCCCAGGGCCCTGGCCCCTCGCCCATTCCCCTGGCCATCCTGGCTGATGGGGCCACTGGCCAGCCGGGGCTGAAGAGCGCGGTGCAGGTCATGGTGCTCATGACACGGAGGAGGTCAGGGCTGGGCGCTGCCAGTGTGGCAGGGGAGGTGCTGCCAGAGGGGATCATGAAGGATCTCCTCTGAGTGCTCAGAGCCCAGAGGTGCCCCAGCATCCTGGCCCCAGCTGTGCCCGAGCCCCACGTTAGAAGAAAAACCCCAAAGTGGAAAAACCCAAACGCGACATTTCTCTCATCTCTGTACCCGATGGGTCCCCAGCATGTTCCGAAGATGATGTGACACCAACCTTGCGTCCCCTTCTGGTGTGGCTCTTGTGACTTTGAGCCTAGCATTTGCACTTGCAAAATATATATATAGAACAATACCAGACCCCCAGTGCCTGAAATCGGGCCAGGGTGCAACTCCAGGCTGCAGCTTTACTGCTGTTTGCTCTCTGGACCCTGGGCCTTATTTTCTACATCCTGGTGCTCTGATGACCAAGCAGGGACTTGGTTGTCTTAAGGAACTGTGCCTGGCCCAGCAGGAGGGGGCTGGGGGACCGCAAGGTGCCCCCAGCCCCAGCTCCTGCAGCCGCAGCAGACCACGTCCCCTCCTGCCAGGGCGTGAGGAGCGCCCTCCAGCTACCTCACTCGGGGCTTGGAAATATCTTCATATACCTCTCAAAGACTGCTCTCTGCATGGGCTGGGTGACCCCACTCCCTCGGTTGCAACGCAAACCCACCACCATCCGGTTCATCTTGATGGGAGCTTGTCTTTAGGGTAAGGATTTGGGGTTCCAATAATCCCAGTGTGAATAGTACTGGCCCCAGGTGGTGCTCTCCAGGCAGGGAATGGCAAATCTGTGGCTGAGAAGCCCCTGGAGATGGGGCTGTGGTCGGAGGTGTCACTGGGAAGCCAGGGCTTCTCACATCATTGGCACCACTGGCTGGAGAATGGCAAGTTGCCAGCTCGTGACTGTAATTCAGAGAGCAGTGTGTGGGCAGTTCACCCTGAAGGGAAGAGGCAGGGCCAAAAAGGACTGAGAAGCTGTGAGAGGGCGCGATGCAAAGCCATTCATCACTGCAGGAGAATCTCCCCGTGGGCTGCCCCGAGCACGGAGCTGCTGCATGTGCCCCTGGGTTGCTAGGAGCTGGTGCTGCCTTACAGGGGCTGCAACAGGCAGCGATGGAAGGACGTGATCACGGTGATAGGCAGAATCAGCAGCAGAGGAGGGAAACTTCAGCTGCCAGGCCCAGCACTGCACGCTGGGCTCACCCTCCTGCCTCCAGATACAGAAATTGCTGGTTTAGAGGTTGCTCCCTGAGCCTCACCACACCACTGCCTTTTCTCAGCAGCAATGCAGCAGCCTCCTCCATTCTGAGGGCCCAGAGAACTTCACAAAAGAACAGCTGGCTGCCGGGATGTGCAGGTGTGCAGAGGGGTGCACTCCTGGGGCAGCAGAGGGCAGGCACCCACCACATTCAGGCTGCAAACTTGGTAGTGCTGGACCCAGCCGTTAGAAGTAGGAGTTAGGCTTTTTGGCCTTGGTGTTATGGCCAAGTCCCAGTGCAGGCTGTGCTTTCCTTAGGTAGCCCCATCTGCAGGGAGCATCTGCTGAGCACAGTGCCCTCACCTCTGGCTGTGGGCACTGATCCCAACCCAGGGCTGGTTCAAGCTCAGAGCTGTGTGCTGAGAGCGGCTTACAGCACAGCAGCAACGGGCACGAGCAGACCTGCCCCTGCTTTCTGTGTGTGCTATCATTATGGCTCTAAATAGTGTACGGTAGCATGAGTCATGGCACTTGCTTTTGTCCTTTGGTCGTTTCCATGTAGCCACTTTCCCTCAGCAGTTTCCCTGTTTCAGGAGTGGGCCTGTGCAAAAGAGGATCTGTGATATCTCGAGGTGTGCTCGCATCCTCCCCAGTGCTGGGAAATCCTTGCACATGTGTAACACGGGCAGGAGCCAAGGACTAACAGGAAGGCCATGCTGGGACCGACACACCAAAAAGTGTGGCTTTGCTTCCTACCTGTGCTATGCAAAAAAATCAGCCAAGCAAAAGATGTGCAATGTTTGAAAAAGCTTCAAACAAATGAAGAAATATCTGGGCAGCCAGTGAAAAGAGAGGATGAAGCTCCAGACATGTGCACACCTCCAGGAGGGAGCAACCCCATCCAGCCCCTGTGCAGAACTGGGCACCAGCACCCCCCACACCACCACTGCCCACCTCAAGCCCAGGCCACCCCGGCACGCCAGGAGCTCCTGAGCTCTCTGTGTCTCTGTTACCTATTCTTTGCATTCCTGAAATCGTGCATTTTTAAAATAAATTCACTTGTGCAAAACTTGAGTTCGACTCAATTCAGAGACGCCCTTATGGCTGTGCTCTGGAATAAACAGAAATTTTGCTGGTGCATCTGCCACCTGTGGGGTGGTGGTCACAGCCCACAGAGCTCTCCCTTGTGTTCCCACCAGAGGACACGAACACGAGGGGCTGCTGCCATCTCCTGGGGGCTCTCAGCCCCTGGGCACGGCTGCTATGGGGCAGCTCAGGGGGAGGCTGTGGCCCCATGGTCAGGGCTGGTGCTCAAGGCTGGGACAGGCACAGACTGAGAGCAGCAGTGGGTCCCTGCTGTGCTCAGCAGCCCCCGTCCTGCTGCCCTGTCCTTCGCCAGTTTGAAAATGCTGCAGTCTAGAAATCACCTCAAGGAGGTAGGAAAAAAAGGCTCTGTAAGTCCCCCAGGTTTGCTGTGGGAAAACCCCAGGTCACCACTTTCACCTTCAGCTTAATGTGAGAATACATAATATTGCGAGCACATGATAGCGAGTGTGTTTTAAGCTACACTCACACAAGACACTCCTACCCCTGGAGATGTCCAGGCAGTGGCACAGAATAAAATCACTGTAATTACAAGCATGCACCACAGCCAGGCCAAATGGCAGGTCCTCTTCCCCTACAGGGTTGGGGGCTGCCATCACCTGGGTGCTGCCACCTGCAGGGATGGGCTCTGGGCATAGCACAGCTGGGGCCCGTCTAGATCTAGGCTCCTGGTGGGGGGTGATGACAGCAGCACCTCTGGAGATTGAGGTAGGGACTGTTTGCTGCTGTGGTGGGGTACAGTTGGGGAGGTGGCTGCTGGTTATGGGAAATGATTTCTTAACTTTCGGGGCAGCTGCGGGCTGGTCTGTGGCCCTGGGATGGGTGGGAATTGGGAGTCTTGTTGGAGACTTAGCTCCAGAGTTGGGGGCTTTGGGGTGCAGGGGGCTGCCTTGCTGCTCGATGGGAGCCTGATGTTGGGGCAGAGCATGAGCCCTGAGCTCCACGTGCTGCTTGGTGAGGTAGAAGCTGCTGAGGCAAGTGCAGCATCTTCCTTTGCTGCCTTTCCTTGAAAGCTGTGTAAGGATGGCAGGCTCCTGCCCTGTTTCTACACCTCTCGTGGCAGAGCTGCAGCCTGCAGTGGTTCAGGTTTAAGAGGATGCCAGGGTGACAGCAAGCAGCTGGTGTGTGTCTGCAAAGCCCCCACGGTGTGGCATCACGCTGCCTTCCCACTCGTCCCGGGGTATATGTGCTCCTTGAGCCAGCACCATGTCCCACCAACTTCTGCCACATACGGGCCCAACCCTGTCACTACGCAGCATCCAGCAGCCTGGCTGAGGCAGTGCAGACAGAGGAGGTGTGTGGCTTCATCCTGCCTTTGCCTCTGAAATGGCTCCTGTGGGCTGAGCCTTCAGGCTCTTGCTTCCATGTCCAGGCCCTGCCCAGGCTGGGTCCCCGGGGCCACGGCCTGCCTGGGTGTGTTCATCAGTGCTGAGGGACAGCAGGCTGGGGTTTTTGTGTAAAGGGAGCTGAGAAAAAACATTGTTCTGCTACGTCATGCCTCCGTTTGGACAGTGAGGCTTCCAAAGGAAGCTGTGGCTGGATTGTGTGAAAACCTGAACAAATCTGCCCTTTGAGTTGGGTTTCTCCTAATGCTGCTTCTGTGTGCTGGCTCTCAAGGAGAGCTTCACTTCTAGAGGAGGTGGATGGTGCCTGCTGTGCTGCCTTCAAAGCCTCTCTGACTGAAGTGACCACCAAGCTTTGCTTAAGTGCTCAGCTTATTTTTCATTTTGTCACTGACTCAAACACTGAGCCCCTAGGGATGCCCCATAGCCAGTGCCCATCAGACAAGGCGGCCACAGACCTCGGTGAGCTGTGTGGTGTTTCCCCAAAATAGGGGATTGCTGGGTGCAAGGGCACAATACACTCAGCTCCAAGGCTGTGTGGAAAATGTATTTACCCTGATGTGCCCTCAAAACTGACGTGTCTGCTCATTTATAGCTGCTGTCAGCAGCTGCTTGGGCAGGCCCCAGCCTTCCTGACAGGCCACTGCTCCCACCTGTCCCCAGCAGCTGCTGGGTGCTCACCTCAGGTGCCGTGTGTGTCCTGAGGGAAGGCAAACGGGGAATCTGCTGACTGCTGGGGAAAGCCAGCAGGATTCACAAGGAATGTGAAAACAAATCTGTTGGAAGTTTCTTCCATTGGTTCCAAAAAATGGGAGGTAGTGCATAGTTTGAGCAGTAAGAGCTGCCTTTCACTCACCGAAACTGGGAACTGTGTGCTCAAAGTGCAGCTGCTGTTGAAGTAAACCCATGCAAAGTTTCCTCCTGTGTCACTGCATCACAGTGACGTCCCTGGCTGTGGCTGTGGCAGGGAGCCAGGCATGAAACCAGGGCGGCTGGTGGCCCCGGGTGGAGATGTGGGGTGCCTCGGGGTGTTCTGCATTTTCAGGTGCTGTAGGAGTGCAGCAGCACAGGGGTGCTGCAGCTGCTGGCAGCGTGGTGCACTGCTGGTCTTGCACCTCCTGCTTCCTGAGACTTTTTTTGTTGTATCTCTTCTGTGACAAATTACAGCATCTTGGCCTGTGGAGGCCTCCTGTCTGGGGCAGGGGATCTCCCTCACGAACTGTGCAATTGCTTTGGAAAGGTAAAGGGTGTTTAACAAGCATAGCTTGGAGCTCAGTTCTTTTTTCTTTCCAAAGGTTAAGCTCCTTAACTGCAGATAATTACTATTGCTCCCCTCCCTTTTATGGCATCTTTTAGATTAGGCTGGAGAAACAGCCTGCAGGTGCTTTCAAGTTTAAAATAGCCACACCAAGAGACACTCATCTGCGTTAAAAATAGCATTGTCATGATTAAACCACGGCAGGGAAAGCTGGAGGTGTTGCTCACACTCGGCTGGTGACTCACTGCCAGGGCTGGGGTCTGGCACAAAGGTGGCACAGGCTGGATGTAGTGTGTAAGCCAGGCTCTTGGCGATGATGGTGCCATCTGTGACTGTCACCCAGCTGCCCAAGGACAGGTCACTGCTCAGGGGACAGGTATGGTGGGAGGTCTGCAGGGCAGCCTCGTGTTCCAGCTTGCGGCTGTTATGGACTGTGGTGATTTCTGCCTGCCTCATTGGCTTGCTGCAGCAGTGGAGTGAGACCTGGCGAAGACCTGGCCTGGAGGTGTGTGGCCTCTACAGGGGGTCGTGCCTTGTCCTGAGGGCACAGCAGCACCAGCAGATGCTCTGGGAGTATCTGGGCATAACTGCTGTCCTCATGTTGATAATAGCATCAGCAGCTAAAGCATCTAATCACAGGCTAATGCAGGACTCTGAGTTGGGCTGGAAGAGGTTGAGAAGTAACTTTTGGGAGGCTCTGGGTTCCCTCTGCACAACTTCTTAGCTGTCAGGAGAAACAGCTGCTGGGGCTATGGCCTGACACAACTTCAGGGTCTCTGTAATTAGTAACATCTGTATTTTCCTGGTCATTCTGTATTTAAGAAAGCAGAAACAGCATGCACAATTCTGCAGATGGCACCAAGTTAGGATGGCGTTGCTAGCACTTGTGGAAATAGGACTAGAGTTTCCTATTGTCCTGATAAAATAAGAAATGATCTAAAATAACTGCAAGGCAACTTAGTACGGATGAAGCAGTATGCTTTAGAGTGTGACAGTCATTTCCCGTTTTGGATTTCTTCACTTCAAAGTCAATGTATTGATGATAAATATGAAAATCAGTCACTGAAATAATGGCAAAAACTGATTGTAATAGTTCCAAAATACAGAATTTAGTGTGTATTTTGTTGAGAAAACAAAGCTGTCTTAATTCCAAGTTTTGACAAATGTAATAGTTTAATTTTTAGCATAGATACTATTAAATGAAGCCACCCAAAATTTTCTTCAACTTAATTGCTTCAAATGATTTCATTAGTTCTAGCTGTATCAATTAATTGCTTCAACTTAATGTATAAAATTACTCAGAAAATGATTCTCGCTAGATGTGAAGGTATTATCACTTCCTGCCAGCAGAGGGCAGGAAACGCTCGGTTTACCTTGATGGAAGTTAACCGAAGGGCTAATCCATCGGTGCAGACCTCATTCCTTCTACAGGCGACCAATTTCAGAATAACAATAGAGATTAAATCTTATTTTGTGTATCAGCAGGAATATGGCATAACGCTGTGCTCAACATCATAGCATCTAGACCATTTAACCAGCATGCTTCTCCTGGCAATAAGAGAAGCTCCTGGAAACCTTCCAGCCAGCTTCTGGACTGGACAGGAATAAGGATCTACACAGGTCAGTCTGGTCCCACTGGCAGCACAGCCTTAACAGCTTCCCCATTCTGGCTTGAACATGTGTCTTAGCTGGTACAAGGCAAAGAAGGACAAGATAAATAATGCATCCTCACCTCTTACAAGACAAACAGCATAAACACTACAGAAAGTCTCAAAAGTCAGCAGCCTTAGTCTGTTGGCCTTGGCAGCACTGATGAATTAAACGAAATTTAGCCTAGTAAATAAACAGTCTTCTTGCACTGAATAAACATTATAATGCAGAATCTGAAGACACATTCTCACCCTTCATGGCATTGTGAAATGGGCTTGTGCACCTTACTAGGTTTCTGAATTTGAACACTTAAGACCAATGGGTAACTGAAATGTAACCAACCTGCTGTTGTCTAGAGCGTGAGGGAAGTCTTCTTTAAAAAACAAGCAACAACAAAAAAACACCAACTGCAGAGTCCCCTAAAGAGAAAAACAAGCATTGACCAGAAATAAATTAATACCAGAAGCTGAGTTTGTGCCTCATTCAGACTCCGACCAGTGCACGTCTCAGTTTTGAGATTAGGCGAGAAATTCTTTGAACTAACAGGGAGAAAAAAGAAGCAAGTCATGTAATGTGTTAGTCTGAAAAACTACTCAGCACAGGTTTAGGATTCCAAATACAATCTTGAACTCTTATTCCTCCCAGCTGGTAAGCAGTTGATTAAAAAACCCCAGTAACAAAACCAGACCCAAAATAAATCTTGCTTTGAGAAACATGTCCACTTGCATGTCAGACTTACAAGCAGAACATTTTTTACATTTCAACAATGAATATGCAAATAACTAATGGGGAGTTTGCATCAGTCATGATAGCATACTCCTGTATCTGTAATCATGGCAAACACAACAAACCCCGTCTGTTTAGATGTATGCAATTGGAGCAAATGAACTACATCATACAGAAAAAGTGAAATACTGATTAATTTGAAACAGCTAACAGGAAAAATTATGCTAACAAGACAACTTAATGGAAGCTGTTTGGTACTTCCCAACTGAGTATGATTTCATGATGTCCAATATTAAGCCTTCTATAACTGGATTTTATTTTTATAAACTCTCCTTCCCCATGTACACGTTTAGTTCCACAAACTAATGGTGTGGAAAATGCTGCTTCTGCTTCAACCAGAATTCAGAAATTTCACTGGTGAATTCTGGAGTGTTAGGGGAATTTCATGAATTTGGTAAAACAAAAGCTGCTGCTTTCTAAGACTTGAAGCCACTGTGCTAGCACAGAGCAACAACCAACTACAAACTGCAACTGGCTTTAACTAAAGAAAAAAAAATTAAAACTACAATTTCAAATGCAGTTCTGTATTATTGTATAATCCCCCATTCCCTGCAAGTCATGCCATTATCAGTACTATAATGGATTAGACACTTCAGAATAGTTAAAAACAAACAAACAAACAAAAAAACCAAAAACATAGAATTGAAACCAATAAATTTTTAAATGACAAAAATACCAGTTTTAATAGGTGCTTCCTGAAGTGTGAAGCATCTGCTTTTTGTCAAGGTACTCATCTTCTCTGGTTTCATAATGTGCAAATCTTGTAAGTTATAGACTTATTCCAGCCAACTTCCCTTACTAGTGCTGAAACAAATTCACAGTATAAACTGTCAAGACTCTCCATGTGAATGAGTGTGTGTATATATATACATCTATATATTCAAAAAAGTGCAACTCATCCTATTTTGCAGAGTCATACAGTGGCTTTGTACTTCACACACAAACAGCAGATTTCATAATAGGAAGAAGACCTTGCATTAAACATGACATAGTAATGTCATTATTTCATAGCAGATGTTTCTGCTTTATAAGAGGCTTTGTCGAATTTGCTATGCTATAGAATGTGAGAAGTTCCTTATTCAGTCCAATGTCTGACACTTAAGGGATTCAGTTACCTCCTAGTAATATCTAAACGCATAGAACAAGATATGCCCCAAATCGGAAAGTTCATTCTTAATTTTCCAGCTTTTTTGCAGTCAGACTCTTGATACTTAAATCCACTTCTTGAAGGTCAAATGATAAACTCATTGCACTCCTTCCCTGGTCTGCTATAGCAGCTCTTGCTCATCATCTTCAGATCCTGAGGGTCCTTGTCGTACTTCTTCATACCATTTGTTTGTGAGGGTTTTCATCTGTATGCGCCCATGATGCAAGTCCTAAGGCACAAGAAATCCAGAACACTTGTTATTGAGCTACAACACTACTTGTGTGTCTGAGAGAGCAAAAGAGAAAGCCTAGTTTAGCACATTCCTCAGGAAATAATCTGTTTGTGGTCTCAAAGTGTACAAAGCAGTTCTATTTCCTACCAGAACACATCAAGTGTTCTATCAATTAGTAATTATATCCAGGGGTGATATTTTTGTGAGATTTTTGACCTGTTTTTCTAGACAGTCCTGCTTTGTGGATTTTAACAGTCATAGAGTCGTCTAGATAGCCTTTCTTTGAATCTTACTCCCCTCTACATGTTCCCAGGGACAGGGGAAAGCTTGTGGCTTGCTTTCGTGATTCACATACTTATTTTTCTAGCCTTTGGTTGCCATCTGGATGGCTGCCTGCCTGCGTTTTTGGCTACCAACTACAAATCAGATGCTTGCCCTAGTTTCTTGATTCATTTCTGGTTTTGCTAAAAACATACAAAAAACCCTCTGGCTTCTGCAGGGAAGTGCTGAAAGTGTTCTTTTGAAAATAAAGGTAAAAAATAAGAAAAAAATTATGTTTGAGCAGGCTAGGAAGATGGAATGGGCACACTGTACAGAAAATGTTTAATTACACAGCAAAAATGCTTAATTCTATGGCAAATTGGAGGAGAAAAAGAAAAAAACGTGAATTACATAGCAAAGAAATCTCAGGTTTCTAAGGCCTGGAGTGAAAATGGCACAGTATTTACACCTCTCAGAGCAGCTCAGTGTTAAGTTAGTTGTTCAGGTCAGGTGCCACTTTGCATTTACAGATCCACAGTCTTCATCTCCCAGTGAAGAAGTCTTTAAAAAAAAAATAAAAATGAAGGCTGCAATCCTTATGCATAGTTCCAAGAGAAAAGCTGCACTCTGCAGAAAAATCACAGCTCAAGAATTCATAGGACCATTTACAGTAAAGGGCAGCAACTGTGTGTGATAGCACTTTAAAAGCTCTGCACAGGTAGCAGTAGCTTTTCCTAGAATCAGTAGTAATTCCTGATACTTTTCATGGTAATCTGCAAGCTTAAAGGCAAGTTCAATAAATCCATTCAGCTTTTTAACTTTAATTGTGGTAGCCCTCAGAGATGCTCACTTAATCCAACCAGCAATTTTACAGTGCAGCTTTTCATTACAGCTGTTCTGCATACGCACAAGGAAGATACTACATGGCTCTCTTTTCCTGGTGTAGAAGTTGCATGGCTGCACTTGAGTCTTGAATGGTACAGAGTGAAATGACAACCAACTCTACCATGGAGTTTCTTTTCTTTAAGAAAACAAGAAAGACTTACTTCTTGTGTGAGTCGTCTGGTGAAGAAAGGATTCAAATACTTAGCATCAAGCCACATAAACCCTTTGAGGTCCTGGCGTTTTATGTACTGGGCTTCATATTCCTCCTCTGTGAGCTCTGATAAATGTTCAGATTCTATGGTATTTCCCTAGAAATATCACAAATTGCAATAACTTGAGAAATATCACAGTTATTTCCTCCAGCTTGCCTTACCCCTCCCTACTCTGCTCTATGTCTTCTCAAAACCAATTCCCATGCTGGAACAAAATGGAAATTATCACCTCAGCCTCCCAGGACTTATGGCTGTATGAATCTGTCCAGTTGTTGACTCCCAGAGTCACTTGGCTTCCATTTTCATGCTGAAAGGTAAAAGGCTTCAAATATCCCATAATTTTGTACTAGTACTAGGGACAGATTTCTAGCATGTGAGCATTCCTCTTGTGAGCTGCATGATAAGTTTATATAGCAAGCAACACTTTAATGTCAATATCTTACTGAAAATAAGCCCTGTTTCAGAACATGCCATATCCCTGCACTCTTCTTATAGACATCTACTTCCACAGACAGAATAAACTAATTCTTAAGGCTGCAAACTTTCTTAAAGCCTTATGCCAAGAGAAGCTGTTCTTCAGACTCCACAGAATAATACCCTCCATGTATCCATTTGATGGTTTGGGACAAAACAGGAAAATGCTCCCAGGATACTTTATATATTCCTGTCTTTATCAGATGAGTTTTCAGCCTGGCTGTTAGTTTTCTTCAGTACTTCTGTTTAGCAAGAAACGACTTTAAAATAAAACCCAGTCGCAGAGGTGCTGTTGTTAGCACATTCTCATGGCCTTTGCTTTGACTTTTTCAAAATAATTTCCATCTGCCTTTTATGATTAATTTATGACTCATAATGCACTAGCTACTTTCTGTCTGTATATGTCTCAATCTATCCTGTCTCATCTGTCTTATGCTTTAAGGTTACTTTAATTTGTATGGATCAATTTATAATTAGATTGAGTTGAGATAAATTACTTTCAGCTCTTTGTCCAGTTATTTGTGTAAACAGTAACCAAGCACTGTCTTTGGGATATTTTAAAATGATACTGCTTGGCTTTTTCATGCCATACTTCCATTTTACTTTTTAGTAAATAGTAAAATACTAGTTTTTTCTTTGAAAATTAATAAAAAATCCTCTGAATAAGGCAACAACAACAAACCATCTTCTCTGTCTTGCTAAGGTTAATGTCCTTCTTGTTCCTCTTGCGTGCTTTGGAGTCCTCAATATCAATCAGTCTGATGAGGGGCATGGTTCCTCCTCCCAGCAGCAAAATTGTGAACAGCACAATGATGATTGTTGTTGTCCCAATGAGCTGTCGCTTCTCGATTGGTTCCAAGCCCAAATGGAGGCTGAGGGCATAGGGAATTGCACCACGTAGACCTTCAGAGAGAAGAGTAAATCGATGAAGAGTGAATCAGCACCATTGTTAGTCCTTAGCACCCCGATAACTCAAGAATCCTCCACCTTTGAAAGATTTTTACAATCCTATACCACGCCCATTTGTCTATCATTTGGTTACCATCCTAAAATGAGTAAAAGGTCTTCAGGTATTGTTTTTCAGACTAAAGCAGCTAGATTTTTAGGAAAGCAGATTCTTTGCAGAAAAGTTTTAGTTGGAATCTATACTGCCCAGTCGCCTAGTACAAAGGGGGAAGAACATACCTATCGCACTTCGGTTTGAGAATGGTGCAAACATTGTTAGGTTTTCCACAGATGGAAAACCAGTTCCTCTCAGAGTAGCCCACAAAGTGAAAGAGATTAAACATTTTTTTCCAGTCCTCCATACTTCTAGCTTTCACTTACCACTAAACCACATGATAAACATCATTTTGGGGGTGATTTTATGATCACGGAAAAAGTTGAGTAGGTAGGAAAGTGGAAAAATATTCACTGCTCTACCAAATAGAACAAGTACCTGAAAAACAAAAATCAAAGCAAAAGACTGATGTGTTACAGTCACCCAGGCCCGAATTGCATTGCATTTGGCTTGTACCAGCTAAGGTGAATAAACCCTTATCACCCACAAGTCTTATAAACAGGCCATGTTGCTAAACCAGCATAAAAATATCTCTCAGCATCAGTCAATGTGGAATTTAACGTTTTAAATGTTTTTCTGCTTAACTGAAATTAAGCCAGACTTGTCACTGATAGAGACCAGACACCACTTTACTTATAATAAATGAATGAAACCCAGGAGGCATTCCAGAGAGACCAAGAATTACTTTGGGTAAAAGTTTTCCTCAGTTCTGCTCCTTTAATCACTCCCTTAGCACAGCAGCTAAGAGGCTAAGATATTTCTATTGTCTCCCCATGGACCAGTTCCTCAGAGAAAAAGGCCAGGAGCCGAACAAATGGCATGTAATTCAGTTCCTCAACACTTGCCTGGGTGTGCTTATAAAATACACCAAACATCCAAGCAACATTGTGAGGGAAAAAAAAAAAAAAGTACCATTGCTTTAGTGACAGACAATCAATGAATACAATGAAGACTCTAGCTCAGAAAAGCCATTTTTCACAAGAGCATTGCTTTGTAAGCTCCACCACAAACAGACCTTACAAAGGTAAATATCCTAGAATTAGTCAGTAGGATCCTTGAAGGGCTGTGCTGTTTACTTTTATGAATCACTCTAAAATTATTCAATGTGCATTATGGCTGTGAGGGCAATGCTACAGAGAAGGAAGTTTCACACCTTAGATATATGTTAGATAAGTTAGGTATGTACGTGCAATGCAGCAAGAGCAGTTCCCCATGCTGATACCATAATCCGTAACCTGTAGAGAACAATTCTCCCTTTTAGCCATGGACTAAAATGTACTAATTGAAGCATGTGATGGGAAATGGATTCCTATTTTCCTCTTTTCACTCTGTCAAGAGAATGTACTTTTCATGTTTCAATTAGTTATAACAGCAAAAGATGTAGGGAAATCCCACGTGAAACATAATCCAAAGTACTAATACAAAAAACAAACAAACAAACAAAAAAACCCTACACTGAAATACAGAAAGAAAGAAAAACAATTAAGAATGAAGTGAGAGTGAATAGACGTTAGAGAGGTTTTGAGTAAGGGCTACCTCTGAAGATGGCAAGCTCAGAGTCAAGATGTGATGTGTGGACTAAATTGGTTTAATATAAACAAGCTGCAAATACCTATGACAGAAAGGCACAAAAGCTGTAGTCCTGGAGTGACAAAATGTAGCCAAGTTTATATTAGTTTGCATGGTTGTTTCTGCAAACTGCCCACTCACACAAATTTTTTGTATGAAGCTAAAGGTACGTAACTCAAGATTGTTTTCCAGGGAAATGAATTCTGGCATAAACTGGCATTTATAATAATCTCAAAATCTTTTGAGATTTATTTTAATAAATCTAACAGGCTTCAAAACAAGTAGGGTCCTTTTCCTTCTTATTAAAAATCCGATACACTGGGGTTCCAAA
This sequence comes from Netta rufina, assembly GCF_964035555.1. Taxonomy (NCBI): domain Eukaryota; kingdom Metazoa; phylum Chordata; class Aves; order Anseriformes; family Anatidae; genus Netta; species Netta rufina. Next base: position 988,070 of record NC_140140.1, read on the forward strand.
ATAACAGTAAACTGGAACTGTGTACATACACCACAGTGCTGGCAACAAAACTAATAATTTCATGCTATTAGTGAGAATTAACTTTGCAATATATAGAAATATAAAGATATTTTTATAAAAACCTATAAAACCCAACAAATAGTCTAAAATATTGTAAGAGTTTGTTTTTCCCCACAAATACCATTAAAAAGTACCTAAACAAGTTTGAAAAAAGTACATACTTACTATGCACCAGATGACAAAGGATGTTTCAAACTTGTGAGGAAAACTAAAAATTGACAGGCCAAGAAATGCAAAAACACACGTTTCTGAAAAAGAAAAATCACGTTTGAAATAAAGAATTCTATAAAACCTTCTCTATTCCTATTACAAGTTATTACATATGGTACGTAGAATTTATATTTATTTCCTGGCCTTTGAATGCTCAAAATAAGCATGAATGCCATTATGCAAAAAAGACAGATACTCACTGTTGGCAGACTGCACTTTAGTCTGTGTGTAGCAGGCTTTTTTCAGCCGTAAATTCATAATTATTATGAGCTAGCAAAACCCTGTTATAAAAAAAATTTCTTTGTTCTAAAGACTGAGGAGGTTTTTTTACTTAAAGAATATAGGAAAAGCTGTAGAACACAAGCTTAAAGGAGTAACCACTATCAACTTCTGGAGCTTTAAATTGGATTCTCTATAAAACTGGGATGTCAGGCACAGTCTCATATAATAGTGCTCAACATGCAATATAAAGTGTCCAATTTATAAATACTTTCAGTTCTTATAAACTGCAGGAGTTCACAACTTTCACCGTAATACTGCATTATATGATCTACCAACCATTGTATATTCTAGTAACCTCTAGAAGTGATGTTTGGAAATCTGAAATAATACCACCAATGCACAATGACTATTTCCATCCAAACATTTCATTTCCAAAGTACCAACCTCTTAGCATTACAGAATCTCACAGTAAGGCTGTTTCCTAAGTCTACTGTTCTGGTAGATGTCCTAGCAAGGTAGCTTTCTTATCATAGAGGCTGTTACAAACAGGAAAGTTTTAAACAGACTGTAGCAATAACTGAGTTACTGCAGCATGATGCATTACTGCTCATTCTTTGGTTACTGGCTACTTCCATTTGCATAGCCAAAACTTTCTATAAATGTGTAGGAAGTTACACAGTAGCTTAAATTAACTCCTTTGGTGACTTGAATGAATGCACGGTTTTTAGCATTTGTAACAGGTTAAGACAAAACCTGATGAGCTACTGGTGCTCATGTGGTTGATTTTGCAGCAATGTCACTCCCTGACCATGTTCCAAATGCATCTTTCTGCAAACAGTATGGAACATGTTCATGTGATCCCCTAAAAAACAGGGGGATATATTTGTAATACTGAATCAAGTCATTTCTTCAGAAGTTTTCCATTGATAAACCAACAGAAAGGCTACAGGACGCTGCGCTGCCTGTATGACCGCTTCCAAAACCAACTTCTCAATCTGGGAAGCTATCGTTTTTGCAAGCAGCTTTTTATATCCAAAATAATTTACAGAAAAATACTGCTAAGAATCCATCTACTATGACTAAAAGTAGACCAGACGAGTCAGAGATCTCTACTTGGTTATCAATCTTGTTGCAAATCTTAGCAGGAGCCTGCAGGATGGGAGAAGGAGAAGATTTACTGTATGTTTTATCCAGGATGGCAGGAAAGGTGACTTTTGACTACCTCCCAGCCTGCACTATTAGGAAGTCTTCTCTTAAAGGTATGTACCACTGACATATGAATAGCTAGAGGAAAATTCACATCTCTCCTACTCCCATTGGAATCACCATTTCATGCAAATTAATTTTTAAACTGTATTAGTCATATATCAAAGGTAGCACCTACCACACATGAAAGCAACAGTTCTCAGTGTCTGCTGCATTAGTATCTGTGTAACCGGGGAGAGGTTATGGTGTGTATAGTGGGACATGACGATGCCAGAGAAGAGGATTGCCATGATACCTATAAAGGAAATGCAGCAGTCAACAGAAGAATAGTTTGCATGCTGTTTGTATTTACACCCCATATTAATGCAAAAGCTTACGAAGCAATGACTGGGGTTTCCATTGCCACCGCTATTCATGCTGTTTTCATTACACTGGTCATATTAAATGCTAGGAGGTCCAATATAGGTCAGATGCAAGCTAGAATAAATCCCTGTTCTGGCATGTTTTCCCATATAAGGGAAATAATAAACTGATTCTTGACTGCTTTTCCTGCCTTTCATTCTCCTTAACCCATAGACAGATGAGATCAAGAAGTAATAAAAACAATTTGAGAGTAGTGGGGCAAGAGAACTGATTTAGCTCTCCCAGAAAAGTGTGTCCTTCTTTCCTACATGCTCATCAGCCAATCAATCACTCCATCAGAAGCAGAATGAGAACAACAGGGCATGCATGGGTGTGAATCCACTCCTGTAAGGTGTACCAAATGATAAAAATTAAGTTGTGCCTACCCACAACTTGCTATCAATCTGAGAATGAGAAAAGCTACTGAGACTTCAGAATTCAGGGTAAAAATAACTTCTGTGATAGAGCCCGATATGTAGGGCCTGTAAGGAATGCTACTGTGCAGAATGTGCCTTGTCTCCAGCATACAGGTCACTACACCAGCTAGTACAGGTGGTTTCGGAAATTAACGATAGCCACTTAATTTACCATAGTAGAATTCAATTGCCCTAATGACATGCACAGCTTGGATGGAGGTACAGCAGCTGATATCATAGGCCAGAACAGATGTCTCAGATTTCACTGTATTCTTGCATCTTTGGGATTTTGCCATCTACCTTGCTTAACAGCTCTTGGTTATTTATGGGAAAGAAGAATCTGAATCTCAACCTATTTCTCTAACTGCTCAAGACATATCACAGAAGCTGTCAGTTGTTCGCTGTTCATAGGGAGTTAGATATCTTAAAGGAAGTTTTAGAATTTCCACAGCTGCTGCAAAGACTTACACCAGAGAAAGATGTCATTTGAGATGATGGCTAGGACTGGAAAAATTTAGTAGCACACTTCAAGAACAACTACTGTACTCCTTGTGACAAAACTGACCAAAATTGACACGACCCAGAAGAAATCAACTGCAATGTGGTGGCTTTCTATGATGGAGTTACAGCATTGGTGGATATAGGAAGAGCAACTGACATCATCTACCTCACATTCTTAACATATACACCAAGAACTTTATGAAATTAAAAATAAAACAATACCAAAGAAAAGAAACAAGCAGATTCCCTAGCTGTATGAATTAAACTAACTGTTGCATCCCTTTCCTTTGAGAAATGAGACAGGAAGCTGATTGCCTTCAAAAAACAGTTAAATCAGCAGAGGTCAGGGATGTTGGGTATCCAGGTATCCAGCAGAACTGGACCCCGGTCTTTGTACTTGATTCTGCAGAATGAAAAAGTTCATCTCCAAGCCTCTTCTCCTGGCCCTCAGCAGAACTGCTACCTGGTGTCCAGAGATACATAAAATATTCATTGGTCTCAGCTAACTTCACTGAAGGACGTGCAAAAAAAACAGCTACTGGGTAGGAGGACAGCCATTATCTGAGTTAGCTAACACAGCTAAGCTCTCCTCACACTATGCAGCTCAAATCCAACCTCTGTGTTAGGCAGAGGTAACTGAGAGAACACTATTTGCACTGGCTAGCTAATGCTTATGAAAACCGTTACTATCTTTTCTATACATTTACAACATTTAGTAGAGAATAAGTGTTCCCGTAAAGTAAGGCAAGGTCAAAAGTAAGAGCACAGGTTAAATGAGAAAACATGTAAAAGAAAAACAGGGGTCTTCTTAGACACACAAAAAAACCCTATTCAAATTTATCAGAGAAACATGCACATACTCATTTTGCTACTCACCTGAGAGTGAGATACCCTCTGCAAGTCCGTAAGGAAGGTAAGCAAAGATAATCATCATCCCAAACTCTAGGGAGGGTGTCTTCCTTAAATCAATGTGCTTTAACACGTACACACAAAAAGGTTATGGAAAAGGTAAGGTAAAAAAATCCAAAGAAAAATTTAAATTGTTACCATTCCATTACAAAACAATGATGCTGCTTAATCTTACTCACTACATGCTTACTGGATAGCTAATAAAGTCTACAAATTGTCCCATGACTCAGGTGTAGAAAGATTAATAATTTCTTACAAGGAGTGTTTTTTAAAGAACCTACCACTGGTAGAACCCGGTCAGAATGGACAGACTTAGAGGCAGAAAAGTTCTGCTACTGATGTACCTACACAATAATGACAAAAAATGCTAAATTGTTTTTATCTATCTACAAAGGCCATCTCCCTACACACTCAGTCTTTGAAATTTCTTCTCCAAAACTATTGTAAATAAGCCACAGAAAATTGTTAAATAGTAAAGGCTTTCCTAAAAACAGGGAGAGTTATGAAACAGCAAAGTAAAAAAAAAAAAGTAAAAAAAACAGCCCTCAGTTCTGTTTTAACAAAAATAATGTATTTTTGTCTTAAATATTTAAGATACTTAAAAACTTACTTCACATTTGAAAGTCAAAAGTGTGGGCATTTGTCAAGGGCTGCAAATTCAGCTTTGCATCTCATGTGTGGTTCTGCAGCACAGCTGGTAAATACAAGAAGTAGATTTTGCCTCAGATTTTGTTTCGTTATTTGCCATGATAAGCATGCAAATAAACTTTTCTGGTCAGTCACTAGACTTCTAGTTATTTTAAAATGGATGTGACAGATCTGCAGTAATATTAACACTGAGGAGACATGTTCACTTATTCCTTGAATCATGTCCTTCTCTCAACTCTTAACTTACCATCTCTGGTAAAATTCAGAGGATAAAAGGCCCATGACATGGAAGTTCACATTCCTCCTGAGTCAGGAACCAGCAACAACCTTCAGTCATACTTATCTGCTGGCAAATATTAAGAAATTTCCATTGCTACGCTGAAATTTTGCATGTTTGGGGGAAATCTAACTCTGAGGCACAAATAACTGTAATAGGGCAACTAAGCAGCTTTTCTCTTGGTATCATTTAGGTATCAGTCAAAGAAACGTTAAACATCTGTCTCCCTCTTTTATTGTGATGTATGGAATAATTTAAAAGTTCGTGGAATCAGACTAATGAACCAAAAGAGGAAACATGTCAGTATTTAATCAATCTGTTCCTGTTATTTACAAACAAAATACTTAACAGTATGTCCCAGATGACATGAATAACTGTTGCATGAGCCTAGAACAAAAAAGCTACCTATGGTGAATTCAATGTTAACATTAAAGCAAGCTCTCAGCAAAGGTACCTGACTTAAACAAACATCTTTCCTTATCTCAGCAGAGAAGCTTCTGGGTTGTTTAGCAACCAATGCATGCAAATGGAAAAGGCAAAATATAACTCCACGTAAAAACAAATAGAATAGTACCTGTATTCAGCTGGATGAATACACAGGGGCAGATGAGGTGGTCTGACTCAAAAGGAGCTTTTTTTCTTTTAAATTAACTTTTATATATGTAGAAAATGAGCCATGTATTTGTAAAAACAGATCAGTATTGAAATTGAATTAATGCATTTTGAATTTGCAAAATAATTACCATATTTTATAACACTCCAGTGCACATAATATAAGCTACTATACAGCATTTCAGACATTAATTACATGTATGTTCATAAAAATTTGATGCAGCTTTTTAATATACACCCATGCATACTAATACAAAAAGAAAATAAGCATGAGAAAATCCTCAGCCAACAAAACAATCTCTGTTAAGAAACATCTCCTAAGGAATGCTGGAAAATATGGGAGAGAAAATACTATTAGAGTGCTGAAGTTCACCGATTTCCATCTGTGTATCACCAAAATTTAAAAAGGATATTAATGCAGAAATAAGGCCAGTAAGCGTGCCAAGTGCTGCAGAGCCGAAGAACATCTTAAGAAAGTATCCCAGTGCCTGTAGAAAGGTTTGCCATCCACTTACATCTGACATATTTTCTCTTGTCAAACCTTCTGCAGTGCTGGATAAATAAAAAATAATAATAAAAAAGAAACAGTTATAAATTCTAAGCCTGGATCCAAAAGAGACAGACAGCTTTTGAGAACAACAACAACAAAAGACTTGTATTTCTTTGCTGCTAGTACTTTTAAAAGGCTTTTACTGTGATATATATAACAAGAGGAATGTCAAAAGTTGTTAAATCAAGTCTTAGTGTAATCCCCAAAGGGAAACCTAATTCTGCCAAAAATCTGGAAATCCAGCATTGGTCTTCTGAAGCTTCTCAGAATGGTGTAAATAGGCTATCATAATGCCCAATATTACAAAAAAATTTTCAAACTTTGAAAGGAAAACACATTTTGCTGTGGTAAAAACTCTGGGCATGAAAGAGAAAGGTCAGATCACATGATCCTCAGAGAAAAACAAATGAACAAGGACACGTCTCATCAAATATTTAGGTGTGAATGAGAGACAAGAAGGTCACTGGAGAAAAACAAAGACGTTCTTAAGAGGAAACAGAATAAATCTCTTTGAATTTCAGGAATATCTTTCATAGAATTCCATGCAAAAAGGTATGGATTCTAACTAATTTTCTATTTGACTACTCTTAGTCTTCACGGTCTTCCACAAAGGGACTGTGACTATATTAAAAAAGCTATTAGATTACAGGAAAATTACTCTAACTTCTCTATCTTCTTAGCTGATCTACTACTCGTATACGTGCACAGTGATATCTATTGATTTTAGCAATAATATGAAAATATGGCTATATATCTCTATTTTTTACTCTTTTAGCCACACTGAACTATCATGGATAAATGATAAAGATATTGGATGCTCTTGTTCCTTGTGATAGCCCCAAAATAAGTTCCTATTGCATAGATGTTAATGCATCCCCCACAGACTGAAATGTGATTCTGGGTATAAGCCAACAATACAGGAGATACAGCTGCAAAATTGTCAAGATAAATATTTTTGTGCAAGCTTGAAAGGATGCATGTTGGTCTTCTGTTGCCAGGACCTGAAGATGGAAAGACAGATGATAAACTTGCAGACTTACATAACAACCTGGGGTCAATTTGATGAGGCACTGAGGGAGCTGCAAAAAGACAACCATTTAATGTCTCCTGCCTATGCAGTTTATGCTCTGAATTGCTTTTAATAGTGCAAAATTCAGCATTGTACCAGAAATACATGATTTGTTCCAAAAGCAGATTGAAGAATTCCTGTATATCTGAATAACCAATCAACAGAAAAAACTGTGGCTGCTGTTTCCTTACACGTATTGTTCCAATGCACTTACTTGGTCAAAACGATAGAGACTGCATCATTGAGAATGCTTTCTCCGAAAACCAACATGTTAAGTACAGGATCCACATTGAGGGCATTGAAAATGGCAATAGTAGCCACAGGGTCAACCGCAGATATTAAAGAGCCAAATGCAAAACTGGGAGAACACAAAACAAAAAAAAAGAAACCAGATAAGAAAACCAGATGAAAGAAAAATATATACCTAATCAACTTATATGAAAAACTAGTGACAGTGATGTTATTTCTTACAGTGTTTATAGAGCTAAGCTCTCTTCCCATTAATAAAAACTTGATGTGACCAAAGAGATGGTTTTGTTTTTCAAAGAGAAAAGTTGTTGTCTAGCTGGAAGAGAAGTTTGAGAAGTATGTAGCTCCCAGCTCGCAACAACAGTACTAATGTCTCACTCCAACTAAGTAAGAAAAAACAAACAATTTTACAGATACTGCCAAAACCATGTATCATATATGCATAGTGTTACCTGTTTAGGAGTACTAAAAGGCAACATCTAAATGGAACAGCTAAAAGTTCATTACTTTGGAATCCAAGAATAGACAATACAGAGGCAATGGGACTGCTCAGCTGCATAAAGTCAAACACTGGGACAAATAAGGAAGATTTTTGCTGTTCATGCATGTTTTACTTGTTATGTTTCCTGCTTGCAACTTGACTTATTTATGGATTTTAACAGAAAACCGCTATATTTTGCCATACAATGAACTAGCAAACAAAATACAAAAATAATGCAGAAATTAACTCTGGGCTTGTGTCCTCCTAAGAACCTGATTAGATTCTTTGCCAAGTTCTTGAAAAATCTACATTACTGATACTGAAAAGCTCATTACATCTTTTAAGACACTGTTTGGATGAAGAAGCTATGCCTTTTTCATACATATTAATCATGTCAACCAATCAAAGTTTACATATTTTAACTTTAAAGGTTGTTTAAAAAAAAAACACAGTGTATTTCCTGGCTGGAAAAATCACTGAGCACAGGATACTATTTGGAAATAAGAGCATTGTAATAGGATTTAGAAGCATTAGATCAATTTCTTGGCGTAATACACAATATTGAATCTAAGCAATCCAAAGAGTAACCAGAAAAGCTTGCCAACTACAATGCCTTTCCCAGATACAGTGTTATCTTGACAAGTGCTCCATTTCACATACAACTCCATTTCCCCAAGAGCTTACCTGTCTGTCATGTTGAGTTTATAAATTACATCAGCCTGAAATAGGCAAAACAGAAAAGAATCACAATCAGTTGTATTTTGCTGCTATTTTTACAATTAAAGCATCAATCAAACCTTAAGCTCATTATCGGGAAAAACAAACAAACAAACAAACAAAAAACAGACCATAATAATATAAGAAGTAATAATAATAAAAAACACAGTAATAATGTTACCCAACCTAACATTACCCTGTTACAATTCTGGTCACCCCAAACCATCAGGAAAGACCAGACAAAACTGGAACTGATACAAGTAAGCAAAGTAACCAAGGCAGTCAAAGGAACAGAAATGTGAGAGGCAAAGACAAAAAGCATCAACCATTTAGCCTAACAGAACAAAGTCTCAGAGAAGACATAACCATCTACATCTATGTATTGGGTTAACTAACCTAAGAGGAAACACCAAAGCAGAGAAGTGAAAGAAAGCTGTCAACTGAAGAACAAGTAAATTTAACACCGGAAATAGGAAGATTGCTCTTCTAGAAGGCAGGTTTTGGAACAACCTTCCAGTGGGAAGATCAAGTAAGCAAAAGAAAACAAAACTCAGCTCAAGTCTTAATTGCTTTTAACATGAAGCATGTAAGGGATTATATTACATTGCCTCTGAGAAAGCATGATAGCAGAGAACCGGACTTTGTGACCCAGGAATTCAGTTTCACTATGTTTGTCTGTTCTTGAAAAACAGGCTTTCAAAGAGCAAGCAGCATAAATGTAAGTGCTTCAAAGTAGTTATTCTTACCTGGCCCAGGAAATAAATTCCTCCACCTACAATGAAAGCTGATATCGCTGTGCCAAATACAGAAAATAGCGTGATGGAGCCTATGTTCTGAAAAAAATTGCCCTGGAACACAGTAACACATTAAGTAAATCAGTGAAAATGGACAGAGGGAAAAGTCATGTTTCAGGTTTGCATCTAAATTAAATTCTGATTCACAGCTGTGTTTGAGAGATAATAAGGCTTCAATAGTTTTATTCCAGGTATCCCAGGACATATATCCACACCATCTGCCTGAGGAGCTTGCTCTCTTGAGGACAACTGCAAAACCCTGTGATATCCAGGATGGGATGTCAGTTTGGAACTATAACAAAAATCGAATCCTCAGATGAGCAATTGAATTTTCAGAATCACTTGGACATACCTGATGGAACTGTAAATGAATCCATCTGTTGTAGAAAGGGCATGTGAAAAAGACTTGTAAACAGCCCAGCTGCTAGTCCATGTCTTAGATTGTAATTTTGAATAGAAAAGTCTTCAGCAATGGCACCACTCACAGTACTGCTATCTCCCATTGCTCTCTCCCTCTTCCGCAGTACAGTTTAAACAGAAAGGCAGCACACGGGGTGGATGAGAACTGCTTCTGCCAGAACTAGCACTGTCAGAAATGTCCATGGAAACACAGCCTCTCAGGCAAACAGTGGAACTGTTTGCAATCTTTTTTGCCCTTCCACTTCTTTACATAAGGAGCGACCCCACCTTTCCCACTTCTGTTCCTACTCCTTCCCATTTTGCCTCCTTCACATCAGCCCTTGTACAGCTCCAATGAGGTAAGAAACCTCTTCAACCAAGGAAAATGACGTCTGTGCTGCACCTACTACCTTGCCAACATTCAGTTAACAATAACAAGCTACATTCCCTGCATTCTGGGTTGAAGGAGCTTATTATTTTTGCATTCTCAGTTGCCTGATGATGAATATGATGGAATTTAGTGCGATTATTCTAGATTTCACTACAATAACTGAAAGCAGAATCTATTTCAAACAAAGCCTCAACATTTAAAAATGAGTGTCTGGCATTGGCTAACCTTATGCAATGAATATCCAGATTCAAATATAATAGGTGGAAGCAAAAGCAGAAAAAACATATTTGGGCGAAACATTTCTTCTTCCTGCAAAACAAAAATGAAGCATAGTTTGAAGGATATCATGATTACTGAAATAACACTGAATCTTCCCAAAGGAAATTATTAAAAAATAATAATGAAAAAATGTATCAAAAGTATCACATTTCATTTAAAAAGCTATATCTGATTGAAAATCTATAACATTTTAATGTGTTTCAACTGAGGAGAAAGAAAGTCTTTCTTTAAGAAAATAACTGCCAAGAAATACTAAGCTTCAAGCTAGGATTAAAATCCACTACTCAGATCAAGATTTTTACTTTAGTAATATAAACCCTGTTTAAAACTGGCAATTCAATTCACTGATCTAATTTGAATAAACTGTTGGATCCTATTAAACAAAATCACAATTTAAATACTACACTAATTATTATTGCAGGAATAACGAAGAGTTCATTGCTTTGATTATGTGGATAAACTGCAGGAGGCAAAATCCTTGCTTCACTGTAGAATTCACCTCTTGGAGACACTTCTGCCAGGATTCTCCCTCCCTGGCAAAGTCTCTGTAGGTCCACACAGAAACACGTAAGATCTCATGGCATCACACATTGATTCAGGTTGGAAGGGACCTCTGGAGGTCTCTGATCCAACCCCCTACTTCAAGCAAGGCCAACTCAGAGCAACTTAGTTTGCCTCAGGCTTTATCCAGCCATGTGTTGAGTATTGCTGTGGATGGAGATTCCCGCAACCTCTCTAGTCACACGTGTTTGGTTATTATCTCTGTTAACATTTACTTCCTTGTATAAAGTAAATCACGGAGTTCCAGGACAAGGACATCCTTCTGCACAGCAGCTTTGCTTACATTTTCTGCTGGAAGTAAAGCTCAAATCACATTTCCATTGTCTCAGTGCGAGAAATCCTGCTGCTTCAAGCACACTGGTGTTGGCAGTCTTTCCCTAAGAAGCTCTGGAGTACCAAGAAATGTGCCATGCTGAATGGATTGCTCTGTGAAGTGTTTGTTCTCAACCTCATAATATGTTACAGGTTTAAGTATATGCAAATAAATTAAGTAAATAAGGTAATTTTTAGTACAGCTATTCTGGAGAAGTGCTGCTTTCTTCCTCTGTGAAACCTACATTAACATCCACAGGTAAAACATCTAACTTTACAGTGTATCAACACACTTTTTTTTTTAAGAAAACACCTACAGAATTAACTCCTAAAAGAAGAAAAGGACTAAATCTAGCCAATAACTATGTAAGACAAATAATTGAATTGCTATACTTTTAACTGTAACTGGTCCCACACTGCAAGATGCATAGGAACCTCTTTTGGAGGAAAAATATTGTGAAGAAAATGAATAGCAGGATCATGACTCTGAATATTTGGTTGCATTATTATTTAAAAAAAAAATAAAATACTTGGCATAGAGTATAAAATACTAAATTTTTGGAAATTACCTCTAAAGAAACCCATATTACTAAGTCTTATTTCAAACATTCAGAGATTGTTCTGTAATTAACAATTAATTGCTTCAAATATACCTTCCAGTTGGCCAGCTTTTGAGCCTCTATGATTTTTATAAAAGCTCCCATAAGGATACCTAGGAGACAAAGAGATAATATTCTTAAAAATTCACAAAACACACCACTGTTTCCATTAACTATTACAGACTCTCAGTCAACAAAGTTTTAAAAGTATAAACAAGGCAAAACATAAAGCAGCAGGTCTTTCATTCCTAAATCACAAATGGGGTCTGATATAAGATAGTTTCTGATATGTCACATAATTACACAGCTTCCGTACACAAAAGGTTGTTGCTTAGGATATCTAAATAGTGAGCACATGTATTGACAGTACTGTGCTCGCTGTTCCTCAAGGTAAGCGGTTTAACTGCTCAGAAAGGCTTTTCATCTAAAATGCATTCAAATTAAATTTGTCCTGTCTTCCTAAAAAATCAGGAAGTTATTAATTAGATAGCTGTGCAATTGCACAAAACAGCCATGTCATTTCAGTGCTATTTGCAGCATTAACACAGCTTAAGTGAAATCAAAGACATCTCCACAGAGGTGAATTTTGTCTCAATGAAATCATAGCACTTACTGGCAATGGAGTAGACAACATCTGATCAGGGTGGAGATACCATCAGAACTATTTCCCAAATGTATTACATGTATTTTAAGTCATGTAGAAATACTAATTTACGTATAAAAGAACTTTATCAAGGGTGCTGCAAACTCATTGGTTACAGATTATTGTGCTCTTTCCTCCCACATATTTTAAAACAGATAAGTCAGAAGACTCCAAATTAACACGATTTTGTTTGGAGGCTAAGATAATTCTTAGCCTGTCATTACTTGCATTCAAGGAGTTACGAGGAATTTGTCTTTGGTCAGATGCCAGATGCATACATTTATATATGTATATATATTCTTCTGTATATATCTTTTTATTATTTACAGAATGAAGGCTTAATAATCAAACACTGGGATATAGAAGTGAAATACACTGAATAAAAGGTAAGAAGTGGCTAAGAAATGTTAAGTGTGCTTGTTAAGTGTGCTTTCCTGTAACCCATGTGTTTTTCATTCCCTCATACCATAGCTATCAAAAGAGCCTTACAAATAGCATCACATGGATTACTGCTGATGGATGTGTCATACACAGAAAGCCATGAGGCTTAAGCCTTCTTTCATACAAAAATATGTGAAGGCATTGGTTCCAGAAAATAGAAATACTTGTTCCATTAAATGCTTTATATGGAAAGGAAGAACAAAACGTTAATGAAGGAACATTAAAGGTCTGGTGTCCTTTGAAGGAGGCCAGAATACAGACGCAGCCACTCACATGCCAGATAAACACAGATTTCAGTACTAACAGTCAGACCTTCTATTCTGGGATGGAAATGATGTCAGAAGTCAAGGACTGTAACATTTCTGATTTTTGCAGGGTAGCAACACTTTCTTCAGCTGGCACAGACAACACTTGTATCATTCAGCAAATTTATGTAGGGAAAAAAAAAACAAACAAGCCAACAACCAGAGCCTATACATCTGAGGGTACAGATTCCAAGAAGTGCACTTTCCAGGAAATTTTCAGTATTTTATGAATTTGCATTGATAAACCTTGCATAAAACTCTGTTTTGAGGGGATTTAATGGAAATGAGAATCCCTTAAATTACTTCTGCAGAAGTGAAAGGGCTCCAGCACAACTGTGAGAAATGGGACCACTGGGAGAAGGCAAAACCAGTCTGCAGGCTCTGGGCTAGGCATCCGTATCCTGTGAGCTCAAGACACCCAAGTAAATGGCTAGTCCCAATCTCTTTTGGAAGAAGAGCTAATCATAAACCGATCCTAACAACAGTGTCACAAAAAGAGAAGATCCTTTCATGATATCTAGAAGTTAAATGACCGGCAATGTAAGTGTAAGGCAACAGCAGAGGTTAAGGGAAAAGGATGAGATGGAACTACACAACTTAAATCTTCCTATAGTACAGGCTAGTTCTAGCTGCCTGTTGTGGCATTTTACGCTATGTAAAGTCATGGAAGAGGGCTGCACAAAATAATGCATCACCACAATGGCTTAAGAGCAGCAGAATGAAACTTTGATGATGGTTTGTACAACCTGCCCCACATATCTTTACAAACTACTCCTCTGTTATCACTAGGTAAACGAAAGCAGTCTTCTTTCAGACAGTTCCATCGATTACATCAGCAAGATCAGTTCAGTGTTTTTGTCAAGAGGCTAATTGGAAAGTTAAGTCTGTAAGAGTTAACCTCATTCCTTAGATAACATTACAAAAAGTTTCTTAGTACAAACAACTTCAGGAACAAATCTGAGAGAAAAAAAAATCTGGCAATTATTTTTACCAACAAAATCCAGTACCTTTTAAGGATGAAGATCAAAATCTACCCTTAGAGAACCTGCTCCTGCCCTGTTCACCAGGAGAGTAATATGCACTAGAAATGGTAAAACACAATCTTCTGAGCAGCTTAGACAATGGCAGGAAAAACAGTTGTGAAAACCTTACTTATCTGCTCAGCTGCCACATTTATTAGTCCTCAATAACTGCCCAAGAACATTTGTTTAATTTACAAGTTAAAATAGGACACACCTCACTTCGGGCACTGCTAGCAAAACTGGATACTTGAAACTCAAACTGTGCTCTTGCAGCTGTGTAGATCATTACCAGTAACAGAGGTTCACTGCCCAGCAATTAGCTGCCAATTCCAGTGATTATACAGATGCCATGGCCTGTCAGAAGAGCTCACAGTAGTTTAAATACGACTGAGTCAATAAATTAAATAAATAAGGCTTAAGTGACACCGGACATATGTTAGCCTGGTTGCTATTGGGTGTAACATTCTCCTGACTTAGTGGGATTGCATTTGCTGGTATCATCCAGTCTGCTTTGGGAGGCAGCCTACAGCTGCACAATGGTTTGCACACTGAAAACTGAACTGTGCAAGTTTCTTATGCGGCTTCTGTGTGAAAACTCAAATGATGCACTGATGTTCCTTACTGATCTTGAGTAATAGTGACAGCCATAGCAAGAAAACTCAGCAGTTTCATTAACAGGCTTTTGTTGGCAGTGACGGGAGCACAGAACATATCAGCACAGCTAAAACTCCCTGCCCTGCTGCTCAGATGCCAAGAACAGAAAACGGAAAGAGAAGAATGTCTGTGCCTCTGCTGCTCCCTGCAACCTTCAGCAGGAGCAGTGACACAAACTTCCCTAACACTTCAGCGGTGCCCAGTAGTTGGCTTGGGGCAGAATAATGGCAATGATAGCAAAGAAAATCCAAAACTAAGCCAGCAAGAGCAAGCAATATAGTGCTGCACTTTAAATGGGGGAATATGCTTCAATTTAATTAGCTATTTAATAACAATGGTAACTAACTTGATTAGAAACCAAATTAACACTTTTCACCTTTCTGTACAAAACCAAAGGATACTGAAGAGACAGAAAAGTCCTTCTGAAACCTTTCAAGACACTGGAAGATATACCAAACAAAACATCTCACCTGTCACTGGCAATGTGTAAGAAGGAGAGGAAAGAGAAGTGTGTTAATAGGGAATCAAAGCACAGTTTCCATGAGGATGAAGAAGTCAGGATGATCTAGAGCAGCTCTGATCTTTCCATGTAGATAGAAGCCTAACCACACAAGAAGTCTGATGGGTGCTGCTACTATAAAGATGAGGTGTGCATGCAATACCCAGGAAATCCACACTATCACCATGACAGATTTCTTAGAGATCTATCTGTTTTTCAGCTGCACAGAAATGTCAAAATTCAAATATGACCTTGTAAGACAATCTTTCTTTGAATTTCAGCACCTTCTCCTATGCTGGTAATGTGATGTGGCATGCATCAAATAGAGAGAACTAAAAATTCAGGGTGTTACACCTTGGGAAAAATGTGTTTTTCTTCTAAGTAACAGCTTTAAGATTTTCTCAATCTAGCACCAAAAAGATGCCAGAAGATTCCTGTTTTCGAGAAAGTGCAAGGTACTACACAAGCACCAGAAAGCTTATTTCCTCCCATTGCGAAATGGTGTGAAAATGCAGTGAAGAGGTACGACAGAAGAAGGTACCAGAAATTACAGCATAGCCCAGGAGAAAGATAAAAATCTACCCATACAGCAAGTATTACATTCCTCCACACTGTGTCAGGATTATTGTTAAGCATCTTTCTCTTTGTGCTGTATTTTTAGAAGGGCTGTCAGTGAAAGTGTCACTCCTAATAGAAGCAAAAATATCACATTGATACTGGTAAACATGTTTCAGAGACAGGTGGAAAACTGTTTCCTGGGGTTAGTTAAACCAGGTTTTTAAACATTGCTACACATTATGTAAAGAAAATAATGAATGTATTTGGCCTGATCTCCTTCTCATGTACACATGTATAAATCAGAAGCAACAGCACACAACTAAGTGAAACTATCATAATGTAAAACTGCAGATTTAGGAATACTCCAGATTTGGTACAAATTACGCAAGGACGTGATTATCATGAAGAGTGGCGTTCTTTTACCTCAGGTCACAGGAATAGCTCTTGTCATGGTACTACTGGGAAAGTTAAGTATCTAGCACAGTGATAACTAAGTATCTGAAAGTCCTGGGCAAGTGTTGAAGATACAATTATATCCACACCTGGACTAAATCACATATATAGACATAATCCTACAGATACTGAAACAAACACATGTACCATTTGAAAGGCAAGGCCAGAGTATGGCCACCAGGGAATGATTTGGAGTGCTTTGTCAGTGCTTTATCCCACCTTGCAGAGCCCAGAATGGAGGTTTGTTGCCAAAATACCTAGGTAATGACACCCCTATAGGGCCCCTGTGTCGTTTTGCTGATCCACTCTCTGTACCTATGCCTATTTCTTGATTTTTTTCATCAGTTTAATTATTTGAATTAGTTGTTTTTCTTCACTGCATCCACTTTTCCACATCTTTCTAGTGATGGCTAACACACAAAGGCACAGAATTTCAAGCACAGACTACTGAATCTCTGAATTAACACAAATCTGATATAAAAAAGGCATGGTTACTCACCTAAAGAAACAACAGCTACACTCTCTGGTAAAAAATGCAGTCGGTATTTTATCAGTAAATGCACCAATATGATGCAGATAGCTGTGAAGGAATAAAAAAAAAAAAAAAAAAAAAAAAGTAGAAAATTTAGAAGTGTTAGCAGGGAATAACATATGCTTTTAAGTAGCATTTCTAAAATGCATGCAGGAAATCTTTTCCTAATGATTTAGTAGAATACCACTGATGAAAATAACCAAATTCTAGGTTCCTAATTCTCAATGAAATACTTAAATTAATCTACAAATGACAGAAAATAACTGAGGCAAGTTTTAGCACTTAAAATTATCTTCTAAAAATACAAATATTGCTACTCTTAGAGGCTGATTCAGCTTACAAGAAAATTTTCTCTGAACAGTAGCTGTGAAAAATGGCAGTCATACAGAACATGCAGTTTTAATATCTTTTTTTTTTTTTCTAACATTTCCACATTTTTGAAGTGAAACATGTAAGCACATATACACATAGCCTTAATTAAAATTTCAGAGCTATACTCTTTTGTACCTGACTCTCTTTGAGGAAATGGGCTTTATGTAAATGTATAATCACAGAACCAAAAAAAATTACACTGGAAGGGATCTCTGTGTCATCTAATCCAACCTCCTACTACTCAAAACAGGGATAACTTCATAGTCAAAGAAGTTGTCCATGGCCTTATCCAGTTGAGCTTGGAAATCTTCAAAAGCAAAGATAGCACAACCCCTCCACCCCCTAGTTCCAGTAACAGTCTCATGGCTGCTTCCTTCTTGTTTTGGGAACCTCAGAAGAGTCTATTGCTCATGTTTAGTGGTGCTATGAGGCTGCAGGATGGGTAACTGCTTAAATATCTTGACTCACATAAACCTAGATCATTAAATTCCTACCAATTTTTATTTGGACACTCTACATGTTGAACTGAAATTCTTCTCCCGTTTTAATCTAGCTCAACTAAGAGTCAGACAAAGAAACATCTGGCTTGCATCTCCACAATACATGCATTTTGCTCTATTCACTACAAAATCTTTCAGCAATGGCCTAGGATATAAACAATTACTGCTCGCATTTTGACAGAAAGCAACTGAAACTCAAGCAGTCAACAGCATTTCATAGGTGGAATCAAACTGTGGCTTGCCAAACGCAGCAGAGACTGTTTCAAACTGTGCAGTTTACAAACCCAGTGGCAACTGCAATGACCTCGCTTCCGTGAACAGCTCTTGGTGATTCAGTTTAACTGCTCCTCCTAGTTAACAACAACACAACAGCCACGCTGCAGCTGGTTCAGAACACTGCTTTTAATTTACAGTCTGAAAGGTGCAATATGTTCCACCAGGAACTCAGAGCTCTGGCGTGACTTGCTGGCTCACACCACCCATGAACTACTGGGACCTCCATCATGATCTGCATTCACTGTACAGCATCACAAAGTACAAAGCTCATAAATACAACTACCACTCTTTTTTGTCCTCCTCTCCTGTGCTAGGGAATTGGAATCACTCGGATAATTCTCGCCCTTGTTATCTTACACGCCCTGCTCCTATACAAGTGTGACATTTTATTTATGTGCATGTGAACGGATGGAAGGATGGGCTTACAGACTGAGCAAGGCCTCAAGAAATACACCATATTTGCTCACTTACTGGCATGCAAATTGTTCGTGGCCATAACTGCGGGTTCTGAGTGACAAGCAGGGACAGGTCCATGCAGGAAGACTGGCAGGACTAATTTCCCTACATTTACTCCACTTCTACTCCACCAATCTTCACAATATTGACCCATCAGTTTTCAAACACCGGTGTTTACAGCATAATACTTTGACACAGACTGAAACAGCTTACTTTAAATACTGTACTAAGAACTGCAGCAGTTCAGGAACTAACAACTCAGACATTTGACTGCCAGCTGCCAAACTGCTGGAGCAATAACCTCATCACGTACCCCAAGCAGTTTTTGTACACTTGTCCATCAGTACTACTGAGTTTTGACCAATTTCCTATCCATTAAGCACAAATAATATGCGTCCAACAAAGACATTTAGGATTACTGTGTTAAAAGCATTCCATACTGCTATTGCCCGTGACAGATCCATAAAGGTATCTGTACCATGCAGATTTCCAGTGAACTCCAATGCAAGCACAAATATGCTTTCCATTTAGCAGGTCTAAGTGCCAGCTTCTTTCTACTATTTTTACTTCACTTTGACAATAAAATAAAAAGCAACCATGGCCTAAGAAGCACCTCCCACCACCAGAAATACTGTGTGGCAGCCCAGTAGATTCCTTAGCTGCTTGTCACCTATTCCTTGTGTAGGACTGCTTAGTTTGTATTTGCAGCATGCCATCTCCCCCAGGCACTTGCACACAGCAGGAGTAAAACAGGCAAAAGGCTGGAAGAAGCATGATTCTGGACAGGTTGTAAGAATATTCAAGTGTCCCCCTAAGGAAGTGTACCGTAGGCACACCCGTGACAGAAGGGAATTCCTGGATCCCACGGATGCAGCAGAACAGACAGGTATGACTTTTTGGCTCAGTGGGCTATTGAAAATGAAGTGGTGTTTGAACAGATGAACAAGCCATGGGAAATCTGGGATTGGAAACTACCTCATACTGCTTCAGGGACTTTAAATCTGGGGCTTGAATTTGACACAGGCAGCTCAGAACAGATCTACTTCTGATCCTAGTTTAGAACATCTTAAAGGCCATAACAGTGCATAACATCCAGATTTGAGTGTTGTCGGCACATTCATGTTTGTCCTTACTACGCTCTTAAATGAGATTACTATGAATGGCAGTAACTACGAACAATAAGCTTTTATACTAGTTCTACTTTGTTCATGGGACTCCTCTGTCCTGAGGGTGATGCTTTCAAGATGCATTAAGCTATCGTACTGGCATAAGCAGGCTGGAACACAGTCAATAAATGATAGCTCTGTTCTTAATGTTCTTCTGACCTTTTAGAATCCACGAGACATGCATACTTAGAAATTTTGACTTTAATCTTACAAGTTTTCTGAACTACTGCATTTTGCTTTGGTCTTTCATTTCTGTTCAAATTCTACTAGACCACTGACCACTGGGAAAACATCAGCCTTCTTTGAAGACAAACTGATACTGTAGAAATAATTTATTTATTTTTTAATCCATATGATTTGCAGAAGTTTCTGATCTGCTTTCAACTCCACATTTCACTATTATTTCCTTCATTTGCTACAGGCAAGAGTGACCACTTGGAAGACTAGCTGACCTGTCTGGCAGAAAAAAGGTTCTTTCAGCAAAGCTTGCTTTGGAGAAACCAAGCATGCACACACACAAAAGAAAACAGACAAGTAATCCTCTGTGAAAATTTTGTTATTGTTACAGTTTTGACTACAGCATTGCTCTAAGCAGATGGTAGGAGACAGCTATATTCTACTAAAGGAAAGATGACAGCCTAGACTAGAGAATTGGGTGGGCATCTGCCATTCAAAATCCCTCTGTATGTGTAACAATGTTAGCATAACTATGGCAATCTGCAAGTAGCTCTTGCACTGGTAAGAATGTTAGAAACCTGACAGAGCCAGACAAATAGATACTGTACTTTAGTACCCGTGCAGGTAAACCCAACTGTCTGGCATCGCCCTATATAACAAAGTATCTTGAGCGATGTCTGGAAGTGCTACAACCAATCAAAATTGAAATCCATCCAGTATTCTCTCCTCAAAGAGAGATCCAAGCACCACAGGGCGTTCTGACAGCATCTTTCTCATACATACACATATGCCATGTGCTTGATTAAGAACATGAAGCCAATTAAACATGTTGTCTGCACTTTGAGATCAACGTGAAAAGGTCTGCAATGGGCCTCTCTTTCAATGGGTCTGGGGGAGGCCAGGTGATTAATTGTATGTGTATATACACCCAACTCTTCTCAGTCCTTGTGCCTATACAATACTTCGTTTCACAGAGAAAAAGATTCTGAAAGTCAGCCCACATCCTCACATGCAGAGTATGCTTAAGAGCGATTAAGAGACTTTCAGTTCATCATTCACCTAATACAAGAAGACTAAAAAAAATTGTCATGCCACTAGATTGCTCCTCTTGCTGTGCTTGGACTCCAGTCTGCACTGGAAGGATAGGTTTAGCAGGTGTAGGTACCACCAGCTTGGTGGTAGCAGCCAGCGTGGTGCGGAGGGTGACATTGATGGCTTCATGGGTGACATTTGCAAACCTGTCAGGATTACACAACATGTGATTACACCAGCTGGGAGCAGCATGACAAAGAATTAGCCAAGAAACAGCACGCAGAAACCCCACATCACACCGATTTGTGCCACAACCAACACATGCAGGCTGCTTCCAGAAGCGCTCTCTGATCCCGGACAAATGGTGGAATTTCGTATACACTGAGGTTTTTATTGCCCAGTGTCTTCGTGCGCTGCTGGCACCAAACACCCTGCAACGCAGCTGGGGGAGGCAGCGAGAGCCTGACGCAGCGGCACCCAGCCTGACAGCGTCCGGGGCCCACGGCCTGCAGGAGCCGCTCGGGGACCACTCAGGACCACTGAGGGCCCACCCAGGGACCACTCGGGCCCACCCAAGGGCCCGGCCTTCCCCCGGGCTGCTCCCCGCAGCTCATCACACCATCCCGCGCCCCCCCCCCATGCAGAGCCCAGCCCCGAGGCCCAGGAGCCGCCCGTGCTGCCCCGGGGGCCCTAGCCGGGCGCAGGGAGGCTTCCGCTGAGGGGAACGGTCCCCGCCCCCCGGCGGGCCGCCCCCCGCTGCACTCACTCCGCCATCTTGCCGCCCGCCGGCTCAAACCGCGCCACTTCCGGGAGCGTCGCGGCCGCTCTAGCCGGCGCCTCCGCCAACTCTATGGTGGGGAACGAGAGGGAGGCTGCGGGGTGGGAGGGCGCGCCTGCGCAGAGCGGAGCGGGGAGGGAGGGGGCGTTGTCGCGCGAGAGCTGTGGGCCCGTCGCGTAGCAACGCGGTGACGTCACTGCCCGGAGCCGTGGCGTGACGTCATCGTGACCCCCCCCCTCCCCCACACGCCATAGTCGCCCGCCGCCACTTTGCCCCCTTGCCTCATCCTCCCCTCACCCGCAGCCGCCCCAAGGCAGCAACCACAGCGCCGGGCTGGCGTCAAAACGCTTTAAAACAGCACGTGAATTAAAACACCATGTGAACAACATGTAATGTGAATAACATGTCATGGGGTGGTCGTGGATTGAAATATCGTGCATTAAAGTGTCATGTGGTCATGAATTTCAATGTCGTGTGGTGAATTAAAGCATCACGTGGTGGCGAATTAAAATGTATTTAGTAAAACCTGTTAAGTAGGTGGTTGTCAGCCTTGCCCGGCCTAAGTTTGAACTGCTCTCCCTTGCGGACGGTGGCTCTGAGGTAGGTGTGCCCGGGAGCTGTCCTGGTGGGCAGCACAGCACGACACAACCACCCCGGAGGGATGGGGAGAGGATCAGGAAACAGATAAAGCTCATGGGTTGAGATAAAGGCAGTTTAATGGGACAGAAAAGGAAAAGAACTATAAAACAGCAAGTGATGCAGATTACAGCTGCTCACCACCTGCCAGCCAGTGTCCCCAAGCAGCAGCAGCCCCCCGGTGTTATGCCCAGCATGATGTGGGACATCCCCTGGGGCTGGGGTCCCGGGTCTGTCCCCTCCCAGCTCCAGCAGGGCCATCTGAGAAGCTGGAAGGTCCTTGGCTTAACAAAAGCGCTGCTCTGCAACCGCTGAAACACTGGTGTGTTATCAGTGTTATTCTCGTCCTAAATCCCAAACACTGCACCATGCCAGCCACTAGAAGAAAAAAAACAACTCTATCCCAGCTAAAAGCAGGACACCCGTGCATCCTTTCCTACCTGCATGCCTAGGTAGCTAGGCCTACAAACACTGCCCGGCTCACAGAGCCAGTTGTGAACATATATCTACTCAGTGAATGTTGGCGATGCTGGGGTGACAGGCACTGTGCAAGCAAATAGCATGGTAGCATCGTGTGCATTTCTATGCGTTTTTGGTTTGACATTCTCAAGGAAAGTGTGGGGTTTGTACAAATAGGCACGCTGGTTTGTAAACCTCGGGTCATTTTGAAGGCCTTTTAGAACTTCTGCCACACACTTCAATCGAAATGAAACTGTAGTTTCATTTCACAGACAGGCTGATACTCATGTGATCTGCGTATGTGAAAGTGAATGCCTTTCAAAGAAGTATGAGCATGAGTGTAATGTAGTTTTGTGGTAACCTTCTTACCAGAGTTACAACCAAAACTTTTTTTTTTTTTTTCTTTTTCTTTTTCCCCTTACACTGGATAATTACCTACAATATGCCATTTGCTAAACACCACTGGCTTTAATTCACTTTCCCCATTGAGTGCGTTTGGGACAGTCTGGTGTGCCTGGCTTTACTGTAGGGATGTGTGGTGTGGAGCACGTAAAGCCCACTGATGCCAGTGAAAAAGGAGGATGCCACTTTGCAAGTTGGTGCAAGCTGATTGATTTCCAGAGGTGATGTGCACGTCCCACTCCATTTCAAATCTGGAGGTCTGTGGGCCTTAAGCACACCAGGAGCTGGGATGCTTCCTCTTTTTGATCTCAGTTTTTACAATGCTTTGGAGTGGACAGTGGACATTATGAAAAAAGTTTCATCCACAAATAATGAAGCTTGATCCAGAATGAATTACACTTAAGCTGATGAAACACAGGAAAATTCCTGGTGAATGTTGTCTTCCTTTTTTTCCACAAGAGTTAAAATTCAAAATTTGCCAGTATTAGTGAAGTGCTCCAAAAGTCCTGTGTCGAAACACCAGAGGGGTATGGATTGTTTCATCAGTGCAAGTCACTCTAGGTGGCTGACAGTAGCTGTTTGCTAAAAGGTGAATTGTCTTTATTTCCCTTTATTTCCTGTCCCCTTCTTCCAGTCCTTGTCAGCAAAACAGCGAATAGTGGAAGAAGTGGGGTCATCACAGCAGTGCAAAAGAGGGCATGGCTTGAGTCCCGTGTAATCTTTACCTGTTGAAATGGCCTCCTGCAGTTGTCACCAGAGTGATATCCAACTCTGTACAAGGCTGGAGCAGAACAGAGAAAAACTTAAAACTATCTTTACTAGTCATTCACTTGAGTTTTGCTTGGCGTGAGGAGTAGGTCATCTGGCCTAAGAATGAAGGCCAGAAATTATAGCTCTGTTTTGCTTTTTTTTTTTTTTTTTCTTTGTTTTTCTTCCCTTTGTTTTGAGTTGTTTTGGTTCTGGTCTTAGCCTTTTTTTTTTTTTTTTTTTTTTTTTTGGTTGTTTTTGTTCCTTAAATCTCTCAACCAGCATAGTCAGGAAACTCCACACTTGTTTTGTTTTACTGGCCTTGTAGTTGTCGTGTGCTTTGAATCCTGAGAGATTGATGTAGGAAAGGGATGACTGCAGACGTAACTTTTCAAGATGTGAACTGACCTCTTCACTTTGCCTGCTGGCCTAGGCCAAAGGTGGACCACAGATGAGTGCTGGGGGCCATGTGAAGGATTCAGGAAGGGATGTGGAAGGAAGGAGTCAGAGCAATAGAGGCCTGGGAGCCTACAGAGACACACACATGAGGCTGAGCCTCACAAAAGCCAGGATCTGAAGTGGGCGAAAAAAGAGGAAAAAGATGAAAGGAAGACAAAGAACCCAGGAACCCCTGCAGAAGGGAGCATCAGGGTGGCTGGGGGCATCAAGGACTGCTTGGGACTGTGTGGGAGCAAGGTACCCAGAGGCACCGTCACTCAGCTTCTGACAACTCTTCCATTTCCATGTAAAGCAAGTGTCATCGCTCACAGCAGCACACTATGGGTGAAATAACCAGAGGTGATATCGAATTATAATATATAAATTGTTCTGTATTTGGGGATGGTGATTTTCGTGTCTTCTTGCTGACTCGTCTGCAGGAAATACCACCGCTTGCTTGTCCTGTAGTGGCTTCTGAAAAGGGGTCAGTGAGACTCCCTGTGACGGAGATAACTGCTGAACCAAAGCTGCTCTGGCATTGCTGTGCAGATAGCTTTCCATGGGCTGACAGCATGGTCACAACAGAAAGCAATCATTTGGGCAGGAGGCCTTTCAGCCTGTTCCTCACTTGTGGTGCTCGGATGCACGGCTATGGAGCATCTGTTGATTAATGCACGCGCTGAATGCTTCTTTTAATAGATCCCAGGAATTTCACAGTTGTTTAAGCTCATCTAACATGGTGTGGCTGTAGGTAACACAGTGTTTAGTTTTAATTCTTAAATTATACAGAGTAGCCTAAATAGATAGCTATGTGGAACACTGAGGGCAGACACAGATGAGGAAGTGACCAGCTGTAACCTCGTGCTGGGAATGTAGGGAAGGCTCTAATTTACAAGCACAGGACTCTATTCACAGGCACAGGACTTTGTTCTCTCTTGTGCTGTGGTACATGAAGGCTGTCAACAATAAAGAATGGTGATATGACATATTTACATTAGGGAGTTGCTTTTGCAGTTGAGGTAGTCTTTGTCCTTGGAGAGATCTGGGTTTGCCTTTTAGATTATTGGCAAACAGTGTGCTCGCAGGCAGGTCAGTCACCTTTGATTCATCCCCTTTCCCTGAACCAGAGAGTGCTGAGCTTCCTCCTGCTGCACTGAGGCTGCACAGCGAGGGACTGCCAGGTGTTGGAGGGGAGGTAGCAGCACTTGCCCAGGTTTACTGCAGAACTACTCCACAAATACCTGTATGTGCCATTGCCTTTATAGCTTGGCTTTAGAATAAAAATAAAATACTTACCAGGGAGTAGAGAGGGATTTGGCTCCAAGTTCAGCTGAAGCCAGGTTCTGATTGTGGTGTGGAACATGTTATATGCCAAACACCGAGAGGAGCCTGGGATTTCAGGGATGTCAGGCAAAATCAGCAATGCCAACACCAAAACAGGCAGAAGCCTTAAATTGTCAGTGTCTGTAGCTTACATGTGAGGAAATGCCTATGGCCACAGTACCAAAGTGCCAGCAGGGCACTCACTGCTTACAAAAGACCTGCTTTTGGGGGCTTCATCATCATCCCCCAGGATCAGTCCCATCGCAGCTCCTGAAGGTATTGTCAGGCTGATGCCAGCAGATGCGAGCGCTGGGGAGATGTGGTGTGAACACAACCCCTGTGCTAAAAGATCTTCCCCCCCCCTTCCTTCTCTCTGTTTTCCTGCACTCCATTATGAGACTAAGAAAGTAAGAAAAGATTGTGTTTTAAAAGGCATGATAACTTCTGTTATCAAACCAAGGATATCTATTTAATATACAGGTGAAGGTTAAACATGCCACTAAGCAGGTAGGAACAGAGTCAGCCGTATGTGTTTGTTTTACTGCTTTTGGGCAGATAGGAAAGATTCTTTTAAGCTGACTGGTGAAATTCTGTTTTTTTTTTTTAAACCCTTCACTATATAGATTTTTTGTGTATTCTTGATGTGTCTTAGCATACATGGTGTCATACTCTTTTGTTCTCTAGGCATACACAGTAGGTGTATGCATGTGTGAATACACTTGTATACACACACATCTAAATATGAGTAACTATACACATAGGCAAATTCTAGCCAGGAGTTTGCAGCAGGTGATGTCTTTCCTATTGCTTTGGTATTTGTTGTTTGAAACTACTGAATGCTTGAGCCCAGTGCTTTGTTTGCTTTTCATTTCATGTGTTTTCTGTTTTTGATGTGATAAATCCCGAGTTTATCCAGGAGGAAGCAGTGACAGAGGGAAGTACATTGTGTGTCCTGCTGGTAGTCAGCACCCAGGCAGAACTGTTGTCAGAGCTGGTGGCCAGAGGTTGGGATCAGCTTGAAATATGAACAAATGGGATCAATCCTTGGAAAGAGGGCCCCAAAGGGCTTTGGGGAGGAATATTCCTAAGGAGATCCTGTCCTACCAGCTGCTGGCAATGCTAGTCAAGTGGGCCAGGGAGGCTGAACTCTTCCCTCGCTTGGACACGGAGATGGGGTGGGGACCACCTTATCAAGAGGTGACAGCGGACTTCTCCAGCCCTGTTTGCCCTCCAGGGAAATGCATCCCACCTGCCCCCAGCCTCGCTTCCCTACTCTGACTGCAGCACCGGCTGCTTGCTCACTCTGGCTTGTACCCTGCAGGCACCACCAACCTCTCTGCTCAGAGACAGGACACAGAGGGCCTGTCCTCACTCAGTTTTGCTCTTAAGTGGTGAATATTTCCATGTTGGGCTCTCAGGCACTCCATGCATTTCAGAGCTGGTGCTGCACTCGTGTGCTGTGACTCAGCGGGCCGCCCTAGCAGCAGCTAGATGGTCTGTCGGTCTCAGGACGTGACTCTCACAACACAGACGGGTGATGCTTAGTGACAGGCTTTCGCAGGAGGCAGTTCCTGTTTTACAGATGGCTAAACTGAGGCTCGGAGAGGCTGGAGAAACACCCCTGAAAAACACAGAGAGCACGTGGGTGAGCTGGGAAGCAAATCTTGTGCTAACCAAGAGGGACCTGCCCTCTGAAGAGCACTTCATCTGGAGACCTGCAACTTCAGCCAAGGACTGGGCATCGCTTCTGCTCCCACCTATTCCCCCTAGGCTCCCAGGACACGTTTCTGTTTGGCTGCTGGCATAGTCAGCTCTTACTGACATCACTTCATTATCCAAACTTTGTGGCCGCGTGGGCTGGAGCCCTGTGTGATGCAATCCCACAGCCATCATCTGCCAGGCCAGGGACACAGCCACACTGCGTCGGGCCAGCAAGGCCTGCAGGCCACCTCTCTTCTTCCCAGCAGAGGCCTCCAAGTGCTTCTGCGTGCTCAGAAAATGAGGCAACAGAAGGTAGTGGTGACAAAATACTGTCCTCTTCCATTTTTTCCTGAATGTCTTCCTCAAGGCATTCTTGTTTCTTCCACAGAGGACTGTTCACCGCTTGATCTCATATAAGCTTTGTGAGTTCAAGCCTCCTGCACTTTGCCACAGGAGGGATTTCTGGGGTGTTTCTATGAACTTGGTGCATGTGGATCCTTCCTAGAATTTAGTGCTGCTTTGCACATATGGTCAGGGTAGAATTAGAATTTAAAAGACTACCACCACCAATTTCCCTGAAAAAAAAAAGCCAAGAGAGGCCTTCAGCAGACATCCTGAGAGACAAACAGCAGGGTGAGCCCATGCAGTCCTGCTCCCAAGCAGCCTCTCCAGCACTGCTCAGCACACAAATCGTGGAAGCTTTCAGTACCTGCAGCTTCACGCCCAGCTCTGCACAGAGCCACCCCCTGCTCTCTGCTCCAAACCCGGTTGCTGTTGGAAACCCATCGTGTGCTGGGAGACACTGCAGGTGATGTGTCCAGATTCACCCTGATGCCAGGCAGCAGCTGTTCCCATACAGGAGACATTCATCACCCGTGAGGTGAAACCCGAATGCCAGCTGTGGGAAGCCTGCCCTGGCCCTGCTCTTCTCCCTCCTGCAGCAGTCTGCCTCTGCCTGCCCCTCGAGGGGGTAGCTCTTACTCCTAAATAATTCTCTGTTGTTGAGGGCAGCGTGTAGCTATCCTGTGGGTTGCATTCTTCCTGGCACCTAAGTTAAAAGTTCTTCCTCCTTCCTGATTACAGGGTAACCTGACAGGCCTCCTGTCAACGGAAATTAACAAATCTTTGTGACAGCCCTGTGACAGGCAGAGTGTTTTGTTAGCTGGATTACAGTTACGGGTACCAGCCCCAGATGAGTCCAAGTATCCGTTGTGCTGGTGGGAAGCATCTGTTGTGGCATGTCTGCAACAAGTGTCAATGGGAAGGGAGAACAACTGTACAAACAACTGCATTGCTCGCTCACGGATGTAGCCTGGAGCTGCTGGGCACTCCTAGGACCTGTCGCCTCATGCTCTCATGCTCTTGAGCTGCCTCCAAAACCTGCCAGCCCTTGAAGAAGGCCCCACCAGCTGGGACCCCTGCAGGCTCTCTGGTGACAAGCCAGCACCATTCCCCAGCCTGCTGCTGCTCCTGCTCCTGCCAGGAAGGAGGGGGCCTTTGCCCAGTGCAGGTCAGCAGACCTTTGGGGTCTGTAGGACGTGGATTTGGGGTACACCCCATTACCCTCCCCACGGCACCTCTGCTGGGGGAGAGAAGTTTCGCAGCTGAGATGAAGTAGGTATCCAGTTCAGCACCCAGCAAAGCACACAGCAGAGAGACAAACACTAATTTAAATGTGCTGACTCCTGCTCTGACTGCCAGACCACACTTTCTCTTGTAGCTCCTCTCCCTCGGAGGCAGCTGCTGGCGGTTTTTTAGGCATTCCTCTGAAGCGTCTCCATGGAAGAACTCTGCTGCTTCTGTTATCTCTGTAGCCCGTCATCAAGACGGCAATTGCCCTGTTGATAAAACACAGCCTCTGTTCACACCTTCTCCACAAATCACTTTTGACACACAGCACGCAGGCCCCACTCTGCAGAGGGGCATCCCCTCCTGCAGCCGCCACCTTGACGGAGCACTGCTGCTCCTGTGGCCAGCAGCACCATAAGGGGAGAGGCAGGGAGCTGAGAGAGGAAAAGTGAAGTAGCAACAATAATTATGATGTGGCACTACAGGAACAGTAACTATCCCATAGGACGGAGGGGATAGGTAACAAAAGAGCAGCATATAAACCCCCAGCTGTGGTGGGTTGACCCCTGCTGGCCCCCCAGCTGCTTGCTCTCTCCCCTCCAGTGGGAGGGGGGAGAATCAGAAGGGCAAAAGTGAGAAGCAGCTTGTGGGTTGAGATGAATACAGATCAACGAGGGAAGCAAAATCTCATGCACAAGTGAAGCAAAATAAAGAATTTTTTCACTTCCCACCAGGTGCTCAGCCATCCGCGGGGAAGCAGGGCCCAACATGCACAGCGGTTATTTGGGAAGACAAATGCCATAACCCTGAGTGCCCCCCTTCCTCCTGCATTCCCCCGGCATTCCTCTTCCCCTTTCACAGCCCAGCACGAGGTCCTGGGGCACAGACTGCCCCCTGGGCCAGCTGGGGTCCTCTGTCCTGGCTCTGCCCCCTGACAGCCTGCTCACGGGGACAGAGTGGGAAAAGGAGCTGCTCGTTGCTGTGCAGGCACTGCTAAGCAGCAGCTAAACTGTGTTATCAGCTCTGTTTTAGGCACAAACCTAGGACACAGCATGAAGAAAACTCACCCCGTGCCAGCCAGACCCAGCCCAAGAGCAAAGTGCTCGAGCTGACAGCGCTCAGGGAGGAGAGGCTGGTTAGGAGAGCAAGAGCCAAGGGCAAGGGGACTGTTTCTTTACTTGGCAAGGCCATGCTCCTTGGATCTTCCTCTTTCCAAGAAGAAATCAGCTCTGGCAGCCTTCTTGCACCTTGTGATGACTCTCCCAGCAGACCCAGCCCCTCCTTTTCCCTGTCACGTCCAGCAAGCTGAACACACCAAGGAACACAAAAACCAAGGGGTGCTTCGGCTGTTCATCGTGCTGGTGGCCCAGTTCCTCCCAGCTCTGGGTTGAGACCAGCGGCTGCCCTGCCCTGAGAGATGAGGGAAGCCTGAGGGTCAGCCCTTTAGCTTGTAGTGGCTCCAGTTAATCTCAGGGACACTGCCGGGAAAGTGGCTGCAGAGTCCCAGATTTAGGAAGTGGTTACAGTGTCCCTTCCCTCTGATCTCAAAGGCTGCTGGTGTAGAGTGATCAGAGCTGTCCTAAACCCAGAAATCTGCAGGGCTGGTGAGAATGTAAACAAAAAGCTGCTTGTTTAAAACACCCTTCTAAACTAAACAGTTTAAATCTAGGTTGTGTGCAACGAACAGCACACTACGGTAAATTTTCTAAGTTTATCAGAGGGAAATGTGCCTGTGGCAGAGCAAGGCCGGGTTTGTTTTTGTAAGCAGGCACCGCTCCCTGCCAGCCTGCCTCTTAGCTGTGCTCAGCTGCTGGGGGTTGCACAAGATCAGAAACTCTGCGAACCTGACCGAAACAGGCTGCGGTGCTTGCAGAGTGCATCTCTCCCCGTTGAATCATGAGGTGGTGGCTGTTTGGGGACAAAGAGCAGCCGGGCCAGCAGAGCCCCTGAGGTCATCGAAGCTGGCCACTTGTGTGTCACAGGCCACGGAGAGCTGTCTGTAAAACCTGGCATTGAACCCAGAGCCTGTGCATTGGGTGGGTGTGTGGCTGACACGTAACCTCCAGAAAACTCTACTGCTTTAGCTGGGTGACATCAAGAGAGAAAGAATTTGTCACTTCCACGCTTGCTATTACAAAATTCAGCCTGATTTCTAACTGGAGAGTATTTCTGGCTACAGTTATGTCATGTACTCATCCTGGTTGTTCATAACTAGCAAATACGAACCCTGGCATCTTGTTTGGATTCCACTTTGGATGACTGTGTTCTGCTTTACTACAGTTTCTGCTGGCTCCAGGGAAGCTGGTGACACTCAGCCTCTCGCTGCTGTGCCCTGCACGCTGGGGCTGAGCTGCCGAGCTGCTGGGAGGAGGTGTCAGAGCGGGCTCAGGGACTGAGCCCCTTGCCTTGTGTGACACAAAAAGCACCCCTGAGCGCTGCCTTGACCCCTAGGTGTGCAGGCAGCACAGTCAGTGCCATGATGCAGTATCCCAAGAGGCAGAAGGGTCGGGGGGTTGGCACAAACAGCCCCACTCATGCCAGAAACATGGTCTCCAGCAGGAAATGCTCTGCCTGACATGACTGTTATCCTTCCTCATGGACAGGCAGGACCACTGCCACACACTGTGGGGACCAGGACTGGTGCCTTTCTCTGTGTTTTTCCTGGGCAGATGGTTTGTACACGCTCAGCAAATCCCCTGCGCTTGAAAGGTGCTGATCCATCACATGCACATATGCAGCTGCTCAGCACCTCCACAACAAATCTGATGCTTCCAGAAGGCCTTGGTCCTGCAGCACGTTCACTGCGTGACGGGCAGACAATCATTGTGCTTTCTCCTCCCGATGCTTGCTGTGCAGGGCAGTGGGTGCTGTGTGCCTGCCGCAAATAACCCTTCTCTTCTCCCCACGTAAAGCAGACAGGCAGAAAAAGCACAGGTCTCTGGGGAAATGCAGAGTAAACTCACATAGAGGGATGGCTGTGGCTCCAACATAAGTCACCTATAGGTGCTTTAGGATCCCCTTGCACTGAGCGACATTAAATCAATACATGTGTATAGGCAGGGTCCTGCTGATGTCAACATCTGAGGCTTCAAAGCGTTAAATAATCACAGAAATGAACTTCCCTGTACAGTGAGTAATGTGCTGGAGTAAGGAGCTGTTTAGACCAGATAGCTGTGGCTGATGCTGGGGAAATATCCAAGGCCACTCAAGAGATACTCTGCCCTTGAAGCCTGTGGAGGAAGCAGGAAAAGGGATTTGTGCATAGCCTTGCATGAAGGGCACTGCAGTGATAACCCTGGGAGCGTGCTCCGGGAGCAGCACTGAGCCGGCGGCGTGTGAGCGGCAGTGCTGCAAGGAGCAGGTGTGGGCCCTGCCTTTGGCAGCGGGTCAGCTTTTTGCCATTAGCACCATATTGCTGAAATCTCTCCTTTCCTTTCCTGTATGCAGCCAGCCATGCCAGCAGCTGGGGACCCTTTCTTCATGTTGGGCTTCTGTGAGGCTGTGAGCAGTGCTGGGTCTGGGGCTGCCAGTGCCTGTGGCTTGCAACCTCATATCCAGAGCCCTGCCGCTTTATCTGCTACAGATAACCCTGTGCTTGAGCCAGCTGTCCCTGAGTTTTACTTTCTGCTCCATGCCGGGGAATTTCTGGTTGTTAATTTTTCAGAGGCATTCAGCACAGCTGACTAATGCAGCGAAGCAGTCTCAGACTGCCTGAGCTCAGAGGAAGTTACACATTTGGCATTCTAGAAAATGTATGCAAATAGCTTTTCCAAGGCGTTCTCATCACCATCCATGGTAAAAGCAATTAAACCTTCCTCGGAGTGACACTTCCATGCAAAAAACATTATACAGCACGTCGCCAAACCCAAGCACAGCCAAATAAATCATTGGAGGCAACAATTCCAGGCTCTGAACTGTTGTTCTCCAGATGAGGTATAAATCATTTGCAGCAGCCACAGCAGCAGCTGTTTTTAGCACTGGTAAAGGCCTCCTTAGCTTGGCTTCACCTTCCCTGCTCTCAGTCATGCTCACTCCTGCAACGACTTGAGGATGGGATATTTATAGAACGACAGAAGGAGTCCCACTGCAAACAGGAAAAAACAATCACGAAAGTAAATCATTACAGTTTCCTCAGAATAAAATGAATGTAGTAAAGGTGCAAACGCTCCTTTTGGGAAAAATAAAAGCACACAACACAAATGGCGCCAGGACCAACTGCAGGCAGCTGATCCCAGCACACATGTGGCAGGGTGGGCACGAGCACTGCTCAAGGTCTGCTGCAGGAGCCAGCAGCCTGCAAGAATGCGTGCACAACGCTACACGGGGTGTGCATGCTCACGGCTGTGCCTCTGCATGTGGGAAGATGCTGGAGAAACACCTAATAAAACAGACCCAATGTAAATGTTTCGCACTTCAATAGCAGAGTTTTACTGCGTTTACTCAGATTAAGCAGAGAGCGGGGCCCATCCCGAGAGTGACGAGAAATACAACCAAAACGGGACAGCAAAACCCAGCCTGTGGCTCAGCACAAGCTGCCCACGGCTCCTTGCTGAGAGGGGCAGTTCATCTGCAGAGGTCACGGTGCTGCTGGGGCCCAGCTGCTGCCCGGTCCCACTCTCTGCCCTGGCCGGCGTCAGGCCAAGGGGAGCAGGAATTCCCTTTGGGCAGCTCCCTCACCGTGCTGCAAACCCCAAAGCAGAGCCAAACCTTGCTAAGGTGTTAAGAGAAATGAAAGTCTGCACGTGTTCAAGAAACTCCTGTAAGCACTTTCCTTGTACATCAAAGGGTGGTGACTACAGAGGTGATGCCTGGCTGCTCAAGAGGTTCAGCTATTCGCCTTCCTAATTAAATACTTACTCCAATTAACCAAAATCCAAGCTGAGAGGAAGGCTAAAATTGCAGAAAGTGTTGATATTTTACTCCAGCAAAATATCTGAATATACTCACAAAATTAATTAGAATGTGGCTGTGTGGAAAAGAGTAAATGGAGGTTTCCAGAACTGAGCGGTTTCTGTAGGGGTCCCTGGTTAGTGTTTGGTGCTGGTCAGTGGTTGAGGAGAAGTGCTCAAAACCCCCTTGGTTTAGCTGTTGAAGGTGAGGGGTAAATTGTGCCACACAGCAGAGGAATTTATGTTCTGTATTAAAACACCCGATTCAATGGAGCTGGGGAAGGTTCTCATTCACCATGCAAATGTCTTCCCGGCTTGGGAATCCAATTAAGCAGTTGGCCTTCATGAGTTAATTTTGCGTTATGTAATTATGAGTTAATAGAAAGCAATTTCCTCTGAAATGCTCTTTTGTTCCTGGTTGTCCTTGTCCCCAGGTTTCTGGAGGCAGCCACGTTTCTGCACGGTGAAAGTCCTGGAGTCTTTTCCACTGCTGGCTTCAGTAAAGGCAGAATTTCATCCCACTGTCTTGCCTACACCGTTTGTTTTGAGACACAGCAATGTGTCTGAACTGTCCAAATGTTTGTTCCCTTTCTGTCCATGTCACCTCCCAGGAGCTAGAGGCTGGATCTCACCTGTACCTGCGCTGCCCTTGTGTCTGGCTTTGCAGACCTCCTGGACGAGGGAGAGAGCAGGGCTCTTCCACAGCACCCCCCAAAAAACATCTCCTATGGAGAATTTCCTGGCATCCCAGTCCTAGCCCCATGGTGCACTGATACGTCCTGTTTATTTGCTGACCCTCAAACAGTTTGGGCTGTTTCGGGGTATTTTATCTCAACTATTGTCATAGCTTTTTTGCCATGCACTTTGTCAAGTGATATTTCAAAATCTGGATAAGTTGCGCTCATGCTAAATTACGCAATACTTTTACTGTTGTCTGCTAAAGTTTCCTTCCTTGGGAAATTTTGGAAAGTACAGCCTGGCGTATTCCCCAGCCAAAATATTTAGATTTCAAAGGCATTTTATGTGTCTTTGGGTAAATCCACGTTGACAGGGAGAGATCACCAGCATTCAGAGATGAGCTGACTCGGGGGTAACAAAATCAGTTGGACCTCTGAAAAGTGCAATGACAAGCTGAATATTTTAGCCTCTTATCCTGATTACAGCGACCTTCCAAGTGAATGTGGAGCTCTGCAAAGCCATTCCTGTTGGCGGTACTTCCTTTTGGGAGGTATGACACATCTGTTGACTTTGGTAGAATGAGACATCCCTATGGTTAAGCATGTGCACGAGTGCTAGTAAGATCAGAGCCCTAATAGCCTTGTTAGAAAGTTCAGTGGGTGGCATAATCCAGGAGCTGGTCTACAGCACTCCTGCTTGCCAGGAGCACCTTGCAGTGTTCGGTGTTCTCCCATTTTAATAAACAAATATCTGCCTTTGGTTTCCTTTCTGTTACTGCCAACACACTGATGCTAGATAAAATAGCAACACACGTGGGTGGCAGTGGTCTGATGCTTAGCCTAAAGAGCCAGGGCCACTTAGGTGTGTTCTCATTACCAAATTAAGTACACACCCTGTTTTGTCTTTTGGAAAAGCTGCTGCATCAATAATTATGTCAATGATCTGGCAAAGAGCAAAAGATTCTGGATGAATATTTATTGCACACATGGTGTCTGTGGGTGTGCATTCCTGCATCCTCTCGGTCTTGTGTCTGCTCACAGCCAGCGATGACCCTGTGTTGGCTTTAAGTGGAGCTGCAGCAAGCCGGGTGTTGCAACTGGGCTTTTAGTAAAAGTAGAGGGAAGACACTTCTGTCACCCAGGGCGTGCAGATCTGAGAGCTGGTCAGCATACAG
The DNA here is from genome assembly GCF_964035555.1 of Netta rufina. Lineage (NCBI taxonomy): Eukaryota > Metazoa > Chordata > Aves > Anseriformes > Anatidae > Netta > Netta rufina. Next base: position 1,023,814 of record NC_140140.1, read on the forward strand.
TGCACCCAGCACCTTGGTCAGCCCAAGTGGCACAGCTCAGGTTCCCCCTCTGCTCACAGACTGACTGGCTGCAGAAACTCCAGGGAAAATCCCAGGCAGACTGAGCATTGCCAAGCAGCTGGACGTTATAAATGGAGACATTTTTCTAACCACAGGATTGAGTTTTTGTTCTGGAAAGTCTCTGCCATTTGGGCTGAAGGTGTCAGCAGCTACAGCGATGGTGACAAAGCCTGCTAAACACGAGGAGAGCTGCGACACCCTTGCTGCAATCTGTCCTGTGCAGAAGAGGCAGGGCAAAGATTATTGCTCAGATCAGTTATTCTCTCCACCAGAAGTTGGCAGCTGACAAGAATGGATGTGCTGTCAGGGCGGAGAAGCCCTTTGTTGAGCATTTCTAACCCCAAAATGAGGCAGAGGCCACCTGTCTGGTCACCAGTGGCCCTAGGGACCGGGAGGGACTGTGGGGCTGAGGTCTTGTGGTGATTCCTCAGCAGGGTTTGCTCACAGCACTGCACAGGGCGGCCCCTGCTGCTGCCTCTCACGGCCACCTCGGTGCCCCCATGTCTGTGTGCAGGATCTAGCCCGCCAGACGCCCAGCCCGGTCACGCCAGAATTTATCATGAGCGGGCAGAGAGCTTCCAGGTCGGTCTCCCACACACAGCACTTGTGCAATGCGCTGGTGCTGCTGTGCAAACGTGGCCCCAACGTTTCCAGACGGCGCCTGGTGCACCCATGTTCCTGCCCTCCCTCTGAGCCCTGTGCTTGCTTCCCCAAGCCATGGAAGGAGAGCCCCCCTCAGGGGGTCCAAAGGCCTTTGCATGGAGATATGCACCCAGGGTGCCCCTAGACCTTAGCACAGGTCTGGGTGCTGGCAGGACCTGTCCCTCTTTTCCTGTTGGTGGCCATGCACCAGCAGACAGCCCCTGCCTGCCAGGGCAAATCCAGAAGAAATCTGGACAATCCAGAAGGTTAACCTCCCCCCCCCCCCCCCCCCCTTCCATTTGGTCTTGTTGGCATGGGGATAAGGCAGGGGGAATGGTGTAGGCTGGTTGGAGCCATGGAGCTGGCATTTAGCTGGGGGGGCTTAACCAGAGGGGATGAGACAGCAGGCAAAAAAGGGGGAAAGTGGGGTGGGTGGGCTGGGGCGAGCTGGGCCCTGGAAGGCCGGGAGAGGGGAGAGCCCGAGCAGGGCATGGGGGCTCTGCTGCCCTTGCCCCTCTGTGCCAGTCCCTGTTGAGGCAGCTGGGCCTGGGAGCCAGTTTCTGGGTGGTTCCTCCAGCGGTGTCATTGCTAATTAAATACACTCTAAAGGTGAGATTATCGGTTGTGGTGATGTCTCACCTTTGACCACGTCTGCATCAGACAAATCAAAAGCCAGCCAAGGAATCTTTTTGGGTTTCCTTGCCCAAGGCGTGCTGTTAGGAGTTGGATAGGAGCTGCGCTAACAGAAGACCCAGCCAGCACCACGCGGTTCTGCTACAATATTTTGGGCTGCTACAAATTGTCAGGGCTCGGGGTTTAATTTCCCTCAATGAAGGTGGCGGTGCAGTGGAACACAACGAGTGCAAATTTCCCTGCTCCTGAAGTTATCACAGCTCACGCAGCCTCTCTAGGGACATCCCTGCTTACCTCCTCAGGCTCCCTTCTCTGGAGGACAGAGGATCCTCCTTTCTGGGCCTTGTTGCATTATGAACAAGAACACCTTACCTTTTAAAGAGAGATTTCCACTTTTCTGCTAATCCCCACTCAGTTTGACTTTATGTTCTTTTTTATCTCATCCCTCCTCAGTGAATCCATGTATCCAACACAAAGGTATTTCTCTCACACTGGTCTCACATGGGAACCATTCTCTTTATTTGCCTTTGCTGCACGGAGGCCGGGAGGGAGGCTGATCCTTCCCTGGGTTACCGTGATACACAGCCTCACCTGCAGTGCCCTTTATTCCAGCATCCATCCCCAAACTGGCCTGGGGGCCTGCTCCTGCCCTGAAGTCACAGTCAGGCTGCAAAGTCAGAAGTTTGGATTAAGCAATGCTTCACTTTCTGCCAGGGAGAGGCTAACAACCAGGCTGCGGAGGCAGTCAGGGACACAGTGGACATGCCCTGGCAGCGGCGGCTGGCCCCATCTCCCACCCCCAGCCCATCATTCTCGAGGAGCCTGCCCTGGATGTAGGCAGCCTGGCCCACACCCTGCTGTCCTCCCCTGCAGCCCGGCCTTGGCTTTTTTGGCTTTACCTGCTGGTAAAATGAGAAATTACCTCTGTCTCTGGTGCCCCAGCCCCAGTGTGAGCTGCACAGCTCCTGCAAGCACAAAGAAGCAAGAAACGCAGCGTGGCCTGAGCTGCAATGTGGGCTGTGCTGGGCCCTGGCAGCTCCTTCTGCTGCCTCCCTCCCCCGATGGGGATGGATGCTCTTCTTCCCCATTTTTTCATTTTCAGGCATCTCCGTGTCTCCTTCCAACTCCTCCCACACACAGCGGAGGAACTGCCCACAAACGTGCAAATCTACTTAATTACTCCCGAACCAGCTGCGCTGCCGCTTGCTGCGGGTGCTGATGGCTGCGCTGACCATGCCGACTTCGCCCCCTCTCCTCTGCCCATCTGTGCCCATCACCTGCCCGGCCTGCAGGCTCTGGATGCTCTGCATCCTGCAGTGGTGCGTGCATGGCACCTGGGGTGGTGGCAAACACACCCTTGTGTGTGGTGGGCTGAGGGGTTCAGCCCTTGCTTGCCCGCTGCTGGATGCCTTGGGTTTCATTGCTGGGTATTGTAGGGCCAGTTCTGGGTGTCCTAGGCCAGTGGTGAATGGCCTGGGACCATGCCCAGGTGTTCCAAGGCCACCTCTGGTGTCCTGAAGCCATCACTGAGCGTCCCAGTACCATGCCTGGGTGTCCTGGGGCCACCACAGGGTGTCCTGGGGCCACCACGTAGTGTCCCAAGACTATACCTGGGTGTCCTGGAGCCACCGCTGGGTGTTCCAAGACCACCTCTGGTGCCCTGGGGACATCAATGGATGCCCCAGGCCCATACCAGGGTGTCCTTGGCCATCACCGGGTGCCCCAGGACCATCACCAGATGTACTAAGGCCACCTCTGGTGTCCTGGGGCCATTATCGGGTATCCCAGGACCATACCCAAGTGTCCTAAGGCCATCACTGAGTGTCCCAAGGCCACCTCTGGTGTGTCAGGACCATCATTGGGTGCCACAGGACCATGCCTGGGTCTCTTGGGGCCACCACCAGCTGCTCCACGACCATACCCGGGTGTCCTGGGGCCATCACCGGCTGTTCCAAGGCCACTTTCGATGTCCGGGTACCATCACCGCGCATCCCGGGACCATCACCGCGTCCCCCGCCACCCCCTAACCCCACACCCCTGCCTCTCCACCCATCCCCTCCCATCCCTTCCCCACGCCCCCCGTGGCCGTGGGAGGAGCCCGGCTCTGCCCGGCGGGGGCGGGAGCGAGCAGCCGGGGCCGGCCCGCCCCGCCCCGGCTCATTCACGCGGCGGCGGCGGCGGCGGCTCGGAGCGGCCCCGGCAGCACGCTCCCGCCGGGCCTCGGCGCATGCGAGCGGGCCCGGGGCGGTGCCGGTGGCGGTGCCGGTGGCGGTGCCGGTGGCGGTGCCGGTAGCGGTGGCGGTGCGGCAGGGCTGCGGCAACATCGGCCATGCGGTGGCCCCGCGGCCCCCGCGGCGCCTGGCGGCTGCTGCCCCGGCGCTCGCTGCTGGCCGCGCTCTTCCTCTTCTCGCTCTCCTCCTCCTTCCTTTACTTCGTCTATGTGGCGCCGGGCATCGGTAAGCGGCGGGCCGCGGCGCCGCTCCGAGGGGAAACGCTGAGTAATGGGCCGGGGGGGCGGGCGGCCGCAGCATCGCCGGGGGGACGGAGAGGGGTGCGGGAGGGCGCGGTGCTGCCCGGCCGCTGCGCGGGGTGCTGGAGGTGGGGCGGGGGAAGTAGGGGAAAAAAGGGGGGGGATAAAAAAAAAAAAAAAAAAAGCGCGGGTTTGGGGTGGGGGGGGTCAGGGGGGTGGCCCCCTGGGGGTGTGCATGGGAGTGGGGTTTTGCTGTTGGTCGTGGGGCCGCCTGTGGGTGCTGAGCCGTACCGAGCCATACCGAGCCGTGCCGTGCTGTACTGAGCTGTGCCGAGCCGTGCTATAACCAAGCCGTACCTCCCCGCGGGCCCGCGAAGCACCGAGTTTGTTTTCGAAGAAGTGGAGTGTTGGCTGAGTGTTTGTGGTCTGAACTCTCCCTGGCGGAAATCCTACTCCTTTTTCTCTCTCTCTCTCTCTCTCTCTCTTTTTATTTTTTTTTGTTTTGTTGGTAAAGTAGAAAGATGAGAAGTGCGTGTTTTAAAAGGGGGGGGTGCTTGGTGGTGGTTGTCCTTACGGCGTGCTTCGAGGGTGGCCGTGTGCCCGAATGGCCAGCACCTAGGGCACCCGGTGCTCGTGGGACTGGGTGCCCATCTCCCATAGTGGCAGGAAGGCTTGTGACTTGCAAAGCAACTGTTGTCTTCGTGCTGTGTGTCGCGTTTCTGTAAGAAGCCAAGGCTCACAGGCAGCTTGGCCTTCAATCTAGCTATAGTACCCATTCTTTGGAAAGGATTGTGGTTTTGTTTTTTCAATAAAACTGAAAATCTCGCCAATGATAATTTCTCCTTGAAATGTCATTGGTATCGCTCATGCTGTCCCGAGCTCAGACATCCCAGGGAGACCCAAGTGTGCTCCTTGAAGTGACTTCTGCAGGTTTTTGTTTACAGATCCCATCCCATTGCTGCCTCTGGGCTTTGGGAGCCTTGTGCGGGGCAAAGCAGAGTGCTGCTGGTGCCCAAAGCCCTGCACATGGGGGCACGAGTCCTGTGGACAGCCCGTGTGAGGTTCTGGGTGCCCGTGCCCTACCTGGCGGGGTGGCCCAGGGCTTTACTGTCCCCGTGGGCTGACTGCTGAGCCCCTGGCCACTGTCCTGCATGTTTGCCTTGGGGTGGCCAAGAGCTCCCCAGCATCTGTTTGAGGACAGTTTTGTACCAGCTCTGCTGGCGGCGGCTTTGTCAGATGCGTCCCGTGGCCCTGTGCAGGGCAGGTGTGGGGAATGTCCCTTCAGAGAGCTGCGGTGCAGGGGTGAGCTGCTTTGGAAATAAACGACTGGTTTCCTTCTGGGGAAATGGCACTGCTCAGATGCTGGGCCCCCGGCAGAGCGTGGCTGCTGCTGGGGGCACAGCTTTGGGCCGGGACGAGGAGCAGCTCTGTGGTGTGCTCCTGGCCTGCTGCAGGGGCTGTGGCCAGGCTTCAAAGGGGGAGTTGCTGTATGGCATCAGCGGGAAACTTCTCTTGCAGGGATAGTTTTGCTCTTCCTCTAGAGTTGTGCTACATTGTCTCATTTGCTTTGCACTGCTGTGGGTGGCCAACAGTCACGCAGGAACCGGAGGTGCTGCAAAATGCAAATCCCTGTGTAAAAGCAGCTCATTGCCCAGGCCTTTTACCCACATGGACCACAGGTAGCACATCCACGTCCCAGCCCCTGCTCTCCTCTCTGAGGTGCTGGAAGAGGAAGCAAAGACGTGAAGATAGTCCCTGTCCCCACATGCCTGTGGATGTTAGCGATGTTCTGACTCATCTCCCCATCAGGTGACAGAAGATCTGGTTCCTTTTTTTTTTTTTTTTTTTTTTTTTCCACCACTTTCAGCCAAAAATGTTCCATCATGAAAACCCAGCCCAGTATTCCCATGGCGGCTGGGCTCATCATCCTGTCACTTGGAAGCAGTTTGTTTTTAGGCCAAAGAGGTAAGGAGAAAGTTGGAAGAAAAGTGAGTTTTCCTGGTAGGATGTGAGCAATGCTGCAGCCCTCACTAAACTGAGCAAACGGTGTGCAAAGGGGAAGTGCTCGACACGGTGTGAGGCCTCAGCCCCAAAACCATCCTTTGCAGGGCTTGCTGGCGAAGAGACTGCAGAGCAACTTGTGGCTCTTGGCTAAAACACAAGTGGAGGAGTGATTAATCCTATTCCTTGGTCATGTCTCAATTCAAAGAGAAAAATCCAAATGAACTGGACCTGAAGTTTAAGAATCTGTGTGTGTGACTTTGAACCAGTGTTAGAAGGCTTTAATCTGTTTGATGTCTAACAGTGATGAAAATGCACTGCTACAGCAAACCTTGGCCTGCAGAGGGTGACCCGCGTCCATTTGGCTGGTGAAGGCAACCTGCCCAAGGTGGCTGGGGGCCATCCTGAGGACCAGTGGCCACACGTGCTGTGTGGGGCACCCCTGTGCCCTGTCCCCAGTGTCTGGTGCAGGCCCTGGGTGGGGAGCGGGTGCCAATTTGATGGAAAATGCTTTGGAGCTGCTGAGGCTTGTTGTGTTCGAGCAGTTGTATCCCACTGCCAGGAAGAAACTGGGACAGTTGCACTTCTGGGTGCTGTCTCAGCATATTGGCATGGCGCACTTTACAGCTCCCTTGATGGGCTGGGAAGGCAAGAAAATGGCTCCTGGTGCCCGCAGGGAGAGCAGAGCCTGGCCCAGGTGCTGGGAACTGCTCAGGGTCACCTCCCCTCATCAAGCCCCACACAGTGCTGTCCTGTGCTCCAGGCCAGTGGCCTGCCCTCCATCTGCTCGGACTGTGCTGCTCATGATGGAAACGTGAGGAAGAATTTCGTGTTTAGTGCCAGCAAGGATGCAGGTGGGAGAGTTCAGCCTGCGTGGGCAGCAGCCATGCCTGGCACCTTCCATGAGCCCAGGGCCTTTGGTACTTCTGTTTGTGTTGTCCTTGGGGTAACCCCCTGCTTATGTTCTTAAACAACATTTCACCTACAAAACTGATATCTTCTTGCAGCCTCAAGTTCTTACAGAGCAATCTGACAATCAGCCAGCATCTCTTCCTTTGCGGCACTCAACTAAAATGCGTGGCCTCCTCTGAACTGCACCATAACAACCCATGTCCTCGGGCCTGGGCTTGTAAATCCACCTCGGAGAGCAGATCATCAGGCGCTGAGCCGCTCATGTGGATGCAGCAGGGTTCCCTTTTACTCCACGTTGTTCCCCAGCATCTGCTGGCTTTTGTTCCTGGTGCGGATGGAGTTATTATGTGGGTCTGTCTCATCGCTGCCATTGTGCGCTCCGTGAGGCGGCCGATTGTTCCGCTCCGCGCCGAGCTGCGTGGCGAGAGCCTGGCGGGGCCATTAAAGATGCAGCAGCTGAGGAGCTGCTGGTACACCTGTGCCTGTGTCCCATTGCCCCTGAGCTCCACACAAGCGGGTGCTGAGCTGTGCTTGTGAGGGCTGGAGCAGGCCCCTGGTGCTGCTGTCTCTGGTCCATCCGATGTGGGGGTCTGCTGAGCAGTGACCATGCTCTATGGGGCTTGGAGTCCAACAGGCCACTTGTTTTTTTGTTTGTTTGTTTGTTTGTTTTTTACGAGACAGAACTGAAAGCCTGTTCAGTCTCCTTGCTCACATTGAGGCTTTTATCACCCAGAGATGCTGGGGGCCTGCAGCCACCCCCAGAGGTGCCACAGGGATCATCCTGCCCAGAAAACTGCCCCGTGACCAGGCAGGACCTGGAGGCCATGGGGTGAGCGAGCTGCCTTGCAGGCATTGCACCTCCAGAAACTGCTGCTGGTTGACTGCCTCTTGAATTGAACAAGAGGGCTGCAGGTGTTTCAAGGGGCTGCGGTAAGAATCCCTGGCCGTCATGCCTTTGCACATCGTGGGGGTTCATGTGGCTTTCCTGGAGGTGTCTTTTCTTGTTGGCTTCACACTTTTGTAACAGGGACCAGGAAACCAGGGAAATTCCATCTTGCAGCTGGAAGTAGTAATACTTTTACAAGTTGCTTGTGCTGCGTGCTTCAGTTGCACCTTGATAACTCTCGCTTCACCAGCAGAAACTTGTCAAACTGTGCCCTTGGTCCTCTCTGTGGGTTGTTACCAGGTTCCTGGAAGGAGGAAGGTTCAAGGCCTCCCCTGGTGCTCAGGTACCTGCTTCTGTTTTTGTTTTTTATTTCTCTAGATGTTGGACCCTATTTTTTTTCTATATTTTTTAGAATTTTTTTTTTCTATATTTTTTAGGGTTAGACAGGGTAGACTCCTGTACAGGAGTTTTTCTTGTCTGAATCTGATGTGGGAAAATAACAGAATTTAAATTATTGGGTGAAAGATCATTACCTGTGTGAGAGAGCTGTAATTCACTCAAGCTTTACTTCCTCAAAACTTATCAGAAATTGCTTCAGACCTGTTGTAGAGTGCACAAGTCAGCAGCATTAGGCCTGGATTAAATCTGTGATGCAAGGGCTTGATTTATGATCGGTCAAAATGCTTTGAAACACCATTCCTTCATGCCGCGTTTCAGTGGCCAGCCGGGCAATGCTATGGAGACCAAAGGCACGGTGTTTTTGTGCGTCTCATCTACTGCTTTGATTCCTTGTAGAAATACCACGCTGCCGTGTGTGACCGATCCAAATCGGCTGTTCAGTGCATCCTCCTGGCAAGCTGCAATACGGGGTAGCTCCAGGTGTGGACATGGTGAAATATTTTGATACCACCAGCTTCTCTGAACCGTGGAGTTGCCCTCGGCAGGGAGAAGTGACAGCAGGTGGGTCCCCAGTGCTGGGCAGGTGGCTCTGCAGGGACAGCACTGCCCGGGGCCGAGACATCTGTGGCGGTGACACCAAGAGGTGACACGGGGATGGAGAGCTGCTTGTTTCGCCCGCTGTGCATTTTTCATGGGGATGCCAGCAGAAGGAGTTGTGGTCAGGCCCGATGGCTGGTGGAGGAAGAGGCAGGAGGGGTTTTGTTTCTCTTCACTCTTGGGTTTTTCCCGCAGCTCCAGCCAGGAGGCAGGGCCCTGTGGGTGCCGGAGGCTGGGTCTTGGTGTGGTGGCAGCTGTGGGATTGGGCTCTGCTCAGGTGAGGACAGGGCGCAGCTTTGCAGGCGGTGAGGTTTGTGCTGTGGCAGTTCCGTCTGTCACCTGCTAGGCCTTCCTTCTGCCTTGTGGTGGCTTACCGCAAACTTACCGGCAGTGCTGCCCTCGTTTACCTCCTTTCCCAACCCTAAAAGGTCTGTGCAGCAGCACTATACAGCCCAAAGAAGTAATGAGGCATTTCTTGGGGTGTTTCTCTGAGCTTTTTGCAGGCATCAGACTCGACAATGACTGAGGGGAGTGATAAATGCTGCTTGATACCAGGGCTTGAACTCTGTGTTTCCTGCCTTCAGTTTGAAGGAAGCTGGCAGCAGTGTAGGGAAATAGCCCCTGCTTCTGTCATGTCCAGGACAGAGCTTTCTGAACCGCACGTGTGACCAGGAGGCTGCTGCGACCTCAGCACTGCAGCTCAGGGCTCACAGGTCAAGGCTGGGAATTGCAGGGTTTCTCAGGAGGCAGGTGAATTACTGGCTTTTCTTTGCTGTTAAGCACCCATGACAGTGGGCCATGTCGTCTGTCAGGCACTTCTGGTTTGGGTTATTTTGTTGCTGGCTCACTCGGTGTTGCAAGCGCAGGGAGCATGCGAGTAGTTCACGTTTCAGCGACCTGTCTCTGTGAGCATGACTCGTGAAAGCCACAAAGCCTTCCAGGTTCATTCCTGCAAATTAATTGCATCAAAACTTAAGCGATAGGCAACAGACCAAACCTTACAGCAAAAACATCAGTGTTGCCAGCCCAGGTCTCCAGGATACCTGATCTTTTAAGGCTCGGGAAACTGTAGATGGCCATGGCTTCAGCAGGCCGCTGGCCTCCTCAGGGGGCTGCTGATGGCGATGAGGGCTGCGGCCCTGCTGCTTTGTTTCCGGAGCCCATGGTTTGTGATGGTTTGCCTCCTCCCTGGCTGGGCTCATTAACTGCATTAATTCAGGCAGCCTCTGCTCCGTCAGGGGGTGACGAACCCCCGGGGACAGCTGTAGGGACCGGAGCTGAGGAGCACGGGGAGCTGTGTGTGTCCCACTTGCCCCTGGTTGAATGCTCTCGGTCTTGGCTCATTTTAATGCGTGGAGTCTTTACATGATTAATTACACTGAAATTTCTGGGCAGCCTTGCAGGGGTGGATGCCACGACCTAAGGCTGGGGGGGATCAGGTCTGCAGAGCCCCTGCTATGGCAGTGCCAGGAGTCCAGAAGGAAAATTCTGTACAGTGAGGAAATCTTCCCCTCACCAGCTTTGTTTTTTAAGCAGCACTGTTACCATAAAACATGTTTACTTTGACAAAACCTTTGCTGGGTTATTTTAGTGAAGTTTATTTCCATGCTAGCTTTTCCTCCTTGTTTGACTTTGGGTTGTTCTGTTTTTCTCTGGCAGCATGGCGAGCATCAGTGCATTAGTGTGCTTAGTGTATATTTTAAGGCTTTTTCGCACCTGTTCTTAAAAAAAAATAAAAAATAAAAAATTCTTTGAGCTCTGTTTGCAGATGTGTTTTATGGAGAATGTTAAATCACGGTTGTTAAATCTTAGCACTTCTGAAAATGCCAGGGCTCTTAGTATCGCTTCAGAGCCGCTATTATTTTGAAAGGAAAGGTAGACCAAAAATCTGGAGGGTGATGTAAGTGCCTGGCAGGAGAATGTCTCCCTCCAGCCATCCTAATCTGCTGCCTGGCCTGGTCCCAGGGGCAGCGCAAGGACAGCACATGTAGCTGCGGCCTGGCCAGCAAGCAGCCTTGTGGGCGCAGGGCACGGTGTGTGGCGCGGCGGGGAGAGAAACACTGTCCTGTGTTCGCTCACAGAAAAGGAATTTTCTAGGGCTTTCTGGTTTTGTGTAAACCTATAGTGAATGAGTGAGCTGCAGCAGGTGGGCTGGGGAGTCTTGTTGTGTTTTGTAGTGACTGTGGGTGTTTTGTAAGAAGTCAATGCTGTGGCACACCTGACGCGGCGCTCCGGTTTTCCAAGGTGTGTAAATAGTACTGCAGCTGCACAAGGGCCTGGGCTTGAGCCCCAACATGGAAACCCCAGGTACACAGGGAGATCAGTGGCTGCTTTGAATGGATTTCAGCTGGAAGTGTGTGGCTGAGCAGGGATATGGCTGCATGGTGACAAATCCCTGCTCGGTGAGGCCAGTGTGCTTCCCGTGCCAGTGCTGTGTGCTGGGCTGTGCCTACAGAGTTGTCCTCTCCCTCTGCCTTTCTGGTCCGAGATGTAAAGATTGGGAAGTATTTCTGCATGGAGGGTGTCTCTGTGCGTTTGAAAATGGGAGAAAGTAAATAGAGTGTGGGGAGGAGAAAAATCCTTTGCTCAGCTGTTGGGATGAGGTGTGTGTGGTGTTAGTCAGCCAGGGCTTGTTTACATACCAAGCAATTTCATGGCAAACTACCTGATTAGTTGTACTTGAGTGCTATCCCCTTATAAATGATCAGAAGGACCTCTCGAATCCTGGCGCTGCACTACCCACCTCCTTTGCTTTACAGAGGCTGAGCACCAAGCTGCATCAAAGTGATAAATACACCAATGTGCTGCCACAGCCCTCCTGGTAAGGAGTGGGTGGGTTGGCTGCAAATGGGGCAGGTGGCTCGCAGAGGGCTGTGCTGGGACATCTGAGCTGGGAGAGCACACGCTGCTACTGTACAGTGCCTCTTCCCAGCAGTGGGGGCTTTTACACGAGGATTTTGGATGGGAAGTGATGAAGACAGCTGCACAGATGCTAAATGTTGGCAAGGTACCTCTGGCCTCTTTAAAAAAAATAAATAAATAATGAAATAAATAAATCCATGAAGCGTGCAGAATAAAACAGGAAATGAAAGACTGCAGTGCAGCAGGTAGGCGGGCTCCCACTGATGGCTTTTCCTTGCCTACCCAGTGGGAGCAGGGGAGCATTTCAGTACCACCCCTGCGCTCCGTGCCCTTGGTGGCACTGGGGCAGTGCCAGGCATGAGCTGTGCAATGCAACATGGGGTGCTGGTGGGCTCGTTGGCAGACAGCTGATTGATGCACAGCCCACAGGGAGATAAGATGGCTAAATGGCTGCATGTCAGGGCAGGAAAACCCTAAACCAAAGCGTCGGCTAGTGTGGGCCATGCCCGAGACTTCCTGTGTTTGCTCTACTCCAGCTGGGACTGCAGCAATCTCGGGGGCAGATCATTCCCATTAGGTTCCTCTCCGTAAATGCTCGTTGTGATAGAGCTGGGGGGATGAGCAGGGGGTGGCCCCCTGCCCCAGCAGCACGTGTAGGTAGCAGCAGCCACTGGCCCGACCGCAGCCCACTTTTAGGGTAGTGTGAAGTGCTCTGACACACGCAGCTCCGTCTCTTATTCTGCAGTCATATTTTTTCCCCTCAGTGTTTTTCCAACTCATGTCTTGCTGCCAGCATCCATATTAATAATGCATGACTTTTTTTTTTTATGGTGCTTCCTTCCCAGTGTCCCTTTCAGCTGCTGAGTCAGAGAAGATTGTTATAGCAGCAGCCTCTGAAGCAGTGAAATGCCCCTGCAATGCTCAACTGCTGTCATTTATCATGCACGGTTACTCTGCGGGCAGCCCTTTCCCTTTCTTGACTCTGGTTGAGGATACAGATGCCAAAAGGATGATTTCTGTTGCACCAGCTGGTAACTGGCGAGCCCTGTGCACCTGGGAGCAGATTTTTTCCGCTGAGCCTTCCTTTGTAGTATTTGATTAAAGGAAATATCTCCTAGATTTGCTGCATTTTCTGTTTTAGAAATCCTGTGAAGTTTATTTTTCCAACTTGCTTGAGAACATGCTTTGGGATTGTGCCTAAAACCGTTTTTCTTTTTTTTTGTGTTTTTTTTCCCCCCTTCTTCACAAATTCTGAAACCTATTTTCTTCTCCTCCTTGCATTCCCCCAAGACCCGTGCCTGGGCTTTTTAAGGTAACAGAGATGACAGCAGCCCCACGATGCTCTAGCAGTGGTGAATTAACCAGCAGCCTGACAGTGGCCACTGGAGCCTGCTGGCTGCTGCAGGGGGCTCAGGAGCCACTCATGCAGCTGGCAGTGGGGATTTGCAGGGTTTGGCCCTGGTGCAGCCTCTTCCCCGCTGCATGCCACGTGTCCCACGTCCCTGTGTGGGACCACGGAGAGAAACAGCAGCAGTACCTCTTCTCACGGTGCTGGTCTTCTGAAGGCTCAAATAAATGTGCTGTATTCGTGGGAGCAGAGCTCCCATAACCCACATCCTAGCATGACATTTTTGCCCTGCGGTGGCTGTGGTCAGGGTCAATGACTTCTCCTGACAGGCAGTGCTGGGGTTTCGGGGCTTTGCTGGCTGTGAGGTGCTCCCAGTGAGCTGGGAAGTGCTCCCAGCAGGGCTGGTACAGACTCCATTACAGGGGGAAGCTTTGCAAAAGGAGCCTGTGAATTTCTGAGCCTCGAATCCATGCGGAGGTGCTGGAGCAGCAGGGACAGGTGCCGTGCCTCTGCTGCTCCCGTGCTCTGTGCTCACCCAGCAGTGGAGCAAAACGCTGCCCGCCACTGGAGAGACAAGCCACTGGCTTCTCGGCTAACAAGATTTAGGTGGATTATGCTACGTATTTAATCAAGGGCTAAGCTCATTGCCTTATTTGAAATGGATCAAAGCCCTTGAACATGCCACTCTGGAGCCCAGCTCTTGAGCAAGAACATCACTTGGGTTTGGGTCGGGCAGAGGGGCTCCTGGTGGCACTGCAGGCACACATCAAGAGCTGTGCTGGTCAAACACGAGACCAGACAGGAAGAGTTCGCAGTGGTGGGGCTGCCGGGGCACATCGGTGATGCTGTAATTCAGCATCCTGGAGAACTTTCTCCCTCAAAGTCTTCCTTCTCTCACTGAAACTGTTTCCCCATACACAAAGCTGTGTGCCTGCAGGTATGGAAGACACCCTGGCTGCTAGCAGTCAGGCTTCCACCTTCTACACCAGCAGCTGATATTTGTGAGCTTTCCACATCTGCAGCAGATGAGATTCTCCAGGGCTTTCACAGGAAGCCTCACCAAACCCATGTGCTATCAGCTGCAGACACCACTGGCTGAGAGCGTTGGAGCCCACAAGGGTCTGTGCTTGCCACTAGAGCTGTCTCCCCCTGTCCTGCTGCCCCGCGGAGGTGCCATGTTGGACGTGAGGCTAGCACCCAGCCTGTCGTGCAGCGTTTATCCCTGTGCACGCTTAGGAGGGTAGAAAGGTTGCTATAAACAGGTATAGAGGCATGTTTAAAGTGATTTTCATCCTTGGCTGAGAGCTCTTGCACTTGCCAGGGTCTTTCTGAAGCAGCAGGGGAGGGTGCACGTGTCCCTTTCTGCAGGGTTAACTCTCTGCTGTTGTCACCAGAGGCACGTCAGTGCTTCGCCGTGCCTGTGTGTGCCATCGGTGTGCTGCGAGCACTCCCTTCACCATGGTGAGAGCTGTCCCAGCTTAGTTGAGCAAGTTATTTAGGATGCACCAGCTATTCAGACCACCTTCCATCTTATTTTTTTTCTTTTTTTTAAAAAAAAGCTATTCTGGTAACCTCCTTTCCCCTCACTGCTGCTGTGCAGAAGGGAGCAGCTGTGGGTGCCCGGCTCCCCAGCTCTGTGCGTGTGGCTGTCGGCACAGCCTGCAAGGTGGAAAAAGGGTCAGTGCAGAGGTAAACAAATAGCTGGGCTGGAGGAAGGAGATAATGCTCCATTCTGCTTTGAGGTGAACCGACCTGCGCAATTATAATGTGGAAGCAGGTGCCTGCGCTCCCCGCTTTTCCTGCAGCCTGTTGCATATCCTCCTGCCCTAACTTGTGTCTGTTACTCTGGGCAAGTGCAGGTCAGGCACCCTTTTGTGTTTCAAGCACTCAGCAGGCTTGTGGCTATCAAGTCAGCCTGTCAGCACCTGCTTTCCAGTTTCTTGTGTTGTGTCAAATGGTTTTCAGCGTTTTTAGCCTCCAGCATGGGGTATCTGCTGACACCTGGCCCCGTTGGGCAGCCCCAGGATGGCTCCTTCACAGCACCGAGCTCAGCAGGGCTGCAGAGGGAGCGCACGATGCAGGAGTGTGCTGGGGCGGCTGCCCTGTGCTGTGCTTCAGCTGCTCTGCTGTCACCTGGTTAAAAAAGCCAAAATGTGAGTTGGCATGGTAATGGGCTTGTTCACTGTTGGGCTAGAGCAAGCTGATAGTGAGGCACGGCCTCCTCAAGTGGTGCTGACACTAAACCCCCAGCTGCTACCTCCTGCCCCACACTGGGAGCTGTGGCACTGGGTGTCCTCGTGTCCCCAGGGCTCTGCTGAGGGCACAGAGGGCTCCTGGAGGCATTGGGGCTCCTTGGGTGCTCGTGGCCTTCAGTGGGCAGTGGGGGCACTGTGTCCCCACCTGGCTCAGGAGCAGGTTGAAAAAAAAAACAATCAAATTGCAGGAGGAGGAGGATGACGGTGAAGGGAAACGTGGCATTTGTAGTGCTGTGTTTGCAAAGTGCTTGCAAGGGCTTGTCTGTGGAGGAAGGGATGAGAGGAGGATGACTGTGTTTAGCTGTAATACGTTGGAGGAGCGAACCTGACCTGGGCAAATCGGATAAGTTGAGTGGATAAATCAGTGTAATCTAAAATCTTGTTATCTGCCATGGAGGGAAGGGCTGCTGCCTCGGCCAGGAGGGAGGGGTACTGCAGCACTGTGGGCAGGTGCATGGCAGGATCCCCCAGGTTACCTTCCTGTGCTGTGCTGCAAGCTGAAGCCTTTGACCGCAGCACACACCGCTGCTGGCAGTGCCGAGGAGGAGTGTGAGTGGGATGTGAGCAGGGCCACACACTGCATGCTGCCATTTCTGACCCCAAATCCCCAGGGGCTACAGGATCTCTCCCTGTCTCTGCTCAGCACCCCGACAGCTCACAGGGTAGGCTTTGAAGGAGGCCCCAGACCCCCCGAGGGGTGACCCCCATGCCCTGGGGGCAGAGCGCAGAGCCCGCACCGGTGCTGCCAGCCCTCGTGCCCACTGCCCAGAGAAGCTTCTTGCAGCTGCCTTGGTTATAATCTGCTCCGGGCATTGAACGTGGGGATGTGCCCACCTGTTATAAATTAATTTCCCTGCTCGTCTGCCAAGTGCCTTTTCTGTATCCAGAGCTGCTTGTGCAATAGGCAGGATGATGCAGCAGGGTGTGCAGCCGGCCACAGGGGCTGTGCCTGCGCGGGAGGGCTGCTCGCCCCTCCGAGCACCGTCTGCACTCCCTGGTGTGTTTATCTTTTCCAGGGAAGCATCTGACTCCCAACTTGTTTGCCAAGCTTGCGTTTTGGGTGCAGTCAGTCTGGAACTAATTTTTTTGTTGTTGTTGCTGCTCTGTTTCTCATATCAGCTAACGAGCGTTCAGATCCCTGGGTAAACAGGCAAGTCACTTGCAGAAATGCCTGCTGCCATGTACAACATCTTAAAGAAGCCTCTGTGGGGCAAGAGGGAGTTTGTGCTACCCCCAGTGTGCACCTTCAGCTGCTTGTATTTCCCCAGGGCTGTGGGGCAGGGGTGATGTGCAGAGCTGTAACCTGCTAGTCCCTGCCAATTGAGGATAGTCCCTGCTAATTTAGCAGCCACCGGGCAATGAGGAGTGGCCATGGGGCAGGGCAGCATCGCCGGGCTGCCTGGAGCTGACGTGCAGCCTGCGCCCTGGGCTGGATTTGTTTCCTGTTGGTATAAAACAGCAACCCTGGTAGGTTGGGAGCCTGGCACCTGCAGGTTGGGATTTTGCAGGTGGGTGATATTGCCATTGCCTCCTTGCTAGATCCTGAACTGGGCCCTCTTATCCCTCGCCGAGCTTACTCATTGCACAGCCTCGCTGCTGCTTATCTGGGATTAATGCGTAACTTAATTACAGAGCGTTACTCACAACCCAGGGAGCCCGGTGTCTATGGTGAAGGGTGGTACTGAGCTGGATTCTGAAGCCAGGGCGCTCTATTCCCACCCTTACTGCGATAAGGTCTGGGGGTTCCTCGGGACGCTGCCAGCGTGGCTGGGCAGCATTGCTGCTGGTGTGCTCTGTCTGCTCCCAGGAGGGGAGGCAGCAGCCAGCACAGTGCTTTGGGCAAGATCCGGGGGCAGCCCATGAGCAGTCTCCTTACCCTGGCACGTCCGGCAGGCGTCTTATCACGGGGCAAGGGCACGGAGGTTGTCCTTCGTTCCCTCCTGCTCGGGACACCCCAAACCAGCTCTCTTTGCCCTGCTACCTACTTTGCTGCTGACTCCCAGGAAGACACCACAGGCTGTGATGTGACATGAGGTGTTAAATAAGTTAATCAAGAGCAGGATGAATGATCTGCAGTGAGGTCATTCTCTGGTAATGGAATTGGTTAATTTATTTACAGCAGCTGGGTTAGCATTTTGCTTGCCAGGTGGAAGAAAACAATTTCAAACATGTCAGGTATTCCAAGGCTACATCGTTCACGATAAGCTAATAAGTGTCTTAGGCCATTGGTGTTCTTACAAAACCACGGGGGTAGTGGACTGGATGCTGGAACCTCAAAGTTGCATCCTCTCTCTGACAGCTTTTTTTGTCCCACAGAAGTGCAGCAGCTGTACTCGCTTTGTTAGTGCTGTGGTCTTTAATTGTCACAGACAAGAACAACTCGGAAATGTCGCTGCGGAGGACAAGCTGCTGCAGCTCTTGATGGTGTTGAACTGTGGAAGGAGCCTTCTTGGCCGGGAGCTCTGAGCTGTTGCCTTCTTAGATCTCGGATGGCAATAAGCCCATGTGGTTCCAGAGTTTCAGTCTAGGGAATTTTTTAGGAGTTGGGAGGACTGACAGGCACACTGGGCTGATGTGTGGTGTGGGGGTGTGGCTGAGTGCTCCTTCCTCATATGCTGAAACTGCTGTTCTCCTTTTATCTGGCCTTGGGTAGTGAAGAAGCCACAAAGGGGATGCTCTTGGGATATTGCTGCAAGTGGATCTCGTTAGCTGCAGTCTGCACAGTGAGAATCATGCTTACTGCAAGGTCCCTCTTGTACTTCTCAGGCTGGAGCAGTTGTACAACCCTGTTTGCACTAGCAGGCACCGAGTGCAGCACTGCAGTTTGTGCTGCTGTGGGGTCTGGGCTTTTTCAGCCCCAGTGTGGAGCCAGAACATCCATGGTCATGTCAGAAATGAGCCTGGGGCTTCTCTGGGCAGGATGTTGCTGTGCTGAGGAAAGCAGCAGCAGAGCAGGGTATGGCATGGTACAGGATGAGCGCCCGGCCCCACTCTGCACCTGCAGCAGGACGCTCCGTGTGTGCAGGCAGCAAGGAATGGGTCCCATGGGGTGTGGACATCGTGGGTGAGCGAGGCAGGGAGCAAAGCTCCCCCTGCACAAGGCTTTTTTTGGAAGCAAAAAAGCCTTAAATAAGAGCTGGACCATTCTTTAGCCATAAATGTCAGTGTGAAGCATGCCCTGGGTCTTGAAGAACTGAAGGAAGGATGAATGCAGTGCTGGGTGCTACAACCACACATCTTGCACTTGTGTTTATGTGTGACAGCTGGGAGGCAGTTTGATTTCATGCGTGGTAACTCACGTAGTCCAACCTAGCTGAAGAGGCAAGCCAGTGACCAGAAGCAAAGTTTTGGCCCCATACTTGGAACAACCCCGTTGCAGCAAAAGTGAGGCTGGGCATGTGATGAGCCTTTTTGTTCAGCTGTGCTGAGCTTGTGAAACATGGTTGGAAAATCAGGTCTTGGTCTGTTCCTCTGGAACATCCTAAACAGCTGTCAGATTCTCCTCTAGTTCACAGAAGTCGAGATGCTAGAACTTCAGTGGCGATTATACCGCGTGGACCGAGTTGCTAAGTCTGTGGCTCTGTTTAATTGTTTTTATCTTGACACTCTGGATAATCCCCAGTGGGTGTAGGTAATCTCCTAATTTCACAGATTAACAAATGAGTGATTTCAAAATTTACCTGTGTAAGTGGTGCGTGGTTATACAGAAATCTTAAATCCAAACCCAGCCTAGCCTGCCTTTGTGACCTGGCTATGTGCTAGGTGGCTGAAGAACAGCATAGATTAGAACTCTCAATTTAATGCATTTCCTGGGAAGAAGCACCACAGACAGCCTTCTTCCTGCCTGTCTTAAGGTTTCTTGCTCAATATGTGTGATGTCCTGACCAGGGATTTCCTCCCTCCTGCAGCTGCATGGATTCCCGTGGCCAGGAAGCGAAGGAGGAGAGGGCTGGTGGCAGGCGGCTGTGTGCCTCCTGCCTCGGGCAGCGCTGGGCTGCATCTTGCTGCTCTGCCTCCCTTGGCTCACCCAGGTTTGCTTGTTTTTTTTCGGTTTTCTCACTGAAGCTCTTCCTCTGTTTCCTCATCCTGATCCTACATGAGCAGCGGGATTCCTGCTGCTTAGAGCTGGTGCCTGGGACACAGGAATTGCCACCGCTTTGTCTCCCGAAGGGCAAGGCACAAAAGCCAAGCTGTCCGTGTTTGCTGTCCGGGGTCAGCAGCGGTGTGCGAGTGCTGCCAGCTGAAGAGGGCAGCAACCATTTAATTCTGCTTGCTGAAGGGCCTTTTATTGTGTGCTTTACTGCGCAGTGCCCATGAGAGCAGGCCGAGCACTGTGCTTTTGTGCTTTGCGTGCCCAGAAATCTGCTGGCAGCCCTCGCTTTCCTGCTCCTTGGCAGTGGCTGTGCTCACCCTGGCGGGGAGGGCAGCCTGGCCGTGAAGGGGCAGGGATGGTGACCAAACAGGAGATGCAGTCCTGTGCAATTGCATCTCCTGAGCTGCAATTAAAGTAGGAGAGCCCCAGTCTCACTAGGAAGGGTAATATTTAACTCGGGCAAGCACTTGTCGTGCTCTACGTGCTGGCCTGTGTGCGTCACTGCGCCCAGCCGGGCGCTGGGTGCTCAGTGGTGGACACAGAGCTCACCCAGGTGGGTGCTGCAGGGCTGGGGGTGCTCAGGCTTCCCCCGGGCTTCCAAATTGTTGCACGTGGTTGGGGCGCTCCTTCTGCTCTGCCTGTCCTGCAGTCAGTGCAGTGGTGCTCAGAGGAAGTTGCACAACCCCCAGGCAGCGGTGGGACTGCTGAGACGGGCACTGATAGCAGTGCTCTCCAGACACGATAAAGAACTCAGGAACTATTCGGGTAACCAGATTTCCACCCACCCCCTGCTGAAACATTCACAGCTTTTTTTTTTTTTCCTTCCCATTTTCAGGTGCAGATTCCCAATAGTCAGGGCATGAACATCACTGCAGTCTCTGATCCTCCCCCCTTGCCGGGTGCACGTGCAGGCTGAGTTTGGGAGTGGGAGCTTGGTAATTACCAACTCAGTGCTGCAGCACTGCTAATTCTTAGGCCACTTAATGTATCAAATTATTCCTTCCTGTGCTATTTATAGGCAAAGGGCTAAGTAACAGTGTTGGCATTAGTATTAAATTCTCTAAACCTAATTGTAACCTCTTATTTAATTGTTCTGGCACTCTGTGCAGCAGGGGAATACGGTACCGCTGAACGCGTGAGACTAATGGAGCCAGAGGTCTCCTGGCATACCAGCAGTGGGACGCTGTGCTGCTACTCTCCCTCATCACCTTGCTTACACATTCAGGCTGTCCTAACTGTCTATATTTTCCTTGTAGGGTTAGTGTTGGGTGAGGGTGAGTAAAACCCTTTGTGCTGCTAATGCTGAATACCGTGCTGGAGATCTGCTGGAAGAGCACCGCAAGAGGCTTGGTGCAGAGGTGCTGTGCAGTGAGGGCCAGCACCGCTCTCACTGGTGCTGCCCCACACATCTCCAGCGTGCAAAAATCCCACAAGTTCAGTGTTTCACGCTCCCTCCAAGTGCCTGATGAAGCTGCATGTTGGTTTAGGATTTATTGGTTTGTTATTCCAACTCCTGCTCCTAGGGCAGGGCAGGGGCTGGGGCAGGCCGCACGCTGTGCCCCAGCATCACTTTGGTGTGTCCGGAGGAAAAGGCCACGGTGAAGCCCTGAGCATCCCCTCAGTGCTTCTGCATCCAGACAGATGGCCTGGGAAAGCCCTGAATGGGACAGAAAGACCTAAATCTCCATGCAGAGGAAGACGCGGTCCTTCCTCCGGAAAGCCTGGCTGCTGTGTGGGGCGCTGATAATGCTGGCAGGGCAGGGCTGCTGCCACCCACCCGGCCTCTCCTCCAGGGACACCCCGATGTCCCTGTGCTGGGGATCATCCTTCTGTATCCTGCTGGGGTCATGAGCAGGATGCGGCGGGTCTGAGCCCCTCTGGTGTGGGCAGCCGGCATGAGTCGTGCTCAGAGCTCTCCCAAAGTGGAAATCACTCTGCTGCCTCTTCTCGTACATATCATGTCTGTGAAATTAATCTTCCATGAGAGAGTCAGCTGTTTCTTAATTAGAAGTGCTCTGAAAATACTAGCTGAGAAATGATTACAGGAAGCTTTCAGTGCTCATTTATGTAATTGGACTTCACCTCCCCACCTCAAGCTGCTGCCCGTGCCCGGACTTTGATGAGTGCTGGTTCTCCCACCGCCTTGCTCGTGCGGGTGCTGGGGTGTGCATCTAAGGGTGCACATCTCAGGGTGCTGCGGGGAGCCCCACTATTGCTGCTGGGCAGCCGGAGGCTTGGCACTGTGCTTACAGAACCATAGCACGGCTCCCATGTGCTTAAATCCCAGCAGGGCCAACTTGTCCCTTAAACCAGAGGGAATAATCTGACTGTGGTCATTTGGGCGGACAGATTTTTAAATTTTGCTCATTTTCCATGTGGATAATGAGTGTCTGCTGGAAATTCCTCTGAAAAGAGGCATCTCCCCCTGCTGACAAAGGCTAAAATCCCTCTCCTGTCCTTGTGCTGCCGCTTGGCTGCCGTGGCCAGGCTGTTATCACTCCACAGATGTGCTCTCAAATGCCGTGTGGTCAGACAGAAGAAAGGCAGAAGGCTAATGTAATTTTCTAGACCATCCTACGTGATTAGATGAGCCCTATCTCGCAACACAGAGAATTGTTTTCTGGCTGAACCCCAGCTCAGCCAGTGTGAGCCGCACGTGCACGGTGCTGCTCCAACCCGGGGCCCCGTGTCACTGCCACGCCACCGCCGTGGCCCTGACCTCTGGGGGCAGCTGGGTTGTGCTTAATGCAATTACAGGCTGGCCCCTCTGCTCATCAGAAACCCAGGAAACTGAAGAGTGAGCTGGGGTCTGGCACAGCCCATGTAGGCTCAGGCACAGCCCTGGCAGCTGCACTGAGCAGATATAGGGAGTGAAATGTTTTAAATAATGCATTTTAAATCTAATTTCCTGGGATACTAGGGATGTGTGATGGTGCTGGGTCACGGCAGGGGAGCACAGCTTTGGCTGTGGCAGCACGGACACAGGGCTCTGTGCTTGGGGCACTGGTGGCATGGCACCGCCGCAGCCAGGTACCTCTGTGACCCTTCGAGTAAAGGGGTTAATGTGGGAAAAGGCAGTGCTGCCTAAAACAAAGCTGCTCTTGTTTTTGCTCGAGCTCCCCTGGGGATGGTAACGGCTGTGACAGTCTGTTAAGGATTCCCACTGCAATTTCATCAAAGTGGAAATGAGCAAGTCATGTCATGCGCCTCTTGCGAGGCCGTGCTTCATCTGCCCTCTTAGAGAGCAGGCAAACAAACGTCGCATTGAGTGCTGGACAGACCTCCCTGTTCCTGAAATTAAGCAGGGATTGGATGCTGATTTGTGTCTCTTTCATTCTTTCATGCTTCACCAAATCTGATTCTGCTTTACCCAGCGAGTAGAAGGCATAATGAGGTAGAAAGCTAAATTACTTGTTCAGTATCAGCAAGTCGTGCCTCGCTGCTGACTCAAAGCCCGGGCGAGCTAGAAGAGGGAGCCTGCTGGGGCCCCTGCTCGCCCTTATCGCAGCCCGGTCCTGGTAAACATCTCCAGCAGTTCTGGCTCCCCTCTGGCTGCTCTGTGCAAAGAGAAGAGCTGTGCCCTGTCCCATGATCTGCTTTTTGGGCGGTTGGAAAGGGCAGTGGGCAGACGTTAATCCTGGTTGCTTTATGATGGGCAAGGTGGGGCCATGCCCTACCTCTCCTTGCTCCGCTGTGCTCTGGGCACGCAGCTTCTGCCTCGTGCTGGTCCGTGCTGCCTCCTGGTAGAGCCTCCTGAGACTTTGCTGTGTCTTTGTGTGGATGGTGACTCTTAGGGCAAGGTGCTGCAAACGTGTCCTTAGGAGCTCTGTGCCTTGCAGGATTTAGGTGCATCTTTGGCCAAGGCAGCTCTTGCTCGCTGCTGGGCTGGTATAACCCAGTCTGGGCAGAGGCTGGGCCTGGGGAAGGTGTCCTGACAAAATCTGGAGCCAATTTCTCCTTTTGGGTGCCTTGGCATTCACATTGCTCTTGCGACATCCATCCCTGGCAGGGGAGGGACTGGAAATGAGCATTCAACGTTGCTTTTGCAGCAGTTTAGCTGCTAAGCCCCTCCTGCAGCCACCCCATGGTGCTGCAGGCAGTGAGCGGGGTGCACGCAGCACGGCTGCTGGCTCCGGAGCTTAGATGCCCTTCCAAATATTTACTTACCTGCATGGAGAAAAAATAATAGAATTATAATTAGGAAATAGCAGGCAGCAGCTGCTCCGGAGGCTGCTGTGGGTGCTGTGGTCAGAAGGGGAAAGCAGAGGAGTGGCTATGGCTGTGTGTACCAAGTGGGCAGCGCTGGCGGAGCAGCCTTGTGCCCTGATATGGGTCCCTATCTAATCGGGGCTGCAGCGGGGCTCAGGCTTCCTGGCACTATCAGTTCCTGGTGTTAGTGTGGTCAGCCCTCTGTTTTTTCTCCTCCCTGGTTTCAGATCAAGGTGTTCTGTAGAGGGGCTGGCAGGGGACCTGGTGCATGCACTGCCCAGGGTGCAGGAGAGTGATGATGAGGAGGGTTTTGCTTAGGGACAGCACAAGCATGCGTTTCGGTGCCGTGGGTAATGTGCCCTGTGCCCAAGTACCTGCCCAGCCCTTCTGCTGTGGTCTAGGGATGAGTTTGTGTCCGGTCGTGCTGCTCAGTTTCCTGTTCTAATGCTACTTCCTAACTAAATGTCTGTACTTACACAGCACAAGGTGTTTAACCTCTCAAACCAAGTGACAGTCTGTGCTGTCAGGAACAGCTCTGAGCTCCCCTTGCTCATCAGCCAGGGTTGCGAAGGTGCCTTCCCCCCATGCTCCGACCACACGCCTTCCCAGCTCCCGTCGGGTGACCCAGGGAAGCTCCTGGCAGCAGGGAGCTGCAGCACAGCAGGGTGCTGGGAATGCTTCCAAAAGACTAATTTTTCCTCTTTCCTCCAGAAGCTGCTGCTCACGGAAATCTTTTCTTCTTTTTTTTTTTTTTTTTTTTCCCTCCTTGCAGTGAACACCTACCTCTTCATGATGCAAGCCCAAGGCATCATGATTCGTGAGAACATGAGAACAATAGGAGCTCAGGTTTACGAGCAGGTGGTCCGCAGTGCCTATGCCAAGAGGAACAGCAGTGTGAATGACTCAGGTATTTCCTTAATCAAAATGACAATTATTGAAATCTTCATTTCTGGTGGAAATCAAGTTGACCTGAGCTGCTCTCGGGTCATAAATAATTTATATTGGAAATAATTTATGGTGGTAAATTCAGGGTGGGGATTTTGATTCATTGGTTTCTTCTACATGAACGTGCTTTTTAATTCAGATACCCCTCACTTAAATAAGGGGTAGAAATTCTGATAGGTCTAAAATAACTGGACGTTGAGCTGGAAAACTCTTTGCTTACCAGGAAAGTCAGCTTGTTAGCTTCTACCAATCTGAGGATAAACACTTTTAAATTCAGTACAAGGATCAGGTTTCATATTTAAAAAAAAAAAAAAAAAAAAGCTTCTCAGGCTCACGCATGCTCCCAGAGACATGGCATCGTGCATGTGGAGGAGCCTGTGCGTACCAGCTTCATTCTTCCCATTCAGGGCTGAACTGAAATGACTTGGCTGGACATCTGCCACAAATCATATTCTGAGCTCTGGGCGGGTTGCAGGAATCTGAGAGGCAGTCTTGGACTTCAAGGCTGTTTTACCATCCGTACCATCAAGCTGATAAAAAGTTTACAAGTGTTTGTGTAAATGTAGCACAGTAAAAACATAAATGTGGGTGTCTGTCTACAGCTCGGTGTGGGGCACCCCACTGGGGCTGGGTGAGCAGGTGGGATGCTGAGCATGACTCTGGCGTTCCAGTGTCATCTGCGGGCACATTGGTGCCAGCTCCAGCACTGGGCTGGGTTCATCACCAGGGCTGAGAGAGTTAAAAAGGGCAAGATTGCTTCATAATTTTAATGCATGATGATGCCACTGCCCTGCCGGCCCCCAGGAGTGTCGGTTCCTGTGCGCTGAGTGTGTGCTGCAGCCACTGTGCTCTGCACAGGCGGTTTGGATCGCACCAGTGACCTGCGCACTGAGGTCAGCCGGGCTGCCAGCCTGGGCTATTTTAAGGCTGGAGACATCAGCTGAAGCAGATGCACGGTGAGGAAGGAGCTCACGCTACCAACTCGAGAGAAGGAGGGCTGGATGCTTTCGCGGCTGCGCCTGGTGGTGATGCAAGCCTCCCAGCTGGCAGCCTGCGGGGATCTAAGCCCTCCGAAACCTGCCGTGAACTCCTCCAGCGTGCGGTGGGCAGCGAAATGCTGCTGTGGGAATAACCAGCCCTGCACAGCCCTCAGCTCTGCACAGACCCAGCAGGATAACCTCCCTGCTCCGGCAGCCTGCAGCAGTGCAGACCACATGCCAGCCTTGCGTGACCTTCCTCGGGCATGGCACTGCGGCCACCAGGATGGCATTAAAGCTGGGATCAGCAGCTTCCTCCTCAGTGTCTGTAGGGCCCTCACTGGGATCTCCATGGGCATGCTGTGGATCCAGCCTGGTGACGTGCATCCTCCCCACGCCACTGCTGGCTGTGTGGAAGCTGGGAGAGCAAAGCCACGTGTGCAGGCAGCATGGGACGGCAGCCAGGAGGACCACCACGTGCCCGATGGCATGAGAAGACCCCATGGCTCCTCACAGGCTGTCCCTGCCCCAGCACCTGGCAGGCAGGAGGCTGCTGATGCTCTCCGAGCTATAGCCTCACCTGTCTCTCACCTGGGCCCCAGAAGGCGGCAGCTCTTTTGTGACAAAGCAGGCTCATTTGTGTGTCCTCCAGCACCCGTGGCTTTAATTTCTAGGCAGATTGCTTAGCAAAGTGACATCCAGTCCTGAATAGCAAGGTGACACCGCATGGGGTGGTGTGCTGCGAGCACGGTGTGCTTCTGCCTCACCTTCTATGTTCGTGCTTTGTCTCTGCTGTATTTTTCATCTGTTATTCAAATGAGGAAGTTACTTTTTAAGCATTTGATAATAGATGCAAAAATGGGTTTCCTATTCAGCGAGCTAGGAGGCCTCCGGTCTGCACTTCAGTAGCCCGAAATGGCAGCACGTCATGCAAAATAGACCAGCTTCACTTTGCTCTGGGTTGTCAGACAAACCCAGCATTGAGAGTGTGTTCTGGTGATTGCAGCTTAATGGGAATCTGGCTATTAAAATTTAGAGCAGTATCAAGCCTCCAAAATAGATACTATCAAAGCTGACAAGCCCCTGGGTTCTGTCTGCAAGTCCTTCAAAAGCCTGCCTGGGATGCTCTGGGTGCCCATGGGAGCAGACAAGTGGTGCTCACGGCATGATGGTGGGCTCTGCTCCTGTAAATCTGCTCTTTGCTGCTCTGTCACCTGCAGCCCTCGTGTCCAAGGCCCTGCTGAGCTGCTTGGACACCTGGGGCAGAAAGACCCACGGAGCTGTTGCCTCCAAAGGAGTGGTTTGTACTGTGCTGGTGGGACACCAGGAGCACTAGGCTTTAGCGTGCTGAGAGCTGTGCCGATCACAAGGCGGTGCAGTTGGCTTTGGCAGCGATGCTCTCGCATGGGGAGGGGGCTGGAAGGGATGAGCCCTTTCTGTCCTGGTGGATGAGGACCTGATAGGTGGCTGGGTGGCCACAGTGCTAAATGATTGTTTTCCAGCACCTCTGTGGGATGAGGTGGTTTGAGGTGGGTGCTGGTGGTGCCCAAGACAAGGCCCAAGAGACAAACCCTCCACTGAGCGCTTGATGCTCTGAGAAAGTGGAGAGGCAGCATCTTCCCATAGCAGCTGGGGCATTGCTACAGAAAGGAAACTTTCTGCTACCTAAAATGTAGGTTGCAGTTGGCCGGAGCTGTGGTGGCTGTGGGTGACTGCAGAAAGCAGAAGTTCTTAGCTGCACAAAGACTTCCTTAAAGTGGCTGGAGGTGCAGCACGCCAGGGGATTTTACCCAGAAGGTGGAAGGAAGCAGAGGAACCAGGGTGCTGGAGAAAGATGCTGCAACCTGCTGGGGCACAGAGGCTCCTCTGTGCAAGCCAAGGCAGGCTGATTGTGACTCTGTGGTCCCCTTGGTCTGCAGATTTCAGGGACGAGGTGTTGAGTGGCCTCTCCTGCCACGTGCTCCTTTGCTTTGATCTGTCTGTGATACCTGAGGGCGATGCTCTGATCAGAAGGCTGAAGGTTTCTCTGGTGTGGCCACATGCAAGGTATCTGGGCTGCCCCTGCTGTCCTGCAGCTGCCCACCTGAGGGTGGGGATGAGCCCCCAGCTGGGTCACAGATACAAGTCCGGGACTTGTGATGGGTGGAGGCACCCCTGAGGTGCTGGGGATGCTCCCAGGTGTGGGCGGCTTTTAGAGTTTGCTCACAGTGGCTGCATGCAGCTCAGCTGTAGACTCTTCCTTTTATTTTTTTTCCCCCTCCCCAGATTATCCTCTTGACCTGAATCACAACGAAACCTTTCTGCAAGCCACAACTTTTCTTCCCGAAGACTTCACCTACTTCCCCAACCACACCTGTCCCGAGAGGCTCCCTTCTATGAGTGAGTACCAGTGGGTGCACAGCTGCCCCTGCCTTCCTGATGGCTCTGTGTGCCCCTCGCCACATCCTGCCTGGCCTGGGTGGCAGTGGCACAGCACGTGGCAGCACCCCATTTCACCCGTGTCCTACCTCTCCTGTGGAGCACTGAGGCTGTTGATGAATGGAAGCGCTGTTCTGAGCTGTCCCCTCCTGGAAAGCCGTTGTTTACCCAATTGCCTGAATTAATTCCTGCTACGTTGGAGGCCCGTCTCCCTCCTCAAGTTTGCCTATGGCAAACATAAACAAAAGGGGAATTGTGTGCTGCCCAGCCCATGGAGAGGCCGGACAAGCCCTCTGCCAGGGGCAGTGGCAGTGGGATTGCTCCCTTGCCCCGAGCTGGGCATGAGCCATGGGGGACAGGAGGGTGTGGGGCGCAGGCAGGACCCCTGCTGCAGCTGGGAGAAATGCTGCTGCCTAGGCATTGCTTCCACGGGAAATGGGGCTTTCTGGGATAAATCCATCTGAAAAGGGGAAGATGGCTCAGTGGGAAGGTGTTTCTGCCTGAAACCTCTGTGGGGAAGGGGGTGCTGGACCCTGGAGGGACCAGTGGTGGTGGGTCTCTGATGGAGAGCTGCGTCCAGCCACAGCCGTGATGGCTGAGTGGGGCCGAGGAGCAACAAGGCACACCGGCAGCATTCCCTAGTTGTCTCTTTTGGTGTCTGGGGACAGAAGAAGCCACCTGCATTTGGTGCTGGGAGCAGAGGGCTGGGTGAGCAGGCAGCAAGCCACCCCAGGAGCATGGCTCCTGACCTGCTGCTCCTGCTGCCTCCCCAGAGGGCCCCATCGATGTAAATATGAGCGAGATCACGATGGAGGACATCCACCAGTTCTTCTCAAAAGACCCTTCCATCAAGCTGGGAGGCCACTGGAAGCCGAGCGACTGCCTGCCTCGCTGGAAGGTGAGCAGGAGGCTTGGAGTGCCTGGGGGAATGTTACTGGGAACACTGGGATAACCTCTCTGGTGTGCTGCAGGGCAATGCTGGGAGGATCCCCACGATGTGGGATTGCAGCACCGGGAGAAATGCTGAAGCTGAGGGCTGTTAGTGACACGCGAGTCAGCTCTGGGCTTCTACAAGGGCTGCTAAGGGGACATTCAGCTCACCCCCAACCCTGTTTGGAGAGGGATTTGCTCAGGAGGCGAGGTGGCACCACTGGGGACCCGTGCCCAGATTTATACCATTTAGACAGGGAGAGCAGCACTGACACCGTGCCAGCAGCCTCCTCCCCGGGTCGGGGTCTGTATGCTGCAGGAGCTGCTTTTGTGGTGCAGAGCTGTCCCCTTTCATCCCCAGGTGGCGATCCTGATCCCATTCCGCAATCGTTATGAACATCTTCCAGTCCTTTTCAGGCACCTTATTCCAATGCTGCAGCGTCAACGTTTACAGTTCGCATTTTATGTCGTGGAACAAGTAAGTGGTTGCGGTGTTGTGCCGGGTGGGTGGTGCTGGGGGCTGGCATCGCAGCCTGCCAGGACAGCAGTGCATTGTGTCCTGAGGGGTTTGCCTGACAGTTGCATCCCTGCAACTTTTGAAGGCCTGGGGTTAATGTTGCAATGTTTAAATTGTCCCATCCTGCTGAAAAGCAGCACAGCTGGGAGGCATGCCCCAAAATGACTTTTTTAATCTAAAAAAAAATCCAGTAGACTTTTATTTAAAACAACAAACAAACAACACATGTTGAAAGAGATTTTTAACAAACCAAACTGCAGCTTTGAAGCAGGTATTTGCAGTTGAAATAATGCTGCGTTACAGCTGTGTGTATTTGTAGTAGCTTCAGGGAGCATCCCCTGGGCCTGATGGGGTGGATGTGTGTGCTTCTTGTCTGCGCAGTGCCTGGAAGACTTCCATCAGTGTGTAGGACACAAGACTGTAATTTGATGTGTATGCTAACCTGTCACTTAAGCTATCTGGTTTCATCCGCCCTCTAAACATGCCTCCGTATTTAGGCACCCTTGCTCTTCTGGGCAGCAGCTAGTAGAGATTGATCAAAATTGTTTTGCTTTTTTTTCAAGTATCTGGCTAATGATACTTTTTGCAGCTTTATTTTTGCTACTGCAGTCTTGGTATTCAGGTTTGGGTTAATCTCACTGGCCTGTCTGTTCCAACACATCATTTCCCTTTGAGCAGTGGATCTGGAGCTGACTGCTCTGCAGTTCCCTGAATAGGGCCAAGAGTGCACACACAGCGTGAACTTGTGCGGTGCTTCCCTTGAAGGTGCTCTCTCTCCTAGGCTGGTAACCAACCCTTTAACCGTGCCATGCTCTTCAACGTTGGCTTTCGGGAAGCAATGAAGGACCTGGACTGGGACTGTCTCATCTTCCACGATGTGGACCACATACCAGAAAACGACCGCAACTATTACGGGTGCGGCCAGATGCCGAGACACTTTGCAGCCAAGCTGGACAAGTACATGTATCTGTAAGCACTGCTCTTCCTCTTCACTACAGTAATAAATAAGAAGCAAGCGTTAGATTTTCTTCTGAAAGGCAGAAGCCCAAAGTAAAACACAAAGAGGATTGGAGGAGAGCATCCTCACAGATCAGTGTCCCCCACTGCAAGCAGGAAAGCCACAGTTGGTGCTGCAGTCCCCACACTGACCCTTTTCTCCCCCTCAGGCTCCCCTACAACGAGTTCTTTGGCGGGGTGAGTGGCCTGACTGTGGAGCAGTTCCAGAAGATCAATGGTTTTCCTAATGCTTTCTGGGGCTGGGGTGGTGAAGATGACGACCTCTGGAACAGGTACGGGCTCAGCGCGCGTCCCTGCGACGGGCAGGGCTCCCTGTGGCATGGCGCTGCTGCCAGCTCCAGGGAGCACAGAAATCCCAGGAACTCAAGGAATTTCTGAGCACAGTGCCATGGTCCTGAGTGCTGGCAGCAGCTTCAGTCCCACACCGATGTTTTGTCCCTTGCTGTGCCATGGTCACCTGGGCTGGGCAGAGCCAGCCTGGCTGGAGGTGTCATGGTCTGGGAGGGTGGGTGATGGTGTCAAACGGATCCTCAGCTGAACCTCAGGTACCAGAGGTGCTGAGCATGGTGCAGCTTAGGCTGAGGTGGGGAGTTTGCATAGCTTATCTGCTCAGAAGAAAGGCAAAGTTATGTTAGGGGCCACAAACGACCTAACTGTGTGCGCTGGCAGCACGACAAGGGCAGCTGTTGATTTTACTTCTGATTTTTCTCCCCTTCCCAATGCAGAGTGCAGTACGCAGGCTATTCGGTGACTCGGCCGGAAGGAGACACAGGGAAATACAAATCAATTCCCCACCATCATCGGGGAGAAGTGCAGTTCCTAGGAAGGCAAGTGATGTTTTTTTTTATTTTTATTTTTTTATTTTTAAAGGTCCCAGAGGCCTTCACAGTCTGTGGCACATACAAGGTTCCCTGCAACTGCTAGAAGGCAATAACAGCCACAAGTTGCAGAGGAAACAAACTGTGGGGAGAAGAGGGAGGCAGAGCACTGCTGGGGCTCCAGGATGTTCAATGCCTAAGGCGAGAGGTCCTCACAGTGTGGTTGCAGCTCCGGGGGTGCAACCCAAAAGATGGGGCTCTCAGACATAGAATCATAGAATATCCTGAGTTGGAAGGGACCCTTAAGGATCATCAAGTCCAACTCTTGACATCCGTGAGCCAGAGTTGTTCCTGAGAGACAATGGCTCAAGGAAGGGCTGCTGCTGCTGCTGGGGGACATGGGTGGAATTTGAGTCTTCTGCAAACTATGCAACAGGAAACCAGAGAAATACCTTTTTGCAATCAACGGCAGGAATTAAGACTTGCAGGGCACGAGCTGCTGCACGGTGCAAGCTCTGTTCTGGAAAGGGGCTGCTGGCTGCTGCTGGCAGAAGGAGGGGACAGCAAGGGGGCTTTGTTCTGCAAAGTACTATTTGAACTCACTGCAGATTCAGAGGAGAAATGAACTTACATGCTGATTGTCAGTCATCTACAGAGGATTCATTCTGGGGGGTTTCCATTTGAGGTTATATATAATCATTAGCCCTAGTTTTCATTTCTGTGTCAGACAGAATGCAGCAAGCGAGAGATGCTTCTCTCATTTCACTCTTAAAAAGAGGAATCAAGGAAGTCAATTTTGGCTTTAAAAAGCCATATTTAGTCAAGTCCTTGAAGCGTGTAAGGACTGAGTGCAGTGGGATGGAGCACTTGTTCCTGGAGCTTCCTTGACCTCCCCCTGGCTCCAGCAGGGAGCCCTGGTTTGATCTGGGCACAAGCTGTGGGGTCAGGGGCAGCCCCTGCCCAGGAGCCAGGCTGACAGCCATGCGGTTTCGCTCCATTTTACCTCCTACAAGAGCCCTAATTTTGGCTCTCCTCTCTGCTGCGGCTTTTCCCACCCAAGCATGGAACCTGACAGTTTTCCCAGGGAAAGTAGTTGTCAAGATGCTGTTTCCTGCCAGTGTTCTGATGTTGCAACCCCTTTGAAGTCAGCGTGGGCTCTTCTGCCTTCGGTCTGACCCGCAGCCTTCCTTTTCCTCCTGGCACGTCCATTCCCTGCTGCTTTTCCTGCACTCAGGTCCCAGCCTCGGCTTCTCCTCGCCCTGTGCAATGGTGCTGGGTGCTGCCAGGTGCTGGTGCTGGGTACTGCAGGACAGGGAGTCAGTGTCCAGTCCTGCCATGATGCTTCTGTTTTTTTCTCCTTGTCCCCCTGCCGCCCCCCTCCCACCTTCGGCCTTAAATTTCATCACGCTGCCCTTAAATTTGCTTGAGGCTGCTCTTGTGCACTAGCTGCAGTTTTCTTCCCCAAAACACAGTTCTTCTAGGTTTACTTCTTCCTCCTCCATCACTTGCACTAAACCATTAGTTCTGCTCTTGTGTGGCGTCCTGTTTCCTAAAAATGGAGAGGACCACATCACCTATCAGCTGCTTTTCTACGGCATGTTTTGGCTGGCAGGTGCCAGGCAGGAGCCCTCCCTGAGCCCGGGAAGGCTTTGGGCAAGAGCCGCTGCTTGTCTGAGAGCTCAGCGCCTGCTTGGTGCCCAGGGAGTGCAGGTAGCATCTAAATCTGTGTCAGGTGGTAGAATTTTGTGTCATTTTGTGACACTGGGGCTACTCACCTGCCAGGAACGTACAAAAGGTGACAGTCCTCTTTACTGAAGACTCAGAAATTCTGTTTTGCTGATGGGGGTGGCTGTTTTAAGAGTATGGGCTCTGCAAGGCTCCATGTGATATAACAGTGCCTCCATGGGCCTCTGGTTCTCCCCGAACAGGTACGCCTTGCTGAGGAAGTCGAAAGAAAGGCAAGCCCTGGATGGCCTCAATAACTTGAACTACTTTCCTAACGTCACGTATGACGCCTTGTATAAGAACATCACTGTTAACCTGACACCGGAGCTGGCTCTGGTGACCGAATATTAAGAGGAAAAAATAACTTTGCTCTGCCCTTCACCAAGAAAGCACCACGCCAGACTTTCTTTTCCAAGGGTTATCGAGGACAAAATACTTTGTCTAATGAAGGATTGCAGTATTTTGGAGAATAAGGCTGAAAGTGCACGCACAAATTGTCCTAGCTGTTCCAATCCGACCCAGTACTCGTGCAGCGAGCTCAGCAGTCATTTTCTTTCCCCGCCACTTGCTTTCTGGGTTTCAGGACGACAGTTTGAACTGCTGCTCTCGTCTCCACATTCCTCCAGCAATCTCCAGCACCAGACTTGCCTCGGACGTGCTTTCTCCTCCAGGAACCAGCTCAGCTGAGGGATTCTGGCTTCCCGGCAGTGAACGTCGGAAGCAATTCAGTCGGCAACTGCCCCAGTGGGAGATCAGACGACTTCTGATACCGTTGTTCTACATTTGTGCGGTTTTTTAAATGACCTGCTTGAAGTATATACAAGAGAATCGCTTCTTAAAGAAGTGTAAGTGTAAATATGCTGTGTAAATTGCCCCTTTTTATTTTCTTCTATGGTTTGAATCCAAGCTAGAGGTTTACATAAGGTCACTCATCTTAGTCCTGAATTCTGTAAACACTTGCGTGTGCATCACTGTACTTGTGCAAGTTGTTCCCTTTTCAACCAGTGAGACCGCTTGCATGATTTAAGCTATGCATATGCATAAATATTTGTTGGACAGGGCCCTAAACTTCAAAATGTAGCGGATGAGAACTACAGCCATGTCATCACTCCTTACAGGAATCATGTAGGTGGCTTCTTCCAGGAAGGGTGAAGAAGTGGGAATATTTATGGAGAAACTCCCATTTCTATCATGTTTGCAACATACTGTGCAAATCAGTCTGAAAGCCATATGGGATAAAATCCATCGCCTGTTGCCCTGTCTCCCACTCCGATGGTAAGTGCAGCTCAGCAGGTTGCCCCGGAGCTCCCGGGGGGCCACACAGGCAAGCTGCTCATCCTGCCCCTGCAGTCCCCCCGCAGCCTGCCCCCTGTGAGCAGGGCTGTGCCCTCACTCCTTGAGGGGGGCAGTACGGTTTGGGGTGGTTCTGTGGAGGAGGATTTGGGGATTATTGTGTAAATCCAGTAGTACACTGCAGCGATGGAGGTTAGAGCTGAGGGGTGTGCTTGCTTGTCCCTGTTAGCCACCTGAAAGTGCTGGCAGGAGTGCAGGTAGTGGGCAGGCTGTCCCAAGGGTTGCACTATGGGAAAAATGAAGGACACATGAATTACATTCATGCAAACGTGAGTACCAGGAACTTGAGAGCTTGGTCTGACACCCCAACCAGTCACCCAAATTTGAGTCGTCCCTTCCCATCTTCCCATCCTCTCCTCCGCAGCAGGCAGGGGGAGGCCAGGCTGTGCTTTCCAATCTCTTCCTCACTGAAAGCCAGTCTGTGGGTTACACAGCGTGTACACAGTCATTTTTACTGGACCTCTCTGACTTCAAAGTAAATATGTTGGGGGTTGTGTTTTAATTTGTATTTATACAACACTTGTGAGTGCTTAACCTCAGAAGTACTTAACTTTCTTTTTATTGCATTGTTTGCCTTCGGTTTCCGTAAGTGTTCATGGTTTATATTGTTTTCTTGGTTCTGTGGACATATGATCCCCATATACACATCTGTTGTGGGTGTGACTGCCCAGGGCATTCCTAACCTGTATCCAGAAAATGTCAGTTTAGACAACAGAGTTCTCGTGTAGATCTTATCAGCTGGCATGAGAGGACAGCGAGTCTGCCCTTGAAAAGCGCTGATAAGTTTGTAACTTAGGTTTAAAGTCTTTGAATTTACATGTGCTTTAAAATCGCTTCCCGAGGGAATTCACCATGGTTATTTGCAGGCAGAGGTGAGGATTTGCTTTTTATAGCGCATATAGCAATAAAGACTTTCGCTACTGAATCTTGATCTCCGATTCACATGGACCCTTTTCAGATGCTAAACCCGTGTTGCCCTGCCCCTCTTTTCTTTAATCTCGAGCCCTTGCTAGAAATCTGTCTTTGTTTAATGGTGCTGCAAACAAGGAATGTATTTCAACTAGTCAAATGTTCACTACCACAGGAATCATGCATGTGTGTGTGAGTAGGTGTTAAACTACCTTTGTTTGAATCCTCAGCCTTTGACGTGTACCTGACACCCATTGCACCTTGTGTTGAACAAAGAAAGATGTTACCTCTGCTCAAAAATGCACTCTGTGGTTGGCATAAAAGGGTCCATTTTCCCCCCAAGCAGCATCCCTGTTCATAGTTCCTTTGTTCTAATCACGTTGAATTTTTTCCCTTTTTAAAATGTGGAATATCTTAAAATGTGCACTGTTAATCTTATCAGCTATGTCAAATACTGTATAGTAAATGTAACTGTTAAAAACATACTGTCAAGCGCATGTGCTGTTATGGTGTAAAAATTCTCGTATTAAGGAGAACTTGTACATATTCTGGCAGCTGAAACTCAACAAGGCCACTTGTTCACCCCTTCCACATCAACACCGTCTCTCAGCCCTGCTGGAGGGCAGGTCATATTCAATGCTGACTTCTTTTTTTTTTTTAATGAGCCATGTGGGTTTTATTTGCAAAAGTATTTATTTTTGGTTCATTATTTGTAAAGCTCTGCTTCTCTAAGGGAGGTACTGTCTGAGCAACAGCCACACACTTCTATTCACTCGCCATCAGAAGTGGCTTTAAACTACAACGTATCTTTCCATCACCATGGCTTTTGAGCTTACTGTTATGTTTTTAAGAGGTGCCAGGGGGACATTTTTGCACTGAAGACTAGTGTTTTAAAACACACACACACTTCTCAGCAAAGCAATCCTTTGTGTCATTACATTTATTTACCCATGTGTTTGTACATTTTTGTATTTGTTAATTTATGAATGATTTTTTCAGTAAAAAATACATATTCAAGAACAAAGAGTGCAGCGGTTGCTTTTTCTCTTGGAGCTGGGGGGTGCTCTGGGTGCAGATGGGGCTGTTCAAGTGACCTCTGAATGGGAGGGGAAATCCACAAGCCCCAAGGGTGAGCAGGGAGGGAGGATGGGGGTCCCTGAGCAGGGGCTACAGCAGCCAGGAGCGAGGTCTGCGTGCTGACAGCTGGCCAGGAGCTGCTCCATGGAGTCCCCAGTATGGGTGTTGGGCTGGAGCTGCTGCCTGGAAGGGAGGGAGAGCAGGAACCCCATGGGTGTACTGCTTTGTGCGTGCTACAGGCATGTCTTCCAAGCATCTGATCCAGTGTGGTGCTGGCAGAGAGGCCGGCAGCCTAGGGGGAGGTGAGTTTTGGAAGTTACTTGGCTGTGGAGAAAGCTGGCAGAGAACGTTTGTAATTAGATTTTTGATCAGGCCAGGCAAGCTTCCTTACAGCAGCTTTAAAATATCTGCCTCCTGCTCCACAGTGCACAGGCATGCTAGAATAAATAGCTGGCAGCCTCGGTTTGTCCCAGGCCTTGCCTTTATTTAGCTCTCCATCTTCTGGGAAGCTGCCTCCCACACACGGCGCTGGGCTGGAGCCTGCAGGGTGGCAGGCTGCTTCCTGCCCACCTGGGACTGGGGGGATCTGGGAGTGTGCACAGACCCCGCTTGAGTACACCAAGAGGGGAGTTTCTGCCTTGCTAACCCCCAGAATTGTTGGCCCACGCCAGCGCCTGCTGGGCTACCAGCCAGAGAGCACCAGCCAGGAAAGCCACTGGAGAAAACGCCTTGGCATCTGGGGTTGGCCTTATATAGGAAAACCCAAATCCATAGGGAAAGCCTGGGGGCAGTTCTGGCTGCCCTCTTGGAAGGAGCTCGGGTGCCTGGCAGTGCTGTGGCTCCAGCAGCATCGCTACAGACCTGGCTGTGTGTCACCGGGATCTCCTGTGGGGTGCTCGTGGGGCACTGCAGCACTTGGGTGTCCCCAGGGGGCACAGCCAGCCCTTGGCATGGGATTCTGTCTGACTGCAGAAAGCAGAGCTGGAAGCAAAACCTCATTTTGTATGGTCTGAGGAGCCAAGCACAGCGAGGGACTGGCTCACAACAGCTCTGGCACAGCTACACCCGCAGAGCCCCAGCTTTCCTGGAGCTGCCCACGCCATGTAGGAGAGCTGCCCCTGCTCCCACTGAGTGGCTCAGCCTTCTGCACTGCACAGTCCTCCCGCTTTGCTGCAGAGAGCTAGAAAAACCCACACAACTAAAGCAGAGTTTTTCCTCCCACTTCCCCTCTCTGCTTCTGGCACAGCCAACCTGCCTGGGACAGCCCCGTCCCACATCCTGAGTCACGGACGCACGCTGGGAGCGCTTCTGGGCTGTGTCCCTGCCAGCCCCGAGCAGCCCAGAATCCTGGCCCCATAAGGATGTCCTCCAGGAGAGCCGCCGGGATGGCCGGGCAGGAATTGGTGCTGGTTTCTACCCTCCTCTGCTGTGTTTCTCCAGCCTAGGCAGGTTTGGAGCTGGGTGAAGCCCTTGCAGAGACCCAGCATGGGCTGGAGCTTGTCCCCAAAGAGCAGTGCTGGGCTAGTCGTGTTCTGCATCTAGTCACTGCCCTTCAGAGCACCTACACAAAAAATGAGGCTCTTTTGGAACATCTGATAAATACCACGGAAACCTTAAGGATGATTTTTCCCCCAAAGACCTGTGCAGTGTCATCTTTTCCTGCCAGAGGCAGCAGAGCCAGCTGGCGACTGTGTCCATGTAACTGAAGACAGGGCAAGGACAACGAGGTGGCCTCTCTTGCCAGGTAGAAGGGTATGAGCTACTCCCAGCTGTATCTTAATGGGGTTAATTAGTGCCGACAGCATCAGCCCCGGCAGGACAGGCTTGGCTGATTTTGCCCCTGCTGCAGGGTTTCTCCATCCCCAACCTGCAGAGGCAGTGCCCCGGCCATGGGGTCCCCAGCCCTGTGGTTTGTCACCTGCACTGCCCGGGTGTGCTCCCAGGGGAAGGACAAGGTGTCCCCAGGTGTTTGTTCTTCCCTCGGGTGAGCCACATGGTGATATTGACTGTTATTTAAGGGCTGCTCTTGGTAGTCAAGAGGTGGGAGGAGAAGCACACAGGAGTGGTGGAGTGAGGGCAGGTTGCTAGGGCTTTTGTGGCACTGGTGGAGGGGTGAGGAAAGTCTCCGGCCCTGGACTCTGGCCTTCTCGGCAGCAGCTTCATGGCTTAAAGGAGTCAGGCTGGGCTTGATAACGTTTATCTGGGGTTTTGGGCTATACTGTTTAAAAAGCAATAAGCAGGGCCATGGTGGCTGGTCCACGTCATTGCTCTCGGGCTCTACAGCACCACAAAGGCTTTGCATACCGGCCTAATTGCTTTTGGATAAGAAAAACACAAAAAGGGCAAAACCAATAACTCATGCATATTACCTGGGTGAAGGAAAAGCAAACACCTCCCAGCCGTGGCAGGCTCGGGCCGTTCCTTTACCCTGTGGACACCGCGGTGCCACCGGTGTGGGGACAAGGGACAGCGCTGTGCTGGGTGAGGCAGGGGGGTTGTTTTGCAGGGTGGTGGCTGGGCCAAGCAGGCAGGACTGAACAGCCAGTGAGAGCTAAGGAGAGCCTTGAAGTATAGTGAGAAACTAGCTCCTAATGCACCGTCTCGAGCTGTGGGGACAGCAGGCAGTCTTGAGGAAGGCATTTCCCGGCAGCCACGAAGGCGGCGTCACATGCTCAGGAATCTCTTGCACAACCGCCCACGTCAGCCCGCCTGCGTTCTCGGCAGTGCGGCTGTTCCCAGGCAGGCAGGCAGGCGTGGAGCTGCTCTCCGTGGCCATAAAGCCGTGAGTCACCGTGCAAGAAGTGTCAAGTGTGGGGCCGCTTGCCAGCGAGGTGGGGCTGGTCCTGCCCCCGAGGTGTCAGGGACAGGCAATGCCTCCCTGGTGCACCCGAGCAAAAGCGACAGCTCAGCTGCAGCTTACGTTCACCCGTGGGACAAAGGACAGCCTAGGGACCAGGGATGGTGGGGGATAATGGAACCCACCTCCTGCTGCCCAGGGTCACCCCCAGGCGCCGAGGCTCCTGCCTGCTCCATGTCTCATCTCCCCTTGATTGTATTATAGCAGCTAATCTCGTTAGTGGGGTGATGGCCTGGGATCTCTCATGGGCTTGTGTGTGCTGGGGTCTTTGTTATCAGTCACAGCATCTTCAGCCCATGGCTGAGACCTAATCCCTTCGCCTGAGCTGAGATCTTCATTTGACAAAGGAAATTCATTCATAATTTAGAGCTTCTTCTGTAGCTGGAAACTTTTAATGGGCGATTGAGCTGCCTGGAGGTGCCACAGCCCCCTACAGCTAACAGCAGGACTGAGGGGTGGCACAGGCTGGTTTACACAGGGCTTATTTCCATTGTGATTAGAGCTCATTTAGAGGAGGGTCAAGTTAACCAGAGACAGGGCTCACAGCAGCTGAAGGGGTCAGTAACTGTGCCTTTCACCAGCCGGGGGGGACCCCGTAGCTCCCGGGGGGGCTGGTGGCTCCCTAAATGCAAATCAGCTTTTTTGCCTGAGTTCCTGCCAAGCTGCTCTCTCTGCTTTGCTTATTTCTTACAGAAACAATTGCTTTGCTCTGCAGCTGCAGCTGTTCCTGGGATGTCTATATCTGCCGCCCCGGGTTTTCTTCTTGGAGGGGCCCTGCTCACCCCAGGGTGGGCTCCTGCTTGTGCCCGGAGGCTGCAGCCCCTCTCCTGGTCCCCAGGGCCCGGGAACCCCGGGCATCTCCGGCGGAGAGCGGTGCGAAAGCCCCCCCTGGTGGCAGGCAACGGCTGTCCCCGGCTGGAAGCTGTGATGTGGAGAACATAAAAATAAAAATAGAAATAAAAATAGAAATAAAAATAAAAATAAAAATGCCAAATTGCTCAGGGGACACTGGTCTGGGAAAAGCTATATCCAGTTCCAGAAAAGGGAGGGAGAAATTCGCAATTTTTCGGAGACATTAAAAAATGCCAGTGAAAGCTAGTTGTGTCTCAAGGTGCCCAGGGATGCTGAGCGCCTGGTGGGCAAATAGCTGTTGGGTTTTCTTCCTTAGCGTGAGAGCCTGGCCTTGCAGGTGCTTGAAGATGCTCCCAGACATCCCCTTGGTGTTCCCCTGAGACCTCTGGGGAGTTATTCCCAGACTTGCAGCTGCCGCCTGCTACTGAGAAGAAATCGTAGTAACTGCTTCTCGGCTGCTTAATTGCTTTCACATGCAGGGTGCCTGTGATGGAAATGCCCGGTAGGGATCTCCCTCTTGCTGCCCTTCCACTGAGCAAAACTGAGCCTGTTGTGGATTTCCTTGTCCCATGACTTAAACCAGGGAAAGTTCTGAGTTGAAGAGAAACATGTGTTCGCAGACTCTGATGTGATGTTTCGTGTTCATGCTATTTTACCCTTCTGTTTAATCCTTTTCTCTATTAATATTTATCAACATAACATTTTTCTTCTTTTAAACAAAGTCAAAGTTTTGCTTTTAAGGAAAAAAACATTTTTCAAAGCTTGGAAACCTTTCAGGTCCCCCTTTCCTCCTCCTCCCCTGCTTGTTTTGGCCCTAGCTGCAGTCTATTTTTCATGAAAAATATTGCTCTATAGAAACACCAGATAAACTTGCCTAGCTCTGATGCTGTCAGCTTAGGGGAAGGCTGGTGTCACTGTGTTTCTCTGTAGCCTGTAACCACTGGAGAGGTAGTTGTTTTTGCATGTTTGGTTTCTTTTGACAAGACCTGAAGTTTTTATGGCAGGTCTTTTGAGACCACAGGACCCCACTGTGTTTCTCTAGTACCACTGTGCCATAGATGTGCTGGGAACAGGCAAGCAGGCAAGAAATACCCCTTGCTGCTTCAGGGTCTGCTATCGGAAGACAAGGAAGAACTGCAAAGCCTCTGAGATCTGAGCTGGGAGTGCTAGTGAGAGCATAAAAACATACACCTGTGTTTAAAAACCTAATAAAATTGGCTGATGGTCAGGCTCAGAGGGTTGTGGTAAACGGGGCTGCATCAGGCTGGCAGACAATCACTAGTGGGGCTCCCCAGGCTGTCAGCCTGGTGCAGCCTCACCTCAAGCATGGTGTGCAGTGTTGGGTGCCATGGTGTAAAAAGGACATAAAGCTAGTGGAGGGTGCCCCAAGGAGGGTTATGAAGATGGGGAAGGATCTGGAGGGGAAGATGCATGAGGAGCGACTGAGGGCCCTGGGTTTG
Source organism: Netta rufina (assembly GCF_964035555.1). NCBI lineage: Eukaryota > Metazoa > Chordata > Aves > Anseriformes > Anatidae > Netta > Netta rufina. The sequence goes on from NC_140140.1 coordinate 1,065,036, forward strand.
TTCAGCCCCAAGCAGAGCAGGCCAAGGGGAGGTCTCATGGTGGCCTGCAGCTCCCTCACAAGGGGAGCGGAGGGGCAGGCACTGAGCTCTGCTCTCTGGGGACAGCAACAGGACCCGAGGGGACGGCATGGAGATGGGACAGGGGAGGGTCAGGCTTGTGGTTAGGGACAGGTTCTCTAGCTGGAGGCTTGGGGTGCTCTGACACTGTTTGGACAAACTGGGGGAGGGAGGGAGGACGCGGGGAGCTGTGTCTCGGCAGCTGTGTGGGCTCTGTGCGACAGCCCGGCTGTGCAGGAAGAGGTTGGCGGCCAGCTTGGGACAACCTGGGGGCAGCTGGGTGTTTAGAAAAAGAAGTGAGTGTTTCTGCAAGTTCCTTGAGTGTATCTGAAGAGCCTCTTCCCTTGGGGGAAGTTCACAAGGAAGAAAGTGTCCCTTGGAAAACCCAGGTATCACAAAGACCTAATTTACATGTCCCTGCGGTGTTCCTGGACCCCATAAGAGCTGGTGGCCAGGGCTCCTGCCCGCCTCCTGGGAGCACTTTGTCAGACCAGGTGCAGATTAGGATGCTGTGAATTTTTAACTTGATGCTGGAAGCCTTTCAAGTACTGTCTTCTCCTGAGACATTGCAGTTCATGTTTTTTGCAAGCCTACAGCAGCATTGCAAAGCCTGACGGTGGTTTATGTTGGCAGATTCCTGCTGCCTTCATGTATCCATCTTATGCAAGTTAGATGTGCATCAGTTCTTTGGGTTTTTCATGTTCTTATTTGTTAAACTTAGGTTAATGTTTGCAGAAACTCACACTAGAGCAGTCTGTGGGTATAAATCTCCTTTGAATGAATCCTCAGTGCCAATTTTTTTCAAACTAGATATTGTCTGAGAGAGGTTTTTAGTTAATATAAACCAGAGAAAATTTATGATGACAAAAGATTGTCTTTTCCCCAACACTTCAAGCAATCTGTTGAAATGTTTGTTTCCCATGGCTAAAGTCAGGTCAAAAACTGGGATTTTGTTCTTTGCTCAGTGGATTCCAACAGTCCTGCTCTGGCAGGCTGGGAAGGTCCCTCAGCAGCTGTCTGTGCCAGCTTCAAATTGTTTGGGGAGAAGCATGAAGGCAGACTTCAAACAACATGCAGCACTGAGTGGTGGTAGAGCCCTTCTGACACTCAGTCTGGTTTGTCATTTGTTTGGCTTTGTTTCTTTGTTTGATTGATTGACTTTTCCTTCTTCTTTAGGAAATATTTGTTGCAAAGTGAGGTTCTGGATACTTCACTTCAGATGAATCTAAAACTGCAGAGCTCTCAGGGCAGTGCTCTACTTCAGATCAACAGCTTCCCACAGCTTACTGATATGCTTGCTGATACGTGCATCTTAGGCTGGCTGTGAAAACTGCAAAGCCCAGGCAAGAACACCTTCATGGTCCACAGCACCCGTCAGCAAATGGCGTGACCTTGTGAGCTGAAGGCTGCTTAACCTTTTTTCTCCCCTGACACACAGTGCTTAAATGTACCAATGTTTTCTGGTTTTGTGGTAACAGAGAAGCATTGCTCAGTGGTGTGGCAGGAGGGACCCCCACTGGCTTCCAAAGCAGAGGCCTCCACCTCAGAGCAGCCATCTCCTTGCAGTCTGGCATCCTGGCAGAGTTTGCTCACCAACCTGTGAGAGGCTGCTGAGGCATCTGCACAGGCAGTGCTTCTGCCTCCCGCTCATGACCAGTGCAGCCCCATCATGCGGGATGCCGGGGTTCCCCACTCATGGCCAGGGCCTGGCCCCATGCTGGCAGCAGCTGCCAGGGAGGAGATGTCCAAGCCCTGCCCGGAGTCTTCCCAGGGCCAGCTCCTGGCTGGGTGCAGCAGGCATTAGGGAGAGGAGAGCACCCAGCGCCCCCAGACCTGTACACGCTGCAGCCTGGGTGTTGCTCTTGCTCTTTCTGCTTTGATTTCTTCAGCTGCAAAGCTGAAGTTTTTTACTTCCTCATGGAGTATATACAAGCCTGGTGATAACCTTATGTTATGCATGAAGGGCCTACCAAAAATCCACCGTGATGTGATGAAGGCTTCTCCCACTGATTTGGAGATCAGGGGAGGAGGGAGAGGGCTGTAGCCTGTAGGGTCAGGAGGAAGAGAGCATGTAATTCTTTTGAATTGTCTGCATTTGTTATCCACCTTTGTAATAACCCTGTAGTAACCTCCCTGCTGGGGAGAATCTGCTTCAGGACAGTCACTGGAGGAGATTGATTCGGCATCAAGTTGACTCTCTGTCACTTTGTTCTTTTTTTGGGCTGACCTCAGCAAATGCTTCTTCCCAGGTGACATTGTGCTGTGTGGGGACTGACTCTCATCCCAGGACAAACTTGCTCAGTTCTTTCACATCTCCAGTGGTTTGAGTGTAATCTACAGAAAGAAGAGATACCTTTTCTTTCTAATGCATGACCAAGAATGTTTGCTTGAAGCATGAATAATTAAAGGCCCACATACATCTATATAAGCCTATATTTTAACTAAAAAAGCATCCCCCTCCTTGAAAATTTAGGCAGCTAAGGTGGCATTGTGCTTACCAAAAGAGGATGAATTATTTATATGATATGCTCTGCTATTTAAATTACTTGGGTTTAATGTGCTGCACAAGCGCACTGTATTGATAACAATGCTATTCTGCTTCCACTTAATCATCACAATTTCATTTCTTTATTAACAAGAACAGAAATACCCAGAGCTGGCTGATCAGATGCTGGTGCTGCTGTTGGATTTCATGCCACAACCCATGTTCATGCTTTTACACTGCAATAATTGTTTTTTTTGCTCTGAAGAGGCTGATCTGTGGACTGCAGCAGTGCTTGGCACTGCAACCACAATCAGCAGTTCCTAAAGGTCACAGGGCACGGTGTTACTGATCCAAGCTCCTAAAAATCAAGTACTGCTTGTGCTCAGGGATCTTAGTATAGATGGTCCCAAATATTCAAACAGCCTGCCTCAAAATTGCAATTAATGAACTCCACAGCCACCCTGCTGCTTGTGCACCAGACTGGTGGCATTTGTCATGCCAGCAGTGTTGATGCTGATTTGTGTTTTGGCATTTGCACTGTGTGTGGGTTCTGCTGGTTCCAACTTGTCTTATTAGCTCTGATTCCTTTTGGGTGTTTATTTTTAGGGTAATCCCTGCAGGTTTTTGGCTTCTCCTCTTTCTCCAAAAGTGTCCTGCAGCTGTGGCAGCAGCTCAAGGTGAGTCAGGAAGAGCAGCTCGAAATAGGCAGGAGAAGCTGCAAGGCAGAGACAGGGATGTAGCCAGGAGAAGCCAGGTGGTTTGGCTGTTCTGGGCTGGGGCAGCTCTTAGTGCCCTTCAGTTCCTGGTAACAGTCCTCTGAGCCTTTATTTACTATAATCGGAATTACCAGAAATGAAACCTTTTGGACAGTGTAGGAGACTGTTCAAGTTTGTAGTTGTGCTATGGCAGGGTCAAGGGTTACTCTGTGCTGAGCCACGTCCTGGAACAAATCACAGCCCCCAAGATAGGGCACAGTCAGGAGTAAGGTTTTGGATAGAGTTGGGTAGATGCAGACTTTGGGGCTTTGACTTGTTTCTTTTCCTTCTCATTTGGAATTGGAATAGGAAGTTACCCAAACCAGTAAAGGTTGTGAGCCAATAACATAAAAAGGCTATTTCAGACAAAGTCACTGTTTTTTTTTTTTTTAATTTTATTTTTTATTTATTTAAACCCCCCCCCCCCCCCCCGGTGATAATTTTAATTATTATTATTTTTTTTTAATCTATTTAATTTTCTGTTTTAGCTAACAATTTTTTTTTTTTTTTGGTATATTTGCAATTCAAATCACTTTCTGAACTACAAAGTCAGGCTTTTTCCTAACCTGCTTGCAGCAATGTGGGGACCCTTGTCAATGCTTCTTCACAACAAAAAGCACCCAGCTAGTGCTGGGAGTCATTTGGAATCTGCAGTTTTCACCTGAAGTCCTTAGGATTAAAAATAGCAGCTCTGTTTTCCTTGACACACATCACAGGACACAGCTCTCTAGTGGTCACCCTTAGAATAGCCACCAGTACAAAAGGGGAGGAGATGGTTCCTAGATGATCGGGCAGCACTGGGCTCCCCATGGGGTGGTTGGGACCGTTGCTCTCACCCGTGCTGTCCCGGGCTGAGCACTGTGGCTGAGCAAGGGCTATGAATGGGACTGCTCGGGCTGCAGCGTGCACTGCACCACTGGGGCGTGAAGCAGCAGCCCCAGAGGGCAGCAGAGGCTCCCTGAAGAGGAATATCTCCTAACAGCCATCCTAATTCTCCTGTCCTGCTATTTTTGTCTGATTCCCAGCAGATAAGGAAAGCAAGCCCTTAGTCCTCTACAGGAGCCTTTTTGGAACTGAAAACTGTCATCCTCATTCCTACTCTTTTCCATTTCCTTGAGTGAATGGAACCCCTTCTCTCCATCTCTCCTTAGAGGCTGTCTCTACATCTCTGGTCACTCCTGTTGCTGCCCTCTGGGCTCTTGCCAGCTGAGCCCCATCTTTCTTGATGACCAGTGCCCAAAATTGGATGCAGGATAACAGCTGAGCCTTTAGCAACAGGAGAGGGAAGGTTTACTTCATGTGTCTTACATACAACTCTGCTGTTTATAAATTCCAGCAAGATAGCTGCAAAAATAAATAAATAAATAAATAAAGGCAAATACAATGTCCTGGCAACCCTTGAGATTTGGGCACCATGGAGATGAGGACCTTGTAAGTACACAGACAGAGGCATGGATGAAATGCAGGCTTTGACCAGTCAGACAAAGGAAAGTGAGCCTGGGTGAGCAGCACAAGGAGCACACTGCTGCTGGTCTGCATGCAAGCTAGTGAACACATTGGGAGCTACATGGTCATCTTCTCTGGGGACATGCCAGGTGTGGTTGGTGTTGCTGGTGACTCCCAGCCCATGGGGGCTCCAAGCAGCCCACAAACTGAGGGGGTCTGAGCCTTCCTGCTGCTCGGCTTGGCTTTCAGTGCCTGCAGCTGTAGGCATGCCTATTCAGGCTGTTCTTCTCCATTGCTTTCCACCTCTGGAGGAAAAAGCTTTCTGTGAAAGGATGAGTTGTGTTTTTTGTCTCCCCTTCAGCCCAAGCGCCAGGCAAGAGGCCAGTGACTTCTGGAGAGTTGGGCTCTGCCGAGGAGACGGCAGGAGGCGAGCGGAGCATCCTGGTGGTGGCTGGAATCCCTGTCACCATAGCGACTGGAGGAATCCTTAAATATAGATGTGGTTCTTCCCCATACCCTTGCTGTCCTTTCATCTGTAACACAGCAACAAACGGGCTTGGCTTCCTTCTGCATGCAACCTGATGGAGCCCCGAAGGTCAGAAATGTGCCGGCTTTATGGTTTTATAAGCCCTGCTATGTGCAGCGTTTGAGGCAAAGACCCACTGATAGTGGGTTGGGTCCTGCGCCATTCACAGTTCTGTGTGTGGGCTCCAAGTACTGGTTGAGCTCGGTGAAAATCCTCAGATGGGTTGGACTGGAATAAAGAATCCACTAGCAAGGCTGGAAATCACTTAATTCCTGCAGCTCCTGGAGGAGATGCCCCATTTTTGCAGCAAAGGCTAGGGATGAAGCGAGCATCCTGGTTGTTGTGTGGCCCCAACCAGGCTGCCCATGCCGGCACGGGTAGCACAGCCGTGCAGGAAGGTCGTGCTCATGCTTTCCAGGCTGTTCCTGCAGGGCAGAGATGTCTCTTACCAGGGCTGCCAGCCGCTGCTGCCCCTGGTGTTGAGGTCTGTGACTTCCTTCTGTGGCTGTGAACCAGATCTCCTGACTCTCCCAGCATGAAATGGGTTCTCTCCTGACAATGCTGTGCTGATGGGAAATGTTTTAGGGGCTTTGTGGTCTTTCACAGGCTGTAAGTACACACCCAAAGAGGTTTCTGGGAGGAGACAGCACTGTATTGAGCAGTAAGGAGGGGCTGAGATCTAGCTCTTGGAAGCTGAAGCTAGTCCAAATAAGACCAGCACTAAATGTCCATGTTAACAGCCTCGTTAACCACTTGATTGGTGAACTGAGAACACTCATGTTATCATGAAGTCCAAGTTATTACAGGGGATAGAAAGGACATCAGCTGCTCCCTGCTGCCAGCCTGGGAGCTGCAGCAACTCTGCATGTGCCCTGGGTCACACTCTGCTGCTGGGAGAGCTCTGCCTGCTCTGTGCTGGGGCACATCCCCATTGTTTTTACTGGTTTCCATTTTTCTTTTTTTCCTTTGTAAATGCTGTGTAGAGGACTGTTACCTCTGGGGTCTTTCTCCCTGTGACACCCTGCTGCTGTCCCATCTCCCTGAGCACCAGCAGAGTGCAAAGGGTCAATGAATGTGTGCTGTGTGCCACGCAGGAGCTGCTTTCACCAGCACCAGACCAAAGGGCTGGGCCAGGATATTGCTGTTGTCAGGAATTTAAACCCAATAGATTCCTCAGTGTGAATGGTGCAGGGAAAGCAGATCTCCAGGCGAGAGGAGCGGCTCAGTACCGCAGCATGCCGTGGAAAGCAGGAGCGAGCGTGCGTGCTGCAGAGGCACAGGCAGGCAGGAGCACCCCTCAGTGTGCAGTGAGCCTGCGGAGTGATGCCCTCATCCTGCTGCAATTTGTGTGCACCCAGCCCAGGGGCAACTCCTGTGCACCCACCCGAAACTCCTTAGCCCTCCTCCACAGTGCTGAACCCCCTTAGGCTGGGCAAAATCACTGTTGTGTATAAAACTCACTGAGTGCCTTTGGTGTCTCCAGTGTGTGATTACACACCAAACCTACCTGTTAAGGTTGTTCATTCCTCGGCGTTCTGCACAGGTTCGTTTAGAAATTCACACTTCTTAATTAAATATGGGGTTTTACGCCATAGATTAGGAACTAGAGTCCCCAGACTACAGGAATTATTTACTGGTGCAATATAGTGGGAAAGCTCCCAGGTTCCTGACTTTGCTGTAGCATCGTTTCATTCTGTTAGCTAAATTGTTGTCTGGTGCATCAGGCATCAGATGCACCTGTTAAATGCAGCCGTAGGAGGCTGCTCTTGTAAACCAGCTGTTTTCTGTTCTCAGATTTATTTTCCTCCTTTTGACCTCTTCTGATTTGGAGCTGAAAGACCTGAGGTTACAAATCCTAGGTTTTAACAAAGGAAGATTTGTCTTTGGGACATTACAGCCAGAAAAGGATATCATGGCTAAACATGAATTGAAAACTCAGTAAAACATCAAGGACTTGTCTTCCATTAGCTGGTCATCTTCTGCTTCTCTGTAAGGTTGTTCACAATTGCTACAGGACTGGCTTCAAACCCAACAAGTGCACTGATCAGTCCGTTGGGGTGGAGAACTGGCAGCAGAAAATGGCACTCAGAATGCCAGTGCTGTACACCTGCTGTGAAGCTGTGAGCCTGCAGCTTCAGTGCTGCATGGCACTGGGTGCCTGGGGGCCCCAGGATCCTTTCTAGTAACTGAACATCGGGTGTGCCAAAGTGAGCTGCATCATGGAGACACATTTCAGAGGAAAAAGTAGCTGTCAGGTAGGTTTGCACACTCACCCAGGCAGAGTGATGGCAATGTCGCAAGGGGGGGACTGAGGACAAGATGCTCTGGGGTGACTCAGCGTCACCACTATGTGTGCGAATATTGCTGCAATATTTACTTGCTGGAAAAAATATCCTGTTAGACTTAGAGCTCCCAGCCCATGCAGTGCTGGCCCAGGGGACCTGCACATCTCTGGGCTGCAGCGCTCCTGCTGGCACCTTGCTCTTTTGGGGAGCTCCTTCAGGGTCTGGAAGGGCTGCATTTAAACATGGAAACTGTGAGCACCATGGCACAAAACAGGCCAACAGATTCACTTGTATCTACAAAGTCAGTTCCTGTTGGCTGGATGAAAAATGTGCTTTTGTCCATTATTAATGCTGGAGCACCACATTTCCCAGATCAAGGAAATGTCTGGGAGACTCCACCTCAGACCACACTGCACAGACTTGTAAAACTCTGTATTGAAGTTCCTGGGATGGTTCCCTAGATGTTGCTGCTTGTTTGTGCTTGTTCCTACCCTAATTATTTTTTTCCCATAAGGAACACTGGTTTTAGCTGTTTTCTTACAAAATTTAACTGATCTGTCTTGGTTTACTAAATTAAAATCCAGGAAGATTGATGCTTTAAGAACAGACAGCAAGGGCTGCTATTCACAGTGCTGATTCTGACTGCAGCAAGAACTCTGGAGCACACCAAAAAATGCAGCACTCCCTCTGGGCACGCACAGATGCAAGTGGCAGGCTTGGTAAGTGACCCCAGGAGCAGCGTCCCCAGTGTTACCTGCTCAGTGTCTGGAACTGTCAGGACATATTGTCTCTGTGCAACCATACTTGGGCTCTCAGCACGGCTGCAGTGGGACACAAGTCCCAGGGGTACCTTCACATGGCTTTTTAGGGGAGTTTTGGTGGCCGTAGGGGACCAGAGGCAGGAGGGAGCTGCCAGCAGCCAGCGCTGGGGCAGCAGGAGAGCCAAGCTATCTGCAAGCCATTGTTACGCAAGTTTTAAGCTAATTTAGTTTTTATTACTGAGTACAGTACTTGAAAACCGTGCTTTTTATGAGGCATCTTTATTTGAATCCCTTGTCTGCAGCATTCCTGGGGGCTATTAGCTTCTCTAAGTGGGACAGCAGCTGCTGGCAGCCTGGGCATTTCCTCTTGGAGGCAGCACGAACCCTGGGGACTTGCTCAGCTCCTTGAGCTGCTGCTATCCATGGCTGTTGGTACACAGCAACAAAGCACAGGGCAGGGAAGGACTATGCAGCCACACGTGGCACCCCAAAAAACAGTGCGCTTTTAACCAGAGACAGGTCTGGGCAAGGTGAGCAAAGATTGCACACACACACAGTGACTGGGGAGGAGGTTGTGGTGTGCTGCTGTACAGAGGAATTTAATTAACCTCTTCTATTGATTTGGACAGAGAACCACCTTCTCATTTCAGGGCAAAGGAGCCCAAGGAAACTGGTGAGAGCATCTCCACCTTCCTGGCATCCCCCATCACACAGGGTGATACAGAAGGTGAGTGAGGGCTGGAGAAATGTCCAGCAAGCGCCCATGGGCAATGGCTGCTCATTCTTCAAACCTGACAGTGGGTGAGAAGCTTGGGAGTTTGCTGGGAATTTCTGATTTACTGGGGCATAACGGCTTGAACTCAAGGTCTTTTAAGTTTTGCATTATACTGGCTGGATATTCAATATTTAATGTACAGAAAAAGACAAAGGCGGGTAGCTGACACCTCTTTTGAAATAGAAATCTCCATTATGATAGTCTTGAGGCAGGTCTGTTATTGTTAACACTTTAATTGCTGCAGTGGCCTGATGTAATTGCAAGGGGCAGGGAGGGCAGCCTTGTTTGCCAGGTGTCATAGGAAGGGGAGTGCCAGAAGCTTGCAGTCTGACAGAAGAAGGAGGAGCAGGAGGATGAAGGACATGGGGGCAGGAGTGGCCCTGGTGCAGAAATGCTCCCAAGCATGGTGACTGTCCCCAGCTGGTGACGGCTATGACCTAGGTCAAACAGGACATCTCCTTACAAACAGGTGATGTTAATTTGTCCTCCACAGGTGCAGATGAGTCCTGCTGAACATCCCTCCAGGCCTAGTGAGAATACAAGTGGTGACTTCCAGCCAGATCCTCTGCCCTCCTCGCAGAAGGAAGCTACTGGGTTCTGTAGGAAAGCTGCACTGCGATTTCTTTTTGCAAAAACAAAAACAAAAAACAAAAACAAAAACAAAGCATTCACCAAAACTCTTAATTCTGTGTTATCATGAGGAGATTGGACAGCAAAATGTTTTTCACAGCACTCCATTGCTAGGAGATCAGAGATGACAGTAAATCTCCATTTCTAAACCACTCTACTTTTTAGATATTTAATCACCCTGAAAAATGACTTTCTCAACAGAGCAGGGATGTTTTATTAAAGGTTTTGCTGCAAGGCTCTGGGGAGTGCTGGTACCTAAATTTGAAGCCAATGAATCAGATTCTCCTTATGCTGAAGGTGTTGAGCAGGGGTCTCTGCTCTCTGGACAAATTCTCATTGTTGGGGTATTTAAAATAAAATCAATAAGAATCTGCTTTACTCTCTCTTTATTTCCAGCTGAAAAACAACTTGAACAGTGAACAAAGCATCAAAAGAAGAAGCACAAGAAATTGCCTTTAAGAAAGGGCCTGCGGCTGCAAACCCCAAGGGAGAGGAGAAACTTCCCTGCATCCTCAGTGAGGGGCCATACAAGCATCAGGAAAGGTGATCCTAAGAGCTCCATCCTCAGCATTTTCTCCCCATCAACTCCAGATAATGCCTTGTTCTACTGCTGGCACTTCCCTGTCCTGTGACCAGTCCCAAAACGTGGACCTGCAGTACCCTCCATTGAGCACTGTGGCTCTGATCAGCACCCTCCTCTCCCCCTGGGTCCCAGGGAACAGAGCTGCACTTTCAGTGTGATATCGCAGTGTTTTCATGTTGTAAGCTTACCTCCTGTTTGTTCTGTCTGGTTGGGAGCTTTGGGTGTTATTCCCCTGCAGCACTCGTGCCTACAACAGAAGGGAAGGTTTAGAAGAGCTCATTGCAATTCATGGGGAGTGGTGCAGTCCCATGTGAAGAAGTTTAATCCGAGCCAGCCTTCGAGAATGGTTTATTGCAGCCTTCTGTATCACCCACAAACACTGTAGGGAAAAACAAGGAAGGAGAACAGTGTTAGATAAGCTGCTTTAAAACGATCTTCGTAATCCTGAGAATTAAAACGTATTTTATTAAATATGCATTACAGATGCAAAATAACCCAAGAAAGGCTGGAAGTGACCTCCCCACAGGCAATTAATTCATGGTACTCCTGCAGCTGCAACTGACTGTCACCGAAATGGCAGCTCTCTGGAGCTCAAGGAGCCAGCCCTCGGTGGCACGAGATGCCCAGCCTTGCCTGGGGGACCTGCCCAGGGTAGCCTGTCCCCCTGGCACAAGCCATAACATTAATACTTGCTTGAAATCAGATGTGAGGGCCATCCCCTGTGTTACTTTGCAGCCACAGACATGGGGCTTTCTGACCTCCTTGCAGCTCCAGCATTTGTTGCTGTTGGGTGGCACAACAGGAAGGAAGAGGAGAAATCCCTGTACTCAGCTCTGGTGAGGCCGCACCTCGAGTACTGTGTTCAGTTTTGGGCCCCTCGCTACAAGAAGGACATGGAGGTGCTTGAGCGGGTGCAGAGAAGGGCGACGAAGCTGGTGAGGGGCCTGGAGAACAAGTCCTACGAGGAGCGGCTGAGGGAGCTGGGCTTGTTCAGCCTGGAGAAGAGGAGGCTCAGGGGTGACCTTATCGCTCTTTTTAGGTACCTCAAGGGAGGCTGTAGCAAGGTGGGGGTTGGCCTGTTCTCCCACGTGCCTGGTGACAGGACGAGGGGGAATGGGCTTAAGTTGAGCCAGGGGAGTTTTAGGTTAGATGTTAGGAAGAACTTCTTCACTGAAAGGGTTGTTAGACATTGGAACAGGCTGCCCAGGGAAGTGGTGGAGTCACCATCCCTGGAGGTCTTCAAAAGACGTTTAGATGTAGAGCTTAGGGATATGGTTCAGTGGGGACTGTTAGCGTTAGGTTGGAGGTTGGACTCGATGACCTTGAGGTCTCTTCTAACCTAGAAATTCTGTGATTCTGTGATTCTGTGAAATGAGAGCAGGGAATGGCCAAGAAGGGCTGGCATCATGCAGGGTTTTCAAAACTTGCCCATTTGCTGCAAGTTCTTCATAAAAGATGAACAAGAAAAAGCTTGCCGAGGTACCTGAGTCTCTGCTGAGAAGTGTGCCCCCCCCCCCCCCCCATCAGCTGCACGTGGCAGCGAGGAGGCAAAGCATCTTGGCCACGATCACTGAAGGATCTCTCCTAGGATTTAGAGTACATTTGACTGCTCATTCATCCCCCACCCCACACAGCTTTTGTCAGGTTGCTTTAATCCTCCTCCGTCTCAATTTCCCTCGGTATAAAAGGGGATATCGTGGTATCTGCCTCCCAGGAACCATCTGAAACTGCTGGCTGGCTGCAGAGTCCTTTCAGGCTCACTGATTGAAGAGCAGAGCTGTTCTTACTCTCATTATCCTGGGAAAACCAGCCATGCTTTGGGATGGCATCACTCCAGCACTAGACCCCAAAGGAGATTGTAGCTGGGGGCTGAGCTGCGTGTCTGGATGGAAACTGGGCAGTGCAAGAGCTGTGGATGTTTTGCCCACCCTGAGCTGCTGCCACTGGGGGGGGTGACGGTTGGAAAGCACAGACCCAGAGGCCCCCCTGCTGCCCCACAGAGCCCCTCCAGCATGCAGGGAGCCACCCAGGGACCTGGCTGGATCTCCCTTGCAGCGCTGGCTGTGTTTGCTTTGACCACACAGGGAAGGTGCTGCCAGGGACTGGAACAGGGAGCTCGTGAGCAGCCCCAGCTTCTAGCTGTGCTGCCGAGCATCCTGTTGCCAAAAGCCTTTCCTGAAGCAGCCGTGCCAGCACAGTCTCTTGCAGCAGGAGCCGAGCTCCCTGTTCCCCCTACTGCTCTTTCCCAGCACTGCTGCCCCTGGAGCAGGCAAGGGCTCCCTGCTGCCTGCTGGCAGGCTGCTTCTCCAACTGCTTAGAGCACCCAGGCTGCCTCCAAGCTGGAGCGAGGAGCATTACCTGTGACCTCTGGTGGCAAACACTACTGGGTTTGCAATGTTTATCTAGTCCCAGTCCTCGCCAGCTGTGTCTTCTGCTCAGCACTGGAGTTCCACAGAGCTGCCTGGACTCAGCAGCAGCCTTGCTGCCTTGGAGCCCTGGCTCTGCCTGCAGAAAGCGTGGGGCTGGCATGGCACAGTCCCCAGGGCTGTAAATGTGCACTGCTCAGGGGTGTAAACAGCCACAGGGCCACGTGCAATCCCCAGCAGCTGGGTGCTGAGTGCCTAGTACTTTGTCACCCCTCCAAGTGGTCACTGCACCACCATGGCAAGAACCAGCCAAAGGCCCTGGCTCCGCGGCCCTCTCTCCTGACAGGTGCTGGGATGACAAATAGGAACCTCCAGGCCCCCGGGGCCTAATAAATCCCCAGCTGCTGAATAATACAGCAGGTCAAATTGCCTTACCGAATTCCCTGCTTAAAGCTGAGTGTTAGGTAACTTGTTACAGGTGGCTGCCAGGACTGTGCAAGCTCTGCCTGCACAGCACAAGCAGGGAAGATAAAGGGTCCGCCCCCGGCCCCAGCATAGGGTGCAGGGGACAGCAGCACCCCTGTGCCACCTGTCCCAGGACCGAGCACTGCTGCAGGGCCCCAGGATTCAGTCTGTGGTGCTGACAGCTAGGAGAAAATTACTTTCTCAGATCATTTTGCAAATTCCTTAGCAGAGAGGTGACAGGGACAAATTGCCCAGCTGTGGGCATTTATTCCTCAACCAGCAGAAAAGCCTGGGCATTTTTTCTCCCTGAAATAATTGTCTTTGGCATGGGGGGGGGGGGGTCTGCTGGAGCCATCCTTGGGGAGAGGAGCAGCGCCGTGTGCTCGTGATCAGAGAGCACAGAGGCTGCTTAAGAGCTACAAGGGAGGAAATGCACATCCTGGGAGGGACAGGAAGCTGAAGCCAATGGGGATAGCTCTGAATGTGCTTTGGGAACCTCAATCAGAAAGTTCTCTGCCCCCTGTTTGTACAGGTGTATTTCCTGCCCTGTTCCCAGAGCCACCAGAGCCCAGCTGGCCCCAGGAAGGCAAGAGCACGGCTCTGCCTGAGCCCTGCTCACAGCGGGGTGAGGGGAAGCCTGCCTGGCACCTGGGGTCCATGCGATGTCTTTGGGCACCCCTGAGACTTCACAAATGTGTCTGAGAAGTCTGGACAAGCTGAAAACATCACATCTTTGCAGGACAGGGTCCCCATGTGGCTACTGCTTTCCCAGATATGAGAGGTCTGCTCTCACCTCTCCTTTCTCTTCTACATCTGAGTCTACAGAGACTTTGCCCTCTGCCAAGGAGTGTTTGCCCTCTGTTCCTGGTCTCTGCTGAGACCTCTCTCCACCTCCAGTTTTACAGACACCCAGTCCCACAGCTCAGCCCTCCCAGACCCTTCAGTGCTTCTCTGAGGACCCCAGGGAGCTGTCAGAGCTGAGACTCTGCTTTTTGGACCTACTGCTGTGGACTTACAAATGTAAATGAAAAACTCAGGAAAGGCTTCCTTGTGCCATGGTGTGAGCTGGGGTGGTAGAGGGCAAGGTGAACCGTGGAGCATGGGGACAGGCTGAGGGACAGAACCACTGCTACCAAACCTTCTCAGGGCAGGCAGAGCCTGCTGCCCCCAAAGCACTGTGGGCTTGCAGCTACGGCCAAAACCCTCCTAAAAGGGCTTTCAGCAGCAGAGAATGTAATGGTGATGGAGCCCAGCTGTTCCTGACACGGCCTTCCAAGCTCTGCTTGGGTGTTCCAGGGAGGGCATGGCTCTTTAAAGTTCATTTTTGGACTGTGTCTTGCTATCTGCTTCCAGCATTTTTCCCTGGTACTCCAATATTTTCATGCTCCTGGGCTCTCGGTAGTACAAGCACTCTGCACCACGCATCCCAGTTCTTTCTGTGCTTTTCAGCACTTGTTACAGACCTCTGCCAAGAAACCTGATAATTCTTTTTCCACTTTTAAGGGAAAGGATCTGAGACTATAAAAGAAAATGTCCATTATATCCAACGTGGCTGGAAAGAAAATCCCTGAAAACTCAGGGAATCCTTAAAGAGACGTAATGGGAAACACACTGTAACTGAGACAGCTCATTGTGTGCGGCTGTCTTTACGCTCACAAGTACAAGTACAGGGCCCCAGGGCTGCGAGAACAATATGGGTTATTGTGACATCTTCTAGCTCCTTTTAGAACATGAAAACCAGCATCCCCTCAGCATTGGGAACCAGCCAAAACTCGTGGGCCACCAGAGCTGCCATGCCGCTCTCTGCTGGAAACCCATTGTTCTGAATGCCATTGCTGTGATGGTCACAGGCTTGTTTGTGCGCGAGGATCCTCTCTTCCTCCCAGCCATTTGTTTGCTGTGACCAGGAAAACAATGTAAATCAGCCTCCCCTCTTGCTTCGCAGGATGGACGGAAGATGCCAGACTGTTGTACGGGCGTGGGTGTTTGTGAAGCTGTGATACTTTTCCTTATGCAGGCAGAGGAGTCACTGCGGATCAGCAGAGGGATAGCTCCACATCCAGGCTCAGCCTGCTACGCTATCACGCTGCAGACCAACAAATCCTGCCTTCCACACATTTTCTGGCTGGCAGGTGAAATCCATATCGGTGTACACCCCTGACTGTGGGCCCAGGAGAACACACTTAAGCCATACTCTGTGCATTTCCTCTTAAGTACTTGAGATTGAAGGTATTCCCTTGTCAATAAGTGCTGTAATAGCTGGGAAGGAAGTGGGTTTGCAACAGACTGCATTCGGGCATTTGGCTGGCTCCATAGGCTGTGGTAATAACAAACCACAAATTAAGTATGCAGAAGCTCAGGGTACAAAAAATATCAATCAAAAGGAATATCCAAAGCAAGAGCGGGTTAGATAACCTTGGGGAAGAGAGGGCAAGCTGCACATTCCTGCATCCTCAGGCCTGCACTGCCCCTTGCTGACAAACTCGCCAGCCGTGGAACAAGAAGTGCTGCACAGAATGGACATCCCCGGGGGAACATCCTTTCCTCCCACCCAGGCTGCTTGATCACTCCAGGCACAGCCAGCTGGAGGGGCTGCTGGGCTTCTTCCTGCTGCTTCCACCTGAGGCTTGAGTATGATTTTTTATCCCCAGCTTTTGTGGAAGGGCAAACACACAGCAGCGCAGGAGCCTGCACCTCCATGCTGCCCCTTCATGTCCCCCCACCCATAGCTGGTTCTCTGGTCTCTTGACAGAGCATGTGCATGACATGGGCAGTGTATCAAGAACAATGTAGAAAGATACAAACACCCTGCTAATAAAACTGATTTGCTTCTTTTCCAGTGATTTAACTGTACTGAATCTGATGCATGTCCCTGTATTACGCTACTTGTCATTTTCCCTCCCACCATTCTCTTTCCACAGGAGAGCATCCTGCATTTGTCACAACAGGAGATAATGCACCCTGGATGCCAGTGCTAACAAACAACCTGCTCTCATGCAGCGCCTGCCAGCTGGACGTTTCAAGGCTCTTTGTAATCATTAACAGATGATTACAGCCCTGGTCAGGAATTTTCATCTCTATTGTGAGAAGGGTAAAGTAGGGTCTGGAGGTGAAATTGTGGGAAAGCGAGAGGAGAAATGAAGTGCTCTGAGTACTGGTTGTAGGCTTGCATGATGTGGGGGAGCTACATCAGTGGAAGGGCACTGGGCTGGGATTAAGCTGGTCAACAATCTTTGCTCCCAACTCTTCCTCCCGCCTCCCCACTGAGTGCTTCTCTATGCCTTTACTTCCCCATCTGCAGAAGGAAAGCAGGGGCCCTCTTCTCCTTGTAAAAACTTCTGAGATATACAGATGATATGTGCTGTTGTGGGAGGTATGGAGAATAGGATCGAGCCAGAAAAATACTGTTTGGGATTTCAGAAGGTCATCTCTTAAGAAGACATGAACATTCAAATGCCAAAAATAGCAGCATAACATCGATACTGTGTACACTAGGAAAGGGGAGCTGGGTAAAGGGAGAAGCATGGAAAGCAAGGAGAAGCCTTTCCCAAGTTAATCACACGAAGCCAGACATCAGGCTCCTGTTTTAGAAACCCTGAAGTGGGAATTGTCACTAAGGATTCCAGGAGCCACGGTCAATCAATGTAAAGAGGAGAAAAGGCTAAAGAGCACAGCTGTGCACCTCTGCTACCCCGGCCTAAGCAGGTGAGCTGCGTTAAGTGGTGCTAATGTACCCATTAAACAGCGTTAATGGAGCTACAGGCTCCAGGTGAGGTCTGTTTTCTCCTGTCAGGAGGGAAGGAGGAAAGTGGTAGAGAGAGACTTTGAAAGTTGCAGTGTTGCCTTTTCTGTGTTTTCCGGTTAGAAGATGCTCTTTTATTATTATTATTATTATTTATTATTATTATTACATGTAGATCCCTAATCAACAACAGAGATCCATTTATATTCCTCCCGTCTCTATCTGCAAATGCATGCAACAATCCTGAGAACAGGCTCTTGCCTTTGATGAGAGACTGCTGGGGTGAGGATGAGGACCCAGCTCACCCCCAGCACAGGGATTGATGTGTGGCCTCGTTGAGCTCAGCTGCTCCTAGCTCAGCAAGCAGGGCCTAGAAAGCACTGAGGGCCCTGCTGGGCTCATCAGCACTCTGCTCATCCTTCTTCTCCTGGCTCCCATCCCTGTTCCTGCTT
Source organism: Netta rufina (assembly GCF_964035555.1). Taxonomy (NCBI): domain Eukaryota; kingdom Metazoa; phylum Chordata; class Aves; order Anseriformes; family Anatidae; genus Netta; species Netta rufina. Next base: position 1,082,364 of record NC_140140.1, read on the forward strand.
TCACGGCTGGTACCACCGGGAGCCGGAGCACGGTGGGGACAACCCTGTCCCGCTACGGACGGATGCTGCGGTTCTCCCCTCGGTGCTAGGGCTGCTTCGGGCGCCTTCCCCCGCTGCAAATCGGCCTGGGGCAGAGGGGCGAGGCCAGGAAAGCGTTAACCTTCCCTGCAATGCTGCATCCCAGCTCACGGTGGAGCTGCCTTCCTCTCTTCCACCCCCAACTTCCAATTCACTCCAAACAACTCCGGGACAGAATTACAGGGAAAAGCTGGAGGTTCAGCCTCGACTTGTTGATCTCCGTTTACGAGGCAGCAGAAGGAAGCACCGGAGCTTTCCTTTGTGTCCTCGCCGGGAGAAGGGCGGGGGAAGGGGGGCAGATGCGGCTTCGGCGTTGACGGCAGGCAGGAGCGAGGAGCCGCAGCCGAGGGAAGGCCTCGGAAAAGCTTCCTGCCGAGGGATCCGATTTACCTCCTTTCGCTTCCCCTCCCCCTGGGCTTCGCGGACAGACGGGAGCGCGGCCGCCATCCCTGCGCCTCGAGGCTGTCCGCGGGGGGATGCGAGCGGGGCCGCCCCGGCTGCCCGCCCCGCCGCACCATGTAGCCGCCCTCGGCCCCGCACAGCCCCGCACCGCCTCGCTGGGAGCCCGCAGGAGGAGGTAGGTGCGGGCCGGGCTCGGCCCGGAGGAGGGGAGCCTTCCCCCGGCTGAGGAGCAGCGGCCGCGTTTCGGTGCCAGGGTGGGGGGCACCTAGATCGGCGGGGAGAGGGGCAGAGCCCCCCCGGAGCTGCGCGGCTGGGCAGGGAGAAGCCGTTCCTTGCTGCGCCGGGGTTTCTCTTCGTGCCATCTTGTGTAAGCAACAGTGCTCGGGGCTGTTCTAAGCCGCTGGCTTTGCGAGGAAGGCTCGGGGGTGGTTCTTATTCCCGTTTTCGTTGGTTTCCCTCTTATGCAGAGGGCTGCGTGGAGTGGGGGGGTGGGTGTCCCTGGGTAGCCCGGAGAGGTAGAGTGGCTGGAAATACTCCCCCGTTCCCTTCCCCGACGCTTTCCTCGGGAAAATTTGCGAGGCTGGAGTTATAAAAAGCTTCAGCTTCTCCCTGGCTCCTACGCGGAGGGGAGTTGCCCCGGGAGGGTCGCAAGGGGCGGCCGGGGGCCGGCGGTGGCAGGGCCGCTTCTCTCCGGGATGGGGGGCCAAGGCGCCAGTACCCCCGGTGGCTGTCGGTCCGGCTCCTTTCGGGGAGCTTCCCCTCGCAGTACCGTGCAGAGCCCTTTAATCCACCAATTCCCAGCCTTTCTTCCAGAAGCAAAACCCACAAAAACCCGCACCACTGCCGTGCCCTACCTCCTCTCCCCCAGCACCGCGCGTGCAGTCGACCCTCCCGCAGAGCTCGTGGGTCCCAAGGTGGTGGGTGGCGTGGGGGGGGAATCAGATCCACGGATTTAGGGGTGGGGGGGCATCACCCATCCGCCACCCGGGGGAGCTCAGCGGCGGCTCCTCCGGCGGCCACGTGGGCGCGGGCGCCGCGTTCAGCACCACGGGCGCGGACAGCGCTTGCCCGCGGCCGCCCGCCGGGGCGCGGAGCGTGGTTCAGCACCACGGGGGCGGACAGCGCCCGCCGCGCCCCCTGAGCTGATTAACGGGGCCGGGCGCTGCCCCGCGGGGATAAGGCCGGCCTCGGGCCCCATGGTTGGCTTCTCTTACAGCTCCGGGGCATGGAGGGGAAGGAGAGGTGAGGAGAAGCCGGCCCCCCCCTCCCCTTCCCTCCCCCGCCAGCCCTCGCTCCGCACCGCGCCTTGGAGCAGCCAGCCTGAGGGGGACCAGAGATGCCTCTGGGGATGAATAAGCATGGATCTCGCTCTACTACCTCTTTGCCTCCGGACCCCACGGAGATCATCAGGAGCAAGGCCTGCTCCCGCCGGGTCAAGCTCAACGTGGGGGGGTTGGCCCACGAGGTTCTCTGGCGGACCTTGGACAGGTTGCCACGGACCAGGCTGGGTAAGCTCAGAGACTGCAACACGCATGACTCCCTCATGGAGATCTGCGATGACTACAACCTGGAGGAGAACGAGTACTTCTTCGACAGGCATCCCGGGGCATTCACCTCAATCTTGAACTTCTACCGTACTGGCAAGCTGCACATGATGGAGGAGATGTGCGCCTTGTCCTTCAGCCAAGAGCTGGACTACTGGGGGGTGGATGAGATCTACCTGGAGTCCTGCTGCCAGGCCCGCTACCACCAGAAGAAGGAACAGATGAATGAGGAGCTGAAGAGAGAAGCTGAGACACTGAGGGAAAGGGAAGGGGAGGAATTTGATAACACTTGCTGCGCTGACAAAAGGAAAAAGCTCTGGGACCTCCTGGAGAAGCCCAACTCCTCCGTAGCGGCCAAGGTAAGATCTCCACCTCTTCTCAAGTCTTGTGTATATTGGCTCATGACTGCAGTGATGGTTACATGAGGTGTTGCCCTCCTGCCCTTGCTTTAGTGTCTGGGCAATTGTGGCTCAATAGATGCTGTGATCGAAGGGGAGAAAGACCTCCCAGATGTGAATGAGGCTTAACATATGCTTTTTGGGTAGTTTGGAAGGTATCTGGTTTGTGCTTCTCTGAGGGCCACGTAGGCTGGTCAGTGTGGGAGCAGCTCCACCGAGTCCTGGGTCAGCATATGCTGATTGCTGGGACTGGAGGTTGGTAGGTTTGTTATTTAGTGGTCTGTCCTGATGCATTGTGTAACAGAGATTGCTTTGGGCCCAAAACATGTGTGTATCCTACTGCTTAACCAAACTGGTTTTTAAATGAGGAAATCTACTTAAACTCCTAGACCCAGGTCCAGTTCAGAAATAATGCATTCCTTTTTAGGATGACTTCAAAATTTTGTGAAGTGCATCTCCTAGATATGTGTATCACATACTCTTAGGCTGCAGGTCTGCTAAAGCTAGCATCTGAATTTCTTCCTTTACCTGATTCCAGCCTATTTTAAGTCTCCCTGTACAAAGCTGCTGCAGCTCTGTCTCTCAATAGTTGAAGTGCTGCAACTCTGAAGTTGGTGCCAGTGCAACAGATCTATTTGAAAGCATTTGGAAGATAAGATCCTCGTTAGGAGAAACCAATGTCAGAGTTGGCTCTGGTAATTTAGCTGTCTCATGTTAGTCACATATTCTTCACTGAGGAAAATCTCTGTGAACACAGTGATTCAGTAACCATGGGGACAAAAGTAAAGGGGGAGAGGTTGAAAACTGTAGGATGGATAACCGGAAAGCATGAGAGACTGAGCAGCAGGGACCAAAACTTGCATTTTCTATGTACCAGCATCCTCACAGTTTGGCAAAGAAGTAGAAAGTGACATTATAGAGGTGGCTGAGGCCTATCTCTTTTGTACGTGCATTTGCAACTGCAAACCCTGGCTCCATCCCTCAGGAAGCTTGGGTTTGGAGGGCTACTTATGAAAACAGGCTTTTCCTTTCCCTGTCTTCTCTCCCGGAAATTTTGCATACCATGAATGGAGAGCATGTATGAAGTTTTGGGAAGGTATTTTATTAAGTGTGGAGCTAAATGGCTCATTCTCGCAGGGGAAGGAAGAGGCATGGTCTGCTACTGAACCGATTATCACTTTTTTTAATGACAAACGGAGCCCCAGAACGTCTTTTTCTCTCCAGATGACACTGTGCTGAATGCATTAATCATTTATAAGGATCCTTTGGCACAGTCCTGGAATCCTGAAACACAGGCCCCAGGCTTCGCTGTCTGTGGCACTGACTCAAAATCCATTAGAGACTGTTGATGTTCATGATTTATTGTATATGAGTAGGGGGTCATCCTTGCCAAATAAGTGTCTTTTGTGATTTATAAATGAAATACACTCTAGCTTCATTTTCTGAGAAAATTCTCGGAGTAAGTGCATTCGGAATTGCAGGCTCTGGATTAATTGAGAGTGAACTGTAATGCATTATTACTCTTCCCATTTAAAGCTCCCATTCTATGGGTTCTTTACTGTAATGAAAATGGTTGCTGTATGTTCTCAGACCTCAAATATTTCAGCAGTTCTCAAGCACTGATTTTGACTCGTTTCAAGTGTAGCAAGAAAAATGGGCGTGATGAACAATTAGCTTACCAGGCAGGGACAGGAGAGCTGGTAAGCCTATTCTTTATCCGTTATTCTCCCTGCTGGTAGATAGCTTTTCTCTCGTGCCAGTGTGCCCTTTGCTTTCATCACCTTCATGAGAATTCTACATATTGAATAGGCTGGGCCCAGTCTTCATCTTCTGATAGATGGGCACAGGGATAGGGACTTGGCAGCCTGACCTGTTATCTGACCTAACCAGCTGTGCCCAGGCTCCACTTCAGGCTGCATTCTCTAAATCTGAGCCTGATGGCTGAAAAAAGCTGTCCAGAAGCTGTCTGTTCAGTGGAGCACTTTTGCTGAGACTACAGGTCTCCAGGAACTTCTGTCATCTTTCCTAGAGCCAGATTTGACCTGCTTTGCCAGGTCTGGGTGCTCCAACTGTTCCTATAGAATAGAATGCTTTGTTCCCTTTCTGAGGTTTAATGACTGTCACTGGATGACCTAGTATCAATTTTCCCCCAAATTATTTTCCTTTCACTTACTCTTTTTCTCCAGATTGTACCACTCAATGCAAAAGGTGTTTTTGTTTTGTTTTGTTTTTCTCATTTAAATATAACATGTACAGGCCCCCTTCATGTTCTCTGTAAGGAATCTAGAAAATGGCTACAAATGCATGTTCTCCCTAAACCCAGCACAGTGTCCTAGTAAGCCATGCACCATTATTTAACTCCTGCTCTGGCAAGGTGGGTTTTCTTGTTGGCTGTCAGCATTGTTTGTATTTTAACACTTTCTGCACAACACCTAACCAGATCCCTCCATAACAGCTTGCTGCAGAACTTCTCATGGTGATACTGGGATGAACTAAATCCTGAGAGGGCGAGTCATTGTCTTATTTGTTTTAAAAAGGAATTATAGGTGAAGTACCTCAGGGTGGAAAACAGCCTTAAAATAAGGGAAGAAGAATCCCCCAGCCCATCGTTTTTGTTGCTCTGTTATCCAGTGGGGATTTGCCTGTACCTTTTGACTTATCTGTCTGGCTTTTAAACTAACCACCTCATGGCAAGTACTGACTTATTTATGTCCGATGTTACACCCTGTACGTGACCAGAAAGAACATTCTATTAGATCCTGTATTACCCACTCCTTGAGAGCCTCCAGATCTCTCAGACGAGGAATTAGATGGCTGTTGAAGCCCCAGGGTTACTTGTCACCAGCCTGTGCTAGCAGAGGGGTGTTTGCTCCTTCCCTATAACACTTCATCCCCTCGTGGCTGTGACCAAAGCTGCACTGTCCTCGTGAGAGGGCCTGAAGGGCTGCATGGCAGTACTCTGGCTGATCATCCCTGCACATAGAGTGCCCTTCCCTGGCATCAGGCAGTGCCACAGGCACACGAGCCCTCTAACCCACTGGGCTGCTTGACTCTGAGGCTCTGTTGCACTGCTGAGCTCACTTCACTCAGTGTCGAAACTCACATGCACAAAACTCAGCATGAGGAGGGACTCCATAGCAAATGAAAAAATATTGAGTAGACATTAATTTAATTAAACTCATTTCTCCCTTTCTTACCTCACAAGACAAAGGATCAGTTTCTCCTGCTTTCTGTGACTTTACTTGCCTGTATATCCCCGTGAAATACCCACTGCAATCTACGTGTATGCTTCCTTCTCTTCCTGTGATTGCTGTCTCTGTGTGTTCCTGCTAATTTCTGTAATTCTCCCAGTAGTTTGTTTGTTTTTATAACATTTCTCCTGTACTTTGGTGTACTCACAAAATCAATTTTTGACCATGAAGGACTCTAGTGTTCACTTCTGTCTGGATTTACTTCTGAAGAAGACAAGTATGGATATTTTCTGGAATAGTTATTACATTTTGTTGTGTGGTTGTTTTCCCTTGTAGTTCCCTTAGGGAAGGAAACCAGCTCTCCAGAAGCCAAACTGCTGCTGCTTTTCCTTGGGACTTGGTATAAGTCTTGGAGCAGCAGTGGCTAGTGCCTCTCCAGCACTCTGGTTTGGGGGTTTATCTGAATTGGCCTTTCCCTCACCAAGGCTAAGCCTGAGCAGCTGGTTTCTGCCAGCTGCAACCCAGTTAGCAGCCCTGGATTTCCAGAGTACAAGTCCTTCCCATAGCTGTTGTTTTTACTAGTGAAACTAGTTAGGATCTGTGGGTCTATCTGCCTGGAGAGGCATTCATGTCCCTTGGGGCAGCCAGCCTAGCTGTAAATCCAAGTAGACTTCAGAGCATCCTGAAAAATCCCAGGCTGCAGTTGTTTCCTGCTTTCCGGTATAAACACAAAACAAATCAGAGCCACTCAACACCTTAATTAGCTTATATGGTATTGGAAATCCTCTGATCACTTGCAGAAGTGCTGGAAAGATCCAGCATCACCCTTTTTGCATCTTAGGGAGAAAAGAAATCCTTCCTACTTTGAGTTCTTACAAATTATTTTCCTGATCAATATCTGAGCAATTAGTGTTGCACAGTGGGGGACAGGAGGGGAAAAGCCTGCTTGTCTTACAGACTCCTGTGCATGTGCTGGGTTCATCTATTTTTCTCTTGCTGTCCTGAAGGCTGAGAAAAACAGGATGACATCATCCACTTTGCAAAAAGCTGCTCTGCATATCTGCATGTCAAGTAGGCTATGCACTTCCTCTCTGCTCTGGAGGGCTGCTTCCACTTCTCGCTTGTTCCTGTCTCGTTGGGAGCTCAGCTGCAGCAGTCCCTCCATTCTGGCAGGCTACTTCTCATCTTTTTGCCCTGGTCCAACAATGCCTTTGCCAGTTCAATATCACATTTATCCTTGAAAACATGCAACTCCAATTCAGTAATCTTATTATGCATGCCTCTACATTTGTTGAACAGCTTTTCTCGAGCTGCCCGCTGCTCTCTGCTGCTAATCTCTGGGAGCATTGCTTAGGATTGAAGAGGTTGCTCTGTAAGCTCTCTCCTTATTATTATTGATAGTAGGGACAAAATAAGAATGATAAAGCCTCTTGGAGATGCATTTGCTACATCTAGAGCGTTCTTCCCCCACATGGGCTTTCTATTCCTGTCCCTCCCTTATGGCGTGCCATTTTCATTCATCTCCGAGGCATTCAGCAGAGGAAACCCCTCTCCCTAATTGTTGGGGTTGCGTCTCAGCCGTGTCTTCTGTCTCTCAGGCTCCCATCTCAGGGCAGGTGTTGACTGTGACTGTTACAGCTAGATTACCCACATTTTGCTGGCAGCTGTCTCTTTCATTTTTTTTTCTGATGCAACTACTGCCTTGGCTTTCCTGCTACATATAGGAGAACAGTCCCTTCATCCAAAGTAAACTTCTGCCTTTGGAGAACATCAAAAGCAGAGCCTCATTCCAAAGCCTTTCCCATGGGCTGAGGGATTTGCCACTTTGGTTTATAGCTTATCGCTGGGTTTCTAGCACAGCACTGTCCTGTGGATACACAAACAATTGCTGTTCTGTATCAGTCTCATTTCATCCTGCAGCTCTTTTCTGGGTGCCTGTCCTTCCAGTGAGTTTATAATACCTCTTGCCTGGGGAGTCCTAATTCCTCCAGCCATTCCCTGCAGTGTGTCCTTTGCTTCTGTCTCGCTGATGACCTTTCTGCAATGTATGGCTGTGCCACCACTTCCCAAAACTCCCCCGCATGACAGCCTCCCTAAGCCCCCATTTTAGGGCAAAAAAAAATATAATGCTGCCAGGTCAGCAGCTGTTTCCTGTGGTTCTTTGTTGGCTCTGAAGAATCTTGCCAATGATCCCTCTAGCATAGGAGGCACCATGGCATCAGCTTCTCAGCCTCCCACATCCCCAACTCAACATCTCCTGTTATTTCCTGGTGCACATCTGCCAACAGCAAGCTTATTGTGAGCTCTCCAGGTGGGATTCTCGCCTGTCAAAGGTGATCCTTTCCCCAGGCCTATTACTGCATCACTGAGCACCCCCAGGATCCAGGCAGACAGCTGCCTGGCATTTGCTGCCATAATGTTTTGGGTTCAGCAGCTTACAAACAAACCTGCAGGCATGCAGTCTCTTAAAGCATTAAAAAAAAAAAAAAAAAAAGTTAAAATTGTTAAGCTTAGTAGTCCTCTTGATGTACATACTATGCTTCTTGAACTGTATGGTGTAGATAAATGTGTGTAGGCATACCGCTGCATTTTTAGCTTATTTGTAACTTTGTTAGGAGAGCCTGGACCATGTTTGTGGTCTTCCTTGAGGGCAGTTATCCACATCTGTATGAGAGTGCCTGCCTCAGGAAGGAAGCGACAAGCTACCATGCTCGGGATGAATTCTGTGGAGGTATAGTTGATTTTATTTTTAAAGCACCAACTCTCATTTGTACCTTTGAAAAATCTGTCTGAGATTCATTCCCCTTGCTGCTCAGTATTCTCCCCTCCTCTCAGTTGCTCAGCCTGTGAACAGATATGATTTAAGGTGCCATCACCAGTCAAAAATATAGGAAATGGTGCGAGAACGGAAAATCCCTGTTTTTTGTTTTTTTTTTTTTTTTTTTTTTTTTCAGCTGTAACTGCAGAGGCTTAGGAATAATGGTTCAGAAGACAAGTGCTGGGCCTGATCTGTGCAGGAAATGCAGGCATGGTATGATGCTCACAAAGCGTGAGTGAAGCTTCAGCTGGTACACATGCAAACAAAGCCAGCATCAGGCACGTTGTCCCCAACTGGGGTGCACCTACTGCAGCAGCAGCCAGAGCTAGCTATGCAGATGTGCTCCAGAGTCTTGTGAAAAAACAATTCTTCCTTTTTTTTTTTTTTTTTAAATGCTCTCTTCTTTTAACTGTTTTTATACAGTGGGATAAGTGTCCTGGCCATCAACCTGTGGGAGGGAATGGGGTGTTTAGCTCTTGGTTCCTCCTTCTGTCTGTTCCTCTTGATCCTGCAGTTCACAATTTCCTTCTGATTTCTTTCAACATGAAGCCCCCACTGAGAGAAACAATCCAATGCTACTTTTACAACACAAGCGTTGCTATTTTTCATTACTAATGGCAAAATATTTATGTCAAAGAAAGTTCACAGCCGATCGCTTAGTTCTTATAATAAACACAGTCAATATGATTTACTCCATGGAGATCTCTGGCAGCAACAGAAAAGATGATGGGGCCAGTGAATGTGAGCAAGGCACTAATATTAGCTTTCCCTGAAGAAGCTATATGTTGTCCCTGCTTCTACTAAATGGAGGCAGGCAGGGATCAGAGAGATCATGTTGCCACAAGAGTTGCCCACTTTGCTCCCTGCATGGGCTGGGTTGGCTTCGCAGTTGTAGTAGCACAGAGCTTGCTGGCCTGATGGTGCTGAGCTGCTTCAAGGGCAGAGCGGCTTCACCTTGCTCTGGGCTGTGCACCTACAAGCTGGCAACAGCCCTGGGATCCCTGCCCCATCGCTTAGGGCTGGGGACCTGAGCTGCTTTAGCTCTGGCACCCTTTATCCTTAGGATGACCTTGCTCCTAGGTTAGTCCCTGGGGAGGTATCTGCACACACTCTCCCACTTGGTACAGTAGGGGCAAATCTTGGAAGTAAGCTTCTTCCTGGGTCTGACTGGTTTATTTCTCTCTGCTGTCCTAGCTCTTCCTGGCCTCTCCTGTCTCCTTTATCTGGCATGAGCCAAGCGTGTTTACCAGCAGGTGTCAATGAGGTCTCCTGACTTTTTTTAATGGGAAAAATCTACTCATTTACAGCAACTCTATAAGATTTTCAAGCATCCCTACGCAAGCACTGTGCCTTTATACCTGCTATAGCCCCTTACCAAAATGCTAACACTCAAGTATCTCAAGCATGTTTGTTTTCTAGATCCCACAGTAACACTGGCAGCCCCAGCCTTGCCTCTGTGGAGGGCAAAACTCCCATGGAATGTAATGGGAACAGACGAGTATTATAATGTCTATACTCATCAAGCAAAGCTCTCAAAGTGCTTTGAAAAGATGGATTACTTAAGGCCAGGACAAACCTGCAGTATATGTATTATCCCCATCTTAAAGTGAAGAGGTGATAATTGCCCAAGGTCGGTGAGGGAGGCCAGGGCAGAGCTGGGGGGAATGACCCTGGCTTGTCCAAGTCATTGGTGTGTTCCTGTGCTGGAGGTGAGCTTCCAGCTGCCCTTGCCTGCTCCCCCTGTAACAAACATTTCATCACAGTGCAAAGGGGGCTGGCAGCCCTTCGGCAGTTTATTGAAGTGGTTGGGGTGAGAAACCAAACCTCTTCGTTTCAGCAGGGGTATTCCTGTTTGATGAGCCCAGTCTGTGTGGGAAGGTCCTAGAGAGCTCTGTCGTGTTAGAGGAATGAGTGGTTACAGAAAAGTGGAAAGGTTTTCTCCATAAGGTCTAAAAGCACAAGGTCTGGCCTGGGGCAATTTCTGGTGCAGTTCTGACTGTGGGAAAGGGATTCTGGTAAAATGTACTGAGTGCCAATATTAGGCAATATATATATATAATTATACAGTGAAATGATATCATCATACCAAATATCCAATGCATTATATATCTATATGTATGTACATATAAGTATGGAAATTCCTTTGCAGCAAAATTACCCAGTAGAAGGAAGGTGTTTGCAGTTAAGAACTGGTCCTAACAACCACCTCCTCTCTTCAACAAATACAGAAAATGTAGTGAGCAACTCAAGCATTACTCAACAGGAATAATATCTCCTCAGACAAAGCAAGTGCTGCCTTTGGCACTAACAATATTCACATGAACACAAGGGACAGTAGCTGGTCAGAGCATGGGCTTTTTGTTGCTTTGGGATCTTCCTCCAACATATTTTAGGCAGCAGCAGGAAAGCTCTTGCATGGATAGGGATCTTCAGGGGAGCAGCAGCCTCTTTCCCCACTGAAACTCCCAAAACACCCTGAATGCGTCTTTCAAACCCAGGGGTCCAGCCCCTGCAGCATCATGTGGATTTTTGGAGAGGGGAGGCCCCATGGTTTGCTTCCTCCTGGGAGCACAAGGTTGCACCACTGCCCCCTCCCTACCCTGTGACCTGTCCCATGCCACCTCCAAGTAACACGATGGCAGCCAGCCCTTCCCTTGGCATTCAGCCTCTGCCTGGCCTTGAGGACTCACCAGCACTGTTATGAATGTTGCCCCTTTCCCCGTTCACAAGTCTCGTCCAGACATTTCATAAACTCTGTGAGCGTTTCTGCTGCCTGCTGAAGCTTGCAGCCATTGTGGTGCAATAATATCCCAGCTATGACCATTTTGTGACTCTTCCCCAGAGGTGCAGTGCAGGGAAGGTGCCTTAGGTCACCACCCTGCTTCTTGATGGCGTCTCAGACCTGGGTTTGGACAAGAGAAATCAGTAGCAAAGGATACAAACCAAAGTGCTTGTCTGTGCCTGGATATCATGCTGATGAAACACAACATCCATTGGGCATCCAGCTAATGCAATCAGAAATTTGTGTCAATAAAGTAGGGTGAACAGTCATGGAAAAAAATATATATTAAAATTCATTTTTCCTGTGGTACACCATCATTTTCAGTTATGAGTTCAACTTATTCAGACCTGTTTGGACTAGGGTTCATGCAGAGTCTCTAGCCAAAAGCTCAGATTAGTTTTAAGTCCATTTGCTCTTGCTCGTTTTTGAACAAAATGAAGCTTTAAATCTCATTTGCATTACATAAACAGCATTAAAGCCAAAAATACTCTCTGATTGGTACTGATGGATGAAATGTTTCTATGACATGATTATCCTTACCAAACTCTATTATAGACATAAGATTCCTTGTGGGTATTTCTTAAAAAAAAAACAAAAAAAAAAAAAAAAAAAAAAACAAACAAACAAACAAAAAAAAACTTGTGTTCTTAAAAGAACAAATTGATGTGAGCAGTGAGGTACATCTTGCAGTCTCAGTACTTAAAATCTTGTGTAGTATTATCTATAGTAAGCATATTTTCCGTGACACATGAATTCTTCTCCACATGCTGTATATGCTTTCTTTGGCTGGTTTCAGTGATATCTGAGTGCTCTGCTCTGCTCTGCTCTGCTCTGCTCTCCTCTCCTCTCCAAGCACGACCAAGCCCCTCGTACCCATCTGCATGCTGCTGTTGCACCGGGTGCTCGCGGGAAGCACCATCCTTGGCTGCTTTACAGAGGAGGTGCTGGACACGTGCTCCGTGTCCTGCTGGGTTTACTCTCAGGCTGTTGCGAGTGTAAAGCAGGACTGGGAATGTGTTGTTGCACAGAGCACCGGGAGCAGCTCCCTGGCTCTCTGAGGAGCCTCTTTAACAGGACTGCATCCTTATCTACAACAATTTGTCAGCTGTTGGTCCCCAGCTTTCTCTGCCATGGCATCTGAGTGCCTTGCAATGTGTTTGTCCTCCTGGTTGTGCTGTGGAGAGCAGCGCAATTATCCTGAGTTACATGGAGAAGTACAGAGGGGCTGCCTGGCTCCTCAGGGTCTGTGATGCATCAAGGACCAGAGCCCCAAGCCAGCCCTAATCCCTGCACTGCTTTTTCCTCTGCTGCAGCTGGATCCCAGCCAAGAGCGTCCAGGAGGCAGCTGTGGTTTAACAATTCATTGAAAATGCCTAGGAGCCCATCTCAGATCAGGGCTTTTTTCAGGTTTCTGGAAATCTCATTTGTATCTGGACCTTTCTCAGATCTGAAACACTTTATTCATACAGCTGTAATGTTCGTTTCCAAATGTCCATCCATTGCTTTGCATGCATAATTCCTTTTGTATCCTGTGCTTTTACTAATTGTAGTGATCATGCACGAAACTCTCTCCTGTTCCTCATCACTAGTGCATCTGAGCACTTCCACTATTTGAAATTGCTGTAACATCTCTGTACTTCTCCATATCTGGCTATTCGCAAAGCTCCACGTGTCTGGATGGAGGAGTGTAGCTCACTTTTGGAGGCACTTTGCCCTCTGCCATCAGAAGAATCCATCCTAGTGGAATTATGGAGCTGTTGCTCCTTGTCTACTTATTTGTGATTTTTTTTTTTTTTGGTATACCTGTCTTTTGTAGCATAAAAGTTAAGTCTTTTTAGAAAAGAAAAAAAAATGTTGTCTCCTCTCTTGTCAATGTGCCAGAAGTTTATTAATAATACATAATAATTATACTTTGCATTTCTTAGTTTCTTTCATCTGAGGATCTTAAAGTGCTTCACAAACATTAATTAAGTAATCCTCAAGACTGCCTGGTGCAGTAACTATTATTATCAATCTACACTTAAATATAACAATGCAGAAGAAATCGTAAACAAGAAAATCCCCAAGATACAGCCAAGAGCAAGCCTGGCCCAGCAAGGTAAGGGAATCTGGAGCAGAGATCATAATTCTGCAGCTCTGTTTTGTGCAAGGGAAGCCACCCACCTGCCTGTCAATGCACAGGTGCCATTATATTTGGGGTTGGCTGGTGCTGGGCACAGAGCAAGGACCATGGGTAGGCGATTTTCTAGACCACAGTGGTATTATCAGTGCTGGCGGGAGGAAGGGGTTGGCAGTAGAGCTCATGTCCTTGGCTGAAAGCAAAGGAGCTGACAGCAGGGAGCTTGCTCTGAAATATTCTCAGGGATGGAATTTAGTGATCCTTGCTTCAAGAGAGCCTTCCTCTGTTGTTGGTTAGGAGGCAGTCCCCAAGGTGCAGTCCATATAGCTTATTTAGTGTCCCAGGAAGTCTCTCCATCCCTCAGCAGACCCCACTGGCTGTCCTAGCTCTCACAGCGATGGGGTCTCCTCCGATGCCTGCCCCAGGGGGGTGCAGGGGACCCAGCACTGCCGGCATGGCATGGCCAGTCCCACGGTGTCACCGTGTGGGGACCTTTCTTCTCTTATGGCTCCCCTGCTCTCCTCTTTCACAGCGAGCCTCTGCAAAGCTGCCCTCAGGCTGGGGAAGGGGATTTTGTGGTGTGCCCACCTAGAGCAGCCCTTGCCCATCAAATGTCCCTTCATGCACAAGGCTTTAGGAAGTCCTAGGCAGGGTGGACAACAAAGCTCACTTTAGTTCTTCCCTCTCAGTCCTTGGACCAAGTGTTGCACAAGCATCTGCATCTTATTATCTTGACTGGTGTCACTCAGGAATGAGTTTGTTCTCAGAAAGAATAGCTTCTGTTAGGCTGGGATGGAGATTAGAAATAAATAAATGCCAAAGTTGTGGCAGCAAATGTCCTCTGCCTTTACAGCTATACCTCGCACTTGTTGCCAGCGAGCAGAATTAAACTCAGTTAACGTGCAGCTATTCTTAGCCCCTAATCCTCCTCAGGTAAAAGTCTGATTGATCTCAGCAGGTTTTGCAGCATTCAGCCGAGAAAAGCCAACCAAGTCTTTTGAATGTGTTACCTGTTCCTACAAGAACAGAAGGCTCACACAGCTGCAGTCTGGGGTTTTGCCATTGAGCACCTGCCGGTGTTTGCAGTGCATTAGGACAGGTTATGTCAGTGTTGGGAGGTGCCCCATGAAGGTGGTGTGGCCCCTCTTCCCCAGCAGTGCTGATGCTCCTCTGGCACCATGAGAGCTCCCAGATGGGTCAGCCCCTTGCTGTGCCTTCAGCAGGAGACACCCAAGGGCATGACTCGCACTTCTGGTTTATTTTGTTGTGGGCCTGGAAGCTGGTCCCAGGTATATTGGGTCCTATTTATTGCTATTTTATTTCTTAATTTTCTTATTTCTTAATTTATTTTAAATTATTTCTTAATCCTTATTTTAATTTCTTTTTAACTAATTTTTAATTTCTTAATTCTTATTTTATTTCTTAATTTTCTTTCTTAAATTTAAAGTAGATGAGGTGTAGCATGTGCGGTTAATTCCCAGTGCCCTGGGCCTGCTAGACCTGCCTTGACTGAAGCAGATCTCAATGGGAGCACTTCAGGACCGAGACCTTCTTGCTTCCCAAGGCACGAGCAGACCCAGCCCTCTCTGTGTGTACTTTGATCCCTTCCTGACTCCAGAGTCCTGTGGGTGGTTCAGCAGGACACCATAGGGTGCTTTTCTCCTGTACTGGTGCGGAGATGTTTCCACCAGACACAAGCTGTTCTGCATTCTAGATCACATTGGGTACCAGAGTTCATTTTGCTAATTGACACGTTAGTGCCTTCTGCCTGTGTTTGCACACAATGTTATTCTATAAGAGTAACTGTAGAGCTCTCGCAACCCAAGGGAATGAGCTCATTCAACACCTGCAGCCCTGGCCAAAGCCAGCTTCAGCATATGAAATCTGCCTGCTGAAATATGAGACTTTCATCGTGCCAGGCAAATGCAAAAGGTCTCACTCGAGTGATGCCTGCCCTCTCTTTTGTCTCTGCTTAACACAAGGGCAGGTGTAATTCCATTATTTTTGCATGCCTGTTAAGCTACTGAACAAACTTGTTAAAGTTTCTGGCTATGAATGGCCATGAATGAATCCCTCTTGACTTAGTGGTTATTTTTAAAGATGCTCTTAAGAGCTTCTTGTAAAGCGGCTGTGAAATACTTCGTTTGCACTAACTTCTGAGAAACTTGCTCCATGGTCCAGAAAACTTGGGCATGGAGAATGCCACTTCCAGGAGTTATAGGTGTAATTTATTGAATTCATAAACTCTTTGTAGGAAGTTCCATCTTTTTGTTGTGTGTTTATATACCACTAAGTGCAATACTGCCCTGACTCACGGCTCATGTATGCTACCCCAAAACAAGCCATAAATACATTTCACAGAGAACACAAAAACTGCTCTTGAAAGGTGTGGTGTTTAGTCTCCATCACTGTTAATCGCTTGCCCAGACTGGCCTTTTTCTTGACAGGTCAGTGCAAATCAGTATGACCAAGCATCCCTCTGAGCACAGTGTCCTGTCTCTGATGGTAAACAGCAATGGATGCTGAGGGAAAGAGTGAGAAACCGGACATGTTTCTCTCCCTTTGGCAAGGAAACATCGTTATTGGTTTGGGTCAACCTGCATCCACAATGCTTGGTCTAGGTGCAAGCTAGGCTGCTCAGTGAAGTAGAGTGAAGCAAACACAACTGCCTTTGCCTGCTCTGCAGCTGCTCTGCTTGCCTCCCCAGCACTCGCTGGGATCCCAGTCTGCGGCAGGGCTGCAAGCAGTGAGGCGCAGCGGGGATCTGATGCCCTGCCTGCTTGTCCCTCCCCGCAGAGGCAGCATCCTCCAAAGGAGTAAGCAGAGAAAGTTATTCCTTTGGCTGCCCCTGCTTGATTTACCTAAGCTGGTTGCATCATGGGTTTTGTTGCTATAAACTAATCCCAAAGTAACTCAGACCCAAGCCCCCAGGTGCCCTGTGCTAGTTTCAGTACATGAGTTTGTTGCTGATACTTTCCACACGGACATAATCCGTGGGTTTGGTTTGAACAGACTCAGGCAGACGTGTGCGCAGAGCAGGGCGAGCAGTTCAATTTTGTGCACGCATTTGCTGTGATTTAGCATGCAAAGCAGGCAGCTGGAATATGCAAATGGATCTTGCAGTTGATACAAGCAATTACTCAATCTGCATGTGGAAAAACAGGATAATAGTGTGCAAATTAGATGTGTCATTGCACGTGGTGTGGCTGCATGTCTACATGGTCAGCAGGTCAGATTCTTTCTATTGGTAATTTGTGAATTTATATCCTAAAGGAAATGAAACACTGAATCTTCTCCTAAATTTATTTTATTTTTTTATTTTTCCACCATGTCCCTAAACAGTTGAGCTCCACTTAAATCTCTGCTGTTGTTTCATCCCTTATTCCCCACGTTATCACCTACCTGCTGGGATGTTTCTTTTCCTTATTATTTTTGGGGGAATGAGCCATAACCATGGTAATGGGCTCCATCTTCCTGCCTGCAGAATGATCCGTTGCACCAAAAGGACCCTTCTTTAAAAGACCATTTCTTCATCATTCACAGACCATTTCTTCATCATTCAACATCCTTCACCATTGACCTCCTCGCTGCAGTCTTTCCCAAAGTGTTTCTGGTGTGTCCAAAGAGCCCAAATTCAGCTTGCTGTTCCTGAAATCAGCCCTGTGGCATTGTCCTGCTCTGGTGTGTGCTCCCACCCCCAAAATTGGGTAGGAAAGCTCCAAGCTGAGAGCTGGCAGTCTGTTGTCAGTGACAGGGCTGGTATCAGCACATGGGGGGCATGGCTTTGCCCCCAGATTTCTGCGCAGACTCATGAAGGTCATCTTCTCTCTTGTGCCCCTGGCCCACATCTGTAAAAGGCAGAAAATCTTTCTTTGCTTTTCCCATGCTGTCTTTGGCAGGACATAAATCCTTCAGGCACCACTTTTTTTTTTTTTTTTTTTTTTTTTAGCTCTGTACATGTACATGTACATTAAAGCCATAATTCAAGGGGCAAAGCAAACACAATCTGCCTTTTTACCACTCTGCTGGTGCACCGTCACTGGAGCTTGTGTTCTTCAGAAGGAACACAAAGCTCAGTTTGGCCAGCTGTTTTCTTTTTGATTTAGTGTCTTAGGTGGTCAACAGCTAATGATTAATCTTAAATGTCACCTCTTTCCCTTTCAGACTGATGCCTTAAACTGTTTGGATGTTTCAATACATTTTAAGTAAAATAATGATGCACTGTGCCAAAGAACAGAGAGCGAATATGGCAGAGCTCCAGATCTTTGCACCTGTTCTGATTTGCCTTTTTTTTTTTTTCTGAAGTGCTGTATAATTGTCTTCTTCATTAGCAGCCCGCTGAATTCTGGCATGTGAGGGATTAAAAACTCTAATGAATATGGATTATTTCAAAAATTTTCCTCTGGGACCAAGTAGAGGAGGGAGATTTGGGGAGCTATATGTCGGTGCATGAACAAGGAACGGGAGATGCCTTCCCCCGCCTTTTTTAAAATTTCTCTATTAAGGTGAGTATCAAAACAGACAGCTGATCCTCCCTCGCTGCCTTGGGATGTACACAGTGCTCACATCCAGCCAGAGCCTGCCACTGGGTCTGGCTAGAAGCAAGGGGAAAACTTGCTGCGGGTGGAAGGCTTCAGCACGTGCACGCTGCCAGCATGCAAGCGGCCTCACTCAAGTCAATGAGCCATAAGCATCTGGTTAACGCAAAGCTCATAGCAAAGAGGGAGTGAGTTGTTGTGCAATTAAAAGCCCCATTTCACCGAGAAGGCTGGAAGCACCTGCTAGCTACGTTTCCATGAAAATAAGGACATTTTCCTCCTTCAGTTAGAATTCCTTGGTGCTTAAGGTTAATATGTCATCTGCAGCATCTGAGAGGCCTGGAGAGATTGTTTCTGTGGAACAGATGTTCCACAATCTGCGTTTTATTTTGCTGTCAGTTTGGGCTCTTTCTCCCCTCTACTCTCAGAATTCAGCTCCTTCAGAACAGGGGAAACCAGCCCACTGCTCTGATCAGGCTCCTCCTGAGGGCATCACAGAGCACTCCGCGAGGTTCCCTTCCAGCCCTCCACACCCACAGGGAAACTGAGGCACGCTGAGACACTAGCAGCTTTCTAGTCCAGGTCTGAAGCAGAGGCAAATGTGTCCCAAACCAAGCTGGCAGTGCCCAGCCCTCCCCATGGAGCCGGTGCTGGGGGCACACACCGCCAGGCCACATGGAGTTAGACATGCAGGCAGCAGCCAGGTCTTCGTCACCAGTTAATAAATCTTCCTCGTTAACTGGCTGCACAGCGACACTATTCCTCTCCAGGTGAAGAATCACATGGCCATAAAACTCTGTAATATAAACACGGCAGACGTAGTCAGAATCCTATTTGGACAGATTTATGGCTTGACTATGGAGCAGCAACCTTGCCTGGGCTTTATGCCACCAGTAATTAAAATGCATCCTGGGCTCTGTTTTCCTTCTGGACAGTGTACTCTTGCACGCTTATGTTTTAGGCTGCAAGCATGAAAGTCTGCCATCCTCTGAGGGAAGAGACTGTCCTGGGGAGGCTGTGCTGGAAAGCTAATGCCCTGCAGATTGCATGGAAGTGATGGTGAATGGCCAAATTTGTGAGAGTAGAACTTCCCCAGCATGCTTAAAGCCTCCAGGTAGCTGGCAATGAGTCTTTGGGCAGTGGTTATCCCAAGGACAGTCAGTGTTTGCAATAGTTTCTGCCTATACTGAGATTAAGAATTCTCTGGAGAGACCTTCTGCTGCCTGCTTACTCTCCAGTAAGGTACTCTCCAGTTCCCTGCCCCACTGTGGGAGTTTTAGACATGACAGCTGTTCCCCATAGGTACAAATACCTACACCAAACCTCTCAGTGCAATTTCTCTGCTGCTAATTTACTCATCTCATTCAGCAGAGCATTTAAATGTAGGCTCCACTCTCAGCATGTACTTTCATAACTTGCTCACATCACACCAAAGCTGGCTGCGGGTGTGCTCGTGCTCTCCTGAAGCAGATCAGTGCCATGGGATGGCCAGGTTTCTATTTGGGCAATCCAGAGTGCTGTGGTGACACAGAAGGGCGAGGACATGAGATTTATTACCAGCAAAGCCTCCTAGGAATAGGGCAGGCAGCAGGGTCCCATTGTGCTCTGGAGAAGCAAGGGACCAGATGAGAATAGATCATGCTGCCTCCATTCGCCTCCTGTCCTCCAGTGCTGGCTAAAGTCCCATTTTATTTCTTCCTCTTGAGGACTTTTCTTGGAAGGACACCAGTGTCCTTCGTTGTCCTCCTCCAGGTGTTTGCACCCAGAGGTGAGTGCAGGAGCTGCCACCCCTGGAGCTGCTACCTGCACGCTCAGGTAGGTCTTATTTGTCATTCACACTCAGGTCTTCTTCTTGCAACAGCTCTGCATGTTTCTTTACAACTCTGCACTCTAAAACTTTGAGAAATAATTAATAAATTAAAGAGAAAAAAACAAAACAAAACAAACAAAAAAAACAAAACAAACAAACAAAAAAAAAAAACCAGAAATGGAAGAGAAACTTATTTTTCATTGTCCTGGGGGATCATGATCCCAGCATTTGATCTGGGCACAGGCTTTCAGCCTGGGCATCCCCCCACCTAGGAAATCCCCACTCAACATCATCCAGCTCTAGCAAGAAACTTCTCACAGCACCACACTTTTCCTCTTCCTGACACGCCAGCTCTTCCCTCTTCACTGTCCTCCCCCTTTCTGTGCATTCAGTCACAGCGTTCATTTACAGAGCTTTGGTATTGTGAGCCCCCTCCCTCTGCTGTAGGTACAGGTTACATTATGAAGGATTTATCTGATTAATGCCCAGTGACCTAGTGCCATATGAAACTACCCGTCATCAAGCAGAAGGCAAGATACTAAGCACATTAAAACCTATCACTTCTAGGATTTGAATGTGAAATGAGGACTGTTGCTTGGCCGGGTTATTTGTTATATCGTTAATGGGATTTCTTTGCACTTTTCTGTCTCTGTACCGCTCAGAAAACATATTTTGTTAGCCCAGCAATCCTAGAAACATAGGCCTTAACAACAAAATCAATACGGTTTCATTAGGCTTAGTGCTTGGTGTGCAATTATGTTATTTTCTCAACAGCAAGTGGTTGTATTAGCTCAGGCACAGGGAAGGCTTAGCTGGGAGCTTGCCTAGGTGCAGACGCTGGGTTGCTGGAAGCCAGGACTGGAGTTTAACATACACCAGCTTTGCACTAACTCGCCACCAGGGTGCTTTTGTGGGGGCTACTTGTAAGCAAATTTACTCCTTGATTTGTGTGTTTGAAGCCATGGAGACTGTGGATGGCAAAGGCTGCCTCGTGTTTGTCATCAGGGTTAGTCACCAGTGGCTGGAAGAAAGGATTTTGTAGCAAACAGTGTATCACCAGTGCTCTGTGACCCTCCTGCACAATATCCCCAAATAACTTGGCTGTGTGGCAGTTCCACAGCATATGTAGGGCCCAAATTATTTCTTTTTAAAGAAATAGATTAGGCTACTGGGCCTGGTTTTCTGATTGACGCCTTCATCTGTATCAGCCAAATGCCAGTCAGTCAGACAGGCTGGTTGCTGTGGGATTGTCTGGTGCCTCCAAAAGGGATTTATGGGGAGGGGAGAGCGGGTGTTCAGAAGTTGAGGATATACCAGCATTAGGCTACAGCATGTGATTTGGCCTTGTTTGTATTCTCCCTGCCATTTACAGAGCTCTCTGGTGGTTTGTGAGGTTTCATGTGAGATGGTAAGAGGGGTAAGAGCAAATTCTGTCGATGCAGGACCCACAACTAGCTCTCCACCCCAGGACTGTCAGAGCAGCAGGGGTTCATTTTATGGCAGCATGCAGGCAGCTGGACTGTCTGTGTATTTGTAAGCCTCTGGAAAGGTGCACGAGGTGTGCGTCAGGTGGCAGGTTATTTGTCACTGGAGGTGAGTAGTACACACTATGCTCAGAATGACCTAACTGCTCTAATTATAGAGCTGACAGCTGCGGTATAATTGAGATTTCCAGGTGAATGCTTCCCCCCACTGCCGAGGGAAGGGTTTAAAAGTGCAGGCAGATCAAATTTGCTCCTTTTTAATTTGTTCAATGATAAAAGATTTGCATGGAGTAAGGCATTTGTATTAGCAGCACAATGAATGGTGAAGCTCACAAGTAAGCTGGAGATGTTACTATGAGACTCATCTTAAATGTAGACCAGCCACCTTCTAAACCAGTTCTCACACCCCCAGCATCTTCTTCCCACTATTGACATTCAGGGCAGCTCCAGGGGAAGGAGCATTCTTAAAATTTCATGCTCATAGAGGTGCAGATCATGCCTGTTGCTCACACCATTAAAGAGATGTTTGCAGTCATCAAGATGATGGATGGTAAAGGCTCCTGAGCCTTCCTGAGCAGAGCTAGTCATTGACTGCAGAATAAGGGGGGTTGCAGAAGGATTGCCAGGAGATAAATCCATCACAGGAGTACCAAGATATTATCACTGGGGTTTGGAATATCCTGAGATAGCTCAACCGCCTGGCAATTTTGCATCCTTTATACTCTCAGCTGGCTAATATGACTTTCTAGAAATGCATCAGATAATCTGAGCTGTTTTAAGAGGGTCTGTCTCTATTATTCACATATTTCTAAGCTTTGCATGCCAGCAGAAATAAAAATTTTCCCCAGGGGCACCATTCATTCATACACCCAAAATGCAGCCACAAGCACAAACACCAATAAAACTCAGTGTTGTTAATTAGCAGCCTAAGAAGCACCACATCAGGCAGGTAGATACTATCACCACTTTAGAAGAAGTCAACTTAGAAACAGATGCAGCTGTTTACCAAAAGCTTCCCGAAAGACAGCAGTAAAAGTGTTTGTTTTTCCAGCACACGCCATGCACTTGTCGCCATCTCTCTGGAGGGAGCAATCTAGGAGAAGTTAAAAAAATACACGACTTAGATCTTAGAGCTGTAAAACAAAACAAACAAACAAACAAAAGTAATCCAAGGAAATCTTCCTAATTTACAGCTGTGTCCTAGGTGTGAGGGAGAAAAGGTTGTAGGGAAGAATTTTATTTGAGGGCGTGTGCTAGGCAGCATTGCACAAACTTTGAAATCTCTCTTTGCAGCCAGGACACCAAATGCAGGCCAGGTGGGAATACACCCAGGCAGCTCCTGGTGAAAGCCTGACACTTTTTTTCCTCTGATTTTGCTTTTCTTACTGACCTTTGAGCAGGGAGCTATGCAGGACAGTGATGTGGGGTCTGGGTGATGGGTCTGGAGGTCCTGCAGAAAGAGCCAGGCATCACCTCTTGGCTCTGTGAGTCTGAGGCGGCTTTGTTCACCCCCGTGGCTCTGTATTATGGGATGGGAGCACAGAAATCTGTCCTCTATAGCAGCTCAGCTCTTGTGGAAACCGGCAAGGAGACTGTTTGTATTTTCCCTTCTGCAGCAACGTGCAGTGCAGAAAAGGAAACAGAGCAGGAAGGAGACATCTGAGCCCAGGAAGGGGTTTTTAACTTCTGAAAGCACCAGTGCCAGATGCCAGCTGAGGCAGGCAGGCAAAGAGGGTGACTGATGGGGACATAGACAGGGGCTGGCAGTGTGTGGGACAGGCATGGAAAGCTGGGGGCAGAACCCACAGGGTGCAGAGCTGGGGAGGGATGGGGCAGGGCTTGCAGTCAGGGCACTGCAGGGCTTTGGGTGTCCCAAGACACAGTCTGTGGTTGTGTCTGAAACTGCAGCTCCAAAGCAGCAGGGACAAAAACACATTTTCTAAAATAATAGGCATGTCAAAGTATATATTTTATTTATTGATCTTTCCAAAACTCCATAAAAAATCCTTTGCAGGATAACCAAGCTTCACACCTGACTGTGGGGGCTCAGGCAGCGCGGGGACACAGCGCGGCCACCGCTCTGTCCCCAGGAGCCGGGCACGAGATCCTGGCCCTCGGTTTGCATTCGTACATAATTCATTAGCGTGTTGTTGTTTTTTAAGATCACATTTGCTCTGTCTTATGTCAGCCGCGCACTTCTGCCTGCTGAACTGCTTATTCTTTCACTTAAGCCCTGCCATTGTTCTGACAAAGGGTTTCTAGTAGTTTATTTTTGATTGCTCACAGCCTGGTAGAAAGTTATACATGCAGATGTTATTTTCCTGGTAACACAATTCAGCTGTGGTGGTGTTGTTTCTTTTTTCTTTTTTTTTTTTTCTCCTTGCAGCCTGTCCATCAGACAGATAAAACAGGCTCTCTTTTCTCCACTGTCAGATTTTTCAAAGGCTTCTTCAAAGCAGGTGCATAAATTATAGCAAAAGTGAAGTCAGAGAGAGGAAAACTCTTAAATCTGAAACCTACTGTGAGGGATTATGGGGACTGGAAAGTATGAGTCATGCCACGGCTCCTTCTTTTAGATACAGCTAATGCTGCTCCGGAGCAGGGCAGAGTCCTCTGGAGCGGCAGCCTGTTCTCTCGGCTTGGAAATGCATTTCCACCCTGGCAAATCTGATTGGAAAGGAAAGGAAAGGAAAGGAAAGGAAAGGAAAGGAAAGGAAAGGAAAGGAAAGGAAAGGAAAGGAAAGGAAAGGAAAGGAAAGGAAAGGAAAGGAAAGGAAAGGAAAGGAAAGGAAAGGAAAGGAAAGGAAAGGAAAGGAAAGGAAAGGAAAGGAAACAAGTTGCTGAGATGTACTTATCCTTTGATCTTTCCCTGACGTCCACTTTCTTGGCTTGATTTCCAGGATTTTGGTATTAACAATGTGGCAGCGTTTATCTCTGTTTTGGCAGCTCAGCTGCTGTGCCCAGAGGTTTATCCTGCCTGCCATCTCGTTATGCCAATGTCCTTGTACACAGAGCCCAGATTAAATGCCCAGGGCTGAAATTTTGCCTCCTGTGCTCTCAGCCTGTGTGGTTATGGGGGCAGCCACATGGGTGCCCTCCTGCACCTGGAGGAAGAGCTGCCCCCTGCATGCTGCTCCCTCTGGACCTGGTGCTTATTTGTCCACCCCTTGTGCAGAACTGAGTACAGTTATTGAGCCACATAAATATTAAGGGAGAGGCTAAAGGAGCTTTAAGGGGCTGTGAGGCTTGAAGTCAGCTCCCATAAGACTCCTAGAGTATGGAAACTTTGGGTCTGTGGTTGTGCTCGCCTCCATCGCATCACAGGGCTGCCTGGCACACTGCACACATGCACGTGGTGAGGTACATGGCCGGGAAATCAGAAACACTCACCACGGAACTGGGCTCTTCCTGCTCTGCCCCCTGCAATCCTATTCTTCTTCAATCCCTGTGAGTAAGCCAGATGTTTTTCCACAGGCAATTTGTGGCATCCCGGCACACAAAGCCCTGGGTTTTGGAGCTCCTTTTCAATGGGGAAGGGAGGATGTGACAATGCACATCCAGATCTGAGGGTGCTGGGGGTTCTCCTGCCCCTTCAGGCTGAGCTGAAACCTGGCTCCCCAGCACAGAGCACGTTTGGTTTCCTGTGTGCAATGGCCAGAAGAGACCAACAGCCCCAGGATGAATGTTAGAAAGGTGCTGAAGTGAACATGACCTGCAGCAGTGCAAGGAGTGTGTTGGTCACTGAGGTCACAAGCCTCAGGTGAGTGGGATTTATGGCACCAGCTTTGTGACATCAGTCTGGACCTTGCACCCCTTCCAAGAGAGCTCTTTGAGGAGGCAGAGAAAACAAATCCACAGCCAGACTGTGCTTCTGAAAGTTCCTAAGGGAGCAAGGTTAACAAGGGCTGTCTTCTTTTCAGATTTCAGAAAGGCAAGCTACCTGGAAATGAGAAGACGAGGCTTGTAGGGTTTTTTTTTTTTTTTTCCAGGAAAACACAGGAGATGGCTTAAGCTGCAGAATGATTTGTTCTTCAGTTTATTCTCCAAATATAACACGTATCCAGAGGGATATAATTTTTCTGTTAAGTTTGCGACACTATCTCTGTTAGCTTCGTTCCCTATGATTCACTTGTCACAATAGGAACCTCGGCAGAGGCACGAAGCACAGCGGCTTCCCCCCAGCGCTGCGACCTGCCTTGCGCAGGCACGGCCCCGCGGGGTTTCCCTGCAGAGGTGTCTGTACTGACAGCTGCGATTCCAGCACATCCACCCTGAAGGGGGATCCCCTTCAGATCCCTGTCTGAACCCTTTAGGATTGGAAATCGGCCACGGTTAGCCTGAGCCTCCGGCTGGTGCTGTGTTGCATCCCCTCTGCCAACTCCCCTATCCGTGCTCTCCTTTATTTTCCCTTGGCTCTCCTCACCACCCTCCCACACTGGTGTCTCCTTCATCTTGGCATTCCCAAGCCCAGGCCACGGTCACCTCCCCCTGGCGAGGGGTTTCTCCTGGCTCACACGTCGGCTGCTCTCCCATAACCCCATCTGGTGCCACCTCCTTTCAGTGACACCCGCATGGGGCTGTTCAAAATAGCATTGCTAAAACTGTGCCGTGCTTTCCCCAGTTACAGGCTCCTAAACCCCCTCCCTCCCTCCTTTCCCATTGATATATATAGTAAGGAGAAATGCATATATTTCTTTCCTTCTTGCTGTATAAAATGTAGGCAATGCTAATTTACAGAGAGCTTCCCTCCCCTCTTCTTGTGGGACCTGGGTAAGGGGGAGACTCTTTTTGCTACCTTGTGCTGAGCTGGTTGGGATTGGGGATCTTTATAGGAATGTAAATACAGGTGGATTGTGTTCAAGGTTGGGGTGGATTGCTGTAAGGTGAGAGAGAAGCCTGACTGAAGCACTTCGCACCATTCAGGCTGCAAGATGAGAGTTGTTTCTTTTTCATGCTGTGAGTAGAGCTTTCTGCCCTGGATGTAATTTCTCCCCCTTTTTTTTTGCTCCTCTGCCCTCAAGACACCTGTCGCCAGCAGCACAGGTCCCTGCCATTGCCTGTCCCGATTCCTCTGGGAACAGCAAATCCCCATGAGCCTCCCGCATGAGGCTGCTTTGCTCTACCAAGGGCAGAGGTACTCTGCAGTGGTATGTCTGCTTTGGTTTTGCAAGAGCAAGGAACCAGGGAGATTTTGGTACTTTTGCCTGAAGGAAGTGAGGACATGGATCTCAAGGAATGTAAGAAGTATGAGTAGAGGAGACGCGGGGGTGTTTCTGATGTTGGCTAGGAGTGAGTGTCTCAAGGAAAGCTGCCCTGCAGATATCCGTGGCATCCCAAGCCCTACCTGAGCCAAGGGAAAGGAGGGAGAGTTGGCAGGGTCTGGGATAAGGCCAAGCCCCACACTTCCCAGATTTGCGCTCCTGGGGAGAAGCCCTGCAGACCACGCCAAAGACTAAACTTTTCGTCTTTAGCAGAGCTCGCGTGACTGGGGATGTCACGATAGTAGGGCTGTGCTGCAGGGGGAGGAAGGCTGAGAGCAGAGCACTGGGCAGCCTCATGGGCTGAGCCAGCCCAGCCATCGCAGTGCCCATACCTAACCAGCCACACTCCCTTGGGTCCATGGGCAGCACTGCCCACCGGGTGCCAAATATTCAGGGATGGCTGCATTCGTGTGCTTACGTTACAGCTATTAACAGCAATATGTAACACGCTACCCATGATTTGAACCAAAACTGGGTAGGCTAACACAAAAGCCACACTTACTTTATCACTTCTTCTAATTCTGGCCCACGAGGTGTTGGAGACGCTGACGTTTGGCCCTGCTGACGTTTGGCCCTGCCGAGTTCGTCCTCGTGCACCTGCGGCGCAGCCTCCCAGTGGGCTGGGGTTGCTGCAGCCCTTTTGTGCCGGTTGGATCTGTGCTGATCAGTGCCAGCTCAGGATCTGGCACCAGGGCAGCCAAAAACAAATGTTCTTTGGTATCATTTTAAATGAGAAGGTCAAATGGTTCGAGCCTATGAAGAAAATAATTTTCTGCCAACGCTGAGATCAGCAGCGCTGAATTCACACACTGGAGCAAGCGACATGATTCCCTCCGTACTGACTAATGCAGCCATGCAGGCTGCAGCTGCTTACACCTCTTCAGGGCTTTACTCACCAGCTTGGCTCGGAGGATCAGTTGCCAAACTTAAAGTTAGAGCTTATGAATCACATTTATTTACACTGCGGCAGTGCTTGGGAGGTCTTGTCCTGTGCCAGGAGCTGCTGTGCTGGGTGCTGCGCAGACGCCCATGGGCTTTCCTATCACTTTTGGGACAAAGAGAAGGGAATGGGTGAGGGCAGCGGCTGTAGCCAATGACTGGAGAGCATGAGTGGTCTTGTTCTTACCAGGTCTTCATAGATGATTCTGGAAAAGAGAGAGGGGTTTTGGCTTTCCTGGGCAGGGGGGTGGGCTATAGCACCATGCTGCACAGAAAATGTTACCTCTCAAGGTGCCCAAACCTGCTGTTAGCACAGGGCAGGAACCAGGACCTGTTTTTATCAGCATAGAGTAAAACTTTAAGAGCAAAAATTCTTTGGGAGGAAAAGACAAATGCCTACAGCATTGGCAAATTAGTACATTATCCCCTAGGTTAATTACTGTAAAGCGAAATAAGGTGCTCGTTATTTATCCAAAGTTTCACTAGAAATCCTTGGAGGATACTGAGCTCAGAGACCTGACAGGATGGAGGAACCACTGCTTTAGCACTGAGCTCAAAGGAAAAGGACCGCAGCAGCTTCCCTGCATGGAGGGAGGGTCAGACGCGGGACAGATGGATGCAGGACAGATGGATGCTCCCCATGTGGGACGTGCCAGGTCCTGCTCTCGCACAGGGAATCACTGCAGGTTCCCGTGCTCCCACTGCTGACACCGTTTTTACACTTGTCATGCTGGTGGCATCTACATACATGTAAGTTGCAGGCAGCTCCTGCTTTTTCACCTTCGTGGCAGCGAATGCAGCTAGCTCCTTAACCAGTTAACAGAACGGGGCCCTGTTGAGTTGTGGCTGTGTTCCTCCCATGCCCTGTGAGGCTGCCCAGCCAGGCAGAACTTGCTAACCAAACTTCCCATGAAAAATCACATACAGAGCTCAAACCACAGGACACATGCAAAGGTACTGACTGCAGTGGTGGCCGAGCAGCCGGGACGGCCGAGGCTTTTTACCCAGCCTTTGGCACAGATCAGCTGGTTGATGGATGGGTCTGGGCATCTGCTGCCTCCTCCCCTGCCTTTCCCTTCCAAGCCCAATCATGGCTTTGAAAAACTAATTGCAAATTTCACGTGGTCTTGGCAGTTTGAGTTATTTTGATGTGTTTTTGACACACTCTTTGCCACCACAATACAACATGCTTGTGCAGGAAGGCAAGTGATGCTGTGGCAGAGGTGACGGCTGGTGGCAGGCCAGGAAGTAGGCTTCACGGTTCACAGCAGAGGCCAACAGCCGAGTAGCCTGCACATGGAGCAGCCACCTCCAGTCCTGGCAGGAGCTTTGGGATCAGTGCAGAGCTGGAGAGGGGGTCTCCATCCCCAGTGGGTGGCGTGTTGCACAGCAATGCCCTTTTCTGCTGGTCTTCATGTGTGAGGGAGCCAAAATCGTGGCCCTGTGGTCACACAGGGGAACTGGCTTTGTCCCCTTCTGTCCCCCCCATGGGACATTTCCTCTCTTGTGCCCGCTGCCCAGTGGGCAGAGCTCAGCCTTGTGTAGTGGAGAGCACACAGGGAGCCCTCGGGCTCTTTGGAGTATTTTAGGCGCTGGTGTAAGACAAATGAGAAGTGCCGTTCCTTCAGTGGGCTAGGGAAACTGGGTTGTATTGAAAAGAAATGTTATATAAGGGGCTAAAATTAGCAGAGTGGAAAAAAAAGAAGTCTGCTAAATAATCCCGTCTCTCTGTTGACACAAGCAGACTTCCACCAGAAGGGAAGGGCTCCTTAATTATACTTCTGCAACGGGCTCCAGCAATGAGCCACCGAGGAGAGCTGGGAACTTGGGGTGCTCGTGGATGGCTTGGGCAGTGCCAGCTGAATCCCCCTCCCTGTGTAGGGTCTGACCACCCCTGCAGCAATGACTTGGTGTGATGGGAGCCCTGTCACCACGGCATTAGGTGTCCAACAGGAAAAAGGAGCTGGTATCAATGAAGACAGGTTTTTGGAGATAGCAGGGTGGGAGCTGAACCCCCCCAAGACCTGTTGAGCATCCCCATGAGAGAAAAGCGCAGCCTGTGGCTCATGGGGCAGTGGTCCCACCACCTGAGCAAACTGGTCTTTCCTCCCAGCACCATTTTGATCCCAGCACTTCCCTTCTGAGCCCTTTATATAGCACAGCCAAAGTTTGTTCTTCCTGCGTTGGCTCTGTCCACTCTGCTGATGGGCTCTGGTTTATTTGCTTTTCATCCTTTATCCCCTAATTCGTAACCTTAGAGACCTCGCTTACACTGTCAGTACCAGCTGTCCTTTTGCTCTTTACCCAGAAAATTGGCCTGGGGAGCCCAGTTGGGTGCTGGGGAGCTGTGTGTGCACCCAGGGTTGCTGCTCTGTGCTGCCTGGGGAGCCCCGGGCTGTGCACACCCATGCTTCTCTGTCTCCTGGCAGGGCACGGTGTAAGTTTGGTCATTTCACAGCTCCTGCCTCTCTGCATCAAGAAGGGGTTTAGAGAAGTGAAGGGACAGTGGAAAGTAAATCCTCTCCCCAGGAGGGCAGCGTGGGCAGACACATCTCGTGTGGCCAGTGCCTGGCTGTGGTGCTCCCCTGGTGCTGCCACCTCTACAGCATTCTGGCAGTTCACTGCTATCCCTGCAGCACACTGCCAGGTCTCCAACACTGGTGTGCTCAGCATGACAGGACACAGGAGCCATGGTATGTAGGTGAGAAGCACTCTGAGCCACCCTGGAGCAGAGGGGATGCCTTGCACGGGAGGAACCAAGGGTTTCTTGCTCCAGCTCCCCACATCAAGGTGAATGAAGCATTTGGGTATTACCGGTGGGTGAGAGAGGTCAGCCTGTCCAAACAGCCCATGTTCCTACCTCTGGCCCCACAGAGAGCAGGACCACACGTGCAGGAGTTCACCTGCACTGCCAGTTTGTGTCCCAGGAGAGTGCAGGGGCTGATGCCCGCGGTGCCCATGCCTTCCGTCCTGCTGGCATCAGATCAGTGTATGGGCTGCTCCTGTGCTCTCCTCTCCCAGGGCCCATGAACACATTGCCCTTCAGCTATGGTGAGAGAGCTGGAAACATTTCCAGCAAAGCCATTTTCTGACTGAAAACTGTGTTTCAGCAAAATGATTTTCTTTTCTGCCAGCATTTGGTTTTGATTTTCCCACAGGCTATTTTGAATTTGTATTTGCTTTTTTTTTTTTTTTTTTTCCTTCACTGAAATGTTTTGAAAATGTTTTGCAACGATTTCTGGGAGTTGTAGTCTAGTGCCTCTCATCCCTGCCTTTCCCTTTGCTCTGAACTCCTGAACTCCCAGGACAGAAAACCCCTCTGTGATGCCCTGTGTGTTTTATCAGGAGAGGAAACCATGCATTGGTTGGGAAGCCATGATCCAGAAATGAAGATTAAAGCAGGAGGCATTTATGACAAACCCAGTGGTAGCTGGTGTTACCAGTTAATCCTGGTGCTCTCTCATCCATTGCTTTGCTGGGATACTGGAGCCCAGCAAAAGGGGAGATTCGCTGACAAGAGCAGGCTGAGCTATTTTCAGCAGAGCCCATCCCGAGGCAAATAAATCACCCAATGACTGCAAATTTTGTTTTGAACTTTAAATTCAGACAATGGAAAATAGGATTCCCAGAACACGTAAACATTCTCTTTCCATTGATGGAAAAATAAACATAAGCTGCTTAAATATCTGTAGCGCATAATTTATTAATCGCATGAGGATGAAAAACACAAGCCCCCTGTGATCTCGATAGGAGTGTGGCTCTTGGGAGTGCTCAAAAGGCTGGGAGAGGTCAGGACTGGAAAATGAAGCAGTTGTGGTTCCCGGTTAGGAAGTTTCAGTGTCTCCAACAGCACTGGACAGAGCGGGGAAGCAAACCTCACCCTGTCTTCAGCAAGATTTTGCAATTCCTGTTTTTGCACCAAAATGGCCAGCTGTAGATGGTTTTGTTGTTGTAGGTTTTTTTGTTTGTTTGTTTGTTTTTCATATCATTTTGCTGAGCTAGCAGCCCTGGTCCAAAGCAGGGCAGGATCCCGAGGCAGCCACAGGTGCCCTTAATTGATTCACCCCCTCTTGGTCACTTGCATGACAAAAAACACCTCTCCTCTAGGTTCTGCTGCCCTGGGACTGCAGGCTATGAAGAATCATGACTGCAGAAGAAATTGCTTACACATTCCCTTTCATGCAACCCAACCATCCTTGAAATTCTGTCCATCTGAATTTGGGTGTCTTGGTCATCTCCTAAGCTTCTTACAATGGAGCTTGCTTTGAGGTGGTTCTTCACATAGGAACAAAACAGCACGTGTAGTGCATGTATAATGCCCCTATCTGCAGGTACCAAATGCCTGCTGACCAGCTGTGGCACACGGGCTCTCTTCACCCCCTAGACCTACCTGGTAAGTACAAGCTCTTCTACAGCGCCTGCACAGAGCCACTTGGAGCTGCAAGCGCAGATTGATATATAGAGGGATATTTGACCAGACGTAGGTGAAAGCTGGGTCCAAAACTGCACATGGTCTTTGGCAAGAGAATGCATCACTACTTCCAGTTTGGAATAATTTTGCTTTCTCCTGAAAACATATGAAACACCTTTGAGAGACTTGATGGCTCCAAAACTTTTAATTATCCCTCTCCTTCACCCTCCCATGTCTGGGAACCTCTCACGTCTTCTCTGCCTTTGACTGGCATGCGCGGTGTAGCAGCAGTGCGCTGTGAGGACTGCTCATGTCTTTCCCGATGAAAATCAGCACAGGCAGCACTATGGGAAGCACACCCTCATAAAAGCAGAGCAAAAAGGTCTCAAAACAAAAGCAGTGTTTTTGGAGGTGCCCCAGGGCTTGGTCATGGGGCTGGGAGCACCACAGGAGTGTGCTGCCCATGGGTGGGGTGTCCCCAGGGGTGGGAATCTCATCTGGGCACTGAGCCACCTGTTTGCTTCATGCCAGCTGTCAGGAGATTTTGTTTCTGCATCATGGAAAAGCAGGATGGAAAAGGTATTTTACCCACAGGGCAGACTCAGAGAAGTGACTAAACCCTGGTCAGCTGGGCATGTGGTCACAGGCCAATGAATGCATGTTGGAAGGAGCTTGAGAAAAAATGTTGTGTTCTTACAAACCGGGCTTTTCTATTTCCTGTGGTATTGACTTCAATCAATTGCTGTTGTATTGGACGAGGTGAAAAATATCACACAATCCCAGAGAAAACGAAAGCAGAATTAAATCCCAAGTACTGTGATTTTGCTCTTCAGCAAAGTCTCTGCAGACCGAGCTTTCTTTTGGCTTCAGAGAGAAGCAATTTAGAGAATAGCTGGGAGGTGGTTTCAAGTGGCCATGAATCTCAAGAGTTTTGACAGTTTTGTTTTTTTTCTGTTATATTATAAACCTTCTCTGTGGTTGTGCTTACGATCAAGATTTGAATTTCAAAGCTGTCCCTAGGCACCTCCTCGTTCTGACACTTCAGGTGGAGTGTCTTCAAACAGAACAGCTTCAACTTCTCTGCCAGGTGACTCCTCCAACTTTTCTCCCTCCTGCCATGGAGATGCCAGCTTTGTAGATGTGGCACTTCTATGGATCTTCAAAAGCCTCCTGCATCAAATGGGATCCGAGACCCAGCTTGGAGCTGCCAGCAAAGGAGCTGCCAGTGCTCGGTGCCATGAGCAAACCAGGACAGGATCTGTCCATCCATCTATCCATCGTTTGGATGCTGGCCCCATGCCCGTGCCCCAGGCAGCCAGCTCTGCCCATGGCACCGCTGCCAGAGGCCCTGTGTCCCTGCACAGGTACAGGAGGAGGGCACAGCACGCAGGGATGCCATGGTTTCCCCAGGCTCGGGTGAACCATGGGATCACAAGAATGGTTTGTCTTTGGCTGCCCGCTGATCCTTGGCTGCTCAGGAACACCTCTGAGGGATGTACCACGTCCCGGACATATTACAGCCACAGTTGTAACAGCAATGGCAGTGCCCAGCCCCTCTGTCACTGAATAGAACCGGGACAATATGCTCTGGTACTTAGGAAATGCAGTTTCAATCCTCCCTTATCAAAAGATAGAGGTTGATATTTTTTTTCTGAAACTAGAAGAGACCATGAAGTCCTCTGGCTGTCTCTGATTTGCTCCTGTTGGGAGGGAGCACTGACTTTTCCATGCTGCCCAGCTCTGTGCTCTTTCACAAAGAGTTTCTGCTTTTCTTCAGATTCCAGCATCTTCCCCAGTCCTCCTTTGCCCTCCCACTATCAGGAGGAGTCACGTGCACATACTGTCCTCCTTCATCTTGTGAGCAATTTCAGATGCAGGATTTGGGAGAAAAAAAAATTGGTCTCTCCAGCTGGACATCTCTGTGACCTCAGCTTAGTTTAAATAAACAATTGGTTTTTAAGGTCTTACCAAGAGTGAAAACTTATCTTTCTGTCTGCCAATGCAATTCTCATTCCCACTGGTTTTGCTTCCAAAAGATGACAAGCAGAAAAAACAAGCTCCTTCCTCCCCTCTTTCTAAGCTCCCGCAGCAGCAGGTTGGCTGGGCTCACCCTGCAACCCCTTCCAGCTCAAAAAGGGCAGTAGGCAAAGGCAGCCAGGGATGTTTTGAGGAGATTCTGGCTTTAGAAGCAATGTGGAGCTTCTCAAAGCAGTGGGAGTGATGTGTGCTTGTGCAGGACTCTGCCGGGGCTGCTGTGCCAGGCAGGCTGTGTCTGTACCAAGGCTGTGATTTCCATCTGAGCCGGGGCAAATTTTTTCTTGATGGCTTTATCATGCCCTCATTTCAGAAATGGGACAACGCAATTCAAAGAGAACAAACGACAGCCCCGGCTGTGCTAGCAGCAACCACAGGGTCAGCAGGAGCCAACCCCTCTGTTTCTGCCTCTGGTACACGCTCTTCTCCCGTACACATCCGCACTCTTTCTCTGCTGCAGTCTGGGGAAAGGACCTTCTGGCAGCCCTGTGATGAATTTCCATTTCTCAGGAGAGCAAAGGCTGGAGAAACAGGGCCAGGGAGGGGAGGAGGGGAGGAGGGCTTTCCTGGCCTAGGACAGGGGGTCCCAGAGAAGTGCAAATGGGCAGCAGGGGGCTAAATCCTGGCTGGTGCGTGCTGGAGCTGTACAAAAAAGTAAACTTCCTTCCTGTTTCAGGGAGCCAGGGCCGCTCATTATGCATAAATAAGTAGTAGGATTTCATCAGAGAAATGCCTAAGTCCTTTTGTCAGTTTTTCCTATTAGCTGGGCTATGTAGTGGTGCCCCAGACTTTGATGCAGATCACGCAGGGACAAGCCGAGATGTCGGGAGCAGGACCCAGCCTCAGAGGAACAAGCTCTGCACTGGTATCACTGCTGAGTCCAACAGCAAATAACTCAGCTGTGCACCCAGCCCAGGACCTTAGGCCAAAAGACTTTAAATGAAGGCTTAGAACAAGAGGTGAAGAACTTGCAAAAGGAATTAAAGCAGATCTAAAGCAGCTAGAGACTTTGCAAAAGGAATTAAAATGCGATTAGACCAAATTCTAATAAAAGACCAAGACCAGACTCAATAAATAAATAAGTAAGTAAATAAATAAATAAAGGAGTTAAAGAAACATCTCAAAGTTTCCCAGAGAGGCTGCAAGATGTCCTCCCCTGGGCAGAGATGAAACTTGTGCTGGGCAGAGGAACAAAGAGCAGCCAGCCGGTGGCACCGCAAGGTGGCTGGGCAGGAGGGGAGTCTGCAGGCTGGGTCAGCCAAGGGGAGCTGCAGCGAGAATGAAGGGGCTGAAAATCCACCTCCAAAAGAGAAACAAAGCAGGCAGAGATCAGTCGCTGGCTGAAACGGAGCCTGGAGGAGCTCCAGGCTGGGAATTTGTTGCACTTTTCTTTCTGCCAAGCCACAGAGGCATCGAGGACAAGGTCAGGCCATCTCCACTCGAGCAGGCCCGGGCTGCTGAGCTGCACTGACCGGAACACAGATATAGGACTTGAAGATTAGAAAGGGGGTGAATTCCTGTATTCCTGACTTTTCCAGGGGGGCTTTCCCAAGTGACGTGGACCAGGGGATGCTTGCTGGGTTGGGTTTTGTGATGGGGAGGCCAGTGGGGTTTGCAGCAGAGCCTGATCTTCCCTCTGCAGGCAGCGCCTGGAGCTGGCCAGGGCACTGCTGCCTGCACGTCCCTGCTTCAGCTCCACGTGGGACAAGCTGCAGGGAAAAGGGGTAGAGCTGGGGAAATGCAGGCACAGCTCTGTTCTGGGAAAGCACTGAGAGCTTTGGGGTGAGGGCTAGCTGCCGGAGGTGGCAGGGACAGTGATGGTTTTTCCCAGGTACAGGGTGGGAAATGTCTCCTTGCAGCTGAGCTGGTGTCCAGGACCTGCAGACTTGGGCTGTAATGTAGTAATGTGGTGAAATGCCAGGGGGCACTAAGCCGTGGTTATTCTGGATGTCAAACCGTACTTTGATAGAGATATTAACACTTTTTTTTTTTCTTTTTTTTTTCTTTTTTTTTTTCTTTTTTTTTTCTGGTAATTAAATTCCAGTCTTGCACGAGGTCTGTCTTTCTGTACAGCGAAATTAAGAGATGCAATCTTACAACAAGGCACCTTCTGACTGGCAGCACCAGGGCTTTATGGCAAGAAAAACTAGTAGGAGCCTGGCAATTAGAGCCTATAAATGGCATCTTGCTCGAATGCCAGATAATGGGAAGCAAGTAAAGATGGATTAGCCAAGCACAGCGAGTGAACAAAGCCCTCTCCTCTCCCTTCCAGCCCCCTTGGCTCTCTCCGTGATGCTCTGAGGCAGCACTGAAGTGGTTTTGGTCAAAATCTTGTCTAGTGCCTCTTGACACCCTCCATCCCCTCATCAGAGAAGCAGGCAAGTCAAATGGCCTGAATAGCAAGCAGAGGAAGCCTAAAGCTTAGCTGGGCAGCGAATGACCTGTACAGGGCTTGTAGCCACTGCTCCTTCCCCACCTCTGTCCCTGTTTTTGCTGTTTGGCATTCCCTGGATGTGGCACGCTGTCATCTGGAAGCGTCCTGCAGCTCTGGAGGCTTCTCTCCCAGGGGCTGGTGCTGTTGCTTAATCTTTAATGTCTGATAGCTCTCATTGCAAGAATTACATTTAGTCACTTATCGGTTTGTCAAAATTCCCCTTAATGGCTGTTCAAGTTAACTTGCAAAGATCTTATCTGCCGTTCTTCTTTCGTTCCTCTGTGAAACTTATTAAAACAACAAATAGCAGAATGGGAAATTCAACTTGGGAGTCAGCGTGGCTGGTGTAAGAACTCAGCTCTGGCAGCAGGGATGCCATCAGGAGGCTTCCACGACAGGGAAAGGTTTGGGTGTTTGCATTTCTGGGTCACCTACCACCCCTCAAGGGAGCATTTTTGTGTCCAGAGCAGGAGATGGGCATCTAGGCTGGCCGCTGTGCCACCGGTAGCCTCCTGCCACTCCAAGCCCCTAACTCTAGGCCAGATTCCAAACAGCTTCTGGGCACCAAAACCTCGGGCATCGGGTTAAAATAAATGACTTTTCTTAAATAACATTCCCAGGCTGGTAGCTTTCAAGCTGCCTCATTACCACTTAAATTTTCAGTGAGTCAGGGCAGTGTGTGGGGTTTCTGTTGCGCTCGTGTTCCGGGGTGCTCACACACTCTTTCAAGCCCACGCTGGCAGCAGCACTGCAGGAGCTGTAGGCTCTGCGACTCCTGCCTCCCACCGCCTCGCTGCCGCTCAGCCCTGCCGAGCACAGCTTCCTGCCTCCGTCCGCTCACCCAGCTGGGCTGCTGGTGGGTTATTGGAGGTGCGATACCCTAATGGAAGAGACGTGGATGGGAGACGGTCTGAGCTGCGGTCTACCTGCCGGAGACGGAACTGTTTCTTTCCTTGCAAGCCTCACAGCGCCAGGAAATACCCTTTGTGGCGGCGGATGCCATCGACAGAATCTCATTAGCACAGGATGAGGCTGAATTGTAGCGGCGCATTTCTGAATCCCTTTGAGTTTCTGGCTTTTGTGCCCAGTCTCATTTGCAGTGCATTTGCTCCATGACAGCTTTCCAAACCATTTATCTTAACATTGCAGGTGCCCAGAGGATCCCGTAAGGGCTAGCAGGGGTGTTTTCAGTGTGGTGCTCCTTGGGAGGGGGAATGCTCTTCAGCTGTGCTTTAGGCAGTCGCTGTTTGAAAAGGGCATCTGCAAGGTTTCCATGGCAGCTGATTCCCACTGCTGGAGCTGCAAGCTGCGGCTGGGGATGCTCTAAAAGCACGAGAAGGAAAACCCGGGCACCCCCTTCATTTGCAGCCTTGGGAGCTGCCTGCAGCAGGAGAGCAGGAAGGACCAGCAACGGGGGCACTGTGCAGGGCCAGTGCTCCCTTAGAAGAGGCTGGGGAAATCCCTGTTTGCGTGGGGTGGAAGGGGGCCCCGAGCATCCCTCCCCCCTGTGTCTCTGAGTTATTTCCCATCCATTGCATGGGCAGCGTACGATCACGTGCGATTTGTACAGGAAACAAAGCAGTCTGTCAGTGCCAGTGGCATCCAGCAAGAGCAGAGATTGCGATGAAAAAAAAGGAAGCACTGAGCATGAAGCAGATTTACTGGGATTGCTGGAGCCTTTTTATCCACTCGTTATTTATTAAACAGGGCCCTCCAGCAAACATTTTTCCACCCGCAGTGACTAGACTTCAGATTTCTTCCTCTGTGCAGCTCTGTGAGGCCTTGGTGGGCAGGGAGAGGCTCAGCGCAGACAGGGGGAACTGGCACTTCACTGCATGCTGCCAAGCAGGAGGTGGGAAAAGCCCTCTCAGGGCCTTTTACAGAGAATAGGATGCATTTTTAGAACCAAAGCCACCTTTTGGGCACCTGTCAGCACATGGTGCTGTCTGGTTGAACGAGCAAGCCGGGCGGCTGGGGTGGGTTGTGTTTACAGGCCGATGTGAGTAGCGGAGTGGGGATGGATTTAGCAGCATTGCATAAGCGTGGCATTTGCAGACACAGGCGAGTTCTCGCGCTGATGTCAAAGAGCAGAGCTCAGCTGGAGTCCGTGCAAATCCCCTCCTACCAAGGGTCGGCCTCTGGTGCCAGAACTCTGGAGTGTTTTGTTTTCAGGGCACTGGGAGAATTTTTCAGCCTTTTAAATTTTTTATTTATTTATTTATTCTAATTTCAGCTGGAGTGCTGAAGTAACTACTGGAGTAAAGCAGCTGTCTCGGTGCTGCGGACTCTGCTGGGCAGGTTGTTTTTCAGCTGATGAAATCCCAGAGTGTTTCGAGGGGGCAGGGTGTTTCTCAGTAGGAGATGGGCGCACAGGCCGGGTTTATTGACCCTGCTCAGACATTTCTCTTTAGACCTTTCTGAGGCAGGATGAGCTCTAACACCAGTGGCAGTTTCCACAAGGGGAGCACAGCCCTGCTGGGCAGAGGACCCCCACGGTGGGGAGAGGGCCTCCTGCCCAACCTGGCCTCTGCCACGGCTTCTGCTCTTCTTCCTCAGGGCTGAAACCTCGTCCTGAGCCCTGCCGCAGAGGTTCTGTCCGGCCTGCAGGGCTCCTCTTTGGGTGGTGGAGTCAGCAGCCTCACAAAGGGGGAATGGAGCTCCCAAACTCTCAGGAGACCGGCAACACTTGAATATTGCTGTGAGACTCAGCCCTGTTGTAACGTGCCTGAGAAATTGTTGTTTCCCCGGTAAGTGGGTCTTAACAATAAGGCTGCCTGTGATCTGTGGGCTCTTGGCTGGCAGCAGCAGCAGGGAAGCTGAGGACCAAAAGGATGGCGGCATCCAGGTACAGAATGCTTGCTGTAGGGGGAATTTCCAAGTGATCAGCCAAGGGGCAATGCAGCACCTCTGCAGCCTGGGCAGAGTGCAGGAGACAAGCAGGCAGCTCGGGGGCTCCTGTCCTGCCCTGCAGGATGCAGCTCTGCTCAGGATCACTCCTGCCACATCCTCACTTGGGTTCTCTGTAAGGAGAGAATGGGTCTGATTGTGCATTTTACGCTGCTGTGTTGAGTCCCCAGCTTATGCTGCCCGCAGAGTGCCGCGAGCTGCCCCGGGCTCCAGCAGCCTCCATATAAAACAGGCTGGCAGTGATGAGGAGGGCACAGTTACCCCAATACCCGAGCTGGAAGCCCCTCAGAGCAGGGAATGTTTGCAATCCGGTGCCTGCAGAGCCCTTGGATCAGCACTCTGCTGTGCTCCCCCTGCACTCCTTGCAATAAGTAGCATTAAAACCACGTCCTGCCTGAGGGCTGCCACCAGATCTCTCTTTTCCTCTCCTTCCCATCACCCACAAAAAGAGAGGTAGAGCCCCCTGTTTTGGGGGGAGCAGGATACTGTGGCTGTCCTGCAGCAGGGGACACATGCCAGCCCCTCTCCAGCGGGCGCAGGCTCACCCCAGCCCGTAGCATGCTGCTGACAGGGCTCGGCGCTGCATCCCCTTGGCCAGCTTCTAAAAAGGAATTATTTATGTCTCGTGCATATTTCTGGGCTCGACTGCCAAAAATGGCAAGCAGCACTGGGGCGCGCTGATAGCACAGTCTGCAGAGGAACAGCAGAGCCTGGTGCTGGGCACACGAGCACTGGGACAGCCCGCGGGCAGCCCTGCTGAGCAGGGGAAGGGGCTGGGGACACAGGGGGGGCTGAGCTGCTGGGGGTAACTGCAGGATTCAGGGCAGATCCTCTGTTTTCCTGAAGTACTTTTTGAGAAAAAAAAAAAAAAAAAAAAAAAAAGATATCTATCTATCTATCTATCTTTTCTTTTCTTTTCTTTTTTTTTTTTTTTTAGATCTCTGTAATGGGTATAAATAGCTGATAGAAGAGAGACAGAGCTGTGCCTGCCCAAAGAATTGGTGTCCTGGTTTGTGTCCTGCGCCTTATGAGAGCAGTGCCTCTGGCAGATGGCTGCCGAGGGGAGGAAGATTCGGCTTTTTAAAGGAGGGCTTCAAAACATGGAAGTGATTAGTGGTGCCAGTCCCTTGGGAGGAGAGCAGAAGAGATTCTGGAGAGGAATTGGAGAGTGTTTGCTTAAAGATGGTGGTTTGCTGAGTGTCTGCAAGCTCAGCGAGCACCCAGGAGGCTGCAGGGCAGCAAAGCCATGCCCCCACCAGCCGGGAACAGCCCCGGGCCTTGGAGGGTTTCACATCTCATCAGGGTTTTTGCTAGGGCAGGACTGTGCCCCAGGAAAAGGGGTTTTATCATCAAAGCCACTTCACAAAGCTAAAAACTTGGGTTTTGTTCAGAAAGCTCCCAGCAGAACAACAACATTTCAGTCATGGTCGAATTAAAATGCTTTGTGGGCCATGTTAATTTTGTCTGAATCCCCCACAGGAACAACCCAAATGAACACATGGTCTTGTTTTGTTTAACTTTGTTAAATGCATGTATTATATTTAGCTATAATTTCTCTATTAGAGTTAATAATCCTATCGAGTGTATTGATCTCTTTAAAGCATAGCATTTCAGTGAGTTGACTTTTTCTCCATTCCATAGCACATTTCAAGATTTGAGGCTTTTTTTTTCTTGCAAGGCAGAAGGATTGTGTTGCAAAAACCTATAATAACTGGGATTTCCTGCAGATGGAAATTCTGGTTCCTGCCCACATGGCTCAATAGAAAACTGCTGCCGCCATGTCCTGGGTGCTATTTCTGCAGCAACAGCACTGCTCGAGCCACCCAGAGTGGCAGAGTGGGGCAAAGAGGACCTGGTCCTGCGTGTGTAGGGTTTGTGCCCTACCACACCATTTCCTATAATCAGAACATTATCACCTGCAGCTCAGCAGGTGATAATGCTCTGCCAAAACCACAGGTTGCATTCATGATCATGAGCTTTATCTTTTCCCTTTTCCCATAAATTCAAGCAGTAAATACTCCCCTGAAATGCCGCTGAGTGTCAGGGTGTCATGCATAGTACAGCCCTATCAGTGGGATAACTAATAAGCTCCTAATGTGGGAAAATTAAATTAGACAGCGTTTGGATGGTGCTTCCTTTGCATAATATGATCTAACTGTGCAGCCTGTCAGCCCGCAGTCTAACCCCACTGCCACGAATGGAGAGATTCATCTGATATATTGGCATTTATCTCATAATAAAACGGATCAGCATCCAGAGTTTCTGAGGGCTCATACAGCAGAGCTGGAAGCTGCTGTGGTGTGAGGGTTGTTAAACCTGGGTCAGGAGCACCAGGCATGGCACTGATCCTGCACCTGGGCAGGGAGCACCCTGCTAGGGATGCTTCTGCTTCTAAAATTAAAAAAAATGCCATTACTTTCCTCAGCCCCAGAATGTGGACAAAAATGAAAGCTTCTAAAGAGCATTGATAATAGTAATAAAGGAGAAGATCCCCGAAGCAAGGCAAGCGGGATGGCAGGCAGCCCAGCCACTGCTAACAGCAGCTCAGGGGATGGAGGTCCAAGGTTCCTCAGCCCTCAGCCAGCAGCATGCTTGCTGCATGCTGTCCATGACTGAACTGATTTGCCCACAGGGATGCCATGATCCCACCTTTGGGGGGACCATGGTCCCCACACTTGCTTTGCCCAGGCCACTGGAGGCACCCAGAGAGGGGCCAGAGGCTTCCCCTCTGCCTCTTCCCTGGTGGCAAGGGAGGCATTTTAAACACACAGCAAAGATGTTCTCAGAACAGTCCTCCATCCAAAGGCACAGCTTTGTTGAATTAATGCAGTGAGACATCAATTCAATTAGATTTTCGCGCTTCTCTTGTTCATGTGCTGATGAAACACGTCCGGGAGGTAGAAGGCTTGATGTGCAGGTGCTGGCAGCATGGTGCTGTGGCCTGCTGGTTCCTTGGCTGCTTCAGCACAGCGAAACAAACCCATGTGGCATTGCTCTAGCCAAACTTTTCTTTACTTCTGGCCTGTGGTGAACTTCAAAAATGTCTTTTTCTCATTTTTCTCAGATGGCCAGCCAGCCTTGCTCCCCCAATGGCTGTCCACAGGCCTAGTTCCAGGGGCCCATCACCAGAGACAGGCCTGTCCTAGACAACGGACAGCCATCGGGGGAGCATTATTCTCCTTGTCTGCCATGAATGACCAAATATACTTGCAGTGCTCCAGGACTATCACAAGATCAAAATCTGAATATCAGTAGAACCGCTCCTGTCTGATGGCAGCCTGGGGAGATCA
Organism: Netta rufina; assembly: GCF_964035555.1. Lineage (NCBI taxonomy): Eukaryota > Metazoa > Chordata > Aves > Anseriformes > Anatidae > Netta > Netta rufina. The sequence continues at coordinate 1,124,804 of NC_140140.1, forward strand.
GAGGGGCACACCACTTTGTCAGGGCCAAGCCTTCCGCGCCTGAGATCTGAATGGATGTTTTGGCCTCAAACGAGCCGTCTGCGTTCCCTGTGCTCGTTTTGTGCAAAAGAGATAGGTTTTCATCTTGAGAAGCAAAGGGAACATCCTATGAGCAGCCTTGTGTCATTAACAAAATTCTGCTCTGGTCTGCTCAGGGGAAGGCAAAGCAATCCTCCTTTGATTGCTGCGTGCACTCTGGGGAAAGCAGGACTTCTCCTGGCTGAAGGCAACCTTATCCCTTGTGCTGACATGGTGTGACATCAGGGCCTGGTGGTTCTGTGCTACTGGAGGTGTGTGAGCATCCCTGGTGCATCCTTGGGATGTTGATGCCCTGAGGCACCAGATCTGTAATCCATAAATTCAGGCGTGCACACCTGTGCTCTTGCACACATGGATATATAGGCACCCAGGCTTTTGTGCATGTCACCTTATATATATGTGCCTACATATGTGCTATCATCCTTCACCTGGCAGCTCTTTGGTTAGCTGTGCAATGGGATTTCTATGTTTATTTAAGTCCTGTTTTGATGGTAGTGATTTATCTGGCGATCAATTTTAGCTTGCAGTCTGTTACTTTGTACTGTGAATTTCTGCCACTTTCATTTATTGGGATGATGCCTCCTGTTAGTGTGTTACTGCACCACATCTTTCATTGTCAGAACCCAGTCCTGTAGCTGTTACCTTTAGCACAAAATTCTGCGGATTTATCTCTCCTTGCTAGAGTGACTGAAAACAGCCCCCTCTTGTTAAGTGACAGGGGAGTGGTAGAATTTATTTGGACCTGGGATGTGTTTGTTTGGTTCTGTGGAACAAAAATTTAACCATTACTTGAACCGTTCAATCTGGAGTCTCTCCATCTGCAACTCCTGCTCTGTTCCTGGAGCTGCACACTGTTATATGGCCCAGGCTTCAGTGGAGTGTGCTGGAGTTCTTTCTTTCCTTCTCCCATAAGCTGTCCAGATCTGTTTTGCTTGAAAAATGAGATGAGACTATAGAGATATTTTCTGCTCCCTGATGAGGAGGGAGATGCAGAATGGGTTTGATGCAGTCCTGCTCCTGCCGCCATGTCAGGAGCAAGTGCCATGTGCTCAGGATGGAGCCTTTCGTTCTTCGATGGGGACTTCTGCTCTGAATTGAGGCTGAGCAGCCCCCCAAAAAAAAAATGGGATCCTGCATGGCAGTGCAAGGGCCATGAAGTCATCTGCATGGCCAGAAGTCATCATGTGTCCCTGGCATGAGCTGTGCATGACCCACTGGAGCACAGTGCTCACCAGCCTTTTGCTGGGACACCAGAACAGGAGCGGCTAAGCTGGGGTCCAGCTGTTTTCCAGGCTGTTCCCACACCAGCTGCTGCACACAGATGGTACCAAACCAGTTTCATGGCTAGTAGGCAAAAAACAATACATTTTGTGGTCTTGTGGGCTGAAAGCTGAGGCCTATCTTGGTGTAAGACATTTTCTCAGTCACTCCTTGCTTCCTGAGGCCAGCCTGGTTAGATACATCTGTACGTGCCTCCTGCCTCTGTGGTGTCCAGGTGTCCACAGGCCCTGGGTAAAACACCCCAAGGGCTTTAGCATCCTTCTAGGTGGTGCCCAGACTTGGCCATGTCCTGGAGTTCTCCATTTCATACACGCTTTTCTTGGCTGATCCCTGCTCATTCCCCACCAAACCGGTAAAGGCTGATGTGGGGAAGTGCTGAGCGCCACCATGCCCTTGGTGGCTCACAGCCCAGTGGGATTGGGTCGTGGATCTCCCTCCGATGGTATCCCACAGCCCTGGTGGAGCTGCTGGACAAGGAGGCTCCAGCTGGAGCTCCTGGAGGCCTGAGCCCTCTGAACACATGGGCTCCGAAACACAGCAAGCAAGCAGCAGATGTAAATAGAAAAGACAGAAATCCCATCAAAACATAACCATGACAGACAAGCCAGGAGCAGCAACGAGGCTTTATTTACATGCTAATCAAATCAATCCTGCTTTGTCAGCCACATTATCTGCATTGAAAGGGGCTATAAATACCCAGGAGAAGAAAGAAGCCATGGAGAAGAGCACATCTAATTCTGGTAGATTATTGCCAGTAATAGAAGGATATGCACTCTGTACAAACCTGATTAAGAGTTTTTGCCCCTGTGACACATAAACAGCTATGCCTCCAAACCTCAGTCCAGACATCTGCAAAGAGTCTCTTGGTATTTCCTTTCCCCAGCTTTTTGATGTAGCCCTCTTGTGACAACCTGTCTCATCTTGTGTCAGCTTGCTTTGTGTTACTGCTCTCGTTGTGGGAGTTTATCACTTGGTATACCATGGGTGACTCTGTGCAGCAGTCTGAGTGAATGGGAGCACTGGGCTTTGTTGGAAATCAAATGAACAGGAGCTTTTTTCAGTGGACGATGTTTGGGTAAAATTTTACCTTCTTTAACCTTTTTTGTATTTGAAAAGGCATATTTCCCATCAGGATAGTTCTTGGCATAACATATCTTCCCTCCTCTTGTATTGTATCGGCTCCTATCACATTGGCAGAGTAAGCAAAAAGGATGTAATGCCAGCCTTTGAAATGGGAATTTTGTCTTGACTTCAATGGGATTAAGATCGTCTTTGATCTTGAGGAAAGCCAAGCTAAAAGGCAGAAGTGGATGCTGGTGAATAACAGGGCAATTTTAAGATATTTTACAAATGTTCATTTAGATTCTATATTAGTCTGAGTAACAGGAGAAAGGGAGAAAATTGCTGCTTTATTTGAGAACATATACTGTGATTCATTGTGTAGATGTCCTTTAGGGACAGAACAGTATGTGGTTGCTTAAGATAAAAACTTAGAAACATGCACGGATATCCCTGGCAGATAACTCCAGAATGTATTTCAGCTCTCTTCTCTCTGCATATTGGTAGCAAGAAGGTGGGCACTTTGCAGCTAAGGAACAACCTATCAAACTACAGCAAATCAAACGTTATAGTGACTGAATAAACAGACAGGACTTTGGTGCATGTTGTCTTGTGGCTTGGTTGTGCTCTTCTTAAAGCCTCCCCTGCCAAAACTGGGAGTATATGGAGGTCTCAGCTTTGTTTAAAGGAAGAAAAAGAAGGTCTCAGGTCCTCATGAATGCCAAAAAAAAAAAAAAAAAAAAAAAAAAAAAAAAAAAAGCCTAAAGATACAAAATCTAAAGGTTAAAAAAAACAGAAAGTGAATGAAAAGCCTGAAACAGCCGTATTCATGCCAGTCTCATGAGCTGAATTTTTAATGCAAGTACTATCTCCCCCCGTCCCTGGTTCATCTGGACTTGGCGTGCTGCAGGCACCCTCAAGTGCCCATCCTCATCCTCCTGAGCATGAAGGCCACCTCTGCCCCTGAGGCACAGACTGGCCATTGTTTTACTTGTATCTTTTCTTCTTGCCCCTCCTCCTCCAGCTGAGCTGCAGACACTTTTTGTCTGCTTGCTCTAAGTAAAAATAGGTCAGTTGTAAGTAATTTATTATGCAATGATTTTACTCTATTTTGCCAGACCAAAAATCATACGGTTGTAGCAAATTGTAGTTTTGGACAAGTAATGGTTCCTCCCCAGCTGTTACAGCTCTTCAGATAAGTTGCTCTTGAACAGTTTTCAGAGATCTCAAATATCGTTCTTCCTGCAATGAATGAGCAAGTCAGTGAAGTGGCTCTTTTCTGTTAGAAGAACTGAAAAGACTGAGAATGACAAAAATATTAAGTGGTAATGGAGATTTATATCCTCAAACTGTCTTCCACTTAAAAACCAATCAGACATGCAGCTTCCATTTGAGTTGGGTGAACATTAGTACTACCTTGAAAATTAAGTTTTAAGAACTGTAGGTTTGAGATGCATATGCCTTAAATACCAGATTTCTGAGCACTTAGGGCTGCTGATGGACAGTAAATTGGGTGGTGCTGGTGGCCTGCATTTCAGCCCTCCGTCCTCACCCTTTGCAGCCCCTCTGGCCGAGGACTTTGATCCTGAGGTGCCAGTATGTGCCATGGTGTTGCTGGTTCAGGGATCAGAGAGGATGGGAGGCAAAGCCTCATCCTCCTCCATGTGTATACAAATGCCGCATCGCCCCCGGCTCCATGCTCACTTTCTCCAGGACCCAGTGCCCAGAGCCAGAGGAAAGAGTGAAGGATTGCAGCCACCCAGACAGCGAGAAGTCCGACTGAGTCACACTTGTGAGCATGTGGGAAACCTCAGCAGAGCTCTTCTCCTTTTTTTTTTTCATATGTGCAGAATGTAAGTGCAAACAAAAGGGATTGTTTTCAAACTTTCTTCTAGCTATTTCCCCGTTAGCCTCTAGATTTCAACCACTGGTCAATGCAATTTGGAAAATCCCATGGACTTCATCTGCAATGTGCCTGTAAGAATCTGTGTGCAAGTGCCTGCTCTTTTCTCTCTCTGACAGTGTCACATGGTAGGACAGGTTAGGAGACGTTTCTGCTGTATCCTCTTGTATGAATGTGTATCCCTGTCACTGCCAGGCTCCATTCTCTGCTCTGAGTACAAGCCATGCACTCTGCAAATACAATCGGTTTCCTTACTGGACTGATTAATGAACACGGGCAGATGAGACAGCCTCAAATCTAGCCCTGGGAACCAAGATGTGTCTGTCTTTTCTCTCCTCATCTTTGGCTTCACTTGTATGAACCACCTCCGCACCCAGAAACATATTTGCAAAATCTATTTTCAGCCTCACAAGGCAACATGATACATATCAGTTAACATTTGTCAACCGAAAAGGCGCTGATTGGAGAAAAATTACAGACCAATGCCTGCTGAAAGTAAACTGTGACAGCTTTGTAGCCATTCATTTATGCCATCTCCAGATCTGACACTATTTTTAACCACTGAATATTAAGATGCTCCTTAACGCATAGATTATGCTAATGTTCAAATGCAATTACCCTGCCTGCACAGGCAAGGGCTGTTTTGTTCTGCAATTGCAGTAATTAAATGCACATAAATTAGGTGCATTTTTGTGAAACAGGAGTATTTGAAATGAAAGTTTTTCACTTCTTTATTAGTAAAAGCTCAAATGGCTTATTAGGGCTGGACAATTAATGTGAGAGAAATTCATTTTTACCACGGGCCTTGGGGGAAAAAGTGATTGGTTTGGGTTCTGCAGATTTCTTTTGTCTTGCTATGCTGCAGGTGAACATTTTAATTGAGCCATTCGGCGAGGATCCCCTAATGCTGCTCACCTGTCACCCCGTGGCCATTATGTATGCGGGGAGATCTCTTTCCACCTGGCCCCACAAAGCTCATGGGAAGGTCAGGGGACAGACCTCCTGGGGGGGCTGAAGCACACCCTGGATGATGAAGGGGAGCAGGAGAGCAGTAGCTCTCCTGGCATGCCAGGGGCTTTCTCAGTTGAGTAAGAGCAGCGTGTGCAATTGTGTAGGTCTGCCATCACACATGGCAGCCAGGAAGAGTTGGTGTTTGCAGAGGATGCATCCTATTTTCCATGGAAAGCGAGTTTTCTGTTCCCTCAGACAATATACATTCAAGCAGAGGATTGTCAGGCACTCAAGCATTTATGTCTTATTGACATTGTTCAGCAAAGATCCCTGGCAAACGAGGTCATAGTCTTTGTCGGTCCAGCAGTGAATTCTTCACTCTGCCTTAAGCATTTTGCTGCGTGTACCTCTCTCCGGAGGACTTGGTTACCTTCTGGTTAGCTGGTGGCTTGCTGGAAAACAGAATTGCTCTTTTCATACATAGGCAATAATACTTCAGGGTATAAATTATAGTCAATAAAAACATGGCTGTAAAATATGCATCATGCTCCTCCAGAGTCTGAGGAGTGCTGTTGTGTGCTTTAATGTTATGGACAAGATTGCTAAAATTACAGCTGGCTTTTTATCTCCTGCTCTTATCCTGTAACATACCCTCTTGTAATATCATCTGGTTTTAATGCAACGTTTTATGGCCACTTGTTGTACACGGTCCTACCAAGCTGAAATCCCTGGAGCACTAAAAATCAGCTTTGTTTTATTTATTGTTTTGCATGTTGTTTCCTCCTTATTCTTAATGCAACAAATGGAGTCCTGGAGACAATATGGCAAATACACTGAATGTCATTGAATGGGTCATGCAGTGCAAGCCGATGGTCCATCTGCCTGCTCACTTAAGAGAGGCTGGCCAGCTGTTTGGGGACACGGGCTGCCCATCTCTAGCAGACAGATGTATCAGGCATGATTTGGGTTTAATGGGAAGGTAATGGAGCAGGAGAAATTAAGTCTGTGGTGTCAGAGCCTTTGCTTTGATGTGCATGGTGTCTGCTGGTTTGCTCTGGCGTTGGGTCTGTCCCATCCAATGCTGTGGCTGCAAAGTCGGAGGGTGCCTGTGTCCCCCTTGGCAGCACCGCTGCTTTCGGTGTCTGCAGCTCGCAGATCCCTGTGCTCTTCTGGCTGCCGGCAGCAATGGAAATAGCACCTGTGTGTCCCAGTGGTTGGCTTACCTCCATGAACACGTAGAGGTTTCCTGGTGCTCCTTGGTTGTATTACAAACTTTTGCCTTGCTCAAAGTCAAGTAAGTAAATCTAGGAGGAGATACTGTGCAAGGAATGGGGAAAGTCAGGGAAGATGCCATCTGAGATGTTGGAGTAAGAAATTAGACCACAACTTAAGTAATTTTACACAAAAGCTTCTTTGCCCTGAGCATCAATTCATCTGTAAAACTCAGACACTGGCACTGGTACTGCCAAACCCCAAAGTTCCAGTTTGTGTTTCCTTAAGGCAAGGCAAGCTAATGATACCCGTAGTTTTATGGAGGACTCTTGGCACAGGCAGGAATAACAATTAGAGTGCTCTAAAGAAGAGGAAGTTCTCAAGGAACAGAAAAGTGAGATTCACCTCCAAGAGATTTTGAGCCGTTAATCAGGTTCTTTCTGTCACTCTCTGGATCATTATGTTAATAATATAGTAATAATAGTAATAAACTGTGACCATCAGCAGGGGAACATTAACCATTTGTCCACTGCCTGTATTAGTTCATCTGTGAATTCATCATTGTGGCAAGAAAAGCTGAAAACATTCTCAGGTCACGCTGAAATCATCATTTACTGCTGTCTGTTCTTTAAGGCAGGAGATTTTTGCCCAAAGTGATTTTCTATGTGTGTTTTCCCATGAATTTTCAAAGTTGTTAGTACCCAGGGGACAGGGCAGTGAAGTGGAAAATGGCCAGCTCTCGTGTGATTTGTTCTCATGATGAAGCTACATGCCTCCTGGTTCATTAAGGGTAAAACAATTAAGTCCAGTTTCACAAAACTCTAAGGCTCTCAATGCATATGCAAATACCTAACAGCCCATATCTATTAGCCCAAATGGGAATTACTAATCTGAGTATTTAGATGTTTCTTGGCCTATCTGTTCAATTTTGGCTGCCTGCAGAGTGTGGTGAGGTGGGACCAGGGCACCTTAATTCTGGCCAAGACAGGTACTCATGTAGCATTTTCTTTCTATGGAAAACTTCATAAGACTCAGAAAGGGTAAAACATACCAGGACAGATCTGGCTGTCTGACCTGCAGTTATTTCAGCTGCTGTCTCTGAGGATTAACCCCTGTATTTCACTGTGACTGTGCTGAAGCTGCAGTGAAAAGCTGGAGCCTGGCTGAAGTCAGGAGTCATTTGCAAAGAGGTCATGCTGCTGAGACAGGGCATCCTGAAAGCCCCTTGGGCACTGTGATTTCCATCTCCATTCCCTCTCCCCAGCCTTTTTTTCTTCTACGAGGAAGGAACGAGGTCAGAAGGACCCTGGATGTTTTCATTTTTCAGCATGTCAGGAGGTCATTGCCCTTTCCATGCAAGGAAGGTTATGGGAGCTGCTGGCACAGAGTTACTCTGTGAAGCTTTTGACTAGAAATAGAAAACTCACACGGATCTGTTCTGACCCTGGTCTTTGCATACTCACAAAACTGCCCAGGTTTCCATTTCTGGTCCACGAGATGGTGATAGGACTTTTCCTTTCTTTGTAAAAAGGCCTCTAGCTCAGAGTTTTTCTAGAAACTGTGCTAAATAAAGTCACCCACTGGAGGTCAGAGAGTTTGTTTGCATTTGGTTGGAGGATAGATCCAGGAATTGTGTGTGTCTTCTGAGCAGGCATTTCTGAACCCAAGTGAAGGAACATCCTTGGCATTAATTGATATTTTCCCTTTGAGTCTCCCGTCACAGTCTTATTTTCAGTGTCACTGCTTAAAGAACAGCTAATGGCTCAGAGAAGGAATTCTGGCAGCTGGGAAGACTTTGGAGAGAAGTCTTAGGGATTAAAGTCCCTGTCCTGCTCTTTGTGTGACCTCCAAGCAGCTGATGGCCCTGGGTCATCATGGTTGCACCCCTCTGTGGTCATGGGCAGGGGTGTGCAGCTCTCTCCAGTGCCTCCCCAGGATCCTGAATCTTCCAAAGCAGAAGGAGAGAAAAAAGGAGAAAAAAGGCTTTCTTTAATGCAAGTCGAAAAAGGAAACTTCTAGTACATAATTGCAACTCTATTTGTATTGTTTGTTTTAAGCACTTAAAGCTTGCTAAACTCCCAGGAGAGGGATGTGATCAGTGACTTTGCCATCTTGTAACATTTTGGCTGTCCCCAGAGCTACAGAAGAAATGGACTGCGAGCTAACAATGAGATCCCACCAAGTTTCCAATGGATTCAATGCCCCCTCCTGCTGCCACAGCAGAGAGCACACAGTGCAGCTTTGGAGACAACAAGCAGCATTTCGGCCACAACCCCAGCCGTCTGGTTTCTTCTGTTGTTGTCCTGGGTCTGAGTGCAAAAGTTTTCCTATCCTGCAACTCCCAGGACTCTTAACTATGTTTGGTGTAGACGTGCTCTAATTGCATATTTCTGTGGCAGCCTGTATATATGGTTTGTGGCAACTCGTGAGCAAATACGACTGTAGATAGTCAGGAAAGTGGCAGAGAAGAAATTTATCTTATCGCCCCTCAGGGCATGCTTTATGTGAGAAAATACACAGGGTGAGGGAGGAGGAAAATGTACTGCTTTCATTTTTAGGAAGGGCAGATTGGAGAGGCCATATGGTTCCCTGGCTCACAAGCATGGAACGGAGGACAAGTGCCTACCTCGGGGAACCAGGGGTTTCAGTGTTAGGAGGCCCAGAGAAGAAGCTGTGCTCTACCAAGGTGTAATTGGGCAGAAATGGCAAAGAGCTTCCAGTTCCAGCTGTGCTGGTGGTGATTCCTACCACTTTCAGTTTCCATCATGGAGAGCCTCCCGTAGCACAGAGGTGGGGTGGTGAGCGGGGCTAGCTGGGAAGTGGCAGGGCTCCCAGCACCCAAGGAATGCTGCACACTTGTTGGCCATGCCCACTGGTGAATGTGGAGCTCAAGGTTTCCCAAGGGGCTTGTGTTTGCTCAGGGAGACTTAGCAGGAGCAACAGTGACAGCTAAGGTCACAGACACAACCAGCCTCGTGTGTGTGTGTCTGCAGGTCTGACAGGTGGACTTCAAAGACACTAAAAGACTGTCAAGGCCAAAGGCAGAACATTTTCTCCTCCTGAATGTGCTGCAGCGAGTCTGAGGGTGTCCTCAGGGAAATGATTCACCCCTGCTTGCAAACACTTTATCATCCCAAATGCCAGTCCTGGAAATGCCACTGCTGGCCTCCAAGCACCAAGGAGACAAAGTGTGACTTCATGTCTCTAAGCGGTCTCTTCGCAGCACATTGTGGGGTAGCAGGAAAGGGGCTCACTGCAGACTCAGGCAGGTTTCTTCCTTTCCACCCGCTGTAGGAAAAGGAAGCAAAATCCCCCACCAGCCCCAGGCTGAGCCCTCCTGGGCACGTCTTGCTGCAAGTCCCTCTGCTCCAGGGGCCCCCAGTGGCAGCCCTTTCCTCAAGACCTTTGAAGGAGGAAGGGCATTTGGATACCTTGATTAATAATCAACCGAAGCTCTTTGCACCTGTTTCCATGGGGACCACAGCATGGCTTAGGCTTATCTCCGATGTAGTTAGTGCAGATAATAAGAACAAGGAAGATACTGCAGAGCAGACTTCCAGCAAATCCAAACCTTGCCTCTGTGGGCGGGAGCACCGTGCCAGGGCTGCTTCCCTCCCTGAGGCTGGGGCTGGAGGCTGCAGCTCTGAGGCTGTACGTCCAACACCACAGCAGTGCCAGCACAGGAACAAACGAGGGAAGAGTGATCAATGAAAGGATGCAACAAATAGACAGACATGACAAAAGGTCACAGGGGAGTGAAGTTTTTCAGCTACTGATGCTGTGCTGTGGTTGCTTTTGCCCCAAACCTGAACCAAGAGACTCCAGGCTCTGTCATAACACTCTAGATGCTTCGGAGATGCATTAGCCAAGGAGTTTAGGGTTGCAGTGTTAGCCAGCTCATGATAAAAAAAATAGGAAAACAGACAGATATTCAGGAAATCTCACTTAAAACCTCTGTTAAGCCCCTATATCCTACTTAATGTGTTAAATTGTGTTCCAAGATGAAGATGTCTGGCACAGCTGAAAAGCCATCAAATGAGCAGAAGTATCCTTCCACAGACGTCAGAAGGGATGAGCACAATTACCAGTGGTCACTGCGGATGCTCTTGGTTTTAATGCTAGATCTGTGTGTCCCAGCTGTGTTTTTGTATACAGAACGGGAAACCCAGGCCTCACCTCTGTCTGCCTGTCGTCTATACATCAGCTTCCACTCATTTCTAGGAACAATTCAGGGTGTAGCATCAGGCTTGTGACTGGTTTATGATCTTATAGTACCTCTTCTAGTCTGAACAGCAGTGAGCTGAAATAGTCGATAATGAGTCCCCTTGTTTCATTGCCTGCTTGAAGAGGTGAGCTAGTGCTACAGAACAAACTTCATTTCCTTGCCCTGCCCCATAATCTATTGAATATCCAGTAGATGTCATGTGTGAACAGTGTTGTGCATGCGCCCAGGGAACTACCTCCAGGCACCTTGAAGTGAGACAAATAAATCAAAAATTTTTGCTTTTCAAGCTTCTAACTGGCAATCTGCATGATGAACACGCGGAGCGTGCATTAAGCAGCAGGTGTGAGAGACATCCTATGCTCTGCAAAAGAGCATCGCTGCAGCAGAGAGAGGCAGGCAGACTGAAAGGATGCCAGAATGTTCCTCTCCCTCTTTTGATGAATTTAATTTCTCAGCACCTGGTGCAAATGCTGTTGGAGCTCTGCAAGCCTTCCAAACCACGTGTGCTCTGGGTGTAGCAGGAGTGTCTCATGCTGAGTGGTCAGACAGAGCAGACAAGTGCCTGGCATTTTCTGGGGGACTTTGCTAAAGCACCAGGTTCATTTCCCATTCCTGCCCCAGCAGAGCCACTTCATTAGGTCCACTCTTCACAAGTCACAACCGCTTGCCCTTGCTGGTCATGTTGCCTGCATGACACAAGCAGATACCCCAGCAGATACTGTGCAGGGAGGCAGGCAGCACCCACTGCTGTGGGTGCCAACCCACCTGACTGCATTCTGTCACCCAGAACATGTTCAGTGAGGCCCTTTGCTAAAAACCAAAATGCCCACAAATAGCTTGAGGGCCATTCGACAGGTCTGCAAAGCCCCATTTGGCATTTCCTCAGGGGGGAGGCACTGCAGGACTTCCCTGCACTTTTCCAGAAGTTCTCCTCCTCCTTCTCCCTGTCTCCTTCCAAGCCTGCAGGCTGTTTTCCTGCAGCAGCGCTGGAGCTTAGCTCAGCTCCCAGCTCCCAGTTTCTAATCCTGTTACCCAGGACCCTGTTGTTTGGTGAATAGTGGTCATGTGTGAAAAGAAGGCAAAACTTAGCAGGTGAAAAAAATGTCATGGAAAGGGGTTTGCTTTGTAAAGTCATGTATTTTCCACTCTCTGCATCATGTTGTTTCCACATCTCCTTTGCAAGGTGCATGAAATATTCAGATGTTGTAAGCAACATATATTGTACTGGAGATCTTTGGATAAGACCCAAACCTTCTTCTAGGGAGGTAAATCTCATCGTCTCACCTTCTGTCTCGAGGGTGAATTGATCATGGAGCAGCTAACAATATAATAAGAAGCATCCTATTTAAGGTGGTGGGGCTCTTACTGTCCTTTTCAAGATCAAGTAATTCTTCAAGGTCTGAGTAGCATCACACGTTGTATTCATGCCCCCGGCTTCACAGGAGCACCCACATAAATGGAATAAACAAGAGAGAAAACAAAACAGGCTTGTTTTGAGGATGCTGCAAGGATGTTGTACAGCCCCCAGCACAACTGGAGCACATTGGATTGAGAGGCTGGGAGAGTTATGGAAGCAGACAACATGACAGCAATAAATTCCTTCATACAAGCCCCAAGCTTTACACCTCTACAAGCTGTTCCTGCTTTCTCTAGTGTGTGAGGGGAGACCCAAAGCTGGAAGAAACAATGTGTTTCCTTTGAAAAGGGATGCTAAGCATGAAGAGCAGCTGGCTTTGGCAGTCATGATAATACTAAGTTTGAGTGCTAGATTATTTAGAGCATTTGGATCTGGAACACGGATGAATACAATATGAATGCTTAGGGTAGGCTCTGCTGAAGCACTGAAACTGGCTGCTGCTTGTTAGGAGAGGAGCATACAATGTGCAACAAATAAACAAGGAAAATCACTACACTGCATAGGAATAAATGTTATCATCCTACTCGAGGGATGCAAGCAGTATAAGTGTATTTTTCTGCTTAGGATTAATGGCATTATTTAGGCTAATTATTCTGGATATTTCCCTCTTCTTTTTTTAGCTTTGTCAAAGAAAGGAAAGGAATCTTTATCTGGATGAAATGTTTTCATTTGAATCTTGGCTTTTTCAGATATTCATTTTCTACTCCCACACCTCCATAGTTCATGTGTCATTAAAGGAACTAACAAAGCCTGCATGGCTCGTTATCTAACAATGGTTTAAGGTCTGACTCTGACCTCACTGTTGCACCCATTTTGCTCTACCCTTTTCCTGTTAACTGCAGCACAGTCAGTCCTGCTTGGTTTCATGGAAATGATAAGCGAATCGCTTCAGACCTTATCCCAAGCTGATATCAAGTTGCCTTCAGCTACCTTGAATGGCCAAGCCTTTAGTTGGTTCCAGCATCCAAATGTTGCTTTTAGAAAATTGTCCAGTGGATCACTACCTTGCTCTTGTAAACGTCTCCAAAACAATCTTCAAATTTGGAATAGCATTTTTCCCATAAGACTCCCAGCATGTCTGTTTTTCAAACATGGCTGTGAAAAGCTTTGAGAACATCTACTGACTGTGGTGATCCAACTCAGATCAGCCAAATCTACAGGACAAAGACATCTAAAATATGTCATCCCCCACTCCCTCCTTTGTGACCTTTTGCCAAACATCAGGAAGTTTTTGATGTAGTTAGGAGGGACCGATCTATTGTTTGGTTTATTGCTTGATCCACAGACAAGGAATATGGGACAGTGCCAAAGGCCCTAGGAGTCAAGACGTGAAAGCTGTTTTCTTCTGATGTCCAAATTACCGTGTAACTATCCTACAGGAGGATAAAGTCCTCTTTTCTGTCAGTCTGGGATTTTGCTAGTCCTTTTTTTTCTGCAGTGTTTTGGGGTCAGAAATGAAAAGTGCTGAATCGGTTGTTGTCTAGCGAGGAGCATGGTGGCAGCCTGAGCTTCCAACTTTGATGAGTAAATTTGGGGGAAAGGACTGAGGATCCCAAAGTGCTAAATCTGTCGGTGATGTTAGTCCAGCACATGTGGCCTCTAAGGGATCCCATCGGGCTCTCAGACAGGATGACCATTGAAATGTACAGATATGAAAAAATAAAGGCTTGAAATATATGTGTATGATAAGTTACTCTGGAGCTATGAATATATTCACAATTCAAGTCATGCTCTCTGAGACAAGAGAAGGCAGAAACATTGCCATTCAGTCAGCTTCCTTGGCAGGAGTCTGATGGGAGAAATCACCATACCACGAAGGTCCCATAGCATGCCAAACCTGACAAGCCTGAGCAGCATTTCATCTGCAGTCTCGCGGATGTCTGCTCCTAAGACGAGTCACAAATGTGAGGAGTTTCCTTGAGCTGTTTAGTGAGGGGAGAGAACTGCCTGGGCAGCTCTCACTCATAAGGGTAACGAGTGGAAAAGGGCCTGGGGAAGGATGGGGCTCTCATCACTTCCTTCTGTGGCTGTCTCAGACCACAAAATGATGCCCTAAGAAAGCAATTAGCTCCGGATGTGTTTTATGTTTGTGGGATCTTTTTCTGTGAGCATGTTTCCAGCTGTATAACTCAACCCTTTGCTCTGAGTTTATCTTGCAAAATGTTTGAAGTAAAAACTCCAATGGATCTGCCAGACATAAAATGCCCTGCTCTCTTCAAAGCAGTAAATGCAGATAAAACTGAGTTGCAACCCATTGAGGTGCTTGCAAAAGACGTCAGACCTTGGGATCCCACAGGGTTAGAGGCATCTCATCATAAAAGTTGAGAGGGACAGTTAATATAAAGGGTCAGTTTTTTTGTGGGAGTAAAAGGGATAAATAACTCTTGCTAAACAGTGAGATTTGGCAAGGAGTTGGCAGTGAGGCAGCAATCTGACCAAACACAACAGAAATGAGCACACTAAGCTGGAGGTTGTTCCTCTGAATCTGAATGCTGAATAGATCTGCTGTAATTATTTGGTACTTCGGGATCAGTTCTTTCCACCACAGTCTATCAGATGGGGTTATATGGAGACTGCTGATAAATTTTTGTCTCTCCCTCAATATTTTTAGTGAACTCAGGTGAACGATACTCTTCTGCAGAGAAGAGCCTGTCTCCTCCTACTCCTTGAACTCAACGCCTGGTGCGTCCAGTTTAACATGGGGGTGATGGACAGGTTCTTTTCAGAAGGCTGATGGCATATGGGAGAGGCCAAGGAGGTACAAAAGTTTCACTTGTACTTAAGGAACTCAGCGTGGGTGGTTTGTCCTGTAGTTCTCCAGCAGCCTAGACTTTTCATGAAGAAACTGCATGTCCAGGATAAACCATAATCCTACTATTAAAAACTTTGCTTGTTTTCATAAAGTTCTTCCATTTTATTTTAAAGTATTTTTTTGTCATGTGTTTGAGTAGCTTCAGGTTAGCACATCTTACCAGCTACTGGTATCATATTGTCTAACTTATCATCAAATAAACAGTGTTGTAATATTGATGTATCATTCCTACCTCCATGCAATACCCTGAAAACCAACTTTTTAACAAACAACAGGGCAGGTGGTTTTTTAACATACCATGGCTGCTTCAGTGTTGTCCAAAGTTTCATTACATCTCTTTGAAACTGCTGGAGCAAAAGGAAAATTCCTCCCTGCCTCTTCTCTACATCCACCCCCCACAAAGCCTGGGATATGTGAGCACCTGGCACTGGAGACTTTGCCTGCTTACATCAGGAGTTCATTTTGGTCTGTGTCTTTTCAGAGTTTATTCCTGCCTGTGTGTAAAACCCCACTGTAGCACACAGCTCTGGCTCAGGCAGGGGAGGCTCCTCCAACTGCCTGCTGCGAGACACCCAACTTCCCCTGCCTTTCCTGCATCAGACTAACCAGCCTCGTTTAAAAAGCACCCAAATTTTCCCTTCTTATGCCATCCCTACTTCACTTCCCATGCTGCTAGAGTTGCCATCCCTTGTTTCTGACCCTTGCTGTGTAAACAAGTTCTCTGCAAGTGATGTGCCCAGCAGTTAAGGCCCCGTGGTTTTAGATGATTTAAATGCTTTGAGGTCAGTGAGATGAGAACTCTGAGAAACCTGGAAGCTGCCGGCCACGTTCATCCAGGCTGCACACTCGGCTGGGTGACATTTCTGGGTCTGTCTGCTTCTATGTATGGAATGAGATTAATTTTTGATGCTGTTCCCCGTCCAAGAGGATGAAGATAGGCGATACTGTCATCTGTGAGGAGGAGAGCAGTGCCCTCCATTGCTCAGCCTCTGGGCACTGCAGGAAGGGAACAGGGAGGCGGTGGGTTGGGGTCAAAGGGAGGAGAGACAGAGATCCCTCCAGGAGCATCTCCCCGCCCCAGGGAGATGGAAAGGAAAAAGGAAAGAAAGATGTGGAGGAGGTTGTTGGGGAAGCCTGGGCATGGGAGAAGGGAGGGGAAAGGCACAGAGACAGACACGAGGACATTTCCTCCTGCAGTGAGATGCTGTGGGTGAGCCATGTGCTGTTGGTAGCCTCAGGTCCAGCTTTTGGGATGCTTGGTCCAAGTGGAGCCCTAGCACTCGGCCCCTGTTGTCTCCCACCAGGATGCCCAGCTTGCTGTGGGCTATTACTGCTTTTTGGTCACTGGTGGTTTCTTTAGCACCAGGCACAGCCATGGCTGGTCCGTGTACTGGCTCCAGCCAGGTGCCTTCAGCTGCTTGAAAGGATAAATGAGTAATTGAGTTTTCCTCTCCTCTCCTATGGGCAAGTTGGCTGGAAGGGGCACAGCAAATTACTTTGGGCTACGCTGTTTCTCTTTTGACTGGATAGAGAGAGAAAGTCCCCCAGAGCTAGAGGGAGATGTCTCGGGTTGTAAAGATACAGAAACAGCTTAATTGAGTCACAGATGATGTCTCTGTTTTGATAATTAGGTGGCTCTAATTATTTTTTTGATAATTAGGTGGCTCTAATTATTTTTTTTGAAATTATTTTGATAATTAGGTGTTTTAATAATTGGGTGGCTCAGACACCACTCCATAAGCAGGTGGTAAACACACATTCCCTGAAGTCAAAACACAAAAATCAGGGTTTAAGATTTCTTCTCCCTAGAATATTAAAGGGCAGATCTAGAAATATCAAATGTTTTGGAGTAAAATCACTTTCTAAGTGACCTTTATAATTAATTTCTCTTTTTATTCCATCTGTACTGGGAAAGCCATGCACTGAATTGTGTTTAGGGTATTCCACTATGGACTATATTGTTCTCTAGTTTTCTTTATTAAAATATTTCCTAGGTATTGAATGAATCAGAATATGGAGATCTTGTTTCTTTCCTTAACAGTCTCTCATAAAAACTCTTGTATGATTTTACAAAGGATAATGTCCTGTCTTAAACCAGAATCTAAGATGATCTAGATGAAGTATAATTCTCAATTGAATCCTGTAAGTTCCTGCATAAAACTATCCATAAACTTTTTATTGAGGCCTGCGGGTTCTTAAGATAACACCCGCAGAAACTGAACTGACTTTGGCCTGCTTTGTCCCTGTGGATTTCTAAGAGACTTTTGTAGAGGGAAGGACAGGACAGAGTGCCACGGGAAGGGATTCACATGAAATTGGGAAGCACTGAGGCTCTTCAATGACTTTTCTCACCAGCAGAAGGAGTAGAGATGTTCTGCTCCTCTGGGAGACTACATGGCCTCTGGGATCAGTCCTGGCTGGGAAACCTGCATCATTTTTCACTGGCATAACACATTTCCAACAAGTGGGTGCAGACCCTGCACCCTGGGGAGGGAGCAAGAAGCAGGAGTGCTGGTGCTGGAGGGATGCAATGTCGGGGGCCTCCCCAAACCCTTCTCATATCAGAAATATTTCACAGAGCTGTGTCAGTTCTAGTGAAATGTTTCATGGGAAACGTCAAATCATTTTGACTTCCTTATTTAATTTCAATAACATCAAAGGTGTTTCATTTTGCTCAGGTAAAAATGGTTCCCTTTGATTTGATCATTTCAATTTGTGTCATTTAGGCTTTTGAGTCAGATGGAAATGCATCCTTTAAAATTTGAATTTGTAAAAGTATAAGGTACAAGCGCTCTTCAGTATTTTATAGTGGCTTATGACTCTGCAGTTTTAGCAAAGTTTGATCGTAACTCATCAAAGCAAAACAACTCCACATTATCAAAGCATGCTATCTCACGTTCACTTTTCTGTTACTCCAGAGAAAACATGAAAATGACGGCTCTAGATTACCAAAGTTTCCACAAAACATTTTTTTTCTGATTAGCTTTGCTAACGTAGAGATAAATCTAACATCATACCCAGTGAGTCTGGAGAACTGCAAGCTCTGTTGTGCATGAAATGACAGACTCAGAAGTATCAGTGGGGTATTTGCAGCCTGTTGCTGTTCCTCTTTCCCCATCAGAGCAAGTGTGCCCTTTGGGGGAAGTGCTTACCAGCATGTTCTGGGTTTTTTCCTTTACTGTGCATAGGAAAACTGAATGATCCTGGACAAGTATTTTAAATCCTGCCATTGGCTGGCTCTTGGTTCAAGCTGAACTTGGATGTGCTGTTATTTCCAGTCCTCATGCTCTGCGGTTCTCTGCTAGCAGCTTCCCCAACTACTGTCTTCTTACAGCTCTGTTGCTATTGAGTAGTTTTACAAAGGAAAGTAGCCTGACTCATGGGACAAAGGGCCATCCCACCATGACTGCCCCATCCAGCTGCAATTTGGGAAGAAATGGGGACATTCAATTGCGCATGCTGTGTTTTATTGGAGCCTGGGATGGCACAGCCCCTGCCATGCCAGGTAGGCATTGCTCTCACAGCCTCCTCCACCACCTGTCCATCCTTGCAGTCGGTCCTGCGTGTGTCTCAGGCAGGGAATAGTTTCATGGCATTAAGCAAATGCCACGTAGGAAAATGGCAGCAGTTCCCATGGAGTTCTGCAGCTGTGAGGTAAATGGAGGTCCCTGTAGGAGCTTTTAAACAAAAATCAATAAAATTAGCACAAACGGTGGCCTGTTTCTCTTGCACTTCCAGTGTGGGACTCTGCCTGCAGTGAGTTTTCCCCAGGTTTTGCCTCTCCGTGAGAGAGAGCAGTTCTCTGGGGCTCCACCAGTGAAAACCGGGACTTCTGGAGGTTCCTGGGATGTACAAACTGGCAGCTGGAATTGGGAGGGTCTGAGTGCACACAGTGCTGAAGGCCTGTACATCTTCCTGCAGACATACAGAGTGTTGTTAATGAAGGCAAAGTAATTTACTTCTTCATGTGATTAGCAATTAATAAATAGATATCCCTCCCAGATGCAGCTGTAATGTAATTGTGTTTACCACTTGGTTTCAGCTCATTGCTAGCTGATGATTCTCAGGTTAATTCTCCAGAGTGCCAACCTTTTCTCCTGTCTGAAGGAAATTATTAATAAATTCTTATATAGCTCAGGGAAGCCATTCCAGATTTGCATTTTTTTAGAGTGTACGTATTCTTTCATTCTCCCCTCAAGGCCTTTCAGCCTTATCTAAACAATACATCCCTGTTGTCATACCAACCATGTAAATTTGTTTGTGGATATCTTTCTGGTTTTCTCCGTACTTTGTAACTCAACTCATATCACTTGAGAACATAAATTCCTACAAAACAGGACAATGTTATCCTGCCACCTATCAAAATGAGTCCTTTCATAAGTTGTTTTTTGAGGAAAAGGATAATTCTCGAGCTGCCAGGGCTCAGGCTATAGAAGGCATTGGAAAAGTCATGAGAGTTTTGGCTTTTGGTGACAGTGAGGACCACATGGAGGCCCCTGGACCATTTTCCTCCAGAGCACCCCTGGGCTCTGTTCAACCATTCCCAGTGGGTCAGTGGGAGAAATCAGTTACACAACCTGTGCATACACAGCCCAGAAATGAATAAAATCAGAAGGATTAAAAAGAAAAAAGCAGTTGGGATTTAGACATGATTGTATTTTGCAGCCATCAATGCAGGCCACTAAGGCAACACAGTAAAAGGATATTGTTGATATCATTAATCTTTTGTTAAATTACCTAATGCCTGCTCTAATGTGAGGCCAGGGGGTCCTCGGTGCTTGCCCAGGCAGCTGAGCATTGAGGACCTGGGGGCTCTGCTCTCAGCCAAGGCAGAAATAAAGGATTCAGGATACCCAAAAAGAAGCAGGCAATCAGGAGTAAATGGCTCCTTTATTAATAGGACATTGATAAAGCCATTTAACCCCTGGAAGACACGGTGCCATCAGCAGAACTGGGGCAGTGGCCAATTTCTCTCTGCCGCAGATGCCACTTGGTGATGCCAAGTGCGAGAGATGAGAGGTAGGGCACAGACACGGGGCATGAACAGGGTGGCAGCTTTCAGAGGGAAACTCGCCTCTTCAAACCAGTGTTATCAGAATGGCATATTCAGTTTGCTTATCTGAACAGGATGACATTCAGTACTCGGTATTAGGGCTGTGTTTTCAGAAAACATATATTTAACCTCCGCTGTGTGGCTTGCCTGCCTGTACACTGCAGATTCACCAATGGCACAAATACAAAAAGAACACAGCACTGAAAATAGCATCGCAGGTCCCCATCCTGCATCACAATGTGCTTTGCAGAGTCTCCTTAAAGTCAGTAAGATCTCTTTTTATTGGTGATACCAGCTGTACTAGCCAACCTTATAGCAGACTGAGGCTTCAGAAAATCTGTATCTCTCTTTCCCTCCCCAAGAAGTCTCTGTTCACTCTATCATATGTGGTAGAGATTCGTTGACCACGTTCCTGTTATGTATATGTGTATTGCCAGGGGTCTGACCCTACCTCTGCAGAAAAGGACTGACATTGTAGGAGGGGAGAGTGAAGTTTCGTTGCTCCATATGAATTTATGTCTCCTGGCCTGCTTTATTCAGCAAGATTTAATTTTGCTTCCAAAAAGTCTGTAAAATGGTTCTTGGCAGATGTGGGTAAGGAAAATGTGTCCTTTTGGACATGACTGCCATTGCACGATAGCAGGGTGCTAATTACAGGCAATGCTTTGCAGATCCTGTTGCTAATTAGAGTGATTTCAGTGTATCTGTTGGTCATTAGCATAACCAAGCCCAGCTGACAGGCATAGTCCAGCTGAGGCTGCAGGAAATGTGCAGAGAGAAAATGGACAAAAAAAAAACAAGCTACAGTGAAATCAAAAAGGGTGAAGCTTCTTTGTAAGCCAGACTTCTTGAGCTATCTGTGGGAGTGACCGAGCTTTTATCGATAGCACTTGGGCATGAGCTGAGAGACGGAGATAGCCAAGTGTTACTGGAAGGAGGAGGAGAAGCACACAGCATCCCAGCACCTGGGAGGGAGCCTCTGAGCCTCTCTGAAGTGGGTCTGGACGCTGCAGGTTCCTTGTCCAACACACAGTACTGGGGGGTCCAGGCATGCCAGCTTGGTCCCATATTGCTGCTCTTGGACACCAAGATATGTATGGGCCTGATGTGAGGGCTGTGTTAAGGTATGGGCTGAGCTGGCCAGTCACAGCGTGGTTTTCTAGGTGACGTCCCCTTCATTCAGTGTGAAAGCACGAAGTTCTTACCTGGACCTACCTGGGCACATTGGCTGCAGGTCGTTGTCACTCTGCTCTGTCACCCACTTGTCCCAGTTGGACCAGAGTAGTCTTGCCTCAAAGCAGAATGCTGAGGGTCAGCATGTCTGGGCTCTAACCTGGCATTGCCACATCATTTTAATTACATCCAGACTGTGTCATTTGTAAGAGGATCTGGGAAAGCTAGAAATCTTGGTTCTGCCATTGTCCAGGCCTAGAGCATGGACAGAGCACGCTGCAGCCCCCTTATGGCCTGCATGATTGACCTTCTGTTCTTCTGAAACCAGACATTTATATACACATACATTTCCAGCCTTCTTCAAACACAAGCTTGTGCAGCTACTCATGTCATACAGTAATGTTAAATACTGAAGACTCACATGGCAGAGTCTGGCCCCAGGTTTTACATGTTAGCAACTGAAGAAGCATCACCCAGGTTAGCCTTAAAAAATTTATGTTCTCTCCCCTCTCTAGACAGACACTTCACGTCTAGGCATTGCTGAAAACCAACCAGGAGCTGTTCCCTGGTTTAGGTGCCATGGGTAGTCATGAGATGAACAGATTTGTGTCTCCCAGTACATCTCAGAACACAGGTTTCTGCCATTTTACATTCTTCAGATTACAGTCAGCCTCTCTGGGATACCTGTCTCCATAATCATGGTGCAGTAGGGTGGGTAGTGACTGCCCACAGAAGGAGTTTCCCAGCTTTGAGTACTTACAGTCCATTCAGCCCTGCAGGCCCAGCAGGCTCTGCCACCTGTGCCAGGCTCAGCACCAGAATTTGTACGTAACTTGAATCCTAGCCAGGGCAGAAGCACCTTGGAAAACAATGAAAAAGTCAACCATTGATTTACAATTAAGGTTGATCCAGCAGAAAATTAGATTTTGTTCACATTTGTTCCTCAGCACTGTACTGTCTGCTCCTGGTTGAGGCAGGGGCACTGCTGCTGACAACGTGCGCTGGCTCATGAGCTCCGAGCCTGTTCCAAGACACAACGCTTTTGGCTGGAAATTAGTAGGAGGATTAATATGATAATGGATGCATCCTTAAATTTACTTCCCCGAACTGGGTTTGGGTGTGTTTTCGGATATATCCCAGCATCCTGGAATTTCTCCAAGTGGCAGAAGGACCAGTCCTCCCGAGCACTGCTTGCAGCCAACTGGCCTGGGGCCACTGGGTGGGAGAGGAGCTGGGCTCCAGGACAGGGGCTGGGCACAGCAGCATGCAGGATGCTGAAGTTCTGCAGAGGAAAAAACACTGTAAAAATGATAAATATTTAGTTTTAATTTTTTAGAAGACTGAAAAATCTCAGGTTGGCACAAGCTGAACTGTTTCTCTTCCTACCTCTCCCCTGTCCAATTTTCTCCATCTCTTTTCTTCTCTTTGCCATTTTTCATCCTTTCATCCCTTTTATCTTTACTTTCTCCTTATTTTTTTATGGGGAAATATAAAAGATATGTTCAGCGAAATTAGAAAACATATTAAGAACTGCATGTGCTTTATAGACGTTATCATAAAGACGCCATTGTTGTGACAGCGTGCCGGAGAGATGAAAACATGAGTGCCATTTCAGCATCTTCCTTAGCATGAGTCAGAGAGATTGATAGTTATCCTCTTGCAATTAGAATTTTTATTAGCACTGCCGGTGGCCCTTGGCGTACTGTGAATGGATGCCATTTTCTTGGAGTGTTTAGTCTTTCATAATGCTTTAGAGAAAATAAAGATGGGCTGGATTCACTCACCACATAATGCTGAGGGGAAAATCACATTTTATGCTGCCTGAGGCTGGATTTTCAAGCTCCAGACAGCAGGCACGAAGCATGTTAGCTGTCCGCCCAGAGCAGAGCTCAGCAGAGCTCAAGTCCCAGCACCTCCTCGCACTGGAAGTGGGCTGCAGCTCAGCACCTGGGTCAGGCACTCCAGCCTTGCTGCTCGCCCCACTGCTGATCATTTCTGCTCTCAGCTCACAGGAGACATCTCCAGCTCAGCCCACTGCTGCCCAGGCATCTGTGTCAAAACAGCCATTTCATTCCTTAAGGGAATTTGCCCTTCTCTACCTTTTCTTTTGTTGACACAAAACCCAGAGTGACCTGATGAGGGTTAACAAGCCGTGGCACTCTTTCACAGGATGTCTTTTTTAGTCAACTTCATGAAAATCCTGCTATCATAAAAAACAATTCAACTTTTTTCCTTTCAATAGTATTCATATTACTGAACCTGTGAGATTAAAACCTGTGCTAGAGCCAAAGGGCAAACTGGAAAGTATGTTTTCCTCTGAGACTTTCAGCACAGCTTTATGGTCTTCAGAGTTCAGCGCCCGAGTAAGGCAGGCGTGAGGATGCTCAGTACAACCCCACATACATTTCTGGGAGGCAGGCACAGTGGTTTTACAAAAACCGTCCTCCCAGAGCTGACATTGCCTTGGGGAGCACCTCAGGACGTTCTCTAAGCCTGTCAAAAAGTGTGTCCTGGGGATCAAGACCTCTTGGTGAGGCATGTGCTTCCTGCTCTCTCCCCAAGCATTGGAGGCTCTGCAGCACCCACTAGAAACAGCTTTGATCACATCATGAGCATTTTAGCTGCTCCCAAATCACTGGCAAACAGACAGACTGCACCCATGGTGAGATCTGTGCTGCAGCTTCATCAGCACCCTCAGGGTGGGCTTTGGATCCACTCTCCAGCTCAGCTGCCTGTAGCCATACAAAGATCTGCCCCGCGGTGCCTACACCTATCTTGAGAGTGGGCTGCAGGCTTCTAAATCCGGCTTGTGAGCATCGCGGCCGACTGCACGCCTGTGCGGGCACCTGTGGGACTCCGTACCCAGCGGCTTCTGCAGGATGGACCCTGCCTGGGGTGGATGGATTGCCTCCCCAGACACTGGCACTGCTGAAGGTCTCACAATATGCCTACCAAGCCACGTGTCATTCGAAACAGGCCCAATTTTTCCTCTAAAAAAAAACATAATATGCAGGTTTATTTTCTGCAACTCTTCCAGGCTGGTTACCCCAACTGTTGGCAAATGGCTGGGTTGGGGTTGCCATGGATACGCGCTGCACTGATTCACATGAAATACATTATTGCATTATCCCCAGAGTGGTGAAAGCCTTTCACAGCTGATAATTTTTTTAAGAGAATGATTCATTGTTAAATATATCATGGCAGCTCAGCATTGTTTGCTCTTCCTTGGAAGCATGATCTGGAAATAGGCAGCTCTTGGGATGCTCCTGAAGTTGAAAGCCAAGCTGTGAGCAAGACTCCTGCAGCAGTGCGCTGTGGTGCTTAGATTTCCTTCTTCCTCCCTCCCAGGGAAGCAAACCCTGAAGCATCGAGCCCTGTCCCCCCTCCAGCTTCAACACGTGTGCTCCTATGCGTGGTGCTGGTGGCCCTCTCAGTCCCCGTGAACTGTGGTGGCAGGTCAGACCCCAGCGCTGCTACCACCTGGCCCAGGTCCCACTGCCCTCCAGAAGGAGGAGAAGAGAGAGGAAAGGAGAAGGAGAGCACGGACACATTCAGCAGAGCTGGGCTCTCCATATCCAAGCAAGGGCTGCAAGCTGCTCCATGCCGTGCTGCGTGGCTGTTTAAAAACCACTCAGGTCCCCAAATGTGAGGATTCATGGCTGGATTTTCAGGTGTAGAGGGATGGACTGCAGCTCAGGACTGGTTGTGTGTCGTCTGGAGTCCCCCCAGAGCCAAGGGACAACAGTGCTGGGGCTGGGGGCAAGGCACTGAGCTGACTGCTCTGGTTGTGAAATGGTGCATTGAGAGAATTTGCCGAGAACACAAAAACTTTTATTTTCTGCATGAACTGGGCCCTCGTCAAACAGCTGCCTGCACTTAGAAAGTAACCCAAAACCAAGTGAAAAGAACAAAAAATGGGCTGTGTGTTCTTGACTCCAGGCCAAAATAATCCTCAGTTATTCCCAAGACAAAACTGTTTCCTCTGTCCCTAAAAGCCAAAGATGTACATTTCATGCATAATTAAAGTGGGATTTTAGCATACATCAGAGCCTGGGGTTGCGCGAGGCACAAATGGGGCTTTCCAAACAAGGCTTTTGATTACCAGTCGTTTTAAGTGAAGGAAATAATGGCACTGCAGAGCTCTCCAAGCCCTCAGAGAGGAATTTCTGCCATGACTGATGTTTCCCGATGCATTAGGGCTTTAGCAGCCTGGAAGGCGACTTTGGGGGAGACCAAAATCCCCCAGAGGCTGACCCAGGAATGGAGACCCCTGCCAGGCTCTGTGCTGCCCTACGACGACCGCTCTCACCTAGCTCCCCAAAGCAGCATGCACTGTGAGTATTTTTGTAGCTCTAATACCCAGTGAGTTTTCAATCCTTTAATCCCCCTTTCCACGCTTCTTTGCGAGCAGCCACTAATGGGTGAGGGACGAGCAGAGCAGTTCCCATTTGTGCCCCACTAACACTGCTACTAAAGCTCTCTTCCGTGGGTCAGGCACAGCACAGTTCCTCCTGAGAGACTTTGAAAGGGCAATCTGGGCTCTCAAGGAGGTTATTAACTGTTGGTGCTGTGGGGGTGAGGCAAAAAACTGAGTGCATGGTGCCAGAAACAAACCTCACCCCAGTGTCTTCTCCTGGGGTGGCTGGGTCCAGTGTCTGGTATCCTGCAGGGTTCCCTGCAAATGTCCTGTGTTCCTGCTCCCTTTTCAGGCAGTGTTTGTAAGAGAAACTCTCAGCACTGCCTGCCCTGCAGCACGCACATATGAGTGGAGGCGGGGGGCTGCGTGCCAGCACTGCCCCGCAAAGGCGAGCCCCGCGCCCCCTGCCTGCCCCTGGCCTCTCACTGTGTCGCAGCAGTCCTCCTTCTATCTGAGCTCATCCCAATCCTTATTAAGGGTTTGCCTCAGATAAGAGCATTGAGAAAACATGATCTCCTTTCCCCTTTCTTGCTCCCTCTCAATGACACGGTCCCCTTCCCGGTGAGAATAGGCTGCCTGCAAATCCAAATCCAAATACATCGCTGCTTCCCACAGCCCCAGCACTGTACTGGCCACATGCTGCCTCTGTCCTCCCACCCCAGCTGTGGCACAGACCCCCGGACCCTTCTGGACCCCTCACAGACCCCTGGACCCGTGTGGAAGTGGCCAGGCTCAAGGGGCACCTCATGGACCCATGCATATAGGGGCTCTCATGGGGCAGCACTGGGGGGTTCCCATCTCAGCTCCATGCCAGGGTGCCTCAGGCCTCATCAGCCTTGTGCTAGCAATTGCTTTATGCAAGGGGATGTTGACACACAATGCTGAGAATAAAAGTCATACGTAGGGCACGAGCAGAACAGAACAAAATGGAAAAGATGGGTTCCCTTCTCCTGCATGGAGCCATTTAGCATAGCAGATTTCAAAGGCCTTTCAGAAAACTTCCACAGTTCGGTGCCTAAAAAGTAGGTCACAATTAAGCTCTCGGTTTCAAAAGGAACCTGCGTGGAATGATGCATGATGTGTGTAATTATACCATGGATGGCAAGGGCTGCAGAGCCACTGGCTTGGCCGGGCTGGGCCTGCAGCTGGGCGGGTGCAGGGCAGGCCCCAGCCCTCCTCAGAAGCACCTCCTGCCCCTGTCGGGCAGCGGGGCTGAGCAGGGGGCTCCAACCACCCTGTCCCAGCCTCCCTGCCAACTACAGGCTCGTGGGAACTGGTCAGAGCCATGGCATCTGGATGTGCTGGCCGAGTATTTCCGAACCAGCAGCCTGTGCAGTCCACATGTGCTCCAGTTCTGCTGCGAAGGTGTTGCTTGTCTGGGGTCTCTTCTGGGCTTCATTCCTCTCATTACCTGCAGCTGTTATTGAAGTGGTGTGCCCAATGATCAGGACACGCCTGCAAAAACACATCCCAGTATCTCGCCAGCTTGTCCAAGGAGGCCTGTGTGACTTTTCCCTGCATGGCACTTTTTCTACATTGCAACTCTCTTCTCCGTGGGATGGAGCACTGCGTGTCTGGTTGCTCATTTGCTGTCTGCTCAGAGCAGGGCATGCGAGAAACACAAGCACAGGACCCTGAGATGCTCCATCACGCTCTGCCCTGTAAAGGAGGGATTCACAGGCAGAGCAGGTTTTGGGTCCTGTGCAGAAAGGTGGAAACTGCAGGTTGGCAAGGCATGGCTCTGTGCTCAGCAGTCCAGAGAAGCTCTCCTTGGAGGCATCTCCACAGGGCTCCCACCAGCCAAACACCTCTGAACCAAGATCTGCTGGGTCCCTCAGAGCTCCTGGTGCAGTCTTCGTGCCTGCAGCAGGTGGGAAGTGGAGAGGAATTTGCTTCTTCTCCCCTTCTGAAGGTGCAGCTTTACACATAGGTGTTGTCTTACACGAGCTAGGGTGCATTGTAAGTGGCTGCATGTTAAACAGGTATCATCCTGCTTGTGAATTAGGCTGTTCATTGGGTGCCTGCATTGCTCTTTATGCCTGCACTTGCCTGGATGTGGGTGAGCTGCGGATTTTCAGGGGTCAGTGTGGGTGTGCAGTGCACAGTACTTACCTTCATTATAACCAAAACCAATTCTGTGGTTCTTCTACCTCATTTAAGGGACCTGAGGGAATCCCTCAATTAGGACAATTGCTGGTACACTTGTAATACCCCAGGTTCTCCTTTTGCAACCTATAACTTGACATTTGCAAGCGTTCACAAAATCAGAGCATGGGTCACTTAACTTTCAGTTGAGTCCTGAGACGCATTATCTATTGAATTCTTTAATGTCATACTGTCTTTCCGTTGGCAGATTCAGTAAATGGCATTTTGACCTGTTTGCTAATGCATCTCACTGTGGACCACAAATGTTCCTGGACAATAAAAGCACAGCTCTGAAAAACTCCTAAGCTGGTGGTGTGATAACACACTTCAGAGACGGAGCTGAAATGCAGGGGCTGTTGGCTGCTCCTTGGGTTTGGGTGAAGGAGTTACAGAACTCTGGAAACCTCTGCTCAGTCCTGTTGAGTTCATGTTAAAGGCAAGCTTTGCACTGCTTTTCTGAAGTCCTGTGGTTCCCCGTGTGGGGATCAGTTCGGGCTGCTCTGTCTCATGAAGAGGCAGGTATAGGGTCTGTGCCGAAACTGAGCCCATGCTGCTGTGGCTTTGCTCTCACTGCCTCCCAGTGCTCGGGCTGCCACACATCACACCCTGTACAGCAGCTCCCTGGGACCCCTGCAGAGGGATCACACAGGGAAAGGTGGGTTTAGCCATGCTGACTGCTCCCCGCCAGGAAATTAACAGCTCCACAGCGGTACTTAATGTCTCGGAGTTGCCCAGGTAATTTCCAATAAAGTGCTTTGCCTCTAGAAGCTCATGTTTTGTTAAAATACCTGGATTAAAATATTAAATATTTTGTTAAAATACTTGGATACTACCCTGGTTAAGTTTGGTTAGCTCTGCTGGGGGATGTGGGTCTGTGTTAGAGGGCAGCCCACGCTGGGGTCTGCTCCCTGTGCAAGCACCAGGGCTAAGAGGAGGTATTCACCTCTTCTGGAGGGGGAATGTCAGTGGGGATGTGTTTTCAGAAGAAAGCAGGAAGGGAGATACTGTTCTTGATGAAGTTGAGGTAATACAACTTTGATTCACCTTTCAAATGGCTTTTCTTTCCAAGACGCATCATATTTTCTGTCACCCATGGTAACACAGCATTTCTTAAGGTTATGGTTGGAACAAATTTTATTCTCAAAATGCTTTTATTTATCTGAAACATATTATATTTTCAGCAATGTTACTAGGTAGTAAATGTCAAAATGTCCTTATTTCCTGTGGGAAATGAAAAAACCTGCCTCTCAAAACGCTCTAGTGTTAGTGTGGAGCTGCTTGGTTAATGGCAAAGACATGAAGTGGCGTACTGGAAACCTTCAGCTCACTTCACTGCACACCAGAAAATTATATATACTTACATAGTGCTATTGTATGGAGTGACCCTTAGTCATATTGTCTAAGCCACTTATCGCAACAGAAATAAGATGTATATAGTAATCTTCTTATACTCGCTGACAAACCTGAACAAGGCCAGCGCTGTGGTGGGGTCACTTATCTCTGGCTATAATAAGGTTATATCTCCTATACAAGGAGATATTAATGTTGTAAAAGGCATCCTGGAGATTTCGTGTTTAAGTCAGTGTAATTATTTCTGTCTTAAATAAGGGAAAGTACATTTCTTCATTGGTTCAGGAGTGGTTCATGCTCCAGAAAGGCATAGGAATGAGTAGGACATCCCCATGGACATACTGGTCTGTGCTTTGTGCAGTCAGGTGATACTGTTCTCTCTGTCTTCCCCAAGCAAGTCTTGTAAAACCAATTGCTCACAGTAGCACTAAGGATCATGCTGCTCAGCACAGAGGCATGCGTCGCAAATGTCTCAGAGTTAAAGTACCAGCAATCACCAATTTTCAGTAAAATGAAGTGCAAATGTCCAAGCTGGGAACTACAGGCTGACATTGCACCCACATCCCCCTTCCTTTCCAGAACTGGCCAAAAAGGCCAGCAAAGGCCTCCACATGCTCCTGCTGTAAGAGCTCCTTGCCAAGGCTCCCTCTTGCACATCTCCCTGGTCCCCTGGTGGCTGTGCTGGGCTCTTAGGCTGAGCAGGGGGAGCCACATCCAGCTATGGCTCTCAAGGCATGCCGTGAGAGCAACTCCAAATCCAGATGGTGTGAACCAAGGGTTCCCTTTCTTACAGTGGCTGGGTTGTTAAGAAACTGTTGGAAAAGTAAGAAGAGCCACGGAGCAGTTGATGGCACAAAAGAAAGATTTACACCCTGTCTTTGAGACTCAAGTTGTGGAGCATTTTTCTGTTAGGATTAAAAATGGTTTAGCGAAAAAAAAGCCTCTGTTTTTTCCCTGGGGAGAATATCTCCTAGTTACTTCAGTAATTCCCAGAGAGGGATTTTCTGAGGGTCTCTGCTCAGTGGAACATTTTTGGAGTTGCTCCCTGGAGGGCAGAAGTGGTCAGCAAGGGATTTTTATTTTTTTTTTACAGTACTTTGCAGGGAAAAATGGGAATCATTAGTTCACATGAGAGGGGTCACGTTCAGGGTTCAGCATACGTGTACACTCCCCACCAGCAAAGCCTTTCACAGGAACAGCAGTGCCAGCGAAGCAAGTGAAGGAAGGGTTGGGGCTTTTCTTCATCCCACACCGAGGACAGGAATGACCTCATGGCCTCTGTCCCCCAGCTGGCACCAACAGAGATTTACATTGGCAGCACTGACCATGCAGTGCAAAATGGTTTTTAAAAATAAATTTGTAAGCAGTCACTGGCCAAGTTCGCCAGTGCTCGACACGATGGTCATGGAAACAGCCACAGTAATGGAGAGCGGTGATGGAGGGAGGGAACATTGCAGAGTTCCCATTAATGCAGAAATCCTTTTCCAGAAGCACAAAACTGAGACTGAGCAATGCATATTTGGGATAAAACCAAGGCCATTAATCTTGGTTGGACTGAGTACTTGCAGCTCCTATTCAAAAAATGTTTTGAAGAAAAAATCCCTGAAACAAAGCTTCAAAGATGAGGGGGAGCCTCTGGTGTGTTTTCTTCCTTGCTTGCTCACATGCAGTATAAAGGGGAGATTTCTTCCTGGTGCTGGTTGATAACACGGCTATTGCTGCCAGCACTGAATAGCAGATCAGCACTGATGTAATCAGGGTCATTAAGCTCATTAGGTGTGTGTCTGGAGACAGAGGCTGTGTATGGAAGGCAAGGGAAACCCAGTCCCAGTGGTACCTGCATTCAGCTGCTACCTGAGCTGGAAGAAGACCTCCACTTGCTGGGAAGAGCTTGTCAAACTAAATCCCAAATTGTTGCTCCTTGGACTTCAAAAACAGGATTACCAAGGCAAAAACAGCATCCAGGCTTCAGGATACAGCTGTACTGTGCACCAGGCAGAGCAATATTTCTGAGTGTTCATGTTCTGGTTTGCTTTTGGAAGGTGTAGGGTTTGATAAGCACACACGTACACACACACACACACACAAACACACACACACAATGGATGAAGGATGAACAACCAAGGATTCTAGAGGCCAGTTCTCCCAGCACAAAGTCTCAGCAGCCCCCTGACTTCTTGCAGCACTCCCTTTCTGCCTTTCCACGGAATGCTGAAAAGAAAAAGGCAGCTAACTGCAAATGAAAGGCAGAAGTGTACAGACCTCAGATGATCTTGTTTTTTCCTGATTGTTCCAGGAGTTGACGACAAACGCAGCCTCTCGGATGATCCATTGTGTAACTGATCCATGCTGGCATGGACCACAGCTGACCCCTTGGGAAGGGGAATGTCTGTGCTCGTGTCCGTGCTTACGCGCTGGCTCTCGCTGCGGTAGATGAGTCATTGTTCACCGTTCATTCATGAAAGTCAAAAATGGCACTTGGAAACTTTCCAAATCTTTTAGGAAAATGAGGCCCTGGACTACTGACTGGTTTTGCAGCAGACATGAGGACAGGACAGACATATGGCATGCACTGCAGTGAGCTGCAGATAGTCGAAGAGCTGTGATGGATGGCACAGTGCTGCCTCTGCTCTGTCACTGGCGCATGTCTTGCATGCTCTCCCATGGAGCTGACACCTCAGAGGCTGGTTTCTTTCCAAAGGCATGGTGATAAAATATCTATTGTGATTAGGATTTTTTTTTCAAGAAAGAAAACACATCTATCCAGCCCTTTGCCCTTTGGCGGCTGACATGAGCTCTTCTTCAACTGCTTAACCCAGGAGATCCGTTTTGTGAGCAGGGTGTCACTTCTCATTTACCTAAAAGCTCACAATACTCCTAGTGCTTGCAGATACTGCTGTTGTTATGGCAACAAGGTTATTGATGCATAATAGATATGTACTTTTTTTTTCAATGTTTTTAAGTGGAGAAAGGGCCAGAGGGGCCATAAAATGGAATAGGAAACCCCCAGACCCATACACATGTTAATAAGTCTTTGAGACCTCTTTTCTTTTCTCTGCTACTAGGCTGATCTGGTTCAAGTCCCCATGACTGCCCTTAGAGCAGCCCTACATCTGTCAGGGACAAGTGACAGCAGAAGGGCAGTGGAAATACACCCAGGAGATGCCAGCAGCCCTTTAAATGCAGGCTGAGTCACAGAGCCTGTAACTAACCAAAGTCACATTTGCCAAGCTGCTTTCATTCATCTGACCCTTTACTTAAATCAATTAGTAATGTATGCTTTATCAATACCACTGTTCAATTATTAATAGTGAGGCCAGCAAAGAAAACTCAGCATCCGTAGTGTCAAACCCAGGCTGACGAACAGGTTCTATAGCTAAAATTTCAATTTAGCTAAGTAAGTTCTCCTTTAAATTCTTTCTGTGTTTCATCTGCCCATTTTCTATGGCAACCAGCAAGGTCAGAGAGACAAAGTGAGGAAGTCATCTCTGTTACATTAGATGGGGCTCCATTAGCCACCAGAAAGCCTTGCATGTGAAGGATTTTTGCATGAAAAGGGCCCCTTGCTCGAGAACAGATGTGGCATGTGTCCTAGCAAATCTTCCTTCACTGGAGGAGCGTCTTCTCGGGAGCTAAATCAATTCTATTTACATATTGAGTCCAAAGAGCAGAAAAGCCCTCCACAGAAAGATGAGAGTAAGTGGCTGCCTGGAATTCATTGTCAGATAATGATCCAATCTCCCAACAAATAAAAAGCTTCTCTTTACAGCTCATGCACTCCACTTAACTTGGCCTTGCAGATGCTCACAACAGCCTGCCTTTAATAAAATCTTCACTTTGCCAGGGCTCAAGTACCCAAGATGCGAAGAGTGGCTCTGGGAGTCTCTGTGTGCCCAGCACTACAGGTGTGCAGTGTCCTGGGCATCATGGCAAGAAGTGGGGAAGGAAGGGGTTGGGGGAGAACAGCTCTCTGAAATCAAGTTAATCCCTCCCATGTCAATGCCTGAGGCCATTCCTGCAGTGCACTCCCATCCCCTCCCCAAGCAGAAGTCAAAATATTTTTGCCAGGGGAGGTTCAGGTTGGAAATGAGGAGACGTTTCTTCTCAGAAAGAACAGTCAGGCAGTGGGATGGGTTGCCCAGGGAAGTGGTGGAGTCACCATCCCTGAGGGTGTTCAAGGAAAGGTTGGACCTGGCACTTAGGGACACAGCTTAGTGGGTAATATTGGTTGTAGGGGCATGGTTGGATGAGATGAACTTAGAGGTATTTTCCAACCCTGATGATTGTATGATATGCCTACGACTGCAGCGCTGCACACCCGGGAGCGAGGAGCACCGTCCTGGGGAAAAGCAGGGCACGTGAAGGAATAACAATACTTCACTCTTATGTAACTCTTGCCTAAAATACTTCAAAGTGTGCTCACAGGTAAATAATTAAAGATAATACAGAATTAGCTGTCATTTTGAATGTCAGAAAATAAAGTTCTCCATTGCTTCTGTGGCGGTTAGGTATTGAAACACCAGTTCGTGAGCTGAAGTGAGGCTGTGTGGCTCCTGAAGCTGACCAACAGAACACAAAATGTGTTCACATAGGTAAATCGGTCCAGTCAATTTTGGGGCCAAAAATTATTTACTGACAAAAATTCATGAGTAGCTCTGAACAATTGAGAAATTTCGGATTCACCCACAGGCTGTTTGCAAGGGTGGGGAGGGGGAGGAGAAGAACCAACATTTATTGTGTAACTTATTTGTGAATTAATCACTCTGATGTTCTCTGAAGCCGATGGGGTACTTGCATAAATAAGAGTATTCATGGAAAAGACCAAGTCTTTAATGGCTCTTTGAGAATGGGAAATTCATTAGCTGAAAGCGCTGATTATGAATCAAAAGGATAGGGAGGGGAGAAAATCAAGTCATAATTAGTCACTTAAATTGCATCAAGTAGAAAGCAACTGATTTTAAACAAGTCCAAACAAAGGGGGAAATGATTCGTTCTGATTAAGTCAGTCTCTCTTGCCCTTTTAAAGATTTATGAATTAATGTCAATAAATTATGGCTCTTGGGACTCAACCTATAAGAACTGCATAGAAATACAGGATAATACAACATCAGAGAAGTGAATTAGACACAGTGGAACAGAAATTAAATGCGTGTTTATTAAGGAGGTATGTAATGAGTCTCACGTCACCCAGATATTGACCAACTGTCTCTAGTCTAAACTCTCCATCCTCTTTGCTCCTGTTGTTACTGATTCTCTCTCTGGCTGCTCTTCTAATGCTGAAGTCAGACCCAATTTGATCACTGATAAGCTTAATTACACTGCTGAAGGACTTCTTGTAAAACTAAGTGATCTGAATTAATTATGGTGCTGGTGAATTATGTAGCCTGCACACAGAGACCCATTCAGAGTTTTCTGTCTTTCCCATTGCAGCATGTGATCTGGATTTCCTGGAATCTACCTTTCAGCTGCCCTCAAAGGGATGCTGCAGGGAAAGGCTGTGTCTGGGGTGTGGAGCTCTTTTCAAAGCAATGTTTTGAAAGGAAGGCAAAGGAAGAGCAAGCAGTGTTTGCTACAAAATGGGACGTGCAGGCATGCCACTTGTGGTGCCAGTGTGGTGGTATCATTATTGTTGTTGTCACTACTGCTTTTAAGGAAATACCAATAACATGCTCAGGGCTCTCTCTAGCAGACGTATTCATCAGAATTGTATCATGGTGGGCTCCTGGCTGGGACAGAAATGAGACTGACTGTGTTTAACCTAGAAGGTACTGAACCTCTGCTGGTTCGGTCCAAAGAGAGCAGAGTTAATAACACCTCATGGTAAGACTGATTTTATCCAGGGTTTCCCAGCATTTTGCATTAAAGAGGAAATTTTCCATTTTGTGTCCAGGTACTGGAGGTGGATAAACCCAGTTCAGCAAAGCACTTGAACAGATGCTTCAGGCTGGGTCCACGCAAGTCCTGTTGAAATCTGTGAGACTTAAACACGTTCTTGAGCTGTTTGTCAGAGACCCATGGGTCTGCTCAACATGTGGCATGTACTCTGGGGTTTCTTACAGCTGGCAGCCTCACCTCTGGAAACCATACATTGACACTGGGCAAGGTTTGCGAGCAGGTGGCAGTGTGGTGGTGCTAGCAAGGCAAGGAGTCCCTCAGCAGGGACCTCCCCAGGCTCATAGGACGGTTGAGCTTCTGATCGTCTCTGCTGGGAAATGTGCTGAGCTTTGCCTGCTTGTTTTTCCTCCACACATCGAACACCCTCAGAGAGGCCCGGCAGGCTGCATTGCTACCTGCATTCTGGATGCAGAAGGCTCTGCTTTACCAAGCTGATCCATTCGCCCTGTCCTGCCCTGGTCTATTTTGGGTCCCCATAAATCTCCCACAGACATCACCTCTGTCACAGCCTGTTCCCCAGCCCCTAACTCTGTAGATGCTTCTTTGTTCCAAATGTAATTGCTCTTCATCCTTTTCTTCCTTTTTTTCCTGCTGTCTAGAACCATAGCTCATCATCCTACACTTCTCATTATCTTAATTAAACCAGGGCAGATCAGCGGCCTGTTCCATAACCTGACATTGCCCTGTACAATTTCTGAGCTCCAAAGATGTGAATTAGTGTTGAGATACCTCCTTGGAGAAAGCTGGCACCTTGGTTCCCTCAACTCTTGGTAACGTGGTTGTCTGAGGAGGGCTGAGCTCCAAAACCAGCAGAGCACTCAGGCATGCCCATCACACGAGGCAAAACCTGTCTTCTCCACCACAGCCCAGTTCCTTCCCAGTGTCTCTGGTGCTGCTGTATGGCTGCTTTGGGTAACTGTATTGCAGACTACCAGATCTATCTCCTAACCTGCTCACAGCACAGTGGGTTAATGGTTGTTTTGTTAGCTTTAACCACATTTCTGCATCCTAAGCTGCCACCTGGCAGTGAACCTCAGCACCCAGGCATGGGGTGAGGGAGCTGGGACTATCCCTGGGGAGCAGCAGGGAGTGCAGCAGGCTGCCCACACTGCGTCCTCTGGCCTTTGGAGTGGTTTTGGACAATGCCTGGGCACAGCTTGTACCCTGCTCAAGTGCTTTCTAGAATCTGGCTTCTGGGAGGATGAGAAGGGGAAAAACAGGAGAAAAGATTTCAAAGAGACAATGTTATATGGTCTTTTTTTATACCGCTAAAGATAAGAGCGTTTGGATCACTTACTTATCTCAGCTTGTCACGGAGAAAGTCCTTGGGTAAAGCTTCAGATTTCAGAATGGGGAAATGAGAAGAGGAGCACATGGGGCCGGCTGTGACCCGGAGGGGGTGTTGGACTCAGGAGCTGTCCCCACCATCCCCACAGACACACACCCGTGTTTGCAGACAGCCCTGAGCAGATACGGGATAGCCTTTACCTCCCAGCTCCGTGTCTGCACCTGTTGATGATAATAGCACTATTCGGTTCTTCCAGGAGAATTACCTGATGTTTAATTAAGCAGTGTTTGTGCAGTATCTAGGAAGGCCCTGCTGCAAACATATGGCGAACAGCCCCAAGCTGCATCAGTGGGGCAGCTGCTATTTGCTTTGCACAACAGCAACAGACCGCACGGCGCGCTCCACCTGCTTCAGGATGAGTTATGGGAGAAGGGAGGGAGCAGCATCAGCGCATCCATTTTTCACAAAAATCATTGAATTCACCCAGCTCCAGTGAGCCCCTGCGGCCACCCCAAGAAGGGGGTTTGCATCCCAGCCCCTCCTTCATTCTTCCCTGTAAGGAGCAGTGACATTTTGTGGTGGCAGGATGGCTGCTCCATTGTGATAATGGAGTCTCAAGGACACATTACTGGGAGAGTTTACAGCCTGGCTGTTTTTATTCTCCAGGCTCAGGGCTTATCTTGCAGCCTTGTTCTTTACCTGAAGTACTCTCAGGGCAACAACAATTGGGGGCTGAATGGAACTCCAGCAGGCGAGAGGGGCTGGGATCAAAACCTGCAGGAACATTAGCATGGAATTAGACATGAGTCACCAAACACCTTCCCCTAATGAGCTTTGAAAGTGGAGCACCATCTGGCCTCACCTTCAGCCTGGGTTATGTCAGCACCCTGCGGTGCTCAGCTGCACCCGGGGGGGGGGGGGGGGGGGGGTGGTAAGTGTCCTGGCCCTCCGCACAGCTCAGCCCTTTGCGCTTTGAGTCTTGTCCTGGGTGGCTGCTGCTTTGGGGAGAGCAGCTGGGGGAGCAGGACCACCAATCCCCAGAGAAACACGGTAATTCAGTGCCAAACGTGGGCTGGAGAGAGGAGGGCCATGCAGCCAGGCCATGGTGATAGTGCCCGAGCCTGCAGTGCAGGGAAGCTGCTGGGCACCAAGAGGGCCACAGATCCACCACAGGGAGATTTTCCTGCAGTGCAATTACACCTTTCATACCTTGAGTAAAGGAGATTTTAGTTCCCAGAGCAAACAACTGCCTGCTCTGGTTGTACAGGGAAACGCGGTTCTGATGGTGGCCAACATTAGTTCTTCTCCAAACACCGCCAGAAATTTTTCCATTTTTACTCCGAAGTGAAAATACATTTTTAAAACATACCATTCCCCCTGCTGTCTGGCCACTGCAAGACACTCAGCAATATTAGCAAAGCTGATGGCTGCTAAATGGCCTTCTTTCCAACAGTAATGAGCTGCATTTAATAATGAATTAAACATCATTAACCGGGAAGTTTTTGGTGAATGCTTCTTTAATATCATTGTGCAGCAATTATCACTGGAGTGAATAGCTCAGCTCTGTCCAGCTGCACCATTTGTCATTATTTGGAGGAGCAGTAAAATCACTCTGGTCCAGGAGGGCTAATATCGTTAAGTGACACTGAGTAAAGTTTAACAAGTGTTTCTGTTCATCATGCAGCCCAGAATAACGAAGATGCTTTCTTCTGCTCCACCTTGCTTCTGAATCCAGATGACCCAGCTAGCCTGGTGATATTTCTGCAATCAATAAAGGCCCCTCTCAGTATGGTCTAATTCATAGGCACATGAAGTTTCTTTATTAAAAATTGATACACACAATTAAACAATGATAAAAGATGATAATGGGCGTAATGAGGCTGTTTGCTATTTGCAGTCTGTATTATACAGTGCCATTCCATAGTAATGAGACCTTCCATACTTACTTGTCATTTGTAGTTAGAGGGTCAGAGTCATGAAAACATGTTTGGTGCTCTTCCAGAAATCCTTCCCCTTAATATAATAGTCTCTGGAAAAATAAAATAAAAATAAAAAATCAAAGTAACAATTCACTGCTATTTGTTTGATGTTCTCTTACTGCTGTAGTTGAGTGACATTTTTTAGCAAATTGTGTATTTGCCAAAACACTCCAGTTCAGGAGGAGCTGGGGGCATTGCCCAGCTTGCAGCCACGGGGAGTTGTTCAGGTTGCAGCAATGAGATGTGTGATTCAGGGGTGTCTACACATTTTCTCTGGACAGTTGTGAAAGGAAGTGGTTCGTTCTGATATTTTCTGAATGAAATGGTTCCTCCCTTTTTTTGAAATAGTACTAAGGTAACTTTTCTTGTTAAGAAAATAAATAATAATAGCAACAATAGTAACAACAGTAACAACAACAACAACAATAATAATAAAAGCCTAATTTCAGTAATCCAGAACAAAACAAAATTTTTTCTTTAGGCAAAGCAAAATATTTTGGGTCAAGCCAAAGTGCTGTTTTTCAGTACATTCATTGAGCTGAACAGTCCATTATTCAGCAGCACTGCTCCTGTCATCCCCACCTCCCAGCTGGAGCGAAGGCTCAGCCTCCCTTGCTGCCTTTTCAGTTGGGAAGGGTGAAATGCAAGGAAGAAACTCTAATGTGGGGGACCTTCCCGAGGGTTTTTCTTCTTGTAAGCTCTGTGGTGTCATAGCTGTGTGCCAAGTATAGTGACAGAGTGATAAGGCATTTCAAACTACAGCAGTTTCTTGAGTCTGTACCTGTGTGTAACATTCAGCAGTGATGGCCCTGCAACAAACAAATCCGACCATGAAGTAGCTATAGCAACAGCAATGTATAGTAAAAATGTAGGCACCAAAATGTTTATGGGCAGAAATGGATACATGTGATTTAATTGATTTTTAGGCATCCTGGGCAACTGGAGCTCCAGGCTGAATACAGCCATGAGCAAACTATAGCTGCAAAATATTATAAGAGGGTGAAATTATTGCATGAATTACTTGCCAGACATCCTACTTGCTGGTTTCCAGTAGGAAAGGTGATGTGCTACTGATCCCATTCATGGGACCTGTTGGAAAGTGGTGGCTGTGGGGCCAGGAGGTCTTCCCCAGGGCAGCAGGGTTGCTCAGTTCCCAGCCTGTGCAGTGTTCAGTTTACGTGAACATTTGTGTTCCCAATTGCAGTGCTGTTAAAACCCTGGAGGGGTTTCTTCCTCTCTCCCCGTGCATCCCTTTGTAGCCTCAGTAGCAGCCCAGTCTCCATAGCACAGGTACCAGCCTGGGCAGGGGGGCACAGGAGCTCCACTCACTGCTGGGATGCTCCTGCCAAGGTGCACTCCTGCAGGTGCTGAGCCACTCGGAGCTCTGTGCAAACACCCGTTTACTCCCGTTTACTCCCTACTGGATCAGGCGTGAGCACAGGCTGATCATCTCCTCTTTCTTCCTGTTCAATGATCAAAATATTTACAGCTCTATGAGTGGGGCTGGCAGCAGCCCCAAAACTTTGTTCTTGATAGTAAATGTCACATTTAATATTGATGATGTGGGCTACTCAAGTCATACTCAGATGAGTTATTAACCATTGGGAATGACATCTATAATAGGAAACTCCTAAAAGGTGAGCTGCCTTATATGTGCACATCACTTCTTTTTTATAAAAGATAGAGAAATCCAGGCAATTCACTAAAAATATATGGATGCTGTTCATTGTTATATGGCCAGGAGAACCGATCTGCTGTCCAGGCTGGTTTATTGTTCACCTTAGCAGTGCATAAAACTGTGCCCTGCGGGGGAACAGAGCGGTTATTTTATTTTCTGAGCAAACAGAGCAGGGAGCAATGCTGCACCATGCCACCGGAGCCAGGTCCATGCTGCCGCTGGCCCCCAGCCAGCCCAGCTGCCTCGCGTGCGGTTCTGCTTCTGCTGGTGGAACGGAGAACGCTGGACGTTGGCACCTTGCTGAATTTTCCTGAATTGTGCAATTCTTGAATTTTCTTTTGATTGTGCACTGAAATTAAAATAAGCAGTTTCACAGGGATTCAGGCCAGCACTAATATAGTATGAATGAGTTGGGCGCTGCATTTTAAAACCACTAAGAAATAGTTGGGTGCACAGTAAAACTAATTTGTAGTTGATGTTCTACTGGGACCTACCTCGAAGAGACTCTGTACTTTACCAATATTATAGAAACCAAGAAGGGAATATAAAGTTACACAGAATGTGAGCATTTATAGCTTGTCATAAAAGGGTTTCTTATAATTTTTAGATTAAATTCTCTTCTAGGGTATGTTGGTGCAAATGTTGAGTATTCACAGAAATTCAGTGATTTGATCAAACCGTACTATCAGCTTCATCAACCACGGTGTTAATCAAGTCATTGGATTTGATATGAATATTCCACATTTCACCGCGTGATTCTCACGTTACCAAGATGAGTAGATGCTCTGGGCTGTGGTGTGGATGGTTATTCATTAATCCTACAAATCCATTTAAGCCACCAGTTTTGCAAGGCTCTAAAACACAAACAAAGTTCTATAAGGAGTTGTGTTGCCCATACTGGGGAGGTGTGTTGTATGGCAGCTTCAGCAGAAAAGGGACTGAGAGTACGGACAGACCCAAGCTGCTGCATTTGATGTGTTTTCACATCGCTCGCAGCCAGCTAGCAAGTTTCCAAGGAGAATACATCTACTGTGCCCTATAGCTGGCTGAAAAAAATAAAATAAAATCAGAGAAGTACAATGTTGCATTAATCTTCACTTTCAAAAACAGCAGTATGGGTTTCAAGATGAAGGGTGGAAATGAAGGTAGAGGAAGCTGCAGCACAATGCGAGAAATAGCTATTCCTCTCATGGTGCTTCTAAAGTTGTCAGAGCCCACTTCGCTTCATTCTATGTTGCTTCTCTAGTAAAGAAAAATGCAAAAGCCACAGCAGAGGCTGGTCCAAGTGCACTCCGGTGCGACCTGGAGCCCCCTGGCAGCTCCTGGCTGCAGCTCTTCTGGTCCAGCGGGGGCTTGCAGCTACTTCAGGTAAAAGAGGCAATAACTATCTGCTCTTCTCACTTCTGTGGTCTCTTAGCACGTCACAGGCTTGCTGTGTGCCAAAGTCTCCCCTGACTCATTCCTTTGCCCAAGCCAAGAAAAGCCAACCTATTTGAGCAGCAGCTATTAACCTTATTTTACAGATGGGGAAACTGTGCACAAAGAGAATAAATTATTTACCCAAGGTCACAGAACAAATCCAAAATGCCATAATTAGGAAAAAGACCCAGAATGCCTGATTCTCCTTCCTGTGCTTTAGCAGCAAGTGCTATTTTTCCTCCTGGCTGTGACTTTCTCTTCCTCGGGCATGCCGTCATCCACTTGCACCCCTCTCTGGACCCTTTCTCATTTCATACCCATCCCACTTCTGCCTTCCTGACTCAGCAGTGCTCCAGTACACACAAACCAGCCAGCTTCGTAGCATTGTGTCTGGCAAAGTAAGATTTGCATTTGACTCTTAGTAGTCTAAATGTAAATTACACACTTGTGTTGAGGTGCCAATTTATACTAATTTGTGCTCTACTTGGCTTTGGTAAAAGCTACCTGAGAGACTACAGCTTTTTTTAACCTTTAATAACGACAGGGCTTTAAGAGCTTGTTCTGTAAAGTGGTGGAACTGATTGTTTCATCAGCCCAAATTTCCAGAGAGATAAGCTCAGTCTATGGCCACACTCAAGTCTTTCAGTCCTGTGCACTTCCAGCTGCCTGGGCGAAGTGGGAGATAACTCAGGTTGTCCTGGTGGCCCTGCCAGGGGCCCTTTTGCCTGTAATCAAGTGTGAAAGCATCAAGAGCAGATAATACATCCAAATGATCGTCAGCAGTATCTTGGTCAATTCTAACTCCTTGGTGCTTTATCAGGGTGAGGCTTTTCACAGGACACAACACATGGTGTACTGCCAAAGTCTGCAGGTGAATGTGCCACATTTCTGTGAGGCATTGTCAGTCGGGAAAGAAAATACATTATCAAACTTTTAAAACATTTTGGCATTATTTTTGCAGAATCAAATCAGAAGTGAATTTAATGTGCAAGAC
Organism: Netta rufina; assembly: GCF_964035555.1. Classification (NCBI taxonomy): domain Eukaryota; kingdom Metazoa; phylum Chordata; class Aves; order Anseriformes; family Anatidae; genus Netta; species Netta rufina. The sequence goes on from NC_140140.1 coordinate 1,167,133, forward strand.
AGGGAGCAGCCAAATGAAATCCTGGATGTGGTGAAGGTCTTAGGAAAAGCAGAAAGGTCTATCAGATGAAGGAGCAATCACCAGGGTTAGAAGTTAACTTCCTGCAAAAGAAAATGCATGTAAATAAAAAGATCACAGGCACAGGGTGTAATTTTGCCAGATGCAGTAACTAGAGGGCAATCAGCATGAACCAGGTGTGTAGTGTGACCTTCCAGAGCCCGCATGCATGTTCAGCCTGGAAGCAAAGAGCTGTATTTCCAGCATCTCAGTTAACACCATTTCCTAGAAATTCAAAAGCTTCCAATGAGAGACTTTAGGATGATTAAATGTTAAAGAAGAAGAAGGAAAAGAAAAAGAAAAAATAGAAAAGTACTATTTCTCCCTGGTTTTGCAGCTTGCATTCAGGGAGAGGAGCTTTGTGACCTGGAGACCTTCCTTGCCCCAAGGCACAGCGAAGCCATGTTTCCTTTAGCAGACAAAAAGGGGTGTGCAAGGCCCTCTGAACCTCACAGGAGTGTGCAGATGTGCTTGGCTGCCTTTTCTTGGTCTTCTGAGAGCCATCTTGAGATATGCTGGGAATGACAATGACGTCCCAAGAGCTGCCAAAATATCACAAGGAGCAGCTGGCAAAAAATGTTCCAACCTCCCAGTGCCCTTAATATGCCGTAAACAAATCTGCTTCGTTTAAGCTACACACAAGGTGGGTAGGAGACTCGCTCCCAGATTTATGAGGTTTAATGGTTATTATTGCCCTTAACAAACATAAGAAATGTAAAGCACTTAAGGAACAAATATCACGGGGATGAAAATACTTGAAGCCTTCTCAAGTTGTTGCTAATGTTTCAAAAAGACCTAGAGCTTCTCTGGAAGTCTGTAAAGGAAAACGTGTCACAAAATGGCTTTCTTTTATCTTTTTGGCCAGTCAGAACAGCAAGAGACTGTGCCATTGGTGCATTTGCCACAGACCACAGGTAGAGGAATGAGATATTCACACCTTTTGGCTTAAGGTTTCAGGTACCTACCTTCTGCCAGCCACTCCACTTAAGTAACAATGACCAAAGCCAGCTCATTTCTTAATCATTAACAACTCCCAGGAATACTTGAGCATCTGGAAACTAAACCAAAGGATGCTGCAGCAAGTCCCTCACTCCCAGGGAAGCCTTGAGGTCAGGGTTGGTGCCCTCATTTACAGGATTAAAATCCCAGAGTGTCCCAGTGCGGAGGTGGCTGAATTCCAGTGGGGAGGAGAGCAGCCCAAAGGCAAGGACACATGGCCTTGCCAGCAGTATGGAAACTGTCTGGCTTGGAGCTGCTATGAAATCACCATGAGTTATTACTACGGGACCCTGACAGCTCACAGCGAAGCAGTCCTGAATTATTTTGCAGTGCTCTTTTTTGTAAGTTCCTGTTGCACAAGTGCAAGTTGCAGAGAGAAGGTCTAGCCCTGGTCTGTGGCTTTGCCTGGGCGTTACAGCTAGGTAGGTGGGTGCTTTGTTACACCAGGGATAATCAGTGCTTATGTGCATGTGAAAAACCCTTACACCACTTTCCTGCTCTTTATCTTCACAGAAACTTAATCTTGCATTCAGGGTGTTAAGGCTAGCAGTAGAAATCTCTCCCATCTGCATCCTTGCTCCTCTCACCCTCACATTTCATTCACTAATGCACTGAGTGGACATTTCCAAAATGCAGCTGCAGGCACCTTTTCTGAAGAGCCACCCTGCTCCTGCAGCCTCCCGCACCCCAGGACTGCAGCCCAACAGCAGGCATCATCTCTCTTGCTGCAAGGCTTGCCCCAGCCTGGAAGGGCAGGGATTAGAGCTTGGGCTGGCTCTTCCGGTCCCAAACATGTGCTGCAGCCCTCAGGGCTCCTCTTTCTTTCTTCTTTTTTTTTTTTTTTTTTCTGTAGGAAAGGACTGCCATGGTGTAGGTGTCCATCTCCTGATAGTTCCAGCTGCCTTTTACAGTGTTGGTTAGCCCTAACCTAGACCAGGATTTCTTTTGTTCATTTTGCTGATGCCTAGTCAAGCCCATGACCCCATTAACCCTGTGCCTGTATAACACAGGAAATTGGAAGGCACAGCTTGGCATGACGGGGCAGCCAGGTGTGACACCCATATATGAGCACAGGGTCCTAGGGGGTTAGGATCTAGGAGCTGTTGACTTCACCAAGCGGTAGGAGCAAGGACAGGTGTAGAGCCTGACTACCTGCGTGGAGCTGGCCCTCGGCCTCGCTGCACCTCTTTAATTCAAGTGGTGACTCATGGCCTGGAACTATTAGGTAGATGGCATATACAGTTAGTGAGTGGTGTTTTTCAGTGCTCATTTTACTTATTGCATTATATTTTGATTTATAATTTTATACTCAGAGCATTCCTCTCCTGGGCTCCGTGCGTCCTTGCCAAAATTAAAAAGTACAGTTAGCAAAACTAAAGCCAGCAGATGCTCAGAGCTCTCGGTCAAAAATAACCAGCCAGAGCTGACTCTTTTTTTCCACCAGTTCTTCATACATTTCCTGTTCTCCCTGCGTTTTCTTTCCCATGGATCTCAGGACAAGGAGAGCAGCCCCCAAACCAACTGCCTGGCTCCCCAACAGCAATGCAGAGAGCAGCAAAACAGCTCCAACTCCTTCCCCAGATAAGGAGCAGCATTTGCTGGTAGTCCCAAGCCTACCAATTTCATCTACTTTGCACTCCTGGGAGTTGTTAGCGCTGGGAGAGAGGTTTGTGTAATTGCTGGGTGGAATTTGCAGGTGCCTTTGGGAGGTGATGCAGCACAGTGATTTGGTATCTGCTGGACTTTCTTCTTCACATACATTCAGTGTCCTGTGAGGACAATCGGGGGCACGTGGGGTGGGATTTCTGGAAAGACAACAAGGAACAAACTGTATAGCTGGTGTCTTACACTGAGGTATGTGTACAAGCAAGATAAATCAGACTAGCTCCAGAACCAGTGCCTTCTCCTTTCCCGGGGCAGTGGCTGGTAGGTGCTACCAGACAAGATGAAGCCAGGAACTCAGAAGCTGCCTTTCCAGTCCTCTCTTAAGGAGTCAGCTCAAAGGGCTCTGCTGGAAAGGGCTCTGCAACCAACACCAACAAATCATCCACTAAAAAATCCTCCATGGGGTTTTAGACAAGGTGAGGCAATATTTACAGATTCGCCTCTACCAAGTATGAGTGACAGCTGGCAGGACGGCATCCAAAGAGGCAGTCAGAGAGTTATTAAACCTGCCAGCAAAGAAAGCACAATTTCATAATTATTTCAGGCTTCCCTTGGAGATCAAAGAGCAAAGCTGACATGGGGCTGGTAGGGAATTGTCTAGATTTAGTGTGAGGCAAGAAGAGGCTAACGCTGCGATTACTGCTGGAAATGACTGATGGGGGAACACCTATGGAGCCAGGAGCTGATTAAGGATAAAAAAGCCTTGCCTTTTGCTATTAGTGAAGTAAAAAGGAGACGCAGTCTGGAGGCAGTAGGCTTTCATGGGAATGCTGCAGCAGGGAGCAGTGCAATGCTCCAGCGCAGTCCCAGCAGCTCCCACAGCGTGACAGCACAGGTTGGCTGAAGAGGCTGCTGGGAGACATGCTAATTGGGGTGAAACTTGGAAATTTCCGTGTAATTCCTGAGTCTTCTTGAAAGCTGTCCATAGAAATTTAAGTTCCAAAAAATGTAAAATTTTTTTTTTCATGTTGCATTAAAATTTTCATCATTTAAAACGTAGCTTTTCAAACACAGTAAGAAAAGACAATACGCACCATGTGTCACCCAGGAGCTACATTTCTAGGTACATGCATGATCAGGTCTTGTCCAGTTGGGAAGGGCACCAAGCCATCTGAAGGCAGAGGAGTCTGTGGGGGCAATGGAGCAATATCCTTATGGCATAGCTGTTAAGAGTGAGGAGGTGCAGGAAACGCTTTTCTTGTCTGAAATAATTTATAGAAGGATTTGAAAATTATCCTTTCCCAGATTGGGTGATTTTCCCCCACAGACCCTATGTTTTGAGTCTGAGTATTCAAGACATTTTATTTCAGTATTTTCAGACCACTCTATCTCAAAAATAAAATAAAATAAAATAAAATAAAATAATAAAAAAATAAAAAAATCCTGATTTATTAAAAATTAATTAATAAAACTAGGAAAATAAGGTATTTTGAGCTCAAAGGGGAACTTTTCATTAAACACTGTTGAAAGGGAGAGTTCTGGACATTCAAAAATATGCATGTGTTTTTAAACCAGACCTTGAGAAGCCAACTCTTGTTCCCAGAATATTCCTGCTTTGATAAATGAGCACATTGTGACAAATGTTGCTGTAATATTTCTGGCCTGGTCACGTTCAGAGCAATCCCACTGATGGGTCAGGTGTCCCCACACTGCTCCTGGAGCACAGAGGCACAGGGTGAGGCAGCGGGGTGGAGCTGCCTGCATCTGCCTCTTCTCTGCACAGCCTTAGGTGGGCCACGGCCTGGCAGCACCTCACCAACAACAAATGTGCTCAGAGAGAGCCGTGGCCTCTCGCTGTGTGATTTTGTAGCCAGGGAATCTTTATACAGAAACCAGCCCAGGCTGCCAGAGGAATAAGGTCAGTACACAGGCTGGACAGCACACAGCAAAGCTGGGTAGAGGGGGGCTTTCCCCTCTGCTTCTCATGCAGCCACAATTTCTTTTCCCACCAGTACTGCTGGCTGCTGACAGGCCCGGGGAGCATCCACATCCTCAGTCCTAGGGAGAGCTTTGCTTTTTTGGGGACAGATTTTGACTTTTGTTGAACGAGGACAACTATAGCTGCAATTTTTGTGTGTTGCTGAAGCTTCCAGACAGCTACTCGTGCTTCCTGAAGGCAGAGGGAAACCCAATACAGTTGGTATCCAAATCCAGCAGAGAACTGTACCTCTGGCTCCAGGACAGCCTGATTCCTTTTGTTAGGTCGCTTTAAAGAAATAGCAGTTGCCTTTGTTGTGATAGAGTTGCTTGAGAATTTATCCATGTAACAATTGAGACAGGAATGTAAGAGGATTATAATAATGTTTTCTTTGGCTTGTGTGGGAGGATGCCATTTCTGCTTTGGTCAGTTCACTGATAACTGGGCTCTTCAGCCAGCAAACAACTGCATCTCTCTGGTGCGGGTCTTTGGAACAGGGGGATCTCTCTGATCAAGGCAGTGAAAGGATAAAGTATCCGGTTGTGGTGACTGAGGGGGTCCAGGCTATGTTCACTGCAGGGTGGCACTGCAATGGGAACTCCTGAGCTCTTGCCACCCTACAGACCCTTGCCTGCAAAGGCAGCTCCATTTGGCAACACCAGAATCTGACCTCCTTGCCTGTCTGGAGAAGCTTCTGTGGTGCCCTCAAAGTTTGTTCTGCTGTTTTAAAATGAGTTTCAGCACCCTGGGCATTAACAGGGTTGTTGCCCAGTAAAGTCTGTCTGTGAAAAACTTTTAGTTTTTTGAGCAGACTGGAAAAAAATAAAGTGATACAATTTCTACAGATATGAAAAAGAATTTCTAAGAATTCTGTTGATAAAAAGCACCCTACCAGAAGTTACTTACATAACACCTTGCTGAGATTTCTGTTACTCAGAAATTCTTATTGCCTTAATTCCTATAAAATGAAAGTCCAGGGCTGTTTTTTTTTTCCAGGACGGTTGGCTCCTGACCACAGGGGGTTTTGGAAAGGGGACAGAACACGGCAGGGCACCCACTTGTGGTGTTAGTGGCCTCAGGCACAAAGCCACCAGGAGGTGTAGCAGCTGACAGCCCCAGCTCCTCACAGCAGCAGGCTCTAAGGTGGAGGCAGAGGCCTGGCACATCTGCAGGAGGAGACCTGGCGGGTGAGGCTGCAGCTCCTGCAGAGATGTAGGAAGCTCCGCTTGAGCCTGCCCTGGCCCCTTTACCAGGACTGCCCAGCTGAATGCTGCTTACGTGCTGCTGCATGGGCCCTGGTAGTGATTACTCAGCTAGGTGGGCACCAGGACACATCACAGACAGCTTCTTCAGCACTCATCTTGGATGCAGAGATGTTATTCTTCCCAAATGCCATGTGCCATCCCTTTGAGCACCGACACCACAGCCCATCGCTGTCTGCTATAATGGGACCAGACACTGACCTCTGTGAGAGCCACAGGGACCTGTGGAAAGAGGCACTGCTTCATACGGCTGAAGCTTCCATAATTACTGAGCTGCAATGTTCCTAAATTCCTTAATTACATTAAAACAGTGATCAGAGGTTTAAAAACTAACCTCTTCTACCTGATGCCTCCAGTGCAGCCCCTGCCCTGGCACAGCTCTGGTGAAGTGCAGGGAGATTCTGGGAGAGGATCTGAGCTCCCAGGGCAGGGCACCAGTGCTGGTGGGTGCCCTGGGGGCTGCAGGGCAGCCTCCTCCTTCCCCATGGGCTGCAGCAGGAGCTAGGAGGCCTGGGTCCTTACCCCTGGTGTGACAGCAGCACCCAGAGCCATGGAAAAGCCATCAAGCAAAGTTTCAACTTGAACTTTGATGCAGACCTGCCAGGTCCATGTCTTGGAGCAACTTAAATCTCCACCCGGAAAACATGAAAGTAGATTAGGAAGCATGAGAGTTCACTTTTAGAAATCAGTATCCACCTCTATCCCCCCTGCTCAGCCCAAAGGACACAGGCAGTTCATGTCTTGCACACAGCAGCACCCAGATGGTGCTCATGGGGCTCACCTGGAGCTCAGGTCTCTGGAACATCAGGCTCCCCCCATCCTGTTATTTCTAAAACACTTTGGTTTGGGACAATACAGAATACCAGCAGATGTCATTAGGTTGTGCTACTGGCCCATGTGAGCTGGGATGGGCTTCTGCCCTCCCCCTGCACTGCCCAGACCATTCCCTGGGCATTTGTCCCCCTTGGCCTTGTGCTCCTGTGGGCTCTGCCCGGCCCCGTGGTCCTGAGGAGCCAGCCTCGTTGATCTAGCTATTTTCCTACTCGTGTCAACATAAATAAACCATATCCCCTTTAAGCTACCTACAGCTTTTGACAGCTACAGTGATGTAAATAAAGCAGCTAACGCAGATGCTAATATTAATTCGCATGACCCAGTTGTGCTTCGCTAATAGTATCTGGGTTACCAGGCAGGCGAGGCAAAAACACAAAATATTTCACTTGTCTCTGTCTGTTACACCAAAAAGCAAGGATCTGGAGATATTAATTTCTACAGCTAAACCTCAGAGGCACCCTCCATTAGGAAAAGGCAGGGAAAAGGCCTGAAAAGGTCACAAAAATCCACATTTGGTGAGGGTCAGTGGCTAAGCCATGCACCGGCTGGTACAGCACCGCTTGGTGCGCTCTGAACATGCTGCAATGTAACCAGGTCGGGGCTCATCCTGTGCGGGGCTGGGCATGCATCACACAGACTGCTGTGGCACTCGGAGGTGAGCTGCTTGCAGGACCGAGCCCTGTGAGCTGTGTTGTGGTTTGTTACAGCAGTATTTATGCTGTTAGTAGCAACAGCAAGACTCTTGTGCGACTGCAGGACAATCAGCCCCGCAGCCTGTGCGCTCCTGCATAACCCTTGGCTCCTGCCCAGGAGCTCCACTGGCGTTTGGCTTTTGGGAGAGCAATTCAAAGGCTGTCAAGGCTTACATGTGCGGAAAGGGAAAGGTGAGAAACATGGATTTTGTCACCTAGCTGTATGCAGCTGAAACAAAGTGGCTGGGACATTCAGATCTGCCCTGACATCCCCCGTACAGCCGGACACAGCTGCTCAGCTCTCGGCGCGCGTGGGTGCTCACAAGGCTTGCACTGATGTTCAGCACAAGTGGTCCACGGGAGCACCGGGGCTGCTGCGACCCAGCTAGTTTTTACTGGCATTGTGCTTCTCACAGCAGGCTTGGAGGCTTCATTAAGCTTCTAGTGTTCTGTAAAGTTCATTTCACTGTTTGGTGGAGGACGGTTTAGGATAAGCATAATAGGATTGCTGCTGCTATATACAGCCACATAAGCCAGGAAGTCCTCATAATGGGCCTTTACCTTGTAGGAAAATCTTTTCAGAGGATGCTTTTTATAAACTGTACAGTTACGCACGCTATGAGTGTTTGGGGGAAAGACATCCTTCTGTATGTCGGTCTGCCAGTACCAGCCCAGGTGAACGCTCTGCAATAGCACGGGCTTCACAAAACCCACTGAGGGTGCTAGTCGTGCTTGCTGCCCTGTGGCATGGTCTTTCCTTTTAGTCACCTCACCTGCAGCTGATCCTGGGGCTGGAGCTCCAGTGAACATGGATGGAGGAGGCGATGGCTGCATTCCTGGGGGAAGTTGCAGGAGATGCCCCCAGAGCACAAAGGGGCACGCTGCACTTAATACAAGACATGTTTTTAAAAGCACCAAGTGCTGACCTCTCACTTGGGCTGTCCTTATGGTCCTTAAAAGAGCTGCCAGCTTGAAAAGCCTACACCAAAACACCCTAGCAGATCAGGATGCAGCACCAAACTGGTGGAGAGGGGCCAGAAGGCATCTATAGCACCCATGGAAAGCAGGAGACCTCTTCCCACTGGCTCTGCTCACCACAACATTCAGCCCGCTCCTTAGCATCTTTTTTTTTAATGTCAGGTTGATTGGTGCTTCAGTGAGCTCTTAGAGGAGGAGGCTAAGAGCAGATGGCAGAAATGTGGGGGTGCCTTGATCCTCTGGGGGTCAGCCAGGCTCAACACAGTGCCTCGGGGCAGGGGCATGGAGAAATGCCAGCGGGTGGAGAGATGGGGGGGGGGTTCTGGGGTTCCCTGGCTCTGCAGAGCAGCACCATGCTGTGCAAGGCTTTCACATTGCCCCAAAGCACAGGAACAGAGCTCAGGGACAAGCAAATCATCCTGCTAATGCCGTTCCCAGCTGGGCCGATGCGGGGTGGTTTTCTTATCTGTGCTGTTTCTGCAGAGCGGCAGGTAACTCACAGATAGAACAACCAGTGCTTATACACACATGCAGACACTTAGGAGCTATTCTTAAGCTTTCCAAATCCCTTAATATACCCTATGTATACAGTTTGGAGTTTGTAGATTTAGCATGATAGATTGATTTCACATGCTATCTCAATGTGAAATGACATTAATAACTAAATTCTTATGTTTTTAGCCCTGGCTAAGCTACTGCAGAGCACTGAGCTGTGTAATCACGCTCAGGGTGCGTGGCAGTGCAGGCAGAGCATGCTGCCTGGTTGTAGCTGATGTTACTGCCTGGATGATATAAAGCCCAAGTTGTGCTGCAGCCATAGGAGAATTTGACCAAATAATTGCAGTTTGAGTATCTGCCATAAACAATCATCTGGAATTATTGTTTTTATTTTCCGTGGCTACTCGAAAATGGAGAAAAGGCATGAGAGCCCAGTGGCTCAGGCAGGCTGGCAGGGGGAGTTGCTGTGGCAGTTTGAACCAGGTGACTGCAGTTTTTGCTTGGTGGGTTTTTTTGCAGACACCCCCAGGAATTTCCAAGGGGTTTCTCCAGTAAAAGCAAGCAGGCAAACCTCCTGGCTTTTCTCTTCACCCAGCCCACAGCGAAAGGGGACACATGTGGTCCCCTTGCTCAACGAGGACAGATGCCGACCAACCTGCCGAGTCCTGGCACACTTGTTACACCAGGGGCTGTGAGACAGGCACATGGCACAGCCCCTGGAGCTGCTCTGCCTGTGCACCAGCATTTTGCATCTCCCATGGCGATGCCGTGGCTGTACTACCAAGAATGGAGCTTTCGAGGAGCCTTCAGTGCTTCTCCCTTTCGCCTTCAGAGGAAAAAATATTTCCACTGCGTAAAGCAGGCTGTGGCCAACCACGGCTATTGTTTTGTCTACATTTTTATGTCCCTTTCAATATACATGTCAGCTCTACCACGTTCTGTCTGTTAGAAAGCACTAGGGTTTACACATTACCTCATTAGTCTTACTGTCTACCCAGCATTTTTTCCATCCTACATGTTCCTCACTCCTTTTACATCACTGTGATTAAATCGTTTGCCTGGGCCATTAGCAATGAGCCTCAGTGTTTCTACACTCCTGGCTCCATAGGAGATGGTGTGGGAGAGGGCTGGGGAGGGGGAATATGTCAACTTTTAAGTCACAAGCTGGGCATGTCAGCACAGAACAGCGCACGGAGCATGCATTTCGCAGGGCTGCTGTCGCAAAGCAAAACAGCAGAGCGGTGGCTCTGTGTCAAGAAACATTGAGCAGAGCAGTTTCTATGTTTATTTTTTGGAGCAGCCTGAACTAGGATAAGGAAAAAAAAAAAAAACACAGAAGCCTACCCAAGCAAGCAGACAGGCACCTTAGGCTTCTCTGAAGCTGTTTCCCTCAAAGATGAGGTGGGAGCCCGGCAACCAGCCCCAGCAGCATGGCTGCAAGGCAGAGGTGTGCAAGGCACGCAGGGTTAACCAGTGGCCTCCCAGCAGAGGTCTTCCAGCTGATTGTTCTGCTGCTGGATCGCCCACCGGGGCTGCCATAATTAAGGCCCTGTCAACTTCCAGCAGCTGGCTTTACATGCTGTGATTTTCGTGGAGGTATAATTTAACCCAAAGCTCTTGCCTGGCAGCACATTATTTTGCAGGGTTGCTTAAAAACATGTTTAAACCTTTCCAAATTACAGATTGCCTTCCTCCCCAAAAAATGCTTTCTCAAACTAGGGTCACTTTTTTTAAATATAGGCATGGAAACCTGGCCTGTAAATTATCCAGGTACCTGTGGGGCCTGAGGCTTTCAGGGGGCAATTAAGGCATGCTTGGAGGCAGGCGCATGAACACCGCTGGTCTATGCTGCAGCAGTGGGCAGCTAATAAGGGCTTAAAGGAGAGAAACTGCAAGGGAGGGGACATGCATGGCTCCCTGTCAGGCTCTTACAGGTGATGCCACGAGCAGCTTGCTGGAGCCAGGTCAGCTTGCAGCCTGTTCTCTGGATAGTCCCATCTGCTGCGGGGATGTGCTCGCACCATGCAGAGCCACAGTTTCTGCTCCCACTAGCAGCTGCAGTGCCCTGTGCAGGTGGGAGGTGAGGGAGAGGCTCAGCAGCCCTGTGCATGTACACGGAGGGACCCTGAGATGTGACACAGGGTCTGTTTTGGGGGGAAATCTAGGTCTCATGAAGGCTGGCCAGCCACGAGTGGTGGAGGGATGGCTGGGACGTGCACCCAGGCACTTGCTCCTGCGCACCTCCCCTCTCCCTGGGGCCACATCCAGGCTGCACAAGCTGCTGGCAGGATTTGGCCACAGGCCTGGAGCTCAGCGCAGGTGCTTAATGCGGGGATATACCCTGAGAGCCCATAAAGCCCCATGCTGCGGGAGGGAAATCCCCGTGACATTGCACCTGACTGGAGCAGTGGGAAGCAACCGATGCGTTGAGCCACTGTGCCACCTGGAGTCTGTCCACTCGGTGCTCACACAGCCACTCATCTGCCAAAAAAAGAACACCCTAAAAGAGTTATTTTCTTCAGAATAATAAAACAGAGAAACAGCAACAAGGCCAAGAACGTTGAGATGGTGACAGCAAGAGTCTGGCTTAAATCCCCCAAAATAACATCAGCTAGATCCTGATTTTGAACCAGCAGATAATGTGCTGCAAACACAGGGAGCTGGGGATTGTTATTTTTTTCTTCAAAAGATTCTTTTTTAGCAATTATACTTGTCATTTCTCTTTGAGTATAGTTCCTTCTGAATTCCCCATTTCTTCTACATTTTTGCACCATCTTCACATAAAAATAAATTGGCTGCCAAATTGACTTTCTGTGAACAGCAATTTTGGAAGGATACTGGGTCCGACGTGTCTTCCTCTGGGCATCCAAACCTGAAGTGCTGGAAGAGATGGGTGAACCCTACGACAGGCACTCCAGACCCCTTTTTCCATGCTGTCTTTCAGAGGGATCATGCTCCCACACCAGTTTTAAGCTTGTTAAGCTTTCAGAATTATTTTTTGGTGCAATTTTGGTGCAAAGACCGAACTGAGAGGTGGAGATCTGCTGCACCACATACAACAATCTTTGAAAAATCCCGTGTTTAACCCAGTTTTGCTCAGGCTGTGGCATGCTCAGTGTGGGAGCCAGGCTGACCATCCCCCACCCACAGGGGTGCAGTGGCACGGGGAGGCTCTGCCCCCTGCCCCCAGCAAAACCCTCCCGGCACGGCCGTCAGATGCCACTGCTGGCAGTGAGCAGGGACACGGCCCCTGCTACCACTTTGACAAAGCAACCCTGCTGACATGCTGCTGGTGCTGTTGATAGTATTTTAGGAATTTTCAAGAGTTGTTTTATTCGGGGGATTTGAAAGGTAAACTGTCAGCATTTCAGTGCTCCTCCGCAGAGCAGTGAAATAATCCAGAGGCATGGGGTTGCTGGCTCGTTTTCTTCTCTCTTTACTAACTGGGGTCTTTGTTAGCTGAGTGGTTTAAGTGGATTTTGAAACAAAATCTAGAGGTGTAGACAGGATGGGATTTGATTAAGGCATCTTTAAATAGCCATTCCTTCCCTTCCCAAACTGCCCGGGGTAAAAGCAAGCAGCTGCTGCTTACCAAGTACTTGTGATTTTTTATTTGGTTTTCAATAGCATCATATCTTACACGCAGCTTTAACGCAGCCTGAGCTGCTCTTTGTGCTTTAAGGAGCAGGTTTTCAGCCAGGATGTCCTAATTCTGTCTGGTTTGGCATCCAACTTGCCCAAAAACAGAATTCAAACAGAAAGTTTTCCCTGGTCTTGTGGGGCAGGGTGGTGGGGCAGGGCAGTGGCAAAGGCAGGATCCAGTGTTTAAATCTGCTTTGGTAGAAAATAAAAGGCTTCCTAGGAGAACAGTCTCTCTCGTGGCTTTAGTTCTTCAGTATCCTTCTTGAGCTGACATCTGCAGCCTGTGGGGAGGGGGATGTTGAAGCCCCACTGTTCACAGAGTGCATATCACACCTCCATCTTCAGTGGGAGCACACACCCAACCCGACCTGTCTGGGGCTCCTTTTAACAGCCTCCAGCTGGGATCCTGCCTGGCACATCTGCGGTGGCACAGGATGAGACCATCCAGAGCAGAGCATTATTTATTCTTTCTACAGAGGTACACAGCATTAGAGGAAATGAGATAACAGTGACAAACCCAAACCACGCATCTTCAGCCACGCGTAGCTGCAGTGGTAGCAGTTCTGCAGCCACTTTATTCCCCCCGCAGTGAGGGGCAGGGCCCTCCTCTTCCCCATCCACCTTGCAACAGACCCACATCCTTGCCGAGGTAACCTGTCACCACTTGGTGATTCCCTTCTTTTCTCTTACTTTTCTTTGAGGCTCTATCAGTGTTTCGTACCCGCTTGTCATCTCCCTCATGCTGATGTAATTCTGCATAGCCAGCAAGGTTGCTATCCGATGGAGAATTTGTTTTTTTTTTTGTTTTTCCTCTGTGTTTTCAATAGAAGCTCACTGAATGCTGCAGTTTGGGAATTTGGGAATTTCCAGTCCAGGTGAAAATCCATCCCCAGAGGCCTGTATCGTGACAGGCTGTGGTTTCATGCAAACTGCAGGGCTGCACCTTGCAACCAATGAATTAACCCATAGCAAAAGCTGGGACCAGATCGTAAGTGCTGAATCACATTTTCCACATGTGCTGGGATGTCGGGGTGCTCTCAGAGCCTCCCAGCTCTACAGCAAGCTGAGCTGTGTGCTGTGCACAAATGCTCCCCAGACATTGGCATTTCTGAAACCTGCCTTGCAGTGGTGTGCTTCCAGCTTATTTCTACCTACCACTGAAATAATCAAGTAGTCTCTGGTCATCAGATTATTTTGTGTGTCTGAAGTGATCAAAGTGGCTTGTCAAAGGTGTTCTTCGTGTGATGGGGCAAGCTTAGGAAGCTCTCAAGGTCAAACCCAAACAGCCTAATGACTCCGGGACTCAGATCTCACCTCCAAGAGCAGCAATGAGCCAGGAGAAGATGAGCAATTCAGGAAACAGAAAATGAACCTTTTGAAGCCAATAATACCCTCTGGCAGCAAGCAATCAACTGACAGAGAAATGAGAGAGAAGGGTAAAAAAAAAAAAAAAAGAATAGAAAGGCCGTTCAGCCAGGCAGCAGGAAGGGCAGCGCCATAAAGCAGAACTATCTCGTAAATAGAGCAGCACCTTCCTTCCTTCCTCCCTCTCCTTCCCAGGGGACAGTGGCCATGGGAACAGACACGCTCTGTGCCCTCTGAAGGGGACACAGGAGAGAGCAGATTGACCTTACCTGCAGCAGGTTAATTGGGACACACGGCTCCAGTACAGCTACTGTTGGGATGTTTTTTCCTCTCTAAGAGGAAAAGGAAAACAATAAGGCAATGTTAGCTTCCCTGATGAGGCTGGCTGGCCGGGACTGCCTTGGGAATTGCCAGCTCACTCCATGGAGAGCCTCAGCTGCTGGGGACTTTCATTCACAGCTGTTCTGTGCCTGATTTCAACCATTTAAAGGTTATTCCTAGATCTCCTTGGTAGTTCTTGTAAACATGTGTACCTGGCATACTGAGGAGGTTTTTTCCTCAGTATTTTGTCCTTTGTAAATGTTTCTCAGTGTAGGTTGGGTTTGTTTTTCCCACTTTGCACTGTGTGTCTCCTTGGGCTGGGCTTCTTCCACATATCATTTCTAAACATGCTGAATTCACTTAGGAGCAAGCTGGGATGTCTGTCAAACCTTGCTCTGTTGGGGATTGTTGTCACTTTGTGCTGTAGCCATCAAGAGGCCAAGCAGAAGAGGAGGTGCCCATTTCTGCAGACATGCTGAGCTCTCGCTGACCCCAGGAATGCCTCTTGCAGCAACCAGACCATGGCTCACACTTGTCCATAGGGTAAATCCCCAGTTCAGCAGTCAGCTGTGTTGCTCTGGCATTTTGGCATGAGCCACATGGGTGCTTTGTTCAGGACCCAGCTAACATCTGGGCTTCCCCATGGGCCAGCAAGCGTACATGGAAAGAGTTAAGCACTGCCCTGGGGAAGGTGGGTCTTACCGCTCTGTCTCCCTGGAAGAGCAGAGTGCTGAAGTGTCTGCCAGAGCTTGTTAGGGATAATGCAGCCTGATCGGAAACAGAGCTTTATCCAGTGGCTAAATGAGCCCACGGGGTGGCTTTCATCTGACCTTGCACTGGATCGCAGGGTGTCCCTCGGAGGCATGGCTCTGCACAGCAGCTCTCAGCCGCTCGCACTCTAGCCAAGGAGCGTTATCGGGGAGAGGCAGGACGGATGCCCCTGCTGCAGGAACCAGCACGGTTAGACAAGTCATGGGCCATGTGTGTACAGGGACAGCTTGTTTTCTGCTGGCCAAGTGCAGTCCTAATGGAAACATCCAAACAATCCCAGGGCTGCAGCCCAGCAGCGAGCAGGGAGCTGGCACAGCTGAGGCAAGCAGAGAGATGAAAACAGCAGGCTGAGGCAGGGACGGCTCAGCTCAGCTGCAACCAAACTTCAGAACAGGGCAAAAAAAAAAAAAAAAAAAAAAACAAAAAACACAAAGTGACCTGGCCCTCATCCACACGTGGTATGTGTTTTGCAAACCATGGAGCTGTCATGCTCACAGTCCAGTCGACGTGTGAGATAAAGGCACCGCATGCCTGACAGAAAAGCTCAAGTTTCCCAGGACATTGAAAGCGAGCATTTCCCTGGAATGCCAAGTTCTATCTTTGGTGAACAGAAGTCAGGCTCCCCCTGAGTACACCGCTCCCCCAGCACACCATCTTAGTTTGCATTTGTTTAGCAAACAGTTACTAGGAGGCCTCAGTAGCATTAAAAAAAAAAAAAAAAAAGTGATACTGGTATTATTATTCATGGCTGGAGGTGGGGAGGAGAAGGGAAAACTGCTCATGTAGCCAACAAGTTCGAGTAAGGTTCAACTTTGCTATTCCAAAATCTGCTGTTATGATAATGAAACAGTCAAATCAGCTCAAATTAAGAGCTCAGGAAGGCTCAGCCACTCAAAGAAGTACACTCATGACAAGATTAATTCCTGCCAGCCAGTATGTAGTGTGGTGTCATCCAATATTAACATAGAGATCCTGAACAGGAACAGGCAACTGAAAACATGCTAAAAAACAGTGAAGTGCATCATTCCCCTTAATCTTCAGTGTCGGTCTTTGCTATTCTGCAAGTGGATTAACACACGATGGACCACCTGGCACCATTCTGCTGCCATTTACAGCAAACCTTGCCTCTTCTTCCCACCTACCCCTCTCCAACAGACATTCACTAAGAGGCAGCACACTTGCATTTTTCAAACAGTTTCAGGTGACTTTTATTAGTGTGAAGGGCAAAATATCAATAAAACAGACATTAAAAAAAAAGTAAATCCCTAAGGAACAGTATGCTCCTTATCCAAAAAGGACACAGTGCTTTGTGCTGCTGGACTGCCTCTGCTGGGGGTATGTCATGATGGAGCAGCACAGGAAAGGCTATGAATAGAGATTTTGAAACTATCAGGAAGCCTAGGGCTATCCAAACTGGAAGATGTTTATTTCGTCTGGTTAGGAAAGGCTTACTGTTGTGTAAGTGTCATGCCCGGTGCTCCCAGAAGTCAGTGAGCACAGAAGTAATGAGAGCCTCCAGACTGCCAGCTGACACTTCAAAGAGCTCGAGCTTTTTCTTGCGCTCAAAAGAGAATTTTAAATATATATATATATATCTCCGCACCTCGGATCCATTTCCTATATTTATAACTTGAATGCATCAAAACTGTCTCACTGAGCTGAGATCAAACTCTCTTGTTGAGATGCTGATGTGCAGCTGCCTTGTCTTTTCTCTTGCATTCAAACAGATTCTGTATCTACTGTCTCTATTTACTACTTAATCTTAGATTGATGTGAATGAATAATTGCCAAGGATTAGTTTTTAGCTGCTTTGATTTGTATACAGTTGTTGCTATTTATTAAATATGTGATATCTAATCCAGTGTTTAGTGCTTGCAAAGGGAAGAATCATCCGTGCTGGAGACTGCAAACACAACTTGAATGAAGTGTTTGAAAGGGCTGTGTGCTCTGCTGCTGCCCAAGGGAAGCCTTGGGAGCCCTGGCTTGGGAGGGATGAACCCCCACGTGGATGTGTGTCCACAGCAAAGCCCTGTTCTCTGCAAACACAAAGTGGGGGTGGGCGTGAGGCAGAGCAGAGAACCTGATCAGGAAAACAAGAGAATAAAGGACTGAGAATGGGGAAGGTGCTGCGAGCCTGGAGGAACCCCTGCAGTGATATTTTCTATCACCTGGGGCCTTCATATGCCCCTCTTGCAAAAAGAAGGGCACTAGTATTCAGCTTATTTGTAGGCTACTGGCAAGGAATAAATGCTTATCATCTGTAATCCCTTGTGTGAGCACAAAGCTTACTCATTGAGGCAGGAGATGCAACTAAAGCTCCTCTTACATCAGGCTGTAAGTGTGTGGGCAGCTCTGGGCAGCCTCGGCTAGGGCTGCAGCCCTCGTACAAGAGGCTTTGTCTCGCTGAAGTCTATCATCTTCCCCAGCTTGTAAGGCAGCAGAAATGCCTCAGCCTGAATGTTGTGTCCTTGTCCCAAGACTGAATGGGAAAAGGCTCTGAAACCTGATGGAGAAGTCTCCCGTGTGCTGCAGGAGGAGCCCAGCTGGGTTTAACCCAGCAGATGGTGAAACACTGCATGGCCGTTTGCTCACTTTGTCCCCTCCCCAAAGTGGGATAGGGGAGAAAATTGAAAAGAACAAGAGCTCATGGGTTGAGATAAGGGCAGTTTAATACCAAAGAGGAGGAAAGAAAATGGAAAGAAAATGAGTTAAAAAATAAATAAAAGAATAAACAAAGCAAGTGATGCAGATTACAGCTGCTCACCACCTGCTGACCGCTGCAGAGGATATTTCCACCGGCTTTTTATCTGCAGGGATTTGCTGTTCATTGAAGGGTACTCTGTTTATTCATGTTATTAGCATGGCTGATGCTGAAAAACAGATTTGCTGCTTTTCCTTATGCATTTCTGGAAAAATTGTTAAGTTTTTGCAGCTAAAATATCACTTGAGCACTGTTCCAATTTCCTTACTAGGTGATAACCCAGTGTGGTATCAGTGACGAGGTGTATCGCCCTGCAGCACAACTAATTATACCTTTCGGTGAGGAAGTGGCGGTGGTTTGGTCTTCCAAAAAAATTTCACACTCTGGTATGTGTCAGAGATTTGAAAAGAATTAATATCAATTATTCTCATGCATATTCATGAGAGGAAGACTAGTTTAGCAATCAAGCTAATAGTTTTTGCTTAATTACATTCAGTTGATTTTGTGCTATCTTGGCACATTACTGATTGAATTCAGTCATTAAAATAAAATAAAAAGCACCTCCCACAAGTACACTAGTGAACACCAACAATTTAAGCTCAGCACACTCTGTAAATAGTGCCTGAGGCTGAGCACACTGCTTGGGACACTGGGAGTCGTTCACAAGCATTTGTTTCCCTAGTGCAGGGTTAAAGCACAAAAGCACCTCGAGGAGCAGTTCCCAGATGTTCACTGCTGCTCAGAGTTACGGTATTGATTTGTTTATTTTTATTTATTTTATTTTATTTTCCAAATTCAAACCATTGGCAACTGAATACAAGATAGAAACGGGACGGGACGGGACGGGACGGGACGGGACGGGACAGGAGAGGTACCTGAAAGGGGAGCATGAAGCTCCAGGGATGGTTGTGTCTGGGGAGGAGGTTTGGATGTGCAAACAGTTTGGGTCTGTCCGATGATATCTGGGGCTGGGCATCTTGCACAAGCATTGCTTGCTGCGTTGCAGTCTTTCCGGACAAAAGGCAAGGCCAGGAAAAAAATGGGAACATTGAGCTTGCATGTGTTTGTTTTCTTATTTAACTTTCCCCAGCAGCAGAAATAGGACAGATGCTCCCCTCTCATCCGTTCTTGAGCACTATCACTGTGCTGATGTCTCAAGGCAGTGTATGTCTTTGAAGTTTGCCTTTTCAGTGTTTTCATTCATTTATCATTTTCTTCTCCTGTGCACCATTTGCATCTGGGCTTTGCTCAGAAGGAAGACTGACACCATTTATCATTTAACGGGGCTTGATAGCTCTCTGACAACTGAACATGTTCTTTACAGCACCAAGGAATTTACAGGCAGCCATGCCTGAAGGCTACTTTTCTGCCCACTTTAGCTTAGTCAGCAGCCATTGCAGCAGCAGCTTTCTGGGTGCCTTCAGCTAAACAAAGCACTGGCATATGATCAGCAGAAGTATTGTACTCCCTTTTAGACCAAATAGACTTACTCTCCCAGCAGATAAAATTATTACAGCTATAACTAAAATCAAATAATTAACCAATATTCAATCAGGGCCCTGCCAGGCAATGACAAAACTGAGATCTCAGGCATTACAAAGCAAAATAGACATGATTTTGGTTTTATGGATTTCCTGCTATGCAGTGATGCTTACAGAGGAGCACAGGAATCTGAACTCTCCCAGCCTGAGGATGCAGCTACCTGGGGCACTGCAGGGATGTGAGTGAGCTGGTGTGTGCAGGGTCCTGCCCCTCCACAGAGCAGATCACAGAATCACAGAATCACAGAATTTCTAGGTTGGAAGAGACCTCAAGATCATCAAGTCCAACCTCTGACCTAACGCTAACAGCCCTCCACTAAACCATATCCCTAAGCTCTACATCTAAACGTCTTTTGAAGACTTCCAGGGATGGTGACTCCACCACTTCCCTGGGCAGCCTGTTCCAATGTCTAACAACCCTTTCGGTAAAGAAGTTCTTCCTAACATCCAACCTAAAACTCCCCTGGCTCAACTTAAGCCCATTCCCCCTCATCCTGTCACCAGGCACGTGGGAGAACAGACCAACCCCCACCTCGCTACAGCCTCCTTTAAGGTACCTGTAGAGAGCGATAAGGTCACCCCTGAGCCTCCTCTTCTCCAGGCTGAACAAGCCCAGCTCCCTCAGCCGCTCCTCGTAGGACTTGTTCTCCAGGCCCCTCACCAGCTTCGTCGCCCTTCTCTGGACTCGCTCGAGCACCTCCATGTCCTTCTTGTAGCGAGGGGCCCAAAACTGAACACAGTACTCGAGGTGCGGCCTCACCAGAGCTGAGTACAGGGGGACGATCACCTCCCTAGCCCTGCTGGTCACACTGTTCCTGATACAAGCCAGGATGCCGTTGGCCTTCTTGGCCACCTGAGCACACTGCTGGCTCATATTCAGCCGACTATCCACCATCACTCCCAGGTCCTTCTCTGCCTGGCAGCTCTCCAACCACTCATCTCCCAGCCTGTAGCTCTGCTTGGGGTTATTGCACCCCAGGTGCAGGACCCGGCACTTGGCCTTGTTGAACTTCATGCAGTTGACCTCAGCCCATCGGTGCAGCCTATCCAGATCCTCCTGCAGAGCCTTCCTACCCTCGAGCAGATCGACACACGCACCTAACTTGGTGTCATCTGCAAACTTACTGAGGGTGCACTCGATGCCCTCATCCAGATCATCGATGAAGATATTAAAGAGGACCGGCCCCAGCACCGAGCCCTGGGGGACGCCACTAGTGACTGGCCTCCAACTGGACTTGGCTCCATTCACCACGACTCTTTGGGCCCGGCTATCCAGCCAGTTTCTAACCCAACGAAGCGTGCGCCAGTCCAAGCCAAGAGCAGCCAGTTTCTTGAGGAGAATGCTGTGCAAGACGGTGTCAAAAGCCTTGCTGAAGTCAAGGTAGACCACATCCACAGCCTTTCCCTCATCCACCCAGCAGATCACTTTGTCATAGAAGGAGATCAGGTTCGTCAGGCAGGATCTGCCTTTCATAAACCCATGCTGACTGGGCCTGATCGCCTGTTTGCCCTGCAAGTGCTGCATGATGACTCTCAAGAGGATCTGCTCCATGAGCTTCCCCGGCACTGAGGTCAAACTGACAGGCCCCAGGTCTGCCCTCCGGCCCTTCTTGTAGATGGGCGTCACGTTTGCTAGCCGCCAGTCAACTGGGACCTCCCCCGATCACCAGGACTGCTGATAAATGATGGAAAGCGGCTTGGCCAGCTCCTCTGCCAGTTCTCTCAGTACCCTTGGGTGGATCCCATCTGGACCCATCGACTTGTGCACATCCAAGTGCCGTAGCAGGTCACCAACCAGTTCTTCGTGGACAGTGAGGGCCACATCCTGCTCCCTATCCCCTTCCACCAGCTCAGGGTACTGGGTATCCAGAGAACAACCGGTATTGCCGCTAAAGACTGAGGCGAAGAAGGCATTGAGCACCTCCGCCTTTTCCTCATCTCTTGTAACTAAGTTTCCCCCCACATCCAGTAAAGGATGGAGATTCTCCTTTGAGATGATCTCCTCTCAGATGATCCTGAGAGATCATCTGGTGCAAGCTGGTCTCAAGGGGTTCCTCAAGCCAAGGTGCAGAAGTGGCGCGGAAAGTGCCTGAAAGTGTCCCCCAGGGCTCAGTGCTGGGGCCGGTCCTCTTTAATATCTTCATCGATGATCTGGACGAGGGCATCGAGTGCACCCTCAGTAAGTTCGCAGATGACACCAAGTTAGGTGCGTGTGTCGATCTGCTCGAGGGTAGGAAAGCCCTGCAGGAGGATCTGGATAGGCTGCACCGATGGGCTGAGGTCAACTGCATGAAGTTCAACAAGGCCAAGTGCCGGGTCCTGCACCTGGGGCGCAATAACCCCAAGCAGAGCTACAGACTGGGAGAGGAATGGTTGGAGAGCTGCCAGGCAGAGAAGGACCTGGGAGTGATGGTGGATAGTCGGCTGAATATGAGCCAGCAGTGTGCTCAGGTGGCCAAGAAGGCCAACGGCATCCTGGCTTGTATCAGGAACAGCGTGACCAGCAGGGCGAGGGAGGTGATCGTCCCCCTGTACTCAGCTCTGGTGAGGCCGCACCTCGAGTACTGTGTTCAGTTTTGGGCCCCTCGCTACAAGAAGGACATCGAGGTGCTTGAGCGGGTGCAGAGAAGGGCGACGAAGCTGGTGAGGGGCCTGGAGAACAAGTCCTACGAGGAGCGGCTGAGGGAGCTGAGCTTGTTCAGCCTGGAGAAGAGGAGGCTCAGGGGTGACCTTATCGCTCTTTTTAGGTACCTCAAGGGAGGCTGTAGCGAGGTGGGGGTTGGCCTGTTCTCCCACGTGCCTGGTGACAGGACGAGGGGGAATGGGCTTAAGTTGAGCCAGGGGAGTTTTAGGTTAGATGTTAGGAAGAATTTCTTCACTGAAAGGGTTGTTAGACATTGGAACAGGCTGCCCAGGGAAGTGGTGGAGTCACCATCCCTGGAAGTCTTCAAAAGACGTTTAGATGTAGAGCTTAGGGATATGGTTTAGTGGAGGGCTGTTAGCGTTAGGTTGGAGGTTGGACTCGATGACCTTGAGGTCTCTTCCAACCTAGAAATTCTGTGATTCCGTGATTCTGTGATCAGGGGAACTCTTGTGCATGGCCTTACCTTCCACAGAAATTAGGGGAACTTGGTGTTTGGTTTGGGGCTGTGGAGATTCAAGGTCTTTGGCTGCATGTTAGCATCCTTCCCCATAAAAGAAAAAAAAGCAGACTAAAGGTTCTGCGTGCATCCTGTGCCTCTTTATCCCCAAGTTAGGTCTCATCTGCTTGTCATGATCCAAGAAGTGCTACATTTCACTACGGCCTCTAGAAAAAAAAAAAAAAAAAAAACACAATTCAAATGGTCAGAATCACAGCATCAGAAGTGGCTACTTTCTGCAGACTGCTTCAGTTTATGAATAGATAGGCATTCTCTAGTGAGGAGGTGTTTCCTAAAGCCAGTCCCTGTCAATAAATACCTGCCATGAGTGGGAGCCATTACCCCACGTGCAGGGAAGCGGGGAGGAGATTAAGGAACCCTCCATCTGTTTCTGCACCGCACAGCACGTGGGATAGTGCTCAAAATAAACTGTGCTCTGTTCCTCGGGGCCTGGGGAGACATGGGATGGCTCAGGCATGGCAGGAGGGAGCTGGACAGCCTGACTCAAAGCATACTGCTCACTCAGGGAAATAGGAAGGCTGCAGGAAAAATCCCTCGGTAAATGGAGCATATGAATGAAGCCTGGTCCTGATGCCAAGTTTATTCTTAAGACCCTGATGGAGCTAAAAAAGTGCATTAGACAAAACCATTATTGAACTTCTTGATTACATAACAATTTCCTCATCGTATTTCCAAGAATATTGAATCTATATTCAAACACCCTCCCACTCTCTCCCACACACCACCCCTTCTCCTTGCTATATCGGCTTCGTCACTGAGCATGAAGACAGAAAAAGTATAGGGCATGTTGCCATCAGCAGAGAGATCTCAGATGCTTACACTGGGATTTTAGAGCCATCTATGGGATTTGAACGGCCTACTCTTATTAGTTTTAATGGCTTTGAAAATTTCCAGTCTTATGCCTTGACCTCAGTTAGAGTCTTTAGCGGTGCAAAGAACAGAAAATCAAGTAATGTTTATTACGAGCCCTGAATGCTGCCTTAAACTTACCCCACTCTGAGCTGTCTGGGAGGTAGCATGCGCAGTTTTGCTGCCCACAGAATTCTGCTGTCACGCTCTGAAGAGAGGCAGGAGATTCCTGAGCATGCTGGCTCCTTTGTGGAGCCCTCTCCTGTCCACGGGCAAGCAAAGACCTTGCTGACACCAAGGATGACTCGCAGGGCCACTGTCATCCCCCAAGCAGGATCAGGCCCAGCGCAGGAGCATAGCTCCTGCTGCAAGGTGGTTGTTACCTGCCTAATCTGAGGGGTTTTGGAGGAGGTGGGAGTTAGTGTCTTGCAAGCCTGGCACATCCATCCTGCCTCAGGAAGCAGCAGTTGCACACAAACTGGCTACACTTACTCACATAATCAGCTTGCTTGTCTCATTTGCATATGTAATAACCAGGCTGTATGTACAATCATGCTAATCACTTCGAGGCAATGCTTTAAATTCATTCAAAACCTTGCCCTGCCTGCCCTTGGGTTATTTAGCTTCCACAAAGGAACCATACCAGCAACCCAGATTCACTCAATACAAATCTTTGCGAATCAGTCGATTTGGTGGACGAGAAGTTTTTTCTGGAATCCTGCCTATCCATACTGAGGCGTGCGCTCCAAGCCAGGGCTGTCATTCGAAGCCAGTCCAATATCCTCTGCAAGGCACCTGGAAAAGCACCTGAGGGGGAATTTCACAATTTATGGTGTGCTGCTGCAGGCGAAACGTGAGAGCAAATGCCGAAACAGAGAAAGAGAACTTACCCAGCTACTTTCACGCAATCTGTTAGAAGAAATGGTCTGGAAGTTGGGCAGGGGATAACCGGTCTTAAACCTTATGAGCTTTATGGTGGTTTAGAGAGCATGTGTGGTGCTCTGCTGTGGATAGCTGCCCACTAAGGCCTGGCCTGCCAGGGCTCCTGTCAGTAGCTCTGATGGATCCCTGCTGAGGACAGAGGGTATCGGCTCTCAGGACCGTGGGACCAGAAGCACACAGGTCACAGGTGAGCCTGGAAGAGCAAAGGAAGGAGGAAGGGCTGGGAATCGAATGGAAAGATTGCCCCCTGCACCCAGCATCTCTGGAGGTGCTCTTGGTAGTCTGAGTCGTTCCTGCAGCTTCCTGTCCCTCATTACCGCCAGTGGAAAACACAAAAGCTGCCAAGGCAGAGAATCAGTATGGCTCTGATAGAAAACCCTATTAGAAGGACAGACGGTGACTTCTGTAATCTGAAACCCAAGACTGTAAATACATCAGAGTAGAGCCCTGTGCCCCTGAATGCACTGCTAGTGCCCAGCAACAACAGCAGCTGGGTGCAGTTTGCTGCAAAGAACTGCTCCTCGAGTGGCTTTTTTGGGTGGTGGATGCTACCAGGATAAGACATACCTTAGAGAAGGACCCTCTAAACACCCTGTGGGGATGATTTTACCTCCGTCATCTCGGTACTTTCCAACTGAAAAGTGATTTGAGTACTTGAGGGCAGTCAACCCACATTTAGAAGTTTTTCTTAACCTGACAAGTTTCTAAAGATGTATGATTGCAGTAGATCAATAAGGGGGAAAATCTGTACCTCAGGTGCACAGGTGACATCTTGCTGCAACTTGCAGGAGAAATGATAAACGTTTCTCTCTGTTTATTGCTTAGCTTCATGGCTAGATCTGCTAAACCAAAAAACAAATCTTACACTCAGATCTACTAGTTTTCAAATTTATGTTCATCTGGCATTGCCTTGATCTTCAAAGCAGTAAAGTATATCAAAGGAAACAGAAGGTTTGACACCAATTACTGCTGCTGGATGGCATCCACTGAATAACGATGAAGTGTTAATATTTACACTGAAATTGAAGGAGATAAAACACACTAGGTACATCTAAGTCTACAAATAAGCCCTTCTGTGTATAGCCGGCAGAGATAAAAACCACCAAGAAATTGGAAATCACTATTGAAAACATCCCAAACACCTTCAGACATCTTGGGTTGTAAACAAAATCACAGCAAAAAACACTGAAAGAGCCTTCTAGGAAAGCAAATCAGACTCCCTGCTTTGGGGGATATTTTCTAGTTTTCAGATGATCTTCTAAAACAACCAACTGTGCTGAAAACAGCTAAATTTCTCCCACCACTTCAGCATGAGACACTTTACTTTCATTTTATTCTCTTGGTTTTGAAACCATTAGTTCATGCAGGGGATGACAGGGAAAAGTAACAGCTTCTCTATCAGTAGGGGTTCATTTCCTGATCACTTTGCAAGCCAACAGGGTTAGGTCCCATATCAAAATATCTCTGTGAGTTTTGCCTCATTTTTCACCTTTCCCTTCAGCCAAATAAATACAGAATCCATGAATAAGCTTAAATGGTTGTTTCTTCTGATTGCTCATGAGTCAGATTGTATTTCTGATGACCTCTTTCTAACACTCAATTCACTTAAACGTAGAGCTTCATTTTGAGGTTATTTGTTTCCTATCAGTGGATTGTCTTCTGTGAATGCTTCTTTATACTGCTAACAATAAACTTTCTTTTAAGTAATCTCTTTAAAAATGAAAGGGAATCTTCTCAGCATTTCTCCTAGTAAGAATTAAGTAACTGAAAGTGATGATATTCTAAAAATCCTAGTATTAGAGAATTGCACAGGAGGCCATTTACACCATTCACTTTTTCTATTTAATCCAATTTAAGCAATGAAACCAGACTGTTAATGGAGGTAATGTTTGTTTCTAGTTAGATTTCATTCTTCAGATTAAATTACTATGTCTGCAGTGTCATGTATAAATCAAAGTTATATAGTACACTTTTAGTGAGTTAGAAGGTAAATGTTTTTATTACATTGATTTGCAAGGTTGTTTTAAACTGCAAGTAGATTTTAAAACACTTTTGGAAATCAAAATATCAATGTTGAAACTCTTATATTACATTTGGATTTTTTGAAGGTGTATGAGCAAGCTTCTCTCCTAAAACCATAGCTTAGGCTTACTATATGAATTCAAGTGAAGCTTCCAACCTTTGCAGAATACTTCTGCCTTTCAGCTTTTCCAGAGCTGAGACTCTTCCAGAGAAGACCAGGCTGTTTCCAAACCATATTGGATATTTATGCTTCTCTTGCAGGAAGCAAGGCTTGTTCCACTGTAGGGACTGTCCCTTCAGAGGTCTGTTAGGATATGAGTGCTGGGCTTGGCTGAAAAGAAGTCCTGTGAGAATTTCTTTCTGCAGTGCCCCAGGTGGTAACAGTGAATATTGTGGTATTGTGAGACTGGCTGAGAAACATCACAGTGAGGAAAGCTAAAATCTAGTTACATGGGCAAGGAAGGACATGGACTCAGAGCATGTCAGATTTGCAATTCACGATGCAGAACTCGTCATACATTTTATAATCCGTTGCTGCATATTGTGTATTTAGTCATCTCACACACATGTTGCAATTGATTTTATGCTTCTTTTCAATCAAGCAGAAGAAAAGCAAGCATAAGGGACCAGCTTACACTGCAATGAATACATAATACATTAGTCACATATACGTGTGTTTTGAAATCATTCCTGTGTTTTGGCAGTAACCTAAGAAACTAGATATATTCCTACCCAATTAACAAGCTCGAGAAAGAATCCACCAGTAGGAAAAAAAAATCCTCAAAGTGTCTGTCAGCTCCAAAACCTCCCTCAAATGACTTTAAAAGAAAATGTAATTAGGGAAGCTGGAAAGTATAGAATTAATTTCTATATAAAACAGATATGGAAGGACAGCCTGCCTACAGCATCTAACACTGCAAATACACTAATCCAGCACTTTATGCTTTCCAGCTCTGCATAAGGTCAGTGGCCCAGGATCTGATTTATGTGTTTAAATTTCTCACTGCAGACCCTTCTTGTCTCATTGCACTCTGGATCGGAAGACCTGGTTTCTAATGGTGTCTGAGCTCTTAAGTGGCTGGACCTGCCCTGCCTTGACTGTCTCACTACTGTGCAATTTGGTTTCAGTTTGTTTTTTCTCCTGGCTGTGTTGAGGAGCTGGGATGGCCAGCTGGTCACATGCAGAATAGCTCAGAGTTCAAGATGTTTTAGAAAGTCTAGGAAAGTTTTCACGTCTTTCATAGCTGTCAAGTTTCAAATTAGAGATGAGTCATTCAGAAAGAGTGTATTACTTGTATGCTTATATGTAGTAGAATTGTACACGTCTGTCTATAATTAGCCAAAGGCACCCCATTTTATAGATATAGCCATACATTAAATGGTCAACATTGCTGTGATTGAATCTTGCATTTGCAATTGCTCTCCTTCTTGCTTAGATTTTAGAGCTTGTTGTCCAGATGGGCTTTGTTGGGCACCTAATTAGCAGCAAATCAAAAGCTCCTGCTGTGAACTGCTTCACAGTCCTCCTGGCATCCTAGCTGCTTGGTACATGTTCCTTGAATACACTGAGAGGAACGGACAGGAGCTGAAGTAATTGTTTTATCTGCTCTATACATCTGATACAACTAAGAGTAGCTTCCAAAATAAAATCACTTCAGGATGCATTGGTCATCTGATTTCCAGGTACTAAGAGCAGAATAACTCTTGAAATGTGTAAATGGAAATAAAGCCATGTGTTAATGATGACAGTAGATAGTGTAATATATTCTGAGCCGAACTCACTGTCTTCTCTTTCCTTTCCAGATTTTGGCAATCATTTCCATCATGTTTATTGTACTATCTACAATTGCCTTGTCCCTTAACACACTTCCTGAACTACAAGGCGTGGATGAATTTGGGCAGACAACAGATAATCCCCAACTTGCCCACGTGGAAGCAGTGTGCATTGCATGGTTTACAATGGAATACCTCTTGCGGTTCCTATCCTCGCCTAAGAAATGGAAGTTTTTCAAAGGCCCACTGAATGCTATTGATTTGCTAGCTATTTTACCGTATTATGTCACTATCTTCCTCACAGAATCCAATAAAAGTGTACTTCAGTTCCAAAATGTACGACGAGTGGTCCAAATATTTCGGATTATGAGGATACTTCGGATTCTAAAGCTCGCCCGGCACTCAACAGGTTTACAGTCCTTGGGGTTTACACTGAGGAGGAGTTACAATGAGCTTGGCTTACTCATCTTGTTTTTGGCCATGGGCATTATGATCTTTTCCAGTTTAGTATTTTTTGCAGAAAAGGATGAGGACGATACGAAATTCAAGAGCATCCCAGCTTCTTTCTGGTGGGCAACAATCACCATGACAACAGTAGGCTATGGAGACATCTACCCCAAAACACTTTTAGGTAAAATAGTAGGAGGACTGTGCTGTATTGCTGGAGTGCTGGTGATTGCTCTTCCTATCCCAATTATTGTCAACAACTTTTCTGAGTTCTACAAAGAGCAGAAGAGGCAGGAGAAAGCCATTAAGCGCAGAGAAGCTCTTGAAAGAGCAAAAAGGAATGGTAGTATTGTCTCCATGAACATGAAGGATGCATTTGCCCGTAGTATAGAACTCATGGACATTGTGGTTGAAAAGAATGGAGAAAACATAGCCAAAAAGGATAAGGTTCAGGACAATCATTTATCTCCCAGCAAATGGAAATGGACCAAGAGAACACTCTCTGAAACTAGCTCTAGTAAATCTTTTGAAACCAAGGAACAAGGATCTCCAGAAAAAGCCAGGTCATCGTCAAGTCCCCAGCACCTGAATGTCCAACAGCTAGAGGACATGTATAACAAAATGGCAAAGACTCAGTCGCAGCCAAACCTGAACACTAAAGAGTCGAATCAGCCTGGAAAGCAAAAGGAAGAGCTAGAAATGGAGACCCTTCCTGGCCCTATGGTGCCCTTGCTGACAACTCGTGCTGATGGGATCATTGACATGAGGAGCATGTCCAGCATCGACAGCTTCATAAGTTGTGCTGCCGAGTTCCCCGACTCTGGGAGATTTTCCCACAGCCCACTCGCTACCCTTCCCTGCAAAGGTGGCATTAATGTGATTCAGGAGCAGAGCAGAGGGGAGGGAAGTGGTACCCGATTTGTGGAAATAAACCCAAGCTCTGAAGGCAGCCACCATTCTGCTTTTTTCATAGAAAGTCCCAAAAGCTCCATAAAGGCCAGTAACCCTTTAAAACTAAGATCCCTGAAAGTCAACTTCATGGAAGAGGACACCAGCACATTGGTACCAGCATCAAATGTCCTGAGAATATATCCAGACACTCTCAAGGGCAGGGGAGCTGCTGCTGCTGCCACAGATACTTCCTTACTCTCTGACAGATCTCTCATGAGCCCAGAAACCTCGATCTACACAACGGCGAGTGCGAGAACACCCCCAAAGTCACCAGAGACACAGACAGCCATAGCTTTCAACTTCCACGATGCTGGTATTCACAAATACATAGATGCTGACACTGACGATGAAGGTCAGCTGCTTTACGATTCGAGTCCTCCCGGAAATGTGAGTCCCAAGTACAATGTTACAAACAGTGGTTATCTAAAGCAAAAGGACAATGTTTATAGAACAGAGAAGAACCATTTAGAAGCTGCTGCTTTACCCACCTCCCCTAAGCTGATAGGGCAAAACTGCATTTACTCTATGGAAGGTATCACTGGAAGAACCCAGGGCCATCAGGAGACTGTCAGACTAGAAAATCACATTTCTCCAGAAGTCCATGTATTACCAGGCAGCGGAGGACATGCTAACACACATGATCAAAACATCTGAGACAGGCTCCAAAAGAACTTACTGAAAGTTTAAAGGAATGTCTTTTACAGTCAACACAAAAAAAAAAAAAAAAAAAAAAAAAAAGAGCTTCTGCATGGCATGAACTTGGCTGAAACAAGCCACATGTTTCTAAAAGTCTGAGGGGAGGTCCAGTGTGGGTTTGTGAAAATGTCCTTCTCTGAAACAACTTTAAAGACATTGCCCACATCAGTCAAAAATAAGGATTGCAAATCATGATCACACATTGATCTCCTTTCATGTTGTCCAGTGAAGCCAATGTGACCAAATATCCATCCATTCCCCTTGAACGCTAGAGCTCCTTTTGGAAATACTAACACCTGATTTGCATTAGTTCCATAAAGGATGCCGAGGCAGCCAGATTTGAACTCTGGAATAAATTGCTGGGGTTGGTATAAAGCTATCAAAAACACAATGCTCTCTGCTTCAGGGCAGCTGTTCCCCATCTACAGCTTTCTCTGATGGATATTATGTCTAAAGGTAACAGGGAACACTTGCATTATTGGAAAATCCAAGTGAAAACCATTTAAAACAAATAGCAGTCTAGAGAAACCAATTATTAAAATGCTCTGTGTGTGTTTAACAATACAATATCCTGTAGGACCTGACCTTTTCTTTTGAAACATCAGCAGGGTGAGTTGCACCACTTGTATCTAATTCCAAACACCCCCTAGGATGTAGTGAAACTCGCACTTACCCTCTGCTAAAATTGAAACCTGCCCCTGGGCCAGCGCGTGGCCCTCGGGGCACCCACAGCCCACGCTGGGAAGGTGTGAAGGAGCCATGCAGAAGCAGGGATCTCCGGCGGCATCGCAGGCCCCTTCCCGCAGCAGGGGAGCACGGGGCTGAAAGGGGAGCTCGGCTCCTCTTCTTTCCCCACTCTGCACCGTGGCAGCTCTCTGCCCCACGGGGACAGCCCGGCGCAGCGGCCAGCCCTGAGGCATGGGCCTGCTCCTCAGGCCTCCCCTTCCCGCCCGCGCCCCGACTTCAGGCCTCGGCCGAAGTCTCGCCCTTGGCGTAGGAGAGGAACCAGTTGGTCTGAAGCTTTTCGCGCCCACATGGCGTGGTGAAAGATATGCAAGCGTTACATAAATATGCAAAAAGAGGGATTCTTTAGCTACCCATCCCGGGCCTGGTCGTGCTCTCTCTTGTGAGGAGGTCGGGCGGGAGCAGCTCCTGCCACGCTGGCGCGTGGTGGCAGGACAGGGCGGCTGCCAGAGACAGCAGGATCAGGCCTGATGTTTTAATAGCATCCACTCATTTTTAAGCGAAACGAGGAAAAAAAAAAAAAAAATTGACCATTTTAAGTGAACAGAACTAGCAGCCACCAGCCTAGGTTTTTAAAATATCATTGTTTCAATAAAGTTATGTCAAATTGTGTAGGAAATAATTTGTCTTTGGTTTTTAATATTGGGGGGGAAAAGCACTTTACGTTGACTTTTCGTTGTTGTTGTTGCGATGCTGGAGTAGGATAGCAGAGTGTAACAATCAAGCACTTTAACAAAGCACTATTTTAATTTGTGCCTCCTGTCGTGACTGTGATTTGTTACACGCTGGTAGCAAGTCACAACCTGTCCTGTGATAACTGTGATGGTAATATTTTTTGTTGTTATCCGTTTCTACTGTAAAACTCAGTTGTAAATAACTCTGTCAATAAGCGTTTCCTGACCTATTTCGGAGTACCTGCCGGGGCGTGTAGCTACCTGCATGCAACAGGTCTTGGGGTGTGCAGAGGCACGGGACTCAGGAGCGGAGGCGCACGCTGGAGGAAGACCGTAACCACGCGAGTCCACTGCGTTTTGTTCCTTCCCCCTGTGAAAAAGCCGTTGGTTAGTCCTGAATGTAACTGTCTCTCCGTCCACGCTGTACAGTACTTCTGTCTGTAATCCGTAATAGTGAATGCAGCATGTACGGACAAAAGCAATAAGCACATATCTGTTTTAGGAACTGTTATGGGTTATGATGATAGCTTTGTTAGGTCTCTCCTTGGCACAAACCTGCACACATGCTGAAGCAGTGGTCCCCGCTGGTCCCCTGGCAGTGGGACACAGCCCAAGGCACCTGCTCAGAAGTCCTCCTTGCCTCCTGCAAGGCCAGGCCCTGGGGAAGGCGCAAGTGAGACCTGAGCCACCACCTCACGAATTCGCCCACTGGCAGCAGAAGAGACCTCATGTCATGCAGAGAGCTATGCAGAAGATACTCAAAATCAGTTAGATGTATCTGTGCGAGCAAACTGTACTCTCCAGAGTATTTACGCAGGGCCAATTCCTGAGGTTCCTCAGCTTTTACTCTGTCTTCACTCAGCCAAAACCACCATTCGTCCAAATGAGCTCTTTGCCTGGCAAAGGACTTAAGGATTTGGCCATAGTAAATACAAGTGTACTTAGAGGAACTGACATATTGCTGAGATGCTAGTTAAGATTGAGTCATTAAGAAGAAGTAAAGTGACTTTCCAGCAGATAAGCTTTAAATACTGATTTATTCTATGGCTTCCCAAGGCCATAGAGCGGCAATGAGAAATTTTAAAGAGAACAGTCTTAACATAATCTCTATGTTTCGGTGATCATTCATGTCTGCCATCAGCACAAATGTAAAAAGAAAAAAAAAATCAGGGAAATTTTTTTTGATAAAGTAAGTAATAGTGATTTCCAAGTTAAATATTTTTAAAGCTGATGCTTTCATGTGGAAAAAAAGTCATATTTTACATATCACAAAAGTGAGCATATTTAAATATAGCCATATAGTATAGTACTTACCACACTTTTTCATCCAAATTGATGTATTTGGTTTATAGATGGCACTGACAAAAATGTATAGATCGACAATTCTATCATTTTTTATCTGATAATCAACTGGTGCAACTCTCCTTGTAACCAAAGGTCCTCTGTCTGCCTTGTGTGATCACTTACGACACACATCTTATATCATCTATTTAGTCCTACCTTTAAAGTAGCATTTTATTGAGTCACTTTTGAAAGCCAAATTCAAAAGTATCATTAAAAATCTACCTTTTAAGTCTGAATAGCCAAAGTCCTATAGATTTCTTATAGAAAGCAAATAATTTAAAATTAAGCATATAATATGCTTGAAGAGCATTTATTTGTGTATGAAGATGTAGCTCTCATTTTGTGCCCAGTTAAAAAGGATGTTTAATTTATTTTAATGAAATAAAGTCTGAATATGAGTATGTATCTATATATGTGTGTGTGTACATAATGCACATATATATAATGTAAGCACTGGGAAATCTACTCTAAAAATAAAGCTATGGTAGACTAAATCTGTACTCATTACAAAAGGAAAGGCAGTGCTTTGAAAACATAATGCTCACCAAATCCTATAGATAATAGAAGACAATTTCATTTTATAGTTCGTTTGGTACATGTTTCCCAAAACACATAAAAGTAGGGGAAAATATGCAATATCTCTTGCATCAAGCTAAAGTATGCAGTTTAATCACTGATATTTGGCATTCAGGTCTGTGAACTTACTGTGTATCGTGTATCGAGCAAGCTGACAGTTCCACCTGCTGCTGCAGAAGACATCGTATCTGAAAGGACTATGTACATGTGATGTCTGCTCTTGCTTGTATCTTACGCCATCAACACCATTTTTAATATATATATATAAATATATATACAGAATATATATATTTGCGGAAGGAATGGGTGCAGTTTTCTTAACCAGGAGGCAAAGATACTTTGAGTTTTAGCCTTGAACAAAGGAAAACAGCAGTCACTTAATGCAGTAGATTTCTCAGTGCCTTTTCTTAGAAACTTCACCTAAGCACACTTACGGAAAAATGAAACAAAACAAAACAGTCTCCTGTGAAATCCACATTTACTGAAAGGTTTGAGAGTCTTTAAAGGTAAAAGAAGAAAAACGAGGAAAAGAAAACCCGTGGAACGCACATTCCCTTTCTGAACATGCCGTGTGTCAAATGCCAGGGAATATATGTCTGTGCAAGGCATGCAGGAACGAATCCAAGGCGGTTGGTTTCTTTGGCAACTATGGCTGTGATAAACTGTAGCCTTTTCTTCCCTTGCAGCTAATAAGATACACATTTCTAAGGAAAACAATTCTGTAAAATTGTAATGTATTGTTAATATTTGTACCTATTGTATATTTATGTCTTGACAGAATTATGACTGGTACAGTTTATAGTAAATAACAAGGGTATTTAAAACTCATTACAAAGACAAGGTTTCTAAAGCCAAGTTCTCTCTCTGTTGGTAAGCTCCACGTAACATGATCTCCAATAGTTTTTAACGCCTCATTTTAAAGCAAATAGTAGAATTACTGAGTAAAGCAGCAGAGCGATGGAGACCGTGTGGCCCTGGCGCCCTTCCGTGCAGCTCAGTAGGGAGCGAGATGGGGAGGTGGGCTTCTGGGGCAACTCCAAATTAGCTCCAACTTCTTCAGCAAAGCGCTCATGTTTGGCCAGTCACTTCTGCTTACGGCAATCGAACTGAACAGGTGTTACCTTAGATTGTTTTAGGATCACCCACTTGGGGAGAATATGGCTTTAAATAGTTCTTGAATAAAGTACAGATGTTTTAGTTACCTCTGTACCTTCTGTTTGCCATTGTGTTGGCTTTATAAGTATCTGATGTATGGAAAAGTCATGTGACTTTCATGCATTCCAGAGTAGTCTATTTTTCTGTTCAGATAAAAAAAAATTATATATATATATAAATATAAATATATATCTGTATTTTTAGCAAATTTATAATAGGGCAATCAAGTCAGATTTCTTCTTTTTGTATTACAGAATAATATATTAGATGCTTTCTTGTTATTCATTTACATAGCTGATCCCCTGACTTTTTTGTTGTCATTATTTTCCTTCATTCTGAAAACACCCGCAACATCCCTCCTGGAAGTGTGTCTGTGAAAGGTCACTGAGTTTGTCTGATGTTGTCGTGTTTTTGTATTTTCCTGTTTGTGGTACTTAAAAATAACCAGGGATTGGTTATGGAAATTAAGATGTTCTTTCTGAGAAACAAAGAAGTGGCCCACACTCTGACCTTGGTTATGGCAGCATAAATGCCAGCCAGTGCCACTGGCTCCAGCATTAATCATAGTCTGGACTTCAGTGGAGTTTTTCCAGATTTACATCAATTAAGCTGAGAGTGTAAAGAGACGGGATTTGAATCTGACTGTCCTAATAATTATTTGGAGTTGGGATAAACATCAAAACTGAAAAGACGGACTCTTATTTTAAGGGCAGTGACCTAGCAAAGGTCCATCCAAAGCTCCCACATCCAGGGGAGGTTTCCCTGGGTTAAAACAGAAGGGTCGAGACTTCTATTTCTACTTTCAGTCCCAGATAAAATCAGGAAATGATAAAAAAAAAAAAAAGTATCGGGGAATAAAATAATATTAAAAATAAAACAAAACAAAAGATTCAGAAAGGGACTGGATCTGAATTTGGCTAAGGTAAATACTACCTGTGTACCTTGTTAGTAATCTCTCTTGTTCCTTCATACTTGATCCGTCACATAAATTGAATAAAACATCCATGAGACAAACATGCATACTGAAGCTATCTTATGGCCTGTTGAAGTCTAGCATGACAAAAAGATTCAGACTGTCCTGAAACTCCACATCAGATTTGCAGCTTGATTCAGCCCAGCAGTCTGGTCAGTGACAAGGTGTTGTTTTGTTTTTTTTTTCCCCAAAGATGGAATTTTGGTCCCACTTCCTTTTCTTAGCCCAAAGCAATTTCCTTATGTGATTTTCTTACATGCTCACAACACCAGCCAGTAAATCTGAAATGGAATTAATTTGGAAACACGTAGTTCAGAAAGTCTGGATACCACCCAAATGAGCAGTGTAAGCAGCAGACACTGGTATGCATGTGATTACGTGTCAGCAATAGCCATTTACACAAGGTTATTAACTGGGTGGGATTTTTTATTTTTTATTTTCTTTATTTTTAACACAATTACTGCAATAGCTCATCATATTTATTAGCAAGGATCCCATAAGTCTCTTCAAAAGGCACCTTCCATATCAGTAAGTTTGTCTGAGCATATTCAACAATACCACAGAAACCTTCTGATCATGTTAGTCTTAAATTTGCCCCCGTAGGTAGCCCTCCTACCACAACAGAAATGCCCCAAATACAAACCAGCCCATCAAAGAAGAGATGATCATTTTTCAGAATGTTTTGCACCCCATGCTGATCAGAGGTAGGCTCTTGCACTGAAACTTTGTCTTGGCCAGACAAAGGAAACCTTAGGGAAACTGAACGTTTGCATTCAGGATGTGTATTCCCTTAGTTGCTGGTGTTACCCGAGCCACAAATAAGTGTCCTTTGACACCAATGGTAGGGTGCCACAAGTGTTCATATCTGTAAATACTACTCAGAATTTTGCTTTGCTTGATTCTGGTTTCATCGCACAAGAAGTCTTCAGTCTAGAGACTTAGAAAATAAAGCTTCATTTTTCTTTTTAAACAGAAATAATGCTATTGTTATTCAGTAGGACTGAGCAAGTATTAACCTTTAACATTTTTAAAGGGGTCTTTTCAAGACTGTAGTGATGCTACCTTCAAAAAATAATTATCCACCTGGGCTCAATGCAAAGATCTGCCCAAACTAGAGCCTTGAGAGAAGCCAGGGAGCCAAATTTGCAAAAAAAATGCCAAATTCTTTGCTGCTATAAATAAATGCCCATTGAGGTCAATGGAGCTGTGCCCAATTTAGCCCAGTAAGGAATTTGGACCCTTATCTTTAAAAGCTAATGGAAAACCACAGGCTCTGCAGAACCTCAGGGATGGAGGTGTCTGTCCACAGCACCTAAGAGGAAAATGGTGGGGTGAGGGAATGGGGAACAGAGACAGGTCAGTGAAAGCCTGGGAAAGGAGGAAATCCTTCATGCAGGAGGACAATAACCATCCTCATCATCCTGGCCTTGACTGAGCAGCCTTCTGTATCAGCTCACTCTTCGTGGGCTTGATACCGCAAGCAGTGCCCCAGGTTCACAGATGACTGTCCCTACAGCAGCACCACAAGCTCAGCCACAGTTCAACCCTGGCAGCCCTCAGTCCAGGGACTTGCTGATGCTGGGAGGATAATACTGGCTGAGGGGCCATCCTTCAACTGTGTCACAACCTCTGGTCTTACCGGCAATCTGCAGTTAAGGCCATTTTAGGATCCATCGGTTCTCCTCTACTCACTGCATTTCATTTAGGATCTCTGCCCATTTTGCCTCCTCATCCTTTTATTTTTCACTACTCCCAAGTACCATTAGCCACACTTTGGCTCATGCTATCAACGGGATTTGTTTGTACCAATTTTGTTGGCTTGTGAGCAAGACAGAGGACATTTTTTTTTTCCCATTCTTTCTGGCTCTTTGGTGGTGGGCGCACAAAATTGTTTTTGCATTGAAACATTCCCCACTGGTGAGTTTGGGGGGTGGGAGGCAGCATCTCCATCTTCCTTTGAACTCTGAAGCCATGATACTGCACTCAGAAAGGCCATCCACAGCTACCAACCAAACTCGCTTTTCTACTAGATTAGCATTAAAAAAAAAAAAAAAAAAGCCCCGACTAATGCAGAAAAAGTCTGCTTTTTCATCAGGCCAGTGAAACAGTTCTTAAGTGGGGAGAAAACACCACCCAAGGCAGCGCTGCGCATGCTGCTCCAGGACACCTCTGTGCCCGCAGACAAGTGCCAGGCGGGCTGTCTGCGTGCTGCACATCATGGCTGCTCAGCGTTTCACAGCGCTGGGGAGCAGCCTCAGCTCTTCCTTCTCCAAAAGCATAGGACGGCCGCTTGACGTGCGTTGCCCCACCAGCCCTCGAACCCCAGCCAGTGCTTCCAGTGAAAGCTCCAAAGGGCAGAGCGCCCATAGTTGCTAAAGGGTAAGAAAGTTGTGGGGTTCCTTTCAAAGAGAAATGTGATATTCAGCAACAAATAGAAAACTGGAAAATGCAGGTTTCCTGTGACTCTCCTAGTGCGTGTGGATCGAATTGCTTTTGTATCTGGAAGCTGAAACCAACTGTGACCCAGCTTGAGAAAGGGCAGAATACATGACAGCTTTCTCCATTGCCTCGCACTTCACTTATGTTTTACCCTGCACAATGGGGAAGCAATGGGGAACCCAGTTCAGCTTGTATATAATGATGGGCAGAGCCTCCTGCCTCTGCCTACAGCCCAGCAGATCCTGCACATCTTGCACAATCTCATCTTTGGGTTATATTGGATCAACCCAAGGGGCAATGCATCGGCAGATGTTTTCTCCTCATTTAAGCAATTTTCCAATCCCCTGGCATTTTGGGGTGATTACAGCAACATTAGCCATATACTAGTGTACCTAGAGTCTTACATTTTTTGTAACTTTGATTTAGTCATTCTTTGTTGAAGTTTATTGACCTCTCCAGTTGTTTCCGTAAACAAATTATTAAAAAAAAATCAATGTCTTTATATGCATGTAGTAGTATGAAACTGTGATCAATGTGTGACATTCAGAAACTGTACTGTCTTGTAAAATATGTCCAAATGTCTGAGGATTTTAAAGCAATGGTCCCTTACTACAGACTACAGAAATAAATAAAAAGGTATGGATAAAACCAAAGCCTTTATTTGCTCTGTTTCATGGTCATATTTGCTGGCCAAAAATATAACTACCATCAGCTGGCACTGAGCTTCTGCTTTAGCTCATTGCAGCTGACAGCAGGTATAGACATATGTTATTTGCTCACGGATAAAGCCGTGATTCAGGAAAGCAGTGCTGAGCTAGACACCGCCTGTTCTAAGTCTGATGAATTCAGTGCACAAACCTGTGTGCTTCAGCCCTCACCCTGCATGGACGAGATCCACCCTCACCTACCGTGGCTGCGGCGAGGCTCGGGGACAGGGGAATTTGCCAGCCCCCCGTATGCTGCCCTGTGCCGTGCAGCCGCGGCGAGGTGCCCATCACCTCCAGGGCGCCTTTGCCTCGGCATCTCAGGCGTGAGAGCGTGCAGATGCAGAACCAGACACATATGGGAGAACAGCCGAGGTTTGGAGACAAAGAGCTTTGGGTGTGAAAAGTAGATAAACAGGCTGCTTTTGCTGCTGCTTGAGGCAAAAACTTGGAGTTTCTGATAGAGCCACTGCAGTTTTCTTCTCTATTAGATTAAGTAGCGGGCTAGTTAAATTATGAAAGTCATCAGAGCAAAAGTAATTTGAACTGCTCAGGAATATTTTCTTTGAGTTGATTACATAATTTTTTATTTTTTATTTTTAATACTGGAATTCAGTTTATGTAAGAGTCCTCAAAGCTTTAATCTGAACCCCCTGATTTATGGAGACATTCGGAGTTAACTCAAACACTTTAATTTAAAAATGTAGAAAGAACAAGCAAGCACATGTTTCTACATGGACTGGCCATTTGTTTGCGTGGTTCTGCAAGCTGCACAACCTCGCAGAGTAACTGCATATACAAAGAAAATGGAAAAGACTAAGAAATGCAGTTATACATCTTATTTTATATAGCCACCATGGTTGCAAATGGAGACTGGAAAGTTAAGTGCGCAAGTGGGCAAACCTCACAGAAATACATGCACAGCCTCTTCAGAGCATGTTTCTGCATTTACTTGTGTTCATTTTCAGTTTAGTAAGATCTTTTTCAGAAAATCTAAATGATCACCTGAGTGTTTCATAACAAGCAGTGACAATGACATCTAATAAGATTAAGGCACTGAACTTGAAGGGAAGTTTACAAATGAAGAACTAGAAAGTGGAGAAATTCCTACAACATATGTCTTCCTCTTCCACTTTCTACTAATGAGATTTTTGTTATTTGCCTGCCAGACTGAGCATGCAAGCTCCTGAATTATAATCCAGTATCTGTAATTATACTGTCCAAGGAGGTTTTCTCTATGAAGTGATTTACTTTATCAAGTAAATTAAAATAATGCCTATCTATCTCCTCAGGCGTGCTGCTTCATTATTGTATGCCATTCAGATATTAAATATTTTTGTCCTAGTTAAAGTATACTATAGAAATTATTCTTTGCTTTGCCTAGACCCCTAGCCCACATCACTCCCAGCCATTACTTGCACATACTTCATGCCCCAGCAATGTGCTGGTAGCTCGAACCAAACCCCAAGACAGAAGCACCACAAGGAAAGCAGGGTCCCTCCCTGCGAGGTGACCTGTGGCAGTTCAGCAGTTGCTGCCTGCTTAGCACTGCCCTCAGCCTTCAGGCACAGCAACCCGAAGTTACCATGGCTAACAGCAGCAGATTTACTGGTCTACCAACAACAGAGAGTGTGTCACTTTACACAGATTAATGAAATGCAGCAGCTTTGTCACATTTCAAATGTCCTCCATCGCCTCCAGCCCACTTCATCCCTGGCTGCACTGGCATTAACCTCACTCTCTCTCCCCACCTGCAGATTTTCCTGTGATTTTTCTTATATATGTTAAACAAAGCAGGGTTTTTGTTTCTTTCCATGTTACACACCAACCTCTGATCCTATTAAAAAAACGACAACACTGTATCTGTTTAACGAAGACTGCTTCTCTAAACACCCAGAGCAAGCCTGCATCCTCCTGCACCGAGTCAGCCAATAAACCCGAAGGTTAATCAAACAAAACCATCTGGCGAAGGAGCACACACCCCGAGTCAGGGTCCCAGGGCCCCAGCAGCCCCCCTGAACACCTGTGGGGCTCATCCAGCTCTTTTCATCGAGGGCAGAGTGGTGCAGGAGGACAGCCCAGCTGCTGGGGACCCTGTGCTGCTGGCACCCTCCTTGTGGCACCTTGCTGCATACACCAGCGGTCCCCAAGGCCTGTATCATGGGCTGTGGGGTGCTCTACATCAACCACTGGCACAAGTACTAAATGTATACTATGCAAAGTTCTAGTAAGTACATGTGGAGCTTTGGCCACAGGCTCTTTTGTATGTTATTTTTAATTCTCTCCTTAATAAAGCCAGTGGAGTTTTTCCAGAGTTTAACTTGGCCAGCAGTGCTGGAAGCTGGGCTGCTGAAAATACAGCTGAAACAGCATGGACCTCTCTCATAGGGATCACAGAGTCACAGACTCATTAAGGCTGGAAAAGAGCTCCAAGATCATCTGGTCCAACCATCACCCACTAAACCACGTCCCTAAGCAGA
Source organism: Netta rufina (assembly GCF_964035555.1). NCBI lineage: Eukaryota > Metazoa > Chordata > Aves > Anseriformes > Anatidae > Netta > Netta rufina. The sequence continues at coordinate 1,208,307 of NC_140140.1, forward strand.
TGTCACTGCCTTCTCTGGGGAAACTTCTGTTCCCATGTACCTCCACCTTGTATCACTGAAACCTAGGAGGACACTCAGGCATTTCAGCATGGATGAACACAAGGAAAGGTTCGGGTTTTCAGTATTTCGGTCATTACAGAAAAGTCAGTAATTATTTTAATAATTTACAAGGTTTTTTGTAGGAAAATCTCTGCTTATAAAATATGGAGTAGATTCTTCCATACTGTCTCATTCTGCTTACTTACCTTCCTTCCTACCTTCCATACAGAAATTGAGTTACTAAGAAATGCAACATCATTATTATTCAGCAAGCAAGAGCATTTAGAGGTAACTTTGCCCTCAAGTATCATCTGCAACCATCCAAGCAGAAGCTGAGACTAATGTGTCACAGCAATGAAAGTTTGTGGTTTCTGGTTAGAAACACAAGCACTGAGCATTAACCTTAGCTGTAGAAAAGAAGAGCAAATTTGCACAACATAGCATCATGCAATTTAATTCCTATATAATTGAACAAAGAACCCGCATCTCTAATCTAAATGTAGGCTTACACTTTGCTATACCCAGTGGCATTTTGTAGTGTTGGCAGATATGTAGTTAACAGTAATAGAAACTAAAATGAATTGGTCTATGTGCCGAACAGAAAAAAAAAATGTGGTGTAAAATGCTGCTTTCATGCCTTGATAATAATTAGTCTAAAAACAACCTCCTCAGTAATGTGGTAGCTTCTAGCATTCTCTGGAATGGCGGAGAGGCAAACGCGAGGGGATGTTCAGATGAGATTGATCCAGGCATGAGAAAGTGTAAGTTTAAATTATTTAACAAAAATGAATTCCCATAGATGTTCATGGTCTAGTTTTATTCCTCTTTACAGGGGTATTTAATAGCCAGATGATACAATAAATTGGAGACATTATTTTCTGATTCATGAGAGACTGACAAGGCCAAAAAAATAATTTAAGTCCCCAAAGTGCACGAGTGTGAGGCAGAGCTTGTCAAAACACTTACAATGCTACAGAAAAGTGCACTTACCTTCCAAACCTTTGGAAACACTCAGTGTTCATGTGGCTACATAGAAACAGCTGCCTTGCATTCCTCCAGCCCCTGTGCAGCCAACATGATGTGGGTGACGCCGGGCGTTCAGCTGAGCCATCGAGGAAGGTGATCGCAGCTGAGGCAAAGAGAAGAGTGGGTCACTGAGTTTGCCACCCCACCTGGTAGCCCGGGGACCCCCTAACAGCACAGTGCCTTGGGCATGCAGGAAACAAGGCCCAAGAGAGCACCTCCTGCTCAAGGCTTAGGAAGATGAGTTAGATGATCTTTAAGGTCCCTTCCAACCCAAGCTACTCTATGGCCTGTTCCCCAACCTTCGTGGCTGATTTCCAGCATTGTACAATGGTAACGAGGGCCTGGGTGGGTCCCCACTCACTGGCAGGTCTGGGTGTCCCCCAGCTAGGAAGGGCTTAAAAAGGCAACTAAATGGAGAAGTGAATCACAGTACAGGACAATAAACTAGAAAGTATATAAACCCTTTGCTATAAGGCAAAAATGATTAATTCCCAAGAATAAATTAGTCTGTAAGTTCTCCAGTGTAGCCTTTCTTATACGTCATCCCCAAAGAGCTAGTGCTGACCAGCTGGGCAAGATAAGAAGAAGAAAACTTGGACTGATATGCTTCAGCAGCTACACCCAAGCTCCTAAAAACAAGCTCATGCCAAATAATGTGACCATAGCTCTAACTCTCTCTCTCTCTTTTTCTTTTTTTTAATGATTAGTCATCAAAAGCCATGAGGCTGTTTGTTGGAAGATAGCTATTAAGAGCTGTTTAATTGTATACAAAAGATTAGACCATTTTCCAAAGGTCTAATTGACCAGAAGAATCTGTGGTTTTCTCCATGTGCTTGTTTTTCACATCAGCGATATTGGTTTCCACTAAAATTTTCTAGCAAACAAATATTTTTGAGGCACTTCAGCACGGAGTAGGAAGACCAGCACGAAAAAAAACAGACCACCAGCTGTTCCCCTGGGAATCCAGCAGAAAGGAACAGTTGATTTCCTATTATCATAAATGAGCTCATTAGCTGGGTTGACTTCAGACTGAGTTCAGCAGTTCAGAGCCTCTGTTCCAGGATATATAGAATTTATATAACAAAAATTAAGAAAGTGAAGGAAGGATATTGCAAGTGCCTGTTTCCTCACTAAATGATTTCAGCATTCTGGAGCCAGGGTGGATGAATGGAAGCTGAGCTAGACTGGACCATACCCAGAGCTGTAAGAAGATTTTACAGACATACTGGGCACCTAAAGAGGATTTCCAGGACAGCAAGTATCCTATCCTGTATCGCATTTTTCTTAATATATGCCTATATCAACGAGTAATCTGTGCCATTGGTACTCTCACAGAGTTCCAGAATAAACTCGCAGAACAGCATTTCTTGGACTTTATGTAAAGCAAAAAAGCTTTAAGTGTGGACATGCATTTCCACTATTGCTGCTATTATGAGCATCTAGGATGACTTGATGGCCTGAGCATAATGATGAAGCCTGAGCTCCAGTCCTATATTTAACTCTGACCCTTTGTTCCTGAGCACTCTTCAGTAGGAAGGAAACCCATATCTATTTCATTAGAGTATTGCGAGGAGTTATTTGCTAACATTAGTTATTGATCTGATAAGAAAAAATGCATAATGTATTCAGCAAGATAATTAGGAGTGCAATACCAAGAAGGAATATAGTTTCATGGGAAGAAAGCAATTATCACAGTGATAAAGAATAAACAAACGTATGAGACTTCTGCTGTATTTCATTCTTTTGGGGAATTATTTTTCTAACTTTATTCCCTAGCCCTTTTGGCAGAGTTTCTCTCTTCCTCACCCAATCTCTCATTTGCAGCCTGCTCACAGAACATTTACCCTTTACCATTTATCCTTAGACAGAACCATTTACCCTCAGACAGACACTCTTCCCTCCAGCAGCTGTACCTCCCCCTGCCCGGCCACTTGGCGTGGCTGGAGGCAGGGAGCAGCAGCCGTGCTCCATCCTAATGCATGAGCAAGGCGATGACAAGGCAAGAATTGCACAGGAGGACACAGGGTGGGTATTTTTTGAAATGCCAGGTTTGGATTTTGCAGTTTAAATAACACTGAGATGCACAACTGGCTAGGGCTTGGGTTTTGTTTCTCCTCCCAGTACACATACCTCCTCAGGAGCCCCTGTTCACAACAGTTTTCCTTACACAGCCACTATCCCAGCTGGTTTTTGAGTCCAGCTTCCCCCAGTGTGTGCTGAGAGCACGAACTGTGCTTTCTTTAGTCTCTTCACAGCCTGTGCACTCTGAGAGGCTGAGCATTTGCTGTGCCACCTCTCCTGGGAGGAGCGTTGCCTGTATACCAGCAGCACCCTGCGGGCTTCCCACCATGGGCAGCCCGTGGGGCTCGCTTGGTCACAACCCACACTGGAGGCTGTGAACCGCACTGTGACAACCTCCCAGCTTGTGCCTGGCACCTGGCCATTGCAAAAACTGTCACAGATGGGGTATTTTACATAAACTGAGGCCCAGAGGTGCTGGCTGCCCACCTCCAGCTCAGGCCAATGCTCACTGCTTCTTAAAATGAACAGCCTAGTGGCCAAACTAGAGCAAAGGACTCCAGAGATACAGGGTGTTCGTGTCAGAAGGGTTTGGGAATACAGATTTCCAGCTCCCAGGCTGCTGTCTCAAATATTAAGCATCCTTCCAGGGTGGAAAAAAAGGGGGATAAAACCAACCTGTGTTGGAATCCTGAACCTGCATTCCGGACCTAAGTCTGTCATCATTGTATTGCCTGTATTCTCTCTCTGTGGAGAAGAATACCTCAAAAAGCTCTGCAAATGTTTCTTTTCTTCAGTATCAACCTCTGCCTGGAACAAGAATTTTCTCCGCCATGGGTGAAAAAGCTGGGTGCCACTCTTTTCCTGGCTGTTACTCAAGGTATAAGATCCATATCCCTACCACAAACCATGCTGGGACTTCTAATTGGGTTTTCCTCCCACTGTAACTCCCTCTACCATCTGTTTCCCATTTTCTCTTGGATGACACATCCCTCAGTCACTGAGCAGTGCCACTGAGATGCCAACCAAACCCTGGAGAACTAGTCGGAGCAGCTCCTTCTCTCTTCCCCGTGCCCCTGATCACCTCCAGCTCAGCTCCAGCTGTGAGGTGAGATTTCAAACCAACGCAGCCCCATGTGGGGACAGCGAGGGAATCAGACACCGATGGCCTGATGTATTCCGGTCCATGGTCCTGGCTGGGTTTTAATTCCAGATCAGCAGTGGGGCTTTATTGAAGACAAGGCAGGAACCTCGTGTCTCTGAAGTCATGAGCAAAACCTCCACTACTCTCAGCAGGACTGGGGTTCCACCCTGGGTTTTTAACAGCAGCAGAGCTGTTTAGCCTATGACACAACTGATTTATTTTTATTTTTATTCTATTTTGCATAGCTCAAAACCATCATTGTGCTTGCAGCAACTTCCTATGTCCCCAGTGCTAACGAAGGGCTCAGGAACCTCTCTGCTGAGATAATTGGTTGCCCCAGGCTTCAACAGGATCTGGCCACTGCTGCATCTAAGGAGATTACCGAATTGTCAGCAATGTGGCTACTTCTTCTGGCCTCCATCCAGAACCCCAGCCGTGTTGGAGTTGAGCTACTGCAAATGAAAATACATTAGAATTTTAAATCTGTTCATAAATGATGCTTGCTCACTGGGAATCGTGAAGTTAATGTTGCCTGCAGCTATTACTAGTGTTTTCAGAAATAATTCATTAGCTGCAAAAATCTTCCTTCATGTCTTGGGAGACGAAACAAAAAATAATAATAAACAAAAAAAATTAGCTATTTTAATTTTCTTGTTGTTTTCTTCCTTCCAGTCACTGCCTTCTCCAGCACCACCCCCATCCTTTCTTCAGGTTGCAAAGACATGACACGACATCTGAGAGTCCTCGGAGACACATTTCAGAGGAGTTTTGGCCAGGTACCATCAGCTGGTACCTTCCACTAGTTCCCATAGCAATACTTTCCTCCAGTATGGGCATTTTTTCTGACATTTCTTGAAATGCCAGTCCCTACCTAACTGAGGAGCAGAAGATAAACTGCAGCAGTGGCCTCTGGCTTCCAGAGGCGTGCTCCCCACATCTCAGTGGCTGCCCACAGAAAGGGGTTTGGCAGAAATGTATGTTGTTTCTGCATGGAAGGGACAAAGCTGAAGCCAGCCCTCTCCTAGCAGGAGAGGGAAACCACCGCATTAAAACAGCACAGAGTGCGTGCTCCCACCCAGCTGCCTCTCCCACGAGTGTCTCAGCTTTGCTGGCCAATTCAGGGAACAGTCCTTCTCCCAGGACACAGAGTTGCTTTAACATCTACGAAAAGCAAGACAAAGAAAGACCAGAGTGATTTTAGCGCATTGTGCTGGAGAGCACGTGGCTCATCCCCAGCAAAAACAGCACGATGGATGCCATCTGCAGACAGCAGTGTGCGCTGCTTGGCGTGCCCACTGTGGTAGTCTCATCTTGGGGCCATGCAGCACCAGGGCAGGGGAACAGACCCGGCAGAGATGAGGTGCTCTGCTTGTTGGTGGGTGCCCACCCCATGCTGGAGGCTTGTCTTGTCTTGGAGTCTTGCCCACCCCACTCCCAGCCTGGCTCTGCGCCCTGCCTCTTCTCCCATTCCTCCCTCCAGACCTGGTGGCGGTGCTGGGTGGCATCAGGAAGAGAACTCATTTTTTTCCCTTAGCGATTTGACACTGAAATTAGATTGGGTTCAATTGCTGGGCCATTACCACCTGTGCTAATGGCTGAAATTGCTTTCAAAGATAGACTGCAGTGTTTTGAATTTGGAGAAAGATTGCTGTCCCTTTTAATTACATTTTCTGTCCATAATGAGACAATTATAAGCATTTAATAGCTCCCAGTCATCAGCTTCCACTGTATGAGTGCAGTAGAAAAAGGCCGCTCCACCTCCCTGCTTCTCTTTCCCCTCCCACCCACTAATTTCCTCGAGCAATTCACAAGTGTGGCATGTATGTTCGCCTCTCTTCTGGCAGCAATCTGAGCAGTGCTCAAATTGCCCAAAGCTTTCCCGTGCACCCACTGCACTGCTCCAGCTGCTGCACTTGAGGACCAAACTCCGCTCTAGTCACCTTCAGAGGGCAGCACATGCATAAGGAAGAGCAGCAGCCCACTTACACCCCTTTTTCACTTAAACCATACAGATTTACCAAACAGGAGTATTTGGGGGCTTTTGAAATCAAAGATTTCATTCATGTGTATAGAGTGAGAGAGGAAGAACGTGGTCTTGGAAGTAACACAGAAGGTGCTGTGGCAGCCCAATGCCAGGCTAAACACCCCGATGCTCTTCTTATGAAGGTCAGCAGCTCCAGTGTTAGCATTATGTGGGCACCCTTAGCTCAGGTTGGTGCTCTGGTATCTAAGCACTGGCAGGTCAATTCCTGCCAGCTAGGAATGCTTTCAGCTCTTGAAACCTGAGATCCTCAATCTTAAGCAGCATCAGATCTTATTATTGTAAGGCTGAATAGTGCAGCCAATAAATACTGTGTTTAACATACCAATGCAATGAAGTACAGGGCTCTGGTCAAGAATAAAAGTTTATTTATGGCAATATAAAAATATTACCATTAATCTAGGGTTCTGGTACCCTAAAAAACAGAAATCTGGAGAGCAGCCATTACTAGACGGATAAACTTAAAAGCTTCCCCAAATACTGGCTGCCTGTATGTGCTAGCTCTGTGCAGAGTCAGAAGGCATCTTAAATGTCCAGTGAAAATACTCCCAGTTCCCATGGGCCTGTGTTAAAGATCAGTTACTCAGGCCCAGCTGAACACACAGGGATTTGTGTATTTTCCATATGTCCATTCACAAAGCCTTTGCAGAAAGATAGAGAAATTCAAAGGAGGGGGAAGAGTTTCAGGTGCAAATCCATAATAAGAAGCATTAGTAACCTTGAGAGACATAAGAACCTCAAAGAGCAAGAGCTGACTATGGTCTTCCCTGTGTCAGCCCCAAGGCTAAACCCCTATCCTCAGACCTAGGGTCTCCAAAGGCTCAGCAAGCCCTTGTGGTGTCTTAGCAGCACCATGATTTGTCCCCAGCTGCCCCAGGATCTTACAGCAGCTCCCTAGTGGTGGGGACAGGACTTCTCCCCCCCTAGAGTACAAAGGTGAAGGTAAATACTTCTCAGCTGGATGCTACCAGCTGCTTTGGAGCTGGAATATAATGCAGCATTAAGGACTGCAGCTGTCTGGTTGCAGCCCCACATCCAGGCATGGAGGAAAGAGAAACCCTTGTAGGAAAGCAGCCACACTGAGCAGCGGGACTTGCAAAGGAGGACAAGACTGGGGCAGGGAACAGGGGTAAACCTGGTATACATAAATATGTATATTATAGTATCTACAGCCTATGGGCTAGTGCTAGGGGAGCACACAGCAAAGAAAGTGGGAAGAGAATGAGAGCAGGCACCAAGCATGGGAATGACAGCACAATTCTTGTGGAAGAGGCAGGGTTGCTGCGGCCATAAACATCGTCAGCATTTGGGACTTTATTGGGATGCTCTGGATGTGCATACCTGGCTGTGGGACACGGAGACTCTGGGGATCAAGGAGCTGGGACTCCCAAAAAACAATGAATTTCCAACTGATTGGCATGGCTTGGCACTGGGAGCTTCAAACCAAGATCACCTCCTTTACATTTCTTTTTCCCATACAGCTTCTAGAAAATAAGTCTGAAAAGATTTGCTAGGGTTCACAGCTCCCCAGCTATTGTGCTGACATGCTGAAAGAAACTGCATATTAAAGAGTTTCCATCAAAAAGCCCAAGTGGTGGGGCCTTGGCAGTTGTTCAAAACTTCTAACAACCCCCTGTCCTTGGGGAAACTTCACTGCGAGCTAGCCAGCCACAGGACTTACCATCTACCCCACTCAATGTGAATCACTGTTGTCTGATTAAAGATGATCCTCCCAGCATTTCTCTGCCTCAGTCGTGCTGTTTTGACGTCCTAGTTCAAGAGCTGTCACTTTAATTATAAGAATGAGCACTGATGCAAGGCACCGGTGGTAGCAGAAACAACAACAACAACAACATTACAAATCTCCAACTCGTAAAAACAGAGCTTTAATGAGATTAGTGGAGACGGCTGGAAGGGATTGTACGTTGTATACACAGGGTGAAATGAGTGTGCTGCCTGCATCCAGGGCACCTTGCTGAGGAACTCTGACCCCTTCACAAAAATGGCAAAGTTTGTAACCCCTCATATACCCCCTGGCTGAAAAGCTGAAGCAGGGAGGAGCAGAGCTGCAGCAGGAGCCAGGAGCTGAACTTGGGGTCCAGCTCCCAGCCCTGCCATAGCTGGAAACATTCATGAGACATCCAAGTGCTGAGGCAGCTGTCAAATTATTGCTATTTCCAGCAAAGGTAACAGATAATCAAGATTTGCTACTCAAAATCTGGGAGGGGCAGTTGTTCTTTTCAATGAAAATGTCTTTTTGCTAGAAATAAGCTTTAAATCTCTATTTAGTCTTCAAATTGTTCACACTTTTAATAAAGACTTTGCAGAAACCAAAGCTACCCAGTTTGTGCAATACCTTTCAAGTTGACCCAAATTTGTGCATTCAGGTTGAAGACAAAGCAAAAAGAAACAAACAACAAAGCCTTGGTTTTGAGAATTGCATTTAGCAGGAAATGAAAAACATTAATTCTCACCAACCATTCTCACTTAGAAATGTGTCCTCAACTGCTTCTATCCAGTCCCACTTCCTAAAAAAGAGGTGAGAAACAGAAACTCTCAGCTTCGCCCCACAAAGCCCTGGGTTTTCATAGCCCACTTCTCATTAGGACCATGACTTGTTTTTTTTTGTGATTCCTGTGACTTCAGGCAGTGAGCACCCAACCAAAACTGCTGCCCAGGGACTCCACAGCGAAACCACTGCCCAAGTTGGTGAACTGGAGAAAAAACTGCAGGGGCCTAGCAGCAGTGGGGAAGCAATAGGTTTGTGGTGACAGGGACAGGAGCAGCTCAATGATGGGGCTTTCAAACCCTCTGCACCTTTACGATAAATCCCAAGGCACTTTACGATCCAGACATCCTATTCTCCCAATCTTATTTACTACAGCAATAAGAAATTGCACTTCCCATGGCACCCCGGGCACGTTATTATACTGTGTAATTTCCTCCTGCAAAAACCCAATTAACTGTGCATGTCTGCACCCATTCTGCCAACTATATCGTTTCATAATTTTAGAACAACAGTGCAAACTGCTGGGGAGTTATCAGTAAGAACTGCTCCACAATAATTAATAGACTCAAAGATTTAAAAAAGGAGCAAAATAGGCACAGAGATTAACAGAGTCAATTATAACGCAGCTATCTACAGGCCCAGGATCTTGTCTAAAAGTAATTTGCTTATTAACCTTTACCATCTCATGCCAGAGGGCAAGATGGAGACTGAACGTGAGTTGCTTGGAGAACTGTTTTGGATTCCCATCCCTTTGTTCTCAAGGGACTGGGATCGGAGCGCAAGCAGATGTCATTGCAGTTTGGGAATCCTAAATCACCTCTGAGCCCCTTCTCATTCACTTCTGATCAACAGGCGATAGAGTCACATCAACAAAACCATTCCCTAACTCACATTTCTCTCTAATCCTAGGCACATACAGCTTTGTTGTGGATCTAGCCATGTTATATCCCTCCAGACCCCTTGTGAATCCAGGGTGGACAGAGCTGACCCCACTGTGCAGCTGCCTCCATGTCCAGGAGGTGACAACGTTTGCAATTCAGCCCATGGCCAGCCGCAGCCCCTGGGGAGAGCAGTGCCTCCCTCTGGGGTCCTGTCTGCACAGCACTGGGCTGCTCAAAGCACTGAACACAACAAAATGCTCGGCTTAGCCTGATCTGCCTCAAAGCCTTTGGGCACCTTTGGAAAATCCACTCCCAAGCAATTTGCTCCAAGCAATTTGGATTCTTCTGAGAACGGTGGGATTCAATCTAAAATGGAAATCCACAGCAGAACGCAGAGCATGAAAGAAGAAACTGCTCCATTCTAGAGACCTCTGCAGCTAATAAGGAATTTGAACATTACTTGTCAATTCCACACAAGACATTTTTCCTCCCTTATCTTAGGTAAAAACTGCTTCTCCTAATCATCTCCCCCCAAGCTTCCCTCAGAGCCCCTAAACACACTGAAGCTTTTTCATCAAATCCTGAAAACAGCAAATGAGAAGAGCCCAAGAGACAAATAAATGAGGTGCCTCTTCTGCAGCAGTCTGTCTCACCCATGTTTTCCCTTCCAGCACCACAGAAGCTGCTGAGCCCATGCAACTGCCCTGCAGTTTGGCCCCAGGATGTGCATTTGTGGAGAGGGTTAAAAGATTTGGGTAGTTTTAAAGAAATCTAAACCTCTCACACATCTTTGCTTGTAAGTGAAGTTACTTTCTGGGCTGAAGACAGGGAGAACTGCTTTTGCATATCCATGAGCTAGAAGGAGAATGCTGTATTTATGCTGCATCTATTCACTTCTTAGCAAAGGTACACAGGAGTGAATGAATCCAGTGCAGGCATACTGAGTATATACAGGGAAAAAAAAAAAAAAGATCATAATCCTGGAAAATGCATTTACTTAATTGCATGGCTTCCACATTTCCCAGTGAAGGACTCCAATACACTCATTAAGCCATTTTTACTGCAATGTGCTACCATAAAGCAAACATATTTGCCATTGCATTTGCACTATTACAGCTGTTTAATAAACCATTCCAAACACATAAATGTAGCAACCAACCTGCATTGTTGCTTTGGAAGCCATTTCTGGCTGTTGGAAATGCCGGATGGAAATGCATTTGGAAATACACCATATTCAAGCGCAGTTCTCATTGTCCCTATTAGCAGGACACTTCCTTCCCTGCCCTTCCCTGCCTGCCTGTTCCACCAGCTATCCTCCCTGCCTGGCCACCCAACAGGACAGTGCCCAAATCTCCCAGGGCACTACAGTGCCCTGCTGAGCTCAGGGCTGATGTGGCTGTTCCGTGGTGAAGAACCCTGAACCCTGCTTCTCCCCTCGTTGTGCTCCCTTCTCTTCTGAGGAGGCAGGTGACATGCAGGTAACACGCAGATGACATGCAGGTGGCATTCAGGTCTGCTGGCACTACACTGCTTTTTGCAAACTCCAGCTGAGGGCAGCTGCAGTGCACCACAACACGTCAATCATTGTCGTTTTTATGTGAGGACCATCAATGACTGACTCCAGTTATGGTAAACACTCCCCTTCCTCTGACACCCACAACCATATCAATTTTATTGTACTGTGGTGTTTAATTGTCATCTCTGTTTCCAGGAAACGTCGTGATCCACCATTAATAATGCAGGTCTGAATGTAAAAAAAAAAAAAAAAAACAACAAACTTAATGGAGCAGACTGAATCCTCAGCCCCAAAGTTCCCATCTGCCATCAGTCAATTGCTGTGTCATAACGCAAACAGAGCCACACAGCTGGCATGCTGGAGAAATACCCACACCTGCCCTGTGAACCTGCACCGAAGGCCTGGTTATGATTTTACAGAGGTAGGTCTGTTGTTCATGAGGGATAGTATCAAACCATTTGAAGAAAATGCATTTTAAGGAAAAAAAAAAAAAAAAGAAAAAAAAAGCTCGCCTACATGAGCCCCCCCAGGGCTCACACGCAGCCTTTCCTCTGCCACTTGCAGCATCTCAACCAGGAGACATATCTCCTGGATCCATCTTTCAAGTCTGCCACTGACTTGCAGGCTACCTGTGAGATGAGAAGCACACAGCAAGTTCTACCCATACACTGTGGATTTAGGGTAATATAAATATTGAATAACTGATGGTCATTAGAGACTGCCCAACCTGACCTTCAAACACATCCACCTCCTGTCCCTGCTGCTGCTAGCTTGATACACAGTCAGCTTTACCAACATGGGCTGTCCTGTTACAGGCAAGAAGACTACTTTTCAGAGTAGCTAGAAATTCCTTACAGTTTTGAGGCCCTACTCATTTGCACTGAGACCTTCAAAAATGAAGAATGGGGAAAGAGCTACGGCATTGTTAAAGCAAGGAGTGGAGCAGCAACGCAAGGGCAAGCATTGTATTATAGGACACAGAGCTGATCTCCTGCTTGTTCTCCAAGTACATTGTATTTTCAAAGAAAATGATCATATAAGGAAAGAGTGTAAGTGGGTAACAAAGACGCAGTGACACATGCAGGGGCACTGCGAGAGCTGCCTGTGCTACCATATACACTTACTTCCCTGCTTTGACGTTCTCTGTTTGATGGCAAAAGATTAACCAGTTTTTGGAAGCCGGGATGTTTATGTTCACCGAGTCCTGCAGCTCCCACTCCACTCTTCCATGGCAGAAGGTGGAAATTTTGCAGATTCTTTTCCATGCCATTTGTTTTCTGCCTTTTTCTCTTTGAACCATGCCTCACACAGCAGGGGCTTGCTGGGGAGGTTTGCCCTGGCCAGCCAGCAGCTCCGCACCTCTGGCAGGGCACAGGGGCGGTTTCACGCGTCCTCCCAGCAGCATGGCACCTCCGAACACAACAAGTAACAGTGACTGATAGACACCAGCAGCGTGATTATTTCACAGCCCCTTGCTGGCAGCAGCCGTGCGGCTGTAAGGGGTCATTCTGTGCCAGCTGTCCAACAGACACTCAAGCAGCATGGAAATCAGCAGCTCATTTTGGCAACCTCCCAGACAGTTACAACTTCATTTCCAGGGGAACCTATTCCTGCATCAAGCCCTGATATTCCCCCCAGTACCCAGGGAGCTCTCCCTTTCTCACAACAAGGTTTGTTCCCTTGTTAAAGGTAAGAAGAGGCAGCTTTTGTGCTGCACTTGTCCCCTGCCATACAAGTATGTCACCATGGGTGGTGGCAGTGCTCCACGGGCTCACGTCCATGTGCTTACGTCCTTTTGGGTTGTCTGTCAGTCCTCAGGACACTGTGTAGCTAAAACTTTCCCTTCTACCCAGCATAATAAACAGTGGTGCTTTTCTTGGAAATACTTAGGCTTTTTTTTCTGGTTTTGGAAAATGAATGCCTCATGACTTGGTTCCTATATTGAGCAGATATTATTAATTTTGGGAGGGCAGCATGCAGAGAGCACACAGAGCGACGTACCTGTCAGGATTCACTCTCAGACAGATAAACAGAGCAGGAAAAGGCAGGCAGGACACAAGCTCCATGGCTTTTACAACTCCACGTGACCAGCTCTTCCACCTGTGCTTACAGGCTGAGTTTTCACACTGCTGTGCCCAAATGAGCCCTGTCAATGCCCGCAGCAGGGAGCTGAGTGGGAGAAGTAACTCACGGGCCTCAGAACTGTGCCTGAGCACCATTTGTGAAACTACTCACTCATTTATCCCCTTGAATTGCAACCGAGCCTTAAGCCACCCTTCTTGTTAAAGCACTTCAGAGATCTGTTTCTGTATTACATCCAGCTGCTAGACAGTGTTAAAACAGAGAGGCAAAAAAAATCACAAACAATAACAGCATCCTGTTGACACCCCAGAGAAACCCAGAGTTTCTCCAGCTAGCATCCTTCTAACACAATCAGCAATTGTTCCTGGAAATGCTCTCCCATCAGACTGCTCATCCCAGCACCCACAATGCAGACATGGGTAACAGGCTCTGTTTCAGGGGGGCCCATGACAGCTGCAGACACACCTGCACCCTGAGGGGAGGATGTCCAGATGTGCTCTCCGACACAAGCTCTGATGCTCACAGAACAGCCTCAGCTCACAAATAAGCAGAAAAGCAGAGGATTAGAGGAGCCGGAGAAGCATCCGCTTTCCTCGCCAGCAGGAGGGGCTGAGCAATTCCTGTTTTTCAGACAGGTTCTGCTATGTCTGTAAAGGGTTAATGGGTGAAGCAAGCACAAGGAATAACCCAGGAGTTGGTTCATCAGTTTGGGGACTGGTATGAAACAGAGGAATGTTGAAGCCCGTAGCAGTGGCACCTCCGTACATCCTTCCAGCAATTCAGGAGCACACGGCTGTTGGCACAGAGGGGCTGGGACAGGCCTCATGTAGAGCGAGCCCAAAGCACATCCAGGAACAGCAAGAAAACAACACACAGAAACAGGGCCATGTTCAGGAGCAGCTCGTCAGCCTGAGGATGAGGGAAGGGGGATAAACAGAAACCTCGTGCCCCATTTCCAGTATGGGCCGAGGTATGGAAGTCATGGCTTAGGGAGAGCGTGGGGTCAGATGCTGTGTGTGTGCTTACAAAAAAAGAGCAATACTGTGATATTTACCAGCAGATGTGCACAAATTGCACCATGGTTCCAGCTTTCTCTCTTTTCAATATCCATCTGACATGTTTACAAGATGAGGCCATGCCCATCCCTCCCTGAACATGTCTTGGTCCCAACTAACGCCACAGTGACTGAGTACGGCCTTCACAGGACAACAAAACAGGGGTACCACAGACTGGCAGCTGGAGGCCCTCCAAATCCTTCTGGATTTAAAAATGTGGGGACCCACAGAACAGCCTGTATAAGTGCATGTTTTTCACCCAGCCTGAAATGGGAGAACTGGTGTTTAAAATGACGAAAACAACCCAGAAAGCACCCTCTTGCTAGTACTTTGTTTTAGTGGTTTGAAGCTGCAGCAAGCATATTTACGGAACAGAATCACCTCCGCTGGTTCAGAACCTGCTCTCCTTTCTCACCTCTCCTCCTCCGCTTGCAGTATCACACTGTCACCAAGTAATTAATGTATCTGGAGAGGACTCTGGGGAAGTTTCCTCCAAAACAATTAAAAAGAAGAACAAAAATAAATAAGTAAAACAGAGAAGTCCGTGATTTAACTACTCAAAATATTCCAAATGAAGGACCAAAAAAAAAAGGCTCTGAAAAGCTAAAGCATTTATGGAAAAGCATTGCTAACTGCTACCATTCAAGCAGAACATGCTCCACTACTCTGGCCACTGAGCAAAATTAAAAAAAACAACATTATCTTTACAGCAAAAATTTTAATAAAATTAATATTTTTATTGCTGGTGGCACTCTTTACCTTGGACTCCTGAACTTTCTGGGCACATTTTATATCTTTTTTTCCAAATGCCCAAGGGCATTTTCCTTAAAAATTAAGCACATCCTCATACATTCAGATAACTGCAGATGCTGAGCCCCACATATCACGACACTCAGGGAGCCGACAAGCCCGCTGAACATGACATGGTGAAAAATGTTTTTTTACCATCTTCTGCTTCAAATGCAGAAGAAAACTGGTTGAGTCAGAAGCTAGACACTAAAGGATTAGGGTGAAGAAAAGCAGAATTCTCCCAGGGCGTCCCTCTATCTCCATCCCAAGACAATGAGAGATTTCCCTGCAAATGAGTCAAATCAGGTGGCTTCTTCAAAGGTCTTCTTAAACGATTTGTAAAATGTCCGGGATTTTTTGCTTGGTTTTTCATCATTAAAATTGAAATCCCTCAGCTGGAGAGCAGAGGGACCTCTAGCAACATTAGTAGAGGTTAATTTTACTTTTACAGAAATGCAGCTCACTGGTGCTTGGAATTTGTTTGCTCTTCCTTTCATCCGAAGCCAGGCTGGAGCCAGAAAGGTGAGCTGCACATGCACAACTGGCAGATCCTAACCCACGGTGTCCAGCAGGATGATTTGAGAGATGAAGACTGAGCTCCTGGCTTCATGTACTTGCCATGGGTGATGTTCTCCTGCTGGTGCCTGCTGGTGAGAGGTTTTTGGCGTTGTCATGGGAACAGCTGTAATCCTTGGGGAACAGCCTCACTGTGCGAGGCTGCCTTTCGGGTTTGCTGTACAAAGCCATTTTCAGGAGTATTTTGCCTTGGGTTTCCATTAGTCTTATCTTTCCCAAAACCCAGGCTGTAGAAATTACAGAGATTATAATGATGGATGGTGATAAAGTCCCTAGAGGGAACCAGGCAGTGCTCACTATTTGTCTACACAATGAACTAATTTTCACTTGCCTGGAAAGTGACCTGATAGCTTCATTACCTTCTACTTAAAAGGCTTACTCTTACTCTCTCTCACACACACTTGCATCTTTCCTTTCTTCCCCCAGGAACTCAGTAATAGAATTTGTTTGCTGTTACCTGAGGTGTGGAGGGGAAGCCAGCACACTGCACTGCCTTTTTTAGGATGTGCTGATGCACTGAGACATCTGCAATGTCTTGTTTCACCAAGTGAGGTAGAAATAGAGCTGCTACAAGGGTCTCTCAGGGGCTAATTCTTTCATGCGCCTGCATGCCTAGGCTACAGTGACAGAAGCAGAAGACTGCAAGTTCCACCATGCCACCATCACTGGCTCTTGTTAGGTCCTCCTTTACCCAGCTCTCAGGGATTAGGCGATAGCAAGGGAAGCCCTGACCAACAAGTCACTGACCATAGCAACAGACGATTTTATGCTTACTGATGTAGTGTCGTTGGTGTCTCACAAGCAGCATACAAAAAAAAAACACTATTGATTCTCTTCATAATGGTAGGAACAGCTTTCAGATATTTCAGACTTAGCCACATATGAGTCCAGTTGTCCAAATAATTCACCTTTGATTTAAGAATAAAATGGGTGGTCAATTCAAAATGATTTTTTTCCTCCAGTATTTTTCCTGAAACGATAACTTGAAAATAATGAAGGGGGGATGAATTAATTATTTTGACTCAGATTGTTTCAACACAGAAATAAAGATCCAAAATCAGAAATCAATACATTTCACTTAGGAAATATAAAACATTTTAGCATTCTAAATCCCTCTCTTTTCTCTGTGTCCATCTGTGGAGACAAATCGGCAAAATGCATGAATTCAAAGCAACTTCAGTCAACTTAAAATGCATTTTAGCAAACCAACTCTGAACCTTAAAAAATATAATCGAGATCAGATCCTGTAGCAATCTGACCCAGAACATTACTTCTGAGCAGTCTATCCTCAAAATTCTCAACTCTCCATACCTTGCTCCACTCTCTTAAGAGACTGAGTCTGCAAACTTTTTACATGTCAAATTTATACTGAAACCAGCTAGAGTTTCCTACAGCTTCTGCTGGTATAGAACAAAGCATTACAGGAAGGAAGGAAGGAAGGAAGGAAGGAAGGAAGGAAGGAAGGAAGGAAGGAAGGAAGGAAGGAGGGAAGGAAGGAGGGAAGGAAGGAGGGAAGGAAGGAAGGAAGGAAGGAAGGAAGGAAGGAAGGAAGGAAGGAAGGAAGGAAGGAAGGAAGGAAGGAAGGAAGGAAGGAAGGAAGGAAGGAAGGAAGGAAGGAAGGAAGGAAGGAGGGAAGGAAGGAAGGAAGGAGGGAAGGAAGGAAGGAAGGAAGGAAGGAAGGAAGGAAGGAAGGAAGGAAGGAAGGAAGGAAGGAAGGAAGGAGGGAAGGAAGGAAGGAAGGAAGGAGGGAAGGAAGGAGGGAAGGAAGGAAGGAAGGAAGGAGGGAAGGAAGGAGGGAAGGAAGGAGGGAAGGAAGGAGGGAAGGAAGGAAGGAAGGAAGGAAGGAAGGAAGGAAGGAAGGAAGGAAGGAAGGAAGGAAGGAAGGAAGGAAGGAGGGAGGGAGGGAGGGAGGGAGGGAGGGAGGGAAGGAAGGAAGGAAGGAAGGAAGGAAGGAAGGAAGGAAGGAAGGAAGGAAGGAAGGAAGGAAGGAAGGAAGGAAGGAAGGAAGGAAGGAAGGAAGGAAGGAAGGAAGGAAGGAAGGAGGGAAGGAAGGAGGGAAGGAAGGAGGGAAGGAAGGAGGGAAGGAAGGAGGGAAGGAAGGAGGGAAGGAAGGAAGGAAGGAAGGAAGGAAGGAAGGAAGGAAGGAAGGAAGGAAGGAAGGAAGGAAGGAAGGGTTGGGGTCAAGGAGGCTGTTTCATACCATTTACATGTGGCAGATGCCAATCATCGTTTCCTAAAAGATCCACAACCAAATGGTTTAATGTCAATACTAAACATTTGGCAGCAAGTGTTATGACAAAAGCCTTATACACAAATATAATACGGTATCGCTTAAGTACTCAATAGAAGAAAGGGATTGCAATTAAGGTGCTTTAAGGTACCACATAATTTCATTGATTATAATAAATGCTTCTCCCACTTGACAATATCATGTATTGTCCAGTACAGACTCTTCCCACCTGGTTGGTTCTGTTATTATAGGAGAGGGGCACCAGGGTGAACACTACATTTGGAAGACTGATTTTTTAAGCCTTACTAAACAGAAATTACATCCTTTAGTGATTCAGTACTCAGTTCTGAAAGCATGTGATATGAGAAGGGGTTCATGTTGTCAAAAGTTGAGTTGATTTTGAAAGTGAAAAATGTTTCCAATAGCAGGCTTCATTCTGCTGCTGAAATGAGCAGCTGCCTCCTTAGGTTCTTGTGGCCCAATACAGGGTTTCTGCAGGATAAAGAAAGCCTTCCAGTGACTAAATGCTACTGTGATTATGTATCTCTGGCAAGAAAAAGAACCTGACTTCCAGCTTGATAGACATTCCTCGTTGCAAAAAAATGCTGCACTCTATTTATTCATAAGCCATTCCTCAGCGGATCACGTCCCTCTGTTCACAAGCCAGTGAGTTTTCCTGAGCAGGCCACAAAGGCAGATTATGTCAGACAGTGAAGCACAAGCTTTTTTTTCGTTAATCCAGTTACTCTGGGATGAGATCACCCCACCGTGAGTCATTAAATTCACACAGACAACTTGTAACACACAATAAGAAGCGAAGCCTTGTTCTAGAATCCCTACTGCACTGCTCAGGAGGCATCAAGAGCTTTTAGGTCTCTCAGCACCATACTACACATCTATCTATCCGTCTGAAGCACTTATCCTCAGTGCCCTGTAAGCTTTTCACAAAAGCCAACATAGACTGTAGGTGGGTTTCAAGACCCAAAGAACAGGCCTAGACTACAGATGGACTTGAGCATCAAAACTTTCTTCTGAACCCACCTCCAGCCACTCAGCTGGGTTTTGATGAATGTAATCACCTAGATGTTTGCCACTGCAGCGCTCTGCCACAAGCCTTTTCTGTGCCTGGCCTTCAGGTTATAATTCTTTTAAGGAGATTCAAAGTTATGTGTACATTAAAAGAAATATATCCTCTTCTGCATACTGGTAGGTCATGGTGCTCAACTTCCTTCTGCAAATCCTCAATGGTTATGGAACTGGACAGCAGCGACTTCTCTTACCTGCTGGAGCACAGGAGTGGACAGCAAAATTGGCTGGAACAAATTAAGTAGGGTCAGAAACTAAAGAGATGGCACTACACAGGTTAATCAATCTCACACTGGGAGAACATCTTCAGTCTCTTTTATTTCCATTTATAGAAAAGTGTGAACATAAATCATCAGACTATAAAGAAAATATTTCAAATATTTTCCAGTTAAAAATACAAGGCTACAGCCGACCCCTCCAGGTACACCTGGGATAACTTGCTATTGGGATGAGTTCCAGAACAGCACTGCATTTTGGGGCAACTCCAAGATGCTCCTTGAAACCTGAAGTCAAGGACCCATTTATCCCTGGTACCTTCTATTCTCACAGATTTGAACAGGCTCATTTCTAAGTTTTTCCATTATCTCAGCAGCACAAGATCAGCCCTCTGTAAGAGTGAGGATCAATATGGAAGGAGGATCAATATGAAATGATGAGACCGGGGGCAGGTGGAGGGAGGCAAACAAAAGGGAAAGATATATAAGCACTGGCATCCATGAAGAAATACTATTGCCATGAAAAGAAGGCACTTGAGTTAAATCATTCTGCTGTTGATTTTTTTTAGTAGGACTTTAGAAAACAATCATTAAACTTGGGTTTATGTGGACTTTTTTGTCTGCTTTCTTATGTGAGGATGGGGAGGGTTAATTTTAAAGACAGCAGGGTCAGAAAGACCTCTGTCAGGCAGAAGAGGCTACACAGAAAGATATACAGATATACAGATATTCTGGATATACAGAAAGAGGCTGGCACTTCACTGCCAGCCTGATTTCTTTGGAAATTGAGGAGTACACACAGACAGAGATGACCCAGTGCAGACAGCAACCTCTTGAACGTAAGCAGCATAGCCTCTGACATGGAGAAGTCATTGTTTTGGCTGTGATTATTCTTGCTGCTCCGTGCTTGTGCCAGACAACTGTCACACCACTTGCTTGCTGAGACTGTCAGGGGTTAGATGAACAAGAAGCTGTGAACAGAAGGACAGGAGCAAGTGTCCAGCTGGCGAATTCTCTTCCAGGTTCCCCTGCATTGAGGGTTCCCTACTGCTTGCCAGTGCAACAGCTGATTCCTGAAACACAAGCATAAGAGGGAGAAAGTCACCGCGCTGCACTGCTGCTGCAGGAAGTCACTTGTACAAGCAGGGCTTAAATCACTGAGTCAGTCCCGTTCAGTTTCCTAACATCAGTTTTCACGCCATAGACCCAATTCTCCCTTTCTGCTGCTGTGAAGTGGCAGCAGGCAGTGATCCCCATAGGATTACAATAGCGTGAAGCAGTCCTCACAGGAACACTGGACTGAAAGAAGCCAGAGCAGCACATACTGCAGATGCTAAGTCCAAAATGATTCACAGAAACCTTCCTTCTAAGGTGTTCATCGTTGCATGCAACAACTCACGAAATGCTCCCACATCCTCGTAGCTCCTGTACTGAAACACTTGACAGGCTGCATGGTGGGCAAAATCTCTGTGTGTTTCCCTTTCTGTGCTCCCCCTCAGCAGACGGAGCTCTGTTGCCATCCAAGGCCACTGAGATGCTGAGTACCCAGCACACATAACCCACAGCACACTTCCATGTGAGCAGGTGCAGGGACGTGAGCATCTCTCTCTGTACAACCACGTCAGTGGACCGTCTGCTAAAGTTATTCTACCTTGCTAAGAGCTGCATGCTAACACGGCTTCTTGATTGCAGCTGGCTAGAGGTACCAGACCTTCCTTTGTTGGAACAAGGCTACTGACAGGTCTCTTAAGAAGATGAAAAACAAACAAACAAAAAACCCCACAACGCTGTTCCCTCAGGCAGTCCATCAATTCATTGACCAGAACTGAACAGACAGATATCCTATTAAAACAACCAAGCAGATCTATAGGCTGTTTTTCACAATCAGTGGCTGCAGAAGAAATGCTGGCCAAAGAGCCACAGAAACTAAAAATCTGCTATAGCAAAGGATCACTGCAGGCAGTAGCAGCACAGGCTTTGATACAGATACTCCCTCATGAGCATATATACCTGGGCTTGAACAGGAGACTTACAAAACCCATCTCCACAAGCAGCTGGAGTACAAGAAACAAGACATGCAGTGTGTTCCTTTCCAGAAATCATCATTTACTAGCTTAAGGGAGTTCCTCACATCAGTGCGTCTCAGACCTGTCCTTTGGAGAAGCACAGATATCACGATCTCCAGATACCCTCTTGCCCTGTGCAGAGGGCTGTCAGCAGAACAGTCCAACAGATCCCTAACTTCTGCTTGTTTTATAGTTCCGTGGAAACTGGAATTAGTGCTCTAGCTCCATGAAGATAACTCTGCCCTTAGTTTAATGAGATGTCATGCTCCAGAGCAGGGTTTTATGCATCACACATGGTTGGAAGAAGACTCACTGTATTTTTCTTCTGGCTTCAGGTCATCTCAAAATACCAGAATCTACACAGGGAGGATTAAGATCCCAGATAAAGCAGGCTGCACAATCCCATCCCCTTCAAAACTTGGGCTGCAGCTTTACCTTTAAAAGGCTTTACTCCTTAAACACATAAGCTAAACTTGCCAACTCCAGCCTTGCTGGTGGGGAAGGCAAATACTGACTTTGCTATAAATCAAGTCCATCCATTCTCTTTCTTTCCCGCCCCGCCATGAGCATAGGCATAAACTACTGCAGTCTGGACATTTATGTGCTACAACCGCTACAGCTTGCTCCAGATGATGAAGAGCAGCCGATCCTTCTAGACACAGGCTGAGTAACAGTTTCACAGATGTCAAGTTTGCTGCATTGTGCTTTATTTGTAGATCTTTCAGAAGATGATCCAAAATTAACAGATCAATTTCCTGGCTCAATGCTCTGCATTGTTTATCTCTTAACCTTCTAGAAGGAGGAAGCCAATCCAAGCAATTGAATTATCCCTGATGGCCACAGAGACCTGGAAATAAATCAAATATTTTGGGAAACCTCCTGAGCTTGCACACATTTCACAACAGGGGTTAAAATGAACTAGCATCTTCTACAGAGTGGGAGACAGGTGGAAGGCACAGATAACAAGCATCTCCAACTTGACGCATTTATAAGCCAGACTCCACTTAGACATTAGACGATAATTAGGAAATACTCATCAAAATATACCAGCATTGCTGAGTTTATTTTAAACTCTGTCAGATGTTTTCCTTCCTGAGAGTCACTCTTGGAACAATATCTCAGGGAGCTTAATGCTGGCACAAGCTGCCGAACTGACAGTGCGAGAAAAGCAAAGCACAGGCACGGCGTGGGTGTGACGGAGCAGCAGCTGTGCATGCTTCCCCGCACAGCCTCAGCCAGGCAGACCCAGGGCAGCACGATGGCACAGGGCAGCTGGTGTAACCACTGCTCTAAGGTCACCAGCAAACCACCCACAGCTCCCCAGCAGGGTGTCTGGCAGGGTTACACAGGTGAAAATTCAAAATGAGAGTGAGCTGAGTATGCAGCCAGACTCATGAGCGGATCTGGGTGTACTCACCCAGGCTGCATCCTAGGCTCTGGCATTAGCTTTGGCCTCCCACCATCCTTTATCTCAGGGCAGCAGTTGCCTTCCCATCTTCTTCCACTGTTCTTTCTAAGCATCACATTTATGCTCTCCACATCTGGCCAGCAAATCCCAGCCTGAACAGCTCGCCACACGTTCCTCTCACAGCACTGCTCCATTCCAACACTGCACGCTCAGATACATCCACTGACTGACAGAAGGCAGAAGCCTTTTCACAGACATTTCCCTCACCCTACTCAACGGTTATCCCCACCAAGAGTCCTTTCCTCCACGTAACCTGGTTGAAAAAAGGTGTATTATTTCTGGAAACTCTAATTATAGTTAGCTCTGTTAATATAAAGAATAGCTGTATTAAATATTCAGGATGTTGATATCACACAAATCAAGCAATGTATCCAGCCCTAGACAAGAATCAACTTGATCCACCACTGTCAGGTCACAGTGTTGAGCACCAGACCACGCCATGAAGGTTCTCTAGTGGACGTGTGGGGGTCATCTACAAATCCATGTGAAACGTAAGGGAAACTTTCTCACACACACACAGGAGGAAGCTGCAGGACAGACATCATTCATGTTCCACCAGCCATTTGCCTGCTCATCTCTGCCAAAGCTGCCCAGCACTGCCAGTTCAAGGAGACATAAAGTGTGTCTCCATCGTCCTGCAGATAAGAGCTTTGCTCAGGCCAGCCCAGGCCCAGCGCTGCAAGCCTACATTGCTACCCTGGTAATGAACTCAAGTGAACACACATGGTACTTCAGCTTGGCACATGCAGAGAGCTCATACCTGCCCAGAAAAATGCCACAGGCATGACTTCATTTGATATTATAGGCAGTAACACTGGAGGGGTGAAAGCTTACTGTGTTAAAAGTTGTTTTCCCTGCTGGTTCTCACATGCCTGATATGAAACGGACCCACCAATTTATCTTCCAGACCTACAGCAAGTCTCTGGGAACAATTCCTAGGTTCTGCTCAGTTCCAGTGGATTCAAACTCGCTGCTGAGACACGGGCCGAGTCCTAGTTCACTGAAGTCAGTGAACCAGTCACCATCCGCTCCAATTCCTTTATGACTACCCATGTTGGCAGGCTGAAGGCTGGAGATGAATCAGATCATCATTCCTGAGGGACACAATCATATTTAATTTGCGCTTCTATTCCACATACAGTGTTGTTCACCCAATAGCTAGGCAAATGAAAATGCCCTCTTCCTTTTTATGCAGTCCTGTGAGGAAACCAATTTCTGAATATACTTTTTATTTTGCTTAATCTGATGTTCCTGTCTGGCTCCAATGTTTTTGTAAAATAACATTATTGTAAGCTTTTAAAATTATTTACATATTGAACACAAGAAAGAGTTTTTCCTTGCCACACCAGTAAGATTTTTTCCTCTTTATATAAAAGCCTTTTGAAACCTTTGTACATAACAGGCTGAGGCAAGGAAGGAAAAGAACCTTACATGATTTCCTCTTACTAAAAGCCTGAGACAAACCCTGATAAAAGGACCAGTATTGGCCGTCTTGCTAGTGCAATACTTTGTGTGCTTAAAGCCTAATAAACCTAGTTTAGAGTTCCTAAGCCAAACAATCATGGTTATTTCAACCTTTATACATGTTTTTAAAATATTCCTCCCCACCACTGACAGACAATGACTTTCCCAGCCAAGGCTGTTTTGCAGTTTCATAGGATGCCTTTAATAAAGCAACCACAGGGTTAAATTCCGAGAGTATCAGGATAAAAGCAATGCACAAGCTGTGCCTCCAATGACTACAGCAGAGGTTTGGGAGCCAGGACTCCTCTGTTGCTGGCTCTGCCACAGAAGTATTTCACAGCTTCAAGCCATTCCCTTCATCCTCCATCTTCACTAGAGTCTACCCAACCTGTACAACTAGGGTGGTCTCCATCAATCGCCCCAAAGCATTTTCAACTTTCCAGGGAAAGGATGCTGAAAGTGCAAGGAGTTAACAGTATTTCCATCCAACCTCAGGTGCCAGCACTTACCCGAAGTCCCTAAGCCAGCTACCACTTGCCAGGAATATACATAAATGGTCACTTGTAGGGAAAAAAAAAATCCCCAGTGCTTAACAATTTGTTTTATTTGACATCTGACAGAATCGTTAACTTTGGAGGTATGGTTGAAGTGTCTTTAAAACACCAGCAAAAAAAACCCACACAACTGTTCCACTTAAAAGTCAGTGAGATTTAGCAGACTAAGTGCAGGGACTCCCACGCTCTAGACCTATCTCTGCCACTACCTTCACCAGGATATTTCATCTCTGCAAGAAAGTAATTAGAGCATTTCCAGTGTAACTCATGGTATGCAACAAGGATCACCACTTAATATATGTACAGCGCTTCAGCGAGCTGAGTGTAGCGCATTATGAAACTGGGACAAGCAGATCAAGGAACTAAAACAAAAAATCCAACATGAAAAAAGAATCCAAAACTCTTACTTTATGCTTCCGCTGCCATCCCCGTAGCAATGTAGACTCTTGGAGTCTAAAGCTGGGTGCTGACACTCCACGCAGACAGTGTGGCCCTCCCTGAGATACTGCATCCAGTGAGTGTACGAGTGGTGACTGTGCAAGCAGGCTGGCGTGATGGCCACAATCTGGAATTCGACACAGTATCTGCAAGCAAAATAACCAACTAGGTTAGCGCCTTCTGCGGGACTATAAGAGCAAGATGAAATTCAGTGACTACAGATCACTAATTAGAAACAAACAAAATCCATCACCCAAGGCTATGAAAAAACAGAACACGTGAAGTACCTGTATTCTGACAAGCTTAAATGGGGAGTAAAGCTACTCTGTGATGCTTTCAACTCACATATCAAATAATAGCAGGTATTACCAACACCTCTTTTACAAAGGAGATGCAAATAGGTCAAGCATTTGACTAAAGCCAAAAACCAATAGGGCCAGATCTTCTGATTCCATGCCTGGTATTCATTTGCTCAGCCATGCTTCTCCATCATCTCAATGACTTACAATGAATTTTGTAGAGTGATTTGTGATGGGAGCTAAGATTTGGTCCGTAAAGGTTTTCCTTGCAATGATCTCCCTCCTAAGAGACAGTGAGGTTGTCGTGTCTCGTTACAAAGACTACCAAACTGACATGGCACTTCTGCTCTGCTCAGACTGCTCTGTGCTTCTGCTACTAACCAAACCTGGCAGAAAAGCTGAAAAGAACTGGCCTTGTTTGAAGGGGAAAACCAAGGAAGTTCAGTAACTGTCTACAAACACAGCAAAGAATTGGGTTCCGGTCTAGACTGGTTGTATATCAGTTATCATGGGGATTTCCAAACACCTTCAAGTGAACTGTGCAAGCTGCATGCTTCCATGCCTTATCTGAAAGGGAGCAGGAACAAATGCATGCAGTAGACCTGTGCTGACATTTCCAAATTCTACAGGAAGAAGACTCAACAAACTATGCAAGGGAGGCTCAGGGTCAACAGATGCTCTTTCCTTCTGATACTTAAGTGAGGGGAGTGGACACACCCACACACTATGGAAATGCTTACATGTGCAACAGCATGTGGGGAAATAAATTAACAAGTATTTGGCTACTTCATGCTGTAAGCACAGTTCTGGGAAACTCTACGAGCCATTCACGGGAATTGCAGCTCTCCACAAGAAACAAGTAAACCATCAGAGACTACAATACAGTTCTGTGGAGAACAACCACACTGCAAAGCTGTTTGAGAGGGCTGATAGGATGAAAGATAACCTTTCGTATCAGCACTGTTGCTGCAACTAACGACCCCAACTGGGAAAGAAGAGGACTGGGAAGGTCAATGCCAGCCCTCTGTGTTTGGGGCATCAGTCTGGAGGCAGTTCAGCACACACAGAGGCAGCTGTGTCTCAGTGGGTAAAAGGCAACAGACAGTTTTCTGCACAATCCTGTCTGTACCTGTGCTGTGCAACTGTACTACAGAAGAAAATGGGCAGCATTACATCCAAAAGGAGCTGAAATAGGAGGAGGAAGAGTTTCTCAAAATAGCAGATTTTGTTCCCTTAGAATTTATTCCATTTACACAGAACAGTGCAAACAGCACCTGTTTCCACTTCTGATACCAAGGCATTATCCCTCAGGTCAGCAGCTCTCAGCAACACTTCTGGGGGCTCAGCATTAACCCTCAGAAGCCAACAATAGCCATAACATATTTCTATTCCATGACGCCTGTCTCCATTATACAGTTAAAGACTGGATCTCAATGATACACATAGATAGAAAATAAACCCTGGATCAGGAACACACTGTTCTCTCTCATAGAAACTAGTATGGACCAAGGCTCCTGTAAGGCTGGTGTTACAAGTTTTCCAGTCAGTGAGTCTCTTAAGGAAGAGAGACATGCTGGACTTAACACTGGTTAAAGAAGTAGCACAGAAGTTTCATCTGTCAGGATTGCTGAGCAGACACATCACACGCCAGCACCCACAGTCTGACAGCATTAATTCTTATAGAGGGGCCACCAGTCCATCTTATTTGACTATTCGTCCTAGCTAAGTCCACCGCTTCTTAACTGTGCAGTATACCACACATGTTTATAGTAAAGATGCATGTATAAATATTAAATGTGGTCTGTGGTTAGGAATCTTTTCAGGAAGCAGTCTAACTCATGACAGCCACAAAACTTTCAAGAGCTCCTTGCCAGACATCCTGCCATGAAGACAAGCACTGAGCGCTCCAACTGGACACTAAGAAGAGCTGAAGTGACTGGTCTTTGGTCTACTGATCACCCGATCTCAGCTCATGGCATCACTACTGTTTAAGATCTGAATTTCAGCCTTGTCCTGGCCTTACATCAAGGCAGTCCAACAACTTTAAGGTCCATTGCAGATATTGCTGTTGCTCAGGGGAGAGCAGCACCCTGCTCTAATGAAGTGCTCTTGTCCTGATGGTTCTTATCAGTACGATGCTGGGCCCTGAACTGCTACCAGAGAGATGTTCAACGTAGAATATGACTGTGTCACTGTGCTGAATCTCCAACTTACCCCACTCTTTCATTGCCATCATCTGCAGCTCTTTTTTTCCTCGCTTTTCCAAACCCTCCTGTTGTTATTAACGCGGGGACTGCATATATCAAAGAGAAAAAATACACAGAGTAAGTGATAACAGCACACTGAGGCTGTCAATGTCTGCAAAACAGTGAAGATGGACCTTTAATCTCATATGGTTTTATTTTTGGCAGGAGAGAAAAACAAATATAACTTTGTATTTTCATATTATCAGTGACCACCAATCATTTCATTGAGAAGAGAATCTGTATAGCTACTATATTTTTGCCTGAGTAAAGCAAACCTTTGCACCTCTGAAGTGGAGTAAGGCACTCCCAAAAGACAGAGCGGGAGGCAATATTCACTTAATGCCAACTCTCAAGAGGATTGGAAAAGCCAGTTGTAACTAGAATCCAGACTGGACAGATTTTGACCCAAAAATAAGAGTAACAAAAATAATGAGCAGTTCTTCTAAAAATCAGCAAATGTATGTCATAAAAAGTTAACCAGGACAAACTCAAATCAGGTATTTCTCCACAAAGCAGCAGGAGGTTTACTCTGCATGCACTCTGTTCCAGTGCAGAGAAGTCATACCTTGCCTTTGATGGGTATTGCTCCTTCATGACTTTTTACAGATGACTCATTCATTACAAGAAAAAAAAAAAGTGCTCAACACTCACTTCCAGAAGTTTTAAACTAGCATTAATCTACCAACTCTATCGAAAGTGCCAGAGATTTACAGCTGTATAAGTGAGAACACAATAGGTCTGTAATATTTCACTTTTGAAACACACCAGACCACAGCAAACGGCAGGTGCTATTTTTAAATATTGTCCCAGGAAGGATATCTCTAAACCCCTGCGTGAAGAGCTCAGTTCTCAGTTACACCAGACAGGCCCAGAGCAAATCTGCTGGTGTCTCAAAACAGATCTTTTCAAATACAATAAAGACCAAGTCTGCTGGCGTACACAAGAGTCCTACCCCTATTACCAAGACACTTACACTTTCAGCGGACTTACTCAGGTACTGTTTGCACTCCGTTCCTTGCTGAGTCCAGTACTCCACGCAGCCAGCCCTCTCCTCCAGAGGAGGGCACACCTCTCCTCCATTCCTGGGCTCCTGGATGACATGCCTCCTCCGAACACGGTATGTTGTCTTGCAAGGCTCTGCACAGCCACTCCAGACACTCCACTGAGATACAACACAGGGCATAACTGGAAGAAGAGTAAGAAACAGGAGTGTAAAATGTTACAGAAATGAGGCAAGCAATGCTCCTTCTCCAGAAAAGACACTTATTGACACAGCTCTGTACAACCTTCCTTTTTTCACAATTGTCCCAAAGTTGTGCCAGGCACTTCCCAGTAGCTCGGTTCCCAGGAGTCATCTGGCCAGAAGTTCCAGCCAACCAACCCAGTCCAAACTACATGGGGCCACTCACCTCCCTCTAGCTACGCTGCTGCAAGCTTCCAATGCAAACTGGTACCTGCACTGAATGAACTGTCACACAGAAAATGACAACCAGCCATGGAGTATGAACCTCTGCATGGCTGGCTGGAGTTGATGGCAGAGTTCTAGAAGTGAAATACAATAGCTTCCAACTTGTACATGTTGGTACCAATTTCAAGACATTTATCCATGACTTTAAGTTTTGGGAATCTTTAGTAAGTAATGCATCAAAAATCTTCATGTCCTTGAGCATCCCTACCTGTTCTCACACAGTATTTTTGGTGCCAAAGTCCAAAGCTTCGGCTTACAAGCAGCTGCAGAAACGTCTCCCCTTAGCATTTAATATCCCATTCATTCACTCTAAAACACACCAATATCATTCCCTATGTCGCATATCCCCTTTTGTGATCTCTTCCCCATGAGCATGCCCATAGTTGAGCTTCATAGGACTGCACGTCTGGAGAGAACTATCCAAAATAACAGAGGAAGCGCTTGAGAGCACAACAGCATTCACCTGCTGGCCTCTCTCAACGGCAACCTGGTACAATAGCTCATGATATACTACATCAATTGTACTTAACCAACACAACCTATACATCAAAAACAACACATCCAGGAAAAAAACACTTGCAGGTAAGCCCAGTCAAAAAATTCTACATCCTTTGGATCTACATAAGAAATACAACTTAAGGAACTCATGCCTTGCTCAGATATGCCACCATCAGGACTATTCACTCAGCTCACTTCTGATCACATTCTGCCTATTCCATCATAGCCTAAATGACTGGACAAAGAACTGTACCTTTTCTTGGTATTATCCACAGAAGCATTTTAGATTTTAAGCAAACACCTTGGCAGGAAAAAGAAAAAAGAAAAGGAAATTTGTATTGTTACTCCCAGGTCATTGTTGCTGATGTGGTAGGTCTAATACAGCCACACAGGGTACCATAGCTGGGTTTAGCATGCGTGTATTCACATTTTCCACTGACTCCAGTAACTACTGCTTTTGCAAATATTTAGGAAGCAGAAGTGCAATTCCTGTCCTCCCTGAGCCTTTCATCTTCTTGGGTGGTGCTTTCAACTAGCAAACAAAATTTGGAATGAGCACAAAACTCTTATGAGGACCAAGTGAATGCAGCGAGCCTTCCGCTGGCAAAGGGAGAGCAGGGGGACATCAAGGAGCACTGTCTAGCTTCACTGTCCCTGTAGCACTCCTGAGAAAGAATTCTGTGATGCTAAGCCGTACATTTATTATCACAGCATAGGAAGACTACCTGGCACACAACTGCCGAAACATTTCACTGCTTCTGTGTCCACTCTTTGTCTGTGAACCACACCATCTGACCTGACTTAGCAGAAGGCAGAAGGCCACCAGTATTCCAGCCTTGGCTGCTCTGGCATCTCTCTTTCTCCCGGCAGGACACTGGCTGGCCTCCACTGTAATTGTGCCTGGCTAGCCCTTCTGCTCAGGAACTCCTGACAGGTATCAGTGGGAACAGAGCCTCACATGCCTTTTGTAATTAACTGTGCCTCACAATTCAATATTCCTTGCCTGGCTGAAACAGTAACAGGAACACACAGGCGCAGAGAAGCTGGGATGTCACTGTTTTGATTACATCCCTTCTTCCCTCATGTCTTCAGAAACTTTAGGAAGATTTTTCAAATGCTCTTCTTTTTTGTCCAAATGCACCACAAACAGTTTTTAAACCTATTCAAAGATTTATCAATTATCTGAGACATTTCATATTTGCAGCAATGTACCACAAGAAAAGCCTGTGCATCAGCTTGTATGCTGCACATTAAAATCCTTTTGTGCATCACATTTATTTTGAATCTTCTGCTCTCTTCAGTTTCATTTGGCCTCAGATATTAATGTCTTTGCCTTCATATTTTGCTTTAAATTTAGTTTGATAAAGTAGCTCTGTAGCGATTGGACAAAAAGAAAACTACAGAAGAAAGGCCAGGCTACAAAGACAGAAGTCAAAGCAGAGTTGGGTCCCTTCCATGCAGCACAGAGGGACCACAGGCAGCAGGGCAGCGGTATCATGCCATGCACAGAGCCAGTCCTCCAGGACCCATCCGAGCCGGCAGGATGCTGTCGTACCGCCAGCATGCCACAGGACGGCACCGCCGAGCACCGTGCGACACCAGGGACACCACGGGACTGGAGCCGTGATTGCCCTTTGCCATTTCCTCATGAGGTGTAAGCACCTGCAAACACATTTCTCTTAGCACCCTGCTGTAACACGAACGGGGGGCGTGAGGGGTTCCTACTGATGCCAGCTATCCCGGCGGACTGCCGAAAGCAGCGGGAGCTGGGGAGAACAGCCAGCAGGGCCGGGGCACTGCTGTGACAGCCTGGGGCCAGGCTGGCATGCTGCAGGAGGGTCCCATCGCTGTCATGCTCAACGCTGCCAGCTGTGCCCGCGGGTTGGTGGTGGTCTGTTCACAGTTCGTCTAAAGTGCATCAGGATGATCTTATTTCCTTCCACCTTCGGGATATTTCCTACCTGCCTTCCAGCTCTCTTTTGAAAGGAAAAAGGCAACTGAATCACAGGAACATCAGCCTGAAGCAAAACCGTGCAAAAAGGCACAGCTATGCAGGCTGGAAAATAAAAAAAGCCATTATGTGGGGGGATAAGTCTCCTCAAGGATGCTATTTGTGGGGAAGGGATATGGGATTGCACCGCTCACTAAAATAACTGATCTCCCTAATACACACCTGTACCTTACCAGCAGACATTTACAAAGGCTCAGCAGCATGGGCTCTGCAGGGCTGCACGGATCAGCAGGAGCAGTGGGTTTGATCCCATCCATCATCATCAGCCCCCAAAGGCACTGGGACAGGGGACTTCTGAGTTGGGAAACGTCCCATTTCACATGTGTAAACCCGTCAAGTCACTTAAGCTCCCCTTCACCACTCGGAACAGCAGAGCGAACTTCTCTCTTCGGGGTTATTTTGGGGCTCTGCTCCCACTCCAGCTCGCCAAGGCAGGCACGCCCGTCCCTTCCACCATTCCCACACCCATTCTGACACCCCCAGCCCATGGCACCTGGGCACCTCCAAGCCTTGGTGTGGAGCAAAGCTCCCCGGTTCGGCCACCCCACATCCCCTGTCACCATCCCCACACCCGTACCTGAGCCGTGCCCGGTGCGAGACACCTTGAAAGAGGACGGGCAGCGGGGCACCGGGAGCCACACTCACCTGGGCAGGCCCGGGCATAGTCGTGGCAGCAGTCGAGGGTGTGCTCGCACGCCTGGTCGCAGTAGCAGGGCCCGTAGGAGCCGTCGGGCCGCCAGCCGGTGCCCAGGCAGGACGGGTCTCGGCCGGGGCAGCACAGCCCCAGGGCGGCACAGCCGGCGGCGGCGCGGCGGGGCAGGGCCAGCAGCGCCAGCACCAGCGCGGCAGCACGGCCCGGCATGGCGGCCCGGCACGGCCTGAAGGGACCGAGGGACGGCTCTGCCCGGCCCCGGTTGCTTTCGTTACTCCCCGGCTGCTGCAGGGGGAAGGAGCCTGCCCGCCTCCCCCGCGCCCCGGCCCCGCCGCTGTGAGGGGAAGGCACCGGGCAGGGCCCGCCCGGCCTCCCGCGGGGTGCCCCGGGGCCGGGGCGCGGCTCCTGGCCTGGGGCCGTGGGTTCAGAGCCGGCTTCCAGAGCCCTCGGGCGGCTCTCGGTGTTCCTGCCGGGGCCCGGAGGCTCCCCCGCCTTCGGGGCAGCTCCACGAAGGTGCTGCGGGGTTTTGAAGGGGATCGCTTCTGCCAGCCGAATTGTCGTGAGGAGTGTCAGCAAAACCAACCAAAAGAGACCTTTTTTATTATTATTATTTATTTTCTTCCCCCCAGATTTGACTCCAGCATATCTCAGGAGGCATTAAAAACATGAAACTACTCCTCTCCCACTACAGTACAGCAGCTTGTAAGAAAGCGACCCAGCTGGCTACAGTGCCTCTCTACAGAGCTCCTCTGAATTTTCTGCTTACTTTCAAATGCAAGAAGCTTAGTGATTAGAGCCACTCCTGTGAATTATTTAGCTATTCAGTGGGACGCTAAAGGCTTTACTGTAACTTCTTATCAAACAGACTTGCTTTAAAATTGATCACAACAGATGTTACACCTTGCTGAATAGTGTACTGGGGTTTATAAAACCCACCCACTGAATTTTTGCGATTCATTATGCTACTGTACTAACGGTGGGTATGGGCAGAGTGTTCCCACTTCAGGGAGATTGCAGAAAAGATGCTTCTAGAAAAAAAATAAATAAATAAAAACACGAATACTGCTGGACAGGCTAACACCTTCATCATGCGCAGTGCTGGAGGTATGGGAACAGAGGAGACCTGGCATCATACCAAACCAGGCATAACATGGTAAAATCTTCCAAAAAGATAAGGAATAAAAGGAACTTCAGCTTCTTTGTATGTTCCTAGATACCTGTATCAAGGAAATGATGTCTCATTTTCTTGGCAGTGGTCAGATATCACCTCCTTGGAAATCATAGACGTAACAAATCCTACAGTGGGTAAGAGACAAAAAAAGCCATGAGAGGAAAGAGAAGAGCACTAAAAATTAGAGGCCATAGGGTCTACGGAGAAATTTAAAGATACCAGATGTTAATTCCTGCCTCTGCCAATGAGTCACTCACTATGTGACCAAAAGTCATTTAATCAATGTATGTCTCATTCTTGATCTAGAACAGGAAGAACATTCAAAAGGAGACTGCATTACTCAACTCATTAGTCAACACAAACAGAGGACTGTACAGCTTTTGCACAATTAACCGAAGGTAATAGAGAACACTTCCCAGGTGTTTCTGTTTCCAGCACTGATGCTGCCATGCTCCAAGCTGGGGTAGGAGGAATACAACCATATTATTCTGAGACACACAAAACTGACTGAATAAAAATTAGTTTTAGAAAGCAATGTTCTCATATTAAGACTGCAATTTTAACTGTTCTTGTGCTATTAGGAAAATCAGATCTGGGTCCAGATATCTCACGGGGTTTCCATTCAATACATCCCCCACCCTAAAGCTTTTGGGAGAAAACCTCGTTGCTTATCTCACATTCCTGGTCTGAAAGCAAAAGTTCTTCCTCGTGGTTTGACATAATCGTAGGGGATTTTTTTTAAGGTTTGGGTCTTTTTTCCCCTGACATGCTCCAAAGATAATAATGTTAAAGAAGCCAGGGAAAGCATGGCCCAAGCCCTGGACCATGGCAGCCCAGCAAGAGGTCTGTTGCAAAAGAATTGCCGATTCTAAAAGTGGGACTGTTTGCCCTATGAGGAATACTGGAGCCAAGCGAGTCTGCTTTATAGAAAGGAACTGCGGCTAGCCCATGTTATAAGGAACGTTCAGCAGCAGAACAGCTTGCAGGGCTGTCCTTGGCAGTGGAAATTGTGTCTTCCAACCTACAGGGAACATCAAGCAGCAGCTCACCAGAGCAGGTGGAAAAGCTGCTTTACCTGCTTGTTCAAACACAGCTGCTTTCCCTGCTGGCCATGAGGGGCTCCTTCCCTCCTGCTCGTTTTCTCTTGCTTAATTAAGTTGCACTGCGATGGAGCTGCTGCTGACCCAGTTCCCAGAGGCCCTCCTGCTCCCTTCGTTAACGCTGATGGACAGAGGATGTCAACAGATGCAATGTCCCTCCCAAGCGACCAAGGGAAGGAAGCTTATTCTCACTTCTACTCTGGGTAGTGTCTGGGATAGTTCATCACTGTCCATTACCATCTCTGACAAAGGCTGTGCCAACCAGCTGTGGTATGGGGAATTCTGTCCAGTGCCAGCCCCTTCTTAAACTTTATTTTGCCATAAGCCCCCTCCTCCTGACAAAATAAAATAAAATAAAATAAAATAAAATAAAATAAAATAAAATAAAATAAATCATTATGTAGTCTGGATAGTATTTACCACATTCTAAAACAGGATTTACCCTACTCCCTATATGTATCCATCTCTGTATCCATCTGTCTGTCACCTGATGATTTACATGTACACTGTAAATGCATAAGGAGAGAGGTATTTTCTTTGTTCTGTGTTTGTACAGCCTCTTGCACATTACATCCCTTGTGCAGGACCTGGATTCTTGTGCATTGCAGCAATAAGGGCATCAGCAGAGCTATCAGTACACAGGCCAAAAAAAAAAATAAAAGGGTTCTGGTTTAGAGCATCTGATTTTAGCCTCCATTGTGACAGCCAAGTCTGTAAAAGCATAAAAGGAAAGTAGCCAACCAAGTGATTCTTGGAGCTGATTTCTACAGATATGTGAACGCCACAGGAGAGCTGGCTGCCAACTCATTCAAACCCTTCTTAGAAGCTATCTCATGGGATGCTCTGCTTGTTTTGTTCTGTTTCAGCAAGTACCACCAATTCACTTGAGCCTTCCGGAGTATGACACAAATCAACAGACACGACAATGCTTGTCCAAAAGCAAAGGTCAGTATTTCCACATACGCTGTTGCTGCAATGAGCAGGTACCAACTTGAGTAATTCCAGGTGCACATATCAGCTTTGTTCTCAGCTTTTAAATACCAGCAGAGAAACCCTCAGAAACTTTAATGTTTTCAAAGAAAAGCTGGGACAAATAATTAAGCTTCCTACTACAAACAAATCCAGTAGATGCAGCAAAACTCCAAGATCAAGAAGACCAGTGAGAGGTTGAGGCCTTTTGGGATAGGTGATAATCAGACTCGACTCTAAGCACAGATGGTATTTAAACAAACCAAATCTGTGTGCCAACTCCTGTCACCCCTTCGCTCTTCGGAAGCTGAGCTCTCAACTAGTAGCTACATTAAAAATTTTCAACCCTTTCTTCCTGTCTGATCACCCTGTTTCTGAGGATACCCTCCTTCATGAAATGATGCTGTAGCATCCTTTGAAACAGAGTTTTACATTTTCAGTAGTAGGTGCAAGCCCTAAATTTCCTCCCTTTCAGGTTGCGGCTCTGGCAGGGCAGCAGCACTTGCTCCTAAGCCCTGCAGGCCTGACCCAGACACAGTACAGCAGAGGAGAGGAGGGCCAACACAAAACCAAAGAGACCGACCTGCCCTGTGCTATTCTTAACTAACTCTCCCTTTCAAACTGTCCATTATGCTTGTGCCTCACTGATCAGGCAGAATAGGGGCGAGCTGGCCACATGCCAAGGCCAAAGCAACTGCTGTGTTTTTGTGTTCAGGGCACTTAGCTGATCCTGTAGTTTGCTGAGTGTTTTCCCATCCCAGATCCTTCCCTCTGTGTGGCATATAGAAAAAAAAAAAAAAAAAGCCTCCAACACAAGAAAAGCAGGAACACGTGCAAGAAAAACGTGGCAATCTCTAATGATTTACCCTACCTGGATATTCCACTGAAGCCATTCAGTGGAGCCTGAGAAGAATTTATTTCTTGTTTCATTCAGTTGTTTAACTCCCTTCCCCTTGTGCTGGCAGCGGGAAATCTCTGACTTCCCACCACAGCATCTCAGCCCTTTCATCACACCCGAGGCCCTGGGCATGCTGCCTTCCCAGCCCTGACATTAACTCAGTACACACAGGTCTTCCTTTACACAGGTCAAAGACATCCTTTGCACAAGCTGGTTAGTGTCCTCCTTCTCAGAGCTGCTCTAACCAGAGCAGAGACTGGGATCTGATCTCAGACTGCTGCTGATAAAAAGCTGAGCACGCATCTATCCACTAGAAAAGCTGCATTAGGTCAAAACAAAGACCTATCTTCCCCCACATCTGTGTTCAATAGTGGCCAATACCCGATGCCCAGGAGGGAGTAAAAGTTGTCTGGTGGTATTTCACCACAATGCTTTCAGACCTTCTGGTAAATCACCTCCAGGATTACCTAATAGCTGGTGCCTATGCCTCAGCCAATGTGTTTTATACAAATCCTCTCCCCTCCCACTTCATGCCAACGTAAGCTTTTAGCCCCTGCAGCCTCTCACAGAAGAATGCCATGCTGCACGGGGCACAAAGTTATTCTGAACCTGGCATCAGTTGATTTAATTGGAATTCCTGGGTCCTGTATTGGAAGAGACAGGGAACAATCAATTCTCATTTACTTTCTCAAGGCCACTTAGGATTCTATAGATCGCCACTGAGTTCTCCCTTAATCACCTCTCTTGCAGGCTGAAGAAGGAGCTGAAGGGGCTGCCTGGGCAGCGGTTTGAGTCGGAAGAGAGGTGCCACCAGCCCAGGCTCTGCCTCAGCAGCTCTGCCACTGTGGTTTCCCTGCCACTAGTTGTGTTTACAGCATCCAGTTCATCCCTGCTTACTTCACAGACTCTGGCTCTCTTGAGTCTTTCTTTAGGTTAGCTAGACCTTAATGACAAGAGAAATCACTCCTGCAGATGTGGTCTTGCTTTCCCATGCACCCACTCACAATACGAATTTACACAGTTAAAGTCAAGATGAAAACAAATTGACACAGACAGATCATAAGGGCTGAGGGAGAAAAAGAAAAAGAAAAAGAATCTGATGTGTGAAAATATCCTAATGCAAGAATTAAGGTGTGTTTTTTTTTCTTCTTTCTTTCAGAAACTCAAAATAACAATTGTAAAAACTACAGGAGCTGGGCGATTTACTTGCACACCTGCTCCTGCTTTCTTAAAATGCCTGCCTGCATACTTATCCCAGGCACCCTGTACAGAAAGCTGCAATTAAAAAAGTGTTGGGGGGTCAGGAAAGGGAGGAGGTCTAAGCACTGCGTCTTAAAAAAGGCTTATTTGAGAAAAGATTCAGGTGGAATTTTCTTTTATCAAGACCCGTAAGCAAAGAATACACCTGCAGGGATCCTAACGCCACTTTACTTGGAGGAGATTCAAATTCTGTGCTGTGATTCTCTCCTTTGCAGCATCCTTTGAGATCTCAGAATAGAAGTGAAAAGACCTTTGAGAGGCATTCTCCTTCTCCCTTTCTGTATGCATCTGCTATTTTTTAGCACATAGAGACACGGGTTAAGAGTTGCCATCAAGCACAATTCAGAGATCTTGTTGGCTGACATCTGAAGAAAGCAGGCTATAGACCCGTGAGACCTGAGATACTAGCTCTTGCTGTAGTGGAGAAGAGCATCAGACCAAACAGTCCTCAACTCCACCTGCAAACAAAGCCCAGCCAGCAGCAGTCCTACATCCTGACAAAGGGATGGGATCTCTTTAGGACTGAAGGGCATTTTGATCAGCACACCTGAACTGGGCTGCTGACCCAGAACCATCTCAACCAGAAAAAAATCCTTTCTTGTTAGACCTAGGCTTTTCTGTGTGCTTAGGAGACAGGCAACTGCTGCACACCTCTCCAGACATGCCTTTGCTACCCGTGTAAAGCTCACGGTCATCTGCAGAGAGGAGAACCACATCTGGACAGAGTGTGCAGAGGGCAGCAGTCTTCCCCAAAGTTCCCCATATGACCACCTAGGTCCACAGTCTCTGTTTCTCAGCTAACAAATTTTGTCCCCAGGACCCAGACTCCCAAGGTACTGCCAAGAGAATCCCCATCACGGCAGAGCAGTTATGGCTGGGCCTCTATCACAGCAGCAAACACCTTCTTGGGTTTAAACCTCAAGAGTATTTGCCCTTGATAAATGCAGCATCTCAGCACAGTCCCACAGCTCAGACTGCAGCCCATGGGAGGTGTGAGCTGCTCATTCTGCCTTCTCCTCTCTCATATACAATGCTGCATTATAAGACCATGACGGGAAATCGGGATGGAAGAGAAGCAGAGGTGTCACTCCTCACTCAGGTGTGGCTGTGGGCACAGAGACCAGGGGTGGAAGCCATCCCCTGTCCTCTGCCCAGACCCATTCCACAACCCCATCACATACAGAGCAGGGCTATGACTCACCAGGGCATAAAGGAAACAAACTCATTGTCATTAAAAAGCTATTATCTTTAATGAAAGCTGGAGGAGGTTCAAAGTGGCCAAGACTCTTATTTAGAAAACAGAAAAGACAAATACTTTAATAAAAAGCTTTTAGTGGTTTTCTCTCTAGTTCTTCTGCTTCCCTGAAGAAAACAAGGAAACCAGCCAACTTTTCTGAATCCAGTACTTTCAGTTTGGATGGGCTTTCTTTTCCTAAGAGAAAGTGAAAGAACAACTTGAGAGTCTGAGCCATAAGAGACACCTTTGTGAACAAGGCAAACTATACTTCTAAGCAGAAGAAAAGCCCTAAACGGGTCTGCATTCAAGTCAAAGCTGGAATTTTTCCCTAGCCTGTGAATGCCCAGGGTGGACCTAACTCCACAAAGCATCACTGGGAATCTTTTAAATCCAAAATAATCCTATGATTCTACGGCAAGACATGCTCTCTAGAAGGAATGCAATGCCTAAAATCCCCCATCAGCTCCCTGAGCTACATGACCCCCTCCCACATTAAGTCGAAAGCAATGCTTGACTTCTCAGATTCCTCCCAAACTGGTTCCACTCTCCTGCTTTCACCAGTTGCTTCCACACACAGCCACCTCCTCCTTGAACCCCTGCACCTCTGCATCCTCCTCCGACACTGCTTCTCTGGCAGCCCCACCATGCTGGGAGATCCCTCCAGGCAGGAGCAGCCTTCCCCTCCTTCCCTGACTTGCACTATGGCTCAGTGGGCTACAGAAATAGCCCGTGGGATTTTGTTGCTGGTGTTTAAGGATGGAAGAGATCCCCAGGGACATGTTCCACACACCAGTCTTCTTCAGCACAGAGCATTTCATTCCTTTACTATGAGAAACCTCCAAGTACACAGGAGATACTAGAGCTCTGGAAATGAAGCAAGAAATACATGTAATACCCCAAGAACAGCTGTCCTTTTCAAACCCCAAGAGATCAGTCTTCCCAGTCAACACCAGATGACGCCATCTCATGCTAAGTTAACCACTTTAACTGATGTTCTCAATTTAAGGGCCTAGGATTGCAGGCCCCCATTCCTCCTTCCCTGCACACATAGTCGCCAAGTTGCAACTTGGCATAGGCCAGAACACAGGTCCCTTTGCTTTTCACAGGTGGCTGTCTGTTAGATTAAGACCAAAGAAAAGCTAACGTCTTCCTTTGCTGAAACTGATAAATATAAGACAAATATCAGTGCTTTTTTATGTGTGGTTTTATTTCAATGATTTTCTTAAGAGACGATAAAAAATGGATATGGGATTTACAGTGGTACCCTTCTGTATCTGA
The DNA here is from genome assembly GCF_964035555.1 of Netta rufina. NCBI lineage: Eukaryota > Metazoa > Chordata > Aves > Anseriformes > Anatidae > Netta > Netta rufina. The sequence goes on from NC_140140.1 coordinate 1,248,592, forward strand.
GGTTAAATGAATCCACCCACAGCTAAAAAAAAAAAAAAAAAAAAAAAAAAAAAAAAAAAAACCATTTAGTTATAACTGGAAATGTCAGGTCAGTTGAGCCGGCTTGTGAGGCAGCAAGTACAAAAGTACAAATGGGCCACGTACAAGTTGCAGGATCAGGCTCCAGTGTGCCATGACATTACCTGTCCCTTGGGAGCCTATATGATACAGGACCACTTAGGGATAGTCTACAGTACAGTTTCTTCAATGCAGTTGTCACACAGGCCCTGCATTTCACTCTTTTAAATCTCTCAAATCAAAAGCAAAGCAAACAGAAAGAAAACAAATCCTTAAGTGGTACAGATGCTGCTTAAATAGAACCTGGAGGTTTCTTTTATATTAAGAAGTGTACTTAAAAAGTGTATTTGAAATATTACACTGCACACAGACATAGCTGTTCCAATTAACCAGGCTCTGTAATGAGGTGTAAAAGCTACAGAAGACAGCAAATATACTTAACTACCACTAGTCCTGTTTTTAAGTTGCCATTTGATTGCACATCCAGAAAAACCTTGGTTTTAAATAAATCTCTCCAGTAAGCAGCAGATATGTTAGTGTTTGACTGAGATAAGTGAAGTTTCAAAGACAAATGGTCTCATATCTAAGTAAGGTTCAGAAATTTAAAATGCCCATTTCAAACGTGGGTTGAGCATTGCCAACATTAGCCAAGCTTTTAGCTGACATTTTTGACTACCTTAACAAAAATAAATAAATAAAACGATTTCTGATTATATCATCAGGATTAAACTTATCTGAACACACTCTGGATCTCTGCAGTCCAGGTGCTGCCCATGTCACAGTCACACTGCCTTTTTTTTATACATCATGCTGTCAGGAAGCCAAAGAGGTCAGAGAACAGGACCCAGCTTAATCTCTGCCATGCAGAGTTCCTGGAGGAGTCCACGGAGGGAAGAGTCCTGGTCTGATCCATGCCTGCTTGCCTGCCAAAGATAATCTGAGTGCCTCTCATGCATGTGGTGAGTCAGACACATCTGGTGCAATCTGCCTACCAAGTGGAAATTACTGCTTCAATGTTATAAACAAAGCCTGATCGTGCTGGCTCCTGTTGACCAACCGGGCCTCATTCATGCTGGCAGTTCCTTGTCTTCACTGCATCTTTTTTCACTTGACCAAACATTTGTAGAACAAGACCTAGAACAGACAAGTCCACATTTCTAGACTCGTCATTGGCCTTGGAGCCATACTGCCTCTTGGAATGTATCCATTTCCCCTTGTTTGAAAAACAAACAAAAACCACAGCAAGTTGGCCCTTGTAAATTAATAAAGTTACAGCTAATCTACAAAGCAGCAGATACTCATTTGCAGTAAGGTGTCACTTAGGTGATGAAACCAGCGCCTTATCTTCAAGAAATATATTTCCACAGGAGGTTCTCTGCACAAATTGTCTCTGCAGATGATAGCTAAACATTTCACAGAACATCATGAAGCCAGAAAGACGTATGTGAATTAGAGCTAAAAACCAAAGCACTGACCCAAACTCACAGAAGTCTCTCACCAGCATTTCTGAGTGCAACGGTGAAAGATCATACAGTACTACCTGTATTAAAATAAACAAACCCTCTAATACTAACTCATCTATTTAATAGTTTTATTCAATTAATACAATTTACACAGTCATTTTTATTTTCTAAGATGCGAGCAGAAACTATCATGGGCATAGGAAGGCACTGATCAGGCAAGTCTACACTTTCCTCAGGCAAAATCAAGTCCCCAAGGCATAAGGCTTTCTGCACTTTGTAATTTAGTAAATAGAAAGTGAAAGAGCTTTTGTGTTGTTTAACCTGGAACAGGGAGCACTGTGCCTTATTTTCCTCTCACGTTTTTTTTTTTTTTTTTTTTTTTTAATTTCACACTATTTCAGCTATACCCAGATTTGAATTCTAGAATTCTGTGAGGAACTCAAGAAGTTCCTCAAAGAACATGCTTCTTTTCAATGCCCAGGCTCCTCCTCTGATCCCTTAAAAACAATGCCATAAATTACCGCATGAAGTAAAATCCTTAATCATTAAAGTAATGACATTTTTAAAAGGACTTTTAAATAATACTCCTAATGAGTCAGAAAATGGCATTATAAATCCAAATTACCTTTACTCCTGGTAAAAGGAAACCAAAGATGAAGAAACCCTGCAAGATTCTCCTAACACTTCTATTGCTACAGTTCTCCCCACAGAGCTAACCCCACCATCTCTCAGGGACCCTATATAGGTTTATGGCTTAGGTAAACCTACAGCAAACCACAGCTCACTGACAAGCCTGTCGCCCACAGCTGAAGGCTGTGATGCATTCATGAAGGCCTGAGAGCTCCTGTCTTCTCTTAGCCTCAGAGACCTCCCATACAGCTTTACATCTCCCAACTCCCGAGCAAGAGTAGAGGGAACAACGCTGTCATGGACAGAGAGATTCCATCAGGCAGTGGGAATATCTGACAACAGCTATCGGTGAGCTTTCCTCTTCAGTGTGAGGGAAAATCGTTCACCTCTTTCCTGGATAGGTGCCTCTGTCAGATTCCCCTGTCAGAATTCAGACAGGCAGGAGGCAGCTCTTGGGAAACTGCAACTTTTTTATGTTTGTTTGTTTGTTTGCTTTTTTGCTTGCTTGTTTTCTGGTTGTTTTTTGTTTGTTTGTTTGTTTTTTGTTTTTTTTTTGAAAGGGGCACTGGAGGGCAGCAGGGAGAACCTATTGATGTGACTTCCAGCAACAGAGCGAGAGGCACCCACTTAAAAGGCAATGGCAGCATCACATGCCTCAGGCAAGAGGCTCTGACATCCTTTGTGCCCATCACGTCCAGTTCATGTAGCACAGTGAACCCTGCACCCAGCATTTGTTGTGCAGGCGTGGCAGTCACAGCCCTGATTCTGCCTGCTTTCCTTCACTGAGGAAATCCACCTGTGCTTCCCCTCTGCTCTGCTTTATTCTTGCAAGTACTTTTCGTCAGAGGAATAAAAAAAAAAAACAGACAGGAAAAGAACAGTAAGGGGCAGGTTTCTATCTATTTAAACTAACATGATGACTCAGAAGCTGACCCTCCTCACCAAGCCTTCTACTTGCCAAAAGGCTACATAACAGGAGATCTACCTGGTCAGCTGTGCCAGAGGAAAAATCAAACAGGTGTGTGCGCACAGAGACATTCACCAGGTCACTGTAACTTAGTCTGAGACATGAGACCGCATCGGCCTCTCTCTCATCCCCACTGGTGCTGCTACTTGCCTTTACAGTTGGCAATCTGACATTCGAGGACTCAGACACTGCTTTGGTCCCCAGCGTACCATCCCCGATCAGAGGACAGCCTGGCAGGGAGAATGTCAGAGTTCAGAGGAGTGACAGAGAGGGTTTGCAGCAGGAAATCATGACCAGCAGCACAAAACGTGGGTCACCCTCATGATACAACAGCAGCCATGGAGAGGCATGAGCCCACTGTCCAGGTAGGTAAGCTAGGAACCAGCCAGAGATGCAAACTGCTGTTAGCACCTTTGGCAGCCACCATTTTCTCCAGGCAGTTTTCCCAAGCTCTAAGGCGTTTCCACAGCAACATAAATTGCTGACTAACAAAACTTCTCAGGCACTTCCAGTCCTCCTCTGCAGATTTCCAAGAAAATTGCACCTACAGATATCCTGCTGTAAAACACTGACAGTGAATACTCAAAGGAAAAGAGTGCTCTGAACTGCTGGTGTCAAGGGCCTGATCCACAACTGTTAGAAAATAGACTTCCTCAAGACAGATCTTCCCTCATGAATACTTTATCTCAGGAGAATAAAATATTTTCTCTCTTGGTAGGCAAAATTCTTGCAAACATGAATGGAGACTAAGCCTGGGTAACAATTACAGCAACACTTCTTTCTTTATCTGGGGGCCATTAAATTCCCCAGCTAGGTTTGGGAAAATTGCTGGGGCTAATGTAATATCTACAATTGCAGCAGTAGCACAGCACAGAGTGCACATCCTCACAGCCACTAAACAAGGGCAGAGGTGTATATATATTTCTTCCAAGAAATGGTATCCAGAAGTCAGCTGCTGCCTAAGGGCCTGGCTCTATCCTGGACCGATGCGCAAGCATTCCAGTATCTGTGGGAGGATCAAAAAACCTCACCCTTTCAATTAAAGAGCAGTTCTGAACCAAAAGCAGAAGGCTCTTGAAGACATTGCCACCCACAGCAGGACATGTGAGCATGTGTGGAGAGGAAAGTGCGTGTCCTACCTCAGGCCAGCCCCTGGGTGCTGACATACTGCCTCACCTTCAGAGAGCAGCCTTCAGGAACAGGCTCCAGGGAATCCATCTGGGCAGGCAGCACCATGTGGAGCTGCATCTGCTTTCCTACCCCCCCCGCTGGAAGGATACCTTCCACCTGATGAACAACATGCCTTGCTTCTTTGTGCAGTCATACTGACATCACATCTGCCAAAGTCTCTCTGGCTCTGGACATCCTTGCTGGGGAAGCTTACAAGAACCCAGGGGAGTCTCCGTGAAGCAGAGAAATGAAGACAACCCCTAGCTTTTATATCTGGCTTGGGAAAAGGTTACAGAAGCCAAACACATTCTCAGCAATAGATGGAAGACTTCAAGGTGACCCAGCCGGAGCATTCAAAACCAAACAGAGCAAGTGACACCAGTGAACTGAACTCTCCAGTGGATGGATGCTTTCTAAAAGCAACAGGCAAAAAGGGTAGAAGGACAGGAAGGTCTGTAGCTGCAGAACATTTAAAAAAATGCTCTAAAAGAAACACTTTGCTTAAAAAATAATAAAAATCTTCCCCTTACTGCCTGTGGGACACTTCGAATGTCCTGAAAACTGGATCTTCCCACAGCAACCACAAAACCAGGTTGTGCTTCATTGCTCTCCATGATAGTGTCTAGCCTGTCAACATAGATTTAATAATTTTAGATTTAATAATTTTATCTATCACTGAGCAGAGGTGCAGACAGAGGCAACAATACAAACAGCAAATAGTACAAGCAGCAATGAGGAAATGGTCTGTGCTATCCCATAAGCCACTTAACAGATGGGTCTAAAAAGAGTATAATAATCAACAAGCAGTCAAGTTCACAAAGATGCCTGGGTCTTAGGGAGTATAAATGTTAAACCTCTCACTGTGTATGAAAACACATCTATTAAAAGCAGCAGCCAGAGAAATAATCTGTGCTATTTTCCTCTCAAATGCTCATGGCACCAAGAAACAGAGCTGTTGGAGAAAAGTAAACATTTGCTTAAACATACCAGCCTAGTGAGTGACTCCAGATTTCAGTTTTAGAAAGTTACCCAAGTACATACAACATTGCCTGTTTCTGCTGTAATTGATGAAGCTGACAGATCTGTCTTTGTCCTTACTGCCCCGTTCAACCACTTCACAGCAGCAGAGTAAGAGCTCTGGACATGCTGTGATTTTCCTTTGCCCATCTGAGAGCTAGTCAGGAGCACTGTGCAGAGAGACAATCGGAACAAGCTGTAAGTCTGCCTTGGTTCAGAACATGCCTCTTTGCCTTCATCACTTCATTCAAAAAACCCGGCAGCCACAGTCAGGGTCTGACCAGTGCCTACTGAAGTCAGACAACAAACACTAGGTGCAAACTGCTTTAAATCCTGTGGTAACACCCCCCCATCTTTTATCAAAGGCCTATATTAAGTGATTTTCAAACAGGGTGATCTTACCTGCATTGCTACAGCCAATAAAGTCCATTTGATGGTTTCTCTGTTATCTGGGAAACCTGCTGCACTACACATTGAAGTACTGCAAAGTCCACTGCAGCTCGAATTTATTAATAGCTTATGGTTACACATAGTACAATTACCTGAGCTCTGAGCATACAAAGCTGCTGAGAGCCCATAGCAGGCCACAATCAAGCTCAGCCAGTTCTCCACTACCAGAGTACCAGAGGGGTTGAGAACACCTACAGGAGAAGGTAGGGTATGAAGTGTAACAGGAAAAAGATGTTACTGTACTAAAAAATATGTAAAAAAATGTACTAAAAGATGTTCCTGTACTGAATGTGACCCCTGTACTGTATTTACCAGCTAGGCGTTCCACATATTCTCATTTTCCTGAAGCCATGTCCAGGCAGACTTTTGGTAAAGGCAGTCATGCTCCCATTTTCAAGCAGCCTTGGGTAGGTTTAAATTAGAATAGTTCAGTTGGAAGGGTCCTACAAATATTATTGATCGCAACTGCCTTACCACCTAAGAGCCATCTAAAAGTTAGAACATATTATTAAGGACATTATCCAAATGTCTCCTGAACACTTACAGGCATAGGGCACCAACTGCTTCTAGGAAGCCTGTTCCAGTGTCTGACCACCCTCATAGCAAAGAAATTCTTCCCGACATCCAGTCCAAGCCTCCACTAGCACAGCTTTGTGCCATCGCCTCGCATTTTATCGTCAATTATCGGAGGGCACAGACCAGCACCTCCCTCTCTGCTTCCCCTCCTCAGGAAGCTGTTGAGCTCACCTCTTAGGCTTCCTTTCTCCAGCACAGACAACCCAAGTGCCCCCAAGCTCTCCTCACAGGTGCATGGGAATTTGGAGCACAGGTCTGGAAGGAGCATGAGGGGAGGCCCTCTAGTTCCAGATGTATCATGGCAGATGTAAAATGAAGGCATTCCTAAGGCACGCTCCTGTTTATAGGCATATCAGAAACCCCAGAAGAAAGCTTTGAAACAAAAGCCTGTCAGAGCGCAGATCTCTATTACCTCTGCTCCTCTAAACAGAACCTGTGACAAGTTCAGATTTACTCACACCTTACTTTCAAGATTTCTCCCCGCTGTCATTCTTTGTGTTTTTACAGAAGAATCTCAAATACTGGCCCCACTGTTATTACAGCAGTGACAAGCTGCTGTAATAACTGCTACAGTGACAAAGGGAAAGCATCCTGACTACATGTATAAACACACACAAATGGACAGTTGATGTAGAAAACCCATCTGGCTCTTAGCTAAGCTTTGAGAAATGCATGCACACAGCACCCTCTACAGCTGCCAGTCAGAGACCTCCAGGCTCAGCTCAAGTGCACACATTCAGCTCCTCCATCTCACTTTCCTGCATCCACAGTGCTCCAGTCATTTATAGCACATCAATTATCTTCAGACAGTTTTGTCATCCACCCCATACATATGAACAGCAGCACCAGTGCTTGAATCCTGACCTGGTCTCCTGGTGAGAGATAAAACTTGTAAAAAAAGAAAAAAAAAGTGTAATTCAGGTACGTATGTCCTCACAGCTCCCACTGGACAACCAGCAATCTCTCCTCCCTAATCTAAAGTATGCTTGCTGTCAGATATGCTCATTAGATTATTCAAGTAATTATATGAGCAGTTCTAATCCCTCATCAATATGTTGTTTCGAGAGATTATGCTGCTTACAGTAATTGAGAAAAATCTCTGCCCAGTTTAATGGAAGAGTGATTTATATGCTGATTAATAGCTAATTTTCAATCATTGAAGCTTCCTATTGAACATACATGCCAAAGCCCACTTATCTCAGGTACTGAGTCCCCTCCCATAACCACTAAAACTTATTTATGGTTTTTGGCAGCAGAAATGCCCTCCAGAAATCATAGGTGCTGTAAATAACTACCAAGCCATTACAGTACCAATTAAGCTGTTTCTAACAGGTAGTAAAAAAACACGCTGCAATACTTTAAATGCTGCAGGAAATCTTTCCTTAAAGCCTTCCTTAGCCTGTTATCCACTCCTTACTTCTGCCCTTCATCTACTTCAAGCAGAATTGTGGCCGCTAGCTCACTGCAGCCCTGCATATAAGTACCCAGCTGCTTTTCTCACTTGTCATTTAGCATATGTGACCCATCAAGATCAGGCCAGGACTAGCAACACATGCTGCCAGGTGGCCCTGCTCCTCAGGAATCTAATGAGGCAGTAGGATTGGTTTTAAACCCCACTCCTAATGCACATACTGGCTGTGCTCATGGGGAACAGCTACTTCCACCATGAGACGTGAGGTCTGAATCTGAACCTGCTGTTTGAGATGCTGCAAGGTAATATAGATCCCAGGTCTTCATGTCAGCTTGAACTGAAGAGACCATTTACCTCATTTGCATTGCCAGCGGGGTGTACAAATGCTACCAGACCAGGACCTGCATGAGACATCTGCCAAAGCCTGTTTGAATGTGCACCATGCAGATACCACTTGATTGCCAGGCTAATAAGCACAACAGATGGAGAATGCCTTCTCCTTCCATTCAGAAGACTCACCAGTAATTCAACCCCTCTATGAGAGCACACTGCACAGTACAGGTGCATTTATACTACACAAGTTTTAGCTCCTGCTGAGCCCAATGGTATATATTCTGCAAAGCTGTAACATGGAATTCTGGAGGTGCAGGAAGCAGTACATCCTAGCACTCCTCAACTACTTTTCTCTGGTATTGGGGAAGCCTTTAGCTTCAACTTGTGTAGTGTCTCCCTACTTCAGCACATATGTAGATGCAGATTTCATATTTAATTCTCTTGCTCTACAGACTGGGAAGATTGCCAAACAGCTTCCAGGGGAAGGCTACAGGATCTGAACCAACATCTGCCACTAGTATCTCTATCCAGAAGCAGTCCATTCCTGCTAGCTGAACACATTGCATGAGGGAAACATCCAAATCCTTCCAGAAGCTGACATCAGCTATCTTCCATCCTGGACTGCTGTCACTTCTCTAAAGGACTCATGTAGGAAAGAATTTGCAAAGCCACTGCAACTTACCTGGAACATGATTGCCTGCATCTTTCACCAGGCCAGCTAAACCCCCCAGTGTCCTTCTGTTGTTTCTGGGGAATATCAGTAGGTACAAGTCCCAGCTAAACACCTTTTGCTTGAGGATATGTGAAGAGTAGCTAGACTGCCATGAGATTGAGACCCTTTCTCCTCACTTGAAGCAGCAGGCAGCTCCACACAGTGACCACACAGAAGCACTGTTGCAATCCAGCTCCAAACCCAACAATTAGGAGATCCAGGAATTGGGTGTTAAAAGGTATGGAAGACAACTCACTCAGCTGAGTTCAGAGTACTCAGGTTTTATTAAAAATAGGCCCTAAAGAGTACAGAAAAAGGCCACACTGCAGCATCCAAATGTACCTTCCTTGCTTCACATGCAGATGATACTTTACTAAAGCTTTCAGAGTGACAGGGGAGAACCAAAACTTGAATCCCCTCTCCTTACACACAAGGCCATCATCCCATACATGAGAATAGCTCTTTAAGGCTTCTATACTTTGCACAATACTGACAAGGTAACATTAGTTGCCAGGTGAACACAGACAGCCCTCACAGACAAAAGCACCAAATTATGTTAAACATACAAGTTCCAGAATCCATTCCGATTAAATGTCTCATACAACGGAAAAAAACATAACACCCTCCATCTGTGAGTTGGCAAGACACCAATTTATCATTCTCTGCTAGCTCTGAGAAAAGACCAAAGAGCTGTTGCAGGATGATGTGGATGCTGTAGCTTGAACAAGGGATCACAGGCAGCAGCATGGAGAGTAACATCATTAGCAGAAGACAGCTTTCACCTAGAACACTGAAATCACAGCAGGTCCTGGGACAACTTCTGACAGATCTCAACCTGCCAAGAAAACACCCAACATTTTGTCAGTTGACTCTACATCAAGCAGCAAAAACACAGCTTTTAAATTCCAACCCCACCTCTGCCCCCCAAAAAGAAAATTAGACAAAGGCTATTCTGCGAGCAACCATAAGAACCCCTGCACTGTAAGACACTCCAAATAGAATGCACTTGTAGAACTGCATTTTGGGGGCTTTCAGACTTGTTCTTGAACAAAGTCTGGGGGAACTCACTGAGAAGAGGGTGCCAGAGTAACAGATTTGGTCAGCTCTACCAGCTTCACCACCTGACACAGGCCAATCATACTGCTGTTCAATTTGAGTGTGCCATGTAGAATGGTCACATCTGTGCTCTCCACAGACTACTGAGGAGACTTCAGCCTCATTAAAACTAAGAACAGCTGAACACCAAGTACCTAAAGAGCAAGACCAAGCTGTAACTGAATGAAGCCAGTAACAATAGCTGCTTATTCAATGAAGCAAGATTGTTAAGCACATTTTATAGAGCATTAGTGAAATCCTAACCAAATAGCCAAGTTTTCAGTAGACAGTTGATCCTTTGTAGAAAGTGAAGAAAAAATACCAAAAGGAATCCCCCTCCCCCAGCCACATTTGCTGAAAACTGACTTATCAAGACTTCCAAAGCATGGAGAACTTCTCATTGACAGAGAAAAATCTAGGAGAACAAAGATTCCCTGACTTTATATGAAGCACTTAATCACTGCTAAAGTAGGGCAAAACAACAACAACAAAAAAAAAAAACCTATGTTTATGTCATTTATGTTAAACTGAAACCTGCCAGAGATCTCAGCCATTTTTGTTACTGAAGATCTCAGAGGAAGAATTCTTTCACTTTTGATCTTCAAGTCTTTTATGCATGTCAGATAGTGTTACACAATCAGTGTTACTAAAGTATGTGCAGACAGCACCCTCCAGTGCTGCCTGTCCTAAAAGCATGCAGCATGCACAAGGATTCCCTGCCCACAGGGGTGCAAGGACAGGTAGCCTCAATACAGAGCCAGGTGACAAACTGAATTTCGTATCTGTGGCATCAGACAAACTGGCTAAAACAGAAGTTTGAATCAGCACTGCTGATCTGATGGGGAAAAAAGTTTGAAGTCATCATATACCACAGATTGAGAGAGAGATACTCTTCAGTTTATTATCAAGGCACTCCATTACATGCCCATAAAAAATGACAAGGCATATTACTCTCTGCAGGCAAGATGATAAAAGAAACAGTATTTTAACAGGTGTAATTCTCAGGTCAATAACTAAGAAGTGTTTTCTATTCTCCTGAGCAACTGTCTTTAAGAGATCACATCACCACAGCTTCTAGGCTGCTGCTGACTCACAGCTTGATGCTGCTCATTACCCTCACTTGCCACCTCAAACATGCTGTAAGAAGGCAAACATGAGGCAAAGGGCTCCTGCTACAACACTCAGATCTACGTATCAGTCCAAATTTCAGGGCAACAACTTACCATTCTCTTCTGCCAAAGGAAAAAGTAAACAGTGAAGCAAACCAGGCCAACTCGCCACACTGCTGGCTCCAGCTATCGCTTCAGCTCTGCAGCAGGCCCAGCAGCCCCCTGCTCTTGCACAGGCCTAGGAGTGAAACCAAAGGAGCAGTCAGCACCCAGCCCCACGAGGCCAGCACACACAACAAGCTCTGCCCTTGCTGGTGCATCAGACAAGGCCTGGCTAGAGCAGTGACAACTCAACACTGTCGCTCTGATGGGGAAAAAAGTTCAGTCATCACCGACACCAGCGAGTCCCTGGGGTGTGATACGGCCGCGCTCCCACCCCCCACCATGCACAGACATAAGGAATAGTAAGCTAACTGCAACGGAAGTGGCAAAGCCACGCACACACACAGCCTCCAATGAACACTTCATCAGTGACACAGTGCACAAAGGGCCTTGGTACAATGCTTCTGCAGGAGGAAACCCTCTGTGCTCTCAGCTCTGCAATGCCTAGGCTAACACTTGGATTATATGCAGCAGTCTCCAAAGACACAAACTTGCCAAAGCACTTCTGAAGCAGCTCCCTGGCAGGAAGGAGTATGTTTTTTTCTAAATTTAAATTAGTGATCAACAAGAAGGACTTAAAGACTCACCTGCTCAAGGTTCAGGCACTGTGAAGCAAACCAGGCAACTGCCCTCATCACACATCTGATCCACAGCTGGTTCCAGCCATCACTTCAGCTCTGCAGCAGGCCCAGCAGCCCCCTGCTATCACACAGGCCTAAGAGTGAAACCAAAGGAGCAGTCAGCACCCAGCCCCACGAGGCCAGCACACACAACAGCTCTGCCCTTGCTGGTGCATCAGACAAGGCCTGGCTAGAGCAGTGACAACTCAACACTGTCGCTCTGATGGGGAAAAAAGTTCAGTCATCACCGACACCAGCGAGTCCCTGCTCCCACCTCCCCACACAAATCTGTGGGAGAATTCATGCCAATCCTTCCCCACAAAGAACTACCTGGCTGGCCTGCTCAACAGGCACAGGTGCTAACACTGTGAGAGCCAAGAGGAAAACACAGATGAACGGGGTTTCTGCAGCACAGCAAGAGACTGCTAAATGCAGACTCAACAGAAAAGGGAGGCAGGGATAACAGCTCATAAGCTTTTTCAGGTCCAACCTTCATGGCCACACAAAGTTTCCTGCCTTCACACTGCAGAGACAGAAGATTGTGCATGCAGCACAAAGTGCTGTACAGTCGCCAACCCCAGGCAGAGGAACTAGCCCAGGCAGGACCACAGTGTGCCTCATCCTGTGACCACTGCTGCATACCTACCAGCAAGGGGCAGAGCAGAAGAGCAGCACCAGCCTGTTCCTCTCAGCAGGCAACATTTGCTACTAAGTCATACATAGTCCTATCATTTTCCACAAAGCTCATCTCCTTTCCCTGAAAGCACTAATATATCCATGAGCACACCAAACATTTGCAGAACATTTGAGTAATCCAGAAACTCCCTTTTATTTATATATATATATATATATACACACACACACACACACACATATACACACACTTTTTTTTTAATCCAGTAACAGATACAGTCAACTTAAGGACTTACCATTCACACCCATCAGGGGTTCAGGCACAGCAGAGCAAACCAGGCAACTTCCCTCAGTGTAAGGCTGATCCCAGCCACCTACCACCATCGCTTCAGCTCTGTGGCAGGCCCAGCAGCCCCCTGCCCTTGCACAGGCCTAGGAGTGAAACCAAAGGAGCAGTCAGCACCCAGCCCCACGAGGCCAGCACACACAACAGCTCTGCCCTTGCTGGTGCATCAGACAAGGCCTGGCTAGAGCAGTGACAACTCAACACTGTCGCTCTGATGGGGAAAAAAGTTCAGTCATCACCGACACCAGCGAGTCCCTGGGGTGTGATACGGCCGCGCTCCTGCCCCCCCACGTACAGACATAGGGAATAGTAAGCTAACTGCAGCAGAGGTGGCAAAGCCACACACATGCAGCAGCCCCCTGTGAATGGTCCAGCAATGATGCAGGTACAATGCTTCTGGAGGAGGAAACCCTCTGTGTGCTCAGCTGTGCAATGCCTACCTAATGATTAGATTATACATAGTGACATGGTGAAAACTCAATAACCAAAGTTATTAAGCAGGTATTCTTTATTACTGTGCAGAGCATGTGGGGGATCACTCTGCCTAACATACACACCAAGGGTTATAAGCAGTGTGTTTGTATTCATGGAATATATACATATTCACTTAATTTCTCTGAGTCTCTTGCACATTCATTAGGTTTCTAAAGAACCAGTAACATAGGTTCCTGCCCCTATTCACACGTGTACTAGGGTCCTTGGGTGGTCACCCAGAGTATGCTACTCTGGATGGCTTTTGATGAAGACCAGTAGTCTTCCTCACTGCTAAACTTCTGACCCTTCCTTTCTTTGGCAGACCTCAGCAGTCCAAGCCAGTTCTTGCTGGTTCTATCATCTACGTGCAGTCTTTTCATTCCTTATCTTTAGGATTGTCCTGTCCTTTTAGTGGATATACAACATACAGCTGTGTTAGCTAAAATTTGCAAAATAACATCCTTTATCTTGTTCTCTGTCTTACTCTCAGCTCTGCAAAGCCTAGGCTAACACTTAGATTATATGCAAAGTCTCTAAAGACACAAACTTGCCAAAGCACTTCTGAAGCTGCTCCTTGGCAGGAAGGAGTTTGGTTTTTCTAAATTTAAATTAGTGATCAACAAGAAGGACTTAAAGACTCTCACCTGCGCAAGGTTCAGGCACTGTGAAGGAAGCCAGGCAACTGCACTCAGTGTAAGGCTGATTCCAGCCAGCTCCATGCACTGCTCCAGCTCTGCAGCAGGCCCAACAGCCCCCTGCTATCACACAGGCCTAGGAGTGAAACCAGAGGAGCAGTCAGCACCCAGCCCCACGAGGCCAGCACACACAACAAGCTCTGCCCTTGCTGGTGCATCAGACAAGGCCTGGCTAGAGCAGTGACAACTCAACACTGTCGCTCTGATGGGGAAAAAAGTTCAGTCATCACCGACACCAGCGAGTCCCTGGGGTGTGACACGGCCGCGCTCCCACCTCCCCAGGGAGCTCCACGGGGACCAGAGGAGCCCAGGCCGGGACCCCCAGCACGGAGACGGGGACACCAGACGGGGAAGCGATCCGAGAGAAAACCCCTCAGGGACGGGGTCGGGAAGGGGCGTCCATGCCGCCACCTCAGCGGGGGGCAGCGAGGCGGCACGAGCAGGAGCCCGGCCGAGCAGGGGGCATACGGCTGAGCGAGAAATCCCCCCTCACCGCTCACCCCTCAGGATCCAAGAACCCACCTTACCTCAGCCACGCGGGAGCAAGAGGGCGCCCAGCCCCGCGCACTCGGCTTTATGGGGCCGCCGGGGCCCGCCCCGGGCCCGCCCGCACGGAGGCGGGAAGGCGGGAAGGGGGAGCAGCCGCCATGTCGGGAGGTGTTGCCCGCGCCTGTCGCTCTCCGGGCCGTGCCTCTGCTTCCACAAGTCGGCTCGGATTGGCCGTGGGTCCTGCTTGCGGCCTGGCGAGGCGCAGGGGAAGCGATCGCTTGTTCCCCGCTCCGGGGTGCTAAGAGGCCGAGGATGGAGGTGGCGTGAGGTGTGAAGGGGCCTGGCCGCCATTTCGCGCTGCAGCCAGCGCCGGGTGTGCAGTGACTTGCCCGTAGGTACGTGCAAGCGGAGAGGCAACATCAAACCTGCCGGCAAGTCTGAATTCGGAACAGGAGCTCCCAAACTGTATTGTACTTGTGTTAAATCCAAGTACTGTGCTTACAACACCTCAGGTCCCTTGACCGCTCTGCCAGGTTCCTGGTAGCAGTGGCACTGAGAGGACTTGTACCACAGCTTGGGGAATGCGTGGCGTAGCAGTTAGTTTGCCTTTAGGTGGCTGTAGATAGACAAGATAGTTTCCATTAAATATTTTGCTACTGAGTAATGTATTGAAAGGAGAGAAAAAAAAATAATAATAAAAAAAAAAGGATGTGTGTTGAATGAAAGCAGCCTGGCTTTGTAACCCAGGCACTGCTGTGTACATTGATCTTAAAGCTCTAACTTTACTTTGGTAATGAGCTGTGAATCCAGTTATCCATATCTAGTGGGTATGTGCCACATGGCATCCCTGCTTATACATTAAAGGTATTTTTTAGCAACCTACACTCTTGCAGAGTGTATGCATCTATTTGTGGTCAGAAGGTTCACCCAAGCAGTGTTTTGTCCCCCACCAATGGTCACTGTAGAGCAGGGGGTGCCACCAGGTCACTTCAAAATGTTCCACAGCCTCCACCCGCCTTACAGCACCTCCTCGGGAAGATGGGAATTTGTTGCTAAAATGAGAGCAACTAAGGAGAGGAGATTGAAATGAAGTCAAAAGTTTGAGGCAGAGGGGACAGGCAGGGGGAGGCATAAATCCATATGCTTCTTACATCTGCAGGGTAGTCTTTTGAGCTAAATATAAGAGCTGAACAATCAATTCTGCAATACTGAGCTCTTGGCAAGACTAGCTCTAAATCGTGTTCCGTGACTAATTTTTTTTTTCTGTTTGTAAAATACACATTGGTTACAACAAGATACCAGGCAGAGCTGTTCAGTCACATACTCTAAATTGTATTTAGTGTTAATCCTGTGTGACTTTTAATATCCTTGCTTAAGCAAACTGTTAATTTGATATCAAACTTCTGCTAACTGAAAAGGGATTCTGTGGCAAGGGAACCAGATCAAACTTACTGCATGATAAATATGTCTTCTGGGATCAGTGGAAGGGGTAGTTTAAGGATGGTGCTTGAAATGTGATGAAAACAATAAAAGATATGTAGTAAATTGGTCAGCTAATTTGCAAGCATGTCCAAAGCTCTGCAATTCTGCTTCAAAAAGCCATATGAGATACTTTAAACATTCTGAAACAAGTAAACCTGTATTGTTTTATTAATCTTGTCTAGTAGTATCTACAGGCATCCATACTGTGCATACATTTGTAGGTATTGTATAGCACATTTGGCATAACAATGTGTAATTCAGCTGCCACAAAAATGCTCTTTCCAAATGAAATGTGTTCATAGACAACTAATTGTAGAAAACAGCTTATCAAACAAGACTTGTGGAATAAATTTAAATCCCATTAATCCAAGTTCCAGAACACCAGGAAATGAAAAGACAATCATGGGATGGATATTTTAAGAAGATTACCAGGAAAACTAATCTTGTTACAGTATAGTGCAAGCCCACATCACATGTACGATTCAAAAGGAACTGTAAATGTGATTTGTGTTCACTAGCTTGGCAGGGAAGGAAAAATGGGAAGGTCTGGGCTGTTAAGCAGCTGAAATCAAGCTTAGTGTCAAATTTATTTGATGTCAGTTTTTTATTCCCTTTGGCAGAAAAATGTCAAAAAAACTCATTAGCTAGATGAATTCTTTAACTCAGGACTCTTTGTATCCAAGACTCATGAAAGTTCCTCAACTGGTGGCAAAAAAAAAAAAAAAAAGAAGTCATAATATAAATCACAATTCTCCTTGTGTTTTACCTGCACAGGAATCACTTCCATAGCCCACTGTTGGCCAGAGCAGCCAGCCTGTGGAAGCTTTGCTTCACAGACTTTGGCTAACGAGACGCATCTCCCAAAGGACAGCACACACTGCTCTCACGCAGGGTGCTTGCTCATTGCATCCAAAGGCAACAGTTGTGCCTCCGTAGTCTTGTGTCCTGTTTGCCTTTCAATTATTTCAGCGCCACCAGTAAGACTCATGCAGGAGCAATTGCATTGTCAAACCTTACTAGGAGTGGCCAAAACTAAAGTGATGGCTAAAAGGCAGCTAGTCACATGGTTTTTTTTTCCTTTTATTTATTTTTAAACAGCACTTGACTTCTGAAGAACGCTTTTATATCATATGGCAGCCTTCACAGGCATGTCTTTGACTTCTACACGGAAACACTGAGTAATGGCATGCACACAGTCATTGTTTTCTTTAGTGTCCAGAGGAGGGAAAACTTGATGAATAAAAAAATACTTCTGAATTGCTAAAAAAAACAAACTTTATTAAATTAATGGAATTATCTAAATATTTCATATGCCAATATCTGCTACATTGTTTTGTTCTGCTTTTTAAATCTGAACTGGATATGAAAAAAATACAAATTTTAATTGGGATGCAACCTCTGACTTCCCAACCTAATAACCTACACTAAAATGCTAGCACCAGATGCCTTTGATATTCACAAATTTTCTGATAAATTATGATTTTCCAGCATGAAATTTTGTGGTAGAAAAAAAAAAGAAAAACTGCATCAAGAATTTCATGAAAACTCCATTGGGTCAGCAACTTCCCTGTTCAGCACTATGAAAATCAAAATATAACAGTCAGCACACTGACAGGGTATTGAAAAAATCTGAGCATCTGCCAAATCATACACACTGGCCTTTTGGAAGTATGAAAAAATCCAAACACACAAAATTCATAGAATGTATAAAGGGTCAGTATGAAAGAAACCACCATAGTTTTGATTGTGGAGCCAGACAATTTCTAGCCTGTAGCTAAAACTAGAAATAAATGAAGACCATGAGTAGCCCAACTGAATTTCAGCAAGAGACCCAAAAACGAGACACACTGAAATTTGCCAGTTTAATAGAAATCTTTTGCACATAAATGAAGTTTATTTTTTTTTTTTTCTTCCTATAGATTGTCAACAGTTTCCTTCCCAAAATGATAGAAATGGATCACAACCCCATTGTGACTGTAGTAGGAACCTCAGACCTGTTTGTGGTAGCAGATTAAAAGGTCAGCAGCTATTGATCACCAGGGACACAAAACACTTACATGGAGAAATGCCAACCTTGATTTTCTGATGACCACAAATCTTCCCAAAGACGCTGTGGTATTTTAGGGTATAACTGTTACAGCAAGTCTTAGAGTAAGCCTGAGCACTCCGCCTTGCAAGACTGGGTTTAACGCTGATCTAATTCATTTATGATCTTTAAGGATGATCCTTATGGGTCCCTTCCAACTTGGGATATTCTATTATTTGTTCAGGTTCAGCCTTAAAATTGATCAAAACATTTTAATTTTTCCAAGCTCAGAGAAACCATTTAAAGAGTGGAAACAGTAAATGCCTGTTAGATGAGCAGCTGCCTTGTTAACAGCTTTGCACTGAGGACACAGCAATTTCTAATGATACTAGTCATATTTTTGGCTAAAGGAATAATTTTTTGAGAAAAATGTAGCTTTGATGGCTCTTTTATTATTAGCAAATGAATTTTACATAGGCATTGATGAAAGAGACTGCTCTGTCAAAGATATGGAGCAAAAAAAAACAAAAAAACCAGGAAATTATGGAGCAATATGGTGTTAACTTGAAAGTGACTTTAGAGAAGAGTGTGAACACTTTCATCTTGCAAAAATTGAACTGAGTGTTGCTGGTCCGTTTACATGGGACAGGTTTTTCAACTGCAATGTTGAAAGAGTGTACAAGAACACATTACAAGACTATTCAACTTACACAGTACAAGAGAAAGCACAACACAGTTATTGCTAATAATGCTTAGAAGAGGCAATTATTTAAATGTATTTAGCCTTTGTGAATTTGTAGTAGCACATTTTCAAATTTTTATCCACTTTCATAATTAAAATAACTTTGTGACTTAACATTTTAATACATAAGCTCTTCAGTATCTACTTAGCTTTAAAAGGACTAGACAAACATTTTATGCAAACACAGCGTGTAGGACTGTTTCACTGAATCCCCCTTACCAAAAACTACTGATTTATTTATTTATTTTTGCAATGATACCTTTGTTTCCCAATTGTTTTTTCTTGGCAAGAGCTAAATAGTCTTCTCTCCATTAAAACCAAGCTGCTGTGTGAAAGCAACAATGAGCGCTAATTAGCAGTATATCCTTACTGTGATGTACTTTGTTGCAATTTTAAGTACAGCAACTTGGGAAATTGCACCCATGATAAAATATGGAGTAGGAGCTGGTGTCTGTTGTGATGCCCAGTCATACCCAAATGGCTTTTGCATTTGGACTTGGACATGAAAAATACCAGAGGTTTTGTCCCTTTAACATGTGGCTAAGATTGCCTCTTTAAGGAGCATTTGATCTGCCTTCTCTTAAAAAAAATAAAAGAGAAGGAGGGGAAAAAAGGCATTTAAACATTGAAACGTATTTTCTGGTTAGAAATAGTGAAGAATGAAAGAATGGTAGCTTAGAATGGTACTACTGAAAGCATACTATGTCGAGGATATTTTTTGGTGTCGTTAACATTGGATATTCAAAAATTTAAACACCTTACAGCAGGTTGCTAAAACATTGAAATTCAAAATGGGAGAAGGAATACAGTTTAAAAACACTATTTTTTTCATTTCTAGTTGAATACAATTTATTACATTAGAATACTGCTAGTGGTACACAAAATCATTTGTCTGAGAATAAAATAAACTCTTGGATAAGTATTCACCATCTGTATGATTTTATTCAGTTCTAATCCAGAGATTAAATTAATATCCTAGAGATTTTAATTTGCTTTAACAACTTAATTTTCCCCAGCCTCCTTCCATGGGATGTTCAGGTTCTTGCTCAGAAGTTCCTGGGTATTAAAAAAGTATATGAATCCGATCAGCAGATAAAGGGTAGCAATACAGCATGTCACAACCACAAAGATGAAGTTGAGTATTTCCAGATTGGTAACTACCTCTGGAGCAGTATTTCTTCATCTGAACTTAAACAGAGGAATCATCTATATAAAACTACTTAAATATAGAAGCCCTTAAGGAAGCTATTACATTGATTTACGCTTGTTCTGTTGGTTTCTATCTGCAGACAAACCAAACAATTATGTGGTCACTTCACAAAACAAGAAGATTATGTGAAGTGATACATACGCATCGTATCCCTTTCCTGCAGTTAGGCACTTCTGGAACCTCGACCATTTGTCTTTATACATTGAATCAGAATAAAAATCCTATTTTAAACTTTGGCCAGTAAGTTAAAACACTATTTTGATTTGATCCTCAGGTAAGAGAATAATTGCAGTAGATTTCTACATACGGCTACATTTAACCCTGATGTATGTTACTAAAATTAATGTTCTCAATTCTCCAGCCAAACAGCTACCTTGCTAACTGCAGATTCCCCAGCTGAGTCAGACAGGATTTATCTCAAGGAAATACCAGCTGTCTAATCAAAAAAAAAAAAAAGTCTATTTGACACAAGGTGAGCCAGTATAAGAGCTTCAGCAACAGCATTGTCATTACAGTTAGAACTGACTGCAAAACAAAATTCCATTTTAAATGCAATTCAAGGTATGGGAATGTATTTTAGTATCATGGAACAAACATGTATCACAGTGAATCTGGGCTGCTGCTCATTCTGTAGGCACATTTTAGGTATCCTACAGGTCAGCATTCCCAAAAATAAATTTTGCACAGATACTTCTTTTCTTTAAGATCCATCGTTCTTAGTTTCAGGATGGAGATCATGAAAAATCATGTTTCTTCCATTGGGAAGTCAGGATTTCCTACTAACAAATATTTTGCTTAAAATATTCCCTGACCAATTTTTATTATTCACCTTTAAGTGTTGCAGTTTTTCATCTCAAGCATAACAAACTGACCCATTCAAGAAAGCACATAAAAGTCCAAAATCCTTGAATAAACATGGACTACCCAACTACCCTTCTTATACATCATCTTTAGCGTGCAACCTGTTACTTAAAATAGAAAACTTATGCAGCAGTTGTTAAGCTTGATAACACAGCACTGGAAAAGGTTTCATTTGTTAAAGTTTTATATGCAGCACATCTACAAAGCCACTTCTTGGGATCTTATACACGGCATTGAAATGGGACATTTGACTGCATCCTTTCAAAAAAAATTGTGGCATGGTATCGCTCTTTTGACAAGAGCCATTAATAAGTGCAGCTGTATGTATACTAGTAATAATAAGAAAAGGCTTTAAGAAAAGCAATGCAAAAGCTGCTAGAATTTAGACATTAGAATTTAGACACAAAGGCTTAAGGCTTTAAAATTGTAGAAAGCAGTAATGAATGCTTTCCTTCCTATACCAGAGAATACCAGAGAATAAGAACCTAATGACCAGAGTCCATCAAAGTGAGGGAGTACACGCAGATAGGACATTTTCTTTGGTGAAGGAAAATATACTGCCTACACTCTCTTTGCTGATTTTATTTACAAGCTGAACTACTGGAAATTTAACAAAAATATTTCCAGGATCTGTTTTCCAGAGTTCTGAGCTGCTACTTTGGAGCTTGGTATGCTCTGCATGTTTTTGAAGTAGGATGGATAGGCATTAAAAAAGGTCCAAATGAACTAGACTGAAATGGACTGAAATTCAGTGGCTTATTCTGCCACGTGACCTCTCCTATCATCCAGTAGTCTCTCTCCTCAGGAATCACCCTCAATTATAGAAGTTACTGGAAACCCCTCAGAATTAAACCTCCTTCCTCTGCACTTGGAGACAGTGGCTTAGGGGCAGCTCTCTATTTGCAAAACGCTGGCCATATGATTTAAGAGGCTGAAATGACATGGTAAATTCTGAGAAGAAACAAGGTCACTATCTCAATAATTAGCAAAACAGTTACAAGTCTGATGTATCCTACTAACTACTTGGTCATCCTTATTCCCATTTAAACGTAATTTTAAAGGGATGTTCTCTGTAGCTGAACTGGAACAGTATTATGAGTGCAAAATTTCACAACTCATTAAATATACAGTAGATTCTGGAACACTCAGATTAGTAGTGTCATGTTGCCAAATGTTTTCAGAGAAACATAGGGGGAAATGCATTCATTTACTAAAGTTTGTGGCAACTTAAGCAGAATCAAATAAGGTAACAGGAAGTACACTGAAGGGACCAAGGGAAAACAACCCTAACCAATGAAAATCTGATTACAAAGTCATTTTAGAATAAACCTTATATTTTTTGTTTTTATAATGGGATCATTTCTGAACAGTAAGACTGCAAGCGTGTACATAGAAGCCAAGCTAATGTACACATTCAGAAGCTCCAGCAAATTCTGTTGCAGTCAAAAGGTTTCTTAAAGATCCCAAACTGAAAGTAAAAAGTTCAAAGAAATAATCTAAAAAGGTGAGGTGTCTTGCAGACAGCACTTTGCTAGTACTCAGAAATGTAATCTTTATACCAGTACTAGCCTGCTAGATTACTGCAGTCAGGGTTTTTCACATTTGCCTCAGAATAATTGCAGTATAATACATTATACTTCACATTATACTCCTTTGTGGAACACTCTAGTATCAGTTGAACTAAAGCATAATACAAAACCTTTGGGTGATTACATATAGTATGTAATCATTCTTCCTAGTCTTTGCTGCACAAAGCACAGAGGAGCCAATAGAAACAAAACAAAACTAAACAATAATAAAAATGATTGTAGTGCTCTAGAGAAAACACACTTATCTAGAACTCACTTTGGGTTACCTAGAATCCACAGAGACCTGAAGTCTTCCATCATGTGGCTCTTATTTCAAGGTCTTTGACAAAAGAACCTTCTCTTACATAGCACCTCGAAGATGAAGAATGCATTTAAGAGCATAGAAACAGAAGCATCTATTGCAAAGTACCTTAATGTTCACATGAAACATAGCATTATCAGCAAATTAATGCTGCAAAAAAGCTAGAAGTTCCATTCAAAGAGAAAACTCTAAGTTGCAGCAGCTAAACATAGGCAGACCGTTTACACTACTACCAATGTGATAGCTGTTTTCCAATGTTAATTGGTAAGTAGTTTCTAAGTTGTAAGAATTTGCAATACAAAGCCTCAGCCTAGCAAGTTTGTTTTAATTTTTAAATGTACAGCATTTTAGTTCTACAAATGTAAAAAAAAAAAAAAACAAACAAACACAACTTTACAATGTTTTTTGCACTTAAAATGAGCAAACCCAACTTGATTCAATAAAATTTGGTATGCAGTTAGTGTGGCCCAATTGCTTTCGATAATGCAAATAAAATGGCCAAGACATTTAGCTTTAAGACATAGCATGTGCAGTAACAGCTTTTTATGACAAGAGTTACTACACGCACTGCAAATAAGTGTTTAGGAAGTGTTGCTACAGATTACCAGTTAAGTACACACTGAATGTAGTTCACATCCAAATGACACACTGCCATGGGTCAGTCTACGGTGCCAGTTTTTGTTGCTAGAAGGAAAGTTTTGTTTCACTTTTAAAGTACTACCTCCCAAAAATTACTAGGTGCAAGGCAAGGTTATGACTCAAGTTACAAGCAAACAAGGAAACTTAAAAGTAGAGACTTAAACTTTGAAATCATTCCAACCTGTTGTGCCAGGTTTCTTTTCATGATCATAACATTAGTTTAAGCTCCCATTAATACAGCTGCACTAACACACTGTGGCACAAATAACAAAATGTACCCACGTTACTTTTGAATTTCCTTGACCTTGCCAATTTTTCACATTCTCCACATTACTAAATAGTAATTATTTATATGTAGTTGATAACCATTGTACAGTTACTCCATAGCTTTACAATACCGCCCGTACTATATCACAAGCATTACAAATCCTATAAAAAAGCAGCCCCTGTAGTGGCATACAAGAATAAATTAACCAAAAAATTTAGTATTACCATTTATTGGTGACAAACACTACGTTTTACTTACATTCCATGGGGAGAAAAAATTCCAGCGTAAACAATGAACTGAAGCAGTACTTAACTTGCAAGGCTATCGTGCTTTACCTGGACCATATGCAAAAACTTTATTGCGCACAGTTCAGTGCGCAATAACACAACATCAAAAGCAACACAGTTTATATATAAACATAGGTAATTTTTTTCAGCCCTACATGGAGATGTAATTAAACAGTATAAAGCACTCAAGGAAAATCAATCTGCGGTTTTATATGCACTACATTGAGATCATATCCTGTAATGTAGTGAGCTGTGTGCCATCTATACACATAATCTTTAAAACATAGATCAGAGATCATTTAAAGTCATGTTGCATTCAAGTTCCCATACCCCCACTCAAGAAAACTAGAAATTAACCAAAAATGATCAAAGTTTAAAATTCCTAAAGTGTTTTAATTCACTCAACCGTTGGATAATTAAGCTAGGTTTGCGAAAACATTGGACTTTTAAAAAATGGTGGGCACACAATTTGTTTCCAGTGAAACTTGCTATTTCAAGAAAAACAAAATAACCACATACATGGATATGATCTTCCCAAGTTAGTTCACAGATAACATGTCAGTCTCAGAAGACAAAGTTTCTAAACTGTGCTATTGTTCTAGATACAATTAAGAAACTTTTAAATGAAAAATTTATAGTGTCATTTCAATCAAAACAACATAATGAAACTAAAAATTTATCACTGTTTGAAGAAAAAGCAACGGTTATGATTTAGACACTACAGTAGGTTGTAAAGACTGTAGCACTCTAAAACAGTTAGGTTACATTAATAGGAAGCATTTGATTTTCTCTGGTGCTTTCAGGTTTGGGTCCAGTCAAAAGCCTTTTTAGGCAGTGCTGTCCAGTGTTTGTCCCAAAGTGTTTGAGTTAGCCGGTTTGAGAAGAGGGTCACTTTCCATTTCTTGTTTCACACATCTACAAATGAGGAAACACCTGTTACATGTGGGATAAAACACCACTTCCACAAACAAGACACTTCTAAAATCTATTGCAAAGGATTTGCTGTTCAGATGTCAGTCTGCTTACATGTAACTGACCTCTATTTTTAATCAGTTAGCACTTTGCTAATCCCACCATTTTGGTTATCTAAATGACGGAACAATTTATTTATTTTTCTAGTCAAAAATAATAATTTGCAACCCCCCACATTTCCTCTGAGAGCAAGCTGTGAAACCTATACATTGTTTACAGTTTACATGCAGGAGATTTCTAGAGGCTACTGTAACACTCAAACACACTGAAAAAAGTCATGTTATTTATAAATATATGTAACTAGTTTAAGCAGAGGAATCAAAGTCAGAATTCCTCTGTGTCACAGCCATTACATTTTAACCACTTGCTCTCGCATTAAGTTTAGTAACTTGCATATGACACACGAAAATTATAAACTTGATCATAAAACCTACCCTCTCATCCTTCTGAGGAAGGTAACAGCCCTTGGCATTTTAACTTCTCTGGCAAAGAAAAAAACCCTCATATTTTATTTGTTTATAATACATCTTAGGGTTACAGGTTTCCATTAATGCAAGGGTAAGTCAATGGGTCACACTCACACAGACATTGGTCCATTTCCTGTTCTTGGCATCTCTGTGGTTTGTTGGTCCAACTCAGACAGCAACTTCAAAATGTTCAATGCAGCCTAAACGAAAGAAACAGCATTCAACCATTCAACTTGAGTCCATTTCATTTATTGAGTGAAACCAAGAGTGGGACCCACTTGAATCAAAGTAAGTATTCTAATTTTGGCAATATATGTATTTTAAGATGCATAATTATGGTGGAAAAAATTCAGTGGTGATCTTGCCAACAAACAGCAAAATGGTACTGTGACTAGGGGATTCCCATAGCATTTATTCTAGCAATGGGGAAAAACTAATTAAGTGATACTACTGTTATAATGGAGAAAGAAAATAAATTAATAATGGCTCCAACTGTACAGAGCTTAGGTAAAGGACATTAAAATACACAGAACCAAGAAGTCCTTTGCAGAAAAAGACAGAAAGAAAAAAAAAAAAAATCAAAAATGCAGTACAGATAGGGCATATGTAAATCCTTAAAGAAAATATATTTTGTCAATGTGGCATTGCTAATGTGAAAGTCACCTCCTTTGAGAACCGAAGAGACCTTTCAGTTTTATTCAGATCAATTTCATGTGTACGTCTTCAAAATATCCCTGATTAGGTATTCATCTTTCAGTAATGCATGCGCCATATCTGAACACAGGAAGGTTTCTCACATCAGCTGAATAACAATGTTTAAATTCCTCAGAGGCTGTCCTTTTCCTTTCCTCTACCACACTGACTTGTGTGTGTATTCTTCCAGGAGCTCTTTACAGCAGGGTGTAGAGATAGGTATGAAAATGTCAAAATTAAGTGATGAAGATCAAAGAAATCTCAATTGCAATAATTTTATAATGGCTGTGTTTCAAAATTTGTAAAAAACAGTAAAAAACAGTTTTTAAGTGTACGTATTACGAACTCTTTAGTGTGTGGTCCGTACACTGGTCACCAGTGTTATAACTCTTTCCAAGTTATAGTAGTCTGTGTACTAGGAATGTGCTACGAATATCTAATGCCTTTTATAGAGAGAGCAGAAGACAAGGTCCCTTACAGTTTACAGACTAGAAGACTCACTCTTTCACAAAGAAATATTTCAGCTACTGTGAATAAAAAGATCTTATTTATAAGGGAGCTTAACAGATTTAGACATCTCCTATTTAACAATTCATTGCATTTCTTCCCTTTTGGATTCCACTTCAGCAGAAAATCTGGTAACGTGAACCCAAGTATTGCAGTTCCTGATGAGATATCAACTTGTTCCGTTGAAGAGAAAGAAAAGTGATATGCTCTTGTGTTTTAGAAGTTCCCTTTTATATGTTTTCTTTAATATGTGTTCAGACACATAATATTGAGATAAAACAAATACACTTTTTGTAGACACAAAATCGTGAGCATATATCAAGTGTGTTAAAAGTTAGGTTAGATTCTGAAACTATTTCTCAGTTATTTCAGTAACCCATGATACCTTTGACAAAACATAGTCACGGAATTGTACAGCATTTAATTGTTATCCAGCAGTAATATGAAATCTTGGTCTATCTGCTGCACCTCTTAGAGCTCACTGAAGACAAAAAGAAAGCATTTCAGCAATATTCATCATACCATATCGTGGCAAGATTCTACGTCCTTTCCAATTCCATGGCTGATCAGTGGTGGCTGAGAGGAACAGTTTATAAGAGATACAAACTCATTCTTGTTATTTTTTGGAAAGTCTTTATATTCAACCTAAAGGAAACAGAATGATTTAGTTCTTTTCAGTTAACCAGGTACAGGAAATACATCACATTTTCTAAAGATTATTTCCCCATATACACAGCCAAACCCTACTTTTATTGATTCTCTGGCAGCCAGGAAGAACCATTTACTTTGAAGTTTGAATTTAGTTGCAATTGTTTTGAGTAATCACAAGAACTCTGCAAGCCTTCTGAATAACAGTTGCTACATAGTAATGATTGTTTCTGAAATCTTTTTTCTGATCATAGCTACCTGCATTTATTTTTTTTCCTATTTGACTTCTTATTCCATGGAGTTCTTACTGAGAGTAATATTCATAATGTATCAATATAGAAAAGTAAATGCAATTCTAACTAAAGGGACCAAACACAAGAAAATGCAAGGCTTACAGCAAATGTTAATGTATCAAGGATTTTTCAAAAAATTATTTCAGATCAACCAAGTACACATTATGTTCCCACATCACGACAATTTGCAGAAAATACTACTTTCAATTTCATTCTTCAATGAGACCTAGAGATTAGTGCTGAATTAAGTCTGGGCATGTAGTGCATAAATGCATATTTGAAAACCAAATAAATGAGCTGTAAAACTCAGTACGCTTTGTAGGTAAAGTAAAATGTTTACATGAACTTCAGCTTAACAAACAGCTTCAGAGTACAGTGCTAAAAAAAAATTTAAACATACAAGACACACCAGTTTGAATAGCTTTGGAAGAACTATTGTAGAACTGTACATTTACCTGGATTCCTTGAACATTGGAAAGATAGTCCAGCTGCTCAGAGGGCCTAGTAAGTGGTCCGTGGGGTACGTGGCCTGATGAGTTGTTATTTTTTAATATGGTCTCAGCAGTAGGAGAAGTACCACCATACAATAGCTCTCTAGCAATCATTGCTGTTACGGTAGCCTTGGCAGGATTTGGGGCTGCCCTATTGAATTCTTTGGTGTGGTGTCCTTGATTGGCTCCTACAGCTTGTGCAACCTCAGGGACCATGGGAAGAATTCCAGCGGGAAGCTGCTGGTGACTGAGATAAGGCATCCTAAACTCGTCTTCTTTATTACCTGCAGAAAGGAGAGGTGCCATCAATACAGAGTTTGCTAACTGTGTAAATGATTCAGTGCAACACCTGCTTTTGCCAAAAGGAGCACATTGACATCCGGGAACAGTTTCTCCACATTAGTCAAGCTTACAGACATCTCAGACAGTTGCAACCACATTCTAGATTTATCTTTTGGTTTCAGAATCATTTATTTCATGATTTAAACGGTAGGAGCAAATAATAACACCACAGAATGGCTGGAGCCATGGTTAAATATTGTAAAGACAGTAACAATGTAGCCCACAAAGTTTATACCATATATAATGAGAATGTAAACAGGTAGGTAAGATTAAATGTAAACTTAGCACAGCATGAAGCAGCAAGAAAATATCCAACCACCATCAACTGATACCAATTTATTGATCTTACAGCCTAAATTAGTTTTAAGAGGGATATCAGCAGCTTTTTCTGGGAAACTCATACATAGAACTGTGGCAAAAAGTTAGAGGTGTGCTCAAGAAAGACGGCGAAGACAATGCCACCAAAATAAACAAAGGAGTCAGTATTAGGGCTGAATAGATAAGTGAAGTTCAACAGGACTGAGCTGCCACAAGACTAAGAATGAAAGACAAAACTGGTAGATGGAAGAAACGAGGAAAAACAGGAGTGATAGCAAAGTTTGAGTAAGGACTCAGGAATTTTACCTAAGATTTTATGAATGCATGAAAACATTACTAACATCCAAGTCAGTCAATCCCATTTGTTTATAACGTGAACAACAAAATTATACTAAAAGAAACACAGCATCTGAAGCATACTATCCAAGACAGAATTTTATAATTGACAAACTTTCTATAATGACTCCTTTCAAGTTTACATTAGAGAAACTCCTCTATGCTTGGTGGCCAGGATTTTTTGTTTGTTTCTTTCCAGCCTATTATCTGTAGATCCACTCACTCTAACAATCAACTGTCTGAAATAAATGCAGGCACAGATCCCTGATTTCAGGCATTACAGGCCAAGCACAGATGAAGAGGCTGTTCTGTACTAAAAGGCCATTCCTTCCCTCTAACTCTACTTTAGGAAGACCAACTTCAATCAGCAGTGACAACCTTTTCCATTTTCATCCCAGGAATAGTCTTCAACACAGTGCAGTTATTCCCTCAACACCTGTAAGGTGATGCAACCAAATGTAACACAGCTAACTACCAAATTCAGCAACATCCTCCTCCCATTGCTACTCTTCTTCAGACAGGGAGTAGCATTTCTGGGGCATTCTTCCAAGCCGCAACCGTTCTTCCAAACCTGGAAGGCTGTTCCCAGGTTGCAGAAACACCAATCCTTTTCCATGGAATCTGCTTCCATCCTCATTTAGACCCGACACCAGAGAAACTTTCTCTTGAGTCAAAGAGGCTGATCTCTCCTCCTCCCCTTATCTTTTCCTCTCACAGAAATTGCCTCAACTTCATTTCTGCTTTTAACAGGAGAAGCCGCTTCCCTGGACAGGAGTAATGCCTGGTCCTGAACATTCTTGCACTAGAA
Organism: Netta rufina; assembly: GCF_964035555.1. Classification (NCBI taxonomy): domain Eukaryota; kingdom Metazoa; phylum Chordata; class Aves; order Anseriformes; family Anatidae; genus Netta; species Netta rufina. Next base: position 1,278,281 of record NC_140140.1, read on the forward strand.
AGCCCTAGACATCAATTAAAGCTTGCCCAAAAGACTCTCCCGCTCACGGTGAGAGAAGCCCAGACACTACAGGTAGGAGCAGCCGCACTGCCACCAACTGCTTGACTGACACATTAGCACACACAGGCTTCTGGATCAGCCAAAAGCTGAGCAGGAGACCAAGCAAGCCAAATACTGTACTACTTGGGAGAAATAAGCACTTTGGTATTTCAGCTAAACCCTGGCATGGTATAGATTTAGTTTGCAGGCCAGCAGTTGCACACCTCTGCTCATTATAGTATGTTAAATGACACTACTGAAGGGACTGAGAAACATGTCTTACATGCCAACAGGGCCATGCTTCTTTCAGGAAGGTTACTTACTAGTTGAAGTTTCTTCAGAGCCTGGCTCAAAGAAGGTTACTTTTCTTCCATCACCTGGTTTCTTCACTGGTGTCTTGAAAATAAAGAAGAGAGACCAAACAACATCCCTTAAAAAAGCTTTTCCCAAGTTTTCAAGATGTAGGTGATCTATCAAAATTTTACTTAAGAATTTATTATTCAAAAACCTCAACTATTACATAGCCATCAAAAAAACAAGTTCAGTGATCCTTATTCACTGAATGAATAAAACTGTCTACAGATTATCGCAGTGTTATTAGGAACACAGATGTTGAGAACTTGAAAAAGTTACTTAAGCTAACTTTAACATTGCTGATAACAGCATGCATTGGACACATACATAAAAAGGAGAAAATTAAACCAGACTTGGTATTTTAACTCCACAGTAATATCTGCCGAACCAACAGATGAAGAAAGAATGCAAGGCTTTTTCATGCTAAGGACCCACCAAAGAAAGAGACCTGTAACAAGCTTTTGTCTGCAAATATTCATAAGGCTATCTGAAACTATTGCTACCACAGAATCCTATACAGCTTACATGTTTGCAAGTTTCTAAGACCAAATACATCAGTTATTCACAGGTTGAGCCATTCTGTGAAGAATACATTAATTTAGCCTTCTGATGTGACTTTGATTTTTTCTTGCAAAATTGAAATTCTTGATGTATCCAAAATGTACTGTTATTTAGAGAACAGTCACCTCAATACAATAGTCTTCTGACTAGTGCAGACAGTATGAATTTAGTATACTGTTACTGTCTTCAAAGCTGCTGTTTTTTAAACTCATCAAACAGTGACTGATACTCAAAGAATATTACCTTCTCTTCTGTCTTTAATGCTGGCTTTGGAGGCTGAGGTTGAGGGATTTTGAAACCTAAAATTTCCAACATATTTTCAGCTGCATTGCGTTTAGCAACTTTTTTGTTTGTGCCCATTCCTTCAGCTGTGTGTACACCAACTTTCACCTGGACAAAAGAGAAAGAAAGCAAATAAAATCTTAAGCAGTAGTATTAGGACTCACTCATCAATCACCTGCGTCTCAAGTACAGCATGAGTCACAAAATAGCTCAAGTAATTACTCTAAACAAGAAGTATCCTGCCATTTATTATCCATCATCATTGGCCTCCAAGCACAAAGCCAAACAGACATAGCATAATCAGCTGTATTTCATCATCACATCTTGGCACCAGCCTAAATGCTCAAAAGTGGCATCACGGTGGATGTCCTTTTCCAGGCTGAAGTTACAAGTTTAGCAGATTTCCTAATGTACTGGAAGGGAACTGATTTTTCTGCTTTGTCCAGGATACAAGAGAGACTTGGAGAACATTATAGGATAATAGATACTCAATGTCAAAAGAGCTACTATGCTCCTAGCAGAATGTTATTCTTCCCATAAATTAAATACAGTAGGAAGTTACAAGTAGACTTCTAGTGTCCTATGCTATTTTTTTTTTAAATCATGACTCCGATCACATTTCTTGAACCTTTATCTTCCTTGGATGGAATCTACTACATAATTTCTTAATACATTTAATAGAAATGTGGCCATAATCCTGTTAATTTTGTATATCATCATGACACTCTGATTACAATAAGCCAAAAAAAACATACAAACCTGCATAACAAACTCCCTGCGTCTTGGAAGACCACGTTCTGTGATAAGCATGTACTCTGGTTCCTTTTCTTTCTTGGCCTGCTGTATCTGGGCAAGTCTGCTAATGGGATTCATGCCTTGACCATATTCTGGACTTGTTTGCAGCTACACAGAATAACGTTTAGGAAATAAGCCAAAAATTGTGAATAATTGTGAATATTTAGTTCAACAGACAAAACGCAGCGTGCCACTGAGCTCACTCATCTCTAGAATTTAAAAACACTAAAGCAACACTTACTTAATGAAACACCTTTACAGCCAAGGAGAAACACTCAATTTATTTGGCTCTGCTGTCATGGTTGACCACATGTGACATACTGGAAATAGCTTCAGAGGGGACGTCATACGTTAGAGGGGAAGGGTTTGCAGGAGAATTTGCAGAAGTGAAAATCAGGCAAAACCCTAAACTGTAAAATCTAAGGCTTGAAAGTCAGAGCTTCATTTTTAGATACCACCCATTCTTTTATCTCGTTTCTCTTTCATTCTGAATTTACTGTTAATCATTGTAATAATGGTGAACCCCATTTAGAGTGGGAGCAAAATATTTGTAGTACCAAACTACATTTGAGTTAAAAATTGACTCAAGTGTCTCTCATCTGACAATTACTTACAACAGTTGGATTTTCAATTTGTCTCTTACCTTCACTATTGATTTTGTTTTCTTTTTGATTCGCGGTTTCATTTTCTCAACTGTGGGAAGGGGCGGCAGTTTTTTCAGTTCTTCTAGGACTGCTATTGCAGCATTTTTCTTTGAGATCTTCTTGCTCTTTCCTTCACCTTCACCCATGAATTCCCCAACTGACACCTTGGTTACAAAGCTCTTCATATGGGGAGGACCACTTTCCTTAGTCACCTGTTTCAGAGGGAAAAACTGAGTGAAAGCGTGATAAACACTTAGTAAAAATGGTAGGGCACATTGTTTATAACAAAATTCTCTCAAACACTACAGGTAAAAAGATTTCAGATTTTCATACAATTCAGAAAATGACTACGTAAATCATACCCTAATAACATTTTCCCACCCAAATAAAAATGTACTTTTAAAAGATCAGATGCAGCAAGAAGTAAACAGCATTAACATATTATAGTCATTAACCCATCTTACTTCTTGAATTACTCCTTCAATATAAAAATGATTGCTCTATTTCATCAACATGTACTTCCACACATAAATTCACCTCACTAAATACATCATGTTACAGCAACAGAACATTACTGAGAAAGCAATTATTTGGGATCCAGCAATTTAGTTTAGAAATCAAGAATTCTGAAGACATCTAAGGGTTAGCTACTTGCTACAGATTTAGTCTTAACTCCATTCATAACAAATTGTAACTTCAAAATATTCAGAGTCAAGAACTGAAACTGAATTAAGAACTTCCACCCACAACTGGCTTTGTGTGACAGTATATTTTAACCAGTGATGCTTATGCCAATCTGTTATAATTGTAATATTTGTATAAAAATTCATGAAACAGTTTTAAAAGCAATTTAGTTACACACGATTGCATTTTATTACTGTAATCATTCATGTAGTTGACTGAAGTGTTACTCTGCCAGCTCAAGAAGGCAACACGATACATTAATATTTTAATGCAACAACGATGGTCCTATGGAAGCTATTGATTTAAGGTAACTAAAATGATCAAAGAGGGGCAAAGAGGCAAGCAGCCAGGCCAAAGGGAAAGGAAAGTAAGATGCACATGAGGTCAACTCATGGCAAGAAAAGAAACCTGTCTATAAGATTCTGCAACTTGCGGGTAGTCCACATCAGTGCTTAAGTAAGCAAATACTTCCATAAATAATTTCTTTTAGAGTGAGTTAGACTTTTGTCTGGACTTCACACCTCAATGTTCTAATCTGTAATGTAGGTTTGTGTTTTGTTTCTTTAATATAATACTATTGTTTCAAAAAAACTTGGAAAAGATTGCACAGATAACCACAGCATAGTTGTTCACTCACGCTATGATTTTAGTGCATGAATCTGTGAACAGGTGGATTTCTTTCTTTCTTTACTTAACCATGTAAATTCTGAGACAATCAGAGTGACTGTCAAAGGTAAATGTGTATTCACAACTAACAAGGCATGTTAAAAGTCAGTTGTTTGGATTATCTACAAAGACTCTACTTAATGTGTACCCTTAATATTCTAATAAAAACAAATCTAAAGCTTGTAAAATAAACATACCTCAAAATTCACAGGCAAGTTCCTTTTAAGTGCAATCTCAAAAACTTGGCTTATTTCAGATTTATTGAGATTTTCATCATCTGGTTCTTTTCCGTTAACCTAAAAGAAGCATACTCTATTTAAAATAATGATCCTATTAAATTGAATTTTATTCATCCAACCAGTTTACTGAATTCTCAAATTTTAAGTAGTTTAACTTTTACTGCCATTTTACGTGAATGTGTATAAGTGCAGCACACATACTACAGAACTAAAATTTAGGAAGCTCATTTAAAGTGTATGTGTAAAAGCTAGCAAACCTCCATATTTTCATGTGCTCATCAAAGGAAAAAACAAATAGAATAAGGGCCAATGGGTTTAAAATCTATTTATAGAAAAACAAACTGAAGTGTTGAATGAACTGCTTTCCACATGGAAGTACCTTTATGAAATACAGTTTCATATGCTGATTGGACATTTGTACCAAAAGCACTAAGACAGTAACAGATAAGAGAAAGGGCAGGAAAAATACAGATTCTGAGAATGGGACCAATGTTGATAAAGGATGGATTATTAGACCCTGGCATAGTCCTGTCTTTCAACATGCTCCCTGTAAGTTCTTCATCTACGGATTTTTCTCATCATTTGAAAAACATGCTACCAGGAACTTGCCTTAAATCAAATAGTGTATATTTCTGACATCTTACACCTGCTAGAAGGACAGCAGTGCCAGGTGGAGCTTACCTACAGGCACTTCTACGTATCTCCAGGTAAAATTTTGATTGAGATTCCAAAAATGTCTTCACTGATGTTGGTATCAACATGAACTAAGAGGCATGGTAACAGCAACAGAGAAATTTTAAGACTAAGTGTCCAGCAGTGATACAGGAAAGATTATGATAAAGATGAATAGCAACAATTACACCAATTATATTACACCATAAAACTGGTTACACAACCAGCTAACAAAAATTATTTAAATATTTTATTGGAGCAGCAGAAATATGCTAGAGAGTTCTTTCTGATTAAAGCTAGTTTTGATAGCAAGCATCCCCAATCTCTGTTACTAGCAAGTTAGATCAGAACATGAAGGACATTTGGTTTCCACTACTCAAAGCAGCCTCTTCCAAGCTCAGAACAAAATATGGGTAAAATTAATCTGTGGTTTTCACACCTTCCTACTGTCCCATCAGATTTTTACACTGCTCTTATGGATTGACCACATATTTCAGGTCTGAGTCACAACGTTTCAGAACACATACACCCCAACATCCTTTCTTACAAAAATAACATCTGATACTTCTGCTAACACTACTACATCCAGTCTTCAACCTCTGAGCCAGATGTGTACATAGAACAACCTTCAGGTCTGCAAAAACCAAGACCACACGATGGCACCACTCCCAAAGGAGTGAAGAGCACCACAGCACACAAGAAATGTCGAGGCAATACCTACACTACAGGAACCCCACACTACATCTCAGCAGGAGGCACAATGCAGGTAATATTTGTCAAAATTAAGACTGAAGCTAGAAGTCAAAATATTCATCACCATATTCTAAAACCAATTTCAAATACAGGTGGTAGGTTGAAAAAGAACAGCATCATATTCCAGGAAAAGGATTACTCCATTATTCCATATTATTCCATTATTCCATATTCCAGGAAAAAGGGCTTATTTTATTATGGGCTAAGTGTTATGGCAAGTTTACTGCCAGCACCTATAGGAATGATCTTTACTGTCTTTAACTTTACTGTCAACATATTAGCACGATCACTTTATTTACAAATATTTTTTCCCATCCTTACAATTTCAGATATATTCCAGCTTCTCACATTCCCACATTTTTCCTTTTTAAGATGACAGGGCAGGGCTTCTCTTTATTGGCTTAGACTTTTTGTGTTTAAAATCCTTTCAAAATAACATAAATAGTATGCAATTACCTACTACATTATGGTGTATATTCTTGACATATCATTCCAGGTCTGTTCATATGGTTCATATATGTTCATATGGTCACAGGTACTTTTTTCCCCTATGTTTTTATTCAAAATGGGTAAATTAGGTACTTTTTTTCAATGTTTATACTAAAAAAAGTAATTAATTACAAAATATTATCAGACTATAACTATTCTACTATTTTGTCTCTATTTGAGTCCTAGACCAGTTTATTTTATAAATCAAAGATAACCACACCCTCCCCCCTTGCTGCATACCTCAAGGCAGATAATCTATAAAGTCTGCTTTTAAAGTAGTTTGCACGTGTGCATTCCTCTCCAAGGAATCTATGCCTCTAAATCAGAATGAGACCACAAACAAGCATTTACTACACTTAACTTTCATCAAATTGTTCAATCCATCTCTAACAAATGAAAAGTCACACAAAGAAACAAAAGCGATACGTTAAAAACTCCTGGATAAATTGTAAAAGCAACGTACGCATTTATGAGGGGTCTCCCCTTTTCTAGGAAGTCTTTCAACAAGGAATTGCTCAAAGACTGCATATAAGCAAGTTATGAAAACCAGCAGAATTGCTGATGAGAACCACATTGCTTTCAACATAGCTATCCGTCTATTTTCTTCCACATCAAGGGATATAAAGTGCAGCTGATATTTAACAGATAAATTAGGGAAAAGAACATAGAAGCAATTCTGGTTTTGCTGTTTTCATGCAAAGAGTTCTATCTAAGCATTGTGCTAGAAACCATTGCTTTCTGAACTTTAAATCTGTGCTTTATTATCTCTGTCTTTGAATACACAAATAACCTTTTCTCCATTAACACCAGTGACAGGACCCGCAGGAACGGGGTTAAGCTGAGGCAGGGGAAATTTAGGCTTGACGTCAGGAGGGGGTTCTTCACAGAGAGGGTGGTTGCACACTGGAACAGGCTCCCCAGGGAAGTGGTCACTGCACCGAGCCTGTCTGAATTTAAGAAGAGATTGGACTGTGCACTTAGTCACATGGTCTGAACTTTTGGGTAGACCTGTGCGATGTCAAGAGTTGGACTTGATGATCCTTAAGGGTCCCTTCCAACTCAGGATATTCTATGATTCTATGAACCTTATACTGCCTCCTTGTAGAGTGTCTTAACTTCAATCATACACTTAATTTAGGGTGGAATGGTCCTTTGGAGGTTTCCTACTACAGCCTCCAGCTCAAAGTAGAAATGACTTAAAATTAGATCAGTTGCTCAGACAGGAATTTGTATAGTTGAGAGCAAATGTTATTAATTTTTTTTTTCCTGCCACTTGCTTCCAGATTTGTGCTAAGAAGGTATGGGAAAAGGCTATTCTTACCCTTAAAGGATAGTCATTTTATTCAATGATTTCTTCTTAAGCATTGATTATTTTCTGGCTAAAAGTACAAGAGTTCAAGATTGTACAATTTATTTATACATGTGCACGCTAATGGAATATGCAAAAATGTGTTTAAAAGGAAAATTACTGGCAACATCAAATGACAGGAAGTATCACGATAACGTCAGCTTGTGAAATCTTGATTTGTCTCTATTGTATACACGTTATAGCAGAATCTCTTATATTGTACACTGTCATATCCCTCAAGGACCTTGCCTCACTGAATGCATAAACTAAGAGTGCTCACTTAGTGCCAAAATCTTCCTTATTTTATCTTCATCTTGTCTAGTGCAAAAAGCTATTGCAAAGATAGTAATTCCCTCAGATACTCCTAAAACCACAATAGTTCAGAACCATAAATATTAATGAACCTAGTGTTTGAGCACCACATTTGAAATTAAGACCTGATTGGAGTGTTTGCTATAATCCAGCACTCTGTGTTCAAAGGATTGCTCTCCTTATGCATAGCTCTATTTCTCACTGTTCACTTTGTAGACAAGTCAAGCATAAATTAAGAAAATGACAATACATGTTTCTTGTGAAAGTTCACCTAAAGTGACTTGTCCAGCATATGTATAGAGGGGCCAAAACAGAAGGGAGGTTGCAACTGGCTTATTCACAAAACAGTTCTCCCTTCTTGTAATCTCTTGCATTGCTGACAACAGCATTTCCCTTGTCATGTCCTTAAAAACAATAAAAAGAAGAGATACCCTCTAGGTATCTCTTCTATTCTATCTATTCCTAACCTCTTGATTCACAGAGTTTACAATGAATGAGACATCCTATAGAAAAGAATACACAGTCACATAAAGACGATTACAGCATTTGCTCTCATGACCTCACATTACTCAACTTTAAATGCAACTCTACAAATATTCAAAAAGTCACTTGCACATAGGCATTTATGAAGTGAACAATTCTGTTATGTGTGACCCTATAATTTTCTGTAGAGTTGGACTCCTTGGGTCCAGTACATAAACTTCCACTAGTTAAGGTGGAAAACCAGCTGATGACAGTAGGACAATCTTTCAGGACGCTGAACACAAAAAGAGGCTATTATGCATCAGTGACATAGAATGACAATAGTCAGAAATTTAGGGCTTCCCTGCATTGAAAAGAAATATTCCCCCCACCCCCCATTTGATCTCTTCTGCTTGAAGACCTCCTGCTTGTCCCTGACCACACTCCATTACCATTTTTGATTTCAGTGCAAAACTAATTTTGACTGTCAGCTTCTGTTCCCACAGTCACTGTCTTCCCTGATTACAAGCTTTTGTAATTCCTTGACTCCCTTGTTAGTAGCCTCCATTATTCACTAATTTACATTCTTCTAGAACTCTGTTACCTTAAACACTATCATCAGTGCCTCCTAGGCCTCTTCCCTGAACTATTTTTCACTAATTATCTGGGCAATGCTCTCTCTAATTTTTAACTCAATGTCCGTTTGCTTCACCACACGTTTCCTCAGTTCTCTTGCTCTATCATTCCTGCTAGTTCCTTTTTTTTTTTTTTTTTTTAAAAAAAAAACTTTTGCCAAATTCTTTGTTTTTCTTCTTTTTCAGCACATAGTCAGACTACGTAACTAACAGTTCTTACACTCCCCAGACTTTAAGTTATTAGTCCAAGCCTCCACTCCCTGGCTTTAAAACCAAGGCCTTGTAACTCAGGCAAGATTAAATACACACTTTGTAGGAATCTGTAGTCGGAGTAGTCAGTCAGCACATATAAAGAGGGTGCACGCAGTCAACTCAACCCCGGGAGCTCATGTGTATACACAATGAGACTTCCTGCCTAAGCAACTTAAAAATAAATAAATAAAATAAAAATAAAATAAAAACCAAGGGTCTTTGGAATGGGAAATGCTGGGCAGCCATAAACATATGGAGGGATACAAGTTTGCTTCTTATTATTCACATTTATATATTATTCATATAAAAAAAAAGCGTGCATGAGTTTACTACTTCCATGAACTTTCTGCCCTGCTGTTCTTTCCAAGATCACATGGGAATTTTGCCCAGGAAGCAAACCCTGATCTCTGCCTGTGCTGGAATGTAAGTACCCTGTTTAGACACTTCAGAAGTTTGCATATTATCTGTACCTGATAAGACATTAGTTCCTATCTATGTTTCCAGTGCTCATATCTGACAGAGGTCTATAGCATTGCTGTGGAAAAATATGACAGCAAAAGAATTAATATAACTTCATTTGGGAAAATTCTAGTTCCACAGAAAATTATTATTTAAATTGTTTCTAGTGACACAAGTAGATCAACACTACCACACAGAATTAAATTTCGCAACTATCATTTTCCTCTCAATTTGGAAAAAAAATAAAATCTACAACAATATCTCAGTTTATCTTAGCAATTTATGCTTAGAACACTCAGATTAATTCCCACCTCTGGTTTCTCAGGCAAGGGCTCATTCTGCAGAACTTTCAGTGCTTTAGCAGCTGCATCATGCTTAGCAGCTTGCCTTGTTCTTCCTTTCCCATGAAACTGCTGCCCTCCAATTGAAAGCTCAACTTGATACAGTAAAGGCCCAACAGGAAATGGGTAAAAGTACCTACAAAGAGAGAGATTTAAATAAGTAAACAATTTTGCTTGCAAAAGTAAACTATCAGAAACATAAGATATGCATGGATGAAGCTCTTGGGTATCAGGAAACACCACTCAGCATGAAGCAGTAGTATTAAAAAGCCAGATTTTCAAAGTCTAAAAGATCTTAAGGAAATCTCTCTAAAACAGCGTATCAGCATTTCTTGTTTTTAAAATATGAAAACATTTCTAACCAACTGGAACAGTGAAAGACAATATATGCTTTGACAAACTTGGCAGTCCAGCAAGTTTGGAATTCTTGATTCCAATGCTCATAACTTTGTTTAAACTGAAGCTGCAATTTAAATAGTCGGGTTTAGAAAAAGGATCAAGCTGTTTTCCTCACTTTTTGTTTTTACACAGAAAGGAAACACAAGAAATATTTAGTTGTTCACTTCAGGAAGCTAGATATACCCAGGTTTTTTCCAGGTTTTGAAGTGCCCTTCAAAACACTTCATCATTGGGTTCAATTCCTTCTTCTCCTTCCTCTTCCCCCAAAAGAACCATTTAAAAAATTTGCAGTTATGCATGGGATGTACTTATCAAAACCTTATGCCTCATAAACTAGCTGTATGTCAAGCTGAATATCCGCTTAAGGGACGTTGCATTTTTGGTGTTTTTTAGAAGATAGCAACAAAAATGAAAGTGATTCAAAGATTTGGGACTGTAAAACCAAACCATTAAACAATACGTACCGTGGAGGATAAGTACCACCTCTCATAGTATAGTTGTAAGTGGACCTCATCCCCGTGTAAGGATCAATAGGTTTGTACATAGGTTTCTTTCCCAGCTTCATGCAAAGTGCATTCAACTCCACTGTGGGGGTTACACTGTCTAGATGAAAAGGAACATAAAGCGTCTGGCTGTCACAAGAGACTGAAGCAATATAAACTCTCATCCTGTCTCCAAGCACAGAAAAAGGAGGCTACATTTTGCCATGTGCAATACTCTTAAATAAATGAGTTCTGAATATGAATACCAATGAACATGAAGAAATTAAGTGTGTGAGATGCATATTAAGTTGGCAGCCTAAAACAAGGTTGTAAGAGGATTTTTCACAAAGGTGTAACTTTTTTAATAGTATGTTTGTAACTATTTTTCTGGTAAACCTTTGTAAAGGTACTGATTTATTTATTTTTACAGTGCATTTAACAACGTGGTGTGCAGAACAAATGTATTTTTCTTAAAAAAATCCTTTTAAATTAACAGACACTACATATATCTTCTGCTTCTGTTGTTTACTGATAATGATCAAATGTTTCTCTTTGTACTCAATGACTAAAAGGGATCTTTATGACTTCACTTTCAAATTGCAGTTTGCCTTATGACAAGGAAGGTATATTGCTGCTGACAGCTCTAAACATTTTTCTCAATGCAGACTTCATGTGGATGAGAAATTGACTCACTGACTATTCTCATTTGATAAAGACCAGTCACATAAATGGTCATTTTTTTCTATCACAAGCCTCACTGGCTCAAAAACCAGCGTGTACTCTAGTACAACAGTGTTTTGATAAAAGGCAATTGCCAAAATAAAGTGAAATTATGGAGCATATTCACAGGAAAAAAATAGGTAATTGCTAGTTTCTATTTCCCCCGTTCACTGTACAAAATGTTTCTAAAGAACAAATTCAAGTGATATCAGAATACAACTGGTATTAAAGATAGGTTTTACCCTTTGCTGAGTAAAATAATGGTATCCTAATAGCTCTCAATTCAGGTGACACAGGGAACATGCAAAACTATCGCATGTGCAGCTGAGACATGAAGCTACTTTACACTTAATTTTACATTTTAAATATATCCTAAAAGCAATCTTAGTAAACTAAGAAGTTGCCTAAAAATAACCACAACTTAAATGCTATTATACAATTCAACATCAACTTCTCTTTAAAGAAGTGCAATGATGCACCTTCCGAAGTTTGGATCCTATTGCTCAACACAAATTTGTTTTGTTTTGTTTTTTAACCTAAATTTCGAAAGAAATCTTTATTGTAAAAATTCTGAATTATTCTGTAAGAATCGCTGAACATATTCATCTGCCTATGCAAAAAATTATGACCAAAGATTAACACCAGATGACTTTCTACAAAACCCAGTTATTGTTATTTTTAAATAAGCGAAAGATAATTTAAGTATCACGATTTTTATTCATCCTTATGAAACTTTAACATACATGCCAAAAGAAAGGTGTATTGCATACATGCTTTTTGTGTTGTTTTTTTCAAACCATCTCGTTGAGGTATATACCTGGATTCTTGCCTTCGCTACGAGATGGACGAGCTGTAGGTTTAGGGAATTTTGTCCCTTCCAATGCTTTGGCAGCTGCCGCATGTTGCGCTTTTTTAATACTAGTTCCTTCAGCTTCCCAGTGCTGGTCCCCAAGGGTCAGCTGCACTGTAAACACCTCAAAATAGAGAAATAGAAAACAAACTTTTTATTACAAGTGGGTTCAGAACTCACATCATTTATTAGGACATGTCATGGAACAGTGAGTCGTTAGTGATGCAGAAGTCAAAAAGATAGTAACCAACACTTTTCTTAACTACTATGCCAACTCCAGATTTTAAACACTTGGGACATCTACAGGATATTCCTGATTAGTCAACTATGAATTTCACAAAAATTGTAGCCAGCACTATCCTGCATATTGCAGGAGATCATATAGGCTATAAGAGAGAAGAGGCAATGTGCACAGAGGTGATCACTGCATGGATAGCTGGTATGCCAACATTACTCTGAATAGCTGCCTTGAAAATCAGATTGTTATTCCATAACAGCTTGTTGCTTTAACACATTTTTAAACTATATTTTCCAGTAGTTTGAAGAAAGGTAAGCTCACACTGCACCATAAAACCTCCTACATGCCCCCAGGTTAGTGCAAGCCTATCTGATTATAGAGCAAAACTCTGTGGCACTTCTTTTTAAGTATGTGGGATAAGGAAGAATATATATTGCCCTAAATTTTCACAAATTAATCAGACAACAGAAAGTTAAAGTCTCCCTGGTAATTAAATGAAGTTTAATTTCAATCAGAATGAAAATGCAAGTGAACAGATGCTCTGATTATTATTCCAATACCTTTTGTAAATGCAGACCTTGCCAGCTTTGCACATTGAAGCTGCCATTACACATATTATGGATAAAAGATTTTAGTTCTTAGTATTATTCATTTTGAAGGCAATTCCTCTAACATACAACACTCACACTGTTCCAGGAAACACTTTAAGGAGAGGATGTCAGATTAGGATATCCCATGTTGTTTTTCCTTATATGCCTTGACCTCAGTACTCATACAACAGAGATATCTAATGAGTATTGAAAATGTAAATAATGCTAAAGATCACATTTTCAGTATTATTTGAAGTTACACAAATTGTTTGTATATTTGCCATATTCCTGAGAAGTTCTCTTTCTACACACAAACAGAACACTACACAAATTATATATTACTGAGGTTTTAGCAAACTGTAAGAGATACACAATGTTATGTGATGAACAACACATCGTGGTTTATCTTAGGCATTTTGATAATTCCCATCATGAAGGACTAAAGATCTGTTTGCTAAATTACATAACTACATAGACACAAAAGCCCTACAACTTATTATATAGTATTTTTCCTGCAGAAAATTAGTTTCCATAAAACCTCCTGCAACTCAAAGGATAATTTAGACTAAGAAACTATTTTGATCTTTTAAAAATTGTGGGATTTACCTCCAAATATTAAAATGCACTACAGGAAGAACACAGAAAATTTGAAGGTAAGATGCAGAACACAAGTTTAACTTCACACCAGAAACAGATCATGAAAGCTCATACTTAATACAAAATTGCTGAGCAAAAGCTGCAAGGGGCAAACCTTGCTTGACTAAACGGAAACCAAACCCAAGCACCTCATAATGGAGCCATCAAATAACTCTTCAAAAAACTAAGTGGTTTTAGGTAAGTTTAACCGTAATATACTTCGGGAAACCAACCTTTTAGCACATATTACAGCTTCACACTCCCTTATCACTGGCGTTTTGATGAGTTTCCCATTCCTCTCTGTTATTCTGTATTATCTTGCACCAAAAGCACGTACTTTGCCTTTCCACTAAAAACGTGAAAGATCTTGAACAGAAACAATAAACTTATACGAATATTTACCTTAGAATGAGCTGGACCTTGCTCACTCAGAAGTTTATATTCAGGCTGAATCTTGTTGAAACGGGCTAACTCATTCACAAGACACATTGGGGTTTTCTCTTTGGGGTTTGCCATGTTAGAAGGAGCTGAAAGATTACAGAAAACAGATAAATGAACAGGTAGCAATGAACTCTACTACCATTTTAACTAAAAATCCCACATTGTCCTAACATCTAGATGTCTGCAATACAGAGTTCACATTACAAGCTACTATAGCTGGATAAATACTACTTTTAAAATATTCATAGGCCCAAGACATCTAGAATACATACATTTATTAACAGACACTCAATCTTACCTGCAGCTGCATTGGTGGATGTAACAGATGCAGAGGGTAAAGCAGAATTTTGGATAGGTCTACCTGCATTTTCAGAGGGCAAAGAACTAGTAGTAGAAGGAATACTCAATGGTTGTGAAAGAGATGGGTTCTTATTCAATATTTGGCTCCCTGCAAGGGCAGTAGAAGGATTCTGAATTTGAACTTGAGACATGTTCACTTCCAACCAGAGAAAATTACTGTAGGTAAACAGCTTTGAATGCAGGCAAACTCAGTATAATGGAACCAAATTGCTGACCTAAAATGTAAAGATGAAAAAAAAATATTATATTGAATGTTTAGCAGTCTTTAAGTAACAATCTATTAAAAATTATTTCTCAATTAGTTAAAAAAAAAAAAAAAAAAGGGAAAAGGGGAAAAAGCATTCAATTAAGCAGGCATTGTTTCCATTTTCTATGCAGTGAGTCACTTAGACATACAGTTTTAATAGCACATTTCAATCTCTAAGCTCTGTCATTTCAGTTCCATATTGTTTTAATTTGTGAAAGAGTAGCATAAAAGCCTTAATTATGCTTGCTCAGTTAAGATGAACAACCTGTCTGCTCTGTCACTGAATCAACTTACAAAGCAATCCTGTTACTTAAACTGATAGTCACTGCTTACACACTAGCTGTGGAGCAACCTTCCTGAACAGATTACACTTCATGCATTTTACCATTTCAGGTTCTTACCTTGGAAAGGCAAGCAACAAATGTATTATTTACAGAGCAATTCTTTAGAGCATGCACCCTATTGTAATCACTTTTTCCCCCCTCCAGGCTCACTAAAGAGAACATCTAACCATTTAGGAGGAGAACACAACTGGCGTCTAGCAGAGAGTGACAAAATCACTACTGAAGGAAAAAGAAGGTATAAGAGTTTATAAACTTTTTAAGTGACATGCATTTTGAAGGGTACATCTACTTGAGTCATAAGGTGTCTCAGGCCATCAGTTGGGAGTTATTTGGCCTTACAGTCCTGTAAACAAGGGTTGAAAGTGTTCGTAGGCAACAATGTTAATTTAAGAAAAAACACCTCCAAGCAATGAACTGGCAGCAGGCGTGGTGAAGTATTGTAATAGGTCCTTCCTCCACCGACAAATTAGTGTGAGATTTTTCTTACACATGGATGCAACATTATCTTCATGCTCAGACAGTTAAACCTAAATATACACTAACAGGTTGCCAGTTTGAAGGATATCATTGCTGCCAGAGCTCAGCTGTCCATATCCGCTTACTATCCACATATCACTCTGTTTGTTCAAAGTAAATTTTACATCCAAGTAAACAGGTTTTACACACAAACACACACACACGTATGCACCCATTGGTCCTGCCAGTGAATTACTAGGGCACCAAAGTCTTTTTCTATCCTCATTTATAGATGAAGGGTGCAAGTGAAATCATCACTCCAGATACCACCAGGGAGCTATTAGTGGCAACACAACTCCACAAGTGCTCTGTAAGCTTCAAATTCTGAACCTGTGAATGGACTTCCAAATGCAAGAGGAGTGGCAATGAGTCAGAGCGAAACTTTTAGCTAGCTAGTGACAGAACAGTTCCAAGAGGAGAATTTAGGGTAATACACTCATGGATACAAAGATTTTATTTGGTAAGAGGAAAAAAGCTACTGGAAAACAACACACACACTCATCTACTATCTGGAATATTTTGACTTTGAAGAACTATCATAAACACATCAGGCTTACCATACTACCGGTTGGATAGTTTTGTTTTTCACTAGAGAGGGAAATTAGTTCAGAAGAGCTCATTAGTTCACCAGATCTATATGTTGATTACAGGCAAAGCAAATTTTATATTTGACTATTAAATTTGCAAAAGTTGTGCATTAGGTGCATTGTAACTGTAGAATGGGTATTAGGGATTCTTGTCTGAAGGAGCTCCAAAAAGCTCAAAGAGAAAGATGAAAAGTATGTAGACTAAGGCTCCAGGATAATAATTTTGCAATAGCCAAGTTTAATTCCCAGGAGCATTACTAGAAACACTGAAGTTTTTCAGATATATAATATGACAATAATTACCAAGAAAAGAATACGTAGTCTTGTAGTGCAATAAAAAAAGAAGCCAATTCTCTTTTCCTACTGAAGTTCAAAGCCCATCAAAGGCAATCAAGTTCAACACTTTGTAATCCACACATTTTGAGAAGAGGACACCAAACTTTTGGTTTTGAAGTCAGTAATGTTAGGACCTTTCAGATCATGCTGGAGTGGAAGTCTGAAATTATTCAAAGAGAACTCAGCCTAGAAATGCTTCATTTTTAAAGGCACTATTCTGCCCTTATTTGCAATCATCTGGTTATAGGGAACATGGAAATTCAACACCAAGATACGTACATTAAGGTGATTTGCTAGTTAACTGTCATACAGTGCAGAGAAGGATAGTATACCTTCAGTAGCAAAGCTCCACTGAAGAAGCATCTCATCAAATCCATTCCTGGCTAGAAATCTGCAAAGGTCTCCTGAATTCAAGCAGAGCATCACTAGATATTTAAAATCAACAGCCATTTTACTCTTTTTGAGTACTTTCTATTTACAACTTGCATTTCAACTTTCATTGTCACCATTACAGTTGGTATATACAGTTTCTTTGTATATTGTATTCAATTTTCCAATATTTTTGAGGTGTACTAAAAAACCCACCCCTTATATTTCCTTTTCTCAAAACTTACTCTGTAGTTCCATACAGCAATTCTATAAGCCCTAGATAGTGGTTAAAAATTAGATAAAACCATAACTCCTCATTCCAAAACCAGTTCAAAACAGGATACTTTACATCACCATTCTGCTAGAAACCAGCCTCCTGGACACAGTGGAGGCTACTACTACTACTGCAGAGTACAAACTGAACTTTATCTGTATATCCCCAGAACAACCAAGACATTTTATAGCCACCTATGTCTACTCACAGCAACTGTTTCAAGGACGTCAATAAGGGCTTCAGAGCAAAATCCAACATTACTCAATGTGAAGAGTGCTTCAGCTTTGAAAACATTAGTAACAAAGTATTTTAAGTTGACTTTTATGTATTATTCTTGCCTTCATCCTCTTTTACTCCCATGATACTAGTCAAATCGTTATACTGATCCCTATTTTTTTGTATTCCAAGAAAGTCCCTGTCAAGGATATTATTAGTTCACTTTCTATATTTACTGCAGAATACTAGAGAACCTTAGCCAAGGACTTCTCAGACTGTTTTCTACTCTGATGTCACTCCATCAAGAGTTATAATCATCAGAGTTCAGTCTGAAAAAGCTTTTCTTCAAACAGCTCTGGTGAGAATAACATTAAGGACAAAAAATTAAGCTGTTACTTGCAAAATCTATGGAGACTTGAACTCACATCCTAGCACTTGAAACAGTAAAGTTTTGGAAACCCACCCAATTGTGAATAGACTTCAGCTGTTCACATTCCAAAACCAGGCAAAAAGAAAATCACTGTAGACACATCCATAGCGTCCAACATGCTTATTCTCAGTGTGGAAACCAATTGCCCAGCTGCTTTGATAATCTGGCTGCTCTTAACATTTAAACGGACTGTTGAGGGTCTAGGAAAGCCTTTGAAGCACACCTTGGTGGAATTCACCACACACCCCCTTCCAGCCTTTCAAGTCAAGAAGCTGGAAGACTTCAGCCTTCACATCTAACCTTCTGGGAATCCAAAAGGATTCCAACCTCACAAGAAGTCAAGTGCCACAAGTTTAAGCACAGCTCACCTTATGCACCCATAAGATGGCAGCAGTCCCACCTGTCCTTCTTTGCCAAATGCTTTGCAATCACAAGCGTAACCATGATTTGATGACCAAAATTACTGTACAAATACTTGGCCTCTGGAACTATTCATTTAACAAGGAAGAAAAAATTGTACCCAGCAGTATCATGTGAGCACTCCTTGCCATGACTGTTTCTATAGGTGAAGGAAGGAAACAATGCCTAACAGCAAAGCAATTTTAAGGAATCAGAAAATCTAAATCTTTACTTGGAACAGCAATCTGAAACCTGTAGAGCACACCAGAGTTCAGGGTTTATCCCCATGACATTCAGTTGTGGATAGCTGGGCATGCCACTCTTTTTCCACAGCTGAACAGAAATTTACTATCAGAGAGACAGCTAAATTGCAAATGACAATAAAACTGCTTCCAATTGATGTGTCATTCTTAGCTTATCTGTATTAAGTGAATGTTTCTACAACAATTGGTACATCATCATCACATCATGATTCTACGGACACGTTTCTTCTTCAGCCACCCTACACCATCGTCATGTTTTTATATCCTGATCAGAAGTTGAATTTACATCCAGCAAGTTATCACCAATTCAGAACTATTTCAGAGCTCATTAGATAGAATTTTGGCAGAACCAAACTATTGCTTCATAAATTCACCCTCATCACGAGGTAGTTAAAACATCTTATGGATTGTTAAAATCCCACTTCATAAACTTCTGACAATTTTAGACACTAAGTGGTAATTTACACAATCATGTTACAAGTTTGTCTATACAAACAGCAATTCTGATTTCTTTTTAAAAAGATTTATTTAGTACTTTGACAAGTAACTGTTTGCTACTGTTTGACAAGAACATTCTCACAACGCAAACTAGGATTTTGTCTGTAATTTCTCAGCTATTTGTGCAGCTTACAATGCTGTTTTTGATTTGTATGAAATATTTCACTACGGTATAAGAACCTACTGCCCCTCACTGTATGTTCAATTATATGTTGTTTGTGGATAATGGTTTACAATGCTTTTTCAATGTAATACGCTCTGTACCCTATAATGGCTTTACAAACTCATAACTCTTCAAGAAAAACACACCATAATCTAGAAAGTTGAGCCTAACAATTTATAAAGGCTGTCTCTGTGGATGAAGAAACAAAAAGCTGCTAGTATTTCAGCTGATTTTTCCACGTAACCAGGGGTTAACTACTTCAAACTTTTCAAGACGAATGCTGCTACAAATTAACAGCCCCCTATACCATACTGGAGGCATCGCTGGAACTTACAGACTAACAGAGATTGAAAGACAGATAGGTGAAGGAACAAATGTTCTACTCATACCCTCTTAGAGTAACTTGCTAATCACATACCTTGCTCAACCCTTCCACATTTACTTTTTGCTAATTCAGACATTAACATTTTAAATTCCATTGAGACAGTGCTATGCTAGAATAGTATCAAGTTTTCTCGGGGCTTTTTTTGTTTTGTACCATAATTGCCAAAGGTGTTACAGATAGAAGCTGGAGGGTCAAACAGCAAACAGACACTTCACAGGATAATCAAGTTTTTACCACAACTTGTGGTTTCTTCAATATAATGCAAATAAAAGGTAAGAAACTTCAATGCTTTAAGTAAGTTTCCTGTACCTTTACGAGATCCAGACAGTGAAGATTTGGGCTTAGTTCTGAATAGGATATTTATGATGGAGAATGCCTAAAAGGAAAAACAGAGAGTTAGCATTTCACTTCCTAAAACTACAAAAAGATCTGTAGTAAATGTCTCACCACAGCATTATTTTTACCTCATCCTTTTGGTTGACAGGATTTTGTATGTCCATTAAATTCTTACTGGCAGACTGCTCAAAACAGCTATGATTTCCCAAGCAGAAATTCCAACCTGATCCCACAGCTGTCTTTCACCACTCTTGCCTCAAACTTACATGAGCTTTCTTACACAAAGAGTGGAATCTCACAGCACTCTTTGCAGGACTAAGAATTACTTGTGATTTGTTTTCCTGCAGTAAGGCTTCCAGTGTTGCAGAAGTTCATTGTCTAATAGCCCTAAAGATCAGCTACCGAAATTAGACCTAGAACTTAATTCACTAAAAAAATACCAAAACCAAGGCACCAGAGAAACTTCATCAGCTATTAACTACAGAAAGTGGCTGTCAGCGTTACCTTCTGGCCACATGTCTGGTCTAATGGTGACTTCCCTCAGACGTCTAAAAATCAACCTAGCTAAAAACATTTTAGAATAAAAACATTTCAGTACTAAATATGAAACCTGTCACTTGCATGGACTGTTCTAAATAGAAATCAATGTATTTTATTTTGCTTACAAATATAGCACAAAGCATTTAATCTTCCTTTTCCATGACTGAAGCCAACTGCACACAGATGGCAGACAACATTGCTACCAGCAACAAACTGGGTAAGATCTCAACCTTGGTTAAGGTTAGAAGAGGAGTTAAATAAACATGGTCTTGAATTTACTTCAGTTGTTTCAAAGTCTTACAGTGAATCTTAGAACTGTAACCAGTTATTAGCAGTCCCTGAGAACACAGGGGGATACAAAAGCCTGAAAAAGGCAAACCCTGTACCTTTTTTTTTTTTTTTTTTTTTTTTGAAACTGGAAACTGAAGGTGGGAGACAGAAATATTGCAGTCCTATTAGTTTGACTTCTCTTCTGAAGTGTTTCTGGAGGTATAACTTATTAAAGCATCTGGAAAACAATTAAATGAATAACATTCCAGGCAGGTTCAAAACCAAGTTGTATATAGACAACTGAATTCTCTCCTGCCATCCCTGGTGGTCAAACAAGGCTCAAAATGAATCTCACAACCTCAGCAGGAACGAACGCAAAGTTCTAGGCAGGCACTGCTGATCAAACATAGGACAGGAAAACCACCAAGTGACACCAGCAAACTGAGAAAGGAGTCACAACCAACATAACAGTGCATTACCTAAGACAAGCCAAAGCTGACAGGCTGTTTTCAAAAAATAAGTCATCCTGAGATCCAGAAACTGAGAAATAGCAGGAGGAGTTCTCTGTGCCCAGTGTTAGGGAGACCCCAGATAGAGCACTGCAACTGTACTGTGTGGGTATCGTGCTTCGAGCCCATTGTGGACCAGTTAGCAAAAAAAAAAAAAAAAGGCAAGAAAAGCAAGAAACACACAGTTACAGAAAAAAAAAATAAATAAATAAAATAAAACACCATGTAAAAGAAACCTTGAAGGGTTTGGGCTTGTATATGCTGAAGAGGAGATGGCTGAAGGGGGCCCAACAATCAGCAGTCCTCAAGTATGTAAAAGGGTTTTGGGTGGAAAAGACAACCTGTTCTCCGTGCGTACAGGAACTGAACGAGACGTGCATCAAGAAAGTGCATTGAAAAAAAGCTTTCTGATGGTAACGATTGCAATGTACTGCACCATGTTGGGTGACAGAGGTCACTCAGCTGTTGGTGAACTGTGATTGATAAACGTTCAGTTAGTATGAGATTGGCATAACTGCCACTGCAGACAGATGGAGTACCAGTCCTGTTCAGCCCTGGATTCCCAGCACTATGCACATGCCTCTGTCTACCTGACTGCAACGGAACACTTCCTTCTCTCATCACTGAAGGGCATCGGCCCCGCAGTTAAACAGCAGGTTTGGCAAAACGGGGCTGGTTCTGCCATGGACTCGCTCTGATTGCTGACAGGCCAGCTGAAAACACAACAGAGACCAGATTCTCAAACAAATTTGTTTTCTTGATGGTCAGGACCAGAATAAGGAAACGTGTCCTGATCTCTCAGATGTGCACATTTGGTGGACCAGAAGTGACTACATTCTCATTATGCTACTTCCTACAAACTCGCATGTGCATCCCTTTAAAACATTCTTTGCATTTGTTCATGAACTACTGGCACCAGAGAGGGAGGGCTTGTTGTGGAATGGGAACAGAGTAGGACGAGAAACAGAACAGATACTTGATAAAATCATCAAGACTCAGACTTGCAATTTCTTCTTCTCAAGCACTTCTTGAGATCACCGACTATAAATCATGTCTTCAAGAAAGTCTTACCTACCAGAAATGAGCTTTTAAACTAAACATTTTTTTTTCTGAAACTGGATGCTTAATACTGTATTGCGTCTTTACAGTTGCTGCCTCTGCAGTTGCACAGCAAAGACGTTCAGGTTTTCCTCATCAATACCAAACCGTTCACAAAGCAGGAATGTTTGTTTACCCATTTCACAGATGTGGAACCAAAAAGCCAAGTCCTATCCCTGCAACAGGATGCAAGGATCTGAGGTGGGACCTAGGCACAACTGAAACAAGTAAGTGAACTTCAGAACAGCACAAGACTTACTACCTAGCCCCTTGCTACCTGCATTTTACATGCCCAGAGCTCTATTACTACTCAACGTCAGCCAGTTCTCACTTGGGTAAAAGCGAGGCAGCGCAGCAGTGCTCAGCTGCTGCTCAGGAGTGGTCCCCATAGAGCCGATATAATGGATGAGGTCAATCCCGAGAAATCAGAAGTTACGGCCACATCACCAAGATAGACCAACTGGCCAGCATACCTAAACCTTCACCTGATGTTCACAGGCTGAGGGAGATCACTGTGCGTTACCTATTTATTACCTAGCCAAAACAAGGGTTAGAAAGGCTTCCTCCCTTTTCTTAGAAGAACTTTAAGTAGCTCCAATACAGTGGCTGAGCCTCTTTCTTTTGTTGCACACTCATTCTGGAGCATGAAGAACAAATTGCCACAAGTTCTCACAGGTTTGTTGAGATGGCTCATTTCCTAACAAAGATTTGAAAACCCCACATCACCAGTAGCTTTGTAGTATGTAGCAAAAACATTACAGCATTTCACTTCTGCAACTGTATTCAGAACAATACTTAACTATGTACAACTAAGAAATTCAAATAAACATGCACTGCCAATGAAGACGAAAGAAACCTATGTGTTTTACAGACTCAAGGCTATTTACACAAAACGTAAACGACTAGCTGAACAATGCTGCTTCCTAGACAAATCTTCTTCTATAGCATTTGGGCAGGATAAGGTACACCTCAAAGACAGCACTCATTGAGGAAAAGGATGATGTTCTTTCTGAGCACAGATAAGAAAAATCTTCAAGGACAGAAAACACTAAATATTAGGCAAAACAGCTCAGGAGCTAAGACACAGATTATTAATTAGAGAAAAGGTGATGAAAAGCTACAATTTGAAAGTAAAATTTGAAGGAAAAGAGGGAACTAGCAGATGTACACATAACCCAGTCATAACTTGAAAGAATAAAGCAGAAAGTGGAACGGCAATCACAAACAAATGCTTAGACACTCACTTCTAGCCAAGAGATATTTCACGTCTACTGTCAAAAGGTATCTCACAGAATTTGATTACATGTGTATATTTTCTTCTGAAGTTGCACAGGTCAAAAAACCACAGCCACTAATTATGGTTAACACAGTAATCAATGCACAGATCTCCTCCACTGTTCCAGCTGCATCTTCAGGAACTCTAATAAAACAATCAACCCCCTGGCAAGGACTCTAGACAATGCAATTAAAAGACATTTTTTCTGAAAGTTCATATGCCCTCAGAATAAAGTTGCAATTTTTTCAGTGAGCTCTGGAATACAAAGGGCAGCTTTCAGTCCTGCTCTGACTCCACACAATTACAGTTATGTTACCCAGATTAGCTTCAGCCTGTGAACACCTCAGTTCTGCCCTGATATACCCGACGCTTTGACTTGTACTGATGGTGGAAATGTGATTAGTGGTAAACATTGTGAAATTGTCAAGGAAAGAAAGAACGGCTGCTTAAAGCAAGAATAAGGAATTGTGGCTTGCATATGTCCTGTATGAAGCTTTGGAAGGCAATTCCGATCTAATATCAGAGGACAGAATATAGAGTAAAAGATACTCCCATGGACTCTGAGCACACACCGGGCTGTGACAGACACCCCGTTAATTACCGACACGTAACGTCTCTGCGGCCAGCTAACCGCACGCCGCTGCGCGCCTCAGAGGATGCCCAGACACGGCCGAGCCCCCTTCTCCACACGACAGCCGCGGCCGCAGCCCCGGGAGGCGTCCGGGAGACCCAAGGCGCTTACGGACCGAGAAGCCAAAGCACAGCACGGCGGCGGGGCGGGCCGGGGAGCTCGGCGGGGCGGCCTTCACCAACAGTCCCAGGGCACGCGGGGGGCTGGCGGCCGGCTCTGTTATGAGTGCCACACACACACACACACACTCACACACACACACACACACACACACACACACCCCGGGCCCCTCCAGCTCCGCAGCCGCCCCCAGGCCCCTCAGCGCCCCCCGGCCCCTGCAGCGGGCGGCTCCCAGCCCTCGGCCCCAGCCCCTCGGCGCCGGCACCGAGCCCAGCCCCGCGCCGAGGCCGGGCCGAGCCCCCCGCGGGGCCGCCGGGGGCGGGGGCGGCGCTCACCTGGCGGCCTGGGCTGCGGCTCCCGGCCTTGTGGCGCGGGCTGCGGGCGGCTCAGTCCATGGGCCGGCGGCGGGGGGCGCGGCGGGAGGCGGCGGGCACAGGGCAAACACTAAAGAGAATGAGCGGGGCCAGCTCCGGCCGGGGAGGAAGTGACGGCACGGCCGCCCGCGGGACGGAGAGGGGCGCAGCCAATCGGGGAAGGGCGAGCCCCCCCTCCGGAGACGCCTCCCTGCGAGGGTTCCGCCAATAGGCTTCGGGCAACGCGGTTACGGCTCGGGGACTACAAAGCCCGGCGTGCCTGGCGGCGGAGCCGCGGGCGGCCTCGGGGGGGGGGGACTACAAGGCCCGGCGTGCTCTGCGCGCCTCGGCGGCCGGGCCGGGCCGGAGCGGCCCTGAGGCGGCGGGGCGGGAGCGGGGCCGGGATCGTTAGCTGCAGAGCTGCCGGTACGGGGCGCGGAGAGCCTAAAGAAAAGAGCTCCCGCCTCAAAGCACAGGCAGGTGGGGGGGAAACCGTGCTGAGCCCGAGAAGAGGTGCGAGGAAACCCGTGACCGGACGGGGGAAAGCTGAGGGTACGGAGCCGGCGCTGCCGCCGGTCCCACGGCCCCGCCCCGCTGAGCGCTGCAGCCCGGGACACGCTCCCGTTCACCTCAGCGGCTGCGGGTGGCTGTGTTCGCGCTGAGCTGCGCGGGTGACGCCAGCCGGGGCGGTTCTGGCCGCCCAAGCGGCCCGGTGCCCGCTGACCGCGCACGGCTCAGCCTCGCGCCCCAGCCTCGTGTCGGTGAGTAACGGCCTCACCCGCACCTCGGCCCCGGGTACCTGGGGAGCGCTGCCTCCTGAAACCACCGGGAGCAGAACCACGTCCGTAAGTGAAGTCAAAAACCAGATACGAATGCACTTAGTTTGCAACAGGAAAGCAAAAGTTCCGATGCGCTACGACTGAAGTCTGTAATTTCAGACTTGCGATACATATCGAGCCTTCAGCTATTGTTTTTTTAATCCAGATAGCCTCACCCTTCAGAGTGAAAACAAACCACACGAGCAGCAGCACGCAGCTGGCGGCTTCACTTCTAAGGTAGCAGAGGTTTCCCTTCCTGATTCACTGGAGCAAAGTGCTCCGCAGGATTTAAGTGCTATCATTACGTTTAACTGCTTTAACAACACTTTCCTTGTCTTTATGAGTTCTTAAAGCAGCACAACTGCTTTTATAACAAATAAGCACTAGCAAAACAGCAAGAAAAACCACAGTACAATATTAAGCAGACCCCACTTGTGCTAGAATAGGACAATCCCTTCTGTCAGAAAAGGATACTATGAGAACTTTTTGATTTAGAAATACTTTATCTTTCTTAATAGGTAAAAATACATTTTAAATTACAAGGTTGCATTTAAACCCCTTGGCATCATTAAATTGCAAGTCAGTAATTTCTGCCATTGTTCAGCCAAAGAAAGAAAATAAAAGAAAAAGAAGTGGCATCCAGCCCACAACATTTACTAACCAAATACGTGTAACTTAAATTCTACAGTAAATGCAAAAGTCTTCATATTTAGAGGAGAGAATCACAACTACAACATTGCAGCAAAACCAAACAAGAAATTATAACCAATATATCTAGAGCTCCATATCCATTTCTGTATTTAACACTGGTATGGATACCAAAGATACCATGAAGAAAATACATCATACACATAAAATTAATTGACAATATAGCATTTAAAAGACATTCTCCAGTATATAAGTATATAGATATATATCCCATATCACATTTAAACACCTATTCATATGCTCTTGTGGTCTGTTGCATAATGATATGTGCTGTTAGATCCTTTAATTATCCCAAGCCAGCAACAGTTACATTTCAGAAGGAAATGAAATTTCAACTTGTTGTGCAATTGTTACTGCAAAGGCTTAATGTTGCCTGTAACAGAAACAACATTTGTACAGTTATTTTTGTAGAAAGTTAGGTGGAGACACGGAAATAAAAAGCTGACTTTTTTCCATACTGAATTTCATTAAAAATTCTGATTTATGTTCTCTCATCCCCTTCTCTATTGTCCCCTCCCCAGTCCCTCAGAAAATTGTGAATGCCTGGGTAAATGTAAAATTGTCATGATTGGGACAAAAAGCAGCCAAATTACAAACTTGAATATAATTTAATCGAATATATATGTAATTCAAAAGTCTGAGAAACTCTTGGTGCAATACCTCACATATCCACTGTATTTGTCCTTTCATTTGAAGGATATTTACTCCTTTATTATGTGCATGATTTACTTATTGAAAAATGTTACAAAAGACTTTTCTTTTTTATGCAACAGTTTAAACAGAACAAGGACAGAAACCTATTTCTAGCTAACAATTTGTAAAATATTTGCATCTTTCATTTTCTTATATGAAAGCAGTACTGTAATTACAGGTATTTCCAGATGTTCACCTAGAAATCTGATATTTATTATTAATATATTTTGTTACTTACTTTGAAATATCTCTTACATCAGACACAAAACCAGTGTGAATTTCCCTTCACAGCTTTTGAAAATGAATTTATTTTTTATTTTTTACAAGGAAGCTAAATATCTGAACTGGCTGTACTAAAACCCCTTTCATTCTACTTTTCTGACTCATTTGTAACAAAATATTTTTTTCCACTTTCTATTCCTTTAGGATTCATTTCTTCACAATAACAAAGCATTTCCTTCATCTTGCATACAATACGTTAAGTCCAGCATAAGCTTTGACCTTACATGCATTACTTATTCTGAGAGAAAACTCTTAGGCCTATAGTCACGTTGCAACTAGCTGTCAACAGAAGTCATGAAGGTTTTACGTACTAGCTGGTACTATTATAGCCAGTAATCCCTAGGAGTACCTCACATTTCTTCTAAATTACTTTAAAGGCAGTAATTGCTTCGTTTAAATAAGTAAGGGTAGAAAGCCAAGGGAAAATAAAGTATCTATTCTGCTTTTGAAGTTTTTTTTTCCCTCTCACCTACTTTTTGGCTGATAGAATCAACAAAGCACTTAACAGTTATTAAAAAAAATACTGTTATTTCTATAAAAGAAAGATTATGGTGTTTTAAGACAATAATAAAGGTTTGACATCAGGAGCTTTGGGACAAGAAAACTGACATGCCATTTTGGAGCATGGTGCACAGCTGCACCCACACCAGCACTCCATGAGTAGTGTGTGCCACCTGGCAGAGGCAGCGTGGTTTGTCAGGTGCAACAATTTACTCCACCAGATACAGCTGGATGCCTAAACCTCCGTACTGCTACAGCCAGACTGGTTTTATTATCCAAGCTAGTGCAGGCGTATATACGCTGCACTGCAGGAAATGCACCTTTAAAGTTTTGTCAAAATGTTTTCCAATTGATTCACCAGTGTTTTAGCAGCACTTTTGACAGCATGAAGCATGCAGTCTCAGGACAGATACAGATCACTCTTCTTTTACAAGAATGAGCGAACTTCAGGGAAGGGTGAAGAACTGTAAACAAACAGATTGCTGTGAACAGCTGAGCTGGAATCTCACACAGTGCCTTGTGGTTGTTTTGTCCTCGCGAAAGACAGTATAAAGACATGCTCTGACAGCTTTAGTCTGGCCCGTCCTTGACAATATTACAGGAAAGCTGTTCTTGCTGAAAGCTTGTGGAATGAGTACAGAAGTACATTTAACAGTCAAAGAAGTACATCTCCATGGAAGGCACCTTCAAGCAAGCTACTGAGCGCCTAAAGAAAACCAAGTTTTCTGAAAGCATAAGTCAGAATGACTGAAAGAATATGCTCTGGCCTCATTTAATTTTTAGAATGAAATGCCTGCCTCGCTGAGAGGATGACTCCTATATTTGCACACGTTTATATGAAGAGACAAAGAAATAGGACTTCGCTTTAGTACATGCTGCCACCATTACAGGAATGCTGGTAACCTCATGGTTCATCACAACCCATGAAAACAACATGACCAAACATAAAAACAAGACCAAACATTAGTTGGTCTTGAAGGTTGTTTGTTGTTTTTGAAACCAAGTATAACAGAACACTTTTTTTTTTCCCATTATAGAAGACTCAGAATGTTATTTAGAAACACATCACCACGAGTCAGTAGGATTAAGGACAGTAGGTGAGAATTCTGTGGGTTCAAAAGATCCTGAAACAGATGTCCATTTACATATTTTGTGTTCAAAATGGAGCAAATAATCCCTTTTCCTTTGAATATGAATAAAAACTTCTACCATTATCAATTGCAAGGGAGAAGTGTCTCTTTACTTTCAGAAGAGGATCTCAGGTGATGTGCAGGAGTTAATTGTTTGAACCTGAATTAGATGCTCACAGGTCCTAGGAAGATCAAGGTGACAGCAAGTGTTTCCAGTCTGAACTTTCTAAACGAAAAACTGGCCCAACTGTGTAACAAAGAATACACTGAAGGGTGGCTTCAAGAAGTTCAGCTATCCTGTGGAAACTGTTACCACATTGCTTGCATCGGTTTTCATTCAAATTAGCAGATAAATCTGGTTAGATAAATTCAGGAACATAACTGTCTCCTGAAGATTGAGGATTGGAGGTGTCAGAAACAGCAATAACCTGAATAAAGATGAGGGCACTGCCAATAACATTTGCCTGTACTCTGAAGCACAAATGCGTTTTCTTGTTGGCACTACACTTGAAATTTTCATTTCCCTGGAAGGGTAAGTGCTCTATACAAACACTCACATGCCTTATAGAATCTGCCAAATACATCAGGACTAAATAACATCACTAACAGTGCCATGGCCACAGCCGTGTCAACAAAGTCCAAGATACTAAACAGTGAGTGAACTGAAGGACAGTTATGCCACTACTATTTGTTGATCTGAAGTCACTTAGGCACTTATTCACACGCAGTGTCTGTTCAACAACAGAGTCATGCCTTGCAGGAAGTGCAAGATAGTGAATGTAAGATTCACTGATAAACTTCCATTCAAAAGAGCCCATTTCCTTGGTTGCCTCTCAAAAAGGTTCTGGCTTGGTGCAGTAAGTTTTGTCCAGATCCATCTACGTTCAGTACTGGTAAGAAACATTTGTTCACTCACTTCATATACCTCAGCAATCTGTCCCCTAAAGAAATCTTGTTCAGAACTGCAGAACTACGATGATCTAATACGAGTCCCATTCTAACACGAGGTTATCACACATACATTGGCTGTCTACTTGACTAGATGCAAAGGTAGCATGTCAAATTACTGTTACATGAACGCCACCACTACCAATTTAATTTTGATCCTCTGATGTTGACATTAAAAACAAAAAATTGTTCTCCCGCTCATCCAAGAAAAAGATGAAGTTGTAGAGCAGGCAGTGATCTGAATAGCTTTTTGGCTTGCAGGTTATGAATGACCACAGCTCAGTTAACACTGACATTTGAGGTAAGCATTCAGTTGCTCACAAACATCACACACATCTCCCCTGTGGTTTCAGCCTGTCTAGCAGATCTATTCTACAAGGTGGTTCTGCAAACTTGCAACACACACAGTCTCATCAGCATTAAGGCAAATGCTTTTCACGATCGCCACCGTATTATTTCACTCTTGAGTACTGCTTTCACTTTACACCTATGAACAAAGAGGGTCTGACACTGCACCAGAGTCAAGAAAACATGTTGATGCTGACTTTTTAAATACATTTTTAGGCACTTAAGCAGTTTCCATTGTCTGACAAGTAACTCATTTCTTCACACATTAAGAGATATGACCAGCATGCATTTATGCATGGCAGCCACAGATAAAGTTCTTAAAGAACTGAAAAAATGACAGCTGATTCTGCCTTGTGTTTTACCTTCAGTAAATTCAGTAACTTTTCTTGATGCAATGCTCAGCTTCAACAAGCATTGTAACAGTAAAACCCCAAAACTGATTCAAGTAATATGCAGAATCTCTGTGGTCAAGTAACTTAGAACAAAACCAAACCAACATCTGCCATGTGTAACATTGCTTAGTATCATGTAAGTCTGACACTTTGCTCTTACTCAGAGTTCTTCAGTCTCTACAACTGAATTTATCTATATCCCTGCAGTACTCGTGCTCTAACAGCCTACAGTTTAGCAGTTTGGTGTCCAGGCCATCTGAGAACTCAGTAAGGCTCAGGCACTTATCCAGTCTCTTTTACGCAACCATAACTGTAATGTAAACTGATGCACTTAGAATTCAAGGCTATCACATGTAATCAGCATATTCATTAAGACAGGGAGAACATCCTAGTTAAACAGAAAAAAAAAAAGTCACTGCTTCACTTGTAATAATACATCACTAAAAATCCACTTGGGAAACTGATGTTTGCTCTAAGAGGGTACCATTACATGCTTTTACTGCATGACTCTGACATGTCTTGTCCGAAGAGAAGGGGTGCACCTGTTGATGAATATCAAAACAGTAATAGCAGCTTTGGATCTTCTGCCAAAGTTTTAGATTTGCTCTGCATGATCCTACAATGTATTTAAGCTATTACTAAAGGTAAAGAAAAATCCCTACAGTCCCACTATCTTATATTCTATCCTAAGATTAAAACACTACCTTTATTTTTTTTAAACCAGCTACATTCTTCTAAAACAGTAAGTGCACAGTGACAGGCATTTTAAACAAGTACTTCTTATTTATTCACAATTTAGATAAAGTTTAAGGAAAGACAAAAGAAATACAAAGGACAACATCAAAATGAAAAGGAATTTTAGTGACTGAAGGGAGTTTCTACAGCCAGTGCTCTCCATACATTTCCAAATGTTACCCAAATACTGCAGATGCAGATTTCAAATAAACCCCATAACAAACCGCTATGACTATTCCCTTTGCAATTAAACTGGGAATGGAAGTTAGCCACCATTTATCTATCATTACACACACCACCAAATTCTTTCAATTTCTGCTTAAAGCCGCATTTATCTTTTACAAGATGGATTCTGCAATACATTTTCAAGTAGCATTTCATTTTGTCGGAGCTCCACTATAAAAAAAAAGTCAGTGTCAACCTTCTGTATAACAAAACAGCTTTTGATCTTGCTTGTGAAATTTATGCAATTCAGAGCAGTGTCACACTTGCAGCTTGGAGGTATCCTTGGAGATACTGCAACGCTTCTGCATTCAGACTAGTACTCAGCATTGATGGAACCTTAAAATATGATAGAGCAGAAGTGTCAATGTGCGTATACATTAAGCTACTGCTACATCCTGTTAATTGCCGTGTCAACACACTGTACAAAGTCAAATGACATCCTGACAGCAGCAGTTTTTCCACTGTAAATGCAGTTGCTGGAATTACGATTCCTGATACTGACAATATTGAGTTTTATGTAGTACTTATCCTAATTAAACATGAAAGAGGAGGTTAGCAAACTATCAGTTATTAAAGCAGGTATCTGGATACAGCAAACAGCAGATCTCCCAAGCAATCTTACTTACCAAAATCCTGAAAACAAATACACAATGGGATAAAAGTCAACTTAAATTTAACTTGTTTAATTTAACATGAGTTGCCTGAGGTTTCCTGAATACATACAATTGAACTGGAGACAAGTGTTAAGCTGTATACCTTCACGTGGATAGATTTTCATGTAAGAAATGGCATATTAATCTTATCACTATAAGAAGGGCTAATATTTTTCACATTATTTAGGTTAGTAGGAAAAAAACATACAAAAGCTATATTTAACGAAAACAAAATAGAAAGCAATACCTAGCATTCTGCTTATGATATACTTCATCTTGCTGAATTATCAAACACTACCAGAAGAGACCCACTGTCATATAAGCATTTTTTCTCTGTAGAATTATGTTTAATGTGCCGCGTATGAAAGTCACCTACCCTGCCAGGGCACGCAGTAGACAGTTTGTGAAGAGATTGTGCCAGATGGATTCTAGGATTGTTCACCATTTGACCTACAGGATCGTGCTCTTTTTTCCCAGCAAAGGCTAGCTGAGAGAACGCAGTCTGATATCCTGGAGTATCTTCTATGTCAATGAAGTGTTCTTCATCAGGGATAGTGTCATCCTCAGGCAGCTCAAAGAGCCCAATGAGGGCCTGTAGCAAAGGAGTCCTATATGGAAAGATGTGGGAGGAGTGTAGAAAAATACATTAGAACAGGGTGTTTTTTTTGTTGTTGTTTTTTTGTTTGTTTGTTTTTACAGGAATGTTCAAGTTATTCAGAACCCTTTCAACTATTTAGTCTTTCCAGGTACTAGCTCAGCTATTGAATGTTTATAGTGCCCAACCTGAGCTGAACTCAAAGAGCTGTGGATGTGTATATTTTACAAGCATAATGTGGGTGTTCACAGTTCAAACAGGAATAATATATTTATTTTTGATCAGGTCAAATCCTCATGAAACTTACCTATGAGAAGTAATTCTTTTACAGATTACACCTTTCCTCTAATAATATTTTTCTTCTAAATTCTCTTTAACAGTTACTGAGTTCAGGCTACCTGACAACCTGGACTGCTAGACTGGCTCACAATCTTACCAGATAGCTTTCCCCAAAAAGCTACTGTCACACTAAGATCTTACAGTGTCTTGCTCAGGTAGTAAGTATCTGTGATAAGGTTTCCTGACTAGCAGAACAGCTATAACAAAAACTGGTCCTAGCTTTTCAGAAACAATATAAGCTAAAAGAAAGGTAGTCTATTTTCTTAAATGCAATTCTAGCTAGCCCAGTCAGCGCTATCTTCATCACAAAAATCTCAAAGCTGTTCTGGCACCTGCTTTGAAAATGTTTTACTTCTTGAAAAGTGTGAAAAGCCTTAAACTAAGCCTCGTAACAGTAGCAGGCCTGAAGAAATCACAACAGAGTATTTTGATGAGTAGTTCACATTTTCATAATCAAGTAGCTTCACCAACAGAACTTGAACTGTTCTACATACCACAGTTTGGTGTACTCAGTGTCCATCATAGGAGGACATTCTGTTAGTATTTTTGTAATGCCAACAGCACAGATTTTCTTTTCAACTTGTCCGGATACTTTCTGTATTTCAGGAATTATAATTTTCTCCAAAACCATTCCAAACATCCTATTACGACATTAAAAGAAGTATTAGAAAGCCTTTTCAGCCTTTTAGTGACAACAATCAGAAACAGTATGAGTCACTAGAAGAGAGAGAAAAACAGAGAATTTGTTACAGTGCTGCCCTGTCTTAGTAGAATGGCCGGTAGAAATTAGATAGTAGAAATTTTTCATGAAGGGAGAAAAATAAAAATATCACTCTTCCATTTTTATGAGCTGCTCATGAGATTAATGGTCTTAAACAATCAGGAAGGAACTATGGGCAGCATAGCAGAAAAAGAAACATTGCTAGTCAAAGAAATTAACCATAGTAGAAGAAACGTCTGGCTAGTCAAATTAGTGACAAATGCAGTTTGCAATTTTAGCTAAAGGAGACAACCATTGTCTTTTAAAGTAGAAAAAGTTACACGGCAGTCTTAAATAAAAATCATACTAACTTGGGCTGTATGCTGTCAAATATTTCTTGAAGAGCTAATGCCCCATATTTTATGCAGTACAAGTTAATGAAGACTAGGAAACCTATAATGAGAGAAAGGATAATCAGCAGCAAAATACATTATAATAAATTTGTCAAGGGGATAAAAATGGTAATCTTTGCAAGTGTTCAGTTTTAGTGAAGTACATTAACTTGCTACCTTGAACCCTGTCTAAAAACCTGCAGACCTTTTCACCTACCCTAACATGGCAATAACCCACCTAGGACAAGATTCAGTCCTTTCCCCTTATATCACTTTCAAAGCATTAGAAAAGCTATTCCCAAACTTTTCAGATTAAGGATCATAAGAAGACTTAAATGCTTTCCCCTGAAAACCTCATGCAATGCAGTTATTCAGATCAGGTGTGAACCCCTTTTCATGACCTTTGTACCAGAGCACAGATACAATGCATTAAAAGCATCACTTAATTGGTTGTGAAAGGCCACTCTAAGTCATTCTGTCATTCTTCCTCCTATCAGTAGGAGGCATTAACCAGATTTCACAGGGTTAAATAATAGATACTGTGTAATTTGTGCAGCAATAAAATCATTAAAATAATTTAAGCAGTATGACAATAATCTTCCAGTTATAGCAGCAATAACCAGCATACCTCAGTTAATTTGTCACAGTTCTGCTTGTTTACCACAAAACCTTATCAATAATTTATAATATTAAGGCAGAGTGACATGGATCCATAGACTATTTAACAATAACTACTACTATAAATAAGAGAAAGGAAATGTGGCCCATATTATTGTGTTGTGCAAGATTAAATTGTGTGTTGGAGATTAAATAGAAACACTTTCAGATAACAATACACAGAATAAGAAAGCAGAAGGGAATACAGATTTCTTTCCCTTCATTTCCAACTCTTTCAGTTCCAATGAGGTTAAGTGTGACCTTTTGTGTCAACTTCCCCACGTACCACCCTTAATTACACAAATAATTTGAAGCAAGTCCCTGATGTTAGCAGCTCAGCACTCTCCCTTTGCATAATCACAGGACATGACTGCATACTTATTCAGTACAGCTGCACGTTCTAAACTGTTGGCATCACCGAAGCTTTTCATATAGCAAGAAACTTACTTTTAATAAATTTTGTTGTTTTGGAATTTTGAAGTCTTTGGAAGAGTAGAATGAAGATCTGTTTCCTGTACTGGTCAACTGATTCACTAGGAAGTTAAAAGATTGGTTATTCAAGCCATACTAGCATTTTACTCATGTCATTTTACAGAATACATGTATAGAACTGTTCAAATCTAATTTACTGACAAATGTAGCATTTTTCAGTTGTTAAACATTAACTACAAAGTGTACAAACATACCAAGTATTAAAGTCCACAGAAATTATTTTTGAATGTAATATCAGCTCGTACTCACGGAGGCATGTGCTCTATAATACTATTTAGAAGGTAGAATCCTTGATGGTCATTAGCTTTAGAGGCAATCAACTTCTGAAACACACCTAACAATCCAGGCTGTAAGTAAAACAAATATATAACACTATACAACAGTTCTTCATACATGACCTACCAGCAAGCTGACCCTTACCATCTAAAACACACAACATGGCAAAAGCTTTCACAACCTAAAACCAGGATTCTTTCTGTAGGAAGAAAGATTTCTCTTGGGACCAAATGATCTTTCTTTGAGCCTCAAAATTAGCCTTGATCAAATGAACACCAAAGCTAATTTGAAAATGCATGTCTGCTTCATCATTGGCATCGTCTAATCAAGTTTGACTACAGCAGATCATGCAGCAGAAGTAACAGAAGCTAAGCATGCAGAGTAAATATCCCCATAAATCCACTAATCCTCAGATTTTCCAGCATTTTGACTCGTCCTCACTCACAATTCTGGAGCCTGTTCCAAGAAGAACCTCCAAATTTTCCCAATCCAGTGTGTTCCACGTATGTCAGATAAGAAAGTTAAACCACAGAAGCTTAACTGCTTCACTGTACCAAGTGCAGGAATTTTGCATCTTTATCAATAAAAGATGAAGGATTTCTCTTTTCCCCCATAATGCAAAACCATTCCAGAAGTCTGCACCCACGTGTTTGTTTCTTTTTTTTTAATTTAAAGTACAAATATATATTCTGCACAAACCCAGGTATCCACTAAAGAAAAAAAATCCTTATAATTTTTGATCTTAAATCAGTATGCCTAGAGGCAAACACTGCTACTAAAACAATCCAACTTACAATTTTGTCAGCAGCAGCACTTGCTATTGTGTTGGCACCCCGCTCTAAATAAGCCTGCAGGAGTCGGACCAAAGGCGGAATATTTCCTGTCCTTTCCCATAACACTGGCTGAAGTAGATGAGGAAATAATGCCATATAGGATGATGGGATTTCATTTTTATGCATCTCCAGAAGTAGGGACATCACTTGAAACACATATGGAATGAACTCTGGAAAAGAAATAATGACACTTATAAATTCAGAAAAAATGGTCACTTGTTAAGTCATAAGAACCATGTATCTATTGATTAAACCTACAGTTGTAGGATATTGACAGAAATATTCCAACGAATAAAACGTTGGAGAAAGTATACTGCTTCTCAAATTTAATTATTCCAAACATTTACAAACACTGTATCTATATATACATACACACTTCCTGTTTTCTCTTTTGGTGTTTCAGAGGATGGAATACGAACTACTAGAAACAGGGCAATGTAGGTAATAAGAGGATTTGGGGATAGTGATTATCAGATACTTTTAAGATGGAGTTTGTTTAAAAAAAATAATACAGTTGATTTATCCAATGGAACGGCTCAGATTCTTTCTAGAAGTGTTTATTAGGACTGTGAACATCCTGTGTTCTCACTTGAGTTTCCTGTGCTACAGAAAAAAAACCTGCCAGAACATAAACCATGACAATCAATTACAGCAGAGAGAGCACAAGCACTTACTGATTTGAATTTACCTTGCACGTCATTCTGTAGTATCTCAGTGAACACCATAAACAAAGCCTCTTCAAAGCTGCCAACTGCATCAGGGTTTGCTTTGCATGTTATCCTTATTGACAAGCATATTGATTCAAACATGTAATGGTTAAAGTGAGGTTTGCTTGGATTCTAAAAACAAGTTATGAACAAATAAATCAACTTAAACTTGCTGCCAAGTCACTTATTTAGCAAAATTTATTTTTAGATTCAATTGAATTCTAAAAGAGCAATTGGAACTAAGGATACTATGCCTTATTAATAGGCTGATGAAATTATAGATTAAAGCAAATATTGAAAAACTTTGAAACAAAAATGAGTTTGTTTTTCTAAGTCTTTCGAATACAGGTGTTTTTCAGAATCCCTACATGAACTAACACGCAGTTATAGTATGATGTAACAAAAACTCTGCAGCTAAGTTTAAACTACCCATAGTAGTAGTTCATTGGATAGTTGATTAAGGTATTCTAAAGCATTCCCTAAATTAAAAATCAAGAATATTGAACATGGAAGAATATTAGTCCAACTTGAACAAGGGAGACTAAGAGAATTTTACCCACCAAAAGCAGGTGGGTAATTTAATTTATTCCCACATTTCAGTGTCTAAATTTAATCTTAGTCTCAGAAGTTTCCTGGACAAAGAATAAAGGAGTTGCAACAGAAACAGATTATTGTAATGGTGGCTCCTGCACGAGCAAACATTTATACTAGAACAAATTCATATTATAAAAAGATTTTATATGCTGTTCTCAAATTTCAGATGAAAGTGGGGGAAAATTATTTGGAAGGACACCCTAACAGGAATAAAGTACTTCACTGGGAGGCTATTTTTACTTATTTTAATCAAAGTATTGAACAATTTGTGATATATTAACAGAACGCAAACAACAAAGTATACATAAATCTTTAAAAACATTGCTCTAAGAAAAAAAGTGTCAACACTTGGCCCAGATAGCCTGCTCTTTACCTTACTGACAGCCAGCAGTTTCTGTGTAAGCTGTGTGATGACAGAAGGGATGTAGGGAATTATCGATTCCTGCAGCAGAGAAAAACTCCGCATGATTGCTGCAAATATATTGGAAGTTATTAACTTCTGGAGAGAGGTGGATGGCAGAAGTATATGTCTAAATCTTTACTTTTACCATTAAATCAGATCCCAAGGAATTAAGTACAATAAGGATGAGTACCTGTTGCAAGGGCAATCAATCTATAATCATAACAAAGGATAAAGCAAAGCTTCATTATTGCCATTCTGTGGACTGAGCACAGAAGACTAAGCAACTCACCCAAAGTAAAAAGATGTTCTTCACAAGTCACAATACCATTATGTTTAGTATTTCTCTTTAGTTCCATAAATTTACTGAAAAATGACTTAATACTGGCTGGTAAATAACTGTAGGCTGTACAGACCACTTTAGCATTTTTGCACAAAATTACACTTTTCTAATAAAAATTTCAGTAGCCTCTAACTATAAGCCTTCACCTCAAATTAACCAAGTTACTCTTACAGTGCAGGACTCGCACAGCACTTACCTTTCATTATGTATTCATTTTCAGATGAGCCAGGAAGCGTTAGTGCTTTAAACAGGTTTGTTAGCAGCACTTCTACAAATGGTGCCATTTCTGCAGCTGTAATACTGTAGGAAAGCACAGGGTTTTAATGATTAAATACACTCACAAACTTCAAGCATCTTACAGTACCATAATAGCAAGAAATGAAAGATCCCCTACCAGTATTTCACCCATAATGCACAAAAACTAGATAGCAATGAATTTAATTTCTGCTTGGAAACTTACAGAATACTATTATTTGTCCCTCTCATGGTAAACAGTCTTTCAAGAGCGTGGGCTGCATAAGTATGGACCACAATACTTTCTGCTTGAAGATGATTGATTAAGAGAGGAATAGATAACAACAGTTGTTCTTTAGGTACCTAAAAAAAAGTTATAGCAACAAATTATATAAATTACAGAAAAATACAGATGGTTCAACACTAGAACAGAATCACTGAACTCGTCAACTGTAAATTGAAAGCATGGCAGAAAGAAGAAATCTCAGAAGGCTCCTCCAGTTGCTAAAACACACCTTGACAACTGAAAGGTACTGTCCTGGTTTCAGTTAGAACAGAATTAATTTTCTTCCTAGTAGCTGGTAGAATGCTATGTTTTGGCTCGGGATGAGAAGAGTGCTGATAACACCCCGATGTTTTAATTGTTGCAGAGCAGTGCTTATACCAAGCCAAGGACATCTCAGCCTTTTGCTCTGTCCTGCCAACAGGCAGGCTGGGGGTGCAGTAAGAGCTGGGAGGGGACAGACCCAGGACAGGTGACCCAAACTAGCCAAAGGGGTATTCCATAGCATCTGACGTCATGCTAAACAATATATAGGGGTGATACTGCCTCCGGGCAGTACCTATTTCTGTCATCTCCTGTGTATTTCCCCTAGAACATCAATGCTCTATATTAAATGCATATATTCCTAATGTTTATTTCTTTGTCCACTTTACTTTGTCTTAATAGGTAATTAAATCTGAGTGGGTCACAGGACTAAGCATGCAAAGATACTCAGTCCTCCAATAGCATATGGAGGGAATATAGGCTACATGTCCATTTGATATTTATAGCAGCAGTATCATTTACTTTCAAAACTCAAAATTCAGCAGGAAATGTTATGTATGGCTGTCTAAACACCTGTTGAGTTAACATATGGCCAAGTAAGATAAATTAGGCTTGGCAAGTGTAAAGTAACAGACCACAGAATGTTTTTACTGTAACAGTAGAACAAAAACTTACTTGGCTCCTAAAAATCATGATATATTTGATACCATCAGCTTTTAGCACAGGGAATTCATTCACTGCAATAGAAAAAAAATACACATTACTGAACATATTCTACATATTAAAAGTGACATTAACCCCTGAATACCCATCCCAGGTAATACAACATTTTTCTGTTTTGCTTAGTTTATGCATCTCTGTCTGGGCACTCTGCAATAACATTAAACATACTGTGCAACTGCTCAACGTTAAAGTTCCCCTTCTGGCTCTGATTCTAGCAGACTCCAATGGCATGTTCCAAGACACTCCACTACCCTCTGAATGTCATAAGATAATTGCTAAAGTATAAATACATCATGTTGCTTGAACCTAGACACCTGTAGTCTCATCAACACACACTAGTACAGGCTGCAACCTAGACTTCGGTATTTTACCTTCTCCAGGTTTTGTTTAACACAGATGTTTGTTGTAAGGTCTCAGTTACAGAAGTCAAATTACTTTGATTCAACAAGTTAAAGCATGTCAGCAGATAGCAACCATGTGTGTACATGCCCTGATCTTGCAGACAGCACGTGATAATCCACCTTTGTTTAAAAACTCATTAATCACTGGTCAAACTAACTTGAATTACTTCCCATGCACCAGGTGAAAACAGGCTTCTGGCTCAGAGATAATGCTGATATAGGAGCACATTTTAATTTGTACTTGAGCCTTAAGAAACAATGGTTACAATTGAGGTTCTAGACATATCACAAAAGATAATACATGAAAACTAACATTAAACTTACCACTAGGAGACTTTAAGTCAGGTTGAATGTGATTCACAAAGAATTCTGTCAGATTAACAAGTTCATTAGCTTGCGTTATTCCATGCTAAAAAAAAATAAAGTATGTTTATGTATATGCTATCACTCAGCTATTTTTCCCACTAGTTCTTGTATCTTTTTAATAAAAGCATTATAAAGTGTGTATGCACTTGAAAAGATGCAATTTTAATAATCCCAAGCAGAGGACCACCCAACTTCTTAACTTTTCAGTGTCTAGGTTTCAGCTGTAACACTACAGGGGTTCAAAATTCATAAGACCTGAGTTGAGGAATAATAGCATATAACAGTAATAACGAACCACAGTTTCAGGCAGAAAAACATTAACAGCTTATTCACTTGATATGTTTTTTTTTTTTTTTTTTTAAATGACAAGCCTTTTGAAAAGGAAGAGTTTAAGAGTCACATTCCAATTCCGAATGAGAACAGCAAAATTATAATAAATACTTCAGTTTTACCTGATTGCCATTTCCAAGACAATAAACACTAAAACAACATGAGACATTATGGAATAGAACGACAAAAACTGCGTCACTCGGATTCCTTCTAGCCTGCTCAACACCATTCATCATCTTCTGTAAAGCTGGATTTGGCCATTCCATGGCTTGTAAGCTCTGGCTCAGGAGCATGTGAAAACTCACAGATGCTGGACCCAAGCCAATTTTGTTTCTTTTCACTGTTTCACACATACTAGTAAGACCTGCCGAATGGTCACATGTGCTTGTTGACTTTGCCCAATCCATCTGAAGATGATATACCATCACATTTCCATCAGCTGTGAAAGTATTATATTACAGATGACTTTTAGTCTCATCAACATTAAACTACTACAAATCTAATTATTCCCATTTAGAAGCAGAATAAAAGGAATCGCATCAACCCTCTAGTCCTCATAGACATTATAATTTTTGAACACTTATAGATTAAAAGAAATAGCAGTACCTTCTGTGTCTGAGCTTTGGATGCCAAAGACGTGACAAGGTAAATAGCTGCATCTTTGTGCTTCCAGTTAACAGATGGATTCTTCGCATATTCCTGCAGCATGGAATTAACGTATCCAGAAAAAATCCCTGTCACAGGCCCCTCAAAAAACTTGCACAGGCCTCTGACCAGATCACAAGCTGCTCTGCGTCTGGTGTCAATATCTGCACAAGAACAAAAGGTTCTTTGGGTATGAGAAAATACACAACTCTTTATGTTACTAAGCATAATAATAAAAATGTATCAGAAACGCACAGCTTTTCAAGCTACAGCCACACTCCACATTGATGCCTAAGAACACATTTAAGTCTTTTTACTTACTGTAATACCAAGGGCTGCTTGCACAACAAAATGAGGAATGGACACCGACCAATAATACAAGTGTATTCAGTGTTTTCAATGTACCCTACAGAAAGTTTCAGCAAGGATGCAGGGGGAGGCTTTTTACTATCTTGATAAGTACACACAGAAACGTACTGATTCTGGCAGTTGAGTTAAATTATTCCCTGTAACAGCCTCTGTGGCGATGTGTTTTAGACTGGTGACTACAACTGTCTTAATTACACACCAGTGTTTTGTCTCTTGCTGAGCAGTACTTGCACAGTGTCAATGCTTTCTTTTTCCTTCTCTCTCTGCCTTCCAAGCAAGGAGGCTTGAGGTGGGCAAGAAACTAGGAAGGGACACAACCTGGACAGCTGACCCAAAGAGACCGAAGTGCTGTTATCCCATGTCGTGTAACATCATGCTTGACAACAAAAACTGAGAGTAGAAGGTTTTTGAAAAGGCAGACATTGCTTCGGGACAGGTTGGGCATCAGTATACTTATGGAAAAGTGGTAAGCAATTGGCTTTTCCTTCTGTTTTCTTCCTCTTTCTCTCACTTATTAAACTATCTTTATCACAACCTATGAGTTTTCTCAGTTTTACACTGCCTAGTCTCTTCCCCATCCCATCACAGCAGGGTGGAGAGTAAGCAAACTGCTGTGTGGTGCTTAGCCACTGGCTAAAAACAATGAAACAGTATTTTTTTTGGTAACAAACTTGTCAAAATTAATTGTCTCAAGAAAAAAAGAAAAAAGCTCAGCTGGTCTTTAACACTACATACTGACAGAAGACTACATACTAACATACGTAACAGAAGGGACAAAAGGAAAATAAAGCAAGTGAATTTAGAAATGCACTCTATATTGCATTTAAAGACATCTCAGAAGAACACAAATATGTCTTGTCTAAATAGCTAACAAGCTTTTATAAGCTTCACTAATACCTGTAATCTTGGGTAAGAATGATAAAATATTTGCTTGAAAAAAAAATAGTCAAAACTTTTTCCTCTACTTCCAATGTACAGAAATTTCTCAAACCTATTATGAAGTTCCAGTCATCTAAAAGAGTCAGTGTCAGTCAGTGCAATGTCAGCGGCACAGAACAGCCCATACAGAGTTATCACACAGATCTAGATTTGGTTCATTTGTGCGCTGACCTGGCTGGAGACAGACAATCAGAACATCAAGTAGCTCTGTTAGCACAGTGCTGTGTTTTCAGGACAGTTATTACAGTGATTGGAACACAGTGCCAGCATGCAAAGGCAGGCTGCCATCCAGCTGGGTTCATCACAGATTTGTATGCAGAACCGGTCAGAGTTTCACTTTAAACATGACAGACTACCAAATAGAGGCAGAGAGTCTACCCATGTTATTTAAAACTCCACACACAGGAACTAAATACACAACTACGGCCACTACTCAGCATTAACTTACAGGCTATATTTGCTGATACGAGAACATGCGCAGTGCAGGAGACGTACGGATCCAATTAAGAAAAACTATTAAGAACATTGGTCAAAACAAAAAGACACTGGGACGGGCACATCCTGACAGTAAACTTGACCAAAAAACCTGATAAAATATCTTGAGGAAGAAAGCTTCCCAAGTTCAAAAGTAAGTTTTAAAAGCCTCAGTATATTGCTTCAGCTCTTTAGAGCTGTATTTAAAGACCAAGTATTCTTAGTATAAATCTGTGGATTACCAGATCCTTCCAAATCCCTTCTTATATATTCTTCAGAATTATCTTCAAATGCTTCTTCATCAGCAGCTGAAAATATAAAATACATAGGAGTTATAATACTGAGATCTGTTTTATGCTAAAAAGAGGTATCATTATCAACTATTTTTTTCAAGTACTTCTCTATAACATTCATAGAAATTAATCAGAAATATCCAGCCTGTTATCCAGCCTGAAATATCCTAGCCTGTTCAGCTTGCTGCCCCATAAACTGCAGTCCTTCATACTCATGAGCTAATGCATTCCTGATTTAAAAGACATATTCAATACTAAACGTACTTAAAAGAGTTTTCCAGAGTCATAGACTTAGAGAGAAGCTTCTTACTGCTGTAACACATTTGGAACACACTGCATTTTAGATATTGTATCTAATTTAGATAGATTAACATAAACCCATCTTGGAGAAACAGACATTACAATTTAGTAGGCTGTATATCCATGCCTATTTAGGCTCCTTCAATTACTCTGGTATTCACTTTAAGCATGAAAAAATATTGATGGCACATGACTTAGACATTCTATATTTTTCAATTTGAGATCACAATAGGACAGAAAAATCATTAGATACATTCATACAACAAGTTTACAAAGCCCATAGCACAGCAATTTGCTGTAGAAACTTCGTTTTGATTCTAGTACTCAAGCACTCGGGATGTGATCCTCAATTCTTAGTCCTTTAAAACAAAACATTATTATAATTACAGTTATATTTTACTGTGTCTTTGAAAATTTGCATCTTGAAAAGTTACCTCTAAATTCCATATTGGGAACAATAACTTTTTCACAGATACTTGTCAATGTATTCTGGTCTTCAAAGAGATGCTTGTAATGTGGTCTTT
Source organism: Netta rufina (assembly GCF_964035555.1). NCBI lineage: Eukaryota > Metazoa > Chordata > Aves > Anseriformes > Anatidae > Netta > Netta rufina. Next base: position 1,323,050 of record NC_140140.1, read on the forward strand.
CACAAACTGAGGCCAGAAACTGGATTGCATTGCTAACCAACTAGAACAGAAGCACATACAAAATACATACAACTTTAGCATGAATGAATAATTTATAATTCATTATTAAACTTGACAAGATCAGTTTTTAACAGCTTACCAAGTCATATTTCACTTCCTGGCCTGTTGTGACTAACAGATTCCAGATCGCTGTTACAAAACGTGGCAGGTAGGGTTGGAATTCTTCATCATATTTTTGAGCATATAAAGCAGCATTATCACAAATTTGTGATTTCAAGAGCTCCAGTAACCCAGCTTCTTCTTCATCCTCACATAAAACAAAAGTAGGAACTTAAGCATCCACATTTCAACACTAAAGCATTAAAAGTATCAACATATTTCAAGGAACACAGTATTATTTTACATTATTTTACACAGTATTATTTCTAAGTAGGTGAAAGAAATCCATCCCATTTTCCTGAAACTACTGTATTTTGCTGATTTGTACTGGAAGTGCACTACAAATCATACATTTGTGCTATTATATCCATAGTTCATGTAACAGTACTACACACTTTAAGTGATTTAGAACTGATAAGATTCAGTGCAGAATTAATCTTCCTATCACATTTGTAAAAGGTAACGCAAAACACTGAAAATACACGTTCAGGAGGCACTCTATCTTGCTACTTTAAATTGATATAGTTGATAGAAGTATTTTTTTTTTGCCCTTCTTCTCCGTATCAGCACATATGTTTTTTGGTACCGCAAAGCAAACTGGAAAAATATGTTGGAATAATATTAATAATTAAAAAACAACACACAAAGAACACCTTCCCTTTTTTTTAATCCCAACTTTCAATTTTAATGCATGTCAGCATGCAACTGCATGGATGTCTGTGCTGGGCAATGGCCCACAGACAGAAGAGCAAGAAAAACGATAAGCAAAGCTTCTTTTGCACCATCATTAGCCTAAAATGACCACGAAACTATAGCACAAGATGTACTTAATATGCCCCCTACATATTGTAAAGGCATTTATAGTTTTATTGGCTCCACCACGTGGCAAGCTACTGTACTGCATCTGGAAGATGACAGCATTTAAAATGAGGAAAGCATTGCACAAAATGAATTTGAGCTTTGATGACTTGGTATCACTTTTCACATGTGAAACTACTAATACTTATAATTAAACAAAGACAACAAATAGTAAACTAAATTACTTACAGATGTCATGCCTTATATGTTCAAATATTTCAAGTTCTTTAAGATACCCTGTTTTCTAAAACAGCACATGAACCATCTGAAAGGTATAGAAAACCTGAGCCCTATGACTCAAAAAATCAGGCTTAGACAAACTATTTGTATTTTCACATTTGTACCAAGGTTACTTTAGCAAATCCCCTCAAAAGAAGATATTCACTGACAAGTATTGGTGATTTGATTTCTGCACACAGCTACCTATACCTGTAACTAATATGTAACTTCAAGAACTGGAAACCAAATTCTTAGACAATGGAGCTACTTCTCTTAAATCACATTTCCTTATAGTCATTCTATTTCTTTGTTTACCCAACAAAGGAAACATTACATCACCCAGAATTATACCTCAATTCTCTTATCAACCCTCTCCACCATACAGAGGCAAAACAGGAGGTTTATGCAGTACTTACATCAGTCTGCAAAAGTTTATTATCTAAAGTTAAAAGAGTATGAAAATTTGTCATCCATGTTTCCATGTTATCTTCAAAAAACTCAGGAAGATCCTGTGAAGGAAAAACATAAATCAACATTTTAATTTGTGATTGTACTGCTCAGATAATATAGCTTTGTTTTAAGTAATACGTATCCACCTTATAATCTACTAAGGGACAGTGAATTGTGGAAAATAAATCTACAAAACAAAACACTACCACCTTGCCCTGCCCTACTACAAAAGCAACCCCATAAATGAAAACCCTACAGACAGAGGCTTTGAAGCACATTTCCAAAAACACTAGTTGCTTACACCCTATATAGCCTACAGCTTTATATGGAAAGAACTTCATTGCCTCTGTCTCTTAGAATAAGAAAGCACAGACCTTCCTTTTAGCTCCAACTTACTCTTTTGCCCAAAATAGGAAGAGCAGCCCAGCAATCAAGTCATGATCATCACACTTCACAGGGTTATGATCATGTTGAAACACTATACATCACCTCAGCAGAGTCTATTTTTACCATTTTTCACACAGCGCATTTGTTTAATGCTAAAAAATTTAGATCTCATTAAAATAAAAAAAACCCTCTACTAGAATTGCTTCCTACTATAGTGCTAAAGTTACTAGTTTAAACTAATTGACTTTCATCTACTTGACTGAATTCGTATCAGTACAGATGCATTAATAAAAGAGCACAGCAAGTTCAAACTCAAGCATTTGACTTTTGTCTTTCATTGCTCATACTCACAGATGGCCTTAAAGGCTGCCTCAAATGGATTCTATAAATAAGAGCATAACAGCTTTGTGAAATTAAAGCAAAAGTATTAAAAAAACAAGGAGATTCATTCACCTGAAAATTTAAACTGTAGAACAGCTTCGCAATTAGAATGAGAGAAGAAAATAGAACCTTCAAAGCACTAGCATCATTTGCATGTGTGCTGCAAAGTTCAATAGTTGCCTAGAAAAAGACACAAGATTCAGTGAAGTAACACACACACAAGCCACATCAACAAGTGATAATGAGAAGTATCACATGACAAAGTATTTTTTACTTTTCTTTTAAACCAGAAAATACAATTCTTTTTCTTCCTCTTACTGATCCCATCTCATTCCTCGCTCTAGCTGGAACACCATTAATAGTTCCAACTGTTTCTAAGTTTTCCTTCTGTAGACATTTGCAACAAGCAATTCAGAATGCTAGACTTGTTTTTAGAAATTACTCAACAATAAATACCTTAAAGAGGTTTGTCAAGGGCAATGCAAAGGCATCAAGTACAAGTTTGATCTCTGTCCATAATTCATTTGATTTAAATTCATGGCGGTACCTGACAAGTGAAAAGAAAATACACAAAAAATATAACAGTCTTCACATTTCTTCCTAAATTAACTTGTGTACACCTGATTTTTCACACTGGACCTAGAAACAAATCTGGTCAAGCAAACACAAGAACTAAACAGCATAGTTAAAGCTATGAAAGGTGTAAAACTTGATAACCACTTGAAGTCTTACTAAAAAGTCAATAAGCATAACTAGAAGCCACATAGGTAAACTTTGTAAATAAAAAAAAGTAAGTCCAGCAGTAAAAAGTCTGAGTCAAACAAATTTTTTTTGTCCCTTATTTCCAGTACCTTTTAAATAAAGAGTGAGCAGTACGAAGGACCCCATTAATGACATGGAAATCTCCACTTTGAAAACGATTCACCATTTCTGTCAGCAAGTCTGGCCATTTCTGAGGGAAGTCTTCCCGACCAATAATACTAATAGCATCACTTAACTGGAAAGGAAATATAACCATTACATGATATAATAGCAGACTACTTATAAAAAGAATGCAGCTATCATGCCAGATGTTACAAATATTTAAGAATGCTTATTGTTCTTGTCAGATTCAAAAATCATCAGGTTAAGCATCTACTATTTTTCATCACAAGAAATCTCACTTTCAATCCAATGTATGTGTACGTGCAGTTTCACTTTCTACAATTAATATACTTAACCACCTAGTGCTGGAACTTAGAGATATATTTTTTAAAGTGGGCAGAAGTACCTTCAAAAATATACTCCAAGTTATTTGGATAGGGGTGATGTCACTGGAAGGACAAGGGAGTGCTGCCAGTAACCACAGCCTCTTAGACACACCTGCAATATTCTAAAAGTCTCATGGACACAACCATAAATTGCCTTGTTACCTGCTTTTGTATTTGTTCTGGGCTGCTAAGCATCAAGGGCACTATGTTGGCTTTAATGGCTATCCTGTCCGATTCACAGATTTTGTTCGGTTCATCCTCCACCTACAATTAGAACAATAATTAAGTCATAGACATATTAGTATACTCCAGGCACTGTGCAAATACCATTATTTTGAAGCCAAGGAATTTATGCAACTATTACATTGTTGAATGCTCTCCTCTTTCAGCACACCAAATCATGTCTGTCCTCATTTCTGCTAACCTCAGAAATTACTGTGTGCAAGCTGCCTCAAGCTTTATTTTCTAGAAACTGTATAGGAAGATAGGTGCAGGTGACACAAAAATGTTAACATGGGCTTTAAGAAATAGCCAACCAGTTCAAAACCTTGTCAGTCTGTAGTGCTAAGTGGTAGTAAATCATGGTATCACTATTAAAGAAATAAAATACCATGGCTTATCACCAACCAGTGACAGTCACATTATCTGTGATGGCAGCACGGAAGTTTAGAAACCTAGAAGTCATCCAGCACTGCAGAGTAATTCGACAATCTTAAGATGCCTTTAACCAGATGGCACTACTACACTTGTACTTAGATAGATGAAGAGGAGAGAGGTGGTAGTGAAATGAGCAACAGCAAATCCTTCTTGTTTGAGGTTATTTATGAGATTTTTTTCCAAGGAAATTAGGCTTCTTTTTTTTTTTTTTTTAATAAGACATGGAAAGCAGCATGGGTGAGTATCTTAAAAATACTTTAAGTAAAACTAAATCCAAGAAAAAAAAAAAAATTAAGTACACTCTTCCCTCTCTCCAGAAATGCCCTACACAGCTGGCTTTCCGGGGTCTACCAAATCGAAGCGCTTAAGTAAACAGAACCCTTTTCCTGCATCTGAGCTTTGTCTCCACCCATGTTCAATGCTATTAAATTATACCATTTGATCTAAGTAAGGTAGCCTTGAGGCTGTTCATATTCATACAGCTTTTGAAATGAAAGCTTCGATTTTGAAAAAAACTATGTGCTTGAAGTCACACAGCAATCCTACCAGTTCCCTGGATGCACTTACTGCAGAGCATCTCCTCCTACTCTAACACAAAACCTCATTCTGAAGAACTTCAGTAACCCATACCAAGGAATACACATTTTCCGAGTGCTATTTCTACTTTCAATACTCAGTGATAATAAAGATGCAATAATAAATAATAATAAATAATTTTCAATAATAAATAATTTCAATAATAAAGATGCAAATTTGGAGAAACAACTGAAAATGCAGTGTTAACACAAAGTTCTAGAAATTTCATGCTAGCGTGAATGTGCTGATTTTAACAAATATAACCAAATCTAGGACTGCAATAGCTTCTTAATATTTGCATGACAGGCAGGGGAAGAAAAGTCACATGCAAATTTTTAAATAGGCAGAGAGACATAAAACAGGAGTGCACATCTGGTACTCTTTCAGACATACAAATGGTTCTTTCTGGGAGACAAAATACAAATCCTAGCAATTAATATGTTTCATCACTGAAGGATTTGAGCTCTTGAATGTAATACTTTACAGCACTAATTAAATTCCACTAATGAGGAAAGTTCTAAATTATTTTTTTTCCTGACATCTTCAAAATAAAGATAAAATGAAGTTAAATGGCAACAGAGGAGGTTTTAGTCCCTTATCTGTAAGTTACGCTTTGTGTTTGTTTCCTGTATGATCTATCTTCTCTCGCAAAGTGAAAACATACAAGCATTCTTCAGTTCAAGGTTACTATAGAATACAGTATTGGATCCTACAAGGATTACTAAATCTTAGCAGAACTACTCACTAGAATACCTACAATTCTCCAGTTCCTCTTAATGTAATTCTTGAATGTTACAGATGCACAAACTTTGATGACATTTTCCTGTGATTTCTCCAGCAGCGTTAAGAGTAACAACGGATAATTCTGGCTTCCTTCAACTGACTCAAGAAACTTTTCCGCTGTAAGAGAATACAGTAAGGTTAGCAAAGGCTGAACTGATTTTCTAACTGGAGTCCTATGATTTCTCAAAGGTCTATTTAAAATAATCAACACACAAACACGTCTCCAGAGCTTCACAAGAACACTGGGTAAATAGCAAAACGTACTGTAGCTTCTTCATTACTAAGCTCTTTAATGCCACTGCTATTAACAAAAGCTCTCAATTCAAAGCAGGCTGTGGAAATATAGCCTCCTCAGCATTTTTAAAAGCCATGTCCTGACAGAAGCCAGCCCCTGTTCATCATAAACAGCATCCCTGTTTTAAATAACAACAGAACAAAAAAAAAATCAGGAAAAAAAAATGAAAAGCAAACAGAAATTAAGTTTATATTTACATCCATCCTTCATTAGGTGTTAAGTTTTTATTTTCTTGTTGTTTTTTTTTAAAGGAGACAGAATTTCTGCAAAAGAACTTTTGCATAAACTTTAGCTGAAAGTTTAGTTTGTTATATGCAGACTGAAGAGCTAAAATGAAACCGAACTTCTTGGTCTCACATGACAATCACTTACCAGGACGCCTTATAGCAGGATCCGGATCCAGTGTTTTCTTTAGATACTCAGTTAAGGTCTGTAAATTGGCATCGCTCAACTCCATTTTGGCAGAACCTATGACCCACAAGTAGTTTTGTTAAAAACACAGATTAGAAAATCCATCCTATAAGCTACACATACGTAAAACTTGATTCCTCAGAAGACACCCATCCACTCTTTTTGGCTACGCCTCATAAAGCATGGTCTCATCTTACTTGTCTGGTGCAATAAAACAACAGTTAGTGTGCACTAAACACAAAAGAAAAAAATATCAAATTTTTCAACTCCACATAGCCGTTACTGGTTGGTTTATTGAAACCAAGCTCCTAAAATAGGATCACACATCCAGCGAAGCATTACTCAGGTACAGCGCAAAGACGATCACTTACTCTTTCATGACAACACGAGTTGGGTTTTGCTTTTGAGAACTACTGTCAGCCACAGAAACCTACCCCTGGTTGAAAAGCTGAATAGCTCTGCCTCAGGTATTTGCAAATCAAGCAATTCAAAGTGCATTGGAGAGTAAAGGTTTGCTTAAAACTAAATACTCATTATCTACAGAAAACTCTGAACAGAAAATGAACTTCTATAAAGATAAAAGACTGCACACTGACAAAGGGGTTGTCCACTTTGCAAAAGTAACTCAGACTAGGGTAGGCATTCATTTAAACAGCAATACATATTTCAGAATAACTTTGTGCAAATAAATTGAATTACTCCTCTCTAGTCATCCTCCCACAGATATTCTCACACTCACCACAGTGATAGGGTAACTTCACAGCTTCAATTGAAATAATTAAAATCACAGTAACACTAAAACAGCATCAAGAAACGCTGTAATGGATGTGTTGTGTAGGGTATCACCACCTATTACAGAATTATTTAGATTGGAAAGGACCCTTAATATCACCAACCACCACCAAACACTACTAAGTCCACCACTGAACCCCATCGCTAAGTGCTGCACGCACCCATCTTCCTCACTGACAGCATGGCTCATTTGCCAGAGAAATAACACGGAACCAAAGGCTATTTTTCCTCTGGAGTTTCTAAGCGTTAAGACTGAAATTTACTCACCCCACTTTGCATTTGTTCTATGTTGACACTCAGTGCAATAAACACAGTTTCTATTTAAGCACGAGTGCAAAGGAAGTGAGTTATAATAACTCCACTTTTATTCTGTGCTAGCTGTGTCATTGTAAGAGGGGGAGCAGTGTCCCTCCCTTCTGGGGGTTTACTTGCCTGAAGCCTTTTTCACCTGTTCACATCAACCAACAAAACCCTAACAGAGTACAGGGTAAGCAAACAGCTCCAGCAATGGTCGGCTCATTTGTTCTACAAAACAAGCTCATGTGTCAGTGGTAGATGCTGAAACAAACACTGAAGCCTTTCACTATTGAGGGTGGAAAAAAACAAAGATCTGCTTTGAAAAAGCTGGCAAGACTGAGGTACAAACCCATATGGAAATCATTTATAAAAGCCCGAACAAGGAAGCCAAACTCAGAGCACTGTTTGATTCAGTGGGGATCCTGCCTAGCCTCTTCCAAACGCCTGATGCCCACACGGCACACAGGGGTCGAGCTGGCTTCGGGCTTGTTCTGAAGGCCAAAGGCCTGAAGCCACTGCTCCACACCGCCCACAGAGCTGCGATGTTCACCGCCGGCTCTCAGCTCCTCACCCCCTCCTCCAGCTGTTCCTTCCCCGCTGCCTCCCACGAGGGACACGAGCGGCCCTCACCGCAGCAGCCCCAGGCTTTTCGCTGCGCGCCGCTCTGCGTCCCCTCGGCAGAGCGCAGAAGACGAGAAAGTTGCAAACTCGCCCTGCAGAAACCCCCACAGGCGCCCACCGCTTCCCTGCGGCACTCCGGCCGGCAGCAGACAGCTCAAAGGGGAAATTAAAAATAAATTCCCCCAAAGCGCGGCCGGCCTCAGGGGCGCGGGGCGGGCTGGGCGCAGCGAGCTGCTCCGGCACCGCCGCCGGGCACGGCCCGCCTGAGGGGCGCGGGGCGGGCTGGGCGCAGGCCGCCGGGTCACCGCCACGGGGATCCCACGGGGATCGATCACCACAGATCACCTCCGCGGCCCCCTCCCCTCCCGCGGCAGGAGGCCGAGAGGAGGCCGGCGCCAGGGCCGGGGCGCGGAGGGGAGCCCTGGGCAGCCCGGCCCCGATCCCGATCCCGGCCCCGGCCCCGGCCCCGGCCCCACCGCCTCAGCCCGGGATGGCGCCGGGGGGGGGGAGGGGAGGGAGCAGGGCCCCGCCGCCCTCACACTACCTCGCTCCCCGCCACCTCCCCGACTGACAGCCGCGAATGCCAATGAGCGGAGCCGCCTGCCAGCCGCCGGCCAATCGTGGCGCGCGGGAGGCGGGCCGAGGCGCCCCAGCATGGTGAGCTGCGCCTCTCGCTGCGCCGTGGGCCCAGCGGGCCGAGCGCGGAACGGAGCGCCGCCGAGCGGTGCCGAGGGCCGGGACGCGGGGTCGCGTTAGGGCCGGGCGGCGCAGGCGAGGCTCACCTGGCGGCTGCCCCGGGGCGGCGGCGGCGGCGGGGCGGGCTGGGCCGTGCGGTCCGGGGCTGCGCCTCACATTCAAACCGCGCCGAGAGGGCGCGGCGGCGGCACCGTGACGGCAGCGCGCGGGGCGGAGGCGGGGCCCGGCCGCTGGGCCAATGGGCAGCCTCCCCTTCCGCGCGGAGAGCCAATCGCGGCCCCGCTCCACACACGGGGCTGGCGGCCAATAGGCGGCCGCGGCCCGCTGCGGAGGGGCGGGGCCTGGCCTGCGGCTGAGGGGGGGCGCTGTGAGGGAGAGGAGGAGGAGAGAGGGAGGAAGGCGGGGGAGGGACGGGGCTGCCAGCAGCCGAGCCACAGCGGCCTCTGTGCCTTACACCACTGAATAAGGGCCCGAGGGACCGTTAGCCATTACCCCGCTGAGCAGAGGCACCCCCATCCCAATACAGTCCAAAAACCGCACAGAAGACACGCATCACTTCTTAAAACTTTATTGATTTACCACTTCATTAAAGCATGGAATATTATAACAGTACTATACAGCATATTTTCATGTAGAAAACTTTACATATTTTTTTCATATCTTATAATTTCCCTATTCTCTCAAAAATGTATACATCCGTCAGGCAAAGTACTGCTCTTTAAATTATTGGTAGTAAATGCACTTAATACGGAGGTCCTCGAAAACATAGGCATTTTAAATAGGTGAAAACATACATTTTACACAGAAATAACAGTAAAGGTGCTGAATAAACAATTTACATACTAAAGGGAGACGCACTTTTGACAGGAAAAGCTCAGTTTTAAAAGGTTTTGTATTTAATCCTTCAATAGTAAGACAGCTAAAAGTTGGGGGCTGGTTGCTTGCATTAGTGAAAGCTGTTCTGGACTGTTCTGGTTACAGCTCAGAAAGAGACATGAAACATGGGTAATAAACCTCTTAAAACAACTTCCTTGTAAGATGGTAGAATCAACATGGAAGGGAGGTTTTAGGATTCTCATTACCATCCCTCCCCTCCTTATCTGTTTCCTACAAGGTTCAAAAATAAGTAGCAATAAATATCATGCAGTCTCCATATTAATACCGTTACAGGTAAAATCACATTATAGTTTAATTTGTTGCATAACACTACTTCAGACATCTAACCTTATTTTTATTACTCCATGTATTGCACAGATGTTGATCTCTACCAGGCCGTGCTGACACAGAACCCTGCTCTCGTTCATAGTTCCACCGCAGCCTGGAAAACTACTACAGGCAGATCAAGTCTTTAACATCAGCAGAGTCAGGACAAGATCAGAACCAGCAGTGATTACTGCAGGAGTTTTGGCTCAGCATTTTTAGCTTCACAGAGATGTCTGTGGGTTATGATCTTTCTGACTGTATAGAGGAAAATAAAAAGCTGATGCAAATACAATTGTTTTGGGTATTATACTTTGCAAACCACTCTTATTGCTTTAACAGCTACAGTCAACTCAGAAAACTGAGACAGGATTAAGGCTGTGTCTATCCCCCTGCATTCCAGTCCCCCCTTCTCCTTCATGCACTGCAGTAAGTCTAGAATGTTTCTAATGTCACGTGCCTAATTTCAGCAGTTTATAAATGGCATAAATACAATAAAAGCTCTAGTAAAAGTAAGAGTCTCTCAGAACTAAGGCTGAAGGAAAGGAATGATTAAAGGCCCTAACTCTATATGTAGAGATAGTACAAATGTTGCATGTTAAAGAAAGCCCATGATGCAGTTATAACTTCAGATTTGAAAATTATGAGACCTGTTTCAAGACAGGAGTTGTAAGGCTTTCAGAACCATAAAATAAAGAAAAATTACACAACTCTACAGTTTTTGTTTTGATAGGAGATAAGGGTATACATTCAATGAGGCAGTGACATTCAAAAAATCTGAAAAATATATATATTAAGGACTATCTAGGGCAGGAAGAAAAAAGAATGGCCTGTTCTTACATATTTAAATATAATTAAAATAAATACTTTTTTTTTTTTTTTTTTAACTGTAATTAAGTGACATTACCAGGGAACAAGCAACTATACTAAATGCAACACAAAAGGACATCTGAAATGCAGCAAGTTAAATATTAGCATTGCTTATTTTTCAGTCTTTTCCTATGGTAAAATGCAGCCCTGTATTTCCTCCTACAAAACATTAGTGTATAGATTTATCTACAGGATGTTTAAAAGTTAGAGAGCTGCAATCATGGTTTACTTTTCTTTGGTTAAAAATAAAATCACGAAAGCCTTACTGGTATTATTGCCTGCAAAACAATTGACAAACAGTGCTTACACAGAACAAGCCAATTTACTGAAAAACGCTGTAAAAATCCTTTGGCAATAGCTCAAAAGAAAAAAAATGTTATATTCCAATGCTACATCAACTATGGCTGCCCTACCAGGAAACTCAACTTATAATGCAAAAGAATAGTTTCAACACAATACCATTATTTCATCGTTGCCGTTAAATACTCTTATATTTGAGGTTTGCTGATATGAGTAGCACAGTGATTAGTATAACACTTTTGTTTACGTGTACTTTAGGAAGTGGAACTTCTCCATACTTATCCATTTCAGAAAGTCCAAACCTTGAAATTAAAATTAGTTCAAAGGACAAAATTCAGTCCTGCAGTACTGCACTTCCAAATCGTTGTTACATCACAGAAACCTTATGCATTTTGAGGAAAGGAACATCTCCAGGGTAAGCAAAGCTGTAGTGTTAAGTCACATTTGGTTCATTTATACTTGAAAAGCAGAGAAATGTGTTGGTTACTGTTATACTACATGAATGATCTTAAGTTTAATTTTGCTAGAGCTGTCATGGGAATTCAATTTTCACATCACAATAGGAACTAACAGCTGAAAACAAAAGTGATTTGCAGAAAGACAAATCAGAAGTTGCAAATCTGCAGTAAAAAGACAGAACTGAATAGGTAGTAAGGATAAGACTTATTGCTAAACAGACATAATTGCTACTAAATACATTATGGTCAAGGGTAAATACGTTTTTTTGAACCCTGCTTTGAACCCTGTTTTTAATATTACTGTAGATGCTTTCTGTCCATGATTTGGCAATGTATGAAAGTCAATGGAAGGTTTAGAAGTTTTTTCTTAATATCTTTTACTCAGAACTAACAAGCTAAATGGGGTAGATACTACTGCGTACTCCTGATGTAAAACCTTCCATAACAATAAAAATGAATCTTGGTAGGTGAAGTATTGAGAATAAAAAAATAGTTTTAAAGTGACTTACTAAACAACAGGAAAACCGCTTCCTCAAATATCCTACAGGCTGTTCACTTCAAAAAATATGACACACTGCTTGGTCTAGCCATGTGCACACAAAGAAAAACCCAGAATGATCTTGGGTGGTCATTAGCCACTGCAGTATAGTTTATTATGAACACGTGCTAACATCACAAGGCTATACAACTATATTCATTATTTCCAAGGGGCATAATTTCCATCAAAGAATCCAGATGATTTATAAGATTTAGTTGGGCTGCAAGACTGAGCAATCGATAAAAGACCAGAAGAGACAGACTTGATCATAAGGATGACGAGCATCGAAACAGACTTTACATCCACTGTATTAACTTTGTAAGCAACGATTTAAATAAAAACTGCTGATAGTCTCATAGGATGGACAGGGTTTATTTTCCCCACCCACCCCCCCAAGCCCTCCCCAAATGCCATTGCGGTAAGGGTAACTTGCTGCTCTGTTGATAGGCCAGGGTTCCGTTTTTTCCCCGCTCACTTCAATCCATCTCTGGAACACAGCTTTATGTACAAGCAGAAGTAACCAACTCTACTTAGAGCTACCACAAAGGTAAGTTCGTCCCAATTGTCCGTATTTGCTCCTCTGTTATGCAGATTTTGAACACAACACCTACACGCAGGAAGAACTTCCGTAGCACAGCTCGAAGCTCAGGAATCAGGTCAAATTGCATGATTTCACACAAGTACGGATAATAGGTTGAAGCATGTGCCCTGAACTATCAGAAAACATATGAAAAGAGGAAGTTATTCTCTATTCCTGTAGGAAAGTGCAGAGATTTTCTCATAACACCGTAGCAACATGGACATCACTGAATTGCTGCTAAATGGTGAAAAATCAAATCACCACTGCCACCAGTTTCTTCAAATATTGATAAATTGCAATAAAACATTCAAGACTATACAGGAGTGAACTGGAATTACAAAATTAACAATACAGGGAAGAAAAGGAAAAAAAAAAAAACACGCTGAGAACAAAGACCACACTTTTAAACTTTCCAAAACAGTTGGAAAAAATAACTTTTGGCTTACTTCTGGAGAAAAATACAAAACACCCACAGATTTAAGCATAAGTTTTTCTGCATGTGATAGCCCAGGAAATAGTTGCATTCACCTTTTCTTCAAAAAGGCTGAGATACAAAGACTGTTTTGCACCACTACTGTCAAGAAACTAGATTTTCAGTTTTACAATGATGAAGTTTACTTCTGTGATTCTATGCAGCTATAATACAGCCTAAGCACATCCTTTACTGCACACTCATAGTGCTTTTGTGTGAAAGTTCTGCAGTAACTGTATCAAGGTTTCTATACAACTCAATTTCATGGATGAAGTCCAATTCTCACTATGTGGAATGCTTGCTAAAAGATGGAATTGTAATGATTACTGTATTTCAAAGAGAGTGCACACTACATGCATCAGCAAAACAGCCATCTTGTGATATGTACAACAATACCGACTGACTTCTATGAAAGCAAAGATGAAAACACCTGAACGCAAACAAAGATGGCATCCAGCCTGTTCTTACCTTTTCGTCACTGATTTTTAGTGTTTTTGTTAAAAGCAACAGCAGGAGATTGGTCCAAGCTTCTCTGTGGCTTTCTGAGTTCACGGTAATAAAATATGCCAGGGCTTCAGTGCATACACTAAAGAGATGTCACAGTTCAAACAGGCCATAAAAAAAAACTACACAAGAAGCATTTCTAACATGCACTGTTTGTCCTCTCATGGTGTATTTTGTTTTCACGTAAGATGAAACATATGTTCTGTTTAGATTATTTTATCACATTATACCTCTGAATCTTGATTTGTGCTCTGATGTGAAAAGTATTCCTTCACTACCTTTTTTTTTTTTTTTAAAAGAGAAGTCAGTCAAGCAGGAAGGTGTTTCATTTATTTCAAATTGTTTCCTTTTTCCTACATTTGCTTTTAATAATGAGCAGCCCTTTATATGTTTATATATCTTCGTATGCTTTGCATGCTCTGCTCAGCAATTTAAAAATGGAACATCCTTGTATCCAAGGATACACCATGCATATTTCACTGAAAACAAAACACACCTGAACCAACTTGATATTCTTACCTAAGCAGTCGTCTTTGTATAGCATCCCAGGAATCTCGGTGGTTTTCATCCACATACATTCGGAAGAGTATTCTCAAGCAACAAGCCAAGCTGCTCGTCTCTTGTTTTAAGAGATTGGGTTTTGATTTACCCTTGAACCCTAGAGATCACACATAGGAAGAGGAGAACATTCACAGTTGTAGTTATCAATCAAAACGTAAAGTTTATCAAGTACATCTCCATTAATGAACAGCAGCAGGCATCTTTTTTTTTTTCCAGACAGTATTTCTTCCTCCTTGATTTTGACTGACACCTAACATATTTTTATAAATATATTTAAATGCAGCAGTAACAACTGTACAGTGCTACTGCAATCAAAAAATAAGTAATTTAGAAGACAGAATTAACCTGAAGTCATCAGAAAAAAGACAAGGAATAAAAGCATGTAGTATCAGATAAAACGTAGAGATTATTGCAGTAGCATACTTTATGCACCTTGATAGTTAAAAGCCCTAAGAGAGCTCAGTATATTCTTTAACCAAACTAAACAAAAGCCTCACCTGCTCTCCACAACACAGTTCGTTGTTCATAATTTGAATTAAAGGATTTTGAAAATGAATGAGACTCTTGCAAACAATCTAGTAACTTGAAGAGGTGATGTGAAGACATGTATTTATACATTCCTTGGTCCTCTGTGTCAATGTGGATATCTGCATCCAATGCATCTCGCTAAACCAAAGAGATCAAGACAGAAAGAACAAGAAAGAACACTGTCAGTAATATGTGAAGCATCAAAGTGTCTTAAGACTCTTAGTCTCTTGTATAAAAGGAGTATACCATACACCGCTAACTTGAAATTCCATTTTTAGGTACAAGTGAAGTATTAGTACAAAACGCTACAGCAAAATGTCCTGTTAAAGCTGTGGGCTTTTTTGTTGGAATATTTCAAACAGAAGTTACAGTACATGTATATCTAGGTTATTGGTAAGAAAAACTAACAATCTGATTGTCAGACTGCCAGGGAACACTGGAGATGGTCAAAAATCACTGTGTAAGAGTAATGACATATATTCAAGGCAGTACATAGAGCTAGAAATACAAAGACTACATGCTGTATTTTGTAAACACTTTGAAGCATTCAGTAATGTACTTCACTGCTCAACAGGTTATTTACATATCTGATGGTACCTGAGCTGCAGCCATGTGCTCAGCATCTTCCTTCTTACTCGTTGCTGGATAGAACACTATATTATCAATTGTCTGTATCAATTCCAGCTGTACCACACACTTTATAAGGAGGCCAGCAAACAGTTTTTGGTCTAACGAAACAAAAAAAAAAACACAGAAGTCTCAGAAGCAACTTATGACAGCCTACATACAACAGATTAGTGAAACATTACCATTAGCATTTTCATATTTAATGATGCTGTGAATTACCTTATAAAAATACAAGTTGCCTAAAAGGAATAAATGCAAGTTTTAAAGAAAGTTTTTCAAGTTCACTATCAAGTACCCTAAAGCTTTCTCTAAAAGACTACAGAAAGAGACTTAGAGTGGCTATAAAAGTTCATGTAGTCAACTTGCATGTTTTCCTTACTTGTATAAGGACCACCTTTCCAGCTTTCATCCATTGGATTTGAAAATTGACTATGTCCTCTTTCTGAAGCATTTTTATCCACACTGCTTAAAGATTGGCGATCTAGGTCCAAATCCTAGAATAAAATTTAGAGCAACTTTTACAACCCAAAATGCTAACTACCAACCAGCTGTGCAAATCTTAGATTCAAAATATTCCCCGCATTAACTCTTTTTATCTTATTTGTCATTACTGTCAAATACAAGTTAATGTCAATTCCAGTATTTGTTGTCAACAAATACAATGCAATATTTCAAAAGCTAACTTAACATACAACCTTTCAAGCTTCTTTTATTGCACTGGGTTAACTCTTACCAGATGTTTTTCGGCAGAATCTTCCTCCATTCCTACAGGCCTCCAAGTAAGCAAGCTTCATAACAGAGGGAGGGGAAAAAATAAAGTAAATATTGTTGCTCTGAAATCAGGTATTAGTATAACAACTACACTCTATGAACTTACATATGAGGAATGGTAGTTTTGAAGATTTCTAGCATACAATTGCATGTCTGGCCCCAGACTTCCGGGCTGAATTTCTGTCCATTTAGTATCACCAGGTTTTCTAGGCAGTTTGTACCTGATCGAGCCAACTGCTCATTATCTGTGAAAGACATGTTCCATATTTATCAACTTTTACAATATCAGTGTAAAATTAAGCACTCTACTATTGCTCCATCAACATTTTTTTTCCCAATGTTGTGAAAGGCATGTACTTCAGCTCAAACTACTACATAAATCTACTACGTAACTACTACATGAACTACATGACAGTAAATTTAAGCTCAGGACTCTACAGAATATAAAAATAGTGTTTGAAAATAGACTTGATGAGACTGAAATCCAAACAGAAAAGACAAAGGACAAGAAAGAAGCAGAAAGGGAGTGTACACTGGGATGAAGGAAGGAAAGCGTGAATTTGAAAGTTATGATTTCCTCCAAGCTAGTCCCCCCATTCCATACTAGAAATATCCAAGATTTCAGGTGTAAGAGTCTGGTCCCAAATGAAAAAAATATTTAGAAAGACATATCTACAAACACTAGATGGTTGAAATGGAGAGAAAGAGGGGAAAAGCAGATAAAAAATCAGAATGCATACACACACACACATATATATGTAAATGAGATATTTATTCCACACAGCCAAATGAAGAAAAGCTGTTGGCAAAAGATTAAAGAGCTGTACTAAAATCTTTTGCTTGGTCCCAGTAGCACCATAAACGCATTAATAGAAAAGCTGCCTACCTGATTAGATAGAACAACCCTGGAATATTTAAGATACTGTACACATCTATTAAATCACACATTGCCCTAAAGGTAGTTTTTATTCTTCCAAAATTCAGCTTACTTCCCCCTTCTTAAGTAATAAGCATTTCAAAAATGTATTAATCAAAATTAAATAAGCTACCTTGTTTTACACACCAGTGTAACTGTGCAAGTATGTCAGGAAGAAGGATCTCATTTAAAGCTTCATAGAATTGCGTAAAGACATCACAGATTGCATAAAGTGCGTGGTTGCATGTAGTGGTCATCCATTCAGATTTCTGTGACAAAAAATTAGAAGCCTTTACTTGTATGTAGGTTCTGCTGTCATGATAGCACTTGGCTTATGACTGGCTATTCAAAAAAGGAGCTAGTCTATGAGAAGAACTCAATTTAGATAAAACTGGAAGAGCCCCCAACACCTACTACTGATGATATCTTTTCAGAAGCATTTACTTGGCCATACGGTAACTATTCAGATGACTATGCAGTTTCACAGAGCGTGAATATTCTCCTTGAACATATTCAGTCAGGCAGAACAGACAGGTCACTGGATACTAGGAGAAGTTTTCCACATGGAAGCTATCTGCATTTGTCATGTTATAGATATCACTACAAATGGAGTTTGGGGCAGCGTGGGCTGGAAATATACTGACATGGCAAATGATACAAGCTGCAGCCTGGATCATTTGAGTTCTTAAGGAAAAAAATACTCCAGAGTTTGCTTACTTATTTGCTTGTTTTACCTCTGTTTGTTGTTCAGGAAGTTTCATATTATCAAAAATCCGAAAAACAATTCTGAACAGATCTTGCCACCAGTGCTTTTCAAATGTATGCCCATAACTCTTCATTATTTCAAACATCACTGTTAAGCCTCTATAAACAAACAAAGATGATATTAAAATGTGTATCTGTGATCCCTTCACTAAATGAATACAAACCAAAAACCAGAAAAGCCTTATTACCTTGTTCGAACATCTAATTTGCAACGATTGATGATACAAGAAAGTTCAAATAAAATAGGGAACCATCCTCTGACCCATACTCTGTCCCCAGGAGCAACATTCATGTCATCACTTGTGTATTCTCTTAATACCTTAGAGATGAGCAGGAAAAAAATATTAAATAAAATCTCAAAAGTCTTCTCGAAAGTCTTTAATTATAACAGGTTTAGATACCATTCATGGCACACAGACAGAATTGAAAGTTTAGCTTAGTTTTTAGCTTAGTTTCTACTCTAACACTCAACTCCCATCAAATATAAGTCTGAGACATATCTATTTGTGAAGATAGCTGGAAAAAAAAAAAGAAAACAAATATTTCAAGCCAGTTTTACTTAAATTCTGCTAGAGGCTTGAAAAACTGCAGAGATTTGTACATCAGGAAACAAGTTTAACAATGATAGGAAAAAAATAATACAAATAAGGCAAATTTATACAGAAGAGGACAGTGAACAAAAACACAGGGATTAAAAATATACCTGTGGTCTTTCTGAAACGTATTTTGCACAATATCGGATAAGTCTAATTGCTTCCATGCTCGTGTCCGGGAACGCAACATTACAGGCAAACTCAGAAAGACATTTTACTGCATCTTGGAATGAATCAATTGCTGCTGGAAAGTGCTGTTGAAAAATATTTGCTGTCAAGAACAAACAAAAAGCTTATTAAAACTTACTGGTATTGAAATACAGATATGAACTGGTATTGATTTACTGAAGCCAGGCATGGCATACCAGTACTAAACATACAAACATGGAAGGAATAGATCTTCTGGATTAGGTAGTTTCATGTCTTCCCTTGTGCTCTTCCGCATCCTGTCCTTCCAGCCCCAGCATCACATGTTCTCAGGCTGGGCAATTTCTAATTTATATTCTAAAATTCTTTCATATTTTCTCATCTGGTTCCATTCCCATTCACAGCATATACCACCCAACAATATCTTAAAATATCTTAAAAAATAATAGGAGTAAAAAAAAAAAAAAAAAA
Source organism: Netta rufina (assembly GCF_964035555.1). NCBI lineage: Eukaryota > Metazoa > Chordata > Aves > Anseriformes > Anatidae > Netta > Netta rufina. The sequence continues at coordinate 1,342,183 of NC_140140.1, forward strand.
AAAAAAAAAAAGGAGTAAGGCTTGATGTTAGCTTCCCTGCTGTATATGAAGTTACATAAATTTATCTAAGCCACCAAAGCCTGAAGTTATTCAGATTCTGTATCAATAAAGGAAAAAGCATTTGATTTCATGCTTAATGGACAGACTTTAGAAAACAAATCCAATGCATGCAAGCTTTTGAACAGCCTACAATTCCCAAGATCTACGTATTTCAATTCGGACTCAATCTTTGTAGGTACCTTCCAACTGAACTATTCTAGTTCTAGTTCAAGTTGACAAAAGAAATTTTGCTACTTGTTGCATTTGTTAATGCTGTCTATCACTATTCTCCTCCCATGCTTATTAAATATTCCAATATTTAATGGGAATAGGGCAGTTTCAGGACACTTAAAGCTCCCATCAATACACTGAAATTCCACTTCAAGAATATTCAAGTCAGTTGTCTTTCTTTGAAAGTGGCAGCAGTATATTGTTCAAATATAGTTTTAGAGCAGGTAGCCTGAAATAAACTCTACAAGTAATCACCTATCAGTGTCACAAGAATCGTGATCCCCACCACATAATACTGGAACAGCATGGAAGTTCGTGCGATCTGTTAACACAGTTTTCCTAATCAAAATTAATTTATTGCAACAGAGACGGACAACCTAGGAACTTACTGAATTTATTCCTGATTTAAAGAGTTTTGTAGCAAGGAATTATTTTTTTCATATCCACAAGAAAAAAATCCTATCCCATTCCTATCTATTTTTTCCTGTCCATAAAAATCAGTAGACTTAACAGACCTAGCTGCAGAGTTTTAAGAGTTTACTTACAAGACATTGAATTTATTTACTAGGGAATACAAAGCTCATATGCAGATGGGCCTTTTAAACCAGAGTCACAGCAGCTAAGCTAATTGGTGTAGTTGCATCTGTTAGTTGCATCTGTTACTACTTACTAACTATATGTGCTGTAGTTTGAAAGGCCAGCTCCACAATATTCCCATCATGGTCTGATGCTGCTTGGTGAAAGACTGCAAAGATATTTTTCCAGCCCGAGCGAATATTGCCAGCTTGAGAGTTCACCATCTGAGCAATACAGCGTATTACCATGTCCCGAATAGTTGGAGATCTTAAAAAGATGGAAACCAACACTATGTCAACTACCATTTCCACATACAAGACAATTCAACCCACACAAAGTAGAAATAAAGCAGGCTAACAAATACCACTCCCTCACACCTGTTTTTCTTCATAATATGCTCAAAAGGCCTTAAGAAGTCTTTCTGGAAACGGAAGTTGGCTAACTCTCCCTTCTCAAGAAACTTCATAGACAGCTGCCTTAATGAGTCTACTGCAAAGATGGCAACATCTTCATTAGGGTTACATCCAACCTAGAAGAAATACAAATTTTCAAGCACTTATATAAGTAATACATTAGCCAGTAATTTTTCTATCATTTAAGTTTCATGGTCAGTCCGTGAAAATTTCAAGCATGTTCTAGTTTTTAGATATTTAGAAAATAGGGAGCTGTCTCAGTCATTGGAGACATCTAAGCAGCTCCTTGGATTTTGTATACAACAGTAGCATAAGAAAAAAACAGCTAGACATTCGAAAAACAAACCACAGAAAATCAGTTAGAAAAACACATGGTCCAACTTCCTAAGGAAAATAACTTTGTTGTTTCAGGATTATCCGTACATACTTTAGACAAAAACTAACTTGGAATTTGATCAGGAGGATAAGAAAGGCATATATGAAGAAGTATACACATAAAATCGTATAATAAAGTGATTAAACATCATTCTCAAATATTTTCATGCCTGTTTATACCCTTTAAATGTTGATGTCTTTTTCACTTTTTGTGCTAGAATCTGGTTGTCTAATTAAACATTGTTAGCATTACTCCAAATCAACCGCTAAGAAGTTTGCGCCTTCAATGTACTTTTTTATTTTTACATCACAACCTATACCACTCAAGAACATTAGAAGAAAAAGCTGATTAAACAAGTCCTGCCACATTCATACATGTTCTTTAACCTGACTTTTAAAAATACCTTGTTGAAGTGATCTCCAATCACTTGCCAAATCCTTGACCACTGCAACCTAATGCGATTCATGTTGTAATAGGATATCTCCACTATCTTCTGCAGACTGAACATGCGTGGATGGTGTGGGGAAGCCAGCTCATCCATAGAAACAGCACACAGCCATCTGACAAAGTCAACTGAACATTAAAACACTACTGTAAATTCAGGATGTTACACTATAAAAATTCCTGTAACCCACCACACAGTCAGCATACATACCTATCGCATTTCCATCCAGTCTAGTCGATCCTGTAAATATCCTGTGGAAGAAATAAATGCGTTGCAGATTTAGCTGCACATCCACAAGTCAGTCACATCTCAGTGCTGTAGACAATTGTCAGCATATGTCCTGGAGGTACGTCACAACCCTCAACACCATAACCTCTGCAACTGTTTTAATCTTTGGTAGCAGCTCATGTACCTTTCCTAAGTCTAAGCAGACCCTTCCCTGCTGCAAGTCAGTCTGCTATACTTCTTCCAGGAAGAAGCATTCCACAGCAGGAAACAGGTACTGAACAAAAATATGAGCCTGTACAAGTAGCACTGGAACTCTCATTTGGTTGATAACATGTTAAATAGCATTGAGGGAGTGAAGAGACATTAAGAGAACTTTGCTGCAAGACTCTGCTGGATGCCAGCCACCTGCTTGCTCTTTACATGGTTTGAGAGTACTCTATGTTGTGGCTGTCAAAACAGCCACAGAACTATGGATCATTAAGTCCCTTCCTCCCCTTTAGCTCTTCACAGTCGAGAGAAGTTAAAATCACTGACTGTGATCCACATAAATCACCGGTAAGTGTAGAATACTCCCAAATCTGTGATGTAGTATATACACATCATGCTATAATAAATACTACAATCTTGAATATGTAATTGATTCCGCTTCCAACATACAGTTTATGATAGAAGCATCTCTTTATCCAACATTTTAGAGACAGATGAACAAGATAATGATTTGGACAAGAATACATTTATTAATAAATGAAAAGCTGCAGAAGAGCAACTAAAGAAATGCTGAAACACTGAGGTTCGCAAGACCAAAGAAAACAGCATGATTTTATAGAATACGAACATATCTTCATTTCAGATACCAGTCCACTTCGGGCTAAATCTGGCAGAAGAAATCCACATACACAGGATGCATGCAACACAAATTACACAGACAGTATCAGCCTCTTTCTCACTCTAGAAATAGGCTTCAAGAACAGAAGTCCCTGACAGTCTGCAAATAATGTGAGGATGGTCAGTAACTTCAAGTAATGTTTTCCCTAGAACAAGATCAGATTTTAAGTACCTGTCTACTGCTACCACTACACTCTGTGAACTGGTCTCTCCCACTGACTCTTGAATGCTTGCCATATGCCGTTTATCAGCTCCACTTCCAACAAGGTTACCTGCAATAACAGCCAAAAGAAATCAGTACTTAGCATTATGAAATCATGACCTTATAGTAACCTTAACTTTATACAAGTAAACAAAGATAAGCAACTACTGCATCCAATTACCTTGCAAATTTATATGGAGAACATGGTGCCTTTGCCTGATCTGTGTCAGATTATGACAAAATTAAAAAGCACTAAGAGGCACTTTTTTTTATGAGGGCATTGTGTCTTGGCCATCATGTTAATTAAGATGCAATGCTGTTAATAAGATTGGAACTGAGAAAACAGCAAGCCCAAAACACAGAGATAAGGAATTTCTTTGGAGAAAACAATTATCAGTCACTGTAATGTTCCTAAAGATAAACAATTTGTTTTTATTTTTAAACAGAGCATAAAAAGGAAGAACAGGTAACACTGGCACGAAAACAATTACTTCATTTGTATGGCAAAACAGCTTTGACAACATCACATTCTAACAACTAAATCTTGAGTTTTGTTTAATAGCTTAACACAACCGAAGTCATTAAAATAGGAATGTATTTGGTAATCATTAAAACATCTTTAAGTATAAATTGTTTTTTGTTTGTTGAAGTTCCATTAATCCTAATATAGTTTCCACTAGAAGCAAGTAAAAACATTTTGCTATCTTATAACATTCAACTTTCTCAGCCATAATACTTCACTTATTTATGCATCTTCATGAAGTCTAAGATTAATCATCTTACCTAATCCCAGGCCCATAAACTCTTCCCCTCCAGATGCATAGCCTTTAATGCTTCCTTCCCTTTCACGCCCAGCGCCAGATAAATACCGAGTTTTCACTCCAGTTCCTATAAGCTGCGCTAGTTCCAGCTGGCTAATACATTTCAAGATCTGAAAACAAAGACATTTAAACACTGTTTCTGAATATCATACATTTATTCCTAACACTCTCCAGATCGTCTAACCTTTAAAACAACTTGGGCAACTATAATAGTTCTGATGTAAGTGAAACATTACTAATACAACTGGAAATAAAGTTGCATAGAATGATTCATTCACTACCACCAGCTGCCATGAATCATTCCCATATTAGAAGAACAAATAAACAGTAACAAGAAATCTAACTTGGATCTCTATCAGAAGAGACCATTTTATTACTTCTGCAGCATCAACTTTCAAACCTATGAACAATTTCACCATTCCAGAAATGAAAAGATTGCATCATTGCAGCTCCCGCTACGCCATGATGTTCAGTGCACATAGTGAAAATGCCACAGCTGTGCCTTGCTATAGGCACAGAAGGGGCCTTTTCTTCTTTCCTTACACCCGCACTGAAACATCCCTTTTACAAGCATTTGTAGGGGTGTACTTTAAACCGGGTCCAAGTGACTTGTCAGCTAGAGTCCCTTTTGGCTCCTATCACCATGCGGCCAAAGACTAGTGCCAGAGAAAATAACACAGCAGGAATGACCCTTTTAGCAGCATCACAGAAGATTTACATCTGATTGAAGAGTTTCTGGGAAACATGCTTTATGAAAATATATATGATCCTGATAGATTATCCTTGCCTGTCCCTCAATAAATTATTCTGGCCGCAATTCTTCACTCAATTGTGGTGTAGAAGTTCCCAACCACTGCACAGAGAAGTCTTGAGCTGTGAGCTGGAGCGTTTTTGTTTGTACGAAGAAGAAGGCAATAGTTTCTGTGCAGGATTCCCTGAAGTCAAATGCAGTTTCAGTATGGTTTTAATTCCATATCAAATGCACCTTCAAACATTACAATACTGTTCACACAGTGTGTAGAGAGCCTGCCAAAAAAAATAGTGTCCTCCACTCTTTTTTTTTTTTTTTTAAATAAACAAAATAATGCACTTGTACTGATATTTCAAGCAGAGTTCTGACACATCCTGGGAGGTAGATGCACTTACTACAGACTGAAAGTATTGAGCACATCAGAAGAGCAAAATCCTCCAAGTTCTTTTGGACAAAAGGACAGTGCAGTTGCATACTTAAGCTATTCAAGTTTTTACCTCATGCCAAGAGTTCCCGAGATAGTTGCCATCTGTGTGAGCAACTGTAATAAGTGTCTTAATGGTATCTATGTTCTTCTGTTTCATTTCTGTAATACTGGAACTGGCAGTCAACAAGGAAAACCGAGCAAGGGCCTGTACATAAGCATCTCGTTCAAGCTATGAGACAGAGAAACAGGTCATTGTAATCAAGTCTCTGAAGAGCTACAGAAGGATACTTCTCCAGCATGCCCAAGCAATTTTTTTCTACATAGTCTGTGACTATATTAAAACACTTCTCAGCAGAATGAAAATAGGCAAGCTGGCAAATACTTTTACAGGACTTGGAAACAAAAGGAAAGCAGAATTTGAGAAAAGCTTTAACATTTAAAGATCTTCAACTGAAAAGAGACGATACTGTTTTATTTGACCACTTCAACAATGTATGTAAGCCTTATTTTCTCTGTGCAAATTATTTGCAATTCCTCGCTCCTCCACCTTCTTCCCAGAATCTACACTGCCTACATTAGCAACACCCATGCTCAGTCTCACACAAACCTGCATTCCAAAGATACAGGCTATTCGAATTGCACATCGTATTCCTTCCAAACAAAGGGATGCAACTTCTGTGTCATCACAGTTCTGCAAACCAACACTGTAAGCTGCCAACAACGGTGTCCATACAAGCTAAAGAAAGGAAGAAACAAAGTTCAGGAGTTTACTAAGGTTTTAGCCCAAAACACTGCACAGCTTGAACCATGTATATCCAAAATAAAATCCACCTGTTAATTCTCTCACAGTCATTTCTCCACTTTTTTTTCCTTGCTTGAAACTCTTAGCAATGAAAATACACGGTAAATTTCACACACTTACTTTGAACATGGGCCTGACATGGTCCAGATGAGTGGCACTAGTAAAAGGAGCCTTTGCATGGCTTACTGCCTCCATGAGAGCTTTAGCAGTTTTAGCCATTTGTTCCATCTCCAAGTTGTACAACAGCCTCCGCTGCTTCTCATTAGCTACACCTAAGGGAAACACCACACAGATGATTTGGTTTGTTTTCATAACAGCACAATCCACATCTTCTTACTGAGTATCACAAAAATTAAATTAAGGTGTTCCAAACAGAATCCAAATGCATCCTCCACAAGTGTTAGAATTCAGGAAGCTGTCACAGGTCACAAGCAAGGAGTTCTAGCACTAAAACCCACATACCAACTTAAGACTTTATTCTACACAATGCAACTAATTCAGCACTTTATTATATGCCGTGTGTTGTGACCTAATCACTAGAAATCAGAGAGGCATACTCTATTAAGTCAAGCCACTCCACTTATAAAAATGGATGGAAAATCCTTCATTGCTTAGGCTGACATGCTCAGAACAAAACTGGCTATCACCAATTTGAAGAACAAATTACTAACTGTTTTTCTTTACCCTTACACTAAAGGTTGCAAGGTTGCAACTTCACTTTTCACGAAGATAAATTGTTCCTGTTCTGATCTAGGAAACTTGCAAGTGGCACAAAAACACCAGAAAAGCACTATGCTGAAGATTCAGAATTTGCTAAATAGAATTAAATGAATAGTCACTATCCTGAGGAAGCACAGAGTACAACCAGAGATAATGGTTTCTACAAATATACTACATGCATAAGTCTCTTTCAAACATTATCATAATGTGACATAACGAGACTGTGACATTTATCAGCCTTTGAACTACATGTATGCCATGCTACTGATAAGGAAACAAAAGCTTACCTGCTGTCTAACATTTTGCTAATTAGCAAATCAAGCGCTACCACCTTCAGTTATTTTACCACTTCCCTCACACTTCCATGAAAAAAACATTAGTTTCAAGTGCCTCTGCAATGGTGCTGGATGCACTCACACATCTGTTTCCATCATAGAAGTAGCTGCATTAATCAATAACTGAGACAGTTTCATTCCAGATATAGATATTAGCATTCTAAATTTAATTTATTTATTGCACAAAGTTTTTTCAAAAGGGCTCTGAACTCCACTACACCATCCTGAAAGTTAATGCAATAGTTCAGAATACTGTGGTCATTCCAGTTTCTAGTTCCTTCTTACTTGGTTTACTACTCTTGGTTGTAATTGCGTATTCTTTTGTCTCTTTCATAGCAATTTTCTTTCCTTCTATTTCTTCATAGATCGTGGATAAATACTCTACTGGAAGGTCTTTACTGTCATTGATTCCTCGATTCATTTTAATGTATTGTTCCTTTGTCATTTTATTCTTTACCTGTAAAAAAAAAGAATCAAGGTATCAGATTTTGCATACCAAGTTCCAAGGAAATCTGAACTTTTACAAATCTGGTTTTGTTTCTTTTTATTTTCTACCTGTGGACTGTGCAAGTCTGTAGTCAGCATTATAATAGAGTATGCCAAAACATAGGCAGTGTCAGCACTAGCAAAAAGTGTTTGCCTATGAAAGGGGGAAAAACAAAACAGGTTATTAAGAGGCTTAATTCCTCTATCCATTATCTCTATTTCAACATGCAGGAAAAATAGCCAGAAGCAATACATATTTAAATAGATCACAGACTTAAGTTAGTCTTCAGAAATGCATAAAGCCCCAAATAATTTTGGTTTTTATTTGTATCTTAAAACCTAAAAGCAACACCTTTGCAAAGCTGGATACAAATGATGACTAGGGGAGTTTCAAAGACACTCCCAAAATTTTATATTTTATCCTTCTTTGGGTGACCACACAAAAGCTAAGGAACAGCCTATTTTTCACTCCCAGGCTTTTATCACGAATTATACAAAACCGACCCAGTGATACATCAACAGGACTACAGAATGGGAACCAATTAAGCCTGTACACCTAGCGAAACATCACAGCTAATTTGTTTATTGCATTAGAAAAGAAAACACTGCATCCTTGATGTCAATTGCAAGCAAAAACATATATCTTAGCAGTTATTTAAGCCATGTAGTAGTTACTATTGCTCATTGCTGTTATTTACTCTTGACTAACCCACATTTGTCAAAAACCAGAACAGTTAACACACAGATAATTTAACATACTTAGGGCTTCCCTCTTCCAGTAATTCCTTCTAGCAAGTATTTGGAACCTAATGAAATGCCGCCATCCATACACTTTCTAAATGTTTTACCTAGCTGGTGAAGATATTCTGCACCAATATAAGTAACAAGAACTGCTCTCCCATGCAGACCTGTAGAAATACCTGACCCGGTAAGAGTAAGTGTTATACCTTATGGCTAAAGGCCATGAACAAAACAGACATTTTTCAGGTACTTATCCAATACAAACGTTTTGATTTACCGTTGGTTGCATTCAATATATCTAGCAGCAAACTTCTCCATTAATCTATCAATCTTCTGGGCTTCACCTGGCAGCCGGAAGCCTTCCAGAAATATACGTAGAGCAGAGACAAAGTCTTTCCCACAGAAATCAAGCTGGTCTACATAGGCATACATCACTTCCTTGTTAAACTTGTTGCTTTCCCCAAGAAATTCTCCTACTTGAGTCTAAAAAACACAAGAGACAGTTATTACTGTGTAATCCAACTGCCAGCTTCGCAATAAAGTCTAAGTACAAGAGTTGCACACTAGTGAATTTTGTAAGACTTCACTGAGCAGGCAGAGTAACTGTTACAAGGATGACAAGAAACCAGTCTCAGTAGAAAATGGATTTAGCTTGCATATTCTTGCTTCCCTCATTCCCCATGGTGAATTCTGCGTTACTGGAGGGCCAAGGAAGGGTGAATTGCACCCAATTTCACATGCAGTGGACTATGCTTTGCCACTGCGCCACGTGATATTTCTTTGCTGGCCAGATCACAGAACGACAGAATCATCTAGGTTGGAAGATACTGCTGATGTAGATATATAAAGCCACATGTTCCTGTTCACGGGGATCCCTTCAGCACTTTATTGTAAACACAATTACTTTACTAAAAAGCCAGGGACAGCAAGTAAGGAGAAAGCAGTATTGGGATTAAGTACATTCATTAGAGCCTTTAGTTTCTAGTTATCTTTTAATTAAATATGAACTCTGAGTGCATACACAAATATCAGACGATGACAGGGGCAAAAGTATTCCTGTTAAAACATTATGAACTATCTTATGTTGCCCATAGTCTTACAGAACAGAGACGTTCTTCTTGGTGCAGAAATTGTGCAATGTCCTCTGCTGTAGTACCAAGCATTCCCTGCTCCTGTAGATATTGTATTCCTCGCTTTGTTTTTTTGTTAAACCTATTCACAAAAACAGGGAGAAAGGTGATACATACAATTGAAAACATTCCCACCAATAAAGTTTTAGTTTTAAAGAGCTCTTCTAAACCAAATGCTAACTTGCAGTTTTGTCTCGTTCAAAATTAGAAAAAGGACAAAGAACATGCAATAAATACATGAACTGTATCACGCAACAGGCTATATCTCATAAGGTATATTCAGTTGCTAGTGAGGTTATAAATTATTGCTACCAATAAAAACTGACCCATTTGAAACACCTGAAATTGGGGAATTTTCATGAAACATTAAAAATGTTGCTGTTCGTAGCATTTACAGGCAAAGATCTCCAAATAAATGAAACAGAAATAAACCATTGCTGGAAAATCATTTAATTACAACTATTTCAATAATAGACAACAAATGGTTTAAGAGCTAGAAGACAACAATAAGCCTGTCTGCTCAGATCAGTATATATACACACTTTCCTCTCTTGCATGGCTGAACCAGCACAAAGGAAAGCTATGACACCACACACCACTCCATCCAAGATTTCACTGAATTCCTTTTTGACTATGACAGCCTCCAATGTTAGCTCTTAACAACAGCAGGCAAGCGTCTTCCAGATTAAATTCAGCTTGTTAGCTTCCTTGCACATGTGACTGTCTAAGACCATAAGAAACAATATGGTTGTATGTATCATTTCTTTATTAGCAAGTTTTTATTTTCTTGTCATATTGAACTTACAGCTCTATCCCATGTTCAATTATTTCCTTTTGTTGTTTGATAACTTCAAATTGCTCAGGGTCATCTGGGACAGAGGTCTGGGTACCAACACTTCCAACTCCTGATGACACAGTGGAGTCCAAGGAACTGACACTACTCCGTCTCCCTCCACTCTCAAGGCATTTTCCTTCAGCCATTTCCTGTTCAGATGGTTTGTACAAACCTATTTATGAACAGGGAGAGACTTAAGTCATCCTGTTCAGCAAAAAAAAACATTTAGTCAGAAAAACTTCTACTAGATGTTTATGAGCCAAAATTCTTATTTGAGTAGGCTTACTTTTTGACAGTCTGCACTACGTGAATAAGCTACATGGCTGCAATTCTGAAACAGTTCAGCAGAAGGAAAAAGAGCTTCAGAGCCTATGGAGAAAACTTGCACTTTAACCTCACAACTGCAAGATTTGTCCCATTTCTTGCTCTACATAAATCAGCTTTTCTAGTGTTGACAATGGCCTGGCTAATAGCCTTAAAACAGAATCTGGTTATTTGAACCAGATGTTCAAAGAATCAGTTACTGCAACATCACTAATAACCATCTGTAAAAATATCTTACTTGTATAAACAATTTGTCATGCAAAAACGTAGCATCTACATTGCTGAATAAAACTTCCAAACCATAAGGAAACACAGGGACAAACTTACTTAAACAAACCATCTTACCCAAGCTAGCCTGATGATTGGGGTTCACATAAAGGTCTTTGCTCCATTCTACCATACACTTTAAAATAGAAACCAAACATTCAAGTCCTTTTTTCCTCAGGCTTAGTTCCTAAAAATATTCAACAACAACAAAAAACAAAAAGCAATACACATATATATTATAGTTTTAGGATGCATTATGAACATTAAGAACATACAGCAAGTATATAGCATCAGATCTCTCCACAAACAAGACAAGTGTCTCACTACCTTAGCTGTTCAGTAAACAGTCTTATTCAAACACTGAAGCAAAAGTCTCTTGGTATTGCTTTTACTTTCTGGTTAAAAGAACGCAGAAAAAAATAAACCAGCAAGTACTGATGCAATTCTAATCAAAGGAATGAGGTGCACTCCAGATGAAGGTACTTCTGGGGCATAAATCTCAGGAGGAAAGTCATTGGGTAAAGCAGAAGGTGGCTCATTTGATTCTCTCTCCCTTGGCAAGCCAACAAAAGAGCCCAGAACAAGCTCAGTATCACAATGAAAACACACACAGTAAATCCAAGTAAATCAATCATATTGCTTCATCATCCAGTTTAACTTATCTAACACAGCTAACTAATAAGTAACATCAGTATATTATGAACCATGCAAACCACTGGAAGTATCAATAATGTAGAGATATCATCATTTATGGAAAATAAAATCTGTACCTGATCCTCAAAAGTGTCATTTTTACCTGCAAAGGAGTCATTCCCAATTCATGCCCACTTCGTCCCTGTGCTATTTTGGACAAATCATTTACAAGGCGTTCAAATATATTAGCAGCGTTTAAATCACAGTCATAGTTAACATAAATATCCACTACACACTGGGCATCTAGAAAATAAATGAAAGTGCAAGCATTAGAGTTCAGCGTAACAGCATTTTTAAAAGGAAACAGACAGTTTGAGCAGGCAGTGAGGGTTAACACAGGCATTTTAACCCAAGCACTATGGGATCAAATAAATTTTTTCACAGAATTTCTTAAATATTATATGTAGCATTTGTCTTCAAAATCATTTTACTCTGCTGCCAGAGGAAGCATCTGCTTTTCACAATAGAAATACCTGCACAAATTCTAGTTAAAGTCTGAATCACCATCCATTTGTGTTCAAAGGAGCTTGAGGAAGTCTCTAGAATATTCAAGAAGATCTCTTTGAAGAACACCTGCAAAATAAATGCAGTAAAGGACTTGATCTGAAACTTGCTGGAAATAAATCAAGAGTGCAAATTCATTTCTACTCAGTAATTTCTCTTGCATACTAGAATTCAAATGTAGTAGTAATTTACCAGTTTACTAAGCCAACCAAGCTAAGACATCAACTTCTAAGTTCCCATTGGACTTTTATCATGGCAGTATCCTTATTTGAGAACTACAGCATCATTAAAATGATAGAAGTTTCTCACCTCGATCTGCATTTTTAAATGGGTCTTAAAATTTGAGAGAAGCGTGAGAAAGATGGCAAGAGAGAGCTCAAATACATCAGGAACAGATGAGACTCCATTCTTAGATAACGCTACACAAAGGTATTGCTTTATTGCATTGATGAACATTTCATGTGTCCTGAAAACTGGACCAGCATTCTGCAGTACTGAGAGAAGAAGCTGAAGAGACACTATCTTAGAACGCAATTCATGGGATCTAGAAAAAAAATCAACATTAGTTATTGTATCTCTGAATAAATACTTATGTACTACTTCCACTTCATGAAAAAACAACTGCTATTTTCTATTTTAAGACATGTCAAATGGGAAAAAAAAAAAACATAAGCCTGCAAGCGATGTTGGACAACAGCTACAATCTTCATTTAGAAATTTTCCAGGAATATTAACAACTTGGACTAGGATAACAGATACTTGCAATTCAATCCTATTCAAAAGGATTCCCCTCCTAACACTGCTGCCCTCGAAAAAAATGAAACTCCTCACAAATACCACAAGGCCACTTCACAAGACCACTTCAACCGATACGGTTAACAAACCGATCACACATAGAAAAGAATCCCTCAAGTATTACATTTCTAATACTATGAAGCAAGTTTCAATCTTAGATTCATCAAGCTAACTGAAAAACGGGCCTGACAGGTGAATTCGGAATGCCTGCTTTAGTATACAGCAACTACTTAACTGCACTCCCTGTCTCCAAAAAGTATCTAGAGAGGAGAATGCAACGAATACAATCTCATTACTTGGGATCTGGAGGTCCATCACCAAGTGGTTTCATGGAGAGCTTGCACAGTGACCTGAACACAAGGAAGGCATCCTTCTGTAGAACATGGGAAAACTTTGCAGCAGTTTGATGTCCAGATACATCTGTTTCCTAAAGAGCAAGAAATAAAACATTAGATCCTCAGTGAAACAAAGGAACAAAACAATTGGGAAGATGCTACAGCTCTTCTGAGAAGGCATAAATGAAACCCTAAAATGGGAATACATGTGACCTGGGGTTTTTTTTTTTTTTTTGAACACATGTTGACTGCCTTTCCCTCTTCCCGTCAATATTAAAATAGAATTAACAATAAATTTTAGAACAGTTATTTTCAACATCTACCTAAGCTGGAGTTGCCGCTTCCCTTTTAAACCTAAGGACACACACATGAAAGCTTCTGTTCCTTCCCTCCCCAAAATCCCACATTATTAGTTTGCGTGAAAAGAATGTTTCTCTTTTCTATCCATACACTGGCATCCAGTGAAGTTATTTACCAGGTTATCAGTAGAGGAAACAGACTGTCCATCATCTGGAATTCCATTCGTTTGTACATTTTCATTACTGGAGACAGAAAGAGCAGTATCTGCAGTTTCTACTGCAGGTAGAGCCTTAACCAGTTCTGTTACCTGTTTCTCTTCAGCCACTAAAGGAGAAAAAGAAAAATACAATTGAAATCACTCACTGACATTGTCCCATGACATTTGTGAAGCTCTACAACTGACTGAGACAGAAGCAGCACTAATAAACTAGAAGAATTTTTCAGTTATGAGCAAAAGAGGAATCCTTTAAGACAATGAAAGACTGCCCTTACTGCTTTAGTAGGTGTTCTTTACAAGATGCTTAGCAGTAATATTAAAAAAAAAAAAGTATGCTTTTATAATGAGAGGAATAAAATTTTGCAATATGCACGCATCTATTTTACTTCAGAAGATTTCACTACCTTTCACAGCTGACTCAACTACATCTTCCAAGATGCCTTTAACCATTTCCTTTCCTCCATCAGTTGTTTCATCTGATGAAACAGAGATAGTTTTATGAGTTTTGTACTTTTGTTTAGGAAGAAGACAAAGAATAAAGGGGACAGAGACAGAAGTGTTAACAGTTGTAGATTTTCTTCACTACCTCTCATTTAAAACCATTTATAAGATGCCATATGAAAATACTAATTTTATTTCCTTAAATTAAATCAAAGCACTGATATTTTTAATGCAGTAGTTTTGTCATTGTATTTATCAACTGTCAGGAATTTTTTATTCTTTCATATACTTTCCCAAATTGGATACAGTATATGGATATGATAACGTCTTCTTAAAATGCATTTTTTTTTTTTACCATGACATTTCGATTATCTCAAAGTAATTCTGTCACCTCAGGTGTACCACAATTATCCTCTCTCCTTTCCTTCCCTATCTAACTAATCAAGTCAAATTCCAGTATAATTCTATATACATAACTATATATAGTTTTACTAGAATTCTAGGGCAGATGAAGAATTTTTCTTCAATGATTATAATGTTGTAGACAATATGTAATAACAGCCTGTATACTCTCAATAGCTACCAAGAAGATGTAAATATGATTTCAACCAATAACCCCAATCATTTCTCCCCAAAATAATGTAAGAGAACAATTTCCAATAGAAACGTAACCAAAAACAGTACTTGTTCACCTGATGCTGAAGGAATCAGATCCTGCCCTGACTTCAGGTTTCCATATTCTGTTCTCTCAGGCTCACCATTAGTTAATTCCACACTTAAAGGCACAACACATTTGTCTTCCTGATGGTTGTGCTTTAACTGACCAATCTTTGGAGACCTGGTGACCACATGAGTTGCAGGAGACACGGATTTTTGCTGATTTGTTTTTTCTGCTTCTCTGGATTCTTGTACCTTGAGAAAGCATTATGATAAAGTTAATGTAAGGCAGAAAACATGATAAGGAAAAATAAATGCCTACGGTAACCAATGTTCCCATGAGAATTCATGTGCTAATGAGGAAAAACCCAACAATGAAGATACCATCACTTGGCCACTCCAGTCAGAAACACTTGCTTTAGCTTAGCCACTCCAGTATCAAGTTCATTTTAAAAGCAATTTATCATTTGTTTGTACAAAGCTGTTCAGCAAAAGCTACAATGTGAAACCTTGTTATCAGCAATAAGTTTCATGTGTTATTTTTAACCAATTGGTCAAATTCCTTAACTTCAATATGCTTCATTGCAGAATTTGACAGCTGTTTTAAATTTCAAATCAACAGATATCTAACTACAATGACAGACCTATACAAAAAAAAAAAAAAAAAAGTATTCTGTTCATTTGTCAAGCCTAGATGTTTGATAGAAGCAAAAGTAATAGGTACATACAGATTGATTTTCCATCCGTGTAAAAATGACATTTAGCATCTGTGTAAGTGTAGCTTTGGCGGTCGTCTGATTAATAAGATTTTTACTGGCCAGATAGATGTTGTAACAGGTTCTAACTGTTTGAAGAACTGTTCCTTCATGAATTTCTATATATGGAGATGTTACTGCAGTGAGGAGAGCCTGAAAAATTCCATAAAACAATAGAACTGAGGAAATATACTTTATACAGGTCTTCCATAAAAATCTGTGGTTTTGTTATGAAACACATCTTTTTATAAGACTTCTTTATAAAGAAATACTAGTTTTCTGAAACTACATTTCAAGCAAAAGAAAATTTAATATAACTTACATATATCTTTGTTCTCTCCTGACCTGTTAAAGTGTTTTTTATCAGAATTAATTTTCCACTGACAGTTTTCCTGCTCTGAACTAAACAGTTACCATTATGTTTTATAGCTTCATTGCTGTAAAACAGTCAGCTGGCCTAAATTATTATCAAATTAGATTATTAGAAAGTTCACCAATTTCTAATCTTAGCTACATTAGCCCACGTAAATACATGAATCAGATCACACACAACTGGTACTCCTATGACTTGAGAAGATGAACTGCAGCAGTCTGAAAAAATTAACAAGACAGCAGACAGACTAGAGCAACAGTCCATGATACTGCATTACATTAATGTGCCTTCAAGTGAAAGTTCCACAGAGTGATAGTATAAGGGTGATAGTAATTCAGTAACCTGATGAACGTGAGCATTACTAACCTAGAAGATGAACTCCAAGTTGTCCTATTTCTACAACATAAAGTTTCGAGGCCACGGGTCATTCCAGAAAGTAGAACCAAAGTTTATATACTATTCCATTATATTCCGCTTCACCAAAAGAAAATTTATTTCACATATCAATTCAAACTCTCTGATAGCCTCCCTAAATTCAGCAACATAGCTAATGTTTTAAGAAGTGGAGAAACTGGGTCCTAAGCAGCATTTCACATTTAATTTTTTTTAGTTACAAAATCAGAGACAAAAATAGCAAATTACAATCATGCCAAAATGTGCCAAATAAAATACCTTAATTATCTGCAGTTGTACTCCTTCATCTGTTTGAGGACCCTGAAAGCAATTGCAAATTGTATCAACTATTCGGTCAATCAGTCGTTTTCCAGGAGCTCCGCTATCAGGGGCATTGCCAGTGATATGTCCATATGCAATAAGTTTCTACGTAAAAAGAACACAAGTTAGTTCTACGATTCGGACAATCACATACTGTTTAGTAAAATACAGTTAAGAACAGCATAAGAAGGGCGACGGGGGGGGTAAGCAGCAAACCTCACTTAACCAACTTTAACATAAAAATTATCACCTTCAGTAGTCTGGGTCCTAAGTACTTGTGGACAAAACAGGATTTAATAAGCAATACATTCTGCCATTCATAACATTTCTGTCTACCACTACCAGACAAAACCTTTTATTGTCAGTCTTTGTACCTACTCACAATAGAAAAGTTCTGCCCAAGAAGTTAGCTAGAGTCAAGTCAAAATTGTTTTTTCTTTATGTATCTAAGGAGGAATGAGGTAGAACAATCCCAAAGTCTGACCTCCCATCACATCAGCATTACAAGGGACACCATGGTAAATAGACCTTTCAAACCAATGCAGATTAAGTATCTTTACAGAATAACCCAGGAGCTTCAATGAATGTTTGTTTCCCTACAGAACAACAAACGTGCATTTCCTGCTTTCACAAGATGCACTTTGAGCCAAGTCTGATGACAACCTATTTTGCATGATTTATGCATCAAAACACCCATAGCAGATATCTGCATAGCTGCATGTTCTCAGGATATTACTTCTGCACTCGAAGAAAGCCAACAGCATGCAAGGTAACTGCACGTTACTCCATTTCAGTCTGTCCGAATTGAAGCTTACCTGTAAACAGTCCAGGGAAGTACTGACAATGCGCGGTGACTTGGACTGGCAGGCCAGCTCAAACGGAAGGAAGTACTTATCTGCTTCAATGAAGTTTGCTTTTGGTGGAGCATCAGTGCCTTCTCTAGGTCAGAGGAGAAGAGCTGTTAATTTTTCTGAATACGTATATCACAGCAAGCTATCCATCCTCTCTTTTCTGATTAAAGCTGAATAGTATACAGAAGCATAAAAGCCTAACGTATTCTCTTATGCATACTTTCTTTAGAAAGTTCATTTTTCTTTAAAATCACATTAAAACAACTTAATCTTTTCGCATATTACATCTGACCTTTTATTTATTCTTCAGCTTACCTCTTCCCCCACTACACTCCAGTACTGTCCCACTACCTGTAATACTGGAGAATAACTTAATGATAAAATTTCCCAAATTACTCTGAATGACTTAAACAGAGCCTGTAGGAAAAACAGGAAAAAAAAAGAAACATTTTGGGGGCTCAGTTCCTAGTATTGTACTATGATTTTTAGACATGTCGTTCTAAAATATTGTTTAAAAAGTTTAAGGAATTTAATTACATAAATCTAAATTTAAAAATTATTTAAATATAAGTAATATTGAAAAAGGTGCTCTTGATGTATGTATTTAGGATCATATACCACCAAACCTAGAAAACCGTAAGGAACAGTAGGTATTCTATCAGGCTGCATTAAGAACAGTAAAAGGAAGTGAAAAATTAGCACCTGTTAGAAGTTTTGCAATTATTTCATAGTGAAATTCAGAAGGCAGTTACAGCTTGAGCACCCAGAGCCACAGATGTTGTGTAATTGGGAAACATGGGCCAAATCATGCTTATGGCAGAAAGGTAAGTAGCTGCATATTCACAAGTTCATTGCAATAACTTGTATGTACTCTTACATTTCCACTACCAAATTATTCAACCTGCTGCTTTCTTGCAAATTACAGCAATTAATAATTTACCTTTGCTTTTCCAGCTCTGTTTTTATTTCATCTGAAAGAAAGAAAAATTCAGAAGTTAACACCTAAGATGTTATTGATAACATCACCACAAATACGGAAAGCATAATAAAGCAAAGCTGTTTCAAACCATTACACTCCATTATTAGCTGCTCCTTTCCTGTAACTTCTTCAGCATCCCAAGCCAGAGACCATAGACAATTACAAAATTTATGGCAAGGCATAGCTCTCAACTTCTACAGGAAAAAGCTTTTTTTTTTTTCCTAAATATTCTCAGTAGAAAGGTATATTTAGAAAAAAAAACTAACAACCCAAGCGTACTTTTTATTTTAGGGTAAGCCTACATCACAGAGAGCTCAGGTTTGAGGAAGTCTTTAAGCCGCTGCAGGAACCATGAGTTCAATGCATCAGAGCTTCCTGTTAACTACAATGCTGGTTAGTTCGCTTCTGACAAACCTTACAATATGACATCAGCTGAATAAACAAACTCTTACTCAGAGATAAGGAATATTAAATGGATGCTGTCATCTTGCCAGCAGCTTTTTTTAAAAAAAGTTTTCCCTCCTCCTTCTTTTTGAACTTACAGTTTTGGGGAGCTTTTCATAAGAGTAAATACAGGAAAAATGCATCCTTCATTTCTATTACAAACACCAGCAAATCCTTAAGATCCTAGCATCTTTTTGTTTGTTTGTTTGTATTTCTAATACATCACCATGATGCACAATGCAGACTGCACTACACCAGACACAAACTGAACACTGACACACAGCAAAGAGACCACATGCCATAAGGGTGCACAGCTACACACATTTGTAATACCATGTGGAATCCTGTCCCTCCCATCCAACCTCACATCCCTGCAAGTTACCACATCTACAAAACTTGTTTAAACTGCAAAGTTATCAGAAACTGATCATTCACTGTGCCTGGAGGAGGCACAAGGTGAGCTTGTTGGGAGGGCAGCCTGGGGTAGGGTTGAGATGACTGCATTTTCTCCAAAATAAAAATTCCTCAACTAGAGATTAAGTTGTTTATATATATATAAAAAAAATCAAACTATGCTAAAAACATGGAGCAATGAGCCCACCCAAGAAAATAAAAGGTTGTTTTGTAAAATTTAATACTGCACAAGCAAACAGGTTTCATTATTAGCATCGATAGCTGAGAAAAATCTAAGTGCTCAATTCTATGTTTATAGAGTAACCAAGCGATGAGTTTTCCCCTCACCAGCACCCCCAGAAAATTCTTTATACACAACTGAAAGACTTTTTTTCCCCAAACAAATCATCCTCCCCCTCATATTGTTAACTAGCAGATCAGCATAGCAAAAAATGTTTTAAACGCAAGTTTAATGAAAGTTTTAGCCTTAAGGAAACATGATCCAGGCCCATCTTAGGTTTAATACTGCAATAATACCTTCACTGAGATAGGTATATTAGATCTTGTACTAGAAAAAAGTATAAGAATAGTGCCCCATATTAAAGCAATGATGATTTTACTTTCCAAAACCTTCCATAAATTAAACAAAATAAAACAAACAACAACAACAAAAATCTAACCAAGTTCTGATGAAGTTCCCCACTTTTTTGTTATATAAAGGGTTTTCCAAAGCAGCATGAAAGTGTCTGCATCACAATAGCATTTTAATAAATAATGCTGGCAGAAAAGAATAAGTGAAAAGACAAAAACAAGTTACAGCCATGCCCTTGCTACTGATTGCATCAAAATCATTTGGAAATCTCCACATTTGAAGAGCTCATTTGGTCGTCTGACCACCAAGAGGGAGTGAAACAAACGGTTGCCTAACTGAAGTCTGTTACCGTGAAGCACTCACCAAGCCCAGGCCAGGCAGAGCCAGCCTGCAGCAGCCCTTTGCTACTGCCACGCTTCTGGTCTGTGGCTGTGCCCCTTCCTCCTACAAGCAGAGCAGTCCCAACACGGGACTTCAGCTCCATGCACCACACTCAGTGCAAGCCTTTCGGCGCTCCCACCAGCCAGCACAACCGGAGCAGCCATTTCTTCCAGAGCTTCTTGCCATAACGAAAGCATTTGGCATGAAGCACATACCAAAAGTAACCCCTGTTCTGTATTAAACTGTTTGTGTATAAGTTTGTGTATAATGAAAACTACGTATTAAAAGGAAGGACAATTGCTGGCTTGAAGTTAGATGCACCCCGCACTAATGAATGGTCAGGTTCATCGCAGTGGAAGCAAACCAGTTTCTGTGCAGAGAGCAGCAGTTTGTTAGCACAAGGACACGAGCAATGTCGTTCCAGAGCTTGTCAGAACACCGGAGAGCAATGCCAATGCAAACACACGGAACAGCAGTAACAGCTTTTCTTTTTTTTTTTTTTTTTTTTTTTGTACAGTCCACTGTATTGCCTAATTCCAGGATGCCTTAAATTTAAAGCAAAAAGCAAACATGCAAAAAGACATCCTACATTTATTGATTCTATCCCTCTGTAGAGAGCCCTTTACAGGAGGCTGCCACAGTGAAGCAAGATCTCGCTTTGCACCAGCACTCCCCAAGTATGCCAGCCAAGAGGCTTTACTAAACCAAGAAACAAACTCACTTCAGCCATTTGTCATTTCTATCAAGAGACAAATACACATACAGATTCCTAAGCAAAGGCATGGCTGAAGAGATTATTATTAAAATTAATTAACAAACTAAACAAATTCTGTTGCTTACAAAGCTCAAAGGAAGTGCCTAGGCAATCAAATGTCACAGAACCAGGCTGGCTGCATAGTATGTTATTAAAAACAGTCCTCGTAGGGTAAGATTAATAGTTCTGAGAGTCTTTATTTGAGAGACCCAGGCACACAATTAGCATTTCACCCATACGAACTGCTGTGATACGCGCTGCCTGTACTCCACTGGAAATTCATCAGGATACAGACTGTTTCAGTAGACTTGCTAAGAACCGTGCATGCCCAGAGCTCCACAGAAGTGCTTATTAGGCAACTATTTATATACAATACACTGCCTGTCTGTTTAAGACCAGTTTTCTAAACCAGAGCAGAACAGCTTCTCTGTTTAAAAACTTTATTTCTCCTCGCCTCTCCTGGGGTTTACTGGCACTATGAGCACTGGATACAACTATTACACCTACTGATGAAGCAAGAGGCTGAATGAAGGAATCCATTCAACTCTGCTTACTCAATATTTACCCTGTATATTTCAAGAGGGGGATGGACAGAGCAAATTTTTTTTTTTTTTTAATAACTGAGAAATGGTTTTGTTACCAAACCCATTTCCAAGGACACATCTATCACTGCTTTGGGCCAACAGTGCAAGCTAACAAGCCCTGTACAGTTCAGAAGTGAATAAGCGCTCCTTTCACCCTTCCCATGTTCATACTCTATTTGAGAATCACACAGAATCACAGAATTTTCTAGGTTGGAAGAGACCTCAAGATCATCGAGTCCAACCTCTGACCTAACGCTAACAGTCCCCACTAAACCATTTCCCTAAGCTCTGCATCTAAACGTCTTTTGAAGACTTCCAGGGATGGTGACTCCACCACTTCCCTGGGCAGCCTGTTCTAGTGCCTCACAACCCTTTCAGTAAAGAAGTTCTTCCTAACATCTAACCTAAAACTCCCCTGGCTCAACTTAAGCCCATTCCCCCTCGTCCTGTCACCAGGCACGTGGGAGAACAGACCAACCCCCACCTCGCTACAGCCTCCCTTGAGGTACCCATAGAGAGTGATAAGGAGCCTACAACATTTCTACAAAGTCATGAAGATATTTTGCAGTCCAAAACTGCAGACTACTGTTCCAGTAAAACACCCATTGGGAACGGAAGAACAGGACAACAGCAGTTTAGAATTAAGTATCACATGTGTTTCCTAGATAAGAATGACAGCAGTTTTCAGTGGTAACTTAAGTTCTCAACAGTGAAACACATTATAAACTAATAAAAGAGAAAACAGAAGCATGATTCCTGTAGTTGGAAATATATTCCTGTCTCACCAAACAAAAATTTAAAGCATGTGTAATTAACAGAAACACTACTCCAGTACCACCACAGAACAAGCTGTAGAAATAGCAAAAGGTTAGGTAGGTTAGATAGTTCCTGAATACACCAATTCCTTTCTATTTAGAGCAAGAATTTACTTGTGACCCGTACCGTGCTGACTGCTTTATAAAAGATATGATAGCTCAAAGCTCCATTCAAGAGATCGTTGTATAAAGAAGACAGCATAGCAAATGGAACATAGTCATAGGTAGAGGGGCATCATTTGAAATATGACATGAAAAATTAAAAGACAACGTCTCACAGTTACCAGGTCCATAAAGTTAACTTTACATTTCTCTTGAATTAATTGTACTTAGATTTAATTATTAAGGGATAGCTGAACTTTACTATTATTGAAAACACTGTAGCTTCTTTCTTGTAAAACTATTTATGTAGATTAAGAAGTCTGGCCTGAATTCTTTGGACTGCAAGTAATGTTTCTTCCCACATTCCCTAGCATATTTACTACAGCACAGGGCTTGATAATTAAGCTAGCACTTTTGAAATTAAACTGACTTTTATTTAACAAAGTATAAGCTTAATTAAGCTTACATAAAATAAAACTTTAAAAAAAATTGATTAGAAAAGAGCTTATTCTACACAGAATAAAGTTTAAAAATAAAAAGCACACATGAATGTAAGGAACTGTCCGCACGTTGTCACCTTGAAATGATGTAACATTTACCAAATATAACAGAGAGCCTTTAGTACAGTAATCAAGGCCCTACTAGTGTAGAAGAGTTGGGCAACAGAAGGTTATCTATTCATGCTGACCTCTGCTTCAGTCCAGTCAAGTAGTACCATAGACGTTTTTTTCAGCATTATTAACAACATTATTATCTATCATCACAAGCATTAACTGAAATCAAACATGCTATACGTTAAAAAACTGGGAGGTAAAACAGCCCTAACCCAAAAGACAAATGCCAGTAAGTGGCTATTGCATAATACTCCTCCCCTCGTATCATGTCTTTGATGTGGTAGTAAACAAAAGCCTTCCTACTAATCTTTCAAGAAAGTTCCCTTTCTCAAAAAGTATTTATGTAGCAGACAAGCAGGTTTCCAGTCCTGTAAATGGGTTAGGTGGACGTTGGTGGGAAGTCAGGAAAGGGAAGTAGGAAAAGTAATCTCTGTTGCTCACAATGTCAACTTTAAATAATAATAAATACACTTCTATGTAGTTACTACTAGATAGTTAGTGCCTTCAGATTTCTTCAAGGTAAGGACTGTGGGCAGGAAGATAAAAACAATGGCTTTTTTTCAAGTTCGCTTTCATAATACATTTGACAAGACTTGCCTCTGCTCAGCATCCTTACTCACTCAGCCGGTCTCTCCTGTTTCAATGTTCTACATACAGTAAATACACTCAAATTAAAGGAAGAATATTGGTGCAAACCAAGTGAAACTGTAAGAGATACCTGTGCTATAAAATAAAAAGGCCACAAAGAAGTCTACCTGTAAGAGCTGTACTGCTTTTACCTAGTTTTTTTGCCTACATGTCACGCCATCTGCTTTCACAACTTTAACACCTAGTCCTGTACTACGAAAGGATGGATTTGCAGGTGCAGGTTTGAAGACCAGCCTACGAAGTTTGCAGAAAGTGCCTCAGTTGTGCAAGACACCACACCGTATGTGGCCGCCCCAAGTTTTCAGCCCGTCCACGAGTCAGACGGAAGGTATCGGAGGACTGCCAGGCCCGGGACAACAGAAGGGCCCCTCCAGCACCCCGTGTCCCAGCCGAAACGCTCGGGGTTGATTCCCCCCAGCTGAGTCCCGGCGGGGCAGCCCCGCGCCCCTCCCGCTTCACAGACCCCGAATGCAGGCGGCGCCTGGGCTGTGGGGCTGTTCCCCGCCGGGACGCGCCGTGACAGCCCGAGCGGGGCCGGGAAGGACCGGGCCGGGCAGCGGCGGCGGCTCCCGGCCCGGCGGGGGCGGACTCACCCAGCGCCACCTGGCAGGCTCTCCGCAGCTGCCCGTGCGGGGGCCGCTTGGCCTCCTTCTCGGCCAGGATCTTCTCGAGGGCCCGCGACACGAACATGCTCTTGGTGCGGGCATCCTGCTCGCGGCCCGGGGGCTGCATGGCGGCGGGGCCGGGGCCGCCGGGGAGCTTCGCCGCGCCTCCGCCCTCAGCGGCCGCCGCCACACCGCAGCCACGGCGCCGCCATCTTGGCGCCGTCACGTGACCCGGCCGCCCTGCCCGCCGCCCCATCGCGACTTGCGACCCCGGCAGCAGGCGGGGCCCGGTCCGTGGAGGCCGCTGGCCGGGAGGCGGTCAAGGGGCCCCGACATGGGGGAGGGGAGGAATGGGCTCCGAGGTCGTCTGTTCCAACCGTGCCCCTCTCACCACCATCACCCACTAAGCCATGTCCCCAAGCACCACGTCCAGCCTTTCCTTAGACACCCCCAGGGACGGTGACTCCACCACCTCCCTGGGCAACCCATCCCAGTGCCTGACTGCTCTTTCGGAGCAGAAATGTCTCCTCATTTCCAGCCTGAACCTCCACTGCCACAACTTGAGGCCATTCCCTCTGGTCCTATCACTGGTTACCTGTGAGAAGAGGCCGACCCCCAGCTACCCACACCTTTTCAGGCAGTTGCAGAGAGCAATGAGGGCTCCCCGAGCCTCCTCCAGACCAAACACCACCAGCTCCCTCAGCCGCTCCTCACAGGACTTGTGTTCCAGGCCCTTCACCACAATAAGTGGAGCTGGGAGCCATGTCCTGCCCCTTCAGTTCCAGCAGGCTGGGTCAGCCCTGCCGAAACCAGGCTTGGTGCCTGTTATAAATTGCCCCCTTAATTAATTTTTCAGAGAGCATTGTGTTAACCAGAGAAAGGAATTTACTGAGTAAGCCAACAGCAAGCAAAACACCGCTGGGCGGCCGGGGAGTCTTGGCTCCACCAACGGCGCGCACCTCACCCCCGCCAGGGTCCCTTTTTATATCTTGGTAATTCCGGGATTACGCAGCACATCCTGGTATATTCTGCGATTGCGCGCACTGTTGCTAGGGGGTCGTCTCTGTCCCTCTGGTGGTCGTGAAGATGACGGCCGTAGTCTTCCTCGGTGTTGTGGTTCAACTTCTTTTTTTATTTGGTCATGTTGGCCCAGCGTGAGACAGGAAGGCAGGATGTTGATACACTAGTTTAGCAATTTATCAGGAGATGGTTACATGAGCTTTGCAGCAGTGTCTTTGAACAAAAGAGGCAACTGAGATGCAGAAGGAGAGAAGGGGAGGGGGTTCTCTTTTTTGTTACATTAAGCAAAAGAATTTTCATAGTGTCTAGGCAAGCATTATACAGCTCCTTACTTCAGCAGGGAGCTTTTGCAACTCCCGCTCCTCAAACAGAACTCCTTGTTTTTTATAATACAAAAGACAATGAACAAACATTTATGGTGTATTACAGCGCCCATCCGCGCTTTTTAAAAACTCGTCCCCTTGGCATGTCCCTGGGAGTTGCATCCCCCGAATGTGTTGGGTGTCAGGTGATTTCACTAGCAGGACATCCCAACTGCAAGCACTGTTATTGCCGCAATCAGTTGCATTGATTGTGTTGGAATTACTGAAAGGGAGGTCACGTTAATACAATACTCCTCATTTTTATAAAGCTTTTAATCTGAGCATCCCAGCGTTTCCATTATCACTGATAACTTCCACAGAACAAGGTCTGTGAAGAGACACTAAGAATACAGATGTTTCAAAGACCCAAAGTCATGTTAAAGATGAATCATTAAAAAATAAATTTCACGTCCCATAAATTTAGTATCCATTTATAACCTGATGCCCAATTGTTTCTTCTCCTTTTATCCATCACCCTATGTGGTAGGGTGTCTTATTCCCCAGATCAAATTCTGGACTCTTTGAAAGCCAGTATAATCTATGGAAATAATCTGCAGAGATAAATTACTCATTTGATGCCCTCCTTTAGCAACTTGCAACCATCACTAGCATGCAGTCACCTCTTCCACATCCCTCCACAATGGGCTTAATCAAATTAAGACAGCAATATCTAACTAAGAATACAGGGACCTATTAGATTGTCTATACTGTGATTTTATTTCTCAAACACTGGCATTCTTATCTTTTAAAATGTCATTAATAGACACTTAGCATTGTCAAGTTCTACAATATTTGTCTAAAAAGCACTAACAAAGGGTCCAACCATAAAAGCCTGTGTGCAGCATTCATAGTATTACTTCATGTGGAAAATGGGCAGGTGCTATGTGACCACCTCTACTGTCCAGAGGTTTGTGTGGACTGGCTATATGGAGCTGAGGACTCTACTTACATGGAAAACTATGAGTTAGAGTATAGGAAATCAGACGTGATGAAGGCGGACAAGAACAGGGGGAAGTGCCTCTATCTGGAAACAGTTTTTAAAGCTACTAGCTAAAGACTTGGGTTTTCCCAGGAAATCAGCAGTTCCAGCGTGGCTGTGATACGAGTACAATTTTGTGGTTTGTCATTAAGTCACAAATTGTCAGGGTGTAACTGCCTCAAAAACCTCCTAGTTATACCTGTTCTCTTGGCAATAATAGTGTGTTCAGCCTCTTCTAGTATGAGCAAATGCACCATGTAATAAATGTGAGACAATGTTGGAAGGTTAAAGTCCTTCTGAGCGTTTATCAGCTGAAGCTGTCATTAGGCAACCGACTTGAACTTTCCTCCACATTAAGTGATTAATACAAGTTTAGAATGGATCACTATTCCATGTCAGAATCACAGAAATGCAGGGCTGGGAAGGTCTTCAACAGATCATTTAGTACATCTCCAAGCACTAAGACAGAATGCTGCCTCTTACTGAACAGCTCCAGTAAAGGAGATTCAATAGCATTTCAGTTTGTTGCCTCCAGTGTTTCACCAATTATGCAGTTAGGAAATTCCTAACATCTGGTCTGGATGTTAACTGCTATCCATTAGCAGATGGATGGACTCTATATCATAGAGATAGGAATAACAGAAAAATAGAGACAAATAACATAGGAATCAGAGTATGGAGTGATTATTATTATTATTATTGAATTTGCATATTTCCATATTGTGACTAGGGTTTGGATTTTGTTTTCTATCAAAAGTCTGGTTGTTCCTAAATTTTTTTATTTTTATTTTTTAATTTCTGGTCTCTTATACAGAAGATGTTCATCCCTGTAATCATATAGGTATGCTGACTTCACTCTTGTAGCCTCAGTAACGTAATTGTTTTTACACTGAGGAGATTTCGTCCATTTCATCCTTACACTGCATGCTGATAGTCTGTGTATTAATTTCATTGCACAATACAGTGAAACCAGCTAGCCTATGCTTCTTTAGTAACAACTAACTCCAATAAAAATTTTGAAAAATGCAACTAATTTCAGAATGCTGAGATAGACCGTATTTTTCTTGGTGTTTTCCTATCAGGGTTCAGTATGGTATTATTTTAAAATAGAATGAACTGGGCAATCATTGTCTATATTTGCTATTTATTTTTCCAAGTATGTTGCCGATGTAAAGGTGCAGGGTTTTAAGTCATTACATGGTCTAGTATTTGGTTTGGAGTATCTAGTTCCATGAAATATATCACAATATCCTTTGGGCTTCTAAACATCTTAAAGTTTTAAACCATATTTGTATATCTCTGTGTGTCTGTGACCACTTAAGTGTTACATTTCTGAGCTTATCACCTTGGGCATCAAGTGGTTGAGACAGTTTACATGCCAGGTCGATGAATTCATTTGCATTAAAGACCTAAATACAGATAGCATTATGGGTTTTAATTGTACTTTTCAGACCTTGTTCCCAAAATGCAAAGTCTGAGAAATATGCTTTTCAGGTTTATATTCATTCAGTGTGTCACCAGGAGGGAATTAGGAAGATGTCTTGCTGTGCACCTCATGACTCAGCTGCCTTCTTTAATTCCTACTCTTGGCTCCATCGTAGCTCTGCTATACCGCAAGGTTTCAGATCCTCTCCACAGGATATCTCACTGACTATCTTAACAACCAGGCAACATCTAATTTAATTTGCCCTGTCCTGAAAAGTAAAAAATTCAATACGAACCTTGAGAGCCTCATTACTGACAAAAAAAAAAAAAAAAAAAAAAAAAAAAGGAACAATTTCAAATTTCTTCTGGCTACTTTAATTTAGCACATCCAAAATAAGAAAAGGTTTAATAAGTCTCCCTAATAATCTTTCTAATAGAAAGGGAGAGATGAAGACACACAAAAAAGTAAGAACAGGATCACCTGTCACAGAGTCAAGTACTGACAGTGAGAGAAGTCAAAAGACAAACTGATAGTTCTTGGACTCAAGAGTCACTTCATTTCAGTGCTGAAATCTGCAGTCTCAATGTAGAATATGCCTCGGAGAACATGATGGCCTTGTGTTAGGGACAAGTCAGAAAGGAAGATTTGGCTGATGAAAGTTAACCAGTAGTCAGATTTTGATGAAAAATTGTCATATTGGGGACAGTGACAGAGAACACTGTAGCTTCCACTAATTTGTAATCCTAAGGAGCCATGGTAATGCAAATAAGCCCCGTCTCTTGAAAAGCTATCAGTTTAGCAATAACAAGACAAAATGTGTAGTTTTCTTGTACCGATATATTACACCTCCACGTGCTAGCATTTTTAAATGTGTAATTTTTAAATAACACTCACAATCCAAGAAAAGTGGATCCAAAACCAGTCCCCCAAGAATTGCCCACATTTGTTATTGCTGTCTATGCATCTGATTCTTCTTTCACTTCTATTAGTTTAAATCAAGGGTAATTCTACAGTTATCAGTGAAATTACAGTGATGCAGAAGTGACATAACTAAAAGTCAAATAAGGCCCTTAGTCTTTTTTGAGGGATGCTGACTTAGTTATTGACACAAAAAAGGCTGTAATTACTGTCAGCAGCATTTGCAGAACTAATTAAGCAGCAGAAGCTGTTCATGTATTGTCAGCCAAATTATCAGTTCTGATTCTAGGACATTTATTGTGGGACAAGATTAGTTTTCATTGGAGAAGCAAAATGGGTATGGTCTTGATTTTAGGGAATAGATTGAGCAGACAGTTTTACAGAAATCTTTTTTTAGTTACATGTCAAGCAAAAAACTTGCCTTTCAAATCTTACAGCAGTATTTGAATTCCTAGGTGTACGATTACATCTGAGGTTATAGTTTGGACTTAACAGAGACAAGAGTGAATACCAGGTTTCAGCTACAATGAGCTTTTTGAGTGCTAGTGGCATGTGAGGAATATGAAGCTAGTGAATGGGAAGCTCTACTATTTAAGGTTTGAATTATAGGTAGGCTCAAGGCTGACACTCACTGAAGTTAAGGAAGTTGGTTTTGGGACTGCACTGAGTAATGTGCTCATACTGAGAGAGAGTTGGAGCCTATTTAGTTTTCAGACAACTTTCGTTTCCCCTTATGATTTACAACAGAATTCCTGTTATGAGTAGGACTAGAATTTTCAATTGTTAGGATTGAAACTCACTGGAGCTGTTGCTAGGCCTATTTTACATGGACTTAGGTTGGATCTTAGGAAGAGCTTCTTTACTGAAAGGGCTGTTAGACACTGGAACAGGCTGCCCAGGGAAGTGGTGGAGTCACCATCCCTGGAAGTCTTCGAAAGACGTTTAGATGTAGAGCTTAGGGATATGGTTTAGTGGGGACTGTTAGTGTTAGGTCAGAGGTTGGACTCGATGATCTTGAGGTCTCTTCCAACCTAGAAACTCTGTGATTCTGTGATTGCATGAATTAGGGGAGACATTATCATCAAAGGCTATGGATATGTAAGGCTGAAAGTGATTGCTTACTTCAAGTTGACAGGAGAATCAAGAGTAGGTGCAGAGTTAGGAAGCAGGCTGAGCTTTGGGTTGTGACTCTGTAGGCTAAGCTAGAGTTTATATTAGGTTTCTGGGTTCACAGTAGGGCTCATAACATCAAGTTTGCCAATTGTGTTCATCTTTTGAAATAATAAAGATCTATTCCCAGCATTACAATTATGGTCATGGTAGAATTAGGTTTATAGTTTTTATTCTACTGGGGAGGTGAATTAAGTTCAGGCCTGAATCTGACGGGGTGGTCACATTAAGTTTACAACAGAATCTATTGGGATAGTGCAGACTGTGCTCTGTTTTAGAGAGGGGTGGAGATGGGTTTCCTCCTTAGGATCAACATAACAGTCAAAGTTAGGACTGAGGTTAATTTTTAGGGTAGGGTTCTGATGCTTTTGAGTACACAAGCCATTATTCAGAAAGATGTTCAAAAAGCAGACAAGACAAATTTAATGTTGCTGCCATCAGGCACTGATGAACAATCATGCTTCGGACTGCTAGAGACCAGAAGCTGAGAGCTAACTGTGAGGTTAATCTTATGGCTAGGTCTAGACTTAGATAATAAATCTGCTAGGGAAGATAAGCCAAGATCAGTCCTGCATTTACTGGAGTAAATAAGAGATGTTTGGAAAAATAGTATTAGTTTTTGGGAGAAGAACTGCTTGCTTAGAGCTATCTGTAAGGAGGATGGAGCTTATTTTGAATATCAGTAAGACGATCTCTATACTGTCTAGGAAACTGCACTTAGTTCAGGAGCTAGACAATTAAGAGAGACTTTTTGCTTAAAGTTTTCCATACAGTTTATATAAGGGCTAAAGTTAGATGTGAACTTATGCGGGACTGCTGAGTTGAGTCCTAAGTTTAGGTTGCTACTGTTACAAGTCAGCAAACCATGATTAGTTTGGTGACTCACATCCTTTTAGCAATTCCTATTATGCATGGCATCAACATCATCATTATTTTAAACCAAAAGAGACAGTCAGTCATCCATGCCAAATGGAACATCTTTCAGGAAACAGTTTCACACATGCAGGATAATCTGAAAAAAAAATTAAATATGTCACTCCCCACTAGATACCACATGCCGTAAACATCACCATATAGAAAATTAAGATATCTCGAACAGGTTTGCAAATTTATTTTCTAGAAACAGGCTTAAAAATGATAAATGTCCTTTTGTCCCTTTAAAATTGTTTGGATTTGCCTCAGGAAAAGAGTACAAAAGATCCTGCATGTTGCATACAGTGTGTTTATGAGATGCATTTTTTTCTGCTTGACTTCTCTTCATTCTGTTCACCAGTTTGCCTTTGTTTGACTTTTGATACCCTAAGAAAACTTGTTATTGCTGTTTACTCCCCAAACAGCAAATGTGGTAAAAATCTATAGCTTATTCTTGCAAATATAATAAAACAGGAAATGTGAAGAATGGAAATATATTCTGTAGCACTGTTCAAAAACTGATTAAATCCTTTCAGCCATTCTGTAGTTTACAAAATTGAGAGGACAACATAACTCTCCAGCAGAGGGCTTTCCTTAGCCACAATAAAAACAACTCAGAAATACTGGTATTTATGCCATAGCAAGGCATTCACCCTCATGATGATATTCTGCCTAGGTTGGGGTCCATGACAGAGAATATTAGGGCTGTTAATTATGCTTTCCTGTTTTATTACCGACCTGTCTCTCGTTTGTTTGGGCTATTATATTTCTGCCACTGTGCACACATGGCAAGGATCATGTGCTAGGATTTCCCACCCGCAACCCAGAATCACTCTCATTTCTGTTTTCTTGAAATAGAACTCTCTTCCTCTTTGTTCTTTTCTTTCTCTTTCATAGAAATTTGAGTATATTTAACATACAGGCACATTCCGTGCTTGTTGGTAAAGAGGAGAGAGCATGCAACTGGATATTGAGGACAAGGATCCTTGAATCATCTGTACCAGACCAATGAGTTGACTTGATCAAAGACTGCTTGATTATACAAGAAAAAAATGCGGAAGAGGTGGAGAATAGTTCCTTTAAAAATCAGAATTCAAGCTGATGGATGCAGCTTTTAGGTGACATTGGTACCTTTTCCCATTACTTCCATGCCAAAAAGATTACACTGGGTAACTGAATATTATTCTGAGGTGTTTCCTGAGGTGATCTCTGCTCTGGCTGGGTAATACTTAGGGCACTTACAACTGGAGACAAGTTATTCCCAGAGAGCATTTTCCATGCTAATTTATATAAGGACAACAGCTGCAGAAAGATGGGTCAGTTTTGGGAGGGACCTGGTTGGATGAAGCTGTATCCCTACAGCTTCATGACTAGAAGGTTTCAAGAGAGGCAAGTCAGTGGGACAGAGAGGGATCTGGCTGCACCTTTGCAAGTAACACTGCAAAAAGGCAATGAACCAACAAGTATGAAATGAGAGTAAGTTCCATCCAACACTGTGACAAGCCAACAATCCACAGCATGGCCTAGTTCTCTAGGGTCTGCAATGATGGCACAGTGAAAAAAGGGAACACTTTCACATTTTCTGAAACACTTGACATCTTTTTTATTTGCTATTTTTGCCTGAACTGCCCTTATGGGTTTTCAAACCACTTCTGCTGTGTGCAATCTATCCATCCAGCTAGGGAACAGAAACACTTCTGGGTAATTTACATAACCAACTAACATGAACAGCTTGAATTTCAAACACCAGTTGTCAGATGGAGACAATCATGGTAAGTTTGCGATAGAAAATGATCCATAGACAGAATATTTATGTTCTTTCCCATCACCAGTGTGTCATCATGAAAATCTTGCTTCGCTTATAAATCCCAATTCTTCATACACCACGGGGGGGGGGGGGGGGGGAAAGCATGTTATGGCATCAATATGTGGAGTGAAAATCAAGATCCCAAACATGCAAAAGACAAACAGAAAAAATTGAGAGACCACCTAAAACCACATCTACTTGGGAGCAGCCTGTGGGAGGAAAAAACAGGCAGCAGCCCTGGGTAAACCCTTCCCTCTGACTTACTAACTTTGCTCATTGCTCCTGCTGATGTTGGTGTAACATTGCAACTAACTGGCTCTTCAAAAATCAAACCTGTTATTTAGGTGGTAATAAATACTATTTGAATTTACCCTGATATTAGACATAGCACTTGAGATATTGTTCGTAGCTGAGAGCATGTCTGCACTAGGCTTATAATATGAAAAAAAAAAAAAGAAAAAAAAGTAAGAGAGCTAGATGCCTACGCTGAGTAAGATGAACAGTTTCCTATCATACCGTCATGTTGTTTTTTCCTTTTTCTGATCTTACACTTGTTCAAACTAGTTTTTTTCACTTGAGGGCGCCAAAGATCTAGTTCCATAAAGGGAATGCACAGCACTACTGCTGAGAAATGTCACACAGCAAAACAAACCAAAACAAAACCCGCTATTCTTTGACCTCTAAAGTGCAAATAAGGACTTTAGTTACACATGTCAACATGATGAAATCTTCAGTTCTAGAGGTGGAAAGAGGTTATCATCCTAGAGATCATAACAGAAGACCGCATGTCACCGTCTGATTTAGATCAGAAGATGTTCAGAAGCTCGTAGAAGAGAAGAAGGTCATGAGTACTCCTCTGTGACCCATACTCCTTCCACACAGGTGAGTAGACAGACACATGGCAGACTTGGCCCTTTAGGCTAAACAGAGACCTGAAAATATTGCTTTTATTTGCCTCCATCACATGTGTTCCTAGTCCCTCCCTCCCAATACATACATGTCTGAATTCATAGCTACCATTTAGCTCATTTTAGTTCTACAAGTCAATATTTAATTCAGCTGTAGATCTGGTTCTCTCACAGTCTTAAAGAGTTTACTTCATATTATCTTTCTCTTCCCTCTAGCTTCTCCTTTTCAAAAAGCTTTTTATGGCATTAATCTACACAGTAGTCATTAATATTTTTTAAGATCTATTAGCAGAATATCTACTTTCTGTCACCTCCTCACAATTGAAATGTCATTCAAGCTGTAAGATACTTGCTAAACCCAAGATGCAAAAAAGCAATATTCCACTGATGTCATACGCAAAGCTACCTTTCATAGCTATATCACATATGACTAATATATTGGTCATGCTAATGTGCTGGGTTGTATTTTGAATGTTTCTAATGACGTTCTGTAACTATTCATATGACTACTGTTTCAGAATAATCTGGCAATTGAGTTGAAACATTTACGGTCTGTTTGAGCTACAAGCCCACTTCCCACCATGGTTTCAGATATTTTAAACTCCCCTGTCCTCTTGGAATTTTTCAACTGTTTTTGATTATTTTATTGACAGTGCTATATAAATGAGAGGGCAACAAGACAAGATGCGTTAATTTTTATACATGCAAAATCAGAGGCTGAATCAAGGGTCACTGTGGGTCCTCTAGATGCTGATTGCTACCATTTTTCTGCTACTACGCATAGTTTCATATACTACCCACACCTCCTTCCTGAGCTAAAGGCAGGTGTACGTCCCAGATAACCCTCCCTCGACTACTTTATGCTATTAAAAACCAGATGGCTCAATTTGCCATCTAGTCAAGAACAAGCACGGAGGTCAGCATGTGGAAGAGCAGTCTCCCCCCCTCCTTGTGGGGATTGCTCAGTTGCCCATCCTGCTATAGAAATGCAATCTGGCTAAGACAGACTACTTTCCTACCCACTAGCTGAGACACTGAGCACAGTCACCTGAATTCCCAGGTCTCACTGAGGTGGACATGGAAAGCTTGCAGGGGATTATGAGCATAAAACCTGTCAAAACTGAGAGGCATGAAGGCTCCTTCTAAATGTGCTTATATGCCCTTTGGCAGGTGGGAGGGTTGTCTGCATTCGTGACTAAGCAAGGCATCCTGTGCATGTCTGTGCTCACGGACAATGAAGAAAAATATGTGAAGAAAAGTGACAAGAGAGGGAATGAGCTAAATTATCGGAAAATCCTTAACTGTCTTGGACCTCCTGGAAGGAGAAAAGCGAGATACTCAAAGAATGTGTCCTCCCATATTGCACACAGGGTTATTAAGACAGCACCGTCAACAGATAATAACCACAGGGGACAACATAAGCAGCAGCACAACCTTGTCTCTATTACATGACGTGGAAACCACAATGCAGTAAATGAGGCCAGGGGGAAAGCTATGAGGCCTTAAATCTGCATATACTTTGTCTACAGCGTGTTGTTCCAATCGACGTTTCCTTTAACTCCAGTATTGATCAGTGACTTGTACCCACACAGTAATTTAAAACTGAGTTGTTTTCAGTGAGACTTGTGTCAGTATGTATGAAGAAAGACAAAGTTTTCCGAAGGGTAAATTTCTGATTTTCATACACAGTTATGGAGGTGGCACATGTAAATCATCAAAATTTGCTGTCCCTGGGTACTTGTGACACATTTGCTAACCAAATGGCACGGGGGAGTCAAACCTGAACCAAATGCCTCTCTCTTGCTTGGAGAACAGTACAAAGACTGCGACTTGGGGGAAAAAAAAAAAAACAAAAGAAAAAAAAAAGTTGTAACTATTTACCAAAATACTCTGCAATCTACACCAGGCAATAGAGAAATATACAACAACAACAACAACAACAGATTCTGCTTCTAATTACAGATGTAATAAAAATTGTGATCCTTTAACCTGTGTAACACATCTGCTTTCTTACAGTAAATTACATAAACTCCTGCATGGTAAGCACTGCTTTATTCTTAGCATACAGTACCATAGGTGTTCTTGTTTCTTGAAGTTTTAACAACTCGTAGATAAAGTGATTTTTGATCTGAGAGTAAAAGACAGGCACTTAACTTTTGGCCTTTTTCAGACCAATAAGTATTGATAGTGTTTTATGTGTCATCTTTAAAGGAAATTTCAAATGCTTGCAATGTTTTCAAATGCTTGTTATATTAAAATGCAGCCCTGGGAATTTAGAAATATGTTTAGTATAGACAAATTGTTAAGTAACATTTTACTAAAATTAATAAAAAGCAGAAGGAGAAAGAGATTAAAAATAATCAAAAGAGGGGTATTAATTCATTTCTGCAACAGCTAATTCAAACAAAGCCAAAACACAACCAAAGAACTTGAAGGCAAAAAGTTTATTGCATTATGCACTTCAGTATGGTCAGTCTGATGGGAAAGACTTTGAGTAACCTGACTTTCAGAAACGATGGGTGCATTAACTCTGTGTAGAGGCCGTAAGTCAGGTCATGGTGTTACTTACTCACAGAACTGTAAGGTCAGAGGAGAAAGAGATCTGTATTTACAAGAAAATACTGTGCACACTGGTTTCATAAGCAGTGAAATTCCCTGTAATTTTATGGCTTGCATTCAGAAGCTGAGAAAGCAGAAGTTTTCTGGGGATCTCACAAGCGTTCCCACAAATTCATTTTTTCTCTGATATTTTGCTAGCAATCCAGTTAGCCAAAGAGAACTACAGCTAGCAGTACAGCTGTTCTTGGGGCAATAAGAAGCTGCTGACATGTAATGTGAGTTTGCCTCAGCCCAATACAACCATTTCTAGGCTCTGCTGGAACAGAACGCACTCTGAAGTGCTGTTCAACCATGGAGAGAGTTCAGAATGAGGCAGAATGTGAGAGAGGTTTGTGCCAAACAATTTTATTGGCTCGGCTGGTTTACATCTGGCATATATTTTAGCTGAAACCTCAAAAATTGTTGATAACATGGCTTGGATGACTGATTATGGCTCATCCCTATAGGTAAATGCCCAGCCTACAAGATCATCCATTTCAGCCCTTAGTGGCTTGGGTGTGTTTTCCATTTAACACAACCCCCCACTGATGTGTTGAGTCCACAGAGTTCTTTACTCTAGATTAAGGAAGGCAACAAAGAACAGATGAGGTCTCTTGTGTGACCCCTCCTCTGACACATACCTGTAATTTATGTGCAGAACAACCCACAGCTCCAGTCGGATGATGGCAAGTTGGTTCATTTGAAGATACAGTAAGCAGAAAATGGGATCAGAATTTCTTTCGTATTCTAATATTGTAATATATACCAAATTTTAGCATAATATACAAAGACAAATATTAAATATGTCCTAGGCTTTTGCTTTCTGTGCTAAAGTGAGGTTGAGTCAACAAGTCCCAGTAAGATTACCGTCGTAGCTGAAGAAGGTACTCTTCTAAGATGAGATCAAACCTGGCAGCCTTGTGAACTTTGTATGGTGTGAAATTCAAGCATTTGTGAGGCAAAAATACAGATCCCCAAAAACATCATATTACCTTAAAAGGCACAAGATTTTACAAAATTTAAAATGGGTATGTTCTCTACTAGCCTTCTGATCATAACAATTCACATTTTGAAGATTTTCTCTCCAATCCCCCAATCTATGCTTCCACTTCAAAATTAAAGAAATGCTCTCACAGATCATGGTTATTCTCCTGAAGCAGCAGTGGCATACCATCCATGACAGGATATGTGAAACTGAGCATAGAATTTGCGTTTTTTTTTTTCTTTCTTTTTTCTAACCAGAATGTCACTCAAAATAGCCCTGACTAGCAAGATTGAATTAGAATGATCTCATCCAGAGATCTCATAAAAAGTGATCACACACTCTTTTTCCACCATTCTACGAACATCTCCGTACTTTGATGAGAAAACAGGAAACAAATGTCTTCTATAAATTACCACGACAGATAGGACAATGCTATGATTCCCACAGTTAACATGTACCAAACTTCAGAACAAGTAGGACACAGAAAGCAGCACATCAGTCTTCTTTACAAACAAATATTTAGGAACCCCCAAAAGGGAAGAAACAACATGCATTCTCAAACTTAATAGCTACCAAGCAGATAATTAAGCTGCTAGTAAGAGCACTGTGAATATGATAGATATACAAATATTTGCACATGAATGCAGTATCTCTGTTTTACAGTCTCAAAAATTAAAAGCTAAAATGTCAAAATGGAGCCGTAGGGTTGGCCTGTCAAAGAAAGAATTGCCACCAATGTGATAACAGCGGTAGAGACTAAGAGCTCTGCCCTTTTCATGTTTAGGGATGCTTTTGGTTGATGATTTTGCATTGTATTAATGAATCCCTTTTGCCTTCCTGATAAGTTTCTAATTGCTCAATGTATCACACACACACAAAATAGTCTACATGAAATACAAACACTGCCTCACTGCGGGCTGCTTTCACCTGAGCACCAAATGCACCTGGGCTTTCTGACACATGACTGTGATTTAAATACAATGTCTTAATCTCCCAAGACTCATAGTCCTGATGTCAAGTTGGATACACTTGGCAAACAGTGCTCTCATCATACTGAAGTGAGTTGGCAACTGCAGTGGAAGAATAACGCGTTTGGCATCATTCTTAGAACTTTTAAAAAATATTTTAAGACCACATTAGCTGATTTTCTGAGGGGAAAATTAGAGTTCTTTGGCTAATTTAAAAGAAACACAGAGTAGTTCAACATTACTATTGAATATGGCACTGTGCTGCATACATAACTGGATGAGGTGTTCTTATGGTTAGAGGCATACAAGGAAAGGAAGCCTTTCAAACAGAGCAGAAGGCAGATAAATAGAAAAGGAATACATGTATCTGCATGTATGTGTGAATCAGTGCCAATTACAAGAATTACCATTAAATTCATGTAAAGACCTAGTTGTAGCAAATATGTCTGTAGTACAAGACGTAAATCAAGTGCATACAATGCCTAACAGGTGGACACAGTTCACAGTTTGTATAAGCTACTTCCTTGGCAAGAAGCGTCTCTGGATGTCTGCCCAGGGGCCAGGTGCTCCTCACTGATTGACAGGGCTAACCTCGCAGCACTTCCCCCACTGGCATATTGCTATATATTTTATGTTAGGAAGGAAACCTCACCCTAAGAAAGATGCAAAATGGACAGAAAAAATTCTTGGGAAAACAGCACTGCCTGTACAGCAGCTCAGTTCCCAGTCCAGCATTAGCAGATACTCCCTATAGATCTTTTCCCTTCTGCTGCCCATTTTTAATCATTTCCAAAGGGAATGATTCTATTTATTCTGCTTGGATTCTAGCTGGTTTCTCTGCTGTCCAGTAATGTACTAGTGGATCTCCCAAGGGACTCCACATTTGATTCACTGTCTCAGCTCTCTACATTTTTTTCCAACGCTGCATGCCCTAAAATCAATAAATCCAGTCTGGTAAAGAGTTCTCCTATTGCTAACAGTACAATTGAGGTAACTGGAGGATTAATAAAATAAATTATTGAGTGGTTATTTATATGACAATTCAGGTGGTATTAGCAAGGTACTTCATCATGAGGTTTAAATACAATTCTCTCCCTCTTATGCCCACAGTCTCCTTCAAATCCAGATCTCAGACCTTCTGCATCTTTCGGGTCAGCTTCCTGCCATGCGCCTTACACTGAACTCCCATTCCTACCCAGGTCAGATTTGTAATTTGAGGGAAGGACTCTGACAAAATATCTGAACAGCACCAGGTAATGTCATGATAAGAAAATACAAGCATTTGACAGGAGGAGCAGTATAGCTGTATGTACACAGTGCTGTGCCAGACAAATTAGATCAGCTCTTTCTGTAATTAGTCCACATACAGTGCTTCACTAATGCAATGATGCTCTTCCAGCAATAAAGACCTAGGAACTAGGAACGATGTTAGAAACTAACATTGGTATTACTGTGTGGTGCTGACAGTTTACCTTTTACCTTGATATTTAACCCTGAATTAATTTACAAAGGATAATAGTCATATATAGAATATTTGAGATTTATACAATTCTAAGTCAATGGAATTAAATTCTGCTTTCCTTGTGAAGCCAACAGGACACATCAGATTTTCAGCTGTCGCTTTCGCAGGAGAACTTGGACTTTCTTGTAAAAAAACTGTAAAACTAACACATTGGCTAAACTCCCAAATTTGCATTTTTCATGTTTTCAGCATTTCAAGGGAACAGAAACACATCCAAAGAAAGCAGACACTTCTCACACAGAATAATTTTGTTAAAATCCCACATTTCTATAACAAAACATATTAGAGAGAGGGCTTTTTGGTGTGTGTGTGTGTTTTATTTTTATTTTAGTTGTCCTGGCAAAAGGGGCTGCTTTGTGAAATCAGTAGTCATCTGCTACCTGCAAGGTACATGTACAATATGAGACTCACATGACTCAGTACTGTAAACTGTATCTTCAGATGTGCAATACAGAAACAGCTAAAGACACTTTGATCCCAAACTGCAGGCTCTGTTCGCTGTCATATTAATAAATAATTTGTAACAATAATGGCATCTGTTAGGAACATAACAGGGTTTAGACAACCAGAGGTGCAAGAGAATCTGAAGATAAGATTTTAAGTGTTTGTCTATCCAGATATGATTATCTTCATGAACGTGGCTTATTTTACCTGTACTGTGCACTCAGTGCTCCCTCTGACTGACATCAGTGTGCTTCTGGTGTGTAGCAGCCCTAAAAATGATCATTTTAAGAAGTTTAACATACTCAAGCTTGAAAATTTGAGACTATTGTCCTTTTCAAGTCTTTAGAACAACGTCTATGTCAGAAAAGCTTACAATTACTAAAATATAGAGAAACATCAGAAAAAAATTGTCTTTAAAAAAAAAAAAAAAAAAAAACACCAAGAAGTGTATTTACTAAATATACATAGCAGACAGTGAGAGAGCAGATGGGGAAAATCACTGTTTTTGACTGCAGAGTGAGAAGTCTAATTGAGTGGAAAGATGCAAATGAAATCGAATAGCTCCCAAACCCTGAAGTGTCAGAGAGGTGGAAGACCCAGGGCTGGATAATCACTCACTTGCAATTTTTTCCTGTCTGAGAGGTGATAATGAGACTTTACTTGCCACAAAAGCACTTGTTAGATTTGCATGTATCTAAATGCTATAGGACTGACTTGTTACACATCCTATATTGTGCACAGAAAAAACTATTTTACATTTTATTTTGATTTTCGTTTAGATAATAGTGTAACTGTTCAGATATTGTTGACAGAAACATGTATTCGGTAAATAGGAAATAAATAACACTATACAGGAATCAGGAAGAGCCTGGTTATAACGCAACAAAAGTCAGTCAGAATGTCTTACACTAAAAGGAGTTAACAGTGTTTGCAGACTCATAGGATTTTAGCAATTGCTCCTCTAATCCACATCTGTATAACAGCCCTGATTTTCCTTACTAGTAAGATGAATTCAGCCACAAGGAGAGCTATTAGTAGCATCAGGAGCTAATCTGCTAAATTATATGCTCTGACCTTTCTGCTGATCTTTATATTGCATAATTTCTTGCAAGAAACTTAACAGAATCAACAGAATCAAGAAATGTCCCTGGTTTTTACCATACAGTACAGATTTTACTCATGTATGTTCAGAACTCTTCATGTTTTTCATAAGCCCAGTTCAAGACAGTTCCTTCGCTCCTTGATTCAGATTTAAGAAAACTTGTTTCCTTTCCTCACAGCAGGAAAGGCTTCCTCTCTCTGCTCATTACTATAGTAATTAATTCTTAATTTGCTGTTAGGTATTCATTAGAAGAATCTTCATTTAGACAAAAGGAGCTTTATTCTGGTTTCATCTCTTGTATCTTCTGCCTACTGGGCCAGCATTAACATGAGCAACACAACAGAAGTTCTAGTGAGCTCTCCAGTCACACTTACTTTACTTAACATTCATTTTCTTTATTCTTTCAGTGTTTCCCAAATACTTTATGAGGCTAAATACTATGGAACAGAAGAAACACTTTAGTTTCTGAAAAAAATTAAGGAAGCGTGTGGGGAGAAATGAGGAGAATAGGACCATTTCTTTCTGTCTCCTCTGGAGTGGTTCAGTGTATAAAGTTGTACTGGGCTGCTGCCGGGAAAGTTAACATTCCAGCCAGACCCAGTACAACCTGGGGTTTAGCTGCCCAGCACGGTAAAACCACCACAAAAGTGTGAAATGATTTTTCCATGTTGTCACTGCAAACCTTTCCACTGCTCATCCTTCTTGAACACCTCTGTCTCATCATGTTGGTTATTACAATTTTCTTTAAAAAAAAAGAAAGTATTTTAGTACTGTAGTTTTATCCTGTACTTTATTACTTAGATCCCCGCTACTATTTTAAGGAAACTTCCTATGCAAAAACGTAGTTGCAGTATGTTGTACTGACACAGAAGAGGGAAGCTGTAAATTTCTGATCTGGTGTTATTAGGAAGCACGCTCAATTTGAAACCGAAATCATTCTGTAATTTGTTCAGCTGGTGGAACGGAAAAATAATTAACATATCACAGGTCATTCAAATGAAATGTGGAGACTCGGATTTACTAAAGCCAGCCCCACCACCCTTATGCACGTGGGTTACGTCAATGAATTCAGTGTGACTATCTATGTAATTACCTTGCCCAAGCTTAGTACGTTGCTGTGACCTGATGCATACCAAACAGGAATCTGGCCTAAGCCTAAACTTCATGTACTTAACTGACTTCTGCCCCAGGATTTTGGTCCTTGAGGAATGGAAATGCAGCTCTCGTGCATGTC
This sequence comes from Netta rufina, assembly GCF_964035555.1. NCBI lineage: Eukaryota > Metazoa > Chordata > Aves > Anseriformes > Anatidae > Netta > Netta rufina. Next base: position 1,385,118 of record NC_140140.1, read on the forward strand.
ATCCCCAACGTACCAGCCATTCAGAAGAGAGAGCTTTGTCTACACACTCCTTAAGAGGCACTGTCTCCTTGTGCCTGGGTGAAAGCAAGCAGAAGAGGCATTTTTCTCCTTCTCCAGGGACTATCAGGGCTTGGGGCTGCTGTCTGAACTTTGCAAAGACTTTCAGAAAAGTCTGAATCGTGGAGGTCTTTCTCATGGCTTGGAACTGTTTGCATAGTAAGACATTATGAAGATCAACAGTGGGTATAAATGTGTAAAAAGGGCTGCACAATGTAGTTCAAGTCAACACCCTCAGAAAAGAAAAGAAAATCCTGTATAGAATTTATACTTTACAGTCACCCAACACCAGGGTGCATCTAAGAGCTACAAAATCTCAATCTCATACATGCCAAAGACAAACACCTTACACTTTGGTATTTTTTTTCTTAAATAAATAAATAAATAAGTATTCTGCAGCACATTATATACATCTAATTCAAAGTAACTATTTTTTTTTCCTTTCCATAGAGCTGTGTCTACATGGCGATGTTTTTCTTCAGTTCTGAAAAAGAACTTTTCTTCACTTCTCCAGCTGAGCATTTTGAAAAGCTTTGGATTTTTTACGTTTTGACTTAATTGGCCAAATTTTTATCCAAAATGAAGATTTCTTGAAAGTGCTGAACTTCAGAAAGCAAAGGGACCATAACTGACATTTTTGCTATTGTTAATGCAATTTGGTTGTTAAGAGAAGCTTCAAGAAAAACACATCTGCCCTGTTCCCCTCCGTCTTCAGTCTAAGACACTCCGTGTGCTGTGTTCTGGGCCATTAGTGTTTACATTGTTTCATCTTCTGTGGCAAAGCATATTGGCCTCCTCCTAACTTTAGTCTGCTGTCACTGGCTTCCTGCTATGTATGATGTTACAGCATTCACACTGTAATTCAAATTAAAGTGTTCTGTGATTTCACGAGTGATACTGTCAGTTTAATGGCATTTTTATTGCTACTCTTATTTTTAATGTTTCTGTACAAAATCAGCAAGAGGAAAAAAAAAAGCCCTTTATGATAATATCAATAAGGCAAAAAAAAAAAAGTCTGATTCCCATTCTCTGATGGGACTGCTGTAGTCAATTAGTATTCTGTTAGAGCTTGGTGATGTTTTCCCAGAATGTCTTTCTACGCCTACGCTGTGAGCTCACAGCCCATGCACTGACCTTATAGAAGTGGTTATAATTTCATGGACTGCATCCAGCATTGATGCATGTAGCAGTGTAAGGCTATAGTTTCACAAATGGCTTTCAACTGATCTGCATGTGAGTTGCTGCCAAAGGAGGCAGTCCCATCCTTCTCTCAGCCTTGCCCTTACCACAAGACCTTAGGTCTCCTCTCATGCCAGCGGCAGCTCTTAGGGGTTGCACACTGAGCCAGTCAGGGAAAAAATCTGTCTGAAAAAAGGAGCTTTTGTTTTTTTTTGCCTTCTGGTTAATTTTCAGCTGCATCAGCTGATCCTGTTCACCACAGTGTCACAAAGGAGGTGGTGAAAACATGCAGCAATGGAGAAAGGGGAAAAAGGGTAGCCCACACTTAGATGGGCTTATGTCCAATAACGAAACCACAGCCTGAGCTGCATATAGGAGTAAATTTTTCCTAATTACGTGAATTCAGCCCTGTAGGTATAAAATACATGCACGATAACCATATAGAGAGTTTTACCATTAATACAAGTTGTCCAGGGAGACTGCAAATGCAAACTTAGGTATTATGACAAAGCTATCTATTTTGTGCTAATCTGATGTCTAACTGATTGAGTCCACCCTTAGAGAAAGATCTCTGGTTTATCAAGTGCGGACCTCTTTTGTTCTCAATATTTAGTGGTGAAGGGTTCACATATTATTTCACAAATGCTTATTACTGAAATCACTCCATATTTAAAAGAAATAATTATTACTGCACTAAATTGCAGGTGTAGACAAAAAATAAAAATTACAGCTCTGCTTAAATACACTTGAAGCACTGAATATCAAAGCAGCAGCTGATGCAGCACCACATTACATGAGGTTTTGCTCCTTTCCCTTATACCAACGCTGGAAATAGGCCCCAATTTAGTCAATCACTTACGTGTGATCTGAACATAAACACGTGAATGATCCATTCATTCTCAACAAACATCTTAAGCACTTGTTGCAGCTGAAAGCAAGTGGACGACAGATTGCTGAGCTATTGCCAATCCCTAGCCCCCAAAATCAGGATCTGCATCTTCAAAAGCACTGAGGCACATGGGAAAAAACAGAGAGAGACTGGAATGGAAGAAAAGAATAAACAGATGGATAGTTTGTAGTTTGTTTATCTAATAAAACATTTTTTCTTTTGTCTCAAAATCTCTGTTGCATGAGGAAGACTTTTTTTTCTGCCTTTAATTATGTAAACAGTACAACTTTAGAAGTTGCTGCATAATATTAGCCTCCATCTGTTCATTTTTTTTTTAAATTCACATTGGTTGTGCTGACCAAAAGGCAGGTGGCTTTTTCCATAGGATATACTGGTGGTTGATAACAACAAGACACAAATGCGTTTAGGAAGAAGCAATTCATAAACAAAAACAAGCACCATCATTCATATTATTATTGTTATTGTTATTGTTATTATTGTTATTACTTCATATACTTACTGTGAATAAAATACAAAAAGTGCCTTTTACTTGGTTATGTTAGCTCAGGGCAAATACTTTTTTCCAATACTATCTGCAAAACGTCCAGCAGCCTTTCTTAGTACTGCTCAAAACAACAAATTTCATAAGAATATTAATTTAACAGGAAAAAAAAAAAAAGGCAAATTTATTTTCATGGTTTCATAGAGGAAAAAAAAATCATGTGGAACAACTCCAATTTAATTGACCATTTCATCATCTGGTGAACTTCCAGTTAGTGAAATATAAAACTTGTCTTAGTTCAATCACAGTGAAGTTTGATGTACCTCTGTTCCTGGTTCCTAATTCTAGTGCTTTACCTAAAAAGAGCTAAGCTTGATGTCAAGATAATGTTTCTATATTGTTGACTTTAGAGAGTAAAGAGCATATCACATAGCATTCTATAAGTCAGGAAAAATAAAAATGCTTGTTGTATATTAGTTAAACACTAAACTGCTTAAAAATACCCTGATTTGAGCAAGACCTTTTGATTAATTAAACCAAAATCTTCTCTCAGTTCAAGAGCCCAATAAGAACCCTTAATTACATAATCCAAAATTATGTCAGGAAAGAGCATCATGAAAATCTAATTATGCACTTTTTAGTACGTGATTAGTTTTAACTAGGTGGGTATGATTGAGGAAGAGCCAAAGAGGGAAAATATGATAAAAGAGGTAAATCAGACAGTGGAAAGAAAAGATTATCAGAGAAGTGAATAATGACAAATACAACTCCCTTTCAGTATGTCTTCAAAAATTGGATTTCTTGACTTAATTATAGAATTATAGAATTCTACATTGATTACAGCATGTTTGAAATAAGACATGCTTCTCAATACTATGCATTTAGGATTTGACACAAAGCTCACCGATGCCAATGAAAAGGCAATAGGCTGTATTTCCAATTAACTAGTGAGTTCAATACCAGGAATATGTTCCAAAAATTTTGTCCATGTCACCTGACCTTATGATGGAAACAACTGTCCGTTCTCATTGTGCTGTCTCTCTACTACATGTAACAGTAATACAACATTTTACAAAATGTTCTGTATAGATTCTATGTCATAGTTTAAGCATATCCTTCCTTCTTCTCAAATCCCAAATCCTTTTTGTCATTAAGTTGTTGACTCTTGGTTTTCTTTGGGATATTAGTTATGAAATAATAAGGTACTTGAGGACTCCAAGGAGAAGCACAGGCTTCAGGCAGTGCTGTCTCGTCACACGCTGAAGTGACCTGAACAACAGCATGGTTAAAATGTAAATAGCTGACTGGAAACTCGTGTGACATTGTGGGGGCCCCTTTGAGTGTGTTCTGTAAGTCAAAGACAGGAACTGCGAACTCCTGCATTCTGGGTTTGCACATATTGTCACTGTGTTCTTGGGCAAGCCACTTCAGCTGTCTGTATCTCAGTTACTCCATTTTCAAATGGATGTAATAATACTTAACTTCTTCTGCCACACACTGTGAGTCTAATTAAGTGCTTTCAGAGTTTGACTGAATACGTACAATATTATCCTCTAATCAAAGAGAATTCCACCCAGCCCTGCCTAGCAATTCAGTTCCTTTGTTCTTCAAGCTCACTCTAAGCCTCTCTATATTTGTCCTATGCCATTCTGCAGACAAGTTACCTGAGCGTTTTTCTTCCAAAAATTATTTTTATGCTGATTGTAAAAAAGGAAATGCAAATGCTCCACTGGCAGTTTAGGCTCCTGGAGAGTGAGAACCTGAGAAATTATTTCTGCAAAGCTCACTGCAAGCTATGTTTATATATCTTGCTTGAAGATAAATCATTTGTAGAAATTAAAGGGATTAATTCTTAGCTAGAAAAAATCAGCAGTGGCTTTAGTGAAACCAGTAAACTGCGATGAAATATATAGGGGTAGGTGAAAGGTGATTCATGTCCACTATACACAGGCCAGGATCTGATTTCAATTACACTGGTGGAAACCTCCATTCACTACATTATTTTGACTGAAGTTTCTAGAATTACTCTGCATATCTACAGATACAATGTCAGGTTTTAAATTAGCTACTGCCATTCAGTAAACAGTACCTGGAGCCAGGGCTTGTTCTCTGCTCAGTAGCAGCCATAAAAGCAAGCAGCATTTTAGAACCTATATAGAAACAATACACTGAACACCATGGTACCACCAAACAAATCCCTAGTGCACACACGACTTTAATGCATTGCAGAAATCCATTACTACCACCTCTAAAAGGGTATAGTAGGACTACTAAAAGTAGAGAGGAGGGCAGTAAAGGTGATCAACCATATGAAATGGCTTCCATATGACAAGAGACTAACAGATCAGGGTATTTTAGCTTGATGTAGAAACCACTGAAGGCGAATATCCTAAAGGTCTACAAAATCTTAAATGGAGAGTAGAGGGAGAAGGGACCAGTGATCAAGCTCTATTTCTCACAATACTAAAGTTAAGGCGTACACAGGCAAATTGCCAAGTCTGAAGCAAAAGGGATTTTTAAATTATTTTTATAGAGCACATCATGAAACGCGGAGCCGACTGAATACTGGAAATTGCCAACTAAATAGTCCTGGAAAAGCCAATAATTTAAATGTGTGTGAAAGGCTTTAGCAGAACTCATCGCGGAATAGGTCCACAAGTGACTACTAAAAGCAATGGTCCAGGCACAACCTCTAGGCTCAGGAAATCACAGAATCACAGAATCGTCTAGGTTGGAAGAGACCTTCAAGATCACCTAGTCTAACCTCTGACCTAACACTAACAAGTCCTTCGCTAAACCATAAATCCTCACAAATCCTCACACTACCTTAAGCCAGGTAGGTCATATACAGTGCCTGAGTGCTGAAATTGTTTGGGGGAACCAAACTTCTACTGACCTATGGATTTCACGTGTACACCTTCGGTATTTCTATACCACTCAGTGAAATGGGCTGTGGGTGAGTTAATGCTGAAATGGGCTGGTAAATTTAGGGTGCCCTGTAGACAGACATCATGTAACAGATCTGGAAACAGTGTAACTGCACTCATGTGAGCTACCAGCTCTGTGATGCCTGCCTTTATTCAGTCCATACCAGCTCATACACAGTTCCACACAAAGCTCACTTCCAGCTTTAAGCTTCTCTTAAAGTTAGCTTGCCATACGTGGACTGTTTGAGACCCATTTTCACCAAGAGGTCCATACAACCAACTTGTACAGCAGCATACAGGAACCTATAATCCAGCACCTCCTTTAACACAACAATAAGAAAACACACAAAAAGACCCAGTGGAGATCCATACAGGAAAGTAATGTTCACATATATTGTCCCTTAGATGTACATTGTACCCTAGACTTTTTGTCATCCAGATACTGTTCACCACAGAAAGGCTTAATGAAGTGTGAAAGTGTGGCATACCAAATTCTACTCAAAAGCAGTATAAATGTCTACATAAATCAAAGCATGTGAGACTGGAGTTTATTCAGCACCACAATAAATAAATAAATAAATAAATAAATAAATAGGATCGATTCATATAGATCATATATACAATGTGTACGCATATACAATGCAGAATGTGTAATGCACTGAACAGCTGCCTTTGTCATCAAGCCACTTTGAAACTGAGCATGAGTGGCTATTCTTTGTTAAGTCGGAAATGGGGATTGGATTCAAAATTTCCTAACGTTAGCAAAAACCTATTAACTCCAGCAAATTTCAAATACACTTTTGGGAAGACTAATAGAGAGATATGCCTTTCAGAATGGAATAATAATGGTTAAAGAAGAAGAAGGAAAACAAACAAACAAACAAACAAAACAGTTGGGAATAGGCAGGTAGGTACATTACTGGATCTTCCCTGCTAAAGAGTCTAATCTCAGTTCAAATTAACAAATTCTACAATCACTCTGGATTTCTAAATCTTATTCTACAGCAGCCTTCTCAGAACCTTCAGCATGGCCTTCACAAGGCCAAGAGTGAATAATATTTTCTCCTACGATAGGGAACACAACCAGTACGGAGACAAACACATAGTTGATAATTATTTTTTTGGTATTGTGATACCATGTAGAGACCTTAACACCTTGGTCTTACTGTGGTAGAAAATGTACAAACATAACAGCTCCAAACAACTTACAAGCACATGTAAATTAATTACATCGTCATGAAAGATGGTGAATTTCATGGTAATTGATATGTCACTCTCCTGATAATTGACTCCCTGATTGTTTTACAAAGTAGCAGCATTTTTTTTGTTTGCTTTTGAAGTGCTCACTTGAAAAAATATTGGCAGCAAAATTTCTCTTCAAAACTGAACAGTAGTTGTAAACTACTTCCTTTTTAAAAATAATTTAAAAAAAAAAAAAAGGAGAAAAAAAAAACAACAAGCTAGCAGGCAAAAATTCAGCTTAAGCTGTGTTCAGTTAATATACAACATCCCTTTAAAAATAAAAGAGCTGGCTGGCAAATTACAGATTTTTGTCTTTAAAATTAAAAGCCATGCTAGCAACTAACAAATCATCCAGTCTGAAGTAAGAACTCTCTATGTATATTTGAGATAATTTGGAAAGAAATAAAATAAACAGTAACTAACAAAACAAAACTATTTACAGTACCAAAAATATTTTTCTACAGTATCAAAAATATTTTCTACAGCTAAAAGAAAACCATTTCAAAAAAAGAGTGGATTCTCTCTTTAATTTTAATGTAAGCTTCTTTCTTAATATTTTAATATTTCCAGTCAGAAGTATCATCCTTTTAAAATACCTTACATAATAATGCTTTTAATATTAACAATAAAGTTAGAAATTGTGTACGTATCTCACACACAACGTAAACAAAATGGTATGCATGCTACACAGTAGTTCAAGCATTGCTCAGAGAACGTCCCACTGATTCCCTGTGATGGTCTCCTGTCTCAGCATTTGCTGAGGAAATGAAACTATTATGGGACTTCTGAGGCAAAAACAGGATCTAGAGTTAACAAATCAAAACTTTCAAACTGTCAGCTTTCTCATTCAGCCACAGGGCGGGGGCGTAGCTTTGGGGATGCTGATTTTTCCAAACAGAGAATGTTGTTATTTAAACCATCAGGATGTTTTAAATGAGAGTCTTGTCACTTGTCCCACACAGAAATATCATTTGAGTTTTAAAAAGACAGCAACTAGAGACACACTAACTAAATAAATGAAAATGTAGTAACTTGCAGAAGAAAACAAATGGTAATAATTAACTTGAAGGAAAAACAGCAAATTTAGAGTTTAATCTGACCTCTTCTGTAGTCTTGCTTCTTTGTCCTTGTCTAAGGCCTGTGCTGTGGTGCTCTTCCATTTCCTGTAGTGCCCCTCCATGCAGCTCAGATCTGTGCAAAACCCAGAATTATCTCCTGCTATTCCCTTTCCCCCAGTGCTTTTCCCTCTGATTTCCTGCAATTATGGATGCATGCGCTTTCCCACATTTTTCTTCCCATTCCGAGCAACCGTGTTTCTGACTGACTTGGAGTGAAGGCAACATTTCTCATTGATAAGGCTTCAGAAATTGAGTGATATTGCAACGTATCATGAGAATCATGTTTGCAAAGGTGTGAATTGTGTACCTTGACCCAAAGCTACATCGTAATGAGATCTGACAAGCTAACATATCAATATTACTTGATTCAGAAAATTTCCACATCTAGGTCTAAAAACATCTTCAATATTTCTTTATGAAGCAGACATACAGCCTGCTGCCACTATACCTTGACTGAAGAGCTGTTTTTTCACGTCACGTAATATGATATCCATGAAGCTCAAATCAGAATTAAAGATGACAATTGTGTGTTGGACTGCTGTCATTTTCTCCTAAATAGAAAACTTAATGCTTAGGATAAAAGAGACCCACCAAGACAGAAAAATGTCACTGTTAAGTTGAAATACCAAAAGAGGTATTTTGTGTTAGCCTGAGGAAAATGATGTTTTATTACATTACTTATGTTCATGTTTAAGGTAATAGATGAGATCTGTCCCTGCAGTTGTGCCACTTAAAAGTTCACATTATTAACATTTTTTTAATTTTCTTTTGAAACATTTTTCTTCTTAATTCAAAGGAAATAAATATTTATTAGTACCATGAAGAAAGCCTGGCAGCTTTTCTATGGTGCATTGAAGATATTTGAGTGAATCTCCACTGGTATGAATCACATTAGCTTTCTGGAAGTCAGTGGGACCAGCAGTGATTTTACAGGGCTCCGTTTACTGTTCTGTGAAATTTACTCAGTTCACCTCTGCCCTCGTGCTTCGCACCCACTTTGCATGAGCAGTTACAGCCAACTAAAACCATAATATTTCTGATTCACATCAGAGAAACACTGACATTTCTTGCATATGTTCTTCATTAGCGTAGAAGCGTGTGACCTCTTACTTCTACGTATCTGTGTACTTTCTGTGTATGCATTTCTGAATGCATTTCTACATGTATGTGCCAGACCACTGTGTTTGTGTGCCTGCCCCTCAGTACATCTCAGAAGAGGGAGGTATGGAGATTTGGGTGCATTTCTCTGTGCATGCAAGTGCCTGTGGTGACTTTCTGACCCAGTGAAGCTGTGTGTACGTCTCCACTTTCAGAGGCGCGTGCATTTGTGCCTGTTTCTGTGAGTATATGTGAGTTTGTGTGCGAGTGTGCCTGTCCTGGTGTACGTCTGCTCGCAGCAGGCCATGGGCTGTGAGGTCTGTGTGTGGGCGTCTGCTGTGTGTGGCTGTGCGTGGAAATGGGGCACGTGGCGGTGTGTTGTGTTACTGTGGTGTGGGGTGCCTGAGTTCAGTGTCTGCTTATGTTGTGTGAATGTGGTGTTTGTGGGGGCCGTGTGTTGGGTGTGAGGGGTGCGTGTGTGAGGGGCAAACGGACTGAGGGAGAGCAGGTTGTGTGGTGTGTGAGGGAGTGTGGGTGTGAGGGGTGAGTGGACTGCGGGAGCACGGGGCATTTGGCATGTGAGGGAGCTCGAGTGTAAGTGGACCGAGGGGTGAGTGGACGTAGGGAGCACAGGGCATGTGGTGTGTGAGGGGTGAGTGGAATGAAGGAGTGCGGAGCATTTGGTCTGTGAGAGAGTCCGGCTGTGACGGGTATCTGTGTAAGGAGTGAGTGAACTGACGGGTGAGTCGTGTCTGAGGGGTGAGTGGTCTGAGAGAGCACGCGGCACGTGGTGTGTGAGGGAGTTCGGGTGTGAGCGACCTGAGGGCGAAGCGGATTGATGGAGCGCGGTGAGGCCGCGTTCCCGCCGTGCGCGCTACCCCTGAGGGCCGCCCCGTCCCTCCCGCCCTCGCCCCCCGCCGCTCTCCCCTCAGCCGCCCCCGGCCGGCCGCTGCCCGGGCCGGGCCTCCAGGGGCCGGGCTCCGCCGCCTCCTCCCGCCCCGTCCCGCCTTCCTCGCCCGCCTCCCGCTCCCCCACACCCCCCCGCCGCCGGGGCTTCCCTTCCTCTCCTCATTCAGCGCCGCCTCGGCCGCCGAGCGCCCGCCGCGCCGCCGTTCCCCCGGCATGTCCCGCAGCCGGGCTCCCCTCAGCGCCCGGCTCCTGTAGCGCCTCCGCCCGCGGGTGAGGCAGGGCCGAGGGGGGCGGCCAAGGGGGTGCCGTTCCCGGGGCTCTCCGGACACCGCGGGGCTATGGGGGGCTCCTGAGGCGAGCAGCGGGGAAAGGGAACGCCTCGCCCCGCCGCCACCACCACCACCACCACCATGGAGCCGCCTTCTCCTCCTCCTCCTCCTCCTCCTCACCCCGGCGCGGCGGAGCCCGCCGGCTGCCCCAAAGACACCGACCGCCAGCTGCGCCTCCGTCTCTGTGTCCTCAACGAGATCCTCAGCACCGAGCGGGACTACGTGGGGACCCTCCGGTTCCTGCAGTCGGTGAGCAGCGGGGGGACAAAGCCCCCTTCAGGGGCTCGGCTCCTCCCGGGGCGGGCCGGGGGCTGCGTGCCGCGTCCCGGCGGCGGGGCGAAGCGTGAGGAGGGCAGGCCCGCTCCGGCCGGGGAAATTTCTGCTCTTCGAGCCGCAGAGGGCGGGGGATGCCCCCGCTGCGTGAGGGGGCCGCCAACAGCGGCGTTTGGGCCTCCGGCGAGGAAAAAAAAAAAACATAGCCGGGGCGGCGGAGGACCGGCTGTGTCGCCCCTGCAGCCCCGGGGAAGCACGCGGGTGCCCCGCGAGGTGACAGGGACCGCTCCGGGAGCGAGTGCGCCTCGCTGAGTGCCTCCCCCCTTTTGTTGTTGTTCGGAAGTTGCTGTTCCGCCCAGCCGCGAGCTCTATCCTTGCCCGTTGGCTGTTATTTGTAAATAAATGCTATATATATAAATATATTTTGCTTTACGGGTGTAAACACAAATAAGGGATTGGGCCGGGTGCGTCTGTGCATGTGGAGACAATTATACCCGCCCTCCGAACGGAGTGGTTCAGAAGTAAAACTCCATCTGGATGTTTCCTTTTCCCTACGTAGGCTCTAGATGTGGAATTCATCAGCATACCACCACAGTCCTGCAAATAACTCGAAGAGCCCGCAGTAAAAGTTACTAGATAACAGATATGCCATAAAAAAGAAGAAGAAGAAACTATATGATCACACAGAGATCAGGAATCAAAGCAAGGGAAGTCTCTGCAGAGATTTCCAAAAGATTGGTCAGGGCAGAAATTCTTTCTGGTGTTTTGCTAGATAAGTACTAAACCCTGATTTCATTTAAATGGCTTAGACCCTGGACCCTTTCTGACTCATCTTTCCAGGATTTTTTTTTTTTTGTTTATTGTTTAAATTCGGTTTGTCTTCAGCATTGTTCAGAGTCACCCAAGTGGCAAACTGTCTAGCGAAAAGATAAATGAAAAGGAAGCGGTTGCTTTAAGAACTAGTCTCTACTTAAATCCTCCTTTTCTCTCTCAAATAGTTGAAGACAAAGTCTGTAATTTCAGAAAGCTTCCAATTAAAGTGTCAGTTATCTTCATTTAAAACGAGGATTCTGTCTCACTGTAAGGAGATTCCTAAAATAGCTGCAAGTTGCAAAATGCCCCACCCTATAGACAAAACAAAATAATAATCATAATAAAACTCAGAAAATTCCTCTGTCCTAAGTACTGAATTTGTGATTTTGTGAGCTGCAGGCTGGAATGCAGATTCAGGCTGCATGTGTTTTTTAGCTTCAGTTCCTGCAGCTAAATACATTTGCAATATTAACTAATGGGATTCTCATATATTGAAACAGAACATAACAGTGTTTTATTTATTTATATTTGTTAACTTGGCAGTTTTCGTGGGAGCAGTGGTGAGTAATGTGCCTTAGGTAATGGCAGTAGAAGATACCGATGGAGTACGCTTGGCTGCCTTCTCAGGATGGCTTGCTGCAGCCAGAGCCCTTCACAGCCACTTTGTTAGTAGCTACCCGCCGGAGATTGGTGGTAGAATTATCTTGGGGGCTGGTTCTGATAGCGTGGCTTTACTCCCCTGTGGAGTTTCTGTTTCGGTAATTATGTTTGAATAAAGCACTGAGGGATGGGATCTTTCCTATCTCTAGGCCTTGGTTTAGAGCAGCGTTCACACATAGACTTAACTTGAAGCACGTATTGAATGTTCCTCTGCTGTCCTAAATAACAACAAGTTCCTTAAATCATTGACCTAGTTCTTATGGGCTGAGTCTCTATACAACTGCATTCAGGCAGCTGAATGGTTTTAGCACCAAGGAAAGGAGAATGAGGGCCTACTGCAGTGCGTGAGGGTGAATGGAGCAGTAGTGGGAAGATATTTTTAAAAACAAAATTTGGAGTGAGAAATATTTTCTGCATGAATTTGGTGGAAGGCCCTAACTTAGTACCTTCTAACAAGTAACTCTGGGATTCGGTATTCTCAAATCTATGTGGGCTTCACAAATTAAGTCCACTTTACTCCCATTAGCTTTTTTCTGAGTGTTCAGATGTGACTGTGTAGGAACTGTTGCTTTTGCCCCATGGGTCTCTTTATTACTGTCTCATGTTCCATGTGAGCAGCTCTTACCCAGTGCAAAATAAACATAAACTCTTCTACTTTCTGGGGTATGGTACCCAGTTAACACTCAAACGTGGTTGTGTGATATTAATGTGTTTTTTTTTTTTTTTTTTTCTTCAGTGTGAATTGTACTGAAATTAATTATTTTTCCATAAGCTATAGAAGGAATTTCTTGGCAGCAGTGGAGAAAAGGCTGCAGTTCCCAAATCCTATGGAAACTAGTTCCTGTTGAACATGCGCTGAGACAGGAGGGGTGCAGATTCCTTTGCTTCAGTAACTTTAATCACTTTGATAAATAAAGGAAGGCTAAATCTCGCATCTTTCAGTCATCAGAATGAGTTTTCCATAAGTTAGATGGGACAGTTGTGCTTTAGAAAAAGGTTACCTGAGGGAGTTTGTGCTCCTTGTTAAATATTTTCTGTTGAAGCTGCAGTTCTCATTAAGTATTCTCAATAAACAATGTTTTAAAAAGCAAACAACTAAATTCTATGGGTTTATTCACAGCCCTGAGGTTGCTTGCTAACAGAAGCTTCCATGTGTTCCCTAGTAATGTAAAAGAATCTCTTAAGTATTTGATGCTATGAATTTGCAAAACAACTAAGAGTATTTTTGTCCTTTTTAGAAGGCTAGCATGTGACCATGTTAAAGGAAAGGTTTCCTTTTATCTTTTTCGTATTCTTAGAAATCTTCCCCTCCCCCCAACCCTCCTCCAAGCTATAGGGAAAGTAGTTTCCCCGGAAACAAAGGGACTCAATCTTTATTTTGTTTGCCTTGTGTAGAAGATTGTCTTTATTTTTGCTTCTATGGATTCGTAAAGAGGGTATCATGAAAGTTACAGCACATCGAGTTCTCTTTTCTCACAAGAAAAACTGTAAGTTACCAGGAAAAACATCTTGCTATTGGTTTTGTGCTCAGAAGTAAAAACATTAATAAAAATGCTCCAGGTATTTGCCTATTTAAATAATGTAGTGTCTAGAACCTGTTATTTCGTACCTCTAGTGATTCTCACAAAAGGAGTTGTATCTGCAATGTTAACATAGCTGTCCCACATCACTACAGCTTAACTGTTTTATTCAATCCAGTAGGTTTGGTTTGAGGGCACAGGAAGGCAGTTCTGGTCAGTTTTTTCCTGGTCAGTTCCTGTTATACCTGTGAGTCCCAAAGTCCCGTTGCAGTATTAAGTACCAGAACTGTGGACAGAACGAAACTTCATAGCTTTTTACTGTGGTTTGCTCCAGATCTTGCAAGACAAGGTGATCAGTTCCAAGAGTTACAGCTATTTCATTAGAGTGCCTAGATTCCATATTAAATGTTAGTAGGGTACAGATAAGATACTCATGCATATCATAGGATTTTGATAGACTTATTTTTCCTAGATTGAGCCTCAAAATGAAGAGGCACCATACTGAGAAAGAGCAAACTGTTTTCTACCAGCACTCAGCTAATGATTTGGAGTTACTCAATTATAAATATGCACAGGCTGTATTGTGCCCTGTCTTATCTGCCATTTTACTAGGCAGGTGTGATGTTGCAAAATACAGAATCCTGCTTGAAGAAGTACTGTGGAAATCATGAATATTAATAGATAATGTAGTTATGTGGATGTGTGCTAACTTTCTTTATAAAGGCCCATTATACGGACCAATTTTTAAAGCAGCAGGGAGAACTACAGGGAATGGATGAAAACATACTGCTGCCAATGTCATTAAAGAACTACTGATCAAATGAGAAACAAAGTGGAAAATTGTCTGAAGCTAATGGAACTTGACTAAAAGTTACTGATGGAGTAAGATAAACTTCAAAGAGAACAGGGCAAATAGTTCTGTTGTAAGTCTCTGCTGAGATCATAAGCCATAACATTTTCAGTCTCCAGACTTCAACATTCAATTAATCCTTTGCCTCCCTGAAACCTCTTTTAACAGTGCAATTTATGCAGAAATGTTTACGTGTTATACGTGATCTTGTGAATATTTCAGTTTTATGTGACAGAACTAAAACAGGCGATGATTTACTTTGATGACCAGTCCGATAAATGTTAAAGCATCTGTCTGGTGACATATAATTTTGCTAGCATACCAAGGTTGACATGAATTTGTGGCTGACAGTAGAGCCTTTGGGTACTGAGGCATAATGTTGGCACTCTGCAGCCTCTAAGCTTACTTGTTGTTCTCTAGGTATCTGTTCTTGCCTGTGCTGTAGAAAAAAGTCCCTACAAAATTCCTTGAGAAAAGAAAGGTTGTGGTTTGTTTGAATGCTATGTAGTCGTTCCACAGAATTACGGTCAAATCTGTGATATTGGTGTTGTGGTGATTAAAGACCATTTTTCAAGTGAGGAGGCGCAGGAGCCCTGAGTAATTTCATGCACATTCACTGACCATTGTTCTAAAGTGGTGTGCAACAATCAGATGTCAGCATTTAGAGGTTTGGCTGAGCAGTTTGGAGATGTAATCATATTAATTGCATGTGAAAGTGTAGTAACAGTAATTATCCAATATACTAGATTGCAATGATAGGTATTTTGGTGTATACGCACTTATTTTTTTCTGCAGTCCTTTAATTTCACTGAACACTTGGCTGTAAGCTGCATGTGCAGCTCCCACAACTTGGTCAGTTAATTGCAAGTATATACAGCCAAATTGTGCTCTGCATCATATACAGATACGGCTCTTTCATCTCTCCAAAGACAAACCACCAACGTGTAAATTTTAATATCAGGATGCCAGGATGTAGTTTTAGCTTAAGCAGTTGCTGCATGCTCAGTGCAGGCATGAGAACAGCATGAAAGTTGAGTTGTCCTTATCAGACAGGTATCAGGTTGGATAACTAATTGTACCAAGACTATTTTTAGGTTTGAATATTATGGCATCCTATATTTTTATATGAAGATCAGAAGTCTTCCATCTTAGCTGTTGTATAAATATTACGTTAGGACACGTGCCATCAGATAAATTAACCCACATCCTACCGTCTCAAAATATTTGTTATGCTCCCTTTTCTTGTTTGCTTTGTGGTTGTAATTGATCTAGTATCTCTGGATTTTGCACTCCACCCATCTCGAAATACGATAAGCATCACAGGCCTCTTATTTTTTTCTTCATATTTCACAATCGTGTTTGCATCCAAGATTAGGGCTCCGGTACTCAGAGCAGCAAACAGACCATTTGTCTCATCTGTGAGGTGTGGTTTCCTGTCTTGCTCTGTTCTCTGCGAGTTTCACCCTCAGTAGACCCGGATAAACTCTAATTCTGGAAGGTGAACCATATGGTTTGGGTGATGCCGTTCCTCTGCTATGAGGCTGCTAAAACTGCAGCTGGGGAGAGGAAGGAGATGGAAATTTGTTTGGAAGAGATCTATATTAGCTTTGCTGTTTGGTACTTTCAGTTACTGAGATGTGCTCACCTACATCCAATTGTTATGATTGCCTATGATCAAGACTTTTTGCTGTCGAGTCTTAACAGCATGGGATGTTTTTCTTAAAAGCTTGGTTCCTGATACTTGTAAATTGAGGAAGATCGTGGCTTTCATTTTAAAGGGCAAGTTTTGTAGCCCTTGTGGTTGTAGAGTGTGAAGAACATCAGCAAAGCACAAATGCTCGTTAGTTTTTAGGAGTTTGCATTATGACTCTTGTATTGGGATGGCAGTTCTGTTGGTAGGAGTTTTGTTTTCAGATTGTGCTTTGCAAAAAGAGCTACTAAAGGCTGAAATGCAAGCAGGTGAGAAAGTTCTTTTGCACTAGATACTAAGAGAATGTGAAGAAAATGGTCTGGAGGTAGAAAGTGAAACAAAATGGAAAACAGAAA
The DNA here is from genome assembly GCF_964035555.1 of Netta rufina. NCBI lineage: Eukaryota > Metazoa > Chordata > Aves > Anseriformes > Anatidae > Netta > Netta rufina. Next base: position 1,401,530 of record NC_140140.1, read on the forward strand.
AGCAAAAGAAAGTAAAGAAAGCTCTGAAAACATTCCTTCATCTTTAGGCTTAGAAGGAGGAGAGACTCAGCTGGTGTACAACAGCAAAACATCAGGGATATCAACAGCATTGTCAGTTTACTGTAGCAAAAAATTTTTTTTCTATGCATTTTGTAAGTTTCTCTTGCATGCTATAGCTGTCATATTTCACAGGTCAGGGTATACTAAATGATGTTAATGTTAATTCGTACTTCTACTTATCAGTAGGATATGACATAAAGACAGAGAGATCTTCATAGTTTTCACTTGTTTCTGAAATGCCAGCAAGTGATAACCTCTTCTTCCTCCACTTGGAGGGAATGCAATAGGGAGTACAGTCTAAGGCCACTTGGATCAGAGAACTAAAAACAGTCCCAGATTTTCTTGCATACCTGCACGTGCACTTTCTGTCAGACTTTTCACTGAGACACCGTGTTGGCATTTCTGTGGACCTCAGGTGGACGTCTTGCTAGGTCCACGTGGACCACCTGTGATCTGGAGAGTCAGCTGTGGGTCTAAGAGCAGGAACTGAGGATACAGAATTCAAGGGTTCTCTTCTACTTGGAGACACGTCTGAGCTCAATTTCCTTCACTTGGAAAGTTGCATGACCAACCCATGCCTTTTGCGGTGAGGCTTTACAGACCAAAGGCGTATAGGAGCACAGCAGATTTTTCATATGAATTAAGTTATTTTTGGTCTCTCACAGAAGAGCCACAAGGAGAAAATACCTGTAAATCCCCCATGTGGTTTCACCACTTTGCTGCCACACAGGTGAGAAATAAACCTTCTTTTTCTTTGCTTTCTGTAGGTCGCTCTGGCTTGGTGTGCAGCTGACCCTTTGTTAACTGTTCTCTCTCTACCTTGGTCTCGTTCCATTCTTCAGAATGCAGTGTTTGCTCTGACTCTTCCTCCTTGATTGCAGTGATACCATCAATCAGCCCTTTTGCCATTTGTCCCTCCCTCTCATGACGGGGATGCCAGTTGTCTGAACATGTGTTGTGCTCTCGGGGGGGGGGGGCAGGGGGAGCCTGGCTGCCCCGTGCTTTCCCAGCGTGGTGCTGATGCCTCTGCAACAAAACTCTTTTGCAATAGCAGTCTGGGGCTGAGTAAGTGCACGGGAGGGACAAAGACCCTGGGCTTTGGTAGGAATAGGCCTGTGGATTGAAAATGAAACAAACATTGGAGATAGCAGGACTGATAGGGGTAAAGTTCTCCATACGTAGCTGAATGCATGGCCAACTTTATAGTTTTTTGGCTGACTTTAGCAGGAGGCAGACTGATCCATAGTAAAGGAGCTTGTTTGTACCTAAATATAGGGAGAAAAAGTTTGACAGTTCTGTTATTTTTCCAGTTCCCAGGTCGTTCAGCATTTGTGCCATGGGAAGGCATGCTGCCTGGTGGTGTTGGGAAACGTGGCTCCTCAGTTGACAGCGTATCAAAAAATCATCAGGAGGGCTGCAGAGGATCTTGACAGATCATATTCTGATCTGAAAGGAATCAGATAGAATATTTTTCTGATGTTTATCCTGGTGTTTAGGTGTCCTTACTGTTGGAAATATTTTCCTAATGCCTGCTGTAATGTCTAATCTCTTTTTTTTTTTTGCAGTGAGCACAGAGGTGATCTTTTTCTCTTGTATCAATTTCTCAAGTGCATGTATATTGTGGCTGTTAGCACATTTTGTTTCACTGTAGACTAAATTGTCAAATTATGCAACTCTTTTCTTACAAGCTATTTAATTTTACCTCTGATAATTTCTGTGCTATTGGATTCTCCACTTACTCTGTTTCTTGAACTCTAGTGTTTAAACTGTGGGCACAAGGCACTTAAAAGTCTTTAGCAGTGCAGAGTTCTTACACATTACACAGGAGGAGTATTGTAGCACAGCAGCCATAAACAGTTTGCCTGAGATTGTACCTGTCTTTGAGGACAACTCATTGATCATACCAGTGACAGCGACTGTTTGCATACAGGCTTTATGGGAGCAGTGTAATATTTACAATTCTGGGAAGTGTCCTGGAAGGACAGCACTGAGCCTTGCTCAAGGGGCAGAGAGCGACTTCAAGAGTGTCTTCAAGTAAGCTGCTCTGGTCAGACCTGGCGGCCCTAGAGGCATCCTGCTCCACAGGGGTATCTGAGGCTTGAAAAACCTTCTCCCAAGTGCCCTGTCTGCCTGCAGGTATGCAGATGAGTCCCTGACAGACGAGGTTTTCAACAAACTACCTATTTCTGTTACCTGTCTATTGTTTTCTTTAGGCACTTGCAAGAAAATACAAGGGACTATGTGAGAATTTCCCCTTTGTTTCCAGCAGTAAAATCCATTTTCTTTTTTTTTTTTTTTTTTTTTCTTCTAGTCTCAGCTGGATTCTCAATCTGCAACATATGCCTTCTTGGTAAAGGTCTTGAAGAGTAGCAGTGGGTTTTTAAGGTGTAAATTGTAAGGTTATTTCACGTTGGTGATGCTCAGAGTCACTGTGCAGTGGCAGTCTGTAGTGGTGGCCAACAGAAAGAGTACTGCTCACCCACATACACGTGTATCTGCTTATCTGCTAGGCCTTCCGTTATCAGTGAAGGCTATTGTTAGTGTTCTTGCACTAAATTAGGATGTAGTGACACAGCTTTGCAGAAACCTAATTTGGCCCCTCAGATCTTGTTGGACCAGGCCTTACCAGTGGCAAAGCTTTTGGATCTTCTTGTTTGACACTCTTGAAATAAGGAAATGGAAAGATATCTTATGGCCTCCTGTATTTTGTGAAGATTTTTCATTTGCAAATAGCAGTTGTAACAATTGCAGACGTCTGTTTTGTGGATCAAACCTTTGAAATGGTTCTGAATGGCTGTCTCTGCGCAAGGTTCCTTTGCAGCCATCGTTCAGCCAGGCCCTTTTGTTTTGTGCTTTAGATGATATGCAAGAATGCATAGTTCATTTGCAGTTAATGCTGCTGCATGTTCCCGTCCTCCTTGTAGTGTGGTGGGATGCTTAATCCATATTTACACAGCAGTATTTCCATTAATGCCCTGCATTGACAGATGATTTCTTGATTAATGCAATCAGTAAAGCAGTTCTGTTTTAGAGTGCACGAAGGCTGTTTGCATTAAGGACCTAAACAGTAGGGGTTGTACTTGTGGCACAGGAAGGCTGCTATTTCTTCTTCTGGGGTGACTTCAATCCATTTTCCACGCCTCCTTTCTGTATCTTAATTTCTGTCTCAGTGTTTTATGTTCTGTTTTCTACTTGCATCGAAGCAACTGCTCCTACCCGTTTGAAGGATGGAATGGAAGTGTCACTCTCTTATCTATTTGGAAGAGTTCCTGTTTAGCAGAAGGAATGACTGTAGCATTCTCAGCCGTTAACAGCCAGAGGCAATAAAAAGATTTGAAATATGCAACAATGTCATTTTTTAGTCAGTTACAGAGACTTCATTGTGGAGTAATGCAATTCCTACAGAGCTATCTCATGCAGAGACTGAATGGCACCTTTTACTTCTCTTTCCGCTCTGAGTCACAAACTGAGGCTGGGGCTGGGGATGCACCAACAGGATGCTGAAGACCTGAGCAAAACCTTGGCCTTGAATGTTGCTGCAGGTGAAGACTGCTGGTTGATTGCCCAGCTTAGGCAAGACTGGTCAAAGCTTTAACTCTGCCTTCTGCCCGGCTGATTGAGGCAAGCTGCAATGGGCACTCAGAGCTGCGGTAGACCTGTACTGTGGGAGAACCTCAGGGTGGTTGCTGTGGCTAAAGTGCCTGACTCCCTTCTTCCCCCTTGTGTAGGAGCCACTCATGTGAAGCAACCTCAGCTCCCTTTGAACTGCAGATCTCAAGACCGGAGTGGGAGAAAACAGTTCTGTGGGGAGAAAACAGTTCCTTCACCCTTCCTAATGAGCCCTGCTCCTTGGAAGAATAACTCGCTGCTTACACAGCTGAGAGCCATATGTCAGGCCACAAGATAGTAATTGCCCCAAACTGAATGGGAGCTGTGACAGGCCCTTGGAAACCTGAGGGTAGGAGGACACACTGACTATTCCAAGCATCATGATGCCCATGTATGAAAACCCACCTGCTTTCTCATCCAGTGCTGCTAGCACAAGGACTTGTCACTAACTGTAGGGAACTTCCAGCAGTTCAGAGAACAGGCAATTCCATGTCATGTTTTGCTTAGCTGCAGAGAAGGCAATAGATTTTTACACCTTGATTATTTAAAAAAATTGGTTTGTTTACTTGCATTATGGGACTGTGGAACTGAGATAAAGGAGCTTGTATGTTCATGTAAGAATGTTGAATCAATCTCATTGCTACCACTAATTTTATGGAGGAGTATCAGCCACACAGATAACACCTGGCTGCAACCCAGCTGACATCTCATGATTCATGGAATAAATTTTTGAACGCTTTCAATGCAACCTTCAGTTTTTACTTCTGGCTTTGCTTGTGGTCAGTTCTTGTGTGCCAACAGGTTAATTTGTTAATTCCCAAATTACTTAGCCTATGTAAAATCTATGTAAAATGAGGCTGTTTTGATTTTTTTTTTTATTATTTTTTTTATGAGCACTGTCTTTTAGTCATTAAAAGTATTCATGGACTAGTCATCATTCAGTTGGCACAGAAATACACTTTCAGTTAAATAAAAGGAGCAAACAATCCAACATGCAGGGTGCTGATGGCATGTTGCCTGTGGATTCGTTAGTTATTCAGTTGCTGGTATTTAAGAGTTAGGGCTAATATTTCCAGGGCTCCTTGGAGCACATGTTGGGAAGTACTTGGCGATATGTTTTGGATGTGAAGCTTGATGCGATTGGGCTGGGAGTTTGACTGGTACAAACCAGATTGCTGGTTTAGATGTGAAACAGTGTCACCACCAGTGCTGTTCTTTCTGCTGACATCTCATGTGTCAGAAAAGGCAGAGGGGAAAATACTGATTGCTGGGGGGTTATGCTGCTCATCCCTCCCCTGACTGGGCCACTTAGAGAGAGGCTGGCACAGTCCTTTACAGTGGTGACCCTGACTGCTGAGACTGTCACCAAGGAGTGATGCTTGACTTTGTGATCCAAATGATTTATTAAACGATTTATTAAGAAACAGCTTTGAACTTGAGACTCATTTTACGCTGGAAGTGCTGGATGGCTGTCAGATGTTAAGTACTTTTGTACATGTTTAATGAGCTTAGATTGGGAAAAAAAAGGTGTAATGACACTATCCACATTTCCTTATACATTTGCTTATCCGTAGTAAATCACTTAGTGATAACACTTTTGTCTTGCAAGTTTTGCTTGCTCCTGCACCTATCATCCTAGCATGGTTTGAGTAACTTGGAACAACCCGTCATAGGGAAATGTGTGTCAAGAAAGAGGAAAAAACCATAAAAGGTTGCATTCGGGGTTATTTTGGAGGCTGAAGAAACTGACAATGAGAGGAGCTCCCCGACATTCAAAGTGTGGTTTGTAAGTGGCGGATGGCCCTGGTCTGGGGACAGATTTCTGATAAGAACTCACTAAAATGCAAATTCTTATCTCAGATAGGTGGGTGGGTTTTAGCTACAAAGCAAAATCTCTGGTCTCATGGGACTTTTTGTCTAATCCGACAACCGCTTTGAATTCACAAGGAGCCATTTGCTGCTAACATTGTCACTAGGAGGCTAAAGAGCCCCCTTTCATTTTGTTTGAAGGGGCAGGAACAGAAGGCTGTAAAACTTCTGAGCTGGTAAAATGCTTCAGACTCTGAAGCCCGATTCTTACGCACAATCCAGGTGGTTGTGGGAACAATGGACAAGCCTGCTGCAGATAAATATCAGTGGGCTGTGGATTATTTAATATGTGGGTCACAGGGGGTTGGGAGATGCTGTGGCAGAAGTTTATCTGATACTGTCAGGACAGATCGGTGATTAATGCCCCATATTGTGAAGCAAGAACTCAGGCTACGGACTTAGTAAACAAAACAGTGCCGGGCTTCATTCTCTGACCCTGCAGCCAAGTGCCGTGATTTTGTCTTGCCTTGTCCCCCTGAACTGTTTTAGTCTCAAAGCAGGGTGGCTGCATCCAGCCTGCCTCCTGGGAATGGTCCCTGCCCTGTCCTAACACTGCCACCCTGCCTGGGCCACAAGGGTGCCAGGGGCTTTTCCAGTGCTTCTCCAGCAGTATTCCCAGGCTCAGGCCGGTGTCCTGCTGCTGTTAGCCTTCTAGGATGGGCATCCCATCCCTGCCTGAGGCACATCTCCCTGAAACAGGACTGGGGTAGAGCAGGGATGCCTGTGGCAGAGGTAGTAATGCCCAGCCCCAGTGCGGGGGTGGCTGGGGATGGGTTTCCTCCTGACACTCTGTGCTTAGGTGAAAGTTGTGGGTGCCAGGCCACAAGTGGTGGCAATTCATTTGGCCAGCCTTCCGTAACTGATTTCTGTCACTGCTGACTCTGCCATTGCCCCAGTATCTTCTGTTTTCTTGGTCTGTGCAGGAGGGAAGGGAGAGGAAATGCAGTCTGAGCGGGTGGGGGCTACTTCAGGACAGTGTGAAAGGGAAGCAGCAGTTACCTAACTCTGACTGTCACTGCTTACAGCTGTGTGCTGAGATACAGTACACTGAAAGCATGTTGGTCCTTCACGTGAGGTACTGCTTGCTCGTTTCTGTTTTATTTCCTGCCCTTCTTACTGTGGAAAATCCAAGGTTTCAGACGGTCCTTGCTGGACACTTGGATATTATTGTTTTTTTTGACCTTATAGCTCTCTGGATGCTGGTGCTCCTGTCTCTGTCATGTTACCGGCACTGCGCTCAGAAATCAGCTCAGATGGGAAACAGATGTTTGTGAGGAGAGGGTACTGACAGGAGGCGGAAAAGGGAAGAACAGCAGGGGAAGGTTTCCAAAGAGACCTGCAGAAGTACGTTTGCTAGGAGCATTCAGTTGTCAGAGGTATGATTCCTCAATGGGAAAAGATGAATGCTGGAGAGAGGCTTTTCCCAGAACGTGGTTCCTTTGTCAGCTCTTATACCAGAGCATGTGCAGATAGCACTGTTGCAAAGAAATGCCTCCTTCTTTACATTAGCACAAGTGTTTTGTTCACATGCGTGGAGAACAAGTTCTGGAAGCTTGTCAGTAAACAAATGATGATTTGGGGACTCTTTGGGCTAAAGATAATTTCTTTGGGAAATAATTGAAAGGTGAGATTTGCTGATTATGTTACTTACATAAGTCAAAAGTGCCACTGGAGTTCTTCGCTTAGTCATTAAATGGTACGAGGCACACAAAATCCAGTGTATTTAGCGGTGCAGCATCTGTTTTTGCTGGGCATTTTACTGAGCCAGGCCTCCAGCTTTGCCATAGCTGACTTGCTAGTATTCTGCTGGATCCCGTCCTCTGGCCTTCATGTTGGACCCAGATTTTTGGTTTACGTTGCCTTGTTTTACCACGGCTAGCCGAGCCTTAGCACAAGGACAGGTACTCTGCCTCCTCTTGTGCTCAGTGCTTGCCAGAGTAACTACAATTAGGAGTTAGGGAACAAGAGGAGAAAGGAAAATAAATAAATAAATAAATAAAGTTAAAATGTATTGAAGACTTCTGAGCTAAACACAGCTGGAAAGAGTATTGGTTTCGAGTGAATGGAAGAAGTCAAAAAGGACAGAGCAGTACTTCTGGGGAGTTAGAACAGGTCAATGCAGACATAGTACGTAATTTCTTAGCCTTTCACTATTCACCAACTGTGATGGTTCTGTGAAAAAATCAGCTCTGGGCATTTCCTGTTATAAAATTAAAAATTTGTATACAGGTTTCTTTATTGCTTTAGTTTCTGTTGTTGGCTGGGCCTGTATTTTTTGTATGTTTGCCAAACGAGGCACGACTTTCTTACTCTTTATTCAGTGAACAAAACATTCCCTGAAGTAATGCATGTTTTCATCTCTCATTTGACTATTAAGCCTCTCTTGCTTTAAATATTTAATGTACTCAGTTGCATTCTGACATGGGGAACAGATCAAGCTGATGAAACTTTGCGTAGAATTTTTTTTCTGGTGAAGGGTGCTGGAAATTTTCTGCAGTTACACTGAATAGCAGAGGAAAAAGAAAAAAGATAGGATACTTAGGATGATATTCTGCTTTGCGTTATGTTTGGCAGAGCATCCTTTGGGGCTTCTGCTATCTCCATGGGCTTTATCCTGCAGGATGCTGAAGCCCAGAGGAGCTGGTGGAGCTCAGCCTGCTCTAGCAGGTGCTGTCACCTTGCAGTATCAGCCTTTTGTATATAAATACGAGCATCATCAACAAAAAGCACATCTGGGAATTTCACTCTGACCTGTTTCCTTCCACATCTAAAAACAGCTTAATATGCATCTTGGCATCAGATAAGTTAGAAAGTACGGCCGGTCTTTTGGCTTGTCTTTTATACTGTATATGCAGCATATATGTCACAGGAGATCCTTTTGCACAATAGAGGCCAATGAGCAGTTGCACAAGAAAAAGCCACAATATTTGGAAAGTAAAGTATGAATCAAATTTTTACAGCACACAACCAGAGGAACTGAAATTTGCAATCGGCAAGCAAGAATTAAATTGCAGTGGCAGCAGTTGCTGTGTCCAGGTGGTGTGTGTTTGGAAGCAAGGCTGCATGACAAAAGTTCTCTTTTAATGTGGTTCTGGGTGAGCTGCTGGGGCAGCATGGTATCAAAAAAACAGCTTAACCCAGTGAAAAGAAAAGTCTCAGGCTGTTTTCTTCTCAGGGTTTGGAGAAGAAGAAAATTTTTGCTTTGAAGTGCATTAAGAATAAAGATACTGGTCTGTGTTTATGTGGCACTTTTTTAGCTGTATTTTCTCAAATTAGAAAACAAGCATTTAGCAGATGGAGAAACTGAGGCCCAGAAAAGCAAGATGACGTGCCTGAAGGTTGCAGAGGAAGTAACTAAGAGAGTCAGCAGCCGAAGCTAAATGATCCTTCGTAAATGATCTTGATCCTTCGTTTCCTGTAGGAGAAAAACCACAGTAAAAGATGTCACACAAACTATACATCCTGGAGGAAAAAAAGCAGCAGGAATAACACTCCTTTAATTCAGTCTTCTGGCAACCAGCTGACACATCCTTGGCAGTTAATGCTCAATGAACTGGTGGTCGTAGCTCCATTCCAAGGGGACTGTTAGGCATAACCTCAAGCAGTGTTGGCAATCTATGCACAGACCAAGAGTCAGTGAGGATGCGGGACACTGGTACTCTCAGAACTGGAAAATTATTAGTGCTGGATGCAAGAGACTGTGCTCAGAGAGTTTTCGTGCTGTAGTTCACTGATGTGAACACGAAATGTTGAACATAAGTCTCAGCTCTTCAGGAATTGCCAGTCAGCAGCTTTCCATTGCTCTCAGTGAGTAATAAAAATGTAAATAAAGAAGTTACTTTATGTCTTAGAATTACTCAGTGGCAGTTGTCTGAACAGTTGTGCTTATGCTAGAATCTCAACAAGTGCAAGTGCAAACACTCAGACATCTGGTTGTTTCACGCTTGCCTAGGCTGCTTGTGTGTGTATGTTAGCTGCTCTTCTCAGCACTATGCAAAAATACTTTATTAAGCAGTTAGTACAAGCCTGAGTTCTGCAATCAAGACTCTGCTGAGCACAAAGGGTCTAAAAGACAGAAGTGAAGTGAAAATGTCAGTGGTTTGAATGTACTGCTCGTGCTGCCCTTATGTTCACTAGGAAATGCCAGCGTGTTCCAGGAAAGTGAAACTGTCAGAGACCAAACAAAGTCCGAGGGGAGATTTGGAAAAAGCTTATTTAGAGCTGTCAGTATATACAACACTTCACTTGTGTGGCTCCCCTCTACTTCTTGATTTTGGCGAGGAGCTGGAACTTTGGAGATGCCACAGAAGGGAAGCTTCTTCTCAGGCAATTTTTTAGTTCCAGTGTTCAGATCTTGAAATTGAAAGAGAATTGAATAAGTCATTGAATCCTGAAATTCACTGCATAAACCCATTTTTCAGAGCAGGAGAGTGTATGCTTTGGGCCTCTATGAACACTTCTGATCTTTCAAGGCTTCAGCTGCCTCCTTCTTTTCTGCCTCCTGCTTCATTTGCTCTGAGGATTTATCTTCAGACAATGCTCTTGTTGGGAGTTGTCCTAATTCTTATTTTTGCATAAGAAGACTTCTGTTCATCAGATGTGTCCAAGGGGAAGGAGAGAACATTGCATTTTCAGCCTCCTTGTCCCTACTGTTGGAGTACACAGGTGATGCTGTCGTATGGCCTAAGGGGGATGGACACGAAGGCCCACTGGGGCTGTGTTGGTGCACAGCAAAACACAAAATTAATGTTGTGGGTACTTGATGGTTATCACCTTGGTGCTTCCTACTCATTGGGAACGATTGGAAGCGCTAGGGAACGCAGTATACCAGTACTCTGGAATCCCTATTTCATTCACACTGTTAGTTTAGACTACAGTAACCAGAAAGTATTCCCACTCGTTTTGCTCTGTTGCACTGCTTAGGGCCCCAACTTACGTTCACAGGCACATCTAGATGGGTCTATATGATGGTTAACACAACAGTGATTGCCTTGCCCCATTCCTAGAACCTGAAGTCCTAGGAAAGGGACTAGGAAAGCATGACTGGGGTTCTGTTCTAGCTCCCGTAGTTCCCAGGTCAGTGTATAAAGGCAGGCTTTTACGTTGAGTTGTAGTAGGCAATGCTTTAGCAACAGATGCGTGTTCTGTACACCTTTCTCTGAGGCAGGTGCAACCTTCAGGAGAGGAAGGACCAGAGCAGAGGACAAAAATTGCTTCAGCCATCTCATTTAAATTGGTTTGCAAATGTGAGTCCCAGTCCTTAGCCCAAATACATGCTACTTAGTAGTTTACGGCTATCAGCAGAATCGTAACATGAGTGGCTGAGGGTTAGGTATGTGTCTGTTTTGCCACATAGACATGGAAAACACTAGAAAAGTAGTGGGGAAGATACCTAGGGGCTATGAAACTCAGCATGTGCCAGAGCTCCTCTGCCGGAGCCCTGAGCAGGAGATGTAAGCCCAGCTGGCGCACAGTGTCCTGGGGGTGGTGTCTATTTGGGCTGTGGGGGCAGAAGAGCTCAGACGTGTGGTCTTGCTTTACAGCTGCTTGTGTCTAGACCGAGCTCCGATGGCTCTCCAGCCTTGTGCTCATCACCTGAGTCATCTGCAGTGAGCCCCCAGCCATCAGAATAGAACTTGCCTTTTGGAAGAAGTGTTAAATACGGATGATGTCTGAGTGACAGTCTCAAAGGAGGAAGAGAAACGTGCTGCCTTATTCTGCTTCTGTTTTCTAGGCTTATGGTTTTTGCTATTTGCTGTGTAAGCAAGTTTCAGCAGAGCTGGTGTAATTGTTCAGAAGGATTGAGGCTTTGGGTGAAGTGGAAACAAATTCCCTAGGTTCTTTTTGTTAGCTTGTTCTGCATGGGGGAGTAATTTGCACTTTGGTGTCTTTTTTTCTAACTGTACACCAGGTGTGGCACTAGTGACAGAAATTTCATAATCTTCATAGCAAAGCCTCTTATTTACATATTACCTGTCCGTTCTAACATGTATTTAAGTAAAATCTGGCTAAATGGATCATTTCTGTCTTCGTTCATCATTATATGAATCTTTTCTACACTTTTAAGGCAGAATCAAAAAGTTTTTCCCAGCAGTGTAAACATGAGGCAGTGACCCACCCAGGTACGAATCTCCCTTGGTAATGTGGTGCTTTGTTCTCAAACTTCCTGGTCTTTCTGGGGCAGCTCTCATGTTGCCTTTACAAACTTCTGGGCAGGGTGCACAATGCCATCCACTGGGAATTTTCTCAATTTAGAGAGACACAGCATCTTTGCCAGCATGTATTTCATATGAGACTGTGATACTGGGGTTCTGGGATGCCTCTCCAAAAGGGTAGTCTGCATTGGAGTACCTGAAGGAAAAAGGTTTGATGTGCCATGATACATGCCTTACCAGCACTCTTCAGAAAATGGAGGGCTTCTGTTTATTTTTGCCTGGTGATGCAGGCCTTATCCTTTGTACTTGTTAGTGGGGTTTTTCTGTTTGTAGGAAGAGGTATTTATCAATTTCAGATGTGAAGTTCTGACATGCACTGAAACCCTATAGCATTTTCTTTCCCCACGTCATTGTTTAATCTTCACTGAAGGGAGATCTACCTGAGGTGTGCAGTGCTCGGCATACCAGAATTTCATAGCCAGTGAAAAAGTTCTCACTGGTTTTTAGGTTTTACGCAGAGCAGATCTCGGGAGAGAGATGGAGAATAACTGAAATGCTACTTCTCTACATGTTCTTGTAGAGATATAGGGGAGGATTTTTGTGAGGTAGAAAGATAAAAACGTTTTTCAGCTCAGAGGCCATTGACCTAGAGGAGTTTTCATGGATCCAAAACTTGAGCAAAGTAATTATGTGAAGGTCTCCTGTTCCAGGAACTCTCTGAAAAACTGTTAATTTCTAGCAATATCTTTAGAGCTATTGGATGTGAATTTTCTGCATCAGTGTTTTTCACTGATTTTACTGTTAGTTGCATAAAATGCCGCATTTTTCCTGCATATACCTGCCCTTACTGTTTATTCACCAGCTCTGATTGGAGCTACCCCTGTAGTGATTCTAGTACAAAAAAGCTTTTTTCAAATTGACTCTAGTACTGATTTTAACCATCAAGGTGATAAACAGAAGGGTGTGAAATAAAGTAACTTCCTTCGTTTGTGTGAACGTTTCAGTATTTATAAAGGAATTATATCCCAAGGAGGTAAGGAAGACGGTAACAGAACAGATTAGAAAAATCAGGTTTTTATCGATTTCAGATTCAGGTGAATTGTGGCTGTGTATATAAACGCCAGCTGAATTTTGCAGGCAGTTTTACAAAAGCAGGAGTGGTAAGGTTTTGAAAACATTTCTAGAATTGGTTTTCTGTGCGCTAAGTGGTGAACATACAACAACCAAGAGAAGGGATTCTCCTATGCTCATGCCAGGATAAAAAGGGGTGGCATGTGCAGGTCCCTGCCTGGCTCCTGGGGCCTGCGTGCTCTGCAGCAGGAAGGTGCTGCACCCCAAAGGAGTCACGGATGCAGCCTAGCAAGAACACCACCCCCTTTCTACCAAAGCATCTTGTTTGAAAGGAAACTGCTGCTAGTTTGGAGCAATTTCTATTTACTTCCACAAAACGACCTTAATGTTTGTTTTCAGTTTCTTAAACTTGGGTTTGAATGGTTTGTCCCCCCCCACATAGCTGCTTTCCCCATTTATTACAGCGGAGTACCTCCTTGACTGGAGGGGAATTAAGGGGTTCGTGCTTCTTGCTAGCGAATTCTTGGCTGTTACTCATTCAAGTGGAATCTTGATGAGTTTACTTAGTAGTCATATCTCTAAATTCATAACTTATTGATGCATGGTACCAACCATTAAAGCATGCATGAGCTGGAGATGTTTGCAGAGTGGAGTGTGTTATGGAGGACATTCATGCATAAAGAGTGTGATGCTAAATATTAGATGATGCTCCTCCTCTGGAGCTCATCGCTGCTTTCCAGGCCTCCAGTTCTCCAGCTGCAGTGGCTGTTCCTTCAACAAAATAATCATCATAAAACAAAAGCAGCAGCAGACTTACCGTTTTTATTTTTCCCTTCATATACAGCCGAGTAAACGTTTCCTTAGATGAAATGTCAGGGAGGTATAGGTTCTCTTCAGTGCTGGGAACACAGACATTCCGATCTCTGCTGATGTTAGTCTTAAGAAGAAAAAAATAAGTCTGCAACTGAGTATAATAAATTGAGCAGCAGTTTTTCAGAGACAGACATAAATTGAGCAGAACAGTATGATCAGTCCATAAGCAGGGTATGAGAGAGTGACAAGAAAGCAGTTCTGGGTGGCAGCGTTTTGTTGGAGAACACATTCGCTCACGGCAGAGCTGAGAGTAGGCACAGTAAGGCACAGCCTTAAGGCACAGAGAATGAGAAGGAGTTGTTGAAAAGACAGGCCAATTTTCAATCCCATCAGAAGACTTGGGAAGTGAGATTTACTTTTCTTTTAAAAAGCAATTGGAGAGCTGTTAGCATGGGAAGAAACAGATGCTAGTTGTCTGGCTGACTTCTTTCTACCCTTCCCTACATACACACCCTAAGTGTTTGTATACAAGAGCACAGTCAATACAAGTTTCTTTGTCTGGATCTGCCACCTGGAATGTACTGGGTGGATGACATGCTCATCGGTGTAGCTCAGGTTAGCCCAAAGTGCCCTTTTGGTGCCTTGAACCAAGCTGGCTGACACTCTGCTGAAGCCAAGGAGTAGCTCTCACAAACTTGCTGAGAGTAGAGGTTAATAACTTCCAGCATAGAAGTGGTACCAATTAGTAGGGTCTGTTCTCTCCTGCCTCTTCCAGCTTTCTTCCTCCCTTGTTTGTTCCAAAGCTGCCATTCCCTGGGTTGCTACCAGCACAGTGCTTTTAAAGCAGAGATGATGGCTCGTGATGCAAGTGATTTGCAACTAGTGTTTATCTGAGTGGTGTTCCTTCTGCTCAGCAGCAAAATCACTTCATCATATTTTATTCCTACAGCGTTAAGAAGGTTAGCGCTATGGCTATTTACATTTAGCTACTAGTGAGCCTAAAAAAGAAAATGACTTTTGGACCTAGCAGCTTTCATGGCACTTAGTCATTCCAAGGCAAACTACTGCAAGCACCTTGCAAGTGTTCTCATTTAAAACATGGAAAGAGCCCTGAGAAAAAGTACAAAGAGGTTTTAAGTCAAGTGCTGACAGCAAGATCTCCATCTCTGGTTGTTTGATTCCTGATGTATTCATGGAAGTGGGATTTTACATGTTCTTGTAGAAAAGCAAAATCACCTAACTCCATTAAGAATTGTCTCCTCCTAATTGGGACAACGTGTGAATTTCTGGCTAGTCACTTGGGTAAAAAGAATAACAGCATGTTTTGTCTGCCTGGGTTCTCAAAGGTGTAAATCACTGGACCGTTTTCAGTTGTACAGATTCTGATTCCAAATCCTCCTGGGGGAACTAGATGCTGCTGTCAGCTTTCCCTACACGCCTGGCTCTGCTGTCCATGCATGGGAGCACCCTACTAGGATGGAGGTTTGCTGTGCGAACGGGAGAATTTTGCCCATTGTTCCTAATCACAGTTTGGCTCCAGAACCTGGCTGGTCTCACCTTTTTTGAATGTTATTGGCATCCACCTGCCTCATTTCCAGTCATCTTTGTCTTGGCTGGCTTCATTTTGCTGTGAAGTGGCTTCCTCACACCACTTCCTTAGCGGTGCAGCTGCGTTTCTTGCTCTTGTAGACAGCATTTTCCCCTTAGCACTCTTGCCTCTCAGCCTGATATTCCCACACTTTATAAATATGCTTGCAGTGGTGCCATAAGCTGTCCCTTCTTATTTATGGATAGAGTTGCAAATTTGATCCAGATGGTGCTGTTTTCCAAAGTCTGCTTCTGAAATCTGCTTGCAAGATATGATCTGCCTGAGCATATGCCCTATCGGCTGTTTTCGGGAGATCTCCTTTCAGGAACCCTGGCTATTTTTGCTGTATCGAAGTTGTGCTTTCCTAAATGCTGTGAGTCCGTGGGCTTGCATCCTTTTTGTTTGCCACAGCAGCACATGCAGTCTCTAAAAGCTGCTTAGACTTAATTGTTATTTTGACATAATCGTTTCCAAGAGACTTTGTGCTCTTTCAGCTTAATGAGAACAAAATATTATTTTATGATACGTAGTAAAATGACAATTAATGATACCATTAGTAACAATTACTAGCTTTGTACCAAGAGACATTTGACAGTAGCTCTGTCTGTAATAAGGATGTGGTTTCTCAGAGCACATAACCCAGTGCCAACCACATTTAATGGCAATGTGCTGGCTGGGTGTGTCCGTGCTACCCAAGACCACTCAGTTTGCACACTATCCTTCTCTTGAGCTTCATCTTATATCATTCACGCTGCCTTTCTTTTGTTTCTCCCCCTTTTTCTCCTCTCTTTATGTGCTTATACTCCTTTCTGCTAAAATCTGAAAATATATCACCTTCGGGGTGTGCTGAAGCAAATTTTCTCAAACAAGCAAATTGTCACAGAATGCCTCGGGAAGGTCTCTGACAGCTTCAGTTTTACAAGGTGGTATCTGTGGGGAGCAGAGTACAGAAACACAGCTGGACATCAGAGGTGTGTAACGAAGGCTGGTGGTCTGTGCTTCAGTCATGTTCAGCTCAGCTTATGGAATGGAAGTGTACAAGCACTGAAAAAGCCCAGAACCCACAAGGTAATTAAAATATGTGAAAAACAAAAACAAAGAACAACAACAAAAAGCCAGCAACCCTCTCCTGATTTTAAAGAGGGTTGATTGATAGGCCTCTGCTCTGTATCACTTGCCATGTAGCTCATTTGTTGGTCCTTAATCATTGATTTACATATTCAGCTGTGTGCTCTAGGTAGAGATGATGGTGGCAATTTGGCAGGAGGAGCACAGGTGACATTCTCATCTTCCATGGTAAGCCGGACACATGCCTCTTGGTGGAACAGAGCTTTGGTTTGTCCATACGTGTAAGCCCAGTAGCAGCTGGTTTTGAGGAGACTGAGTAACTAGTGACTGGTACACAGCCTTGTCCTGAGCTTTCGGATCACGCTGATTGCATTGCAAAAAAAGACTTGCAGAACTGAGATCTCTTACTGTTGCTTTCCACAAATTCAGGGTCAGAGGGATCTTAGCAAAACATGCTTCTGAGTGTTGTGCTACCCTGCACCAAACATGTAGGACAGTGACATACATCCTCCTGCAGGTGACCTCCAATTGCTGTTGACAACTACCAACAGATAGGTGCTTTGATGTGTACAATTGAGGCAATTTAACTTCTCTATTCCAATGGAGGTACAAAATCTCAACAGTGTGTTAAGTGCTCTGTAAAAGAGAGGCCAGAGCACTCTCCTGCTACAGAAGCAGACGTTCTGTTCCCTTGCGTTGGCATTGTGACTTTTACAGTTGTTTCTGTAACTTCCCAACTCGTTGAAGGAGTTCGGCTTTCCTGGAGTCACAGCCCCTCTGTGTGCACCTCTGGGAGCGCCGGCACAGCTGTGCTTTGCTGGAGGTAGCCACTCTGCGGGTTCACTCAAACGAGAGAAGGATGCAGAGGCTAAGCTGAGAAGTTGCTCAGACATTGTGAACGATCCCAGTCAAAAGATACATAACATGAATGTATAACACAGAACATGCAATCAGATCAAGCTGCCTTCGTGTTACCCTGTTGTTCTTACAGCTCTGCAAAGAGATGGACTCGGTTTGAAATCATTTTCATGGCAGTGGAGTGCTGAGGCAGATGACTTAAAATATAGACTTGTCCTTTTTGTATCTTGTGCAGTGTACTACTGAGCAAACTCTGTAAATCTTTGTCTTAAATCTCATGGATGCCCCAAATCGGGGAGAGTTTTCCACTTCCATGTCACTGTTGGCTCAAGCAGTCCCATGAAAAACATGGATAGATAGCTCTGTTTTCTCACAGCGGAACATTCGGTTTTGTGCTGACCCTTGCTGAGAAAGCCTCCTCCCTTCTTCACTGCTTTACAATAAATCAGGAAAAAAAAAGCTTTTTTTTTGGTTCCGTCCTCAAATCAGATAGCTCTAAGCAAATCGGGTTAGCATTTATTATTTTTGTTGCTGTTACCAGGGAAGTCAGAAGTAATTTCCACATGTGGTACCTTCTCTTATGGAGCTGCTGATGGAAGGGCTGGCTTGCCCAGGTCTTGGGGATGTGAAAGGCAGATAGAAGGGAGTCAGCAAGAGGTGCCAGGTTTGCCAGGGATTTAACTGATTTGAAAGAATAAGTTGCCTTGATTCCATTATTTTCGCAAAAGGTTGTTTGAAGACCTTCAGAAACAAGGGATTAGTTCCCCTCCCCACCCATACAAGTGTCCAATTGGGTGAGTAGATTCCTCAGTTTCTTCTAAGTAAAGTATTTGAAGCAAAATGTTGTCATCAAATGTATAGCTCAGTTGAAAACTCTTTCCTGAATTACCTGTTTTTCTGCCAGTTATAACGCTTGTTTCCATATGTGAACTTTCTCAACCAAAACCCAGGAATTACGTATAACACAGTTCGGTTTCAAGCTTCTGGTTCAAAGCTTTTTTTATATAAATATATATATTTTGTATGGTTATGAAGAGTTCTTAGTTATTATCTGTAATATATTTTTAGATGTTCGGAAGTTCCAACATCAGATTTTGTGAGCCAGATGAATTAATGACCATCCTGTGCAGAATGAGAATGGGAAAGAACAGTGTAATGCTAAGATGTATGTACACCGTCAAATTGCCTTTTTTCGTGTTTTGGATGGATCCTTTGATAAGGGATCCATTCCTGCATAAAATTGTGGTATTGTAGGTGTTTGGAGAGATTGGAAAAGAAGGGACATGGAAGAAAAGTGAAATTATGTTAAGCATATGGCACAATTAACTAATCAAGTCTGTGGATTTGTGTCCCAGGTTGCACTAGACATTGGTGGTTGTTTTACTGCGGCTTTTGCCTCTGGCACCCCACTTTCTCTGTTTGACGCAGCAAGTGAAATGTGTGGAGTACATCGTGGACTCCAGGTCCTTTCAAGCCGCCACCTGTTGTAGCGTTCAGTTCCTCTTTTGTTTTAACACTGTGGAGCGTTGTTAAATCAGCTTTATGCAGTGAGCAAGAATTACATCACTAAGGATTCAGACTGCAAGGAGGAAATAGGAGTGCTCTGTTAATCTCTTAATTTTTTTTTTTACCCTCTTCAGTGACTCAGTGCACGTAAAATACATGCATATAGGGAACATGTTTGTTGCCTTTCCTCCTGCTTCTCCAGAGCTTGGTATTACAGAAGTTGCAGCTTAGGCTTGCATGTTTTCTTCTGACCCTTTTTGTGCAACACCGAGGGTATCTCACCTTTGCAGATTGGTCGTTCTCCCTGAGCTGCCGCTGAGGTACATCACCACAGAGCAGTCTGCCCACACGCTTAGCGTGCAGATAGCAGTGGGCGGTTTTGTTGTGTTCTGCCACAGCCTTTGATGCAGGCAAGAAATTCCCCTGGAAGCCTGGGAGCCATTTTGAGAACAGGTGCCAGTGCTTGAGAGCTCTGCCTTCCCTTCTCCGCACGCACAGACCTCTGAGCAGTGTGAATTTGATTTATGGGGAAAGACAGAGAAACGTGGGTTGGGAAATAGGGAGTAGGAAGGAGAAAAACTGGGGAGGAGGCAGGGAGAGAAGTGGCCGAGGGAAAGGGAAATGGAGAGAGACAGACAAGACAGAGAAAGAACTGTTTCCCCTTTTATGCGGAAAGGGAGCCTTCAAATCAAGATGACTTCGTTCAGCTGTGCAGCCCTCTTAATACCCATGAACTCGCAATTAAATGCGGAAGTGGCAGACGAGACGAGCTAAAAGGAGATATTGTTAAATGCTCAGCATTGGAGGATGCGGGGGGAAACTCAGTAAAAGGACAGAGCCTAAGCCATGAATAAGCACTCAGTTTGCTGGGATTTTGCTGCTGGTGGGAGGGGTGCTGGAGGTGCTGGAGGCCTCAGTCATTCAGAAACGCTGCAGTGGCAGAGGCCCTTTGTCCTTCTCCCCTGGGTGCTGCCACAAAAGTTTTATTCAATTTCATGGTGCTGAGTCGACAGGCCTCTTTCTGCTAAATGAAGGGTGTCTTTCCTGGGCCAGGCTCTTGGAGAGCTTTGCAGAGAGTCTGTGAACCTCGGTTGTTGTTTGGCTTGGAAGTACATTGTTTGCTGCTTGAATTTCTCTTGATCTCTTGCCTAGATAACCTCAACTGGTTCCCATTCTGCTTTGGAAAATAATATGCGCCCAGTCAGTTTTTCCTGGATTATTTTACAGTACCAAGACACCCAAAAGGAATCGGGACTGTTGCTTTGTTGGGTGGCCAGAAAGTTTGGAAGTGTTTCTTGTTTTCTTTTGCATCACCGGGTAAAAGCTCACCTACCCTCCTAGTGACAGACAGTTTGCATATAATTGTGCATGTTTCAAGTAACATCTGCTGCCTGGTGAGAGGTAATCCCTACTTATTCCTGTAAATTCATTTTACTCTTTGCTTCTGTCCAGAAGATAAACTCTGCTAGTTGAGAGATGAGCTAAAGCTTGTGAAGCATTCTGGAATTCTTTAGGTTGGAAGATGGGAAGATGCTGTGCCTGTGTGAGGTTCCTGGGAACTAGGGGCCCGGAGGGGTTTCACGGAGATCCCGGAGTGCTCTGTTACTGTGAAGTGAATACAGAATGCCTAAAAGTTTGTTTATGGCTTAAGTACTGTCACTTTGAAGCAAGAATGTTTGGTAACCACTTCTTCAGCATTGTTTCCTGCCATCTTAGTACACCCCGTTCAAATTAACTGGAGAGGACCATGCCAAAACCCAAGCCTTAAGTAAGACTAGTTACTTTCGCAGTTCCTGGATTTATGTGTAACATTATGTCAGTAACATGAATTTGCTCATTTGCCCAGGTAACTCTAGAATCAGTTTTAATATAGCCTTATGCTAAAGGATGTGGTATGATCCATTAATCTGAGTACAGGCAAGAGAGACCCATTTGTAGCTTTGCCATTAAGTAGATGTGCAGTTTCCAGCATTTCATTTATCTGCACCTGTACTTTGCAGTGTGACTGTAACTGTACCGCTAGGAACCTAATCCTGATGTGTTTTTATCCAGAACTTGTCCACACACACATAAGTTAATTTAAGAAGTGATGCTGATGGGAAGAACATGGGTTGTGTTACTCAGACTTAGGAGCACAGTGATCACAGGCATCTCTGTTCCCCCCTGTTGCCTGTGGGATTCATTTGGTGCACGGTATGAATCCTGCTGGGTCTGTGGGTCAAACACTTGAAGTTCTCTCTGAGGTAGACCCAAATGCACAGCTTGTGTTCAGAATATTTCGGGATGTATTCACTAGTCATGCTGACTAGGAGGACCTGATTTTTTTTTTTTTTTTTTTTTTTTTTTAAGACTGTTATGATGAGCCGTGACCTCCACCTTCAGGACATGAGGCCGTGTTCTAGCAATACGATGCTGAGTTACCTGGTACGCAGCAGCCCAAGGCTGGAATCTGCCCTTGAGCTAAAGAAGCAAGCAACTTGCAATTTGTAAGACTTTAACCCCAGTTTAGTGCCTGCCATGGAGGCACGTATAAGTGTAGAGGAGGTCCCACTGAGGGAGGTTGTTAGTGAGGTCTGAAGGAAAACTGGGTGTTGTTCTGAGTGGGACATCTGCTTCACATCTTCAGGAAACCGGTGGATTCTCACAAGTTGGATTTCCCTTACTGTGACCAAGAAGTAGATAGGATAAAGCTGCCATACTTACTTCAGTTTTGCAGACTTCTGAGCATTGGAGTGGGAAGAGGTTTTTTGAATGCTAGTGAAGCCTTTAGTGGAACACGAGGGATGCATTGACTTTAACAACATCTGGTCTACACAATCCCTAACCTGTGAGAGCAGGGTGGGATTTCTCACTCCATAATCTGCCAAGCTCACTGAAGTAAAGGAGACATAACTGGAATTAAGATTGAACAGAAAGGGAACGTTTTGGGGGGGGATCAAACCTTATTTCATGAGTCTGTGGCAAGTGTCTGAAATGCTCATGTATTAAAGATGTTTCTGTAAACTAGGTTTTTGGGTTTTTTATTACTCTAAGGACCGAAGCAGTATTCAGATTATAGCACGTGATTGGAAGTGAAGTGTGTCTATTAATAGCGACTAGGATGTGTCCCAGCTCGTAGAGGCTGAAAGTAGGTCACCATTCTGGCTCCTCTGTAGCGCTCCAACTCAACCCCAGTTCGTCTGAGCACATGGACTTGTGCTGAGGGAACCCCTTGAGTGGGGTGATAATTTTGGTAGCCTCTTTGACTGGTACCGTGCTAACATTCTGCCAGTTTCTTTTTGCTTAGTTTGCCAAAAGTTGTCTTATTTTATTTGAAATTATGTAGGTGGCTATTTTATTTCCATCACTCTGTACAGGACTGGATTGAAGAGGCTGACCTGTGGCGGTGCTGCTGTGGAAGGGACAACAAGCAGTTTGCCCTGCTGTTGTTTCTCAGGGAAGAGATCTAGAGAACCAGCGCAAAGCTGGTAGTTCTTTTTGTTACTGTGGTGCTCTGTGGATTAGGCCTTGTTGTAAAAGAGACATTTGGCTGCCTGATACCAATTGTCTGCAAATTATCTCTGCAACGTAAATGTGTCTGTTAAATAACTCTGCATTTCTAACTTCTCAGTTAAGTATACTGGCTCTGGGTAGTGCAATATGTGCTACCCAGCATCAAATATAGCCTCCTGGTAATTACAGACATCTGGTGGGACCAGCTTGGGATTTGATTCTGTGCCCAGCACACTTGGCCATCCACATAATGTGCTCTCTCTCACCAGTGGCATTCACCCAGAGAATTTTGCAGGCATGGCTGGAAAAAAAACTATTGATAATTAGACCTCTTTTATCAATATAATTATCAATGTAAGCAACTGCTTTGATCGCAAACTAGAAAATAGTTGGAAGCTTGAGAATGCCATGGAGTCTTAAGCACGAGTACCCTAAACTGTTAGGTATTTACTAGTGTCAGATCACTACAGTCTGCTCTCTCTCCCTAATCTGATGAATTGGCACCATCAGGATTTGTCATGAGTTTTGTAAGACCTGGTTGTACGTATAACATTGGCAGCTGTACTTAAGTGATCAGAAGAGAATCCTAGCTTACATTTTTGACATAGTACGTTTCCAGTTCTCTTGGCCATAACTGAAAGCTTGAAAACTTAAATTCTAAAGACTTTTTTTTTTTTTTTTTTTTTTTTTTTGTGAGCAGAGCACAGTTTGTGGTAACTTTGAAAACTTCAGATTTTTCTAACCAGATCATTATTTTTGATCAGCTAGGGTGTATCCCACAACCACACTTTGTATAGATCAGTAGAACTAAGACTGCTAGAGTCTTTGCAAGGCATTGCTTTCTGCTTCATAATCTCATTGTTATGGGCTTCTTCAAGTTTTGTCAAAGGTGGGAATGATTTAGAGGTAAACGGATAGTGCAGGTTAAACAGTTCTGCTGATCTGAGACTGCTTAAAACCTTTGACGTGCAGGACTTGGGGACTTTGGACCCTTCTCATCCCTGCAGCATTTTCAATTGCTCTTTCACAATGAAGCTGCTGTCTTTGGGTACGTGAGAGGGAGTAATCTGAAGGCACACAACAGAAGGGCAAGTTCCCCTCCCCTCCACTGCTGTTCCAACAGGACAGGGGGATAATCTGGGAGTTTACAAGAATTGCTTTTCTTCAGGGACATGTGGCCTGTTGCGTTGGTGCGTGCAGTTTGTGCCCCCCAACGTGGGGTGCAGTGGTCAGGAATGGGCTGCTTTCCTCTAAAACAGCGTTAAGCATCCTGCCCTGTGTTCTCCCTCTCATCCGGAGGTGTTCGGCCTTACACTAACAGACCAGCCTCAGTGCCCTCCCGGTACAGCTTCAGCAGCTGAGGGCAGGGTTCAACCTCAACCAGGTCAGGATTTGTACTGGGCAAGCAATGGAAGGCTAATAAATATATATATATATTTTGTACTGGAGGAGCCTCTTAAATACTTTTTGGCGTATCTCAGGTCTGTGAAAGAACTGGGTCGGTACTCTGAGAACAGGATGTCTCTCAAATACACGCTATCAGTGTATGCCTACTGCTTGTAATCAACACTGTCAAAACTTGGAGGGGATGTAAAATAAAGCAACCCCCCAAAATGAGTCTGCTTGTGTCTCCCAAGCTTTTGTTTGTGGTTAGGGAAAGCATTGCTGGGAGTTTGACTGAGAGCAGTTCATCTTTCCCATCTCTTCCAGCTCTCAGTACTCCTGGCTAATATGGTGACTTGGCTCTTGTGCAAAGATTCCTGTCTGAGCAAAGAAGTGTCTGTTTATAATTTTTATTTCTTTCCTCTCTGTTTTCAAGCATATGGAAAATATGTGGAATAAACAATGTTGAATGCATTTGTTCTCTGTCATCTCCATGATTTAATCACTACTGGGGCTGCATTGTGCTTTGCCGGCATGAACGCTTTGTCTCATGAGGCCTTTCGAGCTGCTGCATGAGTTGCTTGCTGTCTAAACCAAATCCCTGGAAAGGATTATTGCCCTGTGGCCAGCAGCCATCTGACTGTTTCTTGAAATGCCCAATTCCAGTGGCTAGTTCTTGTTCTGTTGCTGTGACTTTGCAGTGTGCATGGGAAGGGCTGCCTATTACTTGTTGAAGAGATTTCAAGCGCCGTTGCCACAATGAATAGCGCAGCTCTTATTAAAGCCAGACTGTAGCTGGTTTGTTATGCACAAGCCAAGAGGCAGTGAACAAGGCACCAAGAGCTTCCCAGTCCTTGTGCAGGGCTGGGGTGCAGTCTGTCCGCCTAAACCCTGAGGACTGGCAGTGTGAGTTCAAAGTATGTGATGGAGATGGCAGGAATGAAGCTGCTGGCTCACAGAGGGAAAGGAACTTTTCTTCCTGTAGGACTGTAGGAAAAGGGCAGTTCCCTCACCTTACCGCAGTGGTTGCCAGTACCTTTCATAGGCTCCCATCTTCCAGTGCTGCTTCTGTGATGGCAGAACTCATCTTCCCTCAGCACGCAAGCTGTGATGCTGTTGGATTTGTGGCACCTTCAGCTCTGCAGCAGGTTCTTCAGATTTTTTCAGCCCGTTCCCTTTGTTTTGATTTCTTGCTCTCTGCAGCTGTTTGGTCTATTGGTTTTTATCTTCTCTGGAATAGAACTGAATAGAAACCTTGGTTTGGTTTCAGGAACTAAAGAAGTGTGAGAATCAGGGTTTGTTCCTTTCTTGTCCAGTCATCTCACAAGCCAACTGTCCACGTGCTTTTTCAGTCCACGCGCCGTGCTTTCAGTATGCCAATTCAAACCCTGGTCTAGCAGTGATCTGCGCCTCCTGGGGGTACACTCCAGGCTGTACTGGAAAAACACCCTATCTCCAGTAATGTGAGAGCATTCCCGTGCAGAATATTTACTTTTTTCTTGGGAAAAATGCTTTTATCACTTAGCCACGCTAAGTTCAGCCATTGTACCCCTCTTTTTGAAGATAACAGTTATGCTAGGGATGAATTTAGCTCCTTTTGCTTTGACAGTGACAGGTGCCGTGAGACCCGAGAACTACTTTTTTTTTAATGAATACTTCTTCATTCCTGGCTTTCTGTCTAGGGCTTGCTACTCAAGTATCACATCAAGTGCTCGCTGAAGTGGTGGTTTGAACGCTTTGGGACAGGCTCCTATGCAATCAGCATTCTCACTGAGATGAAAAGGCACTGATCATAACTCCTTGAGAGCTGTTCTCCATGGGCTGGTCTCTCGTCACCAAGGGCCGTGATGTTTCTCTTAGTTCCTCTGACAAAGGCAACTGAGTCAAGCAGGGAATTGTTCTGTGTAGCTTTCAGATTCGTTTGTTGTTTAATAAGATACTTTCTCCACTCCTGACTCCCCAAAAGATTCAAGTTGTCTGGGGAGTGAAAAATCTGTTTCCTTGCCAAATTCTGAGGCTGTTTTCTTTAATAACAGAAAAAGCTGATTCCCCCACCCCAGTCATTATACTGGGAGAATTCTTGGTGCCCAGCATGCAATCTGTGACTCTGCTTGAGCAGGAACAGAGTAGTGGAAGCAGGTGGTGAATTCACAGGAGGAGGGCAGGATGAACAACTGGAAAAAGGACAAGGGCTTAGATGCAGGTGGGAAGCAAGGGCAAGTAAAGGAAATAATCATTTTTCTTCCTAGCAGGACTGATTACAAGTCAGCAGCTGGAATTGACATGTCAAAGATCTCTTCTGTTGCAGTCGTGCACCAATAGCCATATGGCAGCTCTGTAAAGGGGCTGCACATCAGGCAAACTCCAGTTGGCCCTGCCTTCAGCTGACCTGGCATACTCTTCCCCTGATGTAAACAGATGCCCTCTTCACTCTTACTCATTTTTCATTGGGATTTCAAAATTAAGGGATGGTAATTATTTTCTTGGTTTGGGTACTATTATTACGCTTTTTTTTCCCTATAGACCATAATGCTAGTAAGACCTCAGTGTAAAGAAATAGTGTCATGGTAGTGGCTTGCATTATGTTAGCAGGACTCTGCAAAGGTTATATTTTTTTTTTTCTTTGAGTAACACATGAAACAGATACAGCAGCTAACAAAATGCCCCTGGTAAAAATCCCAGCACTTTAAAACAAATGCATGTGTGCAACCGATGTTTATAATGGGAAGGAAGAAGAGCTGGCTGGGAAAGCTGATGAATATCAGCCGGCATCTTGGAAGAGAAGAAGGAAGGGCGAGCTTCCAGAGCTAAACGCGGTGAAGTGACACAATGGAGACAGACTGTCCTCTGCTGTATGCTGGCTGGGGGCTCTGGTGGATTTAGCAGACAGCTGACCCTGGCCCGTGGTTATCAGGAAGGAACCAGGTCTGTCAGGGGTCAGAGCGCTGTCATACAGTGTGCAGAGAGAGAACCAGGACTGCAGATTAACATGACTGAGGGTCCTGTAGCTAGGTGTTCATGGAAGGGAGTAAGGGACACATCTGCATCTAGCTGAGTGCATATGAGGTGGAATGAGTTACACCATGGGCTCTGTGTATAGCTCAAGTGTGGAGTCAGTGGAGCTTTGTAGTATCGTGCCACGGTGCTCGTTATTTTTCCAGTCTGTGCTATTTGTGTTTCATGAGTGCTGTGACTCCCTCATTTTCTACTGCGTGTTTGCATCCTCCGTGTACGTACACCTGACCAGCCCCACCTATGCAGGATTTGTTAATAACATCTCCCAGGTGAAACATCTTAGTCCAATTCTCTGTAGAAAGTTGTTCCCCTCCAGTGATTCCTCATAATGATCCCAACTGGTGGTCCTGGTGGCACTTGTTCTCTGCCATGGGATGAACCCATTCTCCTCTCTTCCTGAAGAATGCAGGGCTGCTGCACGTTGACTGAGTAGTCGTGACATTTAAGTGCCAGTGGAATGGATCTTGCATTTACCATTTGAGGAACTGAACTTTTTTAGGGTGTGAATCCAGCTTTTTATACCAATAGTTGAATCCTCTCCAATTATTACTTTTTTTTAATTTAATGAAAACTCTGGTAACGGATTTCATAAATATGAAGTAACTGAGGGAGACAGAGTGAGATATAAGGGCTCAAAAAACCAATTATTTCACTTTGTAATGTCTGATGCAGGTTCTGGAGTTACTGGGATATTAGCTGGGAAAACTGTTAGCAGAATGTGATCTGGTGATTTTGTTTCAGTCCTGAGTGAGCTGTCTGGCGCTCTTTGTTCTTGCAGCACGTGTATTTTTTAAGTGATCTGGATATTTCTTGACTGAATCTGTTGTTCTGATACCCCCAGACTGCTTTTGAAAGCCGAAGCACAGCAATGGGCTCACTTAGCTGCTGTTGGATGGGGCTCCCCTGGCATCCACTGCCGTTCATCTGTTGTTGTACATTATTCAGAGGCAGTCAAGTGGAGATGGTTTTATACAGAGTTCAGAGGAAGAAAATGGGGGCAAATCTCCAGGAGATGGTTCTGGCTGATAGTAAGTTCTCCCAGATGAGACCACTGCAGAGAGGAACTGCTCAAAATGATTGCATTTCCTTCACTTCTGTTAGTTTTTATGGACACGAAATCAAAGTGAGGTCAGGAACAAACCAGGAGTTATTAAATCCTCATATATTCCATGCATCCTAAAGACCTTCTGTAGTTGTTGAGTGCAGAATTTATAAGGTTTAAAGCTGTGTTTGCAAAGATTATGCAAAAACAAAACAAAACAAAAAAAAACAACTCAGCAGGACCCTGAAGTTTGGAAGTGAATCACTGCTGCTCACAGCAATTATCTCTGCTAATTCTAGAAAGGGTAAACTAAAGAATTAACCCGAATTACAGCCTGAGAAAACCAGGAAACTTTGCCACTGATCTGAAGGGGCAGTCATATGAAGTCTGAAAGGGGTGTGTTCATTACAGTGCTGGTCTGAAAACATGGCAGGTGATTTGTGACTGCTTATGAATTATTATTTCAGTTTTTTTATATATAGTCTTTGGTAATACATGTGTTTGGGGGGTGAGGTACCTCCTAGCCTTGCTCTTCAGAAACTGTTTTGGTGAAAAATATATCACTTGGGCTCAGTAATCTTCCTAAAGAAGCTTTGCCAAATATTGAATTAAATATAATTTCATAATTAGCCCTTAATGTGAAAGGAACATGGCCTCTGAGTGCAGTCAGTAAGCTAAAGATCTCATCAAAGAGCCATCAATACAGAGGAGAGTTTTTTGTATAACAGAGTGGCTCCGACCTCTGGCTGACATTCCCAGGTGTGCTTTTTCTTGTACAGTCACTCGGGCCAGAGGATGTTCTCCTGTCTGCAGCCTTGTTCTGCATCCAACGCAGCGTAGGTGCTAAATATTTACTGTAGTGATAACATCAGCAGATGCAAGCAGAGCTAATGTATCATCATAAAATATAGAGGCTACGTAATGAAGTGACAATTTTATTGCTTGCAATCACATTGATTCCAGTGAGCATCATTTCATCGAGTCAAATGAAGTCAGACAACAGGATGCTACCCACAGGAACTTTGGAGCCTTCTTCATCTTCCCTCATCTATTTTCCTGTAATCACGTATCTTACTCTAATTATCTGTGGCTCAGTGTGTGCTTCTAGGGCAGAATTAAAAAAAGGTGTTTTGAATTCTAAATCATATTGTGGCCTGCAGGCTGCTTTTGTAGTTAGCTTTGATTTCACGTGTGGTGATGTTCAGCACTAGGTTTGAGTACTGTATGTTGCTGTTAAAAATGGGTAAGATGTATTTTTGTACCCTAGCAGCCAGGAGGGAGGGAGGCAGACAAAGACAGAGCTACTGAAAGGGGAGGTGGTCTTATGGTTGCTTGAATTGGGTTCAGGTGGCAAGATCTTGGTAGTTGGGGGGGGGGGGGGGGGGCTGCAGGGATGGCTGCTGTGAGCAGAGCCCAGAAATTGCCCTGTGGCAGATCAGAGCCAGCTCCAGGTGGCTCCAGAGGGACTTGCCGCTAACCAGAGCTGAGCCAGGGAGCAACGCTGGTTGGGCCTCTGGGAGAGCACATTTAAGAAAGAGGAGAATAAAAACAAACTGCTGAATAACAGCAGCTGGGAGAGAGGAGTGACAAAACGTAGAGAGCAGCAGCCCTGCAGCCCCCAAGGTCAGTGCAGGAGGTGCTCTGGGCACACAGCAGCAGTTCCCCTGCAGCCTGTGGAGAGGCCCCTGGTGGAGCAGGCTGTCCCCCTGCAGCCCATGGGTCCCACATGGAGCAGATCTCCACGCTGCAGCCCCTGGAGGAGCCCCCGGTGGAGCAGGTGGATGTGGCCTGGAGGAGGCTGCGGCCCATGCAGAGCCCCCACAGGAGCAGGCCCCAGGCCAGAGCTGCAGCCCGTGGAGAGGAGCCCACGCAGGAGCAGGGGTCTGGGGGGAGCTGCTGCCCATGGGGGACCCTTGCTGGAGCAGTTTGCTCCTGGGGGATGGACCCCGTGGTATGGAGCCATGTGGGAGCAGTTTCTAAAGAGCTGCTGCCTGTGGGCAGCCCACATGGGGTCAATTTGGGAAGGACGGCATCCCGTGGGAGGGACCCCATGAGGAGCAGGGGCAGGGAGGGACCAAGAAGGAGCAGTGCAGGCAAAGCGTTAGGGACAGAGCGCAGCCCCCATCTCCCTGTGTTGCTTGGAGGGAGGAGGTAGAGGAGAGTGGATGGAGAGGTGGTTTTAGTATGCTTTTAGTTTCTCACTGCCCTAGTCCGTTAGTAATAGGCAATAAATTACAGCAATCTCCCTACGCTGAGTCTGTTTTTCCCATGCTGGTAATTGGTGAGCAATCTCCTTGTCCTTAGCTCGAACTTTGAGCTCTTTTTCATCGTATTTTTCCCGCTCTTTGAGGAGAGGGAGCGAGAGTGGTGTGGAATTCAGCTGCCCATCAGTGTGAAACCAGTGCATTATTACAACAAAAGAAATGGGATTTCTTGGGCTCCATAGCTCGGCAAGAGAATCACGCTGTAGTCTGGGTCACCGAGCAGAAAAGATTATTTTGCACTTCTTGGGATTTCATCATTTCTGGTTAAAAGCTTGTTTTTTTTTTTTTTTTTTTCTTTTTTCTTTTTTCTTTTTTCTTTCTGTTTTCCCCTTTCATTGGACCAGACTAGGTTCCCAGGAAGACTTCAAATAATTCCTTCATGTGACAGCCTTGAAGCAAAATTCAGCACACCAAGTGTAACCAAACAACCTACTCCTTAGTACTGACTGGCCTGCAGTGCTCCCCTCTGCAGGGCAGATGCTTGCTTGCAAGTGCTGGAATGGCAGAGAAACTGCACAGGCCGTTAGAAGGAAGGAGCAAGTTGGGAGTGAAGCCATGGAGGAGGTGAACCAGCAGTGAAATGGACAGGGAGTGCTCTTCTCTTTTCATACCTGCCATGAGGAATAGTGGAAGTGAGAGAAAAGAAATGGATCCGAAGGGAACAGCACCTATACACACTCTGCCATGGGTTTTGCTCATGGCTTATCTGTTTTTGCCTTCTTTTCCTGAACAAATTGACTGTAACATGCTAATGAAGGAATGTGGCTACCCAGAAGCATCAGGTTTACTGTTGACAAGCAGCTTAGCCAGTATTTCCCAGGAAGTGCTGGGTCCTTCAAGGGACTCCAGTTTTGCCTATGAAAAGGGAAATGCTGTGCTTCCCAAACCAGAAAGAAGAACCATAGCCTTCCTCGCCACCAGGTTGGAAACCTCTGGCTTAGAGCATCAAACAGGGCAAGGCCCTTGCAGGCAGTCTCCTCAGGAGCTGCTCGCCCTGCTGCTGGCCAGATGGAGGTTTTTGTTGTCACAAGCTTTGGAAATGGTTTTCTTGTACCCGTCCTTCCTATTTTGGGTGACTAATTACTGCAGCAAACCAAAGTCCTTGCACCCTGAAGGGTTAAAAATGATTTCTCAAGATCTGCTTTTCACAGCATCTGAGCTTGGGGAAGTCTCTTTGTGATTGCTTGCAGAGAGTAATTCAATTCAGACAAAACCAGGCCTGAAACCTAGAGCCCTGTGCCTATCAGGTAGGTGCTGTGATCTCCCCTGCGGAGCTCTGTGTTTGAAATTATTCACAGCTTGGCCAGACTCTGCAAGCAGGGAACAGTGCCATCTCTGAACTGGTGTCGAGGCAGTGTCTGGCAGTCTCGCCCTCCCTGTGTCACCTCTGCTGATAAATCCAGATGTCCTTGTAGATACTCAGTGCTTCATTGGCATTGCTGATTTGCTGCTGAGGGCTCTGCTTCAGCAGGGGGTACGTCGGGGTCAGGGTTAGGGCACAGGGGCTGCCTGCCAGGCAGCTCAGTACCTTTGCCTTGCTTTCCTTCTGTCATCGTATAAGAGATATCACAGCGCCTAATTGCTGAAGCAGGCGGCTGGGTGGAACCAGCCTCAGAGTGCAAGCACTCTAGATCTACATGCATATATTTAGTGCCACATCAGAGACTGTGGTATAAATAGAAGAGCTGGGATGCTAGAGTAGCCTGGGAAGCTAACCCTAAATTAGAGGTGTGGTTCCAAAGTACTCCAAAACTGTTCCCATGGGTAGAAAGAATGGGGAAAAGAGACCTTCACAACGCATACTGCGCTGTTTAACCCCAGCAGTACTGCTTAATGCGTTACACAGGTGGAAACGAAATGCAGAGTGAAGTAATTGAGCAGTATGAAGGACGAGGGAGAGAGGAGGAGTCAGATGGCATTGATCAGTGGGCTATAAATCTTAGGTAACTAAGCTCTGGTTTTAGAAAGCAATAATTGAGAGCAAAAGGAAGAGCCCTGCACTGGGTGGTGGGGCCGACAGCTGACTGCAGAGCTGGGGCATCTTTGAGTCATCGTACTCGAGCAAGCTGTAGCCTTTTGCAAAAGAAGCTAAACTCTAATGGCTCAGATCAATTCCTCTAGTGTGTCACAGAAGAATTCAAAGTATTTCTGCTGGCTGGGTAGAAATTATCCTCTGGGAAGTTGAGCTGAAGTTAGCTCAGAGTGCTTTGTGCAGAGAGTTTTGATCTTTTTGGGCAGAAGCAAAGCTGCCATGGCTGCTATTTGTATGTGAGTGTGCCAGCTGATGGCCACGCAGTGTGGAACGCAGACCACAACTTCCTCCTGCGTAACACTCCCGGAGTCCTTGAAGACCCCATGAGCAGATGGGACTGATGTAGAGATAATTTTTTGAATATAACGTGAGAGTTGAAATACTCCCTCTTTTGCTTGGTTCAGAGGAATGGTTGTGGCTGCAGTGAGGCAAGCTGAGGCGTGATGTAGTAATTGTGTGGATGTTGCTCATCCTGGAAGGCCTTTGGACTTGCTGTTCCCTGCTAATGCATATAGGGCTGGGATGCATTAAAAGCTGAACATCTGGCTTGCTGAACAACAGGCATCAGTAGTGTGTCATCTTCTCCTGAAGTGTTAAATTCCACAAAATACTGTAATTCTAGCCAAGCCTAGAAATTGACCTGTGCAGCATTGTTGAAGCTTGAGCTTCACATGGCTGCTTGTGTAAGACTGGAAAGAAACACAGCATTAATTGTGATGCCATTAGAAACTGTACAGAACTTAACAGGCCAGGTAGCTGGTAATTCTCCTCCTCTTCCCACCGTACTAATGTTCTAGGTGTGTCTGAAAAATATATTCTGTCAGACATTGTTGGTATCTTCCTTGTTTTCAGTTCCTTGCAGTTCTGGTGAAGGTGATGGACTGACAGCTTTGGAGATGGGGCCTTCTGTTGCAGCAGGGCAAACAGAGGCAGTAGGAGCACACTTCAGCCTTTGCTACCTACAGCAGTATTGTTTTCAAAGAACTCATTTGTGATCCACACAGACCTTTAAAGAGTTCCCAAATGATAAAAAAATAAAAATAAAATAGGGTATTAATAGAGTGAGCTAAATTCAACTTGATGAACAATGTGAAAGGTATTTTATACGATTATATATAAATACTATATTTATTCATTTTGCCATCTCCAAGCCCCTGACGTACTTCTTCCTCTCTTTCCTGTGTTTAAATTGATTAGCAGCTATAGAGCAGCAGGATGTATTAGCTTGTCTTCTGTTTATACACGTGTGTATTGCCTTAGGTGAGAATTGCAACTGCCTTGCTGCTGAGACAGTGAACGACCAAATTGCAGAAGAGTCTGCATTCCTAAAGGAGTGGAGCCATCGAAGTAAAATGCTAGGTCATTGATGCTACAAACATCACTGAGCATTCGCTGTGTTTGGGTAATGCCAAGGTAGTCAGCTGAAGGTTCTGGTACAAAACAAATTGTCTTGGCTGCCAGAATGTTGCAGACTCAGTGACAAAAGACTGCATCACTCAAATATGAGTACCACGAGTTTTATAGGAAAATAATCAGTTTTATATGGAAATTTGTTGTGATCACGGTGTCCAAGGAATTTTAATCCTTATTGAGGCAGCTCAGTTAACTTACATTTCTGTAGGTAACCTTGATTCTTCTATGTTTTTCTCCTGGGTAATAAAAAGAAAGTCTAACATTCTTAGGAATCTGAAGTTGTGCTGAGCAGTTCTGTATGTGCAGCCCTCGCAAATGCGTGGCTATGCACACAATAGGGTGAGGGAGAATTCATTTTGCGGATCTTTGGGCCTCTCTGATTTCCTCTGGAAGTGATTTCCCATGAGCTGAGATGGGCTTTAGCAAAGCAGAGAGAATGTGAACAACAGGGAGCCACTTGAATGGGAGCTTTTGTACAGGCACAACGTGAACAAAGCAACATGATAAACTGACACAAGCATCTCAGTCTTCCTCGAAGGATGATTTGCTGTCATATTTATTTACGGATTCTGAGGTCAGTTCTGTGCTAGAAACAGAGTCGCTTGCTCAAAAAATACTTCTATAAAAGCAATTTAACGCCTAGAAAAAAACAGCAAAAAATATATATATAAAAAAGTTCAATATATTTTTCAGCAAGTTTAGGAGCTTAAAATAGCTCAGCAAAAATACATGGGACCTTGCCTTGTAAGTCAGAGAGGCCTTCTGAACAGAAAGGACAAGCAAAGCAAGAAGTCTTGTCCAGTTAGTCAGACCCCAGGGACCTTTAGAGAGCTAAAGTAGCGCTGGGTGACGTATTAACCTGTCTGCACTGGACGTGAGAGCTTGGATATCGCCACAGCCCTCTCTTTCTGTCCCTTCCTGCACAGCATCAACTTCCATTCTGTTTAAAAAATAAGCCACATTTTTATCCTCTGAATGAGTAAGAAGGACAACAAACAAAACTAACAAAAAGAAAAATGGCAGCAAGTAATTTAGAGCTGCCTGTGTGAGAGTTGGCTTGCAGCAGGCTCACCTTCACCAAACAGCAGGAGAGGTAGTTACAAGCTGTGGTGGTTGGAGCACCATTAGCTGCACTAACTCTGGTGACGCTGTTAATAATGGCAACAACACGAATGTTTTTCCAGGTACGTGAAAGAAGGGGGGCACCTGACTTGCACAGTTTGCTGGGAGCAGTATCTCCTCAGCTGTTGAGGAGGCAGTGGCTAACAAGGATAAATCACGTAACCCAGCTCCCTGGAAGCAGAATCATACAAAGTATTCCATATTAGAAAGAAAAAACAACACAAGATGTAAGTAGCTACCTGATTTTCAGATCAGCTCGGTGTCCAGCATCTATCTGAGGTGTCACTGAACAAATGCATACTCAGGATGCTGGAAAATTAGGTAGACACAAGAGCCTAGACCAGCAGTTTCTAAGCCAGAAAGCTAACTTCCTTTTGCTTCAACCAGCTTCAGACATGTATGTTGTTATTTAGTTCTCTACTAGTACTACTTTAAGAGTATTAACGAAAATTTATGGATCATCGTTAATACTGACTGACTTTCAATGTTTTTCTTACCTTTCAGTGTTTTTCTTACCATGGAAACAAGCTTTGAATCTCAAAAATAGTCCTGGCAGTTTTACTTTCACTTGGTGGTACATAGTGAATATATAAACAAATAGAAGAATGAGGTCTCAGCACTGCTCAGTGAAGACAGTTTTCTAGTGAAAAAATACGTCACAGAAAAGTTTTATACTGGTTTCATACTTAAAAATGTGTTTTCTTGTGAAACACATACTTCAAGGCCTGACAATGTCTGTTAACTCTGAAAGCTTTCTGTAGCACTTGCGGAGCTGAGAAAGAGACCAAATGTGCTTTCATGCAGATCCTCTACGAAACATTGTGTCCTCCACCACTTGTTTTACAGAATTCAGGCTTCGTTCTACACTAACCTCATTAATGTCATTACGCAATCCTCATCCCTTCCCAAGAGACTTGTCCATTGTCACGGGCAGCCGCATTTGCTTGTTACAGCAACCTCAGTCACTAGGAGCATCAATACAAAGCAAAGCTCTTGATAGAGCCTCCAATTATAATATAAATCAATCCAATTTTTTTTTTTTTTTTTTAAGTTCATTAACAATATACAGCCTTGGATGCACTCACCCAGGGAATACTACTTCTATATATTTGTGTTTTTCCCAAAAGATTGCCTTTTCTGCTAGGTAGAAGAATGAGTGGAGTTTCATACCTTGACAAATCAGATCTTAATTATTTTCAGGTTGAATGGATGAAATTGAGAATCCCACATCCATGGGAATATTGGCTAGCTCTAGCTGTGAGTGGGCTGTGATGCGAGGGATGAATGAACGTTTCTTCTGCTCACTCTGGAGACGAGTTACAAGTCGGGCCTGTCAGGGACCTACAGCTCTTAAGGTCACATTTGCTTGTGCAACTTGCTTCCATGTCTGGTTAGGCCATAGTTTCCTTTTTAATCCTTGTATTTTGCAAAATCAGTGTTATTGCTACAGACAAGTGATGCACAGAACTAATGCATTGTAATGCTCATGTAGTAACTAGGACAGCAGAGTGTGAGAAGCAAGCTGTGCAGTGCAGGCAGTTGGTCACAGTCCAGGACAGTGAATTGTTGTGTTAAGGGGAAAACCTAAAGTGTCTCGCTATTACACCATCCTTCTGGGTCAAAGAAACTTTGCTTCTTGCCTGCTGTGTAAGAGAGGTGATAAAATTTCTCTTATTCTCTCCTTCTGGAATCTTACAGTAACAGCATAAGGGAATTTATTCCACTCAAGCAAATGTAAAATCTCTGGGGTAAGGAGACCCCTCACATCAGGACTGGATTCAACTTCCTAGGCATGTTTCCAAGGTTCAAGTGTGCTGAACGCTTTGGGAAGAACTCAGAGCTGACATTTCTCTGGGAGATGTTAATGAAAGGAAGGGGGTGAGAGGCAGCCGGTTTCCTTAGGAACACAAAGACCTTAATCATTCCAGTTCTGCCTTCTCGTAGGGGTTGCATGTAACATTTAATACTGATTTGAGGATTCTTTTACATTCACTGTACTCAATAATGAGAATACTGGTGAGCATTTGACTGCATTTAACGTTCTGTCAGCTGTTGTACGTTGTGACTAAAATCCCTGCATTATTTTGTATGTCCCAGTTTTATTATCAGAATAACTTAATCCTGTTTCTTGAAAATAGAACCCATTTTTCTAGGGACATCTGTATTGATCATTTGCTCGTGTTATTTATAACAATTAAAATAGCAGGTACGCTTCTCCTTTTAAGTGCTGTGAACACTGTTAATTTTGCTTGCATTTAGTAGTCAGATTTCCTGTGGCTTTGTTTTGTGGGTACTGAAGATGCAAACATATATTTTTGTTGATAAGTGAAGAGAAACACAAGCCATCAGTGCAAACATCTTTGTGCAGCTGCACTGCTAGGAATATCGCTTGCAGGGGGAGACTTAACTCCATCTCTTGTAGTTACAGCAATGTAAAATTGATGCTTCTGGGTCAGTAACAGCTTTTGTTGCTGTGTGACACTTGGGCAACGGAGCTTAGTTTGCTTTTTTGTGCAGGAGACTTTCAGCTCCTCGTGTTTCCTCTTAGTGGGTGCCTACGGAAGAGAGCACTGGGGAAGTCAGTTCTCACAGTGCTGTTAAATGTGGCAAGAAGTCTGCAGGCTGTCAGGAATCCTCGCCTTACAGCCTGATTGTGCCGTCATTCCTTCAGGTGAGGGAAGGGAGAGTTGCTGAATTACTAGGCACGCTGACAAGGCCTTAGCCTTGGCACAGACGGAGATCCTGCTTGCAGATAAGCGTCCAGAGCCCAACCAGGTGCTTGTGAAGCTTTCATTTTGTTAGTTAAATACCTGAAATCCTGGGAATGGTGGAGATTGGGCAGTGAGAGCCTTGTGAATCCTCGAATATTAGAAATAGAACAACATCCTTTTTCACCATCTGATGAATATGTGGTCCTTAATGAATACCAAAAGAGCTTTGGAACGATGAGGAAACGTATTTTTGTCAGAGGGTTTGTAGGTAGAGTCAAATATAATGGTTGCTATGAGTGAGGGCTGGGATCCTTCCCTGTGTTGCTATGTGACAGCCGTGTCACACTTGATACCTGAGCAGCAAAACTGCATCTCCTATGTAAATACCTTCCCAGGCTTTACCCAATGAGTTGAACCTTTCAGACTCGGAGCTCCTGAGGAGTCAGCATCGTTGCAATCAGCACATGTGGAGAGGTTTATTCAACCTCTGGAGGCGGGCCTGGAGCAGGATCTCGGGTCTAAGGAACCTGGCAATGTTGTATAAATGTCAGCCTGACAAAGCCTCACATCTTTTGGTGCTCTCATTGTGGCTTGAAGCAAAAATTGAAAGGGTGCGCAGAGCTCAACTGTGACTCTCCTTAATTTCATGTAGCCCTGTATGAAGCAGTACTAATTTCTTCCTTGACTTGTTTCCTCCTAGCCTCTGGCTGCCACTCTCTCTGTGCAGAGCCTCACTTTAGCACTTGTTTACGCCAACAGATGTGCTTGTGTAATCTGAGAAGTGATTTTAAAACAAATCGCTGCTCTTATGCAAACATCTTCATAGCAGTGGCTGTTTGCAGTTTAGTTTAGATTAACTGGGAACGGTTTAGAACCTGACATAGGATACTTCCAGAAATATCAAAGCATCTCCATAGAGGTCTGCACCTGCTTAACTAAATGGCTGTAAATCAGCACCGTGGAAATACTGTCCTTCTCCTCTACATTTGAAAAATCTGATACTTCTTCATTGTGCCTTGAATTCTAGATAGGAGTGATTGCTTCCCCTTGGTTATTGTAACAGCCTCATGGCTTCAGTGCTGACTGTGTTCTTGCCTGCTGCTTGTTCAGTGTTTGCCAGAGTCCGAGCAGTGCATCAGTCAACTTAAACTTTTGCAAAGCATTAGCCATAGTTTCCTCAGTAGCCCAGGCAGTGAAATTCTAGTTTTGGCTTGGTGAAAGACTTAATCATCTAATTAAACTAGTGTAGACCTGTGTACAAATAATTCTTTAAATTTACAGGATGAACTGAAGAGATTTAAGATCCTAATAAGCACTTAAAGATCCAGTGGCTTCTAGCTAAAGCCTTTGAACTTTCTCAGTTGCCAAATTTGACTAGCAATTGCTTGAACTCTGAAGTGGCTTTGTTGTGATGTTTCTGTATTTCTGGAGTTACATCTGCAGCACTGAAGCTTAGAGATAGGTGAACTTGCAGCAAGTTAAAAACCACGACCCTTGTGGAGAGCCATGAAGGTGTGAAACCAGAAGTTGTAAACCAGAAGATCTGATTGTGCTGTGTCAATGAATAAAATGTTTTGTAGCATTTTGAAGCTATTCGGAGTAGAGTAAATTTCAGTTATTAAAAAAGAAAATTTCCCTGATTTTCTGCACAGGGATGGATATGCTATATATCATATGCTAGGAAGAGATTGCTTTTACTCCTCTTCCTTGTTTTGTAGTTGTCAGGCTGATAGGGTTCATACGAGCAACTTAACTGTTCATTTCAGCAAATTGGTTTAACTTTCTATATCATAATTCAAGAACGGCATATGCTTATTATTGTTATTTTTATTATCATGTTTCTAATGTAAAATCCCTTTGCAGAGGGCTGGGAGCTCTAAGAGCACGATCACTGCTTTTATAAAATAACTTGAGTACCAATGATGAAATACCCAAAGCATACAGATTTTTTTTTTTTTCATTATAATGGAGTTCAAGTAATTCCCCAAGTGTCAGTATAAAGTAAGGAGTCATTCCAGTAACTGATATTACCTCTGAGTAAGGATACCTGTTTTTTTCTCTTCTCTGCCTAGATCATGGATAAAGTGTTTCTTCATTACAGTGGAAAAGAAGCTCATGGAGTTCTGTACTGCACTATTCTGCTGGTACCTTTCATGGAGAAAATAATGCAGTTGATTCATGCTTTTAGCAGGTTCTGTGTTGATGGTATCAGTAAGAGCACAGGGTAATGTGGAACCAGTGATTTTAAGAGCATCTGCTTTACACAGGGAAGCTGTAAATCTCAGTGAGACCTGTCATTTCTTGTGCGCTTTGTATACAGGGTTTTAGGTTTTTCGCAGAAAATACTGCCACTTCCCTGTCTATGCAGCCAGTTCAGAAGCGATTTGTAACATAATTTACAAGGGCCAATTGTAAGTGCATGTTGTACAAAACCCATCAAAACCAGAACGTGATAGAACATGGGAAATGGGCAGACTTAACTTGTGAGATAGTCATCCAGTCACAGAACTGTCTCTGGAGCATAGATAGGGCAAGAGATTCTACAACAAACGAAATTTCATTGGGTGAGCCTGGGCATTTCAAACATCTTTGCATGACTCTCTGGTGTTACCTGGCATAAACATTCCCACAGTTACTGGTCACCATGATGAGCCTTTGGACAGGAGCGTGTCTTTGAACCATTTATTCTGTGCCTTGTGCAGTGGAGGCTAGTTGACATCAGTATGTGTGAATGAATATTTTTTAATCTGTTAACATAAAGTTTGTTTAAAGGAAAACAATTAGAAGGTGTTGATCCTCTCTTGCTGCTTTATTGCTGAATTTGAAGTGTCAGCAAGTCCTGCATGACTTGAAGTGGTACATAGTGGAGGTGCTCTTAGTTCTTCAATGGCAGGTGAGAGTCAGCAGTGAAAGCTCCCTGGAGGAAAGCCATGTTTCCTTGTGCATCTTTGGCAGGTAGCTTCTGTCGCCTTGCAGTTCAGCGATGCTTCCTCTCTGAGAGCTTTGCTTTTCAGCCCAAAGCTGCTAAAATGGGAAAATAAAAATGTAAGTTAAAATCATTCTTGGTAATTGGGATAGCAAGGAGAATTTAAGGAAGACTGTGTATTTGTTAGTAGATTTAGATGTTTCTCTGGTATTGTAGGATGTATGCTGATTGATTTAATCTTTTTGCTGATTATGGAACAGTTTTGAGGAGCTTGACTTCCACATTGTCATCAAGCAGCTTTCAGAGAGGCGTCTCTTTCCTAAGGGCTATTTGCTTAAATAGCCATGCAAAATCCATGGTGACTGTCAGGAATAGAAGGCTCTTCGTGTGCAAGTTGAGTTCATTACTAGGAGACAGATTTTTGTGTTCATTGGTGAAGCTAAAAGTAGCTCCGTGTTTTCCTTGGTTTGGTTCCCTTCTGTTATCCTGGAGGCACATTT
Organism: Netta rufina; assembly: GCF_964035555.1. NCBI lineage: Eukaryota > Metazoa > Chordata > Aves > Anseriformes > Anatidae > Netta > Netta rufina. The sequence goes on from NC_140140.1 coordinate 1,442,027, forward strand.
ATTGACGCCCCCTGCCCCAGCTAGACACTGATGTTTTATCCATTGCTGTGATGTGTTTTCTGTTCTCAGATCCTTGTTTTCATGTTCCCTTACTGGATTTCTTTTTTTCTTGCCAGAAGAAATGAAAACCGGAGGGCCCTTCATTTGTACCTTCTCCAAAATCTGTATCTTAAACCAGTCCCTTAAGAATATAAGTAAGTGAAAACAGAAACTACTCCCTGGAGTCTGGAAAAGCTCTATGATTGCAGTGGTTGGGGCCGAATTCTAGCTCTGCTGCTGCTTTGCAGTTTGGGGGGCTACAGTTCGTGACAAATTTGTTCCTGTTTTCATTTGTCCAGCTTATACAGCCACAACCCAATTCTCCAGGTGGTCACTGTCCTGCTTTGTGCTCCAGTCAGCGTGAATTCCCCCAGAACAGGGGTAACAAGGCTGGTGTCTCTTCTGCACTGATCATGTTTCTGTTGGTCAGATATTAGAGGCAGCTCTGTAGTAGGACAGTTCTTGTCAGGTGATGGTTTCTCTGAAAGGTTTAGCTTATTCCTATCATGTTTCTCTAATGAGTCTCTGCTCACCAGCTAGGATGGTTCATACAGCTTTGATGTAGTTTGAAAGCATTTTCTAAATGTATCCGAGGATGTGTTCTTTTATTATTACGTATACCAAATGGGTCAAATGTGGAAAAACAAGATGGTTATGCAGTAAGTGGAAAACTGTTCATGGAAAGCTGGTATTTTTCAGTAGAAGAGAAAGCACATAAAAACCCCAGTGGGGAATAGCTCATAGATGCACTGAGTAAAGGAAACAGAATAATAGAGGCTGAGTTTAGATTTTCTCAGGGGTGCGATTTTCACCCCCATGGCATACCTCTTTGGCTTGACAGAATTTCAGCCATGCTTCACGCGTGGAAGCAACTGACCTGCTCACCAAACCTGGCTGCCAAGTAAATGGAGAAGAGGTACCCTGGTGGTTCTTAAATGTTACGATGTGAGTGTCATCTCTGGAAATGATCAGAGACTTGGAGAGTTTGCTGGTACAATAAGCAGTCTGTGCTTGCTCTCTTCCTTCTACTTGTTCCTTAAGCAACTGCTCCTTGTTGCTGTAGGAGACGGGGCTGATAGGATCTGTCTAAGTCCACCTTGTGTTTATGTTCTCACATGGGGGATGTACAGAAAAATTATGATGCTTCCATTTTTAAAAATGAGGAAACGTAAATGGAGAAGTTAAGTGATTTACTGCAGGTTGTAGTTTATTCCCGATGATAGGTAGCAACCATTTATTGGTGGGTTGCAAATTAACGTATTGCTAGTTTCTAGTTCTGTGTTTAAATTTAACAATATTATAAACAGATTGTGACTGGAGAACAATAAAAATTAACCCTTGACACTGAAAGACAATGACTTGCTAATCAACGCCAAAATACTTTTCTCTAAACAATCCTGTGTATTCTGGCAGGCAGTGAGTAATTCCTTTCTAGTGGGCTAGTCATGTTGATTTAAGAAGCTCAAGTCTCTAGAAACAATACACAAGAAACACAAAGGGTAAGAATAAGCAGGACTCTCAGGAGAGAAACAAATGAGAAAAAAATCTCTCGATGCTTCCTGTGAAATTCTTTACCCAAACAAAAGTCTCGGACAACTGAAGAGAGGCTCAGAGGAAGTGAAGATGTATACATGTTTGTATATATGCATACATAGTTGTTCATACAGAAATACAAGCCATGATATAATTTGTAGATATTTTGTTTTCTCTAAAATTAAAATCCTTTTGAACCATTTGTAAGTTGTGTTGGTGGTCTGACATGCAAGCCATGCTCCAGTGTCTAACTGACAGTGAGGTCCCGTTGTAAATGGCTTTCAGAAAAGAAGCAAGAAGTGAGTGTTTGACATGAAATTGAAAGATCCAAAAGCAAAAAGACACCAAAGTCAAGAGAAAAGAGCATACAGACCCTGCCAGACCTTAAAACTGAGAGCATATCTTGAAGTAAAGAGAGTTACAAGAGTCAGAGCAGTAAAATGTCTCTGCTGTCTTTAGAGACCTTCTTGGACTGACCCCATGGAGCCAGCCTGTGTTGTGATTCCTGTCCTCGTGGGGCCTGGCAAGAGGCTGTCACAGCGGGGGGGGGAACTTCCTTCTGATACAGCAGTGATGCATACGAATTCCTCTTGCCATTAAGCTAGAGTAAAACATCATATCCCATATTGTAACCCCAACGCAAGAACATTATAATGGGGTTTATGAAAGAGCGAGAAAAAGAAACAATGGAGCATAGAAATCTTGGCATGGTGTGTGATTACATTCCTGGGCAGTGCTCTTATTGCCTTCATTACTTTTCTTTATCATGTCAAACACAGCATTTAGTTCTGGCCTAAGCCAGAATTACTTTCTGAGAAAGTATTTAGCCATGGACTAAATGTTAAGCAAGGGCTGACTGAAATCATCCCGCTGAGATGTGGGCTAGTTTGTACACCAGGGCAGTGCATGAACCTTTGGAAGGCCAAGCTGGCCTTCTTGTCACCTCCTTCATTTCTTTCCAGCTCTGCATTTCTCCACCAGTATTCTCTATTGTTCCCTCTGCTGGGTCTGGAAAAGGCTGAAGGAAAGAAGTTTGAATTCTGGGAAGGAAATTGTCACTGGTGCTGTGCCTCCTTTAATAGACCATTTTTGATGATTGTGGTTGCAAAGTGAAACGCACATTATAGATATCAGGAAGCTATTTTGATGGGAACAGTGGGCTTTAGTATCTGTAGCATGTCTTTGTCTGTGCCTGACTATTTGTTTTGCCAGAGGGTTTGAAATATTCTCATGTTTTGCATAGGATTTTCTTGAACCATACTGCTCCTTCCTTGCAAGTGAATGGTGATTGATTAAGCTTTTGCAGGAAAGATAAAACCAAGAAGCACTTAAAAACAGATTTTTTCTTTAATAACCTGTGGGTATTTTGTGGCTTCAGCATTCAGATCTCAAAAGTGAATTATTTGAATTAAATTGGAACTCTTATTAAATAAAACACTTTAAAAAAATGATGAAGAAATGCATTTCATAGAAATTGCTGTATTTAATTTAGGGAATAAAGCTTAATGTTGTTGGTTATAGTAGTAAAATTTTTAATGTTATTTAATTAAAAGCAATGAATTTTGAAGAGAATGCCTGAATAATGGGAAGGCTTTGTAAGTATGGGACTAATTAATTGTCTAGCTTCTGAACAGCCATTGCCATTATCTCCCTGCCTGCTGCATAAAGTGCCAGGAGCACCATAATGTGCAGGAGGACCTTGGACCAAGGTCTGTGGGTTACGCCTCAGAAGATTTCTGGCATCCCTGCATGCACGGGTCATTCTTTTAAGAGTTGTGCCCTGCAGATGAAGTTTGCTTTGTGACTGTTCCCCTGTAATTAGAAGCACTGCTGGCAGCTCCGGGGCAAGGGATAAGATAAAGCTGAGGTATCAGCCTGCCTCTACAGCCAGGAATTGACAAGGCATCAGGAAGGATGTGATGAAAGCTATGTAAATTAGCACTATGATAATGAGCCAGAAATCCCATCAGTAGGAAAGGAGCTGTCACCTTTAAGGCTGGAGTCAATACTTGTTAAATCTTTAGAGTGAGTCCGATTTAATCAACATGTGCATTTAAAACAGAGATTGATCCTTTATTACATGGAGCCAAGGAGGGAAGAGCAACAGATTGACTCAGTCAACGCAGACGGTGAGCGCAGCGTAATTCCCGTTGGCTGAAGTGTCTGTGCAGCTGCCCTGGTGGTGGCCCTTAGCATCCTCCCATCTGACCAGGGTGGCTTTTCAAAGTAACACCTTCCATGTATTTTGGTGACACCTTCGCATGCCAAAATGGCCTGCCAGACTTGTGTTTGTATGCAGACACACCGGAGTCATAAGAACACCTTTATCAGGGCAGGGAGAGAAAGCAATCCAAAGGGGGGGGAGGAGAGGAGGGAACTAGCAGGAAGATCTTTTTGAAGAGACACTTGTCAGGATCTCTCTAATCTGTACATCACAGACTGAGCCTTATTTTTATGCTGATGGGGAGAAATCCCCACGCAGGAGGTTGTACATTGCCCTCTCTGTACTGCTGAAGGAACCGAGCACCACGCCTGAGCTGCAGTGCTGGCATGCTGAGGACTTTGCAGACTGGCTCTTTGAAAGAGGGCACCTGCTTTTAATCAGTACGTTGGGCGACATCTCCTTGTCCTTCTTCCAGGAAGTTCTCCCATTCTGAGGGAGTTCAGCAGAAGCAAGTGCTGCTCGTGCCACCCAGCTTTCTTACTTGTAGCTCACCCAGGCTTGTGGAATGGACGCTTGAAGATCTCCCCATGCAACCAGCCCATCTGGCAGCAGTACAAAGATTTCCTGCACCATAGCATGCGTGTGGTTTCCTGCTGTGGCTTCTCAGTGTTTGCACAGGTATTTTGTATCACCCACTTTCTGCCTGTGGTGGGTGGCTGACAAGAAGAGCAAGCCCCCGTTCTTTGGCACAACTGTTCCTGTGTTGTTGGGAATGTTGGTGTCCAGGTTCTGATCAGCAGAGCTGTGTCCTAGGTTTGGTGACGTGTCCTGAAGGTAATGGGAGGGAAATGAAGCTGGTGGCACTGTATCAAATGAGATGGGGATGTCTTAGTAAGTAGAGGGAAGGTCCTTAGATTGCGGAGAGTCAGATACCAGGGTTATTTTGTAGCTTGATCACTGCCTGTTACTAATTTCAGGACAAGGAGGCCATCATTTTAACACGGGGAAAAAAAAAAAACACACACACACACAAAAACAAACAAACAAACAAACAAAAAACAACAAACAAACCGGAGTATTGAAAGCAGCTCTCTGTATGCTTGAGCGGATGGAGAAGGCTGGAATTTGAGGCCACAAGTCTTTGCTTTTGAACATTTTGGGGACAAACCCCGTTCCCCTCCCTGACTATCAACCATGTACTTGCACCAGGTACTTGCTGCTCAGTTAACGCCTCCCATGTGCAGCCAGCAGGGTGTTAGCCACAGGATGTAGCAGCGAACCCCTTCAGTTGCTGTTATTTCCTTCACATTCTAAAAGCGTACACAATACGAGACTGGGACAGAGGGCCTGGTGTATGCAGAGCGGTCAGCTCTCCCCTACTGAACCATGCCAGGCTTTAAAGTCAGGACACAAATCTAGCAGACCTGTCATTGCAGCCCTGTCCTCACTGTCTCCTCAGTTTAACCTGATCAGTGTGATTCTAGGAGTGGGGCTATCCAGGGCAAGTTTTAGGAAGACCAAAGAGAAATGAGAGTGTTGTATCTGAAACTGATTTGTTTCTGCCTTGCTTAAGAGTATCAGCAATAGTGCTCAGGTGAGTGGGTTACGAGGGTTATGAGGCAGTTCAGGAAGCTAAGGTGGCTCTAAGGGAATGACTTAATTTTTGTGAGGTTAGTGTTTGGCTGTTGGAGTTACCTCTGCTGCCTGCAATCAGGCTGCAATTGCATAAGCAGCGATGCAAAGGGGGAGTCAGGTCGCTGTGATTGCCTGTGGAATGACACCTTACTGCCAGCTTGTATTCCTTCCAAAATAGCTGGGCTGGAGAAAACTACAGACAGCTTCCAGGGATTGAAATAGATAGAAACAGGAAAAGGGGAAGAGTGATTCCCTGGAGTATGGAGAGTGGGCACGTCTACTTGGGCAGCAGCAGAGGAGGAGGAATGCGCTTACTTCCCTCTCTGCTTTATCAGCCATCTGTAGTGCCCTTAAAGACAGCTTAGATGATCAAATAAAGGTTTTAATAAAGGATATTTTGTTGGGATGGTAGTTGGTGGAGCGTTCAGAATTCTGTCTTTGGGCTTTTCACTGCACAAAAGGGATGAAACAAACTCAACAGAAGTTACTGCCTTTTTTCCAATTCTATAAGCTTTCAGGGTAACTTTTAGGAACACTTATTCCTAAAAAACATATATATATATATTTTGTTTTTATCTCTTATGTTTTCTATGAGGATGGCCAACGCATTGAATGCCGCACGTCTAAGTGCAACTTTGTAAGCATATTTTGCCTTTAAGTTGCTTTATGGAGTTATTGTGCAAATTGGGTGTTGCTTCCCCCCCTTCCACTTGTGAACAGTCAGCTATTTAGGGAAAGTAACTGAAAATACATCCACAAATGGAGCCTATTTACAATCCAGGACCTCACATTTATTTTGTGCAAGTAAAATTGATCACTGTTTTAATACAAAACTGAGTTAAAACAGGCATTTATTTAATTGGCAGAACTTGAAAGCCTCGCTTTATTTATGTAGGGAATTCCGAGCATCTGAATAGATACACCACAAGTCACTGGCAATCTCAGACTGTTGCTTTTATTAAATTCTGGGGTGTTTTTCCACTCTAAATATTTTATTACAAATAAAAGCCCTGCTATGTGTGAGCACTCAGTAACTGGCAATCAGCTGAGTTCACAGATGCTGTTGGGTCTCTTGCAAAGGCTAAATTCAATCCAGTGTGTAAACGGGGGGGGGGGGGGGGGGGAATGAAGTGTTAAATAAGCTATTTGCTTTGGCCCGGCGCGTGGTGGCAGGGGGAGCTGGGCTTTGGTCGAATATTTGGAGGTTTGTTCTTCAGGCTGGTAGGGATGGGTCAGTGGGGAAAGCAGTGCCAGCAGTGACTGAGGTGACTGATGATGGACTGATGTGGAGCCCCAGCGCTGACAGAGCCTGAATGCAGGAGCATCGCTCCAAAGGGAACTCCTTGTGTGGATTTCTTGGCTAGACAGTAGGTGCTACTATTCAGCCTCTAATGAAAAGGCAGCTGAGGGGAAAATATTTGCAAGGAGAAGATGGCAGCCTGAATGAATGGCCTGCTAAATGCCCCAGGCAGCACGCTGGCGCGTTGGTGGTGCATCAGTGTCCTTTTCTTGATGTCCTTTTCTTGCAAGGGCAGTACTTGGGGCGGGATGGGGCAGAGGGGACGAAAATGCACACAATTCTAGCTCCAGGTCTGCAGACACTGACTACCTGCACTGGAACGCGGTTTTCAGAGGACTGGGCTGGTGGTATTACAGCCCTGAGCTACTAGGAATTGTAGTGCAAGGGAGAGACCTGTGGTGTTGCTGAGAAAAGGGAAGGCTGCAGAAACCTAAGCTGGGTTGCATTTGGAAAGGTGAGGAAGGGGGAGATCCCTTGTTGAACAAGAAGCGCCTGCATCACAACTCCCACAAGGTAACTCAGTTAACTTCAGATGAAGGGAACTCAAAACTTCAGCTGTTTTTCATTTAAAACATCAGGGTACTTTCAACAAACTGTTTTGATCACACAGCTGCTTTTGGTAAAATTAAAATTTTGGATGGAAAACCTCAGGAGGAGTTCCTATTTGCATCTCTCTAAAGAAAGAGCAAGTGGGTACCAAAGCTACATCTTTAGCTTTGCACTGGGGTGCGCACAGTCTAAAAGCTTAACTATCATCCCGTTTTCAACCCAGCCTTCCTAGCACAGCACAAAACAAAGTAGCTCTGAGTGAAGATGAGATCTGAAGCAGCCTGTACACCATGCAGAGCACTGTCCGTCCCCGGAGGTGCCGAGGCAGTGCCAGTCCGTCGTCCCCAGACCTTCCCAGCACTCAGACTGAGTCAGAGGCTACGGGATGCAGGGAGGGCAGCCTGCTTGCTGCAGCCATTCAGCTCAGGGCACAGCAGCAAGCTTTTCTCGGTTTCTGTCAACTTCCCCTTTATGTTTCAAATATAATGGTCTAATTCTTTGCTCTGATTCAGAGGAAGCTGGGGTTTTAGACCATGTGTGATATGATTGTGTTCTGCAGGAACATGTGTGCGAAGAAGAAATGCTACAATGAGTAGGAGCTTTTTTAGAGGCTGTCGCAACAAAATAAATGTAGTTAAGGGGAACTATGAAACCCAGCCCTTTGGCTGGTGTGGGGCAGTAGGACGGGAGGTATTTTTAGCCAGTGCTCTGTCTAGCTCTTTGACCTGGCAAAATGGCATAATTTTCCACTTGTCTGAGAAGGAATGGGACAGGTTGCTGCACAGTACTGGATGTGGTGCAGAATTTAGGTCTGGCTAGGCACCGCAGACTGGTGCTTTTTAGAGCAGCCCAAATATTTCCAGTCTGTAATACTGGGCGGGAGCCCTAACATATAAATAAGCTTTCTTGGGGTGTTTCTGAGGTGGTGTGTGGATGGAGGGCAGCTCCAGACCACCCTACGGTGTGCTTGAGCTTCTTGCTAGAGCTTAGGGATGTAGTGGTATTTGTTTAAAAACTAATAATAATCCAAGCCCCATAAATCATGTTGTCTACCAGCAGAAGGATTTTTGGTTTGGTTAAATTTTTGGTGTAATATTTCATAATCAATTGAGGATTCTGTCCTGCATGCTTGTCCAGTTCAATCTTTGTCTCTCTTATGCCCAGTAGGGGAAAGTTGGCTGGAAAACATCACATACATGTACCTCCCCACAAACAGCAGAACCCTGATGGTGCACACTTTAAAAACGGTGCAGAGGCTGTTGGATTGGGCTTGGTTAGGAAAACTAGCTCAGATCAGCTGCTGCACTTTCAGCAAGCAGCTCTTCATCAGCTAAACTGTTTGTTCCTGCTCAGGGCTGGTGACGAAAAATGTGCTTGTGAGGTTAATTTTTGTAATTCCTCTTTTAAACCAACATGTGAAAGATGCTCACTCTTTTTTCCTCTTTTTTTATTTTTATTTTTTTGTGTGTAAATAATTGCAAACGCAGCCGGGCAACCTTTGCAAGGTGCAGCTGTGTGCAGCCTGGCTTTCTCAACATGTAAGCATAACCGGTGGCTGGGTGCGAGCTCTGTCTGGGGTAATGTATGCAAAGCAGAGCTCCAAAGCTGTGTTCTCTTTGCTGGGGTAGGAAGGCTTTTGAAGCATTGTGCAGCTTGGGGGGGGGGAAGGAAAAAGAAAAGAAAAACAAAAAACAAAAAACCTTTAAACTGGGTTTAATCAAATTTTGAAATATTTACTGACATGTTGACATGAAACAGAAAAGCTCCCTCTTTTTTTTGGAAGTCAAAGTTGACTGAAAAAGCCTGTGTGATTGGAGAAAAAGGGTACATCAAGTGCTAGGTAGTTTTTGCAAGTTTACTCCCTGTACTCCTTACAGAAATGGGAGTAAGGAGCTGATCAGAGGCCAGGGAATCAGAAGCTTCCTTCCCAGTCTCCATGGGTTGCCTTGGCTAAGCTGTAACCTTCTGAGTCCTCTTTGCCCCGCCACAAAGCAAGGCTGGGAATACTTTCCTTATGAAGTAGTCTTACTAAAGTCAGTATCTGCGAAACTTTCCAGTAAGTGTACTTGTCCTCACACCATACAGGCTTTGAGTATTTGAGTGGCTTGTTTATCACTTACTGACTGATTTATGGTTTAGGTTCCTTAATTGTAAAATACCTCATAATGGTCCTGTGTTGAGACAAGAGAGGTCAAATATTAAAACATTATAAAGATGAAAAAATAAATAAATTGTAACTGCAGATATGACGATGAACAGAGAAGAGGCAGGAGGCATTAGGTAATGATTTAGTGTACTTCGGTGCTGCAGTCTTCAGTGAAATGAGACCATACTAGAGCTGGCCTTAAACAAGATTGCTTGAATACCAGAAACAGTCCTTCAAGATGGAGAGGTCGGTTTGGGCTAACTTGTGCTGTTGAGACACTTGAGGGACTGCTTGCAGGACCAAAGCAAGCTTAAACTGAACTAATGTCAGGATCTGTATTGCAGCTCGAATATACTCTGAGGCTAGCAGTTGTCCATGCTGTGGAAGTAAGAGCAACTGTGCATCAGGGTGGGGAGCCAGGGAGCATGCCAGAGGGACTAGCAGTTTGCAAAATAAATACTAAAAAGCAAATAAACAAGAAATATTTTTACTGAACATTAAAAAAAAAAAAAAAAATCTACTGTTTGACTTGGCCTGAATTACTCCCCAGAACTGTATTTGTAACCGTTTCACTTTTACAAGCATTATTATTTAGTGAACTATGAAATAATTGTAATACAAATATTTAGTATGTAGGCAAAATATAGAAGTGTACGTCTCTGATGTACAATTGATATTTTTTTCCCAGAAGACACATAGCACAGCATAACCAGCAGTTTGAGTGAAGACAATACATTGGAGACTCAACTTTTAACGCATTCATTTCAGAGGGATGATGTGTGACGATCTTGTGGCTTTTGCTTGGAGAAGACAAAAATCAGTGTCCTTCAGAATCATTTTCCTTCCCAGTTACCTGTAGGTTAATCCTCTAGCTCACAAATAAGCATAGCTTTACTGACAACTTTATGAGGTGGGAGATTCATAGCAGGGAAAGCCTGAAAGCTGGCTTCTTGAAAGCTGCCCAGGGTGCATGAGGCATGTGTTATCTGCCGCCCTTAAGCAGAAAAAGGCTCAGGGCAATGGGAGTTCCCTCTTAGCCCTCCTCCTCCCCTTTCCCCTTACGGGATTTCTCTACATCTCACAAAATCTCGTTTTTCTGTACATTTGGAGATCTTGGAAACCTTTCATGGGCTACAGAGAGACAGCTACTCCTCTTCAGCTCCAGTGGTGCGAGTCCCAGAAGGCCAGGGGCTTGCGTGCAGTTTGCTCCCCCACTGAAAGCTGCGTCCTCACCCTCACACCAGAGGCACTTGAGCCCATTTCTCCCAGGAAATTTCAATCACTAAGGACCAGGAATCCTGACACTGTGCTGTACCAGGGCCCCGGTTGCTAGTTGTGAAGGAGCACAAGTTCCCGAAGTATTCACAGCCCTGGCCAGGGAGCCAGCACAGACACCGCTGCAGCTGGGAGCTGACTGCCGGTGCTGCCTGCAGCTGCTGCACGGGCAGATACCGGGATATCTCCTCAACAAGAAATGACAACTTGGAAACCCTGACCCACGGCTGCACCTGTGTCTAGTATGTCTGCGTGGAGACTGTCAAACACAGTCATTAATGCTCTCCCAAAGTCTGATGGGCAGTACACCTGAAATCAGGATGGTTTCACTGGGATTTCCTACAGGACTCGGTGCCTCCCATTTTACTTCAGCTGTAATGACTGAGTAATAGGAAACCTGTAAGTGCATAAGCAGATCCAGGCAAGTACTTCTGAGGACTTTGGTAAGGTGAAACGTCTCTAATTTTGAAATTTTACCTGATAATTTTGCAGCTCTTAATTTGATCAGTTAACAAGGTACTGCTCACTCAGTTTGTCTTGGGTCTTCTTAAAGTTAGGAATCAAGTTAGAGAAATGGTGCCCTAACTCTGCTGTGGTGGAAATGCACCCCCGAGAACACCAGAATGTTTGCATACGTAAAGGAGATGCTCAAATATGAATACATCATATGTGCATTTTGGAGTTTGGTTTGGTACACAACCTGGTTCAAACCAAGGATCACCAGTCTTGCTTGCCAGCCACTTGCATACACATTAATCAAGATCAGAAAGAAAACTGCTTGAGAAGATACCCATGGAAGCAATCTCAAGATTTAGGTCCAAAGCCTGATGCTGAACTGACATATGAGTCTATTTAAGTACACGTCAGCCAGATGTGGACACAATGTTCATAGTGAAACGGGATCCTGGGATCTTGTTACATTTGCAATGTAGATCAATTTTGTGGGTCACCTGAGATCGTGATACCTGGGCCCCATGTAGATTCGCAGTGTGATTTGGAACAGTTGTCAGTGAACCTGGTGGCAGTAAGCTGAACTGGTCTGGTTCTTAGCTTAGAGATTCAGCTTAAGCTTGAAAATTGATATCATTCAGTATCACCCCATGGACCTGGCTGGAAGACTGAGGGCTGAGCTGTTAGCTGGCTCTAATGATGTGCGGGTCAGCAAGGTTGCCTGGATTCACACCCCTGCAGGTTTTGGCAGTTCTGCTTACTTGACCATCCACTTGAAGTAAAATTTCAGAGCCACAAGATTAACAACGACCAACTCATTACACTTACTCAGAAAACGAGTATGCAAGAAAAGATTCATTGTTTTTTGTAAGCTTTTATCTGCTCTCTATGACCCTTACCTTCTGAGGGGATAGCACAGGGGAAGCTGTAGCCTATATTGCAACTAATGTAATAAATTCCATGGACTTCAATGACACCAGGTCTCATTTTAAAACTTCCAGCTTTGTCTATTAAGTGTTTAACATGTTCTGACACTGTGACTGAAAAGAGACAGCAGAAAAGGGAAAGGACGCTCTTTCTGGTATCTAAATTATTTATCTTAGATCAGAAGTTTGAAATATTGAAGACAATCCAGTCTTTGCTACAATTACATTCAGTGCCTGAACTTAGCTATCTCTGTTGGGAGCCACTTGATATTTCCAGTCACTCTGATGCTTTTACTTTCTTCTTGAAAAAGGAATAGCTGTGCAGAGCACGAGACCTGATGAAACGTTCCCTGTGCTGATCATATCTTTGCAGTTGGAGTTATCAGTAGTCAGAAAATGATTGCAGTCTACAGGCTTTTCTCAGCCATGGGCATTATGAATACAAGTTTTATGGGTCAGACTCTGAAGCCTTTTTACAGTGTTTACATGCTCCCGAAACAAACTTCTGTTAGGTAAAGGCTAAGCAGACACAGACTTGTCAGGATTTGTTCCTCTACGTAAAAGAGAAATGAAATAAAACACTCCATTCAAACATGCTAAAAGTTTTTTGAAGAGTTCCATGGTGCAGTCAAATGATGAAAATTGTGATAGTTGAAAAAGAGAAGTCATGAAGAGGCTGAGAAAATGGAAGATATTTCAAAGGCTTACAGGACTTAGGCACATATCTTTTTTTAAGCTCCTTTGAAAATCTAAACAGATAATTTGTGATGACATTGAAAATGTGTTGGAGTCATCCAAGGTTAGATTTTCACAGAAGGGCTTCCTTAGGCTCTGGGTATGCAAAGGAGACAATTTTTATTTTAATCTACAGTAATTGAAGTGATTTGTGGTCACGTTGGGGAGGAGGGAGAGCGTGAAGAAGAGGCGAGAGAGCCAGAGTGCAGGCAATGCTAATAAATGAGTCCTGAAGGATTTAAAAGGTGAAAAAGGTAGCTGTTATTGGACTCTGAAGTGAACTGGGATCTTCAGACCTGCCTGCGGATGCAAATGTTAGTGACGGCAGGGGAGGAGGGCATAGGAGAAGTCAGCGCAATGGTAGAAGGCAGACAATGGGCTCCTTTGCAGCACCAGCCTGGCTTTCACTTCACAAAAAAGGTTTTTGTAATTCAAATGAGAGCGAGCCCTCCTTAAGAAAGGGATCTCTCTTTGGAGGGAGAAACACTGAGACATATTTCACTCTCACTTCCCTTTGGTTTCACCTTCCTTCATCAGTCAATGCATGAATGAATTCGGGCCGACCTTTTTTTTTGTTGCTGCAGTATTCTGGTGTAAACATCAGTACACCAGCAGTACTGATACAGCCCAGTGTATTTTTAGAGCTTTCTTTGTACTTTATTTTCCTGGGAAGTGCAGTTAGATCAGTTCTTTTGTGCTGAGTCCCAGAACACTGCCATGCTGAGAGTATCCGTGCACATGAATTTTGCAGGTATTCACTTGCAGTGCACCCACAATGTGCCTGTGCATCCGTGCTGAGACACTCAGTCACTGGTTTGCTTTTAGACGTGATTCATTTGCACTCTATGCCCTGGAACTTTGTATTTGCAGATACTGTGAGGCTGGTACAGGCGAGGAAGGTGGTCTGATCTCAACTTGTCACCTGGGCGCTCTTGTTGGAAAGAAAAGGCATTTCTGGAGTGTAGTTCAGCCTTTCTTCCTAGACGTCGCTCCCAGAGTTCACTGATTCATCCTCTGAAGTTGCCTGCCTGTTGTTTTCTGTTGTGGAGAGAAGCTGCATCACTAGCTTAGGTAGACTTCAGCTTCTAGGGGGGTGCAAGCAGATGAGGTGAATCCTAGCCACGGTGACTTGTTGACAGATCCCGTCTTGTAGTGAACCCTTGTCAAGAGAGTCCAAGTAAATAACAAGTGATAGGAATGTCTGACTGCCTTGAGTACCACTGAAACTCCCAGTGCTATGCAGTGCCAGCATTTTGCAACTGTTTTTCATCAACTTTGATGCTATAGACAGTAAATCACTTGATGGCAAGACAGATGCAAGATAAATCAGCCAGTCATGGACGTAACTGCATGGGCCTTCAAATGTAAGATGGGTTAAGGACAAATCAGTTCGGGTTTTGGAAATGTCAAGCATGTAGTTTATATAAGCGGGACACTTCTCTTGTGTAGTCTGTAAAGAAGTAGTCTATAAAGAAGTAGTCCAGATTTAAGCATTAAAATGCTTAAATAAAAGCATTTTATTCATACATATACTTCTATGATTTTAAACAGCTCAGTTTCTGAATGCTTCCCAATATTTCATTTGGTATTTATCAGGATTCACCAAATGTGAGGCTGAGAAGTGGGGAAGATAAGGTTTCAGATTGCCAGGATCAGTGCTTAATTCATGATTATTAAGTTGTCAGTGTTAGTGGAGGTTTTGTAATATATATAGACATATTTATTACTTATGTATCTATACCATTAAAAATAAAATCTGTTGAAAACATGCTTCAGACAAAACATCTCTCCCTATGTTATATCTGGATTTTGCAACTTAAGCTGTGTTTGTTTTGTGATGGTCTTTGCAGTTTCTTCTGGGATAGAGTCTGCTTCTTCTGCAAGTAGTCGTGCAGTCTTTTGTAGAGAGAGATGATTCATGCTGTAACATCCCTGTGTTTGTGTGTGAACTAGTTATTGTAAATGGCAACACTTGAATGAAGTCTCCTTAAAGGAAGGAAGTGCGGATGTGGGGCATGGAGCTGGGGCAGGGGAGCTCACGTCCTCCCCAAAGAAGGTGTCCTCAGGAATACTGGAGTAAGAGTTACAAAGACAGAGATCTTCAAATTTCCTTTCAAAAGGCAGTGAGATGAGTTTCACAGAACATAGGTGATGAGTACAGGTAGTCCACCTCATTTCTTGTCTAACATAGCCCGAGATTATGCAAGGGCAGTAACCTTTGGAAAAGTACCATTTGAAAAACTGTACTCTAGAGTCTGTTTGATCTTCTGCTTAGCAGTAGGCAATGCTGCAGGCTCACGGCTCAGGCTGCCTGAACTGTTTGCAGAGAATACGCTCAGTATTCCATAATGAGCATAACTTTCTTTTTTCTTGAAATCTTTTTTGGTTACTTAATAGTTTAGTTCCTCACCAGGGGATAGATCAAAAAATAAATATGTACCAATGAGTTTTGAGGTTTTAAAGCCAATTTGATACACAGGAAGCCTGAAATTAGGGCAATAAAGGATATTTCTGATGCTATTTCCTCTTGCTAAACACCTCTGCCTTGTAGGCCAGTCCCTGTTCAGCTGTTTGCTGATGAATTAATTTGGCTGTAGATCTGAGCTCCTTTTTGCAGAGTGCTTTCTTACAGCAGTAGCTCCTCATTGTTTCAAAAGGATCTAAAGAAAAATGTTCTCCATAAGTGAAATATCCTTTGCAAGAATTTCATTATCATGCACTCATCTGATGCTTAAGTTCTTTCTTCCTTTACCAGATAGCGATAACTTAAAATGTGTTCTTAGAGAAATCTCAATAGGGCAGCCAGTAATTGAGCAATGAGTGAATCCCAGGCTGCCAATTTACAGCGGAAGAGCTACAGTAATTCGTTCTCTAAAAGTAGGAGAATCGCTTCAGTCTCTCTCTGCTTTGCATGTGTCATACTGATGATGTCAAAGGAGTTCCTCCTGACTGAAGATATTCTAACTGAAGCTTCACTACTGAAAAACCTGAATCAGACCCTGAGTTCTCCATATGTGTTCTGGCTTTTGTCCAGGAATATAAGAGGTCCTTGAAAATTAATTGTCTGAATTTATACAAAAATTACTTCATCGGTCATTAAAATCCAACTGTCTCTAGGATGGAAGTCAGATTTTGGTTAGTATTGTGCAGGACTGCAGGATGCTCCAGGAACAGCAGAGCTGAAGAAGGTCCACCCCCAGCACAGCAAATGGGAACTTGGTTCCCATTTGGTTAATAACCCGGAGCTGTGCTAGCATGCAGTGAAAGATCTGCATTCAGGTAGTTGCAACATGCTTAAGAGGAAGTGCTGAAAGGCTTAGTTTTCTATAGAAATGCAGGCTTACTTGTTCTGAATAATAACAATGCTAAAGATGCAATGGGATTTATTTTGTATAAGTAGCCCCGTGCATTCATTGTTACGTTATTTTGAGATTATCTATTGCATTGTCACTCGGACTTTAGTGCAGGTGAGAACTCCAGTTCACATGTAGGATGCAGGATAGTTGTGTTTCCTGTCGTTTGTGTAGAGCCTTAGGTTGGAAGCTGCACATCTGATAGAAAGAAAAACATGGCCCAGGATGGCAAGGTTCAAAGCTAACAGTTGAGTACCATGAGCAAGGATGCACCTGCTCTTAAAACACAAGCTGCAGCAAACACTCATTTTAACACTCATTTTAAATCACTGGACTATTTTAGTAGAGCCACGTTTCCACAGGACTGCCAAGCTGCTTTGCTAAAGACAAAGGATTTTTTTGGGACATGATCAGTACTGCAGTGGAGTCAAAAGCATATCTGACAGCTACATTCAGTCCCAATATTTACTCAAGTGATTAAAAAAAGAAAGTGAAATTACACTTGCAAGTTCTTGTTCAAATCTCTGACAGATTTTACTGTGTGTTGTCAGAGACAGATCAATGTATATATATCCCCTATGTTGGGGTTGCATGGTTAGGAATAGTCGGATGGTGAAATTAATTGTTCACCTCACCTCTTTGTTTTTTCACTGGGGGCACATTTTCTTGGAATCAAAATGTCTGCACTTGCAAGGAGCTTTCAACAACTGTTTGCACAAGTGTAAAGGTGTAAAGGAATGTATCTGTTTTAACACCGAAGATACTAGGTACATATGGATCCCTGTGTTGTTTTCAGTGCTGATCACTAATGGGTCTAACAAACTTGTCTGTCACTCAAGGACAAGATGAAATTGCAGTCCCCTGTTCAGAACACAGGTTTCACAGGATTGTGCTTTCGGCTCTGGCTGAAATCCTTTTGGATATGCTCACCATTGCCTCATCACTGTTTCTGTTCTCCTTCCATTTCCCTCTGGGTTATGCACAGTGTGCCTGCCTTGCTGTTCAATCAGAAATCTCCCGGCCTGTCCGAATGTTTGAGGAAGTGCCCCCTTGAAAAGAGGCCCCAGCAAACTCTCACTGCCTCGTTCCCGGGATTTGCCGTGCGTTACTTACACTAGATGGAAGGTGCTAAACACTCATTTACTATAATGAAGTTAAGACTGCAAGTCAAAGTTTAACAAGGGCCACGTGAAAAGCATTTGAGACAAATCCTAGCTGATTGAGGCTACCATGCCAGAACAACTCCCAGTTAGCAGACTCTTTCCTAGAATTGTGCTTTATGTTTTTTTGGTTCAGAGGTGGAGCAAAGACATCCCAAGGAACAAAGTTTCATTGCAGACGTGGATTTTAAGGATAAGGAACTGGAGAATGAAACCTCTTTAAGAAGAAGGGGCCATTAGAAATGCTTATTTGGTGAAATGAAGTTGTGTACCTAAATTGATTTGTAGCGTCCTACTCTTTGTTGGAAGAAGAAGGCTATTTTTCAGTCGTTATGAACTCACCCGGTACACCATAGTGCAGAAAGGAAGCTTTTCACTCTGCTTCTTCTAATTTGTTATAGGTTTCCTTGAATTCCGCAAGGCATTGTGCTGTAAGACAAACTCTGAGCTGTGTTTATGCATGACATGAGGGGCCATCAGACATGGCCTGCTGAGTTTGGAAGCAGCAGATCTCTAGGGCAACAAGTCACAGCGCACAAATAAATGTTATGTTGATGCAGCAGCAGAATTTTAAACAAAAACAAATCCTCTGTGGGCTGTTTTCCTAATGATTAGCACACACACATAGAAGATGAGACCTTTGCAGAGCTTTGTCAGGAGAATGAAAATCTACCGGCCTGCCTTCCCATTTTTTCTGTGCGTGTTTTTGTTCAGGAGCCATGGGCTGCGCTGGTCCCTTCTGATGTGGAAGCAGTAGCCTCCTGTGCAGCTTGGGTAGCTCAGAGACCTGGGTCTGCCCAGCGTGAGCACAGCAAAACACTACAAATGGCAAGAGAGCAAAATCAACAACTGCGGGGATTTAAAAAAAAAAAAAAAAGTCATTTTTTTCTGCCATCCTATTTTTTTTTGTGTGTGTAATTTTTAACCTTGTATCAGTCACGACCAGTGTACAGGCAGGTAGAAGAGAGCAGCCAACTTCTGTTACCTGGTCATCTCTCTAGCTCTTCAACAGCATATTACCCACCCGATATGTCATTGTTCTAGTGAAGTTTGTATCATAAGCTGCTATACTTCCCCTGAAGTCATGCTAATTTGTAAATGTAGGAAAATGATAGCATGTTGTGGTAGAGGGTTTTGATTTTGGTTGTGGAGAAAAGATGCTCATGGTCATCCTGTGGCATCCTAGGAAGGAGCAGGGAGCATTTGACTCTGCAACATTATAAATGGCCAGAAAAGCTCCTATCCCTTTGAGTATTTACTCTTTAAACAGTATGTTTTGGAACATAAATGAAATATAGGCATGGCAAGTTGCTAAAGTTCCTCCTTCTCCCGTTTGTCAAGTCCTGCCATAAATACCTGTCTGATTTTCCAGATAAATCACTTGTTCTCATAAAAGTTCATACCACTCCCTGTAGCTGTGTTCCGCAAAAAGAGCTGTGCACTGCTTGTGTAGCAGGCCTTAGGGGCTGTCACCAGGTGAAGGGAGGGATGGTTTTGATGCAGAAGAGTCTGGAGCCCAGTATAAAACCAGTAGCACCAAAATAGCTTGATGTTTGGAAAACACTGACCTAAATGTCTGAACAAATCTCTGGGAAAAGGGCTGCTTTTTCCAAGCTTGAAGCAGTTTGGAAGGGAAGTGGTGTTGTCATGTGAACAGGGCACACAACATTAGCTCCACGAACTGCTGGTTAGTAGTCTGCATTTATCATGCTTTTAATTTGAGCGACCGTGCTGCAAAAGATTCTGTTTGCAGATGAAAAGGTATTGAGAGCTGGGGAACAAATAGTGCTGCGTCCAGTAAGCTTAGATTTTTGTGGCTGCGTTTTGGAAAGTGTACTACTAAATTTCTAGGACGAAAATCTCGTGTAGCTCTCTTGTTTTTAATGTTACTGGAGAGATTGCTGCTTGTGCACGTCAAGACAAATCAGAGGCTTGTAGAAGATCTGATAAACTAACTAGTAAGTTGGCTGCCTCTTTCCCTGTTAAGTATTTCATACTTTCTATAAAGCTCTTCTGAGCTTTTCTCATTTTTTTTTCTTTCTCTCTCTTTCTCCATTTCTCATGTTCCAGTTAAATGATCTTTTCAGACAAGCATCACAGCAAAGCTGTTTTTTAGATTAACACAGACTCTGCTTTTTTATTGACTGGCCTGTAACAGCTAATGTGATTTGCACTTCTGTTTACCATCTTTCTATTATTAGACCCAAGTTACTGAGACTAATATGCAGGTAAATATTAGTCACCAGTGGAGCTGCTAATTGTCTAGATTAATTAATCGTTCCAATTGGATTTGTTGTCTCCAAACAGATGTGATTAAAGCAAGGAAGAGTCCCCGATTGGCTTATCTTTTGTGAATAAGTGACTTCAGTATGACGTGCTACCTCACATCAATCAGATACCTGACTCTTAAAGCTCAGATATCACACCCAGCAGTGAAGTGGGAGGGCAACAGCTGTACCTGTCAACCCTCCTGCCATTAATCATCCTGCTGAACACTTCATTTCAGACACTTCCTGAGTTTTCCAAGATGCTGGGCAGTGCATTCACATAGCAGCAGTTCCTGGCCAGGTTAGTGGCGAGGTGGCTGGGCTGGCTTTTATCAAATGGCCTTACTGCCACTGGTGCAAGTCCTGTTCCTTTACTGCAGGAATCTGGTTTTCAGACTTCTCAGTCCACCCAACCTGCTCCAAATTCTCTATATCTAGCTGGAATCCAGCCAGGATCCCCTTCCTGTTTAGTAATACAAGGGGAGGAATGTGCTTGTAGGCCTGGAAATTTGGTCACAAAAAAGTAGATTGAGAACCCCAGGGCCCCAAACAAATGTAGGGGCTGTTTGCTTCATTAATTCTTTTTATTTTATGTTATTTTATGTTATTTTATGTTATTTTATTTTATTTTTATTTTTATTTTATTGGTGCCTGTCCTGTAAAGTCTGAACGAGTGATGTGTTATAGAGCCACGGCTTCCCAGAAACAAGGATGTGCCATTTTGGGGGCTGAAAGTGAGATGCAGGGACACGCTTGCTGTCTTCCAACCAAACTAACAGAGGCAGAGGCATTCTGTAAGCTCTGAGTGTGTTTCAGTGGCTTTGCTTCTTATCATGTTGTAAGCTGCTGACAATCCTAACAGGCAAAAGGGGAGAAGGAAAAAAGAAAAAGCTGAGTGTGCATCAGCTGGCACGAACATTGCTGAGGAGTGGACAACTTTTAAAAGTCTTTTATTATCAAGCTGTAGCAAAGCTGCTTTGTACCATAAATACGAAGAATGGACCCGTTTCTCCTCTGTCTCAGGTGGGTAGGACAAGTTCTTTCCTTCTTTGTTCACAGTACTCCCCAGGGCTCACCCTTTGTGTGGGAGGCAAGTTAGAAGCCACAGACAGGGAGAAAAGCCCTCTCCTCTCTCGTGCATGGGTGTTGTAGTTTATCAGAGCTGGTTCTGCCTGCGCTGCTTTCCTTTCAGTCTCACCTGAAGGTAGTTGCATCTCTGTGCTGATCCTGCTCTCGTTCAGAAGAGCCTTTTAGCCAACAGTTGCTGAAAAAGCAGAGATTTGAAGTAGAAATACTCCAAAGCATGCTTTGCTAAGTCCTTCCCGCTGGATCAAATGTGCTGTGGGTTTATTTGGTGCAAATACAAGTAGCTCCTCACTTCTAGCGGCCAGAATTAAGCTGTAAAGGCTCTTATTGGAATCGCTGTCCATTTATATCTGGCCTGGGGCTTGTTTTTGATTGCCACTTGAAATCAAACTTTTGCAGAGCTGAGGAAAGGGGTAACCTGGCCTAAGTGAAAAGTTCTAGCATTATTTTGCCTGTTTATAACCAAATGAAACAGCAAACAGGATAATGTGTCCCAGGAATTGTCTGGAGATTTTCATTTCCCTTCTCCAAGTATCGAGTCTGTTGAAAGTGTCCATAACCCTAGTCTATAGCTCTGACATACCTCAGCTCCAGCACCGTGAATGTACTTCTGTTAGTTTTTTCTTTTTTCTTCCCCCCGGTCCTTTTCACTGACGTGCATCTTGATGTACATCAGGCACTATGCCTCCTAGAGTCAAAACAGCTTCATTTTAGAGAGAGGGGAAACCCTCAAAGAAAAAATAACCAGTCTTGCTGTGGTCTGTTGGCAGTAACAGATAGCTAAGTCTAAAAATCTCATCAGAGCTAAGACATTTATCACCAGGCAAAACCCAGCAATGTTGTAGGAAATGTCTTTTGTGTTATCCTGAATGCAAGTCTGAGTCTAAGAACTGTGGTGGTGATTTGGTAGGTGGTTACATTCATTCAATCTTAAAGGTAATCAGCCACACTGTTGATGGGAAACGAGGGTAATATAAAGGAGTGAAAACAAACTATATCAAGACGTTTGAACATCATTTTTTCTTCTCTGCAGGCATTTCTTCACCGGATCCGCCAGAATGCTGTGGACAAAGCCGAGAAGTACATAACAGAGGAGAATGTTAAGGTATTTTTTCCATATTCCTCATTGATAGGGATTTCATACATAGTGAAAGCCTAGATTCTGGGATATGTATATCAAACATCCTCATATCTTATTGATGCTTATTATTAAACTGGTTCCCAAAAGAAAAGAGGCTCACGCTGACAGTTTCTCAGTCTGTTTGCCCATTTGTTTAGCTGTCATCTTCCAACATTTTTTTATCCCACCAGCTAATTTCAGTAGAATTTGATAACAGTGTAGTGTTGTCAGAAACACTAACTTCTGCCAAGATTTGTGATATAGTGTATAGAGGACAGAGAGACCTTTTTAGCCCTCTTAAGGGAAAAGGCACGGAATGAAGTGGCTGTGTCTATCTATTTTGCTCGACAGTAATCAGTGAGCCAGTTTACATCTGTTGTCTCTTCCAAATCTATAAATTAAATGTGTTATAAGGAGGCAGGAATATTCCTTTGGATTGCAATAGGAAGGAATTTGGGCTCCTGTGGGAGGACTGAGGAATGGGAGACCCTAGCATGAGGACATTGGTGAATGAATTCTGCACTGGAAAGGCATATAGGATGCAGAGCTGAGAGGTACTAGCTTCTCTACTGTGTACTGTCACAGGAGGCCTTATTGTTTATATTCATAAAAATAAGCAACACTTTCTTTTAGCAATCTGGCTTAAACAACCTCTTTGTTACACACACGCTTGTGAAACCAAAACCTTCTTTGTACATATACACAAATGAAACCTCAGCATCAGTGGGAAAGCGTGCAGCGTCTGCCTTCAGAGTCTTGCTTACTGGACTTGCATTTGATCCTGTAGCTTCTACATCAGAGTAGAAGCAGAGTCTTCGCTTTATATGTTAATGGGAACAGTGCAGCAACAATAGGTACGTCATAGTGGCCAGCACTATTACAGCTGATGTGTTTCCATTTTACATAGCAGTATCACCTGGAAGTATAGAGATCCTAGCAGGGATCCAGCCTCCATTATGCAATTCTTTCTGTGGGCTAGCAATATGCTATTACTGATTAACTGGCATCAGCATGGGGTGGTAGCAAGAAGGTTTGGCAGATTTGTAGAGCTAAGCCTCTTGCTGTCTTCAAATTTGGAAGTCCCTGTTCCCTGGAAGCTCATCATGTGCAGTCTGAAGTAAGTTTGGGGACGGCTGAGAGAAAAGTAGACAAGTGATTAGTGATAACAGATCCTGTGAGTAGAGAAGTGTGCAAGAAACCTCTGCAGGAGAAGTAAACGTACACAACCATTTGCCAATTTGACAAACAACTGCAGAGGTTGGTGAAAGTCGCTGTTAATTCTCTCGTTCTTCAGATACCATTATGATTGCTATATACTAAGCTGCAGTGCCCACATAGCCCATGCAAAAAAGCCCTTATTTTCTCTGCTGATTAAACGTATTTGTATTCTAAGGTCCATCACATTCCTCTGGGGAAGTACTGCTTCATTTTTGTGTCATTCTTCAACTGCCTGCGGGTGCCTTTGTGAGGCTACTGTGAGGCCTCATTAATTCTTATTATTACAATACCCAGCTTTCAATAACAGAGCTGCTCTTTGGTAATAAAGGACCTATGCCTGCTGCTGGTGAAACAGAATCACAAAGGCACAGGTTTTCTGACCAGAGTCAATGTTATCTCTCCCTCTTCGTCCTCCCGTCCTAAACAATGCAATTGTCTTTCCTGCAGTTGAAGGTTGGCTGTTCTTTCCTTCTGCCGATCCTTGTTGGTAGAGGCAGGACAAGCGAGGCTGTGTTGGGACTTCTGATAACTCTGCCTGCTAATCCTGTACGTTTTGGGTCATCAGGGAGCTGTGAGGTGGGTGGCAGCAGAAAAGGTGGTAGCAGAGTGCATAAATGGTTTGGTAACTTATGTAAAGAGAACCCTGTGTTTTCCTCTCTTTCGTCATGCAGCTCAAGTGTCTAGAGGAAAATCCAGGGTATTCTGGCAGTCACCTACCTCTAAGCAAAAGGAAAAAGTACTTTTTAGGGTAACTTGGGTTATGGCTTCCAATAGTATTTTTGCAGGTTCCTCCTACGGCTGGCACTGAGCAGTGAAGTTTTCAATGATCTTTGGCCACTGTATCCTCTTCCAGAGAGGCCACATTGAATCCTTCCCCTCTACTCTGCCCTGGTCAGGCCTCACCTGGAGTACTGTGTCCAGTTCTGGGCTCCCCGGTACAAGAAAGACAGGGATCTCCTGGAAAGAGTCCAGCAGAGGGCCACAAAGATGATACGGGGCCTGGAGCATCTTCCTTATGAAGAAAGGCTGAGAGACCTGGGTCTGTTCAGCCTGGAGAAGAGAAGATTGAGAGGGGATCTCCTCAATGTATATAAATATCCGAGGGGTGGGAGACAGAAGGATGTAGCCAACCTCTTCTCAGTGGTTTGTGGGGATAGGACAAGGGGTAATGGCTGCAAGTTAGAGCACAAGAAGTTCTGCACCGACATGCAAAAGAACTTCATGGTGAGGGTGACGGAGCACTGGAACAGGCTGCCCAGGGAGGCTGTGGAGTCTCTGGAGATATTCAAGGCCTTTCTGGATGCCTCCCTGGGCAGCCTGCTCTGAGGAACCTGCTTTGGCAGGGGGGTTGGACCCGATGATCTTTCAAGGTCCCTTCCAACCCCAACAGTTCTGTGATTCTGTGAATCGTTGCAAGGCCCAGTACTCCAGTGACTAACAGCTGCAGCAACATCATCAATGTTGTTTCAGTTTATTTCCCGCCCTATGTGGGAATAACTATTGATATTTAGCATCGTGCTGCATTTGCAGTAGGACAATGATACCATTTTACTGATAAAGCACAGGGAAGGCAGCACAACCTGATGGTGTACACAAGCTGTCAGCCACAGATCCTTCACATGAAGTTTATCAAGGGTAATTATGTATCAGATACAAAAGCAAATGCAGTCAAAGTCTCTCTGCTGCCTTAATTTTTCAAGTGACTCCTATTACCTGTGAAATCTGCTGCAAGCAGAGCTTTCCTGACCATCGTATAATTTATTAGATTACACAGATATTCCTTGGATCACAAAATAGCCTCCTGAATACTGCTCCTGAAGGAGAAAGTCATCCTTGACAGATGTTTTCCTCTTCCTTGTTAATCCTCTTTTGGCACAGCTTCTGGCACAGCCATGTAGACAGGCTAATGTGTCATCACATTGCTTTCAGCCATGCGATAGAACCATCATATGCTCTGCTTGAATTTGCACTGGAAGTTTTCTGGAAGCGATGAAACAGTCCTAGTTCCCTGTCCTTTCTTTTCTGATGGGTTCAGAGCCCCTCAGTGCAAGCAGTGTGCTGGAATCTTCAGTTTATTCAGGGCCAGAAAGGAGCAACAAGGCACAAGTATACATAAATGGTAGTGCAGGCTACCGTACCTTGATATTCCTGAAGGCAGAGGTGAGCAAAGAAAAGGAAAATGCATCACGATGTGCTCTGCGCCTGCAGCCAGCTTGCAAATTTGAGAAAAATGTCCTCCCTATGCTTGAATAACACAAGATACAGAGTTGTATCTGGGTACATGCACAGAAGGCTCCTTGAATTCCTTGTCATGTCTATCCCCACAAAACCAGAGGGAGACTGGTTTTAAACCAAGAATCTGTTTTCATTTCTGTCCTTAATGATTATATGTAATTTAGAGATTTTTTTTTTATAATTACTGCTATATCACCATCCACCAGGCTGAATTAGTGTCACATCTGCTGAATAAATTCCACTGCATAATAAAGCTCATAAAGCTGAAAAGGTTAATGTTGCTGTAAGGTGCTTCAGGAATTGTTAGAAGATCTTAGGCTCACTCAGTTTCTCCACTAACTGCCAGGAAGCTGAAGGCTGGTTCTGCCAGGCTGCTGTCTTTGGGGTTCGTAAGAGTGACACCCACTCACTGTGCAAGACCTGAGAGGCAGCTCCCAATATGAAAGCTGGTTTGACTGCACGGCAAATCTTCTCTTTGCAATTGGCACGGTTGAAGCAGAGTGATGGAAAATGCTGTCAGCAATGTGTATGTTACAGCAGGCTCCAGGTTTTGGTCTGCCCAGTCAGGCTTTCCTTCAGTGGCTGTCAGTACTGATAGCTGTGTCACCGTGCATCAGGACTTCTCCTGTGCAGGTAATCTCCCATCTTCTATAAATGTATTCACAATTTTTCATATTTCCTATGAAGATGATAGCCTAATAAAATTCTGTATGTTTATAGCAGCTTTTGTCCTGGCAGTTTATTTCCCTTAGCATATGCCTATTCAAATTCCTAGGGATCATTTAGCTGTGAGATTGCACAATCTCTTCAGTGCACATCTAAAGTAAGGACCTCTCTCCCACTACAAATTTTACAGTCACTGAGAGTGGTGAAAGGGAACTCTAAAGCTCTGTTCTTGTGGTTTGGAAATATTTTACACTATTCTGTGCTCCTGTCAGTGAAATGCCAGCTCACATGTTGCAGAGATTTGGTCTCACATGTACGGGTACTTCTTTGTGACTTCTAGTTTCATGTCCCTTTCTTCTAGGAAATGCTTTAAAATGCGTGGGAAGGAAAGGCAAACAACTTCCTGCTTCTATCTCCTGCAAAGTCACTTTGGTCCTTGTGGTTCCATTTACCTGTTTGGTCTCATAGGAGACTTTCTGTAGACTTGAAAGGGATTGTTCACATTTATCATGTTCAGGTGCCTGGAAAGATAACCTTCATTTACAGCAGGTACATCAGTAGCAATAAAGATTTCCATAGGAGGCCAGGAATGGGGCAAATATGATGTAATTCCTTCGTTACCAGTTACTATCTGTGCTTTAGATCTTTTCACGAGTAGGTCTAGAACCACAGTATTTTGGTGCTACTACTCTTAATATACCCGAGAGTGTTTTATTAACAGCTGGCATTGGATTTCTCTTTATGTATTTCAGGTCTTGTTTTCTAACATCGAAGACATTCTTGGCGTTCACAAGGAGTTCCTGGCTGCTCTGGAATTTAGTTTACAACCAGAACCTCAGTCTCAGCATGAACTGGGAAATGTTTTCTTAAAATTTGTAAGTACAATGACTTAACACTATCTGAAAATGCAGTTTCCTGTCATAAGCTCCCATGCCCCTTAACTAGCCTTAATCTCTATGGCTTGTAGCAATACTGTGACAATGTGTGTCTTGTATGAAAGTTGAAGTTAGGGTGGGAAAAAACTTGTGAATGAGGTTAGAACAATGGAAGCCACATCAAACTCAGCTAAACAATGAGGTATTTTTAGAAACTCTTTCTTTTCCCATTGAATATTTTTTTCCTTTTTTCTCCCCCTCACACAGCTGATCACACTTATTGCTGAGAATTTATCTACTTTGGTTCCAAATATTTCAGGAAAGCAGCACAATGTCAAGTAAATGAATATTTTTTGTACCTAAATAACATTGGAAACCCATGAAGACAAAAATTGAAAACAAAAGACTGTACCTCATCTACAGTAGTTAGTGTCTGTGCATACATGTATCATTCAGTAAATTAAAGGTAACATGAGATTATCTTGCACTTGCTGAAATATAGTACGAGTTACCATATACTACCTTTCACTATGGAATGAATTACTTAATATTATTATTATTATTATTATTATTATTATTATTATTATTATTATTATTATTATTATTATTATTATTATTATTATTATTATTATTATTTATAATTATAATGTATAATAAATATAAATTACTTATTAATAAATTACTGATTTACAGAAAATTTGGCTTTTAGACTCAACAATAGCTTAAGAATGCCACAGTCACAAAATGCAAAGTAGTTGTGGTACACTCTGACAGTTCCAGGTTGTTCAAAACATTTTGGCAGGTTACTTCTGTGTCATCTGACTTTATGCCTGATTGTTTTATTATTTGTTCTCTTAATACATTCATAATGAAGTTATGTGCACCAGTCAGATTGGTACTGCTAGGTGACCTGGAAAGCACAGACCTATAAATAGGGACCATGGAACTATGGAATTGGAAATGAGAGAATCATGGAAGTCAGAGAACCACTGCTCCTCTCATTATAATTTGCTTCTTATTATTGCAAACTAATAAGAACATAGAGTATGCACTAATTGAGTATGCAAGATCCATTATTGTATACACCTAGTCACAAGCTGGACTCATTTAAATGCTGATTTACTGATTTACAAGTATAATAATTCAAAGCTATGGATTTTTTTGCATGCAGCTGCCCTCCTGAGATGTCTGAAAAATTAGAAAGTATATACATAATAGCCATTTCTTCAAATTCTTATTAACTGCATTAAGCCACAGGCCAACTTCCCATCAAAATATGTTCTATTACACTTTCATAATTATAATTAATGCTTTCATAATTCATTGAGCTTGAGTGGTCGGTGGTGATGCAGGCATTCTTGACTTATAGAGCTTTACCAATTATAAGTTTTATTTATGTTGTAACAATTAAAATAATAGCAGAATGTGTTATATTGAAACAGTGCCCCAAAACTGTATCATCTGTAAGGAGTGACTGTCAGCTGCTGAAGAACATACTGAGGTACTCGGTTAAAGACTTGAATACTCACTAGAATCATTGGCTGCCAAGAAGACATGCTCAGGACATCTTGTACAGGACATTATTACTCATTAGCAAGGGTGTCTGGAGGGATGCTGTCAAATTGTTTACTGTGTTTCAGGGTGGCACTGACTAGCCAGAAATGTTAATATCATGTAGTTTGACTGAATTCAAGTCTGGTACATGTAGTCATTGGCAATGTCTTCTTGTATGTGAACATAGCATTTTGTAACTTTATTCCTGCAGGATTTAATAATTATGTAATTGGATGTTTCTTATTTCTCAAACATGCAACAAAGCAGGAATTATGAAACTATAATGTATAGACATGAGTTCTGGTAAGAATTTGTCCTCCAAATAGACTAGTGGCTATTTGACTGAGATCAGTTTACATTGTAGTCTGCGGAGTGCATTGCAAATAATGTGTACATCAACTATTTCACAGTCCCCTAGGGAAGAAGACCTGTAGCTTATGCAGGTGGAAGTCAAACATCTTTTAATTCAGAATATATGGAAGAAGCTGGTCTCATCCATAATGAACCTAAGGAAGTGTAGGAATAACATTAGAAGCTTTGTGGCACCTCAGGACTGAGCAGGGAATAGTCAACAGCAGGTTACCAAGAGAGGAGGAAATGATCTGTCCTTGTGTACAGATGGTGCCTAGGTTTTATAATCACCTCGCTGCAGGTTTGTGGGATTGAGGGATGTAAGATTTGTCCCCTCTCACAGTGCAGGCTTCCGTAGTGAGTTGCCAGCAGGAGATGCCAGCAGCAATTGTGGTTCAGAGTGAGTCTTGATTTCCTCTCTGATCAGGTTTCCAGAGCTCCATTTCCCTTATTGGGGTTGTTCTGGTGAAGCAGAAGCATTCACAGAAAACAAACAAACAAAAACCCGAACAAACAAAATCCTCAAAACTGTGCCTCAGAAACAGTCATTCCTGAAGGCATTTCCATGATGCTGAAACCGGTTTTGTTGAAATTGTGTACAGTATTTTGCCACTACAAGAAGCCCTTGCAGTACACTTAAGGTTTCCTGAAGAAAAAGCCAGCCGTTCTCTTCTAGGGATGCACTCCTGCAATGTGGCTGAAGAATGTGTTGTTTTGTTTTGTTTTTGAGAGAGACAGAGCATGTCATTAGCCTGTGTACCCAAGGAAAATATGGGTGATACTTATTTACTTTCTTTTTTTTTTTTCATTTTGCCTAAGGTTCTCGTGTTGTAATGTGCTTTTAAAAAAAGAAGTGCTAAAAAAAAATGCCCTTGGTGCTACTTTTTCCCATTATCATCAAATCACAGTGTATCCTCGGGGAGTCTGCAGCAAGGAAATGACATAAGGCCTGTGAATCTTGAACATATCAGTGTATCTTCTATCATGATCACCTGGCGAGGTCATTCTTAGTTTAGATTATAAACCCCGTCCTTGTCAGCAGCCAGATGTTAGCATAGGTACTTTTCTCCAGAAGCTCCATGTTAAAAGTGCTCATAAATTTAGAGAAGAGTTTGAGAATGTTTGAAGCACAGTGTTTTTTTCAGACACAGAGTTTCTCAGAGGGCATTTCTTCTCTAGTTTCCTTGTATTACAGACCTCTGACAGACGCTTCCAGATTCCCCATGGGGAGATTCACCAGAATAGTGTTTAGGTCCTGTTGATGAGATCTATGTATCCTAAATTTCTTCTAATGTCCATAGACTTGACTGTTTTAATGGTTTACCTTGGCCTAGAATAGCCTAGCTCAACAACAGTCCAGCCATGCTGAAAAACAGGACACCGCTTTTAGTCATAATAAGCCTCTAGGATCATGATTGATCCATTTATATTAATGCTAGGACATCCTCCCCGATCTCCAGCTTGGAAGGATTCTGATCTTGGGTAATACCTGAAACAAGCCAATATTCCAATGGCTCCAGAAGAGCTATAATGTTTCGCTGCAACTAATGCATATTGACTTTTGGAAGTATTTTAACAAGTTATGAATTATGCTTGCTCTGTTACTCAGCTGTGAAAAGCTGTTTTGTTCTGGAAGACAGACTTTGTTTGCCCTGGTGTATTCTGTTTGATCAGAAGATGATGAAAAGTCTGTTGTCTGATGCTAGGTACTAGAATTTCATAAAGAGTTGTTGTTCTTTACTTTCTGTTATTGTCATACCAAACTCACTTAGATGTTAATTCAAAATAAAATCTGCTGACTGAAAAGAAATATGACGTAGAACAGATCTTTAACATCAAGGAGAATGTATACACTGAACTTTGAATAATCACACCTTGTCAATATTGGCTTTCTTGTACTGGTGATGAAAATATAAGACTGCAGAGCAGAAGGGCAAAGGATTGACTGGTGCTTGATTTATGTTGCTGTCATACTGATAGAGCTTCAGTAACCTCGTAGCTATAAAATAAGCTTGTTCAAGTGAAATGTTTTCATCTCATTTTTAGGAGCAATGCTGCATGAGTGATCAGTTTTACTGTTTAAGTCATCAGGGATTTTGTTCTGTTCAGAATGAAATCTCTTTTGTTTAGGGTTTTCATGTTGACAAAACTGATTTCAGCTTGCTTTGAAAGAAGAAAATGTCATGCCTCATTAAAAATACATCCAAATAACATGATTACAGTTTACCAAATGTCTTCCATAAATTTTCTAGCCCAAACTGTTTTCAAATTTGCACTAATTTGTGGCTGTTCTACCAGACCCAAAATAACATATATGAAAAATAAACTATTGGTTTAAATATTTAACCAAACTAAGAAGGGTATAGACTTATTTTTGTCACCAAAGCCAGAAGGTCTAGCCATGTATTCAGCAGATTTGCTGAATAAGAAGGTGCCATTTTTGTGTGGTCACTTCTCTGACCATAATTGCACTTTAATATAGAGTAACTGTAGGTTCCGAATTCCTGGGCTAACATCTGTAATTATGTAACTGATAATTTCCTCACCAGGGGATGGGAGAGTCCAGGACTGAATGTCACCCAGAGAGGAAATTAAACACTTCAGACACTGAGTAATTTAAAACATAGTTGTCATATTTGTGGGTCTCATGCATGAGGGACAGATGGGAAAGACTTGATGAAAGCACTCTGGTGTGTGTATAATTATTGTACTGTCTTGAGTTCAGCAAAGGGATTTTGTCATGATCTAAATATAACCTCTCAAAACTCCAGACATTCGGAGCTGCAGTCAGAAACCTGAGCAATGACATTTTGCGTGCATTGATGCACTGGATGCTGCTGTGTTAATGGTTGCTATTTTTAGTTTCATGCATGCTGCTTGTGTGCATCCAGGGAGCTGAGGGGAGGGAAGGAAATGTAGGGGAAACTCATAAATCTGTTCTCTCTCCACAACTCTCCATTTTAAGGATAAAAACAATTCTGGGTCTGTCAGTTACCTCTTTTCTATTGTGCTATGGATTCAATCCTGCCTTTTCCTGCATCTGGTGGTCAGAAGTCTTTGTTTCTTTCTAGCTTCTCAGTATTAGAGTAATACGAACAGCTGTAGATGAAGGATGTCTTGAACAACTGTGTTCCAGCTCTTTGCACTGCACTTTGTGGCTGTTGTTTTATTTGCTTTGTACCATTGTTGCCATGTTTGGAAATGCATCTTTTTATTGTCAGTTCTTCCTTTGGAGGCATGAGGAGGGGAAAAAAAAAAGTCACCACATTGTTAGTTAAAACAAATAAATTTAAATATGCTTTTCAGTCCCTGAGCATGTATGTCTAACCATTGAGCATCTGACCAGAATGTCAAATGCTTCTCCTAAACTAATATAAACACAATTTCTGTTCCTTGTGACAATAGTGAAGGGAATGCCCGATGAGTGCAGCTGTGTTCCAGGGCTCTGTGTTACTTAACTCCTTCAGTTGGCAGTAGTTTTTGGTTAGATCACTATAAGCTCTCTTAGAGGTAGCGAGACTGCAGGTATCTCATCACGAGCTAGCACAGGGTGCTCCACATCTCCTGAAGAGTGCTAGGAGGCCTATCAAAGCTCAGAAAATTCCCTTCCAAGTTCTGGAGAGATTAGTTAA
Source organism: Netta rufina (assembly GCF_964035555.1). NCBI lineage: Eukaryota > Metazoa > Chordata > Aves > Anseriformes > Anatidae > Netta > Netta rufina. The sequence continues at coordinate 1,474,296 of NC_140140.1, forward strand.
CTCAGGAAGAATATTTTCATGCCAGGATGCTAAATTGGAAGTTGATGTGAACACCACAACAAACTCTGCAGGGCATTGTAAACATGCCATGATGCCCCGAGATGCTGGCTCTGTGCATTATCCCTAACCCAGCTAAATTGCTTTTAATGTGCAAAGCAGCTTTTCTGTGTACTTCTGCATGGTACTTCACTGTGGCTTAGCTGAACCAGGAGAGAAGCTACTGTTATGAGAATGACCCGATAAATATTGGGTGCTTTTGGCTTCTGAACCATTTAACCTGACTGAAGCCTAATGCAGCCTCTTGACCTCCTTTTATTACAGTGAATGCAATGCTGCTCTCTAGCATAGCTGCTAAAAGTTCAGCCCTTCCCAACAGCCTTGAAAGGATTGATTCACCTCCTTGCGTGGTCCACTAAGGCATGGAAATAGTTGTTACTGCTTCTTTTGTGAATCACGTCATAGTGTTTGCAGATGTTTGCTGTGGACTCTGGTAATGTTCACTGTAAGAAGATGGACTGTCTTTGGCTCTGAAGATCAATAAAGCAGAACTGAGCGCTGCCAGTTTTCCCTTGGTTCTTGACAAGGGATTTCAATCCACTACAGGTGGTGGTGGGTATGACATGGTCCACTCTAAGTAACTCAATCTAGTCGTAAAGCTACCTTTCTTCTTTCATTTCCATGGTCTGTTGGATATTTTGTATATGTTCAATGAAATGCTTCAATTCGGAAGAGCTGTTGTGGGCAGCTGTTGCATCACTTTGTGTTTCAGAACACAAAGTGAATTTGTCAATTCACTGGTGTTTTCCCCCTCCGCCCTGCAAGGCAGGGGATTTCCAGCTGGTTGCTCTACGTGCCATAGTTCCCCTCTGACATGTTCCAGTCCTTGGTTCTTCCCAGCCTTCTCTGTTTCCTCTTCCTGCAGCAGTAATCAGCACAGCTCCAAAATGTCAGTCCTGTTAACGTCCCCCTTGCTCCTGCCTTTACTTTGCTCCTGTCTACTCTACTGGAATATCTTAACACATACGTGAGTGTCCCTGAGATAGCAAAATCCATCCTTTCAGCAAAGGATATATTATTTCAGTGATGCATTAAAAGGAAAAGTGTTGGAGAGATCTGTGCTCATAAGCTGATGCTAATTTACAAGAGTAAGTTTAGAATTAGTGGAACACCTCTATACATTATTCACATTTGGGAAGTATTCACTTCATGTAAAATGCAACTCTAACGCCACTTGTGTGCACCCTCCTTTGTAAAGAATTTGGTATCAGACTGAGACAATATTGTCACTTCAGTTTTATCCAAGTCAATAACTTAATATGCTTTTCCTTGCAGAAAGACAAATTCTTTGTGTACGAGGAGTACTGTAGCAACCATGAGAAAGCACTCAGACTGCTAATGGAATTGAACAAGATCCCAACAGTAAGAGCATTCCTCTTGGTAAGCACCTTCTCTAGCACTCTTGACTTACTGATCTGACTTTGTACTGTACTCGTAATACCCCCTTAGTATCCCAGGAATGCGAAGCATTTTGCAGACATTATTCATTCCAGCTATGAAGCACTCAAGAAGGTTGGGTATTGAAATCATTGGTAAGTTCAAGTACAGAACTAAGCACAGCTATGGTATGAGTAATTCCATTAGAAACAGGGAATATTTTTTTAAAAAGAATCAACAGAAAAGTTGAGTAAAGATTGTGAAAGGACTAATGCAATAAGTCATCAGTGGGGCTGTGACTAGCTCCCAGAGGATCTGGTTCCCTTCTCAATTCTCTGACCAATTTGCCATCTGCAGACCTACCAGAAACATGTGGCCCACTTCTGACACTGTTTTCCCTGGGAGCTCAGTTGTGGGCAAGAAACGTAGGCTGGATGAATTCTTCTGGTGGTGTCATTGCTGCTTGTTTCAAAAATGACCCAATTCCTCATCCAACCCATGATGTGTTAGTATCTGTGTTGGGAAGGGAGTGTGGCCTACAGCCTTCTTTGGAGGCTGGGCTGGGAGGAGAAATGACCTCCAGACAGTGCCTTCTGTCTGAGTGTCCTGGTTTCAGTTAGAACAGAGTTAATTTTCTTCCTAGTAGCTGGTATTATTATTTTATATATTTATATAATATTAGTATTTTCCTGTCTTATTAAACTGTCTTTATCTCAACTCACGGGCTTCACTTTCCATTTCTCTCCCCCGTCCCAGAGAGGGAGGGGGGAGGCTGTGTGGTGTTTAGCTGCCGGCCAGGTTAAACCACGACACTGAGGTTTCTTATTTCTTTTTTTTTTTTTTTTATTCTTTCCTTATTTCTCTTCCCAACATCCACCCCAAGTCTCCTTGATTTTAGATGTCTCGTTTTCCTACCCATGGATGGAAGGCATTTGGAATGGGGATGGTGTGTAGACGAGGGACCAATTCAGCATGCTAGTTTACTGTCTTAGTGAATGCTGTGAAGATAAAGGCTATCTTTGCAATGGACCCTGTCTGCTCTTCTTTCTGCTCTTGTTTTTTCCTTTCTGCTGAAAGCTTTCTCTTTCCTAATACAGTACAGCAAAAGAAAACTTCTGCATAAATGCCTGTCACAAGCAGAACATTATATTAGCCACAAAATATAGGCCTTGGAGGGAGGGGCAGGAACATGATTGCTATTGGGTATTTGGAATCTCTTTATCACATCTGAGTTTAATGAACACCATTAAACCATTAGTTTGAGTCTTCAAATGAGCCATTCCTGTCCATGGACTCCTCTGGATGCTTCTGTTGAGGAAAAATAACGAGAAAGAGGAGCAATGAAGGTGAATATAAACACCATCCTTCCCAGCATCCAGAGTGTTCTCTGCATTTCCACTGGATTGGCGAAAACCTCCTGTCTCTGTTGCTGGCAGCAGCTGGCAAACTAATTATGAAGCACATTAAAGATGTCACACTGTCTGCTGTGGCTTGCAGCAGCACCTGAATCCAAGAGAATTTTAAAATAACAGTAACTATGGGAGGAGAGGTTATGCAGAAGTATTTTCTTTGTTGTGGCTGTTGTAATTTCTTCCAGGCCTTCAGTCTCCTATCCACTCCCTCCTAAAGTCGATGCTATAATGCCACCATGCAGAGAAAGCTGCATTAAAATACAAAGCTTTGCTTGTGAGTATGGATTTGGCCCGATTGCCCCCTCGTAGCTGCTGAAATGCAGAATGTGGGAATGTGTTTGAAAAATCAGTAAGTGTTAAAGGGCAGTTTTGAGCCCAAAGCTAGAGGGAGGGCTGAAAGGAGAGACGGGAAGGACTGAATCACCCGAGACTTGGAAAATTGGACAGGGAGCATTGTGAGCTGGTAGCCAACGCCACAGATCTAGAATAGCCCTGGGGAAGGGTTATTTTACAGACAACTGTCTGTAAAAATACCACTTAGGAGTAATGAGATTTATGTAGCATGTCTTTGAACACTTCTTGAAGAAGAGAATTATTGAACTACAGCCAAAAACCCACTATATTAGAGTGTGTCTGAGCCACAGCACACATTTCACAGGGGAAAATGTCATCAGTGATGCCCCAAAGCAAGCACATCTTGGCTGAAATTGATTTAAACTTCAGCTTCTGTTGACAGGGCAGGTTTGCAACTGGGATGATTTTTGGAGCAAAGTTGTCCAGATTCATGGCCAAACATAGAAATGTAGGATTAGGTTCTCTCAGATGGATTTGAAATCTGAGTCAACTGCCTACCTCTGGCAGCATGCAATACCAGCATCTTCAGGGAAATGCATAAAAAGCTTACAATAGGTCTGTGATTGTTTATCACAGAGATTACAGATTATTGTGAAGAAATAAAGACAGGTGAGGGACTGTAGGTTCTCCTATGCCATACTCAGTTCTTAAATTCCCCTTCCACGGCAGCCCTGAGAATTTCCATAATCTACTAAGAAATTAAACATCTCTTGTAGTGTGCACAAATTTGTCTGTGAAATGATTTCCCCAGAATGCCCCCCCAAAGGTGTGAGAACTTATATGAGTATTGCGAGGGTTGATCGGTTGCTGCATCTGTTTCTTAACCTAAAAGCTGTTTGGATTTCTGTTTCTTTTGTGTATTGGTCCAATATTTCTTAAGGTTTTATATTGTCACCTTTCTTGCTATATTCAAGCAATGCTGGAAGAGTAGTCACTGTCCTGGGTACAGAAATGCCCTTCACCTTTGTCTGGAAAGCACAGGGCTACAAGAATAGTTAATGTTGAAACAGTGGATTTATTTTTTTTTGAGCATTAGAATTACTGAAATCTGGTTTCCTTAAATTTAATCGTCTGTTGCATCAGCGTTCTCCTTTCCATGTAGCGGCTTTGCCCGCAAGTCCTGTAACTTCTTTGCTGGGCAAGCAGCATCATGCGCTGTGGCTGGTTCAGAGCTACATTTGCAGTGTTTAGCCCATGCTGTTTGTCCAGCTGGGTTTAGACATAATGTTTTGCCAGAGAATTGGTGGATGTGATGCAGATGACTCACTTATTTCAGAGCTATATTTGATTTCCTTCAGATGCAGAGACTGGCCAAGAGTTAATTACATGACTCCTACTTAGTATGTTTTATTTTAGCCTTTGAGTTTTCTGGACCAATAGTGCAAACTTTGCATAGTGCATGAAGACAAATGGCCGTGTTGATTGTGGGGGTAGGTTGGATTCCTTTAGGTAATGGTGCATCTAGGTTTTGCTGATTGTCATGGTATTATGACACTTTTTTTCTGAGTCACCAGCTGTTTAGTATTCCTTTGAGAAGAGACCTTTCTATACAGCCACTGTTATCCACAGAGATATTTATTTTGCTGATTCGCAGAGAATCAGGCTTAACTTGATGGCCATATTTCAGTGGTGAATGAAGTCTCATTTCCTTTATCTTAGGATGGCAAAGTTCTTTGTGACCATAGTATGTATGTATTATAGAAACAGAAAATCATGTCAAAGAGCATGTGAAAGTGTTGTGTCTGGGTTAACATTTGTTTCCTTTTTTTGATTATAGAGTTGCATGCTTTTGGGAGGCAGAAAGACAACAGACATTCCACTAGAGGGTTATCTGCTGACGCCGATTCAGCGAATTTGCAAGTATCCACTTCTGCTTAAGGTAAAACCAACAAAAGAATTTCTCTAGCTCATTGTTTTACTGTTGGAGTGATTTTTGCAACTTTTTAGCCATGGATTTTGCTGTCACTACTACCTGCCTGGCACGTACTTCCAAAAGCTGGATGCTCTTTGCAGAACATGGCTTTTTGTGGGTACAGTCAAAAAGCTGACTGATGCTGCCAGGCTGTTAAAGTTGTAATGGTGTGAGTAGACCAGACAGGGTGACTTACTGTCTAGCTAATGTCTTTTGACTTCAGATCTCTTCTGATGTTTGTTAAGACTTGAGTGCTGTTTTAACCACTTCCTGAAAAGCTGTGTTCAAACAGAATTGTATCAGTATTCTGAGGAACTCTACGGCTGTGGGGACTGGAAACAGGAGACATCTTTCATCACTAGGTCTCTAGTTTGAGTGTTTTCAGGTCAGTAATGATCAAAATTCTTTATCATCTGACAGCTGTTTGGAGGCTTGTTTGAAACCTGTTTGGTTGTCTCAGACAAGTTCCCAATGGACAGGTGGCATTGCAGAAATGACTACTGCAATTGGCACTAACTGGCCCCCTTGCTAGCAGTCTTAGTGTAGGAGTTGAAGAATGAGAGACCTACAGAGAACTAACTTGCCTCTCATCCTCCAGGTCAGGGCTGGGTCACACGCCTGGTGGGGAGAAGGAAAAGGAGAAAGTGGTTTCTGGGAGAGCTTGCAACATCATTGGCCTTGCAGCTACTCTTTGGCTAAAAGCCATGAATTTTCAGGGGTGTCATTCTTAGAGTGACATTATATTTACTAAGATAAAGTTAAGTAATAAAAAAATACAAGAAGCAGCTACCTTTTATCTCAGAAGAAAGGTCCCTTAATTGTGGAAGAAAACAATTCTGTGATGAGTTAGTGTTCTTAGTCACAGGCTGACCATGTGAATCAAGTGTATGTAGTGCAAAATTATTGCAGTGCTGTGCTTGTAAATTCAGATTGAATAAGGGCTTTCATAGGTACAAGTTGGTTAGTTCAATAGTGATGTATTTCCCTTTATTAGAGTTCTGTTTCACCTTCTTAATATTTAAATTATTTCCCTCTATCCAATTGGAGCTTTCAAGAGGTAGATTTTCAAAATATGTCCTTCCTACAGGTGGAATCATTTTTTTGGTCTATACAGCACAAACCCATCTTACAGTAGGTGTTCATGTACCATGTCTTATGGACCTGTTACTGAGATTTACGTGTATATGGACAGTTTATCAGTCCAGTCAATCCACTGGAGTGCAGATTGCTCTTACAGTTTTAAATGACTGGACGTGGTTTCTTCGTTTCCTTTCCCCTGCTATTAGGCACATGGGAGAAGCTGATGTGAGGGACTGCTGCAGGCATTTCTCTCAGAGTACTAATAATAGTCAAGATGAGGCAAAGGTGTCTAGATCAAGGAAGCACATGAGTGGCTCCAGCTCTGATTTATCACAGAATCACAGAATCACAGAATTTCTAGGTTGGAAGAGACCTCAAGATCATCGAGTCCAACCTCTGACCTAACGCTAACAGTCCCCACTAAACCATATCCCTAAGCTCTACATCTAAACGTCTTTTAAAGACCTCCAGGGATGGTGACTCCACCACTTCCCTGGGCAGCCTGTTCCAATGTCTAACAACCCTTTCAGTAAAGAAGTTCTTCCTAACATCCAACCTAAAACTCCCCTGGCTCAACTTAAGCCCATTCCCCCTCGTCCTGTCACCAGGCACGTGGGAGAACAGACCAACCCCCACCTCGCTACAGCCTCCCTTGAGGTACCCATAGAGAGCAATAAGGTCACCCCTGAGCCTCCTCTTCTCCAGGCTGAACAAGCCCAGCTCCCTCAGCCGCTCCTCGTAGGACTTGTTCTCCAGGCCCCTCACCAGCTTCGTCGCCCTTCTCTGCACCCGCTCAAGCACCTCCATGTCCTTCTTGTAGCGAGGGGCCCAAAACTGAACACAGTTCAGTTCTTATCTTCAGAGAAGCCTGGTTATATAGGGATAATTGAAAATGTAATGATGCCTCAGTTTAAGTCCAGTGTATTTGTTTATTTGGGGTTATTATGGAGAGAATTTGGTAGCTGTTCAGTTTGTGGGTCTGTTTGGTGACTGTGAGCAACATTGATTTGCACAAAAAGAGAGCTCCTGCAGCATCTGATATGGTGACTGGAAGGGGGGATGTGCAGACCTTGAGATGTGCATTCCTGACCTAATATTTTGGTAGTGTTTTCTCATTTTCAATATGAGGTGTGTTCACTGATTGCTATCTACCAGCATGTTAAAGATGTGAAAATATAAGATTGTCTTGGTTCTTTGCAGAGATCCCTTTCTTATTTTCTAAGAATCTTCAGTCAGAGGAACCAGTGCCTGTATTTTTACTTTTGAACCGTTCTCTACGTTTGTGCTGCTACTGAAAGATGAAGCGTTAACTTCCTGCAGATTTCCTGTCACAGTTACCCTTTGCATGAAGGGAATCATTAGGTACAGAGCCTGCGGGCCAGGTTCCTTCACCTCGTTACTGGTTCCATGCTGGAGACATCTTCATAGAGCCAGAATGGTCAAAATCTGCTGTACCTTTGCTATGTTCATCTTCAGTGATCTTTGAGCAGTTTTATCTCAGTACTTCTCAGTCTTTTTGAACCAGAATATCAGTGTTAACGTGCTGTGTTTCTCTTATTCTGCTCTGTGACCTTTTTGATAAGCTGAATCCAATGTGGTTTTCTGCACTGTTTCTGACCACCTGTTGCCGAATCACCTGTTGCTAATTAGACTTGCTTAATTTCTAAGCTTTTTTGGAAAATGTAATTGAGTTGTAGATCTCTATCAGTTTGAATAATCTGACTTCTTAGCTACAGACAGAAGTTTGATTTGCAAATCAAAATCTCTATTCTGTTTTAAAAGCCCATCAAAATATTAGAATGTCAGAAACTGCCAATATTACAAAAAATCCTGAAATTTCAGGGATTTTACTCAGAAATGAGTGAGAGATGCTCTGTCACTCAAATGCCAGAGGAGATGCACACTTCTGATTACAGGGTAGTAGTATTTTCGATGCAGTGACTCTTTGGTATTCTTCAACTTAAACTTTCCTGTTCCTCTACCATTATAGGACAAATTTTTCAGAAAGTATGAGGTTCTGTGTCAGTGATTGGAAGAGCTATGAATGAAACGGTCTTGCTTGCTCTTCTTTAAGAGTTTGCTTTGCAAAGAGGGAGTGATCAAAAGCCTGAAATAAGTTTCTCTGAACTGTGGTCTTTCCAAGTACAATGGTAACTGAAGGCGTTGTGCTCTGGGGAACAAATATTGGCCTATGGAAATAAGGTGTGTGGTTTATACTTTCTCACATGTACACAGTTGTGTATGTCAAGAAGCCAGCAAGCACAAACCTCATTTATTTGAAAGCCAAAAATACCACCAGGAAGGCTAAGACTAAGCAGCGTCTCTTCGCTTGCAGCCACAATAGGGTAGAATGAAGTTAATTGTGCCTTTGATGCCTACACTGTGCCTGCCTTGTGGGATGGGGGCACGGGTGTTTGGATCTGTTACTGTTCTCTCAGAACCCCACACATGCGTAGAGCAAAGAGCTACAAAGGGAGTGAACAGGGAGAGCTGCAATAACGGGTCTTGTAATGTTGCATTCAATTTTTCTAGAGATTTCTTTATGTATACAGGCTGATATAAATCACACAGTTTGCTACTTATAATTTCCTGGGCAGGACATAAAAATTTCAAGTAAAAGCTGAAGGGAATTTAGTTTCTGTTAAGCAACAAATCTGCCTCAGTTAGTGAGGTTATGCCATTACTAGGGGGTATTCAGCTCCAGCAATGTCTGTGATCATTAGAACATCTAACTGATGCTGATTCTCAAACTAGTGAGCTCATGGTCAATGAACTGTGTCCCATTTGAGACTTGTCTGATGCTTGCTGGCACAAAATTACCACCGTGGACATGACTGTTTCAGACATGAAGAAAGCTAAGATAAGCTGGTTTCTGTTAGTGCTGACCAGGAAAATGCAACTCACCAATCAAAAAAAAAAAAAAAAAAAAGATTCAAAAATAACACAACCCTCAAATTAAGCATTTGTTCTCCCCTTGCCACTGAACTGCAGTTATTGCTCCTGAAATAGCAGTTTTGTATTCATGGGAATTGGATCTTATTTTATCTAATTCCCAGGGCAAACAGATACTATGTATTACAGCTGATTAGAAAAATCATCATGTTATCCTACTTTTCTATTTGTGTTTTTAATAAGAATTTGTGAACATCCAGATTTTCTGATAACTTTGAAATGACCTTGTTATAGTATAATCATTTAGGATTGCTAAGTAGTTAGGTTTGATTAAGATAATGTGAATGTAGTAACTCAGACTTATATGTTTGAAAGCCAGCCATAAATAATAGGGAAAGGCACTTTTAAAATGTGATAACTATTTTTGATTAATTCAATATGTGAGTGTTGTTATTCCAGAATAATAGGATCTCACATGAAATTGATCTGGGTTACTTAATTAGGAATAGCATACTGGAATATCTCTAAGTGCAGATACAACTTAAACAAATCTTATAAGTTATTTCCAATGTAAAGTATGGCATCTTGTAATTGATCTTACGTTTTCACATCCTCTGACCAAACTTTTTAATTTTTTTAACCAAAGAATTAAGGAGACAAAATGATCATTCAGGTGATGGTGATTGATAAAGCTCAATTTTATTTTTTTTTTTTGCAGTTTCTTTTTTTGTGCATCAAACACAGCAACTTTGGAGCATCTGACTAAACAGTTTTCAAATTCTGGTTGCCTTCCTTGGAAGTCAGTTTGCAAGCCTTGTCTTTGGTTTGAAGCGTGGGACTCAGACCTCGCCATGGTGTTTCACAATCCCTGTGCAATCAGAGAAGAAATGATAATATTTTTTCCCTAGTACAGTTTTTGTCTGCTCCAGGCAGCCTGAGAAGAGAATTAGCACAAACTTGTTGGTCAGTAAATTAGTTTTATCCCCAGTCCAAGCCCTCCCTAATGTATCCATCTCCCACTTCTTTCCCTTGCTGTCACACTTCAGCAGAGAATTTGAAGTCTGTTTGGGTGTGTTGGAGCTCTGAATGTTTGCCTGTTAGCAATGAGATGCATTATACATTTTCCTTAAAGGCCAGAAAAGAGCCTTTGAGTAGGCTTGAACGAAATGGAGCTGTACTTGCTGTGATGGGCATTACAATTTGGTAAGCAGAAAAGACAAACAGATGGACAGAACTTGAGAGCATATATGGTGCGAGCGACTTAAAACTCCATTGCGGATGTGTACACTGCAGAGCTTGCTGAGTAAATATTTCTAGCAGAACGTCTTGGATTAAGGCAGCTCTGTCTCGCTGATAATAATTGTATGACTCTGTATTAATTAGTGGTAACTATACGTCTTAGGAGTAGAAGCAGCTGTTGTGTAAACCAATCTCTGAACAGAAATAGCCTTTTCCCCCTAATAAAGAGCGTTTATGTCAGCAAGAAGAAAACCCTAGGGGAAGAGTGATCATGAGTTAATCACACCACTGGGGGTAGGGATTAGGAACAGTCATTTCTGTCTCCTTCCTCCCAACATGCGAGGAATGTGAAGCACATGATGGCCGCACCCCTACAGGCTCCTGATAGCCTAGTGCATGTCACAGAGCTTGTTTCTTAGTTGATGTCTGTTCTCTTAAGGAATTGCTAAGTCTCCAGCCAGAAATGCACATTACACTTCTGATACTTTAAAAATATCTCATAATACATGCAAATCTGTGGAGGATTTAGGGCAGTTATTATGTATTGCTTCATGTGACGGAAGACACATTGGCCCTAAGAGGAAAAGAAAAACCTGGAGGAGAAAGCTGAGTGTCCAGGCTCAGAGCCCTCTTGTAGGGGAGAGCCCAGCAGTGAGGTGTACACAGGTCTGAACAAATGCAGTGAAAGGCAGAGATGGGAAGCCAGTGCTGGGGACACAGAACAGAATGAAGAAAACTCCTTCACTCCCCTCTTCTTCCTCTGCATTCCTCTCAGCGATGTTTAAGGAACAAAACCTTCTAATTAGCCCTAATTGAGTACGTTTAACCTTCAGGGCTTTGCTCCCCCGTCAATCCTCAGAAGAGTGATGTTGCTCTTAGATTCATAATATTGCCTGGTTAAAATCCAAGTCTTCATAGCATAATGTTACAGCATTAAAAATTATATATACACCGTACAGAGTTGTAAGGAATACTGCCAATTTATAAATCATACTGTCTTCAGTGCTTTTTATGTATAATCACAAATAACTGCTAATATATATAAAACATCTTTTTGTTTCACTTTAATTTTTAAGCGTATGTTGAAGATTTGATGGCACATCTAATGTAATCAGTTTTAGTGATTTATTGCTGTCTAGTCTTTACCTTGCAGAGGCAGTGACATAAATTATAAATTTAAAAAACACACAGGATAAAAACTGCTGTGATTGATGGGTAGGCAGAGCATGGTGTAGCATCTATTTTCTGGTTGGTTAAAGTACAAAATTCATTTTAATTCATGTAAACTGAAAGACACAAATACAAAAATTCTAGCTACATTGATCTTTGCAGCAAGGTGTTAATGTGTTCTTATGCATGTTGTGGTTTTTGGTGGTGGTGATGTTTTTTTTACCCACGGTTTGGAACTGAACTGCTTATTACCATGACTTTTTGAATTGATAAGGAATATAGTGTCTTTGTTATCTCTGTAATCCTGAGGTGTTCACTGAATTAACAACGGATGTATCTCTGAAACCATGTTTTATGCATGCACTGGTTTGTAGTGCAGAGTGACACAGCCTGGTGAGCAATGATTTGCAGTGTTAAGTCACTGCACAGAATTCATGTTAAAGCCGTGTGTGAGTGTCTTCAAAAGTGTGAAGATAGAGTTTTTTTAAAATATAGAGACTTACAGAAATTAAATTTTGACTGCAAAACATGTTCAGGTGTCATTTTTAAGCACATAATCATCTTTGTGTGACAGGGAGGACATGTGAAAGGATGACACAGGCTTCTTTTTTTTAAAAAAAAAAAAAAAGATCAGTTAAGCAGAATAACATCCTTTCTGCTAGGAAGTATTAAAAGTGTGTTTACATTAGAAAAACCTCTAGTTTCCTCTGCCTGCCTGCATTGTTCGCTCAGCATCCCCCTGCTACCTTTTTGCATCTTCCTGTGCAATGTTCTTGTTGCTAAGGTCTGTCCTCAGAGTTTTTTTGTTTCTTTTTTGAGGCATCAAGCACAATTAGTAAAATGACAAATGCACGAACAGCTGATGTGTCTTATTTCTTATGTGATTTAGCTTTTATATTTAGATTCTGTCATGTTTGGAACTGTTTTAGCCTTCAGCTATTTAAAGCTGTATCTGATACTGAAATGCTTCAGTTGGAAATCCTTTCACTACATTGCATAATTGGAGATTGGCATTTCTTTGTAGAGTTCTCCCTCTCTCTCTGGTACAGTTAATAGAAGTAAGGCAGCATTTAAGTCTCTAGCAGGGCCTTTTCCTTCATAGTTATTTCCTGATTGTTAGACTTTCTGGATGGAACTAAGAAGCCAAATAGTCTCATAGAATCCAAAAGCAAGAGCTTTACCTATGTATCTGTTACTTCTATCTACACTGTTTCTTCCGAGGATAAGTTGACAAATTGTAGCTTCCAATTTCACCTTTGTGAATCAGTTTCCAAGTGCAATTTGTTATCCAGGGATCCAAACCTGGTCATGTGGAAGCATGTGAAATTGTTGCATAGGTTCATCTACACATAGGGGTGAAGTAAGCTGGTTAGTACTCAAGGCTCACCTCCTCTAAGCTGAAGAGCGATGCATCCATACAGAGAGGAAATCATGCAAAAGTGCAAGGATGCCTGCATGGATGAACAAGGAGCTCCTGGCCAAACTCAGACACAAAAAAAGAAACACAGGATGGAAGCAGGGACAGGTAACCTGAGAGGAATACAAAGACACTGTCTAATAAATCAAGGGCAACAAGAAGGGTTCCTACAACGATGTCAGTGATAAAAGGAAGATTAGGAAAACTGTGAGTCCCCTCCTGAAGGAAACAGGAGATGTGGTTACCCAGGATATGGAGAAGGCTGAGCTACTCAATGACTTTTTTGCTTCAGCCTTTACCGGCAGGTGCTCTAACCACATCACCCAAATGCAGAAGGCAAGGGCAGGGCTGGGAAAATGAAGGAGGAGATCAGCTGCAAGAGCATTTAAGGAACCTGAAGGTGCACAAGTTCATTGGTCCTGATGAGATGCATCCAAAGGTCCTGAGGGTACTGGTAGATGAACTTTCTAAGACACTATCTGTCACATTTGGGAAGTCATGGCAGTCTGAAGTTCACACTTCCTGGAAAAGAGGAAACACCACCCCAATTTTTAAAAAGGGAAGAAAAGAAGACATGGGGAACTACAGCTCAGTCATTCTCACCTCTGTGCTTGGCAAGATCCTTCAGCAGATCCTCCTGGAAACTTTCAGGTCAAGGGAGATGATTCTCCCCCTCTGCTCTCATGAAATCCCACGGGCAGTGCTGCATTCAGGTCTGGAGCCCCCAGTATAAGGACATGTAGAGCTGTTGGAGTGGGTCCAGAGGAGGGCCACAAGGGTGATCAGGGGGCTGGAGCACCTCTGCTGTGAAGAGAGGCTGAGAGACCTTGGGAAGTTCAGTCTGGAGAACAGCAGACTTCAGGGAAACCTTATAGAAGCTTTCCAGAACTTAAAGGGGGCCTACAGGAAAGATGAGGAGCCCTCTATGTAGGGCTATGGTGATAGGACTAAAGTTTTAAATGAAAATAGGGTAGATTTGGGTAGATAGGTAGATTACCTGTCCTTCCTTTCTGCGTGCTGTTTAGAGGGACACTACAGCTGGCTGTGGATGTCTGAGTGCTGTTACTCCACTCATAAAAGCAGTCGGGCTCTGTGTATAGGTGCTGTGAGTGGCACAACCTCAAACTTGGCAGCTATGAAAAAGCTGTGAAATAAAAAGAGAATGCTGTGCTGAGAGGAGACAGTTCCCATTTTGATCTGTGTTTATTAAAGAACAGTCTTTTTTTCAAGCTTATAATACAGAATATGTTTGCAACTTTTTTTTTTTTTCAAGACAGAGAAGTCAGAGGATAGCACTGAAGATTAGAAAGGCTGTGAAAAATACCAGCTTTTCTGTTCTCAACTGCTAGTTAGTCTGAAGGATTAACAACTTTGTAGCTAGAAGGTAGATGTTTTATGAATTAGTTTAAGACACTCTTTGCAAGGAATAGATTTCTGCAAGTGGTGGCAACCTCATGTCCTAGGCCTTGTGGTGCACAAGTTGCAATACGTAAAGTCCTTCCAGACAGCTGTATAGACGAGCTGTATGGAAGACAGGGCCATCATACCCAAGGTTTGCCATCTGGTCTCTCTCTCAGCTGCCTTTCAACATGTTGGCAAATGCTCTCGTAGTTTACACATCATAAATCTGTCACTAGACTAAATAAGCACCCAGAGCTCCCTGGTTGTGTTTCAGAAGTGCCAGGCTCTGCTCTTTCAGGGGCTGTCAGTGGCAGAGCAGCAGGTCTCTTCCTTGCCCAGCTTAGGACTGAGTAGCGGTGGGACAAGCAAGACACCTGCCTCAACGGAGTGCCACTGCTCCGACTGTTTCAGCTGCTGCTGCTGTTGAGGCAGACGAGTGCCCAGCCAGCACTCCTCTCCCTGCCTTTTCCAGCGTCCTCTCATGCTTCTTGGTCAGCGCTGCAGGCAGCTAGTAGGGGTGGGGAAGGTGCTGTGGTGCCACTTTCTGCCCTTCCTTCTTTGACAAGACAGCATTACCCAAAGTCGGGAGGCTGGAGGGGGAAGGTATAGGGGAAAGGGAGAATGAGGAAAGACTCATGAGTGTCAAAGAGCTTAATTTTCCTCACAATAGCAGCCACTGCATAAAATGCTGGGGGTCAGAAAGTAGGCACTTGCTCCCATATCTTCCCGGCTTTCAGGCATGAGGAGGCACAGAGCAGCTGGGGGGTGTTCTGCAGAGTATGAGGACACAACAGGAGGTGTTGTCTGGGGCATCAAAGCAGGCTACTGTGCTGCTGGAGCCAGGGAGATGGATGTGTGCCACAAGCTGTCTCTCTTTGCTTACAAGCAAAGATTTTCATGAGAGTCATGTAGCAAAAGTTGTTCTCTGTTTTGGAAACAGAAGCTGGTGTCACCAAGGTGCAAGCCCTCTCTTCTCCTTACTTGCTCTGGCCTCACTTTGAACAAAAGTGAGGTGAGAAATTCCCCAGGGAATTACATTTGTGATAGTGACTGACAGTTATAGCAGGCAGCTTCCCTTTCTTCTGCATGTGTTACTTTGTAAATCATCCAAGAGTTACAATCATTAACTCCTCTCTTAGTGGGATTCCTGGTTGTCAGCACGTAACCCATCTCCTCCATCGTCCTTCAGCAATTGTCAATCACTGTCAGTAATTTTGAGGAAGGAGAAATTGCAGCTGTGAATAAGTTCTCAAAATGCCAAGTCTATCCAAAGAATTGAATAGTCGCATTTTACTGGACAAACACGGACATATCCCCCATTCATTTGGACCTTTCTGTCTCCAGCATCTGTCTGGGTAGGAATGAGAGTACCTCCCATTGTTGTGTCTGGATTCTCAGGAGACCTGTCTTTTGTGTTACTTACAGGTGTCTCAGTAGCTGAATAGTTTCATCTCAAGGTGCAGACTTGAGTTTAGGTTGTTCTGCAAACTAAGTTAATATAGACAATATTCTGCACCTCACGGTCCAATGATTTATTCTGCAGACATTCCTGCTAGTAGAAAAGTACAGCCAGGTATGCACAAACCTGTCACGCACTAAAAGAGATTTCTGTCTGGAGAACTTTGTAGAGCTGATGTATGAATCAACACTAGGACAGAGAAAGATCCGTGATTTAGCAGCACACTGTCTGGATTAGCTAAGTGGTTGGATTAGCAGCTATTGGAGTTACTACAAGGTAATGCAAGCTTCAGCAGGACTTGAGCTTCAGCTCACATCCCTCTGCTGTCTCACAGGCTACATACCTTCACCCTAGAAGCGCCAGGTAAGTTGATCTAGAGGGCATGTGAGGACAGAAGCCAGTTTAGGAGCAGAGCTTTTATTACAGTTGTGCTACCAACTCAGGGGAGGCAAGCCCCAGCTGTACTCAGGATCATACCTGCAATCAGAGTATGTCAGTGTCAAGCAAGACAGCATGGCACAAAGATCTTGAATGTCAACATGGCAAAAAACAGCGTGGTGAGGAGATGCTTGCTTAGGTTGACATGCCAACGTGGAGAAGTCAAAGACAAATCGGACCACAGAATAAACCTTGTCGGAGCCCATGACAAACATTTGGGGATTGTAATCTCTAATCTTGGATGAACACCACCTGGAACAGTTTGGCTGTCTTTGTCCTTAGCTGTGGGAGCTCTGGGCTGAGGCATTTCAGCTCTGTTCAGACCACACTGCTGTGCAGGCACCATTTCAAACTCTTTTTTTCTCTCTTATGAAAAATGATGCAATTCAGCAGCAGTTTGCCATTTAGTCATGGGACTTGAAAACAACCAAATAACATGTTGAGGCAAAACATAACGTAGGGAGAAAGAGAAATATTCCAGGCAATGTAAAAATGTGGGTGTTAAACATGGTATTATGTATCAAGAGGGAACTACCAGCCTTAGTTAAGGTTTTGTTAATGCAATTTTATCCAATTATGGATGACTATAAAATAGCATTGGTCTGAAAAAATGATTAATTGTGAGTTGACAGTGGTTGCCCCTTTTGCCAAACTCTGGTAAATGTTGTCAGGTCCCAAGTTTTAATCTTGTTGTTCCTCAGTGGGCAGTGTTTATGGGATATTGCATGTTGAGTCAAGTGAAGCAGTCTCATATGAACTCCTTGGGAGCAGACAAGCTGTTCATCTCTCTGTTACTCTCTCCAGTCAAAACACATGCCACAGCCTCCTAGAGGTGAGGAGGAGTCCTTGCTAAACTCCTGCTGTTCTCTTGGCACCTCTCTTTCTCATGCCATCATGTTTGCCTTTTGGAAAGCCCTCCCCACTTGCCATGTGCCTGTCTTGGAGGTAAAAGCACTGAGCGCTAAAAAGTCTTGGTTCTGCATGTGGCTTGCTCTTGGACAATTTAGTCTTGTGTTCCTTTTCTTCTTGATAAAATGAGCATTGTACATCCCTCACACACACACACACACACACAAAACAAACAAACAAACAAACATGGGACACCTGTAGCTAGTGACTTTCACTGGGATTTCTGGACATGCAGACTGACTACCCAGAGCTATAGGCACTTACCTGAGTGTGGTTATTGACCTTGGCTGGCTTCTGGCTGCCCACCCAGCAGCTCCCTAACTCCCTTCCTCAACACGACTGGGGGAAGGGGCATGCCCTTTCTTAAGCATGTTTAGGATAGGATAAAATAGAATAGAATAGTTCAGTTGGAAGGGGTCTTCAAATATCATATAATCCAACTGCCTGACCTCTTCAGGGCTGACCAAAAACCCAAGTATGTTATACCCTAATGGTAAAGAAATTCTTCTTAATATCCAGTCTGAGCCTCCCCAGGCACAGCTTTGTGCCATTTCCACGTGTCCTGTGGTGACCAGGGAGCAGAGACCAGCACCTCTCCGCTTCCCCTCCTCAAGAAGTTGCAGAGAGCAGCGAGCTCACCTCTCAGTTTCTTTTCTTCAGGTTAGACAACCCAGGTGCCCTCAGGCTCTCTTATAGGGCATGCCTTCCAGCTCTGTTACCCTGATCTGAGTGCTTTTCAAGCACCTTAACATCCTTTTATACCATCAAGCCCAGAACTGCACACAATATTGAAGCAAAGCCACTGACAGGAATTGTGGTGGGAAAAGCTCCCTTGCTGGCCGTGCTGTGTTTAACACACCCCAAAATGTGGTTTGCCCTCTTGGCTGCCAGGGCAGGCTGCTGCTGACCCTCATGGGGCAGAGCTGTGAGTGGGACCGGCAGTGCCGGGCCGGAGGCAGCTCCTCCCCTCCCCTCAGAGGACACCTGTACTCTGAGGAGTCTAGGTTAGGGGTGGCGTCATGTTGGGATCCCGCCGTAGTCAAGGGAAAGAGGCTTGTCACGAGGGCCCTTCTGGTATGAGGTGGATCTGGTAGCATTTTTTGCTGTTTATAGATTTAAACAACCTAGGTCCTGAAGCTTCACCTTCAGGATTAGTCTACACCTGACTGTCTGTGTAAGTACTGTGTACAGCATATACAGCCTAGCGGTGTTCCTGTAAGGCCATTCCTCACACAAAACCCAACTTCCATAGCTCTGGTTGTTCTTAACGAGACTTGCTATGGGCAGTCTTCATCAGATTGTGATGGGGCCCAGTGCAGCTTCAGTGAAACGTTGGATGTGTATCACTGGGAATGGTATAGGATGAAGACCATGTCTAGGTCCACAGGCCAGTGCATGTGTGATGTGGACAGTGTGGTTTTTATGTAATAATTTATTTTAATTTATTTGGCCTTGGGTCATGTTAGAAGCAAATGTATGTGATACAGCAAAACATATGTGGCTTGAACTCTTTTAATCTGATACATTTAATGTAAGTAATTCCTTAACTTATTTAGCAGCATTCATATAAAGCAGCAGCCCTGTACACATGAAGAGCAGAGAACAGTATCTACAGTAACGTACCCACAAATTTTCTTTAATTCTGCTGCATTATTGTCATTTTCCTGCAGGACTGCACTTTCATGCTGTTTGCTTTCCACATGCAACTTCTAATTTTTTTATTTTTTATTTTTTTCTGAAGGAATTGGCTAAGAGGACTCCCTCTAAGCATCCTGATCACCCAGCTGTCCAGAATGCATTGCAGGCAATGAAGACGGTCTGCACAAATATCAACGAGACCAAGCGACAGATGGAGAAACTGGAAGCCCTTGAACAGTTGCAGTCCCACATTGAAGGATGGGAGGTATGATGCAGGATTAGCAAGCCCTCTGGAGACGATTTACTGCATGGTTTAGTGGGCTGAAGTTTGGTGGTTCATACTGTGTACAGGGACTTCTGATGTGTAAATGCACTATAAGCTGTGGGTGGCATCACTTTGACAGGTTTAGAATTCAATGTTTATTTTGGGGAGTACAAGCTGCTGCTGCTAAATTGTAGCAGAAGAAACAGATCATGAAATAAAGAAAGGTACTAGAGCTGGCAAGGACTGAAATTTCAAATGGTCAGGTTTCATTTGAAGGACAAAACTAGAAGTTGAAATCAGGAGTGGTCTAAATAACATAAGGTTCTGTTTTTGTTCCTACAAGCCTTTCATTTTTGTGGGAGCTTTGAAAGTTGGCTTCCTACAGATTTCCTGTATAAAAGATAAAGGCTCAGTTAGAAAGCAACTAGTATATTTGTATTTACTCCAGTTAAGTTTTTCATAGTTGTGTTCATAGTGATGTGTTTATCAGTAGGTGTATCTGTATAGGTGGAAGCATGTACTCTGGAAGAGAGAAAAATAAAGAGAGGGAGATAACTGAGATATGAAGCTTGGGGATAGAGGAAATCTGAAAAAAAGAGCCACCCAGGAGAAATACTGGGAAGTCAGGATGATGCACAAAAGGATTGGCAGTTTATCTTGTGATGACTTTACTTGAGGCCCTTGAGTCAGTGGAGTTGGAAGCCTCTGGGAGGTGCACCACAGGGAGTCAGCGGTGTTAAATGGTCTCATAAAGAGATTGGCGTTGGCATTTAGCAAGACTGACTTTTAAAATATTGATGCTGATCATTGCCAGCTGAGGACATCTTTTTAGAGGTCGTATAAGCCTCCTCATGTTTGGAGTCTTGGGTGTTCTCCACAAATCTTTTTTGGGTTGTTTTTTCTGTCTTTCGTGTGTATTTTAAACCTTGCTCATTTTTTCCCTCAAGGATGTTCTTGGCATCCAGCTAAAGACACGAGAGCAACCCAGATATCCAGCTGTGTATTTATTTTTTGTATAGCAAGCTCAACAAACAAAAAAGGTCATGTAATATTCGATATAGCAGGACTTCCAGAAGCAGCTAAAACCATGTCAGGTTCAATGCAGCTCGTGGGTCCTCTAGGCAAGAGGCATGGTTTGAGCTCTAGAGCTCAAAACATGACTCTGAAAGTGTCCACGATGTCATAAATGAAGTGGTATCAAACTTATTGCAGTGTTGGGGGTGGGAGATGGGGTACTAATTCACAGCAACATTCTGGGCCTGAAAACCCATTTAGATTTGTTTATGTGTAACAAAGTCATTTATGTCACTCACTCCAAAAGTTCAAAAAGGGAGAAGTGTTTTTTTTGACTACTAGTAGTAAGCTGTGGAAAGTTACTCCTTTTATGCCACAAGGAGTGGAATCTCCATATTGAGAGGAGGCAAGCTAGCTTTATAACATAGATGTGGACTAATACTAAATACGATCACATTTTTTCTTTTGTGCCCATAAAGCAATTTGAAACTGAAAGACATTGTCTTATCTTTTGGTTGCCACAGTGCCGTAGTCTTGCAAATTAGGACTTTTGTGCAAAGTGGTATGTTAGTAAAAAACTGTTTTCAGTTCTTGCAGATGGATATCATAGTTTGTGAGAAGTGTTCCTAACTCCTATCCTGTGGAATGTTGCAACTGATGAATTAAAAACATTTTTAACTTAACCATGCAAACCACAGAGCTGTCTGTTAGAGAAAGTGTATAAGGCAAATGTCACATTCAGATTTTCTGTTCATCTGATGGTAATCTCTCCTAGAAAACAGAAAATCTCTTTCTCTATTATCATGGTTTTAGATTCTGAAATGTTTATGTCCTGTATGTGTGGTTATTTACCACGTACTAATCTGATAAGGCCCATAGCTTCCAGCAGTTTTAGTACAAGCCATTGAAATTGTCAAAAAGAAGTAAACTTCAACTTACTTATGACCAAGTTCTTTATGACTATCTGAGAGGTATCCTGACTCTGTGGAATATGCAAGCAGCCCAACATGAAGCTTGGCGGTAATTTTTTCGCTTAATTTGGAACAGGCTCCACCTTACCTAGAGTATCTGTTTAACCAAACCAGCACAGTTTCACTGGTTTCTATGACCAGATGCTTTCTTACAACTGTCCCAGTGGGACCATCCCTGACCTATCTTCATCTCATTGCCATCAGCGCCACCCTCAACATTTCCAACATGAGGAACAACGTAACATCATTCGACGTCTGCCATGTCTCTTCTTGCTCCCAAGGGTCATCTCTAGCTTCACTAAGAGCAGTAGTTATTTTCTTGAGCATTTGCCTTGGTTCCTCATTTTTCCTTCAAAATCTCTGCCTACCAGTCTGTCTCTCCCTCGAATACAACCATTCTCACTATCGTACGCTGGCATCATTCTATCAGTCTCTTTCTGAAACATATTATAATGATGGGTCATGTTAAAGTAAGCCAAGCCTGGGGAGCCTTTGAAGACCCGCAGCTTGATCAGAGTTTTATTCATCTAAATGAACTCTCTCAGATTCATCCTTCTGGAATGCACAGAATCCTTGTAGTTGTATTTTATGGAGTAGTCTAGGCAGGCCAATTTGATTCTGGTTAATCCTTCTGGGAAACAAATACTAGTTTAATAAAGGGGGAAAAAAGTAGAGGATGCATGAGAAGTCCAGCTTTTTTGTAAAATGTTTTTGTTTGGTTAGTGAAGAATCGGTTAATTACATGTTGATTATTCTGTGGGGTGAGCTCCTCCTCATGAATCCTTGTGAATTATTTTCACTAAGGAATTGCTACATGAAGAATCCACACATTCTCCCAGTCTGAAATGTTTAGGGAAGCAAAACCCCCATCACAGAACAGCATGAGTTGTAAGATGTGTTAGCGCTCGGGCAGATCAAGTGTTTTATAATTGGCTGTAATTTGCAATTCCACCAGCTATGATGTTTTCTTTTTTTTGCCTGCAGCTTGGTCCTACTTAGAAAGGTGAGAAATCCTTTCTTGTCTCTGAAAACATCATATAAATCTTCCTGCTCTGTTTCTTACTATTGAAAAAAACTCTCAGATTGGTATAAATGGGAAGTAGCTAGGCCAACAGCAAACAGGAAGTGCATCAACGATGTTCAGATACCATCATGATGGGTCTGATGGAAAAATAAAGATTCTTAGATTTTAAGGTGAGGACCAACTTATATGCTTTCACTTCTTGTACAAAATAGGCCAGATAATTTTACCTAGTAATTCTTGTGACAGTAAAAGATTAAGTCCAATTACTGATATCACTGCGCTCCTTGCTTTTGCTTCCTCTGTGTGGCTTTTAGTGAATTAAGTACTTGATGCTGAGGTGCTGTGACGCCTTGATTTCTACATGGGCAAACCGTGTGGGGAACATGCTTCTGTGTTATACAGTTGGTTGGTTTCTGTTCCTATTTGTGTGTGTGTTCCTTGGCTTTGGGGTTATATTTCTGATATATAGTGAATTCCCATGTAGATAGTCATGGTCAGCAGGTCATTTTCAAATTAACAAGTGCTCATTCCTGGATATGTACTTCTATAGGTGGATTTAAAAAATAAAAACATACCAGGGCAGCAGATGGAAATACTGCGTTGAGCTAGCTCCTGCATGACTAAATCCCCAAAGTACAGAAAGACATACAAGTATGTGGAATACACAAAACTGGTGTCCGTAGTTGGCAGCCTTTAAAGAATAGCAGATTCCTTGTTAACTAAAAGCAAGACACAGCACAGCTTGCAGGGTTTGATTTAGAAAACAATGTCATTAAAACTTTATTCACACCTTTAAAGTGACTGCATTACATTTAGAAAGGCTGATTTCAATTCAGTGATTTTCCCTGAATAGCTTAATGGTAGCAGACTGCGCCTTCCTGAAAAATATTCTCTCATACAATGTCTAAAATCATTCAAACAAATCGTTTTGGGGTGACTTTCTAGATAGAACTGGATTTCATGCCTGTTCAGAGAGATGTCTTCAGTTTCTGTAAGTAGGTTGAATTACATTTTACAAGTTTTTTGTGGTATTTGTGAATATTAAAGTTAATGGACCTTTGCAAATCAAGCAGTTTGGCTGATAATGAATGGCATGCAATCCAAAGTCAGTTCTTTTTTCCAGTAAGACTCAAGACAGTGGGTCACATTATCTGATTGACTCCCTTATCTGCATGCCAGTCATGGGAGGGAACCCACACTGTTACCCTAAGTTATTCTTCCTTCCAACTCAAAAAGAAATGCAAAAAATATTAAGTGTTCCAGGACTGAGTAGTAAATGTTTCTTACGTCTACATGTGTTTTCCTGAAAAGAAACCTTTTTATTTATTTATTTTTTTTCCTGATATGATGATCTTGTACCTTTGAAGTAAGAGTAGACCAAGGAACGAGTGCCTAGGGTTTAGCCAAACCTATCTTGTTTGGTCAGTGGTGCAGCTGAAGAGCAGATTCTCAACTGTGCTCATTCAGAATGAGCAGACACTTGGAATTTGCATGTTCTGAGAGTGACCCAGGACAATCCCATGGTTGATTTTCATTTGTGCCCAACTGCCTTGGCCCTAAAACTCCCATCTGAAGGACTATGTGATTACTTTTCCTAGGAATAATCTGAATAACAATTTGGGGATTGAATGGTTTAGAGTAATCCACTTTGGTTTTCAGTTTGCAGGGATCCTCATGTGATTGAATGGCTTGAGCATCAAGCTTAGTTATCTGCATATCTGCAGTTCAGTGCATATGATGCCTTGCACCTAGCACAGTGTCCAGGACCTGACCTGTGGTTTTCATGGCTACGTTTCTGACTTGCATGTGTTCATTAGAGCTCCAGAAAGGAGAGCAGCTGCATCATGTACTTCTAACAGAAGAGCTGGAGAGACAGATCACCACTCAGAAGATTTTCCATTGGGATGGTTAACAGTGACTTATGCCATAATCAGATCTACAATGTTAGAGAAATACCACTTTTTTTTTTTTTTTTTTCAAATAAAGCTTTCCTAAAGCCATCACTTGTCGTATTTTGAGTGAATACTTAGGATATGAAGGGAAGACTAATGGTCTTGAGAGACTCACAAAACAACTGCTTTGAGAATGAAAGATTTTTCTAAGGAAAACTCTCTTGGATCTAAGGAATATTTATCACAGAGTATGAGGATTTGTAAAAAAGTATTTGTAACCCAGAAAAGGCATGATGTGTTTAGTTGCAATAAGAAATTGAGGATTTCCTCCTCCTAATTGCATCAATCATTTGGCAATTTAATGATGTACAGATAAAATAACAGAGCTTTAGTAAAAGTGCTTCGTTGTGTGCACACAGAAAGTGAAAAATAAACGATCTCTTTTCTGTTTCAGGGGTCGAATCTTACAGATATCTGCACACAGCTCTTGCTCCAAGGGACTTTGTTAAAAATCTCAGCAGGGAACATCCAAGAGAGAATGTTCTTTCTATTTGATAATTTACTCGTCTATTGCAAGAGGAAATCCAGGTGAGTCCCTCTGCTTTTATAATGGAGGTTTTATAAATGGAGGTTCAGAGGTTTTGCACATGGGAAGTATGGTCAATTACTAATCACTCACTGTACATGTATTCCCTGTTGCTATGTAAGGCTGAGTCACAGGTGTGACTTTCCTCTGTTTTTGAGAAGGAAATTACTACATGGTAAGATAAATATGCCAGAGATTAATGGGGTCCCCACTCTGAGAAGCACACAATCCAAATAAAGAAGTTGATACGGTGCAAAAAAAAAATCACTAAGTGAGTTCTTACAACTGGAAAGCTTCCCAGAGCAGATGGATCTCCAAGAGTGATGTGAAGAAGCAGGCCTTGCCAACTTGTTTTGTGAGGTTGTTCTGAGCAGAAAAGGGTGACATGAAAAATGATAGAAAGCCAAGAAAGGGGAAAATGGAAGACTAAGAGAACATTAGGTGGATGCAGGGCACAGAGCAAAGAGGAAGAGATGAGCAGCAAGTTGCTGTTCATTATTTGCAGCCAATGTGCTTTGTGCATTGTCTTCCTTTCTTATGCTAGTGGCAATTTTTGTATCATTTTACCTTATAAAACTTAAGCATTATTAACACCTACTACTTATTATTAAAATAGTGTTGGCAGTGAGGAAGGCAATTTTCTTCTGCAGCAATTATAACGTATTTCAGTTCTAAAGCTTTTCACCTCCACACTTCTAGTGTCATTCCTGTGTCTTGGTCTTTTCTGGATTTATCATACGTCCTCTACTATTCAGATTCTCCTCTTCCTTTCCTTCCTGTAATATCCTCCCTCTTCTTCAGTTTATACCTCTTTACTGGTAATGACCTAGTGGAATGGCCAAACCAGTTAGAACTTCTCAAAAACTAGTGTTTTATCCAAAGAAAATTCTTCTGTTTCAAAAAGTGGGTTAAATTTCCATTTTTTTTGTTCATTAAAATTTTGGAACTGTTAAGCTGGGAAAAAAATCATGACACTAGTGTTCATACATTGTGTGAATAATAGTGAAACTCTATAATGTAAAATACAATTTTAAAGTGAAATCTACATTAGAAATTATTACAATGTAATATAAATATTTAAATTAAAAGAAAAAATAGCAATTTAATCTTAAATGACTTCTAATCTTCACTAACTGAAGCATTCTGACATTGCTGAAATAAAGCAAGAAATAAAAAACATTTTATTTTGACACTTCACCAATTTATCAAAATTCATTCTTTCATATGAAACAGAGTTCAGAAATTAGAGTTGTCTAAAAGAAAACTATTCCTTTAAAAAATCAACTTGATATCTAATTCTTCGATTCTTCAGAGCTCTTAAAAACTGTCTTTCTAGTCCTGTTTGTAGTTCAGGTTAGCCTAGCCCCTCCCGCTGTCCAGGCATTTTTCCCAGAATACTAAGATTTAGAAAACAAAATGTTCTGCTGCCTTTTAAGCAACCCTCTGTTTTTGTACAGTGATGTTACTGAGCTGCTCTGTAGTTTGGCTTGATTTCCGAGGAGGCTGCTGTAGCACTTTGATTTCCCCAAAGGATCGATATTGTTTATCTTTGTCTAATAATGTAGCTTAGGCTGATGAAATGCCCAGAATCTGATTTCCATTAAAAAATTGAATATTGTGTTGTCTGTTTGTAATTGCCAAATGAAAAATATATATTTAGGGATTGCTGAGTGACTTTAGTTTTGGATATTTCCCCTGTCTAGCTGCTATTTGTAATTAGTCCAGGATGGAAATGAATGTCTATCCAGTTGTGCTGCTGTGATCATTTGACCGGGTGCTTGATGAACAACCAACATGTTAGTGGAACACAGATTTTGGAAGAAAAACAAACAAACCAAAAAACAAAAACACCCTTCCTTTGTCAGTTTGCAATTTGAAATTGAGCGACTTGGTTCTTATCCCATTTATACCATGCTTGTAGAAATCACTGGAGTTTTCCTTGATCAGAAAGCGCAGTCAGAATTGTGCCCTTGATCTTCAGTAAATAGTCAACAATGCAGCCATTTGAATTTGGGCATCATCTCCTCACAACAGCATAAATTGGAGGTAGCTTTGTTGAGACTGTTTCAAAACGAGTTTAAAATCAGAATTAGAACTGTGATTTTAGATCTAAGACTGCAGTCTCATCCTTTGCAGAAGCTTTGGGAAGCCTGACAAACTGATGACATAGATTTTTTCAGAGCTGAGTATTATTTTGTGTTTTTAGTGGTATCGTAGACTGCTGTTTAAATTGAATCCTGATGTTAGGAACAATATGTTTCATGTGGGGAAGTGGGCTGAGTATTTAAAGAGTTTTATAAGGCTGCCAGTACAGCTCTTTTTTTTTTTTTTTTTTTTTTTCCCTGACTCTAACAGACGTCTTTAGGAAATGATCTAATAGCTCCAAGCTCTCAGTCCCTGTCTGTCTGATTGGATGTAAATATATGGTCATCACCAAAGGTATATTTGTCACCTAAGCTAGTTGTAAAAGGAAATATTGTTCAGAAAAAAAAGCATGGTGATTCTCATCGCACCTCAGTTTATCACAAATATTTCACTTTGACAGAAATCTTCTTTCCAGCTGTTTTTTATTGCAATGCTCTTTGGATCTTACGAGCACCTGGCAAGTTGCCACAGCAATTCCCTCACTGCACGGAGTTTGGACACCTGCCATCTCAAACGGTGATCATTTGACCAGTCATGTTTTGGTTCACATAGCAGGGTTGTTCTTAGATATTAAAGCTTGGCAGGTGTCAGTCGGATAGTTTTAAACCTATTGTAGACATAAAAATCAGATGCCACATGCAGAGACGTTGAACACATGTGACAGACCATGTGATACCAGCCTCTTTGCATGCTTCATTTCATATTTGGAACTTCATACACCTACCACAAGTTTCTCGAAGCTGTAGGCAAAAAGGAGGCAAATGTAACCTTTTTTCAGGTGATATTGCAGTTCTTATCCCAAACCCATGTGCAGTTCAGTTGTACTGTCATTTCAGTCAGTTAAGTCCTCAAGAATGTAAATCTTAAATACATCCCAATCTTCACATAGTCTTGCAAAATAAGCCCTTTCCTGCTGTACTGATACTGTTGCACACGTTTATTTGTGAACTGACTGATTATTCAAGTTACTTACAATCTGAGAGTGGCCATATATCATGACACTCTATATTCAAATCCTTTTTTAATAGTCATATCTCGGATTGATTTGTGCTCTTGCTTCCTGTGCCTGTTGAATCCAAAACAAGCTGTGTTGCATATATGTTATGCTGTTTTTTAATGTGTATCTAACAGTCTAAATCCTAATTGCAGAGTTGCTGGGAAAAAAGCATCTAAACGGACAAAGTCAATCAATGGGTCCCTTTATATCTTCAGAGGCCGAATAAACACAGAAGTCATGGAGGTGGAGAATGTGGAGGATGGAACAGGTAAGAGAAGAAATACTGTCTTTTAACAACACAGAAAGTCCAAATCTTGTGTGGGAAGTTGGCACAAAAGTATTCATCCTTCTCCTTTAATGAAGTCTTAGGTAGTTGTGTAACATCCCATGTCTTCATTCTTAGACCAACTCACACAGCTGAAAGACTGGTCATACTTTCAGGCATTAGTCCTTCATTCTGAAATGACTTTACGAAGTTTATGTATCCAGAAGCTTGTCTATTTTTTCCCTTAATCCAAGTTAATTTAGTAAATGATTTTTAAACTTCTTTCCATCCTTTCTTTTCTTACATCTTAAGCTATTATAGCTAAAATAACAGAACTTCTAGGTCATTTTCTAGTTTAGAATACTACCAGATATTAGTCTTAGCATCAAATCAGAAGCATGGAATGTAGCCGAGAATGAAATATGGGAATAGCTGTTGCATGTCCTGACACAAGCTGGAAGAATTGATGAGTTTATGATTTCATCCACAAAGGTTGCACCAGGCCCTGCTCCTACTGTACTAAGTCAGGAATTAGTATTATTTCCTTTCACAGATAACATTTAAAGAGTTCCCATGTCCTGTGGACAAAAACCCTGACGTGCAACAAGCTAGTCTATCTCTAGAAATTTCAGCACAAGTAATCCAAACAAGCATCATGGCCTTTTTCAACGATGCCATTGTATTTAAAATATTTTCATTCTTCTGAGGTGAAATTACGAAGCGTCACTCTTAGGACTGAAGCTGTAGAGAAGACAGCTTTGTGGGCAAAGTATTGTGCTAGGAATAGGAATATGGTGATCTATTTGAATAGAACTTCAGTCATTAGTGTGCCCACTGTGGATTTTCATGAGAAAAGTTGTCAGGGCTCTTCCAAATACGAGGTTTCACTGCCCTGGAGTCACAGGGATCCTTGATTACAGACCTTTTTTACGTAATTTGTACAGGGGACAGATTTTTCAAATTGAACAACACAGGCATGGATACTCCTATTAATGTTTGTACTTCCAGGGTGGTAAGTAACAGCCAGCCACATGGACAGTCAGTAAGACTGATGCATAAGGAACACCTTAAAAATCAAGCTCTCCAATAAGAGCATTTTAATAAAGGTGTCGCACACTGATCTGATTCAAGAAGCAGGCCTTCTATTCATCGTGTGTATTGTGCTTTGGGATTTTACAGCAGATTACCACAGCAACGGCTACACGGTGACAAATGGCTGGAAGATACACAACACAGCCAAAAACAAATGGTTTGTCTGTATGGCCAAGACTGCAGAGGACAAGCAGAAATGGCTGGATGCTATAATCAAGGAAAGAGAGCAGAGAGAGAGTAAGTGGATAAAGTATTTTCTAATGCATTGAATGAATTTGTGTAAAAAGGAGAAATTAATTGGCATGTGGAAATAGGTCTGAGAGGAAGAGAAAAGGTTGCAGTTTTTCCTCCATGTTTTGAGAAAGACTTAACATCTATCCTTAATGACAAGGAAACTCAAGTGATTGAAAATAACTGTTTCTGAATATGTGCTATTTTTATTTATTTATTTATTTATTTTATGGGCTTGTGTTAGTAATATTTATCAAATTGTTTTCACTTACCAAAGGGTCAGTTTCTTTGATGCATTAAGTTACTGAAAAAAATTAAACTTTTTTTTTTTTTTTAATTTTTAATTTGTAAATAAGATAAAAATGTTTTGCATTAAAAAGTAAAATAAATATATTAGTAAAATAAAGACATGATCTCGAAGTAAGCAGAACAGCTCATGGAGGAAAAAAGAGAAATGTTTAAATTTAGACTGAGCAGTGACAAATGAGTGCAGGTGCTTGTCACTTTTATCTTTTCTTGTGGAATGAAAGAAGAACTAAGCTTATCTTAAAATTATGTTGTACAATAAATAGGAGCAGGGTTGGAAAGCTGTGAATCAGTGGGTGGTAAAAGTTCTGAGTTCCTTTTTAATTCAGAAGTATCTTTCACAAGTGAACCTAGTTCCCTGTTTGCTGAATGGGAACGATAGTATCTCACTGCCAGAGGAAATGACATTTCTTTTAAAATGTTCTGTGCCTGACTTTTAGAAGGGATTCCCCTATGTGCAGATACCACTTCATTAAAGATCTAATTGCTCGTCCATGCCGGTATTAAAAGAGGTCAGTCTGAACCCTATTATTAGTAGTATGTTTTCAGGACTTGTACTTGCTATGCTATAATGTTTTAAATTTTTGAAGAACTTTTAAAGTTTAAGAAACTTACAGATCTGTCACAGAAGTTCAATGAAAACGGGGACTCTGAAGCCTTTAATGTCCTTTGCAATCCAAACCTTATTTTTTATGTTACAATATTTTGCAGCAGAAAAACACCTAATCTGCTAAACACAAATCACGTTGCAGTGTTACATTATCAGAATGTAAAATATTTCTAACATACCTTATCATGTTACGCACCTTTTGATAATAGCAAGGATACTACACTACAAATGTAGATCAAGCACAGTGTGAATTCAAAAGAACTACCTCAATGCAACGGAGAGAATCAGTTTTCATTTTTTTTAAAGGAAATGTTTTAACATTCTGAGCTGCTGATCTGTACTCATTGATCAATGCTGCAGTTCTGCATGTTTTAAATAAAATATATTTCTTGGCTCTTAGTTTTACCCTCAGAGTGCTAAATCATATCTCCAAAAGATCCAGCGAGTCTTCATTTCAGAGTGAGTTTTTTCTTTATGAGGTCACTAGCACTCTGTGGAATTTCCTATGCCTCAAGTAAAATGTGTGAGGAGAGGGAATTTTGATAAGAAGTAAAAAGACTGAACTAGGAAAACAAACCAAATGCTATCAGGGACCTTGAGAATATAGTTAGGTGAGTGAAATATCAGGAAGGGAAAGGAATTGTTCCTTAATAGAAAGTTTGTCAAAGTTTTCCATGCAGCGTTGGCTAGCTACTCTGTTTTTTTCTGACATTTTTTGTCATGTGGCTTTATGATGTGGCAGCTGACAGGAGCATGGATAAGCACGGATATTCTGGCAGACATTCCAGACTTTATTGGAAAAGCTCCTTTGGATCCGAGTAATTGCAAAGTCATAGAGCTATCTGTGTTTGGATTAGAAAGTTTGGTGGGATTCCCAATTCTGTAGGATGAGCTGGGTAGAATGTGCTTTCCAGCCTGCCATTTACATCAGAGCCTGGGGAATTTGGTGATGTAAGACCACATGAGAAATGTACTGTTACACAGGCTGGTTTCTATCACGAGTTCATGTTGCAAATTAGCCTCGGCTACATGTGTCAGCATTTGCATTGAATTGGATCAAATCATTAGGGGAAGATGATGGAAGAATAACAGCAATAAACCAGGTGATTTGTAGAGCCAAAACCTGTAGCCACATATCTGACACATGCAAGAAATGCAGTATTCGAAAGACAGTGTTGCACAAGACTAATTCCTGGAATATGCATGTCAAGCCTTTAAAACAAATGCATTAAGCATTTTGAGAAAGCTAGAAGGCAGTTCTGATGTGACACAGAAGACTGTTCATTTGTTAATTTGACAAGTTCAGTATCTTACCATAAAGCAACAGAATGTAAATGCAGTTAGGTGACCTGCTATTCCCAACAAATAAACAGTTTTCATTTTCTAGCCTTACACTGATCACTTAAACTCTACCTAATGTCAATCTCTGTAAAAGTTAGGCAAGTAAATCCAAGGCCAATTCAGACTTTGAACTGATCTTAGAGATGCCCAAACTATGAGACTCTGTTTCAGACTCAGAGTTCCCTAAGTCTGCAAGTGAATTTGTGCTGCCTGTATTCAGAAGAGTCCTGGTCATGACTCAAAACATGATTAGGAGAACAAATGTCTGCTGAGTCTTGCTTCCTGCTCTGTCGGTTAGTTAACCTAATGCACTTAGAGATTTGTATTTTCAACACTCTGCAAGTCAGGTGATTTTTGGTGAGATACAGGAAAGAGGAGTGGGAAAAAAAAAAAAAAAAAGCACGAGCATAACAGCATTCAGAGCACTTGTATGAAACTCAAGAGGCTCAGATCTATGCCTTTCTCTCTGAAAAGTTCAAATGTGCAATTTCAGGTCCCCAGCTGAGTCCAATTCAATTTTGGACCTGCACTAGGCTATCTAAATCTAATCCATAATTTACATACATGCACATATATGCCTAGGAAAGGTATATGTAGCAAAGCGTAGCCAGAAAGCAAAATGGTTAGTTCAGGCTAGAGGTGACAAAGCGTTCTCTGCAGCAAAGCAACTTTTTTAATGTGCTGTCCTCTTAAAGCAATTTGCACTTTATTTCTAGGCGAAACTCATTTTCCAGGCTTTTTTGACAAATTTAAAGAATGTCAGAAAATGTGAGTTACAAGGACAGTTATTGAGACATAGAAAGCTATCCTTTTCAGAGATCTTACTCCTGACTATACCACTTTGAAAGTTAACGTGCTATGTGGTAACTCATACAAAGTGGAGGTGAAATTTTCTCTGTATCCAATTATCTATCATTCCTTAAATCACTCAGTATTTCTTTCAATGACTGGATAATAGGATTTTCAAACTGAATTTTAGCCTAGGGGTATTAGTAAATAGGCTAATTAAGAAAGGATGAGAAAATAATGTTCCCATCTACATTTGATTTATTTGAGGATGTGAATTTGATGTCAGCAGTTCTGTATTTTTGGCTTCAAGTAATAGAAAACTCAAAAAGTCATCTGCTCTGTCAAGCATAGAGGTGCCTTGAACGTGCCTTATGAAGGCAGTTATTTCAGGGTCAAAAGTGAAATTGCAACAGGAATTC
Organism: Netta rufina; assembly: GCF_964035555.1. NCBI lineage: Eukaryota > Metazoa > Chordata > Aves > Anseriformes > Anatidae > Netta > Netta rufina. The sequence continues at coordinate 1,506,998 of NC_140140.1, forward strand.
AGTTTCAAAAGGTATATATTTTCTCTCTCTTTATTTGGAACTTATCCATGTTCTGTAAACCGTTCTACTTCTGTGTTGTGATGGGCCCATAAGTTTAAAGGTACTTCTCAAAATTGGGAAGAAAAGCTGTGAACCTCTCTGACATGCTACATGCACCAATGACAGATTTGCACTCAGATCAATAAGTGATCCAATTTCCCTTTTATTTGGCAAATAAACCTCTTCATTTTTGTGTTTCTATCACTGTCTGCGTGGCCTCAGCATTTGACTTTGAGGAACTACTTTTTTCTAATGCTAAGGGTCTGAAGGAATTCCTGCTTTGTATTCCAGGTTTGAAACTGGGAATGGAGAGGGATGCATACGTCATGATTGCAGAGAAAGGAGAGAAGCTGTACCAAATGATGATGAGCAAGAAAGTGAACCTTATCAAAGACAGGAGGAGAAAATTAAGTACTGTTCCCAAGTGCTTTCTTGGCAAGTAAGTGGCATTTGAATTGAAAAGCCCTTTTCATAGCAATTAAAGAATGGACTCTGAATTTTCTGCAAATGGCATTGTGAGGTCAGATTAGATGTGCTTTGATGGAGCTTAATTGAAAAGGCCTAACCTCCATTACAATTTTTATTAAAATTAATCACCAATTTCTATTTTATGCTGAACAGTGACAGCTTCTTCTGTTGTACAGTAACACACAACAGCTGTTTCAAATCAGCCAAAGGAGTAAAAAAAAAAGTATCTTAACTCCCACAAGCTCTGGGCTGTTAGTGGCCTAACCTGTATCCTCTTTTGTATGCAAGTAGATGCTGACCAGATAAGATTTAAATCCAGCAGAGCTGTCCTGCTCTCAGGACTGAATATCCTGTTTGCCAGTGCAGCAGACAAAAACGAAAGATTATCCATTAATTTCCCTTCCTTCCCTGTGGTCTCTGTCATGGCATTTTGCAGGCAGCACTCCTTGTTTACAGGGTGCCGAAATGATGCTTTGGCTTTCAGCCTGACAGAATACACTCTAGTAGCATAGGCTGGTAATGTTATTGCTATATGAAAACCTCTTGTGGAGATTTGACCAGGCTGAGGTGCCTACAGGTATCCCGATCTCTGACAAAAGCATTATTTTGGCTAATTTTCCAGCCTCTGCCATTCTAAACAAAACAAAACAAACAAACAAAAACACCTCTGCTGATGTCTTTTGAGTTGCTTGTTAATGCAGTCCTGGGCAACTCAGTCGAGTGCAACTCAGTCAGTGCAATGCAGTCATGACTCACAGACCTTCCATATCATTCCCGGGGCTTGCCCTGAACAATGCTTTTTGGCTGTGACCTATTCATTTTTTTTTCAGATATTTCTGCCCAAGGGAGAAACTAAGGAGTGTGCTGGGATGTACTTAGTGGTTTTCTGGTAAATGCAGCTGAGAGTAACACTAAGGCCACAAAAGTAATTTTTCTCTTGGCCTTTGGATATTAGATAGCATCTAATAATTCAAGAAATAAAATGTGGTTGTAGTGGAAAAAAAAAAAAAAAGCATAAACTACTTCTAACAACCTTAGAAATATCATGTGTTTATTTATAAGGCTGTTTATGGCACTGGTCTGCAAATACTTTTTCCTGACCACTCTTCGGGTGTATTGGCATTGAGGCATATGAGCGGTGATACGATCTGCAGTCTGGGTGTTGAAGCCAATATATGTAAATGATCTGTTTGCCATGCTTCTTTTCAGCACTGCACCAAATTGATTGCAAAGCCTTGACCTGTACTGAACTTGTGATAGAGAGAATTTATTAACCTCAAGAGATTCCAGACATATCTGATCATATTGCACGACCCTGAATCAGCTGGATTTTCCTTTGTATTTCCTGAGTAGAAACCTAGCTGTTTCAGTCCCTTACTTTCAGGGGAAGAGCTGGGAATAGTGTCTTGGCTGGCATGCTAGCTGAGAACTCAGCATGGCAGTAAGAGAAGTGCGGATGCTCTCAGTTACACTGAGAACTGCTTAGAACAAGATGAGAAAACAAATCAAGTTTTGCCATTCACTTTGTAAGTTGATGTTTTTTTAGCAAGTCTACCATACACCAAAAAAAAAAACACCTCTGAATATTTCTGGATCACACACTTTACAGTTTTTTGTAAAACTTTTGGAGCAAATGATGATTGATTTTGCTTATGAATCAAATACCACACAAGTCTTAAAGTAAATTTTAAGAAAACTATCCCATAGTGCTGAAGCTTCAGAGCTGTGAGAGTACATTCGCTTCTTTTGTTTTTCCAATGCTCAATTTCAGACTTTAAGATAACTGCCTTGCATTTAGAATCCCAATAAACTCCAGGGACACAGGTCCAAATGAAAGACGTAGAGGTCAGCAATGTTCTGCTGTGGTTTAGGGCAGTTGTTTAAGTGCTATAAACTGTCATAGACGTATTGCACTTGATGGAAAATGTAGTGACTGGGCATCAGCCCGGGCACCTAACGTGATTACTGTCAATGGCCAGCAGGTATGGGATGGGGCAGTCCACAGGGTATATGTCTTGTATTTCCAGTAATTGATAGGGAGGACTATTCTTACTTCTCCTTCTGCAGTTTATGTTCTGTGTTTCAGCTTCTGAAAGCTATTAGAAACAGTTCAGAATCACTGGGAAATAAAGGATGAGCTTTCCTTCTGAGATACAGAGCCTGACTCATCACTACAGTAGTCTGGCTTTAGGAGTTTTACAAAATCTGCTGGTTTCTATGGGATTCCCCTGGCGCAGCTGAATAGATTCTGCTGCAGCTTCTACATTATGACAGAGTAGCCCCTCAGCAAACTGAAGTTTTTGTTATTGAAGTTGTTGTTGTTATTCTAAAGGCACGATGTAAATACTACCTACAGCTTAGATGAGTCAGTTCTGATAAACATGAAGAGACTAAAAATACTTCATTTAGAGCCCACAGTTGGAGGCATGGATGCTGGTTTTGATAAGCAGCAATCCTCCACAGATTGGCAAGCACCCAAGTGGTTTATTGAACTCAGATTTCCCATATGTTGTGCTACTTCATATATTCCTTTTGTTCTTTCTTTATGAATTTAACACATTTCTAGTGTAATTAATAATTAACTTGGCAAACAACTCCGATCCCCCTAGGGCTCTGGCAGTACTTGCAATGTAAATTTTTCTGTACTTACTGTTTCTAATTGAGTAACATTCTACATATTTATCCATTTCTGTCTTCTATTCTGCCCATGTGTGCAACTCTGCCTCTCACCAGAGAGAGGTTTTATTTCATGCTGCTTATGCAGACAGACCTAGCACCTTTTGTTTGTAAATTAGAAGCATCATTTATGTATCTCACCATCAGCAGCTTCACTAAATGACCTTAAATTAACCTGTTAGGGGCACTTGTGCTGTTCTGTGCTTGAATTCAGTGAGTTTGAATATTCTGTCCTAAGTCTTACTGTGATTCCTTTTAAAGCCAGCACACTTACAACACTGAGGGGGAAATGAATCAGAGCCAGTGAAGAAAGGTGAACTATGTAATGAAGTCAGACCATGAACTCTGGTTGGATGAGTAGCCTGAACTGAAGTAGCTGTTTTCTCTCCTGTGTATAAGGTTTTTAAGGTCATTAGTTAATCTTGCTTTCCTGCTCCCCTTCAAATGTCTGCATAAAGTAAGGATCTGCAGCAGCTTTATAGATTCAGCAAGGTCTTCTCTCATTTTGTGTGTCTGTTAATTATGATGACCTAAGAGGAGTGGTGGGAAAAGTCATGAACAGGAGATCTGGATATTCTGCAGAACATTTCTGCCAGAAATGTACAAAATTGAGCCGCACAGAAGAGGAATCACTCCTCACAACAGTTCTCACACATGCTTCAAGGACGGTGTCACCTGTGGTTGGCTGAGGGCTCGCAGGTATATGTCTGCTTATATTCAGAGAGAAAAAGACAATTGTTTCTGTTCTGCTTTCCTTTGCAGTGAGTTTGTGTCATGGCTCACAGAGATTGGGGAGATAAGCAAACCTGAGGAAGGGGTCAACCTGGGACAGGCACTGTTGGAAAATGGAATTATTCATCATGGTGAGTGCTCCATGCCATAAAGAGATGCCATATTTCAATTATGCCTTGGAAATAAGGGTGGAAAACTGACTGCAGGTGTTCATATGATGTTTGAATGCTTTTCTGTACTATACCCATAAAATGCTCAGTTGTTAGTGACTTTTGGGATTAATGGGATTAAAACAAGACTCATTGGGTATCCTAAAAGCATTTATGACTGCAGTTGCTTGATTTCTCTGCAATATCTTTGTTGTCGTGTACACAGACTATATCAGGTATGTATTCATTTATGTTTTGTGTGGTTGAAAATCTTTAGTGATCATTAATACAGCTTTCCATGTGGGACATCAACAATACAAATAAAAGTTCAGCAGTACTCTTTTAGAATGGGGCACAGGTAAAAAAGAGTGAGAGGCTCCAGATGCTGGGTCATTCTTCCTCGTGAGACTGCTTCTTGGAGAGAGAAGACATGATGGAAGGTTTCTGTGGGATTTGTTATTTTCAGCTCATTTTGCAAAAGTCTTTCTCTTTAACATAGCAATGCATTATATTTCTTCATTGTACCCAGCAGATGACCTTGAAGTCATGTAGCGGTGGGTAGCACAAAGCACTTGTTTGAAACTTTTCTTTGCTGTCTGCCTTTCTACTAAACAAGGACTTTCTCCAGATTATGTCCTTTAACTTCAGGTATCTCCTGCTGTTTCCTGCTATTTTCACATTTTGGTATGCAGACAGAGCAACACATTCATATTTTATTTAAGCAGCAAATGTCCCAATTTCAATTTTCAGGTGAGTTTAGCTGCAAAATGTACTTCAAAGGGATAAGGCATATAGGTCTCAAATCACCAATGGTCTGTATTTCCATACAGACCATTTCCAATCTCTTGGAAACCAATTTAAATAGGGGAACCGTTTAATTAGGCAAGTATTGCTTTAATCTCTTGGTATCACATCTCCATAAACTTGTCTTTCAGGTGACAACAACACTATTAAGAAATAATGTCTATTTTCTTCCTTTAATTACCACAGAGAAATCTAATATTAGCAGCATGATAATCCTTCATACCCGTACACTTTTACCCCCAGTTACCTAGACATACTTTCTGGCACATTCAGACTTTGAAAGGCCAAAGACTGGAAGGAATTGATGCTTACTTAGGTAACAAAATATTTTTTTTTGCAAAAATGTGTAGGGAGAAGCCTATCACGTCAGATTCAAGTGAGATTTTATATGCACGAGGTCACAAACATTGAATGCTTTTAAGTACTTGTCCCTAACTCTGGCTCTGGAGAACTGGAATGCTCTGTCTTCAATGTGTAGGAATTCCCCTTTGAATGAAGGTTACTCTTTTGCATTCACACCCTTACTTGCCTGAATTCTTAATGTGTACAGTTGCACTGTCAATGCAAAAAGTCTTCTGAGACTTGCTATTTCGTGAGCATTTACCCTGCTGCAGCTTCATACTCTGACCCTTTTGGCAGTGTCCTCCCTATCTAAACACAAATTTTACAGCTCAGAGGAAGTTGTGTTGTCATATCCGCTGCTTCCCTCATTCAAACACACTGAGCAAGGCACATCTGATTGGTTTTAATGTTACCTTTACCTTGAGGTCCTGATGTTACTGTATATAATGAGAGTTAGTGCTAGATGTTAGAAAGTATTTGCAGTGCTACATTTAGTTAAGGAAATACCCCTTGAAATCTTGATAAATCATTATAAAAGAAAGTTTTCCATTCTGTGTCTCCTCATGTATCAAGAACTTAAAACTTAAGCACCACCATGAAGCCCTTACCCTTCCTCTATATTAAGCAATATCTTTTATCTTTTGATTTCACTTGGCTTAACATTACTGTCAGGTGAAAACTGCTGATCTTTCAGCCTGCCTGAGAAGCAGGGCCACAGAAGATTGCTGAGTGGCAGAGTGCTGAGCTCTGTGCATTTTATCACTCCTTTTCCTCTGTCTCCTTTTATTCTGTCTTTTTTATCTGGGACTGCTGATGTGCAAGTTCTGGTACCTGCCACAGACAGTACAAGTGATCAGAACCTCATCTACTGTGTGCTGGCCACAAAAGACCAAAAGACACTTTGTGCAGACCTGGTTCTCAATAGAATTCAAAACACAAAATCCAGAGCAGACAGACTCTCTAAGAAGAGAGTCTAACGCAGGCCAGAGATTCAACCATATAGAAAAGTATATGCACCTGATCCAGCAAATTTTGTTTTACTCTGTGAAAAATATCACCACAAGTAGGAATCTTTATGACATATTCACAGACCAGCGTGTTGCACATGATGAGGAAAAGTCTTCAGAATTTCCATTTTTTGCCTTCTAAGCAATCACTCTACCCACTCTGCAAGGGGAAGGCTAAGTCTCAAACTGAATCCTGGTACTTCTGAGTTGCTCTAACCCAGTGCAATCCCTTGTCTCAGGGTAATCAAACTCAGTCTAATGTGCACCTTAAATAGTAAAAATCCAGATTGTCTTTCAGTTCATCAAACACAATCTATGCTGTGAAATACTGCATCCAAAATCTTAAAGGGTGCTCCAGCACAAAGGCGTAGCTACAGTTTTGTTCCACTGGCAAAGGCAGAAAAGATAATTGTGACTAAGCTATCCTACCTTCATCTGCTCTCTGCTTGGGTTACTGTTTTCCAGATCTCCCTCTTTTTTATGCAGTTGTAACTGGTCTCCATTAAGTTAAGTTGTGAACAATGGCATTTCTACACAGGGTATTGTAAAATCTGGAAGATACTTTATTGCTTATTTTGAATTTGAATATTCTTTGGAACCTAATAGTTTTTACCTATTTATTAATCAGTGAAACAAGTAGTTTCTACCACAAATTACTATCTTCACTATGAGGTTTTCACTTCTGTAATAGTTTATCTTAGAATGGAGCCAGGATAAGCCTATGTCTAACTGGATATGGACTTCAACCCTCTTCTGATTTGGTCCATTGGATAAAACTGTTTGAAACTGGATATGTTTTAACACTTCCGATTTCAGCCAATGCTCCTTTTGAAATGGTTGCTTATCACACTGCAACATCTTTTGTGTGCTTGTCTTTATAGCCTGTTAGTATATAGCATGACCCAATGAATTTTAAGCTATTCTACTACAGAATAGCTATTCTGGTTGAAAAAGCAGTCTTTCAAAAGTGCTGTTTAATTTTTAGAAGGAGCTCACTACTAAACACAAGGACCTTAGTAGAAGAATACTTCCACCAGCTGTAGTTCCTCCCACCAGAATACTCTCTGCTTTTGGAAGTGCAGAACTTTAGGCAGCTGCAGAAAAGGCTATACTGCTGTGATAAATGTTGTGGGAATTTGCAGACACTTTATTCAAAACTCAACAAAAAAAATCAGACAACCTCAATTGCCTTCACTAGGGCCATTTCCAAAGCTTTACATAAATTGAATCTGATGCAAAGGGAAGAAATTTCAATTTTACTGGAGCCATGGTATTTTAGGAAACGGCTTTTGTTAGTGAAACTATTCAGAAGTGCACAGAAGCATGTAAATCCACAAGGAGAGATGTGAAAAGTTGAGTCTTCTCTTCAGAAAGCGACTGATACCAATTAATCTCTAGGTACAAAAGTACCAGCTGGCCTATATAGCAGGGGAGAAAAGACTGATTTTAATTATCATGCTGATGTTTTAGTTTCAGATAAGCACCAGTTTAAGAATGAGCAGGTGATGTACAGATTTCGCTACGATGATGGAACATATAAACCAAGAAGTGAATTGGAAGACATCATGTCCAAGGTTTGTTCCCATTCTTGTGATTTGTATAAGAACCCCCAAAGAGTTTCCTCTGCCTCTAAATGCTGGTGAACTGTTGGATAGGAGATCCCTAATGCTGTTTACCTTTGTTGTATTCAGCTCTCCATACTAATGCCATAAGAGACATTCAGTCTAGGGAGAGGAAGCAGAGCTTAGCCATAAATAACAATACAGTTGTGACTGTGCCCAAGACTGCTTTTTAAAATCCTAATACAGTTTAAAAAGGGTCTGAAAGAAATGGTAGGCCATAATGCAGCATGTCTGTTGAAAATGTAGGCATTATGGTTCAGGGAGATAGAAGATATCAATATTTAACTGCTGCTTCTGATAAGTGTATGTCAAATGAGTTCTGCTGACCCATATATGCCATATATTATTTAATAAATTGGATTTCTTCTTATGGACATCAGTTCATGGGTTAATTGCTAGGAAGGATTAATGGAGAAAATGTTGGAATGGATTTGATTAGAGATAAAAGTGTATTTTTCAGTTTCTGGAGGCAGGGAAATAAGAAAAAATTGTTTGACAGAGGATAAAGGATCTGTTTTGAAAAACAGTTAATCAATAGATAATTCTGGCTGAGTAAAGACATCGGTGTCCAAGTTTTGCTAGCTGTAGCTAATCAGCATTTTTTGGACAAAGAAAAAAGTGATAATATCATCTATTTTTCCTTCTTCAGGGTGTGAGACTCTACTGCAGACTACACTGCCTTTATACTCCAGTGGTAAAGTAAGTTCACCTACGTGATCACCTCACATACAGTATCTGGCTTTGTTAAAGGGACAACATGCTACTATTTAAATCTTGTTTCTTTCTCATTATAAACTGTAATAAACATTTTTGTGGCTCTTTTACTTTCCTCCTATCTCCACAATTCAGTTCTGTAATTGGACTTCTGTTGGAGGATGTTTGAACTGGATTTTGGGAGAGTGAAAGGCTGGTGTTGCATTCTTCCTGGCATGTGCTTCTTCTTCCAGTTCACGAGAGCTATTAGTATGCCACGAGTTTATTTGTGTACTCTGGCATTCTCTGTGAGATAAAGTAGGTGTGATTAATGAGTGACTACTGATTCAGGGCAGATTTTGTAGTGTAGATGATGTATTATTTGGTTATAGAAAATGTAAACAGATGCTGAAGTGATGTGAGCAGATGCCAACGTGATGCTAGAATGCTTTCATTCAAAGAGCCCTAAACAAACAAGAACCAATCAAAAGTGAAATAAAACATGAAATTGTAATATGAAAAAAAAAAAAAGAAAATCTTGAATGGAGTCTTCAGAACTTGGCTTTATATAAATGAATTCTAAAGAATAGAGGGAACTTACCTCTATTCTTTTATTACATTATTTTATTTTATTTTATTTTATTTTATTTTATTTTATTTTATTTTATTTTATTTTATTTTATTTTATTTTATTTTATTTTATTTTATTTTATTTTATTTTATTTTATTTTATTTTATTTTATTTTATTATTTATTACAGTTACTTGCAGTTAGTTAAGCCTCCCAGCCCACAGGAGATGATTTGCAATCATCGTTGCCTTACTGTGACATCAAATGAACATTTCTGGCCTGTAATGGAACCCACCCTGAACCACTCAGGTGTTCTGTTTAGTTGCCTATGATTGAGAATTGGGCATTTTTACTGAAGAGAATTTATTTTTTACATAGAAAAATTGGATGAGGAAGAAGTCCCAAATTCAGTACAGCTTCCCTCTTGTCCCTGAGTTGAGCAGCTGCAAAGATAGTTATACTTCATAAGCCATATCAATTGTAAATTGTTTTTGTTGTTGTTGTTTGTTTGTTTTTGTTTTTGCCAGAATAGCCATTCTACAATAATAGAGATTTCAGTCAGCCTGAAGGGTAAGGAGAGCAGGAAAGTGTGATGCAGCCCTGGTAGGCAAAGTAGTGATGTATATGGATGTGTGTGTATTTGTACACACACACACATTCCACTCCTTAAGATGGTAATTCACATGCAAAGTAGGAATAATGGTAAGCGAACCTGAAGAAATGTCTCTGGCCTCAGGTTACCCGCAAAGTGAGAGGGATGTAGTCTTAAGCTTTAGGGAATTGGCAAAGAGAAAATTACTACCACAGGCCTGTCCTGTGGTGTTTTATCAATGTGCTGCTTTTGTAATAAATCTCAGCTGGAGAACCTTCGTATATCAGGAGTAATCTGTATTGTACTTGTAGCAGCATGTAACTAAACTGTGTGTGACCAGTGAAAAATTTGCAGACTCTGAATTTTTAGGATCCTTCTGGACAGACTGAACATTTTGAGTATGTTTGGGCTCTTCTTCTAGCCATTTGCTTTCCTACTCACCCTTCCTTTATTTCCTTATTAGACATCTTTTCATGTCTTCTGTTTTCTTCTGTCTTCTGTTCTGTATCTTTTTGCCTCTGACAAGCCTAACATTTCAGGAGGTAGTTTTTTGCCAAAAGTTATTTGTGCAAACCCTTTGACTTTCTGCTCTGCCTTTCGACCACTGCTATGTTTGGAATCTTCAGACTGCTGATACCTGCAATCACGCTAGCAGGGTGGGAAAGATCTTTTCATAGTGCAACATTCCTTCTAGAAAATCAGGAAAACTTCTTGTAGTGCCTGGTGCAAGTGCCAAGAGAATCTGGAGGAATCAAAGTTCACCATTCAATTATTTTGTGGGCAGCCATGGAATACGTTTTTGCTTAGTTGTCTTCCCTTGTGGCTTGGGAGAGTGTATGCAACTTTTGTCTTCATGTTTTTTTTAAGTAAAGTCTGACATTAATGTACTTTGAGGACAAGGTATTGTACCCCACTTGCAAAAAAGCATGCTACTTTGAGGAATGATGTATGAAAGGTTTCAGAAGAATGTTAGATATAGAAGAGGTTCTGAATATGTCTCTGACCTACTTCAGGGCAATTTGTGAGGGCAGGAAAACTTGTTCCCTGTTTACATGTTTAATGGACAATATTTCAGTGTGTAGATGAAATACAGCCTGTGGGGAACATTATATTTCTCTAGTTTCTGTGTGGCAGCAAGGTTCTGCCAAAATTTCAATGGTTCCTACTTCTATATTTGACTGTTCACCTGCAGGTTGTGGTTGTGGATAACATTCTGTGATGCGTGCTCCTCTCTTGTTCAGGCTAAATTGAAAGGGGGGAAAAGTCAGTGAACTAATGTTGAAATATTCATCCTGGATAAGCATTTAAGAACAAGCAGTGAAAAACTGGCCTCGGAGCAAGATCCTAATGCGAGTTTATTCAAAGCTCTATGCCAGCATCTCTATTAAAACACAGGGAGTTACTTCTCACAATCTGGAAACCCCTACTCATTAGTACTCAATATTTTAATGCTTTCCTTTATTGTTCTGACATTTCAAAAGCACATTTTCTCAAGATAAGAGTGTAAGAGGGGAAAACTGCCCAGAAAACTCCCACAGTTTTGTGCTGGGCTTAGCACATTACTGGAAGACAAGGTGAAAAATATGCCTAAACACTATGAGGAAAACTTTTGTTCTGAGGATATATTTCTGGAAATGCTGTCATGCTTTTTTTTTTTTTTTTTTTCTTCCAAATTTTGAAAGTTCTGTTTCCCTTTCTAATTTCTCACACCCTGCATTCTGCTTTTCTACTGCATTTAATTACAAAAGAAAGTCACAGCATATTTTTATCTGTAGATGATTAGTGAAAGGGAAACATAGGTATTATGAAGTTTAGATGGTGCTTTGATTTTAAATTTTTAGAAAAGAAGGAAGTATTAGATGGTGCGGTGCTGATGAAGGAGGTCGATCTGACAGAACAAAAGACTAAGGTCTTCTCTTGAGATGCTGTTACAGACATATCCAGACTGTAAAACAGTCACAGTGGCTGTGAAAGTTTCCTTCCACAGTCATGCCAGTGGACCTCAGGCTTGAAATAGAAGGATCACCTCTGAGGGTGAGAGGAGAATTAATTCTCCATGGCCCATTCAGGATTTGGCCTATCTACTGAGGCTCTTAAAAAGAGAGAGCCAATTAATGCAAATGAATTGCAGTAGTGGCTTTTGTGATGTGGAACTAGGAACTGGATCAAGACCACCAAACTTTTTTCATGTCAGCCAATAAACAGCCTTAAAATGGAAAGATCTTTTCACTCCCTCATGAGCAGGATTGAATGTAGTGACCTGGAGGAGAAAGGTGTTAGAGCCCAATGTTCTGAGACACATACTACTCTTATATTTGTATCAAAATTCTTCAGAAGTACTAAATGAAAGACTGAAAACATCAGCTATCTCCATGGCTCTGAGGAGATTAATGGAAGGAAACTGCAAAATGCAGTAACTTACAACAGTGTTTCATTGCCTGATTTCAGGACCAATGCTGCTGCCTAGAAGGGCTGAGTGTGAGGTGGTACAAGTTGTGTTAGAAGATCTAAATGTAACACTTCTTTTTCATTTGCACTGACTGAAATTAGCTAATGCCATAAAGGAGCACTCTACTCTATTTGTATCTGGCTGCTCAGGTATTTTGCTCAAGGAAGTAAAATCCAAACAGGTGAGGACAATCAGGAGAATCTCTCTTGACAGAGTAGGCTAAAAGGTCCTTAATTCAGGGAACCTAGCAAAAGGGGTCACAGAGGGAATATGCAGGGTGACTGCCTATGAATGTCGGTGGGTAAACACTGAAAAAGCAGAACTGTTTAACCTAACAGATGGACCTGGCACAGATCCAGTAAATGTAAACTGGGTACGATTGCCGTTAGGATGGAAACAATATGATTTCCTGCTAGAAGAATGCGATTTTCAACAGGCACAATGGTGGCAATATGCTAACCTAAGTTAAAGAAGAAGCTCGGTGCATTTGTGGAAAGAATGTCATGGCAGGAATATGAGCTCATTGAAGACAGCTTGAAAAACCATCAAGAGAAATTTAAAATATTACTGCTCTGTATTGATTTAAAATATCTCCTTAATTCAAGTTTTTAGAAAATTTTAAAAACTCCATGCTTCTAAAGATAGGAAGGTAGTATCTGCTTCCTATTGCATGTCTTACTTATTTATGGCTGGGAATGTCATGTTTTTTTTCATCTATAATTCTTTCTTCAATTTCGCAACAGTGGATTGTAATAGTATATTTAGGTTTAGAGTGTAAAGACATATTTATCTTTTGTCCTGATTTTCCCCAAATTCTCTTTCTTAATTAGAGATCGTGACTATCACCTGAAGACCTACAAATCAGTAATCCCTGCAAGCAAACTAGTGGATTGGCTTATTGCACAGGTAAGAAATTTTTAAGATATTGGTGTCTTTGACAAGTAGTTTATTTTTTCAGTTTCATTTAAAAGTAAATAAAATCACTGAATCACTGTCTTTAGAAATTGGAGTTGCCCAATACTTAACTTGTAATTACAGGGAAGAGCCTGTAGATTGGGGAATTAAAAATTTACCTTTGTTAGACTAAAGCAGTCTAAAAGGAGAGGGTATCCTGTTGCTCACTGCCATAGAGTCTACTGCACATTCTGGGCTTGTCTTAAATGATGGTCAGATTCACAATCACATCAAGTCCAATACTGACAAAATGACATAAAAGACGGCTAGTTTGAGTTAGAATCAGACCTCTTAACTATCAGGGATGTTGTCCTTCAGAGATGTTTCCTGCAATTGCACTTGACATCCTTCTACATTAATAAGATTGCTATGATTTAAGGTTATTCTGTGCCAAATAACTGAGTGAGAAAGGAGTAGTTGATTGCTTTCCTCTTAAGAGCCTGGAAGAGAGCAAGCATATTAGTACTGAAATTGTTGTATCAGTTACTTGTAATTTAACAGGGTCTTTTCATGGAAAGCTGAGGAAAAAAAGTTTGCTTTGGCCAAAGAAGAGAGACATAATCAGGCTAATCTCACCATTATAATAGCTAATCGTAGTGCCATAGGCAGTAGAAAGACTCAAAGAATGACATATAAGATCAGCTCTTCGTCTGGAAAAATGTAGCTCATTACCTTCCCCATTATTCTTCCTTCTGGTAGGTTAATCTCGCTGTTCTCCTGTTTGCTGAACTTTACATTAAGATCGAACCAGATTGTACTAAAGCCAGAAATGTAGATACAGAAGATGATGTAATTTATATAGTGTATGTGTGCATGCATACACGCACACAGATGCACCAATGAAAGAAAATTCTTCTGTGCTCCATTAAAGGGAGTATATAAATATTTAAATCACTGCCTGCAACTTAGATGAATTTCAGTCTTTGTAACAAAATCAATCTTTGCTTGTAGATCCTTAAAAAGAGTAATTTTCAAGACAATTTGCTTGAAGTTTTCATACCAGATGGAATCATTTTCTAGCAACCATTCATACTTCGGCCATACCAGCTAACAATAGGTTTTAGTAGGAGCTATTGAATGTTCAGCATTTTGCAAAGCAGTGCATTTACTTAACTGCTCAAATATCTGCTTGTCAGTTTAACGTTAGGAATCTGTTCTTGAAAATATTGTTGTTATTGTCTGATTTGATAACTACCTGTTACACAAAAATGCTGGGATATTTATTTCTTCTTCTGACAATCAATTTGCATCATGATTTAAGTTTAGAAATGGTGCACAAAAACAGTGTGGTCTGTTGTTCTGTTAGATTAGATATAGATGGGATAGAGATGATTGTTGTCAAAGATAGTCCCTCTTGTTTCTGTTTACAATTTAGACTGTAAATGCCAGGAGGAGCCTTTCCTAATAAGAAAGCTGTTTTTCATTTCCCTGACCTTTACAAATAAGACTGAACACTGTAAAATAGTAGGAACTTTTTTTTCTAATCAAAGAAATTGAGTCAACTGTATTTCAGGTGCTTAGAAACAATTCTTGAAGGGAAGGATCTCATTGTTTCATTGATTCTGCACCCTCTTGGCTTTATTTTGCAACCTAATCTTTCTTCCTCTGTGAGTAGACTGAGAACAAAGATGAACACAGACCTCACATAAACATGAGAGCACTTGTAGATCACAGAATGTCAGGTGCTACTGAGGGTTCACTAAAGGGCACTATCACAAAAACAGTGCTTTTCTATTCTGCCCAAAGATTTACATCCAGACCTCCAGAAATAGTCTGTGATAAAATGTTGCTATGAAGTAGAAACCTACGGGTAAGCTAGATCCTTTAGGCCTCTTGCTTCTGTCATTCTCTTGTCTTCCCATCCATCCACTCCTTTCCATTGCAGCACATATTGCACCTCTGTACGTTGCCACTTGAAAGGAGCGAGCACCTCTTCTGATTGAGAAGGAACACTTGATAATTGTCTGCAAACCTGATACACTCATAATCTTAAAACTCACCTTTTCCATGATATTAACAAAATATTTAGAAGTGGCTTGTTTTTTCTTCTTGACACATCTGTGTTTATTGTGCCACGTGCCCAAAGACGAGCTGGCGGGGAAGAAGACCAGCCTGGCTGAACAGAGAATTGTGGCTTGAGCTTAGCAGGAAAAAGAGGGTTTATAATCTTTGGAAAAGTGGACAGGCCACTAGGGAGGACTATAAGGATGTTGCGAGGCTGTGCAGGGACAAAATTAGGAAGGCCAAAGCTCATCTGGAGCTCAATCTGGCTACTGCTGTTAAAGATAACAAAAAATGTTTTTATAAATACATCAACACAAAAAGGAGGACTAAGGAGAATCTCCATCCTTTACTGGATGCGGGGGGAAACTTAGTTACAAGAGATGAGGAAAAGGAGGAGGTGCTCAATGCCTTCTTTGCCTCAGTCTTTAGCGGCAATACCGGTTGTTCTCTGGATACCCAGTACCCTGAGCTGGTGGAAGGGGATAGGGAGCAGGATGTGGCCCTCACTGTCCACGAAGAACTGGTTGGTGACCTGCTACGGCACTTGGATGTGCACAAGTCGATGGGGCCAGATGGGATCCACCCAAGGGTATTGAGAGAACTGGCAGAGGAGCTGGCCAAGCCGCTTACCATCATTTATCAGCAGTCCTGGCGATCGGGGAAGGTCCCAGTGGACTGGCGGCTAGCAAACGTGACGCCCATCTACAAGAAGGGCCGGAGGGCAGACCCGGGAAACTACAGGCCTGTCAGTTTGACCTCAGTGCCAGGGAAGCTCATGGAGCAGATCCTCTTGAGAGTCATCACGCAGCACTTGCAGGGCAAGCAGGCGATCAGGCCCAGTCAGCATGGGTTTATGAAAGGCAGGTCCTGCTTGACGAACCTGATCTCCTTCTATGACAAAGTGACACGCTGGGTGGATGAGGGAAAGGCTGTGGATGTGGTCTACCTTGACTTCAGCAAGGCTTTTGACACCGTCTCCCACAGCATTCTCCTCAAGAAACTGGCTGCTCTTGGCTTGGACTGGCGCACGCTTTGTTGGGTTAGAAACTGGCTGGATAGCCGGGCCCAAAGAGTCGTGGTGAATGGAGCCAAGTCCAGTTGGAGGCCAGTCACTAGTGGCGTTCCCCAGGGCTCGGTGCTGGGGCCGGTCCTCTTTAATATCTTCATTGGTGATCTGGATGAGGGCATCGAGTGCACCCTCAGTAAGTTTGCAGATGACACCAAGCTAGGTGCGTGTGTCGATCTGCTCAAGGGTAGGAAGGCTCTGCAGGAGGATCTGGATAGGCTGCACCGATGGGCTGAGGTCAACTGCATGAAGTTCAACAAGGCCAAGTGCCGGGTCCTGCACCTGGGGTGCAATAACCCCAAGCAGAGCTACAGGCTGGGAGATGAGTGGTTGGAGAGCTGCCAGGCAGAGAAGGACCTGGGAGTGATGGTGGATAGTCGGCTGAATATGAGCCAGCAGTGTGCTCAGGTGGCCAAGAAGGCCAACAGCATTCTGGCTTGCATAAGAAACAGTGTGACCAGCAGGGCTAGGGAGGTGATCGTCCCCCTGGACTCGGCTCTGGTGAGGCCGCACCTCAAGTACTGTGTTCAGTTTTGGGCCCCTCACTACAAGAAGGACATGGAGGTGCTCGAGCGAGTCCAGAGAAGGGCGACGAAGCTGGTGAGGGACCTGGAGAACAAGTCCTACGAGGAGCGGCTGAGGGAGCTGGGCTTGTTCAGCCTGGAGAAGAGGAGGCTCAGGGGCAACCTTATTGCTCTCTACAGGTACCTTAAAGGAGGCTGTAGCGAGGTGGGGGTTGGCCTGTTCTCCCACATGCCTGGTGACAGGACGAGGGGGAATGGGCTAAAGTTGTGCCACGGGAGTTTTAGATTGGATGTTAGGAAGAACTTCTTTTCCAAAAGGGCTGTTAGACATTGGAACAGGCTGCCCAGGGAAGTGGTGGAGTCACCATCCCTGGAATTCTTTACAAGACGTTTAGATGTAGAGCTTAGGGATATGGTTTAGTGGAGGACTGGTTAGTGTTAGGTCAGAGGTTGGACTCAATGATCATGAGGTCTCTTCCAACCTAGAAAATTCTGTGATTCTATCTGCTTTCCTTTCTCCTACAGTAGCTGTAAGCAACTGTCTTCATCACTGAGCTTATACATCTCAAAACAACCAGCCATAGTCCATGATTAGGACTTTAGACACCACATTGACACCAGAACTAGGCAACATGAAGTAATAAACTAATGGTGGCAGCAGCAATAGTAGTAATAATAGAGTCTAATGCACATGATTCTTCTCTGTCTGTAAACTGTTTCTGTAATTCTGTTGACTTGAATTCAGTGATTGCATTTGAATAAACCTAAATTACTATGTCCAGACTAGTGTATTTAGTTTCACATGCAATTTCTGTGTGAAAAAAAATTCTGAGACTCATTCTGTCAAGATTGCTGCTTTTAGGTGGTTCTTTTTCCTTAAGATTTTTGTTACTGCTTTCCTTGTATTTGGATGAATTGCTACATAACATTTAGAAAGACTTACAGATGAGCTGAAATAATCTGTTTTTAATTACCTTTTCTAATTAGAGAATTCTGTTTTGTAAGGGAGTGATCTGAGGCCAATCTGTCATCATCATGAGCAGGCTGATGCCAGTAGTAGTAGAAGTTTTAGAGCCTCCCTATACAGATCTTATTGCCTAAAACAAAAGCAGATTCCTAAAGGTTAAAAAAATAATAGTAGAAGGCATTTTTCTTCAGTTTATTTACAGTTGAAAGACTAAATTAGATTTTTAAGTCCCAGCCTCTGTAAAATAAACTACCCATTTATCCCATAAATTAACACAAAATGAGTACTGAGGATTGTCGCATGGCAGGATGTTGAAAATGAGAAAAGACCTACAGAGATTGAAATTAGTTTATAGTGAAAGTTAAACTTCAGGTTTATTAAAGCCCTTTGCTTGGCTCTCCTTGTGTGATTACATAATGAGGCAGCTCCTCCATAACAACCTCAGTCTTCTTCCTACCAAGACAACATTATTTACTTCTTGATTTGTAAATGTCATGTCTTTTTCGTGTTCTCAGAAGGTCTGTTCATCAAGAGCTAGTAATGCATCTGAGTCACAAGAACTGATCCTGTGTTTAAGTACTATCTTTACACCATAGTAGTGTTCTTTGCCAGTATTTGCCTGGCACATAGCAACTGCTCTGCGTAGTTGGATGTGAAGTATACATTGATGTTCCACTGGCTCTCGGTCTGTAATTAGTTTTTTTTTTCAAACAAAGTCCGTGTACTGCTCTGCCATTGCTGCTGGAACTTCAGCGTACCTTGTTCTCCAGATGGGAGGGGAAAAAAGAAGCTGCAGTATTTTTGTTGGATACAGCTTCCAGTTTAGTATGACTGAAAGTACAATGCTAAAATAGTCCCTTTGCAGATGCTAAACTAGTCCCATTGCAAAGCAGCAGATCCCCCCTACCTGCTGGAGTGAGCTGAGCGGCTGCTCTTAGCAAGACAGGAGATCCTGGGTTCTTTTGTGTCCCTCAGGGAACTGGGAAGCAGACAGTTGCATTACAGCCCATAACCAATGTTAAAAATGTTTTTTATCTGGGTAAGACTAGTAGTTTCTGCTGATTTTTCTCTGCACTATCCAGAAATTGTTTGTCTAAAAATGCAATCAGCATGCTTGCAGAAGTATTCACTTGTGGCTACAAGTTAGCAGAGGAATGGAGAAAACTGAGTATGTTTTATATTTAGCTGAACCGTAGGTGCAAAATTTAATGCTGTTTTTTCAGATTTATTTGTAAATTTGTAAGTCACTTTTGATACCTATTTTGAAATACTATGCTGAAGGCTGCCAGTTAGTGAGCAACTGAATCCTTTGTCAGTCTGCTGGGTGAGGAAGGAGAGTGCTACTGCAGGTTTAACCAGTACAACCTTTGGAGTTCACATACAATGCACTGGGTTTACACAGTTTTGTTTTGTTGTTTTGTTTTGTTGTTTTGTTTTGTTTGTTTATTTGGTTTCCTTGGGTTTTGAGTATAGATAAGATCTCTTAACCTCTCTGAGTTTTGTCATCTGTGGCTAATGGGCCCTGAAGTCTGACATTGTGATTGCAAGTAAAAAGTCTTTACATTGAAATAATATTATACTCCTTTGTAGGTTAAACAACTGCTTTCCAGAGTTCTGGTCTTTGTCCTCCTAGTTCCTGTCAGAGGGAAAAGATGCTATATATAGGAATGAATGGGATTTGGGCAAGGTGGGGGTAGCTATATTAATTGCTTTCTATTGTTCCCTCTCTACAAAGAGCATCCTGCTAATTGCAAAGCCACAAGCCATGCGGTGGGGAGGGGAATTAATTTAGTTTAGGAAGTTGTCTGAGGTGTAACATTTATTCTCCTGTTTCTAGGGAGACTGTCAGACTCGCGAGGAAGCTGTCGCACTGGGTGTCGGACTCTGCAATAACGGCTTCATGCATCATGGTAATGCATCAGTACCCCTCCCCACAGCCAATTAAAGCAGCTCTGCAGTCATATTAGCTGACAGAGTCTGAAAATCCCTTTTCTGTATACTGTGCCATATATGCTGACATGCAAACAGCTGCAGGCATCCCATCAGGTCTGTCCAAAAAGCAGCCTTTGAGCTTACACAAAATGTCTGAACCCAGTACCTTCCTCAATGAATCCCTTTGCTAGTGGTTATGATGGGCCCTGCAGTGACTAGACAAGCCAGAAGGGGAATATTTTTTCACTGCATCTCTTTCAGAGACATCAAACCAATGCACAAACAAAGTCCTGTACTGAAATGTCACCCAAGAAATGTCAGGTGCAAAGTAAAATTGTCTAGTTCCTGCTATTTGGACAGCAAGTACAATCCTTGAAGCTGAACCTCTGAAGCTTCTAAATTTGAAGTGCCAAATTGCCAAGTGAGACATCATCCATCCTTAGTGATGCTGCTTCTGAAATGGGGAAGTAAACAAACCACATCAGTATTGGTATCGAGTAGCACATACGAAGTACCCAGAGTGTAATAGCGTTTGTCCAATGAATCATCCAGTTCACATCATAAATAACACTTCCAAAAACGGTGTTTTTGAGAGCAGATTATTTTAAGTAACTAGTAGAAAATTTGCTTAGTGTTTGATAAAAATGTAAGAAAAATTGATTTGCTTTAAAGAATTTGATCTCTTTTGAGCCCATGTAAACATCGGTATTCACAGCACCCTTTGGCAAGGAGTCCCTCAGCATAAGTACATGGTAAATTAAGAAGTAGTTCTTCAAGTTTCAAAATTGTGACCTGCTGCTTTTATTGTGCAGCCCCAGGTCTGGTATTTGAAAATGTGTTAAAGAACTTTATCATGCCTTCCAGAATGTTGTAGATCTTATTTCCCTCTCCATTCTTTTTCAGTTGAAAAGTCTTAGCCTGTTTTGCCATATCCCTTATCTTAAAACCATCATTTTACCTCTCTTTCTTCCTTTTGTAGTTTTACTATATTCTTTTTGATATGGGAGAGGAGCACAACATATGGTGTAACATCTTTCTTCCAAGGGGATCTTGTGCATTTTATATGCAATCTACTTGCCAAGGAGGTCAAACATGATATCATGAGCTACTTTGTACTGTAAAGAAAAGCATGGCCCTAAAGTACAGTAGTAGCTTAAAAAATATAGAGCTGAATAGCTGACTGACGGGGATGCATCTGGTCTTTGCTCTGTAAAGACAATTGAAATATTTAAGATTTCCTTTAACTTTATTTTTTGTTTTTCTCTTTCTTTCTCTGTGCAAATGCATGTATGTGTTTCATGCATATTGTTTCCAGTTCTGGAGAAAAGTGAATTTAAGGATGAATCCTTATATTTCCGCTTTTATGCTGATGAAGAAATGGAAGGCACCAGTTCCAAGAGCAAACAGTTACGCAATGACTTCAAACTTGTGGAAAACATCCTGGGAAAGCGTCTTCTGGTAAGAAATGTGTTAATGCAAACCTTTACCTTTCTATGAAACTGGTATTGTTTCAGGCTAGAGAATGTGAAGGAAAATTATGATAGAGTAGAATAAAAATTAGAATTACAGGTGTAGCTAGACTTTCCTTCACTGCAAAAATTCTAATTCTTGAGCTATTCTGCTGTAGAGCCCCAGTTTTTGCAGCTCCAATGTTTCTAGCTGGGCAGACTACACAGCTTATTTTAGAAGCAAGGGACATGCGAAAGGTGCAGGCCCCCTTCTCAAGCATGTGACCAGGCCTACTGCACTACCTGGAAGATTTGGTGTACAGCTTACAAACATATGTGCAAATGCAAGTAAGTTTCTGCCTACTTCTGACAGGTCTTAGGAAAAGAGAAGGCTCAGAGATAAGACTGTTTCATCCAGTTCATAGCCCAATCCCTTTCTTTTCCCATGAAGCCCTTCAGAGAGGCAGTCTGGAAGTGAGCTGGCAGCTGGATGTTGTCTTAACAGGCACCAAATGTGTCTGAGTTTGCTGAGTCTGTACCACAGTGTTGGTGTGGTGGAGGAGGAAGTAGTGGGCACTACAATCTTGGGAGATGTCTGCCATCAAGGTCAAACAGTTTAAATATAGACAGTAGATTCAGATGAGAGTGAAGTGACTAGTCAAAATACAGAGATTTCAAGACATCATTGAGTGATGTGAATATGCCCTGCATTACTGGATCAAGTAGCAGCCTTATTTTGTTTACAGAAACCATTTATTATTATTTTTTTAAGTTGTTCATTTTTTGCAACACTACTGTTATCTCCAGATTCCCACTTCACCAAATGCTACCACAGTCCTTACTGCCCTGGGATTATTCCCATGCTGCTTTGGACTTGGTAGCTGGATTGCGTGTACTCTTTGTCTTGAGATCCTTGTTTCCTGCCAGTGACTCCAGGCCCATCTTTTTCTCCCTGTCAGCACCAACAGAATGCAGGAGCAGGATAAAAGCTTGGGTCAGAAACTACAAAAGCGGAATTGCTGGAAAAGATCCAGAGGTCCATTACATGGGAAAATTTTCCCTGTGGTTCACACAAACTTCACTGTCTCACTATTGCTTTATCTCCCAGGAGACCAATCTGTGTTTGTCTCAATGGCCAGTAGTAATATTTAAAGCACCATGGGACCTCAGAATTGTTCCTCTTTGCAGCCAGTGCCAGAGACAGCAGTGTCATGCTAATACGATTACACTCTTGGAGAACCGTTGGATAAAGGGAAGCAGTTAAAAGGTGCTACACTTGCACTTTTTTTTTTCCTTCTTTGATTTGCAAATCACTCAGAGATCAGTTTCATACAAATTGATGGGAACTGTCATTGTTCAGGTATTTTTAATTTTTTTCTTCATCAGGATAAGATAGCGGAAAACAGATTGACTATAATGCTTATTTCACTTTTTTTCTAGCAGTTCATGGTTATCCATTAAAAAGAAAATGCAAAAGCCCAGCGATAGTACATTAGCCCCGAAAAGAGGGATCTAAAGTTGATTCTGTTTTAATGTAACGTAATTGTTTATTAGTATTTACTAAAGGGGCAGAACAAACTGAAGCCTCTTCAGCAAACTGCAAATTGTCCACACACAAACTATTTACTAGTGATTAAGTGTAATCCCTAATTGGTCCTTTAAGTCACTCTTCTTTTTTAAAAACTGAAATATTTACAACAGGAATAATTTTAACATTACTGTTATTGTACTTCTGAAGTGCACCAGGCAACCTGTCAAAATACAGTCCTGTCTCAAAAAGTAACCAATCTGAAATGAAGTGCATGCGCTGAGTAAGAAATCTACCACTCAGAGGGAATAGAGTTTTTTTCCAATTAGTAGTAGCCATTCTAAAGGCCTGTACTGCATTCATTTGCAAAAATAAATTAGCAGTCCCTGAATGCTTAAGAAGCACATCCCACAAATAGTGGCACAGGAAACGCATTACATTAATACACAGAAACATTTGTGCCTGACTTGTATTTCATCGTGTGTTTAGCAATTATGAGCAGCTGGAATCTTGAGGTTTTGCTGCCTGTGGAACATCACTGCTGCCTCTTCACATGACAGGGCATTGATTTTTCCCTTCCCCCAAGCCCACCATAGAAAGTTTAATGGAATTTCCTCAGCACTGGCTTTTGAAACATACTTCCATGAAATCCTTGTTGGTTAGTGCGACAAATCCCACCCATTCATCTAAGTTTGCTTTATCACAGTAGAGCTTGCCCTTGAAAACAGAAGACAACAAACAAAAACTTTGGCCAATATATTGTTGGAAATACCAAGGAAAAAAAAAAGTGCTTTCAGTTTGAAAAAAATGCACTTAAAGCAAGGTTTAATATTCATTTGTGCATTTTTTTTCCTCTTGAAGGCCATAAATCTTGATACACTGAAAAAATATACAACATTCTTTGCATAGTTGAAGAGAATTTGGATTTTGGATCGATTCCAAACATTGTGACTTGGTTACTGCAGTATGCTAGTAACTTGTTAGCCCAAGCACAAATTAAAGCTGCTAACTTGGAGCTTAATATCAGGCAAGGATAGTCGCCTGTAGAGGTGTGCTGTCCTTGAAGTTGCCTAAGAAGATTATTACACAGACATTGCTAGAATCTCTAGAAGACCCTAGTGTATCGTTTATCCGATCTCACGAGAAAAGCATGTCAGCTGATTCCTAATAATGATGCCTGTGTACATTTTCTGAACCATTCTCAGACCTGTCATGCTAGATTGGAGATCATAGAATCATAGAATCAGAATATCCCAAGTTGGAAGGGACCCATAAAGATCATCAAGTCCAACTCCTGGCACCGCACAGGTCTACCCAAAATTACAGATGATGTGACTAAGTGCACAGTCCAATCGCTTCTTAAATTCAGACAGGCTTGGTGCAGTGACTGCTTCACTGGGGAGCCTGTTCCAGTGTGCGACCACCCTCTTGGTGAAGACCTCTTCCTGATGTCCAGCCTAAATTTCCCCTGCCTCAGCTTAACCCCGTTCCCATGGGTCCTATCACTGGTGATTACAGAGAATGGGTCACCTGCCTCTCCACTCCCCCTTGCGAGGAAGTTGTAGACTGCGGTGAGGTCTCCCCTCAGCCTCCTCTTCTCCAGGTTGAACAGGCCAAGTGACCTCAGCTGCTCCTTATATGTCTTCCCCTCTAGGCCCTTCACCATCTTCATCACTCTCCTCTGTACACTCTCCAAAAATTATTGTCCTCTTTGTACTGTGTCCACAACTGCACACAGTACTCGACTTTAAGTCTGCACCTCAACTTCGAGACCCGTAATATCTCCTACATTCTTCCAAGGCACCCAGTATGTTTTACTACTTGCCAGCAGTGTGTCACAGTAGCTGCAGGAGTAGTTGCAGTCTCACTGAAGTTCTGAGCCTGGGCTGGGGCATGTCCTGCACTTCAGCTCAGGCAGGTGCCTTAGTACTGTGGCATATTCAGTCAAAGCCAATGGGTTGAGCACAGAAGATGGAGCTACCTGGGTTTTTGTTTAACTTCACACTTGACCTCATTGTGTGGCCTGAGCAAGACCTCATCAGGTCTCTCCTTGCCTCAGTTTGCCATCTGAAAATGAGGATGCTAAATCTCATCTATCTGCAGGGCTTTCCTGCTGCTCTTACATCTAGAACCAGCTTTGAAGATGAAAGCATCTTTATAATTCAGCACTTCAGACCTCAAGATTTTGATACTAAGTAGAATTATCATATGAGTTCATGTCTTTTCAGTTTTAAATCAGCTAATCGAAGAAACATAGCATTCACCTTAAAATTCTTATACAACTATATATAGAACACAATTCTCATTCCAATCACAAATAAATAACAGTAATTTGTATTATTCAAAGCCAAACTTGCTCCATAATAAAAATCTCTCCCACATTTAATTACTTTGGGAGAACTATCTTTGTGCTTGTGCTAATATAAGGTGACCTAATTCTGCAATATTTCAGCAAGGACAGCAAGAATTGCACTTCTCCTTTGCTCTTCATTACACTAGTGTATGTAGGTGTATTCAAATTATTGATTTAAAACACCCCTGGGAACAGGGCCACTAATGACAGCCCGTCCTCTGGGGATATCTGATCTCCCAAGGAGGCAGGCTGGCAAGTCAGTAAGAAGAGGCATCCATCAATTAGATGAATGTGGCCAGATAAGGGCTTTTAGTGGATTTGGATACTAAATATTCCAGTGAACTCTGAAAAACATCCTTTAGGCTGTAAATCTTTCACTGTTCAGAATGAACAGTCCAATTTCAGTTCAGTTTCACCATTCAGTTTCAAAGATCATAAACCAGAAGGAACTTGGACTTGTTTTGTACATATAGCATCTATTTTGCTAATGTGACAAAAGATACTTTTAAAGATACTAGCTGTAGGGCTGGCCTAGGTTCTAGAGCTTCTTGTTGAAAAGAAATTTTGTTCTAGTGCCCCAGAGCTGTGGACTTTTGAAAGCCTGGGGAGACTGGAGCAACCTGGGAGGTGAGGTGGTAGGAAAGTAGGTCTGTTCAAACCAAGGCTACTGAGGGCCACAGGGACTTCAGCAGTTTTGTGAAGCATTCAGACTTGACATCATCTCATAAATCACTGCTCCTTACGAAATTCTTAATATATTCAAACTGTTGAATAGTGTCAAACAGAGAGGGGTTTATGCTGGAGAGTTCTGAAAGCCTGGAGAGAAGGATGTACGTCCTGGACCCCGGTTTGGGAAATGATGGGCCATCTGCTATGCTGCCTCTTCTGCTGCTGATGTCCTCAAGAGGTTCTTTAGGCTGTGAGAGTTCCTGTTTCTCCCTCTTTAGCCTCTTCCTGAACAGTAAGAGCAGCTTGGGGAGGCTGCCAAGAGAGAATTCGATCCTTCACCTCCTTCACTGAAGGAAGAATCTTGGTGCCCGGCCCAAGGCCCTTTGTGTGTATGCAGTGGGAGGGTTCAGCAAGAGTAGTGGACAAACCAGACACTATACCTTGTACATTGAAGTGTCACACCCCAGGCATTTTCTGACTCCATAATCCTCCTTCTACAGGAAAGAGGAGCAGTGAAGAGGTACCACATTGGCATCATGACCCATGTACCCAAAATGCTTTGTGTATGTAACAGATGCAGGTGTAATAGACCATTCTTTTCACAGCTTTTTTTCTTCCCACTCTTCGTCCCCATCTCTGCCAAAATTCTCTTTGAATAGGTTCTGACTACATTTGTCCTCTGGTTTTGATTAAGCATGCTTATATCTCATATGGTTTCATTTTTTAATATGGTTGTTTTTCAAGATTAAACAGCTGCTTCATTATGTTCAAAGGAACTGATTGGATTTCGGGAGCATGGAAATAATTCTTGTAGATGGCAAGTTAGCTAACTGGTTTGGGCTCCTCAGGGATAAGTGGTGTTCAGATGGGGAATTGTGAGGTATTACTATTTTATAATAGAGAATGAATCATAGCCCTCTCCAAGTATTGCATATTGAATATTTTCCATAGTTTACCTTTTCATAAGAGAGTGTTTCTGCTACAGAAACATTGCTGTACAGAATATGAGATTTCTTCCTTTACAACATGGTGATGAAGTTCCTAGTAATGACGCACTTGGGGATTATTAAATGTATTTTGGTTCTTTGATTTCAAACTCTACATTTTGCAGTACTAATGAACAGAGCAAGAGAGGTTATGAAAAATGACAGCATATAACAGATTTTCATGCCTGGTAATGGTAGCTGCACCCAAACAATCATGTAAATTTGTGTAGCTGATGGCTTCACTGATGAAGCTGATGAAGAAATGAAACTGATCGTTTCTTCAAATGTAAAATGAGAACTGGATGGGAGAGCTATCCTAGAAATTTTCTATTTAATCCAAATTGTGAAGTGGTAGAAGTACATGTTTGCTTGGGTTGAAACCCATTATACTTGCAATAGTAAAAATCTAACTGGTGGTATACCCAATTTCCTAAGCTGTCCTTGTATTAAACATGCTTAAATAGCATTGATTCTGAAAATGTTTCATTAGGAATATCCAAGAATGGCAGACGTATTTTTTTACTCTCCTATCTGTCATTTAATCAGAACATCATCTGAGGAGGATTTTTTCTCTGCAGGTGTATTTTGTCATGCGTTACTTCAACATAACTGTATGGCTCTTGCAGGTTTTGATTTCTTTATTTTTTTTCTAAGATAAATTCCTGTAAAAGGACAAAGTTTTTAAGCTGGTGGCATTGGCTACAATAGAAAAAGGGAAATATTTTAAAATAGCAGGAATAATTAGCATCAAGGAGATAATTCTCAGTAATGTTTTTCCCAGTAGCATGCTAGATAATACATAGCTTTATTTTCTCTTTCAACTTGATTCTGATTTATCAGATGATTCTTAAATGTGTAGTGTTAGCTCAAAGACAAGATGTTTATCTGCTACAGTTTCTATTTGTCTACTTATCAGAAGCCAGCCTTACTTTTATTTTTTAAAATGGTTAGTGAGTTGTTAAGCTTTTTTTGTTGTTGTTAATAAACCACTAGAAAAGGAGGAGTGAAACACATATTTGCCGTGATTGATGTGATTTTAAAAAATATTTATAAGGCTGGTCTGTGTGACCTCAGTGCAAATAGAAGCGAGCAGATTCCCAGAAGCAAGAACAGCCATCTTCTACCAACCATTAAAACTACAAACTGAGTATATTACATGGTCTTGTTATCTTCCCTCTTTGTTCTCTCTCACCAATCCCATCTAGGGTTTTATCCAGTAGACCAGCTGTTGTAATGTAGATTTATGTAGTATGTGTTGTTGTCTATACAAATAATTGTGAGATCCTCAATTTTTCTGAAATTGATAGCTAAAAATGGGTCCTATTATGTTAATTATTGGGGATATAGGAAACATTCATAAATAAATAAATAACTTCATTTTGATCTGTAAGTTCATCTACCAATGGGAAATACTGAACATGAATCAATTCTTGAATCTACAAGTGAAAGATTTTATGAAGAATGAAGGGCTAGAAGTTAAAATCAAGTGGAAATGAGAAATGAAACACCCATTTTTAGTAGAGGAGTTGATTAACCATTCAAACAAACTCTCAAGGGAGCGAATAAATTCTTCACTTCTTACAGACCGCAGATATAATTGGATAACTCTCTGGAAATTCTGCTTTAGTATAGTAAGGGCTCAATGCAGAAATAATTAGATTAAATTTTATGGCTCACATTCTGTAGAAGATCAGACCAAATGATCTAATAATCCCTTTGGCCTAAAGATCTACAAGTCTATGTCAATCATGAATTGCAATGAAAAGTCCAGTTTCTGAACTCCATCCTTCATGAATATTCCATATTTATGAATAATTGCCTAGTGCTCTTTTTGTTTTTAAGATTTTACCAGAAGAGGATGACTATGGATTTGACATAGAAGAAAAGAACAAAGCAATTGTGGTGAAGTCAGTTCGAAGAGGGTCTTCTGCAGAGGTACTTATATTTGTAAATAATTTGGGTTTGATAGCTAAGAATGTTTCAATGTTTTGAAAACGTATAAAACTATCTTCTTAAAGTCTGTTTCTTTCCAAAGGCAGCTAATAGAAAATTGAGAGTCTTCTACAATTCCCATACTGATTTTAGTAAGTTGAGAATGTCAAATAGAAAGAACTTTTGAACTGGGGTTTAATACTTTTTCTTTTTCTTTTTCTTTTTTTTTTTGAGTTTAATAGTTAAGTGATCTGAGTATTCGCGATTTGCATTTGTTTTACAGTCAGCAGAGAAACCATTCCCATGCTCAAAATCAACATAGGTTGGCCAAAAATTCTATTAATCTAAACCTCTGCTGTAAACCATTGCCTGATAGATAATCCTGCTGTCCTTGCTTTGGCTAGCTGCCTGTGGAATATCCTGCAAATCTGTTTGCATTTTCAAACAACAGAAGCACACAATTTTCTGAGGAATCTTTTTCTTGATCTTCCAAGACAAACTGTTTGTGAGCATAAGCCCATCTTTTCAACTCCATCATAAAATATTGCCCAAGGAAAGAACTAAATCTGCATGTCTGAATCGGAGGGCTTTCAACTCATTCTGGAAAGACCTGAAGTCCAACAGAAATGTATTTTATTACATTCTTGGGCTTTTTAATTGCTTTGTGATACTAGAAGGATATCCAGCATGTAATTCTGTGTGGCTTAGCAGCTGTAGGCCATTTAGAGACCCTACGCCTGCTGTCACACTCCTCAGGGACAAAAATGAAGACATACAGCTTTGCTTCACAGCGCCCATCACAGCGCATTGCATTCATTAGGACTGTCAGACTTCAGGGCACAGGAAGATTCCAGATTCACCAACTGAAGTGAGAACAATTCCATTGCTTGCATGGATTTATTCAAGATTAACACATTGGTTTTGACTTTAGGATTGTGATTTCTCATTCCTAATATACTAGGATCAAAACTGTCATGCACAGATTGTGGTGGCACACAGCACTGAACATCTTTCATGTGCAACACATGGCTTTTAGGTTTTTTTTTAAAATCAGAACTGCCAAACATTATTATTCTTAGTATTAGCATCTTTTTGTCTTCTCAAGAGTTTTTAGAAACTGTTTAATGAGCCTATGGCAGAAGCAGTTACCAAACTGTGTTTAAAAATTGTTAACAGAACAATTGTGGGAACATCAAATTCCTGTCCAGACAGGACACTTAAACTGCAGTTTGGGAACTCTTCACCTGAGGTTCAGCTTCTCAATTTTGGCCCTAACATTGAAGGTTAATTAGAGCTGGGTTTACCCACCAGTTTTAAGCCTGCATATGGTTTATGAATGATGCTCTCACTCTATCAGGAGGAAACAACAGTAAAAAAGATTATCCTTCTGGGCGGTGTGGTTGCCATCTTGCTCTGAACAGCTAACTGACAAGCAGATGTCTGGTGCTTGAGCAGAGCGTGTTCAACAAGCAGCCAGTTGGCCAATGGCCACACAGATGAATAGCAAATAGCACGCTGCTGGTGTTGGGGAAAAACAGTGGCCTGGATCCAGACAACTGCATTGAGTTGTCATAAGGAGCATCCATTAGTCAGAGAATACAAGTGCCGAGACGCTGCAGGTCTTTAACCATAAAGAGATACATTGTCAGTTGTTTATTGGCCTGGTTAGTTATATCCCAAGAGAGTAACAGGTTTTGTTTCTGACAGTTACTGGTTTGTAGGGTTTGATGTGGGACTGTGTACCTCATATATTCGTGGATTTACTATGATTATGCATGCAGGTATGTTTCCCATATGCACAATCCACAGGTAGAATGATTGCAGATATGCAAAAATTTTAGCTAACTGCCCATACATTAAGTGCATACGCTACTTTGAGAAAGTCAGGCCTAAAACATAATGACTTCAGAAATATATTTAATAGTTATTACTTTATAATAAACCCCCTGTTTAAGTAAATGGTTGGATTTGATGATCCTCAAGGTTGTTTCCAACCTAAATGATTCCGTGATTCTAATTGCAAATAGCATGGACATTTCCTCTGAATTATAAATCAAAGTTTGTAAAATTCTGCTCTAAGTTAAAATGCATCCCTACTGCTATTCATACATTTTACCCATTTTATAGATTATTATGTACAAAAGAAGACAGGGGAAAAATGTTATATGCAGGTACACAAGAGGATGCTATGAACTGTAGAAAGCTTGAGAATTAAACCCAGGAGAGAACTGGGTAGTTTCTCCTTTTAATAGCTTTGATTTTGAGAAAAAAAAAAAAGTATAGGTTTTTGTAGGTAAGCTTATTTCTGATGTTAAGACTGCAAAATATATATTAGAAAAGCCAAGCCATGAATAGGCATAGTCAAGAGGTTTTTCCAGTTGTACGCTTCCAGATTCGTTTTTGCTACTGGATAAAGTTTCATATCTGGGAGATTTATGTAGCACTGTTTAAACTTCCTTTTTCCCAGTCAAGAAGTTTGTCAATGGATTCCAGGCAGAACAGGAAAAGGGCTTGTCACATTTAGAAGAAAGCCCAGCTACTGGACCTTAATGTAATGGGAAATAATACTAATAGAGAAAGGATTAATAATTGGGTCCACGGATTCATATTTATTTAATTTATTAATTTTTACTCCATTAAAGTGAGTTTGATATTTCCTCAGTAACCTAGTACCCAGTCTACATGCTGCTATGTCACATTTTAACTGATACAGATCATTGAGAAGTTTAAAGTTATTGCCCGGTGTGCAGAACAGGGGATTTGTCTCTGTCTAAAGTTAGATGGAAAAGTTAGGAATTAAAATGAAAATGTTGTGGCTATTTAGGTTGATGAACAGTCAGCGTTTCACTTAAAGCATAGGCAGGGTTTTACCACCACTTAAAATGAGGTTACATTTACTTATGTGACTAGTAATAGATAGTTTTTGCATAGCTAGAGGTCAAAAACTATGCTCTTGGTTCATTGTCTCTGACCTGTAGGTTGTAGGATGTCACTTCTGTACGTCACTGAGTAACACAGCCTAGACTCAAGTCCCCTGTTAAAAGCAAACAAAAAAAATTGTGGCAGAAAAGTACAAAGGAAGATATATCCATGGCATGGAATATTTATGCAAGTGAAATCTCTCTTTTTTTTTCCTTTTTTCTTTCCTTTTTTTTTTTTTTTTTGTAAATTCAGCCAACTTTTTAGGGTGATGGACAAAGGATTTGATGAACCTATGCTGCATGTATACAGTATTTGTAATCCTAGGAACTGCTATAGGAGAGAGTAGTTGAACCTCTCAAATCACACCTTGGAGCCTGAACTTCCAGAGATGATGCAAATTATTTCTGTGAAATCATGAAAGTGTTCTGTGGTGTTGGTTTCATTTGCAGATGGCTGGCCTGCAAACAGGAAGGAAAATCTATTCCATCAATGAGGACTTAGTCTTCCTACGCCCATTTTTGGAAGTAGAAACCATCTTAAACCAGTCCTTCTGCTCACGAAGGCCACTTCGGCTTCTGGTAGCCACCAAATCAAAAGAGTAAGTGCAGGTTAACTTTTGGCCTCCTTGTGCGCAAACAGAACTGAGCCATAAGGGTTGTCATTTTGACTCAAGTGTGGAGCTTCTCGGACTCTAGTATATGTCCAAGCGAGAGCAATTTCCACCCCGTTAAAGCTTGGTTTATTTTTGGATGTCTGTAACTATATCAGTCCATACATCTTTTTCAATCCATTATGATATCTTATAATGAGGCTCGACCCTGCTGATGTCTTGTGCATTATTAGATTATGTAATCCCAAAATTTCCCATGGAAATTATCACTTGATGCTGAATGCTAGTCCAAGATGTTTCTCTAGTAGTTTTAGTAGAAAAGATCCTCGGCTAATGTTATATCAGTTAAATAAAAATAAATAAAATTTAACAAAGAAAATCTCTCATCTGCCTTGAAGAATGGAGAGGGAATGGATGATATCTTAATGTCCCTTTATTTCTTATTTATTTCTAAACTATTTGGGTGCTTTTCTTTATACATTTTTTTTCAAAACATGGTTGTGAATGCCAGAAAATGATGACAGAAGTGCCTAGAGATCTAGCAGACTGATTTAATGTTTCTTTCGCCTCCTCTTGATTTACCTGCAGGATTATTAAAATCCCAGATTGTCCTGAAGCTCTTTGCTTTCAGATACGGGGAGCAGCACCACCATATGTTCATGCAGTAGGAAGAGGTAAGTAGGAAGACTGGTACAATTAAGCTGGAGTGCATACGCATATCTATATAAGGGTATGTGTAGATACACTAAGCAAAATACGGGCTTCTCTGTCAAACAAATTCTAAACAAGTCCTGACAATTTATTGGGTCACTAATCCCATAAACACAAAACAAGGAACTTGATTCCACAATGCATTTGCCTAGTGACCCTAACCTACTTTCTTGTAAGACCACTAAGAAATGTCTTTACAGTCACAGGGAGCAAACATTTAGAACTGAGGTGGCTAAGAAAAAGTCCAGGTGTGATACTGCCTGTTGCTTTCTCAATATTTTTGTCTGGTCATCCACTGGTTTCTCTACTGGTTTGGATCATTGTAGTTGTGAATGTCCTATGGGATCAGCACTTTGACAGACAAAAACAAATTTTCTGATGTCGATTAAGTTATAAGGCTTGAAGACTAAATCTCCCTTTACATTGGTTTATACTGCTATAAATTATCAATATACAACAGGGTCAAACTGTCTTCCATTGTCCTTTTAAAAGGAGAAAACACAGTTTGACAGATATTTACTACTTCCATAACTGAACTAGCTAGCTAGATTCTCCTTTCTTAGGATTTTGCTAACAAAAGACAAATCACATTTGGGATAAAACTAGGAATTTTAACCTATGGTACCCTGAAAAAAGTTAGTCACCTTAACTGTAGATTTCTAGAAGCTGGATTTGTTATCTGAGTGTTGTTCACATGAACTTGAAATAAATCCACTGAAATTGTTACTGCAATCTAGACTTAATGTAGCTTTAAATACATCGCAGTCTTTTTCTTAGACCCTGACCAACTCCATAACACGTAAATATTCTGTATCTCTCAAGTGCAACACACTGAAACATATATAACGGTTCACATTTAAGAACTCACCTACTGTAAGCATAAAGCTAGAAGGGCCCAAATGATTTCCCACAGGGTTTTCAGTTTCTAGCATGAATGCATTTAGGCTGGGGGAGTCTGTGTTTCCCAGCACTACAGAAAATGTGAAGGATAGACACACAATGTTTTTCTCATACAACAAAGCTTTCCTGCAATAAGTACCTAACCTTTTCAGCTTTCTGTTCCATAGACAGATGGCTTTACTGTCTAACTTCCTGCTGTCACTTTTTCAGGGTCTGAGGCTGCAGCTGTAGGCCTTCATCCAGGGCAGTGTATTTTGAAAGTCAATGGAAATAATGCATCCCATGGAAATTATATGGAAGTTCTGGAGCACTTCACAGCATACAGAATGAGACAACAGGAAGTACTGGTATGAATACAAAACCTCAAAGGAAGTACATTAATTCCTCCCCTTCTGTGTTTTTATTCTCTCTAAATATTCATAAAAGCAACTTCCACAAGTCTCTTTCAACTTGCTCCCATGCCAATGTCCTAGTGTAACCGAGGGAGCTGATTACAGTAAACCCCAGTTGCAAAAACATCTGCAAATAGTATGTGTGTCAGTTCATACTCTACTAAATATTATTAACTATTTGCTAAGACTAGAAATGCATCCAAATAATGATGCAGACTTTATACTGTCTGAAATTCAGAGGGACACTGGGACAATGTTGATATTTCAGCCAACGTAGAAGATATAAAACTGTAAGCTAGATTCACCTTTGTAGTCCAAGCATATACAGATCAAGCATTTTTTTGGGGTCAGAGCTGAGGCCTGTATCTCTTGAAAGGGATTGTACCAGTGGGTGTACAGAACACATGAAGATGCTGAGGAGGACAGAGTTCAGCAAGCAGCATCCAGTGCGTATCTGAATGGCAGCCATCCTGGGTCCAGCAAAGAAGACTCTTCACTGGAAAGAGGTGAAGAAGTGGATCCCCTTCAAAATAGCCAGCAGGAATCAGGTAAAGATTCGTATGGGAGAAGGAAACCTAGGGAAGATTTGGGAGCTTCAGGAAGAAAAACTGCAGTAGAAATATAAAGTGTAACAATTATTTTAGAATATTTCTTGTGCTGGTAAAGCTTTGCAATAAAATGAGGTCTGCCAAAAGAAGTATCCCTATCCTGCAGTTTACTTGGGAGCAGAAAAAAAATGAGATACACACAGAAATTGTACCCCTGCTACTCTCTAAAGGCATGTACTCTGTCCTGAACAGAAAACAGGATTTTAGAATTACTAAGTGGATTCTTAGATGTCTGTTTCCTGCTTGTGCCCTAGAGAACCCTTATAAGTATCAATCTATTATTTTGATAGAGAAAAAAATCTATTGCTCTATCTGCTTTTTATTTGCTGTTACAGCCCTGGTCCCACTGTAAATGACTAGGGTCTTGCATGCTTAGGTAGGAACGAACTGGAGTTACTTAGCTGATAACTTTGATATCAAGCCATGGACCAGTATAATTACAGAGTGTCACAGAGCTGGGTCAGCATATACTCCACTGGAAAAACAATTTCATGGAGCAAGGCCCTCTCTTGTGCCACATGTAGTAATTGATATGCCACTACATGTTAAGCTACTCAATACAGCCTGCAGGAGACTCTTACCTAGATCTGTATATCGTTAACTGGCCTTCACAGAGCTAGGTAGGGTACAAAACCAGGTTAATGTGATGGTAAAGCAGGTTCCTCAATTTGACATGGTAGCTGTGTGGTTTCTGCTATAGGCTATCCCAAACAAGCGTAATGCTTATTCTTACCAGAACCTATAAACAAAGCAGGCAAAGCTGTGAGCACATCTCGGGGCTTACACAGTTTAGCTTGTGAGAGGGAGATGTAGATAACCTATGTAACATATACTAATGCCCTAATCTTCATTTGCTGTAGTAATTTGATTTGCCTGAAGCAGAAGTGTTTATACACTGGCAAAACAAGGATCCTAGCAAGGTTCAGGCTTGATCCCAACAAGCACTGTTGATGTTTTTTATTTTGTTGCACCCCATTCAAAAGGAAACGGCTCCCGTCCCTTCTGGTCTTTACAAGAGAGACAGTTTCTGGGATGGAAAGGCAGAGCAGTTTTAGAACCATTTGCTCAGGTGCAGCAGTTTTAGAATCATTTGCTAGCCCTGACAAACCAGGAATTTATGGACATTGGGAGATAAAGGGGGAAGGTCTGGAAGTAACTGCATTTAACTCTGTTTAAATAATTCTGATCTGGAGGAAGTTTTCAGAACATATTAACCGCTGCATCAGTAAAAGGTGGGAGAGTATGTCTTCCAACTTGGAAAAGTGTAATTCGTACAAAATACTATTCTACCTTCATGCTGTGAGCTTATTTGGAAGTGTAGCTATTAGGGGAGAACACTGAAGCCAGATTCACTCTGAAGGACTGAGCCTGGACTCTATGCCATTGGCAACTTCCCTAAGAACAGCTGCACACCTGTGGAAATACCAGGTATGGCCCGGTGAGCCTGCAAGGCTGATGGCCATCAGTGCAGCTCCACAGTGGAAAAGCAGTGCCCTGGTTAAAACATGTCAGCAGTCATCTGGCAAATCTCAGTCTGACTAGAATTTAAGCCTGTTCTCTGGTGACAACAGAACTGCCTGTGTTTAAAAATGCTATCTCCTCAACCCCGCCCTGCCCTGCCATCTCAGTCTTACAGTTGCACAGAAAATGCATCTGGAGCACTTCCCAACACTTGGACGGAAAAGTGGCATTCTTCCAGAGGGTTGTTACAGACAACAAGACTCCAAGATTAACATATTTTTCTTCCCTTTGAAAGCTTCAGCTGGGGACTGTGTGTCCGAATGCTGAACAGAACTAAAAGGGGGGTGTCCTGTGCATGGATGTGCGCATGCACACATAGAAGAACATCCGAACACGGATGTTATTGTCTAAACCTCTACTACAGTCTCCAATAGTGGCCAACAGTAAATGCCTCCCTCAGAACACTCTCCCAGCCTCTAGCAGTCTGTGGTTCAGAGACTCCTTGAGCCAACGGTTGTGTCTTTGAGCCTTTGCATTAGATAGCCCTCACCAGACTTCTCTTCCCCATGCATGCCTGTATTCATTGTGCTGCCAAACACCTCTTTTGACTTAATTTTGTTTCCAGCCCAGATACAGCAGGCCATCATCTCTCCACTCATCACTGGTGAAGAAACACCTCTCATTAGCTTGACTGTGGATAACACCCACCTGGAGCATGGGGTGGTATATGAGTATGTCAGCAGTGCAGGAATCAAATCCTTTGTTCTAGAGAAGATTGTGGAACCAAAAGGTTGCTTCAGTCTCACCGCAAAGGTACCTGACCATGTACATAGTCATCTCTGCTCCTAAACAGAACAGGGAAGCTAATAATACAGGCATTTCTCTGGTACTTGGGTTGACACTTAGGATGAGGCAGCACATGGTCTCCTCAAACCTGCCTGGAGCTTTCCTCATTAGAGTGCACCAGCTCCTACTAGCTCTTGTTTGGTATGGGCAAGTCAGCAAATGTTTCCTGGGTTTCAGCTGTTGAGGTAGAGATAGTGGAGCCTCTCTGTGAAACTAAAGGCTTTGGAACTCTTGCTATTTTCTGTCTGGTAATGTACTCTTTGTTGATACTGAAGTTTAATCCTTTCAGGCAAGAATTTGCTTTGCTTCAGGAAAAAAAAAATCAAGCAGCTTTTTCCTATCTGATGGACCGGATGGATTGCTAAAGGAAGGAGGTAGAAGTGCTGCTGTTGGAAATCAGCAATGTCTAGTATCTTGATCCATTTATATACAATAATAAGATAATGGTAAATGTTTCTGCCACATCCCAGTAACATTATAGTTATGCTCCATGAAAATGGAAGTATGCCTGAGCCAGGTTACTCTGATAGTGCCAGTGGATATTTTGAGCAATTAGTTGTTCTGAAATTTTCAGAGGTGTTTTATGTATCTGAGGGTTAGACATGAAAATGGTTCTTGGGTGGTGATAAAGGCAACTTGTTCTGAAGGCAGCTTTACTGAGCCATGTCATCATACAGAATCTACCATTTATTTAGTGGAATTTCCCCTCACTGTCAAGTCTCGTATAATTGACATCCTGTCTTTTTCTTTAGATTTTAGAGGCCTTTGCTGCAGAAGACAATCACTTTGTAAGGAATTGCAAAAGGCTTATATCCCTAAGCAGTGCAGTGGCCACCATGCCCCAGTATGAATTCCGGCAGATCTGTGACACTAAGCTGGAAAGCATTAGCAGAAGACTTGCGAGCTACCAAGAGGTACAACCCTACTAGTTATTGGTGAAGTCTCAAAACAATACTTAACTCTGATAACTGGATTATGGTATTCTTTACTAGTGAATCCAAACTGTTTACAGATAGGTGTCCTCATGGCATGAAAACAGCTATGTACGTTAATCAAATTGCAAGTTCCTAAGAAAAAGGACTTAATCTGTAAACCACTCTTTTCAGCTTGTCAGAGCTCTGAGTTGGAAAATATTATTGCAGGTTTATCTCCACCACATCAGTGTATAAATGTGGCATGAACAGAATGATTTGTATTTATGTATATGAACATAAGTACAGTGGGTCAAAGTGTGAACAAAGTGTGGTCTTTTGTGCAGTAGTTACCTGAGCTTTTTGAAAAAAGGGCCCTAGAAAGTGCTGCTAATTGTTTTCATTTGCTGTTTAATAGGCATTTTATGGGGAATGTGGTATTTCAGTTGCAGCGCAAATCATATAATCTGAATAGGAGGCAAGAAGAGAAAGAGATTGTCTGTGTTGCAACCTAATTTTTTGCAAGTGAGTAAGCAGATGCTTGCTTTATCTCTCCCAGTTTGCAGATGGATTGAAGACAAAGGTGAGCCCAGCCTTCAAACAAGCCATCATGGAACCACATTCCCTCAACAGCATGGATTTCTGCCCCACCAACTGCCATATTAACCTCATGGAGGTATCGTACCCCAAAAACACTACCTCAGCAGGGAGGTCATTCAGCATTCGCATTGGACGGAAACCCTCTATTATTGGTCTTGATCCAGAACAAGGTGATAATTAATTTTCAAATCACACTGATTTTATTTGCATAGAAAGTTGTGTCTTTCCACTGCTCAGCAAAGTCAAAATTAGTTCCAAAGGAACAGTCTCTCCAGTATGCTTTTTTCTTCCTTAAAATATTGTAGTAAAATGACAGCCTGCTTGTGTGGTAAAATAGTGTGGTAAAATGCCTTTATGCATACAAAAGCTTCAGGTCAAATATTCTACTAACTAAGCAGTGTGATCATATCCTGATAATTAAGTGTCTGGGGACTTAGCAGAACTGACTGAAAAAGTAAATGAGGGCTAATAGTGCTAGAAAAAGTAGTTCCATACTGTGAAAAGAGGCTGCATTCAGGTGGAAAATATCAGGTCAATCAGATTGTAATACCATTTCCTTTTGTCATTACTAAATAAATACCATATATTGGAGCTGGACATCTCTGCTCTGTCAAGGGGATCTACTTCTGATAAACAGCTGCTGCATAGCACTTATCCTTCATTCTGAACATTAGAGTTCCAACGTTTCCTCATCATGGTCTCACATAATGTGCTTCTGATTCATTGTCTGACAAGGTCAGAGAGCAGGAACGTTTGGAAGAGACACAGGGAAGTGCAAACTAACCAATCTACTGAAGAAATGGCATTGACTCTATTCAAAATGAGTCAATAAAGAAGCCCTGCTTGCTTGAGGATATTAAAATTCTACAGTATTTTAAATATGACCATACCACAACTGTCAGCATTTTAAAATGAAAAAGTATTTTATTTATCTTCTGTAGTGACATCATCCTATTTCTCTGTATGTGTGTGCGTGTGTATGGAAATGTCTTTAATGCTGGAATATAATACAGACCAACTCCTGAGAGCTTGAATTCATTAACATTTCAACAAATGCTTTTGGATATTCAAACAGACAATAGGGATAGGATAGGAGTGCACACTTGCTGTCATTACTCCCAGAATTTAACTTGTTTCTGGACTCCAGTGAATTCAAAATATCTAGTTGGCATGCCAGGAAAAATAAAAAAGTAAAAAATAATTAAAAAAAAAAGTTTTTTGTCATTAAATATAATTATATAAAATAATTATGTGAAATTCTATTTTTTTCCTATTAAAATTCCATGTACCCTAAACTAGCATTACTATGATGGATTGCAGAAATTCATGAGAGCCATACTAACTAGACCCTTTAATGTTTAGTAGGTACCATAAATCCAGTCTCGTATACTCAACATTGCATCACCACTATGGCTGCACCATCCTGGAGATGCCTGACCCCAGAAGATGGAGATCTTGATGGCAGCTTTGGCCAGCAGAATGGAGGAACAAGTCAGGAAGAAAGGGGACTCAGTTTTTTACTCAAACAGGAAGATCGGGAGATACAGGACTCATACTTGCACCTTTTTAACAAACTTGACATTGCAGTGAAGGAAATGAAGCAATATGTCATTCAGATAAATAAGTGAGTAAAGAATCCAGTATGCACTGCAGAGATCAATACTCTCAAAACAGAGGCATTAACCCCAGAAACCTCGTTATGCCTGTTGGCCCTGACTGTTCTACTCTTTATTATACTTGCGTATTCACATGCTACTTGCATTACAGCTCACTGCTAGTTATGAAGTGTCAAACCTACCCCACGGAGATCCACCAGTGTGTATATATATATATAGTATACATATTATTGCCCCTTGCTCCTATAGAAGCCACTGTTTTGCTTAATATATGCTATATTCTCAGATAAGAGTGTCTTAAATTCCAACAGTTGTTTTGGAACTCCGAATGGACAGAGTGCCTAGCCTGGCGATTTTGCTTGTCCTAAGGCAGACTAAACAAAAGTTGTGATTTTTATCAGCTTTCTCCTTGGCACCTATGTTTTCCTTTCCCCTTTTCAAGTCTGTGTCTTGGGCATAACTGGAAGGGTTTTGCTAGCAGGTGCTGCAGGGGTGATTGATGTGGGATGAGGCCACAGCTGTTTCCAGCCTTCTCACTGACAAAAGAAAAAAAAGCCCATTGTGCATGAAAACTTCAGCTGACCAGAAAGCATGTGGTGGTGCCTTGGCTCAAACATACTTCAGAAAGAACAATAGCTGTTGGGGAGAGTCTGTGAGCTGAGGCGGTGCCCCAGAGGAGAAACCCAGTGCCTGAGATGGGAAAAGTGTAGACTGTTGAATATGAAATAGAGCCCTTGCCATTGTTAGAATAATTAAGTTGTACCTTATGGAGGTAGAGTTATCTGCAGAAAGTGGAGCTTTTGTGAACTGAGATTAACAGATTTCAACAAACCCCTCTCAGATCTCACACTTTTACATAGCTGTAGTCCAGGTACAAATACTGGCAATGTTGCCTCTGATTTCACGTAGCTGAATTCCAGGATTAGTCATTTGTGAGGCTGTTTACCAGTCCCTGAGAACCAAATGTTTTCCTTCTACAGACTTCTGTCCACCATAACAGAACCTACAGAAGGTGGTGCCTGTGAGCCACCATCCACTGAGGAGACATCTCCACCTTCCCTGGGAACAGAAGAGAGTGATCCTGACAAAGCTGAACATGGTGGCATCAAGAAGGTCTGTTTCAAAGTTTCAGAGGAGGACCAGGAAGACTCAGGACATGACACAATGAGTTTCAGAGACTCATACAGGTTAGTCTGAAGAAAGATGTGTCACTTTTACCATACTAAAATAATGTCTTGAAGTTCTAATACACGTCTGGATTCAACAAGCATGAGGGCTTTCTGTTTTTCTACTCAAACCAACACACTTGTAACATGAACTCTTGCTAAAGTTATGCTGTAGTACTTGCGGTTCTTTTCCTCATCTCTGTTTGTCTTATTTTCTCTCAATGTTGTAGTAGTAAATGACAAATTGATAGATCAGGATTATTTTCCTAGAGCATATTATCCACTGTTTACACCAGAAAGTACATCTTGCATGAATAAAACAGGCAGGTATCAATCTGCAGTTTCCAAAGTGTGGTACACATGCACAAGTGTGGTGCCTTTCTCGATGGTTCTCTAGCAAGACATCGTGTCCTCAGAGCTTCCTAGGAATTTTATATTCTCTTAATTATGTAAGCAGAGATGCACATAAGTAAGAGGCTGCTGCACTTGATTTCTTTAAGTACATCTAATATTCTCTCTCTGAGCTGAGTTTTGCCTGGTGCTGAAATGTGCTGCTCACATAAGGCTTGAAATCACAGTGAGCAGCAGAGAGAAAACACCAAAACCCAGAAGACCTGACATCTTCAGCAGATGCTAGATTTCTGCTGATCTGATGACCCTCAGAACAAGTTTCAATATATCCTGATTGGCTTTTCACAGATCCTGGAACTCTTGGTTGAGGTTTTCCAGATAGACATCCAGTGTCATCCCTGGTGCCGTCCACACTTCTCCTGAGTGACCACCATATGTTCACCAGATAATCAGACATTCAGCTACCTTAGTCCCTTGAAAATAACACCCTAACCTACTTAAAGATTAGAACTAGTCTTCCAGAGTTTGAATATATGAAATAATGTTAGTTTCCAGTCAGTCAGTAATCCTGTAGTAAAATTTATTTACTTAGCAAAGTATTCACACTTGCTATAGTTATTTCACTACATTTACTACCAAGAGGACATAATGCAACAAAAAAACTTTTCTTGTGGCAAAATGCCAAATACCATGCCAAACTGCCAAAATACCAACACTTTTAGAATATAAAATAAAATAAAATAAAATAAAATAAAATAAAATAAAATAAAATAAAATAAAATAAAATAAAATAAAATAAAAATAAAATAAATAGGTCTAATATGACTTTCCCTTTTATACCATGTAACTGTGAACTACAGAAGCTCAGCAGGGTTTGCAGACTGTTCGGTCTTATAATAGCTGCTATTGTAAGGTTTTTTTTCCCATTCAATTCTGCAAAAAATTTTCCCAGAAGATTAAGCCACTGAGAAACAGAAATGGGCATTCATTTTTTATTTTTATTTTTAATGTCCCTTTGAAACCACAAAGGCAAATGTTTATTCAGGTGTCTCTAAATCTTGTTTTTGAGACATTATTGACTACTGCTTCTCCTGGAATATTTGCTACTGAAGAAAATCTCACACACTCCAAGTCTGTCTTTCCTGGGAGGAAACATTTGAAAACTTAACTTCTCAAGAAATGGAACAAGTTGCAATCATGTCTGACCATTGCAATTTTATATCTCTAATAGGCCATTTTGACATTTATAGTAAGGCCAAAGGGCTTTCCCTACACAAAGGAGTAAAAAGAATTTATAGTGAGTTAGGAGGATTAGAATAGCCTGAATGAACGATGCACCTTTGAAACTTTCATGCTGCTACAGGCATGACTCTTCACCCGGTGTTTTTTTGTACTGCTGCAAATGTTAATATATTACAGTCATCAGGATGAAGAAATGACAGAATCA
The DNA here is from genome assembly GCF_964035555.1 of Netta rufina. NCBI lineage: Eukaryota > Metazoa > Chordata > Aves > Anseriformes > Anatidae > Netta > Netta rufina. The sequence continues at coordinate 1,550,045 of NC_140140.1, forward strand.
GGATAGTTTACACTGGAAGGGACATCTGGAGCCCACATGGTCCAGTCTCTCTCTCAGAAAAGGACAAAGATTGGTTGCACAGGGCCTTGTGCAGTTGGATATTGAACATCTCTAAGGACAGCAAATATCCAGTCAGTAAAGGACCACAACCAGCAGTTAAAATGTTGAGATCTGTGCTATCTATTCATTGTGCTAGATTTAAATTCACACATGTGGTCTGAAGCTGCTTTATTGAAACGTGAAGTATTTCTTTCATTGTTAATAGGAATCCCATTTGTGAACACTGTGTAGTTTAAATGGTTTCTATAATTGCAGCTAATCTATTCTGAGTAACAAAGTGGTATCAAAAACACCGTATGTGGATCTGTCACTTGCTTCAGAATTATACACATAAATGTAAGATGAGAAAGATTATTCTGTCTTATCTTTATTAGACAGGCAATTAAGCATATATTGCAAGTAATTGTTATTCAAGGGGGAATAAAATGTATTTTAAAAGTGTGTAATTTAAGTGGAGGTGGCACAGACTGACATCCATTGCCTTTTTAATAACTTTTATAAGTTGTTGTTAGTGTAAACTGAACATTAGAGAGATTCATGCTACAATTTTCTATGTATGCATCAGCCAGCATTGGCGTGAAGACAGTTGAAGTGACTGGCTTCCCAAAGCAGTTTTAGGATCTGCTATGCCTGATTTTCCAATGGTATAGATCCCTTAAATGTCTGTCTCAACTTCAATATCTGTGCTACTGCAGCTTCAGTTTATGCTGGATCTGGATGCTGTGGTATCCTAAGAACTGGTAATGACTGCTGAGTTCATTGAACTCATAGTTTAATTATTTCTCCCCTACTCTGTGCTCCTAGAAAAAGTTTAATGATGCAGCCCAAATGAGGTCATGGCAGGAAATGTATTTTCATTATTTATAGGATCCAGACAATATTAAGCATTGAGTGGTCACCACAAATGGAGAAAGATATCCTTTTACGATGCCAGCCTGTGAGGCCTTGCTTAATGGTTGTTCTGCAAGTAATTAGGCTTTCTTTTGTGTGCACATAAGAGAATTTGTCATGGGGATTATTGCAGTGTTAATAAAAACATGATGATGGTATACATGTATCATAGACTGGGTGTAAGGACAGTTTTTTTTCAATCACCTTTGCTTTTTTTTCCAGTGAATGTAACAGTAACCGTGATTCAGTGTTGTCATACACCAGTGTACGGAGTAATAGCTCTTACCTGGGCAGTGATGAGATGGGATCAGGTGAGTATATGCACAGGTAACATTCCAGACTCCTTAGCAGAGGTGACAAGTTTTTGCTGACTATAAGCACTTGCATGTTTAAATTGCAAATGTGGTTTCATCAGAACAAATCATAAGACTATGAAAAGATAGAGATTTGTTCTTTTTCTAAAGAACCAAAGTAAATTTGGAAGATGGAAGAGCTATTAAACGTTTTTGTTGTGTGAAAAATCCTGAGTATTTTGATTTAAGAATAAGAGAGAAAGCAGCAATCATTTTTTACCCACTCTAGTATGAAGTTGCGCTTGTATCACCTGTGGTCTCATCACAGATTATGTTAGTAAGACAGTTAAAAGTTTTTCATCTTTCTTTTCTTAGGAGATGAGCTTCCCAGTGATATGAGGATTCCTTTAGACAAACAAGATAAACTTCATGGCTGCCTGGAACACCTTTTTAACCAGGTACATAAAGTATTACACAGCATTGTTTTCTTTTTATCAATGCCAACACAAGAAATTGGAAGTATCTGATTGTTTAATGTAATCATATTATGAGGGAAAAAAAAAAAACACTATGAAGATTTCGAAGTACAGTGTAAGAAAACACATTGTATGACAGATTGATGAAGAAATTAGTCAGCATTCATGTTGCCTTGAGTTATGTAAGCAAGGTTGAACTGACTTGTATGAAGCATTAGATTAAAGAGAAGAAATCTTTGATGGAGAAGGGAAAAGATGAGCAAAATTCTAATACTTTGCATAATCGTGATGAATCATGTTTACAGATCTCAGGAGAGCCCTCAAAGCTTAGCCAACAGATGTCTTTATAGATGTATAGCACCAGAGGAACTTTTTGTATTGTTTTTATCTCATCAGCATGTAGATCATTGTTTGTGCCGAATGTTAACATTCAGTGTGGGGCTCTTGAGGTTCAGGGTTATAGAGCCTTAATGCCATTTGTTAATGAAGGAGAAATTACTCCAAAATACAAATAGTGTAATGACTTCAGCATTTTTCCAGAAGAGTTCTGTTCAGATTTTCTTCCACAAGCCATTCTAACGCTGACTGAAAATATTCCTACTGTAGGTTGATGCAATCAATGCACTTCTAAAAGGATCAGCAATAACTAAGGCCTTTGAAGAAACCAAGCACTTTCCAATGGACCACAGTTTGCAAGGTAAAGAAAAAGGTTGAATATGTTTAGTAATGCACTTTTCTAAGACTTAAGGGATTAGCATGAATGTACACATGCCATATGGCCACACAGAGTTATTAACTGTGAATCTATCCAGTTTTATGTTATGAGAAGGGCTTGGTGATCCTTGTGGGTCCCTTCCAACTTGGGATATTCTGTGACTCTAATGGCAAGTGCCATGTCTGGCCACAGAAATTTTGCATCTTTAAAGGGTCATTTTTACATGAATTCCAACTAAAACAAACAAAACACTTTTCTGTTATATGCTACTGAATCCTTACAGCTCTTTCACAAGTCTCCAGATTCATCCTTTGATATGAACACAGAGATGTATCTCAAAAGGTACAAGGTAGAGATATGTCAGATATAAGGTAAACTAACACTGAGAAGCTGATGAGGGGCTGTCCCCTGTACATCTGAGGCACCAAAAGTTTCTGCCTGAGTTTGCTTAATTCTGCTTTTCTTCAGAGATGGGTAATAGAGTAAATTCATCATCGCATGACACTTATTTTGAAAACTGATTCCCATAGAGAGCAAACAAATGATACCCTGTTTTCTTTTCCTCAGGGCGTATGATGAGACTTTTGTCTTTATGTTTTTGAGGCCCACGATGTGGTTTCTTCTCTCACTGAAATACACAAGGCTTTAGTTTCTGAACATTTGCTGCATTTCCTTTCCCACTTGAAATGTGAACTGCTTCCTACTATTCTAATATACTTCAGGTGCTGTAGTCATGGGCTTCCCAACCTTTCACAAACTCTGTTTTTAAGTTACAGTGGCAAACTAAAGTAGAGTTTCTTTCTTCTTTTCTTTTTAGTTTCTATGAAGTTGTTTTACATGAACTCATCTTTACAAACACATTTACACTTACATTGATTATCTGTTAGTCTTTCCATGCACTGTTGGAATAAAATGAGGAAATAACAAACACCCTGTGTTCACTTCCTTCATTTTATTTTGCTTAAATGGAGTTTCATTTATTACGACTAGATTAATTGCACTGGGAGAGTCTTTAGGTTAACTCAAGTTAACTGATGATTGCGCGTTCATCACACTAAGGAACAGACAAGCCCTGCTTACATCTGGAATACCTGGACCAACGTGTCTCTTCAACAGCTACCATAGATGCCTTTCAGTGACAAATGTAGATTTGAATGCTGTCCCAGTTCTGTTCATGAGCAGTTATTTGGCACTGTGTTTCTGTCTGCTTACACATTTTATTGCCAACAATGGGCTTTTTGGCTTAGCTACATAGCAAAGTCATGAAAAATAGATCCCCTGTTCTGTAATTAAATAATTAGCTGACATCAGGTGAAAGGAAGCAGAATATTTCATAACTTCTCATTAGTATTATGGGATGTGAATGCTGCAGCCAAAAAGCTGATCTGATTCTGCACAGCCCCAAACTTTAGATACACTATGCAAGCCAGTATATCAAATATGAGTTACAGAAAACAGAAGGTAATTCCGTGATATGTGAGTAGTACAGAGCTCGCTTCAGCTTGCACATCACTCAGGTACACACCTTTTAGTTCACAGTCCTGTAAACAATGCTGGGAGACTGCTGATGATTAGATTATAGGAGTAGTCTTTATTTTTCCCCATCTGCATTAAATCTACTTAAGAACCTCTTTCATTGACAGTTATTGCTACTGATACTCAAAATCAAAAGCCACTCTCAGCTATATAGCATTTCCTCAATGCCCAACAAACTGCATTTTTTTTTTTTTTAAGAATTTAAGCAGAAGGAAGAAACCACAGTGAGGTGCCGGAATAATATTCAAGCCAGCATTCAAGAAGATCCATGGAACCTTCCATTGCGCATCAAGAACCTTGTTGAAATCATACAAAAACATGTGGAAGGTCAGTAAATGGGGAAAAGTTTGGTATCAGATAGCCCTGATCTAATCGAGTCTAGCAGTTCCATTTATCATTTTATATTAATTTGTAACAACACTGTACTGGGCTCTAAAGAAGAACAGGGAAAATAGTCCTAAACCTGGTTGAACTGGAAGAGGATAGCTGAATCCGATGTTTACACTCAGTGCAAAGCACTGGGCAGCAGTCACCTCCTCCAGGATTCATCCACACATGCAATTTGTTTCCAATAATTCCTGGTAGTTAATGGAGCATTTAGCTTGTAAAATTCTTTGATTTACACTTTGTTTGTCTTTCTGTCATTAAAACATCTGTGAAAGGACTACTATAGTACATAGAAATAACCGTGCAGGAGATGAAGACACTGTTAATTAAATATAATCAAATCTACCTTGGCATCACGTTGACTTGCGCCTTCCTTTTCTTCACTGTTTTAGATGGGAAGAATCAGCTGCTTTTGGCCTTGTTAAAATGCACAGGTAAGGGGTATCATTTTGTTGCAATACATTGTATATACATGGTCCCACCAGAACATTTTGTGAATGCATGTGCATACATCTAAGTAGTATTTCCTTTGCATTTAGCTTTAGTCCTGACATTTTATGCAAACATTTCTTGTGTTCTGCATCTTTGGCGGCCTTTTCATGCATCTGACATCTGTTCTTCAATTTACATTGCTTCAGTTACAGTGTAGGCTGCTGTGTCACCTGGCTTGCCATTGATTTTGCACAAGCACTGTTTTTCTGTCTTCCTTTTTTCTTTTGTACAACCCGCATTCCCACATGGCTTTTACTGTTTCCTGCTGTGGTGAGAACATGCAGCAAAAATGAGACCTATTGCACAACTGTCTGTGAGACCATGGACACTGACATCTTTCTAAACAGAGCAGGCATGTTAGGGATTTGGGACTGTGTATACTGAAATTACAGCCAGGAGGATACGAAGAACCTAAATGTGCAGGCAGCTCCTAAAACCACTGTGGATAGACACCATTAATCTGTTAACATGCACAAAACGTTGTACTCACAGATCAAGTGACAGGCTGTTCCCAGGAGTGAATGTGCTGTCTTTTTATAATTGAAATATCTGCGTGGTGTATTTTTGTTTGAAAATTAGGTAATAAATAACTGCAATAGGCTGTCATTATTTCACTGTGCCAGCTTGATTCTCATGTTTTCATAGAATGAAAATGTTAGATCAGCACGGCTCTAAATCACCTCTGTGCTCCTGCCAGTCCTGGTCTGTGAGTCTGTCAAAACCAGCCTGCAGTGTCAGTCTAGTGTCCATAAAGGCTGCTTGTAATGACAACAGCTATAGTGAGTCCATAAGTGTTTACCTATGCCCCATGCCCTCAGTGATTTCACCGGTATCCTCTGGAAAGAATGGGGGAGCAGATGGCACTGAACTGGCTATGCCAGCTTTAGGGCAGCAGGGATTCGCTAGCCCTGAGGGCAGTTCTAAGCTCTCTTTACCTTACTTTATAAGTTCAGTTCGTACTGCTGGAAGGGAGTGGTTGCCCTTCAGTTGAAGACAGGGCCCAGGGCCTAGACTTTATTGGTCAGTCTATTGTGGTCAGTGCTCCATAAAAATAATCCAGATCTTCAAAGCCTCTGAATGATGTCTTCAGCTTCTTTCTCTTGGGAACACTGCAGTGCCTGTTGGAGGAGCCTGGAAAGTAGCTCTTCACTTATTCATGTTCCTCTTTGGCCTACAATCCCCTTAAGTATGACGAGGTTGCTTAGACCAGCATGTGGCTGCCTGGCAGCCTGACTGGAAGCAAAGTTAACACGGGAAATTCTCCCAGGAAACATAAACCAGTTGGTAACCTACTGGCAGGCCCAGTTAATGCATTAAGCATATGGGAAGCCCATGAAATACAGATGGATGAGGGGCAGATGAATCTCTAATAGCCCAGGAGAGAAGTAATGGCAGAGATCCTCTTTCATGAATTCTCTTGCTTCTGTAAACATAAAAAGAAGGGAATCAGTCCAGATATGGCACTAAGGAGTTACAGCTCTTCCCAGTCAGAAGAATGAGCAAGCAGATGGCAGAGTAAAATAAAGAGTCAAGTGGCCTGGAAAATTTTCAGCAAATTTTTCCCATTGAAAAATGGAAAATTTTCCCTGTCTTTATCTCTACAGCCAGGGCATGCAGCAAGAAGAGGTTATCTGTTATGTCTGTGCAAAGCTATAGCAGAAGTCAAATGTTATGCACACACATACTACAATAGCAGTGAGTATTCTCATGACTTTGTGCATCTCTCCTCTTCTCTTGCAGATACTGAGCTACAGCTGAGGCGTGATTCCATCTTCTGCCAATCTCTTGTGGCTGCTATTTGCACCTTCTCAGAGCAGTTACTGGCTGCTCTCAACTATCGATACAACAACAATGGGGAATATGAAGAGAGCAGCAGAGATGCCAGCAGAAAATGGCTGGAACAGATAGCAGCCACTGGTGTTTTACTGAATTACCAGTCTCTGCTCTCCCCCACTGTGGTAAGTTGAAGAGTTGTGACACCCTTGGGTCTGTTCACATTTATATGTGTGCTGCTCTGCCACTCACAACCCAGCCAGAGCCCTTTGTTCAAGCAGCATGTTGAGGCTCTCATTGCAGCAACTGTGGCTGTCACACTAGAGCACTGTCAGAAGCAAACTGCTTTTATATTTGGAGTGATGTTGCTGCATTTAGTTCCTCAGCTGCTGTTGAAGCATGTGTGGCCTGCCCTCTTCTGGTGAAATCACACATTTCAACAAGTAGGTAAAAGTTCTGAGTATTCAGAGTTCCAAACAAGAAACTCTAGACTTTTGTTCACATGGTGACTGTTGTTATAGAATAGATGGACTGAAGTGTATCTCTCACACAATTCTGTGGTGCAGTGATCTGAGCCTAAGCTAAAGGCACCATGTTGAAGGAGGAGAAGGTCTTTTTTTTTTTTTTTTTTGACTTTTAAAACATCATGTATTGAACGTGTGGAACAACTCTTCTTTCACATTGCACGGAATGTAAGAACATTTATTTCACAGTAACTGATAGGCTCTTAACATTTGTAGATATGGGGTAAAGATTGGAAAAAGAGACATCTTCAAAATTATTCAGTGCTTCAACCTCTCTACTCTCTGTGAATCATATCAAGTGACATCCAAGCAAAGGGTAGCTAAGCTTGTATCACAAAGTTAATGAGCCATCACTAGTTACCTTGGGGGGGTGGAGTTAGTGGAAAGCTTTGTGTTCTGCTCTAGGTCTCCTGAAGCAAATCACACCAGTAACAACAATACTGTCCTGCTATTGATTTCCTTCTGGCAGATGGTGACTTATTTGTATCTGGTTCTTTGCCCCACAGAAGGAGGAGCGTACCATGCTGGAAGACATCCAGGTCACTCTGACTGAACTGGACAAAGTTGCCTTCTATTTCAAGCAAATGGATGAAAGTCTTGTAGCAAGTGAGTATTCTCAGTTTCTTTGGAGGTCTTTTATCTTGTTTATTTTATAGGCTACATTTTCCATAATTATAAATCTAACAGACCACATCAAACCCGGAGAGTACTCAGCAACCTCTCTGAAGCACTGTTGCATTCCTTCAGCTTCCTCTGCAAGCACACAACATAAAAGCAAGGATTTTGATACCATGGGATGCCTGTGGCATGTTCTGGCATTTAGGTCTGTGCCAGTGTACCTGACGTGATTTCACATGTAGGGAGATAAGACAGATGATGAACAGTTCCTGACAGATATTTGTAAGTCACCATTCTACAAAAGGTAGGAGGACTGTCCCTCTACAGCTCTTGTGTCCTCTGTCCCACCTTGCCAGATCTCTCCCCATGTTTACTGACTATGAGATGCCATAAAATAAGATGGGAATTGTTAACCACATTTATTGTATTGGCATCAAGCATCATGCTAGCTGCATCTTTTAAGGATAATCTTTCAGAACCTGTTTTCTCTCAGTAAAGGTTCTCCCATATTCATCTAATGGCAGAGATGTGAAATGTCATCAGATTATCTAACAAACTCAGGCAGCAATAGTTTCAGATTTGGCCTGCTGTGGTAATACAGTAAGTGTTTTTATCTTTATTTCTGCAGATACTCATGTCTTCTACCACATCGAAGGAAGTCGTCAGTCCTTGAAGGTTATCTTTTATCTTGACAGCTACTACTTCTCCAAACTGCCTTCTCGGTTTCAGAATGGGGGAAGCTTGAAACTACACACGGTGCTATTTACAAAAGGTATCTATAAAAAGCTTTCTTGAGAAAAATAAGCTAACAGATGAGATTAAAAGATCCAAAATAAAGAACGACCATGAAACTCTTAACATAATACAGCTGAAAAATACAGACATATTTAAGAAGCAGATAGTTGTGTTCTGGGAAGATCTGAGGATTGATGGAGATTAGAATAAGACACAGTCATGAGAACAAGATATGCCTGCTTGGGGCTTTTTAATGCCTTCCTGCAAAGCTTCGTGTCACAAAGACATACAGGGCTATATGGACAGTCTGATCTAGTACAGTATCAAGAGATGTTCCCTGGGTACAAACAAGCCCTTTCAAAAGCATACGCCATGGCATAATTATGTGAGATGGAAATGAAGGAATATTGACTAGATAGCAAACATTCACACCAAAATATCCATCAAGGGTCTTTGAATGGGCTATAATTATTGTTAGACAGAACTGCTTTCTGTGAAGCTCACCTTTATACCACTACATTCTTATACTAGGACATTCATTAAATTTATGCAGTAACAGAATTAACGTCGACATGATCTAACAGTCATGTGCAGAGCAGTGAGATGATGTAGAGATAAATAAATACATAAAAAGAAAACTAATAACATTCTACATTTGCATTTAACATAATAATATCTTACCAAAATGTTTTCTTTTTCAGCTCTGGAGAGTATGGAGGGGCAATTACAACCAGCTGGTTCACCTCTGGAAGAACTTCCCCAGCAAATTAATGGTCTCTCTCTTGAAAAAGTGCAGCAATACTACCGTAAACTCAGGTATTTTACACTTCTCTTTTCCTTTAAAAGACATTGAAAAGAGTGCTCCTTGCTAAAGACATTAAAACTCATGAAAAAGAGATCCCACTCTTGATGATTTCCTGTCCAAATAGGATTCTTGTACAAATGAGGAGATCCTCATTTTGTGAGAAATCCATTAATTATCTTCCCACAGTTAAGCTTATTCTGAGGTAGTGCACTGTACAGGATGAAATTCCCATCTAATTTGACTTCAGAATTGTGTGCAGGACTAGCATTATATAAGAAAGGATTTTTGGAGTATTTCAGTACAGATCGTTTAAATTTCTGCAATCAAAATGCTTCAATAAGAAGGCAGAGCTTGAAGTACAAGACTTCTATCATAGTCTTCTCAGACGTTTTGTACTAGACAGTACACATATACATACTTGAAATTAGAATCACTAACGTAGTCCTTGCTCGCCTTTTTGCAGGACATTTTATCTAGAGAGATCAAACTTGCCCACCGATTCCAATACTACGGCAGTGAAGATTGATCAGGTATTGTTATTTGTTTTATTTCTTCATGAGCTAGTCTTTAAAACCCCAGTCATGGGATACCCATGTGGTAGACCTGTACAAACCAAAACATCATTTTTAAAAAGTTCCCTGCTCTAAAGAAGCGATGTGAATTTCTCTGGAGCATAGCTACAGTTTTTTTGTTTGAAGAAAATGTGGGTAACTAGAGTAAACACAATCCTTAGCTTAGGCATTAGTAAGACTCCATATCACACTGATTGCCCCTGCTAAATAAGGTTAGGTGTTAGACAGAATGAATTAATTATTCTCTCCCACAGACGTAGAAAAATGTACAAACATTTGGTTTACAAGTTAGGTTTTGTTCACAATTATAGAAGAAAACAACAGGACAATAGTGTTTCCCAGCACCTCATCCAAAGGCAAGCTAACTGAGAGAGGTGACATGACTTACTGCCTGTAAAGCAGTAAGTACTACTGCAGTGAAGACAAATCAGAAACTTCGTAATTGTAATATGCATTGTAAACAAGCTACATAATTTGTGGTAATTGCAAAAAAATGCCCCAAATCTAAGTCATCGTTTGTATTTTTCTACTTCTAAAGATCATGTACATTCTAGGTGTCATTGTGCAGCAGTTACTCTTGTGTAGATTTAAGGTCCTGTGCTGAGACACAGGATAAAGAATAGTATGTATCTTTATAACTGAAGGAGTAAACGTGCCACTTATGTGTTGATATTGTTGTTGCTTTGTTTAGCTTATTCGTCCCATTAATGCAATGGATGAGCTTTGCAGGCTGATGAAGTCTTTCATTAATACAAAACCCACCCAGTCAGGATATTCAAGCAGTAACATATCAGGAGCTGGCCTGCTACCTATATCCTCTGAGCTCTGCTACCGACTTGGAGCCTGTCAGATTACTATGTGTGGCACTGGAATGCAGAGGTGAGATTTAAAAAGCCTACATGTTAATGCTGTGATGAAAATTTTTGTCTTTTCTAGAGATTTGAGCAATATGTATGATTCTGTTCAAATCAATACAAAGGTAGATGCTAAGTGAATATAATAAGGATCTAAATATACTGCCATCTTTATTTTAGGGTAGGTTGTGAATTTTAATACTTCTGTTAATAGTTAGTTTTGACACGTAATCTTTGTTTCAGTGCATCAACTGATGCAATTCATTAAGTGAACTCATTTCATTTAACTTTCAGTCAATATTACCTTCAATCACACACTGAAAATGTGTGAAGTTGCTCAGAAATAGCTGTACAATCTTGGTGTGTACAAACACACCACTGTTCTTCAAGTGAGTAAAGAAAAGATCTGCTTGTGAATATCCTTACATGACGTCACATAGAAGAGCAATGGAACGTTACCTTGTGGTAATGATTCTGCACAATTGCAGAATCTAAGTGTAAAGAGACTGCAAATGCAGGACTAAGCTTACATTGTAGTTTAGTAACTCAAAAAGTTAAGTTGTAAATATAAAAAAGATAGCTAATGAAATACATACTTAACAGGTAAGTGTCCTGTACATACCTATATGTACATTTTAAAATACAATCTTTGATTTCCTCTCTCCTGTTCCCATGTTCAGAAGTACATTGAGTGTGTCCCTGGAGCAAGCAGCCATACTGGCTCGAAGTCATGGACTTCTGCCCAAGTGTATCATGCAAGCTACAGACATCATGCGAAAGCAAGTAAGTATTTGGACATGTGTGTCTGTGGCAAGCCACCAGTTTAATTCCTGTAATATCATAGCACAAACACCAATTTATTTCCCTATGGCACTATAGCACTGTATTTTGTGCAGTACAAACTCATATAGCCAACCTTCTATTAATGTCTGTACAGCTTTACATCTCTGACACAATGAACTAACTTTTGCATGTAGAGCCGTTACAACAATTAAAATATATGCCTTAATGCACATTATTTAAAGTGTGTGCCTTGATGGTTAGAAAGTAGAGACTATCAAGTATGTTTAAGACAATTCCTGTAAATACAAAAAGCGGAAGTCTCAATCAGTGTTAAACTGTAGAAACTCCCTAGTGGTAGACAGCAGTGCTTGTAAAGTGCTTTGGGATTAATTTTTTCTTTTAAGTAAACACAGATGACTAATGTATGTACCCAGTGGATTCCAAATCTTCTAGAGGTAGTTAATGGATTCTCAAATAGAAAACATAGTCCCATTATAATATTTTCCCCTAAGGACGAGATGCTTTATCATTGTCAGTACCATAAATTCTGTTTTCTTTAGGGACCAAGGGTTGAAATCTCTGCCAAGAATCTGAAAGTGATGGACCAAATGCCACCATGTGCGCCCCGGTAAGTTATTATGTATTATGCATGTTATCTGAGTGCTTGTTTTATGTTCCTGTATTAGTTGTGGAGCTCCTATTCTAACCAAAGATCTCCGTAGTAGCAACAGCAGAAAAAAAAAATTAAAAAAAAGTTCTTTCTCATTGTACTAAAGTGTGCTCTGTAGCTTAACAAGCTACAGACCCTGATTGCCCAGGGTTATGTATGCTGCTTTTGTCTAGAAGACAATTTTGGAAAGCACTATACATATGTAATCCTACTGCACCTAATGGGAGCTAGAGATGTTCAGCACCTCTCTTTACAGGATACTTTCTAAGAGCATCTTTATTTTTAAGAGAAGTATCTTTTTGGCCTATTTGCTCCAAATGCATTATGTTGGAGAGAAGAGAATAATTATAATAAAGTGTACCACAGCATTTTCACACAATGGTCATAACAAATCCCCATGATTTAGATTAATATTTGCACAGAATCGGTTTGTACAAATTATCAGAGTAACTTATCATAGAATCATAGAATATCCTGAGTTGGAAGGGACCCTTAAGGATCATCAAGTCCAACTCTTGACATCGCACAGGTCTACCCAGAAGTTCAGACCATGTGACTAAGTGCACAGTCCAATCTCTTCTTAAATTCAGACAGGCTCGGTGCAGTGACCACTTCCCTGGGGAGCCTGTTCCAGTGTGCAACCACCCTCTCTGTGAAGAACCCCCTCCTGACGTCCAGCCTAAATTTCCCCTGCCTCAGCTTAACCCCGTTCCCGTGGGTCCTGTCACTGGTGTTAATGGAGAAAAGGTCTCCTGCCTCTCGACACCCCCTTACGAGGAAGTTGTAGACTGTGATGAGGTCTCCCCTCAGCCTCCTCTTCTCCAGGCTGAACAGGCCCAGTGACCTCAGCCGTTCTTCGTACGTCTTCCCCTCCAGGCCTTTCACCATCTTCGTAGCCCTCCTCTGGACACTTTCCAACAGTTTCATGTCCTTTTTATACTGTGGTGCCCAGAACTGCACACAGTACTCGAGGTGAGGCCGCACCAGCGCAGAGTAGAGCGGGACAATCACCTCCCTTGACCTACTAGCGATGCCGTGCTTGATGCACCCCAGGACACGGTTGGCCCTCCTGGCTGCCAGGGCACACTGCTGGCTCATATTCAACTTGCTGTCTACCACGACCCCCAGATCCCTCTCTTCTAGGCTGCTCTCCAGCGTCTCATCGCCCAGTCTGTACGTGCAGCCAGGGTTTCCCCGTCCCAGGTGCTGCAGGACCCGGCACTTGCTCTTATTGAACTTCATGCGGTTGGTGATCACCCAGCTCTCCAACCTATCCAAATCCCTCTGCAAGGCCTTTACACCCTCATTCGAGTCCACAACTCCTCCAAGTTTGGTGTCATCAGCAAACTTGCTCAAAATACCTTCTATTCCTACATCCAGATCGTTTATAAAAATATTGAAAAGTACCGGCCCTAAAATGGAGCCTTGAGGGACCCCACTGGTGACCGCCCGCCAGCCTGACGCAGCCCCATTTACCATAACCCTTTGGGCCCTGCCCGTTAGCCAATTGCTCACCCATCGTATGATGTTTTTATTTAGCTGTATGGTGGACATTTTGTCCAGTAGGATCCTATGGGAAACCGTGTCAAAAGCCTTGCTGAAGTCCAAAAAAATCACATCAGCTGGTTTCCCTTGGTCCACCATACGGGTGATCTTATCATAAAAGGAAATCAGGTTAGTTAGGCAGGACCTACCCTTCACAAACCCATGCTGGCTGGGACCAATGACTGCTTTGTCCCCCAGGTGCGCCTCAGTAAGTTCGAGAACCATCTTCTCCATGATTTTACCAGGCACTGACGTGAGACTGACAGGCCTGTAATTGCTAGGGTCTTCTTTCTGACCCTTCTTGAAAATCGGCACAACATTTGCCAGCTTCCAGTCTACCGGGACCTCTCCAAATTCCAGGATCGTTGAAAAATAATTGAGAGAGGTTCCGCGATGATGTCCGCCAGCTCTTTCAGCACCCGGGGATGAATCCCATCCGGACCCATGGACTTGTAGGGATCCAGGTGGAGTAGCAAATCCCGCACACGTTCAGGGTCGATTGGGAGTTTGTCATCCCCACCGTCCCGGTCCTCCAGCTCAGGGCACCCTGGGTCCCGAAGCCCATCATCGGCATTGAAGACAGAGGCAAAGAAGGCGTTAAGCGTCTCTGCTTTGCCTATGTCATTGTCTGTGAGGAGACCTTCCCTATCAAGGAGCGGCCCTATGTATTCTTTAGTTCTCCTTTTTCCATTCACATATCTAAAAAAACCCTTTTTATTTTCTCTCACAGACACAGCCAGCTTCAACTCTAGCTGTGCTTTGGCCACACGAACTTTCTCCCTACAAACATGAACAGCATCCCTGTATTCTTTCCATGACATCTGGCCCTCCTTCCAGTAGCGAAACACTCTCTGTTTCCGCCTAATCTCCATTAGAACGTTCCTGGTCAGCCACGCCGGCCTCCTGCCCCGCCTGCCTGACTTGCGATATTTAGGAATTGCCTGATCTTGTGCTTCTAGGAGGCATCGCTTAAAGAATGACCAGCACTGGTGGACATCGAGGCCTTCAAGAGCAGTTTCCCAGGGGACCTTGCTGACTAGTTCCCTGAGCAGCCTGAAGTCTGCTTTCCCCATATCTAGGGATGAGGTTTTGGTGGCACTTTTCCTTCTGTCACCATAAATTTTGAACTCAACCACTTCATGGTCACTATGACCAAGGCGGCCACCAATCACCACATCTCCCACCAGACCCTCTCTGTTTTCTAGCAACAGGTCTAGGAGGGCACCTTTCCTAGTTGGCTCCGTTAGCACCTGCACCAAGAAGTTATCATCTAGGTGCTTCATGAACCTCCTGGACTTGCTCGTGTCAGCCGTGTGGCACTCCCAGTTAACGTCCGGCAAGTTGAAGTCCCCCATAAGGACAAGGGGAGTTAATCTCGAGGCCTCTCTTAGTTCTGCAAAGAATAATTTATCGGCGCTATCGTCCTGGCCAGGCGGTCTGTAATAGACTCCCACAACGACATCCCCTTTATTCGTTCGTCCCTTGATCCTTACCCAGAGGCTCTCAACTTTGCCATTGCCAACCTGAAGTTCCACACAGTCCAGCCCCTGCTTCACATACATCGCCACCCCACCACCTCGCCTACCCTGCCTGTCCCTCCTGAAGAGCCTGTAACCATCTATCGCAACACCCCAGTCACAGGACTCATCCCACCAGGTTTCGCTTATGCCGATGATGTCGTAGTTGCGGGACTGGGCCAGGACTTCTAGCTCATCCATTTTATTCCTCATACTGCGTGCGTTTGTGTAGAAGCACTTCAGGTGCGTCTCCTTACACTCAGCACCTTGTGGATCTGACCGAAGGACCTCACTGGCACACAGCCCCTCTGATTCTAGTGCACCATCCCTTAGGTCTTCACCGGCGTGCCTGGTTTTAGCCCCTTCCCCCTTCGACTCTAGTTCAAAGCCCTATCTATCAGCCCTGCCAACTCCTGACCAAAGATCCTTACCCCTCTCCAAGAGAGGCGCATCCCATCCAGTGCCATCAGGCCCGGTGTAGCATAGACCTTCCCGTGATCAAAGAACCCAAAATTCTGCCAAAATTCTTGTGCCTCTACTCTTGTTAATGGCATTGTTTACACGAAGCAAGCAAAACAGTTCCATTCCAGCATGCAGGAATTGGCATCGGAAAAGATCTAGTAAAGTCTTTGCCATCCCTTCAGACAGAGCTATCTGCCCCTCAAAATGTTTATAGGAAATTACTTTAAATTTTAGAGACTGTCATGGTGCTTACTGTAGCAGTCTGCCTTTGATTTATTTTTTCAGAGACCTTAAAGGGAACTATATCGGGCATTTAGAACCTTATCCTTCTGTTGGGTTGTAATTGTTATTTCAAAAAGGAATAAAACAGTAGTCTGGGTTGGCTCTTCTACCATGTTGCCAGTGTCACACATCAGCATTCTATCAGCATGCTTATTTTGCCTTGTCAATGACCTACATGACTTAGATTCCATTTTTATGACTGTAACAACATGCTATGTTTAAAAATTAACAGTTTTACAAAGAAAAATGAGACAATTCTCTGTTTTGGCATACAGACTAGATTACAATGACAAATTCCAGGATTATTTGCTTGGATACCAAGCAAATACAGGTACTTCAAAGGAGGCTGTAGCGAGGTGGGGGTTGGTCTGTTCTCCCACGTGCCTGGTGACAGGACGAGGGGCTAAAGTTGCGCCACAGGAGTTTTAGGTTGGATGTTAGGAAGAACTTCTTTACTGAAAGGGTTGTTAGGCATTGGAACAGGCTGCCCAGGGAAGTGGTGGAGTCACCATCCCTGGAGGTCTTCAAAAGACGTTTAGATATAGAGCTTAGGGATATGGTTTAGTGGAGGACTTGTTAGTGTTAGGTCAGAGGTTGGACTCAATGATCATGAGGTCTCTTTCAACCTAGAAATTCTGTGGTTCTGTGATTCTGTGATTATTTCAGGGCAATAAAGCTCAAATACGTATGTTCCTACTGGGTTCTATCATCTGTGAAGGATGTCTGCAATTACCCCTTTTATTTGAAATAAAACTGAGCAAAGTTAAAGGAAGATCTGGTGAATTAACTTCAATTCTCAGTATCATCTTTCAAGATTTGTCAAACTCTATAGTAGCAGTCTTGAAAGGGAAATTATAAAAGACCTGTTACCTTGATTTTATTCAAATATAATGTAGAAAATACTACCACAAACAATCATATGAATCAAGATGCACTTAGGTTTAACCATCATCCCCCATTATACCCCAACTGGTTTAAAAGAAAAGAAATAGAAAAAGAAAGGGAGTGCTGAAGACCTGAATTGGGATAAAGTTAAAAAGGAGTGATGGAATGTCTCAAATAGTACTTAAACAATGATGGTAAATAATGTAGTTATTAAATCACTAGTAACACTTTTATATTTGCAATTATGAAGAATAAGACTAGTAGAATTCTTAATATTGGATTACTTATAAAGCTTGCAGAATGGTAAAGGAAAAGCTAACTCTTGTATACTATGCCAGTAACTTTGTGTCATCAGTCTTATGACATTTAATAACGTACTATTAATCTGCCTTAAAGACTCTACAGGTTGTGCCAGCCACCTACAGATGGGGATTTATAAAAGTAAGAGAGGCACCTGCGTTGTGGCATCATTCAAACATTCAACAAGCAGCCCTGTCTGAGGACCCACGCTAACTAACGCTGACGGCGCTGAAACGAGAGGAAGAGATGGTGCTCTGATGTAGTCAGAGGTGAACGTGCTGGATCCAGGCACCAAGAATCTGCCTTTGAACTCCTGCAGCACATACAGGGATTCTTGTATGGCTTTGACTTCTCAAAGAAATTCTTGAAACAAAGACCACAGAACTAAAAGGGATGTTACTGCCATTTGCTAGATGCCTGGAAAAATGACAATTACGCATCAAGAAAGCGCAGTTTTACTGATGACTTGTTTGTGCTGCCACCTAAAAGTTGTGGACTTAAAGGTATGGATTGGTTAAGAAAATCCAGAAAGACACCTCTCTCTCTCCCTGTACTGTATCTGGCATCCATTTAATTGCCAGCCTCATTTTGGTCAGTGGCCTTGAGCAGTAGCTTCACAAACACCACTTTTTAATGTACTGACCTGCACTTTGGAACAACAAATAGCACAATCTATGGTTTATTGAGATACGAACAGAAAGAATTTCTTCTGGAGTCATTTTCCACTTCAGCCAAGTGAGAACCAATCTATGCTGCAGAGTATACATTCCATAATACTTCTCACCATTACTTCATGTTACTGTAGCTTTCAGGTTTTGGATTAACTCTTTTCACTAATGCCCTATTATGTGCTCTGGAAATACAGTGGTATATAAGGGGAGAGATGGGAGTGAAAGATTTTAAAGGAAACTTTACAAAGGAAAAATACAGTCTTATAATCTGATTATTTGAACAGATGTAGTTTTTAAAACCAGTCAGAAGAACTATACTTATTTATGTGGAGCGGAATATGTGTTTTGGATCATGTTATTATATATACAAGATTTAAATAAAAATTATATTGTTTAAAATGGGACCAATATGCTGGCAATTACACAGCTACTCCCAGTTTACTGAAAAGAAGTCTACATTATTTAAAATCTTTCAATATTTAAGTAGTCTTTAATACAGTTATTAAGATGTATTAGGGATGCTTTTAAGTTAAAAGAAAAAAAAGGAATCATGTATATAATGTACTTTATTTTTTCTTGTTTGAAAAATTGTTCTCCATTCTGTCAGTGTTATCCTAAGCACAGTATTTTTTTTCCAAATTACTGGCTGAAACTAATTGAAACATGTCAGCAGTCTCAGGACAGAAATAGTGTTCTTTTGGAGTGAGTGCCTTAATATGACTACCCATCCCTAACAAATTTCAATTGTAGCAGGTGTCAGTGGGCAGGTGTATAACACATTTACCATTCCTCTGTTTCTCCACAGTCTCATTTAAAACAGTTCATTGTTAGCAGATCCAGAAGCGCTTTGCAGTGATGTGTATTCTACAAGATTAAAGGTGTTTTTTTTTTTTTTTTAAATTATTCTTATTATTTCTGAGGTTGTTTGTGTTTTAGCTGCATTACTTTTATTAACATCCCAACCAATTCAAATCTTAAATTAAAATCAGACCCTTTCAATTTGGATATGAAGGTCTTTGAATTTTTTAATTTACAAATCAGCACAAAACAGCTTATGACAAGTTTGGGGATGCAGCTTGTTCTGAACCTTGTTTCTGATTCTTTAAAGTATTTTCTTTGTGACTCAAAGACTGAAATCATTTTGGGGAAGGAACATTTTTTGTTTAATCTCTTTTAATCATTTCCTCTGACTTACAGTAACCTGTTGCAGGGAACTAGGGCAACCCATCATTAGCCAGCTGTCAGATACAGGGGTTTGTTACTAGAGTAACCATTTTGTACTGCAGTAACATGAGCACAGCATTATTTCAATGCACTTTCTCATTTTTTGGTCAATTTTGCAAGAGTTATTCTCGGCCTTTGCTGTTTGAAGAAGAAATGGATGTTTCTCTACTGAATTCTCAACTTAAAATCTACCTAATATGATCAAAATAAGGACTGTAGGAACACCTAAAAGCAAAAAGAACACATATACCAAGATCCTCGCTTTGTCTACATCAGCTCTGTTCAGTGGAACTGCAGCAATCTGTACAGCCTGGTGAGGATCCTTGCCCACATTTATGTAGTCATTGTAGACATTAAAGATGCATACAAGAGCATCTAAGGGCATTTACACTGTGTACTGTTTTACATTGAAATGTACATGTTATTCTTATTGAAAACATGATAGAAGTATTTTTATTATTAAAAGTTGATGTATATTATAAGGAAAGAAGATATGATCTTATTTTTCTGTTATACTCTTGATTTTCTTAGTGTTAAGTTCTATTTAACATTTTAAGTTCTATCCGATATTTCTATTGAGCAGTGAGAAGTTCAAACTGTAAGGGAAAAGTAGTTTTTGATACCAGCTGTAGTGGGTTAACATCCCAGCCAGACCCAGTACACCAGCTCAAGCTGGCAGCATGGTGCTAAACACTTCCTGTTTGTGCAGTGCAGCTACAGATGTGGTTTTACTGCAGACTTCATATTAAAGTAGAAAAGAAAAACTGTTTTGATGCTATAAAATTGCAATGTTGGAATCCAGGGCTGCAAAAAACAGATTGAAATAGGAAAAAGACAAAAAGCACAAATGAACCTGCAAGTTAAAAGAGTGGATTAGGTCTGCAGAATTTCCACGGCTAAAAGCAAAATAAGAATCAGGCCTACCACAACCTAGCAAGTGGGGATTTCATAGAGCTGACGCGTCTGATACATTGCCATGTGGAAAACTTAGTTGAGATGGAGAAAATGGAAACTAGCAGCATGAGTATGAGGTGTATGAGCAGCTGGCTAAAGGAGAGAAGGAAACACTGAAAAGAAAGTGGGAGTTGGATGGGGGTTGCAAGTGGAATTTCTTATGTGTCAGTTTTGTAACTGAATAGATTTAACATATTCATTAATCACTGAAGCAGATATGCTACCAGACTGGGTTTGATGTGGCACTAAGCTAGAGAAGATTCAGGACACACACAAAGATAGCCCTGAAAGACAAGCAATTGACTGGGATGAAATTACATAGTACAAATACTAGCACATGCAGATGAAGATTAAACAAAGTATTTTGCTGTATTTCTTGTTAACTGAAAATAAAAAGACCTTGGTTATAGAGATGGTCAGACGATGATGTAGATTCAATACAATTATCATAAAAGCTCAGCCTGCACCAGGAGACAGGTTTCCAGTTGAGAAGTATTCAAGATACTGTGTAAAGGCCTGCTGGGCTCCTAGCTGGACAGCCACATACAGTTATAGTCACCAAATAATTGAGATGGTGACTACTGAATGGTGAATTGAATGGCTAGATGTTGAGAAAAGACACTAAAATGGTATCGGTAAAGTGGATACAATTCTGCAATTAAGAGTAGAAGAGCTTGATTTCTTTAGCCTGAGGTACTGTACATCGACTGTCTTTAGAAGAAGGCAATTGTAAGAAAAGTAAAGGCAGTTCAGTCTAAACCTAAACACTGCCAAACAGATAAAAAGGAATACAAGCAATTAGGAATAAATATTAGCTGAGAACTGTTTTGAACCTTAGAAATTAGAATTAGAACCTTTTCCAATCAGAATCTGAAAACAAACAAACAAACAAACAAAAGGCAAACAAAAAGCTAACAATAAAACAAAACCCCAGCACTTTTACAAAGGTGCTCATAAAACTTAGAAAAACCTGTAAGCAGCAGTGTTTAGAGTAACAGGAGAGCCTCTCTGGGTGGATCAGGAAAGGCTGTGTGCTCTGTATATGTCTGTGACAGGAGCCAGAAACAGGCCCTGCTCTGCCCTGTTTTGTCTATGGCATTTGCAAAGCAGAAAGTTCAAGTCTAGGCCTAGCAGTCTTTGAGCATTAGACATTTTCAAATGCCAGTACTTATTTACAGACTGAACTAGAAGGATTTTTAGATGAGAAACCACAGATTCGGACAGATGTCACAACAAGTCCTTTCAGAATAGAAATATTGAAAAGAAAAATTCACCTGGGCTCTGGCAGATCCTTTTGCCTCCATCACATTTTCTTATCAGTAAGTGGTGCTAAAAGCTCACTGCTCTGCTATTTGGGAATATTTTCAGTGCTAATTATTTCATGGGTCTGAAGTGATTTAGGATATAAAACACTAAGTGAAAACAACAAGAATTTCAATGTAAAAATAATTTGAAACGCTTCTGGCTCTGTAACAGTGCACACAGTACAATCTGTCATACTGCTTGGCATCACGAGTGTCTGGCACAGCTGCTAAGCTGGTCATTGGTCAATGGCAAAAGGGAAAAAAAAAAAAAAAGAACAACAAAAACTTAACAAACAGCTTGTGAAGCTATCTTATTCACAAAAGCGTAGTGCATAGGCTTACTGATAAGGTATCAGAGATTAATCAAATTATCCAGTACAATTTGTATATAAAACTACTAAGTATAGTGTAGACCTATAATGTTAGAATATGAGGTTCAAAGTAAGACAAACCTGCAGAAGTAAAACAGGGAAGAAACAGCACGCTTTTTCTGCTCTGTATGTAGCGCAGGAGCCCCGGCTTTGATTAGCACTGAGAAACCATTGTCGTGCCACTGGGCTCTGAGCTGTCTCTGTATGCAGAAATCATTTTTGTTTCCTACTAAATACCATACATATTAAATACCATACCATACAGCAGGTTTGATGGTACTGTCACAACATCACTCCACTTCATCACTAAAGGAGCGTTTCTATTTAATATAAACAGAAGACCTTCTCATGCCCTTAAACCATGGCTTTCTGAGGTCTCTGTCTCACTGTTCCTAACTAACTTCCTTTGCTGTAATAAGCAATTCACTTTTCCTTCCTGCTTCAGTTTGGGGAGGGAAATTTTCTTACCACTGTACTGTGAAGAGTCAAAGGAGAAAAACTGTAACCTGTTTTCAAAACTGGGAGTTGTAAGCTGTTTTGAAAACAGGGAGTGCTTTACATATATAATATAGTTCTAGTGACTTTAAAAACAGGAAGCTGGATAGAAAAATAGGATAAACATCACAAAGACACATAAAGAAACCTCTGCATTTAATTCCTGTAGGTATACTATTTGACAGCACTTGGTTAGAGGGAAAACAACTGAGCATATTTGTCATTATGCTCCATTTCAGGAATCAGAAGTACCATATATTTATACACACCATCAGGGAACCTACTTTACCATACCTGTTTTCCTTTAGGACAAAAAAAACACGTTTATGTATGAAGTTTCTTCAGGCTCCTTATCAGTAGCTGTTACTATCTTTGATCTGATGAATATCAGAATTCAGAACATAAGTGAATGGTAAATCAATAATCTTTTTAAAATAGGTCTTGGCAATAGGCTATTTATTTTGGATTTCCAAATAGTCCCTGTTAAACCCATTTCTTCTATTGCACAGTTTGGCACGCATATAATACTGTTTATTCCAGGTTCTACTAATTGTCAATGTTTCTGTATACTGTGAGAATCAGGCTCTGATTTTCTGTTGCAATCAATCAAGTGTACCAGAAGAAAAATTTGTTAGTACCTGTACCACCATTGGTTACTCCTTTTTATTCTCAAGGCCACCCTTCAGTGCTGATTTAAAGACAAAAGACATCAATTATCTTAGAACAACAGGTTTGGTTTTCAGAGTTTTCACAGCCGTGTCTAGATGAGATAAGACCACAAGATGAAAATCACTGCACTAGTACAGCGAGTATAGAATACGTAACTCATTGCAGAGGACAGAGGACTTTTGAAAGGCTTTTATTTTTAGTCTTGTTACAAAGGGTAGCAATGGCCACACTACTCTGACCAAATTTAAAAGGCTTTTGAAAGATAACTGATGATCAGCTACAGGAACAAGACTGATAAAACATTACTGCATCTACAGCTCATTTTGCACCTAAGATCAATTACCTCATCTGGGCAGGGGGGAAATGCTGAAGTGACACAAGTTGTACAGTATGTTTTTGCATAAACCAGACCTTTACATGGCTTTAGGAAAAATGTTCTGAGATGATATTTTTATATCAGTTCATTGGACTGGCATTTTCAAATGTTTTGTAAAAAGAAAAAAATGTACAGAATATTTGAGAGTTTTTTTCCAGTTATGTTCGAGGGATTCTAGTATACTAATAGAGTGTTATATTTTTCTTCATGTTCTGTATTTTTAACTAAGCATGTGTATCCTGCATTAAGAAAAAAGTCTTAATATAATTTGTTCAATTTTTTGTGTTGTATTGTCTAGTCCATGCTGTCATTTTGGTATTACTCCTGTGTGTGTGTTTGGTATACTGTATGCTCTGTGTCTGTCAGAGTTGAAATCAAGTCACTCAGAGAACACTGCCCAGATGGTCATAATGATGGGTCTTCTATCAGACAGGATTCAGAACACTCCTCTTGGGTTTGGATGGTTGAAAGATACCTGAATGAGGAACATTTCTGTTGGGTTTTTAAGATTACTCGGGCTATTGCTTGTTTAAGCAGAAACCATTGGACTTCATGAAGAGTGAGAAAGTAAATGGAAAACTGTATTTGAAGGTCAAGTCTATTTTGTTTTGTGGGATGTGGAACAATTAAAAGAGCTCTTTCCTACTGTCTGCAAACTGTATTCTGTCTTTATAGGTCACAGACTAAAGAACTAGATCTCTTTCCCTTCCTCTGCAAAAAGAAAGGCAAAAACTAGAGCCAGGACAATGCATTGCTGCCTTTTATTCCCACAATAGAGCATCTAAAACTTTCTTTGACCCTGAAACCAAGAAAGATCCTGAGTCTTCCCTCAGAGAACTGAACTCAGAATTATATGTTCTGATACTTACTCAGAATATCAAAATGGGGGACAACATTTACTATTTTCCATGGTGTATGTACTGCATCAAATGCCTGGCAATCCATCAGTTTGCACGAGGAAGTTCTGGACAGCCAGCCAGCCTCACCACATCACCTTATTCTACCCCTAAATGCCTCTGATACACTTAGCTTGCCAGTGCTCTCAGCTATCCCTGGCATGGAAACTCTTGCCATTTTCCTATCTATCTAGGGGCTTGCATTTAGGCAGAGATCCTGTTTTCTGAAAGAACTTACTGCAGACACAAAATCTGCACACCTGAAAGCATTCAACAGGTTTTCCAAGAAAGAAGAGAGTAACATAAGAGTTAAATCCTTTCAGTGGTGCCTCTAATCAAGATATGGTGACTTGGGCTTCCTTTTGTTCCTAGTAATAAAGAGAAACATTGTCAGAGCCAGATTCAAGAAGAGTTTTGTTTGGGGCTTCCTTTTCCCTAAAAAAGAACATCTGTTTTGTCCCATTATTGCATGGTGAGCTAAGTTAGGTTTTGGTTCTTACACAAAATTACACTGGTGAATTCTCTACATCCTCCAAGTCTAGTATCCTGCACATTACAAAGCAAGAACAAGCTTCTAGTTTTTTCCATTGGTTTTAACGATGGTTTGACTTCCATTGCACTTGCAGGAAAATTAAAGGTGTGCTGCTGGTTCAGCAACTCCTGGCCTAGAGACACGTTTCAGCTTTACAACAGTTGAATATGACACTGGGACAGAAACCAAAGAAAAACAAACTAAGTCAATGTGCCATAGATAGAAGCAATATATAATGAGTTACTGTCCAAGCAGTATTTTATATTACAGAAAATGACAGCTGTCAAAGAATGAGGAAGTTGGTGCACATCTGTTTTCTGTCACTAACAAGTGTGGTCACTCCTCAAGTTTCGAGAGAGATTTTTTCTGCTTCAGAGGCTATTTTTATAGAAAGAGCCTACATAGTAAGAAAAGGAAAATTAAGGTAAGTGGGCACTAGGAATTCAAATTAAGGAACAGAGAACTAAACTAGTAAACTTTCTTTCTGAGGGTAATACAGATCACGAAAGGTGTAAATCTCACAGATCTGCATTAAGATTCTTAGTCCAACGTTCATCAGTCTAAGAGCCCTCTCCGTCTTCATCTACATTTTCTACTTAATCAGCATCATTTTTAAAAAAGCTCCTTTTCTCTTCCCCGGTGAATTTGACCAGCTTGCTTTCTCATTTGATCTCATTTGATCCCAGTCACCTGGGCAATCAGCTGGTCATTGGCAAAGGAATAAGCTGCTTGCTCACTGGAGATGAACTAAAATGTCTGAATTTTTTTCATGTTGCAGTTCAGAAGTGAGGGACAAAGACTGTGACTGTGCCAGTTCTTTGCCTTGGAATCCTAATAGCATTTCGCTAGCCTGGGTTCATAAGTTGTCTTGAACAAAGAACAAATACCACCAGGGAAGCTTAAATATGAGAGCTTGTACTTGTAGTACCTTGTACTAGTAGTACCAGAACTAGCCACACCTATGACTTGCACTGAAGTGATGTGAAGAAGTCTGCCTTCTTAGATCAACAGGACAAAAGAGTTAATAACCCCAGTTCAGAGCAATAGGAACAATTTCTAGAACGTCTTTGACAACCCTTTTTCCTTGTACAGCTACGTGTTACAGCAGTTCATCCAGGGGCATGCTGCTGCTGCTGAGCTTGCCAAAGAAACAGTGCTGAAGGCCTGCTGAGAAGCTGTGCTGTGCTTGCTGTCTGCCCCAGCTCTGCAGCTGCTGTGACAGCAGCAGGGAGGCAGCTGCAGCCCACCCAGGCCAGGAGCAGGGCACCCCTGAGACCATTTGCTTCCAAACTTCCACTGTAGGCAGAACCAGATTTTACATCTGCCAGGGACTGCCCACCTCCTGTGGGTACAAGTATACAGGAGGAAATTTCGGAAGGAAGACCCAATACTTGTCTGTGCCCAGTCTCCACCTGTGCACTGTATTATGCTAGGCAGTTTTTTTGCTACAGATGACATATGGCCTTAATCTTCAGTGTTTTTCTTTCTGTTAAGTTGTTGTCCTGTGCTCATTAAAAGGCTGGGAGTTTTCTTCAGTGACTTAATTGTTTTCATCTTACAAGTAGCTTTCTATTAAAATAAATGCTGTCTGTCTTTGTATAGGTTACTCTGTTTTACACTGACAATTTAACTATTTCATCATGGTTTTCTTGTTTAAACTGCAGATGACAGTTACTCCAGGAACTTGGCTCATCCACCTACATCACTACATTCAATAAAATTGTTTTTTTCTATTTCAGGTCATTACACATATACAGAGAAAGGTGATGTGTGGACAATGGGTTTGCTGCATTGAGTATCTCAGGTTCTATTTGCAGTTACGTTCTCCTTATTCTGAGGTTTGGTGAATGGCTGACAGCACCTTAAGTCAGCACAAAATAATACCTTCTATATAGAACAAAAAGAGAAAAAAAGTTACCTTTTTGCTGGTTTTCATTCAGAGTTGAAATGATTACTTGTCAAAACTGTAGTCCTGTTGATTTTCAATAGCAGAAGCAGTGTCCAGTTCTTTGATTAAGATGAGTTCTCTGAGGAGAAAAAGCATGAGAAGGATGATACTGCTAAGTGTAAAAAATGTAAGCTGAACATCAGGAAACATTCTCAAAAGTAAGCTTGATGAAATGTTGGTCAAATCCCTTATGAGGAGTTGTTCTGATCATTTGGAACTTACAAAGCATATAATTTGAGTGAGCAAAAATGAGCTACTGAATTGGCTGTAGAAAAGAGCAGTGAAACCTATAGGTTGTACTGTTCAGACAACAATTACACTAATCCCCATGGGGCTTAAAATCTACTGTAAGAAAAATTACTGCCATATTAATGTAATTTTTCTTAATTTATCATATAGGGCCACATAGATATTAGGCTAAACTCTTTACAGTTACATATCAAAAAGGTAATCCTTTCCCAAAGGAATGAATAATCCAAAAGCTTAACCAGCAATTCTTTTGGAGGGTGTTGTAGTCACTTCTTAACAGAGGAGGTTAGGTAGGCAAACAGAAAACCCAACCACCACTAACAAAAAAAAGCAGTCCTACAGAAACAAGGCTACACCTTCCAGGACGAACTCCTGAATGAACTACTTACATTATATATCCATTTCCAACTTGACTGGAAGTGAAGCTTTATCAAACACCTGATTTTTACATTTCTAAACTGACTTAAACTGTCTCCTAC
This sequence comes from Netta rufina, assembly GCF_964035555.1. NCBI lineage: Eukaryota > Metazoa > Chordata > Aves > Anseriformes > Anatidae > Netta > Netta rufina. The sequence continues at coordinate 1,577,388 of NC_140140.1, forward strand.
TTTGTACCAGTTGGTCTCGATAAAGCTATTTGCTTTAGGTCAGTTTATCTCCTGCTTGCTCCCCTACTGCCAGTAATTAAAGGTAGTTAGCAGCTCCCTACCTAACATGACCAGCTGAGTTACAAATCCTTCTCCAGTCACAACCTGGAGGAAGAACACTGCTGCTAAACAGGGCTGCTTTTTCTAAGAAGTTGAAGCTCCCTTGGAGCTCTTTCACAATCCCTTCTGGTAGTCATGATTCACCATTTGAAAAATACTTCGCCATGCCAAAATAATGACTCATTTTGCAAAATGTCAATGCCCTGCAGAGTCTGCAAAAAATAGGTCTGTTTTTAATGAATTAGAATTAAAATTAGTAATTAATGCTCGAATCAAGTGATTATTTTCTTGATCCTGCTTAAAATTAAATTTGGTTATATGCACTTTGAAGGCAATGAGCAAGGAATCATTATTATTTAATCAGGTTTAAATTACTTACATAATTACTTACATGAGTGACGTATTTTTATCTCGAGATAATTAAAAATAATTAGTATGGCTTTATCACATTTTTAATGTGCAAAAATCTAATTCACATTATTAGCAGTGCTTGAATACTTGCTTCTTTTTTGGATGGAATTTATCTGCAAATTATTGCGCCAAAGTTAATGAAGCTATCATAAGAATACATTGCTTGGAAAGAGTGATTTGGAAAGGATGCATCATTTATCTGTGATCCCATATGAACTCAGCTCTACTTTCTTTTTTTTTTTTTTTTTTTTTTTTTTTAATAAAGTTGTGTGAAATAATAAGCAGTTTTATAGCCAGTACAACAGCTAAGGTGTCTTGCTGAAAGGAATAACAAACCTTGGGCCTTATTTCTATTGCCTATTTGGTGCAAATCAAGTGTAGTTTCCATAAATTCAGTAGAATCACAGTGCTAAACAGCACTTATAACCCAAGCACAGCAGCACAGATTTGCATTTACTAAAGTAATAGTTTTCAATTTTTTTAACAGTGTGGACCAAACGATCCCCAACAGATAGTCTACTTTTTGCCTATCTCTATGGAACAGAACCTCACAAATGATTACACACTAATAGCACAACATCAATTCAGCTATCTAAAAGACTTGTTTACATGGGAAGGAAAGATAGGAAAGTATTCGAAGTATTTTTTACCTTTTAAAGCATTCTAACTTCAAAGGATGATTTAATTGCCTTTTAAAGCAGTTTAACAGATGGAGATAAATAGGAGGAGCCAGGATAATGTAATTAGCCAGAAGTGCTTTATGGATCGCATTTATTAAAATTTCTCATTAGAGAATTACACTCAGATTCTGAGATGCAGCCTAGACCACGGCTGTGGTTAGCTTTCTTTTATAAAGCGGAGCTAATTACAAAGTTCAGAACAGAAGTTTCCCAACCGTTCATTCAGTATCTTTGGGGTTTTCACACTGGACTCTTGTACCAACCAATCCTTATTCACCAACAGATCTCTAGCTTTACCAGTCAGTGTGTGCCTTGGCTCAACCTTGCAGTGGTTGATAAACATTTTCCTTCCTTTCCCACTACGGCTGTACCTCTAGTCCCGGTCCCAGCGGGGTCCAGCTCCTCGTCTGAGGGGCTGTTGGCTCTGGGTTGCCAGCAAGCACTCATCACATCTGGCTCCCCTCTGACAGTAGTTTCTGAGTAGCTTGCAATAATTTTCAAATGTATTTATCTCCATAGCATCCCCATGAAGTGTTAGTACTATTTACCCACTGTACAGACAGAAAATGAGAACAAGATCTCTCAGATGTAATTCCAACCGCATGACAATCATTTAAAAGCCAAGAACCAAATGGCACTTTTCACACAGGATGAGGATTATCAGCAACACACTTGGACCTGTGTTGCTATCTGCCAGGATTTGTTCTCCAATTATTTTAAAAATTAAGGGGTAAATAGTCTTGTGACAAAAATGCAAATGAAAAAAAGGTTTTCATAGCAGAAAACCTTATTAATTCCATGGCATACCTGAGAACACTACAAGAATTCTTCTTCTGGTTTAGGCCTCCAAATGCTTCTGAAGAACCTTGAGGCTGCTCGTAAGTGACAGGACTGGTGCCATGTGCAAAGTTTCCGTGCGGCACCAAAGGAAATCCCTGTCACAGGAGCCAGCCTCCCCCGACCACCCAACCAGCCTCCCTTTCAAATCCTACTGACTGTTCCTCCTGCCCTTCCTCTCACTCTGTTCCACAGAAAGCTTCTTGTTAAGAAGCTCTGGGCATCTTCTCCTGTCAGGTGAGTTTCCTTTAATTATTTTTCCCCCACTAAAAAAAAAAAAGTCAGACTCACTGTTCAGAAACTGCCTCAGCTATCAAAACCTGGTCTCAGAGTGATGAAGAAAAAGCCATAGGAGACTACTCATCTTTAGCTTCATTCCTCATTACTAGGTAGCTTTTATTCATAGCTACTCATAAAATTGTAAAATACATTAAACCTCATGGAAATATCAGTATTTAGCAGCAGTAAGTAAAAGTCCTGCTGGTTTCAAGTGAAATAATAGGCTTTTTCAGACATAAAAGTATGCAGGTGGAAAGAATTTATGACAAGTAGCCACAATACCACTTAGTATGTCTCTTTGACAAAGGTTCCAAGAAACCTCCCAAATTTCCAAGTAGTAGTGGAATTAAAGCTACAATTTCAGCATAGCTCTGTGTCAGCAACTACAGAGGCTGTGCATTTACTGCCTGGTAAATAGTTTTATGCATGTGGAGAAATACACAGAGAAAGTAAATGACATGTCCATGTCAATATAGGGAAGGAGGGAGCAAGATTCATCTCCTCCCCAGACTGAAACCTTTCTGCTGGGCCAAGTCACCTTGCTCAAGGCACTCAGGAAGTCCCTGGTGGTCAGCACACAGGCCATGGAGGCTTTTTCTCCTCCCAGAACAGCCAAATACTAGCTGGCAGTTAAAACTGTACGTTTTTATTGCAGTTGAAAGTATACTTCTGGATTCATGTTCAAGGAAAGTCATAAAAGGGCACATGCATTCTTCCAAATTAATTCTGTATTAGATGTGAATCTGATATTTGCATCATCAGAGTTTGCAAGAAGGCAGGGGGTGAGGAATTAAAATTAAAAAAAAGCTGTTAAGCAAAGAAATATCAAATATCTCTTTACAATTATGCTGTCTATATATAAAGCTGAAAGGAACACACATGAAGAATTCTAGGCTGTGTTTTCAGAGCTGCCTGGGGTAGTTGGATCCCCTAAAGAGAGAAAAGAGTAAATATTCCGTTTCCTCCTCTGGGGAAAATTGGCTGATTTTGTCAGTAGGACACTGAATCTAGTCCATCGTATTCACAGGAATAATCCATATAGCCATTGACACAAACACGCAAAATAATGAACTTTCCAAAACAAATATAAAAAAGGAACATGGCTTTTCTGTGTAGCAAGGGTGGAAGGAAGTTCACCAGACCCTATAATGACAAAACAGGTAAGGTAGTTGTAACTGCCTTGAACTAGTCCTCCCAGCGACATTATTTACTGCACTTGAGTGACACTCAAAGAGATGTGAAATTGTTTCTTACCTCTGAAAGCCAAAGGAAATGGAGGGACTCTCTCCCAGTCTCCTCCTCCAAATGAATTTTCCCACTTATTAATATGAGTAAGAAGCAAACATGCCAGCAGTCACAGGAAATTGTTTTCAGAAAGCTATTTCTGATTGATACAACTGAACGATCCCTATTAAGGGTGATTATTAAAAATGAATTTCAACGTTCATATCTTTTTGCGCATGATGCCATTCACATGATTTGTTGCATAATATCCCTCCAGTAATATTACTTTTTTTCCCTACTTGCTCATCTGGAGAAACCACAGATGATGGACTGCTAGAGAGAGCCCCCATAACCAGCTTCAAACATGTTCAGCCTCATTAGTTTTAGACATACCAGCCCATAAAAATTTTCAAACATACTGAGAGGTTCCATGTGTGTCCCAAAAACAATATATACAGCAAACTGCAATCTGTGTAGAACTACAAAATCCCTCAAAATAGATTTAAAAGACAGCACAAGCCTCTACTCCCACTCCTTTCACATTATTACAGCAGGACGACTTGAAAGCTTTCAAAGTGGTATCACCAATAACGGAGGCTGATGCTAGTAGGTGCTGAAATGTAATGTCTTTTCCATACACTCCAATTACATTAAAGTGACAAAGGTTTGAGATTGTCAAACTATTCAGTTATTGATTGGCCTTTAGATAGAGAGCATTTGTTTCCAGTTTCTCCCTTTAACCCTGTGTTCCATTAAACGCACTAGAGTTACCAGTCAGAATAAATTGCATTTTGGAAGATTAACTAAGTCAGATGGTAGGGCTAAGTGCACAATCTATTCTCTCTCGTACCAATCACTTACAGTTCATCAGCTCTTGTAATAAAAAATGAGAATGTTAAAAGTATCAGAAAAAGCAGGGTTAAAAGGGTACGTTATGTTTTAATCACCTGATTTTTTTTTCCCTTTTCCACAAAACAGTGAAGAGCATGGGACTGTCAAAGAGCAGACAGAAACATTCTTTCATTTCCTGATTGAAAAATACCATAAGAGATGATTGCTTTGAAAACCCTCCCAGGATGCATTTTTTCCTGTTTAACTCAGCCTTCCTCCAGGGAGAATGATCATTTGATATAAAAACTAAAATCACTGCTGAAGAATCAGTACTTAATCCTACAGGTGAGTCCCATCAACAGTACTTTGAACTAAAAATCTTTTGACTAACTCATTTAAAATGCATCTCCGCTGAAAGCAGTGAAAGTATAGTCAGTACAAGGGAAAGGAGAATTTGGTTCCCTGCATTCTGATCACCCTAAATACAGCTGCTTTTGCCCTGCAGTGAGTGCTAGAGTATGATTTACTATGGTATGCTATAGAACAAAGATGAAAATATGCCAGATTGTAAAATAATATATATTTTTTTCTATTTATATTTTCTTCACAATCTTTTATCTTATATGGAAGAGATTTTTAATAAATAACTGCTTTTGTAAACCACAAAACACCATCACTTTCTACATATGAGAGAAGAGATAGGTTGGCATCTACCCACATGATTGGCATATCCTGCAACAGGCTGTACCACTGAAAGCCTTGGCTCTTGTTTAGTATTTCCCTAGACAAAACTTCTACAGAAACCAACAGATTCTGTTCATTTCACTTAGTTCCATGAAAACCCCTTATTTTGATTCTAGATGCTGCTTGGCAAAGCATTTAACATATGCTGAACTGTAAGGTCAAATGGGTTGGTTGCCTGACTAAGAGCAAGGGTACGTGGTGTACAGGGCAATAGGCTGCTGCAGCCAACAAGGAGAGGTCCAGCTGCACAGCTTTTGCCCTGTCCTGTGCCAGTTTTGGCACTCATCAGACTTTTCTGTGAGCTTATTCAACTTGCTAACTCAGCAGAAAGCCATTCAGTGGTGTGTTTCCTGTTCAGTTAGCATGCTGAATCAGCTCACAGCAAGGTTCACTGCATCAGTACAAGGAGAAAGAGGAAAGCAGGGAGAGAGGAGTGGGGGAGCAGTCTGTCCTTTCAGCAGCAATGAGCTGCTGTACTGGATTCTCCATATCTTGTGCAACTTCACTCTGAGGCACTTCAGTACTCAGAGGTACTTCAGATTTTTCTGGTAGTCAGCTTCCTGGAACTCTGGACCCAGATGCTGTACCAAAGAGAAGTTTGCTTGTGGCCAGCTGATGGATGCAGACACAGGCACTTCTGACCAATTACTGTGAAGAAGGCTGCTGGCAGTGAACGACTTCACCATTGCCAGGGGCTTACTACTGCCCCTCTGCTGCAGCTCAGGGCCCACATCTGAACAAACAGTTCCAGAAGGCATTTCTCATCAGCACCAGAGTGAAGCTGGAGGGCCCACTTCATCCCACCACTGAAGGGTGGAATATGTGCTGTTTGGTAACCGTGGGCTGACTTCATGACAAGAAGCACACAGCTAACCTACCCTGTCAGCTCACCTCGTGGAGAGCGGAGCCATCACCAAAGGCAGGGTGAAAACTCTCTGGTAATACCCACCATCTTTTGGACAGAGACATGGCATTCAGTTTTATAGCTCAGGGACAGGAGGGGAAAGTTTAAGGGAGAGAAGGGGTGAGGAGGGAGAAGGAGATGAGAGGAGATGAGGGGAAAGGAAGTTCAGCTAGGTGAAGAACCCTGTGAAAAGACTATAATAATGACTCCGGTAGAAAGGAACACTGTGGAGTATACTACATGTGATGGCCCCATACTGTTTGGAGTATTAGAAAAGTAAAGTCTTGACAGTAAACTTAAAGGATGAAAACAATTATGATGAAAACCTTTGCTGTCTTCACTGGTTTCAACCTTTGACCAACAGAAAAGCAGAGTGCTGTGGAACAAAACAGGAAAACAAGTATAATCTTTCACCGACTCCCAGCTCAGCAAGGTTGGCTAGGGTTTTTTTTGAAGTGAGTTTAAAGATCAATTACTAGGTTAGAAGTGAAATCTTTTGCAAAGTCTATAATTGATGAGTTCCAGAGAGAGTTCCTTTGTTAGCTGCACCACATCAGATCAGAACATATCTTTAGATGCTGTCAATGAACCAGAAAGCAGCAAGAGGATTTCACAGGGGGAAAAGAATAATCTTATGAGTCTCTGAAATGAGTGCCCTGCTGGTCTGATGAATGTGGGTGAAATCCATGATTAAATCTGCTACCATTCGTGCTTTGCTGTCTGCTGTTGTCAGGCTTTATATTAAAGACAGGTCAAAACCTTAATCTGCATTCATCTTGCATGTCTATTGAAGATAGAAATGAAAAAAACATCAAACTTACCAGGGTCAGGTTTGATTTCTTCTAAATGAATTTCCTGGTGATAGGCTCTTTACAATCATCTGTTCTGCTGCATTTGTTTTCACATATTCTTATTTTTTTCCTGCATTATGGAACATTTGGCTAATACATATGATATAAACATGTGCTTCTTCAGGGCATAACAAAATGCTCAGAGATCATTTATTTACTAGAAATAGTTAATGGGATGAGCAGAGGCCTGCTGAGTATGTAAAAGAATGCCCATAAATTACTCTGTGCTTTTTAAGAAGTAAGAACATGAAAACCATTAAACACAAAGCCCTTTATCCTGAAAGTTCCACAGATTACATGATGAAGAGGAAAAGGCTATTGCACTTCATTGTAAATATAAATGGAAATTATGAATAAATACAATTAAGATTAAATGTTGCTCCTATTTTTATTTTTTTTTGAGAAGGTGTCAACTTATGGAAGAACATATTCTTGCATGCAGATGTGGAATTAGAGTTGCAGAAAGAATGTGAACAAGCACAATGAATTTAAATGTTACATCAAACGCTGTGCACGGCTGCAGGCCTCTGGTCTCATCTTTAAGGATTCTCCTAGAAAATGTAAGCCAAACTCTCAAAATGCTTAAGTCATACTTTCTACATCTGCCTCCTTACCTGTCAGTCTGTTCCAGACACTACAATATATAATGCATGTAAGCATTTAGAAGATCAATCTCTGTATTTTATGAGCTGACAGATTCACTCCAAAGGTACTGGCATGCTTCTTTCAATTACTTCTGTCTGTGAACTCTGAGGTCACAATGAAAGCAATGTATTGGAGGACAAAAAATAAGAGATGATAATTCCAAACAAATATTTAAGCTGGTTTACATGGACGCCAGATTTTTTCTGATGAAGACTGTAGAAGCTATCACACCAAAGATTAGATTCTGAGGAAAACCAGAATGCCTTACAGAAATGATTGTTCCCAGTAAATCAAAGGAATCACTTTATCCCCTCTCACATGAAGTAGCATGAATATTATTTAAGCGGTACAAAAGCATAAGGCATTTACTGGCAATATACAATGAGTTGAGAGGAGCTGACGACCTTCAGCTTTGTCTTTAGCTGTTCACCCGAACTGATTTTTAAGCTCATGAATAACATATTCTGAAAAGGTGACTGCAGGAAGCAAAAATAAATGTACAGATTTTACAGAAAGGGATAACACAGTTTATGTTTACCTGTAACACAAAGATAGTATTGTTGACCTGTAACACAAGGGGTATTGTTGAAGAAGTCTCAGACATTTTCTAATGAAAGAATGCATAACTTGTCCTCCTTTTAAAGAACAGATAATTGACTTGTCTCTTCTCACATATGAAGCCAATGATGGAACCATGTACAAATCTCAGACTAGTCTGGACCCCTGGGACCAGGCTTCCAACCTACGATGAGTTAAGCATCCCTTTTTTCTCTGAATAGTCAGATAAATGGCCTTCAGGAAACACACGGGGACCCCATGGGAACTCCCTGCTGGCAGGGGCCAGGTGACCGCCCAGCACTGGGGAGGTATTTTGGGACTTCTGTCTCGCTGGACCAGAAGATGGCGGTAACTCACTTTGTGACTCAGAAATGCACACAAGGCAGTTAGGGGCAGGGGAAGAAATACAAAAAACAGACTGCGAGAGCTAAGTAAATAAAATCACACCACTGATCATGGAAGAAATATAAATAAGCTCCTTTTCTTGTTTCTGTGGCTATTTTCTCTATTTCTTTGGTGTCTAAAAGAAAGACAAATTATTGAAAAAATATACAGCTCGCAGAGCTTTCAGCTATTTTTAGCACTAATCACATCTGCATATTACAAAAAGAACACTGCACATTTCTAGCTGGCATTCAGCAGCTGTATGCCAATGTTATTTGTGGAAACAGGCTCAAAGCTTGTACACAAGAAAGAACTGAAATACGCAGAAGCAACCACCTTTCCCCAGGCACCTCCACTACAAAATGTGCAATATTCTTGTACCAGAGCTTTGACTCTAGACATGTAGCTTAGCGACACTCCTCTCAGCCCTTTTGTGTCATATTCTTCTTCTCCCATTGCAATTTTACAGATCAATCCCATCAATTATTGTGTTGTCCTTACAGTATGTCCTGGGTGTCTTCTCCAAGTCCTCTTCTGCCTCAGTTTTGGCCAATGCTTCACCCCCCTCACATTGTTCCTGGAGCTACCATTTGCTGCAAACTCCTATTCTCTGTCCTGAAAAATGCATATGCATACAAAGGAGATCTTTGGAAAATGTGTTAATTTCCCTCATTTTGCTCAGGATCTATAAATGAATATCCAGGCAGGACTGCTGAAAGATATAGTGAATCCGGTGTAGTTATTTAGTTATTAGAAGGTATTAATGATAACCACATTCCAAAACCGTATTTATTCTGGAAATGTAAGAGTTATAAATTAGTTGAATTACCATGACAGATCCCTGTGTGGTATAATTAATGCTGCCCCATTAATCTCAATCCAAAAGATATATGCTGATTTTTTTCCTACAGAGAATCTGGCAGGATGAGTGGATGAACATCACATTCCCACCTTGTCCCATCGAAAGAGTTAACATTTCAAAAGTACTGATGAACATTCCTGGCAAACAGCTCACAGAAGCTCTCATGAGAAATATTTTTTACATCAAATATTGATTACATCATTACAAATAATATACCACAAGTTAGTCAACAATGGTGTGTCAGTGAAAGAAAAGGCAAAGGTCTTTCTGTAAATTATGTCTTGTGGATTTTAAAAGACTTCTGCAGGATAGATTACGTAAATCCGGGCTATCAGAATAGGACCTTCTTCGCATCTTTGCCACTTTAATTTCTATTGGTATGTGCAATTATTTCAGTGGTCTGGCTGAGCTCTCAGTATGATTCTGCTGTCATCTGAGTCTCGTACGAAGAGTACTTATCCCTGCCTTGCCAGTCTAAGCCTGATACCACCCCAGACAAACCAGCTCCTTGTGTTGTATTTTTTTCAGACTGCCATTACCTACTTCCATATCCCCCAGACATCTAAATTTCAGTCCCTTCAAGGTTATAGCATCTACAGTTGAAGCCCCATAGACACTACATCCTAACTCTTTTTTTACTGGATATGTCATCCAATTCCTCACAAATTAACAACTCCAATAGCACAGCAGAATACAGAATTTCCCACACCTGGAAATCAGAATCATGCTCAATCTCAACATCTATTTCCTTCCCTTCTATCTTTCAGCTAATATTATTCCAACCTGAGCACTGGCATCAGCATATGTGTTCCTTCACTTAACTACTGCAACTTTTTCCAGATGGCTTCTAATCTTGTTGGTTGTCAACATGCAGGATTAAAATAAATAAATAAATAAATCTGTCAATAAACATAGATTCAGCTTTCTAAGTCCCTCCATAATTTTCATTCCAGTTAATGTCAGAGTAATTGCAGTTTCATATGATCAGTGTCCTAGCCCAAGTACAGCCCTCCCATCTGCATAAATATTTCCTGATCTGTCTTCTCACCTAGCCCTAGGAGATCAGTAATTGTTTTCCATTATAATTGTTTTACCATTTGGGTATTTAGCCTCAAGTTCAAGGTGTCTCTAAGTTGTCATCCATGTGAATGTTATTCTGTTTTCAGCATAATGTCCTTCCTCATTTATTCTGTCATATCTCCTTCTCCTTTCTCATTGAAGATTGCCTGTCCTTAAACTCTGTATCTGGGTAATGCAATATTACAGCCCATTTCCTGAACTGGCCGCATTTCAGTTACTCCAATTACACCAGATTTGTCTTTAAGCAGCAGATGTCCTTGCTCCTCCAATCTTGTTTGCTGTTTCATTCCCTGCCTGTTCATGCCCTCCAGCACACAAAGTATTCACCTGCTAAACAGTAAACAGAAGCTGCTCTGCCTTATTTAAGCATTTTTCAGACCTGTCTAAATGGGTGTTGTTGTGCACTTATTATGTCCGTGTCTTATATCAAATGGAAGATTTCCGCACTAGGAGGTGCTCCCCCTCCTAGGGAGACAAGGCAAAATGGCATTAAGTAAGAAGAGCTTTCTCATTTTTGTTGCTCATGTAAACTCCTGGACAGTCAACTGTAACTTTTGCTGACTACAGAGAGGGCAACACAACAGTTGTACAAGAGCATCTGTAGCACTCTCTGGACATCAGCTGCTAGAAGCTGAAACGAGCCTCAGTGTACCTGTGAAAAGAGAGCTCCAAAACTCGTAGCTTATCTGGGGAGATTTTTGCTTCACCTGAGTGGTTTCTGGGTCTCAAAGCCAGGCTCTCTGACATACAGCTAACACGGTAGGTTTTGTCATTTACTTCCAGATATGTCTGCATTAGCAAAAAGACCATAATATGTTCTTTCTTCATCCTTAGACTGGAACAATTACAGTCCATCTGTCACTCTGCCTTTTATAACCAAGGGGATAGAGATGTAGACTTCTAATTTCTGGTTTATGTCTCCAGGTACCCTGGCTGTGCTAGTGCCACACTAGAGGCCTCTCCTCCTGCTCTAGGAAAATACAGCTTTACACCCAAGCTCATCAACTTTGGTCATAAAAATGGCATAAGGTTTTCCAGCTCACACAGTCATTGCACATTTTAGTTCATTTTTATTTTGCTTGAATACATGTACTGCATATGCATTACGCAGGCTATGCCAGAAGCATCACTCCAGAAACATATTTAACTCGACAGCCTGCTCAAGTGGAACAGCAGTGTTACTCACTACATATTGGGCTGAAAGTCCTTCCCAGCACAGCCTTCCAGTGGAAGCTTTCCTTCCTCACTCTGATCTACCCAGAGCAGAAGAATTGCTGTTCTCTCTGCCTCAGTTCTGAGCAACACATCCCTAGGTTGGATTCAAAGGGGATGCAGTCAGGATATGCCAACCCAGATAAAGTACAAATTTGTTTCTCAGCATATGCATAGAGGAATAAAATTATAACTCATTGCCTGCAGTTTCAATAAAACCAAAACAAACCATCTGATTTATATCATCACTATGTTAGGAAAATCTCTCGGAAACATTACTCTATGTAGAACAGTAAAAGGCCCACCTGAAACAAGTGAAGGGCACTGCTGTTATTTTTATTTACTCCACAGGTGCTAAGAGCCAGATGAGGAAGACCACTGGACTGCATCCAGCACCTCCCTGAGTCCACAAGAAACTTGCCCTATCCCCCTAGCTCATGAACCTGTGCAGGGCAGTGGAGGTCTCAGCAGCTTCCCTGAAGGTCATGCACAATACGAGGTCATTTTGCACCACTTACATCCGCTGTGCACTCTCAGATAGAAACCACAGCAAAAACTCTTGAAAGAAAAAAGTCAGCCTGCCTTTATGGATTATAATGAACATTCTTAGTCCTAATTGACCAGTAAAGGAATGGCAAGTGTCACTTTTACCTCAAGCTCACAAATATTTTCTGTTGCTAGAAAGATGTGATTTCCCCCCTGAGAATAGGTTTCCTTGGTTTCCTGGCAAGAAATGCATAAATTTATAATACTAAGACTCTTAGTCAAGTATATGTTGCCAAACATTCACGTCCCAGAAATACTGCTGTTTCCGATTAGTTATTACACCAACTATGTATAATGCCATATGGCCTTAATAACATGCCTGTCACTTTCAAAGAGTAATTACTTCAATTTTGGCAGCATTAATCTGCAATATTTGCTGTCTCTTTGGATGACATTGTAACGGTGCAATGCAAAAGTGATCAACATCTCCCAGGCTGTGAGAAAGGCAGTGTCTGAACAGATTATGATTTAAACAAGGCAAATACATTTTTCCAGAGATACAATAAATTATTTTCACTAACGCTATTTTTTTTTTGAACATTTGGAAGCAGAGGAAGGGACCATATTACTTGTACAGAATCTCTAAAATCTGCCAAGATTCAAAATTTGAATAAAAAACACAGAAAAAAAAAAAAAAAAAAAAAAAAAAAAAACACTACCTGTTTCCAGATCACTCCACAAAGTACAAATTGCAACAGCTAAATTAGAAAAAAATAATTCACAATTATATCCTGTTGTCAGCAAACCAGCTAAGAACACCACTTATAACTGTAGGTAGGATGCAGATTTTAAATCATTGTACCGATCTAATTCTGGACGATTCTAATTTTAAATTCTGGATAGGAGAGCTGCTGTGGTTTTGTAACTGCTTAGAGACCTGCTACAAGAGTCATTGAGCCGGATATGTCTGCCCTGTAGGTATTGCAAAACTGCATCATAAATTTGTAAAGCAGTAGTTCACACGTGACTAATCGTATATATCAGTGTAGTCTCAAATGACTTATGACCTGAATTGGTCTCATTACCCATGTAGTGAAGTGATGTCTGCCACTATTTTAATTGCTTGCAAGCCTAGGAAGTGGAAACAGGAGTCAGAATTTGTTAGCATTCACAAACACCAAGTAAAATTAACATGTTGAAAGCCTGGACTTATGTTCACATCATCCTGTGTATACATGGACTAATATCCTGTCAAGACACACACATCTTTTTAGCTAAGGAAAGTTAGCATATGAGTCTGTGACCAACACAAGGAGCAGATTGAGATTACCACAAGGAAAGAGAAAAAGCTCAGAGACAATACAGGGCTGTCCCATATCTTTCTTGTCACAAGAAACTTGTGGAAAATCTATGACATCAATCATAGATTTGATGTATGATCATACTTAAAATGATCATCATATGATTCTACTTAAAATATCTCTGTGTAGATCATTTCTGGGCAAAAAGAAAGCCACCTGCTGTAAAAGATCAGTAAAACCTTCACATGTCAATCTGCTGTCTTCAGATGCTCACTCCTGACCATAAGCACAACACCTCAATGCACCTGAGCACTGGTAGAAACAGTATGCACTGAATAGTCTGAATATGTGCATACTCATAAAGTCAATATCCATGCACGTATGTCCATCCAAAATACTCTGTATGCTTGTCAGTGTATGAACCTATTCCAGATTTTTTTGGGGGCGGGGACAAATCCTCTTACAGTTACAGTTCTACATTAAATTTGCATAGATCTATGTATCTATCCATGATAGATACACCACACTGATGTTAAAATCAGCTATAAACATAGCAATACAAATGATTCCCATTCCATTGGAAAGGAAACTTATTAACATTACTTCCTATGATAATCTGTCAGCTGTACATACATGGAGAGGAAGTTTCAAACAGGAACACGATTATTGCATTTGCACAGAATACAAGTCACTACTTGTCTTTACCAGAATACTGGTCATCACTCAACACAGAACATCATCCTGCATTGAAATGCAGGGAATTCAGCATGATTCTGATGTTCCCAGTGACAGAAATTACTTCTGATTTTCAAAGATTCCATACAAACAGCATGGTCTCACTTCCTACAGAATTAGAAATAGACCGTCAACAGAGTTTGAAAGAGTGATATCACTGTCTGTCTGACTATGAAGAAGACTTGGACTTATTTCTAGGCCTGGCAGTTGATTGTTATATATGTCAATTGTCATTTACTATGCACAAGAACATGGCGATACACTTTCACCTCCCACCATATATTTCATTGTGAACAAGGAATAAAGAAATTCCTTCAGCATGGCCTACTTTTCACAGGCTGCCACTCTTATTTGACACTATCATTACAGGTGATGGTTTTTGTGTAGGACAGAATGGTTAATCATTTTTGTGAAACTGTGCAAGTTGATAAATGAAAGGCAGAAGGCAATTTGGCTTAAAAATCCCAAGCCCAGGTGGGAGCAAGCCTGCAAAATAAAACAGCACAGAAGACTCTGAAAGCTGTTGAGCTGTTACCATGGCCAGTTCCAATAATAAAAATAAGTATAGTTTTTATAGGTTGTAAAGTATAGAGTGTTGTTTTGTAGTGTTTGGTATCAAATTCAATGTCAAAATTCCTATTTATTTCATGGGATGAGTCCAAACCAAAGCAGAATGCTTACGCTGCATATGCTGCTCTGCTGCTTTTTTGCTCTGCTCTGAGCTCGCCTAAGCATTCAAGGACACTGACCTGCTTTTCATGTCCTCCGATACAGTCAGGCAATTCCTTAACAGAATTTCTATGCTGTGTGATTGAAGCCTGTGTAAAGATGTTAGATACCTTTGAGCACTAAATCCTGCACAGCAGAAGTCACACAATCGTATTAGTGTAGCTCTCCACACAGGCTAAATAGCCTTGTTGAGAAGGGCTGTGCTGAGCAGGACTTCCCAAGGCAAGTTTAGCAGCTCCCTGGTGGTAATTCAGCTATCTGCACTGTGCTGTGCAGGCATCACTTTGGTTTCCTTTACATAAGATCTGGATCACCCTTAGCATGACTTGCGCCATTTCTTTCCCCAGCCTGGCTGGTTCCACAACCTCTTACTGCATATTAAGAAATGTACTCCTGGTTATACATGTGGCTGCTGTCAAGACTACAAAGTAATACTAAAAACTCCTTCATTTCACTATGAAGAACTGCTGCATGGCTAAAAAACTCAACAGGTTTTATCTAACACCTATACAAGAAGGGATTGTGCTGGTTTAGTAGCACTTGGCAGAATTTGTGGCCATCCTCATGAGAATTTTAACATAAAGAAACGGAGTAATACATGTGTCCGTCACTGTTCAAGGGGATGCCTGAAATCCTCCACTAATAGAGCTTCTTCTGTCCCTTTGATCACTGAAGTTTGGTCTGTTTCAGTGGCAGCAACATTTCTGGTAATTACAGATTTGCTACAAAAGAACTGGTAAAATCTCAGTCTGGTTCCCTGCTCTTACATGCCCTAGAGCATACCATAACCTAGAAAGATGCTGCTGGGATCAAGCCTGAAGTATCTGTGGGAAACAAGAAAGAGCAATCCAAAAGAAGAGTGGATCGGTCTTCTATACGCAACAAGCCGCATAAAAAGGTCTTCACTTTGAAAAGTCACAAAAGTACACAGGCACAAAATGAAATGGCAGAAAGGTGGCTGCAGCTGGGTCCCTGGGTGACCAGGCATCAGCAGCCTCAGTAGCCTCTGCTGGCTCTCCTTCTCTAACAGTAAGGATTCAGGAGATCTCTCAGACCTTATTGTAACAGTACAGCTCATCAGGTAACCCAGCCCATATGAAATGCTCAGTAGCTGATTATGATTGACTTGACCATTCTTACGGCAGTATTTTATACTTCTAAGCATTATAGGCAATATGTGAATTATATAAGCTACATAGGACAAGCATCCTTCTGCATTTACAGAACATCCTGAATGAGTCAGCTACACTGCTGGGGATCTGACACTGCCCAAGGTATAGTTCTAAAGAGAGTGTTCGGAGTCAAATGAATCTAATTTGTTTGAGTTGCTGGGAATAAACAGTTTCTTCCTGCAACAGGTTTTGCTGAAAATTTATCATATGAAAAACATTAGAGGTGTCACCAACAAAACAGCTTCTCCAGCTGAACTGCTTGCCTAGAGCTCACTGCAGAAGGGTGGAAAGTCATCATGTGCTGAGAAAATAAGCACCATAACATTTCATTTCCTCTTTGCCTCCCTGCTCTTTGCAAATGAAAACGGCAGCGAGAGTTTGCTGATGTAGAGAACTCAACAAAGGAGGTTCTTCGTAAGAACTTGACTTAGTGAAATGGGGAGTGATGGATGTATATCACGTTCTCAGCACTGTTCCTATAGTTACTGGTCTTCTGAATCTGGAAACTCTCCCTCGATCTCCAGTGTAGGAATCAATGTAACCCTGGTGAGTGGAGGTGGGCACAGGGATTGGAAAACTATTTCCTACAGAACTAAACGAAATACAGAAAAACAGAGTTAAATATTCAGGATGTTTCAAGGACATAGTTTTTGTTACTGAGGAAATTCAATGGCATCCCCACAGATTTTACAATCCTTGTTATAAAGACAAAGACATTCTGATTGAATCAACCCTCTCCAGGATTGTAGGAGATAAAACACCCCTCTGGACTCAGTTACAGGATCAATTTTCTGTGATTTAAGTATTCACTATGCATCAAATAGTTGTAAACTAAGTTATCAAATGCATACTCTTAGCCAATAGCAAAACCAGTTAGAGTAAACCTTGGCAATATTTAAATTAATTCTTTTGAGTACGTATTTGGAACAGGCTGAAAGAGCGAGTGAAGTTTTACTGTTATTCAGTTGTGGTAATTCACTAAACCACAGTAACTCAATTGTGTATCAGATCTTTAGCGGCTCATCTAATTATGTAAACATGGCTAAATGCATAATTATCACTTCTTGCATATTGCAACTGCACACTTACCTTTTAAATTCACAGTCCCCATATCTTTCTAAATATCCAAATGATAGAAAAATTATAGCACATTTATGTGATAGGCTGGATTATATCAGAATTTTTCTCATATTTTTCCTGTCAAAATAAAATTATTTATTTTATTATATTTAAATGAGAATTCTACATCTAAGTAAAAACAAAACAAAACAAAAAACCAAGCCTGTCCTTGAATACCCTTGTATCCACAAGGTACAACTTGGGTACAAGCTCTACCCAGGTTACTAGCTGCTTTGAGAAGTACCGCACAGCTTTTCTGAAGATGGATGCAAGCACAGGGACTGTTTGTTTCAAGGTTGCCATTAAGAAGGAACAAGATCAATGGTGTAGGTCAACACAGGAACCAGTAGAGGAATGCAGCACCTGGATGCAGGATGTAGCAAGTAATATTTATGCCTGCCAGGCTATCCATTTTGTACAGCCTGCAGTGTATATAATTTCTCAGGACAGATCTGCCATTACACACATCATGCAGCAAGTGTAAACAGAAAGATTTATCAGCACATTAACAAATGACTTGATGAAGAACAAACAAATATTTCCCCTAGTAAAATTAAAATTAGATGTCAGTGGCCTGGCTGCCAAATGTTCAGCTGCAGTCACATTAGTTTGTACCGAGAGCAAGGAGCAGATCCTTTTTCAACAATTCTAAGTCTCCTGGGGGTCAAGCTGTGGAAAGGGGACCCACAGATAGATGGGAGAGTAAGCAGACAAGACAACAAAGAGGCAAATGGAGAAAATAAATAAAAGGTTACTGGCATTAGCAGAAATCTATTTGTTCTGCAAAAGATTGTAAGGTATCAACTTGGCGTGTGTAATTATTGATCTAATCGCCAGTGACGTTGAGCACTGCCGCTGTTGTGAATACCAAAAATATATGCTTAGTTATGTGTGATTGTCAAAACTTCTTTCAAATACTATAGAGAACTATGGCTAAAATCACAGACTCAGAATGACACACTGGCATGGAGTCTGGTTTAAGCCCAGCCTAACCACTTCAGACACATGAACACCTTTTTTACAAGATCTTTCTGCAAGCTTGTTCTTCTCTAGATGAAAAACAAGAACAAGTTAAAACTTTCACCCTTCCCAAGCTTGCGTTAAAACTAGAAAAGAAGTAGTGGGTGTTCTTATCACTGTATACAATACATTCACAGCAAGTAACCCTACAGATCCAACATAAAGGGACTCTGTCCTTCCTGTTTCGCTGTGTGAAATCTAGCTAGTAGCTTCTTCTGCTGGAAAAAATATTTTCTTCTAAAACTGCTGCAAAGTGAAATGGCTGTTCCAAATGCAGAAATGCACCATGGGTGCATTTAACTTCCAAAATCCCATCTCTCTTCATGGGCATCTATAAATCTCTGCCGTTTAGACCAGAACTATCATGCATCCCAGCTTGTTAAGCCCTTTTAATTTAATGTCACACATTTATTTGGAAATACTGTAGCAGAAAAGCTTCAAAAGCATTACTTTGGCATTATTACACTGTGAGAAATGAAGGTGGTTTGGGGTCTTCTGGCCTAATTAGATTCCATTTTGTTCAGTCATCCTCAAATGAAACTCCTATTTTCAAAGGATTTTGTGAACAGGGTGCTAATGAAATAGAATTTATAGTATTTATGGGGCAACAGTATAAATGGAATTTAATAGCCAAGTGCCAGCAGGGAACTGTCTAATCTTTATCAAATGCTGATTAGCAACCAAGGATTTCTGGTGAGATAATGAGCCCTGGACTGGCTTCTATCCAGTTTTTGACACTAGCACCAATGTACATCTGCTAATTGATAGAGGAATACATATAATAACTGAACTTCAACTAATTAGTAGAGATTTAACCAAGTCATTGAAGTTTATACCTTTGAAATTTACAAAAACATTAAAAGTCAGATAATCACCACAGGCACTTAACATACACCTCAGTTTATCCTATGCAAATAGATTAAGAGAGAAATTTCCTGAACTGGGTCATCCTCATGAAACTTAGCACTGCAATGTGTTACAATAACTTCCATCAATCCAAACCTAGGAACAAAAAAAGGAATCCATGCCAACCTGAGTGAACCCTGCACATTTAGAATGATTTCAGATCCTCATAACTGGGTCTGCCTGTGAACTTCATCATCAGGTCCTGAAAGTTCAAGTGATCAGAGTAAAATAAATGAATTCTGAGAACTTTAACAGCTGGATCCACCTCTATCTTCACTGAGAAGGTCACTACACTGAAACATGAGAGCTGATGTCAGACACTCACTAGTACAGCCAAGCACAAGGATATATGCATTTCTAGAAACAAGACCTCAAGCTTCTATGTTTTGTATTGTAATGAAATTTTGTCTCCACTTAAGAAATCCCCAAAACATTTCATTTTTCCAAGTGCTGATACACATTTAAAAATCTCTGACTCCACTTACATAATTGCAAAACTTTTCACTACAAATCTCAAGGTCTATAAAAATGAAATTCAGATCATCTTGACCTGATTCAAGGTGGCCAGAAAAACAGCCTGTACAAAATCACAGTCCTGAGCAGAGAGGCAGAGAGGGGACACAGAAGGTACAAGAGAACAGTGACCTTAGCACAACATTACTGTGAACTAACTGGGCAGGAACTGACAGCATTTGAATTACTCTGTAGTATTTGCCAATATGGAACTTTTCACATCATGTTCGTTGCAAAGTACTTTGAAGATTAAACTACAGTGAATTCACTATGGAATGGTGATAGATAAACTCAAGCATAGGGAAAACTACTGGAGGTTGGCTAATGCCCTGCAGCTTTTTCTTACTTGTCTTTCCTTTTGCTTACCTACTGCTAAACCGTAAACAGATGAGAAATGGACTGCTTAACCTTATGAAGAAGATGGGCAAATACAGATAGCATATTAGAGTTCTCTGGAAATTTTTCTCTAAATCCTTTTGGAGCTTCAAGATCTTCTCCAAAATCTGTAGTAATGGCATGATCTACTGGAATCTCCTGTAAAGAATCTTTCAAGCTCTGTCTCCTTAAGTACTTCAAAAAAAATAGTAAAAAAAAAAAATCAGTGTTAACCCGTCTCCAAAATCTAAATGAAATGTTATTGCCATGATGACCTTCTGCATAGCTCAGAAAAATTTCGCTTCTGTACCTACAGAGTGTAGCCTGCAGCTAACCTAATTTTGCTAATTAACTTGGTTCCCATAAGGCGCACAGTGACTACAACAGTGACTAGCAGGTGGTTCTTCACCTTCTTCCGGCAGCAAGATAATGTATATGAGATGTCTGTGAGCTGTGCTTCTCTTCTGAACTCCATAGAAGGACTGAATATCAGGGAGATCTGTGCTTTCTTAATGCTGTGATGAATATTTTTTTCTTGTTGTGTTCTCAGGAGAAAAGTGCACTTGTCAGTGACTGTATCCTGCTTTCCCTGCGGTTTCTCCTAAGTGGAGATTTTTAAAGTACAGTAGCCATGTTCATTGCATGTAAGGACTGTTGGGCTTGAAAGCCTTCAGGAAAGAAAACTTTTTATCCCTTGTATTTTCACTAGCTCTGTTTTTCATTAAGAAAAACAAGACAAAACAACAAACATAAACTTGTACAAAGCCAAGTACTTAGTTGTTTTACACCAAGCAGATATACCAGTGTCATGTATAACTTGCCAGTTGCTCTGCAGAGTGCTGCCCTGGGACTCCTGCAGTTGGCTGCAATGAGCCAGCTTCTATGTCTAGAGGGAAGTGTTTCCTTGGACCACATTGGCATTGTCCTCTTATGTGCAGATCCCCTGAAACTTTTCTCATGGTTGGAGGGTTTGGATGAATTTCACATTATTTCCGTCTTCTTTATAATTGAGAACAAGATTTTGAGTGTGCATGAATATTCATTGGTAACACAGAACAACTTCTGAACAGCAATTTTAATTTATCAAGCAGCATATGGATCTAACTGGAGACAGTAAATGGCA
Source organism: Netta rufina (assembly GCF_964035555.1). Lineage (NCBI taxonomy): Eukaryota > Metazoa > Chordata > Aves > Anseriformes > Anatidae > Netta > Netta rufina. The sequence continues at coordinate 1,598,468 of NC_140140.1, forward strand.
AAAGGTTTGCAGCAATGAGTAGCTTCATGGGGTTTCTAGCTCTTTTGAACTTTTGACCAGTGAGAAATATCTCTGGTGTAAAAGTGAAGGATATGCATATAAGACACTGTTTCATAGTCTTCCATCTTTGTACAAAAGCAGAAAGCCAAAATGTGTCTTGAGTGTGTGAAGAACAGGGGTAGTCCCATTACTGATCACCATTCCAATTTATACCCTGCTGGATACGTGCTTAACAAGTCGGAGCTAGCAGGTGTAAAAGCTACTGTAATGAAGGGAGGGAGCGTGTGAGTAATGTCAGGGATGTAACATATGACTATCAAAGTATTCATTTAGAGAATTTCAGAATAAAATGCATTTCACTCTGTAACAATGCATAAAGGCTGTATTATGAACTTGTAGTGGATCAAAGGGCACAAGAAAAATATAAGCCCTTTACACTTCTAAGAGGGCTTTTCTAATTTATGTTCAGAACTTCAGGGAGAAATAAGAATTTTCACCCCCCAGTCTGTCTCATTCTATCTGTATCTGGGGTTTCATTTAAGTCCTTTATAAAATTAAGTCCTTTTTCTACAGTTTTTAGATTAATTTTCCTGTAGAACCTTTGCAAATCACTTCCTCTTACACCTATGAGTGATATCCAAGAGGCCTTCTCTCCTATGAAAAGTTAAATGACAGGAGGCTACAGAAGAGCATTCTTTTTTGCATACAACTGTTTCCATTTATTTTCCACATGTGCCTTTGAATAAAGACATTGTCTCTGACTTCAGATTTTGTAAATAATAACAGTGAGAAAAGAGCATATGATCATATAATAAAATGGGTAAGAGCTACCAAAGGCAACTGTTTAGTAAAATATTCCTAGTATAGAAAACTCAAGACAGATGAAAAGCATATATAGCATTAGAGAGATCTTTGCATGCAAAGTGATTTACGGAAAGTAGATTCCAGTCATTCAGTCACTACAGTCTTATTTCATTTGGCCTTGCTTAGAAAGAAAGTGCATTATATTTTTAAATTGCATGATGAACAGCCTCATTACAAGTGTGGCTATTTGACCTACAATGAAATATACTTTTTGTCACCCAACTTGGGCATCAGAAGTTGTTGGTCACAAGCCATAGCCTGAATATGTTTCATTCTGAAAGCAGGTGACAGCTGTTGCTCATTTGAATTACATATTTGGAAATTCCTTTACAGGTAATCAAGACAATTTGGAACGTACATGATATGAATGTTTTTTATCGACAGCATGTGCTATATGTGTGCTACTAAGTTAGGAAAATGTTGGCGATATACTGGAGAAATGTTGCAGAATCTAAGCAGTGAACCTTTCCAACACAGCTGCGACCTAAAGGTAAAACTACACTGTATTTTCAAGAGCAGCACTTCTAGACGTTTGCTATTGGTTTTGTATTCTTCTAATTTAAGAATGCAAAACTCAAAGAGAGAGAGAGAGGGAGGTTGTACATGTTGAACATCAGTTCTGCTGCAATCATGTAAGGTCATAAAACCTTGAGAAATTCAGAATGTTTGTATCTTACATCTTTCCTTGCTAATTGAATCTGGATACTGTTGGAGATTATATTCTGGATTAAATTAATTTCCAATTTCATTCAGCCTGAAAGCTCCTGTGATTCCTATAATTTATACTGCAGTAAGAGCTACTTCAGCAGGTCAAAGAGAAAACAACAAAGGGAAAACTGGGATGAACAGAATGTTAAGAAACTTGCTGGAAGAGGTGGAGTTTTACAGCTGCAGCTTTTGTTAAATTCATTATTTCACATTCATATTTTATGACTTTTTAAACATTCTTTCTCTGTTGTACACTGCAGAAGTAAGGCACAATCTTAAATTGCTAGTAACGGCCTGTTTTGGCTTTCAAGTACTGGATTGTTTCTGTTTTGTTTTTGTGAGTTTGTTGTTGGGATTTTTTTTTGGGGGGGGGGGGGGCAGGGGGGGTTATCAACATGTCCAATGACTTTTCTTTCATTCTATCAACAACCTTTAGTGACAGAAATGACATTAAAATCTGACATCATCATTCTTGCAATATATTTTGCTATATTTACTGAATCTTTTTTCATCAAAATAGAGACTGTCAGAACAATGGACATCTGCTGCACTTTCTATTCCTGTTAGTATCAGTTGTCTAACAGTATGCTATCTTGTGACTATATAATCACTGATATTTCCTTGCTCCCGTGGCATATTATTTCGACAAGTGCAGAAAAAATAGCATCAACAACATTCTATCTCCTTGGCACACTGAAAAACACAGAACAGAAACTGAACAAAATGAACACAGACTACTGAGACTTGGCTATCATACCACTGGGTTTTCATCATCCTCTAGTGACTACACAGACTTCTCTCCTGCCATATGTTCCACCTGCTACGGCTAGCTGGATAAACATTTTTTTTCAAAGTAGAACAAAAATGTACTATCTATGTGTTGCACAACCTTTAGGCTACACTTATCAATTTTCAGGTCTCCCCATCATACTCCTTCATAGGAACAACATATTTCAAGAAAGGCAAGCTAAGGTAAGGAAGAATTACCAAAATACTCCAAAAGGACAGGTCTGAACATCTCACGACCACTGCCTGAATGCTCGCTGTCACTACTAGGTCTCCTCCACATTCATTGAAAAAGTATTTTTTAAAAAATCAAACTGCTTTGAAGCTTATTTATATTATGGAAGGAGCACTGGTGGAAGCAGGAGACTTGCCCTTATTCTCTAAACAGAATGGAAGAATGTTTGCTGGACTGCTTCTTTCCTGACTTCCCATTCTTGCGAGCCTTCTCTGCCTTTAAAAAGGATTTTGGATTTTTGAAAACATAGAGCTATATTCATTTACTGTAATTGAATACAGAAATAGAATATTGATTACCACAGACTAATTAGACACAGCCCATCCATTTACATGAATATATGTCTTAACAGGCACAGAAAATTGCAGCAACTATGCTTGAATATTGGGCACTCAATTTCATTCAGCCAGGCTTCTGAAGTGATGAAAACCAAGGCATTGGATTTAAAATTTAAGCTTCTCTGAAATCTTTTCTGCCTTGGTTTATTACCATTGACAAACCATCTTTGCTTTGTTTATAACGTTCACTGAGTAATACAAAGGCCTGATACATACTATACTTGAGGTAGGCAAGTTACATGATAAATGGAGTTCATTTTTCTTATGTTGTTAATTTAAAGACTAGTAATGTATTGCTATACCAAATAAGCTGCTGTGTTCTCTGAGTCTTTGACCATATATCCTTAGTACAGAGGTTATTTTTTATTTCTATTGCACCACTGTGTACATAGCTTCTTACAATTACTGGTTATATGACAGGAGAAAGATTTCAGTCAATCATGGCCAAGAAGAAAAATGTTATTGTCCCACCTCTGCTGATAGTTTTATTAGCATTGGGCTAAATTCATTCCTAGGTAATGTCATTGATTCCAATGGCACTACAGCAGCAATGAATTATGTGCTCACATCCCATTTATTTATCTGTCCTTTCAGAGTTAGCCACCACAGCTTATCTCTTCTGTGTCCTGAAGACAGACAGTCCAATTTCTAGGGTGCCTTATTTAAGGAGTGGAAGAATACAGCTCTTTTCACTTTGTACTAAATTAACTCAGCTAAATTTCTTAGACATTAGCCTCATTACCAATAAGCTGAAAAGCACTTCAACTCTGCATTCACTGCATATTTTGGTTATTTCCATCAGATGGAACAGCCTTAAAAGAATGCCTTTACTCCCTGAGTACCCAAAAGCCTGCTACTTGGGCCTTCTGCCCTACAGACCTGGATTCAAGACCCTACAAATTAGGAAGGGTCTCTCACATTATAGAAGAGTGAATGCTCTACAGCAGGGGCTTTGGATGATGAGGGACAACTGCACATCAGTCAGCCTTGCCAAGTATTATACCCAGCTGCTTTCTCTGCTAAGCCCCAAGACACAGCCCTGCAAACAGCTATCAGATTGACTAACAGACAGAAGAGAAAGATAGCTTTGAAAATCCCATGGGGACTTCGATGGGAATTATTTCTTTAGGAAGGTTGGCAGATTCAGCAGTTACAAGATACGTGTTTCCTTTCAAGCATCTAAGCTCCAAGAAATTTTTACTTCCAAGAAGTATGTGTTTAGGGATCCCAGCAGTGCTTCAGTATTCTTCCCAGACTTGAAAGTGATAGTCAGATGCTTTCACAGAAATCCAGAGACTTCACTGAAGTATAAAAGGATAGGGTTTGGAGATTGGAGTCATGGCTTTATTTTGACAACTTACTACAAAAGCTCTTAAGTTTCCCTTCCTCAAGTGACAAGCAAATCTTAAATAACAAAGATATCTAGGAGGCAATGTTGCTGCTTCTTTGATCTGGCCAGAAGAATGAAGGTCCCTTTTTTTTCTTTAAGTCTAACACCTGTCATTTTGTAGTGATTTCAGGTTAATTGCTACTTATATTTGGAATTCATTACCTACTAAATTTGACTGTTTGATGAACTGCTTATGGCAAGCTAGGAAATGTGTAACTGGGTCAGTGAGAGCAAAAGTTGGTGCTCTTAACAGAAGCTTTTAGAAGACAGAGCATTAAATCCAGTTCAGTGAGTGTTATGTTTCTAAAGGTTTGTTGTCCATTTAGCTTTTTTAGCAAGAAACATCCAGTATCTTTTCTTGAACAGGGAAGCACATCACTACCTTTCTTACTTTATTTGATTAATGTAAATGATTTGCCTGCAGCAATCAGACTCTGTTTGCTGGGATAGTCATTATACAGTGACAGAGATTAGTGAGGTACTTAATCAAAGACAGCAGTGATTGATACTCCGTCAGTTTTGGTCTTTAATCAGTGAAGCTTTCATCCAATCATCAGCCATTAAAGAGTCTCATTTGTCTGATTACCTTTGGAGTATTGGACTTAAAAAAGAAATATATAAAAGCAGGCTATAGCCTTCCTGTCACAGTACCCAGATATATGACTGTGGTTACTTTTTCAACTTAGTGCAGAGAGGGAAAATAATACATATCAACAATTATTTATACAGGGTGTTTGGGTGAGATGGTTGGGAATTTTTCAGTTCAGCTATAGCGCACTAGTATAACTTAGCCTCAGGTCAACAATGACCAAAACTCATTTTCGTTTGATAGCTCTTTGGAGGCCTCCTGGAAATGAGTTGGTGGTCTCAGTCCAGTTCCTAGAAAGCAGTGAAGTTGCCAATAAATTTGTCACTTTTCATTTCATCTCATAATGGCCAACCTAGATTATAGGATGAATAAACTGACCGAAATAACTCAACTATCTTTCAGAAGGTTTATATAATTTAATATGTGACGTCATTTTGAGTGAGCAGTGCCTGGACATAATTTACTCTCAGCTTTCTATGCACACTAGCAACATGTCCAATCACTACAAAATAGAAGATGTGTCTCACAGTGTGTACCATGAAACAACATAAATTCCAAGCAATTCTTCAAGAGCTTTAAGACTCTCCCAGGTTTGATGAATTATGGTATAAACAAAGCCAAATTGGACTGTCAGGTAGTGTAGAGTTATTACAGAGAAAGAACGCTCAATTTTGATGCATAGAGATCTGCAGAAACAGCTGGTGATAATTGCATGGTGGAGGTAGATCCACTAAGAGGTGGAAATGTAAATAAAATGAAACTACAAGAGCCCTGAGATTGAAGTTCCTCTGAACAATCACCTTCAAATGGAATGGGAAGACAAAAAAATATCAATTATATAGCTGTAAGTATAAAAGGTTCTAAAAAGATAAGATATAGACAGACTGAACCTAACCACAGAAAAGGAAAAACATTCTTGTTCCACTTTCTCAGAATTGTTCATTTTTTAGAAGGGGAGTCAGTGTCTGAAATTAGCACAATGGTAGGTGTACTCATAGTATCTCCAAGCAATATTGATACTCATTAGCACACACATTTTTCACAAGCAGAAGTACACGGATGGTTCTGAAAATCTGAGTGTTTAGCCAGAATAATTTGTCCCTAGAAATATGCCCTTATGCATATGATTGGTTAAAAGTGTACAAGAGTGAGTCAATTTACACAGGTAGAAAATCAGAATATTCTGGAAATCCTGGACATTTGTGTTAAATACCACTCAATTCTCACTAAATTAGGAAGACTGGAGGCAGATGGGGTTCCCGGAAATTGAATCAGATGGTGCCAGTTACAATTTAACTATGCAAAGAGATAAGACTGGAATGAGGCTTCGAGCTAAGGTCAGAGATGCCCAATATTTCAGCAGTGAAAGAAATATAGGTTTTGCCAGTGTAGATGGAGGTAGACACACTTTTCTTACTAATGTTGTCAGCAAAACCAAATCTTCATAGAATTCTGGAAAGCAGCTGGTTCAGTTATATCCCCAGGTCCCACAGTCATTTGGCTCTGAGAACTGTCCATTAAAGAGATATCATACTCTTACTCTTGGGTCTGCGTTAATGTAGAGGAGATGCATGGGTATGAAAGTTTGGTGCTTGAAAAAGGGAAAAAATATTTATGTGTGGCAGATAAACCTGGTCCTTTGGAGTTGATCACACTGAATATCGATATCCTGCAAATCATTAAATTTATTCATGTTATTTATATTTCCATTGCTGGAATAAAAAATGATTATGTTTAGGAATGAAAGCATGATTTTTCTATCACTACAATCCTTCAAAACCATATAAATTACTACCAAAGTTTTTGTTTCAGTTTTAAGTTGAACTTTAAAAAGGGTATATTGACTGTGTGTATTCCTGACTTCTGCAATTAAAAACAGGCATGGTGATAAGTGAAAGACTGTATCAAATTGCAGTGGAACAGTAAATCCACACAGTACTACTATGTCAGGTTGAATTTTAACCAAGATGACAAAACACGTAGTGACTGAACATCATTTTGTCCACAGACTTAGGAAACAAAATTGATAGAACTTGTCTACTTCCCAAACATGAGAGCTCTGATTCACACCACGGCAAACTAAGAGAAACCCTGCCAAAGTTGGCAACAGTTTTGCTATAAGAAAACTGGAATTCAGACTATTTTGGGACTTGATTATAAGAAGTAAAATGCTGAAGTCAATGAAGTTAGACTGATTCACACAAGCTATGGACCTATCCTAAAACTTACTCATCCAACTGAAGACAAACTCACTGCTTTGTACTGGTAGATGGCAGAAGGCTATAAAACCTTTCTGGTTTTCTGCCTTCCCCAGCTATGCATCCACTTGAGACAGTTTTGTGGGCAGTACATAAGGAGTTTCCAGCTGCCAGCCTTACTCTTCCCAAGTAAACCTCTAATTTCCTGTATTGTCAGATGCAGTATTCTGTAAACAACTGTACCTCCCTCAGCAGACTCATTTAGTAACTCACTAATGGTCTGTGCTATTACTCATCAACGCCGCATTTTCTTGCCAAGGCTCAAATGAGACACACAAAGTGACAGAGGCTCATAATGAAACACATTTTCATGCACATAGCAAACTGAAAAGTGGGGGGATACACCTTTCTTTCATGTAATCTTCTGTAAAATTTAAGTCTTATGGTCCTTTCTTTCTCAGACTTAGCAATACATAGCAGTTGTACACAACTTTTCATCAGTACATCTCAAATTGGTTTACAGCATCATTATAGCACTGGTCAGCATCATTATAGCACTGGTCAAAGCTGAGTCTCTGGGGAACACACCAATTTTACCAGACTGCTGGTTCAGAATCATTTGATGTCGGAACAATGCATTTGATGTTTTCAGTTCAAAGGAACTTTCCTTGCTGTCCCACCCTCACACCCTCACCTCACCCCCCAAACCCCCCGCCTACCCATTATAAACTTTCTGTATTTTCCCCTTTCTCCTTCAGATAAGAGGAGTAGTGCCCTCTTGGTCATCACCCTGGGTAGATGAACTTCACAAGGCAATTCACCTTGATTCACCTTAGGCTGTCCTTAAACGTTAATTGCTCTCCCTAGCCTGTCAAGTTAGCCACCTTCCTCTGGGTATTCTGAGTACAGCCAGATGTACGCAAAACCCAGCAACAGATTCCTACAATATAGAAATATATCCTTGTTTTTCCTCACGTTATTTACATTGCAAAAGCATCCAAAGATCACAATGTAACAGCCCTTAACATTTGATTTCATTGCAGAGATGACTTAGCCAAAGAATTTTCTACTTTGTTTAAACTATAGCACGGTTTATGACCATTATTTCTTATACTATTGCTTACAGTATTGCTTACATATTGTTGCTACATATGGATATAAGGAACACAGAATCATACAGGGACACATTCTCCAGAGTTCCAATATATGACACTCAACACTTGAAGGAAATAAAACTTTGAATAGGTTTCCTGACCCACCAAAAGAACACTTAAGTGTCATCAGATGTTGTAACACACATTGTCAAATATGTGGTTGGCCTATTGACCCTCAGCCGTCCAAATACACTGGCAACTATTTATTGCACAGCACTTTGGGATATTTTCTTTATGACTGTCATTAACATTTATGTATTTTCATCAGAATGATTCTGTAAGAGAAAAAGATTCATAAGATTCAAACAACTGGTCTTGAACATATAGGCCGCATGAATCATCTGCTCTGGGGCCTCCTCTCAGTTAATCTGCTACAGCATTATAAATAGCAACAGTAATCATAACAAAATATATTCATTTCAGCAAACAATTTAACTGTATGCTCAAATTCCTTTTTACTGAGAAACTGTACAGATAGTACTGAGACCTTAAAGTTTGTATTAACATTGGTGGCCAAATTTCCATAGTTTTCCAAAATTAGGTTAATTTGGGCTGCTTTTGAAAATCATGTTCTTATACATACCCTTAAATACAGTTTTATTACAGACTTGAAGTTAAGTGTGTGCTGAAGCATCCTGCTGAATGAATAAGATGGTGTGACAGCACTGCATACAGCTGTGCGTCTCTGACAGTCTTGGGTTTGTATCCGTTGAGGACAATGGATGTGTGTCCCACCACAGCTAAATAAATACTATCAGCTTGCTTGTGAGACACTAACTCCAGCTTGTCTTGATGCATTCAGAACATGCTGAATTTTGGGAAGAAGGAACCAAAGACAGTCAGACTTTTGATATCACAGAATATCAGTGGAAATCAACATTTCTTTTCACATTTGTTTTTGTTCAAATGCACCACATGCCCATAGACATGTTAAACATCCTTGCAAATGGTCACACACAATGTGTGGTGCTTCAACAACATTACTTCCATGGCCAAGGGTGCTATAACTAACTACATTGCTAACCCTAAAGAAAGATGTATACAACTTGCAGGTAAGAGCATCACTGGAAAATGAAACTCTGTGATGTACACATGTGATAGTAGGGGATCGCATGAACTCTCCCTGCTAAAACAGTGGGAGAAATTTAACCAGCTAGAAGAGTTTAGGTCTTCACTGAGTTTCACAATGAAACTTTACTGAATCAAATTGGGTTTGAACTAACTTCAGAATTTGCAGCTATGTGCTCAAAAATTAGAGTAAGGTTTTTAAAATATTTTTATAAGCAAATTAGTTTCATGCCTTCAAAAACATTTAAAAGGAAATAAGGGTATATTAATCTACGGGTTCTAAGGTTTATTCTTCATTACATTCTGTATAATTAACTGTTGAATCATTACCCACCAGCTAAACAAAATCCATAGATTTTATACAATCTGTAATTAGATAAAAGAAGCCAACTTAGACCACAAATTCCTCCCCATCTCCTCCTGATTCAGAAGGTATCTTTCAGTGTTTACACCTTATTTAAAAAAGGACAAGTCCCAGCCTAATTTACCAGATATTAAATATACACCCAGTGGCAGAGTAAGTTTACTGGAATTTCTGAGATTTCTGAGGAGAGTATAGATTTTAATCAACTGGCATATCCCTGAGGATATGATCTCAAGTGTTCTTTTATGTGGAAGAGAGAAAATATAACACCTACAAAGCTTCTTTAGACTGGGTTTCTAATTTCCATGGGTCTGGTACAGAAGAAATGAAAAAAATCTGAAATGAATGCACTCAACATGTGTTCAGATGCCAGCAACTCATGGACACCACGGACAATGCAGTATTAAATTCTGATCTCCTAAGGAGGGTGGGGGGTATTGTGCCTAATACCCTAACAAATTCCCAATAAAAGAAAGGGGAAAGACTTTTTCATGGTTCCACATGAATGTGCAATATGTTAGTAATCCTCAAAATTATTGTTTTCCCATTCATGAATATGTGACATTTTTTGATTTGAATTTGCTCAATCCATAAAAATAGCAGGCATATAGCTACCCTGAATCTGAGTTAAGATTTTCAGTGTTAACAAAGGATTTTGTTAAAAATGAAAAATAAAATGGTGGCACAAACTGCAGTCTCTGATCACCACAAAATATAGTTGTATGTTACTGCCACTATAAAGCATTAGCTTCACTGAGGAAATAATGTAAGTCGCTGCACAGCTGGAATTTTACTCTTATTGATTGTTCCTCTAGATGTATTTTAAATGCAAATGAGATTTTATTTCAGTGTAAAACTTACTGTGGAAAACATCTCAAGATAATATATGTGGAACTTCTAAAATATGTACATAAAAGAATGATTCTTTATGGTTTCATAGTTATTGTCATACCTATATATTTTTTAATTTAGTCATTATAAATAGGTACCTGCCAGAATACAAAATGTGGCCATTATACAAAGAAGTTTCAGCTTGATTTCAAAAGAAATGAGCAAAAGTTTGGAGGAAAAAAATGGCTAGACTGAGCAGAAGTAATACTAAACTGTAATCAAAAAATTAAAACACTACAGAAATTTCAGGATACTGCTGACATTAAAAGTCCTTAATGAGTAACACAACTGGTATGAATAGTTTAAAATCTCAGGGATGCAGAGTCCAAATGAGAACAATATCATTTATTTCATACATGCTGCAGAAGAAGAATTTCCACACTGAGATCATTAACTAAAAATCCCATGAAGCTGAACAACAAAATCCTAGAAACAGGAAGATTTTGACATGATGCAACCCAAGATTTCCAGGGTCAAATATTTATATTTATCAACAGCCGATTAAGACATCAGATGAAATATTAATGCAAATCTCCTTTATATTGTCAGACCCCTGTAAAGAGGAGTTAGTGTAAACGAGAATCATCAAATCAAACAAACAGCTCACCAAGCAAAATAATAACTTTGACTACCTTTCAGTGAAATGTATCTGAGCACATTAACTGCAGACTTAATTTTGAATATTAATACTCAGTTAGAGAAAAGTTAGGACTATAGGAAAAGTGCTGCAAGTGTCAGAAAGCAATTTTCCTCCCAAAAGTCATTTTTACTATGACGTGGGAAATAATTAATTGAAACAAAGGAGGAAAAGTGTGGGGGGGAAACGAAGGGAAATTAATGACTTCTCTAGGCTTGCATTTCACAACCAAAAATAAATACAAAAAAGGGTCAAAATTTATGAACAACAATTTGCAAAGACTAGCCAAGCTTATGAAAAAAGATCATGGGGAGGAATAATATATCCGACAGTGAGAAGTCTGAAGTGACAATAAAATGAAGAGGAGACATACCCATGATAGGAAAGGCTAAGGCAGAAAATAAAGGATAACTAGACACTGTTGAGAAAACCAGTACAAAATTTTTCTGGCATATAAAGAATGAGATGTCAGTAGAAGAGAAGACCGACTCTTAAGAGACAGTCTGAGTAATTTACTGAGACTACACGATGATTCTGCTAAAAAAAAATTACTTTATCATTTTTATCTAGATTTGCAAGAATGATTTGTTGGAAACTGCCACATAGATATCTCTCCCAAAGAAACAAAACTGAATTATAAAGGAGATTGTCAAGAAAGACGTATCCCAATACTCACATTTGGCTGTAATACACTGCTGTGGTAACTGATGGCAGTCCTCTCCATGTAAAATAGCATGGCACCCGGGTAAAAGTGCTTACAACACCCTACAGGAAAAGTTGAGAAGTCATTGTGACAACACAGTGTCAGAGTGTAGTATGTTCTATCTGCATCTCTTCCCTTTTTCTTCTTTCTTGACAGATAAAATTGGTGCAGTTGATTCCTATCATTCCTTCCTATCTCATTTGCTATTTCTCCATGCCAACAAAATTCCAGGAGGCCAGGAGAAGAAACTTTAGGTAGCTTCATCAGATTCAAGTTGCCAGTTTGTGAAGTTATGAAAATTGTGTGTCCAAGTCCTAATTCCGAAGGAAGTTGCATGGGGACATAGTACTAATTTTCACAGTTTCATATATTAATCTTTCTTTTTTGAAGGAGAGAAAGTACCAGTGTGAAGAATGAAAAACACTTCTTTGGTGATAGCATACTGGTTGCATACCCATTTTGTGAGCCATGATAATGCAAATTTCCAGGGCAATGATATCTGTAATGACATAATCACATGCATATCACAAAGTATCTTTCCATTTTGGTGTGAATTTGTCACATAGCTAAGTAAATTGTTATAGGCAGAAATGATGACATCATTTTCTACATTTTTTCCATTCACAAAGTGTATTTGGTTATCCATTTTAACTGTGTATTTAATTGGAAATTATTTCATGGATTTCTCTGCAGTTTTCCTGTCTTCCTACCTTTCCAAACAACTAACCTTGGTTCTTGCTTCTCTGTGTGAAATATCCAAATTTTAAGCATTGACATTTGCTTGTTATTTTTTATTTGTGTCATATACATACTATTTCCATCACCTATCTGGTTTTTACGAACACAGTTACATACCAACAATTCACAGTTATACTTAGAGACAGCACCAGACACGTTTGTACTAAAAGACTGAATAACATTAATTTGGAGCAGAGTCAAAGGAAAATACATGTGCTTTTTGATTTCCACAACATGCAAAACACAATATCCTGTTACTACACTGTATATCCATATTTCTAATGGTAGTAATATTTTTATTTACTGTGGGCCAGAAGACTTTACCTACATTTGCAAAGCATTTTTGTAAGGATAATGTAATATGCACCATGAATGCTGAGTTCTTTTATTATTGCTGTATTTAAATCTTATGACACAAACAAGATTCATGGTTGTGGATTATTTTTTTATCTTTTAAGTGTGAGCAGTGAGAAATCACACATTACCTTCTTTTAGTTGCCTAAAATATGTATATCTAAGAAAAGTATCAGGATCTGTGCATCAGTTCTGCTACACCTGACCTACCTATTTATGCCACTAGTATACAAGCCATGCCCCCTAAATGTTTAATTAAAAGTACAGTCGTTCAATCATAATGATATCCTTCCTTCCAGTTTAAATGACTCCAGTCTTGGATAAGACGTAACCCAGGAAAAATACATGATTATAGCTTTGGATCAGGTGCAATGTACCTTAACCCCTTACAGAAATGCAGAACTGAAGTAGTCTGTAAATCTGCCATGTCTTCAGGCTATAAGGAGACACCGAAAAGGATAGGGCAGAAATATAAACAAATCTCAATTATTTAACACTTACTGCAATGCTTTTTAGTTATAAATAGGAATAATACATAACAACTTTGGCAAGAAGGGAATCATTTGCCATCTCAAAAAAAAAAAAAAAAAGAGGCAACATGGACCATTATTTATTTAAACTGAACGTGGGTAGAGGAAGATGTCACCCACAGCTAGGTTAGAACACTTTCTCCTCCTTCAGCAAAAGAAGTTTCCTATGGGTTTTTCCAGATCACACATACAGATCACACAAGTCTAGCCTGAATCACAGCATTAAGGACTGGGATAGAAGTGGACCAGAGTGTACACCAGTGTATTCCCACACCAAGATCATTAACCACAAGGAACATATTAAAGACACTGATTTGAGCAGAATTACCATCACTGTAAATTAGAAGTGCATTAACTCAAACAAGTCAGGCCACCAGGTGGCAGATCATTAATAGTTTAAAACCTGTCTTGGGGTCTGATCATTATTTGATGTTATGATATTTTGTGAATATTAAGAGGTAGGGCTTCATTTAATAAAACAGCATTGGCTTTATAGAAGAATGGACTGTTTGGGACAGAAAACATTGAATTTCTGAAATAATTCTAAATGAAAAAAAAAAAGCCTTCTGGCTGCAATGTTTCCTATACAAAATCTTTGAAGTATATACAGTTTTTTATCTACCTGTAACTGCTGTTCATTAGCTGTTATTTAGGCATGTTAACTATAATCAATTTGAGAAGAGACTGAGAAACAGAACATAATCAAAAAGCCTTGTTAAGACTTCCTAGTGAAGAATTAGACCGAGAAATACACAATGAAAAAATGCACATTATTCTGAACATAATATTTGGTACAGAGTAGATACAATGAAGGTGTATCCTCTCTGCTGTTTGCCATTAACAGATGCACAACTAGTTAAATTTAATGTCCTATGACTCTTACATTTCTTTACCACCTAGCCACTTTATTATTACTGCTCAAGATACTGGCATGTGTATGTTGAAATAACTTGATTTAATTTTATGGAGCTATACCAACAGATTCAGGCCAGGGTTCCAGCTGTTATTTGTCAAATAGATTAGGAGCTTTCTTTTTCTATAGTGTGGTGTGGGAATGACCTCAAGTAAAATTCTTCCCCATGGCAGCTAAACAAACTAGTATACTGGGCAGTGTATCATCATTACTACTGGGTGAACAAATGGACTTTGGATCTTCTAATCAAACCTCATCTCTCAAAAGCAAGAAAGCCCCAAGGACCCTTGAAGCTCCTCAAGCTTTATTTGTGTCAGCAGGAAATCTTCCCAAGTCTATAGGTAAAAAGTATGCTTTATTATTCTAGTTTCACAAATTCCAATAATTATATTTGGGTTCTGGATTTTTTAACATCTCAAAGAGAGCTTAAGCATGACAGAAAAATGGAAAATGATGTGGTACCACCCATATCTTATCTTTATTTCCTTTTGCAGAGGCAAGTCACGCCAAAACTTGAGATCTAAGGTTTTCTTCTCAGCACTTTTTCCAAACAAAACAGAGCTGCTCTTCCATAAACTCTAAACTACAGCCATCAATCTCAGTGAGCCACTACTCTGCTGAAACAGGCAGCAGCAATTTACCCACACACCCATAATCAGTATGGTTATGGGGGCCTATTCTCAGAGCATCTTTTCCTCTGTTGTTAGAAGCATAGGCATAAGTACTGAAATACTGTGAATACCTGTCACTTTCACCAACACACTCTTTTACTTCTAATTCTGTAGTTAGAATTTCTGAGTTGTAGACCTACCTCTGCCATCGGAATGCCATATAACCATGGGCAGCATTTCTTCCCTTTGTGTTTCAGTTTCTCCACCTGTAACACAAGGATAATGCTTATTTACCTCATTCAGTACTTGTCAGGTGCCAGCGGCCAGTATTTTAAAGCATGCCAAAATTCATAAGTGAAAGGTATTAAAATCAAAGATTGCAATGCAACATAGTAGTATATTAATGTGAGTTGCCTTGCGTTAATATCTGCAGGCATAAATCTGTTTCTCTCTAAAGTGAAACACAGCTTTTTTTCAAGCCCTACAAAATCTAGATGGTCATTTTAGTTAAAATGATGCAGGAAGATCGGGGCAAAACCTATACTATTTCACAAGCTTTTTTGAGTTTTAGTGCAAAATATTAATTGCTTATGGAAACAAGAGAGGACTTGCACTATAAAAAATAAACATGAAAATAGTTGCTAGGACTAGTACTGAATAGTTAGACCACTCTAGTAGGTGTAACTATGCATTGAAGCTGATAGTTCTACCATGAAGTGGTTAATTAGTTTCTTCTTGAGAAAACTATGCTTACAGTGGTGCATAAGAACTGTAGTGAGGGTTTTGTTCAAAAGCCCAAACTAAAAAGACCATGAAGCAACCTTTCACTGACACGGAATTTATTTTTTGCAGAAAGCTTTTAAATCTTCTCCTACATAACCGAATCATACCCAATATTAGTTAATCAATACACTGTAAAGTTTTGTTTTGTTTTGTTTTGTTAGCTGTTGAGTTCATATAAATATGTATGGTATGTTATAAGTACCTTCTACAAATTTGCCCTTGTGGTGACATATTTTGAGCCTAGAGATTAGAGTTCAGGAAAAGCATGCAATAAATTAATGAAGCAAAATGAAAAAAAATATATATATATTTTTGGCTAGATTCTTCTTTGCACTGTAATAAGAGTAATTTACTAGACCCAGCTGAATGTTAGAATATGGTTTTTATGCACTGACATATACACCCTACATAGCACTGCAGACGAGGCTTTAAAGTCTTGCTCTTCCACTCAGTTTGAACACCAGGACAGAAATAGCAGCAGTAGAGGATTAAAAAAATCCTGACATGCCAGGCAATGAAGTAACTCTTTTCCTTGCTCCCTGGGGAAATCCAGTGTGATTAAAAGAAAAATAATTGTTCATGTTCTTATTAGGCTGGCAAGCATGAATCTCTGGAATAGGATCAGACATTGGCTGTCAAGCCTTTTGTGAAATCGTATAGTGCTCCAAAACTATACAGCCATCTCCAGGAAGGAGAATGCAATATGAAACTGTTTTTCAAAGAATAAAAAAGCCCACAATTTAAAATTAGGGTTTGACATAAATCCAACAGGCTGCTGTTGGGTGGTACATGAGGGATAAAACTGGTCCTGTTGCATTAACAGTATACGGATTGCTTTGAAAAAACTATCATAATTTGGAATGAAGAACACGTTTCATACTTGATAAATTCTAACATAGTTAATGTTGTGCCATTCATGTTAAAATTACAAGCTTGATTTGGCTAATGTTTTCAGTTATGTCATTAAGTATCACCCATTTAAAAATGGAAAAAGTTTTCAAAAAAGCAATCTATATTCATACAAATCTAAGCTGAACTTACTATTGCACAGGTTTTTAATCATATCCTGTTTTATACTAATTCCTAGTTAGACAGAAAGGAACAAACAGCTCCCATGCCCTCAGTAGTGTCTTGCAATTCACCAAAACATAGAGGAAGCTTCTTAGCATAGCAATATAACATATTCATTGTATGCCAGCTGAAGTATTGCGAAGTTTGCATCTGTTGTCATGAAGATAGATTGATATTAGATAGATAGGATTCGTTCCAATTTGACACTATTCTAGCCTTCATTGTTCCTGCTTTCAAGCTAAGTAAAGAGCCATTTCCACAACAACTATGGAACAATTCATTTGTATCCTTTCAGAATACACAAGATCATTACCTCTGTGGCAAAACAGCCTTGTGATGGAAGGCCCTTCTAAATGATAAATTGCGCTTTTAAGAAATGTTGTTTGGAAGGCTACAATCCCAAAATTACTCTCTCTTGTATTCCTAACCTGTGTGTTCTGATAAGCTGGTGAGAGTTTTGATTTTAGTAACTATATTTCAGTACTGTAAGTACGTGTTTGTTATGAAAATATTTTCAGACACAGTGTACATGCAGCTGCAATCCACTAACCAGGTATGTTTGCATTCCCATATTTAGCTGCACCACAGTCATGGGAAATGTACATACACCTTAAAACCATGCTTTTCTGCATGCATTTGCCAAATTTAAAAAAAATGTAGCCCAAATCTCAGCACATTCAAGATTATTTGTAGGATATTTAAAATAATAATAAAAGTAATAATAAAAAGATTTGCAAATGTTTTAAGCAATCCATGAGTGAAGTTGTACTAAGATAAAATTTAAGGCAAATGTACTGCAAGGTCTAAGTATGTATCATCTCAATTTCCCTGGGCAGCCATATCAACTGTACTTCAACAATGACCTGAAGCCACTGTCCCCTTTAGATTTTCCCTAAATTTCCGTAATCAAATAGGAGTTCTGCTCTAAATAGATGGTTTCCTTATGAAGAAGATAAAAAGAAAAATTAGTGGTTTTAGAAGAATTCTAAAGTACTACAACCATCCAGTTTTAGAGGATACCATTTGTTCTCAAATTGCTATTGCAAACGAGTTACACTCTCACTCTTACTTTGGCAAGAAGTCATGTAACTCCACGTTTACAGAACCTATAGTAAGATTTAATATGTTGCCTGGTAACAGTGGTATTAACAGTTTTAATGTACTTCTGATTTTTGATGCTTATGGAGATATTCTTCCATACTACAACACCTGAGCACATACTCCATTAAAGCTTAAACAACTTAACACTATTAATAGCACTGTCATCCAACATACTACGTTTTTCTGTACCAGCAAATGACAAATAGATCAGACAAACGTGTATACAATTCCTTCTTTGTGCAGATGCAGAAGATAAGGACACATACCACCCAGCACAGATATCCTAAGAATTTAAAAACAAAGGTGTATGCCATCTAAGCTAAGTAATCTGGTGTACAGATGTCTTCCTTCAGCATAAATGCCACCTAGCCTTGATCTGACTGTACCCACTAAACCTATCTTCTCCAGTGAAATATGCTGGCCTTGACCTTAAATGCAAACATGACTTCTGCAGACTTATTGCAAAGTTAATCCAATTTCTTAGGTCTGAATGCAAGGATTTATGCTCAAATTCAGCCCTGATGTAAGCTATGCAAACATAGCAATAATAATCTTTAATATGTAAGTACTTCAAACAGAACATAAACTCTACAAATGCCTTTTATGTAATATCTTGTTAAAAAATATATCTATGCCTCTTGGTATTTCTTGTGAACACATCTCTGTTTTTTGCATACATTTTTAGACGTTAATGCTAAGGTATTTCTGAACCCTACACTAAAGCAAGTACCCAAAGAATTTGACTTCTTTGATTACTTTTAATCTTAAGTTTCTAGATAGACATAAAAAAAAAAATACTGTTTGCTCTTCCATGTTACTCATGTCACAGGTTAAATATTTCCTAATACATAATATGCTATAATTGGTGTCCAGCTCAATGGCATTCAGTAAGACTGATGCTTTTACATGTCTAATTTAAATTCAAATTCTTGCTAATTTGTGTCTGGATTGCTGATAAGTATCAGACAGAATTCACTCTGTTCTCTTTATGAAGTCCACACAGAGGAAACTACAAAGTTTCTTGGCTTCTGGAAAGAACCAAATCTCTGTCATTGTACCAACTTATATTGTACATTAAAGGTGGATTTGAGCCCTGGGCTGTAGGTTGGGGATCCCCCTCGTGTCCAGAGCGAGACCTGGGGCTCAGCTGGGAGCTGGCAGCTAGCAGCACTGCTGTCCACCTGAGACTGCTGCCACACTTGAGTTCTCTTTCTTCTCCCTGTGTTTAGGAGCCAGAGTACAGTGCTTTGTTACAAAATGGTGCAATTAGCTTGTAACAAATTATAGCTATAGTACATCATAATTTAATACATAGAAGTTCCTTTAGGTAACAGAAAAACAAACAAACAAACAAACAACAACAACAACAACAAACACCAGAATTTCCCAAGAGCAGCACTGTCCTGCTGATGCAGAAGCCCCACCAGCAATGCCACAGGGTCAGAGATGAGCAGCTCCAGTGTCAGACAAGTCCAACTGCACATAAGCCCCTTGCTCCTCAGCAGCTCCTCCTGGAAGGGCCTCTGTACGTTTGCAGGGCAGAACTCTGAGATCCTACACAGCTCCTGCAGATTGGATCCCTGCTCGTAGCCAGTCTCTCTCCGTTGCTGCCAGACCACACAGACCTCCTTACTTCTCTATACAAGTTTACATCCATGTGATCTAAGCCACTCTGTTGAAGTCATCCTTCAGAGAAGAAAAGGAATTCCTGGGGAATTCCTGTTTCCTAATGCTCCTTTGACCACGGTAAGGGGCTGCAGGACACAGACAAATAGGGAACACTGGCACTGCAGCTGCTCACTGAGGGCAGCCCTGTACCACCAGCTTGGCAGGTGGTAGGATTAATCTTAGTGTGTTTTTCCAGTGCTTCAGCTTAAAATCATGCCGTTTTTAAGAGACAGCACTTCTTATGCTTGCTTCAGTGCCTCAAATCGTTCAACCCAACATAACCTAAAAACTTGGGTAACCATACACACAGCCATCAAGAGACTTAAAAACTGCACGGTCACTTCTGAATAGCAATTACTGCAGCTTCCTGTTTGTGGACGGCATGCTGCACATGTAACTGAAGCTGGAGCATCTGATTAGCTATGCTCTTTCAGGTTTCAGATTTCCTCCAAGATGAATTATCTAAATCTAATAAAAAATTCAAAAAACCCACCCCAATTATTTAAGCCTCTCCGTAGAGTAACAAATGGTGATAAAACAGAGGTTCATCAACATTTCCATTAGGAATTAAATTGTTCAAATGTCTAAAAGTAATTAAATCCATAAAAACTCCTTTAGTTATTTATTTGCATTTTTACTAGTCTCTAATAGAAGGAACACTATTCAACACCCTATATGCCCTTGGCAGTCTTTTGAAGAAAGTAATAAAAGGTAATAATAATAATACCTAGTTCTTACACGGTGCTTTCACTAGTAGACCTTAAAGTGCTTTACAAAATAATTAAGCCTCTTTATAGGCTTTAGTTGCAGCAAGTGAAAATCATGTCTATACATGTGTATCCATGTTTTGCACATAATAGTGGTACACAAGCCATATATTTTAAGATTATCTTAGAGATAGCCCAGTGTAAAAAAAAAAAAAAGACAAACACCTACTCTAATTTATCACACTCCTTAGAATTTTTTTTCCTGAAGGCTGGAAGAAATGGTGAAAACTGTTTGAATATTTCAAGACTGTCAAGATTAACACATGATGCATTCAGTTCCTGCAGGCTTCTGAAAGTTAGTTAACATTCAGATGTCCATCCCCAGATCGTCATTCCTTGGTGCCAGAGAAGAAAACAATATGAGCCTCTCTTGCCTACACTATACAAATAATAAACCTGTTTAATGGATGCACTGTTGCAAAATTGCAACACTTTTACAGTTCATCATTCTAATTTCTCTACTCAGAGACCCTGTGGGTGAGATTCATGCATTAAACAAGAACTGTGATCACGACAAAGTAGCATCTTTTGAAACATAACCAAACTAGCTTCCTGGAAGCGAAGAAAATGCTTCAAAGAGGACAAGATGCTCAGGAGTTTTCAAGTTGCATTTCAGTTTTAAAGAGAAAAAGCAAATGCACTTTCAGTTCTGGTTTCTTTTTATTAACCTGTATTTTTGCTTTGTATCATTCAGATGTACACAGTTAAATCTCCATCTGTTGAAAAGTATGGGATGTTGAAAACTGTGTTTTCATGATGACTTTCATTATCTAACTCAGATCTCAACTAAAGATCATTATTTGGGAAACTCAAAGTTTCTAAAGCCACACGTTGGGCTTTGACTGACCTACTCTATTTTTGGAGAGGACAGTCAGTCATGAAATCTCCCTAGTCTCAGACCAGGCTGAGGGTCACAGTGTATCAACCATATCACTTCACCTCATAAACATCTGGAATTTCCTCCACAGCAGTTTTTATAATAAAAGATCCCTTCTTTCACACACTGAACTGTTACTTAGTGGAAAGCAAATGTATCTCACAAACAGGGAAACTCAGGACAGCCCGAGCTTTCCCCTTATTCTGCCCCATGCCAACAAACTGGGATAACCTGTTCCCTCTGAACTTCCACAGGCTATCTTCCAGAAGTGCCCCCTGCAGGTGATGCTCACGACACCTCCTCATGTTTGACAACTGTATTTCTTCTTAAGAAGACTTCAATTATTTAGCATCCTTAGGACCTCTTGCCTCCTGGCAGAAAAAGCCCTCAAAAAGCACACATGTACACGACTGCCATGTCTGGCAAGGCATTTTTATCCTCCATGTATTCTTCTTCAGGAATGCAATACAAGTTTTAAAGCAGAGATATTCCGCTCATGAATTTCCAGCGCAGGCTTGACTCTACACTCCTCCCATGGCTGCTGTCAAGCAGCTCATGCTCCCTACTTCTCCCGTGTTTTCAGGAAACTTTCCACCTCTGCCATTTCTCAATTATCTCCCACATTCCCTTCCCTCCTCTCGCACAAGGCCTCCCCCTTCTCTTGCCCCTAAACAGTCCTAGTGGATCCCAAAATGTCCTATCACCCACTCCTACTCCTCCTGTCACCCTTGAACATAGCAAAGACTGAGCTTTTCTGTTCTCTCCCTCTTTTGCAAGACCTCCCTGTCAGCCCCTTATCACCTGCCTCCTCTTTTCAATTGCCTTTTGCTGCTCGGTGTTCCGAAACACAGCAAAAGACCAAACACACGCAGGATGACTGATCGCACTCTGACAAGCACAGCTCACCTCAAGAGGCAGTCCGTTCGGAGCCTGTCATTTACATCAGGCAGCCGGGCTGTTAGAGCAGCTGTAAGTCAGGCCACCTGGCCAAGCAGCATGAATTTACGTCCTGCTCTGTTGGCCGTTGGCTTGTGGGACTGGGCGTCACTCCTCGGGCGCAAGAGGAATGCAGGCTGCCTCTTAACTGTCCCCATGCCATACAAATCATCCTGCAAAGTACATGCCACGCGAGTCTGTCATTGAGTCTCCCTCAGCAGCTAGGTGGCATATCAATATTTCTTGATTTTTACACAGCATCATCTGTGTCGTTCGTACCATTATTACATTTAACTCCCCTTCTGTCTCAATCTTATGTGACATACTATGTTTTACTCAAAATACGCACATACCCTAACTTTACTTGGGAATGATAAATAGGATCTTCAGAAAGCTATGGAGCATATGTTTGCTTCTACTAATTGATATAAACTGTTTTCCTTTTTAGGGAACTCTGTTCAAAATAATTCTACACTTATTGGATTTAAACCAGAATATAGACTGTTTCAGGGTGGATGGCTGATGGCAGCGTGCTGCCTGGTAAGCTGACTGCAAAGGAGGGATCCAAAGCAACTCGTGTCTAGTGAGGGCAGCTGTTTCTCCATCAAGATATGACTGTTACAGCATCATGCTTAGTTTTCCCTGCCTGCACAAATGGTAATAGTATATGTTTATCTACTCTGAAGTCCTGTCATCTGATTCTAGCACTTTTGTACAGGTGACAAAAATTATGATAAGCCTACATTCAGATGGTTAAAACAATTGTGTGTACCAACATGAGTAAGTTTATGCTATGAAGAAATGTTACTGCTTACAAAAAGATGGATGAAAAATGACTTGTACAAACAGATCTTCTAATATAAATAAAACATGCTTTACAGAAGGTTAAATAAAACTGCCTGGCATAATTAGATAGTACAATTCCTTGTAAGAAAAAGGCCACCAACACAGCAATACTGGAAGAATAACTATCTAGAAGAACTGAACAAAGGACTGGTAAATTATTTAAAAATATATACTAAAATACCTATTTGAAACAGACTACCATTTCTTGTATGCGATGAGTCCTTGTAAACTTACTGAATGAATCCTTCAGCACGTGCCTTCAGCTCCATCCCATCTTCCAAAGTGAGAGTCACACTGGGAGGTGCAGTGGAACTGCACAGAGTGGGAAGGACAGCGCACCTCTGTGCCTTGGTTCCCAGCGCTGGCAGCCATGTGAATGGACTTGTGTCTGCCCTTTCCCTGTTCCCTTGCTCTAAGGAATGCAAGATTATGTAAGACACCGGAGGTTTCCAACCAAGAAATCAAAAGAATTTCTATACACACACACACAGACACGCAGACACAGACACACACACAGACACACACACACACAGACACACACACACACAGACACACACACACAGACACACACACACAGACACACACACACACACACACACACACACACACACACACAGAGTTAGGGGAGTAGGAAACAGTCTGTACAGACTCCTTTCATCTCACCTGCTACTCTCCAAAACAGAAAGGAGAACTAAAGCAAAAATCAATTACGTTGCATGGGTACTATTTCCATTTTTTTTCTTCCACGGTTGGTATTATTTAGATATTTACTGAAATCGACTTTATTTCTAGAGGTAATGAATACTTAATCTGACTCTCCCCATTCACACTAGCAATGTAATGGAAATCAACTTTCTCACAAATCTCATCCCCCCCAGAAGAGAAGGATTGCTGATATATGTGGGCTTGCCTACAAATGCAGTGGAAGAGAAATATTCACGAAAGTAGTAAAGGGAGCAACCCAATGAATAATCAAAAGATCTGAGTGTGCAGAGCACAGGAGCTAAGATTTTCATACATATGAAAATACAAGAGAAAAATGTTTTCCTGGGGATATCATCTCAAATCAGCACATGGAAATGAACATGCAAAATACATTTTTCTATAGATGATTTTGCTTTGGGATGTAAGAGGGGTGTAAAGTAAATGATACAATGAGGAAAAAATAATTTACGTATCTTTTTTCAGTAAATGAATATAAGCACATGCTCATTAGACAGAACGTAAAGCACATGACATATCCCAAGCAACAGAACAACACACGAATAGGAAATGTGTCTTCCTTTATCAACTCAAATATTCACAGGCAAAAAAACTTACAGACAAAGAGTAATTTACAGTAGTTTGGAAGTTGTTAATTTAAACTGCAGAGAAGAAAAACGTGTCAACAGCAACAGTGGGCCTCCACCTAAAGTAGAAAAATGTGCAACAGATACTGATTTTTCTCACTGAAGTGTTTGGAAGCCAAATGTTTGCAGGATTAATTAGAAATTATGTTAATTAAGGAGTCAGGACACAGCCACGGTATCATCAGGCTTGTAATGGTGGAAGACTTTTCAACACGTTTTGAATGTATGAGCTTTCTGATTTCAGTCTGTACTTCCTGAGCATCTTTGATCTCAGAACTGGCCTCATGTTTAATTTGGTTTCCTTCTCGCTGTGGAATAGTAAATCTGAACTTGCCTTTCTATCTAAATGTTATGGCTGAGCAATCAATTAAACATTCAGTGGTGCAGTGCAACAAGATCATTGCACAGACCAAGTTATTTTCTGATCCATTCTTTTGCAGTTTTGGTCCTACTTGTAAACATTTAACCCACTCTGAGAGTCTCAGAAGAATGCATAAAGGAACTAAGATGAAAGTGAAAGAGCATTCCCATGAGTCAGCTGTACTTTGAAACTAGTTTTGATTTCACCCTGTTTACAGCCCTCCCCTGTGCTCCTTTATGGCAGTCACATAGCCCTACCCTGGGTCAGAGGAAATGGCAAACTCTAACTTTCCTTCTTCACCCACCATAAGGAGCAAAAATTATCCTCAGAATCTATTCTGACACCAGACTGGGAGCAAAAATTGAAAGGTAGACATAACTCACACCTTTAACATGCCTTTAATGTAAGAACACAAATGCACACTCAGTGAAACACTGTTTAAATACAATGCGAAGTGGGGTTTTTAACTTGGGAATGAGATACAGGAGACCATGCTTTTTTTGCAGATCTAACAAGTTTGAGATTTCATGCTATTTAAACCTGGTTCAATCCCATTTTCACTATTTTTTTTCATAAATTTTCAGCAATTTCACTAAGTCACATTTGACATTCAGACTGATGTCCCAAATCTAAGTAAGTTGCTATAAACTTCATGAAAATCAAGAGCTCAGTAAAAGACATAAAATAAGCCCTAAGGGGTGAGAACATCTCTGCTTGTTTCTCTCCTTAATCCCCACATTTCAGTTTGTACTTACCCAGTCACCTCATGTATACCAGCACGTGCTGTCTCTTGCACTGTGGGACCACTGGCTACGTGCTGAGGAGCAGGGAAATGTGGGATGGAAGTGGGGCACTGTGGGGAGATGGGGGCAGTCACAGCAGAGTCAGAGTCATTAGGAACTAGGCTTCAACTAACTCCAGTGCTGAAAAATGTAAAAAAAAAAACATTTTGCTGTTGTTTTGAAACAACACAACATAGACATTGCTGCAGAAAACATGAATATGGAACACCATATTAACAGAGTATTCAAAGTGGATCGCTACCAATGCAAACGTGTCATGTCATTCATTTTATTCACAGCAACCTGTTACCCTGTCTGAAGAGTAGATGGAAAGTGTTTTTAAAGAAGAAGGCTTTTGTCCTATAACTTAACCTCACAGTAAATACAGAAGGCTAAAAGAATTTGGTTAACCTATGAGAAGCAGCTCCATCCTAGTATTTTTTCCTCTGAGAAGCACATGCACCAACACATACAGATTCTGTGTGCGTATTCTTCTAGCAGTAACTACACAGGAGATTCAAGTCGACATTGACACAATGGTAACCCATTTATGGGTTGTTTGCTCTTTTATAAAATCAATTCAAGCAATGAATTGCCAGACAACTGTGCTAAAAGATAAATATTTAAATATTCAGACAGTAAGCTTTTCCCCAGATTCATACTACATCCATTGCTATTAAAGCAGCCTAAGAAGCATCCAGGCAGATTGTTTTACCTAGAGATGAAAACTGATTTTTGTCCTTCCTCTGCTATGCTTTGCACTATGGTGGCAGAATGTTATAATGAAACAGCTCTGTAAAATAGAAGAAAAATAAGTGAGAGGAAAACAGCAGTTCACAAGGTGATATTCTTCCATCAGTGTTTTTGCACAGGTCGGAACATAACAAAGCAACTTGGTTCGATACAACTTTTCATAGTACACTATCAAAATTTTATATAATATATCTGGTAGAATTCCTCTTCCTACATGCTCGACTGGCCATCTTAAATTACACATTGGACTTGGTAGTTAATCATTCTCTGTAACATTTCTACTTCTGATTTCCAGAAGTAGAAATTCCACATATTCCAAAGACCAGAGGACTTTAACAATAACTATAAAGAAAAAAAATAAGTAAGGGAGAACTGATAGATGATGGACATTTGTTCTTAATTTAAGTATTACAGATATCCGTGATGTTTTTCCAATATTGCTTTATCACAAAACATACTGCGATGCCAATTTCTGATGTTCTGCTACTCAGCACTTACAGATGATACACACCTGTTCTGGATTTGACTTCAGAACAAAACCTCCAGAGCTTTTATTTCACTGTATTTTGTTTCCTGAGTTGAAATTCTGTTTATACATTAGGTGTTTTACTGGACATTTCTCAATATATGCATATGTTTGTGGGGACTTTTGTTTTACCACAGTGAGAACACCATTTGCCCTAAAGAAAATACAGTTCAGCTTTCTACAGGAGATGAAGTAATTTGAAATGCTAAAATTTTCCTTTATCAGACTCAGCCTTATGTGGAATATCAACTAGAGCTCTCCAAAATAAATGGAAGCTGTGTGATGAGAGTCAAGCACATGTTGAATCTCTGCATATGTAAATGTCTTACACAACACACATGGGTAGCATCTGTGCAACTTCACAAAGTATTTCACTGTGATGAAGTTTCTGCCGTATTTTTATAGACTCGTACGTTTTAAATGTGGTACACAGAAAGAACGTGTGGTGCTATAAAAGGTCAAATCGATATATACATATTTAATTAATACGGAATTTCTTACGTATACCTTGTCCCTTATCTTCACCCAGATGAATGCTTATTGAGATGAAAACAGAAGGGACCTGTGAGGCATGAGCATTGTAACACATTTTTTTTTACCACTTGAAGTAGAAAGAGAAGAAAGAAAT
The DNA here is from genome assembly GCF_964035555.1 of Netta rufina. Taxonomy (NCBI): domain Eukaryota; kingdom Metazoa; phylum Chordata; class Aves; order Anseriformes; family Anatidae; genus Netta; species Netta rufina. The sequence goes on from NC_140140.1 coordinate 1,625,987, forward strand.
CAGGCATGCTCTGGATAATATTCAATGAAAATAGCTCGCATTTTAAAGGAAAACTATACTGGAAAAATAAATCTGCTTTCTAATTATCACATAGAAGAGGGAAGACTGTAAAATCTCATCATTATCGTGAAAAAAAACATGAACACTTTTGCTTTTTGAAAAGAAAGATTGTCAATGTTCTATTGCCACAATTTTCACCTCCACCACCACAATCTTGCATCCCAAATACCTCCCAGGGTTTGTATATTCAAAGCCTGTTTTGTTTTGTCTTGTTGTTGCTACTATAATATGCCTTACTAGAGTAGCAATACGACAAAACTTCTGGAAAGTGAACTCTCCAATTAACACCAAACTGAAGGAACATGAAAGTAACGTATAAGAAGGGAAGGAGTTACTGGAAAAACTGACTTGGAGCTTATGTATTTCTTTACCTTAAAAAACACAACAGGAGGAACGGAGGAACTACACGATGAGTCTGGCATGCTGCCGTATAATTCTCAATAAATAATTCAAAATACTGCTTTATACTGATGCTGCCACCAGGATAATTTCTGCATAACAAATTACTTTCATATTCAATTGATGGTGAAAAGAGGTAAGTATCATCTGATAAGTAAGATTCTTACTTACCTGTTGTGATTTCATTGCAATTCCTGAAAATGAGAGGATGAAGTCATGTTTTTTAAAAACCTGACATATGACTGAGAAGATCAGAACTAGCTGTGCTGTAGACAGCAATCCTGACCAACAGGGGAAAAATTTCCATCTTTAAGAAAAATGTGAAAGGTTACTCTGCAAATGGTTCTGCTTCTGGGAATTATTTATTATATTTATTTTTAGGACATGAAACAGGATTCTAAATCCAAAGTTAAATTAATACTGTGTATGCCTATGCATCCATTGACCACATAACTTTTAAGCTAAGTATTTTCATGACATAAATTCTTTCTTTTTAATCTTTTTTATTTATATTAAATCACTGTAAGTTCATAGCCAGATTCACCATTACAGTACTAAAAAGGTGGCATTCTTAAAGGAGGCAAGGAAACACACCCTAAGTGCAGTGTGATTTGGAAATCCCTTGCCAATGACTAAAATCTCACAAATGCACATTGAAACTCACAGTTTTTTAGTATTTCATGTCACTGTCAATATATTGATTCTGATTTCATGACAACTGTCAACAAAGAGTTTTAGTAAAACTATATGATAAATAGCATAATACAATAGAACTACAAATCACAAAAAAAAAGAAAAAAAAAAAAAAAAGAAAAAAAGAACGTTGACCAGATTTTCAAAAGCAAGCACACAAAGCATTTATGCATACTCATACACGCAAACTTTTGAAATGCTGACTCTGGAAAATAAAAAATATATTTTAAAATGGTCTGTAGTTCCACAGTTCATGGCATAAATCCAGGGGCTATCTTAGATAATGGATCCACAGTCAGGATCCATCCTCCAACTCAGCCTCTGAAAATTCATGGATGAGCTTTGGAAACCAACTTTTTAAAACACAGTAGCCTAAAGCTATGCACATAACAAGTACACAACCGTGTACCCCGGTAAGCAAGCAAAAGTTACAAATACTGTCACTAGAAATTACTTGAGATGTTGCCCTTTTTACGTTAAGGCCAGGTTTTTTCATTTACCCTGAAAATGGGCATGATTCACATTAGCAGGCATTCCTTACTGGGAATTCAGAACCTTAAAGCCTGTCAGTCATTTTCATCAGCCTGAGTGGAAAAGATACAGCACTGAAAAACAGGTAGCAGAGGTAGTGATAGAAAAAGTAAACATAGTGAAAAGGCACAACTGTCAAAGTTAAAAATATATCATTACACACAGTATGCCATCGCACTCCTTGGTACTTCTGAAGGTATTTATCATAAAATGTAACTTCTGTGCAAAACCACTTAGCTAATCAACTGTCAATATCAAGTCTTGCGTTTTCTGGGCTTTGTAGATTTATATTTGTGACTAGTAATTTTTTTTCTATTCCTGAAATGGTTGCTTCTGCTCCAAAAATAATCATCTGGAACACTGAAAACACATTTCTGTAGTTCAAGGAGTTTCTTGACTGCTGAGAAACAGCAAATATCTGCTTGCATCCGTTGCAAAGTGAGAGTTTCTCAAAAAGCTCTGCCTATTTGGAAAGTGTTGGGTAACTAAATGCAGCTAGCAGCTTCCTCACTAATACTAGCATAAGGAAATAATCTGTTAGAGTTTAGCTCAGGTCTGCAGCTATGCATGTTTTCATCTTTGTTCATGTGTTGGGATACACTTACCTACTGTGTTACACACTTGTACAAAGTTCTTCCAAAAATGTATGCCGTAATCAACTGTGGAGCTCATGCATAACAAAAACGGGAGGTGTCACCGAGTAGTGGGTTTACGTGGCAAGGTTTTGGTAGCAGGGGGCCATAGGGGTGGTTTCTGTGAGAAAGATCTAGAAGCTGCCCCATGTTTGGGAAGGGCCCCATTGTTTTCCAGAGCTGAGCCAATAAGCGATGTTGTTTTGCGCCTCTGTGAGAGCATATTTAAGACAGGGAAAAAAAACGCTGCGCCACACAGCAGCCGGGAGAGTGAGAGGAGTGAGGAACAGCCTTGCAGGCGCCAAGGTCAGCAAAGAAGGAGGGGGAGAGGTGCTCCAGGCGCCAGAGCAGAAGTCCCCTGCGGCCTGTGGTGAGGCCCATGGTGGAGCAGGATGTCCCCCTGCAGCCCATGGAGTACCACGGTGGAGCAGGGTTCCACGCTGCAGCCCGTGGAGGAGACCGCGGTGGAGCAGGTGGCCCTGCACCGATGGAGGCTGCCACCTGTGGAAGACCCCTACCGGAGCAGATTCCGGGCCGGATCTGTAGCCTGTGGAGAGGAGCCCACGCAGGAGCAGGTGACCTGGCAGGAGCTGCTGCCCGTGGGGGAGCCAGGTTGGAGCAGTTTTCTCCTGAGGGATGGACCCCGTGGTACGGACCCATATCTGGAGCAGTTCTGGAAGAGCTGCTGCCTGTGGGAAGCCCACACCGGATCAGTTCATCAAGGACTGCATCCCGTGGGTGGGACCCTACAGCACAGGGGACGAGAGTGACCGAGAAGGAGCGGCAGAGAAGAAGTGCTGTAGACTGACCATAACCCCCGTTCCCCCGTTCCCCTGCGCCGCTCAGGGGGAGGAGGTGGAAGAGGGTGGATGGGGGGGCAGAAGGTGCTTTTGGTTTCTTTCCTTTGTTTCTCACTTCTCTCGCTTGTTAGTAATAAGCAATAAATCTTACTATCTCCTTATGCTGAGTCTGTTTTGCCCGTTACAATAATTACTGCGTGATCTTCTCATCCTTATCTCAACCTTTGAGCCCTTTTCACATATTTTCTCCCCATTCCTCTTTGAGGAGGGGGAGTGAGAGAGCGGCTGTGGTGGAGCTCGGCTGCCCACTTGAGCAGAACCACGACACTCTACCAACACAATTGTTTTCAAGATGGAACAGAACAAGCTGGATAAGAATAGCTTCATGGGAGATACAGGAATAAGGATTAGTCTCCTACTTTTTGAACTGTTTTACATGGGTGGAAAGGAAGGAAGTGTCTTGTAAGTGTAAAGCAGTAATTCAAAGACACACAGACTGATATCCAGATCAGTAATCCTGTCTACAACTGAAGCACGCTAAATATTTCCCAGAAAAAAAAGCACATCTAAAACATGCTATCATCAGTAAGATGCAGTGGCATACTTCTAATCTTGGCTTGTAGCTATTTTTTGCTGATGGTATTTAAACACCTTAATTGAAAATATGAAAATATTCTGATTAATATCCAAAGGAACAAAAAAACCCACGTAAATTATTCAAAATTTTCACACCTAAAACTGTAAAGCAAACTGCTTGATGATGCTTTCTTAGATAGTCCTTTCAGAGTCATTTACTGACTTAACCAAATAAATCTAAAAGCAGAAAACCAGACAACATATTTCCACATCTGGAGTCCCACGGAATTCATGGTAGTTATGACGTGATGTCAGATGATATTATAACTTCAAGGTGATTGATTACTATAGCAATAACTTAATTGTATTGCAAAACTGCACTGGCTATTTACTAGGAGATAAACTGAGGTGCTTTCTGTGATTATGCCAAGTGATAAATTCCTCATCCACCACACTTCACATATAATGTGCACCACTAATACAAACTCCAGCAGATCCATCTTCAGTTTTTCTCATTTACTGCAAGTTGTACTGACATGGTATTCAATTACCTTCTTGGCACAGAAAATCCTTGTACATCATAAAAACAACAGCAGTAAAATCCTGCTCTGGTACATAATTTGGTACTTTTGAAAATAAGGAGAATATGAAGACTGAAATAGGCTGGCAGCAATGCAGGCTAACAGATTTTTAGACTGACCAAGTGTGCAAACAAGGGCTTGTCTATACAACTGCAGTAGAATACGTTCTCACGTGTCAGTTGCTCGGAGGCATTTTACTCCAGACGTTACACATCTACCACACTAACAAGAGGCCAGGTCAGGAAGCACAGATCTGTGGAAGGAGACAGTTCCTGCTGTGTCCTACAGTGCAGGTAAAAGCAACTTAAGTACCTGCACAGAGAACACAAAAGGCTTCTGATTCCTCTTTTACACTGTTTTATCTTTAGATATTTTACTAGAGGACTGTGCACACTGCAAAGATTCTAGCACTGCCTATATGATTGCTTAATACAGTATCTGAATAAAAGCAGTTATCTCAAAGCCTAGAGCTCTCTGCACAAGCCTGTGCACATCATGTAAGTGAGTTTTGTGTTGTGTCTGCAAGAGAATCAGACGCATGATACAGCTCAATTCCAGCATCAACGTGGTAGGAGAAAATGCTGCATTATACGTGCTATGCATGTGTACATCTATGTTTTTATGAGTAGCTGTAGCAAATCATTAACTACTTGGAAATTAGTTCTACATGCACACACGTACACAAACATCAGCTAATGCTGACTACCCACAAAAGGCCAGGTTCTCTGTCAGTTAATCCTAAATAGTGTTTTACTTAATGGATGATATTTACTAACGCTTCTTCATTGCAAACAGGTAGAACTATTTAATGTATACAGTGATAACAATTTTAACTTGGTCATTTTTGTGTTTGTCATTTTGAGTTTATCTTTCTTGAATTGGTTTTCTTGTAACAAATCCCACTTTTCCAGAGAGGTTCAATATCTGTAAATGATGGATTTTAGATTTGACTGGTTCCTTGGTTGGCTCTTTTTATTTTTTTCTTTCTCTAGGGACATTTTACTATATAACCAATTGGGTCTCCTCTTGAGTAATGTTTGAGAATCCTTACTGGGATAGAGAATGTGTCTAGCAGTCACATTATTTGCACTGTAATCAGATGGTTGCAGTAGTACCCATCTCTGGCAGTTTACTTGCCTTCTCCTTTCTCAGTGTCTGTCTATACTCCCAATTTGCATGGCATTTATCATTCTCAATCCTAAACTGCTTTATGTTTTGCTAGCTTTCCTTCCTCCCATCCACATTCATTTTAGCACTATACATTTCATGCTTTTATGGTGTTTATAATTGAGCTCCCTTCAAAGACATTTTTTTCTTGGCATATTTTCCTCTGTCTTTTTGTTATCCAGATGGAATTAGCTGAGAGTTTCTCTCATTTGGAAGTATTTTTAATTAGGAGAAAAACAACTTATTTTTTTCCTCATCTTATTATTTTGACTTCTTCTTTAATTAGCAGCTAATGTACGAGAAGATGAAATATACTAAAATGAAGACTTATTAACCAGCAGCGTTAACATTGTCATGGTCTGTGGGGTAGGAGGGTGGGAAGAACCTTCTGATAGAGAAATTTTAAAGCTGCCTCCAGGGGACACGTGCATACGTACTCATTGGAATTTAATTAAAAATGTCATTGGAAAGCTGCTGAATAACCTCCATCTTAAACAATTAAGCCTAAACTCCTAGTGACTCAGGCTTCCCTAGATCATTCATTATAAGAAGCTCTGTGTCTAGGTGCAATAGACTACTAATGTTAATGTCAGCCTGAAAATAATGTTCAAGGGACTCAGAGATACACAGGTTAAGCCATGTATCAGAAGACTACCAAAAAGTTAATTTTGTAGAAGGCACTTTATCTAAAACTGAAATGTAGTTACGTGGCTAGGCTGCCAAGCAGAAATGAAAAAGTAAAGAGAAAAAAAAAAATTAGGTTGAGGGTATGTTAACAAAATAGCAATACAGGCGCCTAAACAGATGTGGGCTTCAGTTCCCAGACTATAAACTTGATCTCTTTTGGCTTCAATTTCAGAACTCTATGCTTCTGACATACATAATTTTCAGAAGACACTAAGTCCATTTAGAACAGGTATACATTTGGTATTTAATAAAAAGCCTGAATCATTCACTGGTGGAGACAGGCTATAAGGGATGGTGTCACCGTAACTGGTTAGCTCTTCCCAGCAGTGCTGCCCGACGGGCACTTTTCATAAGCAGGGACAGTGAGCATCAGCAACGGTGAACTGGCTGGCTGCTTTCCAACCATCTAACACTCTACAGTAATTAGAAACTGGGCTTGAGCTCAGTCTTCTGCTGGAAACATTTTTATATGCATATTTACATTTCTGTATAGACAACGAAAACTTTTCTCTGAGGCGAAATCTCATCGTAAGGTTTTGAATTTTAACATGACATAAAGGCCATGAGGCCCTGGGCAACCCTATCAGGGCAGCGTCCATGGCAGGGGGTTGGAACTGGGTGATCTGAGGTCCTTTCCAACCTGAGCCATTCTGTCATTCTATGATAAAGTAACATCAACAAGCCTCCTTTTTTCCTTGTTTTTCCCAAGATGGATGTAATCACTGACTAGAAGACTATGTTATAAAGTATTTTAAGGTTAATTTTTTGGGACACTGCCTATTGTTGGAAAGGTAATATATTGTATTATAAGACTTGCATACAGCAATGAATGATTTAAATAATTCAAATACATTTCTAGGGTAGTTCATAGAGTAACAAACTCAACAAACCATTTCTTCCTGCATTCCAAACCAATTTCTTCTCAGAAAGCAATTCCATTTGAAAACAACTGATGCACACTGAGGAACAGTAAATTAACTTTTACTACTAAGGAGAAAGTCCCATATGTCACTGTGGACAATTCAATGAAAAAACTTCTGTTTAGTGCAGATAATCCATCAGAAAGATCAGAAGTGTTTAGAAAAGCATTAGGAATGGACTGAGCAATAATCCCAAACCTTATAATGCCTCTGTATCAGTGAGTGGTGTATTCTCATCCGGAGTGCTGTGTTCAGGTATGGTCTCACGACTGAACAGATACAATAAGCAAAACTGGTTTTGAGAAGGAAGTGCTGCCTAAAGGCATAATGAGATTCATGTGTGAGAACAGATGAGATTAGGACCGCTTTGCTAAGAGGATTTTACAAAGAGGGGGAAGGGAGGAATTGCAAAAGCAGTGTGAGAGCGCAGTGCCAACCGTCTCCAGAAACCCTGAGGGTCACTGACTTTCCAAGGTGTCGGAAGGAGCTGAGAGCACGCAGCTTCTCCAGGAGTGTGATGCCACTTACCCATCATTTCTCTGGGCTCCTGAGGTGAACACAGAAGGTGTTCCCCCTGCTGGTTATGTCAGATGCCCTTTCTAGCTCATATTCCTCTCTCAGCTTGTTTATCACTACTTTTATTTCATTGACTTCAGTGGTATTTTTATTTTTTTTTTTTGACTTGGCTCCACAGTGCTATCCATCTGCTCAGCTTCAACTTTACTGCCTATAATAGGCCAAAAAAAAACAGCTCTAATAAAATACTCACAGTCTTGGCACATGTGAATACAATAAATGCATTAAACTGTTCAAATGCAATTTATTTGTGAAAAAAAAAAATCAAAAAACAGATTCCTGAATAAAAAATCCCCTGAAGGTGGCATTTTCAGTCCCTTCATTGGGCCACATTCTCAGATGTGTAGAAGTATGTAAATCCAGATCCATTTACTTAGATCCAGCACCAAAATATAGAATCCCATGCACTGAGAAATGCAATCAGCTGCAGACAAACTTATGTATGTACGTCCCACAATCACATAGACTCCTCAATGCAACCCCACACCTATACACATTAACTTCTGTTACACTGGAAGCTAACACATAATTTAGAAACCACAAATTTTAAAGAAATTCCAAAGGAATTTCTTTCACAGTGTAGAGGAAGAAACAGTTCTACATGCATCACTTTGTGTCCTGGAATAATTCTGTACATGCACATACTATCACACCTAATTCCAGGGAGGCTCGGAGCACACAGCAATGGCAAACAGCTGTGAGAAAATATCATTGTTTTCACAAAACGGTCCTCATGTGATTTCCTCCTTATGTTGCCATGAAGAAAGCCCAATTTTTGCAATTGTCTCTACAACATTTCTAGAACAGAGTAGAATCTATCATTCATTTTATTATTTTTTAGGAAATATTTTTTCCTATTTTTAATTTATTTCTCAAATTATATAGCTATGTAGTAACACCTTTATTACTTGCTCTGATATTCTCCTGTGAGGAGAGGCTGGGAGAGCTGGGACTGTTCAGCCTCAAGCAGAAGAGGCTCAAGGGGATCTCATCAAATGTATCAAATCAATACCAGAAGGGAGGGTGCAAGGAAGCCAGAGCCAGGCTCTTTTTGGTGCCCAGTGCCAGGACAAGAGGCAGTGGGCACAAAATGGAACACAGGAGGTTCCCTCCAAACATCAGGAAGTACTGCTGTGCTGTGTGGGTGACAGAGCACTGGCATAGGCCGCCCAGAGAAGTTGTGGAGTCTCCTCCTTGGAGATCTTCTAAAGGTGCCTGCACATGGTTCTGGGCACACTGCTCTGGGTGTCCCTGCTTGAGCAGGGCTTGGACCAGGTAGACCCAGGGGTCCCTTCCAACCTTGACCTTTCTGTGGTTCTGTAGTAATACCAGACAAACAGACCACTCTAAAACAAGAAAGTTGGTGGCCAATAGGCACAGTATATGCAATTTGCACAATGTACTCTTTCAAATATGGTGATATCTGTAAAGAAAAAGATATTCCAAAATGAAAAGCTAAAGACAAAGAAATACAGCCTCCATTAGAACATGGTTTCCAGGTCAACTCCTGCCTTTTGACAAATCAATACAGAACATGAAATCCATTGTAAAGAGACTTGGGCTTTCAAGCCCTCATTAACCACATTGCAATGCTGATTGCAAGTAAAAAATAATAATAATAATAAAAAAATGAATTAAGATAAATTTTCTGTGCCTATCTGTGTAAGAGAGAGATGGAAAGGATCCATGCAGTTCTGGTTCCAGCTGGGATTCTGCTGCTTCATACTCTGACATAAATTACAATTGACTCAACTCATCTTTATTACTGAAAAGCTATTATGACTGTAAGAGAACTTTCTCCTACAGATGAAGATTGAGGCTCTAGTATGACTTTGATCGTAAGTCCTATCTTCACTTTCTGTATCCAGTTATTCCATTCTCAATGCCACATAATGTTAAGAATGAACTCTTCAGACTTTCCTCCCCCAAAAAACCTGTAAACACTGGAATTGTGGATGCTATGGATATTTTTTTCATTTTAATTCAAAAATAATAATCAACCATCCAGTATAAAACTAATGAGAATGGGGTAACAAGTTTGAAGTTTCACTGAAGGAGTGTTAGTGCTAGTTTTTATATGCTTCCAGCTCCCATATTAGGAATGTCTGGGTTACCAAGAGAATCAGTTAAGTCCCAGCTTCTTCAGTACAGGAAAACATTGTTGAGTGAAGCAAAGAAACAATACAGAAGATGAGTGAGATGTAAATGAGTGAGCTGATAAAATGTTGAAAGTGAGCTAAAAGCCAAAAGCATCCCTGGTGTTATTTCAGGGAAGTTAACGGATTGACAGCAAGGATAAATCTGAGACTTGGAATCAACGTACAGATGGTTAAAAGGTTCTACCTTAACCAGTAATTTTCTTGCCTGACCTACACCCTAAGAAGTTATGCAACAGGTTTCTGTACTAATAAAAGCTGCCTTCTGTTGGCTTCTGTTTTCATTTGACCCTTCAGAGGATCCATTCAGGGCCTGACATAGTCAAAGTAAAATGTAATTCTAAGCACAAAGCTTCAGGTGTATGAGCAGATGGTCACCTTATCTCTGAATGTCAGTTCACCAGGTCGTATGCAGCAAGCTTTCACAATACAATTTAATGGAGATGACCATACAGATGTGGAACAAAATGGTTTCAAACAGGCACAAAGCAAACAAGGAATGTGTCTAAATTGTGCAGTTTTGAACAGCTGAAAACAAAATAGCTTTTGACTTGTTCTTAATAGTCTTGTTCAATTGTCGGAACTAAAGAAAAATTCCCTCTGGCAGTTTAATATATGTAGCACTAGCAATATCACGTTCTCAGGCTATAGAAACATCAATTTTTCCTTATTCACTCTGGCATTCTTCAGATGATAGCATTAAGCTGTGTATTGATACACTCTACAAATTCCAAAGACTAAGAAACTTTCACTCTTTAGCTTCTAAGAATTAAGCTTTGGAAAAAACAATCAATACAAACTTAAAGGATAAAAATGGCAACCTGATTACAAGGTCTACCAGCTAAAACAGATAGGAGATCAGCTAACAGGTGTACCACGCACATTGTGAGATCGGAGGAGCACAAGTACAATTGCTCTATAGAAGAGTTCATCAATACGCACAGTTCTTAGGCGGTACAAAGCTACATAGCACTGATGGCACCCTATGTGAAATCCTCATTATTCAGGAGACAAATTGATATCCTCTATCATATACACCAGAACATGCACACATTTCCTGTAGATGACACCTGACAAAAGAGTATGTGGAAAATCGATGTGCCTACCACCAGTTACAGCAAGGTGGGTATTTCAGGCAAAAGCACCGAACTGTGTATGATTAACCACCGCCAAGTATGTTCCTGCATTGATCATAGGCAGCACGGACCAGAGAAGAGGATCACAATTCCAACTCATCTTGGAAAACTGGAGAAATAACTGAGAAACAATGAAAATTAAAATAGACTATAGTCATACAGGATATGTAGGACAAATCAACTGCACAGAGATAAGCAAGGGGAAGACAGATCTGTTTACAAAGGATGTGGGCTTTGAAGTGAATTACCAGCCAACATGCACGAATGATTTCACTCTTCAGAAGAAAAATGTAATCATAGCATCAGGTTGCTTGAAGGCTAATACTAGTTGCAAAACAATAATCTAACATTTGGCTTAAAGAGTTGGGTTTCCTATTTTTGTTTCTTTAATTAAAATATGATATTACACAGTCCCTACCATGGACACCAGTAAACATACACAAAGATCCTTCATACCAATATTTGACAAACCTCTATCCCACAGGAGAATAGCTATAGAAGTGCCAAGTAACATGATAGCAATAGTACAGCACCAGGAAGGCTGCGCTGTTTTAATGCAGACTCAAATAAAATGCATAATCTGTGTATGTAAACAACTCACAGTCTTTGGCAAGCATGAGACTTCCAGCAAGGTACATCCGATGACTGATAGTGAGATGGATTTACGGGTCCATCCAGAACCACATGGCATTGTCCAGTTTCCCAAACCGTCACCTCTTGACTCAACCAATCCATCAGCTGTCTCTATTTCCAAGTTACCTCATACATAAATGCTTCTTTTAGCATTTTGAAATAGTACCTGCACAGAGATTAATAAGGTGCATGGAAAATGTGAGTATTGCATACAGTGAGAAAAATATTCAACAGACACTAACTTGTCTCTAGACCTACTGATATTAGCTGAAAACTGCCATGGACAAATAATCATGCATTTGGTGGCCATAGCTGAAAATTCGATCCACAATAATTTGAGATAAAATGTAACAGTAGACTCCTAATTAGGTTTCATGATTCAGTGAGATTTTAATATGTAAAACTCTTTCAAATCTTCTCTGTTTGCTGAAGTTTTTCATAAGCCCAGACACAACCCTGAAAATCCAGGGTATGGATATTCATTTCTCATTAGAAAGCTCCTGCTTTTCTCACTCTCTTTCTCTATTTTTTTTTTTTTTAATTATTCACCTCACCATTGTGCACAGATCTACAGAAAAACAGCCCATTAGAATGCACCAGTATAAGTATGACAAATATTGATATCAAAATTACCATGGTATGGGTGTTTTATTCATTCCAAGTCTATACAGATGAATACTCTGCTTATCTCTTCTGCTAGATGCTCCCATGATTCCATGAAGCTTACTAGGTCTTAATAAAAGAACCTTTTAATTTACAATTTACATAGAAATGAATATGAATTTAAGAAATCTACACTTATTTTGGAAAAAAAAATCCTTGGTCATGCACTCCATTCTTTAAAATTCTTCCGATCTCCTTCTCCCGTCTCTGTTATCATTCAGATTACAAACAAAGGAATTAAGCTGTAACCGAGCTCATATTCTCATACTCCATATCAGTAAGATTCTCTCTGTCACAGCCTCCAGAACAGTTGTGTTTCTCAGTGGTATTAATCTGGAACTGTTCGCTAAAGCAAGCAGTTTGAAACAATCTTTCTGCTCGTCTTTCTCCTCTATATCGTGTTACACTAGACACATACACACAGTGGTTTTATGGGCTTTTAAAGACCATATTGGGAAATCAAATTTTACAAATCCAGACTTGTGGGAGTGCGTGAGTGTGTTTGATGTGCACAAGTTTGGAAAAAAAGGGAAGACACTGTTGCTCTTGGTTGACTATTAACTCCCCTCATAGCAAAGGCCCCATCAACACATGATGGGTCTGCTGCTGTGCTGGTCCAGCTGCCATCCTTCACAAACACAAGTGTGTGAGGCTGACACTGGATATCCTTTGGGCTTGTTACAGGAGCTACCTGGCAGCAGTCAATGAAGTCTGTGAGAGCCCACAAGAATTTCTGTTCTCTTTCCTTCCCCTAATAAACCTGAAAAATACATCACCAGACAACAGAAATGTAACATCAGAAAAATCAAGGGCATTGGCATTTTGTTAGATTGTTTAATAGATCTTCCTCAGCATGATTGCATTTGTCAAGAAATAACCACTAATGCAGAGCTACCAGTAGGCAACAGCGTGCAGCTTCAAGGTCCTTCCCACCTTTCTGAAGCACTGCGTAGGCTTCCAACACAGCTTGGGCAATTTTACAAATGTGCATTGCCGGTTGTCTCACTGGATGCCACACTGATAAAAACCTGCACAGAAAATCTGTACACTCCTACAGAAGCTCAATTTATTTACACGGTGCCTCCTGTAAGGGCTTTTAGATGGCAAAATCATAACCACTGAATGCAGACTCTGCACACACAAATTGCTTTTAGACCAAAACATGCCTGCTAGAGCTTCATGTAACTTTTTTTTTTCCTCTTGTAAAAAATACAATTAGTCCAGAAAACAGTCAAACTATTCTCATATGTCTCTACTGACCAGTTTCCCAGCTGATGGTTTTTTGTTTAAACTTGATGTCTATTGTTTAAAAGCAGTTGAACACAGGCTTTTGTTGTTGTTTGTTTTCCAATTTTGTTCTATATATCTTTTCTTTCCTGGATTTCACTTTTACAGGGTTTCAAAACTGAGCTATTAAACAAGTCTGTATTCAACTAGATGCATCAACTCTAGGCAGATCCACAGCAGACCTCAGCTGAATTTAATACCTCTGTTAAAAATAATAGAACGGAAATAATATTTACTATATTTTTTCTGAAATTATATATTTTCTGAAATTATATATATTTTCTATTTGTTCTCCTGGGCACCCAAATCCACCTGTTCTCCCTGCCAACTTAACAGCTCTTCTTGCTTCAAAATCATCACTGATCCAAATTTATTGATCCAGAGCATGGAGTCTGACACTCTTCACGGCTCTGTTGTAATCGTACCGGCTGCAGGATGATAGGACACACGTATACATGTTTACCCTCAACCTTACATTTGAAGGGGAAGAAACTCTGGCAGCTGCAAATTACTTGAAGTGCAATTTAACCTTTTCTGGTATTGACATCATTTCCTTTGGGAGTGAAACAGAGCCTGTCATAGGTTATAGCTTTTATTCAGCACAGTAGATCTCATCTAGTCTGGCAAAGGTTCTTCTTTGGCAATTAATTCCATGTTTTATTCATCCCAGAATTCTTTAAAGCTGCAAATCAAAATGCCACTCTATGCATTGCTAACCACATTATGAAGCACCAGTATTGCTAATAAAGGTGCTTTTTGCATAGCAATCAGATTGCCTCTTTTCAGAGAAAATGAATTTAGCTCTGTATTTATCTCACTAATTGCATTCATAGCATTACAGACAAAATATCACCAACCTCAGATTTACATTATGCAAAACCTAATCTCTTAAGTTACTAAACCAAAAGTAAGCCATAGGTTCCCTCCCGAGACACAGAAAACACATTGTTTGAACTGTCAAACCATATGAATTAGATTTATCAGGAAAAAAAGCTTAGATACCACAAATGATAAGAAAATAATCACTTCAGAGCATGCTGCAAATTCATCGCTTCCAAGAAAAGCATGATAGCTGACCAAGCACATGTTGCTGAATTTATGTCTCCCTGGTAATTATAAAAGCAAAGAGGCAATTTTTTACTTGAGTCCAGTTAAATTCGAGAAATAACATAACATTCAAATGGAAAGCAGCAAGAGCTCTTACAGCTATCCCTCCTCCATGCCCCCAGGGCTCCATTAAGTTTATGGGTAAAGTCAGTCAGTTTTCATTGTCCCACTGCAAGCTTGAAAAATGAAAATCTTCCTTAAAGAGGTATATAAATGTCTGTCCCAACTAGCAGGAAAACTATGATACACCGAGACTTACAATTCAGGGGACAGAATCTGCTGCTCTTATTTAAGCCCAATTCTCTCTTCATGCTGAAGATTAGAAAAGGCCTGCAGCGTTCTTTATTGTAGTTACCTATTGCCACGGGTTTTTAAGTACTGCTTTGTACCGTAATTAGTGTTCCACCTCCTACTCTATTAGCTCTATCATTGTGTAAAGCACTCTTCACAAATTTCTACAACAGAACAGATTGAGAGAGTGCATTAGAGACAATGTTTTCAAACTACAAATTCTTTCCCGTTTTTAATTCTTCATAAGGGTCCCTGCTCACTGGAATGACTCACAGGATTGGTGCATTATTATCCCACAGACTTTACTTCTAGACAAGTGCTAGTGATTGAGACTTTTGAGACGAAACTTTGTCACACCAGAAGCAAGGCACATCATTTGTAAAGTCTGATTGCAGCTCCTCATGAAGACCTTTGGATTGACACGTGTCTGTCTGGTCATATTCTGCTTCAAATGTAAGAGACTAGAATATTAAGGAGAATCTAGTGCTTTGGGTATCTGCCTACACTGATGACAAAGCATTAAACTGATCTGTGCTCAGGCACAAAAAGAAGACTGTTGATGCTAAGGTTACAAAGCCAAAAGAACCTAAGAATGGCAGCAAAGGTCAGACAAAGGCCCAGCTATCCCAGCACCATGTCTCTGGCTGTGCTCAGCAGCAAAGACTGAGTGAAGGTTATCAGGAAACCTTCTCAAAATACCAGTTGACTGTTTTTAGACTTTCTGAGAGCTGCTATCTTGGTATTTAATAGCTTTCCGTGGATTTTTCTTTCAACATTTTCTCCATTCCTTTTTAAACCTACAGTAAATTTGCCTCCAAGTATCTTGTGGCAAGGAGGACCGATTACTTAAATTTGCATATACAAAAGAGATTTTCTTCTGTGTAAATATACAAACTTCTTTCACAAAGGTTTAAAAATGTAGCATCCATTATTTATTGCCCTTGCAAATGTCATTAGTTTCTGTGGCAGTCACCAAAATGGAGATCACTACAAGCACTAATGAATTTACTTTGAAATATCTTGGGTATGTAGAAAATGCTATCTTACTTCTATATTACAGCACAAGGAGACTATTTACCTTGATAAGTCAAATGACATAGGAAGTTTGTGGCAAACCCAAGAGCAGAATCTAGGTCATCAGCTTCTCAGCCTGTTCTCTAAACTACACGATAAGGAAGAAAGAGCACAAGAAACAACACAATATGAAAAGATCAATACTGAAGAGCTTTTAAAGCTTAAGAATAAATTCAGATCTGAATTGAGCTAATGAAGCTGAAAAGAGGTGTACTCATTCTCCTCATTTTTTTAAGTATTTGTACTTGTTCCTGTTCTCCACAGCTTCTAGCTTTGCAGGTGAAATATCTAACAGGGGCAGTGTTCTCTGCTCTTATAAATACATGTATCTCTATTTTACTCTGTACTGATTTCTTTTGTAATATGACTCCCTTTTTGAGTAAGCCACATTGCTTTTGCTTCAGTATTGGCTAAATACAGTTTCAGAAGACTTCTGCTTATGGAATATGCCACCCATGGAGGCCTACTGGTTGGAGTGCTTTGCAGATGGTCCTCTGTGGAACAGGAACAAGTCCATGCCTTCTGAAATGCAATAAACAGCTGTTTACCCCTTCCAAACCAATGAAGAAACACCATATAAACTTCATTTATCTCATCTGCCTTAGAAGCCAAAGGAAAAAAGAAAAAGAAAAAAAGTTGCAAATATTGGACACTGAATCTGATAGCTATTTCTTGGAAGTATCTTATATGCATTCCATTCTGCCTCCAGAGCTTTTGCTGGGGAGGAGGCCCTGTTTTCTGTGTACCTCCTTTCACAGTAAGCCAGGAGCGTGAAA
This sequence comes from Netta rufina, assembly GCF_964035555.1. Lineage (NCBI taxonomy): Eukaryota > Metazoa > Chordata > Aves > Anseriformes > Anatidae > Netta > Netta rufina. The sequence continues at coordinate 1,642,732 of NC_140140.1, forward strand.
AAAGGAGATGCTACCCCTCCTAAACCAAATTTGTGATGTCTGTTCTTGCCTTTATTTATGACAACTTCCAACAACTCTTCAGTAAGGTTGCACTCTGCCTCACTATAATGGAAGTGCTTTGTGATCTTATGGATCAATACGACAGAGCATATATTCCCCATCCCACAGTGTTATGGCACAGAAAGGCAGAAATTGGCATACTCAGAAGAGGGAAGAACTGCCTGAGTATCCGTACTGAAGAGAAATGACAGATGAGCTTTTAGACCAAGGCCAATATTGTCTCAAATGGGCCAAGGATATATAATATTCACAGTTAAAACAGAAAAAGTTTTGTGTGTTGGTAAATTCCCTTTCTCTTAAATGTAACATCTCCTTTCTGTGATACGCTCTGATATAAGTTATGCCAGAGGATCTCAGTGTAGAAGGGGTAGCTAGCACTCAGTACCACTTCAAGGCAAGCAGCAGCTGGCAGCGTTTTGGAATTTTCTTAAGAACAGCACGTTCATCTGATGTTACTAAAAACTGGCCCTGATAAAGCTAAATGGCTTATAAAAGGATTAATAACAAGTTGTCCTAATGATTAAGAGTCCACCATCCACCATTTTTTTCAGAGATGAAATGTATGAGTTTAATATGAAGTTAAGAGCTTTAATGACTTCTTCATGAATACTTTATTCACATTAGTTTACTAACTTTGTAATAAAAATAAAAAATATTAAAAAAAAAACAACCTTAAACTACTCATTTAGCTGTTGTAATGCAGATCACAGAGGCAACTGACTTTATAAAGCTCAATAGGCAAACTATAGTAGAAAAAAAGTAATTTTCTACGTGACAGAAGCTGCTGTCTGAAGCCACTAATTCCAAGGTGATGTTATCACTTCAGTTTAATCCTTCTCATATGAACTACCTAAATATTTTTAATAGCTTATCTACCAAATCCTATGTTTTCCCTTTCACATTTTTTTTTAAATCCTTGTAAATAATAAATGAACGTTTCATGTAAATGCAATTCAGTCTAGCTTTGGGAAAATGAAACAAAAATGCATTTGCAAACATTGTCTATTGCTTTAAAGAATAAAAGCTGCACATGGAAAAGATTTTATTATTTATGTATAAGATCACACAACAGTTATGAATGTTTACAAATACTCTGAAAACAGCAAAAGCTGTTTAATAAACTTCAAAGCTCAAACAGACTAATTTGCATCTTAGATGACCGATTACAAATTGTGTAGACAAACTCTGTAACCAAAAGATAAAATTCTTTGAAGTAAACTACACAGGAATGAGTCACGAATTCATGATCTGCTTTCAAATGCAGAAATAGGGGTAATTTTATCAGGAAAATGGTTCACTGAAAGAGTTCATACAGCTCTGACTTGCTAACAACTTGCTTGAACCATTCTGAGCTCTACAGCACTCGCTGCTCTCGCAGGCTGACTGGCCTCTGTGGTTATCTACTGGAGTGCCAGTGGCATGACTAGAGGAGTGCAGCTATAAAGCATGTCATAAAGCCAGAGCCCACCGACATAACTGTAGATAGTATGTGGGCATTGGTGCCACAACTTGGTACTCTAACTTTTCTGGTACAGCTTCATATAGCCCACTACATGAAATACCACCACGTTCAGCAACAATTTGAAAATAAGTATTCTGTGTCTTCAGAAAAGACAGAGTCAAGTTTTCTTATATACATTCTGAAGTGTATTCTGTATTCTCAAGATTGTGTAAATCTTTCTGTGAATGTAAGTAAAAAAGGTCAAACAGGTGGGTGTTCTAGTAATCTGAATCAATATGTTTTCTGGAGAACAAGCTGACAGCACTTGAGAATGCAGTTCTGGCTTCTCATTAATTCCCTCTTTTTAAATATCGTGTTTGCTAGTGCTATCAAAAACTGATACGGAATTCTGGTCAATGCTGCTGGGCATCCAGCTGCCTTTCAAGAATGTATCAAGTGTAGAAGTCACAACAATATTTAATAAGGCTTCAAAAGACTATAAAACATAAGGTTCAGGCATGAACCTCATTAACATTACCTTCTGTTAGGTTTCAGCATGTTTGATTCAAATTTTAATGAGTAAGCAGCCTCTGGATAATCTTAACTCAAAAGGATACAAATTACAAAGGCTGGCTATAACGAAATAATCACCAGCTGAAGGAAAACTCCCCTCCTTTCCTTAGCAACGTTCACATGTATCTCATGGGTATAATGCACACACATACACCAGGTTAAGACTGTATTCAAAAAATAGGAAATGCCAGCAAACGTTTTTTTTTAGTTCAATACTTTTCCCTTCTGTTCTCCTTTTTTATTTATTTATTTGACAGCCTGATAGGCAAAACTCTTTAGTTCTTAATTACACTCCTCATTTATCCTGAGCAATATGAATCTTATTTTCTAATGATGCCTAGAGGAGATGCATAGACCACAGGTCTGTAAAAGCACTGCAGTTTGCTGCCCGCCTTCATACAAGTCTGTAACTTAGCAAGATCCCTGCTTCATCTGTTCAAATGATGCTGTCCCCCCAAAAGCCCATGTTCTGTGTATAGCCGATACCCTACTCTGATGCTGGGCTAAGAGGGGAGGCTGGAGAATGTCAAGATCTCTCCCTCTTTCCAAGGATACTTCCCACCACCTCCTATTTCTCTGAACCTAACTTCAGATGATGTCACTTTGGGCAGGCTTCCTCTCCAGCAAAAAAAAAAAAAAAGACACTACCCTTAGCAAAAAAAAAAAAACAACAAACAAACAAAAAACCATTAACTTCAAAATATTGACTGTAACTCTACATGTTGTCTCATCTGAATGGATTTTGAAACTGAGAAAATATAATCTTTAACAGATATTGCTGGCAACACCAGTGAAAGTTAAACAGAGTCCTAAACGTGTCTGCTCAAGGGTAGATAAAAGGCATATTGCCTCCCACCTCTTCACATTAGTCAACTAAATGTATATTTTGACAGATACCAAAAGGCCTGCTCAGTGACTATCACTTGCAGAAGGAGAAATTTAATATTGCAGCAAAAGCCTGGCTCAGAAGCTTATTTTCACATATTACAGATATTACACTGCTGAATTAGAAGAGTTAGTTTCTAGTATTCCTCAACTACTTTCAACTAGAAACATACAGGACAAAGATACTTGCTCCCTTTACAGTTAAGGATCTTTTGCTTCTTCGTATCCCCACACACAGACACATGACTGTCACTTTCAACAGCTGGATGCAGAACAAAGCTTCCTCAAATGCATCAGTGCAATGCCAAATGCCTCATCAGTGTTCAGCAAGTAATAAATAAGATACTAAGAATTAAAAATGTAATCCGCCTGTAACTTCCTAGTGAATCTTGCTTATAATTTTCTCCCATGAGAGAGAATAATACTGCATTCAAAATCAGACGTGTAGATGAAGAGGTGAATTTTGGTGAGAGAGTCTGTACCCAGAGAATTAGACTTGGTGTAATAAAATCATTTTGTAGGTTCACCTGGGTTTTACTAGATTTTTACAATGGTTTTACTAGGGCAAGTAACATTTACAATATAATTGGTCCAATAGATGTAAACAATTGATATTATGCTGTTATTAAAATACAAAACTTTAAACTATTTTTTCAGTACTCACAAGCTACTTTTAAATTACTTTCCTTTTGGATATAGACACTGCTGGGATAACCACAGTGATTAAAGAATCACTATAGCACAAGCCAGCCTGAGGGAATTAAGGCCTGCGCGGACACACTAGGTTCAGAGCTCACTCTGGAATGGCATGCATCAGCGTAACAAATCTCATGGCAAAGAGAGAAAAAACAGATGTGGGCAGAAAACTACAGCCTGCAACTATCCCAGCCCCCCACACCTGCTGCTGCTCTGTTTCATCTTTCCTGTCACCCTTACCAGCAAAATTTGATTTTCTCCTTGCCTCTCCTACCAAGTTTCCAGCTCCATTCCCTGGTACAACACATGGTACCAGAAGCTTGCATCTGTCCATTGGGCTGAGATTCTTCTGTCCTCAGAAACTGAACAGAGAGAAAGAAAACAGGAGGCAGAGCTGCTCATGCTACAACTTGAGAGCCACAACTGAGCCCTCTGTTCTGCAAAGCCAGTGCTCTTCTGCAGCCAGCTAAGGTTAGCTCTGCCACTCAGGTGGCAGCCCTGCTCAGGGGTCTTCCAGACATAACCCTGCTGGTGGTGTAGGATGGGATGAGTACCATGCATATCTCCCTTTGAATCTTAGGAACATGCACACACACATACACACAAAAGTACGTGGAGCCTATTTCCAAAGACATGGATTCTATCGGAATCTGAATTCTGCACTTTCAAGTTTCTGTGTTATGAAAGAGTCTTTAGCCACGACAACAATCAATATTCAGTCCACATGACCCCTGCAATTCAGGGAACAAGCAGCAGAGCCCAGGGACTGTACTGAGACTACACAGATCAGGAGTAAACTCACATACCTCTATCCATATTGGATTTTCCTTACATGTATGGAGAACTTTGAATTGCAGCTGTAAGACAACTTCTGGAGGTCTTCTTCAGGAACAGAGAAACAAATATTACCAGGTGACTTAATCAAGACCATGTTAGTAGATAATATTAGCTGTATGATATGCAACAGATAAAAAAAATCCCTAAAAAATGTTTGCAACATGCATTGTATTTCTGTGCTAGAGCACTACAAATAATCGCTGAGGAATACACTATTTTCACTGCAAAGTATTTCTGCCCAGTTTCTGCTGCGCTTTTGACTCCTGGAAACACCAGTACAATGAAAGGAGTGCTGCAGCACTTGAGGAGGGGCCGTGAGGCTTCAAAGCCTCACACTCTTCATCAGCCACTGCGCCATGCACAGCCGGGGAAGCTGCATGGTGCTAAGGCATTACATGCTGCTCATAAAAGAAGAAGTCTTACTGGGAAATTTTTGCAGGATGAGGCAGAAAGAGTCAGAACTGGCTATTTCACAGTTCCTCCACCTTTTAAAGTCTGAAAATATATTATTGTTAATTTTATCTAACAAAACATGAGGTGTTAAGCATGTTGCTGGGCAAAGAACAGAGAGGGAACAGAGCCCCCCATTTGGAGACAAACACTGCTGGTGTCAAAGCAATCTCTGAACTTGCCTGGATGCCAACATGCCTCAACATGCACAGAGAAAAACAAATTGAACAAATCCAGTCTTTTTTTTTTTTTTTTTTTTTTTTTACCTCCTAATTAGGTAAGCTATGCAACTGTAAAACTGTAAAACTACATGTATCTCTTCTCTAATATCCTGTCACATAAGAGAAAGGATGATATGCACCAGCAATTCCTGATCAATACAGGGTTTATTTATCACTGATGGGGCAGAGCTTTTCTCTCCCTAACATCTAATGACTGTGGTTAATTTTCTGATCAGATGTGCATTTTCTCTCTAACTATGTTTCATTAAAGACAATCGTTTGGATGCAGTCAGGCATAACAGATCAGTCATTTTTGCCATGCCATTGTCAATGTTAATGCAGTGACTTTGAATGCAGTGAGTGCCTTGCACAGATGATGCCAGTTTAATGCAAGTTTTGCATTCTTGCAGTTATAATGCAGAGCCAGATGGTTCAATCAATAAGCATCTGCCAGGTGGATCCTGCTCATGGAGCTCAGGAGAATGCCAGCATTCTTGACAGCATGACTGCTGTACCATCTCCATCTCTAGGCTTGAAATTTATCAGAGGTGAGAATGATCAGAACTACACGTGAAGTCTGCACACAAGCATTTTTGGCATTGCACAACCACTACAGGAAAAACAGCCAGGCTGAAAGCTTGAATTATGATCTTGCTCTTTCCCCTCCTGCTTCCCATTGCCAACTTTTTCTTCATATCCTTTCAAAAACCTGGCATCATAACAGAATGTAAAAAAGTAGAAAGAATGATGTTCAGATTCCCTTGGATGTAATTCTTTGGTTGACCCAGTCCACGGTGGGGCAGCAGCCAGCAAGTTTGCCCTTGGGGTTAACAAACAGAGAAATAGCCTTACATCACCTTATTATCTTTTCTTTCTTCCCCCATTCTTTTTAATAAATTAAAGTTTGATTTATCTTTCCTTTAGGTGTTTGTAGGGATTTGGATTATGAGAAACCCAAATTAATGGAGCTTTATTTGCTGATTCAATTCAACCTGTGCCCTTCCATTTCAGCACAGGGGAGCATCATGAATTGAAAGTTAAAAATACATGATTTGAAAGTTCTGGTCCACATATGAAAAAACAAAAAAAAAGTAGTCACTGGCAGATTGTCCTCTAGAATATAGAGCTAGAAGATATGTCAAGAGATTATCTTGTCTGGAGAACAAGTCCTACGAGGAGCGGCTGAGGGAGCTGGGCTTGTTCAGCCTGGAGAAGAGGAGGCTCAGGGGCGACCTTATCGCTCTCTACAGGTACCTTAAAGGAGGCTGTAGCGAGGTGGGGGTTGGTCTGTTCTCCCACATGCCTGGTGACAGGACGAGGGGGAATGGGCTTAAGTTGAGCCAGGGGAGTTTTAGGTTAGATGTTAGGAAGAACTTCTTTACCGAAAGGGTTGTTAGACACTGGAACAGGCTGCCCAGGGAAGTGGTGGAGTCACCATCCCTGGAAGTCTTTAAAAGACGTTTAGATGTAGAGCTTAGGGATATGGTTTAGTGGGGACTGTTAGCGTTAGGTCAGAGGTTGGACTCGATGATCTTGAGGTCTCTTCCAACCTAGAAATTCTGTGATTCTGTGGTTACTAATTTACTACTCTGTAATTACCTGTATTGAACAGGAACTAGATTGTTTTCTTCCATTGCTTAAATTAGCTAGACCTAAGACAGACCATAGCAACCCAAAAGTCAGATGCTAACGTGGGCTGACCTCTACGCCACTCTCCTGCTCCCCTGGGTCAGCAGGGGATATGCTAGCCCTCAAAACAACCTAATAAATTTTACCAGCTGTTCTAATTTCTGGCAGCTGGAGGTTCAGTCTACCCTTCAGGCCCCTGAAGTATCTCCTGCAGTGGGAAGAAAAGAAGGACTAGTGAGAGGTCAGGTTAGCTCACTTTGTAACAGCTGAGAAGCATGTCATTTCTCAAAAGTCTTGGTATGTTGCTTTGGTTTGCTGTAGTTTTGCTGTTTTAAAGCAGGTCTGCATGGCTCCAGCTGTACAAACGGATCTGGGAAACACAGGATAAGGCTGAAAACTATACTATTTCAACAGACTGTTCTCAACAAGGTTTTGATAAGGAACTCATCTTCTCCACAGCCTAGTCTATGCACAGATGCTCTTTTTTGGTCACAATGTCAGCTACCAGTAACAGTAACACTGGTGACAAGCTCGGCAGAACCTCCCCTATAGCATCCTTTTACTGCTTAGGTGAAGTACTTAGGATCCAGATGAAAAAAAGTTTGAAAACGTTTGTATATAAGCTACACTGTAATGAATATTACTGAGGCATTATGATGTATTTATCACTTGGTCAGAAATCAATTTTCTTTCTTTTTCTTCTTCCTTCAGCCTACTTCAAGAAGCAGCTACAGCGCCTGAAAGCTGTTTCTGTTAAAGCTGACATTAGGCATGATTCATTACTCATCCTGACAGGGCAGGAACAACACAATTCATCTCAAGCACCTCAAATCCTCTAGAAGACAAAAGGCATGTAACGGATACTGCACTGATAATAAATTTGAGATTTCCAAGCAGAGCCAGTAAAAGAGATGAGACCAGAGTTCTGCATTTCTTAGGTTTTCCCACCATTTAACAGCATCTACAACTGGTTCAAATTAGGTATCCAGTTTAGATACTCAAGTGTGGGTAGAAGCTGGTCTTTCTGGGATCGCTCTTCACAACCAGAGAAGAAAAAAAAAGGCTTATTAAAATTCAGAGGACAAATTTCTGCATGCTTTGGGGACCTGCCAAAATAAGCTGAATACAATCCAAAATTTCAGTGTAGTTTGCTTCTCATAGATATTTCTCTATAAAGGAGAACCTACCTCCTCGGAGAGGGGTTCTTGGAAAAACCTCTGGTAAATAGCTCCACAGAAACAGTGGTGCAGCTGGGAAAGGCTTCCCTACAACCAGCCTGCTCTTCTTCAGAGGGTTTATTTTTTTTGCTGGCAAATACAGTCAACTACAATAAACCTCCTCACTCTCTTACACACACAAGCAAAGAACACAGAGTAAATCTCACAATTAGATATGCTTTTCGTTATCTATAATAAGCTATGGATGGCATGACTAAAACATTTGTTTGTAATTCGCTGCAAGCAGACTTTGGTACTTATGAAGTTGTTGGTAATACATAACTTTATTCATAAATACATTACAGCCTGGCAGGGTTTGAAAAAACTATTGCTTTTTAATTGATTTTGTCTATTTGGCTCTTTGTGAAACTGCCAGTGAGTTATATGGTCACTTATTGCAAGCAGTAAAAAAGTCTCTAGCCTCTTTTTCTTAACCGTCTCTCTATATGCAGCTTGCCAAAGAACTGGGATAAACATCCACATGTATGCTTGAAGGCACCATCAAAAATAAAAAAGCAAAATCTGAGCAGTTGAACTGAGCGCATTTGAATAAATATCCATGAATACAGCTTTACAGTATCTACCCAGCTTCACATTTTTGCTAGCTTTTTTTTTTTTTTTTTTCCCCACAGACTAGTGAGGCCCACGTTCCTGCAGTGTAACACAAGAGACGCCAGTTCTGCTCTCAGTTAGAAACTGTATCTTCCTCCTCTCAACCTAACAAATTACAATTTCAGATACTACGACCCCAGACTTCTCTCTATAACACTAATAGCAGAACAAAAGTAAGAAGCACAAAGCCTTCTACCTGCAATAAATTGAAGTGCAACCTGTGCACGAACACTGCTTGTGCCAGGCTTCCCAAACCAGCCCAGCCAGCCAACACCAGTCATTTTGTTTCCACCAAGAGGCCGTATGCATGAACACATCAGGATGTTCCACCCCAAAATATGCTTTTGGCTGGAGCTGTCCCTTCAGTACAAACATATTAGCTCCCTAATGTTTATGTATCTGCTTGACAACTCTCGAGGCATGAGACTGGCATTCTGCCAACCAAAATTTTCTGTTTTGCCCTTAACACAAACAGTTGCTTTGAAGCGCTGCAGGTTTATTGAATGAACAAATAACTTGTTTATGTAAAATATTCTGGGAAAATTTCCACAACCTTTCACTATATAATTGCAGCTTGCCTTCGGATTCATACAGTACATCATCAGGCCTGGTTTTATATGCACAGAAGCTCTCCTGTATGGCACAACCTTAGAACAATGCTCATTCTCAAACATAAAACTGAGTGAGTAGAAAAAGTTGAGGCAAATAAAGCAAGCCATCTTAAACCAAAATGTTAAAATCTAAATACCTGACTTTAAACACTTACATTCATATTTGCATACCAGATACATAAATACTATTTTTAGAAGTAACTAGACTTTTAGAGGCATCAAGGACCCTCTGTTAATACTGAATAATCTCAGTTTTCCAATCAGTGGGGCTTGGAAGTAAAAAACAACTTGGATTTTATCTGAATGCCTCACTGTGAGGTTTACCTCCCAAATCGGAGGGTGTCATTACTTCAAACAAGAAATCAAACTTCTTGGAAGTTTCAGGGAAGCTAGTCTTTTGTTCAATTATGGTTCACCACCTTTTCTAGGCCAGGTATTCTGCTGAAACAATGCTAAATGTCCTCCTCCAACCTCTATTGAAAGCAAAACTCCCACTTCAGTGTAGTAATGGTCCTGGGTCCTCAGAGTAGATGAAAAAGGAGTAGAAGAAACACAGGCTTCCTGTTTGTCTTCTTTTATGACATGACTTTCCTGGCAAACATCATACTGGTAAATCATTTTATTTTGCAGTATGTAACATTGATTCTTAATAAGAAAGCAGTAACAATGGAGTAAATACCATGCTGGGAATATCCATGGATATATTTCCTGTCTTGAATCAGACATGGCTAACGTACAGTCAGGGTATCAAATACGACTGTACATTGAGACATACATTGAGACAATCCATTTCACCTGACTCTCCCTTGGGGCTGCTTTTTCAAGGATTACTCCTCAGCTACAGGCTGAAGAAAACTTTCGGCTGCAGACACCTGCATCTGGCAGCTCTCTACTGTGGACATTATTTGCACCTTGTGTAATTGTGCTACACAGTGCCTATCAGGTTGTTCCAGAAAACAAGAAACCAATTGTATGCTGTATTCAGTAGGTGCATTCATATGAGTGGGGTAGGGAGGGTATGAAGCATGGTGAAAATTCTACTCACAGCTGAAGAAAATGTGCCTCTGAATGTGCCTTTGGTCTAGACTTAAATATCCACCAGGAATGGCTTTAATCTAAGGAGTACATTGTTCCCATTGATATTCATACCCTCCTTTTTGATTTAGTTACTTTACTTCTTAATGTACTGTGTTTATTTTCACTAATTGCAAGTCAGGTTCCATTTATCCTCTGCTGATTAAGATAATCTCCTTTGATGGGCAAGCAGCAGAAGTGTATAAATGCACTATAAATGCTTCTGAAAGTTATTTTGGTTTCTTTAGCTTCCACAAACTTCCTTCATCTGGTGGAACACATGCTGAAATCGAAGAAGTCAAACTTACTCTGTTTTAAAAGACTCTATTCAATATTTTTAGATTAATCATGTGAAACTGCATTCTTAACCTGTGCATGCTTCAAAACCATTTTAAAATTCAAATACTAAAAGACTGAATAAACTTTTTGGTGAGCTAAGTCAGCTGCCATTGAAGTCTTAAATCCAGAGGCATTCTCATAACAGCCTCACCTTCAAAGACCACCACCAGTTCACCACCTTCTGTTGCCATGCATCTCATGAAAGGAGGACTGGAAAATGTATTTCACTTCTTCCAGAAAAGCCATGTTTCTGCCAAACCTGGAGTCTCTCCAAAACCTGGGAAAGAAGCCAAGAGGGAGTCCCAAAATAGGTTCCTTCAAAACAAAAAGGACATTGGCAAGTGCATTTATCTGCCAAAATATCAGCACTTGTAAAACCCCACTGCGTAGGAATTTTATCTTTGAGGACATTTCTTTGGTGCTTTACACATGTAGTGGTTTACACTTCTCTAACAGAAGGTAGTTTCTAGCACTTGGAATACCAGCCACAGGACAAGACTGTCCTATAAAGCTTCTATTTTAGAACCCTTTGTAACAAATTTCCATTCACATTCTCATGCAGCTTTGTTATGAGTACATTTACAGATGACTACTATGCTCTACACTCCAGTAAATACAGGTATCTCATTTACCACCAACAGGCTCATGCTCACCCACATTACACAAAGAATAATCTCAGCCATGTTAGAATCAAGAATCTGAGTTCTGTGTCCTTGTTCTGCTCTTGTTCTGTGTCCTTGCTGTATGAAATAGTGAAGGAACTCTCTTTTTCTGCTGAGTATATAGAAATCCATGGGAGACTGGGTTTGTAAATCAGATGCCTAGAGCTAAGCAGTGTGAGAACAACCATTTTACACATCCAGTTTTACCCTTACTAAATTAACTGGCTAAGAATCCTGCTTGGGATGTCTTGTCACTTTCACAAATCAATAGCAAGACTCAGACCTGCTGTCATATATTACCCATTAGTCTGTTTGCTTAGCATCTGGGCACTTCATTATTTAGCCAGATGATGGATACAATGACACTCGCTGCCATCAGGATGCCATTAATTCAAACACTTCGATAGGTTTGAGACAAGTGCTCTGGACAATGTTACGACCAACAGATACCTGCACAGTCATGGGAGATGACGATCAGGAAACCAGCATTCTGGTTCAGGGCATGCTGACAGACTCCCTTACCCAACTCAGTACCTCAGCCTAGGAGAGGAGAACAGTAACTGATTATTATTCTCCACCCCCCCTCCCCCCACTTTTTGTTCATCTTCTACTAAAATGTCAGGAACTGGGCAAAACTAGAGACAGAATGTTGCTCCAGATGGGTCAGTGATCCAATGTGCTACAGCAAGTTCAGAAATCCCAGGATTGTGTTTGTTACAACATTACTAAATAGTGGGAAGTGGTTGGAATATATATATGTGAGCAGCTGACTTTTTATTTCATCACTGATCTGGAAAACAATTATTAAAGAAATTAGATGTACACTAAGTCCTTAAAGTCTTTGCTTTTTTTTTTTTTTTTCTTTTCTTTTTTTTTTTTCTTTTCTTTCTTTTTTTTTTTTTTTTAAATCCAGTGAGATAATGTATTTTGTTGAGTTCAGACATTAAAATTTTCAACTTGCTGAAAGAAAACATGACTGATCATTGGGCATTTACTTTTTTATTATTATTATTTAAAAAAATGGAAATGTTTTGTTTCAGAAGCATCACATAAACAATTCAGCAAGAAGTCACAGAATTATTTGGTCTATCTCAATCTACATTTTACTAGGGGAGAATTTGACCAACTAACTTGCACAGCTCCAGTTTGGATAGATTTTCTCTCTTAGGAATAGGTTGTTCTCCTTTCCTGTACCATCAAGGGAAAACACCAATTCTCAAGTTTTCCTGTTCACTCTCTATTAATCCCATAGATATGACAGCATCCTCCATCTTTTTCTTTCCTTCCCTTCTAGATGTTTTCTCTTTTTCATGCGTTCTTAATTGTTATTGTTATTTCTCCTGTTTTTTCTTTCCTTTCAACCAGTGATCCTGTTGTTTATTTGCCAGCCTTGATACCATCCTAAAAGCCTTCACAACTAAGCTACTCCTGTGGTCAGCTGTAAAAGAAGCGTCAGCAGGAGGACGAAGTTAGGCAGGTCTGGGATCTGTTCATTTCTCTATTGACCAACACAAGGCAGGAGATTCCATTAGGACCCCTGCCCTCATTTACTCCCTCTCTCCATCCTTCAATCACTGCCACCTTTCAGCTTTGGAAAAATTGGATTCACCTGCACAGTGGAAATGCTCTCCCACACCCTTGGCATCTCACTAGCTCAGATGCTCCCATGGTCCCCCTAACCTCAGAACAAAAATCACAGCTCTGCAAACGTGTTGCTGTAACTCTCTGCTCAGTTCATTTCACAGAATTACAGAATCACAGAATTTCTAGGTTGGAAGAGACCTCAAGATCATCGAGTCCAACCTCTGACCTAACGCTAACAGTCCCCACTAAACCATATCCCTAAGCTCTACATCTAAACATCTTTTGAAGACTTCCAGGGATGGTGACTCCACCACTTCCCTGGGCAGCCTGTTCCAATGCCTCACGACCCTTTCAGTAAAGAAGTTCTTCCTAACATCTAACCTAAAACTCCCCTGGCTCAACTTAATCCCATTCCCCCTCGTCCTGTCACCAGGCACGTGGGAGAACAGACCAACCCCCACCTCGCTACAGCCTCCTTTAAGGTACCTGTAGAGAGCGATAAGGTCGCCCCTGAGCCTCCTCTTCTCCAGGCTGAACAAGCCCAGCTCCCTCAGCCGCTCCTCGTAGGACTTGTTCTCCAGGCCCCTCACCAGCTTCGTCGCCCTTCTCTGCACCCGCTCAAGCACCTCCATGTCCTTCTTGTAGCGAGGGGCCCAAAACTGAACACAGTACTCGAGGTGCGGCCTCACCAGAGCCGAGTCCAGGGGGACGATCACCTCCCTAGCCCTGCTGGTCACACTGTTTCTTATGCAAGCCAGGATGCTGTTGGCCTTCTTGGCCACCTGAGCACACTGCTGGCTCATATTCAGCCGACTATCCACCATCACTCCCAGGTCCTTCTCTGCCTGGCAGCTCTCCAACCATTCCTCTCCCAGTCTGTAGCTCTGCCTGGGGTTATTGTGCCCCAGGTGCAGGACCCGGCACTTGGCCTTGTTGAACTTCATGCAGTTGAACTTCATGCATTTCCCTTCTCATTCTTCGTGATGGAATCACCACCTATCTGAAGTGTGGACTCAGCTCCCAAGGATTTTCCTTGCTTTCTGAAAAATGCCCAGACAGATATCTGAGTCCCCAGCATACATCAATGACAAGAAATCTGGGCAAATGCTGGCATCTTTTAATAACCAGAGGATGTGTCAGAGTGAAGATTAAGTACGTACTCAGCACTGAGTGGCTGCTCAGCCAATGTCAAAGCAAGTGAGTTCCACTTCGGCTGGCAAAGATGTACAAAGATACCACACATACAAAGTCCAGCAGAAAGGTCTTTCTGCTCTTTGTCAAGCCCATAAAATAAAAGCGCTGCATAACATAAATCAGAAGGAATTCAAAATGTCTCTGTCTCAAGCTGCTAATAAAAGCTCCAATTCAGTTCAGCATTCTGTGCCAGCGCCAAACATGGCAAACCACCAAGAAGAAAGGAGATGAAATCTGCTCTCCTTCAAAACCTTTTACACTTGGGTCATTTTATTTGATTCTTATTCTATAGCCTCATCACCGTATTCCCTCAACTGGCCTTATTTTGCCTGCATATCTGAAAGGTAGGCAGTAAATTCCCATTCCTCAGAAAGACTTAACTTCATTTCTGCTAAGCTCTGTGCTGAGTTCATCTCCCCCCTCCTAGCTACAGTGCTGACTTCAGCTGAACATGGTGAACTCAGCTCAGTTTTTTCATACAACTCCTCCCCCCTCCCTCAACCATGAAATTTTCTCACTGACTTTAACTTGTTTTGGCTGGGCTATAAACAAATTATTCAAATCATTTGAAAAACCACTATGATAAAAGCTTTTCCATTCATCGTGCTAAACTGATCTGTTTGGGCATAATTGAACCATTATGTCTTTATACGAGGGAAGCGTTGCTTGGGTCTTCCTATATGCAATTTCTTCCTCAGAATATTTGCCCTTAAACAGGTTAATTGTTTTCCTCTGCCCACATTGAGTCTGTCAGGAAGGTAAATGCACGGCTAACCTTAACACACATTTTCCCAGGAAAGAGAGTAATTTATCATTGCACAAACTATAGCAGATCTAGGAGACATTAATAGTTTGCCAGCCAAGTGACCTACATATGGCAGGGTAAAGCTACAATCAGCACAAGAAATCTTATATACACAAAAGAAGCATGACTCCATCTGGTTCGAGTTGCCATCTTGCTTTTATCTCCTTTTGCTGATAGTTTTGACTGTAGCTTTGACTGAGCATCTCTTTATGTCAGCTCCTAACAAGCAAGCGATTGTGTGCAGCACCACAGCGTTCTCACACTGTTATGATTATGTGCTGCTGGGAAGGTCGGAAAACCACTAAGGGTGTGTAAATAGCAATAAATTAGTTCCACCTTCCATAAGTGGTAAGAGTAAAAGGAATAGTGCAAGCGTGCACCATTGTGCCACCCTACTCTTAAAAAAACAGTACAGCCTTACAGGTCTTTTTGCATATCCAGCATGCCAATAACCAACGTTCTTGTCATGTATCAACTATCACACAAAACTATAAGTTTCTTTATTTGCATGAGGCACAGTAGCACTTCAAACTGCATTTACCTCTGATGTGCTGGTTTGGACCTCTTGTCCCTAAGTAGCACCCCCAGTGTCAACCCTCACCAGGTGGCACTATTGCCCAATATTCCAAGCATTTTTCCCAGTGTGAGCAAATGTTCCCTCTCTGGAAGACATGCTGACAGTACAAGTGCTGATTATATTTTTGTTAGATAAAGTTTTGTCGTGTCAAAGGCAGGAAAGTTTGATCTCTGCTTTGCTCTTTGATGGATATCAGTCCTTTTACAAGAACTTACTCTCTGGCAGTGGTGTTCTGTAGAAGGGGTCACCAATCTGCTATCTGTGACTGCTTCTGTTCTAGCACCGATGCACATAACAAAACAAGTTGCATTTAGAATACATTCACACTGTGGCTCTGACTTCTCCTCCACGGGGAATTCAACCCACAAAGTTCCAGAGATGCCTACTACCATTCAACAAAAGAAAAACACTGTTCTGAGTCAAGAGTAAGATTTAACTGGTCTGGAATTTCAACTAGACAAATATGACTTCGATGTAACCTGCACAACTGTGCCCACATCAAAAACCATACACAAGTTAACAAGTTAGACACACAGAGCTCACTTGGAAGTTCCAAGTTCATTTTTCTTAGTTCTACATGGGGACAGTAAGAATTGACGCTAGGTTTGTGTACATGCCAGTCACTGTACTTCGGTGATCACTGCTGGTCGCTCAAAACCATGCTGTTAGAGACCCCTCCACTGGCAAGGCAAGGAAACACTGCTGCTTTTAAAGAAGACAAATGAACTTTATTGTGTGTATTTGTTTTAAAGACATCCTGTTCTATGATTCTGTCTCAAATAACACTAACGTGGCAATGCCCCTGTAAGCTGTGCAGCAGCTATCAACAACTACTACACAACTGCCTTTTCCATACAAGGAAGGAAATAATCTGTGTAACACAAGTCCAGATAATTCCCTGGAATTGCAGAGCTGAACTAAGAAACCTTACTAGCTCCTCCTGTTCAAGAAACACAGGGTGCACAACGGTCACCACTGGAGAGCAAGAATCTCCCATCAGGTCTGTCAGAGAAGTGAGCTGCCAGATTATTTCTCTGTTTTTTAAGAAATGTTTACTATGCTGTGTCTGCTGTTGACCATTGACTTTAACTTTTGAAACAGCAAGTGGGATCGATGCCCATGGAAAAGGATCAAGGCACTTTTTAAAAAATTGTGTGCATGGATAGCTGCAGTAGTCATGTTCTCACACATCTGGTCAGATAGAAGCCTGAATTTCTATGCAAAAACACACATGTATCAGTCTTGTGTACCAGGACCCTTAGATTTCCCTTAAGGTAAAAGAGAACTACCTTCAGTAGTTTATACATCAGGCAATCTATTCAATGCCTATCAAACACTTCAAGCTGAATGTTGGAAAGAAACCCAAGACTGTTGTCCAAACAGCAAAGCACAAAGCAAACTCCTACAACTTTTTTTTCTGCTGCCTTCCTTACTTCTCCATCCATCACCGTCACACCTTCGTACGTCCCCTGCCTATTCATCAGTGAACAGTGTATAAAAATACAGATATTTAACACCATTAAGCACTGAGCATTGCATAGTTTCCTGGCATTTTCTGATTACCATAAGAGTATCAGTAAGCAGGCCAACTGTTAATGAAGCCTCTCGTCTTTGTGAATCAAAAATTTAAAAGTCACAGTAGTGACCTACAAAATAAATAAACCTACTCATTTATTGCAACATAGACTGGCTTGTACTTGTGTACAAAACTTCCAAAGCAAATCGTAAGTTCTGCAGGACATGTGCTTGCACTCACACATTTCCTTCTCTCAAAAGCCACTCTGAAGTGGGGATCCTAGGGGCCAAATGCATGAACTGGAAGATGGTCTGCTACCTAACTTTTGAACCAAGTGCATTAAATATGCAGACTATATTCATCCTCCCCAGCAGCAGTTACCCATCAGGGACTCATTTGGTTCATTATGTGCTGTGACCTTCCAGTAATCTGATTCTGTCAATTGTTTCTGAATATGAACTATGTAACTATCATAGAGCAGCTGATGGTCAGAGTATGCTGAAAGCCTGATTACACCACTGCTTCTTTACTTTTCTCATTTTGATAATCCTTTTGATACACTACTTTAGCTTTACACTTCATCTTCAAGCAAAATTTAGAGTTGTACTACTTGCTGAGATGTAATAAAACTAGCTTTTGTATAGCAATATATAAACCCTGCCATAGTATTCTATTACACAGAACTGAATGTTATTGGAACAATGACTGTTGCTAGCCTGTTATCCCAAATGTGAGAGAGCATGTGAAAGCAAATAGTTGGCACTCAACACATGTGAAGCCAACACTCTCCCTTTACTGTAAGAGGCATGATACAGGCAACCTGAGGCTTAAACATTCCCTGACCTTTACCAGCTTGCCCCATGCCTGACCTAGAGGCGGGTAGTTCAGCCTGCAGGTGCCCTTCAGTCCTTGACCTCTCTGCTGAGACTACCGGCGCAGGTGCCAATTAGCAGCAAAGTGGTTGTGCTGGGGGTCTCGCCTGGGCTGGAAGGGCTCCACTTCCCATTACTGCTTCCTGCACAAACCTCCTCCCTTTTTCCCCTCACTCCCCACTAATGCTGCTCAGACGTGCTGGGGAGATTTAATTATCTTAACCGGCCCGTGTCTGTGCAGCAAAATGACAATTCTTCACTATGCCACTGACTTGTTCATTTCTCTACAGATCTAAAAACCCTTAACTTCAGTCCTATCGAAAAAGATATCACCCGACTTTCAGAGAGTTTTTTAAAGAGTTATTCTCAGAAATATTCAACCTGGGCCTCACGCCAACTCAACCCTGAGCTCTGGACTCCTATGATGACTTGAAGCCATTAATGATTTTAAGATTACAATTGCAGCAACTGCCGCTGCATTTAGGGGAGGTTCGGACTTAGAGGTGTTCGGTCATAATAGCCCAGATGACAGCCTTGCCTCAGTGGCAATCAATTATTTTCCATGAGGCCCACTACCTCTGTTCTGTGACACCATACTTTTCCTCTAAGAGAATATATGGGAAACAGGCAGTGCTGAAAATACCTATGCATACTTTTGTCTAATAAATCATCTTTTGTATTTTGCAGTGATCATATCCACATTACTGATGCACTCAGAAGCGCCTTATAAAGGCCTGGAATGCTCCAAGGAAGTCAGGAAACTCCCTTTTCTGGTAAGGGTTCGACCCCAGCCTAGGTTATTCTTGCACAAAGGCCGTTAGCAGTGAATAGCTCTAGTCTGGCCTCTTGCCTTGGCAATCGGCACCACTGCTGACTGGCCCACAGCCCATACGTATTCATACAGTATCAGGCTCAGCAAAGCAAAGGTGGACTGAAAGGTCCTGAGGGCCGCAGCCTTCCAGATCAGTAACCAGGCTATCAGGTCTTAACTGAATATAGATTATAGCTCTGTAGGAGCAATAAGCACTCGCTAATCCAGGTTTCCTGCAATTGTTAAAAATATGAGATTTATGACTAAAAATACACGGTAAAGTTGGTAATGGTGTTATAGCACACAACACCGTACATATAAATGTTAAGGTTGACTTCACCCCAAATGCTACAAGTTGCACAAGGATTCCCTTGATTGCTTGCAGTCACAGTACATGAAAGGGTTTCAATGACAGGGGAACTGCAGGCCTGCTTTTATCACATGCAGAAGTCAAAGGGGTTTGTTTGTCCTGCAGGGATAGTAATTCCCATGCAAGATGCTGAACTGACAGCTAATGCCAAGAAATTCTTCAAACAGGAGAATCACTGCCATTAGCAAGTGCTTTCTTTTACGCATCCAGCTGCCCAGAGCACTGCAGAACAAGCCTCATATCTATCCATAACCTGAGTGCTTTCACAGACAAGAGATAGGTAAGCACCAGCGCTCAGCGCTCACACAGCCACCAGGAACCTTGGCCAATTCACATCTATAAAACCCTTCTGCCTTTGCTAATGGGTTTGAGCTGTTCAGCTCATCTTCCCAGTTTAACGAGAAGACCAACTGAACAGGGGGATGAGTGGGCCACGGCACTGTGAAACACCACTTGAGTGCAGCAGAAAGGTCTGAAAACTGGCACAGAGTGATTGAATAAGGAACTGATATGTTACAGTGTGCTGGGAATCAGCTTGCAGCTGTTATCCAACTGTACTGCTAGCCGCACTGCTGGAAACAATCCAGCTCCAGGTCATGCTCCATGACAGCACAGTTTGAGTCTAAAGCAGTATGCAACACAAGTAAGAAAGTTTTTGTGCTAGTGGGAGTCAGAAAGAGTTAACATCTGAGTTCAGCATTGCTGCACAGAAGCCCCAGCACAGTCTGAAGAGTTGCTATCCTATCATATCTGCCAACTCCAAAACCCACCACCAGCAAAGACTTATTTATTTGGTGACTGTTTCTTATTTCTGTAACCATACCATAATTAGAAATTTTGAAAGTGACATTTATAGGGCAATATAAGTATTTACAGTGTATTTCAAAAGGCCTGCCTTCAGTATTGAATTCATAATAATTTTATTTTTCTGTATTCTACTGTTAAATTATTTTCTATAAAAAATGACATCTTGTAGCCATATATTATTTTACATGTTTGTAAAAATATTCACAAGTACCCAAAGAGCCTATAGAGAGTTTGCAGTAGACTTTATAAAGAGTAGGAATAATCATATTTAGAGCTTGTATATCCTCCTAAATAATTCCTTGAAAGTTGAAAGGAACAGAATTACTTCAATGAATGCTGCACAGTCCAAAATGTTTCTCTCACCCCATGAATCTGCCATGTGCAGCTGAATGCCAATGCACGGCTGCATTGCTCTAAATTCTGCCTTATGGACAGTGTCCAGGTTTGTGACATCTTGAATATGAGACTATCAGGCCAAGCTTTCCATTTCTTATAATGATGCCAAGTGGAAATTATCCCATCAGAGAGAGCTCAAAGAATGCCTTAGGCATCATTAAGCCCTGAAACAGGGATTTAAAGTAGATCGAGGCCAATGTGTGGGTGCTCTGTTGTGGAGAACTACATTCCCATGCACAGGATCTCTTCTGTTTGTTTCATTATCAGCAAAGCAATGTGTTAGTGAATGGAATAATGTATGATGGTTAAAAATAAAACCTGAAGTCTATTTTAATAACGACTTTTACTGCAAATCCAAGGATTTCAATATTGCCAGATTCAGTTTTGAATTAGGGTATGGAAGAGATTTCCTTACTTTATTATGAAAAAGAATTGCAGAATATGTCTTTGTGCGTGAATTTGGCTTTTGGATTTCAAATAGTTCTGATTTTGCAGTGCAGACTCATATTTTGTGCATATTATGTGTGTGTATGTACATATATATGAATGTACGTGCATGTCTGTGTGCACTGATCAAGAGTGGTCATATGTCTCTGGTAAATAAGCAGTGAAAACATTCTGGATATTCCTGATTTATGCAACCTGCTGACAAGAAAATCCTTGTGACAGTCTGTCTGTCTTGGGCTACGCTTACCACTGAACACTGAATTTAATTTCATTGCTTCTATAGGGGGAAAAGAAAAACAGCAGAAAGAAAGAAAGAAAAATAAAAAAGTTATATTGCAGCCTAAGCTTGAATTACACCATAAAAGTAAAGCAAAGCTACTTGTCTGTTGTTTTAATTCTAACTGCAGCAATGTTGATGACTGAAAAAAACAAAAGACATTCCAAATGATAAGAACTAAGCATCATGAAAGGACTGAAGTACTTGTGCAGTTTGACAGAATATTAACAATTAATAGATATTTTTTTTTTTTTTTTTTTTTTTTTTACTCAGAGTCTCCAACACATTCATCAAAAGACAACTGGTTACCAGAAAATAACAAAGGTCAGGAGACAAAGGGAGTTAATGGTAGCTTGGATCTTAAATTAGTTTTACTTTCATTTCAATGTGATGAGAGCATTTCTTGACATTAGTAGATATTAATCAGAATCACATGCTTCCTCTAATCTCATTGATTAGGGTCTCTGTTTTTGTACTTAGCAGAGTGTTGTTTACAGACATTAAGAAGTTCACACTAGCTGACAGCTCACTAGCTGAACTAGTGAGAGAACATCTGAGATCAATCCTATTCAGTATAGCTCTGGCTCCTTTTTCACACATTGGGGAAAACTCTTTGAAGAACTATCACTAGAGAAAGCAGAATAATAATTGCCTAGAAAATATTCCCACTTAGGTATCCTTATATTTGTCTCTGTGATGAAATCAGACACGTACTCAGAAATTTGTTTAATTAACTAAATAAAGAGATCCATTGCATTAAAGATCAATGTGGAGTACTGCACTTCTTTTTTAGCTCAGGCAAATGTTACCTTGACACAGATTTGTATCTACAGACTTAAAACCAGATTCTGGTGCAGACGTGGCATATCTACATGCTAGAAGATGCACCTGAAGATTATACATGCTGCAACTACCTTTAGGTACTGCAAGCAGCTCTGCTGCTACAAATGTTGTAGCAATTGTTGCACAGCCAGCAGAAGTCTTATGAGATGATGAGTAAATTCTTAACAACTATGGTACATAATCAATATTCTAACCTAATCACTTTAAAACTGGATTGATGAGGCCCCTGAAAGCTGCGTTTAAATTTTGGTTGCTGCATTTAGCAGCAAATAGCTTTACCCATACTAACAGTATTTTACCCTGGAAATAGTCTTAGGTAAAAGAATGAGGCCATTTGTGGAGTAAAATGTGGCATGTAAAGTGACTCTTAATTACAGGAGAATAGCAAGAACTAGAGTAATAGTAGTAGAAAATACATGCTTTAAAATTAAATTTTGGGAGATCTGGAGAATCAATGAACAATGAAAGCCTACAGGAATCCCAAAGAAGCTCCTTACACAAAATGTATGAAAGTAGAGAATAAAAAAAGTACAGTTGATCGGAAGTGTAAAAGGGAACCACAGATGTGTCTATGGAATGACATGAAGCAAATCTATTGAGAAGGGAAAAGCAAAGCAGCAAATTTTGAATTAAGACATAAAAGCAATCCTCCTTTTCCCTCCCTCCCATAAATAACAATTTTTGAATAGTAAATTTTAAACTTTGTAGGTTGAAAGGCAATCTTCAACTAACAGCAGATTAAGTGGTCTCTAGAATAAAACAGAGTATGGATAACTTCTTAGGTTTCAATGTTCTGGATAAAAATCTGTAGCTGCTCATCTTCATAAATAGCATGGAACCTTACTGCCTACACATGATTTGCTCCAAACACAGTGAATTATGTTCTTGGTTAAAAGCTTCCTCATTACTGTTAAATTAGATTACACTGAAATTCTGAAGAGTTTTTGTTATTTCTCTTTTAGAGAAATACACTTAATGGTGTTTTTTTTGTTGTTTTTACTGTGCAAACATCAGAACAAAAGATATCAACATAGTATATTTAATAAACTGTATCTCTAAGAACATACTGTTAATTAGAGTACCAGCTGCATCCAGCTTCATCCTTTGAGTGTAATGAGCAAATCAGTTAGGCATTTAAAAATCTATTTAAACTTGATTTAAATGTTTTGATGGAGACAAGTGAAGTGTGAATTCCAGAATGTTAATTTTGTTAAACAATTGGCTAAAGCTTGAAAAGAATCATAGACCATTGTGTAACAACAAACAAATATCATACTGTGTTAGCAGGAGAAATAGCCAAATTCAAGGGAACGGTAGGTAGCAAGAGAAGTTAATGGCAACAAGGCAAGTTTCACCATAGGTCAGTTTGGATTTATGTATTCATTTCTAAAAGAACTACTCTCCTCAAATCAGCAGAAATAATATATATGGCTTCTGTTTACTCTTGTTTAACCTTGAGACCTGGTCCCACGGTTGTCTTGGAACTGAGATGTCACAGATTGCTAGAACCAATAAAGTGTGAGCTGTGTTTTCTTTGGGTCTTTGTAGCCATGAAAATAAGACAAGCTGAGAGTGTCTGCAGAAGTAATGGCTTCTCTGTAGGTCAGTTGTTCAAAATACATGTTTATCATTTGCTTCCTGGGAAGAGCGAAAATAAACCAAACAGTGGCTGGTGAATTTCAAAGGCCATTGTTTAGTTGACTGAACTGGCTAGAAGAATTACTTTCCTTTTGTGTTTAAATTGCAGCTGATTCTGTCCTTCTCTATTTCCAGATAACCTGTTCCATATTAAATAACAAAACCGTTTGTAGCTTGCTAAGTACTCCATCTCAGCTATGCCCTGGTCCCCTGCAAAAGTCAACTTTTGACAGCAGACAGTGGTAACCCCATTAGTTAATGGTCAGAAGGAAAACCAAAAGGAGCAGCTAATGTACTAAGAAGCCTGCCATTAACTGCAGTTATGTCCATTTCTGTCATTGTGGAAGTAATAAGCCATAGGTCTTAGATTTATAATCTCAGAGATCTGGAAAACTAAGTGCTGTAAGGTGGGTGGCAAATGGAGCTGCACAAAGTTGCATTTGACGTCATACAGGTAATGGTAATGGCCTCTCCTGAGGTTAAGGTAAGATCTCCGTTTCGTTTAATAATAAAAGTATAGCTAGATTAAAATGCTTTTTTTTTTTTTTTTTTTTTTTTAATAAATAGAACACCGTACTTTCACACAACCTATTAGCTGAGATTCCCCACTTGAAAAACACCAACCAACCAAACCAAAACCAACCTCCAGTCTGAAAGGGGGTGTTCCTAACCGCTGCCAGAATTGCACCTGACTTCAAGTCTAGTGTCAGTAATTCTTTCAGTTTGTCCTCATTAATTGAACAGTTTGTAGTGGATTGAATAGTCACCTGGTATCTTGCCACAATGGAATTTAAAATAATCTGGGGAAAGGTGGACTGCATAAACCGTAACAACACAGGTTATATTGTTAAAGACTCCCAAAAGCTTTGCAGCATTTTAATAACCACTTAGCCTTAAAATTCTTGTTGGCAAGTTGCAAAACCTGAGTCCATTAGAGATGTCTTATAAATTTCAAATAGTGATTCATTTGGGATGGTAAAGGAGAAGGAAGTTAGATGGCTGGAATCACACTTGTGATAACTTGTTAACAGGTTATAGAGAAAGAGATGGTTCCTACTTAAGTAAAAATATCATACAGGATGAAACAATTCTTAGGGATTAACATGTAAGAAAATCATTTAAGTCCCTTCTGCCAAGTTTTCCATTTTCTGGGTGTCCCTGTGAGATATATTTTAATATAAATTTGTCTATTCTTACCTTCCAGTCTTAGCCATAAAACTATACCCATCAGCAGCCTCCTTCACTCTATCAATTCAGCATGTTTTCACCCATCTGTCTGCAAACAGCAGTGTAGTAAACAGAGACACAGCAGCCTAACTTAGCTATGAATATTGAACAAAGTAAATCACCCATATCAATTTAAGTTAAATTGTTACGGCTGGCAACAGAAAACGACATTTATTAAGCAACTACTAGTTTGACTTGAACAACTGATCTTCCATAGCAGCATGAAAGCAACGTATGTCAGCCCCTGGAGTTCCAGCCCTAACAGCATGACATCCGGAGTGATCTTCTTGGGAACAGGAACAGATTACAGGAACTGTGTCCTCAGCCATGCAACAGGTACTGTCACTTTGGAAAGCACTATTCTCAGTAATATGATTTCAGCTCTAAGTAACATATTGAAAGGAAGCTAAAAAGGAACCCATTACAGCCTTCTGGCCTGAGTGGTCTGGCATGCAAGCTTATTAATTAAAGCACTGTGTTGCAAGACTGCAGCTCACAGTCAGAGCTAATTCCAGCCTGGACAGGTTACATTACAGACAGAGCTAGGCAAGTGGACATCCAGATGTTGCTGGAAACCTTGGAGTTTGAGCACCCTGTGTCCTTTTGTGATTCATCCTTGGTTTCCTCCTCTCCTGTGTGTCCCTCTGTTCAAATATGAAGATAATATTTACCTCCTATAGACATGGTTTATAGGCTTACCACATTCAAATTTGCAAAGCATTTCAGAAGTTTTGTTTGCATTTCTCTCCATTTCCCCTCTCTCTATTCAATTAACACTATGCCTTTCTTTGTAAAACTTTGCACTATGTTTGCTCTGCTTTTTTCTCTACTCAGTCTTTTCCAAAAACACTGAAGTCAGAAGCAGAACTTTCCAATCCACAGTTTTTGGAATGGCTGATAATTAGGCAAAATGGGCTCACTGACGCCTCTAGCAATTGCTCATTATGAAGAAACTGAGAAAATAAATGAAGGAAAAAGAATTAGGGAGGTCACTAACTACTTAGCCATTTGAGACTCACAGGCATAATGAATAGTCTTCTGGAACAAGAGAACTGCGGCCACACAGACTGCCTTCTATGGTGAACAGTTCAGACAGTTTGTTTCTGTCATTTCTCTTGACCAAACCCAGGTAAACTAACGGCATTCAAAAGCTGGAAATATTTTACATGTTTCAGTTAAAATGACTATTTATACATGAAATGGGTGGCCTGGGCAGACTGTCGAGATGGGCAAAGTAAGGATTTACCTCTTGTAAATTTTCCTCTGACATGTTTCTACTTAAGGACGTAGACTTTCATGTGGATTGTGTGGTTTGTTTTTTAAAGGCAGAGCCAAACTTTGGAGAGCAGAAAAGTTTCAAATCCTGTTGTTAGGGAATCCTTTTGAGAGAGCAACACATGGCTTTCATTGGCTTCACATTTTCATAAAGAAAGTACAGTGAGTCTAAGCAGAGGAGAATGGAGTGGAAAAACAGAATGCAGCAACAGACTATAGCTACAGCAAACCTCATAAAAGTTTACATACTGACAATAAGCAAAATCTTGCATCAGAGCCAAGTTACAATAAAGCAATGCAAAATGAAATGACTGAAAGAAACACATTCCAGCATGTGGCAATTAATACCAGTATTTTACAAGGTGAGGTGTGGGTGAGGTGGGAGGAGAATCATCTTCACATTGTATCTTATTCTTTCCAAAAATAAAATAAAATAAAATAAAATAAAACCTTTGCTTATTTCTTGTATTTCTGTCAGGGCTCAGTTCTCCAGAACACTGAGCAACCTCATCTCTCAGAAACTGCAGGACATTTGAGGGCTTTCAGCACCTCGCAGAACAAGCATGCACTATTGCATTGCATTTATAAACACAAACACTTGCTTTTCAAATCAATGAATGAACACAGGGAATGTTTGGGTGAGGTGTGAAACATGCAGCCTGTGGAAGCTGAATTTGATCCAATGTCAAAGGAACAATTCCTATCAGTTTCCCTGGGATTTAGATCAGGCCCTTACATGTTTTGAAAGATGCCAGATTGACAGCCCTGGAGACCTAAGTTCTGTTTATCCACATACCAAGCCCAGCACAGGCAGGAGCATGTGATCTTAACCCACACTGAGTCCCTTGACAGTGGGCCTCAGTCGCTGACTGGAAGAATGGCTTTTTCAGGTGAAAAGGGAATGTGCTCTGGCTAGCCCATTTAGGCCATTGCCTTTCTGCTGAAGCTGCCAATTACAGTCAAATGTTGGCAGCTTATTTCTTCTTCCCAAACCTATTGTCACCTCTGGTGGTGCAGATTTAATTGAACCCCTTCTGCAGCAGGTTGAAAAGAGGATTTGTAACTTACTCCAGCCACAGCTGCAGCTAACTAGACCACTCTGGCTTTGCAGAATTATTTACGATGTTATCCTATGAAATCAACCAGAAGCGTCAACAAACTTGAGAAAGCCCTGACCTGTAAGAGAATATAGCGCCCACTCCTGAAGTTTGCATTCAGTTGTATGAATGGCACGATAGTGACAGCAGTCATCACTGGCATCTCTGACAAGGTGACCGGCTCTCGTGCAAAGGGTCAGCACAAGCACCAACAAGGTGTTCAGAAAAGGGGTACCTCACAGCCCTGCTTGGTCTGCTACTCATGGGTAAATTTCACTCATGTTAAATTTATCTTCCTAAAGGAAATGCACAAAATAAGGCATTTCAAACACCAACATAAAAATAATCTCTGCTAATCTGGTGTGTTTTTCCATCTAGAAATCATTTCACTTCTGATGCATGTATATTTTCCATCCTCTAAATTTCAGGCAAGACTTCCATTATAGAAAAAATTAAATAAAGCAGGCTTTACTGAAAGTTTACAGCTATGTAGATTTAACTCCAAGAATCTGCAGAAATTTAATTTGGAATGAAAGCATTCTGCATTAACATTTTTTTTAAAGAACAAAACTTTACTATAATGAGCTCTCCAAAATAGTAGTATGGTTTCATTCAATCCTAAGCCATTTCCTAAAAGGGTACCAAAACTCATGTAACTTTCTTTCAGTTCTTTCATCATCTAAGTAAGTGTTTCAAACAAAACCATTCCTGCTGAAGAACAAGTCCCTTCCATTTCCTCATTTATCCACCCCCACCTTCAGCCAGCTCCCACCTGCCCTGTCCCGCAGGCTGCGCAGCACCAGCTCAGAGGTGAGGAATGTGGGCCCTGGCTATGCAACCCACAATGGAGCTGACAGAGCTCACGTGAGCTGTATGAGAGTCGTGTTCCCCAACTCTGCAAAGGGCTTTTGGGTAACTGACATGAAAATCAGCCCTGCACAAGGGTGTAAGTGGTTTCAAGAGAGGGTCTCTGGTACTTTTCAGAATGTCAGCTAGCTCTCTAAACACTTACCTCATGCTATCCAGCCTTTTACCACCTAGCCTTGACACAATGCACACACACAGAGCAAACTTTGCAGCTCAAGAAACTCTTCAGCACATACAGATGATGTCAGTCTAAACAGTTTTTCCCCTTCCTGACTCTATGCTGGGACCAAATTGTTCCCTCCTTTAAGAAAGCTACAGAAGAAAGAAGTGCCCATTTGGAAATAAGAAAAATACAAAAAAGTTTCATTCTACCTTCCCCTCAGATTACAGTCATGTCAAGCTCTAGAGAATAAGGGCCATGAGAATTCCACAACATGTGAGGGTCTGGTTCAGATCAGGAGCCCTGCAGAAGCTTCTCCTGATGATGTTGCTCCACCTTTAGCACCACTGACACTTAGCACTTCAATTCCTTCTTTCCACGCTGTCTCACAGCAAAGGAAGCAGAAGAGAACTTAATTTTGTCTAAAACAGACTTGACACCTGAGCATAGCACTGTTGGCAAAATTGTCACATTACAGTGCTAAAATTTTTGATACTGAAAAGGTCATAGTCATCACTTTGGGCCTTAGATGAACATGATCCCTTTTATGGCAGCGCACAAAATCCTAATAGCCTTCAGTTTGTTTTTTCCCAATGCTTCTGCATGGCAGGACAGTGCTTCCACCCTGCTTTTACAGAAAGGAAGGAGAACACAGAGCCTTGTGCTCAGCCCAGACAAAAGTGCTCATGTGCCTGACTCCAGCTGAAATCAGAGGCATGTGAATCAGGGGCACCGAACATCTAGGTCGAAAGTTACTTGCATTAACTCTCATGGGAGGCCTGCAGCAGACTCCTAACAGCTTTCATTCTCTTCCATTCCTTGTTTCAGCCCCTACTTGCCTGCCTGTTGCTTTAACAACTTTTTTACAGCCTGGGCCAGAATCATCTGTGTGGTTCTGAAAGCAAATGACACCATTAAAATAATTTTATTTTTTTTTTTTTAAAAAAAAAGGTATTTTCTATCTCTTTCACTTCTTTCCATTCCCCACATCCCACATCTATTTTTGTTGCCTTCCACTGGGAGACAAAGCTTTGCCTCCATCATCTCTATGGAAAATGCATCATATTAATATACCCTTTTTATTATTATTTACTTTTAAAATGTGGAATTAATTTCCAAGCTAGCAAAAACTAGGTCTGCAAATACTTGCTGCAATCCAAACCTAGTTTTCTTTGCTTGTCTGCACCGCTGTGAAATTGGAATTACCATGCCACAGGAGTGCCCAACTGAAATCCAAATAGATTCTCACTCTCCTTTCAGGATACTCAAGTTTTCCAGTATCCTGACTAATTTTAGGATTAACAGATCTTTGGGATTGTGGCCCAGTATACAGAGGGGGCCCAACAGCTAAGCCAGGCACAGCAGGCAGCTGTGAGTCAGAATCCAGAGCAGGGCCAAAGCGCTGGCTGGCATACCTCAGAGCCGATAGCTGCTGGCTGGCTGCAGGTCTGATGTTAGGAAATTGTAATTAGGACTCGAGGGAGGAGATTTATACCACCATCCCACAGTCTGCATCACTTTGACCCGAGGGAAAGGCAGAGGCTGAAAATCATCCTGCTTGAGGGATGCTAGCTGGCTGGCTATACAGGAGAATAGCCAAAGAAACAGAGCCAAACCCAGCACCTCTGTGCTCCCAGCGCCAAGTCATGCACAGCCTGTAAGAGACTGAAAGCACTGAGCTGGGACATCCAGGTGAGCAGCACATGCCTGTCACCAGCCTGCAAACCCGTACCTCTGCAGTCTCACGTACAAGCATGCAGACCAGGCAGAACTTCTTCAAAATCAATGCCACTGTATTCTCATAAAAACCTTGGGTTCTGCAAGAAGGTTCAGCCCTTCTGAGGAAGAGTGGGTTCATTCTAATAAGGCCGACCTTCAACGCAAGCACATTATAAGCAGCAGACAACGAACGAAGAAATATTCCTACTCACATTTCACCCCATTTGGTAAACGCGGTAACTGCTAGTGGAGGAAAGAAAAGTGTCCCCCTGACTACAATGAATAGACTGGCCAGGCCACTCTCAATGTGGTAAGCACACACAGGCTGCCACTGGACGAACGGCGTTTGACATGATTACAGAACTCAGTGATTTTTATGTGTTTCTATAATCTTTGTTCTATGTTCCTGGAGTCCCATAATAAAATGTCCTGTTCTCACATCAACTCCTTTCTATTTATAATGGCTTTCTAACCCCAACACTATTCCAAATTTGGTCTATTTTGTCTGATGTAATCTAGCTTGAAGTCTTAAGGTTACCTGTCTTGGTTTCCAATGCAAAAGCAAGCATTTGCAAGCTCCCTCCAAAACAAGTGCACCTGTACAAACTGGAACAGCCACTGTCAGTCCTCAGTCTCTTGCTTTTCTAACAAGTCTGAACACGACCACAGCAAACCTTCAGACAGACCGTGATTTTCATCCTTCAGCTGGATGTCACTACATAACTTCCTCTCCAATGGGAAACACCCTGCCATAGCATAGATGCACACCACATGTCCTGCAGTAAACTACAGCACAGGACAGAAGATGTGACACATAAATAACCTTTTGGTTCAATGAAATCCCATTAAGTTCAGTCAGCAGAGAGGATTCAGACAAACATGCAGACACCTTCCATCCAATAGAGACCTACAAATGCAAGCACAAGTCAAAACATTGCAATGATATGGCTGCCTTGGCACAACAGTGAATTCCAAGTATTTCTGCATTGCCTCAGGATACAGCTCCATTAATACTCTGTTACCATCTCACTGTTTGGCAACTGATTCTTTTACTGCTTTACATGTTCTTAATGCTGCAGTGAGTCCCAGTGCATACACCTAGTCGCTCCCTCAAAACAATGGAGGAAATAACAAAAGTTGAGGTATGCCTTTCATAACAGAAAGAATATTCGGATTGCACTTCAACCTTGGATCACTGGACTAAACAACAGCTTTTATATATGTTATTTATCATGAGCAAAGACAAAATAAATATAATAATAAAAAAAAAAACAAACCACACAACATAAAACAAACTTTTTTCATCAGAGAATAAATTATACAGGGTTATAGATTTGGTCTGATCCTTGGTTTTGAGCTCTGGCTTTCATCTCTCTCCCCAGAATCAGTCACTAAATCAGTGTCAAATATAGTAGACCAGCTCTCTAGATGCCAATGGTATCTTAATTGTCTGAAATCTCTGCCATTTACTCAATGCAAAGACAGAATGTGTGAGCTTAACACAGCAAAAAACCTCACGATTCAGGATACCTGTTCTGAAGTAACCCATCAGCGTGGGCTGTATGGTTCCCTTTCCTGGCACAGTCACTGCCCTTCAGGACAACACAGGACACCGAGCTCTGAACACCTGGTCTGTGGATCCTCAGAATGGCCCTGGCTCAGGATTCTCTCTTGTTGTCATTGTCTCCTTGCTCTATGCAAGCCCGAGAAACTTCTGCAACAGCACTTCCCAACTGGTACCCTACAGGAAACTGTACTGCTCTCTTCCTTATTTCCTCAGAAGACATAGGAAAGAAAGAAGATGCACCAGCTTCTCTCTTACAACGTAACAAGATGAGGAGATGAACCAGCTGGAAGCGTCCCCTAGAGATTAAGCAAGAAATGAAAGTAAACCCAATAAGCACCTACTTGAGGCCTGAAGCTGCCAGCCATAAATATGAAGCAACAGCCATCAAGAGAAGAAAGAAACGCAACAGCCAACTGGCCAATCACCAGGGCAGAGAGAATAAAATGAAATAAATGGAGGACAAACAAACTTACACAATTTATTTCCTCACTTCAGAGGTTTGATTGTAGAGAAACAAAATTATGACCCTCCACAACAGCTGGAGGCATGTTCCCAGTGAAAGGAAAGGTGGTGTCCACATGGCGTATAAGAATGGCTACCCCAGAAATCACTGGACTGAGCTTTACAACAAAGATTGAAGAAAAGAGATACGTAAAATCACAGGGATTATAGGAGTGAGAAAATACAGCATGGATTTACCAACAGCAGATCATGCCAGGCTGATGCAGTACCTTTTTCATAATGTAGCAGATGTCCTAAGGCAATACAGAAGAAAAATACAACAGCCTTCAGTTAGCAAAACTTTAAGAGAACACTTGGTAAAATACCATATCAGAAATCACTATTACTAAGGACAGTGAAAATAAGGAATAATTAAACTGGCAAGGAGATTCTTAAAAAGCTTGATTTGTGTTCACAGAAGCTCCAGTTTTGGACTTGCAATTTAATATTTTTATTAACATGCACAGTACAAGAGTGAGGAATGAAACTATGGAACCTGCTGATGAGAAAAAATTTAGCTGCTTCATAAGATAACTGGGCTATCGTACAGGAAAAAGGGGGTAAATTGTAACTGGAATGACAGAAATAGGATGTGAGGTATCATGAATTTGTTATTTATTAAATCTGCCATGAGTTTTCATATAAACAAGTTTCAAGTGGTAGATCTAAAAGAATGAAAAATGACAAGGATAGTTTTTTTCTTTTGCAGTTTTCCTGCAGACCCGGTGAGTAAAAACACCTAACGCCTTAGTTTAGATATTGTGATGCAACACATAGAAATGTTTGCAGAGATTCAGCGTATGTGATAGTACGAGATCACAAACTTAATTTTACAACAGAGTATACAGAAAAAGGCTTTGCGTTTTCCTCTGCACAACATATACGTTGCCATCCTGAAGCACTACGCTGCAAAACTAAACTCCAATAGGTATGTATCGCCCCTGCACATGCTAGACTCGTGTTAGCCCTGAAGCCCGCAGAATTGCCTTGAAAACAAAGCCAATACGAGCAGAAACCAGCTTGTGAAACATCTGCATTTAGGCAACAGATCTACTCTGGCTTCTGCCTTCAAGGAACAACTGTAAAGCCCAAAATGCAGCAAAGTAAGATTGCAATAGCTTTAGAAGTCTTTCAAAGTACGGGGTAGGATGGGGGAGAAGTGGCAGTGAAGACAGACAGGGACACAAATCCAAGCATTGTCAGTAACGAAGCCATGGGTAGGTCTTACTTTCTTTAAGAGGTTGCTTTGAGTTTCACCTTTTTTGTGCCCATGGAAACATCACAGGAATTGGCAGAAGAAATCATACCACCCACATGGCATTTCCATTTTTACCAGGTGCAGAAGCGCCAAGATCACAGAATCACAGAATCACAGAATTTCTAGTTTGGAAGAGACCTCAAGATCATCGAGTCCAACCTCTGACCTAACGCTAACAGTCCCCACTAAACCATATCCCTAAGCTCTACATCTAAACGTCTTTTGAAGACTTCCAGGGATGGTGACTCCACCACTTCCCTGGGCAGCCTGTTCCAGTGCCTCACAACCCTTTCGGTAAAGAAGTTCTTCCTAAGATCCAACCTAAAACTCCCCTGGCGCAACTTTAGCCCATTCCCCCTCGTCCTGTCACCAGGCACGTGGGAGAACAGACCAACCCCCACCTCGCTACAGCCTCCCTTGAGGTACCTATAGAGAGCAATAAGGTCGCCCCTGAGCCTCCTCTTCTCCAGGCTGAACAAGCCCAGCTCCCTCAGCCGCTCCTCGTAGGACTTGTTCTCCAGGCCCCTCACCAGCTTCGTCGCCCTTCTCTGCACCCGCTTGAGCACCTCCATGTCCTTCTTGTAGCGAGGGGCCCAAAACTGAACACAGTACTCGAGGTGCGGCCTCACCAGAGCTGAGTACAGGGGGACGATCACCTCCCTAGCCCTGCTGGTCACGCTGTTCCTGATACAAGCCAGGATGCCGTTGGCCTTCTTGGCCACCTGAGCACACTGCTGGCTCATATTCAGCCGACTATCCACCATCACTCCCAGGTCCTTCTCTGCCTGGCAGCTTTCCAACCATTCCTCTCCCAAATGCCTTTCAGGATCTTAATATCAACTCCAGTAAGATATTCTTTAGTCTAGCAATGAGATTAAAAATAACTCTTCCACTAATAAACTTCAGTTTGATTTTCAACACACAAAAAAATTGCTATTTTAAATCCAAGATATCATAGTATCGAACTGATAAGGAACATTTCACAAGGTAAAGATGAAAAAATGTTATATAAAACTGTTCTTCAAAATGCTATACTTCGAGAATTAAACAATAAAACCAATCTCTTTATGGCCTCACTATCCTTGATGGGCCTGACCTTGTTCCAAACTCTGGATACTATATTGCATCTGTCATCCCTCCGACTTAGCTTGCATGTGTATCACAGGAAGCCCAGGAAATCAAATCCCATAGGAAACTAAGTCCAGCTGTAGTTCTCTCCTTCACCAAGGTGACCTGAACATTTAATATCAAAATTAGAATTTGTGGAAGAAACTCAGTGAAAATGAAAACCATATTTATGGAAAGAGCTGGTGATCTTTGACAGAAAAAAGTCACAAGCGTAAGTAAAAGGTAGATGCACTGATCAGTCAGAAAAACAATTTCCTAGCAAACAGCTGATGGCAAATTTTTCAAGAAAGAAGACTTTTTAATTCTGGGTTTAGAGACTGCGTATGAATATTTTTTTGAGTAGTCCTCAAAGAGAAGACTTAATGTATATGCTGATTAAGGCCTTGATTCTGTATTCACTTGCATGAAGTTACTTATTTAGTGCTTACACATTGTAACTGAAGCTAACCTAAACCTACAATGAGATCTGGAGGAACTATGTGCATTTAACAGCTTGAGCATGTTATCCTTTTTTCTTTAAAAAATTATTAATTCACATCATGCTCTACATAGAATTCTCTAAAATACACTTTTTGTTGAACTCACACCTGCTTCTGGATTCTTCCCCCACCATCTGCTCCATTTGCTGCCATTCCCTTTCACTATGAGATTGCTCATCCAAGTCAGTGTTTTTGCTGTTTAACTGAATGATTGGTGCTTAAAACCAAGAAAAAAAATATATTTTTTTTTAAAAAAGCTTTATTAAATGCTTATTTTTTCCCAGAAAAATTAATTTGAAGATATCACAAAACTGTTTCTCTCTTTATGGTTTATTTTTAATTTACTTTTAAATGCAATTACATGTAAATGTAGTTTAAATGTAAACAAAGCTCTTTGTCTATTAGGTGACAGTTTTTGAAACTAGCTTCAGTTTAGGGAATATTTTCCTAACTGACAGCTTGGATGGACACATAGGAGCTGTAAATACTTCTCTGGCAACTGAATAAGCTGATCCTGAATATCTGTGCAAACTCACACTTTGCTCTTTGTTTCTCATTATTTATTATTAAAACTGCATCACTTTATAAGGACTTTATATTCAGTTCTGAGTCACTTGTAAACAAATCACAGTCTCCAGTGAGAGAGCAGAAAAGGGAAGTTTCTCCCTTTCCTAGTTGCTATCAGCCTCAAAATATTCATGCTGAACTCCATCATATGCATGGGATGGCCAAACTGTAGTTGCTCTGAGAAACAGTGGTAGATTGTGGGTTCATAAAAACAGGCAAGTGCAAACAGACAAAAAATATGTCAGAAAAATATGTCCAATTAATGTCTAAGGAAAGCTAGTCAGTGATCCTCCAGTGAAGAAACAGAAGGAATGTCATATGGATCCATTCCACCTCCTGAACATTCCCAACAACATATGTGCTCACTGAAAAAACTGAAATGACTGCTATGTTGGAGACAAGGAATGAAGTATTTGTAGAGAATTACCTGTTTGGCATTGCTTAACATGTTAGTAAAAATCAGAATGTTTTAAACTCTTACTGAGTCTGTATTAAAACAACCAACATCTGTCACAGCATTCAGGAGTCTTTGCTGAAGGATCCCACAAAGAATCCTTTGCTGAAAAGACAAGGGGGAAAAAGTCTCTAGAGAATTGTCTTGCTTGCTTCAAATATTCTCCCCCTAATTCTCCATCTCTGGAGGACAAAGGAGGGGGAATCTTCTCCCAGATGCTAGTGTGAATTTAGCCTGTGTCTTTGTGTCTCCATGGCGACTATGTCAACACATCTGTTTTCTTTTTGCACTTGTGATGGAAGCACTCCACACAGAACTCATCATTGTGGGGAACAAAAACAGTATCTCAGGGCAGAACCAGGGGGAATTCTTTGCCACAATGACCAAAGCTGTCCTGCTTTAGGTCATTTCCATCAGTGATACATGCCACCAGAAGAAAAGACTGGTGAGTGTAAAGTCATAGCCTAAAGCTCAGAACTTGTATATCTCTCGATACTTTACTTTTTAATTAAAGTAAGAATAATAGATATTAAGCCTTTGCAAGGGAAGAAAAAGAAATATAGATCCAAGATATTCGAGGCTGTCAGGTGAATTACAACTTTCTAGACTTGTGCAATGTTAACATGGTATTATAATGTGCCCACAGCTGTCAGACATTTTTGCCCCTTTGTATAGGCACTACAAATGAGTACCTCCCAAGACCTCACTGCAGAGCTCCATTGTATATACATTATTTGTAACTTTATCTCCCATTTCCAACAATATTTATTAATTGCCAGCTAATGGAAGAGGAAAATGCATTGCAATGCAACTATGTCCAAGTTATTTGTTTATCTCACTAAATATATTTCAGCTCCAGAACTGGCAAAGGAAAGCAAAAGTTGAAACCAGCATTGTTTCAGTAGCTGCACATTCATGCAGTGCCTGGAGCGTGTTAAACTGGGTTTTACCAGTCATAAGAATGTCCCATGTTCCTATTCACATTAACTTATGAAAATGAGTAAGTCACTCTCAAGCTTCACTGTCTGCAAAAGGAAATACAAAATCAAGATATTCTACAAGAATTTTAATATTTTTAACAAAACTAAACCATTGATTTTAGAAAACGCACCACATTTACCACAACCACTGTACATTCAATATGCATTCCTGGTACTCCAGCATTTTTTATTTATCATTCCTGCTTGTGAAATCTTTGGCCTTCAATATGACCTAGTTCCGTGATCCACTAGTGAGCTTTTGGCTGTGACTGCAAACCTAGAAATAAGGAGAAGGTCTTTACTCTGTAAAGTGCCTTCTCTCAAGCAGAATTAATTACTCTTTGCCACACAAAGTCCTCACAATAGCAAAGAAACAGAAAAAAAAGGTTTTCCGATATTTTAGATATACTGGAAAGCACAAATAGCAAACCTGTCTGGTATGGACTAGTTAAGTACTAGTTGCTTGCTTTAAAAAACATCCCCTGTATATGCTTTGTAAGGGGAAAGTATTGAGAACATTTAAAATATGGAAAGCAACTACTTTGTATATTTAAAAGCTTATCATTTTAACAGCCCTTTAAAGGTCTTTGCAATAACCAGTGTAATGTCATTCTTCTAACACTCATGATCCAGTACTCAGAGCTTCAGGTTCTGACAACTACAGAGCAACTGGGGCTTCTACAAAACACGCAGTGAAGATAGGATTTTTCATATCTTTTTCTATTTCCTACTAAGCTTGTTACATGCTTCATTCAGTGAACTGGATAGCCAGTTCCTGGAGAAAAAAAAAAAAAAAACAAACACCTTATCTTTACTTTTGAGATGTCACCTTTATGGATTTAAATTTATCTGATAAAGAAGAACAGAGAGAATTATAGATATGAGCCCAAGCTTAGGATTTGTCCCTTTCGATCTTCATACTTCAAATTGTCCAGAAACTCACTCGAACTGTCCAAACTCCAGACACAACAGACATTTCCCTGACCTTCCTGCACAGCTAGTACTGAGGAGGCATGCATTCTGGGGAAGGATTATGCCTTCCTTGCAAAACTGCTGACTTTGAGAAAGGTACAGTAATCATATGCAAGAAAAGAAGCCCAGGCATAAACTTACTTTACAGTAAAAATAAAAATAGTAATACTTACAGCTGTCTGCAAAACACCAAGTCAGTTTATAACACATGGTTTTAAACCAATTTGGTGACAGGCATAAATGATGAGAAGGCATGAGGCAGTGTCCTTACATGCACACAGAAACATCCTTTTATGGTTTTCTGGTTGTAGCAAAAATCCCACTTTACTTCTGCCCAAGCCATGAACCAGGTGCACCTAAGTCTCATTTTCTTTCATGAGTCACAGGTAGAACACCCTGAAGGTGAAACTACTCATATCATGGAAATTTGTTTCTAATGAACAGAACTTTATTTTTCAGTTTTATGCTAAATTCATTGCAATCAACAGGAAAAGTTCTTTGGCATCACTGGATTTTAAATCAGCCTTCAGCCTCTAAGCCCAGCATGGAAGTGATGTGGCAGCAGAATAAAGACCTTAAAATCAGGGGCAGGCAACCAGAAAATCAAATGTCTAGAATTAGACAACACTGAGGCTAATGAGGATTACCCTTCTGTTCAGGTAAGAAAGCAGCACCAGATTCATTGTTTGCTATTTTGCTGATATTCAGACAGGTTCCTAAAAAGAAGCTGTTGCTTCAATTTGCTTTCAATTTCCTTAAGAGAAAAACTTAAAAGCATATTCCCAAGGTTTGGAAATGAGCTTATGTGAGCAGCAGAAGCCTGAACAGCATCCAGCTTCTTTCTAATTAGCTAGAGAAAAAAACTGGAAAGTGAGAATTTGTTAGTCCAACCTTACCATATAAAAGACGTTGCCTTGCTAGGACAACAAAAGGCATGTGGTGAAGAGTTCATATTTCTGCTTTAGCGTGGAGCTTATCCATTCAAATGTTTCACTTTTAGTAACTTTGCTGCTGCCATTTTTATGCTAGTTTAACATCTCAACACAGTATTTATTTTAGAAAGGAATAGGAACCTCCATTTTCTCCAATAAGAACCTCTGAGGCAGGAAGGGACATTAGTATTCAAATGTTGTAATTGGAACTGTTAAACTGCTAACTGGATATGCATGATGTCCCCTAAACTGCCAGAGACATGTCACAGAAAAGACACACAGTGAGCCGTGTTCTCTTAAAGGACAGGGCAGATGATGAAAGCTGAAGCCATTTGTCATTTCACAGCTTGTTTGGGTTGGCCTTGGGTTTTTATGCCTTTCAGAATACTTAGCTAAGGAATTTCACGACATGGCAATACTTAAAGTGAAAAGGGCACAGTAATTAGTTCAAGGCATGGAAGGAATTTGATTTTATAACGTAGACTTTTTGAATGCATAATGCGTATTAAAAGGAGCTTGCAACTTTTAGATTGGCAAAAACTCAAAATTATCCTTGGCGATGGTATGAAAAGTTTCCCACAACTTTGTGCAGAGTGAGACAGAAGTCAAAATGAGCCACTTTTAATAAAACAAATCTTTTTAATTCTCAAAGATAAGGCCTTGAGTTCTTATCCCAGGGCAGGAGTCATCATTCAGTATATACTGATTGTGATTTTTGCTTCAGCTCTGGCTGACCAGCCGCGGTGTGACAAAGCCCGGCTCTGGGCACACACCCAGCTGCCATTCTTGGATCACAGGAGTTCTTGTCCCTTTTTCAACTTTGCTGGCAAAGCATCAGCACAGATCCTAGGGATGAATTAATCTACTGTATAAATATATACTGTGGAATCTTCCCTTGGGAAAAGGATACAAGTTCACAGAGAACTGCCAGTCTAGTTGAAAGTTTCATTGACGCTGGAAGTGGTATTTTGTTACATTTTAGGACATTTATCTGAATTTATTCCATATCTTTTTCAGAAGGAAGTTTCATAGAAATTACTTCCTAATATCAATAAAAGCACTGAATGTATTTTTTCTTGAAATATTTAAAACATATTTCAAGATTTCAGTATTTTTGTATTTCATTCTTTCAAAAGATCAAAATACTAATTTGGAGGAAATCCTAGAATTAAAAAAAAAAAAAAAAAAAAAAAGAGGTAAAATGACCAGGAAAACTTTGGGGCAGTTTAATTTCTTCCTTTTTATAATCACTCCTGGTTTTCCAATGGAAACAAAACTAATAAGATATTTTCTATTTACAGTTTTTTAAAACACTGAACAAGCAAACCAAAACACAGACTTTTCTCTCCTTCTCCCTACCCAGACAACTTTAATTTTCCAAGTAACAGTACCTTTTCATTTATAAATAGGGAAATAAAGATAGAAAATGAAAATAGAGTAAGTCTAGAAAATAAACTCAGAATTCTTAACCATTGTAGCTCAAAATTGGTAGACTAAGTGGGACCACTGCTCATTATTTTCAGGCACAAAGAATGGAAAATTTTCTATTGGGCAATGAAAGTTCATCTTATTTATAAGATGGCTGCTCATTATTTTCAGGCACAAAGAATGGAAAAATTCACATTGGGCAATGGAAGTTCATCTTTCTTTATAAGATGAGTTCTTTTGTTGGGCAGCACCATGCAATTACTTATGACATTGTTACCAAGCTGAAGAGTTT
The DNA here is from genome assembly GCF_964035555.1 of Netta rufina. Lineage (NCBI taxonomy): Eukaryota > Metazoa > Chordata > Aves > Anseriformes > Anatidae > Netta > Netta rufina. The sequence continues at coordinate 1,683,079 of NC_140140.1, forward strand.
GTTTGTGTACTATGTAATAATTCTGACTGGTGTCATGAACTGTTTTTCTTTTTTAATCAGTGAAAAATGATGAAACTCATATGTGACATGTGAAATCCATGAGTTCCTAACAGATTTGTCACAACTGCTGTTCTCCCAGTCAGAAATACAGAATAGCCACATATTTTTCATCTCCCTCCTGCAAATGGGAGCTCTCTAAAACAACAGGTTGGACTTTCTTGGGAAGCTTGATTTCTCTTGACTCACCACAGAGGACAGGAGCAGAACACAAAAAACATCTTGTCAGAGATAAAACTAGCCATGTGTTAATGATAGGTATCCAAAGCCACAGAACAGAAGTGCTCTGAGACACAATCAGGGAAAGGAAGCTCAGTGACAGAGCCCCGAGCACATCATCCCCACGCCTGCAGGTTTGGCTGCCTGGGCTTAGGGCCAAAGCAGAGCTAGTGCAGCCAAGGGCTGCTTGTGGCTCTGAAAATGCATGCCATAAATTCAACACTCAGCTGGAGATTCAATTGTACGTTGGACTTTTCAACCCATGAAGCTGGTTTGCTTGAAGCAAGATTAGATGTTCTCAATTGAAGAGGTGTGCTGGAGGGGGTGGGATCAGAGTAATTCACAAGACTGCTGAGATTCAAGTGTGAAAAAGATGGAAGTTTTATACAGAACAACTGGTGGGGTCCTGCCATGGATGATTTTTATCAGGTCCATGTCACAGCATTTTTTTCTATTTCAAAATACCTTGTCACTGCAGTATAAGGTTGTGCATCAAATCCTAAGGCCAGTAAGTCAAGAGAAATACCAAAGTTTTTCCTATACGGTAAGTGGATATGTGTTACAGATTTTCAGAAAACAGAAGAGCTACCTTATTTAGGATGGTTTCTGTCACCTTGCAATGCTCATGGATACATATCATATCTTCTGTTACTTCGAGTATAGTGATACTTAAAATGCCCCGTCCTCTCCAAAGAAGCCTTGCCTCTGCCACCCCAATTCCACATGCTGTAATTGAACAGCATACAGGAATCTGTTGCAGAGCAACAGATTGTCTTTTTTTAAAAGACAAGTATTTTAAAAGCAAGACTTGCCCTTGCTTCCAAATAGGTCCTGCACAAAATCAGGATGAACATAACTTGAGTCTAAGCACTCAAATGCAATACACAATTCCTATGAACAAATAACCAATGCTAATTCAGATATTTAGTTGCATATGCAAACATATTTTACATCCCTTTAGCATACTGTGCAATAAAAGCTTATCCATCATACAATTAACTAAGCACTTCAGAAGTGTAAGAGCAATACATAGCTCTTACACAGCACTTGTCTGAACCTCCAGCTTTCAGAAATCATGAACAGCTGCCTTCTAGGGGAAAAAAAAAAAAAAAAAGCTTTTTGAGAATGGCTTTTTAAATATGTTGATCAATTTTTGATTCTTTATTCTTGATGTTTAGAGCCTTTAGGATTCACATCCATCGTTTTTTACCTCACATCCCACTCCAAGCAACAGTCATAATATTTAAAACATTTTTCTAGGGAGGCTCATGATTCTGTGTCAACAACTGTTTCCAACAGCTAAGAGCAAAAGTGAAACTCCATGTGTCCCAAGAGCAAGCCAAGAAAGGATATATGAAATCATATAAAAAGGAGAGCTTACCACTAGGAAATGTCAGTTACAAAAGGCAAAGGGGATATCAATATATAGTTGCTGTTATCAACTCTGCAGGCTGTTGTTTACTCCTTACATTATTCACATCTAAGTGAAATAATAATAACACAGAACGCAACAGAACTAGTAGTTGCTATAAAGCCCTGCTGAATTTATTTCCCAAAGAAACTTTATAAAAAGCAGGATATCATTACTGATGTGAGAGCATACACATAAATCCAATTCCTGCTTCATTTTGTTTAGATTTTTTTACTCTCTCATAATGTTTGGAGTTCTGCATACTCTGTAAGGAGCCCTACCTCCTCAATGTGCATCATGATCACGATGTAAATTTCTAATTTTTCAGATTTTCACAAATTATGGTGGTTTGGTTTTGGGTGGTTTATTTTATTTTTTAGAAGGGGGAGAGAAGCAGATAGCATACTGCATTTCATCTCCCCTGCCATATCCCTGTGCAACAATGTTTTTGCAGCTGTTAACCTCCTCCACCCCTCTTTTTAAATGACTATTGAATTTCTTAAAGGAAATTGGGAAGCCCTAAAGATTTTGAGGTACGCCAAAACAGCCCCACAGACTCAGTTAGATCCTGTTCATCTAATTTATGATCTTTTGTCTCAAGTATACATACAAATCAGGTATGTGCAAATGCAACTAGTTACCTGATTAATATCTTCAGCCAGAATTAACTGCTGATGTAACCAGCACAACAGGCAATTTATAGAGAAAAGAGCCCCCCTTCTTAGAGCCTGTATTCAACATTCCCAAATTGTCTTGCTCTTTAAGTAAGCGTTTAACGCAGTCACAGAAGCAGTAGGGAGTGAGGGGAGAAATGACAATCAAGCTATACAAATATCTCAGAATTCAGGCTTCAACCTTTAGCGAATGATATCAGAACTGCTAAACTCTGGCAGAAGTGCCAGTATGGAAAATAAACTAAAGAAACAGATGGGTTTACTCACTAATAGAGTAAGCTTTCCAAAGGCAGACCAGCTGCAACACACGTAATGTGAGCCACGATCCCACGTCTGTGCTTCATCCTACTGAGAGAACCGAAGTGGAGGTGGGAAACAAAGGACACTGATTCCGACATACCACACAGATCTCTCTCTATCCAAATTAACACTGTCCAAGACATGCTCCTGCTCAGTAGACATTGCATTGTGCTAAGGACAAATTTCTTCTACCCCAGTAATCTGATGCACATTGAACTAGACTGAGAAGCGATGACCTTGCTGTAAATGACAGTAGCAGCTCAGGGGACTGGATGAGTACAGGGCTAGTGAAAAAGCCACACACTCAAATACAAGAATTTGGTCCTCAAAATGGTTCTGCAACAGACTGATTAAACATTTACAAGGAATTAATCCCTTGCCTTCAGTACAGAATAGTGTAGGACTAGTAGTGTAGGACAAAGCCATCCTGTAGAAATCTGGGATTTAATTTTCTTTTTAACTTCAAAAGGGAAAAAAATGAAAAGCAAACACCAAAAAGAGCCCGAAGTTTAAGACTGGCTCTCTGCCAGCTCTTGAGCCATAGACAGTTTGGAGACATTCATGCAGTGCTAAGTCAAGTGATCAGCAGTGAAGCCATTCTGACACAGGAACTGTTGAGAAATGCACATAGCTGGGCAAGTAAGCCAAGTAAGTTACTGAAACCAACATCAGCAGGCTCACCAGGAAACAAGCTGCAATGCTAAAACAAAAAAATGAGAAACCTTTGTGATCTTCTTCTTCTTCTCCCTTTCTGTTAAAGCTTACAAGTGAGTAGATCCAAAGTTCTGTGGCTCTGCGCTATCATAAACTTGGTAGCTGGTCCTCAGTCAGAAACTGTAGTCCACCCTCAGGAAGCTCATCAGTTTAATTCAGTTTATGAAAAAGCAAGATGCCAACCTAGCAGAGCCAGAAACTGAACCTAGGACTCTTACACCATGGAGAATGAGTAGGAAGAACCCTATCCACTGGGCTTTACGCCTCCTGCACTTTAATCAAAGACAAATTGGATTCAAAGTCTTTCTCCAAGTTGAGAGAAAAAATAAGTAGCTGGGAACTGTAACAAGAGAGAAACTCTTCATCTGCAAAGGCCAAAGGCTAGAAATAAAGCAAGAATTCCCTAATTTTTAATTTGGCTTTAACCCATGAAATTGGAGTCCATGGCTTTCCTTGGGGCCGTTTGCTATGCCTTACATGTTGCTTGTGTTTAGTAAATCTGGGTATTGAACATTGTTGTGCACCTATGATTCCTCCACCATTCATGTTTATATATTATTACCCTCTACACATTTGCTATGAAGAGCCAAAGGTAAGAGCCAGGAAGCTGGCTGCTCTCCTAATGCAGGAACAGACTGCTGAAACTGCAACCACAGGAACTGACTGGGCGATGTGCTCTCACCTGCACTACCAATACTTTGGATTATCTTCATCACTTGAAAGAGCATACAGTTATAGTGCACACTTTAAGCAAATTAGCATAAATAGCATAAGCAGTGAGGAAAAGACATTCTACCAATTCATGTGAAGAGTACATCTGCTGTGTAACCCAAGAGTTTCTAGTTAATCAGTATTTTTGCTGAAATGGATGATTTTCCACAGTCTCAGAATGACTACTTATGATACTACATTATGCTTTATGAGCACAGTGAAAAGCAAACCAGGAATTAAATGGATGAAATTAATAAAGCCTTTATTATTTGGGGGAGTTTGAGGGATGTGCTTGGTACTGGATGGCACATCTGTGGCACAGAGTGAGGCAATCCAAAACCACCTATGGACTAAACCTTGCTTGACTCTGAAGGACTGTTTTGTTAGGAGACAAGTGTTAAAGGACTTGTACATGTCTTCGATGAAAATCAAAAAAGCAGGATATATATAACCTGTACATATATATATACACACATATATATACATATATCTATATATCTATATATAGATATAGATATAAGAGAATTGTTCCTCTGTCAAACAGTAGAAATATTTGAAAAGAGATCCTCTGGGTAGTATTGTTGTAAACTATTTTATTTTATTTTAATATTTTCTATATCAGTTTGAATAATAAGAATAGAGGACAGTTAAAAAATCTGTCTATGACACCTACTTTGGGGCCACTGCAAGGATTTCAGATGACAAGCTGAAAATTAAAAACAATCTTGACAGGCTGGAGAGAATCTAAATTCAACAAAGTTGAGTTCAGTACGGGTAAGGGCAAAATGCTCTACACTTCAGAAGGGCAAAGGAACTGCACAAAAGTAAAATGGGGACCATCTGGCGAGGCAGCAGTTCAGCAGAAAAAACATCTAAAGCTTATGGTGAATCAACATGATGCTGATATTAAAAAGGCTAATCCCATTCTGGGAAGCATTGTTACAAGAGTCATATGTAAAACACACAGGCAATCTATTCCACTCCATTTGAGAAATGAAGACAGTATTTCCGCTTTTTGGGAATCAGATAAGAAAAAAAAGTAGAATTGGAGAAACTCTGGAAGAACAGGGACAGAAAGAGGCATGGTCGCAACTGGCAGAGAAAATAAATATGGGACTGTCTGAATATCCTGTAATACAGAGAGTCAAGAGGTACATAAAAGAGGTCCCTGCAAAAGAAAAGATTTCACAGCAGAAATTAATTTTATTTAAGGATAGTCAGGAGATCTTTATCCAAACTGGCAGAGGAAAAGATAGCTATAGGTATACAAGGTTAGCAAATTCAACTCAACACAAAAGTTAACTGAACTTCAAGACAGTGCAGCCAGTGTTTCACCTGGTAAAAAGTATAAAATTAAAACTGTCCTTAAAGAAGGAACAATCCCTACACTTTGCAAAGCCTTTGGTATGCACTGCAGGATTTTTAGAGGGCAGGCAATTTAATAGAAGAGAATGAGGCACCCCTAAAGTCCCAGCACTCATAAAGAACAGGACTGTTGTTTGTAGTGAATCCAAGATTACCATTACCCAACACTATCAGACCTGTTCTTTCCTTTTTCAGAGTTCGAGAATGGCTTTGCCCTTGATGCTGTGCTTAACTTTCCTTCAGTCTCAGTGAAATCAGCCTGTAACTTACGCTGACGTTGGCTTTCACACAGGAAAGGTAATCAAACACATGGAGGCACTGTGAATATCGGACAGAATGCTGCAATTCACATCACTGGAAAGTGGGTGCTCCGTTAGAAAATGCTAATGAAAAAGCTATAAGGTCCCTATACCTCCTGGTTAAGTTTGTGCCTAATTATGAAGAAATAGCAGAGACACAGCAGGATCCATCTAAACCTTTTTGCTAAATAAACACAAAATGAGAGGCTTAGATCCATACACTTACTGTTATGCTAGAAGGCTTCTTAAACACAAAGACAACATTTAAAACCTTGCAAGCCATATGCAAGTATTCTGGCCAGTTATACTATCAATTGGTCTAATCATTTTTTGGAAATGTAGATAAACCAGTCTCTTTCCACTAAAAAAAAAAAAAAAAAAAAAGTTATATTAACTGGTATTAAACATTATTCTGTCTTTTCATTTCCTTCCTGCTTTGATCATCTTAGGCAAATAGCATCCATGGATCCGCTCAAGAGAAACAGAGTGTAACACACTGAAACTTTTCCTCAATTTATAATGGTGTCCAGCACTGAAATCAAAGCTCTTTCTGGTTAGCAGAGGGGACCGGGGGAAAAAAAGGGAACTGTATATGCTGATAAGCATTTTTTGATAGCAGAAGAATAAATTATTGTGGTTCTACTGCAAGTAGATTATTAATCTTCCTGTGAATTTACAATACTCAAACAATGACCATCGAAATACTGTAGATATTTATGAGCAAATAACTCCAGGGAAAAATGTGCCCTATTTCATTGCTTGGAACCAGAATTCACTCCTTCACAATGATTCAGTATTAGAAAGCAGTTCCTATATCTTCCTTTTACACATGCACCCTTTCCCAAATTTGGATTTTAATTTTCTGATGTCTTCTAGTGCATCTTTGACACTGATGATACAGCAATATTGTACTACAGAATAATACAGAAATATTGTACTCATAGCATCATGCGTATGAGGTAAAATTATCTCTCCTCTCACACTACCAGTGATTGACTGTGCTGCTACTACGTATACTATAATGGGAAAACACAACGATTAAGCATCAGTCAAAACCTCACTGGACCCTTTTCACCTTCCAGCCACTTGCTTCTCATTCTGCCCACTGGAAATAATAATAATAAATTAAAAGAACAAAAACAAACAAAGAAAAACTACTAAAAGCTGAAGGGATTCTCTCAGGCAATACGGATGGATTTCATATTAGCTTTTCTAGACTGCTTCAACAATGACAGAGAAGCTCGAAATTAACTTTAGTATTTACAAATACTACTGGTGTGATTCTCCCAGGAGGAACACATACAACATCCCTGAAAACCGCACTCCCAAATTTCCAGATTTAATTCGAAGCACACTGCCTACCTCAGGACAAAATGCCTGACTCCTAAAAGCTTTAGCATCCTCTCTGCTCTGCTGCTGAAGGATTGCTATTTCTAGAACTCAGCTCTGTAAGATAAAGTGTTAATACATTATTTCTGTAGGTCTGTAGGGCCTGAAGTTTGAATTTAATGTGAACTGAATAAAATCATTTGCTTTTTATCAGCATGGTCCATGAACCATGGTTTGAGGCCAAGATGTGACTCTAAGGAAAATGAGTTTAGCTGCAACTCCCTAATCCCTGGATAAAATCATAAAATCACCACACTTCACTCAGTACTGTTTAGTAAGGAATGGCTGCCTCCATAGTAATAATAATAATAATAATAATAATAATAATAATAATAATAATAATAATAATAATAATAATAATAAAGAGCCACTAACTCCTTAAAGACGATGGCCTTTGTAGGTTCAGGTGAGGTACCTGGCTGTGCATGGAGAAGATGCAGCATAGCCAAGACAGAACAATAATGTCCATTTCACTTTGATGTTTGATTTCTGAAAATCTGCTCAGAAATCTACTTTCAAAAGAGAGGAAACATCCTCTTGCACATTCTTTCTCTCTTAACACATGCATAAAGATGTACTTTTATGTCCAACAATTCTGTATTAAACTCATGCTTTGCTGCAGCTATAATTCCAGAATAAACATAGGAGTAACTCTTGATACAGATTGTTGTAATAACCCATGAAAATATAGAAACTCAAATGTAGAGACTGTTGCTGAAGCAATTATTGTTTTCCATAAAATCCACAGAATTACATATGCTAGGAAGGAAAAGAGCTAAGTTCATATGAATTGACCGTTGTTTTAAATATCGGTTCCACCTCTCTTAATTAGATGCAAAGGAATTTCACTAACATCAAGAAGTATACCTACACTTAGGCCTGTAGCACACACAGATACTGACCATTCCTTGGCAGAAACTTGATGGTGTGCTGTAAGGGAGCAGAAACAAACCAACACAACCAATCACAACTAAACCTCCCATTGAATAGGTGAAGCATAACCAAATGAAATACTTCTGACAATTTGATGGAATAATCTTGCATGAGGAATACTCCTGAGAGAAAATGCAGAGGGAAAATACTCTGAGAACATTATTTCTTACAATTTCTTCTCAGAAGCCTATGAGCTCCCTTAAGATTCTCCACACAGTAAGTATGAACTTAATAGAACATGCTCAATTTCTTTCTCTGAAGCAATCTTAAATATTTTTTATTCCATCATATAACTTTTTAAAGTCCTTTCTGTGCACCAAACCATAGTTAATAGGCTGATAAGAGTTTAAAAAACAGCAAATAAAAAGACATAAGCCAAAAAATTGATCGACCCCACCATGGCTCAGATTTTATTTTGTAGAACTCAAGCAACTTCAATCACGCTAATTCTACCCTGTTCTAAAGTGCAACTTCTAAATCCTGCAGAACCATCCCAGTATTTAGACACCAGCAGAATAACTCCAGATTTGGCACATGCAGAAAATAATTTATTTTGTTTGTTTACATACAGTTATACAAGCTAATTTAAGATTCAGCTTAGCAGTGGTATTTTTCAAACAAGGAGGCAGTACTTGTTAGTTTGACCACAGTCCAATGTTAATCTGCACAAACAACAAACAAGGCTGGATGTGAACAGAGCTATCACACAGCTATCTACATCAGCCGTGTACATCTAATGCAAAGTTATTTAGAAACATAGTTAAGTAAGCATATTAATCAATGAAACCTGAAATAAGGGTACCTATGAAAACAGCTGTACTGTTTAAACTAAACTAGTATAAGTATGCATAGATTGGCTCTAGCAGTTTCTGCAGTTCCCATTTCCACTCTAATGCAATGGATTATCTGACTCTACCTCTCCTTAAAAAACAATTCTCATTTGGTACAGAATTTTTAGCTAAGGGTGCCAGATAGGGATATGCTGGGGCCATCTGTACATATGTATCTTTCTTAAACAGTACTAAATAAAATATCCATACTTCTTAAAAAAAAAAAAAAAAAAAAAAGTGTTCAATAAGGAACTTCGGAGTTAGACAGTGGTATTTTGTAGAATATATTATTTTACACTCTGGATTAAACTGAATAACTCATCTGAAAGATATCAATTCCTAATAATTCATAATAAGCATATGATATTATCATATAATTAAAATTTATTATTTGGTGTAGATATGCTGCAGGATTTTCTTCCTGAAGGGTTCACATAGGGTCCAATCCAGTTTTTCAATGTTCTTTTTTCCAGTTCCCTTCTGACAAACAAGAAAATGATTGTCACTGCCTTACACATTGTTTCAAGCCAAATCTCTTGACTCAGTTTCCATCCTTCTACTTGATCACCCCAAATTCCTTTTCCAACCTCTTTCTCGATAACTGTTGGGAAGTTGGGTAACTTCTTTCTGGATAACTTTTTTGGGAAGGGAAAGAGATTTATTTATTTTTTTTATATATAGCGAAGCTAACTTGATCCTGGCTAAAACGTCTGCCCTACTGAAATTGTGCCTGAGAGATACTTGGATCCCAAAGATATCAGATCTTAAGCAACAAGAAATAACTTCAGAGCACTCATCACAAGCATAGCAACAACTCAGAGAAATAAGGAGTATTTTCTTTCAAATGCAAATCTACCTGAAGTAGGTAGAGTTCTGTCATCTGGTGAGAGACCTGTCCTTTCATTCAGTGCACATTCCCAGTAGTAAATAGGTAATTTGCCTGCATTGCCTTTTGGGACATTTTGAGTTTATTTTCATAAGGATAAGCAGAGAATGCACCTTTACTGACTAGCAAGAGTGGAAATAGCATCAAAGCATCCATTAACTCGCAGCTGTTTTAAATGGCACCCTAACAATAACAGGCAAAGTGTTCCATTTGACAGCCTTTCTGTCTACGGAAAGTAGTGATCTGTGGAGCATACTGATATTCCTGCCCTGATAAATCTGTGCTGGTACACAGGCAAAGCACAGTCTGGGAAAAAGGACTCAAAGCAACAGAAATGAGAATCATTGACAAAAACTACCAAGTGGGAGTCTTGGACTGTTATTATAATACCTTAAAAAATTGTCATGATGCTGAAGTTAGAACAACAAGATATTTTAATTGCATGCAAGAAACATGTCTCTCTGCTCTGATTATCAAGGACTGAAATGATTCTTCGCGGGTACATGCCTAGAAGTGGACTTTTCAGCTTCTCCACAAGAGACATTCTAGGAGGTGATTATATACTGAAGAAATGTAAAATCCTATAGGTTTTTACTGTAATTGATAAAATGAGTTTCAAGGATAACAGCTGGGTTTGAGGTATATACAGTGAAATCCTTTGAAAATCCAAACATAATATGCTTGACATTAAGACGTATTTCAGTGACAGCCTGGAGCAAATATAAAGAGCATCCTTCAGCAGAGGAGACAAGGACAAAATATTGGGAACACTGAAAAAGGACTATAAAATACCCTCCCCAGCAAAAGGTTTTAGCACATTATCACTGCAGATTTACAAGAAGAGTTTCAATTATTAGTAGGAATGAGAGTAGAGAGAAATCATTGGAGAGTTATGAAGAGGGCAGAATGATCCATCTGATATTCTCTGCTTCTGCCAGTAATGATTTGAAGCAACAAGGAACAACTGCAAGTTCTCTCTCTTGATTAGGGTTAGAAGCTTACCTAATTATGAACAGTTGTGCCTCAGATCAGACATCACAAACAATGATCAAAGTTAAGATATTCAATACAAATGGCCTCTGTGGATGTCCTATTTGATTTGCATATTTTCAAATTTTAAAAAGCTCAACTCTGCTAGCATTTGTTCTTAAGCCCTCAAGTTTAATAAGGTTGCCCTCTAAAGCCTTTGAAGTATTCCTGCCTATGAAAAAAAAACACTTGACTGCATCACAGAAAGAAAGAAAACACATAAACGCTTCCAGAGCCAGTTAGAAAACAGAAACTATGGACTCAATCCCATCAATAAGGGGATACATCTCAAGCTCATCTCTAACTGAATTGAATGGAGCCCTCATAAACCTTGGCAGCCTCCTTGTAAATGCCTCTTACAAAACATAAATCAAGCTATGAGCTGAAAGACATGACTGAACTGAAGGTAATTTTTCAGTGCCCAGAGGCAGCTTTTTCCTTTTTTCCCCATATTACTGATCCTGTTACTGCCTGATAAGCAAATTAATTTTCTCACAATCGCTACATAAAACATGTAATTAGCATTTCAGTACACTAAACTGCTACCAGCCCACTACACTGGTTTGAGAGCTAGGAATACTCAACAGACAAATCATGCTTTTGATACTGTCTTTGGACCATCCATGCAGTGAAGTTGCTAGTAAGCTATTTTGCAGTGATGATACAAAAGCTGGGTCATCATTTGCAACCCTAGTAAACTTTAGCTGTGATAGGAAATAAGTGTGAAAGGTGACTTACCCCTAACTTGGCCAGTGACTCTTTCATAAATGAGGAACAGCAAAAGAAAACCTGTGAAGTCAGAGAGCTGAAATGCCGCTGATTCTTTTTTCTTAATGGTGGGTCAGTTTGATAAAATTGTACTGTGTTTTGACTAGCCAAAACAGTTTCATTTTCCTATAGGGAATATCAGTGTGAGGTTAAATAAATAAATTAGTAATAGTTTGATATTGTAGTGCTGCATGTTAATGAAGCTCTGCTAATCAAAAGAATTACTCTGAGTTTATGTATATCACATGTAAAACAAATAGTACCCATGAATTACATTAATACATACAATTAATGAATGAGTGCTAAACTTTCAGAGAGATTTTCTAACATCACCTTACAATGCCAGCTGCTCAAAGATGATGAGGTGACAGCAGAAGAACTCAAGTTTTCCTATAACTAACTGAATCTTCCAGTAATGACTCTGTGAATGTTCAGAGGAGCAGACTTACATCCAACAAGGTTAAGATGACCATGCCAAGAAACGTAAGTGTTACAGGCGAAAATAAAGGGTTAGTGGTTACTTACAGTGTATGTTAAGAACTAATAGTAGTGAAACTGATGTCAGTAATTTACTTGTATTGTTTCATTTGAGCGTTGGTCAAAGTTTATGGAATTCTTTCCCAGCTGACCACTGTGGGGTACTTAAGTCACCTGATGGTGTTGTTGAAAAAAAAAAAAAAAGTGTAAACTAGATCAATCTGGACAGTCAGATATTACTCTCTTTACTAACATGCACTAAAGAAAATGAGTCTGTCCTAAAGTTTGACAGGAGATTTAGCAGTCACATTTCTGGTATTCCCTTCAATCCCTATTACCTCAGATTAATAATTACTAACAATTCCCATTCTCACATAAGGGAAAATGATTTACTTATTCTTATTAAGATCAAGGTGTAATCAAAAACAATTTGTTACCTTTTATGGTGAGGAACAAGAAGGTCCAAATAGCAAACATGTAGATTACCATTAAGAAGAAAGAAATACCACCTTCTTTTAATTGCATATACTTTCTTTAAATAGGTAGAAACATTTTCTTTGAAAATTAATAAAATTCTGGATACAGCCATGCTAATGGTGGAACAAGTTGGTCTTAGTTAAATTGGCTAAGATCCCATCAGACCAAGTAATACATTTTGAAAAGTATTGCAAGAATACTTTAAAACACTGGAGAGTTCAGAAAAATACCATATACCCTATCAGTTCTAGTCTTTGGACACACTAGCGCTTGTTAATTGGACAATTAAAACTAGCACTTTAATGCTATGGGAGCTAATGAATGGTAATGGATTTATTAGCTCCCTCTATTTTATCAGGTCTTCGGGCCTCTAGCTGCTTCCATGAACGAAACCATCCTTTATTATATGTGTACAAATAGGACTGAAAGACATCAATCATATTATTAAGGGAATGAAGGAGGAGTCTGATTAAATGATTTTTCCAATTATTCAGAAAATTTAAGGGCTAGCTAGAAGGAAAAAATGTTATTTAGGACATGCATGAAAAAGCCCACTTGTTTAATGAAATTCAGACGAAGATAAATGGATTAAGTACACCAGTTACTCAATAATGAGCAGGCAACACATAAATGTGTAGAAAAAGAAGTAATTTGTTTAGTCTATGGTGAGTACATGATGAATACTGTGTAAAGGCATTAAGATTCCAAGCCTGAATAAAGATGCAAAGTGTACTTATTTGTATTGGTCTGGCTGTTTCTCTAACAGACAGAAACTAAAAGGTAAGTATTTTCTATCATGTTTCAAAATTCCTTAAGAAACAGTTAGATGAGTAGAAACTATAAAACCTCATCCAAGGCACAATTTTGTTTTCTTAATAGAATTTGTTCTAAGTTAGCATCCTGAATGTCTTTTGTTCACTGTATTCCTAGCACTGTTTGATCCAGATATAGATGTTTTTACACAGACATCTGCCACAGATTTTGCCAGTTTTCTGGAGGGTGACATCTAGAACTAACATGGAAGGTGTTTCCCCAAAGAGAAGTTCAAAGTTAGCAAGCACTTTGCAGAAACAATTGGTTTTAAGAACACAACAACACGTGGGGGTGCAAAGTTTTTGGCATATCAAAGTTACCTGCTGTTTCAAGGAAGGTAGCCAGAGAAACCAATCAGAAAGCCTCTGGGCATAGATTTCTGCTGTGTGTCCAGTTAAGTTTACTAAATGCAACAAGGCTAACAGAGAAGAATATACAGTGCAAACAAGCAGTATTGCATGGTTACTAAAGATTTACAGCTTCACCAGGGTTGACCTAACTGTCCATGCACTGTTCCATATCCCTATTTTATTTCCACTTAGTCTTTGTCACACAAAATTCCCCCCCCCCCTTTTTTTTTAAAGGGTTGGATAGCTTCCATGAATTAATGCAGTTCAGAGAATTTAGCTGAATAAGTTACATTTAAGACACACAGTCCATTACTGAACTTATGAAACAACAGAATTCAAACTGATAGAGATTGGCTGACTCCAAAAAAACATGCATTAACCCCATTTTTATGAAAGACGAGAACTAGCAATATTTACATGCCTGGAAGCACATATAAAAATGGGTAACAGATAAAGCAATTGCTGTAGTTAATGCTGTATATAACAAAAGAAAATGTGATTTATTTTTTTTTTATATATTTTAAAATAGATTTACAGTGGTAAGATTATTCCAGTTCTCTGAGATTAGAGGCAAGGGTAGTTATTTATGGTTTTTCTCTCAAGGAAGGGACTCTTGACTCTAAAGGATTTTTGTGAAATAAGGATGGGCTTTTGGTTTATTAGGCAGAAGCATATTAAACTATAACTTTGATGAGAAAGGTGATTTACTTGTGAAATGGATGTTGTCTTGTTTCGCTAATTGATGTATGGGGTTTGAAGGTAGGTAATGTCCCACATTAGAGTTCTGAAAGTTTGTTAACTCAGCAACAGCATGGTGATAATGTACAGACAGCTCAGTCTGATGCTGTGCCTGAGCTGGAGTATCTTTGCAGGATCCAGACCCCGTGGAAACACAATGGTGGGATGCCTACATACCTTTACATGTCAGCACAGAGCTAAGATGAAGGACTCAGAGTGGCTCCATGCCATGAGGTACATTTACAATGCATTCCCCCACGTGTCCTGTAGCAGCTGCAGTACCCAAACTTGTCCATAACTGGAGGAATCATGTTTTCCTAATACTCAGCAGGTAAGAAGTTAATTGTGTACAGACTAGAGAGGATCTAAGCGTCAGACCTGAATGCATTCAGTTACAGACTGATCCAAAGGCTTCTGAGCCTCTCTTCTTACTTTACATTAGTAGCATCCAATGTTTCTTCAACAAAATGTAGGTGACACTTTCAAAATTACCTCCAACATAGATATGGCAAAAACAGCTTGGTAACTGCAACATATGCTTTGAGTTTGATGGCCTAGACCCCTGCTGCTCCATAACAATATGTTAAAAACAAATTACCAGACGTACCACAGTGACAAACGTCTGCTCATTAGCAAAGGTTACTGTTTTGCCAGGGAAGACAACTACTCACTTAAAAAGAAGCATACTTCATGCTGGAAGACAAAGAACCACAGAAGCATTGCGCTTTTACAGATCTTCAAATTAGTACACATTTTTGTTATGTCAGGGCTTTATGTCTGTTTAAATATTGCGAACATTTATGAATATTAATTACCATTTGTTCCAGAAGAGCTGTAAATCAGTTAATTAGGAACCTGTCACCATGTTTATATTGTCTAAAGGAAAATCCAGATCGGAGCAGAATAAGAAATTAAGCTAAGATTTAGTCTACAATTACCATTTTATAAATACGTAACTTGGTACACTCACATTAGAGACTTCACAAAACATGACGTGAGCTACATTTTTTTTCTGCTGGTGATATTTTGGTCTAACAAATAAATACAACAGTTGAAAATTAAATTGTGATGACATTCCATTAACAAATTCCATTAGGCAAAGCACAGATCAAATGGGCCAGTTTTAGATGCTCAGCTCAATGAGGCCAACTTTGGGAGGTGCTGAATACAAAAACCTGAGAACGAATGCCTGAAATCAGCAATAAAAGTTATTTACACATAAATAAATGATATAATGACAAACAATGAAGGCTTAACTGGCAAATATTTAACATTGGAAGTTTCCTTCCTATATGTCCTCTTCCAGTACTTATTAAGCTAATCACTTAGTGTTTTATGAATGTGAATTGCTTTTCCTCCATACTCAGTTATTTTTTTCTCTTAAACAACCAAGCCTCTTCACTGATTCACATCACTTATGCTCTGGATTATTTATATACTCTCTGTATAGAGTATAGAGTATAGAGTATATAAATACTCTAGCAATAGAGCTAGCAATACTTACGATTTACATCCTTTCCTCACATTTTGGGGAAAATATATGTATATGTCATATATATACTGGTAGCATGAGTGTAACAAAGAGCCCTTTGAGCTATCTGCCTGGCTTTGACCCTTCTGTATGCAGCACATATTATAAAGAAGCTCTGCAGAAAGGTTCAGCTATAACCAAATGTTGTTTTCATTAATGTTCTAAGATCCAGAACATTTAACCATACACCAGATTCTTCCTAGGTTTTAAGATTTCTCACTGAAGAAAGCACACAATTTTAATCTGTTAATCAATTTGTGTGAAGAAATTAACAGTGCCTTTAGTGAATAACAGACTCAGACTGTTAACATAGACACAGTAAAGTTATTTCAGCACACCGAAGAAAATGACTTGTATGAGGGGTGTACTTGTTATCTGTCTAACATTTCAAAGTAAACCTCTCTAGTATGGAGAGCAGTTAAGGAGACAAAGTAAGCAACCAATAAGAATATTTCACTACACAATCTTCCTGGTGTGCATGGCCCTTTGACTTCAAATGACTTTTGATGTATTCTCATGCATTCCATTTCTATAAATTTGCAATTAAAACTTACATGCTTTCAATTTCAACATTATCAGAAATACCTGAAAACACTTCCAAAGCTTCCATACAGCTGACAGCTAACACTGAAACGCCTAAAATTTTAGGCATTCCTGAGGAGTATCTCAGGAATATAATTATATATATATATATATGTATGTATATAAATTTTACATCATTTTTCCACTTTTGTGCAAATGAAATAAAGTAGGGCATACCAGTAAAAATATGCTTTTATGCTCTTATGTTACCACTTTTATGACTATCGTGACTCACGTACAACAGAAAGCAACGTACAGGGTGTTTCCCTGCGAGTTAAAGACCCACTGAAGTTAATGACTGCTATCTCTTTTTTTGGGCCATTAAGCCTGCTCACTGGTCATCAATCCCCAGGAAATGCCTGGTTCCTGAAATCTTTATTGCCTAGTTGAAAGGATAGCAACCAACACAGTAGAAAACATACAGCCTTCTACTGGGAATGTACAAACTACAGGCTCACATTGACGAACTCCTTTCTTCCATACCCTCAGAGCAGGGGCTGAGAACAACCTGGGAGGGGAAATAAATCTGAGGATACAAAGAGCTTCAGCAACAAACCAGCAGGTTATAAATAAAATCCCCCCACAAATGCCAAACATTTTTGTTTTTCTTTCTCTCTCTCTCTTTTTTAATCATTACTCACCCTGACATGAATCCTAATTAAAATTTTACACAGTGTGTCTTTTAATTAGCCATGGCTGGAGTGGTGAATGCTATCAATATTTAGCAGGATAATTGTATGAAATGACTTTTCAAAAATGAACAGCAGGCATGAATCCACTCAACAGCAGGGGGTTATTCAGACACACACTGTGCAAGATGGGGTGCCTCAGATAATGTGTGAGAGATAATAATGCACACAGGGAGTGACACATGCTGCCATATTTTGTGCTTCATTGGTTTTCTGCAAACAGCATTTGGCTCTTGTTGCACTCAGGACATCAGGGTTCACACAAGCTACAAGCTGGTGATTTTTATCTTTATGTTGTTGATTTATTTTATCTTAAATAGAAGGATGTGTTTAATAACAACTCACACAAACAAAAGACTGAGACACAGCTCCACGTATGACCTAGTTTGATTGTACCTAGCAGAGGCTAGCGACAAACAGATCAAAAACGGAGTCTTTCTTTCTTCCTCTTTCTTATCAAAAAGAAAACAAAAAAGCTTTGCCTGTCCTGGCAGAGTATAAAGCAGTAAATTGATTTCTGTTTTGTGAATGCACGTAGTAAATATATTCAGACTTATTTTTAAATAGCATTGTAGCAGTT
This sequence comes from Netta rufina, assembly GCF_964035555.1. Lineage (NCBI taxonomy): Eukaryota > Metazoa > Chordata > Aves > Anseriformes > Anatidae > Netta > Netta rufina. The sequence continues at coordinate 1,700,901 of NC_140140.1, forward strand.
CACTTCCCACATAATTTTTCTCTCCTTTCTTTCATAAAAGAACTAGGCCAGACAAGTTGCTATGGTACAGTAAAATAGGGGGAAACACCTGCAAATCTTTCCCACTTGAACTAAGGAAATGTTCAATGCAATCAAGTAAAACGGGGTTCCAAGGCTGTTAGTCACAATGCGAGCAGTTTGTGTGACCAAGCCCTTGAGGAACGAAGTATTCCAGAGTAAGAAACACAAATCCCAGCACAAATTCCAGCACAAATTCCCACCACAGAGAGCCAGATGTAAAGCCCAAATGAGAACAGCACAGTGGACATTCAGGTTAAATCCGTGCAAGAACAAGTATCTGAGTCAGCTGTTTAGATGTAGAAGACGTGAAGGAGTGAATGAGCATGTTTCTACCTGCTCCCTGCAGGAAGTCTCTTGCTTTCCCGTCATGGGAAAGAGGATTCCCACAGCTCCACGACATTCTCTGCAACTAAGTAGGTGGAGGAGAACGCCAGTGCATGTCCAAGGCTCTTAATGAGACTAGAATTAAATGCAAAGGGCCAAACAGGTACTGAAATGTCTGCTCATCAGTAAGGCAGCAGACTGATGACTGAGAACTGCATGGAATCTGTACAAAATGGTAGTATGCACCTGTAGGATTTCAGCACAACTAAACAGTGGGACTGCCTCCTGAAATGCACAAAAATTCAGAATACCTTGGCCTCTTTTTTTTTTTTTTTTTTTTTTGTTCTTTCTTTCTTACATAGTATGAGATGACTGGAAAAAGCCTGAGCCCACAATGTGATATTCCAACAGAAGTATTAACTCTCTCTTTGCTATGGCATATAATGCAGCATCAACTGCATCCAAATCTTTCCCATAATCCTTTACAGCCAAATTAGCTATAAAACTGGGAGACCAAGACATACAGCTGCATTGTATATCATCTCAGTGCACTGCATACCAGCAACATAACAATTATAAAGCAGCTAATGAAATTAGATTGACAGAAACATGGGAGGTTTACAACACAAGACCGGTAGGAAAGACTTTTCACAACTTAATGGAGGTGTAAAGCGCTAAGGTTTACAACATACCAGGCAGTTGCAGTACTATACCACTAATGAATTGCCCCTTCACAGGCTCTGATCTAAAACCCTGTGAAGTCAGAGGAGGCCCTCCACTGAGTTCAATGACTACTGCAATGGGCTCCCAAATTAAGTTTGTATGTAAGTCTGGGAACCCAAGATCTTGGTCTCAATGCTGCAAGAGATTTGTTGAGTGACTTTAGCCAGTTCATTTCACCCTTTTGTGCCTCAGTTTCAGTTTCAACTGAGAATCACAGCAGTTTTTACAACCTCCATTGAGTAACAGTTATAAATCTCTCTAAAATTCCTAGGAGGTGGTATGCTGGTGCTAAGTATTTTTAACACTAAACACATTACCATGGACAAAGTTGGCGCTTAACAGCTAAGAAGACAGCTAAGGAAAGAAAAGAGGCACAAAAACCTCAGAGAAGTAAAAGCAATACATCAAAGTATCCTAAAGTTAAAAATAGTACTAATAAATAAAATAAATAACAATTAAAGCTAAAACCCAAGACAACTGATTAACTACTTTAAAACAGTTTTATATAAAATACCACAATTTGGATCATAATCAGAATTTGTTTTGTCAAAAAAGGGGAAGACTAAATGTGAATTTTGGAATTACAGTTAATTTTCCAAGGTATGTTATATAGCAAAGTATTTCAATGAAAGAATCATAGAATGGTTTGGGTTGGAACGGACATTAAAAACCAACTAATTCCAGCCCCCTGCCATGGGCAGGGACACCTCCCACTAGTCCAGGTTGCTCAAAGCCTCATCTAGCCTGGCCTTGAACACTTTCAGGGATGGGGCAGCCACAGCCTTTCTGGGCAATCTGTTCCACTGCCTCACCGCCCTCTGAGTGAAGAGTTTCTTCCTTCTATCCAACCTAAATTTATACTCTTTTAGTTTAAAACTGTTTTGCATTGTCCTACCACCACAGCCCCAGACAGATTCCCTCTTCATCTTTCTTGTAGCCCCCTTTAGGCATTGGAAGGCCACTGTAAGGTCCCCCTGGAGCCTTCTCTTCTCCAGGCTGAACACCCCCAGCTCTCTCAGCCCGTCTTCACAGCAGAGCTGCTCCAGCCCCCTGACCATCCTTGCAGCCTTGCTGCTCCAGTGGAACATCAGTTTCTATGCACTCATTCTTACTGTAAGACATAATGAAATGTAACTGACAGAATTGTAACAGGACAGTCAAAAAGTCCAGGAAGACTGACTGAGTGGTGTATCAGCTATAACAGTGCTAGCTGACTGGTTATATACAGCATCAGACCAAGGTTACTATCGTCAGTAGGCTGATGTTTCTCAAGTGTTTTAAATGTGTGAGGTGTTGGCTGAGAACTGGAGCTGGGGTTGGGATACAGGTATGAGAAACTTGCTCCTTCTGTAAATGTAAATCAGCAAAGGAATTAAGTTCTCTGCCAGTGTCCATTACATACCTCGAGAGGCACAGCCTAGGCTCCAGCACTGGTTGCAAGCTCTTGTCCCCCTGGAGCTCGCACAAGCCATCACCCTGACTCTCCCATCTCCCACAAAAATAAATTAGAAAAATAATTACATGCAATAATCTATCTAGAGCCAGCAGCAGCTGGATTGGGTGAGTAACCCCAGAGATACTGTTACACATTCACATCATTCACAATACATTAATCTTGCTGCCAGTAAAAGTAATTGCTTAAGAATTAACTTGGGTATTTATGAAGGCACCTTACCCTTCACATAAATGAAAGCTCTGTCATTTAGCGAGTCTTACAAAAGATACAGTAACTGAAGGGACATTTGAATTAAACATGAAAATAGTGTTGCACCCTAAGGGAATGGAACCTGCCAGAAGTAAAAAAAAAAAAAAAAAGAGAGTGATCTAAACACAAAGTATTATGGTAATTTACAAACTGAGTGGCTGTCTCTCTACCATGTTAATAGGCACTGAACACCCAAATCTCTCAGATGTTTTGAAAAAAAACACCCTAAACAATAAGGCCTAGATTTCAGACAGATTTGTAATCCATGCCTGGAACAGAGGGCTCATTAGTTAGATATACCTCAATAGTAAAATAGCGGACCCTATTTTTCTGTGGACTACGCATTGGTAAAATGCTGCAATAAGAAGTTAGTTGGTTAGAACATCTGTCTGAAACACTGCCAAACGTGCTGTTCTTTGTATAATGGAGGACTTTCTATTTAGCTTCGCTTCCATCCAACCAAAACTGGTGAATGGTGTTGATGTTATAAATGAACTGAACACAGATTTATTTCTCTCTCTTTTTTTTTTTTTTTTTTACTACCAACATGTGTCATCATCCCTGTCATAGTCACCAATGTTTTGTGCTATGATATGTACCCTTGATTTTTTAATAAAAAGCAAATGTGTCACAAATATTCCAAGCACAATTTACAGACCTTTAGTCTAGGAAGCACGAAAGAGAAGGAAAGGGAGGGGAATGAACATCTGTGTCAGTTCTGCTTCCTACCTGTTTGCATAATTGCTCAGAGGCAACTGCAGGCCAGATTTCGATGGAAAAGACAGTTGGACAGGCAGGCAGTTGACTGTTAAAAGCAAACATGAGAGAGGGAGGGGAAAACCATCCACAGGGAATAGAAAGGAGATGGAATCACTGGTGTGTAAGTAATCTAGAGCACCTGTTGGGGAACCTGGAACCACCATGGGCTGAAAACTATTAAGCATTGGAGAAAACAAATGTCCACCAACAAAATGGATGAGAAGCCTGAAAAGCTTGGAAAACTTGGAAAAGAAAACCAGCTTGCCCTGGAGCTCTTGTTGTATCTAGAACAAGTTCATAAGCTGCTTTCATTGCATTGATGCGGCCATTTCAGATCCTTATGAAGAAAGCAGCTAGAGGTAGTGGTAGCACCTGGCCCTTGCCAGTCTAGACTGAGAACAAAAGGCATTATTGATATATATGCCTTGAGAACAAAAGGCATTATTAAAGCCCATTAGCAACAGTGCAGCTGCCAGTTAGGACAACACACAGGACTTACGGATTTGAAAGCCACAACTGTGGAGAAAGAACAGCTGGATGTACAGAAACACAGACAACCTCTTTGCTGCCAGCAGGAAAAAAAATGTCCATATTAAAATGCATCAGACCTTTTATATCTTTGAAATCTAGAATCTGACTTTATTGCAAGCTCTGGGCCTTGACCCCAGACTGAATCACTGCTCAGCAAGAAGGAATTTAAGGACAGACTGAGGATTATTACCAGCTGGATATGACAAACTCAAAAAGTTCTGATAACGTTAACTTTTTAATTTGTGCAATATTCGGTTTTGGACCATATCAGTTTTTGTCATAATCAGTTATTATAGCAGACTTCAAAACACAGTAATCCACTTGGGAATCCTTCCATCAAAGGGATCAGGCAAAGGTGCAGGAACGATTCATGGAACTATTAGATAAACTAAGCAATTACCAAGAAACAGCCTGGCTTTAGTTTTGGAATATTCCAAAATCTCTAGGACATTACAAATGAAGCCAACACAGCTGCATTGAAACACAGACACAGATAAGTAATGAAAAATCCAGAAAATGTAACTAATGAACTTCATTGGAGATATTCCTAAACAAACGTTGATTTTCCAGACCTGAATAGAGAAATTAAAGCTCGATTTTAGTTTTCAAAAACTACCTGTGAGATGTTCATCTATTATTTGTGAATTCTAACACCCCGCAGTAATAAACTATCTTTAAAGTCAAGGCACGTAGTATGAAATTAAAACACTACCAACAGTGATTGCAAAATCCTTTTTACCAGTATGTGTGCTAACTATTCCAGTTTTTCTGGAATATAATATAATAATTATAATATAATAATTATTATTAATTATTCCACAAATAACGTGTGTATACTTCCCATACATCTACAACTGTGTGCACGTACTCAGGAAACAAAACAAAACTAAAACTGGTGAAGACAAAAAGGAAAAGGGAGATATTCAGCTGAATTTGTTTCAGTGAAAGATTTTATCATAGGTTTTTTCTTTGTGTGTGTATGGTTGGTTGTTTCTTTATTTATCATTAAAAATCCTTACTTTCAAGGTCAAAGACAGTACAAAGTAAAAAAAATCAGAGGATACTATTAAGCAGGCTCTGAATATTTGATGCAGATAGCTTTCAATTTCAAAACTGACCAACAATTCAAGCCAAATTTGACAGAAATCAGTTTCTGGTTTGTAAATCTATCTAATAAGCCTGCTTCTAGATGAAATAAATCCAGTTTTATTTACATCTATCTGAATGATCTAAATTACAAATTTCATTTTACTGCAGAGTATGTTAAAGCTCGGTGGCTTACCTAGAATTTCGTTCTGCAAAATGGATATTCAAAGCAGAAAGTAAAACTTAAAATTGTAAGAATCAAAGGCAAAACAAAAATAATAAAATGGCAGTGTTCCAAATTTCAGAGTTCTGAAAACCACCCCAGGAGCTGAACTTTGCTGCACTTGCAATATTCCATTTGGAAGCAAAAAGCAGAGGTAGATCATTTTGTGTAAATGTATTTTAAAAAGACAAATCTGTAATATACAGCAAAGAAAAATTAGGAGCTAAGAAAGCATTAGCAAGTACTCTCCATAGGAAGTGGGAAGCATTCACAGCAGATGAACTGGATTATGAATATTTGACTTATGTTTCTACCAATAGGAATAAACAACACTATTACTGGACAAATTTAAATTTTTGGGGAAAAGAGCGCCATTCTTTCCCTCTGACATACCCATCTGGAGAGCAAAAATATGATCTCTGCTAATTGGGCACGAATACTGCAGATACTTGAGTAAGAGCAAATGATGTTTCTTTACGATTTACCTACAGAAATCCAAAATGGCAATCAAAGTTACAATGCAGTGTGTGACCCATTGATTCCTATCTACAGTTAATACTCCACAGTCGTTATCAGACATCTTTATTCACTTGCCAAATGATATTATCTATTCTGTCTCACATAGCTCATTTTTGTTTGGGTGCACTCATTAAAACACTAACAGTGATATGGACAGAGCCCCTCCCATATTTCACACACATTTCAATTTGCTTCATTTCAGTTGTACTAAGCCAAGCTTTTTGTGTCTGTAATGTCAACACTACAGAGCAATCGTCTATGTCAATAACCTCACCTATAGTGACTCAGACACAAAATAATACTGTGGTGGTACACGTTGCCATGCATTTGCAGAGCTGCAGTAATGACCCTATACACACTTTTAACCCAGAACAAATGCAGGGCAATTTAAACTTGGTTTAGCATGAAATGAAAAAGAATTAAGGTAACCAGTGCAACCTTGAAGATGCTGTTGACAGGCTGAGAGAATGCAAGTGGACAGTCACAGCAACTCAACTGATGCTGCAGAGCTGCATCTTGTTCCTGTGTTTTAGGTCCCAGCCAAACCACTTCTATCTTAAATACCGCACAATCATAGCACTCTATGCTATTTCTAGCCCAGCCAAATCATCTTTCTGAAGCTCTCAAATTGCTGTCAAATTATCAAAGACACAAATTATAATGTAAACTTGACAGAAAAGGGGTGTCTGTGTGTGCACGTGTTTAAAGAGAGGGAAAAAAGCACAAAAGAAAAAAGGAAGTGAAAAAAGCTCCTGATGATAGCCGTGCAGTGTGCCAGTCTGATCCACCAGCTTTTGCTGAGTCCCAGCCAGGTTTCAGTTATCATCAAATACCTGTTTCTGCGAAACAGTTTGTTAAGACAAACCAGCTCATTCTAATAGCTGCTGGATTTTCTATCAAAGAAGTATGAGCAATGTGTTAGGAGACACAGAGAACAAAATCCTTAAAATGGACATCACACTTCTATAGATCAATAAAATCTTTCAACTCAAACTCCATCAACAGCTTCAATGTCAAATATAGACAAAGGGAGCATGTGCAGAAGAGCACAGAAGGTGCTTCTTGCAACAAACTTCACAAATTGAAGACGCTCTCAGGACAGGCCTCCTGATAGCTGTGAACAGTCTAACCTGCAGGCAGGAGGCATGCTCCCTCCTTGCCAGATTCCTGTAGGAGGCATGCTGTCTGCTCCAGTTATCTCTTAGAGGATAGATAGTCTTTGACCTTCTGCTGGATGGGGCTGGTAGTGCTTCAATTCCACCAGCCATGCAGTGACTGCACAGCCCACTCACTGCCAGATGCCGTTTAAATTGCATGTTATCAAAAGGTATGTTACCGAAATTAATTCCATAATTCAAAGAAGCTTGTGATTTATTTTTTTTTCCTAGAAAATCCTTAAATGTAGAAGAGGGTTTGTTTGCTTTTGCCATTGTTTGTTTTTCTGAATATGTCAAGGGCATAAAAACTTCCCCTGAAACATAAATATGCCCCATGTCTCTTCTCCTGAATTAACCTGTACCTTTAAAATGTTTGTTGTTGTTGTTTGTTGTTGCTGTTTTGTTTGTTTTTGTTTGTTTGTTTTTCTCTGAAGGTGTTTCAGTTTGCATTACAGCCATGTATTAACAGATGGACTACAATTTATTTTTACCACATGCTCAAGCCACATGCTCTTTCAAGTTCTCTACTCATTTCTTGTCTCCAACTTTAAAAAAAAAAAAAAAAAAAAAAGTGGAAACAGAGCAGTCACAGTCTCTTGAAGCACTAAACAAACACAGCAATCTTACTGTGCTCAGCAGAGAATTTAGCATGTGGACCAAGAGCCAACTAGGTCAGGTAGCATTAAGCTCAGATGCCACTATACAGGTATAGCATGCACACACAAGTTGCAACAAAGGAAATTTCAGTTAGATACTGAAAAAAAAAAAAATCATGATGACGGTAGCTGAACACTGGAAAAGGGACCCAGAGAGTGCACGGAATGTCTGTTCCTGGAGATACTGAAGAGTCAGATAATAAGAACGTGCAGTATCTGAACATATCACAGCATGTTCTGAATAAAATTTACAATGATGAGAATGAGCAGTAACTCAGTCGTGGCTCACGGTCAGCACATTCTGCAAGCACACTCCCAGATGCTCCTGTCCAGCCACTTCAGGTGCAACTGCCTTACTTACTGACGTACCTACTGCTTGGCATGCAAACTGTTGAAAATGCTGCTTGCTAACTACAACCAAATACAGAACTCCAATTTTTTTCTTAAAATTAAACCTTATGGAAAAATGTTTCACAACATAATCCTCATCAAAATCTTCAAAAGAATCAATAAGGATCATTATTACTGTCATTTGTAGCTTGACACTTGAGAAATTTCAAGAACAGCTATTTTACTCTTGGATTAACTAAGGCACCGAGAATTAGTTAATATTAAATCAAAGTAAGTCAATGGAGGACTCCTAAGTGACTTTTCGATGACCTAAGGGCTGTGACAAGCCATTAGTCCTCATTCCCTTCCCAGCAGTAAATGATTCCTCAAAGGTAAAAAGTTAACTTAAGTTACGGTGTCCCTGAGAAGGGTACAGTCCTTTATGTAACCTCTTCAATTTACCTCTGTTATAAATGGCTCAGTCTTCAAAATAGGACTATAATCATAGTTTACAATTTATTAAAGGAACAGAGGTAAGCAAACAGCGCTGGGTGCGCCAGGAGTCTCTGCTCCACCAAGACACACACCAGTTACATCAAGCAGCTGATTTTTATGCTGCTAGGCTAATACATATTCATTACTACTTCTAAAAAAAACCCAGGGTTATTATAATTAGTTTCCAGAATCCAAACCCTCCTACTGGAGCATGCGTATCAGTCTCTGGTGGTCCCTCTGGTGGTCCCTGGGGATCTCTCGTGCTGAAGGCTCATAGTCTTCCTTCCTCTTTGTCCAACTTGGCTGACTTGTGCAGCGTCCCCTGCAAGCTTTGTCTTTTAGTCGTCCTTCAGCTTTCCCCTTCTCCTTAATCTTCTGGCCAGATATCAGAGACTTGCATAGTTTCCCATGCAATAGTCATAATAGTTAGCAGTTATTCTGAAACCCCCCCAAAAAATCAGAGACTTCAAGGAAAAGCCTACAAATACATTTCCCTTCAAGCTCTCTATCAACACGAATTGCTAAAACATTCCTTTGCAAGATACAAGAATGATATACATTAACTGTTGAGGGATTTCTTGAAACAGCAAAAATCCCATGGCTTGCTGTAGCTGAGCAAACCAAGCTACCAGGGCAACTATGAGAAGTTCCCATGACAGTGTTCCCACATCGCCCAATTGAGGAATTCAGGAAAATATTGTTACCAGTAGCTGGCCTCAAGGACAAGGTCTATGTGACTGCTAATCACATGAGGGGTTGTTTTCTTGCAGGTGGGGTTGTTTTCTTGTAGCTGTTTGTCTGAGTGCTTTTGACCAATAATCTTGTGTGAAACACTGTCCACCCCTGTTAAGTTCTCTATAAAAGTTATGCTATTCGGGCAATAAAATGGAGCATGATCTGACTCTACTGGTGTCTGTCGTACTTTCGGCCGTGCTTCCTGCAACAATTAACCACTCTGTTTTTCTTAGACTGTGGTTATACAAGGGTATGTATGACAGAAGGTCACATTCATCATACCATGCGGCCCTAGCATTGTTCCATATTGACACGAATCAGATGAACACATTTCACACCTCTCTGTAACAAAAGTGCTGCACGCATTGCTGAAGCCTTTAAAGAGCAGGAATGCACAAAAGGTCAAGACCTAAATGACATATATTTCCCTTCAGCCTGCAGATAGGTGAGAGCCAGTTTTCTCAACACAGGCTTAACAGTAAGCCCTTTAACATCCTTCATACCGAAACCAATAACAATTTATAGCTGGGTCACAAAGATGAAAGCATATCAAAAATGTTTAAAGCATCTCCAGAAAATAAGTTCTTCTTTGAAAGTGATTGCTTTATCAAACAACTGCCATCAAAATAAAAAGTCATGGAGGAAAAACATGAAATTATTGTAAGGAGAAGTAAGTTTAAAAAAAATGTATAAAAAAAAAGATTATCAAAGTGCAATATTTGACCAGGTGTTTAACACCTTAATCTGAGCTTCAACCACCTTCTAAGGATAGTACAGAATGAAAAATACACCTTAAACTGAGCAAGTAGTGACAACTTGAATTTACAATGTATTTTAGTACCTCCAGAATTATTTTTATTTGTTCACTGATCCTGAATTTCCATGCCAAAAGTCCTGAGAAAACAGCACTTTTGTGCTTTCACAGATGTTTTCACTTTTAAAAAACATCTCTGCACTTATAAACAATACAAAGAATGTTTTCTTTATAATAATATTCATTATAATGAAACTAGATATTCTGATTTAGAGGAGCTCCAAATCTTAACAAATATGAGCATTTTGTGATTTAAAGTTAAAAACAGCTTTTTTGTTTGTTTATTTCCTTCCAAATTAATATTTGAGCTTTAAGCAAAACTCTGCAATTACTTATTTTTATTTGAAAGCTTTGCCATGGTTTAAAGCAAGGACAGGATCAGAACTACAGTCCCTGCTCAAATAATTTTATATGTATTAACACTAGGCTGTCTGTTTAGCACAGCTAGTTAGAAGGACTACATAAAAATTATACTATTTCAGTCATATCAGATGAAACTCACTCTAGAAGACTTGAATGATACCAGCCCTCTAGGCAAAGGTGACTTTTACCCACTTACAAAGTCCCAGATAATTAGCAGCACTGTAGGTTTCATTTTTTATTTCATTTTTTATGTAGTGCTAGACACCTTCTAGGTGATTTCTTAAAGCTACCTGCTTCCTGAGCCAAGAGCTCACAAAAGGTAGCTGAGGAACATGTTGCAAGCCCACTCAGCAAAACGTGTATCAATTCCAATGATTTCACTGGAGGTAAGCATGTGCTCCTGTGCTTACGTAAAACAGGTACAGAAAGTAGACATTGGGTAGAGCCAGCATCAAGAGAAGAACACAAAGGGTGTATTCTCCTCTTTCTTCTTTGCAGAGAGCATAAAATCTGACCACATTAATATTACAGGTAAGTCGATAATTTTTTTCTCTCCTTATGTTTACCAGCAAACATATAGAACATGGAAAAATAGAACATAGAACAATACAGAACTGGAATTGTCCCAAACAGCAGAGAGCAAACCTGCACATACAATGTGTGCTGTTACCATGTGTTGCTGTCAAATGGTGTCACTTGTAACATCATAGTATCATTACACTTAAAGTAAATGTAATATCAAGACACAAGTGTTAGTCCCAGATGGAAAAATCACTGAAACTGAGAAGTCAGAGATCAATTTCCAGAACACACTTTTTATACAGTCTAACTTTCTTTTCTTCTGTGTATCAGAAAAACATCAAACTGAGGTAATAACAATTTTGGACCAACTACCAGTGCAAAACTGCTGCATCCACTAAAGCTAGCGTTAATTTTGCTTTGGACTTAAGAGAAACAAAGCTTATACCAAGCGTACTTGTCAGAGGGAAATGAAGAAAAGGTTCAAAACAAATTAATAGAACAATAAACAATCTCTGAAAGCCCCAAATAAATCTTTTTCCTGTATGTTAAACTTCTTCCACATCACTTTCATCCTAAAATTTCTTATATTTCCGTCAATTATACTTTTCAATAACAAAAAGTGATATAAACCACTTAGGGGGTTGACATAAGAGAAAATTCTTTTCTTTTGAAACTTGAGATAAAACTGAGAGAAAAAGAGAGACTGTTGCTAATGACGGGAATTGCAGGAGAGAAGCTCTCTGGGAAGAGAACCATATTGAATTAAGTGCAAGGTGTACTTCCTTTCAGTTGATGTTAGCATCTCTCCCTCTCTGACAGTCAGCTCTTGTAGCTTAGTTGCCACCTACTATGACTACTAATCAAAGGAGTTTATTTCTTTATCCAGCAGAAAAAAAGGCTCAATGCTTTTGCTACATTGCTATCACATTTTCTGACAAGAGGCAGAGGAGAAAGCTAATAATCAAGACAAAGTTGAAGAACAATGTTAACGTGACCTTCTGGTGAAGAGAAATCCTATCACTCCCAATCTATGAAATATGTATTGTTGATTCCAACACTGAATATAATATCCCTTTGACTTATACACTTTTTTTTTTTTTTTTTTTTTTTTTTACTGCAGATACCTTTATAATCTTGCTGAATTACATAAGAAGGCACACACACACATATTTATGCAGTAGCACACTTTCTGTTGTACCACAGCAGTACTTAATCAGGAAATAAAACCCCACAGGTCAAAAAGCATATGATAATATTCCAACTGACAGAATTTTTGTAAAGATTTAACTCATCCATGTTTCACTTCTATTGTTTTACACACCACATGTTTGCTGTTAAATGAGATATCTGAATTAATTTCAATTCTTTCCCAAAATGAATGAAAAAAGAGACAATAATTACCCATCCATGAAGAACAAATTTTAAAAAGGAAAAATGCCTGTCAGGCTTTAAAGAGGGTATAGAAAACAATACCAACCATATAAAGAAGGAAAAAACACTATAAAATGCCTTTAAAATGGCTTTGGAAAAAAAAAAAAAAAGTCTTCAAACTCATTTTTTCTAAAGTAAAAGCTTATTCAGCACATTACCCCTGTAAACAATACAACAGTCATGGCATTATACTTATTTCCCTCTGTGATGTTCCTTTCAGTGTGATTTGCTAGAATTCTTAAAATGTGTTTGACTGTTTTACTGTCAAATTGTCCTTTGTTGTCAATTGTTCTCTTTGCAATGGCTCACATATTCAGCAATCTTAAGATTTATTTTGCCAGTGAAACAAAACAGCAACAGAACTCTGCCCGTTGAGCAAAAAGAACTGCTTGAGCCCCTAACACACAGGCTTCTGTACAGGAAGAGTAAGCCTAGGTATTCTGGATCTATACCTGAAATGAAGCATATCCATTAGTATTGAAAGGATGGTACAGGGAATCTGATTTGGGGTAAGGCCCTACAGCTAATGAGATGTGGCAGATGAATTCTGAAACAGAACCAAAGGTCCAAATCTCCAAATCAATGTGAAATGAATGCTCTCAGCACCTGCCAGGAGTACTCAGCGCACCACAGAGCGGGCTGGCGCAATCTGAAAAGCTAAAAATAAAATAACTTGAAAACTTCAAGTTACCTTCTGAAGAGATACCACAGCTGATGCTTGTGAGCTATCTGATAAATAAATGAATCCACTTACAACCTTTGCATTCTGGAAAATGAGAGAAATGGCATTCCCATCATGTCTTTTTTTTTTTCACTTCAGTTGTGAGGTAGTGTTGGAGGTCATCTCCAGATCCATTGTACTTGACAATATGCAAAGGCTGTGTGAAGTGCATGCTCATGAAAGCAGTATCTACAGGATAAGAAAGCCTCAAACAAAACAGCACAAGAAATTTTCAAATCAGTACATTTGCCTTGTACAATGCTCTTTGCAATTATCTTAAATACAAACAATATATCTTACCCTTCACCTGGTGCCAGTTTGGAGGGTTATACACCACTCAGGGTTTTATTGAGTAAATCAGTTTCCCAGTTTTATATTACGAGGACTTTTCCAATAACTTTTGTACATTTTGAATTAGCCCTTTTAAAATACAGTGGGAATAAAAGAAGCAGTGGATTAGACTATCTTTATTATTTTAAAGACATTGACAATTTGCAGTTGGAAAGCTTTGATGATCACACCTAATCGGGAATAGAGAGCACACCTGTAACCTAGTCAAGAATTTGGGACTTCATTGGCAAGCTTTTCCTGCAAGCATAGTAAACACTATGGTTGCATGTGTCACTAACAAACAGCATCGATTTGAAGTCAACAGATCAGCATTGTTGAGATCTGTACTACTAAATATATACCATTTGCATAAAGGAAGAAGCAGCAGAGGCAGGAGTTCCTTTGTAACATGGAAAGTATCACAGAGTCTTTCAAACTCCCTTCCAACTAAATGTTTTCTGTTACTGTTTTTCATGGGGATCACTTATTGTGCGAGTTATATTCAGCCATTTACACACGCTGCCATAATAAAAAATGAAAACAAAGATAAACAAACAAACAAACAACAGGCATTTCTAAATCTATGTTGTTAGCAGAAACTTAAAAGATAGGAAACATTTGTTCTCTCCAAGGCTGATGAGTTTTACTGCTGCTAACATACATTCCCAGCCTCCAGCTTGAGGTGGTCAGTCCACAACCTACAACCAGAATACAGTGTTTAGCCTTGGGCAAAATGAAGAGCAAATATGGAATTCATCATGGACATAATAAAACAGCAGAGAATCCCAATCCTCTGCTTCTGAAGGCTCTTAGCATACTTCAGAACTACCCAAAGAGAGTGTAGATCCCTCTCCAAGAATATCTTCTGAGAATCTGGAACCTGGATGAATTCCTAAGCCAAATGTCATTAATGAAAATAGCACGATTCCTCAATAACTTTAACCCTTGCTTGCTCTCCTCTGCGTGGGCGATAGTTGTGGCAGAACAAAGCTTCAATGTAACTGCTAAAGCAGTGAGCCCAAGCTGAAGTTCTCCTCTACTGCTCTCACACCTCCAGCGGTTTCACTACGAAACACTGGCCAACTGACCATGACAACAGTGTAAATGCACTGTCAACGCAGTCAATGGCAAACTTTGCCACTATCTTTCTCAAACGCCATAGGATTTTACTAAGGAGTTGTATCTTCTGCCATTTGCTTGAGTTATTCATTATAAGTTAACGTGTGCTCTGAGTTTTCAAACAATTGAAATATGCTGAAACCAATTTTGCTTTAAAGTGTTAGTTACGACTTATCCAAAAAGTATTAAGGGCTGGTCATTGCTTTTTATTTCAGTGTAAATGTTCACTTAGGCAAGAAACAAGGCAGGAACAAAAGGGGGAAGAGAAGACAGCAAGTAGGGACTGGCCATTTCAGAATTACGAAAAGAGGCTGATCACAGCCGAACAAGGGATCTGAACTAAATCAGACTGGTTTTACCATCTGTGCATAAGTACAGATGAACTGTCATTGTAACTGATGGAGATTTTATTTCCTAAATTAGCTTCTCAAATGGAAACACTTAAAACCCATTTTGAATGCACAGCTGAGTCATGAATGTGTTTATTCTTATTATTTCTGTCATAATAAATCTTAAGCATTGAAAAATGCTTGTTGAACTATTTTTACTTGGATAGAAATAAGGAAACTGCATTAAATTTGTTGTTCTTCCTATACCCTCTGGCGATCATTGTATCCCACTTTTGCCTTGAAATCCCTTCTGCTAGTTTATCAGCATTGTTTCTTCCTAAATGAAACTTGCTACTCATCTTCCTGGGAGCAATTATTTTTTTTTTTCTTGTTTCATTTGTGTTTAAATAAGCTATTGATTTTATTTTCAAGGTAATTTAAGGTGGGAATACAGTTCTTATTTGATAACTAACAGCCTAAAGTGCTTTGAGTAAACAAATTTTATGGTTTCAATTTGTTGTTTTTGTCATCAAAATCAACCAAGCAGCAACTACAACTCATGTGGTTGGATTTGTGGACTAACTGTCGTGTGAAGCAAGAAGTAACATTAATAATTCAGTAAAGTGCTACCCGCGGCTAAATGATTACAAGAGATGGGGCACAACACTCTATACTGGTACAAAAAGCTTGTCATTAAAATATACCCTAAAGGGGTGGCAATAGGGTAGCTGCATAAACAAAATTAAAAACCTTTCATTTTTAGAGGCCATAATTTTATTACATGAGACTCATTTCAGCCTCAGGTGCTGTCTGCGGCAGTCCACCTGAATGATGTGGTAACATTGCCATCAGCTGCTGGGTTGCTCAGAAACCAAAAATAGTTTGTCCAGGCTGTCCTATCAGCTGCTGAGGTTAGTCATACCCAAAGAAATGGTAGAGGCAGACAGAGGTTAACTATCACTACGCACGTGTCCTGGTTTCAGTTAGCACAGAATTAATTTTCTTCCTAGTAGCTGGTGGAATGCTGTGTTTTGGCTTAGAATGAGAAGAGTGCTGATAACACCCCGATGCTTTAATTGTTGCAGAGCAGTGCTTATACTAAGCCAAGGACATCTCAGCCTTTGCTCTGTCCTGCCAACGGGCAGGCTGGGGGGTGCAGTAAGAGCTGGGAGGGGACAGACCCAGGACAGGTGACCCAAACTAGCCAAAGGGGTATTCCATACCATCTGACGTCATGCTAAACAATATATAGGGGTGGCTAGCCGGGGGGAGGGGGCCGGACTGCTCGGGGTTAGGCTGGGCATCGGTCAGCGGGTGGTGAGCAATTGCATTGTGCATCACTTGTTTGTACATACTATTATTACTTTCGTATTATCCCCATTGTATCATCATTATTATTATTGTTATTATTATTTTTGTTATTTTTTTTTTTTCCTGTCTTATTAAACTGTCTTTATCTCAACTCACGGGCTTCACTTTCCATTTCTCTCCCCCGTCCCAGAGAGGGAGGGGGGAGGGTGAGCGAACGGCTGCGTGGTGTTTAGCTGCCGGTCGGGTTAAACCACGACAGTCTTTTTGGCGCCCAACGTGGGGCCCGAAAGGTTGAGATAACGGCAGATCTGATCAGAGTGTGTTAAACTAAAATTGGTGTAAGGATTAGACCTGCTTAATAGTCACTTGTCATGATGCTGATTGCTTTAATCACAACTCTGCTGCGCCTGTTTTCCAAATTGAGTATTATAGTACATTATTTTCCGTATTTGCTCTCTGTAGTGTTGTTTCTCCTCTCCGGGCCCTGGTTTCAGACCATTATGGTACTAAGTGTTATAGCAATGGCTTATGAGACGATAAGATATCTGGTCATGACTCTAACTTGGTATTTATACTCAGTAACATCGTGGACTCTGTACTTTGGAAACAGCATCTTGGGAACTATTAGCAATTATACCTATTGTTTTTCTCCATTAGAGAGTCAATCTGTGGAGGGGAAAAGGGAGGATATTTTTCCTTACTTGCTTACTCTCCCTTTCTCCTTCACCACCCCTGTATCCTCCTGGGTCACTCTGCCTTCTCCCTCAACCTCAAAAGACTGTCGTGGTTTAACCCGACCGGCAGCTAAACACCACGCAGCCGTTCGCTCACCCTCCCCCCTCCCTCTCTGGGACGGGGGAGAGAAATGGAAAGTGAAGCCCGTGAGTTGAGATAAAGACAGTTTAATAAGACAGGAAAAAAAAAAAAATAACAAAAATAATAATAACAATAATAATAATGATGATACAATGGGGATAATACGAAAGTAATAATAGTATGTACAAACAAGTGATGCACAATGCAATTGCTCACCACCCGCTGACCGATGCCCAGCCTAACCCCGAGCAGTCCGGCCCCCTCCCCCCGGCTAGCCACCCCTATATATTGTTTAGCATGACGTCAGATGGTATGGAATACCCCTTTGGCTAGTTTGGGTCACCTGTCCTGGGTCTGTCCCCTCCCAGCTCTTACTGCACCCCCCAGCCTGCCCGTTGGCAGGACAGAGCAAAGGCTGAGATGTCCTTGGCTTAGTATAAGCACTGCTCTGCAACAATTAAAGCATCGGGGTGTTATCAGCACTCTTCTCATTCTAAGCCAAAACACAGCATTCCACCAGCTACTAGGAAGAAAATTAATTCTGTGCTAACTGAAACCAGGACAGCACGTTTTTAACTTCTATCTCTTCTACATGATTAGACGTCTAAAATGTTGATACTTTCCTAATATCTATGCCTGTCTGTAAAGCACATTTTAAAAATACATTACCAGTTCTAGGATAGGTCTCTTAAACTGTCTGAAGCTTTTACATGTCATTGAATGAAAACTAACCCCCCCCACCTCCAACAAAGACTTTTATTTTGAAAAAAAGTAATACATGTAGCTCTTCATCTTTAACAACACATTACTCAGCTTACTAAGTGTATTACCGTATTTCTTGCCACTAAAGCCTGGACTAAACCAAATCCACCTAGTAATTATTTACAAATGCTATACCCATATTTTAAATATCATCTAATAAAAATATTCTGAATATTAACAGTTTAAAATTTAAGCATCCATGGTAATGATATGTTTTTCATAATATTGTATATATTTTTTCATTATAAAATGTTGAAAGGCCTATGAAGAGCTAGTAAATAATAAATAACATATTGACTACAAAGGGCTGGGCATATGGGTAAGTCAAAGAACCAGTTTCATGGTTAAGAAGTAGACAGAGGGATAACTTTCAGGAAGACTTGATGGGTTTCAATAGCAAATATCAATAGGAAAAACGTATCTTTGACAAAAAGAAATACAAAAAAATTGTGGCCAGAACCATCTATTAACAGCAATAATGAATTAGGACTTGACAGGCATACTACCACGTTTCCTCTAACGATCACCATGACACTGCATATCTCTTTAAGCCAATTGTTTTAATAATCTGTTTTACAAAAAAAAGGCCCTTGAGAACAGGAATCTTTAAGACCTATGCAAGACCAACTAGATTTTGAAAATAATATTGCAATGCATGAATACTACGTGATTCCCTTCCTGTTACGAAGCACACAATCAACCACCTGCATTTGTCTAAATGTAAAAACAAAAACTACCCAAGGACTGACAACAAAGGAGAGGAAGAGCAAAGGCTTGTTTTCCACGCTGAATGCAGTTGAGTTTCTATTGCTAAAAAGAAGAAAATCTGGCAGGTATGTGTGTGGAGGACAGGTAAACGGATCAATCTGCCTACAGGGTTTTTTAAGAGCTGCAGTGAAAATATTGGTCAGTTGCCTAAATTATGAACATTTTAATTGTACAGGACCTAGCAAATGCCAGAGGATTCAAATCCTGCTTCAGGTGCCAGCTATCAGATGTAACTATCCTCAAGTCTCATTTTTGTAGCTCTTACTAACAAAACATCAATTAATTTGACCAGATTTAAACACCATACTAGTTCAAGAGCCACCATAGACTCTGGAAAAATGGAGCCTACCAGTTATTGCTCTCGTATTTTTGGTCAGTCCTCAAGCTCTGTAAGTGACTAAAAGCCTGCATGGTATTGCTTAGCTAATGGCTACTGCATTGAAAGGCTGGAAGAAAAAGTAGTGCAAACAGTTCCCTTTTCCTTCTCCTCCTGCCTTTAAATGACATTACCAACACAGGTTAGATTCCTGCGCCCAGCTGCTGTATCTTCTTCCACAGTGCTGTCTGTTTATTACAACATAGCAGCATGCTTCTGAGTTTCTCCATTACTGAAAGTCTCATGCTTTTAACATTTTTGTTCCCTACAGAGTTTATATATATATATATATATATATATATATATATATATGCAAAAAGCATAAGGAGGGAGATCCAGGTAAGTCACAGAAGCTGGCAGCCGGGACAAGCTGAGACACATCAGCTAGTGCATTCATGGAAATGTTGTGTTTCAATATAGGAAAAATAAGCTGCACTTCAGCCAGAGTATGCAGCATTTATTAAATATGCAAAAAAGAAAAAAATGAAAATCTTTTTAAACTAGTTGTTCATTGTGTTGTCCTTTGATTAAAAAACAAACAAACAAACAAACAAAAAAACACGGAGATGGCAAAATCATTGCTATTGTGGTGATTGGGTGATTGATCTTGTCATCTTCATATTGCTACCTGACAGTTGTCTGGAAGAGTAAAGTGCCTGAAACGTAAGTAAGTCTGTATTCAAGTGCGCCTTCTTCCAGGAGAAAATTCTCCCTCCCAACATTTCTCCTTGTATTTGGTAACAAAAAGCAGTAGAATTTATTTTATAATCATACATTAAAATTTTAGAACCATTTCAATAGCTATCTCTGCATTAAAAAAAAAATAAAAGAAACCTTCAGTAGGGTCACTGACATTTAATGAATTATGAAGTGGTTCTTTCAGAGCTTCCCAATCTGGTTATCTTGCTAGCCTCATTAAGATTTTTCTATCTAGAATACCAACCCTTTGATAATATCTACTTAGTCTTGTTTTCCATCTGACAGCTGTCGCAGAGGAATGAATGGAGTATTTTAAGATTTTTATTGAAGAGATTTTCTTCATATCATTTTGGTGACATTACACAATATGTTGGCTAAATCCTATCTCATGAGGTTCTTTAAGAAATACCCTCACTAATGTAGTCACGGTGAGCATGCCATGACTACGCTAATATAAACACTCTGCAGTGTTTTTGAACACCAGACCTTTTGTCTAAGACCATATATTGTGTACTGTTCATCATAAAGCAGGAAACTGGAATAGCTCTTCTGTGTCCTAAGTTGCCAGAAGACTGTAGGTAGTCACCCAGAGCATCTAATTTATTGAGTTTAACTTATTCATTGTGTTAATATGTAAGTAGAATATAAAGGTTAGAATATGAATGGTAGCTGAGCTTGCTGTACATGCAAAGGATATTGAAAGATCCTCCTTACAAAGGAGGATCTACAAAGGATCTACAGCCATCAAATCAGAGTTTGCTATAATCTACCACTCCATCCCCATCAGTTCTAGCCATAGAGATCTAAGCAACAGTGTTTCAATAAAATTTACTGCACCTTTACTAAAACCACGACCATCAGAAATCACAGTTACATCTTCTGTAAATGTCTTGACTCCAAATGTTTGCAGTAATCTTGTAAATTCCATCAAAATCAAAGGATTTTTCTCAGTACACATACATACCTACAGGCATTACATACTTTCACACATCCCAAACTACACTTTCTAGCTAAAGTACAGCTGTCCTATTTGAAAACTGTAAGCCCAAATCAGTTCGCAAAATCAAGACAGCTGTAGATGATGGTTTGCTTCCAGCACACAGGTTTCAACAGCAGAAAAGGGCTTGTTAGAGAATTCAGTTTGCTGGGAATTTTGCTTAAATAAGAAACAACATAGGGTGAAGTCTATCCATCATGGAATTGGTAAACACTGTATGGAACTGGAACAGGCTCCCCAGGGACATAGTCACTGCACCAAGCCTGTCCGAATTCAAAAAGCGATTGGACTGTGCACTTAGTCACATGGTCTAAACTTTTGGGCAGACTTGTGCGGTGCCAGGAGTTGGACTTAATGATCCTTAATGATCCTTAAATCCTTGGACTTAATGATGGACTTAATGATTGGGATATTCTATGATTCTATGAATCAGAAATCCAGTTCCTTCAAATAATTTCAAAGAAGAATTAACTACTAATGAGAGGAATGTTACAAAGGCACTTCTTTTAAAAAGCTATACTTTGAAAGGAAGACTTTCAAAATTGTTCAGCACTGGCCTACCCTTGATTTTATAAAGTATCAGTTCAGTTCAGATGAAATTAAGCTAACTGACCACTTCTGAACATTTCAGACTGCATTCCTTAGAATAGAGGTTTCTTCTGTTGATTGCCAAATAGAGTTCATATAGTTCTAACATTAATAGTATACTCTTCAGTAATTTCATGGAATTTTACTTGCATGCTTTTGAGGGTTCTCTGACACACAAGTGCATATTCTTTCATTTATTATTTGTAGAGATTTTAAACAATCACTGAACAAGAGGTTTGGAAGGACCACAACCTATAGCTGGATATTTTACTAAGGAATGTGCTGGTTTTGGAGTACCCCATATAAAATTACAATTATACTGTGAATGAGGCAGTCTTGAAAAGGTTGTTCAGACAGTAGACATTCTTAGCCAGGAGACTTGCAAGCATAATTATTAAAGTCACTGCAAAGACAACTAACAGCATCAAGAAGTTCTGCCTATATCTGTATTAATCACCTAAAATGCTTTAGTAGAGAGGAGGTGAAAGCAAAGGACAAAGAGCAAACTAACTGTAGAAAGTCTAGCTAGGCATATTTCTTCAGTTATCTAAAACCGTAAGCTCCCTCTACTGGTATAGCTGAATTACAAGATACTGATGATGGTCCCTGATCATGTAGTTTTAGCCCTAACACATGACATTATTGCTTCTGTACTGTCCCAGACACCACTGACTTCCAGTTTCTACAGTATTTTTTTAATCCTACAAATAAAAAAGAAGTAGATGCAAGGTCATACAAATTTCCTAAAAAGACCCATCAATCTTCAACATTTGGGCTAGCTACCAGGTGTGGGTTTTCTCACATTTTCAAAAGCATTTCTGACTTATCTTTTACTCCATAAAATAAGAGATTCAAAGACTATAGCACAGCTGATCCTCAACATTATGTCTGAAGTGTTTTGGGAATTAACATGAAGGATCGTAGAAACAAGAAATACATCCAATTTCTACAGGAAAGCCATGCTCATTCTGTCCAGAAGACAGAAATAAATGTCTTGGATCAGCAAGAAGTCACATGAAAAAGCAAGAACAGCCATCCTAAAAGTAACTATTGAAATTCAATTTCAAAATACTAACAATGTCAACAAGACAAATTCCAGATGGCAGCCCAGACCACAGCCTCTGGAAGTGTGTACAACACACAGTTTCAGTTGCAGCAGTCTGAAGGAAATACGCAGTGACACAATCCATGGCTGTAGCGCAAACAGGCTCATCTTACTAAAACAGTGTTTAAGATGTAGAACCTTCACCGAAATAGGTCCATAGGGTAATAATGACACAGTCAGAAAGTGACTGATAGCACCTGCAGGTGTTCACAATTTAGTGTAGACACTAACAGGACACAGAACATAAAAATGTTAGCCCTCCGATTTTAAAATACATTTTTTGTTGTTGTTGTTGTTTTGTTTTGTTGTTGTTGTTGTTGTTTTTTTTCCTGCAAAAGGAGAATTTACAAATAGAATGAAGTCAATTCCATCTGTGAGATCAATCCCACACTTAAGACTTTTCAAAGAATGTTTCTGCACTTCTGTGCTTGTCATAGCTCTTGGCCTGTCACAGTTCTTGATTATGAGTAGTTTTACCTTCAAGGCTGTCTACAACTAAAACAAAAAACTGAACCAAGAAAAAATATCCTTTGTTTACTAAAAGGGCTGCTTCACTCAAAACCCAGGAGCAACTAACACTACAGTTTTAACAGTAATATCTCCAAACAGAAACATGCTGGAGAAGTTGCTCATTTTTCCCTTCTTTTTGTAGACATGGATCAGTGTCTTGGGTTTGTGGTACTTTTTTTTTTTTTATATTATTTTTTCCTATTTTTTGACGTGCCAAAACTGTGTCCATTCTGAGTAGATTTCATTTCTATAAACCCTCGGGCAATGTCTTCACAATTTTGACTTCACTGTGATCTCTACACAGCTCCTGTCTGGGAGCCCATTAAATGGAGAGAAGCTCAATAATCCATTCTCAAACTAGCCAAAGCACAATTACACGTTTAACCCCAGGATGTGAAAGGCAACGCTCCTACCTAGTAGTGTGTACTCAGTGATGAAATGCAAGTCTGGAAACACCAGAAAATATTTACTGAGATCTAAATACGATCGTCTTAACAGGCTTCATTCAAGTGAAATTTGCTGGTAGGACTTTTTCCAAGCAATGCAATTTTATCTGTTCAACTTGCCATTTGGGTACTCCTTTTACAGAACAGACCCACCACACGAGTATTGGGAGTACTGCAGCACAGGAAGTGGGAAGAACATTGCCATTATATATCAACGTAAAGATCTGACCATACTACCTGAAAAGCACTACTCAGAAACGAAACACAAACAAGAAAGGAATTAAGTTTCTGTGTAATCGGAGGCAAGTGAAAAAACAGAAGGAATGACAAAGTTTGTGGCACCAAATGAGGTACTTACGGCTCTTTCAAACCTCTCCTAAGCAGCACACCTGACATCTAAAGACCCTTCTTAACAACACAACAACAACAACAACAACAACAAAAGTAACAACAACAAAACCCCACAAACCAACAAGAAAAGCAGGAGACAACAACAAGCTTAGGTGGAAGATTTTGTAGTCACTCCACATACAGCAGGACAGGACTTACTATCTGTGCTCAGAAAGAGTTCCATACACCCTGAACAAGGAAAAACTAAAATAAAGCAAAGCATTCTCTAGGAAAGCATAAAGGAAGCATCCAGGTCCTTCAGCGTGCACACACATACTGCCTCCTGTGGCTTTATCACACAGCCTGGTTAGAGAACCTGGGCAAAGCACAGTTCCTTGCACCAGTGTTCTCTGCAGAGGCGGTTTTCATCCAAAGTGAGTAATTTCCAGTGATCACATAAACCTCCAGTGTGAAACAGCTGCTGGTACCCATCAGTATCTCTCAGCATCCTCCCTATCTCACTGTATTGGTGTTGTTGCCTTGGAAAAAATCACTTTTCATTGGCAACAGAACACCTTCAATAAATTAGGGGGAAAAAGCTCTGCCTGTGTGCAACTCCTTTACATCGTTTAAGATGGACCTCAGGAAAACAAAAGCATGCAGCACTGAACATCCTTTTCCTTTCTTTCAACCTTGCTCACTTGACTTCCCCCAGCTAAGAAGTCTCTAGAGATGCCTGTAAATACCTGTGACGCATACCTCTCTAAGTAAATGCTGATCAGGAACCTGAGACCAGACACGCCATGCAGCTACAATGAACTGCACCATTTACCTTTGAAGTCCCTGGCCATGGCCATTTCATAATGCCTTATACCCAAACAAATCAAAACATCTCTCTAAGAAGAGGCAGGCTTTGTTTCTCCTGTCAACATGTGATTTGTTGAAACTTTAGAAAATTGAAACTTAGAACAACAAAGCCAGTATTCAGTTCTAGTCTCTGACAAAGATGTGATCTGTTGCTGGCCAACTCACTTGAATTATATATTATTTCATGTATCCTGATTTTCATTGGCTTCTTTACTGAGATAACACAATAATTTGGGTAGGACTCTCCCCAGCCATCTGTCTGCACAGAGTGGAGCACAACAAAGCCACAGCATTCTGAGGTTCTACCTACTGTTACACTGTTTGGTTTTTGTATTAAGTTACCTCATAATGCTTCTTCTCCGTGGAAGACCATAAATGCTACTTCATACACTAGTTTAAAGCTAATACGTGCAACTTAACAAATCATGCAGGCTTTTATGCACCGTGACTACTATATTTTCTAGTCACTTTGATACCCTGCAGGTACCTTTTTAATTTCCTTTCTCTTTTTTTTCTTGTTATGATTAGGCAGAACTTACAGACTCAGCTGGATATAGCAAGTATATCTGATCACTTCTGCTGTAGAAAAGTGTGTTTTGGTGAAAAACGCAAATCTTCCTAAACTACAGTAGCAATCACCTTTTCTTACTCTCTAAAACATAGACCAAAGTACCACCCCAAGTAAATGGGGTGTCTTTATAGATACCACAGCTAGAGCCACAGCTGAAGCAAGCCCTCAGAGCCAACAGACAGATTTGCTCAGCTATTAATTAAGGATCTGTGGCTCAATGACACAATTCATTTTAAAATTCAGCCTGCGTATCTGAAACTGGCTTTGGCACACAATAATTGCAAGACTTTCTATAGTTTCTCTGTTCCTCTCAATCACTAAAAATGTCAGACAAATGGAGAGTGAATGCTAGGGTTATGAATAGAAATCTGAAAGAAAAAGGCATATAATAAGTAGACCTAACGATGACAACTACACCCGTTGGGAATCAAAACCAGAGCTCCTACACATATCCTTGTCACTTTTCCAACCAAGACTCTGAGGCTGTGGTTTAAACAGCATCATTCCCTAAAGGGTACTTGTGTGAAACAGATCATACCCTATAGGGAAAAGAAAATAATGTATTAACTCTCTTTGATAATCACACAGAGTGATGCAGCAAATAGATGCTGCTCACTCATACTTCACAGAGTAAAGGATACTTGGGAGCAATAGGATAATGCAAGAATCTTGGCATTATTTGCAAAACAGATCAAACTGCTGTATATCTACTAGCTCTGGCTGTTCTAGCTTTGACTTGGAGATATTTTGAGACTCCAGGCTGACCCAAATCTGGACCTAATTACCTTTGAGTTACCAGTCTCCAGTTATATCTTCTTTTCAACATCCAAGGAGATGTTGAAAACAAAGAAAGTTACATCCAAGGAGACGTACCAAAGAAAGTAATCCTCAGAGAAATATTATCAAATGAGTTCTCAAGACAAAGAAATAAGGATGTAATGCAAAGAATGAGGATGGAAAGACAAAGAAATAAGGATGTATATACTGCCCAGTGTGTATCCTATAATACGTGTTCACGTATGATACTTCGGACTAACACTTCAGCTCTTCCCAATAAAGAAGGGAACAAGTATTCTCCAAAGCATAATGCTCAGTTCAAAATGTCAGACCGTAATTCCCTTAGATACCTCTCTCTCTTGCCCTTCCCTAGGAATTGTCATCCCAATTCCCTGCTCTTATTCACTACGTATCTGGCAAGATGCAGTGCTGGAAGCAGCCTACCCCTCTGAACAGGGCAAGAGCAGCCAGCCTCACTAAGATCTGTCCCAACATGAGGGCAAGCTCGCATGCTGCTGATACGGAAGCATCTAGAGGAAGGAGACAGCTGCTTTCTGTAGGCAAGTGTGGGTATGAAAAAGGGACAAAAAGCTTCTCAAGTATGGGTGTGGAAAGGGGACAAAAAGATTCCCAGCTCAAACAACTGCTCAAGCCAGATCAACATGATCCTTTGGGATACTGAAACAGAGATGGGGACCTTTAATCCAGGCAGACAGCCAAGACATAACTCAGAATCTATCTAATAACCTGATGGGTTTTTTTAATAGATATACACATGTATATACATACACATACACACACATATATAAAATATATATATATATATATATATATATATATATAAAGTATATATATATATAATAGAATGGTTTGGGTTGGAAGGGGCTTTCAAAAATCATCTAGTCCAAACCCCTGCCATGGACAGGGACACTTCCCACTAACTGAATATGTTATAATATATAAATCTGTAATATATATGTGTATGCATGTGTATATATATAAATGAACCAAGTGATCATTCCTAGGTATTTCTCAATTTCTTTGTGATGGCCTGAAGGCTTCTTTATGGTGCACTCAATTTTAGAATCAAATGTTCCTTTTCTCTGACAGACATGGTGAAGCAAAATACCTAGGCACACAAATTTTGTTATTTGGAAAAGATGACGGCATCCTGCCTTCATTTGTAGTAAAGGTTATGAGGTTCATTGCTGCAGTTTTCTTCCAATGAAGTAACTCAATGCACCTTGAAACAGAGACATCAGTTAAGGAAATTTTTAGCAACTCTTTCAAACAAAACTAAACATGTTTAGTCACAAAATACACAGTGTGGGACTGTAATCTTAACTTGTTTATGAAATTTTTATTTTGCTCTCTGGATTTCATACAAATCCACCATAAGCAGTGTAAGCTTCAGTTACTGACATGTATGACAACATTGCACCAGTTGCCCACTTTTCTAGCTTGGAAATCAACTTGAAAAATTATGACCAGAAATGCATACTTTGTTATACTTGCATATGTTATACTTGTTTCTGTAAGATCTTAGATTTGTTAACGTTATGATGAAAGTTGTGACCTCATTATATTACACAATATAAAGGGCAAAAAATAGCACGTGTCAGAATTTTCACAACACTGTACATCAATTCTCTCACCTTCCTTCAGTCATGATTGAGAACTTGACTTGGATTCTGCCAGGGAAATTGTTTTCAGTTACAATAAAGTGCCTTCCTGAATATACGTCATTGTAGTACAAAGCACTTCTCTCCAAAAATGCTTGATTGAGCTCAAGTGCTTAAGCTAGCAACATTTCACTACCTCCTGATTAATTACCTCTACTGAAAATCTGGAAAAATCTCTGATTCGTCCAATATCAGCCAAATATAACAGCAGTCTCTATTATTTTAACTATTTCCAGACATAACCAGTGAAAAATCTAGGCACTGAGTAAGAATACCAGAAGTTATAGAGATTACATCACTTTATTACAACGAAGAGGCCAATGATGTATGCAAAATGTGAACTAAATTATATTCTAGCAGTACCATAAATTTCTCCAGAGTTTGAGCTGTGCTGTATAAGCCTATAGAGCAAATCTAGTGCACAGCAGCTTAAGGAGGAGATCATAAAAGAGCCTGCTACTTCAGAATACATTTTGAAACCCCTTAAGACTATAAACCAGAAGAAAAATCTTTAAGGGGGAAAAAAAAACACAACATAACCCTTTTTACAGCACTGCTGACTGTACCAGCTCTACCCAAATAAAATTTGTGTAAGACTTTCAGATGTCACACATTTTCATATTACAATAATGTCACTGATAGAGAGAAAATACATTAACCTAATAAGGGAAGAGTTACTACTGTTTTTTAAACTTAAAGTGTATAAGAGCAAATAATATATGAAGGATAGAACTTCTATTCTTTCCCAATTTTTTAGCAGAAAGCAAAGGCAAGGAATTCAGGTGAGACAGCTAGATCTCAACCACAGAAACAAATGGGCAGAAATACCAGCATTTGATTCTCCACATTGGACAGAATATTTAACTGTATTGGCTTATATTTATCAGTTAACAACTACAAAAAAACAAGCAGCTCTTCAAAGCTTACTCTTCTGATCATATGGCAGAACAAATAAAGCTGCAGTATGAGGTATACTCTGTTAGCATTACTCTCAATTTTTCAGCTTACCTACGGATTTAGGGAATGAATCTGTCCAAAATACTATACTTGTATATATATACACACACACAGCCCTGTCTGTGAACTTTACGGTAAATGTAAATGCTAAAGACACTACAACCCCAGCTGTAGATGGAATAGACATACATTTTCATTACCTCTTTTTCTTTACTACAGGTTTCCATGTGATTCAACAGCATACAATATGGTAAGACGTATCGTAGCACTAACAAGGATCATTCCAGGGAAGTGAGAGACATCAATCAATAAAAACTGCCCTGGATGGCACTTAGTTTTGGGGGGGCACCTGCCTGTAAGCAACAGAGAAACTGAAACAGGTAAACAGGTGAAAGTTTCACTTCCTTTAAAAAAAAAAAAAAAAAAAAAAAGTAATTAGGGAGAAGCAGAACTGTAACGTCCCTACAGGGCGTGTATCCTACAAACAAAGATAGCACCTTGCAGTCACTCACAGATTTTTGAAAGGCAGAAGAAACATCAGTAAAGTTACATTGGGTGGGAGGATGAGGTAAGGAGAGGCTACCCATTGATTAAAGTGCAAGAAACAATATTACTCAGCTTCATAGCAAAGCTACAGCTTGGCATGTCAGATCTTTTGTTTTACAGTCTTCAGCCAAGATCCTGTTTCTTCTTGCCTTAAACTAGACTATTGCAATCTTGACTTCTATGCTCTGGGCCATTTAAAGTTGTAAACAATATACCTCTGTTGAGGGTTTTGTTTCTTTTGCTGGGAGATACAGGTTATGATCCATGTTTCCACTTTTCACACAGAAAAAGATGAACAGATAAAATAAATCAAATTAATCAGATTAATTAAAACATTATCTGAGCAGAATGGTATGTAGGTGGTATTATACTGGTTATTATACAGGCATATAGCAAGACAGGATTCTTCACCCAAGATGATAACAATCAAGTCGAAAGATTAACAGGATGGTTTGAATAGGTAGTAACGTACTCAGGTGTTGGGACCAAACTGGAAGATCCAATCATGCAGTTCTCCCGTTTGCTTCATTTCTAAAGTTATGAAAAATCAACTCCCTGAGGTCTGCTCTTATTCTGTGGCAACAGTCCAAAATCTCATAGCTTACGTTTTGAATACTGCACACATATGAGATGATTACTCAAACACATCATAGTGACTTTGCGGAGAACAGGAGATCAGGAGGCCAGTTTTGAGAGATTTGGTTTAAAGCTTACTGAAAGGAATAAGGAGTAAACAACCGAGAAATAAAAAAAATGTGCTCAGGATAATAATTTATGCTTCTTCGCAATGCTGCTTTATAAACTAAAATTTTAGTCATAGTATTTCCGTTCATGCCAGTAAAGTGTTAAATTGTAATTTAATGTTATAAACTGAAGTAGATCTGCTGGCACCAGAAATCCCTCCAAAAATAATCTTTCAGAAAATGGATCCTTTGAAATAAATTCCAGAAGAGTTTCAAGCTGCATAACATTTTATCTGGCAATTTCTTTCTAGAAATTTAACCATCTTCCCAACGTGATTCAGAGCCTAACATTCCTTTTATGTTAGAAAATATGCTTACAGGCTCTTTTTTCCCTTGGTTAAACTGTCTTTTTTGGATTTCAAAGTTAATTTCAAACCTTAGATTGATAAATGGTTTTGCACTAAGTCAGTAGAATGGCAACAACAAAGCCTACAATTAAACCACTGTCTTGAACTGCTAGCAAAAACAGCAAAACTCAGCATATTTTTAAAAGGAATTTGAAAAAGTCACAAATATAATCAAATAAACCTGAAACCTGTTCAGCATTTATCGTCTCTATTCTTTGATGTTTTCACACAGAGGTATAGAAGTCTCATTTCTTAGTCTTTTCCAGCACAATGATGTCATCTACTCCTCTTGTAGCTCTTACTTGCAATGTTAGCTGGTTTTTTTATACTTATAAAGAATTGTTGACAAAAGTATATACACATATGCAGTACATACAAGATACAATGTTTTTTATCATTACTATTAAGAATTTGGTGGATAATTTATATAAAATATAAATTTATTTGAAGGAACTGCAAGTCTACCTTGGATCCGTCTGGGACACTTACATCAAACTAATTGCACATGCAAATACATATTTTCCCAAGTAAAATTGATATTTGATCTGCAAATAAATATTTCTTCACTCTTCCTTACCAAGCATACCAAATACATACTTTCATTATGGATTTTTTAAATAAACATTTCTACACAGGAGCACTCCCTCCTCCTGGCCTACAGTTCTGCTAAGGAATTATTTTAGACTAGTATCTCTAAGTGATTTTTATCCTCCACAACATCCAGGTTTGGTCTTTGGCACTTTGGGTCTTGCTTAATATGTCACCTCTGTTACCAGAGTACATCAAAGCCCAAAACATAAGAAATAATGTCACCAGTGTCTGAAGGTTGGGGAGTTTAATAAGTTACAATAGTAATGAAGCAACATCAACAAAAATAGCTACTTGGAGATAAGCAAAAATCACCGCGGGACAAGAAACTCCTTCTCCATTTTAAAATGTTGCACTGTGGTAAATCAGAATTATAACAGTATTGAAAATTTTCACAAATATATAGCCTGCGCAAATTGTGATGGATTAAAGTTACTTTTTAACTTTTGCTGGAAAGTTTACTTAATTTTTATTAAATTAAAAAAAAAAAAAGTTTTAAATAACTTTTATACAAAAATGCTCACAAATTTTTAAACTTAAAAAAAAGAAAAAAGTTAAGGTACCTGTTGACAAATACCTTTTCTTCAATGAAAACTTCAGTTTCAGTGAAGATTTCTGGAATGCTGTGTCTATACTTACTCTTGTTAAATCAACAAACTTGCTAATACTGCATCTTTTATAGAGAATGTAAAAAGTTTTGTAATAGAGCCACCTAACAAAACATTATTGCAACAAGACTCATGATGGAATTATTAATCCCTCAAGATTTAAGATGGAATAGAAAAAAACACAATGCAGATCAAGAAAAGGTATGTTGTGTAAGTGGAATTGCATCACCATTCAAGAGCAAAGAATCTGGCCCAAAGATCTCATAATATGCCACAACCTTTCTCCCTTTCACTGTAAATACACCTACAGAACAATTAATTTATCCATATTACAATGTAGCTACAATCATAAGGTATTTATAGAGCATAACACTAAAGTACGTGAGTCCATTCTCAACAGACTGACCAGACAGGCCATCAGGGAGCACAAAGAGGAGTAATTAAATGGCTCAGCTGGGGATACTGAAAGATTAGTGGTAAACCACTAACCTACAAGCTAGGATGGAGCACAGTAATGCCACAGGCTCAACCCTGAAGGAAAAAGCTGATAACCCCAGTTAAAGTATTTGAACTGATATCTATCTCTAACATTACTGTGGAGATCAAATGTAGCTCTAGTGCTACTGCAGTGCCAATGCTGCACTGTCAGGAAACATCTTAGTGTGGTTCTGAGACACCAATGCAGAACAGCCTCATGGAGGTGAAGGAACCAGGATGGTGAGTGAAACCTGGAGACTATTTAAAATGTTTTTGGTTGTTTCTTTGTTTCGAGGAATGTATTAGTCTGGTAAATAAGTGGAGTCTAGGAAAGCATCTTAGTGAACTCTCATTGGGGTCGCCTAAAGTTGTGAATTCTCTCTGGTGCTATCTCCTTGCTGGAAGAGCAGGGGGTTACATTTACGAAGGAGACATCTTTCCAAGATCTGGTACTTGAAAATGCCATTATATTCTGAATCGCAATGTCTTGCACACAAACACTTGAAATTCTCAAACTTGTTACCAGTAGTCACATAACAGTTTGTCTGTACCTACTCAGGCTCACTACCTTTGGAAAAATAAAAGTGCTCAATGTTTGTCAAATTCAAAATATCAAAGAAGCTTCAAAACAAAACTGTATGTATTGCAAGAGAACAAATAATTAAGTTCTTTATGTCAAAACAGGAAACAATTATAAAAGAGAAATTACACTAATTATGTAAATGGTTCTTGGAATGTTTTACACATTTTCTGTTGTATGGATGACTCCCTTTATACATACAGTAATAAGTTTGTGAGTTTATTAACTCACAAACTCTAATGTGCTTTTAGCTTCTTATGTTCATAATACAGGTAAAAGCTTTGATGTTTATATTTTTCAAACAAAGCCCTTTGTTTTCTGTCCATTTTATGTGCTTCTAGAACATTCACCTAACCTAAGGATGTTAAGATTGGTATTTTGCATCTTTGATGGCTGAAATGTAGTATCATAGGTTGAAAATAATAATAATAAAAAATTACTATTAAATCCCTACTTCAAACAAACAAAAAAAACTACTTACTCTTCATTATGGCTGAATCAACACTTTGTATCTACAGTTATCATGGTAAAATACTAAGATAGACGATGCTTAGAAAAGGAACTGTAAACAAAATTCTATCTGGAATCAGCATGAGTTTTCCCAAAGGAAATGCACCCAGTTTCTTCACAGTAATAGTCAAATATTCGTGTTAAGGGAGAAACAACTATTCACAAGAAGAGAAGAAAAAAAGCTAAAGAAATTTAACCTCTTAAATGCTGTAAATTGACGACTCAGCTGAAAGAGTCATATGTGTAGCATCCAGATATATGCACAGGACACACACACAGGGAGAAGATGAGTCACACAGATTCAGACCTATATTTGAAAAAATAATACTGAAAGTCTCTGTGTGTCTACAGGAGATTCAATTTTAAAAGCCAGTATTTCAGATCTTCTCTTTCTTTATACCAGTTGGAATAGACAGAAGCCAAGGTGGCTGTAAGCCAGCTTTACCTCAGCCAGGGAT
Source organism: Netta rufina (assembly GCF_964035555.1). Classification (NCBI taxonomy): domain Eukaryota; kingdom Metazoa; phylum Chordata; class Aves; order Anseriformes; family Anatidae; genus Netta; species Netta rufina. Next base: position 1,734,252 of record NC_140140.1, read on the forward strand.
TCCCGCTTGCAGGGGAAATCTCAGCTGCCAACTCTGGAAAGCTTTACAGATCGTTTTACTGCAAAGGAGACTGCACACAGTCCAGGATATGGCTTAATATTTCTTTCCCTACTAAAGTGAATTTTATGGCAGTTAGTACATCTAGAAGACCCTTGCCAAAAAAAAAGGAAGATGGAGGTCCATATACAGCAATGTATCTGGAGCTTAATTTTCCACTACCAGTTCAAAGTAAGTATAAATATTGCCATTTCCATTAGCTCTTTCCTTACAGTTTGCAGTGGCTTTGCATAAATTTAGATAAAGACATTACATGGTGGGCAAGGAGTAAGAAAGTTTATTTTCCTTAGTACAAATGTGATTTCTCCTTCAAATTTATCTGGGGCATAAAGAATATGACTTTCTTTTAAGGAATAAACAAGATGGAAATAACTAATAAAAAAAACGTACATTGGACTGACCAAGTTGTAAATGTCATGTCAAAATTGAAGAAAAGTGCCTAAGAGATATTTCACAGTTACTTATAGTCAGACTTTTGTTACTATCAAAAAACTATATTCAGAAAAATAAATAAAAGCAGCACATAACAGAGTAACTGGTAGATAAGACATACAAACTTTAGATTGAAATGAGGTAAGACATACGAACTTTAGATTGAAATGGACTTAACACCAACAGTCTATCTTAACACCAACATCTATCTTTGCTGCTCTTTCCTAGAAAATCTGAAATGTCATCTATCAAAACTTTTAGATTACACTTCAGATGTATTACTCTATTATTCAGCATTAAAAGGGCACAACATGGGATGCACTGAAAACAGAGGGACTAACTTTTACATTCAATCTTGAAACAATAAAAGCCATTCATCTAAAAACGCATATGCAACCAGACACAATCCATGTTTTCAGGTTTTACAGCTCAGTCAGCTGTAGGTTCTTAGAAACCCTCACTGTGACCTCACTGTAATAGTGGTTGATACAAATGGAGGGTTGACTTTTGAGTTGTACAGTCAAACAGAAAGAAACATGGGTGATTTCATTATATGTGTCTATTCTTTTTTGACCACAGTAACTTTCTCCTGTTGCAATCACAAAGTGAGAAACACAACAGATGCAACTAAAAAGAATGTAATACAGTTTATATGCACTTCTCCTTCATAGTTCTCTGATGCCTTGTGCTAAGAAATAGGTTAAACAAACAAACATATAACCAGTTTGCTCAAGCAGTGGAGATGGAAGTTCAAATGATAACTACCTCTCAGCAGGAATAAAATACAAAATTGATAGGGAATTTCATTTTTAATTATATTAACTACATGCAATTTTCCTACAAAAGTACCTGTCACAAATGAAAATGTTTCATTTAGGGAGTATAATGATTTATTATTTATGCTAAAAATATCAAGAAATCATCATAAATACATCACAACTCGGAAATCTCAAAGTCACAAATAAATCCACCCAGCCAATGGCACTTGATTTGAATTCCCTTTCTAAATCCTTACTGATTTAGATAGCGTTACTAACTCCTATCCCTTTGCACACCATGTGCTCATTGTTTTCTATGTTTCAGTAGCCAGAACATGATGATTTATCTATTTTAGGGCCAAACTCAAACGTGTAGACTTCAGTAAAATGTCTTGTCTTGCAAGGATACAGTTCCCATGCACATTTAGGCTACTCACTTGCAAACACCAGGTGACAATTTTTTATTTTTCTGCAGTTAGTTCTACTCTCACAGCATAGCAACAAACATTAGAAATGATTATACGTGTTTAAGTTTACATTCTGCCTGACAAAGAAAAAAAGACAGGTTTTAGGCAAATCGTGATCCTTGGAGGCGCTGTGTATCAAACTATATTTTACTGTGTAACATATATAAGAACAGCATTTGCTGTACTGTATGACATCATATATTGAAAAAGAACCCTACCTGGGATAAAGTGATTAATAAAAAAGCCTTCTGTTCTAATGGATTTTCCAAACAAAACTTTGATCCTTTACAAAAATCAAAGCAAATGCAAATTCACGTTTTTTTCAGTCTGGGAAACTTCAGCTTATTTTGGTAGGTTTTCATTTCAGTGACGAATGGGTTAAAAACCAAACAATGGCCTGGGCATTTATCCCACAATGTAGTTTCTTTCATAACAACCATATAATAGAAACTTCTGGGTGGGTTTCTCATTTGCTGCTCCTGCTTCCTAGAAGCTGCACAGCTCAGTCCCTTCCCCCTCCATAAATACATTCAGATTTCTTTACTCTGCCAATACAAAATTAAAAGGCAAAACCTTAAAGATCATAAAATAAGGTCTGTAGCATGTGATGGCACTGTACTGGGAGCAGAAATTTCTTCATAATTTCTCTATAAAGGAAGAAATCTATTTTTTTTTATTATTATTTTTGATGTTTTATAGCAATATAGCAAGCAGCAAGAAGAGTACAGTGTTCACAAAGTACACTTGTTTTCTACCTAAAGAAAGGTATGTGCAAAAAGGATGTGTTACTGGGACATATCCTTTATGCCAGGAACCTGTTTTATGCTTGGAAATCCAACTTACATGAAAGACTGACACTTGTTCATCCTTCAAAGAAAGACATGATTAAACAGATGCATGTAGTCCCAGGAAAATTTTTACCTATATACAGATTTACAACTTAAAGACAGCATTAATAGATACATATTCAGTCCATATATTTTATAAGATTAAAATGCAAAAGAACTTCTGCACATAACCTCTGGTCCCTAGCACAAGCAATTCCCTTCAAGCCAAGCACCCTTGAGAACCCAGAGATTCCAAATATTGTTTCATTCACATTGAGATGTATCTCACTCTTGCAGGTCTGGTCTGAGTCCAATTATTATGTTAAAAAAAAAAAAAAAAAAAAAAAAGGAAAATGGCATTTCTGTTAGCGATTTTTAAGTGGTAGAAGACTAGCAGCTAAATTCAGGTGTGACTGTTATTCAGATAGCATGCCCCAAAGGTCAGGGAGTGTTTGTTTTATTTTAAGGCTCAATATATAAAAACACATGTAGCATATATAAGTTAAGATACTGCCTTCCTATATGTGAGATATTGAACAGTTATCATGGTTGAGCCCGTGGTAACCACTGAAGCTTGAAAGATTTGCTGTATAACCAGAAATCCTAGATGTCAGAAGATCTAGTTAAGCTGTCACAACAGTTCCTGCTTTTCTTAGTATCTATGAACCTATGCTTGTGTGGCCTAGCCTATAGCTGCACTGTTCACATTATTATGTCTTAGATCTCTAACAGGAAGCATGAGGAAAAGATTTAAATCCAGCTCGTGAATTAACCTATGTGATTGAAGACAGTAGCAGACCAATGCTTGCTTCTGAGGAGTTAAACTCAGAGCTGATTTAAAGTCTTGAAGAGTACATACTTGTCTGTTCTCCATCTACAAAGTACAGATGTACTGATTAATATACAAGGGTACCTGCAGTAGCACTGTACATGTAAAACACAACTCTCCAGATACTGTAAGAAAAAAATCTGTTGTAACTGTTTAATCCCTCAAGAATTTTTTAAGCAAAGAATTCCCATAGAATTCTGCAGAAATTGCATTTTTGTTGATTTATGATACTTTTGAAACATACAAATAGTAGAAAGATCCATGTGCTTGTAACCAGGAAAGATGCCACATGCACATTCAACCCACACCAAACAAAATTATTAGATCTATGCATAAATCTGTATATGCAAGAGTGAGTAATTTCACAGTTATTGCAAGAAACTGTACTGTTAATTTGCCTGGTTCAAAATGAAATCATCAATCATGAGACTTGGCGCATATTTCATGGAATTACTTGATCTTTCTCATTAAAAATACAATTAAAGCATGTCATTTCTCTATGCACATTGCGTATGTATGTACAGGCATGATCTATTGATACAATCACAACTTTCTGACTTCAGTGAAATTGCAAAGGTTCATTAGAAAGGAAGAGACAGAGAATCCTGGCAGTTCTGAGATCTTAGGGGGTCATTTATTGTTGTAATAAATTTCATTTTTCTATCTGAAGGGTAGAGTCTAAACACTGTAATAGAGCAATATTGAGGTATTTATTTTACCTCATTTTTTCTTCAGCTGAAATACTAGCAAGGGAGTGTTTTTCAGGTTGGCAGGCAGCCAGTCATTTCTCAGTAAATAATGTGAACCCTGTCCTGCAGCATAAAGTTGTACATCTTTTCAAAAAATGCTCAGTCCCCTGCTAAAGTCCAAAGAACCTTTGCTTACAAAGCGTCTGCAGAAACTTCTATAGAAAGCAACTCAGCCAAGGCTTCTCCACTAGATAGAGGTCTTTCTTACTCTGTCTCTTTTTCCTCACTGAAATGACTTATTTTACTCCTCCTCCTTAAGATGCTTTTCCTCAATATACCAGAGATAAAAAAATAAAAATCTTCTATAGCCTAAGTAAGGTGTCTTAGACCATCTTTCACCCAAAACCTGAAAAATTCTGCTCTGTAACTTTTAGTGCAAGATGCACAGCTGTATCAAAGCAGACATGCAATATATGCAATTGCTCAGACAGCATCATTGGCAGGGCTCCATTATGACTCATGCATACTTGTAGTACATAATGAGTGTTCTGTGAATTTCAAATTAAGAAATTTGGTTTAGTTTCCAGTAGTTGATGTTGTAAATAGGCTCTGAAAGGGTAACTTCTGGATACATATAATTCAGATCATTCACGCTTAGTAGCTGGCAAAGGCAGGTTTAATGTCCTTAGACAGAAGATGCAGAAAATACAAAGCCAAAGAGTATGGGTGAACACATCTAGACAGGTGTATCTTCATAAATTGGACTGAAAAGGGAAATTCCACATGACAAAGGGAGTGCAATGAACATTCAATCAATTTTATGCAATGTAGAAACCAATACAGTAAGTTTTGGAAAGTCAGAAAGTCAGAAGAGAAAGTAGCATCTGAGCATGTGTGGGTAGCAGAAGGAACCTGATGGCTGTGATCGTTGTGTCAGCACAGCAACCTGACTTTATGTGTAATACATCAAAGAGAAAGCCAAACTTGTGGAAAGAAATATTGAGGCCTTTTTAAAAACAAAACAAACACACACACGCATACACAAAAAGACAACATCAAACCTCCGTGTATCATTTGGCACCTCAAAAAAGGAAAAGATTTACAGCCACTGTTAAACATGTTCCTTGTAGCTACCCAAATGGTGTGCCTTAAGCAGATATTGCTCTAGTATTGACCCTCTGCACGCGTGTGCTCACCCAACCAAACAGCACAGCTCAGGCTTTAAAATCCACAACAAAGCTCAACTGTTCAGTAGAAGGACTGCATGCTTTGCTGGAATTGAACACAGAACAGATTAATTAATCAATGTTTGCAAAGCCCTTTGAAATGGAAAAGTGTTCTGGAAACTACAGATTTCTATTACTTAAAACTTCCCTGTTAGCACTGAAGTTATACTCTATTTCCCTTAATGTGTTATGAGTAAGAGGATAGGAAACATGACATTGCAGATACCGGTTACCACAATTATCAAAGGCCGTGCAAAAACTCAAAGTTTCGATAGCTGTCTTTACACAGTAAGAGTAATCTTTAAATCAAATAGAAAATTGTCTTATCTTCTGAAGTTCAGACAGTACTTTATGTACTTGTAGTATCGTCTATTGATATTGTTGTTTTTCTTTTTTCCCTTCCTATAACAGATAGAGTTGTTGATTGCCAGCAGAAGACATGGCCCTGTGGGGTAGGAACATAACATTTCACTTACCATCCGCTGGCATTTTCAGTGGTTAGCACCATCCATCAATGCTTTTGTTTTCTCAGTAGTGTCAGCACATAAATGACATTCCAAATGCTTTCATTTCTTCAGCTTCTGAGATGAATTTGCTTGCTTAGGTAAATTTGCTACGCTATCTAAGTCTAGGCCATGTCTTGCAACATTTAAAATAGTACGTTCATTTTCCTAACAGTTCCTGAGTCATGACTGGCACATAACCAAAATTAAAAAAAAAAAAACAAAAAAAAAAAACAGCTTTCGACAGTTTATAAAAAGTGGCAACATTCCCACAAATCTGCTTTGTCTTTATAACAAAGCAGCTTCTTTCTGACTAAGGCTGTAAGGTATGTTTCTGATTAGTTTACTCAATCCTGAGATGTTGTGTGTTGTTTGTTGTTTGTTTTTTTTTTTCCACTGGGAACTTAACATACATCACATGAAAAAAAAATAGGGCTTTAAGATTCAAACTTAATCTTTGTATTCACATTCTGAGTTTCACTCTCATGTTTTTGGCTGGTTCACTTCAGAGATTAGCCTGCTGCAAGATCCAAACCTGAACCAGTGGATTATTTGAGTCTTAGGGTTTGTTTTCAAGTTCCTGCTAGTATTTAATTACCGATGTTATTAATGTAATTTGATATATCTTTATTTGGGAAAAAGCAGATGGCAAGCACAATCGAAAGTGTTGGAATGATTGTGCTAATGGATCTTCTAAGACAGTAAGGATTTAAAAAAAATGATTATTGCAAATAATGGATACCAATATTTTTTAACTCTACAGAAGCATCAGCCTAACGGGTCACATTTCTCTCACCTTTGCATAAAGAAACCACGTGGGATAAAAGCTACAGGTTAACTATATGTAACATGCATATACAACTGGAAACATTTTTAATGTATACAACTAATTAATAAAAACTGTGATGAACCAGGTGAGAGGGTATATTTAAAATAAATAAAAAATGAGCAACTGACTTTGGAATCAAATACTGTAAACGCATTTTGTTTGTAAAATAAAAGACTCCATAGGGAAGCATTATTTTTGGACTTAAGGCATAATTTCTAAACTTAACAAGTGATTTATTACATCTGTGGACTGAGATACCACCTACCTGTACATGTTTTTGAGTTCTGCCAAGACTTCGTGTAGAGCTGAACAAATTATTTGTATTTTCAGTTTCTGTGGCCAGTTGTTTGTCTATGGATTGTTCCGTTCCTAGCCGTTATTTGTTTGAGGTCTACATATGACAACACGCAAAGAGAAGAGCGTCTTTTTATGCTTATATTTGGTACCTAGGACAGGACAATTGGTTTAAGATGTTAAATGGAATTGCTATGTATTAGTAAAATCAGTAACAACAACATTCTTAGAATAGCAGGAGAAAACCTTGTAGTAATGGTAAAAGCAGCATCTCAAAATTATGACAATGAGGCTTAATTAGAATATATATGGGAATAACTTAGGTTTGAGAATAGTCTTATAAAATTAATGGAAAATTCACTAGCTAATTTGTCATTCTAATAATTAAAACTATATATAAACCATTCCTTAAAAATATCTTGTAATGACAAATTCTCCCTTCAGACTTACAGACGTTCTGCATGCTTACATGAGGGTAAAATTTCATCCATCTGGAGGTTCATGAGAAAAAATGTAAACCATTTAAAGTATTTTTGAGTATTAAAAGTAATTGTATTTTTTATTATTTTTGCAATAATAAGATAAACTTCAACTGTATTGAGATCCTCTAATGCAATGAAAAAGCCTTCCTAGTGGGTTAGAGATGTGTGTCTTTGAAAAGTGTCTATAAGGAATAGCATGTGCTGTATGACAGAGCATTAGAACAGGTTGCCCAGAGAAATTGTTAAGTCTTCTTCAGAGATACTCAAAACCCAGCTGCATGCATTCCTGTGCAATATGCACTTGATGACCCTGCTTGAGGAGTGGGGTTGGCCTAGATCTCCAGAGGTCACTTCCAGTATCAATCATTTTGTGATTCTGTATTATTTACATTTAATGACAGTGCTGGGGTAGAATACAAATGGTTGACTTTATTTCCAGGAATCATAATTGGTCCACATACTAGTTTTAAACCCCAAACTCTTCTGAAACTGCTCTAGTGAGAAATAAGAATGTGGCACTTTCAAAAAATGACAAAACTTCATTCAGAACATGGTTTACCATATGCAATAAATATTTTTTTCTTCTCCAGCACACATCTCAAGACTGTTTTGTTAACTTTAAGTTGTTGAATGCTGAAAAGAATTTACACCATTTTCTTGCCATGTCATCATAAAAACGTTACCCTGGAACCTGTCTGGAATAAAATAAGGTTCTCAGTCCCTGGATTTTCGGTGGAGAATCAACTGAAGATGTAGGGACTGGATTAAAAAGAATCATCTGGGAGGTCCGTAGCAAGGAAATAATTTTAAAAATCTCTTTCTATTCCTTTGTTTCCCTGTAAGGTGTGAGTGCATTTCAAATCTGTAGGGAGTTATGGAGAAGTGTGAAGTAAACCTGGAATGATGGGGCTGTTTTGCATGGTTTACAAGTATATGGTAAACATCTGAGCTACTTCCACTTGGAGTGGAGATAGGGACCCAGAATATGAATCACAGAATCACAGAATTTTCTAGGTTGGAAGAGACCTCAAGGTCATCGAGTCCAACCTCCAACCTAACGCTAACAGTCCCCACTAAACCATATCCCTAAGCTCTACATCTAAACGTCTTTTGAAGACTTCCAGGGATGGTGACTCCACCACTTCCCTGGGCAGCCTGTTCCAGTGCCTCACAACCCTTTCAGTGAAGAAGTTCTTCCTAACATCTAACCTAAAACCCCCCGGCTCAACTTAAGCCCATTCCCCCTCGTCCTGTCACCAGGCACGTGGGAGAACAGGCCAACCCCCACCTCGCTACAACCTCCCTTGAGGTACCTAAAAAGAGCGATAAGGTCGCCCCTGAGCCTCCTCTTCTCCAGGCTGAACAAGCTCAGCTCCCTCAGCCGCTCCTCGTAGGACTTGTTCTCCAGGCCCCTCACCAGCTTCGTCGCCCTTCTCTGCACCCGCTCAAGCACCTCCATGTCCTTCTTGTAGCGAGGGGCCCAAAACTGAACACAGTACTCGAGGTGCGGCCTCACCAGAGCCGAGTACAGGGGGACGATCACCTCCCTAGCCCTGCTGGTCACGCTGTTTCTGATACAAGCCAGGATGCCGTTGGCCTTCTTGGCCACCTGAGCACACTGCTGGCTCATATTCAGCCGACTGTCCACCATCACTCCCAGGTCCTTCTCTGCCTGGCAGCTCTCCAACCACTCATCTCCCAGCCTGTAGCTCTGCTTGGGGTTATTGTGCCCCAGGTGCAGGACCCGGCACTTGGCCTTGTTGAACTTCATGCAGTTGACCTCAGCCCATCGGTGCAGCCTATCCAGATCCTCCTGCAGAGCTTTCCTACCCTCAAGCAGATCGACACACGCACCTAACTTGGTGTCATCTGCGAACTTACTGAGGGTGCACTCGATGCCCTTGTCCAGATCATCGATGAAGATATTAAAGAGGACCGGCCCCAGCACCGAGCCCTGGGGGACGCCACTAGTGACTGGCCTCCAACTGGACTTGGCTCCATTCACCACGACTCTTTGGGCCCGGCTATCCAGCCAGTTTCTAACCCAACGAAGCGTGCGCCAGTCCAAGCCAAGAGCAGCCAGTTTCTTGAGGAGAATGCTGTGGGAGACGGTGTCAAAAGCCTTGCTGAAGTCAAGGTAGACCACATCCACAGCCTTTCCCTCATCCACCCAGCGTGTCACTTTGTCATAGAAGGAGATCAGGTTCGTCAGGCATGACCTGCCTTTCATAAAGCCATGCTGACTGGGCCTGATCGCCTGCTTGCCCTGCAAGTGCTGGGCATATATATGGGATCCTGTCCATACATTGTCCACATCTGTGGAAAAATCTTCAAATTAGAAACGTGGAAGGCTAAAACTCAAAGCCGTTTAAATGGTCAGAGTATTGATTCTCCTGGAACAGCTTCTCCACAGGAGACGTAGAAGAATTCTCTACAGGAGATGTAGAAGTCTCCACACACCCACAGGAGTCGGCTCTGTGCCCCTCACAGCAGCCTGAAGCACACTGCTCCGTGCAGTACCACGGCCGGCCTCCCCACACCCCATGTGGAGGGCCCTGCCTAGCGTTAAGTGGGACGTGAAGAAGTTTTAATAGGCCAGAATTTTATTCCTCCCACCCCCAAAAGGATCTGACTCTCCCCTGCCCCCCCAATTTTTCCCTGATCTCCCCCCAAAACCTCTATATCGCACCTGGCGCCTGCAGCTGGGGCCATCCCCAGGGATCTTCTTCGAGATCTTCTTCTCCCCTCACCCTACAGCCACGGCGGGGCACTGCGGGGAGGCGCCCACCCGGCAGGGAAAGAGATGAGGGGAACGGACGGCGGCTGTGGGGAGGGAAGGGCACCGAGGGGACGGGGGAAGGCAGCGGCGAGCCTGAGGTGAGGGGGGCAGGAGAGGCGGGCACCGCCGCGGTCCCTCAGCGCGCTGGGCGACGGAGAGCGGCCGGCGGGGCCCTAAAGCTCCCCTCACGCTCGCCACCTCCTCGGCAGGGAGCCCCCCGGGCTGGGAGGCGGAAGCCCTTGGAGGAGGTGCCTCGCAACAGATGGTTAAAGCCGGCTCCTCGCCGCGGCCCGCATTGGAGGGAGGGAGGGACAGAGGCAGCGGCCGGAGCTGCGCGGAGCGGCGCGCAGCGCCCCCAAGCCCGCTTTGCTCGCTCCCGGGGCGGGCGCTGAGGAGAGACCGCCGCCATCCCGCCACCCCCGCGCCTCCAGCCCTCGGCGGCTCCGGGCCACCTGCGAGTTTTAATCGCCCGCCGGGCGCTGTGAGTAACGCCGGGCCGGGCTGGGGCCGCCGGGAGGGCTCTGGCTGCGGGAGGCCCTGAGGGCTCGGCTCCTCAGGCTGCCACCGCCCGCGCTTGAGGCGGGCGGGTGAGCCGGAGCCGCCGGCTTTGCCGGCTGGAGCCGCCTTTTCCTCCGGTTTAACCCGTACGCGGGGAAGGTGCGGGAGCCGATCCTCCCCGGGACGGGCGGCTGTGTGGACGTCGGGCAGATTTTTATCACCTGTGAGGAAAAACCCCTGCCATTCGGTCCCCTTTCCACCCCGGCTTCGACGCTGGAGGCGGCTAATTACCGGGCTTTCCTGAGGTGCGGGGAGCGGCCGGCCCAAGGTCACGCAGCGAGGCAGTGGCAGAGCAGGGGAATAGCTTAAAAAACTTCTGGTGCCCGGTCCTGGTGTCGGCTCAACGAGGCTGCAGGGCTCCGGGCAGGGATGGGGTCCAGCTGTAGGTAGGTCTCTGATTACCTCGTCTTTTTGTTCTCCTTCAAAAGGTTGCCTACTGATGTGAAACCACACAGAGGTGCAATGTCCGTGCTGTCTCCCTCATCTTCTCTAGCCTGCAAGCATGTAAATGAGTACGTATATAGGCTTACTTTTCTTTACTAATATTAAGTTCAGTAGATAAAAACAGAAATTGTTAGATTATGTTTTGTCTTCAGGTTTATAGTATTAATAAGTAATGTCTGATATTAATAGTAAATGTATTCACGTGCCATCAGAGAGGAATTATCAGAAAAAACCTTAATTGCTTGGGTGTTAACTGTATGCCAAAACTAACCTGCAGTGCAATGTGTTTTATGCTTAATGCATGTAAAAGATTTGGTTGGCCATGTCATAAAGCTAATGTATGATGGGTTTAAGAGTTCTCCAAAATATGCAGTTTCAGTAATTGTCTTAATATTAGATTTTTGCAAAATGATCTTCTTTCCTCCCTTCTCTCTTTATCTCTAAACATATTTTTTATGAGTTCAGATAAAGGTATTCTACATTCTTCTGCCCCCACTAACAGTCAGTGTTTCTCTGAAGTTTCTTCTTATGTTCAAATATACATTTAGATTCTAAGGATAATGCTTTGACTAAACATATTAGAGTCCTCTAAGTAAATCCTCTTCATGTAATTTTGCAGGGCTTTGCATTTCACACCATGTCATGCAGCAATTAAACTTAAAAAGTTAAATGTGCTTTTTCAAAAACTGACCACCTATCCTTCTCAATTTTACCTTACCCTTTCTGCTTGGTTAAGGGGTGTGTGGAAATGCAGTATGAGGGATTTAGGAAGGCACTCAGAATATTAGTGTAAATAGGACAGATTAATTTGCATTAGACAGTTCAGGTGAACTCTGGACTCTCTTCTAAACAAATCTTGGAATTCAAGGCAAGGTTCCTGTATGATTTTTGCATGTGTGTCTTTGTTTTAACTTTATTCAGAAAACAATGCATTATTCCCAAGGTAATTAATGGACTTTTTTTTTTTCTTTGGACTTTAATATTTGCAAAAAAGAAGAAACCTCTTTGTGCTTGCATTTGGGCTATGCAACACTTCTTTTGCTGCAAGGATTCCTTGCAAGGAGTCTTACTTCAGGTAACTTCTAGCTAGAAGTGTTTGCCCTTGCTGTATAAAAACCCTCTTGATTAGTCATATGTTTCAGTACTGATACTTTATCACTTCTTTTAAATGGATAGGAAAAAGTCTGAAGTCAGTTCACCGAAGTTAACTCACATTATTTCATTAAACAAATTATTAAGTTAAAATAGTTGATGCTTTGCTATGGCCCTGTATGTTTTGTTTTTAAAAATAGTCTGTGTTGCATTGTTGGCACTTACTTTCAAGCATCTGTTACAAGGACTTCAGGCAAGAAGAATCATGGGTGTTCATCTACATAAACAGAACTCAAAATGGCTTGGTGATGTCAAACTTGGAAATAAAATTGATTTGTTTACAGTAAGTTGGTAACGTAACTGAATGAATAGGACTGTTTTCTGTTGCAAATGAAGAAAAAGGTGGTGGAGTAAAGCAAATACTTGTGCAGTATAGCAGCAGAAATATTTTTGAGATGCTGGAATTAATAGTAGGAATAAAGATAACTGTAAATAGCTTCCTTTTTATGAAGGAGCTATTGCAAAAAAAGATTAACGGGCCAGTAATCAGTATGTACTGTTGTCTTCTGTTATTACAGTGGAAAGTGGAAATGGAAAAATAAATATCTGGTATCTCAAAGATCTCTACAACTTGGAAAAGGTGTGGATTTATTTAATCTTCCCTTCAAAATTGTTTTTAGAAATAATTAATTTGAATTTCAGGCTTCTTGCTTTTTAGATAGCATAGAATGATTGAAGTCTTTTCTAAATGATTGTGCTTCCTAAAAACCACATTTTTCTCTTTTCCTCTCAAGATTCTTTCCTCAGCCACCTATGAATTTCAGAATAGAGCAAAAGTGAGCTCAAGAGCTGCTACCAACCCATCAGAGCATTTTGATTAAAGTTGTTTCTGAGATCCTACTTCTGTGTAGAATTCTCTGTGCTTTTGCCAATTTCCATTAAGTGTAGATAAGACTTGGCTTTCTAATTTTCCCTTGCAATATCATTGATAGAACAGATTCTCATTTTTGTCAATACACTGGGCTAATTTCTCAGGCTGGAGTGGGCATTCTGGAGAATGAGATATAGGCCTACATTTTCAGTATGAAATTAGATGTTCCAGAATGCTTATGGGTTTTGAGAGTACCTGGATTTGTTCCAGTGTAAGCTATGATTTGATTTGAAACCTGAAGAGCTGTCACGAGTGTCTTGTCATTTGTTTTGTTTTTGTTTTATTTTCCCTTCCCATTAGTGGTATCTAATACACTTGGATTTTTAGTTAATCTTTCAGAAACTGTCTGCATTTCTCACAATTGTTTGTTGCTAGTTACCTGCCTCTACCCTATCCCTCTCTCTCACACACACACCCCAAATGGTACATATGGAGTGATAATGCAAGTCTGTTAAGGGAGGATGTCAACTAATTAGTGGTTGACATCTGTAGGAGGATAAAAGATTTGTAATACTTGCAAATATTGCACATATTCAGAAAACAAGTCTGAAATATTACCTCAGCTGTGTCTCATTAGTAGATATAACCATGCCTTTCTACAAATACAAATGCTGAAAGTCCAAAGGTCTTCAGCAAGAAGCAGCATCCAAAGAAACGTTGCTTGTGAGGCAGTAAGAACGTCTTAGTAAACAGATAATTTAATCTTCCCTCTTGTAAGGAGTTGTACTTGAGTTCCAGTGTTCCCATAACACAGGAAATGCATGCCAATCTACTGTGACTGCCACAGGATCTGTCATGTGCAGATCTCTGCATGCTAATATCTACAGTGGTCTTATCTTCCCACAATGCAAAATTCCATTTTCTGTATCAACTCAGTTTAAATATACAATTGGGTAACACTTTTTTTTTTTCTTTTTGTGAATACAGTAGTTCAACAGTTTAACCTAGACCCACCTCTGTGTCTGTGGTTGTGTGTGTGTATGTACACGAGAAATACGGGGTTTCATGTACACGAGAAATACGGGGTTATGTACTTGTATTCTTATTTTTCCAGATCCTGGTGAGTGAGATTTCCCATGAAAGTGTTTGAGATAATGTCTTACTTCTGCAGTTTGGCTGTGGTAGGAAATCTGTTTTGGTGCTCAGAATGACACTAAAGTGAAGTAATTAATGTGAAAGATCCAAAAACATAACAATAGGAGATCTTATTCAAATGCAACTTTCTGTAAAGCTGAATAAGAGTCACTGTTAAGCAGCTATTACTTTATTTAGTTTTACAACACCCTATTTTATACTTACAGCCTTTGCAATGCAGATACAGTTCCTACTCTAAATCTGTACAGAATAAACTGAAGTAACTAAGCAGATGAAATATATACGGTTACACGTTGACATTTCTAATCTGGTTTTGTAGCAGTGATGTGTTTTTTTTCCCCTGTGAACAATGTAGAAGCTTTTTATGCAGTTACTATCTGTAAGGAGCTTATTCCAAATCTTTGTTTCATTATTTTGTATTTGTCACTATATGTTCCAGTGTTTTGTCTTACTTTTTTCCACAGTAAAATCATGAGTAGTTCATAGTTCAGTAAGTTTGAGCAGCTTGTGGTAGAATACAAGTTTTGATGTGTGATCACTAGTACTAATTAGCATGGTTAATGGATTGTTGGAAGAGAGTGTCAAAATAAAGAGGTGTCTGTTAGGCTCCAGAGTCGTTTCCAATCTGCCTGTGGTATTCAAAAATAAAGGTAGTGTCTTTGAGGAAACCACTGTAAATATCGATACCTCACAAGGAGTAACAGAAATACTGGCTAAAGTCTCATTGCTCCAGAAAGACAAATGTCATTTTAAAAATAAGCAGCTTCTTATTTAAAGTTTCTAAAAAGAAAGCGGTTGTATTGCCTGTTTTATCTGAAGATCTTGGAGATGCAGCAATCATTGTAGAGGCCTGAAAATACTGATCCAGGAGGTAGAAAGCACTATAACCAGTGATGCTGGGGTGATCTGATAGTTCTGGCCAACTCTGACTGAGTCAGTGAACATGACTACCAAGTTTAATAGATGGGGTCAGTGTATTTAGGAATTCGGCATTTTCTGGAAATACTTGGGAAAAGAAGATCAGGGATCATCAAGATGCTGAAGTATGTCAGAAGGTGATGTCATTTGCATCTAGAAACCATATAAGGAAAATTTTGTGAAGCTCCATGCATATTTAGGAACAACATTTCTGATCCTTCTCTCATGCAAAATATCTGGTAGGACTCTTCAGAAATAAAAGGATCTTAATATTGGCAGGTCTTCACAAGGCTTTCTAGTTCAGTTTCCCTTACTCCTTTTCCAGTTTTCCCTTTTTGTCTTTGTTAACAGTAGTAATGTTTATGTTGCATTGTTAAAATTGTGTAAATTTTCAGGTGGAGAGTGCAGATAGGATAAAAGTAATGAAATGCATGTTTGTTTTTTTTCTTGGGGGGGTATAATTACAAGGTTGTTTCATGTGAATTTAAGTATGTGTAGTGAACAAGATTTGCAGCAAACTCCAGGTATTAATTTGTGCTGTTTGGCTCACTAGTTCATAATTCTCTGCACTGCTGTATTCTCTCTAGTGCAATTAAATAGTTATTGTCTATTGTCTTTTGAACAAATGTTTGTGTATAGTTCCATTGTTGGATGGATTTCCCTCCCTCCCCACAGCAATGAATAATTTGAATTGCTTCAACTTCTAAGATGTTTGTGTTGTTTTTTGTTTGTTTGTTTTTTTTAAATAAAAGTCTACATGACTTACTGCTATAACTTTTGAAATTCTGATATAACCTCAGATATCTAATAATAGTGTATAAATTATTCATATACTAAGATAAATATGTCTAGTATTGTTTCAGTTCATGTGCTAAGGTATTCCTTAAACCAGGTCACCTATGTGACTTCAGTGTCTTTGAGGTTCCTTTTCCCTAATTTTACTAGACTACGAGTCATCTTCATCACCAGTTTTTGCCACCTTTGTGGCTTTGCAGCCAACATACAGCTTATGCCTTTGGAAAGAGCAAAAAGCCAGCTGTGCTACTGACTATAATATTTAGAATTATTGACTTGTTTGTTTTTTGGTAAAAAAATAACTCTTTGTTACTAATCAGGATAAGGCAAATATCTGTTATTAATTACTTCAAGATGAACATTAGGTGTTTTAGCTACTATACTTCCTTTGTCCACCCTTATTTTGAGGTATATTCCACGCATGCAGAGTAAATAACTGTTCAAAATAATTTAACTTTTAGACTTCATCCATCCTCATTTTTCCCTATGTTTTCAGTACCAGCAAGGTTTGACGGGCTTTCAAAAAAATCTGGCTTCTTTAAATCATTCTTACTTTGTTGGGGGGAATGTGTAGAAGACGTCCGTGACTTACAGAAAAATTATATGGTTCTGCACTTAAAAAACTTTTTTATCATAGTTTTTGTGTGAAGAAACAAATTACTGTACAGAATGTAACTCATCTGTACACAGAGAAGGGTGAAAAGGTGGTGACTTCTGCCATCATTTCATGTGATACATCTTTGGATCTTCCTGTATACCTAGAAATACTGTGATGCAATGGTTTTTGTGACCCACTTGGATTCTTTTCTGATTACTCCGAATCCTCATACGCTGATGAAAGTGGAGGCAGCTGTAAGACTGCAGTTAAGTGAATTCCAATTAGTGCCTTTAAATCACCATCAAATGATCTGTCTTTAGTCACACTTGTCTGGTAGTCTAACTACAGAATCAAGACAATTTTATACTTTTTTTTTTTAATTTCCTTGAATGCAATATTTGCATGGGTGCTCTTCTCAGCGCTGTCTGCTAGAGAACAGACTTGCAACTAGTAGTTAACTGTGATACAAGACCCTGTAGGTTCTGTAGCTGTTCACAGTATGACATTAATGGTGTTAAATTAGCAACATCAGCAATATTAACTAATTTCCTCATTCAGACCGTGACATTTGTTTGGTAAAAGGATCATTAAACATATGCAAACATCCTATGTGCAGTAAAAGGTCTTTGGGCCCTGACAAATGATAAATGAGAAAATTACCAGTTGTAGGAAAATGTAAATATCATTCTTTGGAAATCTGTCCTCTGGCAAGAGAAAAATGTTCCCCTCTAAGCCATGAAGGATTCATTATATTCTTTTCACATCTGTAAAGAAAGCTAGAGAATATTTTACATACTTAACGCATATCTTGATGTCTCTTCTTTCAGGCACTGCTGTTGAATTGGGATTTGTCCTGGTTTTGTTAAGCGAGTACTCCAGCAGTGCGCTGCAGAAAGAAGTGCTGTAGCCTCAATTAACTCCTCCTATAATCTTCTGAATAATTTTGAGTCCATCATATATTTTTGTTATTAACAGCTTTAGGTTATTATTTTAATCATCTGTAATGCAAGGGATTAAAGCAGGGGCTCACATATTGATTGCCTTTCCATCAGACGACTCCATAATTACTACAGATGTAATACGAACCTGCATGTTAACTGATGAATGTATTTATCATGGCTTCAGGGTAAGGCTTAGTCTAGTTTCTGACAATCTTGAGTGACTTTTTTTACACTCCCTATCTCCAGCTGTATAGGATTTGTAGTGTCAGGTTAGAGAACTAACATCACCAGCTTCAGAACAGAAAAGCTTCAAATATGATGTGCTTGCAGTAGCTTATTACCTAGTCTGATTCATGGGTAAAGTTTCTAGCTGCTGCAGCAATGTTTTAAGCATGACTGAGTGCTGTATTTCAACCACTGCTGTTTGCCTCATTACGGCTGTGGCTCAAGTTCCTGTGCTGTCCCACAATAAAACTCAACTATGAATTCATCCTGCTTTTATCTTGTGATATCAGTGCAGTTCAAAAAGAGCCCCACAGACTTGATAGTTTTTGTCATCTTCAAAATGACAAAAATAATTTTCTGTGACTTGAAAACTTTTTGTCAGTCTTTTCAAGAATGGAGTTGTTATAAGCTGTTTAAATAGCTGTTACGTTAAATATTAAAAACTTTAAAATGGCTGAAAAAATTGACTTTGGATTAGCTAACAACAGTATCTTTTTCCCTTCCTCTGGAAGCTAGATTTGCCAATAACAACCCTATAAAATTGTGAGAGGTTTATTTAAATACATTTTTATTTTTTTTATTTTTATTTTTTTTTTTTCCCAAAATTGGTCTGGTCAATTCCATTGCCTGGAATGTCTGATGTTTCTGGTCTTGGTTGTGGATTCTTGATAGTTTTTCTAGGATATCATTCCCAAGCTAGTAAGGCATGTACTTTGATGTATGCTAAGATCAACTAATAGCCAAGCATAATTTGATGCATTCATGCTTTTCTAGATGTATGTGGGCTGTACCACCCTATACCAGACTCCATAACTCTGATTCAGAAAAGCGTTTTAAGAAAAAAAAAATAAAGTCAGTATAGCAGAATCTTCTAAAAAGTGAAGACTTCAGTTTTTAAATGAGCACTGAACTGTGGGAAAGGAGATGAGGGAGTGGGAATAGAGCCTGAATTTGCCCAGTTTTGTGCAGGATGGTATCCTGTATGCCGCATGATGTTTTGGTACCAAGAGGTAAACAAAGCACATTAGCACCAGTAATGCTTAAAAGCTGAACCTGAAATGAAATCCCTCCCTCACTTACGACTAGAACTAGTCTAGAACTTTCTAGAGACTGGGGATATGATTTGCATCCCAGCTTGTTGGGTGCTGTCAAGTATCAGTGTTTTTTATCTCTTCAGGAGTTATCATGAACGCTTGAGGCAGGAACTACCTAGGAGGAATCTAGGGGAAAGCAATACAATGAGTTATGATCTGAAATATGTATTAACCCAGTTAGTGAATACTGAGTTTATTGGATTTAAAATTCCCTAGGTTGTTTAAGATTTTGACACAAACAAGTCAGCTTTGTGTCTACTGTGGATAATACAAGGTAGAGCAAAATTGCAGTAGGTGAGATTTGGCATTACCTTTAAATTAAGGGGAAACTCAGGTCTCATTTTGAAGTTATAAACTTGAGGCCTTGTGACATGAAACTTTGGACATTCAGCTGGTTGACAGAAGTTAAAACTTGATCTCAGCTGGCAGACAGTGTTTTGCACAGACTTTTTATTTTATGAATTTATGTCTCAGGGCTTTTACTGAGACTAGCTGTTATCTTTGGACTCTCCACCAGTCTCTAGAGCACTGGAAGGCAGTCAGAGCACTTGGATATTTGTTTTAAAGGTAGGTCACGCTCTTGTGTCAGTTGACTGCCAGATCTGAAACTGAGAAAATACTGCTTCCATGTCAGACTGGGGCCAAAAGGACTGTTAAGCAGTAGAAGTATCCACATTCCTAGAATCAGGTGATGACACGAACTGAATTCCTCCTTTCTTCAGATCCTAAGAGTTTGAGAAAGTCTGTGACTTCTCTTCTGTCCTCTGGAGATGGTGTGTTGTGAGACTTGCTTTTAGTGATCTTGAGCAGGGGCTCCTTATGATAAGCTTACAGGATTTTATAGCTTGCAGTATATACATACGCTATGTGTTTGCCTGTATCTGTAGGGCGAAGTTGTTTTCCTACCACACTGCATTTCAAAGACCTGGATTTAAATATCCAGGCAAGTTGCAAAACCTCCTTTTAAGAAGTTTAACACGCTGGACAGTCATCACAGAACCATACAATCATTAATGGTGGAAAAGATGTCTAAGATCATCTAGTCCAGGCGTCCACCGAAAAAGAGGAGCTCTGCATCTCCTTTCTCCCATGGAGTGAAGGTCTGGGCTTGATGAGCTACACTGATCCCTTACTTTTTCTTCTTTTTTTTTTTTAATTTTTTTTTAATTAGCTCTCTATTGTCCAATTGTACTTGATTAGATTGCTGAGACATAAGTATATAATTCTTCCCACATTGTTATTTAGAAAGTATAGCTATTTATTAGAACCATGTATGTTAGAACCACAGTAGTGTTAACACTCACTACTACAACTGTGCTTCACTTTGAAAAGAAATTAATTCCAAGACTGGATCCATTTTACCAAAGCAGTCTGCTTAATCAAATTTCTGTACAGAATTCTCTGAATAACTATTGTCCTTTTGACCTTTTTTGACATACTTTAATTTTTTCCTACTCTGCACATTTCTACACGTTAGCAAAACTCCTTCAGTTATGGAAGACATGTTAGCTTTGTGTTTATTAGCAAATTCACTTAGTCCTGATTTCTCAACCATAAGAGTGTCATTATCAGGTTGAATATGTTTATCTGTATCTCTTACTGAGTGTTCCTAAGACAGGCTGGAGACAAAGCAACTGTGGTAGCAAAGAGGCTGACGTGGAAGAACCACTTGAGAATAGGTTCTGCTTCTGTTTTATAGCACTTGCTCATTTTCAGTCTGCTAATAACATCAAGGCAAGCTAGTTTAAAACTAGCTGAGGCCAAAATTGGAGCAGTAATAGTAGTAGTAAGAGCCTGCAAGTGATATTTCTGGGTAATTTGGTGAGGAGCAGCATTGTGGTGTCTTAAATCTTAATTGTAAGGATGTCTTACAAATGAGACACAAGTACCATTTCTACTTCTGAGCTTATATAAATATTCATTTTTATGCAGATTATTTTTTTCCCCTCTAAAATTATCCTTATATGATATTAGGGAAAGATAAACTGTGTGTGTGTATAGATGAAATTGACTAAAACCTGCAGAGAGAATAATTGAAAGACAGCTTTCCTATCCTAGACTAAAATACTTTTTTTTTCTTTTGCACATACTTTGCTTCTACTTGATTATTTTTTCCGCATATGTATGTAAAATAAGAATGGAAGTGCTAAGGAAGAGCAGTTTTCTGCCCACGGCTTCCAAAGTGTTCGTCAAACATTTATCTCATAGATGAATTACTCACTTCAAAGTCATTCTTAAATCTGTAAGGGGAAAACTTCCTACTATCAATTGCACTAAAAGGCAGAAATGTCTCTTTATTCTTGTCTTATTCAACATTGTCAGCCTGTGAGGCAGTAAAGTTTTAATGCTTGATAACTTTTCATTATGGCAGAATTGTTTCTTTCATTATCTGTGTGCTGAATTTTTCTGTTCTCCTTGCTCTCGGGGCAAAGGGCCTGGGTACCAACATCATATTGTTGGTATCTTTGCTTTCATTAGCCTTCCACATGTACAGCCATATCAGCTCCAGTGATAAGAAAGCATTTCAAAGGTTCAAGATGCTTACTTGGAGTTGCAGATGCTCAGAAACCTGCTGCCTGTCTCATAAGGCCCAGTCTTAAAACCCAGCAGTTTTGTCTGCAGGTGCAGTCTTAGGCAATCTTCCCGTGACAGCACTGCTGAGGGAGTTGTGGAAAGGCCAAAGGGGGTCTCTAATTTTTTTAGAACAAAAATCTTCTGTAGTTAGCTGGGATTTTCCATGACTTTGCAACTATCAGGCTGGGTTTACTTGTTTCTTTTAGCTGTATACCCAGGCTTCTTTAGCAATGGCAGTGTCCTCTTTTGGCTTTGACATCTGTTTTTTGTTTTTTTGTTAGTGGGTAGAATTACTATGTCTTTTTGACAGGCTCTAAATTTAGGATACTGACTGAATCCTTCTGCTTTCAGAGTAGGCATGAATGTGTATGAGATGTGCCAGGAATGGAACCGCAGCCACCTACACATTGGCTTGGGTTATCTGATTGTTGGGGTTAGGTAGGGTGCTTTTAGTTATTGGCTAAAGGGAAAACACAAATGTTTTGATTGTCCTTGGGTGTTAGCATCAATCTTTGTCTACTTTCTCTGAAAAGCAGGTAAAATTTAGGGATCTAGAAGCTGTGAATTACTGTGTTTCTCAAAGCAAAAAGGAGCAACCTGTAGTTGAGGTAGCAGTGTGCCCTTGCAGCAAAAGTGGCAGTTCAACCATCCTGTGATTCCATGACAAACTGAAGGGTATTTTCAGTTCTGTTGATAGTCATTGAACTGAGTTTGACTACTTCCAACGTGTGTGTGTGTGTTTATATATGTGAATTTTGCCTAGAAGCTAATGCAACAGCAGGTTGCTTTACTTAGAGTATCAGACACCTTTGAAAACACTGAATTAGTAAAGATAATTAGATTCTGCCCCACCCCCCACCCCCCCCCAAGCTTTTTTGTGAAACTTGTCTTCTGTTTGATCTGTGATGTTTTCTGTTTGTTCTGTGACATTTTGCTTTTCTTCCTCTTCTTTTCCATACTGCCCCTATATCCTCAGGAATGAATTTGGTTTCTTCCTATGGCTGAACCATGTATCTTCCCATTTCTCAACTGCTCTGAAATAAAACGTACAGAGATGATAGCTGTGGTATTGTATAAACTATGATCTGGCTTTTCCAAGCACAGTTCTCCAGTAAAGTCACTTTAGAGATGAAGTACTTGAGTTCAGTTTGTAGAAGAGAAAATATTAGCAGGGTGTTATAATTCTCATCTATATAGCTACTGAATCACTTTTCTATAGAATACTTTTAGGAATAGTAGATGGCATAGGATTAAACAGACAGGAAAAATAAAAAAAAAGTTGCCCTGCAGAAAATGAGAACTTTGCAGTGTGGGGAATCAACTGCTTCCAGAAGAGTTCTGAAAATATACTTTCAGATGGTATATAGAAGGAAACTGGAAGGTCTCTACTCTGACCTTGTCTCAGGTGACTTGCTAAAGGACCATGAAAATTATTCTCTCTTTTGGATATTCTTTGCCTTTCTGTATCAGGCTATCGCTCACTTGACAGATGTACCCCAGCTGAGAATTGCATGATGTGGAGGATGCTGCAGTAAAACTGTTAAATACCACTTCCTTTGGTATGTTTTCACTCTTCAGATGCATAGTGTGTATCAACTGAGAATTATTGTAGACATACCTACTAAATAATGATGCTGAAAACCTTTTGCCTCATAAGTTTACCTGTAGCAAGTCTTTCTGGTTCCTTTAAAGGCGTTAAAACTTTCAAACCATATCAGAAATGCATGTGTTTTCTCTTGCAATTCTGGTTTATGATTTTGTGACAGAGCTCTTTCATCACTTCTTAGCTTCATATATTGTGGTGGGAGATTGTGTATGTAATGAAAGATAGTTGTCGTGAACTTAAGATGGTCTAGACTAAATACACAGGTAACTGGTAAGATGTTTGGGTTTGAGAGTCTATGGCTTTCTCTCTCCTCTGTGATGGCAATACTTCCTTTATCTCTGAAATGAGGATTTTGTGCCATCCTGCAGGTTACGAATACTGAGTATCAAGTCATTGTGAGACGTCTGTGTGCCTTCTGCAAATACTTTGACCTCCTCTTATTTGAAATAGTTTTGAAGAATAAAGACGTAAGTTATTTTATAGGCATACTTTTTTGATGCTTAATTAGCATTGCTACTGACACAAGAAGGAATTCTAGAAGTGTATTGTAGAGGCTTGACTTATGATAGGAGCCCATTTGAGCTTTTTTGTTTCCATGTTTTGCCCTTTAGTCAAAAGCATCTAAACTGGTATTTGGTCCTCCCAGTAATATTACATCTTAGAATCTTGAGAGAGTTATTCAGTGCTGTAGCCTGTAGATATTATTTTATAGTTCATCTGTTCTGTCTTTTTTAAGAGATGGCAAAAATTATAATGCCTGCTATTCTGAGCTCTATTGAACAATCATGGTTGCTGGATAGGCTTGCATTCATCCTGTCAGATGGTACCAAATGAGAACGCCCTATGCAGCTTTCTTTGAGAGATTGAGTGAAAAGTCTGGGTTGATTCCCCTTCTAAGAAGCATGTTTGTGTAGGTTTTGAAAGCACCTTCGCAAACTGGTTCAGGACTGAATAGGAAGTGTTCATTGCTAGCTAATAAAATAATGTTGAAATACAAGGCATTTCTGCTAATTTAACAAAATACATCTGGAAGTACTTTTTGCTTCTCATCCTGTTTAGAACTAGGTTTTGAATGTGTGGGGCTTGCTATATGTAGTGTCTGTTCACACCAAACTGAGCTGTGGCTTTGAGGGGGGGAAAAAAACTTAGAGGATATCGTGGAAATGAAATAATATTAAATATCTTTCTAGATAGAGGAATTGTAAGTCTACTCTCTTCTCCTACCCCTGTTTGAATCCTTATAGGGGATGATAGAGATTCTGAGTTACAGAAAAAATGTAAGGGTTTAAAAAGTAAGAAACATGAGAGCACACCAGTTTTGCATATGAAATTATTCCTCCCTTCTTACCTATACACAGGGCATTCTCAGAAGTTCTGTTTTAGTTCTGCAATTGTTCACAAGTTTCTTCCCCTGTTGCGTTCTAATTCCATGGTGGGAGGGGGATGGATTGTGTGCCCACAGCTGCTGTGCATGAGAGCAGCACCTGCCCCTACACTGGCACTGTTGCTCAGGTTTCCAAACTGGACTTCATCAGTATAAAGTTGTCAAGGTCATGCCAAAAATGGTTTCTGCAAGAGCAGAAGCATAGAATATCTTGAGTTAGAAGGGACCCACAAGAATCACTGAGTCCAACACCTGGCTCCACACAGGACCACCCAAAATCTATGTGTATGTACATCATATATCCCAGAAAGACTGTCTCTGTGGAGACTGCCATAAAATCAGTCATCTTTCAGTGTGGCCTAATCTTATAGGGACTAAAATGTCTGTTTCTTAACACTAATAAAATAAATGCTTCAATGCAGAAAATCCTAAAGCCCTTAGTTAACAAGAAAACTAAATATGTGCCTAAGGGCTCTGGTGGCTTTCAGCCTTTTCCTTTTATGAGTACAGAATTGTTGCTAGGAAGATTCCAGTTCAGCCCGGTACAAATCTTACAGCAGAGAAGACTCTACAGTACATATGATGAAATGGAGATTAACTACACAAGCACCTGAAGGACAAGCGCAAGCACCCTCTTTGCAAGGAGTTCTTGGTTCTCGTTACAGTCAAATGTCAGGTGGTTTAGAATTGTTCATTTTGTAAACCCTGTCTTTTTGCAGCCAAAACCAACCCTAACAAAAGCAAAGAAAGTGAATACCTCTGGATCATACTTGGTGAAGTGTATTCCTTCGCAAGAATCTGGCCTGCTGCCAGTTTTCTCAGCTTCATGCATGAGCAGATGGTAATACTTACACCTGGACAGCCAGCTATATGATTCACTGACGAGCTGATTTCTACCCATTAGGTATCAACATAAATACAGTTAGGAACTAGGGCATGAAAATTCTGGAGTTGTAGAGTGGGTTTTTGTTGCCTAAAGCCTTCATTTTGACTGTGCTTTAAGGCACACTCATTTCTGAGCACTGGCTCTTCCAAGCCTAGAGATGAACAGTGGGGCTTTTTCCTCCCCTTACTGTCACTGATACTTCTACTTGGATTTGTTTGGGTGGGTTCAGGGCCGGCAGCAGAACTTGACTGAATTAAGAATGACAGTTGTCTGATTCTTGGATTTTCTATTATTCAGATATTTCTAAAATAATTACCACTAGGCCAGATACTTGGCTATTTCTAGTCCTCTGCTATTCCTATTTTGCTCGAAGGCAAGAAATGAGAGTTCCTCTGCATATAAAAGTCTCTAGCGTAGATCTAATGCAACGGATGAAATATCAGTGAAGTTGTATTGATTTCACAGGCAGTGGAGCACTCTACAAATTGAACAAATTAGGTGTCCAAATAGAATTTCAGAATTAAGTTACTATTAGATTAGTATCTCTCCTATTTTTTTCCTCTCCAACCTATTCGTTTACCAAAGCAATATTTTATTAAATTTTATTTTCTAATTTAATTGGTTATCTTCAAAACTTCAGATACTTTTTTTTAATAATGCTGTATGTTCTACTGCTGTAACAAAACAGAAGACGATTTTTGTGTGTGTGTGTGTATAATTGCCTTTACACTATAGTAATTTTTTGGAACTATGATGAGCAGTCAAACAGAAGCAAAGCTGAAGCAAAAACCCTTGAATGACTTCTCAAAGCAGAAAGTAAGTTTTAAATAAAGTATTGCTCGCAGAAAGCGAAAACAAAGGTGTTGCAGACAATTCATAATGTTAATTTCTGAAAGAGGTGTGTGTGAGAGATGTGCATGTTAGAGGTTTAAAGCTATTTAGAGAAACCAGAGAGAAAAGATGGCAAAGCTGAAACTTGCAGGGCTTCCAGTATTTTCTGTGACTGTTACAACAGGGTAGGTAGTTAGGCTACTCCCTTGCTTTAATTCTATGTGTGAAGAAATTTAATGGAGATAGTGCCTAAGTGCCAAGGAAACTTTGTATCAAATTATTAACGCTAATTTTGAGCTCTAGATTTACATATTAGTATATGCTAAGCTTTTTTTTTTTTTATCCTTCATCAGCTAGCATGTAGTTAGAGGCTAATAAACAGGACAGTGTAAGCAGCCCTGTAGAGCAAGCTTGTTGGCGCAGAGCTCCTGACACCCGTGCTATGTGTTTGCCTTCAGCTGAAAGCAAATTAACATTTGTAGAGGTTTTTAATGGGTCTGTAAGCCGCATGTTCAGTTCATTTTTCCAAAAAGTGTTCAGTTTGTGTGCTTTCAGACTACCCTGCAGTATAAGCAAAATCACAGTAAGGGGGTGCGGTTAGATGTTTGTTGTGCGTGATGTATATTTAACCAAGTTATTTAAGATTTTTCTACTGAAATAAATGACTTTAAGCACATTATTTCACACTGAAAGTGTTTCAGGTTAGGCTTTGTTTTGTAAAGGAGCAATGAAATCAAACCAGAAATACTGATTGCCAGAAGAATGTGACTTTTAAGTGAATTAAGTCAAGATGATGTCATTAATGATGTGAGTAAAACAGTTTCAGAAGTGTTGCATTAAAATCAGTTGTGCTGCCAATATGAAGATCATCTGTTATAATGTCTTCAGGAGCTTTGAGATAACAAGAGCTGCTGAAATGCTGAAAGCAGTGATAGCAGAATATCTTTCCTCCCTTTTCTTGCCATGAGGGGCCCTTCCTGCATATGTGGTTTAAGTAACAAGAACGGTTAAACACTTTGGAAGATGGAGCCCATGAGGAAAGGCTAAAATCTGGTTTTTAGTCTAGGAAAGACAAGACTGAGGGTAGACACAAACTTTCAAATAAATCAAGTCTTACTGTAAAGAGGAAGGGGATAAGCAGTTTTCCACAATTATTGGAAACAGGACAAGATAATGGCTTTTAATTTCAATAGGGATTAAGGGGAGATAGGAGAGATTCTTATTTGTAAATCTGGAAGAGATTTTTTTGGGGGAAGTTTGAAGTCTGTGTTGGAGACTTAAAGCCTAGGTAACCCAGACAGGGGTTGGAATGGCTCAGCATAGCTGGGAGTGCCTGGCAGAGCTGGGTGGATGGGACAGTTTCATGAGGAAAGCCCTCCAGGTCTGGTCAGTGACGGGCAGTAACACGTTGGTCTTTGTTTTCTGTAAATAGAGATGTGTGCATTTTATTCTTGATATGTGGAGTGCAATAGAAACAGTGTGACTGAAACCTTCAAGAACAGTAAGCCACAGCCAAGGTTCAGTCTAGTGAACTGAGAAGGTGATTTGTTTTCTCTGTCTGACAGATTTGAAACTATTGGAAAGTGAGGTTGAGTTAAATCTAAACCAAGGTCTGAATTTCCTGCCTTGCTGATTGTCTTTATAGATGTGTTTTTGTCAGCCACGTGAATTAAAGTTTCCTGTTGACACTGGTCTCCAGAAGACACATCACAAATCGTAAGGAATGAAGAAGTTCTGTGGTGTGCTCTTAAGTGACTTTCATATTAATGCTTTTGAAGGGGGGAGAGTAGGAGAGAGAAAGAAAAAGCAGTTAAATGGCTTGGATCATCTGGTTTCTCTTTAAATATAGTTTATTACAAGCTATTGTAATATGGAGTCTGTGTTTGGTTTGGTGACTCTCAGTTCATTTGCTTATTGATCACTTTATTTTTATTTGTTTATTTTGCTGATGACATAGACTCAGAATTATCTACACCAGCTTGCAGAATTTAAAGAGGATTTAAAAACACTTAATGAGCCACAATATGCCAATATTAAAACACTTGATTTCTCTTACTCCCTATCCCTTCCTTGTACATAAGGAGAAAAAGGTCTGGCTAGTTTGGGTTTATTTTGCACAACACAAGCTAAGCTTGTTAAGTCCTAGTCAATCATAATGAAATGTTTGAGCTTATGTCAGCTTCCCAGAAAATTGTATTGTGTAACCCAGCACTTTGCTATTCTGACAAGCTGAAGAAATGTTTCCAGTAGAGGAATCAATCAGAGGAAATGAATCATCATCTGTGTGTAGAGGGAAAAGGAAAAAAGGCCAAAATATTGTCCTCTACAAATTAGACTTAATTTACTTTATTGTGGAGTGAACTGTGGCTACCTCTAGAAGGGTTATAACCTAGAATAGCCTGTGACATTGCAAATCGGTGTTCAAGTTGGTTGTTGCTGTCACCTTCTGTGTTTGGCTGACACAGAGGGAAGCAGCAGCGGCTGAGGAAGTAACTTCCTTTGAACCTCTGATAACCAATTCTGTTGCTAGTGCTGCATCTTGGCAGGAGTTATTTCATGTTCTCTTACAGTAGCCTTGGGAAAAGTGACTTTCAGGCTTCTCTCGGTTAAATGTATCTTTAGTGTTATATCATCTTGCAAAGGAAATAGTCTAAGTGTACTTGTTCCATTATATTATCTCTTGCTGAAATTAAAAAAAGAAAAAGTTCTATATTGTCTCTTCTTTGTAAGCATTTGTTTGGATTGTGATTTTTTGCAGTGACTCCCAAAGCTTTTTTCTGGGTAGCAGTTCCTAGTTTTGAGCCCTTCATTGAGTTTGGGGCACTGAGATACGAAGAGCAGGGAACTAGCTTTAAGGTAGTTGTGACTATGACTAGAATAAGATTTTTTAAAACAAAGTACCTGAGAAGGAGAGGAAATTCTTCAAAGATAATATTTCCAGCAAGGGAAGAATCTTATTTCTCTGGTAGTTGAAATAAAAATCATAAATTTGTTAATTTAAAACTATATTTTGAGTCCCATGTAAATTTCATACTTCAGAAGAAGCAGCAATTAAAATCACTTGTCTTCTAATGACCTACAAATGTGTTTGGTATGTAATGAAGATAATCTTGTTCAAGTTGGCATATGGTAAGGATTCTTTGACTCTTAGTAGTCAGGACTGTTTTTTTTCCTCTAGCAAGTTGCGCTTTGCTTTTTGCCTTCCATTGTATACATCATGGTGTTCTATTCATGGCCATACAGGGCTTTAAATAGAACCTGCCATTTGTGTGTCTTATGAATCATGCATGTGTGATACATTATTAATCTTTAATCTGAGGTTTTAAGTGTTGTCACTGAAAATATGCATCTAAGCCTATTTTAATATTACCGTGGCAGAAAGCAATAACAAAATCATTAATTACACTTGTGTTTCTTAGGCACAGTTTAGATAAAGATCAAATCATTCTGTCTATATGTATGAAAGCTTAAATACTGGGACACAGATGGTCAAATAACATTTATTATATTTAAGATAGAGGTGGGTTACAGAGTAGTTGATTTTTAGCATTGTCCTACCTGGAAGAGACACTTTACATCAGCTAATGCTCATGCACTCAGACCATGAATGATTTATCTAGGTTTATCATAAGTAATCCCAACCTTAAAAGGAGGAAAAAAGATTGCTCAGATTTTAGGAAGCTTCAGTAGAACATCTTACAGTTCAGTGCATTATAGTGATAATGTTCCCCGAATTTAGCAAGGTGGTTGTAAAGAACAATTATATAGGAAAAGAAATGCCGAAGTCTGCAAAATGCTTACAGAGCCCCCAAGAAATGATTCAGATGCTTTCCTCGAGTTCTGATCTTTTGGTTTGATAATGAGTTCAAGAGAAATACGAACTATTTTGTTTCATTAAGTTATGCATGGCCAGTTGGACTTCATTTAGTAAGCTGGCTCTAGGTTCAGTTAGATTCTGATTCAGCTTTTTTCCAGTTTCAGCCTTTGTGTCAGTATTTACAAGTTTGTTGCTGTGTTTTTCTGTTTGTCTATTTAAAAAAAAAAAAAGAAGCTGTCGTGGTCTACGGAGCTCTACTTATGGCCAGCTGGAACTATTTAGAAAGAAAATTTGTTCAAATTCGAAAGCTGCTTTTGTGAGTTGTTGCAACTAATTGTAGTAAGAATTTGTTGAGATGCTTTGTTAATTTTCAGACAGAAGCTCACATTCTGTGGACTAATAGAAGGAATTAACTGAGAAATACAAAGAATCAAGTTGAGACTTGCTCAATGCAGAATGGGAATGCTGGAGAATGGTAATACCACTGGTGTTATGGTGAATGTGGAGTAGAGAGGATGTCATAGACTGCAGTGGTGTAGCTGCTGTGATTGGACCATTGGAGCCACAGAGCTATGGCAAAACAGAATTACTTTTGGATGTAAAACTAGAGCTGTTTTAAAATACCTTTATAGGGGTGTTAAAGGGAGAACTTTGCTTTTGTTCAAAAAAGAAGTTTGAAGCTTTTGGTCTTTGCTGCCTGCACTGTTCTCAGTGCACCCATTCCAGATTCTCATTTTCAGTGCCTGCTTTACCTCTGAGACTGTTCTGATTTCAAGGATTTCTAACACTAGAGATCAATATGTTTTGAGTAAGTCAAGTGTTTGATGTGCTGGGTTCTTGTATAGGGTGAATTTCCAGGGAAGAAAATCTTGTTGGTGTAGAAAAGGTGCTGCCTGGGATATTGAGCTGAAAGGGAGCTGGGAGAATATCCCCAGCTAAAGCAGAAAATGTAGCTGCAGTAAGTGTAGCTCTCTGAGCAGCCATCTCCAATGAGATGAAAGGACCAGACCACCTAGTAAGTTTGTTCCAGTGCTTGCTTGGGGTGTGCAGAAATCATTCCTATTGCTGCTGAACAGAAGGTGATTTGAAACCTCTATACTAAAGGTAACAGAGGATTCTCCCTTCCCCATTTCAACATTTTTCCTCTGGAACTGCATCCTGAGCAAGAGATGATCTTGTGTTTATGTACAAAAATGCTGCCTTTGAACAAACAGAACTGTGCTATCTTGTTCTGCAATTCAGGTCTTGATTAATCATATGCAGATATAAAAATCCAATTTAGATGAAGCTACAGTATTTAAGCAGAGTTGTTTAATTCTCAGAATCATTCTTGGGAAAGAAATGCTTGCCTTGTGATTTCCTGACTGTACTTTAAATTATTTGCTGGCTGCTGCAGTCATGGGCTTGCATCAAAATACCACACTTGTTCTCAAATCTGGAACTTACTTGACTGTCTCATTTTCACTGTGTATTTCAGACTGAGTATGTGTTTGTATGTGTTGGATCCTTACACTGCTTGTTGCAGTATATTGAAAATGTTGTACGTCAGATTAACATGGCCTTTTTGAAGTACAGTAATTATTTCATTTCTACCTCCAAGTTTGCTAGTGCCACATGTTAAACTTAAAATTTTGATCCATGCATCCCATCATGGAGCTAGTTCTGTTTGTTTTCTCAGTGTACTGAAGAGCACGTCTAGTTCATAGCTACTTTTTTGTTGGTGGTGTTTTTCTTACATAGCAACAGAAGAGGCACAAGTGTTATTAACAACAGGAGGCTAGCTGCAAACATGACAGCAGTCATGGAAATTCCGGCAGTTCTAGTGCTTGGAGCAGCTGAAGTTAGTAATCTCTTAATTAAACCCGATGTAGCTACAGCTTGCTTGAAAATTCATGCAGACAAGCTTTCTGAACCCTCTCCTTTAGTTCATACTTGCCTGAAATGATGCAAACCAAGGCTATCAGACAAAAGCCAGTCATAAATGTTTAATCTGTTTAACATTGTTGACTCTCACGAAGTTTGGGCCATGCATTGGGTTCCCCTGTTACAGCTGTTGAGGTAGTTTGTCCCTAGAAGACTGTATTGAGACAAAACACCTGCATGCGTGTTATTTAGGTCCTGATCAAACTCTTATTAAAACCCAGTGTTTTGTTCTTTTTTTTTTCCTTAATCCATATTATATATATTTTTAATTACTTGTGTATTAATTATTTCCTTGCCAGCCCTCTTCTGGGAGGGAAAGCTTGCTTAAATATTTTCCAATACTTAAAAAAAAAAAAAAAAAAAAAAAAAAAAAGATAAAAGCAGACTGTATGCAATGTTAAATATTCTGCATTTGTGTGTGTTTCACGCTTGCATCCAGAACCATTTGAATTGTGTGTAT
The DNA here is from genome assembly GCF_964035555.1 of Netta rufina. NCBI lineage: Eukaryota > Metazoa > Chordata > Aves > Anseriformes > Anatidae > Netta > Netta rufina. The sequence continues at coordinate 1,766,596 of NC_140140.1, forward strand.
ACAGTGTACTTTGTTTCATCAAAATAATGTGAAATTTGTGAAAAGTGGTATGAATCATAAGGCCCGACTTTGTGCCTCGGTATCCAAGATACGTTAACATGCTGGTAAGTTACTTGTTTTCCTGCTGTGAGAACTGGTTGCTGTATTTGATTCTTTTGCAGAATACAAACTAAATTAAATCTGCAGTGACCTATATTGTGCTCCAGCTAATGACCCAGTTAACCTCTGGTTAATTTTGTGTCTCTTGGTGTCCTGGGAACAGGGGCATGTTTACTTCAGTTGCCACAAACCTTTAGAAATGTGCCACTGGCATTTATTATTCCAGAGCTGTGTGTTTTAATAGAAATTAGCTAATGGGCCATGGGGGTCTGCAGAAGTTGTAGAATGCCAATGAGGAGTTTCCTTTCGTTTTTCCTCCACCCTGATTTACATGACTAAGCTTTTAGCTTTTCTTGGTTTTGTTTTTGTTTCGTGAGTATAGATCTGTCTCCTGCGGAGGAAACAAACTGCTTAATGTGCAGGCCAACGTTATGGCTGGCAGCTTCCCAGAGGCTCCCCTCTTCTGCCTGCTGAAAACGGCGTTAGGCCCAGTACAGGTATTGGCAGGGAGGCTTGCAGCTCATGCCATTTCATTATGGCATGGCTCTGTTATGCAAATAAATATGAACATAATCAACCATAAAATAATTACAATGATCTTGTTTAAGGGTGGTGAATCTGAATAACCCCTTACTCTAGCGGAAGTAGGATTCTATTGCATCTGGGTGGGCTCCTCTATGAAATCCACCACCTTTTTCAGGAAATTAACATGCACAGGTACAAAAACTGGCAGCAAGGGAGAGTGATTATCCACACCCATTCATAGCAACAGGCCTTATGCTTGCCTCTGGAGTGCTTGTCAGAAACACCTGAATTTAGGCATAGTTTTTTATTTTCCATGCCCCTTGCAAGGGAGGACGGCTGTGTTGGCTTCAAAGACCCTGCACTGGGGGAAGTGAAATCTGAAGCAGTGAGGTAATAAGGTGAAGAGCCAGGTGGCTGGTGATGTTTACTCCCTCCCAGTAGCATGGCCCTTCTCTGATCCAGAAACGATTCTATGAGATGTGTCAGCAAAATAAAATGATTTATGGTTTTGTATCGTGGATGGGGGGAAAAAAACCTCAAAGGTACTGGGTGACTGCCTCCATTATATTATTTATACATGAGAGTATGATATCATAGCAGTACCACAGCTACATGTGGATGCAGAAGATCTAAAAGGATAATTGTCCCAAGACCAGTTCATCTGCTCCTGTTGACAATTCTTGGCTTTTCCTCCGTAAACTCCTGCTGTTTTGCTTTACTCTGCTTGCAAGCCATTTCTCCGCTATAACCTGGGTATTACAGGTTGATCAGTGTGTTTCTGGGTGGTCCCTGGAGCACTAGTTAGTTGCAGTGGTGCTTGGTGTCTCCTCAGTCACTGAACTGCATTCAACATGACCTAAATGCTCGTTAAATGTTTCACTGCCATGTAAGCACCCAATGAAGTTTGCTTAGGGAAGTTTGCATAATGGTGAACACAGATGGAAAAGCGTTTCACTGATACCTCTCCCTTGACTAATGGTTGTGCAGTCTGCCTACAGACATTTTTCTCCAGATGTTGAAAGATTTGTAGGCTTGCTCTTAAACTCAATTTCTAAAGACTGGATAGATTCAATTCTTAACAGAAAAATGGTCTCAATCTAAATTCAATCTTCCAAGTCTTTTTATTGGTTTGGTTTTGTTATATTTGTTTGCGGGCTTGGTGTTCTTGTTTTATTTCAATAGCAAACCAAAAATTAATTTAGCCCAGCCCTGAGTACTACTGATTCACAAAGCACCAGATGAAAGTGCTTTCCCTTTTAGATAGATACCTGTAAATACGAAATTTACATAGAAATTGTATGTGAAATAGAAATTGTAAGTATCACAGAGTGGCCAAAGTTGGAAGGGACCTCTGAAGATTATCTACTCCAACCCCCCAAAAATATATTCTTCAATACAGAATTGTTCTACTTGTTCTAACTGGAAAATTATTTTCCAGGTCTGAACTCTTTTCATTAAGAATTAGAGAGACTGTCAAACAGTCCACTCATGCAGGTTTAGTTAGCTTTTTTTAAGCCATAGCTGAAAAGTAATGCTAGTGTAGTGCATCTTAGGAGGCAAAAGTACAGGCAAGTTGAAATGGAGTTCAGATCATTTCATGGACAGAAAGGCTGTTGATAGCTGTTAATCGTGATATGATGTAACTGTGGATGAGGAGATTTCCAGTTACATGCTGCCAGAAGATACGAAGATATGCCAAGAGAAGATGCACATACTCCATCCCTCTAATTTTTATTTTTATTTTTTTGCTGTGTCTCACCAGTACTCCAAGAATACTGGGCTAGGTGAATCTTTGATCCTTGCCCAGAATGACTTCTTGGGAAACTCCCCATGTTGCTGTTGTCTTGGCAGACTTTTTCCCTCCAGGTAACTTTCCATCCCTTCTGTGTCAGGGATCTGTTAAGTAAGGCGTAGTCCAGGACAACCTGAATGTGTTGTGCCGTGTAGAACAGTAGCGGTTACAGACTGGGTCCTTGAGAAACAGCTGCTCTAGAGCCAATCCTTTCTGCTCTGTTTGTTCCCTGAAGTTCGTAGAAATTTCCTTTGGGAATGGAATCCTTTCTTATTTCAGTTTTGCCTGTGGCAGCAACAAGAAGGAAGAGCTCATGGAGTGCCCCCGTTAATGCTGCAGTACAGCTGCTGTGCAGAGGGCAGAAGGGAACAGTCTGCAGCAGTCCTGAGGCCTCTGCTGGCCACGTAAACAGACGGCTTTGGGGACACAGGGGGGTTTGGGCTGGTTTGCTGAGATACAGGACACTTGTTCAGAGACTTGTTTTATTTGGCGAGGTTTTTGTAAGCTAAGAATTGCTGCTTGATGAGCATAAGTTAAAATGCACAATGCAGAGATGGGGAGGAGTTAGTCCCCCAAACAGATTGTTGGGAATGGGCTCTGCTCAGCCAGGTGTCTAAGGCACTGCACGAAATAAACTGCATCTGTGTTTGTGTACTTTGGGTATCTTTTGCCAATTTTGGTAGAGACACGCTACCTCCACCAGCTGGGCAAAGCTGGCACTCACTTTCATCTGCCCTCCTTCCTTTGTTACCTGTAGGGGAAAAAAAAAAAACCTACATTCCTGAGACAGGACTGCAGCATTTTTTTTTCTCCCTCGCTTCTAAAGAGCCTGTCTGTAAAGGATCCACCACATCACATCTGAATGGGCACTACAATTCTGCGCTTTGATGTAAGGGGGGGAAACTATTATTACATAGAAACAACACTGAAGCTGTGTATTATGTTGGTACAGTGTGAGTGAACTTAAATGATGGGGAAAAAAAAAGCCTGTTACTTTCCTCTGGGTAGGTGTTTTTTGGTTTTGGTGGTGTGTTTTCTTTATTGTGGTGTTGTTTTGTGTTTTTTTTTTTTTTGTGGCAGAGGAAAAAGCAAAGTATCAACCTCTGTCTTGTGTTGCGTTTCTTGAGAATTAGGTCTAAGCGTAAGGAATTTTAAGTTGCAAGGTATTAAATCCTTCCTGCTTTACTGGCTGAAGTATCTTGAAAATGCATGCTACTTCTGTCAGTCATCAGTGAGCACAGGGCATCCTGTGTGCAAAGGGAGCTGCGGTGCCCCACGGCTTAGTCCCTCGTCTTTTCTGTTTATGAGCTTATTCTGTCAGGGTCTGTTAGTTTTGGTATTGTTAGAGTTTTAACAGGATTTCAGACTTGTTGGTGGTCTCCATGGGTCCTTTCCCTATTTCACCTCTGAGTATTACTACTGCTAGAGTTAAAAAGCAACTGTGACTGAGAAGATTGGAATTACACACAGTGTAATTCCCTTATTCATAAATTTATAAGGGAATTGCTTCTCTTGCTTAGTGGCTGATGAGACAAATTGCAAACTTTTGTTATGAGAGGGAATGTATTCTTTGGACATTTAAAATCCTAAGCTCGGTGATATTTTTATTGTCTTCTTTTGTGTTTAAAAATAAATCAATGAGAAAAGTTATTCTTATGTAGATATTTGTTATGTTTAAATTAATTTGTACAAATCTGCAATCAGTGCTATTGAGCCAGTATAAGGAAGAGAAAATATTTAGATTAAAGGCCTAACCTGAGTTCCTTCAAAAGCTGGTAAGAAAATAAACAGTATATTTTATCATGCTCTAGATAATGCTGTCATGTGGTATGTCTTCACGTTTGGTTTTGCAATAAAACGTACAGTTTTACCTCCCTGTAGAAGGGGAAATGTGGCATCATGCATTCATCTCTTATGAGTAGGTTGTGAATACCTTAAAATGCAGTGCAACTTACAGTAGTATCAACTTTCTAAGATTAAAGAATAGAAAAATAAGAAAGATGAAGGAAAAAGCTGCAACATTTCTGAAATAGTTATATTCAGTTAACAGCATTTCTGAAATTTCTCTGAAATACTGATTTTGTTGCGTACTATTAGCAAAAACCTAATTGATAAAAAAAAAAAAGATCACAAGATAGTTCAGATAATAATTATTATTGTAATTAATGATTTGCTTGAAGTGCTGTTGTTACCTTCCTTACAGTTCATTACTTCAACATTTAACTAAACTTTTCAGGGCCTATACTTTTTGTGTTTGATTACCTTCCTCACTGTGCTTCTCTGCTGACACCAAGAATCATCTTGAGACTGTACAGTGCGGCCACTTAGGGAGAATTTAGATACTACCTCTTTGTCTCAAAAGATTCAAAGTACTTTGTGTAAGTGTTCTGTAGCATAAGTTATGAAGAAGCTTATCTTAAATATTTGTGCCTTGAAAATCGTTCTTTTGAAGTATAAAGCACTGCAGTAGAAAAAAAATGAACAGTATATTATTTTGAGACTAAATTTTTATTTAGAGACCAATGTGTAAAAACCAAATTGGGTTTTGATCTTGCAAGCATGACAAGAAATGGTCTGTTAAGGACATTCACGAATCTGCTTGTTTAGCCTGATGGATATAATTTCAAAACCATTGTTTTTAAAAGTTAAAATGTGAAACTGCCATATCCCTCTAGGGGAAAGGAGTTGCAGGATGTGCCTGTTTATGGATACTGACTCCAGTACTTTCTGCACAATTTCACAGAATCACAGAATTTCTAGGTTGGAAGAGACCTCAAGATCATCGAGTCCAACCTCTGACCTAACGCTAACAATCCCCACTAAACCATATCCCTAAGCTCTACATCTAAATGTCTTTTAAAGACTTCCAGGGATGGTGACTCCACCACTTCCCTGGGCAGCCTGTTCCAGTGCCTAACAACCCTTTCAGTAAAGAAGTTCTTCCTAACATCCAACCTAAAATGCTGAGTATGTTTCTAGTTATTCAAGCATTATCTAGAAAAAGATGGAAGTACTTTATATTTTGGGCATTGGGATCTATCATATTAGAGTTTGCTTTTATTTTTTAATACCCTAACAAAAAACTCTTAAACAAAATACTGAGTTTTTAACCTCTGCATTTTTTTCTTCTCTTGGTGCTCTGCAAGTATTACAAGCCTGACAACAGCTGATTTGCCAAGTAGTTTTCAACACAGAGTGCAGAATGCCACTTCCACTGAGCCACCTTTCTTCAAGGCAGAATGTAACAAGATATCATGCCCTCTCCAGGTAGCCCAGATGCCCAAGATAGCACTGATTAAGATAACTTATCTTAAACTTCAGTGTTTCTTCTAAACCATAGTGGTGCAAAAGTAATACCTTACTCAGAATACATGTATTTTCAGAAGGAACAAAGCATGACAATATAAAATTCTGTTGAGTTAGTTTTGTTGGTTTCAGTTGTTTAATGTGAATAGAATCATTTGATTATTTTTTTCCCATCCAGCTTACTCAAAGCCTGCAAATGTCACTTTTCTATAACACCTATCACTATGACTATCAGAGTAAAACTCAGCAAGTGGAAGATACATGGAAAAATATTTTTGGTGTGGAAAGTGGGGGGACAGAACTGCTAAGTCCATGAATTTAATACCAAGTTTAACCTCTCCTTTATGTCATGTTTGGTTTTTGCCTGGATATTAATTCAGAGTCATTTGGCTTCAGTACGGTTGCGTTAGTATCCTTCAATGTAAAGAGAAAGTGCACTTTCACCTCTTTAGACTATTTGTCTTCAAAGACATATTTACCAATCAGAAAAAGCTGGCCTTTAGGCAGATACACTGTCCTGTATTTGTTGATGATGCTTGTATCACAAGTAAAGCTCTTCTGTGTGTACGTGGTGATATCTTTCGGGATTTTCTTTTTTGTTCACTTTCATGTTTATGAAAGCTCAAGAGGCTATAAGGTAAAGAACAAAAACTGATTTCTTTTTACTTGCATCATGAGTGTCGAATGCCTTGCTGAGGGCGGGTGTGCCATGCGTCCAGCCATTCAGGACTGCGGAGGAGCTGCCATGAAAAGCCTCTACTGCTCAGCTGCTTGGACCCTGCAGGGACACCTTGTGATACAGGAGGTGTGCTGCTCCCTTGCTGCTGAACAGTGAGTGCTGTGGCTTTCCTTGTTCTCAGGTGCTGTGTTCCAGATGCAACTGATGAATTCTCTGAACAGAAGAGAGGAGAGGCTGTGACAAACTACAAATGGGAAGCTCTATAGCTACTGGGTCAGGACACTTGACTGAGCCCTGAGCAAATGTGTGCGTGTTGCTGGCATTTTGTACCGGAGGGAATACCTTCATCAGCCTTGCTGTAGCTATGGTCATTTGTCCAAGAGATCCATATGTTTAACTGTGATGATAAGTGAGTTACAGAAATTTGGAATCTCTTATTTTGAAACTCCTGTGTAGTGTTATTAAAGAATTGTACGTTTGCTTTTTACTTGTTTATAGGCTGATCACGCGCTTGGCACGTTTTTTAAACTTCAGGTTTTAACTCTACTTATTCTGTGTCTTTTTCTGATGTTGGCTAAAATAGAGCTCAAAGAGGCTGTCAAAAAACTATTAAAACATGAAATCAAAAACATTTTAGACTTGTGGCACTAGGAACTTTCCTAAGGCTTGCTTCAGATACAACGTGGCCATGCCTAAGGTATTAGATACACACCGATAGAGAGAAAAGAGCACCGTGTTCAATATAAATGTAAAAAAGCCTTATACGCTGCTGATTATCTGTCTCTTTGCATGAATAACTACAGCAGCTTGCAGATACAAAGGATTTGGCAGAGACCAAAATTGCAAATCCTTTGCAACAGCACTGCTCTCAGATTGATTTCCTGTGAAATCATTCCTCAACCACTAATTTCACACTCAGGGGATGGAATTGTGAACACTTTATAGCATATAAATCTTGTTTTAATAACAGCTTCCTTGAGCTTTAACATTTTTTTAAGGAATTGGTGGTGGTGGTTTGATAAGAAAATAGTTTATATTTGTAGTATATAATATAGGTTGTTAGATATTTTATTTTGTAATTGTAGCATCCATGATAATTCAGAGAATGTGAGGAGAGTGAGTCCCAAAACACATTATTTTAACAGTACAAACTCTTTTTCTCTGGCTGTTATGAGCAGGAATAATAAAGTAGCTTATTAACATCTGCTTTATATTGGAAAATAAAATTTGATTTTTTGCAGCGGCATTTTATATGCAACAGGAAGAGAACTTAAATTGGGTAAAGCAGTTTGTGAAAACTTCTGTATTAAAACATTGCCCATCAAAAACTGGTATTTGTCACACAACTTTTCTGTATCATTTTTCTTGAAAAGGAGATTCTCTGTGGTAGGATAAAGCCCAGAAAATTGATAAGCGCTTCTCTAGCCCAGCCAGCAGCTACACTGGGGGAGGGAGGGGGTGGAAGCAGACTCATTACCTCTGAGAGAGAATGATACAACAGGCTTGCAACTCTTCCCCAACAGTTGCCACATCTTTTGGGCACTTGTGCACATACATGTATTTGGTACCTCACAGCCCTTTTCACCCAACAGCTCTTGTTCTAGGTAAGGAAACGAGAAGGATCTTATTTTGATGTGATTTTGATGTGATTGATTTGAGGAGGGCAGTGAGGATGGGAAGTCAGCATGGTACAGTGTCAAGGGATAGGAGAAGGGCTTCCTGGGAAGCCCTAAAAATGTTACTGTGTGCAGCCTGAGGAGCTCTGTTTGGGTTACTTTGCAAAGAACATTGTCTAACACATATTTGCAATTGTATTTGAAATTGCTCCAGTATTTGTCAGATGTGGTTCAAATCAGATTTGTTGCACAATCTCTAGGTTTTTGTAAGTTTAGATCTTTGGGGGCAGCGGAGGGAGAACCACAGTATTCTTCTGATCTAAAAAGAGTAAATCTGCAAACATATTTTGGAAAAGTGAAATAATTGTTCATGGAAAGCTGGCGTGTTTGTTTTTAGTGAACAGAAGTAATAAATTTCATTCATCCATTGTAGAAACATAACATTATGTTCTTTGTAACAGCAGTAATTTTTTTTCTGTCAAACATCCAGTATTGACCTTGAATCCTATCAACAAAAAATCCCTTTCTAAGAACCCGGCTTCTTGCTGCACTTGTACCAAAGTGAGCAAATAGGAGGATGCAGAAGTTGGGATTTATTGTGGCTGGTGTTAGTTGCATTCTGGACTGGTGGCATGGCTTTTTACTGGGTTGGGATCTCTGCTCACCTCCTGCTGCTTGGGCTGGAGGCGTAGTTGTGAGAAATAGTTCTTCAGCTTCTGGTGCTGGGTAGCCTCTAGGAGAGCCTGAGGTTGTAATGCTGCAGGTCTCAGGCTGAGGAGTTGAAAACTTGAAAATAATGGAACTGAATAATCTGGTATGTCTGTATTTACTGTTTCTGAACAATGTTCAGGTTAACCCTTAATTTGTGGTGGTGTGTTTTTTTTTTTTTTTTTTTTTTTTTGTACCGGTTTGGTTTGGTTGTACTTACTCACTGCTTTTGTGCTTTACATGTGTTTTAGGAAAGTTCACCTCGCTAAACCAAGTGAAAAGTCAATACACTTCAAGTTTTACTTTTGTGGGTTCCAGGACCATGATCTCTTTTCTGATTTGATACCTAAGTGACAAATTTTAATGTTGCTTCTGTTAGCAGGAGTTAGATGAGGAAGGATCTTGTGGGGAAACTAGATGGTGAAGTAGGAATGGCTGGCAGTTAACATCAAGGTCAGTGACTTGTATAAGAAACGAATCCTTCTCAATCTACCTTTATTTATTAACTTGGATTTTAAATAGAGATAATTTGGTAAATTTAGAAATGTGTTTTGGCTGTTTACATGTGTGCCAGTTTAACCTACGTAATGTGTAGTGATGTTGCTTTCTTTTTTGCTTGATGTGAAGTTGTCTTGAAAAGTTACCGTAATGGCGATCACCTTGGTGGCAGTGGCAGTCACTTGTTCATGTGCGAGTTGGTGCTGAGCACAAAGCTTGGGTATTGTGCTTGGTTGAGGAACAGCTCAATGTTGTCATCAGCTGTAGCCATGGTTCAGTTTTGTGCTGCCAATACAGCACCCAGCTAGCATGCAAGAACGTTTCAGTTTTAGCACCTTTATTTTAACCAGAGATTCTTTTTTCAGTTGTTTCCTGGAATGGGATTGTGTCACTTTCCATTCCTCTGTTTGCTTGTGTTGAGCTCTGGCTACAAAGCAAGAGTGTTTCAGCTCTCATAGGAAACAATGACATGCTGGTTTCCATCCTCAACCAAATACTTAAGATATAAACAGTGTTCATCTTAGGGAAAAACCTGAAGCAAATTCCAGCTGTAAATTTGTGATGCCACCTGTTTGTAAAAGAAGCTGCAGTGAAAAGTCTGTGCTGCATGCAGCCTCTGGTCTTTTTGTGCTAACATGTCTGCTTCTGCACACTGTGCCTAAGCTATGGCATAGATGGCAAGTTATGAGAGTCACAATCAACTAGAATTTGAATGTGAGATGTTTAATTAGCTGCATAAAAAGTAAGAGAAGGGAGAAGACTTCTTGGAGACCAGATCTCTTCAGAATTCCTTCTCGAGCATTCTTGTAATGCTATAGAAGTTGTTTTAAAATCAGTGACAATTAATAGTTCTGTTTCAAAGGAAGGTGCATAAAACTCAGATTTGTAGAGCTATAAATGCACAAAATATTTAGTACTTATTGTATTGGGCTTTCCATACTAATAAAGTGTACATACTAGTAATCACTCTGATTTTTATGCTAGTCTGATGCTAAACTAAAATCTTATATGATACATTTTGGCTCTGCTTCTCTATTACAGAATAATTTAGACTAGAACGGGCCTGTGGAGGTCATTTAGTTGAATTCCTTCCAAGCCACGGATGACTCCAAAATTAAATTGTAATTTATTGCTCCCAGTCCTTTTCTTAAGTATCGACTGTCTCCTTCCAAATGAGGTGCATTGAAGTAATATTATGTCTGACCTATTAATTCTATCCAGTCAGCCTCTGTTATGAGGACAGACGTCCCTGATGTCCTGGTATCTTAGCTCATGCAGAGTGCCATGAAGATACCCGACTGCGACAGTTTAACAAGTTGAAGAATTTACCAGAGAAAATCTGGAGCTTGTTCTGACATCTTGTGCAACAAGGTTCTCTATGTGGCAATTCTAGAACATGCTGCAAATGTAATCTACTCATCAATACACGTGCCAAAGACAGTCAGGATTCAGTGTGGCTTATGTGGAGATCTGTGCTGCCATGGCTAAGTTATCTTTACTGGACTATTGGGCTGCTCTTTGAGCAGGGGTGGCCTGTGTAAGCCCATGTAGTGCAGGCAGTTTCAGTAAGTTATTAGCGAGCCTGAAAAGAGAGATGAAGTTGAACAAAATACAGGGCAGGGTGCAGAACAGGGGTATTGTGAGCTCTTTGATTTGTCATGGCTGGAGGGTAGCTCTTCACTAGCTGAAGGGATCAAACTGAGTCATCCTGTCTGTCATCTGGAGCTGGAAGGAGGATGCTTAAGGTGATGCTGGCTGGCTAAGTTTCATTGGTAATGATTAGACTAGGGTTACCCAAAGGCTGTTGATTATTTTATCCATTTTGTCCTGGCTTGAACTTCTGTGCTGTTTCTTTGATAGCTCCCATTCTCTTCCTGTAGTGTATCTTCAGCTTTTGTGGGGTTCAGTGAGCAGAGCCTGTTCTTAAAGGATCTTCATTTTGTACTTAGCTCAGTTATCCATTGAACATATTTAATCCTGATGGCTAAAAGATGAGTGATACAAGAATATTGGTGGTAAGGATAAGAGATTGAAGACAAGTAATGTCTTCAGTATTCATATAGAAGGGATGTGATGATTAGCCTGAAGCTTTGTGCAGGAAGGGAAGTCTGTGCACAGTATTTTATAGATTGTTCTTACTGATTCAGATCTATTGGCCTAGGTCATAGGTCAGTTATTTCTCAGATAAAATGGGGAAAAATAGTGGAAACAGTGTAAGAGCTGTAAATGATCTGTTCTGCCTTGTATTAGATTCTCTGAAGCTTAAGTAATTAATTTCTGCCATTCTACTTTTTCTTCCCTGTGTTCTCTGTTTTTGTTCTTAATTTTGAAAGTAGCTGGCTTTCACTGGCCACTTATTACAGAGAATACTGCATTTTTCTCTATGATATTAGACATTCCAAGTGGTCCCCAGAATATTTACAAAAATGCAGTTGATAACACAATTCTGTCATATTTTCCTTCAGGAAACTTTGTCAAAATGTTATTTCCTTCAATGTTACCTAGGCTGTATAAAATAGCTACATAAAGAAGTTAGCAGCAAGCTTTTGGGAGCTCTGTGCTCTCTTATATGTAGGTTCCTTTCTAAACTGAAACTTTGCAATAGTAACCTATACAGAACGCTGCTGTTTGTCGCAAAATACCTCTCAATGTTCGTCTATTCTGGAAAATAAATGTCTGCTCACCTTGTAACCACAATTACTAAGTTGAGAAGGCTGGTAGGAAAACAGTTTGTAAATGTTTGCTAACATCCACAGAATAATGATGAAATTCTATCCCCTAAAGATTTTTTTTTTTCCTTTAAAAGGATTTTCACAATACCATGCTCCATAATATATGTTTATATCAAAATCAGTACAAAAAGCATGTAATTAAAAGACAAGCAGAACTGGCATTTACACTTCAAGGAAATTAATGGCACTGTTACAGTCCTTCAAGAAAACTGAATTCTCCCTACTGATTCCCACTTCCCATGCTTCCTTCTGAACCCTGCTTTCTGATAGCCCAGCAGGTTTGGAAAGGCACTGCTCACCTCTACAGAATATTGCTTTGAGGGGAGGGTATGGGCATTTAAAAATTTAGCAGCTGTTTCAGGTCACTTACAGCTTATGCAGCTCTTTCTTTTTAAATGATTTATTTAGTTGGCCTCTCACTGAGTTGTCAGCAGTTTGCAGAGACGGTAACCATGGGAAGAAAAGATCCTAATTTGTCAACTCAAGAGAATGGGAGTTGTTTGTAATCAGAGAGAACGGGGAATTAATTCATTTTGTGGGCCTGACACGTTGGCTCTCCCCAGATGCAGTGCTGAAAGAAGGGTGGCTGGCAGCCATGCATTTGTGATCAGGGATTGAAAAGAGAAAAAGAAGGGGTGAGTGCGTGAAGCTAAAGGAAGATAGCAGAGATGGGAATAGGATATTTCTTCTGAAAGACATGAGAGGATGTACACGTGCGCACATTTCATGCCTCAGAGGAAAAACTAGAGGGAGTTGTCAGAACTAAGAGCAGGCATGAGCAAGGAGCTGAGCTTTCCTCCAGCTTGAGAATCAGATAGTATATGACATAAAGAAACAACAGCAGAATGTTAAGTAGGATGCAACTCTAAAGTACGCACCTCCTGACTCATCTGCTGTGGCACTTCATAACAGCAGGAAGTTTGTCAGGTGTAGGGCACAGTTGCTATATTTTATTACTAAATATAATTCTAGAAATCTAGATGAGTTTAACAGTAAAATCTAGATGAGTTTAACAGTAACACAGAAGTAATTAGGGACAAACATTATGCTACAGATGTGAACTAATAATTTGCTCCTTAATCATATTATTGAGCCAATCAAAAGTCTCTTCATAAATGTTTGCTTCTCTTGCACCTGCAAGTGCTTTATATACAATCAGTCTAGCACAGATAATGCAGACCATAGTCTGGAAAAACATGTTTTGAAACTAGGCACTTTACTGTTTGTGCCTGCACTATGGGAGGATGATGAGATTTCTGACCAGCTATCCTCCAAGTGTTCTGCAATGGCAACCTGAAGGTTAAGGCTGTTTTAGCTACAGCTTTTCACTATAATTAATGAATAAATAAAATTTGTGGTGTGTATCATGGATGTAATGTACATGCAGATATTGGTACGAGTAAATGGTTTCAAGGCTTTCAAATAGGTACAGATCAGTCAGATGCAAGCTGTGTGTATGTATGTATATATATATATTTTTAAATAACTTGACTTACCATAGTAACAGCTTAAAAGCAGGAAATATTTTTTTTTTTGTCCTGTAGATGTGTTTAACTTTGTCGTTTTGTGCTTGCAGTACATTAACCTCTCCTAGTAGGTGTTTGCTATGGATATTGGTAACTTCATACACAGTATTCAAAATGATTGGGATTGAGTGATAAACATATATACATAGATCTCTGTTCGTAGCCTGCTTAAATTAGTGAAATTGTATTTATGAAATACAGAAGTTGGGCTTTGTGTATGATTTTTGGCAATTAAAAAAGGTTGATCACTAAAATTAGTCTAGCAAGATTGTTCTGCATTATTAGATGTGCAAGAGCTATTCTTGATTGCTTTGCTTGAATAGACATTCTGTTGTTCCCTGCTCTGTACTGTAGCTTGGTCTCTTTGAATGCCTGTGTTTTGTTCTTCTCTTTCAGGCTTTTAAAGGTGTGGGGTTGTTTTTTTGTTTTGTTTTTTTTCCTGGCTCAACTCTACCCAGCACGTACATTGTATGATTGCAAAATATAAAAGAGTTTAAATCTGAGAGGGTCACTAGCCCAAAAGTAATTGGGATTTCTGGCTTGTAACAAAGATTTATAGTAAATACTCTATTCCTTTCCGTTATATAGTGAGTATAATGGCAATTTATACAATTGCACTCCATCAGAATGACTCTAAGCTTGCAAAGATGTTTTGCTTTGCCTGTAGGTAGCATGTAAGATATGAGAACTGGATGGTGTCTCATTCATGAGTGGTCTTTATTTTGTCATACAAGGTTGCATAATTCTAGGTGATAATACAGGAGACAAAGAAAAGGGGAAAAACAACTTTTGTGAATGATGGCGCATGTCATAACATACAGAAAGGATAGGGAGTGGGAAATAAAGCAGTGAGAAGACAGAACCTGAAAACATTACCAATTAAAAATTGCTCCATCTGTGAAAATACTCTCATATCAGGGCTGATTTCACAGTAGTTCCCTATTAATTCCACAAACCTTGAGGCCCAGACTTGCTCCCAGTTAAGTGCATGGGAGAATACCTATTGGGAACAAGAGTAGGTACCTCATGTTACAGAATCAAAGAGTTGTCTGCATTGGAAGGACCTTGAAGATCATCTGGTTCCAACCCAGTGTCTAAATAGTCAAAGTTTAACTGCTACCATGAAATGACAGAAAGTATTTGTCTCTGGTGAGTAAGAAAGCTCACAAGAATGCTCTTGTGGTCGAAAGAGAGGGATTTTCAATTGATAGGAAGCAGAAAATGACTGGTATCGTTTAATGAAACCATGGCAGCACATTTACTAACACAGAAAACAGCCCCTATTTCAGGAAGGGCAAATGTCTGTGTTGCAGCAAACACTTTCACTTCCATGTTGTATGGCTCCTAGCCCAGGTAAGATACTGTCTGACAAGAGCGGCGTGTAGCCCCCTGCATTTGGCAAAACCTACTTATGAGACAGGGATGAGAAATGATGCACTCGTGAGAAACCTTACACTCACAGTCAGGTACTTGTGAGGTATCCTGTACTAACACTTTGAAAGGTTTGTCAGCAACAAACAGCAGCTGAAGACATACTTTATAGGTCCATCCATACATACGGGTGGATTAAACTATGTATGCATAGGGCCTGGTAGAACTGAACACTCTGTGTGTGCATATCCTGAAGTACTAAATGCTGGCTACCCCAGTTCTGCTGTACACACATCCAAAATTCCGAAGCTGAAGGTGGTTGAAACTCACACCAGTAAATTGTGAAGGAAAAGAAATACACCAGTTTTATGTCACTTGTGTAATTCTGAGATTATGCTTGCGTCACGTCAATAACCTTGTGAAGAGCTCCTTAATAATACATAATGCTTTTTCTCTAAGTGCTGGGAGGATACTGGGATAAAAATAAAATAAACATCTCATGCTCATTAACATACATGGTGAAGTGAAATACTTTGAAAGCAGAAAAGCAAATCAGAGTATATGAGTCTGATTTCCCTTCTCATTTCCTAAATATTGGACTGGCAAACCTTTACCAAAGGTGTTTAAAAGTTATTCAGACATTTTTCTTACAATAGATGCATTAAAAAAAATCCAGTTTACTTGCTAAAGGAACGGGAAAGATCAGAGTATTTCCTCTCACAGGAGTCAATAGCAACATCCTACTGTGTCCCACTCAGCCTGAAATATGCTGATGGTTTGTTTGTTTTAAATGAACTGTTTTCAAATATGAGTCTCATTTGTTGAACCAGACACAATTTTTAATTGGTATGGCTAAACTAGATTTCTTGAAATAGCCAAAATGCAATAGGTGTGAATGGTGTTGTAAAGACACAGCAAAGCCCAGTCTTGGATGGAAGTTTCAGTTGGTTTCAGTGCAGGTTCCAGCTCAAAACACTTTCAATAAAACGACAATGTAGAAAAAAAATAATACGCTCTAGCAAGTGAAAAATAACTGGTAGCTTTATTGGTTTCTCAATGAAAGCGTGTTTCATATGTGTTTTTAATCAAAATACACAAGTGTCAGTATTGTCTGAAATTAGGCCTGATCTCTCCCTTTCTCAACAGAATGCAGTGAAGAATTTTTGTTTCCAGAACTTTTTTTTATAAACGAAAAGAAATAAAACTTCTTTTTATAAATGAAAAAAAAAAGATTTTCATTTTAGTAAACATGTATAGAAAACAATCAGATTGTACAGAGCAATGGAGAGTATGTTCTGTGTATGCACAGTCGTGCTTGCTTTGTCTCCAGTGAAGTTGCACAGCGCCTATTCTGGACTGTGCACAGAGAGCTCTCTAGCTCTTGGGACAAATTCTGCAGTGCTGTGGTGGTGCAATATACCTGAGCTATGGAAATAAGGGTTTTGTCAAGGCAGTGTTGACTTCAGTGCTTGTTAGTATAGCTGTTTAGATCTCAAGAAGAGTACCTGGGACTTTGTATCAGGATAAATGAAAGGGAATTGGATTATTTTATCCAGAAACTAAGTAATCTTAATTTTTTTTTTCTGTTGTTGGCATGCATGAAACCCCCTGTGAAGTATCTTTCCTTAATTAGAAGATTGTACAGCAACACGTTTCCATATTTTACCAGTATCAAACATTGGAGAGGTTATGGAGACACAATTCTAATTTAACAGTAATTTCTGTAACCTAATTCCAAAAGAATTTTACAAGAGGGACAGAGGCAGCAGCAGTAACTGTATATTACATATTTTTGGAAACTGGTAACCGGTTCAGGGAAGGGCACAAGGGAAAAGCTTCAGCTGATCAATTTGCTGTTGGCAATTTTTTTTCAGTCTTTATAGTTAATAATTACTGCAAGCACAGCTTGTAATCGGGTGTGATACAGCTTAGTCTGGTTGTAGTTACCTCTGGTTGAGGTAGTTTAGGTGGAGCTGGGGCCAGGGTTGAAGAAGATCCACCTTTCGGAGTGGGCCATTCATGAATGAAGGGAGATTGTGTTTGGATACAACAGCCAAATCCATATGTAACTACTTTGTTACTTTAACAGCTTACAAAAGAAGTTGTAATAGAACTTTGAGGCTGCAGGGTTAAAGATGTTATTAGTTGTCCAGGTGGACCATGTGTCTAAGTGAAGAATGAAGCATGAACGCAAGACCTGCAATTTATCAATTTTTTCCAGTTGTGTCTTCATTATGTTGCTGTGAATACAGCCTGGCTTGAAAGGAAGAGAAGTGGTCATGTGCTCATTCTCTTGTCCTTGATCTTTGTTATATATGTATAATACTACTGCTGTGACTTGTAACCATGTGAACATAAACATCCTGTGATGAAATTCTAAGGTACAGGCAGTTACTGAGATGCATAAATAACAAATGAAAGTTGTACAGACAGTAATTCAGAACTGGTTTTCAACTCTGAAAGTGTTTTTCATTTGTGGCGACACAAATAAGTATTTGCTGTATCTCTAACTTATCTCCATGCAAACTAATCACAGAAGATATGAAGGGAAGTGTGAATTTAATCGCATCTTTCAGCCAAGCCTGCTGTGAAAGACAGTAACCTCGGAATTGTCAACCAGTTGCGGGAGGTGTTTGCTTACTTGCCAGAGAATCCCCAATGATACAAACAAATAAAAATGATTGAGAGTTCTACTAAGGAAACCAAGTTTGAGTTCCCTAGTCCTTCACGCATTACTGTGGTGAGAATATTTAATCAAACAGTATCCAAGTTATAAAAGTTTGTAGCATCTTTTTTCTTGATCATAAATGTGATCCGCATAAACAATTTCTAGTGTACTGCATAGAATGTGTCTTTGGAATTAGTATGCTGTACTGAGGAGTTCTGGGGCAATCAACGACAGCAGTTGAGTTGCTGGCTGATTAATTTTTCATATTTTCTTAAATCTTAGCTGTATATATTAAATTTATTTCTCAAATTCCATAGATTATACTTTTGACTGGGGATATGTATAGTTTTATATGTATAAAACTCTGTTATGAGCGTTTTGTTTGTTTTTAATGTGAACTCAAAGATACCTTTTAAAAGAAGAAAAAGGAAAAATTGAACCTGTTGACAAATACAATAGGACTCTGTTTCCATTGGGGAGAACGTGGATACCGATAGTTTGCCTGGACTGCTTCCATTGTCGTATTTGTCTTCAGAATGGAGAATGTGGAAATGTTGACCATTCTGCGAATTTCATGATATTTCATTGAAGCTGGGGTTTTATCTGCTTGGTTCAGGTGTAGCCTCTTGTTTCATGAAGTCTTAATTTTCAGAACTGTAAAAATGTGAAGGGCAATATGTTTCTCAGTGCTAGATGAATCCCAGCTTTCTAGTGTTAGATGGATTTCCAGTAAAAAGATAATTAAAATAAGGTTATTTCTTCTTTTAGGTAATCTGGGCTACAGTATTTTGACCAGACAGAGCTTTTAACTGCGGTGTCATATACAAGGAGAGGTAGGATACCTGAGGTGCCTGACTAACTGTCAATTTCTGGTGATGCTGCAAAAATTAGAAGTAACCTTTGTAACTTTTCTTCCATAAAGTAGGAAGGGCTGTTCTTCAAACCGACTAGAAGACAGTATAGTCCTGTGACTTGGAATGATTTTGAAGTTGGACTATTTAGCACCAATCTGCAGTAGCACTAAAGGGTTGTATACATGATGTAATTTTAACAGGAGTGATCTAAATTTACCACCCTTAGCAAACAGCATATTTGACATCACGAATGGCCATGTAAGGAACAGTTCTGTGGACCTTGCAATCTGTAATACTCTTCCCTTCTCTTCACTGGCACTCTGAAGGTCATGGAAAAAGCAGATAATGGAATGCTAGCAAAGGCTGTAGGAGAGTGTTGCATTTGTTTTTATTTAGTCTCTTTTGTGTGCATTTTTATTTAACAAAATATTTTAGTGTATTTAACATGACTGAAGGTGAAAGTTGGAGCGAGCAAAATTCATACATTCTAATTAAATTTGTCTGATCTCAGACTAATCTGCGGGTTGATTGGAAGGACAGCCATTTGGTGCTGTTAGAGCTACAGAAATGGCATTTATAATTCAAAGCAACATTTCTTGAGGTTCACGTTAGAGTAGGCTGTCAAAATGGAGAAACAGAAAATATTGCTGAGCAAATAGAGAATTCTAGCAGCGTGCTTGAATTTCAATTTCCTGTGATTACTCAAGGGCAAGGTAAATCTCTTTCACAAAGATAACAATGATCTGTGGTCAGTAAAATATACAAGAATCAGTCTGCAATAGCAACCATTTTTCTGAACTTCAGGAAAAGAGAAAGGATGCAAAAAACGAATGCCTGGCTTTATTTTTAGCATGTGTGTATGTGGTGGTTTAACCCTGATGGATAGCTGAACTCCTCCCCAACCCTGTTATCACTCCCCCTTCCCAAAGGGAGTGTGGGGGAAGAAAGTATGCTGGGAAAGAAAAAGGTTCCCGGGTTGAGCTAAGGATAATTTAATTAAAATGAAAAGAAGGAAAAGAAAACAAGGAAGGGCCATGAGGAAGCAAAAAGAGAAAATGTTTATTCTCTATTTCTCATCAATGAGCAGTGTTTGACTGTGTACCTCAACAGGCACAGCAGTTCTGCAGGAGGTCAGAGGCTTTCATAACAGGAACCTCCTTTTTCCTTCCCCTTTTCCCAGCTTTTATTGCTGGGTGACACTGTATGGTGTGGGCTGGCCCTGTGCACAGTTTAGGTTGGCTGTCCTGGGGGTGTCCACTCCCCAGCTCTTGCCCACTGCAGCCTGTTGGCACTGTGGGGCTGGAGGGAGCCTTGATACAGTGCCAGTGCTGCTCAGCCATAGACCAAACACTGGTGTGCTCCAGTGCAGAGCACAGCATGGGGACAGTCAGCTCTGACCCAGCCAGTCCTGGTATGGTGTGTGCGTGTGTGTGTGTGTGTGTGTCTGTAAGCAAAGATAACTTCTGGGGGGGGGATATGCATATATATACACTTACACTTGCATACATTTAAATACATATTAAAAAAAAAAATCTCCTTCCCACTTTCTTCCCATGTTTAGTAGAAGTTTCGCTTATTACCATTTTTCAGGACTGCTGTACACTCCTTTGTCCATCTGGAAATAGAGGTTCAGACCCATTCTCTGCTTGCTGACACGTCTGTTCAGCCATGTTGGTGTACGTCCTTCCTGGGAGATGAATCAGCACTATGCTCCTCAATATTTCTGAAGTAGCACAAGAGGACTTAACACTAGTCGATGGGAAGAAGCCTTTTAAATGAAGGGTACTCCTTGTCCTGCCCTCCCGTACCACATGTCCTGGGTGTCTGAGGACCACTGAGTAAAATGTTCCTCTTCTAATAGCTGGATAGCCAGAGGGTAAGAACTGTGAGTTCTCTTAGCCTTTTTTTTTTTTAATTAATTATTTAGATTTATTTATTTGCTTTCAACTGCCAATGCAAAATAGACAATAAGAATCCAAAAACTTGCAGTCTGTCTGAGAAGTTACATTCCTAACTTCTTGCGCTTGGTGATATAAAGCTTGCCAGTATGCTCAGTTCCAGTATTGCTTCTTGACCAAACTGGCAGTATAAGCCTTAGCTGAACAATTACACTAACCTATAACTGCTGCGGGGCATTGTTGGCCAGTCAGGCTCCAACTTCAGGAAATTTGCTTTGTGATGTTCCTTGCGTGTGTTCAGAGTGTTGACAAATCAGGCTGTTTTCCAAACTGTTCTGTTAATCTGCTGTTCCTGTTTCTTGATGTGCTTGTCACAGACCTGAGGTCAAGGCTGGATCTGCCTCTCCTGAAAATGATCTGTGGCTTTGCTCATCATTGCTGATAAGAATATATGTATGTGGCACTTGGGGAGCGCGGAGTACAGGAAAACAGAGCAGTCGCTGGCCCTTGGTCAGGAAGACATTGTCCTAGAGAGACTGACAGTGTTCTGTACCCTTTAAGACACCCTTACTGGTTCGTTTAGCCATGTTGGTTAATAGGGTGTCTGGAACTGCACTGCAAGGCAGCTTCCTCTTTTTAAATAACACAAAGCCCAGCTGAATTATATAAGGAGTTATGATCACCGTAGGCAAGAGACTTGTTGCGGTTTATACTTGATGAAACCATCCATGTGTCTAAACTGCTTAGCAGTGTACATGAAAGGTTCATGGCTT
Source organism: Netta rufina (assembly GCF_964035555.1). Classification (NCBI taxonomy): domain Eukaryota; kingdom Metazoa; phylum Chordata; class Aves; order Anseriformes; family Anatidae; genus Netta; species Netta rufina. The sequence continues at coordinate 1,787,641 of NC_140140.1, forward strand.
TGCTCACTAGTAAATGTTTCAGGTAACTTCTTATCTGCTTTAATCATTTCTGCACAAATGGTACATGCTTACTGCCCATGAGACATAACCAGGAGAATAAAGCATACGATAGACTTAAACCTTAGCAAAAGGCTTCCACGTTCTTTCCAAAAGGACATTAGACGCTCTGCTGCTCCCGCAAGTGCTGTGAAGTCAATAAAATGTAGATCTGTCAGTAGCTGACAGGAACTGGTGAGGGAGAATTCTCAAGCAATATTCTGCTTTGGCATTTTAACAAGCTGTCAGAAATAAACAACTGCAAATATCCAGATGCTCGCACCATCAAAGAGGTGTGCTTTTAAATGTGACAACAACCTGCACTGCTCAGTAACTTTATGCTCTAACAATGACTATGGGGATAAATAATTACAGTAAAATATAAGGATGAGGGAGTCAAACAGTCTAACATTGAGGTGAAAGAAGGGAAACAGTAAGAGTTAACAACAGCCTTTGCAATTTATTAGGTATTGAAAACAGACCGCACGAAGCTACAAAAAATGTTCTTTTAATAGAAGTTGCATCAGCTAAATTAGGTATCTAGACTGTAATGATAGTTTTTCCTCTGCTTAAATTTGGCTCCTAAATTAGATGTCCTGAATCACCTTCTGCAGAAACTCACTTTTATTCCATTTCCTTTACACTGAATTCAGTACCTTAGCTTAGACACCTAAAGAAAAGAGCTAATAATAATAAGTACTTCTTCACACTTCTTAATATTGGATTCCTAATGTTATTTAGTCCCAATTTGATTTTGGACTAAATATCAGTATCAATCTATAGTTGATTTTATTACAGTTTGCAGAACACTTAAATATTTTGGATGTTATTGATGCTGCACTCTGGGACTGAGACTTATTATCTAGAGAAGAAGAAACAAAACTTGTGATTTTGTCTGCTTGTAGACAAAATATTCATGAAGCATAGTAAACAATCTTAGCATTCTAATTTACATTTTCAATTTTGTCATCATTTTATGTCTTTGCCTCATTAAGTGGAACTGGGAATAACATTTAGAATGAAATCATGAAGAACTGAACGGTAAGTAAAAATTAGCCAGAAAAATACCAGACATAAAAAGTGCCTGAGAAGATTTCTCAGAGATGGTATTCTTGAATATCATAGAAATGTGCTCCCGTTCTGTAAAGCTGTTCTGCTAAATATTTACCTGCTAGTGTATATTGGGATCCATGTTTTTAATGGGCTGACTTCATAAAGTTTTCTTCATAACTGCTTTTCCAGTCACACTGTAGATAGATGGGCACCTTGATAAGAGAGTTACAGTAGAGGTAGGTAGGTAGTTGCAGCAGAGGTAAATTAGGTATCTTAATGACAGTTCAACAATAGAGTGCATTTAAAATTGATTATTTAAGATGTCTTTGCATCATTTATGTAAACATGAATGGTAACTGTGGCACTGGAGGAAAAAAAAGAGATTATAGCTATTCTCATGACAAAAGTTTAATGAAAGTAGACCTTCTGCTTTTAATGGTGTGATGTTCTTAAAGGCTATTTATAAGTACAAATTTTATCTGTGATGGAAAAAACTTCACAGATGAGTACTCATGAGAGAATGTTTAAACTAATAGCGAAAGATGTTTTAGTGAAATATATTTGGGAATCCTATGGTGATTGTCCTTGAAGTTAGGAAAAAGTGGATGCTTGTTCTACACTGCCTAGCTTTTCCTCAGAGGAGGGATTAAAAGTAAATGTTCAAAGCTTTGTCTCAAAGTTAAGAAAGACAGATGTATGGGAGAGCATCTTTTTCTGGTTACGGGTGACCATTGGGAGAGGTGCACAATAGGTTAAAATGGGGAACTCTGCTTAATTTCAGTTAACCACATAGATGATAACTTTTTCTTGCGATGACTTTTTGAAGGCTTAGTATTTAAAGTCTCCTATTACAAGTCTAGCTGTGATGTCTTAAAAAGAAGATAATGGTAGAGGTTCTCCCCTACCACGTGCCTGAAGATAGCTACTTAGAGTGGTAGGATAGGAATGGCAAAAAATAGTCTGTGTTTTGGCATGCAGAGTGGTGGAGTAGCTACTCAGAACGCTTTACACACATTTATTGACCTCTTGCAATCAAGTATTTTGAATAATAGAAGTTATGTGCAGCAGTGTCCTTAGTCTCCATTATTAAATGTGTTGTTATTCAGCTTTCTTATCAGAATTCCTTTTTCAGTGGACGAATTGATATTAGCTCTGATGAGTTTAAAGGATGACAGACATGAGCTCTCATCATGGTGTGTGATGTCTTCTATAACTTTTGGAAGCAGAGCCTAAAAGCTTAGCCGGAGAATTTCACTTTAATACAAAAGCACCTTTTTATGTATTCAAAGATGCAGAAGAAAGTATCTCTCTGAAGACTCATGAAGCAAGAGAAGGTTTAGAACTGAACTTAATTACATTAATGCTCTTTGACTGTTAATAGTTACAGTCTTCAGAACATACCTGATATGTGAAAAAAAGAACATCGTTGAAGAATAAGATCACAGGAAGCCTCAGTTTTAAAAAATTAAACAGTTTGTAATAAGATGTTAACTGTTTAACTTCTGGAATTTAAATACAAACTGACATGTAGTTAAGAAAAGGCACTTGATAAAACTTTTTTTCTATTGAATTCTGTATTACCATTACAAAATGTTCTTGTTTGCTGCTGGAATGATTTAGTCTCCTTGGCTTCTATAAAACAGATTTTGTACAATTTTTGTAGCTACATTTTTTTTCCTTTCTTTGGAACAGCTGTTAATCTGAGAAGACCATCTTTTTCCACTGTGTTCCAGACTAGCTGCAGCTTCTGTAGGTAAGACCAGTGATGTGTGATACAAACAACCTTAGCCTCCGTGTATCATGTACAATATTTCCTTTCATCAAAGACGTCTCAGATGCAGGAATGACCAGACGATCTTACTTGGAAATAAAACATCAGAAAGAAGAAGAGCAGCCATTTTTATGTTTTGTCATTTCTGAAATCTTTTCTTCAATATATGTGGCATAATTGAAGGATACATACATGTTGTGCATTTTATTCCTCATAGTGTTTGGCCATGGATTTGATAATTTGTATTAATTTTGAAATTCCACGTAAAATACTTTGTTCTTCATCCCTTAGGTGAATATTTCTCCTGGTGTGGAGTCTGTATACCTCTTCATTTTTGTTAATACCTCTCATAAGGCCTACAGTTAAGGAAATCTAGACTTTCAAGCCTTAGGGCTCAATATACTTCTTATGAGGAGTTCTAAATACTGTAATTCACATATCATGTCCATATCTTTAGGTTTCTATACTGAAAAGTTTGGAAATAATATCTATTATAGGGGAAGATCCTTGGATCTAGGAAGAACTTTGCAAGACATGCTTATCCTTCATTCAGGATATCAACTACATACATAACTTAAGAATAGACATGATGGGAAAAGAAAGAAAAAACTCAAAGCCAGCTGGTTTGGTGTACCATTACCCTTTCAGACATTTCATGATGATTCTGTGCTGGTTGTCCTGCTCCAGATCTCCACAGTAAAAACAATAAGCTTTTGACCTCTCAGTTGAATGATCCATGTGTAATAAAACCTGTGAAAACAGTGGCAAAGCTCACATATTCTCTTTGTGAATATAATATAGCACCCAGATAAGCTATTTTGTGTTCCCTTTTAGAAGTAATTCAAGGAAAATTTTCAGGGATTATCGGACTTTGCAATTAGTGCCATCTGATCTTCAAGAAGCAGGACATTAGCTTAACCTTGCCAGTTCACAACAACATCCATCTGCTCACACCCATGCTTTCAATTCTGAAACAATACCACAGCTCTGTGCTGAGAAAACCACAAACAGCATCATTCTGAGTGAGATTCTTGATTCTCTGAAGTATTTTAGTCCTTCAGCATCAGAAGAAAAGCTAATGATATAGCCTTGAGAATGTCCTGGGGAAAAGGAAGATGAAAGGTGCCCCTTGAAAATACAGCACAACGAGTTTGTGAGAATCTACGAGAAACTGTAAATAAATGTTCCTGGTTTTATCATATTTTTGAAAGGGTTTTTTCCTTACCATCTTCCATTCTCTATTTCCAAAATGTCATCTTGTAAGGGATGAAAGCTGACCTTTGCTACTTGATGATTTTCTGCTGGAGAGTTTTGCATTTACCTTTTGGATCTGAAATTTGGGGATATGAAATTTGGAATCCAGTTATAGCGTTATGATTTACTATGTGCTTGACCCTATTTGCAAAGTATACAGTAACTTGGAATGCTACCTGGATCTAGGCAAAAACTATTAGGCTTTCTGAAGCACAGTAAATCTTAAAATCAGTAAGTGATAGCCAGGGCTTCCTTGCCTATGACTAGAAAAGAGATTACTTTGTGTAACAAGCATAGTTAGTTCTATGTCAAGGTGTGGGAGAGGTGGTAATTCACTTCAGGTATTACCCCATCATCACCCATTAGGTGTTTACATTTGAACTTCAATTATAATTTACTACAATTATAATATGATTTCAATGCAAGTGTGCTTTTAGCAAATTACTGAACTGGTTTTCATTATTTTCACTGTCAAGGTGTAAAACTTCCACTTTAATGCAGTTTATTTACTTTTCCTGAGTTAATAATCCTGAAATAATGCACAGAAAACAGTTCACTTCCGTTTCACAATTAACAATGTTACCTACTGCAAAAGTAAATCTTGCTTGTTTTAAGATGTAGGCAGACTACTGTAAGTTAATGTTTAAAAACACAGAATCACAGAATTTCTAGGTTGGAAGAGACCTCAAGATCATCGAGTCCAACCTCTGACCTAACGCTAACAGTCCCCACTAAACCATATCCCTAAGCTCTACATCTAAACGTCTTTTAAAGACTTCCAGGGATGGTGACTCCACCACTTCCCTGGGCAGCCTGTTCCAGTGTCTAATAACCCTTTCGGTAAAGAAGTTCTTCCTAACATCCAACCTAAAACTCCCCTGGCTCAACTTAAGCCCATTCCTCCTCGTCCTGTCACCAGGCACGTGGGAGAACAGGCCAACCCCCACCTCGCTACAGCCTCCTTTAAGGTACCTGCAGAGAGCGATAAGGTCACCTCTGAGTCTCCTCTTCTCCAGGCTGAACAAGCCCAGCTCCCTCAGCCGCTCCTCGTAGGACTTGTTCTCCAGGCCCCTCACCAGCTTCGTCGCCCTTCTCTGGACCCACTCAAGCACCTCCATGTCCTTCTTGTAGCGAGGGGCCCAAAACTGAACACAGTACTCGAGGTGCGGCCTCACCAGAGCCGAGTCCAGGGGGACGATCACCTCCCTAGCCCTGCTGGTCACACTGTTCCTGATACAAGCCAGGATGCCGTTGGCCTTCTTGGCCACCTGAGCACACTGCTGGCTCATATTCAGCCGACTGTCCACCATCACTCCCAGGTCCTTCTCTGCCTGGCAGCTCTCCAACCACTCATCTCCCAGCCTGTAGCTCTGCTTGGGGTTATTGTGCCCCAGGTGCAGGACCCGGCACTTGGCCTTGTTGAACTTCATGCAGTTGACCTCAGCCCATCGGTGCAGCCTATCCAGATCCTCCTGCAGAGCCTTCCTACCCTCAAGCAGATCGACACACGCACCTAACTTGGTGTCATCTGCAAACTTACTGAGGGTGCACTTGATGCCCTCATCCAGATCACCGATGAAGATATTAAAGAGGACCGGCCCCAGCACCGAGCCCTGGGGGACGCCACTAGTGACTGGCCTCCAACTGGACTTGACTCCATTCACTACAACTCTTTGGGCCTGAACACAACAGTCTTATCAAAAGATTTTCACTGTCACTCAGTTTATCTATGTGACAAGTGCTCTGTTTTTTGTCACTGTTGTTCCTTTTTGTTTTTAGTTTAGGTAAGTTTAATTGCATGGAAGTGAGTTGATCACTTTATGCATGTAAATGTTTTCTCATCTGTGGATAGAAACTGGAACCTATAGTCAGGCTCTGCTATTTAGGCAGCTGGAAGGTAGCTCTCAGCAGCAATGTGTGATGCTAGAAGGTGGAGGTGAATGCAAAGTGAGCTTTCTTGGTTGAGGAAACACCAAGTCATGTTAGCAGTGGGAACTCCCTGCCTCCCCCCTGCCCCTTTTTCTTGGGCACCATTTTCCTCCATGGAAACAAATGCTGATCGTGAGCTGCTTCCTGCTCTGAGAAATTTAAACGTTTGGGCAGCATAGGGCACAAGACAATGGAAATGCAGTTTATCCTACTGTTTATGCTTAAAAATACTGTTTTCTACATCGTGTGTGTTTTTGTTTAGTGTTTTTAATACATTTCTAAAACTGGTCATTTTTCAGTGTTTCAAAAAGCAATCATAATATGCAAGTCAATGGAGAATATGTTTTCAAGGAGTACTGTTTGCCAGAATCACTGCTAAAAATGAAACATTCTCTTAGGACTTTCAGTACGCTCTACCCTGAAGTGCTTAAAGCTTTGTTTTAGAGAGCATTGCCATTAACGCTTGCTACACTACAAGGGGATTGTTCTGAATACAACCCTGTGCAGTTGAAAAGTACCAGAATTGACGGTGCGGCATGCTGTCCACCATTCCTGTCGAATAACACTGTATTACTTCACAAGAAGTCCTGTTTTTCCTGGTGTATGCTTAGAACTGAAAAGGTTAAGGTTGCATTGTACAGGTGGTGATTTGAAACAAAGATATAAGTCAAGATTACCCTTTGTGCATTTTTGTTGCTGCTGGTTTAGCAGGTCAAAGGCTGCTCAGCTGGAGGTAGTTTGCTCTCCTACAGTGCTTTCAGTACAACAGAACAACTGACTGTTGGGTATTCTGTAGGTCAGTGTTGCAAAGACACTGGCTTCAGACACAGTTCTCAGCAACTCTTCAGAAATCCCAGCTCAGTCCTGCCCCCAGTACCACTGCCTCTGACAAGAAAATTGGGAGCAGTCATCAGCTGTGAGAAGTTTGCTTGCTGGATTAATTAGCCCTGCTCAGATTGAGGGCTTGTTAATTGTGTCTTGCAAAATATTAGTGTGCTTGTTTCTGGAGCTAGTGTATCATTGCACTGCCATTTAAACCTACCAACGGAATCAGACATAGCATGTTGTGCCAATGAAGTAGGCATGTCACTTGTCTCTTCCTAAGCCATTTTTGCTGTTGTGAAGTGCACATGGTGCTACAAAGTCCGTCACACGTTTGCTGACCATGGATTGGTGAGTTACAGCATGCACAGCTTTGCTCTTTGCTTTTTCTCTTGGGACAATTCAGGGGCAGCCTATTGCTTCCTTATTCAGATCAGAGGGTAAAAGTTGAAGTAATGTAATGACTTGGGTTTGCCCCCTGCAATGATTCACTACAGCTGGACAGTGGAAAACATTATTGGTCAGAAATTGTAAATAGAATTTATTGGCTAATGAATGTATTACATATTTTTCTATTACTGCAAGGAATACAGCTAGGTCAAGTTTGCTATATTACTTATAAAAAGCTGGAAGTACACATAATAAAACCAAGAGTAAAGTGAAATCTGGAATTTCCCTGTAAACTGTTTCATCTTCCTTTGATTGCTGAGGAAAGTTACCTGTGATGTTATTTAATAATGGTGGCTCTCAGTTATGCTGGTTCAGTTTGTGATCTTGTCAAAACACACGAACTAACAGATGGGTCTGTATAATGCTAAGGTCATAAGCTCTAGAAAGTACTGCGTTTGGGAGGTGAAATGGGTGTCAGAGGTCTTACTTATTTAGGGTCTGCAGGTATTTGTCATTAAGATAATACAAATTGCAGCAAAGCTCAACAAAATTCAATATAAATATGTTTTTCCCCCCCCTGAAGCTTTTGTTATTATGTACTAGAATCCTTGGTGTTGCTTTCTTTCAGGATTCATGCCAGACATTAGTTTCTGTCCTTACTGAAAGAAAACAACTGTAAATTCTTTGGGTTAAGATCCAGTTTCTCTGAAAGTTAGTGTTTTGTTTGGTTGTTTGTTCTCAGTGGATGTATTATCATAGATGACAGTGAATTAATTGTGTATTTATTATTTTATTGGAAAACAGGACTTGAGCTTAAAGAGCTAGGCTGAGTAGTTCCCTGCTTGTAGGGTTTATGCTCTGAAACACAGAGGAGCAATGTCAGTGGGTGACTGTGCAGGTGCAATGTGGCTTAATTAGGATGACAAAATACAGTTTATACAGGAAGCATGCTATTTTTGGATCCTTATGTTGACACAAATCCCTTGTGAATTAAACCATTTAATATATGAAATTGAAAAAGTCCCTCTAATCTTCCTTTTGAATGAGCCGTGAAATAGGATCCGTGAACTGCCTGAAGTGTGAAGAGGTTACTGTGGCTTGTTTCCAATGTATTTTTATAATATATTAACAGATCTGCAGTAGCCAGGAGTTTAAAAGGGAACTTCTGTAATTTTCCATAAAGTAATGCAATATGTATCTGAAAATCAGATAATTATTTAGGTTGGAAAAGACCCTTAAGACCATCAAGTCCAGAAATATGTCCATTGTTCATGGTAAAAGCTTTCAGTGCTCTTTCTGAAAGTCATCTCGATGCTCCCTACTAAATGCATAATGTATTCAACTATAAGGTATTGCTTCCTATGAGAAGGTAGTTAAATAATTCTGTTGACTGTCTGGAGTCACACCTATTCTTCAGGAAGAAAAATCTGCTTGAATTTCATGTCTGCTGTAAAAGACACCAGAGTGAAAATGTGATTCATGTATAATTACCTTTTTTTTTTTTTTTTTTGAAAGAATGCTCATATGAAATGAAAAATGCTCAAATTAAATAAAAAAGTTCTACTTTAGGACTTTAACCAAAAGAATTCTAAGTTTGATGCAAGCTTCAAGATAAGTGAATAGCCAGGATTTGTATCATGGTAAACTAATTTTGTATTACACTTGGTTTCTTAACACGATGGCAATTTTTATACTGCCTGAAGGGACAGAAGGCTTATATTTTGTCAGACATTAAGCTGTTGCTTCTAGCATGCAATCTAATAACACTAGCAGAATAGTAAAATTTATAACTTTTCTTAACACTCGTTCGAAATGTTTAAATCTTCCCCTTAAAATGAGTGACCTGTTCTTATTGTGACTTGATTTAGACTGAAAAGCTAAACCCAAACAGATGCACAGAAGGTATCACAGTTGCTTCTCTGAACAGTTTTTTAATGATCCAGGATTTTTCTTTTGTGCTGACTGCTTATAGCTCTGCTTTCCTGTCTGCAGATTTGAGTCTTCAGCACTTAGCAAATTCTCAGCCTAATTTTTCTACAACTGCAGTGTGTGTGCTTGCAGATCTATTTGCTGCACTGCCAGTGTTGATGCTGCAGTGCCCTGGTGGGGTTTAGCTCTGCCTTCCTCAGGTTTATGCATGCAGCAGTTCAACTGGTATCAGCAGAAACTCTGTGGTTTTGTCTGTTTCTGTAGATACTGAAAACTCTACCTCAATACCAGGTCTGCAGGTGATTCTAATACAAGAGTCATTGGGAATAAACAATGTGCTGGGAACAGACTTCTTGATTTAAAGATGTGTGCTGTTGGCATGTGCCTGAGTCACAGCCTGCAAACCTGCGTGTGCCCAAAAGAGAGATTGCAGACTGTCCTGGTGAAGGCCATTTGTCGCTCAGCTTGTACTAGTGAAAACAAATCCAGCAAGATTTGGATTCTCTCCGGAATTCCTGACATCTGTGGTAGAAGACCTTGAAAGTGAGCAGTGGCCAAACAGTGCTGGTTTAATAGTAGTGGGGTGATTTGATGCAGAAAGTGTGTCAGAACTAACTTGTACTGTATGCTTGGGGGAAATGGAAATTGGTGCTTTCAAGCAGTAAAGAATTCCTGAGTTGTTAAAGGTTTAGGAAAATAGCCTTTCCTAAAAACTATTCCTTAACAGGAAATAGGTTGCATTTTGTATTATTTTGCAAAATGGTGCGGTTTCTTTAGCAATGGTGCTCTGATCTTTGCCTGGTGCTTTGTCCAAACATGTCTGTCACATCAGGATTTAACCATAGCTAGTTAATGGTTGCATGGAAACCCTTCCTGCAGGTGTACAAAGTGCTCTTAGTGGCTTAATGGCTACAATTTTTCATGGCCTGAATAAATCAGTACCATAGAAGGGGGGATATACCAATACTGTTGTGTTGCCTCTTCGGAGGAAACCTCAAATGAAGGTAGTCGCCTTTTGTTGTTGAAGTCTGAGAAGTCTGATTTTTGTAATCTTGTTTTGTGTTTTTTTGTTTTTTTTTTTTTAATGAGTGGATACTCCTAGTTATATGTGTAAATACAAGCAAAATTGTGCACCCTACTGAATCAGTTACCAATTAGTTCATGGTAATATTTTACAGCTGCTGATACTGGAGAGCCTGATTACTCATCTCCCTGTTCCCCTATAGAAGACCAGTTGCTGACCTGGTGAGTATATAACCCTCTTTTACTACATTAATTCCCTAGTCTCTGTCGCACTTAATTCACTCAATTCATCTCTTCTGTGAAGAGATTTGTAAATATGTTCAAAGTTTATTTACTGATGACAAGTTTTGCCTGAGGAATAGAGCTCAGTTTCCTTTTGGTATGCAATTTTTTTTTTTCTTGTTTCTTTTGTAAAGTAATGGAAAGCAAGTAATTTCCTGATACTTGAAAACATGTCAAGGTATTTTTATTTGTTGCTTTGTTGTTTGTTTATTTTGATAGCTGGTCTTTTGGAAAAGCAGCACTTTCTGTAAAGGACTCAAAAAAAAAAAAAAAAAAAAGCATTGTTGTAAATTGGTGTGGTTTCATGAAACTTAAGATGTATTGGTTTCTGCCAATGGATGATAGGGTACAGGCGGGAGGGGTTTAAAATTCTGAATATAGTTCATTGATATTGTGGCTTCTCAAGCAGGTAGTACTAAAATACACTCCCTGAACTGTATGAAACCCTCAGGTTTGTAGTTCCAGCATTCTAAGATCTTAAAATCTGCTACAACCTCCTAACCATGTCATATTTCCCTTACATTGAAGAAAATCTGTCCTATGTATGTGGCATAGTGAATGTTTTACATGTTCTTTCAAGACTTGCGGACCAAATCTGAAACCAGGGCCCTGAGGGTCTGGCAGTACCTACAACCAGTGCAGTGGAACTGAAATATAGTCCAGCTTTCCTTCCCTAATTTTCACTCTTTGTGCTGGAGTGATGCTTTTACTCCTGTGTACCTCATTCTGAAAGTTAGCCTTGCTGTTAGATGTCTGACTCATAGAAAGATGTTGCACGAATGACTATTGTGAGTAACATCTTTTTCAGTATAATGGCCCTAAATGCTGTTCTTCCCAATAAAAACAGAGGATAGATTGGTGTAATTTATACTATAGCTGAGCTCTTGGCTGGATTGGTATTTTTAAAGCATGCCCTATTTAATGATCAGTTCATTTACCTTTTATTGGAGCAGGGAAGCAAACATCTGTGCTGCTCTTTTTGCTAATTACCTCTGAAATTTTTGTTTAGACAAACTGTTCATAACCCCCCTATTCTGTACTGCTCAAATTCTGTCTTGCATTTTCCCTTCCCAGTTCTTTCTCAATACCCTAAAAGTGTTTGGCGTGTTTTCTGTTTCTGCCTTTGCCCTCTCTTTCCACCAGCCTGATACTTTGTAATGGCAGGTCTAACAGGAGTCTGCTACTTTCCAATGTAAAGCAATATTAAAAAATACGGTACAGGGTGCATGCACATAAGGAGGTGGAAATGAATGCCCAGCAGTGGGTGGAACTAACTCTCTTGGCAGTTGTACCACTGCTAGCCTGAAGATAGGACCAGCCATTTCTTCCTTTCTGGAAGTGTGCAGGGATTGGAAGCTGTTGTAGAAGGGGGAAAGGAAGCTTTCTTAATAACAAACAACTAAATGAACTAATCGGTATGTTGTTGTTTTTTTCCTCCCTTCTTTCCAATGAACCCACAGTTTTGTCTGTACTCACAACATTATTCCAGTGATTATTTTTTTGTTGTTTCCTTTCATCTTAGCATGTGTCAATAAATGACAAAATACACTCAGATTGAAATGTAGCCACTTACTAATATCAGGGAATTTGTACTTTGGGGAATGTAAGAGTGTATTCTTCCATTGTTGCCATTATATGTGGCTTTATCCCTTGTACAGAGGAGTTTTTGCACAGTAAGTTTCATACAGTGTTCAGTTCAGGGTGTAACTGAGAAGTGACTTGATTTAAAAGGTAACGGTTTACTTGTGTTCGGTGTCAGTTTCAGAATTTTACAGCTTTATCTCAACTGAATGGGGGGTGCTAGCAATGCGTCCTCATTATATTATTGCCAAGTGTCTTCTCTGTCAGTTTATAAAGAATCTGATTCAAAAACAATTTCTTATGAAATAGCAAAATTTATTTAGCAAAAATGGCTACATGCCACATCTATAGAATAAAAAACTGTATATTCATATTCATACATTTAATTCGCAATAGAATGACACTAAAATTATTTGACAAGATACTAACCACACTTCTTTGTATGTTACTCTTATGAATTCATGTTACAAAAGTAACTCAAAAGATACGTGCTTGGCCAGTATGGTCAAGATGTTCCCAAAAGACTTAAAAATACCCATTGAAATTAGAGTACATATTCTGTGTTTTATTCTTAAATAACAGACATATGCATGCAATACTTAAATATTTTCATATATTACAAAATGTGTGATATATTAATGGGTTGACGAATATGATGCTCTTTCCCTGAAAGTCAACAGCAAGGAAAAATGAACATTTGATAAATGTTGTATATGAACATCTGACAAATCTGTTTCAAATTGGAGTTTATTTGTATGCAGGGGTAAGAGTCTGGGAATGACAATGACACAGACTTTCTTCTTTAAGCCACTGACTGTTAATGTAATGAACTATTTGCTAGATTCTGACTTCAGTTATTCAGGATAAATTTGTTTTGCATTTATGGGGAGTGCCTGAGTATTACTTGGGAGCGTTTATTTATGTTAAAAAAGTGATTTGACTTTTCCTTAATGTCATCCTGAATTCAGAGCAAACCACTTAACTTGGTAAGAGGTGAAAATACGAATATCTAAATGAGGATGGAGATGTCTTCCAATGTTCTTTCTCCTTCCTTTGTAGCCTTCCTTTAATCTCCTTTTGTAGCCTGAGAACATCCCTCAATCCCATGAAATCAATTCTGAACACTAGTCCTCACTGTCTTTTGTGGGGCTTTGGCGTCTGCCTGCATTCCCAAATTCTGGAAGTGATATGGATGATTCAGAACAAATTGCTCAAACAACTAAAAGCTCACATTTGACAAATTGATCAAACATTAAAACAGGTTGCCCAGACTGGTTGTGGAAGTTCCATCTTTGAGGAGTTTCAAAGTCCTGAGCAGCCCAGTGTGACTTAGAAGCTGGCAGAACATTGAACAAGGGCTTGGACCAGGTGACCTCCAGGGAGCACAGCAGTTCTTTCAAAGACACGAAATCTGGGGCGCTGCTGGGAATAACTCAAGTGCCCACAGAAGGATGTGGTGCAGACAGCTAATTGTTCTCAGGATGCTTGGCGTGGGTATTGTCACATACTGCAGCTCAAGTGGCACAAGGTACAGATTTTTTTTAAAGGTTGGCCCTTGAGGGTCCTGTAGGAGTCACTTTGTAGGAGTGGTTCATTCCAGCTTAATGTTCACTTGTTTCTTCAGCTTCAAATCATTGCCCTTTCCTCACTTAGGATTCACCTTGCAGGCAGTTCTGTGATGGGCCATTATCAAACTTTGTACGTTTGTGTATGAACCTGAATACATCTTGGTACCGTATAGACTCATTGCATCGTCAACTGTCATTGACAGTTTAATCCTTGGAAATGTAAAGATGCAGTTAATAAGATTACCTGTCATGAGAGTGTGATAGCTTCAATGTTTTGAGTGACACTGAGAATTTCTGGAATGCCTAATGAAGCAGTTTTGAAAAGCATTGCTCTGACCAAAAAAAAAAAAAAAATATATATATATATACATATTCTCATGTTCTGGTGCTTCAGTACAAAATGCAATCTCTTATCTAGTAGTCAGTGTAAACAGTTGCAGGGTGTTTTGGTGATTGGATTTGGGTCTATGTTTTTTGTACATTTTCATTTTCTAGCAAGCCCTGTCATATTGTCATAAAAATTGAGCAACTCTCTTGCTCTTCTATTTAATAATAATAATAAAAATATTCCACTGCAAGAAGTTGAATAAAGATGAGTTAACTTTGTCTCAAAACTTGTATGTTTTACTGTGAGTATTTTAGGTAGCTTGAATTGTTATCTTGTAGGCCAAGGAAGTAAATACACAGCCTCTGAGCCTGCTTGTACTTAAGAATATGGATAATGAGAAACACTGCAGAAGTTCTCTAATTAAAATAAAATTATTTACAACACCAGCAGCTGCTAGTCGTAGAGACTGCAAATTCCTTTATAGCTGCTCCAGTCTGAGGAATTTGGAGCACGTAGGATTTCGCTTTGCTACAACTCAGGCTTTTGGCAGTAACATAGAAGCTCTGCTCAATCTTCTGGAAGTTAAAGAAATGCAACAAAGACTTAGGCAGATTTTTAGTTTGTTTTTGCGTTTTGCTTATATGAAATGTTGTTAAGCATTTTCTTTGGTTTACGTACATACTACTTCTCCTAGTATGATGCAGCAAGAAAGGAAGAAAAAATTGCTTAGCTGCTCACATGTGAGCTACTGGAGAGAAAGCTATTATAAGCTTAATTCTAAATCACAGAGACACCACTTTGCTGACCTTGCTATTGTGTGTGGCTTTCAGAGGAACTATATCTTTATTGTGATTACTTCCTCCACTGCCGTAGGAGTCTGGCTTCATCTCCCTTTTTACAGGGAGTTTTAATGGGAAGCAGTGTAGTGTATTTGGCTTCAATCCTTGACTTCTCTACAGCCAATGATCTTGCTAGGAGGAGTTACTCATTGAGAAATATGCTGCTTTTGCATGCTCAGAGTCAATTTCATTATACTCAGGTATGCTCGTTGACTCTGTTACAGCAGAGCATATGGTCCTCAAAGGCCACAATGTGGTCTGCATTCACTGGAAAGATCTGTGTCCCTGGAAAATAAGCTGAAAAGCGTGGGGAGTGACAGCTGATTGATAGTGAAGAGATACAAATGTCTTTAAGTTGCAATTTTGAATTTGGACTGACTGTTAATGAACTGTTCTAACAGCTGAGGTTCTGCTGTATGTAAGTCCTTAGACACACCTTTTGTCGTTAATTTTATGCTTCTAAAGTTGAGCATGCAAGTGGTCTACCTTGGTCGCTTGTGCAGGTCTATTATCACAGTATGTGACCAAGTCATAAAGGTTTACTTTGTTTTCCCTCATTCAGCATGTGGGACAGATGGAGCTTACTGCAGCAGGTAACTGCAGTACCTTTTTACCTTTTTTTTTTTTTTTTTTTTTTTTTTTTTAACTGCCATGATGTCTGGCTTATCAAGAGCTCTACAATAGTGAACCTGAATGAAGAATTATTAACTGCTTTGGTTCTTTTATGGTGACTATCAATGTACTATCTAAATACTTCGTTACTATTAGAGTAACTTCAAACTGGGTATCAGTATCAGTATGACCACCATTTCAAAGAAGGGGAATGAAGGCACAACACAATTAAGATAGACCTTTTCTGAGTAGCTTATGAATTTGTGGGATTGATTTATCTAGGTGACTTTGCATAGTTATAGCATTTTACAAGATATTTTTCATAAGCATATTTCTTGCCCTGTTTGCATTTTACAATGTGCAGTGCTTTGGGGATGCTCAGTTAAACATTCAGAAAACAGTGGCTGTTGCAATTTCATCCAAGCTACCAACAGTGCAGTAGCTTCCTTTCAGCAATTTCTCAGACATTCAACAGGAGCCATTAATAATTAAACGCTGATGTAATCATTTACAGTTAAATATGCTTTTTGTGGTGGAGGGCTTTTCTGTTACTGCTTGGGGTTTAGGGGGTTTGTTTGTTTTGTTTTGTTTGCTTTTGAAGACTACTGCAGACCAGGCTGTGAGAAGAGTGATGGGGACCTGAGGTTCCTACCGTAGCATATGGTTTGAGTGTAGTGCTGCACGAGCAACTTTTTGTCCTCTACATGTGACAGCTGTCTGGAAGCACAGAAGCATGTCTTGACAGCAGCCTCACTAGCTTTTTGCTTACAGAAAGGATGCATCAGCAACTGAGGCCTTTAAAGTTTACTTCCAAGTTCCAGAGGGAGGTATGTAGGTGTAGTTAAAGGACCCCAAGTTCTTTTCCACCACCCCCTGTTTCTCTCACCCTTTCACCTTTGTGGCTTTTAGAAACAATTAACAGCAAATCAGAGCCTCTGTTCTGATCAGAGAGAGAGGAAGCAGGTTAAAGAAATGTGATGTTGGCTCCATGCCGACAAATTTATGGAGCATTTTAGATGAGTTCTGGGGATAGCATATAAGGATATCATTCACTGGAGACTAGTTAAAGATGTGTACTATTTCAAAGATTCATTAGGAGGCACTTGGAAGTTGAATGATGATAGATGCTTTGCAAGCCTCTGTAAGTGCTGCTTTTCATTCTCTTTTTGTCAGTTTAGCAGTCCCATACATTACCAAACAATACTGTGATTAAAGGAAAAGGATCAGTTAATGAAGATGACTGGCAAATTACATTCTGTGACACTTGTACAAGTGAAACCACATCAGCAACTGTAGTGTACAATTTAATTGTTCAGTAGGGTGTATATTTGTTAGATAATAGTTGTGATTATTGATGTGTTTGAGAGCAATCATTACAAGGTATAGTCATATCAATAATACAAATTCCAAACTTGGTCCTGGTTCTTAGTTCCATGCAGTTACAGCACTGAACCCAGGGGGGATTGAGCAGTCTTCATGTAATCTGCAGTAGCATTATGTTTTGTTGAACTCCAAATAAATTATACCCAATGCAAACAGCTTTCTATTGAGATAGCAAGCAAGTTAGCCATTTGGCATTCTTTGCATGGATTTTTAACTTTGTTGGTTTTGAATCTTTAATGTTGAGAAAAGGGTAAATGTGATTATGGCCAAAACTGACATTTGTATTATATTTTTAATAGGTTTTGATTCACTAAGAAAATATTCTAGTACAGTGAGGGATCACAGTAAGCTGTAGGAAGTGAAACAAACACTGGAATATGATTTTTGAAGTAACTATAATATAGGCAAGGGGATGAACTAAGTGATCTAGTGCAGGCAAACACTTAACAGTCGTACCCTCAGTTATGGTCTGTTGGTATAGTTGATTAGAAATTAGTTATACATATTTTTTCTTCATGATTTAATTTGTACCAATGCATGTTGCAAATAGGTTTTAATACAAACTGAAGTTCGTCATGCATTGTCTTAGGCTGTAGGCAAGGAATTATGAGCGCTTATGCCACAACCGAATACCACTTAAAGGGTAAATTAAATTATTCTTAGATTTCTGAGAATATCTCTGTAGCTGTATAGACTTCTATCTCTTGAAGAACTGCAAAACCTCTGCCTCTGCTAATTTCAGGTTGATTTTTCCCCTGTCAAGTGTCTGAGTATCTCAGTAATGCTCTGTCTGTTAAGCTGTAATTAATTGCCAGAGACCTGACGGTGAAGTCCACTCTGCTCCAGAACATAAAAAGGAGCTGTTTGTTACCTGTAATGTCATGACTTGTTTCCTTGAACAGTAATTGATGTCCCTTGTAGATGATGTCTATGAACTTGGAATTGTGTTGTTTATCTGTGAGGGACCTTGAGAGTGTGATCTTCGAACCCAGTCACAGCACTATAGATTACATCTGTAGCGCAAGAATTGTCTAGGGACATAAATTACAGCAATTAAAATTAGCTAGAGGAGAGAGAATGATGCATTATTAATTGGCATAGTCATTAGAGGGCTGCAAAGAACCTAAAAGAGATGCAGTGTCAATACCCAAGCACTGAAAGTGACAGACAGCGTGCAAAGACCAACAATTGTATTCAAAGCCTGAGGTCATTAAGACATGGGCAATTACGTGGAATGTTATAACTCTGGTTGAAGATTGCTCCAGCATACTAAAAATATGTTAAAATGGAAATCTTTTAAGACTGTTCGTGTTCATGTAACTACTCTGAAAGCTGGTGTAGTGCAATTCATTTCTACCTAAGTAATGGTTAGTGTTTTATTTTCAAGAAGTTGGAAACAACAAAGAATCGTAAGGAAACAACATCAGCAATATGCTGAACTTAAGCAGGGAAAAAAAAATAATTTTTCAGCATTAAATGTAATAATCTGAGCTCATATAGAGAAGGATAAATCTTGTCACGCTGAAGAATGAAGATTTAATTAAGAGTCTTTTTATACTACAGAAACAAAGTCCTGCCTGTGTCGCGCTGAGAAATCCGGCAATCTGACTAAGAGGCTCGTGGTAAGGCGGCTGTGTATCAGCTACTTCATTATTCATAAGCCTGCTTGTCACAGAGGTTTGGTGATTTACCTATCTCTGCTAATCTGCTGTATTGGAAATATTGCTTGTTTTATAAAATAGTTCACTTATACTGCTAGAAATGTTAAAAGGAAGTGTCTTCACCGAGAGAGAAGTTTTCATAATTGATTCATAAAGCAAAGTAAACTTTAAATATTGGAGGTGTTAGGACAGCAGTGTGTTTGTCTCAAAATCTCATGAAAGAATGCATGTGTGCTGGGTGGAGATTTAAAAGTCCCAAGTAAATGTCTGAATATTTTCTTACCTAAATCCTTGGAAAGTTTTTGGTTTTGTTTTTCGAAACTTACCCATGCTTTCCTATTCTGCTTGCTAAGAACTCAGATTTCTAATTCATCTCACCCTTTACCCCAAAGTTTAAACACTGAATGTAATTAGCTTTGCTGTGCAGATGCTGAGTTGAATGGCCTCTGTTGATTCAGAGAAGCTGAGCAGTGTCAGAGTTCAGTTACTGTGCTTTCAGGAAGGCCTCCTGTTGCCAAAATGAGCTTTCTTTTTTCTTTTTTCCAAGCTGCATGCCAGAGTCTGGATCAGCATGCAACTGGTCTCAAGAAAAGCATGTATGTATAGCCCCTGAAAAAGCAATACAAATGTGCAGCCACATCTTCTCCAGCAGCAGCCACCCACATGTGAGTCGCTCCATTAGTAAATTACGGGGCTCTCTGTTTGCCTCTATTAGGTTTGTACCTGTTTGCTTAAATCATTGTTTTCAGCATTTATCCTTCTGGGCACTGAGAAGCAAATGTACCATGGCTTTGGCTATTTAGTCTTCAGCCTGTGGTTAAAAACTATGATATAAGACAGCCTTTCTCCTGCCATCTCTGAGTGGTATAGTAACAGAGTTTACTTGCTCCAAGTACAACGATTTAGCACTATCACTGAATTGTCTGCCTTATTATATCTCAGAGTTTATTATTTTGGCCTTAGATACTTTGCTTATCTGCTACATCCTCAAAACTCTGCCCTGTTTTAACTGCTCAGTAGTCAGAGCAAGTCAAGTGCGATGCAGTCAGTGTACTTCATCAGCTTTGTGCTCTCTGGATGTTTCTATGATTCAATGCACGATGCCAACCAGAAACTGTGGAATTCAAGGTCTCTGGGGGTCTAAGTAGCTAACAAGCTTCCATTATTCCATTCCTGGCTTCCATCAATTTTGCTGCTGCTCTTTTCAGACTATTAGGCTGTGTAGGGAACTCATTGCTGGAAGCTATAATCATGTCAATCATTAGAATTGAGCCAGAATGGTGAATATTCAGTTCTAAGGCATATAGGCAAAGAAGTTTGGCTCTTGCTTTTCAAGCAATGTTTGATGTTGAGTGAAAGACGTTAAAGAGGTAAACAAGAGGGAAACAAAGAATTAAGGCAGACAATTCTGAGGAGAGTTTGTCTCAGTATAACAGGTCCAGAGGTTCAGTGAAGCACTTCTTGTGTGTTCAGCTGCTGTGTTAGAGGTATGCAATACAGGATAAAGATGCTTTTTTAAAAAAACAAAACAAAAAAAAAAAAACCAAAAAAAACAAAACCACCATCAACAAAAAAGAAAAAGACAAGATGACAGGTTATTTACCCACAGACAACAAGCAACAGACCATAAACCCAAGGGTTTGCTTTACAAGAAGAAGCATGTTGCTCTTGCTGTGTGTGTTTGCTACCTTTCCATCTAGCAGGCTGTGGTGAGCCAATGCGGGGGAAGCCAAGGTGTTATCCTGGGACTTTCCATGTCCTAAAGAGCAGTGCTGTGCAGAACTGGTGCTTGCCAGTGTTTTCAGCAGTTTGAATGCTGGGCAGGCTCGTGTCTTGTGAGCCAAGTCACAAAACAAGGGTCACACAGCAATTGGTGGAAACCTTGGCTGTGCTCTGGAGGCCGTGGAGAACTTTGAGTAGGCGAGGTTCCTGGTTAGCATGGGATGAGCTGTGTACATCCATTCTGTATGTCACCGGGATGCTAGTGGTGTCCTCGTAGCAAAAGAAAACAGTGACCGATTCAAAATGGAAATATGTGCCTGCCTTCTCAGCTGTTTCACCTTGCTCCTTTTGCCCAGGTTTTCTGTAACACAATGTTAAATCAATTGCATAGAGGAGTAAATGACTTCGTTAATTTTATATTAAAAAAAGTATTTGTTTATACAAAAGAACTATTCCAGACTGAATTTGTTATACTGAGATTTACTACTGCTGATTTGGTGCAAGGACTGAGCATTTTGCTGCAACTTGCTTGAACTATGAGATACAATAGGGAAGTAACTGTTACCACAGCACAGCATACTCTGCAACATCTGACTGCGATAAAAAGGACATGCCTGGCCACGTGGCATTAGGAAAGTTGTATCAGAAACGGTCTCTGCTTCCAGAGGTCTTTGTGGAGAACAGAAAACCACACAGAACACAAACTGATGGGATTATTAAGATGAAGAAAGGTATTTTTGTTTTAAAAATGACATTTCTAAATGTTAGAAATGTCAGTCAGTATTGGGTGAACAGCATACTTACGTTCAGGCTGCAGACAGCTGCGGAGCCAATTGTTACTTTCCTGACACTTCTCAAGGCTCCTGCATCGACATTGCTCACAGCATCGCTACAAGCTGGTCAGACTATCCTGAGAAATTAAGAGAACTCATTAAATGACTCGATTGAGGTAGGGTCAAAAGGTGATACTGACCTTTCATAATGCCTGTCAGATTGGTTGCTTTTCACAGGTATTTGGCACCACCTGTTTCCATTTGAGCAAATGGGGCCCTACTGCTCACAATTGCTGTAAGTAATAGTACCTAGGAAGCAAGAGATATCAAGTAAGGGCTTTGTGCTACAGATAAAACACATCTTTCTAAAGCTCTCTGAAATCACGATTTTGATAATGATTCTGGGAGCTTGTCTGATGGTTCTGTTCATGACAGAGAAGAACACACTTTACAAAAAGAACTTTATAGGATTTTTGAATCAGACAATTAAAATCAGACATGAATTAGCATACTAACAATAGTATTTCCTAGGTACTTACAGCATTTAGCGCAGCTAAGAGCTTTTGCTTTAAACTTTTAATTTCCATTTTGAAAGGGTTTTTATATAACAGCTTGCAGGTCCTGTTGATGTTCATGGAGAAGTGACACTAATTTGATTTTCTGATGTTGTGATGTTACTTGCTAACACATTGTGGGAAGCTGACAATGCAGCAAACATGTAGGTGTGACTGGGCAAGGTTTTAAAAATCTACTAGTGATTTGTGTATATGGTACCGTCTTGAAATACTCACTTTCACATTTCTTCCAACCGTCTCACTTTTTGAGGGTCTCTTTTGCCAGGTACCAGACTGTAGTGGGTTTACATGGCAAGGTTTTGGTAGCAGGGAGCCATACGGGTGGTTTCTGTGAGAAGGATCTAGAAGCTGCCCCATGTTTGGGAAGGGCCCCACTGCTGACCAGAGCCGAGCCAATAAGCGCTGTTGTTTTGCGCCTCTGTGAGAGCATATTTAAGACAGGGAAAAAAAAAAAGCTGTGCCACACAGCAGCTGGGAGAGTGAGAGGAGTGAGGAACAGCCTTGCAGGCGCCAAGGTCAGCAAAGAAGGAGGGGGAGAGGTGCTCCAGGCGCCGGAGCAGAAGTCCCCTGCGGCCTGTGGTGAGGCCCATGGTGAAGCAGGATGTCCCCCTGCAGCCCATGGAGTACCACGGTGGAGCAGGGTTCCACGCTGCAGCCCGTGGAGGAGACCACGGTGGAGCAGGTGGCCCTGCACCGACGGAGGCTGCTGCCTGTGGAAGACCCCTGCCGGAGCAGATTCCGGGCCGGACCTGTAGCCCGTGGAGAGGAGCCCACGCAGGAGCAGGTGACCCGGCAGGAGCTGCTGCCCGTGGGGGAGCCAGGTTGGAGCAGTTTTCTCCTGAGGGATGGACCCCGTGGTACGGACCCATATCTGGAGCAGTTCTGGAAGAGCTGCTGCCTGTGGGAAGCCCACACCGGATCAGTTCATCAAGGACTGCATCCCGTGGGTGGGACCCCACAGCACAGGGGACGAGAGTGACCGAGAAGGAGCGGCAGAGAAGAAGTGCTGTAGACTGACCATAACCCCCATTCCCCGTTCCCCTGCGCCAATTGGGGGGAGGAGGTGGAAGAGGGTGGATGGGGGGGCAGAAGGTGCTTTTGGTTTCTTTCCTTTGTTTCTCACTTCTCTCACTTGTTAGTAATAAGCAATAAATCTTACTATCTCCCTATGCTGAGTCTGTTTTGCCCGTTACAATAATTACTGCGTGATCTTCTCATCCTTATCTCAACCTTTGAGCCCTTTTCATCATATTTTCTCCCCATTCCTCTTTGAGGAGGGGGAGTGAGAGAGCGGCTGTGGTGGAGCTTGGCTGCCCACTCGAGCAGAACCATGACACAGACAAATCCATGCTGTTCGCAGGCCTATGTGTACTGTGTTTAAAGATTCATCATTATTGATTTTCTTTTCTTGAGCTTCTTGTGTCATCTATCACATTTGAAAGATAAACTTCACTTTCATAAAGAGTTTATCTATGATCTCCATTCAATTAGCATAGCTAAGGAACACCGGTTCCCCTGCAGCAGCACCACCTTTCATATCAGAACTGCTTTCCGTGAAGCCTTTGAGCCAGATTGCAGTCATGCTGTGTGAGATACACCCTGTATGTTCCAATTTCACAGGCCAAAATATGTCATAGTAGAAAATTTGCAGTGGCCTTTTCCAAAATCTAGTATTTTAATCACCAGTTGGACACATCAGGGTGGGTGCAGGTACGTGAGGTGACCTAAACTTCTTCCTGCAGGCTGAGCAAAGCTTAAGGGGTCATTGACAGTTCAGTGATGTGTGTATTGGGTACATGACTGAGGCTATGGCTGCAATGCAATGACTTGCACTTCTTGCCTGTAATAAGAGGTAGTAAAATATTTCGCCATAGAAATACATGTATGTTTTAAATATACTTTGTAATTTAAACCCCAATCTCAGGCTGTTAGGCAATTGGGTATAAAAGAGCTGAGATCTGAAATGGTGAGGTGCTTAATAAAAAGAGGGGAGATTTATCAGACCATGCATTTTAGTCTCAAGAATTTATTTTGCCAGTTTAGCACATTGTCATAATGCAGTATGTAGGGGGGAAATACTTTGTTTTAAACACATTGCTTGATAATTTCTTTCAATTTCCTCTGGTTCTTATAAGTGGTGAAAAGTCATTCCCTGTTTGCTCTCACCATGTCTTTATAGATTTCTATCATATACTCCATTACATTTGTAATCTTCTGTTCCATCTTTTCAAAATCCTAATCTATTAACTATCTCCTTCAACTGAAAATACTCCTTAGCTTCCATTATCTTTTTTTTTTTTTTGTTGTTGTTGTTCTCTATACTCTGCTGAGTGGTATGGTGTTTCAAGATAGGAGGAGGACAGAACTGGATACGATATTCTGCATGTGGACAAATTATGCATCAATATGGTGACTTAGTTAAGCTTTCTGTTCTGTTCTGCAGTCCTTTCCTGTTCGTATTTTCTGTTGTCTTGTTCAGCATTGCTGAGCATTGAGATAACTCTCTCACAATACTGTCTGACCAAATTGAAAGTCCTTTCTGAAAATTGGTATCTACTCTACATCCTCCTGAAATATATGCATAGTTATTCTTGTTTCTTCTTCAGGTATATTACTTTGCATTATTGACTTTGAATTTCAACTACATTTTTTTATGGCCAGTTATTCAGCATAACAGAATTCCTTTGCTATTTTGTCTTAGATTTAACCTACCATGAATATTCTTGTGTGAACAAACTGTCATCTAGTTTCAGACTTCTTCATCCATTCCTAGGACATCTATTAATATATTTTGTGGCGTCTGTCCCAATACAGATTTCCCCAGGTTCTTTCTAAAGATCTCCACCGTATAAACTAAAAATCAATTTTGACCTTTCACTTCCTCTTTCGACCACTTGAGTCACATGCTAGAAGTCCTCCTCATGGCCGCTTGCTTATTTAAACAAACAAGAAACCTATTGAAGGAATTTTGTCAAGAATTCTGTGGAAAAGAGGTACGTTCTGTTAATCAGATAAGTTTTGTCAGTATGTTCACTGACTGCTTCACAGTTTTAATAAGCTTATGGAGCAGTGATTTACAGTTTTCACAATGTGTATACAGTCTTCCAATATATGATATTTATCAGTGTATTACTAGCTGTGCTATTTCATAATACCTTTATTCATGACTTTTGGTCACTATCACTTAAAACAGGCATGACCCAGCAAAGAATGAGTCTCATTGTGTTTTGTTGTACTGAGCGGAAGCAAAACTGAGAAAAGTAAAATAGATAAAAACTGTCACACTGAAAGTGTGACAGTTTATTCCAGCCAAGGATCTTTCTCGAGGGGATGTTTCTGTTTGAGATGTTTTCGGTTGTCTCTCATCTTCCTCCCATCCACACACCTCTGTTCTTTAACTTGTGGTAATGATGCCTTGTGTGGCAGAAACACACTTGAGAGTCATCACGCGGCACTTGCAGGGCAAGCAGGCGATCAGGCCCAGTCAGCATGGGTTTATGAAATGCAGGTCCTGCTTGACGAACCTGATCTCCTTCTATGACAAAGTGACGCGCTGGGTGGATGAGGGAAAGGCTGTGGATGTGGTCTACCTTGACTTCAGCAAGGCTTTTGACACTGTCTCCCACAGCATTCTCCTCAAGAAACCGGCTGCTCTTGGCTTGGACTGGCGCACGCTTCGTTGGGTTAGAAACTGGCTGGATAGCCGGGCCCAAAGAGTCGTGGTGAATGGAGCCAAGTCCAGTTGGAGGCCAGTCACTAGTGGCGTCCCCCAGGGCTCGGTGCTGGGGCCGGTCCTCTTTAATATCTTCATCGGTGATCTGGACGAGGGCATCGAGTGCACCCTCAGTAAGTTCGAAGATGACACCAAGTTAGGTGCGTGTGTCGATCTGCTTGAGGGTAGGAAAGCTCTGCAGGAGGATCTGGATAGGCTGCACCGATGGGCTGAGGTCAACTGCATGAAGTTCAACAAGGCCAAGTGCCGGGTCCTGCACCTGGGGCACAACAACCCCAAGCAGAGCTACAGGCTGGAAGAGGAATGGTTGGAGAGCTGCCAGGCAGAGAAGGACCTGGGAGTGATGGTGGACAGTCGGCTGAATATGAGCCAGCAGTGTGCTCAGGTGGCCAAGAAGGCCAACGGCATCCTGGCTTGTATCAGGAACAGTGTGACCAGCAGGGCTAGGGAGGTGATCGTCCCCCTGTACTCGGCTCTGGTGAGGCCGCACCTCGAGTACTGTGTTCAGTTTTGGGCCCCTCGCTACAAGAAGGACATCGAGGTGCTCGAGCGGGTCCAGAGAAGGGCGACGAAGCTGGTGAGGGACCTGGAGAACAAGTCCTACGAGGAGCGGCTGAGGGAGCTGGGCTTGTTCAGCCTGGAGAAGAGGAGGCTCAGGGGTGACCTTATCGCTCTCTATAGGTACCTCAAGGGAGGCTGTAGCGAGGTGGGGGTTGGTCTGTTCTCCCACGTGCCTGGTGACAGGACGAGGGGGAGTGGGCTAAAGTTGAGCCAGGGGAGTTTTAGGTTGGATGTTAGGAAGAACTTCTTCACTGAAAGGGTTGTGAGGCACTGGAACAGGCTGCCCAGAGAAGTGGTGGAGTCACCATCCCTGGAAGTCTTTAAAAGATGTTTGGATGTAGAGCTTAGGGATATGGTTTAGTGGGGACTGCAAGTGTTAGGTCAGAGGTTGGACTTGATGATCTTGAGGTCTCTTCCAACCTAGAAATTCTGTGAATTTGCTCTGTTATTATAATGCTTAGTTTTAAGGTAGCATCTTATATATGCCATGCAGTACCAATAAATCATCAGTTATAGTAGTCTCCTTTCTCATGTGATAATGGAGAACATCTGATTTAAAAAAAAAGGCATTAGACAACCTTTCAGAACTGCTCAGCATGTAAAGCTTTAATTATATTCACTGGAATTTCTGAAATTTGGTTAGAATGCTCAGCATTTCTGAAATTTGGTCCCTTAATGCTCAAAATCAATAGGAAGAAATTAATATTAGTGGAAAAATAAATTTGTACTGTGCTTCCAAACAAAGATCTTTTGATTAAAAAGTCTCTTTTTAAAAAAAAAAATCAACTTCCAGAATACTTGAATTTTATTATTCCTGTCATGGGGGTCATCCTGATGTTACGTTTTAATGTGGGCAGTGATACCTCTAAGAGCCAGTTCTTGTCTGAAAAGATTCAAAAGCTTACCGCAGGATGAAAAATATTTAAATATAAATCCATTCTTTTGAGTTGAAGTCATTTGGAAACTTGTTCAGGATAAGAGCATGGATACTAACGCGTACAGTAACTTTTGTCCCAGGCATCATGTGTATGATGCAGGTCAGAGGCGAGCTATGAGCATGAGTGCCCTTGCTCAGGTTTGTTGGGGAGCTTGCTCTAGTTCCATTCAGTGTCTCATTTGAGCCCAGGCCTGCAAAACAAGAAGTTGACTTAAAGGTTCGCTTGTTGTGATGGCTTTTTTCACAGCAGTTCTGAATTAGCTGTGGTAGTAAAGGTTACAGATGTGAGGGTGATTGTATTTACATGGCTGGGGTAATCAGCTGGGGATCTCACTGTAAAAGCTAAGTCAGTAAAGGTGGCATACATTTGCATGGGAATTGGTAGCTGATAGATAATATCTTTCAAGAGGAATAAAGTGGACAGATTGCCTTAATGTGAGCAGGAGAGGCCGGCCAGCATGCCATGTACTATGGGACTGTTATTGTGAACAGACCTGTGCTTATTTATCTAACCATAACCGCAATGTAACAGACAGAGGTTTCTTCTCACGTCTTTGCTGGGATGATTTGTAAAATCTAGAGCAGAGAAGGGTAAAATGTGTGAAATAACTAGTTAGAAAAATCCACTGCTTCATTTTTTATTTGTTTTACTGTTTTTCTTCCAAGTATATAACAGGTGGGCAAAATGGGAATTAATATATATTTATTTTTTTAAAAAGAAAAAAAGTGGTTTGAATTGGGGTGACGTAATTTAGGACAAAAATGATAATAATATCAAGGGCAATAAAAAAAGATACTGAATTCTCTCACTTTTCCTTGGATAATTTTAACCACCATGTTATGCATGTGTATTTTTTCACCACTTTGTCTAAAATGTGAAGTTGGCGTTACCGTCCTGTTGATTTGGAGTTGATAACAATACTTAACTTCTATTGTTTATTGCATAATTTGCTAGATATTATAGCAGAAATTTATTTTTAATGCAGGCTTTATTCAAGGTATGAATGGAGTTCTCTGACTTCTTTAACTCTTCATTTTTTTGGTAAACAGAAAATAAGCCAGCTATCAAAATATTTTACCATGTGTTACTTGCATTGCGTGTTTGCTAGTGGAGTACTGAACAGACAGACACTCTATTTGAGGAAAAAGGTTTATAAGCAACTGAGAACGTACTTCACTGAAATTTCATTATCTCACACTCCTTTAGCAGAGCATGGCTTTACATTTCTCTTTTTGTGGGAACTTGAGGTTGTAAATCTTCATGCTTAATCTTAGTCTCTTCTTTCCCAGAAATGTATTTTACTAGGCAGTGCAGTGCTTTGTACTCTCTGGACTCCTGGGGGTATCCACTTTAATTTTCAGTTTATTATAATTTGTTTTCTTTGTTGACTCTTAATTTCATTTCATCATAACTTGGCACATTGTTTAGCTGCTATTTCCCAAGGTCTGCAGCTCCCCTGCTCTGGTCATGTCACTTTTGATTAAGCAGTCACAAAGCCCTTTACCCAGCTTCTAAAGGGTAAAAGTCAAAAATCAATAATGTGCCAGTCCTCCCCAAGTGCAGTAGCAGTCAGAGGTAAATGAATGATTAAACATGATGAATAGCAGTGTAATGGAAGACGTAAAGTAGGGAAAAGTGCTCGCTTTAGCCTAAACTCAGAGATTTATTGCTGAGTACTACAAATAATGGAATCATCAATCTTCCAATGACTAAAAAAGGCATCTGCTGCAGCCAGTTTAAAATGCAGTGAAAGAAATCTTACCTCCTCATCCCCGCCTGTTGCAGTCTGCTTACTCTGTTGTATCAGAACAGATGCTATGTAAGGAAATCGGCATATAAACTTCATAGATAGGTGTTTTTTATCCATCTATACCATATAATACTATTTTGGTGGCCAGCATGTTTTGTAGCTACAGATGAGATATTTTTCTGTATTTCTGTAGTAAGTCATTTGTGCACATAAACATAGCTTTTGCATTTTTCCACTCCAAATTCATTCGCTTGACAGCGATAACTCTGATTTGTTTTTTCCACTTGTGATAAGCTCTAAGTATCCAGCTGTTAAAATACAATGCCCAATTTATAAAATAAATACCCTGTGTGGAAAGAAATACCAGTAACTCTGTAGAGTTTTGTCGTTTGCTTGAAGTTTCTGAATGCTCTGGGTAGCATAGTGTGGTGTGGGAGATGTGGGCTACCAGGAGAATAGAGTAATTCATGGGTGTAAGATGTAATAAGGAGGAAGAAAAAAGGCAAAAATCAAAAATTCTTTCAGTGGTGCTTCAGGCACATTTTAATGTAACTCTGATATATATTATTTTGATTCATTTCTTCTTGCTAGCAAGTACTGGCAGACAGTGAAACTGGAACTGTTTCCTGACTTGGTTGCACTACTACAAATTCTGAATTTCACAAAATAATTTAAAGGCTTTATGGATTTAGGCTGTGTCTGAACTTGGAACAATTTGGCTGAGACCCACACTTGCTCTCCTATTTAAGCATCCGTCTTCTCAAGAGTTTCACTGCATGTTAAGATGCTGAAGAACTTCTTGAGTCTTGGCTTTTCCTGGTTAAGTAGCTACATTATATATACAAAATAGGAGGTTTCCATTTCTGTGGATCAAAATGCTAATATACCAGTATTGCTTGTTCCAACCTAATAAATATGTGAGCAAAGTAGTGCAATATCAGTAACTTAACGTTTTTATCCTTGTTTAGGGGTATTGAAGCTTTTGCCAGCACAGTTAGCTCAGATGTTGTAGTTCTGCAGACCTCACAGCTGCTCAGTTAGATTGGTTCTACAATCAGTAAGCTGATTGTAGAAATAGCCTTGTATCCTATACAGGTAACAAAATTCTGTCTTCTGCTTTACTTCTTGAAACTAAATGATTTGGAGCTTTTCACTGTATCTGTCTGATACAAATAGGAATTAAAGGACCATTAATAAAAACTTCTGATTAAGGTTGCTAAGACTTTGGCAGAGAGGAAAAACCAGCCAATATCAATTACTGTGAATGTACCTAAAAGGATTCCGGTATTCAAATGTTTATAAGGTACCAAAGGACTGACATAATGTTGTTTTTATAAGATGGGACTGAGATACTAATTACACTTCCTAAAACGGGGGGAAAAAATGAAGATTGCTTACAGATTCTAAGGCAGAGACTTTTCAATGGTACAGGGCAAAGCTGAAGGTTAAGTTAGAGCTGCTAAGAGATAATGGAATAATTTAGTGATTAAAAGCACTAGGTGTTGTTGAGCATCTAACTTAATTCTTTGCTTGGCTGTTCACAAAAAAAGACTACCAAGAAGCAGAACAGTTTTCCTTGTCTTACTCACCAGGAAGCAGGAAAATGTAACAAAGTGGAGTGGGTGTCAGTGATCAGACAAGGCTCAAGGACTGCTTGGAGCTGTAGCCTCTTGGGGTTAGAAGTAGTATGTACTGGAGAAGAAAGCCTTCCCAGAAAGACCAAGTCCTGCAGGAAACAGTGCTGCGGATTTTGGTTGAAGTTCTTCATTTCAAGTGTTTACTCTTTGCCAGGCCACAAATTTAAATGTCTAAGGTATCTTGAAGCCATCCCTGCCTATTGAAGTGAGTCTGCATTGCAAAAAGTGTGTGGGTGTGAACAAGCTCAGAAAGCACAGAATTCTTCTCCTGGGGCAGACATAATAGCAAGAAGTCCCTGAGGACTCTGAACAGCTTCTGTACACACCTGGTGCTGCAACCAGCTCTTTCTGAGAAGAAATCTCTGCTGGCAAAACTGAAGACTTTCAAACGTTCTTCATTTGGTGGGAAAAATAGTGCAGTGATGATGCTTTTGTGTTTGTTTGTGTTTCTTTGTTTTGTTTTTTTGAATAAATTTAAACTCTGTGTAAGGACTTGCTCTGCCATTTAGCATGAGAAATTTTGAGTAACTTTATTTTGAATTCAGGAGCTCATAGTTTTCCTAGTTCTCATTACTGACCTCTCACACCTTTACATTCCAGATACTCACATTCTTCCGGTGTTCTTTAATTGGCTGCATCACTGCTCTGGGGCTCAGGGGCACCGTTGTGTCTCTTGTGTGCGCCCTTTGCAGCTTCTCTATAGAAAATCCTCTGAGATCTCTTCACTCCTTGTGTTTCCCACGTTCTGTTGGCTCTTTGGGGAAATTCTACTCTGATCTGTTATCCTTTCGTACTCTTCTCAGCCCCAAGGACCTGTGTGGAATCCACTTACCGTGTACAGGTCTCTTCTGGAGGATTCACATCTTCTCAGTGGAACTGGAGAGGTGCTGTACATTTGATTTTTGTCTAGTGGTTCTGATATTTAATTCTCTTTTGCGGTGAGGTGAGGAAGCTGATACAGCATGGCCTGCAGTCATTTTGGATCCCCAGATCCCTCTCCCAGTGACACTTCCCAGCAGTCTGGCAGCAACCTCTTTTCATTTATTACACATACTATTAATTTGCTGTGGGGTCTGGTATTGATCTTTCAGTCCCATTAAAGGCAGCTATTTTAATTTTAACCCTTTTTCTTGGAAGAACAGAACTTGTATCCCGAGGTGTTTCCCAATTACTGTCAAGTAGTTAATCCACCCCTTTTTCTTTAATAATCTTGTCTGAGCTACAGTGCAAGAAATAAAAAGAAGCTTTCTTGAAGAGCTTGTAAAAGCGCTGTCAGAAATGGTACTCTGCCAGTAAAGAGAAGGAAGGCAGCACAGACAAAGGCTGTGACTGCTCTGCTTCCTAATCCTGCGGAGTGGGGTGTTACCTGTGTTCTGGGCAGTTCATTTATGTTTTATCTGATCAATCAGGCTGCATCATTAAAGTCCTAGGGCTGTTGGAATGGAAACAGCACTGCATTATGTTTTACATGCAGTCTGGTGGTTCTTGTTGGCTTGCATTCTGTGCCTGATTCTTTCTTCTTTCTCTTCTTTTTTTTTTTTTTTTTTTTTTTTTTTTTTGTGCATGGTGGGTGACTGAAACAAGGTTTTTGCTCCCCATTCCTTTCGGTAGGTCAGCTCCACACCTCGCTGCAGCAGCAGGGAAGATGGTTGAGCACAGGGCTGTCAGAGAGGGCTGTGCACCCTTTTTGGGGTCCATCAGAGGGTAGGCTTTGCCTTGCTGCCAGCTGCTGCTCAAGCACGCTGTTAAGGTATGGACTTCTAGTTGGACAGATGTGCAATTCAAGTTCCCTGAGAGCTGCATCTCTGCTGTGTGAGGCTTAGCTTGGCGGTGGGGATTCTCACAAAAGAAAGGTTTACCTAAAGCACAGATGAGTCTTGTGACTGCGGGCCTTGCAAAGACAGACCAGTGCTGCTAAGCAGATGACATCAAAATTGGACAACAGACCCTATATCCTCCTATCTCGAGGAAAATTTTTATGGTTTTTCTCCCCACACCAGTTCCTTCAGTGGTCTGGGTTAGGCTCTGCCACTGATCTTGCTGTTGACAAATGCTTGGGCTACTTGTAAAACTCAGCGTTGTGATATATGACAGCAGGCTGACTTGCACTCCTCAGCCCCTCACTTTCTAAGTCTGGCTTCAAGTCTGACCAGGCAAAAGGAACACGTCTGTCTTCCTTCTCAATGGGCTCGCTGTCTATTTAAAGTGTAGAGAGCTCCAGGCAGTCTGTGACCAAATGAAAGGCTTCTGAGCTCTTCTTTCCCTATGCAGCTGAATCATCAGGGGATTAGACATATCAATAGGAAAACATTTCTCATGGCTTAAAGTAACTGTCACTTATTGAGGCTCTGGTGAATAGCATACTGCTTCCTGCCTGAAATAACCAGGGAGGATCCTGCCTGCTGTCACGAGGAGGGAACACCCCTGTCCAGTTCTCCTTAGAAAGGCTCTCAGTTAAGGCAAGGGAGTCCTTAACGTGTAGAAGCTTCTCCCTCAAGCATTATAAAAGAGAAGATTCCTATTCAAGCTTCCACTGAGGATCTTGCAGTAACTAAATGAACATTTACAGTTTAAAAAAAAACTGCTACAAAATACAATTCATGATATTTTCCTTTCCAAGTTTGAGAAGATGGGAAAATGTGTAGTGTTTTTTCTTTCTGAAGTTGCACAGTGATTCTATATGAATTGCCCTTTCCCATACAGACTCAGGATAACAATTGCTGATTTACAGAGTTAAAACAGAAAGAGAAGAGGATAGAGGACTTCAGTCTTTTAAACTGATTCCTACTCTGTGGTGTTTATATTTGTGTTCTTAGCACCACAGGTTGTGTTTAAGCCTCTGATCCTGACCGTGAGGTGCAGGGAGCTGAACAGAGCCTGTGACTCCGCAAAGGGCAGCATGCTCTCCTCTGCCAGCAGCTCTGCATTGTGGGAGGGTGTGTCTGTTACCCGATATGATGCACTGCAAGGGAGACAGACTCTTTTCACCTTTATCCTGAGGCTCCTTCCTCTACTACTTGTGTATCTGACTTCAGAAGGACACCAGGAATTTCAGGGAAATACTAGCTAAAAATGCAGGCAGAGCTCAGCCCTTGCTATTGAAGACAGCTTTGTGTGTTGTTTATTTCTGCTCACGCTGAGGAGCATTGTGATGAAGCTACCATTTTACAAGAGGTCAGTCAATATCAACAGCTATGGTAAACAGTAGCAACAACAATTGAGTTCTGTTAACTTTATCATAAATAATTGCAGATTTACAATTAAGCATCTTAGATACCTGGGCAGAGGTTTTCCTTGTGTTTCTTGGGCAAATGCATGATTACATCTCGGGTGTTAATAAGTCAACTTGCTTAATCATAGATAAACTATATCAAGTGTTGTAATTATCTTAACCTATTAAAGTAGAAGTTGAATTTCTTTTTCTGCATATTATAAAGCGTATTATATCATCTGTCTGAAAACAGAAGTTGCTTCACAGCGACTTGCTCTCTCCTCAAGGCAAGTTCTTTCCGTGCGTACCAGGAAATGGTTTCTGTATCTCTTTGGAGCACTTCCTGCTTATTTGGAAGGACAATCTTCACGAAATCTCAAACAATGTGGTAACCACACCAATCATATCCTGTTCATCTTACTTCCAAATGACTCATAGTCTCAAAACTGCTGCAAGGAAGATACTCAAATCACTCAGCAGTTGGCATACAGGACATCCTAGAAATTGCTTGTGAAATACAAAACAAGTTTTCTTCAAGGTCTCTCACTGGCATTCCTGGAAAAAATGTGTGATGATTTGGAAAGTAAGTTAAAATTTCTGTGCCGGGAAGTTGCTACTGGATCAGTTCTGGCATTGTTCTAAACAGTTCAAACATCTTCAAACGTTTGTTTTGTATGAAATGTATTGCTATGCACATGAAAGGCTGCTAGCAGAGAAAACATTGTTGATCTGCACAAGAGGAATACAATTTCTGGAACTTCTGATTGATGAAGGAAGCTAATACATATTAATGTATTTCTCTGTAGAGCAGAATGAGCATTTGATCAATTTGTGCTGTTCTGGTCTCCTAAAAGGTAATGTATTTAATGATAGTTTCATTTTACCAGAAGATTTTCTATGTGTACTCCTCACAAGTCAGCTTCATTTCAGTTGATTATATTTTTTACTGATTTGTGCACACTTTCAAAACAAAGAGAAAAGTTATAGTACCAAGCTAGCTGCCTTTTGTTACTGAATGTCAAGTGCATCTTCACCAGTTTTCTCTCTCACAAGCTGTTTCAGGAGTTTCTAGTGTTTAGTTGACATCTTTCTGTGCTGACCTCAGCTGTGTTAACAACATGTTGGAACAGACCTTGCTTCAGAAATCCTTAATGATGACAGCACCTTTTCACAAATGCAGCATCCATTAATCACACGCTGGACATTATTTCAACACCAAAGGCTAAAAGATGGTCACTATACATCTTCATTGGTGCTTATCTGTCAATGTCAGTTCACTGTTATCAATGGATTTTACTCGATATGCAACCGTATGAACCTGTATCAGGAGGGGCAGTGTGTTCATAGGAGTGTTAGTTATTCTGATGGTTATTCTTGAAGTTAGCTTGTCAAGTCCTTTATTTATTTTTAAAAAGGCTATAGGGTTTCTTATTCTTTGAGCATTATTTAGTGAATAGTCAGTTCACATTAAGAGTTTTTTAATCTTCTGAGGCTTTAAATAATTAAGAAAAATCATTTTAACATGCACCTATTGACTTTCCAGCTACTACCAAATGACTTGAAATAAATAAATCATGAAAACAGTCTGATGCTTCACAGACAAAAGTGTGCGTTGATGAGGGAGGAATGAAGGAGTGGATTCAGTTTGGGCAGAAGCAGCAAATGCTGTTGGATGTGACAGTTATGTGCAAAAAATGCAAGCCTGGCATATCGGAGACTCCTCTCTAACAAATTCATTTCAAAGGGCATTTGAAATGGGTTTCTTGGTTTGCAGGTGAATTGCACCTTGCAGCTGTTAGAGTTTTTGTAGTATTTTGTTTTCTAGATGATGAATTTATGTATCTCAATAGCCAAAAGAGGATATGTTTTAATCAAAGCTTCAAAATGCCAAGTATTGCAGAAATGCAGGGGGAAAAAAAATGCAGGCTGTGCTCTCATTTCATTTGATAATAAACAATAAATGTGAGGCTGGAGGACAAACAATATAGGTTGAATTATCTGCTGTCTATGTGGCTTTCTACATAAAACAGCCCCCTAACAAGGCTTCTGATATTTTTTTCTTTCTTTTAAGATAACAAGACTCCTTATTACAGCTGTACTGAGAAAATAAGGGAGCGCAGCCAATGTATAAAGTGA
The DNA here is from genome assembly GCF_964035555.1 of Netta rufina. Taxonomy (NCBI): domain Eukaryota; kingdom Metazoa; phylum Chordata; class Aves; order Anseriformes; family Anatidae; genus Netta; species Netta rufina. The sequence goes on from NC_140140.1 coordinate 1,823,138, forward strand.
ATTTTCTCTGTAAGTCATAGCAGTCAATCATGCAGGGCTTTGCAGTTGCCTCATAAGGCCAGTATATATACAATGTTGTGCCTGCTCACAGTAAGGTGCTTTATAGGAGTATAAACAAATTAGTATATTCTCTGTAAAATAACTGGCGTGTTTTTACCATACAGATCCCCTGAGTGCCTGATAAATATGCAGTATCAGGCTTATTTCTTTAAAGAAATGTTGGCATTTACTCCAAGCTTCTGTGAAATAAAAATATTGCCTTTATAAACTGCTAAAGAAAATGAGACCCTGTAATTTTTTAATACCTGTTTCTTAAGTGCATAAGCCTAGGTGTTTTGTGATTTGTCCCTCTTGTTCTTTTTTTGTTTTATAAATGAATAATTTTGCTAAGGGGTTCATTTTGACAGTGCTGGAATTTTCCACGCGAGTTCTACAGAATGTCTTGCATATAAACTTTGGCTTGTTTATTGAGGTCATCAAGGCATATTTCCTTTGAAATCTCAAGACAGTCTTGCAGATGCCATATTTTTCCCTCTGACATTGCAGCATGTGCTGACATTGGTTCCTGGAAAGGTTTGCGGGACGAGCTATGATTCACTTTTTTCTTTTTATTCTTTTTAATGGCCTGTTTTTGCATCAGTTTGGATGCACACACTCGTGTATACCAGCATTAAGTTGCTTCTGAAGTAGACTGTGTTTGCAACCTGCAGATATGTTAGCTCTGACCTACCTAAGGAAGCAACCTTGGACTCCAAAAATAGTGTTCTATGTCATGATCTAAATGAACAGCAGTAATAACCAAAACAGGGAGAACTACTTCAGATCTATCACAAATATGCTTCCTAGTGTTACTGCAGCAAGCTTGGTATGCATGATGGCTCACCCAGATGAGAATAATCAATGAACGGATGCAGCAGCACGCTGCTTACCAAATCTAACCTGGCTGGTTTTCCTACCATTTAAAATTATAGTACAATCCTATCTGGTTGGTCACACTCTTCAGTTAGCTTAGCCTTAGGAGTCTGCATGGCTAAACCTTACTGCATTTAGTGTAGAAATGGAAAATGCGTAAACAGAGAGCTTCAAAGTTGTCATTGTTAAAAATGTCAATGACCAGTACTTGGTCTTCCTAAAGTCATGCTAAGGAAAATGATGCACATATGCTACTGCCCTGAATGTTAGGGTGGCTTCATTTTACAGCTGACAGATGTTTAGGCAAGCAGATTCCGGTCTGCAATCAAACTTAGTGTGCTAAACTCTGCAAAGCTCAAATGAAAATGGTAATTATAGCTTTATTGCTTGAAATATATTGTATATTAAAAATACACTGTTTTCTAACAGTGGTCCTTAGTGTTTGGAAATTAAGTGGTTGGGCCTTTTTTTTTTTTTTAAAGCCATAGTGCAGGCAGTGTCAAAGGCTTTAAATTTGCTTAGTTTTTAAGTGTTATGCGAATAAGGAGGAAATCTTGTATTCTAGGAATCAGGTGATTTTAAAAATGTGTTATATTCATGCACAATTGTAAAGGAAGTTATTTCTGTCAAGGGTAAAGGTACTTGGGATGGCATCAAATTTTTCATATTAGATGATAGAAGAAAAACTACTGAGAAACTCAGCTAATATTTCCTAGATTGCTGCAATTTGAATTAGGGTCTGACTGGAAGAATGTGATTACACAGTGTGAGCTCTGTAGAAAAGCAAAAGGAGTCAGGAATTTTTGAACCTCATTCCCTGGTACTCTGCATGTGTGTGATCGGTTGTATTGCTACAGGTGTGGAATGAGATGAGCAGCATTACATGTGATGCTTTGTACCCTGCTGAGTACTTAACTACTCGAAGTAGCTGTCACATACTGCTGCCTTCAAATGAGTCAGGCTCTGCTTTTGAACCTTTTTACACTGATTTGCACTGATAAAAACAAAGTAAGAGTGCTCAGTCACAAGAACACCAGAGTTGATAAGTAGCTAATTAGCAAATGGGCAGAACTCTAATTTCTGAGAACGAGTTTGAAATTGTCAAACTTGAAAGCCTCGGGTTAGCCTCTACTGCACATCAGCTTAAATGTTTAAACTGCTTTGTTGGGGACTAGAGCTTCCAAACTTTGGTACTCAAAAGTTTTGCCTCATTATTTTTTCCTGTTTGCCACAGAAGCTATTGATGAAGATACTGAATCTTATTTAAGAGCTTCTATATTATAAATAGTGCTTCTTTAAAAACTTTGCAGACAGAAGAGCTTGGTAAATCTTTCCTTAGATGCTATGTAATACTGCTACATCAACAGCATCATGTTAGGTAGGTGGAGAAGTTTTTGTTTTCTGCCATGTGTGAATTGCCTGAAGAAATACTGGCAGAAACACAGGGAAATGTAAACCAAGATGATATTTTAGTATTCCATTTATTTTCTCTTACATGCATTTTATGCAGCCTAAAGATATCAAGTGTATTTTTGATAGTCTGTTTTCCCAGCCTTGCACAGAAAACCTTTAGTTATACATAATGATTTTTCCTTCAGTTAACTCAATTCAGGAAGATGGCTAACTGTAAAGAGGAAACTCAGGATACCATTTCCTCTGCCTACTTACCTGTAGGTAGTTATCTCTTCTTTCTAGGAATATTCACTTATCTCGGTGTAGTTATATTCCTCTAAAGAGGAGTTTTCTTTTCTTTGGCTCTGTTTTTTTGTGTTACAATTGCCTGCCTTCAGTGTCAGAACACGCTGTTTCCCCACTGCCTATAGAATAAATGAAGGAATGGCTTCAGTACCAGATAGTCAGATTGCATCCCAAAGAGTTCCCGAATCATGGGGAAAGTAGGTACGCCAAGGTTGGAAGTGTGGCAATCAGCCCTGAAAGTGACTCAGTTAGTGTTATGTTTTGCAGATTTTCTGTTTGATTTCTGTTTCTTTTGACTGTATTCTAAATTAATTCAAGGGATACTGGGAGAACAAGGTGTCTTTTGTGGTCATATGCATATACAATAATTTAAAAAGATAATGAATAAATACTTCCTGCTTGAAAATGCTCAGGAAGGCACCCACTCTGACTTCATCAGTTCCCTGGAATTAGTTACTTAGTAATCTACTTGACCTTTGTTATTAGTCATGCTAAGGCTGTTCCCATGTGCATTACTAAGTCACAGGAGGTAAAAAGAAGCATTAATAAAGCTGTAGATACGAAAGATGCTGCAGAGCTCTTACAAGTGTTTGAGGATGCATCACTGTTGATTTACAGAGTTATTAAAACTTAATAGCTGCTAAATGCCCGGGAGTGTTGTCCAAACTCTTAAAAAACAAAACAAAACATTTGTTGAGATCAAGATGGCAGGAGGCTGACTGCTGCCTGTCAGGTAGCTTCTGATGCACATTTAACGTTAAATTGCAGTGTTGTCTGAGTAACAGTATGTATAAAAGTATGTGAAAACTTCAAACTATGCACGTTTTAATTGTACTTGAGTTTACAGTGCTGTAGTTAATTTGTAGTTCATTACAGTTCAGTCTTTTTAACTTAGTAGTAGCTGCTGCAAAGCTGTTCAAGTCCGTATTTGTTTTTATAGCTGTAGGTCAGCAAGAGAACTTGTGCTCTGTTACAGCAAACAGCGTGCTATGGCTTCGTTGTACCTACCAACATCAATCTCATGCAGTTAATATGCCCCCTAGAAATAGCCGTTATTAGCATAATACTTAACCTTTAAGCTAATATGTTAGGAAGGGGACAAAGTATTTCAATGCTTAAATTCCAGAAGGATTCATCATCATATAAGCACTGATGTAGAACAATCTATAGGGCCACTTCTAAATGCAATACACTGAGTTGTAAAAATTCTGGACGCCAGTTATTCTAATCTGGTGTAACAGTGCTGCTAAACATAAACTGCAATTTCATGTACGCTGCCTCAGACCACTGTAGTTGGACCGTTTATTTGATATACTCTATTGCAGTAGAAGTGGTGTGTGGGAAAAGCACCCAGATAAACAGATCATTTATGCTCACTGAGCTGCTGTGGAAAGGGGACAATCAGGGACTGGTGTGTATCAAGTAAAATCAAAATCAGCTAGATTTTATAAGACTTACAGATGCAAATAGAGTTAATAGTATCCATATCCGTGCTATACCATTTGCCACAGTATTTGTTTCTTTCCATTAAACAGGTCAAGCTACTGAGGAACTTAGACTTCTAACTTACCTGGGTTCATCTCTGTAGCCACTGAGGCAGGTCTAATGCTCTTTTTCCCTGAATTAATTCTTTTAAATTTAGCAGTGAGGCTAAGGAAATGAGCACATGGCAAACTGAAGGAAGAGAACTATCTGCCATAACCTTGAGAAGGCTTGCTGTTGGATTGCTGTGGCAAAGAGATCTGGGGAGCCCACGCTTTGTAACACAGCCTGCTAAGTCGAGTGTGTTTCAGTCTCATCTTCTGCCTTGCACTTAGGTCTGATAGGCAAATGCTATCACTCCCACTCTAACTGTATTAAAGCAAGGAGAATAACATTTTCATGCATAAGATTGCATTTGCGATCATTAAGATTAGACCTGTGCAGTACTGGATCATCTGGAAGTAAAAACTAGATCTATTTTTTAGTTTATTTGGTTGTGGGTGTGGTTGTTGTTTTTTTGTTTTGTTTTGTTTTTTCCAAATTAAGCCAACCATGTGATTTATTTTGTTAAAATATGGGAGGAGAAGTGATACCTGATCTGGCACAAAGTCTCTCTGGATAAAATTACCTCTACAACATTTTTGAACGTGTCTGAACTGGCAGAATGGCTTAAAGTCAGCCCTTTTTTTGTTGTGTGTGTGTTTGATCCACTCAGGCTATCCTAAAATAGAATATATAAATATATGTATATATGTGTCTGTGTGTATATATGTATATGTATGTATTTAGAGATAATGCTGCCAGCAGCGAAGAGTTTTTTATCGTTCAGCTTGAGATTTTTACTTCCTGATTTGCCAGGCACGTGCTCACAACTGTAAATATATGTGGAAAATTAGAACTTGCAGAGATTTTTTTAAGGAGAAAAAGGGCAAAAAAGGCGCTGCTTGAAGAAAAAGGTTCTATTCTGAGGGAAAAGTGTTTTCAAAAGTCAAAACAAGCCCTTGAGGTTTATCTGATATTCAAAGTTGATCACAAGGCAAAAACTGATGAGCAGTGATTTCTAACTTCAGCTTCTGTTAGCAGTGGAGCTTCTCAAGGATGTGAGGAGCGTGCGTATGACACATTAGTGTCAGAACATCCTCGAGGCAGTTTGTTGGTAGGTGCAAACTCGATAGAGCCATGCAAATTTTGTGTTATCACCATTGCATGTTATCAACTCTGCTACAGACAAATCTGTATTATTTTAGTTTTAATAAACATTTTAGTCTCAAGATCTCTGAGCAGAGACGTCATTTAAGGACTGCCAAAAGGGACATGGTTGGAACATGATATTTTCTTCTGGATATTGAACACTCAGCTGCAAATTTTTTCATCTTTTTGTTCTTGGGTTTGGTGCTTATGATCAGAAGGGGATCAAAGTAAACAGACTGCCTATTGATTATTGTAGTAAGGTCCTCAATCATGACTTCCCATGGTAAATACATTGGTATTTTCCTACTTAACTTTTTTCTTTTCCTCACAAACTGGACAGAGCTTGAATAAATTCTAACAACCTGAAGTTATGTGATTGTATCAGATGCCAGTTATTTACTTCTTTATTTTAAACTTCATATTCTGATGATTTACTTTTTTTTTTTTTTTTTTTTTTTGAGGAACTGAGCACTTGTCATCAATGTAAATGTATCTGTCTGAGTCGTGAGAGAACCCGGAATGCTACTTAGGGAAAACAAACTACCTCACTAAGGCTGTGTTAAGGAAATTCGCTATTTTCATTTTAACATCAGTTGGTATGTGAGTCTGTATGTTGCAAGGGAAGTTTATTATTGTCTTCAACGCTGGACCCCACCATTCCCCCTCACCACACCCTCTCCATCCACCTCTTCCCACGCCCCTGGAAACACACATGCCTTGTGCCCACTGCAGGGACTGCTGGAGCGTTCCCCTGGTCCCACTTGGGTGCACGTGCACACCCGTGCATATACACCTGGTTTGCCCCACAAGCTTCTCTAGAACATAGGGCATTTCTCATCTGCTGTTCCTCAATAACCTTCTTTGAGTGTGCATCGCCTGTGGCCCTGTGTTACTGCTCTGGTAATCTCAACGGGTAATAATTCGCGCAGCACAGTTGGGACCTCAGCTGGCAACACTAGTGGGGAAGTTCTGCCGTGTGTGGGAGTATCAAGGAGAGCAGTTAGCACAGGGTGGGCTGATAGCTTGTGATGCACGTATAGAAGCTATCGTAAGCAAAGCAGGTCATTATATATTGTGTAGCTTAAAGATTTAATCTTAGTAGAGGGGAGATTAAATCTTTTTTTCTACTTGAAGATCTGTTAGCACTTTGTTGCAGGTGTGGATGTTGTATAGTGAATTTGTCTTCTGACAATAGATTGGCTCTTGTTTGAGGAGGCCCAGAGGTCAATGGGCTTCAAGTTGGAAAGGTGCAGACTAGCAAACAGAACAATGGTTTGCAGCCCAGGGTATCTGCACTGAGGTGGCTCGCTGGCCTCTTGAGTTGACCATGAGTAAGTCATTTTACCTTTCTATGGCTCAATTTCTCAGTTAATATAATATTCCCTACTTAATTTGTAAATCCATTTGAGATTTATTTATGAATGGCAATAGGTAAAAGGGAAAAAAATGTATTAGAAAATGTAAAGTATGTTAGACCAGTTAAGCTAAAAATCTAACAGAATTATCACTTTGATATTTTCATATATAAACAGCCAAAGCTTGTCAAGTTCAGTTAAATGCAGTGACCTCAGATGTGAACTGTGCTGCCAGATGATAATGTAGTGTTGTGATGCAGATGTCATCTTCCTGTTTTACAGTGTCAGCCAAACAGCAGGCTGGATTTGGATTGCAAAAGATCAGACACAGTGGGAAATGGCTGGTCATTATGCATTATTTGAGCACCTTCCGCTCAAATTTGATGTGCTGCAGCACTAACTCTGGAATACCCTTCCTGGTGTTTCTGTTTGCAGAAGTTCAGTTTGAAGTGTCTGGATTCATCCAGGACATTGTGCATGGACTTGATCCAAACAGTCCATATGCACAGTTCATGTATGGAAATATGATGAATTTACACTAAGCTGCAAAGGATGAGGTTCTTCCAAAAAATACAATTCCAAGCTAGAATTCTTGATCAAAAACTTGTTCCTCGTACTGAGAGGTGGGGGGAAACCTGCTCAAAAACAACATTAACATTAGCTGTTCAAATCACAAATGGGAACTCTTTTCTTTTGAGGTGTATGGAATTGGCTGATCTTTAGGAAAAGTTGCAAGCTGCAAATTCTGGCCCATGTCTGTCTGGAGTTCAGATCCAAGGGTTTATTTTAGGTATATGTATTTCACATAGCAGTGGGATAAGAAAGGGGAATTATCAGGTGGGGGAGCAGCAGAAGGAGGAGTTAATTAAGCAGAGATGGTTTCAACATTAATATTTTTGTCCTTAAAAATCACAGCTGAATATGTAAAATGAACGTGTTATCATTCATCTCCATGCTTTTCAGCCTGGTTTTGACAAATCACCAACCGCAGCCTAAGAATACTTTCAAAATGCTACTTTCTCCTTCATGAATATTAATCTTAAATAAAAATATTTCCGTATTTTGTGAGATGATTAAAGCGCTTTTTGTTTTGAATTTTAATAGATTAGATGTCTGTGCTAAAAAATACTTCAAGTAAAATTAAAGGTGTTATTTTTTTCCAGAAAAAAACTTTATCACAATTGTTAGTGCCTTTTACAATCTTTGTAGAACACAAACATGTTGAAAGATGCCTACACCAACTAGACAAGAAGATGAAATATTACTCCTAACTTCTTATCATTTCATTTGTCATTAAGAGACATTTAACTTTGCTATAAAAAAATTGCCCTCCATAAAAAAAAATTTACATGTTTTCCCCTGTTAGCATTTGAAGTTTTATCAGCTTCCTTCTGGCAGATGACACACTAGTTTAAATTAAACCTTTACTAATTCATGCAACATTTAAAAACAAATATTCTGAACAGGTGCTACCTGATACAACTCATTTTGCTTTTGACTTGATGAGCTTGAGACTAGGGTTTTATTTGCATATATTTCTCCTTTTTCCTGTCTTGGATAGTGGAACCATCATGTTTTGCAAGAGTTTTATGCCCAAGATAGTTTCCTTAAAAAAAAAAAAAAAATTGCTCTAGGCATTTTAGAGGTTTTTAATCATAAAACTGGGAAGCTTGAATAGATTCTGATTTAGTAAGTGTGTCACAGTGCTTTTGGTGAAATACTTGTTCTGTTCACTTGAAAATGCTTTCTTCTTGGTAAAAGAACCAGAGCGTTTCATTTACTTGGTATTAAACTGATGCAGGTCAGAAAAAAGTTGTCTGCAATCTTGTGTGCGTTTAGGAATATGCAAGCCAAAAGTCTGCTGGAGAGTGGGAAGTCCACCTTTGTGTTATGTAATACTGCAGGCAGAGCCCTTTGGATAAAACGTTCCACTTCATGCAAGAGTTCAGCCTTAAAATCTATTCAGCCGGAAATTTTTAAGCCTGAAGTTTGTCTTGACCTTTGCTGGTAAACAAAAGTCAAAACATTTTAATACTGAGCAATGAGTATGGATTGGCACTTCACTGTCATTCATTTAGCAGATTGCAGTTAGATAGCAGGTAAGTTTTTGGTTTTACTACTGTTACTACTAAAAATCTGTGTGATGATTCAACAGGTACCTCCAGCAGCTTTTTTGCTGGTACTACAGGGCTTTTCAGAAAACCTTAAGCATCAAATCTTCAAAAATAGATTTTGAGTTTAAAATCTCATTTTAACAAATTGTTTTTTTTGTTTGTTTGTTTTTGTTTTGTTTTGTTTTATGTGCAGTACACATACCAGGTCAGGTGTTCAGTGTATGGTAACAACTTTTACCAACTAACAGCATCCAGTCTCCTCTTTGGGGGAGAGGGGGAGAAGTAGTCTTCGTTCCTGAAGAAATACATTTGGTAGCATCTGGCATGAGAATATCTGTTTGTAGGGAAAGTAACTGATTTCTATTATACTTTGGGATGAACAAGATTCTCAAGAATTACTACTGTGATAAAGCATGAGAGTAATGAGGTATAGAAAAAATGTAAAGCCAACTAAAGTGTAAATAAGAAGATTGCATTGCCAAACATCAGGAGAGTTCAAGTGGAATTTCAGGACCTAAGGAAAGCTAGATAAATGTTCAGAACTGTTTCCTGTGGGTGCTAACCACTTCTGAAAAATCAATTCACTCCATTTTAGGTGTGTAAATGACATAAGAATTCTGAACTTTAATTTGTTGTTCACTGGTAATCCAGAGACTTTTTAGTGATAAACATACAGACCTCTACTAAAGTGAGTGATATAACAATCTCTGAATTCAGGAATACGGGATCAGACCTCATAGGGCAGCTCTGATGTTTAATGAAAAAAGAAAAACAATGTTTAGAGAGACCAATCAGGCTTAATTTGTTCTTTGCCAAATACAATTGTAGCCAGCAATGCTCCTACAGTGACCGTAAGTTACATTTTTTTTAATGGCAAATAGAGAGGATACAGCTTGTGAGTCTAGAGAAAATGGCATAAGTTATTTTTCTTAATTGACAGGAGAAATTGTGGTCACAAATAATAATTCAGACATGCTCTACACATGAAGAAAACATAGGTATAAGTCACCTGAGATGGGTACTTATGTGACAGAAAGAAAATAAAAGGCTTAAGATAAGATAATTAAGTAGAAGACCAGGATGCTAGTCAGATTACAGAAGTGGAATCTCTTTTCTGCTTATATAAGAAGGTAAGGAAAAATAAATATAATTGCTTAGATTCTGAACGTAGAGAGTAGCTGCAGACTTATTTTTAGTACTTAAGACAACTCCTATAATCAGCCTGAAACTTTTGAAAGATGAACAGAAATCAAGTCTTTTATTATGAATGTATTAACATTTCTAAACACAAAAGATGGGAAGAGGAGGAAACAGGTTTGCAAAGTGCGTTTAGGACATCACTGAGTCAGTGGCTGTTACCAGTGCAGTACTGCAGTCAGATCTGTGTTGCACGCAAAATCTTAATAATTGCTTGCTGAAAGGAGATTGTAGGGGAGTGATTCTAAAGCTCATGTGTGGATTCAGCTCTATTTTTAACTCTCTGGAAATGGAAGTAGAGCGTTCTCCAGCAGTGATGGGACGTGTTTCTGCTTAAGTATTTTCCTTGTTGTCTTGGATGAAGTATAAAGCATTTGGCTGACTTTAAAATCCTTTAGACATTATGTAGGTAATCTCTGCCCTGGGCACCTAGGGAAAAAGAATGAAATAGTTGATTTGTAATTTAAAAGCCACCTTTTCAAAACATAATTATTGATACTTTGAGAATGCATAATGTATGCTTTAGGTCTTCCAAATGAGTGCACGTCACCTATACTGGGAGTCCTGAAGTTACCATAACATCAAAACTGTGTGTCTTCTTGCTGGTCTATCTGCACAGTCCCCAAAGGAAGTAACCTGCGTAACCACTTGGCCTCGCAGAAAGCGAGTCAGGAAACCCCCCGGGGACTTGCAGATGATCAATGAAGGAGACTCATGCCAGTGGCTCCTGGGTGAATATTTCTTATGAAGTAACCCCTCTATTTCTGATGGATCAGTTCTGACCCTCAAGGGATATCTACAAAACACCTTCAAAAGATAAGCTTCAATATTAAAATCCATTACAATTAAAAAAGAAAAATGATAATTTTCAGAGATGCTTGTCTCAGGCATATTATAATTTTTTAAACCTCTCTTGTAATTTCTCCTGTATCCCCTCCTCACTAATACCTCCAAGTTTGTCAGGTGATGAGTTGCTTCTTTGTTTTAAAAGATTGAGCTTTCTCCTCTTGCTTTGCTAGCACGCCCTGCTATATCAGAGATGCAACTTACTTTCCCTTCTGATGGATTGATTAACGTATTAGTTAAACTCAAAGAAATCTAGCTTTGAAGATTGCTCCTTCTATTTCAGTCTTGAAGGAGTGCCTAGCATGCTCTAGGGCATGTCTGTTCCTTCCTGTGTAAACAGCTGTCTCATAACAGGTATCACGCCTCCTCCTCCCCACCAGAAAGTTAGCTCACCTCTGCTACTGAGGCAGCTGAAGAAAATGAAGAAAACTTAGCCTTCTCTGTGCGTGCAGAGTGCTGGCAGTTGTGTATATTGTGCTCTCTGAATGTCTCTTAAAGGTGTGGATTTGAAGTCCCACTTAAAACATGTAAATTTGAGATGTCTGTATTATTATGGAAAGTATTTGAGGTAGGGATGGAGGACTACTTTACAGTAATAATTAAAAGTCATAATGATAAGCAGAGTAAGTAAACAGTAAGATGTAGCCTTTCTAATGAAAGTGAAGCCCAGTTGTATCCTTTTTTTTTGTGTGTGTGGATTTTGTACCCATGGAATAGGTCTTCATAACCGAAGGTACTCCCTACTGTGGGTGCAGCAAATACAGCTGAATGTAAAAGCTGCAAACCAGCCCTGCCTTTGGCAAAGAGCTAGAACACATGCACTGGATTCTTGCTCCTAGGTGGGAGCTGTTAGGGGGCAGAAAATGTAGATGGTTGCTCCAGGGTGTCTGGAGTGCCCCATGTACATGTAGGGTGCAGAGAGTGTGGTTACCTCATAGGTCCTGAACTAACATTAAATGTACAGAAAAGAATGAACACTGTGCTTAGGTTGAGTTAAGGCCCATTTCAGCTGATTATTCATTTCTCTGTTCTAACACTTCCAGATCATAGAGTAGTAGTTATTAGATAGGTACAGATCTTTTTCATTTTTTAAGATTTTCTCACAAAATTTTATTTAAATTAGGGCAATGACTTGAAAATAGGGCTATTGGCTTCTTTATTATATTCACTTTTACTAATCTTTCACATCTTGTATTATATACTGCCTTATCCAGGTATCAGAATAAGATGCAGTGTGCACGCTACGCTAAAAAGGCATTGAAAGCCTACTTAGGGAAAACTAGATTAAGATGTTCAAAAAAAAAGAACAAAGAAAACACAGCTGAATTCTTTATGAAATGAAAAATTCTTTATTAAAAATACTAAATCATTGGTTGCTTACAAGAAACTATTCTAAGAGAGATTTACTAATAGGGAAAAGAAGGGCTGTTTTTTCAGTATTTCTTCATTGTCTGGACTGTGTGACCAACTTCGTCCTCTGTATAGAGCTTGAGATGTGTCTTTGAGCCTTATTAACAATGTTAATGCTTAGCAACCATATTAATTTTGTGTGTGTGCTTCAGAGTCATTCTGATAAATAGTGTTTGCTATGAGTTTCTGTTTGACTTTCCAAGAAAGATTTGTTTTGAGTGTATTATCCATCTAGATAACCTATCACTTTTTATCAGTGCACTGGTGTGTTACATTTGTTACTCTTACAACTTCCCAGTCATCTTTGTTGCTTCAATATTTTGCTGAATTACTTAATGCACTCTTGTGAATTAGATTAATCACATAAATTTTAATCATTAGACTAGAAATTGTCTTGATGCGTTTTAACTAAATTCATACAGTGTACTAAATCTTTATTTTCATGCTGAAGAGTAAACAGGAGAGCAGATCCATTGCTTAGCAAGGTGATTTTTTTCCTCCTCCTTTACTTTTGTTGGCTGTGTTCCTTCTTTCCATTTCCATAGTACCTCAAAACATATAAACCATTTTCCTCCATAATGTGCATGCATATTTATAGAAAGTGTAACTTGAATTTAAAAGATAATGTGCAGCAATTGCCCACAAAGTTATTTTGAGCTGGATCTGCAGTAAAAAACACTGTGTGGGATCAAGGCACTGAGCATTGCATCTCGTATTGTGCTGCTTATGCCTCCTTAATAAGACTCCCAATTGTTGTTGAAGCAACGTTTGCACATTTTATGCAACTGAAATGCAGTTGTTTACAGATTCTTAAAAAAAAAAAAAAAAAAAAAAAAATGTATTTGGAAGAGGTCTGAGCAGATGAGTTGGTACAACTCAAGTGATTATGGTCAAGTAAGTTACCCTGAGAAAATGCAAGCGAGATCAGCTCGTGTTCTATTGCTGGCTTTTTTTTTTGAGGTCTTTAAAGAGGGCTCAAAGCATGTGCGTATACATTTCAAAATACGAAACAAAGGAGAGATCAAAATGACTACTCATTTGAGATGTTTACATATGATAAGTAACTACAAAGATAGAGGCTAGTAAGTCTGAAGAAGAGTTGGAAGGCTTTGACTGAAGTATTTAAGTGTGAAAGCCAGCCTGTCTTACCTATGTGTGAAGAAAACAGTATTTGAGCTCTGAAACACAATGTATTTGGCAAGAGGGGAAGAACGCATGTCTCACACAGCAAGTTCTTTTTTTTTTTTTTTTTTTTTTTTTTAATGATTTTGGACTCTGGCTGTCCTGCCATTTCCCTGAAGTTGCTTCTCTGTACCACAGACATGCTGCTCTTCCGGCTGTGCTCTGCTAGGGGGGTGACTGTTCCTGGGGAGTGCATGCTCCACCCATGAGCTTCAGCTGGTGCCTCTGAAGTGATGGAAGGAGAGTGGTGGGGATCCCCACTCTGCCACCTGGATCCAAGTGATTCCCCTTTATGCCCAAATCCCTAGCTCAGTAAGCATTCCAACCTGCTTTGTTCAATCTGTTCTGTGCCACGCTCCTTCAAAGCCAAGTGTGCGGAGACACTTTATTCAATTAGTGCCTAACAATGCAGACAGATGTGCGATGGTGTTTAAAGAAATGCTGTCATATCTCTTCTAATTTCTGTGGGGATTTTTCAGACTAATTTTTTAGCTAATCAGCAATATTAGTTACTTGGATGTACAGTAAAATAATTCAGAGCTGTGAAATGACATGCTATGAGATAAATCTGAAATTTCTTTGGTGATGCACAGTGAGAAAACTATTGTATGGGAATAAACGAGAATGGTCTTGTTTCTTCATTTTATCCTTTTGAACTCCTGATTGTTAGTGATGGTCTGTCTACACCAATGGAATCCTTTTACAGTTAGTGAATGAAGAGTTGCTTTTTTTTTTTTTTTTTTTTTTTTTTAAAGTCTATACCTGCATAGTTCCTTCCCCTTTACATCCGTAGTCTTTCAAACCTTCTTGTTTTACCAGTATCACAGAATCACAGAATTTCTAGGTTGGAAAAGACCTCAAGATCATCGAGTCCAACCTCTGACCTAACACTTGCAGTCCCCACTAAACCATATCCCTAAGCTCTACATCCAAACGTCTTTTAAAGACTTCCAGGGATGGTGACTCCACCACTTCCCTGGGCAGCCTGTTCCAATGTCTAACAACCCTTTCAGTAAAGAAGCTCTTCCTAACATCTAACCTAAAACTCCCCTGGCTCAACTTAAGCCCATTCCCCCTCGTCCTGTCACCAGGCACGTGGGAGAACAGGCCAACCTCGCTACAGCCTCCCTTGAGGTACCCATAGAGAGCGATAAGGTCTCCCCTGAGCCTCCTCTTCTCCAGGCTGAACAAGCCCAGCTCCCTCAGCCGCTCCTCGTAGGACTTGTTCTCCAGGCCCCTCACCAGCTTCGTCGCCCTTCTCTGGACCCACTCAAGCACCTCCATGTCCTTCTTGTAGCGAGGGGCCCAAAACTGAACACAGTACTCGAGGTGCGGCCTCACCAGAGCTGAGTACAGGGGGACGATCACCTCCCTAGCCCTGCTGGTCACACTGTTTCTGATACAAGCCAGGATGCCGTTGGCCTTCTTGGCCACCTGAGCACACTGCTGGCTCATATTCAGCCGACTATCCACCATCACTCCCAGGTCCTTCTCTGCCTGGCAGCTCTCCAACCACTCATCTCCCAGCCTGTAGCTCTGCTTGGGGTTATTGCGCCCCAGGTGCAGGACCCGGCACTTGGCCTTGTTGAACTTCATGCAGTTGACCTCAGCCCATCGGTGCAGCCTATCCAGATCCTCCTGCAGAGCTTTCCTACCCTCAAGCAGATCGACACATGCGCATAGCTTGGTGTCATCTGCAAACTTACTGAGGGTGCACTCGATGCCCTTGTCCAGATCATCGATGAAGATATTAAAGAGGACCGGCCCCAGCACCGAGCCCTGGGGGACGCCACTAGTGACTGGCCTCCAACTGGACTTGGCTCCATTCACCACGACTCTTTGGGCCCGGCTATCCAGCCAGTTTCTAACCCAACGAAGCGTGCGCCAGTCCAAGCCAAGAGCAGCCAGTTTCTTGAGGAGAATGCTCTGCAAGACGGTGTCAAAAGCCTTGCTGAAGTCAAGGTAGACCACATCCACAGCCTTTCCCTCATCCACCCAGCGTGTCACTTTGTCATAGAAGGAGATCAGGTTCGTCAAGCAGGACCTGCATTTCATAAACCCATGCTGACTGGGCCTGATTGCCTGCTTGCCCTGCAAGTGCTGCGTGATGACTCTCAAGAGGATCTGCTCCATGAGCTTCCCTGGCACTGAGGTCAAACTGACAGGCCTGTAGTTTCCCGGGTCTGCCCTCCGGCCCTTCTTGTAGATGGGCGTCACGTTTGCTAGCCGCCAGTCAACTGGGACCTCCCCCGATCGCCAGGACTGCTGATAAATGATGGTAAGCGGCTTGGCCAGCTCCTCTGCCAGTTCTCTCAATACCCTTGGGTGGATCCCATCCGGCCCCATCGACTTGTGCACATCCAAGTGCCGTAGCAGGTCACCAAACAGTTCTTCATGGATAGTGAGGGCCACATCCTGCTCCCTATCCCCTTCCACCAGCTCAGGGTACTGGGTATCCAGAGAACAACCGGTATTGCCGCTAAAGCCTGAGACTAAGAAGGCATTAAGCACCTCCGCCTTTTCCTCATCTTTTGTAACAAGGTTTCCCCCTGCATCCAGTAAAGGATGGAGATTCTCCGTAGTCCTCCGTTTTGCGTTGATGTATTTGTAAAAAGATTTTTTGTTGTCTTTAACGGCAGTAGCCAGATTGAGCTCAAGATGAGCTTTGGCCTTTCTAATTTTAATTAGCAGTAATTTCAGATGATTTTGTTGCCCTAGGCTACAAATAAACCACAGCATTTTAAATGCATCTATACCCTTTGAATTTTTGGCATTACAAAATCAAGCTAAAATCACGGAATTGCTTTTACTTTGAAAACTGTTCTCCAAGTATACAAAATTGTTACCCCTCCTCTTTTGGGACAGTGCCAGAACAAGTTATTTTGAAATGCGTGAGCTGGAGACCCCATTCTCTTCGAGAGGAAGCCCCTTTTACTTTACAGGGTTATCACAAACCAGGGGGCCTATTATCCTCCTAATGTACTTGCATAACTGCCATTAACATTAATGGAAATTACATGCACTGGCTGTGAGGTGAATATACCCTTTTGTTGAAAGGAACGATCTATTGCGACAGACTTTCCAGCAATAATAAATCACCTTTAGATTGTTACGCTACTGTCACTAATACTAGTTTTAGTATCTTTGATTACAGCTTGTGGATGAAAAGTAACTTTATTAGGTCATGGGCTTCTTATAATGGAAAACCCCATTTACGGTGCTCTAGAAAAAATGCATTAAAAAGGGAGCTTGTCCATTTTCTTCTCCAATGTAATACGTGGACTATTGTGCAGCAAAATTAGTATTTCCTTTTGGGTCGGTAGTTACTTTCTGCAGCCCTTTCAGAGATGGTTTGTAGGGTGTGTGTACTGCAGATGGCAAACCGTTGGCCTGTGGTGGGGACTGAGAAATGCTGAGTTTCCTGGTTTCTGTTCCTGGCTGTGTTGCTGATAGTCTTTTCAGCCCTGGGTGACTCATCTGCCTTATCTGACACTAATTTGTGTCTAAAATATGTGGAAACAGAAAAAATCATAGCTCACGGGTGTGTTGTAAAACTTAATTGTCTGTAAATTGTTTTATCATGAGATCAAAGTCACTACCAAAAGGTCAAATGTTATCTTAGAAAGCAATATAACAATTTTATCAAAATCTCAGCAATACATAGATCCTGTTCTGCATAAAGCTTTTGTATTTGTGTAACTCACTGTTACAGAGTGGTTACTTGTACAGTTATACTGTTGCAGCCCCTAGTGTGGACGCAGTTGTACTGACATGCAGTGCTTCACTTGGATTGTTTATTCCTGAGCACATGGGTACCTTAGTAGTGATATAACTGCATTGGGGGAATTGTGCTGTTTGGGTTTTGCTGATTTAGGATCAAATCTACGTGTAGTCAAGAATGTAGCCAACAATGAAAAAGATTCAGGATGATCAGCCTTCTCTAGCAAAGTCTGAATTAGGTCATTAGGAGTGATGTTTGTTTTAAAGCAAAAACCAAATAAATCTTAGATTATTTTTTTTTCTCTTTCCATTGCTTTTCAAAATATTTACTTCTAGCATGATTGTAGTTCTTTATGCAAGTCTCTTCTGCACTGGCTTTTTTTCTTTAAAACTACACCTAGTCCTTTTCCTTAAGAGTTTTCAGGAACTGTCTTATTTTCTTACTGGTTTTGCCTTCAGTAGGGAAATGGTAGAATCTTTTTCTAATCAGCTACTCTTCTTCTCCCAGTTATTGTTCCTGCACAGAAGACATGTATAACTGTCCGTTTTGAATCACGTAAACTGACACTGCAGTGAAAATGGCTTATGATTAAAAAAAAAAAAAAAAAAAAGTGCTGTAAGATCTTCTTTTATTTTTAGATGTATATTTTCTAATGGATATTTTTAAAGATACAAATCCAAAATCAAGGAACCTGCAGCTACAGTGGGGTTTGGGATGTGGGATGACTTCTGTGCAACTCGGTACTAGATGTAGTGCTCAGTGTCAGTACAGTCAGAGGAAACTGTACTGTGTGTGACTGTCATGGAGGGAATGCTTGAAGAAAATATGCTTTTTAACATCTTAACATATCAGTATCTTTGAAAGATGACTATTCAGTGGTTCTTAAAGATACTATCTGTACCCTTATGTACGTTTAGGGGACAGAATGCATTATGTTCCAAGTAGTGTATGTGGTACCTGCAGAAGAGACCTCGAAGAGCTTGATTAAGCATGTCTTAATTAGCAGCGACGGTGGTGTTCCTCACTACAGCCCCCCGCGGGGACGGTGCCTCAGCGCCCGCCAGGGCTGGGGCTCTCCTCAGGTGGCCCACCCCCTGCGCGCCCTCCTCGGGCCCCGGGGGGGGGCGGGGGCGAGGGGCCATTAATTAACCCTCACACGCACTCCTACACGGTCACTCAACCTCACACACTCGCAACCCCGGCCCCTTCTTTCCGCTCTGAGGGCTTCGTGCTCGCGGGGGCAGAGCCGCCCTGGGGGGCTGGCCGCCCGCCTGCCCTCCGCGCGCCGCCGGGGCCTTGCGTCAGTGCGGGGAGGCGGCTCCGCGAGGTGCAGGAACTTTTGAAGGGAGAGGAGGGGAGGACGCGGGGCGGCGGCGGGGGAAGGCGCAGCACCCGCCCCAGCTTCTCTTCCTCGGAGCCAGCCGTCGGCCGCGGGCGGGGGATGCGCGGCCGGGCCCGCGGGTGAGTGAGGGAACGAGCGGCCGGAGGCCTCCCGCCGGGCAGGGCAGGGCAGGGCAGCGGCTGGGCCGGGGGCATCCCGCTGCTGGGGCTCCCCGAGACTGAGGCAGGCAGCCGGGAGCCGGAGGGGGCTGAGAGGGTGGCGGCCGGGGATAGGGGGGGCTCGGGGCGGTGCGAGGCGGCAGCGCCGGCTGAGAGAGAGCTCAGCCCCGCTGGCCCGGGGCAGCCCGCCCGCTGCGCCTCGGTGCCTGCCGGGGCTGCCGAGCACGGCTGCCCGGCTCCTGTCCCGGCTTCCCGGGTGCTGTCCCGGGTGCCCGGCCCCGGTGGGCGCCGCGCTGTCGCTGCCCGTGTCCCCCGGTCCCCAAGGGGCGAGGAGAAGCGGTCCCGAACCCACGGATGCTCCAGTGCTCCGCCGCTCCGTCGGGGGGCTGCGCAGCCGGGTTGAGCGCGTGGCTGGGCGTCTGGTCACGGAGGTCCGGACAGGTTTGGGCTGTGTGAAGCCACAAAAAAATCTGTTCGCTTGGTAGAGCGTGTTTGTGTAACGGTAACTGCTCTTGCCTGCGTTTTCTATTTTAAAGCACGTGTGTTTGTTCCCTGCTGGTGTTGTCAGAAGTCAATCTGTGATTGTTACCGTACTTAGTACAAGATGGCTTAATTATCTTTGAAGTCATCGTGGCTTTGTAGTTCATAAATACCCAAAGATAGTAAGTACGATAGGGAAGTAATGCGTAATCTCCTAAAAGTTGTTGTTGGGTTAACAGTGCTCACAGTGCACAAGAGGATCTTTGTTATGTGGGTGTGGGGGATCCAAGCAACAATGTAATCTACCTGAAGAGTCACTGATGCTGTGCCTATTACTGGGAGCCTTCAGTAGAAACAGCCGAGTAGTGAATAGAAAAAATAGTATGGATGTCTGGAGAGCATATCGTGCTATTTGGAACACTTTTTTTTTTAACAAAGTTCCCTCCTAGGAAAAATTATAACTGAATTATAATTCAGTTTTACTTAAAAGGAAGTTTATATAATAGGGAAAAGATTCCCCTATGAAAATAAGCTTCCCTTTGATAAATATTTAGTTTTGGCACAGAGTTCACCAGTGTAAGGAAAGCAACAGGGGAGAACCCATCTGAATGGTAATTCAGTGCCCTAAGAAGTCTGGGAGCAGAAAAGTTGGTTACCTGCAAATAAAAATACTTTAGCCCTAGCTTGTGCAGGTAAACCAGCACAACCATAAGCTTCAAGAGCCAAATTTAGCGCTGGGGGTTTGATTATGTATTTTCTCTTAAACTTTTGACTTTCTGGGGAAAAAAAAGTGGGGAAGTATAGAACTACAAGGAAACACAGCATGTTGTTAGATTACAGCGTAAATGATGATTCCAGCCTTCCCCTGAGAGCTTTGTTTGATTGCCAACAGGAATTCTCTTAATCCATGTATAAAATAGTTTTATTCTCTTACAAACAAAATTTAACAGGTTCAAATGGTGGCTGGCAGCTTCAGTGAAAAAGGAATGCTACAACTGAACCCAGGATGTATGGGAGTGACTCAAGAGTTAAGAGAACAGCAGCAGGGCTGAATCCATTTAACTGGCAAAGTGGTTTTAATTGGGTTGGTTGCTAGGGAATGGATCCACCACCATGTATTTCAATGGCTTTAAACACTGGACAAATGGCACACCTAAGTCTGCTTCAATAATACACCTGGTATTGGCTCCAGCTGTATTTAGAGCAGGTGTGCGTTGCTTTTTGCTAACCTGTTTACCCTTACTGTGCAGTTCCACTTCGTGGCTTGCATGCTGTTACCCTATTCTGTTGTGGCTGCTGGATAAGTTGGATTTGCCATACCAATTTTGTATTTAGTGCTTTGCAGTATGTTTATTAAAAAAAAAAAATCAGTTCATGTAATCATAACTAAAAACAGCTTTCTAGAAATAGTCTCACAGCAGGATTAACTTGTGTGTTTGATACAAGAATTAATTTGGTATATTTGGACTTCTGCCACAGCAAGAGTCGGGTACTACTCTTTAGTGTATTGGCATAATTTAATTATTTGACTTCAATGAAGTTATGCTAGCTTTAGGCAGGGGACATTTGTGCTGGTGACCAGCATTAGCAAGGTTTGTAGCACCAGTGTATTCAGACTACAGTCAGTTATGAGTTTGACACACAGTGCCTGTTACATCTGGGCCAAACAATACTAATCAATAGCATGATTAAAAAAGACCATCTGGGGGTAGAAGTGACACGAGTCATCCCTGTGCTTCCTGCCTGTGCTGCAGTGGACCTGATGATAATTAGTGGGGGCAGCATTAAAAAGAAGTTATCTTTCCTTGGTGGAAATGCTACTTGGGAACAGAACTTGTCTCCATACTTTTATAAATAGAATAAGTGCACTAATATCTGGCTTTCTCTCTTCAACATTTATAATGTGACTTAGTGCATTGTTACATGTCACCATGCAGGAGGACCGAGTGTGGCTCTCTTCGTATTCCCCATACTGGCAGGAGTTAAGAGCAAAAAGAGGTAGCTGTAGCTAAATCAGGCTACAAAGGGAGGCAGGGACTTGTTAAACTCAACCGTAAAGTATAGAAAATAAGAGGACCAGCCTTTCTATACAAAGGCCTGCTAGGAGGTTTAATAGGCTTAACAAAGTTGAGCTAGATGCCCCAGCTGAAGAATGTTTCATGAATATCTGATAGCACTTGCCTAAATATAAAACAGGAGTGGCCAGACTTGTCAAGTTCATATGTGTAATCTGGGAGAAAACAAGAGGCATACCTAATTCTCACGAGAACCACTACAGATCAAGCGTCTTTAATATTGGAGAATGGCCTGCAGAGGCACATAAAGCAGCGGGCCATCTGTGCCACTCAGAACAAAATGCATCACTGGCGAGGGTGCTATATTAAAAGCAAAGGCAGATTGGGCCATTGCTGCCGAACTCTTCTAGCTACTGTTGAGTCACAGTTTAGCTTGTTGACAGAAACGGGGAAAGAGTTGTTAATGGGCTTTATGTCATATTTCCTTCCCTGAAGTTCACCAAAGACAAGGGGTTAAAACCCATCAATCTATATTTGACCACTGGCAGTCCATGCGAGAGGCTCTTCTGTTGCTATTCTGAGAACTATTTAAAGCTGGCTTTTAGGTTTTGCAGCAAATATGCTGTTATAGTGGCATGTCTGTCTTTTATGAATACACATTTTGAGAAATAGGTTATTTTCTAAAATTGCTTTAATTTTCTTACCTAGTTATTGGTGTGAGTTTTGCACATAATTACATGCTTTGAGTTGATTTCTGGCAGTAGTTACCCTGATAATAATAGGGACATAAAGCATTTTCAACATAACGTTGAAAATTTTTCATTGAGGTGGGGGTGAGGGAGAACAGCTTTGGGAGAAGATGCCTGCTGTACTTAATTCTCTCTTCCATTCACAGTATCCTCTCAGATACAACCGATTCCTTTAACCATAAATGTACGTGTATGGATAAAAGCTGTGGAATAGCAGTTTATGTACATCTCCGAATGCGTTAAGTATTTCCCAGATAGATAAGCAGCTCTCTGAGCTGGGGACAACTTCTATTTTTCAATACAATGGAGTGAGTGAGGGTCAGTAAACTATGAGGAAAAGACAGGCTGAGGGGAGAGAGGCCATAGGCTTACTGCCATGCATTTGTTTAAAAGAAGTGAGGAGAATGTGAGGAAGACTTATATGCACAACACTCTTCATGAATGCAGTTAAGAACAGATATAGCATGAATAGACAGCCTTCTAAATGCTGCAAGAAAAGGCAGCAAATGCTGTTATTCAGAGATGCAATTGGCTAGTGTAGAACAGAAAAAAAAATTAAACTTTAGACCTTCAGAAAAATATTTGTAATAAAAGTGTCTATATTATCTGTTCCTTTTTTTTTTGTGTTTTTTTTTTTTTGTTTGTTTGTTTTTTGGAACAGAAGCACATATGGAATCATTTCTGAAGAGCAGAAACTATTTCTCTACCCCTTCCCCCAAAAAGCTGGTGTCCAGGAATATATGCCTGCTAAACTAACTTTTTTCCTTGCCTTTTGAAACAGATCCAGGTTTGCCTCTCAGACTGCTTTTGACTGCACCACTGCACCAGACAGTAGCAACACATTGAATCTGACATGATTCTTCCCGGTTGTACTGCTGCAGATGGAATTCTGAGTATGGAGAATGAAAACTGATAGGACTTGTTGGTGTTCCTTCTGATATTGCCTGGCAAATCTCTGATCAACAGCAAAGGTACTAAAACTGTATTTGTAAATTTAGGAAGCTGGCCTTTTCTCTTTCCCTGCTCACTGGATTAAGTGATAGGACATGTAAAATCAGTTTTTAGTTTTTATGAAGAAAATTAATTTCACCTGCCTATGAAACTCAAGGGAGAGACCAGTAAGGAAGAAGGATTTTTCTTTTTGGTTCAAAAACCTATTAGTGTACGTTTCTGGAAAGCAGCCTTAGTACATATTGCATCATGCTATAGCTAGATATCTGTTGACTTGTATGAAAATTAAATACATATTTCTTAAATAAGCATAGAAGCTGAGTATAATTTTTCACACCAGTGGTTTTGCTATTGCATGAGAACTTTCTTAATCAAAGTTTATCTCAAAGAACAGACACTGACAGAGATGAAGTAATAATGTGGTTATGAAATAATCTGCTGGAGGAAAAACTGTTTTCCCAAGTGGCTATAGGAACAGAATAGCCAATGTATTTCTTTGGGTAAAGCACACTGCTAAATTCTTTCTACTCAGGCATTTCTAGTCTTTACAAAGAGCAGATAGTCTCCCTTGTGTCATTTTTAATTGATTTTTTTTCACTGCATTACAAGAGATCATTGGCACCAGTCCAGGAAGTGGCAAGCAGCAAGTAGGGAATCCATCAAAAACTGGCTCATTGATCACTGGGTCTGATGAAATAATTAGTATTTGATATTTTCTGTACGGCCTCAAACTGGTATTTTGACTTCAGAAAGTGAGAGAAAATCCCTTTATGCCAGAAGACAGACCACTGAGCAGAATTATAATTTCAAAAATGCTTCAGCGTACTTAGTCATTTTTAGGAATCTGCTTGTAGGAATGGCTAGCAGTTGCTTTGTTTCAGGCTCACCAAAAGGAGCAGTACCCTTTATTCACTCTCTGTTCAGCAAACAAGTCAATTTTGGGACATTGTATTTATGATGGGGGGAAGTCAGGCAGTGCAAAACATTTCAGTGCATCTGTTCCCAAGCATTTGTGGTAGTAGACCTTCAAATGTACTCAATACTTAAAATCCTCAAAAAAGAATCTTGGGAACCAACAAAAATGTTGAAAGGATATCATATTATCATCAAAGCTGTAGTAGACTTCAATCAGTGTCACACAATAGTTTCAAGATCTGGGCAGTTCTGCACGCTAATGAAATCTGTAAGATGAAACAGTGTATAACAAGTCATATCTGAGGATCCTTTGTGAGTTTGCAAATATGTTGTTAACTCAGTAAATTTTTCCACAGTCCTGTTTAAAAATGTGGATAATGTGTTTACCTCTTCAGCAGGTGCATTTTTGATACAGTAAACAAAAATGTCATCGCAAAGCATCCCAGAACCTTAAAGAAGATTGCTTTTTATGTGTCAAAGCAAGAGTTAAGAGTTGATGCCCTGCTAAATCCTTAAATTGCTGCCAAATTTGAGTGTAGAGTGAAAACTTCCTTGTGTATGTAGGTAACAGCTTATCAACTGTGAATTTTTCAAGTTTCTGTTTCTGGTTGGCACTAGAAAAATATTTAGTTCCTTTGTTTTATTTATTTATTTATTTATTTTCTTAGGAGTTGGATTATTTTAGGCAAATAACCTTTTACTTCTTTGTGGAGAACCTTGCTGTTCCTTTGGAGAAGGGGTGTGGAAGGAAAAGTATAAGTGAATACGTTTCCCTCTCCCTTACAGGAGACCTGCAAACAAAAAAGAAGTAGAAGCCATTAACCTACCTTATTCAGAGAGAACACTAAATCAGAACAATATGGCACAGCATAGTCTTGTCCTTGGATTATTCATGATGACTGTTTTGTCACTGTTGGATGGAAGTTCAGCTTTCCTGTTAAATCAGCGTCTGAAGGGAAGATTTCAAAGAGACCGTAGAAACATCCGCCCAAACATCATCCTTATTCTCACTGATGATCAGGATGTAGAACTTGGTAAGAGCCCAACATAAAGAGAATTTTCGTTAATGAGTATGGCACTTCTTTTCCTTCAAGCTAGATACTTGTTTTAAAAATAATGATTTTTTTTCATTGCAAAAAATAGAATAGAACAAGTAGCAAGAACCTACCTTTATGCAGGTTTCCAGCTGCATGCAATTGAAAGACAGCAAAAAGTAGTCTCCATTTAAAATGTCAAACTTCCTGTTTCTGTGGAAATATGAGATTCCTGCCTATCTGTCTTCATCTGTATGTCTAAACTGTGCTTCTGGCAATTGCAAGTATAACCTGGGAAGCTACATGCCTAAGCAGTAGGTTTAAATTCATAACTGATTATTGTACTATGTAATTACCCAAATTTCTTGTGTAATTGCAGACATTCATTACATAGACAATTTTAATTTTAATTACTTAAATCTTACTTAACATTCATACTACTCTCAGTATTGTCCATTTAGATGTGTAGTTAATTACTGACCAAAATCACTTAGTATGAAAAGGTTCTATGGTGCTATTCAATGCTACGTTAATTGTTGAAAAAAGGAGATGAAGATTAAACACACTTTGCCTAATGATTTGGAATAATGAATTAACTGACAGAGATTGAGTTTTGTTCTATTTCCTGAACACGCTTACATGTATATTTACAA
The DNA here is from genome assembly GCF_964035555.1 of Netta rufina. Taxonomy (NCBI): domain Eukaryota; kingdom Metazoa; phylum Chordata; class Aves; order Anseriformes; family Anatidae; genus Netta; species Netta rufina. Next base: position 1,848,543 of record NC_140140.1, read on the forward strand.
ATGTTGTCTGTAGTTAGAACTGATGAACACAAACCAGTTTATATTAGGAATTTTGCATTAAAAATGTGCTTTTTAAGTCAGTATAAAGCCTGGATCATTTGAAAGATCAGAGCTGCTATATGTGTGGTCTGGCAGGTTTGTTTGACGAGCTACTATGCCAAATTTCTAGTATGGATGGGAAAAATTGGAAAACAGACCTGAAAGAAGAAATAAAACACAATAGTAAAGTTAATTGACTTATATTACTTCTACACTTCTCTAGCTGAGAAATTAATTACAGCAACGTGGCGGTATTCTTACAGATGCTTCCTTTTTATTAGTATTTCCGCATGTCTGTGATAGTTTAGATGTCATATATTTCTCCAAGGTGGCTGAGAAGCCTGCTATAGCAGTAAACTCACCAAATAAAAATTTAATTGAAATGAGTAGGATCAGAAGATTTTTCTTTTTGGTTGTCACCTCTTTTTTCTTTTGGAGAATGTTTATTCTAATCACAAATAAAGGAGTTTTAATAATGTATATCCAAAAGAACCTAAGTACATTATCTTGCATGCTCAGAAGGTGGTCCTAAAAAATTTATCATCTTCTATTTTATAGTAGTCTGCTTGTTTCTGATTCAATTGTCTAAGTTCTTGGGCAGTATATTTCTCTTCTCTGATAATCTCTGATGCTTTTCAATTTCAAGCATAATGGGCATGTGTCCACACAAATTAGGATCTAACTAAGGAAAATCCATCTGATGAAGCTGAGATTTGATATTTGTCATTTGCCACTAATGGCTTGGCAAGACCCAATATTTGTTTGAATTAATTTTTATTTTTGTGTATTGTCTGGTGAGCTGTCCAAGTTAATCAAAATTGCCGTTTGTGGGGACTGTGGTTAATGCATTTAAGAAAGATGAAAACAAGATGTGAATCACCAATAAAAGCTAAGGAAAACTTGGAAGCTATGAAAGTGTAGCAAAGAAAGCTGTACATAACAAAGATTGCAACTGCTTCTAAGAATGTCCTGTAACTGATGGGTGTTGGAACTTTTGTTTTTCTATTGTGGCAACTTTTGAGACAAAAGGGAAGGCAACTAAATCTCAACAGCCTTTCTTCATTTAATGTAAGATAGATTTAACAATGTAACAGGAGTAAGTGGAGTTTACCAGAGGGAGATGTTGTTGTCCTCTCAGCAAACGAGTTCAACTTCTTTTACTATTTTTTATTTTCACTGCTTCTAGTCACGAGTTTTACTTCGGAAACCAAACCCTAGTTTTGTATTGAATAAAAGGAAAAGACTGGTAGGGGACTGATGAAAAGGATACAGAATCTCCAGGTCAAAGAAGAACAGGCATAAATTGTAATGGATACCGATGGAAGATGACAAATGAGAATACCAAGAACTACTGAAATATGCACACTCAGTTGACTGTCTTTTTAATCAAAAGAGTTGTACTGACAACCTGAATATAAAGAAGAGGAATACACTGATGAGGAGAAAGAATTAATTGGAACCAAAGACTTTTTCCCCCATTAGATCCATGTAATTCCATGTTAGTCTAATGCTGATGTCTGCTGTGTGATGGCCTCAGCATCTTCAGCTCCTTAGGTGTGCCTACTGTATTGCTGTGCTTTAAGAAATCAGCTTAGTTCATTATCTCATAGTTGGAGAAAAATCTGATTATTTAGAAAACATTTCAGCCTCGTTAAATCTGAGTGAGAGGTGATTCATACGTTACTACACGTTCCGATGTGTGAAAACACTAAGGGGTCACAACAGTAATGTTTTTTAGTTATACACAGGGATTAGTGTCCTAGTTTTGTCAAAATTGAAGATGAGCAAAGAAAGGAAATGAAGATGTGAAAAGGTTGTCTAATGAGGTTCAAATAGAGGGCTTTAGGGGACAGTACATTCTGGGTTCCAGTGAACTTACCTGCATATAGATGATACTTCTCAAATTGGGCTTCAGAGTTGACTAAGTCATTTGGGACTTAATAACAGCTCTTAAACTTGGTGGACCTCCCTAAAACTCATGTAAATTATGACTTCTGACAACAAAGTACAAATGGGAAAGTCAATAATATTTCATGAACAACTGTTAAATTAATTAAGGACTTTTTAAGTTAGTTTTTATTGCAGTCTTATTGAGCAGATAATAAAGCATCCTCATAGTTGTACAAGTTGTTATATGCCAGTAAAGGTTTTTCGTAATTCTTTTTCCAATATTGCATACATTTGGAGAACTGAATATAGTTAAACATTTTGCTCTGTTAGATAATCTTATCTTGGTAGCATTAGTAAATGTACTCAGTTTTACACTACTATAGCGTAGAATGTTTTCTAATGTATTAAAAAGTGAAGTTATGTTCAGTGTCATATCTACTGCAAAATGTGAGCAAGATAAGCTGCTTCACATTGCTAACACTAATGATCTAATTGAATGTGTCTCTAGCTAATAGAGAATATACGAAAAATAGTACGCAGTATTGTACATTTTTAAAATCACAATGAATGTGTGTATAAAATCCCATGCATTTTGTCTTTAAAACATTTTTGTATGTTCAAATAAGAGTGTTTCTGTGTGAATCAGAATCCATCCTGGAATCCAGAAATCATATTTTCAAAACAACAAAAATAAATTTTCAAAATAAAAAATAAAAATAAAAAAATAATAATAATAATAATAATAAAATTAAAAAATAACCTGTAGGTCTAGAAATATGGACCTTTGGATATGTTTTTAACTGCCTCATGTGTGTGAGCTTCTCCGCAGTATCAAGACCTCATTAAAAATACATGGAGTTTTACTTAGTTTTCTCTATTAACATTAGTCAAAATATAAGCCTTATCTTTAAAGCGAACTGTGAAAAGGCACTAAACAAAGTTTTGGACACCACGCAAGTTTCAAGTGGAATTTCCACCTTGACTTTGCTTTGCTTTGTTAAGTGAGCAGCTTGAGTGCATCAAATTGATTAAATGCATATTTGCACAGTACTTCCATAGACTTCTTGCGTTTTGAAAGTAGCATAGACACTTCACATTTAGCTCTGAATCATTTTTATTTATCATCAGTGATTTAGACAGCTAACAGACCATTTTCTGAATAAAATATTGACGCTTCAAAGCATGACTTCTCATGGTACATCAGCTAATGAAACCCCAAAAGATTTTCCAACTCAAAATATGATTTGGTGAGGTTCCAGCTGCTGATTAATACACAACTACTATTCTGCTACAGAAAGATCAATTTGCACTTCTTTTTTTTTTTTCACAATTCTGTGTTTGTATTGGAAGCAGGCTGAAGAAAATAAGTTTTGGTTGGCTGGTTTAATGCTGTTTGAAATATTTAAAGCTGGCCTATTTAAGATTGCACGGAAGAGTATGATAGATTTTTACCTTCCGCTGATCTGTCACTCTGTATTAGTTCTCAAGCTGGGGAAGCAGATTAGATCATACATATGTTTTTGTATTAAAGACTGTTGATATATAGATCCTTGTCATTACAACAGTTTTATTAAAGAAGGTTACTGTCCCCAAGGGGAGTCTTAACATGTACTGTTATTTATGCCCAGATGCCTCTGTCGTTTAAAGGAGTTGTTAGATTGTATTTTAATATTGAAATGACAAAACATTATTTTGGTCTGACTAGTTATTTTGGGGCTAGCTCATAAGATGACACAGAGGAAATATCCACAGTTCTCAGCCTCACATAATAAATTGACTGTTACAATCATCAGTGGTGTTAGCACTTTTGAGGAAAGGGAGGTTGCTCCCAAAACACGTTTTCTTATCCTACAGTTTTGGAAACAAACAAAAAAATCATTTTGTTTAGAAACTTACTTTTGATATGTCAAGTTTAACAAGTTCGAAAGGGAGAATGAAATAACCTGCCTTGGTTCTTGTACCAAAGTGATATGACAGGGACGTACTCTGATCTGAATGTGCAAACAGGTGTCATTTATTTCTTTATAATATTCATTTCAGCAAAATGATCTTAAGAAAACTAATGCCATGGCAATTTCAAGATGAAATGACCTGCCATAGCTATTAACCTTCCTTTGTGGTGCCAGAGAGTCAGGTTCCGTATGTGGCTTATGACCATTTTCCCTCTAGGTTTTGACTCCTGGTTATATCAATGTGCCCTGTATCAAATCGACTTACTGTTGCAATTTCACAATGAAAGCCCTGCCTAAAGAGCTTAGAAGAAACCTAAACCCATTATTGACAGAAACAACATACAGTTTGTGCCAGATGGTTGCAGGATGCATTGATTAAAGCTGAACTATTAATCCAACTCAACCTTGGGTAAGTTAGCCCCAATGCTCCTCCAGCACGAGCCCATACCTTCATCTCCATGTTGTCTGCTGGCTTTCTCTGCTCATAAAAAGAAGGGAGGGTTGGTGTTGGAAAGGTTTGCTCTCCTTTGCAGGGTCATACTGTGACAGGTATCTTTATAAGTTCTTTAGAAAATCGAAATTTTTCCTAGATCGAGTACGCTGATGTAGTTTTAACTGACAGACACTGATGGGTAAGGAACATGGAATGCCTTTTTTCTTCTGATCCTTCATATTTCTGTGCATAAGGAGAATTCTGATATGGATCAAGATTTAACTAGGTGTATGTCTGTGGTAAAGATGCATTGTTTGCCCAAAGTCTTGCCTTAAAAAGGAAACAGAACAGCCATTTGGCAGCAGCGTGGCTTTTACTAACAGCTGACAAAAGGACTTTGACTCCCATTACCCCAATTCATCCAAGTCTCTGCCAGCTAGACTTGCTATTTGTTTTTAGATGATGGTTACTACTTGTCCCAAGTGGTCATCTAAAATCTGATTCTGCAGAATCAAACATAAGAAAACTTAGAATTTTAGGTGACAGCATTATCAGAATGGGTTAGGTGGATAGACAGAACACAATGGCCTGGTGATGGAAATTCTGATGAGGGTTTTGCTCTGTCATTGCTTCTTTCAGAAACCAATACCAGCTAATATGACATACCAAGGGAAATAACTTTATATCCAGAGAACAAGTCTAGTAGACCCTGCTTGAACAGCAGGTTTAAACTAAATAATCTGCAGCTGTCTTCCAGCCTCAACAGTTCTGTGATTACACCCTCAGCCAAAAGGGTTCTTCTGCAAAAGCAGAAGGTTGGCACAAAAAGCAGTGCATCAGGTGCCTTCAGAAACCAAGGATTAAATAATGCTTAAGGAATATGCAAACTTTGGTCAGGGTTGCTACACAAAGTTAATTTCACCCTCAGGCCGTGTTGTCTCAGCCTAATTCATGCTGCTTCTCGCCTTCAGCTACTGGAACAGTACTAGTGGCTCCAGAAAGGCTGCACAGATGCTCTTGGATACAGTGGGAAATCTTGAGCTTGGAAAGAAATTCAAAAAGCATTATGATTTATGTCAACAAGTTTGAGTTCAGTCTTAAGTTACGACTTCAGTATTTGGTCCTTCTTGAAACAATGGGAGAACTTTGCAAGTGGGGAGAAAGTAATCTCTTTGGATTTGGATTCCCTGTGAGTTTACAGTGCCATTACTGCAAGTGGTTCTTTCTGGTCTCTGATGTAACACACATCTTAGTTAGCTCTTGTGACTTAAGACGAGAGGATATTTCTGAGATTCTTTTCTTTTTCCAGGGTCTATGCAAGTGATGAATAAAACAAGGCGGATCATGGAACATGGAGGTGCTCATTTCATCAATGCCTTCGTGACAACACCCATGTGCTGCCCGTCTCGCTCCTCTATTCTGACGGGGAAGTACGTCCACAACCACAACACTTACACTAACAATGAGAACTGCTCTTCTCCATCCTGGCAGGCTCAGCATGAAATACGTACGTTCGCTGTGTACCTCAACAACACAGGATACAGGACAGGTAGGATCAAGACCAGCTCTGTCTGAAAGCTCCCTTAGCCTTCTTAGTAGAGAGGTTAACGTATAATATTTTAGTTTGTACTTGTAATGGACTGGAGCAGTGCGGGATGCTATAGCTTCAGTTGTGTGTGTGGGTTGGAATAAATATAAAAACAAAACCGAAAAGGTATTTTTAGAGGCTGCAAAGAAGAAAACGTGTGCTGTAGGAATAGAATTTCTTGTTACAGGACTAAACCCAAGGCATAGCATGTGGGAAATATGCCCTGTAATGTGTAGAAAAGCCATGGAAAGTATTATGGAAAGGAGTTAGTAATTTGAATTTTCATAAAAGAGGTATATGATCAAACTAAGAATACAAGACAAGGGACTGCCCCTTCTGTGTTTTGGGGCAGAGCAGTCAGCTGGATTGGTTTCTCTGGACAGTCCATTCCCAGAAAGGTGTTTATTCCTCAGTTGTTTTTCATCTTAATCAGCAAAATCAAATGTACTCTTGAGAAACAGATTATCCTCTTTGCATGCAGTGCTTCTTATGAATAAAGACCGCGTAGAAAGGATTTCAGAAAATACGCAGCACTTGTTTCACACCTATTTCTTTCTTACACTCTCTGGATGTGAGATTTAGGTTCTTGCTGACTGCAGTGTTTCTGTCACATTTCTTGCTAATGCGTTTTGTCATATTGAAAAACTGGCATAAACCTGGACCTATTCATGTTGTTTATAGTGTATATATATACTGTAGTAGTACAGTTGTTACTGATAGTATACGTTTGTGAATTGAATTTATAGTATGCGAGGCTTGATCATGATGATGCTTCCAGGAAAGAGTATAAATCTTGAACAGTAATAGTAGCAAGATCTTCTTTTTCTTTCTAAACATTCACATGAGTTGTGCATGTCATCACTGTAAAGGCTTAGTCTTAAAACAAATAGGTAATTTCCTTGTTTTGTTTTTTCTAAAATAAAGATCTGAATTAATCTAGAAAGGAATAAATTAGGGGAAGTGCGCATACTTAATGAATTGGTTGCTGTTTCCTTCCATTTATCATTCCTGGCACTAATACCAGTAATCATATGAATACCACACCAAGGTTAATGTTTTATTCTCCACAGATCATTTGTTTTGTGTTTTCTGATATTTGTCTGTTGTAATAATTTTTATATTTAGTGACTATGTTTTGAGCACCTGCGAGTTCTACCAACTTCCACAGCTTTTGCAGGTGTCCTGGTATTCATGTGTTATATTTTTTACATTAAGTTAATACTTACATGTAGTCCCAAGGTCTTTCTGAATCTATTCTATTTTCAGTTAATCCTGTTAATTTGCAAGCCAAATGTGTTGGAACATGCAGAAATAGTACTTTTATAATTAAAAAGCAATCTTCAGGTATAAAGGAGATTTTCATTCATGTAGTTAAACATGATGTATTATAAAAATTTTAATGGATATTGCCATTACTAAATGTTTGTGTTGATTTCTGGTCTCTGATTAAAATTTTGTGTTAACCATTGTGAGGGATCTGTAAGAAGGTATTTCTTTTACCTGTTTTTTTTTTTTTTCAAATATCTGATCAGATCTGCCCGTTTCAGAAACAATTTCAAAACTAGCCTGCTAAGTAGAATATTTTGGATATTATGAATACATTCTTTGACATGGCGAGTCCTTGAACATGACTACAGTAAATAAAAGAAGGTGGGGAGAGCACTGGAGTTAATTCGTAGATTTTATCTATTTATTTTGAGTTCCATGGTGTTACTGGTTTACCCTGAAAACACAGTTTAGCTTCTTTTTTTTTGAAGAAGAAAAGGAGGCCATGATTAATAAAGTCTTCTCAGGTTTGCTTTTATATGTAAGTTCACAACTCTGGAATGAGAAGGCTGTCATTTTGGGAGAAAGGTTGATTTTGTTTTCTTTCTTAATTCATAAGCCAGGCCTTCTTCCTATATTTCCCTTTTCTCATTTAAACTTAAAAGAAGAAACTGTGCTCTCCTACTCCATTTAAGCTTCCATCATTTTCCCCCCCTTTCTGCCACTTATTTCACATCTTCTTGCCCTTTTCTCTATTCATGGCTATCTCCTTGTTTTGTTCTATCTAAAAAGATGATTCTGCTGTGAGTGTTCATCCTGCAATGTAATATTTCTCCTGTGGCAGTGGCATTTGTGGTTTGGATCTATATAGACTTGTGCTGCTGCTGGCGCCTTTGGGAAATGTGCAGGTGGTGTGCAGGCAGGAGGGATCAGTGTGGTGTGGGATTCTCCTCCACAAGTTGCAAGTAAAAAAATAAGATAATAAATAGAAAAGGTGTGGCTTTCCTGTAAATTGTTCTTAGTTTCAGCCTTGGTTGCCAGTTTTATATCATTCAACCTTGGCACTTTACAAAGTTTTATCAACCTTGTTAGGCACTGGACTTGGCAGAATAGAGGTGAAAGTAAGAGGCTGAGCTCAAGGGAATTTCTGTCTTTGGCTTTAACAGTCAGGATTTCAGCAATCACGTGCAAGACTCAGTCACTTCATGTGAATCAATTAAAATAAATATTACAACAAGGCAAAAGGCTAGCTTTTCTTCCTACAAAGGAAGCCATTAAGGCAGTCAACGTTACAGGTAAGTCTTCCTCTGCATTAACCTTTCTCACAATCTTAAAAAATGCCAGTGTTGTGAATAACGTCTAAAGGACTGTATTCTCATTACGTAACCAGTACATGTAGACACCAGATCCTTAATCTCAGTACATTAAACAGTCAATCCTGTTTTGAAGAGCTTCTCACATCATTGTCCTACTACATATCATGAAGAATCAGGCAAGAAGGACAATTTATTTAAGTAAACCAAGTCATTTGATGAATTCGTCTTCAGAAAAGTCCATGTAAGCAACATCTGAATCACCATTAACTTAGAAGAGTGATTACTGGCACTTCAGCTTGGAGCAACAGATGATTAGGATGGAAAAGGAGATCCTACAACAAACATTTCTGAACGTGAGAGGATTTCTCTGCCAAAGGTTCCTGTGTAAACATATAGAACAAAAATGTTCTGTTTTCCAAGAATATACGTAGCTCTTTCTATGAGTCATCTTTTAAAATGCACAAGGCATTGTTGCATGCTTGTTTCCTGCAACAACAAATATGTTATATTTTATTGGAATACAGATTTAAATTTTCCCTTGGACATTACTTAATGAGAAAAGCTTCTCTTTTCCATTTGCCTGGCTGGCCAAACGATTAGGTCTTAAAGTTAGCGACTGATTCCAGAATACTTTTTCAGCCTTATCTGCAGTCAGGAAATGAAAATACATACTTACTTTATTAAATTCAACAGAATTAGGGATGGTGGGCCAAATTCATACTGGCAAAAGGACACTCTTGCTTCAGTAACTCTTTTATAAAAAGAGAGCTTTTATTAATTTATGTTAGGGCTTAATGTGGCACAGTATGCAGCAAATGCAATACATGTTTTGGCTAACTTACCATCTTCGTTCCTGTTGAGCAGTACCCTACAGTACGGCTAACCCTATTCAATAAATTAACCTGCTAAAGAAGGAAAAAGCTACTTGTTGTGTGGTAATATGTGAACATCTCACTCTGATGGAAAGCTGCACTTGAATTATGCAAGGAATTAATATGCGCCATTTTGCACCATTTGTGTATTTTGAACCTAGAGAAAAGTCATGGCTGGAGGTCTCTCTGCCATAATAAATTTCTTGGGAATAAGAGTAATAATCATTCTTACCACTTTCACAGGGCTTTACAGTAATTAACTAATGAATTAATTAAAATTCAGTGACAGTCTTTCATTTCTTCCCTTTAATATTTAGACTAAGATGATACAGTGGTCAACGGCATTCAAATAATTATTTTTTCGCTTCACTGTCTGAGCCTGTGACATTTTAAAGTGATTTTAACATTAAATGGTAAGATAGAAGAGAAAGGCTATTGGTAAATGTTTATTAAAGGACAAATGAACATGAAAAATATGTGACCAGATGTTAATATCTTTATACGTGCCAGGAGAAAAGTACTGATTATCAGTTGACTGCTGCAGAATTTTCTCTCCATGATAGTTGGATTACAGAAATACTTAAAAGCTTAACTGAAGTTGTTCTTTGTGTATAATTGCTTGGTAGGGAACAACTGGTAAACTGAAGAGTCAAATCGTAAATAGAGAATAGTGAAATACTTTCTGCAAGGTCAGGTGCAGGTAAAGAACAACATTAAGAAGAGGTGCAAGTTCTCATTCGCACTCTGATGCCCTAGCCACTGTGCCATGCTGCACTTCTCTGTCATCTTACATGCATATAGACAGGTTGTCTAAGAGTGACATCTATATGCAGGACAGCTGATGAAGAGCTGAGGGCCATCTTTTAAAATAATGAGTAAGTGAATCAGGAGTCAGGCTTGATTTTTAGATACGATTTGCATAATTAGGAACTGAAGTGTTACAATATTAACCTCTAATATATCTAGGTGACTTTAGAAAACTGGATATCAGGTTTCTGAATTATTTAACATGAAGATAAATTGGTTCCCTGAGATCTTCTCTCTGTATATAAACAAAAAGGGCTGTCAAATAATGTCTGTTATGCGGTTTAAGGCCATTAGACTTCAAATAGTGAGAAAGAAAGCTTCATCCTACTGGATATGTCATGATAGCTGTTACTACAAAGGGAGACAAAGAACCTCTGCTGAAAGGGATGTAAGAAGAGTCCTGATGCATAGGCCCAAACCAATGACTCTGGCCATGTTACTTCTTCTGTCTGACTTGGTCGTTTGTAGCGAATTATTGAGTTGGAATATCCTGCAAATGTTTTGGAGAGTGACATTTGCAAACAAAAGTTATTTCTAAGTTTCCTACCTCGTGTATGTTAAAGACTTTTTTCTCCCAGCTCTAAATTCACATCTGTGCTATCAGTTGGCTTTGAATCAAGCACACATACATCTTCTCCCTCTGTTTCTATGAACTGAGCTCAATGCCTCAGTAATTTCACTTTAAACATATTTTAATGTATGATACTGTGAAGTGGGAACACACGAGGTAGAGTTGTGGTCTCCTGAGGATTATGCAGAGGTTGTACAAACGGCACTCATCTATACAGCTGCTATTTCACCATCTGTCTTTTGCATGTAGCTTTATATTATATTTTAACCATCCTGGAGCAAGGAATATTTGTGCTTCGGTGAATAAAATCACTGAGTAAAATCCACAAGATAGCCTGCAATCAAATACAACCTTCCAGGAATCCAAGATGAATGCATCCACAACTACAGAAATAAGCCAGTGTATGTGGCTCCCTTCTTTCCAGGCATATTTTATAGCCCATTGCCCTCTCTCTTATTTTATCCCCTTCTCCCTTTTCAACATAAAATGTTGTAGATTTTGAAAAACAGCTCTTTTTTTTTTTTTTTTCCTACTATAATGTACTCTTCTGATAGGATGCCAATTGGAATAGTAATACTGTAAGTGTATTACACCAAAGTGGAATACTTTGTTATACATCATTTCAAGCAAGAAGCAATTCATAGCTTGATATTACTTCAGAAGTAGGATTATCACTTCATAGCATTCAGAATAGCTGAAAGCTACACAGAATATTTGCACATTTGAAAATATTTTTAAAATCTTTGTTAGTTTACTTACTAAGCCAATAGGTTCCCGTACTTTTTAAGTTCTTCATCTTCCTAGGCTGAATGACTTCTTTCAGTGCTGTGTTCAACATTAGGTAGCGTAGTAGCAAAAAATGAGAAGAGGTTCCCTCCTTTTCTCATTCCAGTTTAAGATCTTCTTGTTTGCCCAGCTAGCTATTTAGGCCTTGTGGCATCTTCTTGCATTCTTTTTCTCTGTTTTTCCAGAATGCTGGTTTTTTGATTTAATTCAATTTAACTTAATAACATTTATTGAATACAGTTGTCCTAAGCTGGTCTTTGCTTTATGTCCAGAGGTGTGAGTGTCCCATTGGCCCACATGGTTATACACTTGCCCTGTAGGGCAGCAATCCACAAGTCAGTGGGCAGCAGAAAAGCTTAGTGATACAAGAGCTCATAGAACAGTAAGCTGCATGTCATCTTTTAATAAGTGCATAGCAAAACATTGATAACTTCAAAGGCTAGTCAGTGCCTACAGTGTCATTTTTGCGGTTAGATTCTGCTTTCAGGTTCTGGAAGTAGCATTCCAGTTTCTTTGAATTTGAACATCTTTATGTCTTTTTGTATGTTTTCATAGCATGAGTATGGCCTTGAGATCTGGGCCATATCTTCCAAGTTAGAGATAATAGCACTTGCCATCCTCGTGTGTATGTTATGCACAGGAGGCCTGTATACATTTATGAGACAGATGCATTAAAGGATGGTAAAATGTGACTGGTTATTTAAAAATAAAAATAAAAAAAAAGGTTTATTTTTGTGAAAGATAAAAGGTGAAGGTAAAGAAAGTAAACTACTATACAAGCTAAATTTCTTCTATTTTGGGGAGAGTATCTTGATGAAAGGAATTTTGTGGTTATATTGAACCGGGGATGGACTTTTCCCCTAATTGAATTTGGTAAGACTATTATTTATGAACTAATGTTTTTAGTAATGTTCTTCCAAGTCTGTTGCTAGGTGGAAGAAAACAGGCTCTGTTGAAATACAGCAACTATTTCTTCTTGCACAGTATATCACAGTAGCTTCCTGGAACCAGGCAAGCAGGTGACAATATGATGAGAGGAGGATAAACTAAAGGTTAGGATTATCTGTGGGTGTGGAACATGAAAGAAGGGTGTGATACCAATGGTAAATCTTCAACAAAATGTCTCATCATTGTAGTGATTTTGACATTGGGAAGGATTTTTGAAATCTGAGTGATTAGGCTTGGCCATCAACGAGGGAGCAAACTGTCCAACGATAGTTAGCTGTGTGGCAGAGCAGCGCTCTGAACCACGTAGCCAGCAAACTCCTTTCTCTTACACTGCCCATTATAGGAGATGATGCTGTTGCGATACACTAAGTCATATTGTGCTGAATTACGGTAATGATTGATGATTTGAACATTGCCATTTCTAGATTGTTTTTCCTTTAACTTTCAGAGAGTGTGAGATAGCTGTTCAGAAAAATCTTTATGCTTTACAATTCTAGTTCTGTTTAAACTTTTGTAAGCTGTGCCATAGGAATTAATGAAAGGGAGCTTTGGCCAAGTGACTCCATGGGGAATTTGTTCACCTGAGAAAGACATGCAAGACTTGGCTTGTTATCAGCATTCTTCTATTTGGTTCCTGATTGACCATTTCAAAATATTTGGTTTGAGACCTTTTGTTTTATTTGGCTTCATCTGCTCCCCTTCTGCCAATTCCTGATTCATTAAATAGATCTTGGCACTGATACTTGGGCACAACTGAAAATGTGCAATGCAAATTCAGGAAGAGGAACAAAGGTGTCACGAAGATTACTCAGAATTCACTTTGTCCTGCTAGATATCATGCTAGTCCCCTAGAAAAATAAGCAAGTCTGCAGGCTATTCTAATTGCACTAGTTACCAATCACTGTACAACATGGTTCCCATAACTATTATGATGATCATAATCAAGAGCTACTAATTTTTGGAAGATACGGTCAGCTATTTTAATATCTAATGAGAACTGATGTCTTCTGAAAACCTCTCCTATGGGATGAGATTTCATAGAAAATTACAGATTTTTATCTCAGTACTCCTATATTTCTTCTGCTGTAAATCCATTAATTTCACTGGGCTGATTGCATTAGACATTGTCAGTTTAAGAGCGTATTTGGCCATGATGTGAAGGCAGAGTTGAATTGACCTTTGGGCTTATTGCTCATTATATGTGTACTTAGCCACGCTGAGAGTGCTTTCTCATCCGCTTTCCTCTGATTGTCTTTTAGAGGACATAAAGTACTGAAAGTGAATTTTGCTAGATATACAGCAAAAATAAGATCAGAAATACCCCTTCTCATCCAAAACTAAAGAACTGTTCAACTGTAGCTAATTGTTCAACTTCGAGCTGGGAAAAACTAGTAGCAGATATAAAAGTAAAAGGTTTTTGAGGTGTAGATAAATCCTTATGTGTAACTGTAAGACTCGCAACTCAAAACCTTAGTTAATACCTGGAAGGCTGGCTGCTAAACTATATGCTGTCAGAAAAATGGTGCTTAAAGTATTTCTTTGAAGTACTTAATGCACTGTATTCATGTTTAAAAGTAAAGGGTCAGTGGCTTAAAACGTGAGTTTAACTTCCCAGTCACAGTGATAAGTGCAGCTTAATGGGGTACTAATAACTGGATCAAGCTAAGTAGCATGGATGATATGAAGACTCCAGAAGGACAGATGAGTAATACAAATTCAGAGTGTACAGTCTTGGAGTAAAAAAAGTGTAATTTTACTTTTACTCAGCTTCAGGATTTATTATGAGAGCACAAGCATTTACAGATAACCTCGTAAATGCTGAAGTCCTGGAATGAAGTAAATTTGACTGAAGATAGGCCTAGTAAATCACCTAGCTGATGATAGGATAACCCCAGTTGGGAGGGAGGACTGTTGTCCAACCATGTACCCAAAGCCTGTGCCGGACCGTGTTGCTGAGCACTTTACCCAGCCTAGTCTTGAAAAACACAGAGTATGGGAACTGCACAGTCATTTTGAGCAACCTGTTTCAATGTTTGACTGTTCTCAAGGTGGTTTTTTTATTCAGGCTGAACCTCACTTGTTTCAGTTTATCACAATTACTTCTCCTACCACACACCACTGTGAAGAGCCTGGCTCTGTCTTCTCCATAACCTCTTCACAGGTGAAGAGCTTATTAGGACCTCCTGAGGCCAGGCTAGGATTGCTCCTTGGAGGGTATCTGTCCAGTGCGTAGTTTGTCTCATCCTTAAGGACTGCAGGAGTTTTGGTTTTCACTGCTTCCTAACAGAATGTATAAAGTATCACTGTCAGGAAGCTATTATCAGTATGCCTCCTGTACATTCCTTTTTTGATTTCATCTTCTTACCTTATTTTAAAAGTACATGAAGACCATGATCGTATTGTTAAACAGGTTGCTAGCAGAACAGGGAAGTGATTCAGGCCAGTGGGTAACAGAACGGTGCCTAACAGAAAGAAGGCTGACTAGAGTCACAATCAGATCTGAACTGCCAAACTGAGGAAACTGAATGAAAGGCTGAAATTCTGTGTCTAATTCTGATCTTCTGGTAATTCTGCACTGGAGAATCGCTGTTGACTTGTGCTGCATTCCGCTTTCTAGTGTGGGAGCCAAAAAAGTTCTGTTGTGACTGCCAACGTTGGGCAGTCTGTATGGACTGAAAAGAGACAAATGATGCCCCGCACTGTTTTATTGATGCATCAGTAAGATCAAACGTCTTAATTTTCAGTGTAATGTGAAGTTTTATGAATATCCTTTGTAGAGGTATTTAAGTCTTGTTAAGTGTTTTTAGGTAGGTATTAAAAGAAGTAGCAGGGTGTCTTTTTGTTGTTTGTTTGTTTGTTTCTAAATAAACTTGCAGAGTTTGGTAGGTAAGGGTGGATGGTAGAACTAGCCTCAGCATTTCCAATGGTGGTAACTGGTGCCTTTGGGAGCATTTTTGAGACCATGATGTCTGGTCTTTCAATTATGCTTTTGTGCTACATTTGGCAATATGTTAGATGTACTTTCTAAGCAATGAGCTGTGACTCTGGTATACCTGCAATGGCGCTTCATTCAGAGCAGACCTTTGCATTAATTGGTAGCAAGGGGCAAATTCTTGCATGTGTGATTCTCTTCCTTACAGGAAGAGTTTATAAAACAGAACAAAACCTCTTGTGAAGAAAAAAAAAATCTACTGTATACTAAAGAATTTTCCAGGTGTTTATCATTGAAGGGTGAGACTCTGAGAAATGAACTTTGAAAGGTTACGAACCCTTGAGGAAATGGTAATAGTGTACAAAGGACTCAATTCTTGTGTATCCTGTTCCATGGGGTCTGAGGAGAAACTGTGTTATATGGTACTGAAAGCAAAGGGAGATCACATTCTTGATGCATTGATTAAAAATGTTTGCTTGGGTGTTTTTTAATGATCCTTTCCTAGACTGGATATAGGAACATGGCTGAGCATATCAAACAGCAGTCTCTGAGGATGTTTGTTAATGAAATCTTGGAGCAGTTTGCAATTGGATGTACCGAAGGCATGTGTACGCTATTGAGCAGATGTCTCTGGCAGTGAACTAATCTGATGAGGGGAAAAAATGTTAGAGAGAATCTTTACAATCCCAAATCAAAATCCTTCACCAGCATCGGGAGAGCTTTTTTGTAACTCGATATTTTGTAGTATGGAGAAGTGATTAACAGTTTTTGAATAACAAGCAGTTGAAGGGCTCAGATGGAGGGAGGAGGGGAAAAAGATATGCAATCGAAGATTGGAAACAGCAGAGAAAATTATTTAAAGCATTTGACTTCCATAAAGACATCCGGAATGTACAATGGAGGTTATGCGAAAGGTGCTAGAGGAAACTTCCGCCAGACTTGCCTTTAATGCCGCTGCAGAATAACAATGAAGTAATTCTCTCCAGAATGCCTCTTTGCTGAATTCTTCAGCCATACATTTTAGGAACTGATTGGTTTCTGTGAGCAAAAATGCTAAATGTATCTGTTTGGATGATAATATGTTGCTTGGCGAACAAGAAACTTTGGACTGCCTTGTGCATACCTGCTGATGCAGACAGTGGCCAGTGTTTCAATCCTTTACTCCTTGTTACCAAGACAAGAAAAAATGTTCATCTGCATTGTTTAATTCCCCACAATCCCTATGAGTTGCTTTTTATTCTTTAAAAATTAGAAATTATTCATAAAGCCAAAAGTATGTACTGTACAAATACAGTCCCTGAGTAATGCAGTAGTTTTTTTATCTACAGTGGGGTAGCTACTGCTTTGTTTGTTGCTTCTGGTTTACTTAGCTTGGTTACAGAAGACATCAAGAGGTAGTTCAGGACAGTGAAACGGGAATTCTTCTCTGCAGCATGCTTCTCAGTTAACGCCTCTGTAAGTGGCTCATCTGTAAAATAACACAACACCTTATCTGCTTTTGCAAAATACTTAGGATTAGAATACTTAGAAATTCAAGGATTTTATTAATAGTGTCTCAATACGTGTGCCCTTCACATCTCCTGTGATACAGGTCCTAATTTTGTCAACACCCCTATCTCTTTCAAATGCTTTGAACATTCTCAAACATTCCCTTTCTTCTGGCACACCTTAATTGAATACATTATTAAATGAATAATTTAATTTAATACACACATTAATTGAATACATTTAAATTTGTTCACGGAGATGATTCAAAACATGCTTTTGAATTCCACCTAGGCACTTCTTGCTGGGTCTTAATGGCCATTCAGTGCACAGCATACTTACTCCCTGTATTCCATTGTATTATATTGTATTATATTGTATTATTACATATCATAATATTATTAGGTCATGTTTCCCGTTTTTATAGAAAAGAAAATCATTATCTGGTATGATATGGAGCTCTCTCGTGTACAGTTATATATCATGGTTTCCACCGTTCTCATTGTCTGTATCTTTCAGACGGATTCAGCCTACTACAAATAGACACAGATCCTTGACTTCACGCAAGGCCCTTTTTACAGTGACTGAACACCAGTTCTGTGCTTTCCACAGCATTACTCCCTGCATGTATATAAGTACAAGAAGGCATAGAATCAGATGCTGTGGGCTGCAAGCTTAAAAAAAAAAAATCTTGACAAATCTGGGAACTGAGAATTGTGTGCTCCTATCCCCTCAACTTCGAGAGGAGCTTTAATCTAAGGTTAACATCAGAGTCTCAGGTACTCTGTTGTCCTTACAGAAGCACAGATGTTTGCTGGTGGATTGTTAGCATGAGATGCTGCAGCACTACGTGCTTCTGGATTAAAAATATTTGTAATATCAAGTGGAACAAATGTAAAGGTCTTTGTGCTGGTTGCTGTGATAGTGCTAACTTGGATTGCCAGACCCTTCAGAAATTGAGATGTGAGTTCTGACATGAAAAACTCAGGTCCTGAATCGCATTGCAATCCACAGGCCCAAGAGCAGAATTTCCCCTCTAAGCTTTAAAAAAAAATAGCTGGAGGAATGGGGTGTAATTTATCCTGCAGTTGCATAGTGGTGATATAACTTAAAGTAATACTGAAAGAAATGTTCTGCTAATTTTTATTTTTTTCCTGGAATAGCGTGGAAGTGTCACTGGATACATCATATCCTTTGGAAAATGTGTTCTTATATAATTCTAATAATTTCCGTTTTTCTTAACCATTTTATGGAAAATAATTTAGCATCTGTACACTTGGAGTTTACAGATCAGCAAGGCTAGCATATACGTAGCTCTTCTGGGAGGATTGTTCAAACATCTACACTGTGTTGGAATCCTTGCGCTTACTCTGCACTTACTCTGCACTTATTCTGCTGTTTCATTACCTCTATGCAGCAAGTTTAAAATCTCATCATCTTTTTGGTCCCCATTTGTCTTCATTTCTCCTAAGCCAGCCTTCTGTTGGTGACCTCACGGCTTCTGACTGTTCCAGAAGTGGAGATGGCATAAGTGGGTGTGACTAAAGTGAAAAATGCAGCTAAATTGGGTGATTCAGAGTAGGATGAGATAATGTGGCAAATGATACTATTTTAAACTTTTTCTGTTTTGTTCATCTAAGTCTGAATGTATCAGCCCCTAAATAAAATGTGGTAATTGTAGTGCAGTGTATCTCATGTACTCAGGTTGTAAATCAAAAGATACGTGTTATGGAGCTCTGAAATAAAGAAACAAAAGCAAAATCATAACTTATCTATTACCTTATGTGTGTCTGGATGAAGAAAATGTTCCAGTCAGACGAGACAGATCTGAAAGAATATGGTTAAAAACAGTATCTTTGAGGTGTTTGTTGTACCTTCTTACTGCACTTCTGCTTTCTCTACCCCTAGCTTTCTTTGGAAAGTACCTTAACGAATACAATGGTTCCTATGTGCCTCCTGGCTGGAAAGAATGGGTTGGATTACTTAAAAATTCTCGATTTTACAACTACACACTCTGTAGAAATGGAGTGAAGGAGAAACATGGATTTGACTACTCCAGGGTAGGTCTTACTGATTTATTTCTATTTCTTCAATATTTTAGTGTGACTGCAAGAAAGCTACGATTTATGGTTTCAGTCTAATTAAAGAATTCTCTTCATACTTGAAAGCTGCTCTGTGTTACATTAGCTACAATGCAGAAGGCTCCGTGTTTGGACTTTCTCTTATCTTCCATTCCACGCAGGTCATGTTACTGAAAACATTGTTAGCAGAAATAGAAACAAACAAAACATCCTGAGACTGTTAATGTGTGTTATGAGCTGCAGATGTGAAAACGGATTTAAATGCTGCATGACAACTATTTTTCGTCTTTGTACTATAATTATCGTGTGCTAAATCCGATTGTCATCTATTCCCCTGGTATAGAACTGATTTCAGTGGAGTTGCACAAGCGTAAATGAGATAAGAATCCAGTTCCCTCCAGCTAGACCCATCTTTTTGTGTTAAAGGAACTTGTTTCACAGCCAGATGAGGAGAAATATATCTTATATCTTGGTATATCTTATGATAATTCTGACTTCACTGTCTGAATGAAGGCAGAATTTAATTATTAAATTTATATCTTGATGTATTTTTAAGGGTGTGTATGTTCCTAATACACTTCCAAGGGTGTTGTACTGTGGCCAAACTTAGTAAAATACTTGATAATTATTGTGAAATATAATGTCATCCCGTGTCACCCCTCAATCTCATTACAGATCAAACAGTTACCTGTTTGCATACAGGAAAATGTTTATTTCAGATGAAAATGTTAGTTTTCCAAAGAAATCGGCTTTTCTGGAGTATAATTATAAAAGAGTTAATCAGTAAATGGCTATAGTTTAAATAGTGTATAACTTCAAAAGTTGACTTGCTGAGGAATGATACGGATTTATAAGGTGTATTTGCTTAACAAAAATTGAATTCACTTTCTCCTGTTGAGCACAAATACTGCCTTCCTCTTTTTGTTTCATTAGTGATGTGTTTACAGTTTTCTTCTTGCAAAGGTTGATGTCTATGTGATTTCCTTCTTCCCCTTATTCATTTGCCATTTTTAATAAAATGTAGTTTGTGCTGAAAGATAAAACTTGACAGGTTTCTATGGTTTTCTTTTCTATTACCAGTTGCTAGGAGTAAGGGACAACTAATGTACAGAATTATTTGTCTTTTATTTCCCTCCTGATCTATGAAGAATCAGAGAGCTAATCTTTACAGCTGTGCTACCAGAAACATTATAATGGAAATTTACCTTACATGGAGCAATGTCAGGCAAGTGATTTCAAACGGCAGCGTTCCCCATTGTTACAAAAAGTCAACAAGGAACTTTACGTTCCAAGAGTCTCAGCTCTATTTTGTATATGCAATACTTGAAAATGTTTAGGTTTTCAGTTGGTTCCGTTTTTCTTACTGAGTTTGTTAATAAAAGAAAAGAAAGCAGTCTGATGAAAATGTAAATGTTTTTATAATCTTCATATTCTTGCCTAATACACAGCTATGATAATAAACAGATAGTGTGCAGAGCAACAGTATGTGTTGATGTTAACGCTGGAGTTCAAATGAACAAACACAAGCTGGAATACAAGACTGCTCCTCTATTCTTCCTATCATTTTTGTTGCTGGAAACCTACTTTTCCAGTAACAAACAGTATAATCAGATTGTATTTTAGCCCTATCATCTTGACATAACTAATGCTAATTATGTGCCAGTGGAAAACTGAAAAAAAAACAAACACACAAATTACCGATTCTGTCCTCCAAAGCAACTGCTAAGCATTTATCCTCTGAAAATCAAATCTTTGCAAATTCTTTCAGATTCTCTAACAGGAAGTATTCTACTCTATTTTTTTCTTTTTCAATTTCTTTCAACTTTTTAAGTTGAATTTTTAGTCTGGTTTGCATTCACGGAGTCTTCTACAGTCTCCACAATCTGGAGCTTTAAAAAAAATAAACCACTTGAAGGAAATGTTTCTGTTTGGTCTTTGCCCTGGCAAGCACTTGTGTTTGCAAAATTAAGTTTGAATCTTGTTTTGACCAGGTAAAGATCTTCATCTTCAAAATAGAATTTGAAGACTATTCTTGCTTAATGTCTAAGTCAAAGATGAGTTACACACTTGAGAAAGTGACCAGCCAGTTTAAAGAACAGGCACATTTTAGATATGTGTCGGTGCTTTTTTGAGAGTGTGGTCAGTTACTGAGACTTATGTTCAGAAGTCAGATTTTCTTTGTGTTGTTTTTTTTTTTTTTTGCCGTATATCATCACTTCCACTGCAAATGCTTATGAATGGAGTTTCTTCAGTTAACTTTGGATTTATGCCTAATTACACCTGCTTTCAAGATGAAAATATCATATCAATAGTAGTCAAAATCATGGTATTTTCATGACAGATACGCCTTGTATTGGGACCAGTTATAAATCTGTAAATGGAGACTTTGCCAGCCTGGTTCTGGGATACGCAGGAAATAAGTGGGGGAAAGTAAATACAGTCAATGAAAAAGTTCTCTGATTACTCAGAAGCTGTCTTCTCAGGTCATGGACACTGGCAGTGGTAAAGAGCAGCTAGTGTCCAAACCACGGAAAAAAATCAGTACATAAAAGGAGGTGCAGTGCAGTACGTACCACACCTTGTTCACTTGACCAGAAGCAGTCGTTATGTCCAATTTTATGTTGAGCTGTGACAAGATATTTTTATTTTTTTTAAAGAAGTGTCTTTCTTATCCTAATCATGTTTGACGGGTATTTATATTTGCAACATTTCCCATGATACAGCCAGCCCTAGGGGGAACATGGCCTGTTATTACAAATACTGTCTTCAATCTGTATAGCTTGAGCATATATCAGATGTATATGATACTTCTTGGAAAATAGAATGAAGTCCTTATCTTCCAAAGGGACTCCTTTAAGTTACTAGTGATTAATTTGATAGAGGTATATCTTTATCAGATTGTCGTTGTGCCTGTAACATAGAATGGAATTTTGGGTCCATTCAGTCCAGCATCTTCTAGTTTTAGTGACTTCTGGTTCAGAGGGAGGAGAATAAAAATGAGTATCAATCCATTTGAATTTTCAAAGCACTTTTATGATAATAGGGTTGGACTACACACCTTGAAGATTTCACCAAAAAGAAAATTTCACCAAAAAGAAAATAAATTAACCTCTAATTTTCTTCTTTTTTTCCTCATTAATACTTGGTCATTGTAGTTGTTATAGTGATCTTCATAATTCAGTTATACACTATTTGATTTTTAATGTCATTCATTTCAGAGACAAAACTGTTTCCTTTCATATTTCTAAACAGTGAAGAGGCAATTATTTGATTTTAGGTTTTGCAGTTTTAACATCTATAATTTACTCCCTCCTTTTCCCTTTCTGAGCTAAGTAGCTTTCTTTTTCCTGTTTCCTATGATATCTAAGACCTCCTGTTCCCATTGCACCCCAAACTTGAAATTATTTTTAAAGTATCTCATTATACTTTTCCTTCTACTTGCAGGATTATCTAACTGATCTGATAACCAATGACAGTATTACATTCTTCAGAATCTCGAAGAAGATGTATCCTCACAGGCCTGTACTGATGGTTATAAGCCATGCTGCTCCTCATGGCCCTGAAGATTCAGCTCCTCAGTATTCACATCTCTTTCCTAATGCTTCGCAACACATGTAAGGAAAACTAAAATTCTGTTATTTTCAGGTTCAGATGTATAAAAATCCTGGGTACCTCTGGGGGAACAGTATTTCATAGTACTCTGGGCATGACTTTGTCACAAATACATAGGAAGAGTTTGGAGATTTTTTTGTACCTCTTTGCACTAGTACAGGTGGCTACTGCATCTAGAACTCAGGAATGTAGCTCACAGATAAATAGAAAATTTCATGTTGAACCCATTGGACATTGTTATAGCCTATTTGGGAAGCGAAGCACTGTTTTATTTTTAGAAGAAGAATCAAAGTCGGGTTCTTGAGTTGTAGCCTCTTTGGTGGAAGAAACCCTGTCTCCCTGTGGATAGACACAGACATGCTATTTCATCACTATTAGCAAAAATCATGTAGTATATATTATGTATTATGCCTATTTTCCATATAGAAGGAGAGGAAATAGAGGCCTGCAGCATCAGATTAGACTGTCCATTTCTAAATGGGCTGGTATATCTGAAAATGATGCAGTATAGTGTTTAGCTAAGGTCCCCAAGTCATCTAGTTACCAAGTTAATATTTTAATAAGCTCCAGTGCAACACCATGATAAGATGGTTCTTGTTTATAACCACAGAGACAGTTTGCAGGTACAGCCCTGTAATTCTCTACTACAGGCATCTCATCTCATGCTGGTAAATCAAATGATTCACCCAAATCCCCCTTTGTCACAATAGAAATTATTAAGTATTTTTCTAATTACTATCCTTATGTCTTCATTGATGCTCAACACTTGCAACTTTCTTCCTTTTGCATCATTTTTTAAGTGGAATTCTGTATTATTTTGGATTTGTGAAGGAACTGGTAACTGATTGAAGTAATAATTGGTAGTCAAAGCTGTTCAGGACAAATCCAAAGTCCAATGAAATCCATTTGAGCTTTTTCACTTCATTTAAAATAGGGTCTGAGAGGAAAAAAGCTTCCCTTGTTCTGTTGTCTAGGTGTTGTGTAACTTAGAATTGTATTTCTTTGTTCTGTGCTGTGCTGACAATCTGTGTCCTAGATCTCAGCAATGTAGTATTTCATGTTTGTTTGCCTTCTTATGCTCATTTATTTTCTCTGAAATTAAAGTTACAGAGATGCCAAATGAGTAACTTCTGCTATTGCTTATACTCAGTGTTGACATGGGTTTTAGCAGAAGTTCTGGTAAGCATTTGTATCTCAGAGATTATGATCTCTTATCAAACAATATTCTGGCGCAGTTTTATGGTGGTTGATTGAAAAAGAGTAGAAGGATTTGAGGAAGGCTAACAATGAAAAATATAAACTACATCTGTTTTTCTTTTGCTTATGATGTAACTTCTATTTTCACACAAACTGGGTTTATCTTCCTCTTTATAAAATAGTTACACAAAACTATTTTTAATTGCAGGTGCTTTTTCTTGTGATGATAATTATACAGGAAATAACACTTTGCAGAAATACATTTTGTTAGTAAAGAAGTAACTTAGTAGATTAAGGAACTGTGGGTTTTGGGTTTTTTAGATATAAACATAAAATAGGATTTTTTATACTTCCTGTGCAAAGAAACTGCCAATCTTATTCCAAATACTTTTCATGTCATTACACAAAAGTAATCTGTAAGGATGTTCACTGGCCTGGTTTTAAGAATAAACTTAAAAATGCAGAACATGCATCATTCCCTTACTGTATATACATGTTAGTCCTCTGGTTTCTATTCTTTCTCCTGTCCCCACATCCCAGGGAATCACTCAGTGGCAGATAGGTCTGTCAGTGACAGTGTATGTAGTTCTCACTGTTCTGTTATCTTGTGGATATGATAGGGAAAGATCAGGACACAAGAAGAACACTTGTTATGAATTGCCATGAAGCAATACCCTGAACAAAGTCTTTGCCCAGCCCTGGAATCAGAAGGCAATACACCATGTAACAAGTCTTTGTACCTCGACTTGTGGCAGCATTGATAAAGTCTGCGTGCAGATTCTTAAGCTGTATCCACAAAGCAAAGTGCAGATGCAACTGTAATGCTTATGCTGGTTGTCATACATGCTGTGTTGTCTAGCATTGCTAATAGGAAAAGTTAGCGCTATGGATTTTAGCATAGACTGACAATCAGAGTGTGTTGTGCTTCTATTATTACATGTACTAGCTGGTATGAATATTCTACCCTATACTACAGTGTCTGTCCTCCTTGTTCTGCAGAATTCCTTTTTGTGTGTACCTACAGTCTTGGAAATTATCCTTATCCACCAGCATTCAGCAGAGCAAATCTGTGGGCTAAATGGCCAGTTTTCCTTTTTTTTTACCATATATACAAATAGCTGCAGAGAATGCAACAGCTGGGCAGTTTAACAGTCATCAGAAATATTATTTCTGTAGAGGGTACACTTTACCACCCATTTTTTCCAAGGTCAAATGCAATCAGACTAGGACTTACCTTCTGAGTACATTTGAAGGAATTATCTTAACCAACTTCTAGGAATGTTACGTTTGTGTATTTTTCCCATAAGACAGACAAATCTGTTAAGCGTAAGAGGGTTACATTTGTAGTAATCAAAGAAAATCATAGGCTTTGGTTGGATTAAACAGCAGGAGGTTTCAAATCAGCCAGGAAATCACAAAGTAAGCTGAAAAGGAGTTTGCCAAGCGTTTTTGATTCATTCTGGGCATCACATAGCAACAGTTTCCATAACTGTCAGCATTTTCAAAGGAGCAATGTCATTATTTCAGCCACAACAATGTTCTGAAATTCAAGAGGCTATTAACAATACACAGAGAATAAACACCAGCCCTTTCCTCCCTATATGAAGAAGCCTCCATTTGCTGCCTACGCACATTTTGCAGATAGCATCTAACAAAGGCTTTCTGCATATAACATTTCACTGTCAGATTATTAATTTCTTATTTATATAAAAACTTAAGATTACCTGTCATATTCAAAGATACATTAGATACAGTTACTTCAAGGAGAAGTTTCAGTTTATATTACTATTGTTTATCTTAATAACCTACCCTGCTGCTCTGTTGCACGCACAAAAATAACAGTAGATATTTGCCAAGTAGGAGATTAATTTATCAGGAAATTGTGTTTGGGAAGAAGAAAATAGCTGAGTATCTGCTATTTTTTCCTGTTTTACTGTGTTACCATCTTGGCTTGCAGTTTTTGCGTAGACCGAGTTTATTACTTTGAAAGAAAAGGGAAGCCTTAACAAATCACATAGGGAAAGTAATTTTTAATATTTTAGACTCTGTGTGTGGTGTGTTTGAACTAGGATAGGAAGAAACTCATAAAAGGGGTTCTCAGCCTTAAGGAATTAAAAAAAAAAAAAAAAAAAGGAATATTTATGGTAGGTAAAAATAATATTTCTTGTAAATATAAGCTATAAATACAGCTTCCTAGTGAGCTGGTGATACAAGGAGTCAACATCATGATAAAAATATTCCAAAATAAATCTTTTGTTTAGAACCAGTTAGCTTAGAGTGAGGTAATTATGCACAGAAGAGCAATCTCTGAAACTGACAACCACGTGAAATAATGGTCAATGAGTAATATTTCTCCTCATAACTTCAATGGTTGCAACATTATGAGTACTTAGAGGGTCTGTGAGGTTCCAGGAAGACATTGAATCCAGCTTTTGGGATTTTTGCAGGAAGTTTAATTATTTGTTTTTAGTTTGAACTCATCAATTCAGAATATGGAAGTTTCTTACGATCACAATACAGTTGGTGGCTTGAAAGTATCTACAAAATACAGTCCTGTTTCCCCTCACCCCTGCTTTTCTTGGCAGGTCTTTAAAATCTGGCCATGCATCTATCTACTTCTGCTTGCCATGAGCTCACATTCAGTTTGATATCACCAGGTAGGGTGCCTGTGCATCCCCCTAAACTAAAGTATTGAAGTAGCCAGTCATGTTTAATTCGGAAAAAAAAAAAGCTGTTAAACAACATAGCAGAACCTTCTCAGCAAGTTTTATAGTTATTGTCAAATAGCCTTTACTGTGCTAATGTGGGCAGAATGAAAGCAAAGCAATAACGTGTAGAAGGAAACTCTACCTGTACTATGTGCTCTTTATCCAAATGATACATCCCATTTGTGAAGTTAGACACCGAGGCTAGTCTCTTGGCCTTGAAATGTATCTGTTAGTCTGAAGACATTGCAAAAATGCTTACACTCTTAATAGGTTTTAGTTCCCTCAGAGCTTTTTCCTGCCATCTTACACGTGGAATGTGAAAGAATAGACTTCTCCAAACTAAATCTAATATTTTCTTGTGTACTTCAGAGAGCATGTCCTATAGTGTTGATCAAACAGAAATTGTTATACATCGTCACGTTTTTTCTCTACACTGCTTAAGTATTCTGCTTTTCTCATTACTTCTTAGCACTCCTAGTTA
The DNA here is from genome assembly GCF_964035555.1 of Netta rufina. Classification (NCBI taxonomy): domain Eukaryota; kingdom Metazoa; phylum Chordata; class Aves; order Anseriformes; family Anatidae; genus Netta; species Netta rufina. The sequence goes on from NC_140140.1 coordinate 1,875,507, forward strand.
TAACTATGCTCCAAACCCAGACAAGCATTGGATAATGAGGTATACAGGTCCCATGAAACCTATACACATGGAGTTCACTAACATGTTGCAGAGAAAGCGCCTTCAAACACTCATGTCTGTGGATGACTCTATGGAGATGGTAAGATTATTAGTCACTTTTTAAATCAGTAAGTGCTTACTTCTTGAATTAAACTCTAAACAGTGCTGTATATGAAGATAAGGGGGCTGTATATGGAGATAAGAGGGGGAGGAGGACTGCTGCAGTTTTTAAATAGTGTGTTATCCTTTCACTGCTGAGGATGTTGTCTCTGTCAACATATAAGGATCCTCATCTCCTAACTACAGGCACTGTGAGTTGGGTGCTTTAAGTGAACTATTTTTTTGCTATATAGTCATTACTGATTGAGGGGAAGAGGAGAGGGATCACATGAAAAAAATTGTCCTAATTTTTAAATATTCTGGTAGTGAAAAGTCATCCAACAACCTGTTGAAAAATATGTACTTAACTTATGTGGGTCTATTTTGGTTCTGTAACACTCGATTTTTAAGGGGGGGAGGGGGGAAAGGTGCTACAGCAGGATTAGCCAGAACAATTCCATTATAAATCAGGCCCAGCATGTTAAATATTAAAAGTAAATACATATATAGGTAGATTCTATTTTATATTTAAATTAAGTCTGTATTTTGTAACAATTAAATTTCTTAGTGCAAGTTGGGAGTCTTGAACAGAAATATCTGAATTAGCTAAAAGATACTGCAAAAAAGGTTGGATTTGTTTCCAGTCATAAGAAGGCAGATTTAAAAGTGTTGTAATTTTCTGCTTATCTCTTGGTATTCTTAATCAAAATGGTGGAAGATTCAAATAAGAGGAGTCCTGTAAGGCAAAGATGAAGTATCTGAATGGCATTGCATGAACTTGTTAGTAATGTCTTATAATTACTGATTCAGGCAAGTAATTTTCTTAATGAACCTTCTTAGACAGATCAGATATCAGCATTTGGGGAGATTAGCTATTTTACTATAATATTTTGATTTTCTGTTTAGTGAAATGTTTTCACTTTGGATTAATTTATTAAACATATGTTTCACTGCATACAAAATCAGTTGGGAGTTCTTCAATTGTAATGCCCAAGTTGGTGTGAGCTTTTCAACTGAATTATATGTATCTAATAGGCTTTCAAAATTAAAGCGAAAACAAGGGCAACAATAAAAAAAAATGCAAAAAAAAGAGTTTCTTTTCTTCCATGCTGATTAGTCTTGAATGTGTAAGGCATCACTATGGTGGTGCCCCCCCACCTTTGGATCTTTGCAAGTGAAAATACCACATAAAATATTGATCTGTAGTGCTCAGGTTGGTACATTTCACTTAAAGATTCTAGTATAAATCCAAAGAAGCAACTACAAATAGAGTTAAAGCTTCACTTAATTCCTTATGTTAGTTCTCCGGCTAGTGGGACTGAATGGTGTTCATCTGGAAGACATTTTACAGATATTCTGCATAATGGGGACTCATTTGTCTGAAGGCAAGATTGTTAAATGTTGCTTAAATAAGTGTGAGATGCAAAATGCTGTCATTTTATTAAAATTATTTGCTGGTGGGAAAAGATAAAGGTGAAGAGAGAACTTAAAATGCTCATCACCTTGAAGCTCTCATCTCTGTTACCAGATAGTATCAAATACATATTTTGACAGCTCTCATGCAAAATGCTGAACACAAACACTTTTGAAAATATGGGATGTGAATTCATTTACCTAAAAACAGAAAACAGGGATTTGCCCTGTAATACATAGCCTCAATATTTAGTTAGTAACATTTTTGTGATTATAGATTATTTGGAATAGATCATTACAATGAATCAGTGGCATCCTGAACTGTTGCTATTTATTTGTAGATCACACATAGTCAGAAAATTGTATCCAATATTCTGTATACAATACTATTCAATGAAACAAACATCATGTTTTATTTTGCTTTTTTTTCAGATTTACAATGCATTGGTTGAAACAGGTGAACTGGACAATACCTATATAATATACACAGCAGACCATGGCTATCATATTGGCCAGTTTGGGCTGGTGAAAGGAAAGTCCATGCCATATGAGTTTGATATCAGAGTTCCTTTCTATGTCCGAGGGCCAAATGTGGAAGCTGGGTCCTTGTAAGTTCTTTGCTTGTGTGTCTCTATGTGCATGTCTTAACCAGAAAAATCCTTGATGTTCACATCTCTGGTCATATTGACCTGGCATCCAACTGGAGGCATCTGTCCTTTAAATGCCTCCAGGGATGGTGACTCAGCCACTTCCCTCGGTAGCCTGTTCCAGTGCTTCACAACCCCTTCAGTGAAGAAATATCTCCTAGTATCAAACCTAAACCTCCCCTGGTACAACTTGAGGCCATTTCCTCTTGTCCTATCACTTGTTGTTTGGGAGATGAGACCAACCCCCACCTGGCTACAACATCCTTTGTGGATGTAGCTGAAAAAGCCACTGGGAAATAAATAGGTCCATTCTAGGAAACATTTACTTGTTTCATATTGAGGGATGCAAATAATGCATGTATCTATGGTATTTTCAAGGTAAAAAATGTATGATACAATGTTCACTTGCTACAGTGGTAATTATTGTTGGGCATTAATTAAAACACTTAGGGAAGCCACTTGTTTCAACTTAGGAAGAAGAATGTACATAATAGCTTATCCACAATTATCATCCACAGATCTTCTGTGGTTCATCCTTTGAGATTACATGGTTAGGGTTGTTTGTCAGATGCATGCGAGCATGCAGAATATTGCTGTTAATTAAAATGGTAGCTTTGATCAGCTAAGAAATTATGTAAATACACTTTCTAAGCAATTATTTCAATAGCAAATATTTGCACTTAAGTAATGATTTTGGACAGAGTGCCATAATTTACTGCCTTTTATTTATATCAGTGTGCATGTTTTAGCATAATTAACAAGCACACAGTCTTCTACATGCCATTTTTTTCATTACTGCAGAGGAACAGATCTAGCATGTAATACAGTGGCAAAAAAAAAATTAAAAATCAATTTGTTGGTTAAATTCACTGATTCATATTATCAGTAGGCACAAAATGTTACATCCTGTAGATACTGCAGTTCGTGCAATTTATTTACAGCAGTTATGCATGTGAAATAAACAATGGAGAATAACAGTTCTGATAGTAGTTAAACTGAATTTTAGGCATGATTTAATTTCCAGCACTGTGTATTCAACTAATGATTTCAGTTGAAGTTGTAAGGTACTGAAATCCACCTGCCCCACTTCTCCCTCCCATCCCCCCCCGAAGTTAGCTCTAAACTTTGAAGCACACAACTTCCTATCAGAAGGATAGGAGTGAATAACATCACTGGGATAAGAATAGGGAGTGTATTATGTAGGGAAATAGCAGGCTGATCTAATGGGAGGTGACATAAGGGAGAAAGTGAAGCCAAGAGTTTGAGAGGAGGAGTGCAAATAGAATTTAGAATGAAGTAGATCAGGAAAAAGAAAAGACGTGGCAGGGGAGCAGGAGTATTCTGAAAGAGGAACATCTGGGGAGCCAGTGAGTACACCAGAGACTGTGACTGACACCTGTGCTAAGCAGAAGATCCAATACTCTGCTGAAAAATGTTGCTAAAATTCTATAATATGGAGATGAAATGTAGGTGCAGTGAGTCTATTGAAATCCTAGGTATACTTGGATCACTTCCTGTGAAGTTAAAAGTGATAAAGGATAAGAAGTATTTCACTGTCAAAGCTTGCCTTTTGGTTTACATGGTGTCAGGACTGCCTACACAATGGACTGGAGTGCAGGGAAGGAATTCCTTAGGTGGAATTAAAAATATTAATCCAGCACTGAAAGAAGTTTGTCTGCAGCAGCAGAGACTTTCCAGTGAGCTGGATTAGCATCCTACGGACTCGCTCTACTTCCCATGAGCTGCTGTTTTGGTCTCCATAGAGAGGCAAAGCTAATATGGCCAAAGTGGGGTAAGGTAGCTTTTCTGCAATGTGCCATGCTAGAGGCCAGCCGGCTTCAATCTTCACTGGTTCAAGGATCTTCACACCTAGACATTCATAAAACCTTTGAAATCTTCCTATTGAACTCATTTTTGTTTTTTTTTGAGGGGTCTCTAAAGATAAAATATAGATGCATAGCCCTGTTAGAATCTGAGGAGTCAGCCTAACAGGCTGGCAGAACAGAGCCCATCGCAGTTCAGTGATTAGGAAGAACAGGATAAAATAGCTTGAAGGGAATATATCAGCTAATAAATTGATCCTTCCTTTCAGACTGATTTTCTTTAAATGTTAAAACCTCAATCATCCATGTTTTCTGTGGACCTTATGTTTTCCCTGCAGAGTAATTGCCATGACTCCCTTTTGATACCAACGAAGATTTAATAGCAGTCACTGTAGCAAGTCATTACTAAGCTCTCATTTCTATTACCAAATATGCTACACCACAATTATTAGTAATTAAAATCAAATTAGGTACATCAATTTAATTCATCATCCGTGCTCTTGTCAGTGCCTGTTTGCTTGCTTGCTCAAAAATGTAGTAATTTTTAAATGGTGTCTCATTAACTAGTGTGAATTTAGCAGCTTTTTTCTGTCCTGGATTTTGAGTTAAAATTCTGCATTGACACACACGTATAGCAGCCCATCTGGTCCCAATCCTTCTTTCGTGCCTGCAAATCATGGCATGGTTGTTCTTTATGTTCAGTGCTGTAGAAGATCGTCTCTGTAGCAGTATGCTCACTTTTTTCCCCAGTTTTTTTAAATTGACTGACTGCCTTTATATTTGTTTTTTAAAAAATAACACACAGCTAATAAACTATATATGTATATATATATATACATATATATATATACATATATATATATGTATATATATATATGTAATATATATATAACTATATATATTACATATATATATATATATATATGTAATGTTGTGAATAATAAGACATCACCTCAATAGATGTATTTGAAATAAGCTTTACGGAAGCAACATAAACTTAGAGCACTTCTCAGCTAGACCCAGAATAAAAGAAGTCACCTGGCAGAAAGTGGGGCATTCTTCCAGCCACTGAATGCTGGATTGTGCAACGAGATGCTCTGAGCCATGAGCCCACTCATATTCAGCCATGGCAGTTCAAGGCATTTGGGGGTGGGAACTGTCCGTACTTCTTCAGAGCTGATGCCAATGTTTGAATTGAATTTTAAGCCAGTTTATGTTCAAATGTTGCCCTGTTAACTGTGATAGCTGAGAAGCACGTGCCACTGCTTAAAGAAACAGGGCATGGCAAACACTCTGAACTTTGACAATCAGAGCTGTTTTGAAGTGGTTGCAGAATGGATAGTTGTGAATTTGGGAAGACTGATATTATTTAATTTAAAGATTTTTTTAAATTATTATTTTATTTTTCTCTATAAGTGTTTCCTCTTTGCTTTTTCTTTCCCATTTTCTGTCTCCCATTCTACGTTAACAGCAGCTTCCAGTTCTTTCAGTTCTCTGCAGTAGTATCTTGAAATATGTTTCTCCTCATGTTCTGATCAGAACATGCTTTATGTGATATGAGATACAGTACTTATTTCTATGTTATTTTTTGATATAGATAATGCATATGCTGCCTGCCAAATTTACCTTTTAATCAAGTCATCAACATATTTGGCAGACACTTTGCTGTGAGACACCAAAGGAGTTTTTCCAATGCTTTCTTATGTTTCAAAAGAGTTTTTAACCTCTTTTGCAATGATTAACTATTTTTTTTTTGCTTTGTGAACTACTTTGCATTCTCAAAAATGCTTTGTAGTAAAGTTTTATATCTTTATATTAGTTCCTCTTGAGATTATGCAACTTACCTATATTTAACATTCTAATCCTTTCACAGAACTTCATGGTACTGGATTTGTGTCGTCTTTTCTTTGCTTGTGTCACAAAATAAGATTTTTCAGATCTGTGTTCTCTGTGGATGAGCTGTAGTTGCTTTAGTTGCTTGGTGTCATTGCAGAGCCTTTAAACCAGGTTCTTATATATGTTTTTCCAGGAATCCTCACATTGTGTTGAACATCGATCTCGCACCTACAATTCTAGATATTGCTGGATTGGATATTCCGTCTGATATGGATGGTAAATCCATTCTAAAACTTCTGGATTCTGAGAGACCAGTGAATAGGTAAGAAAAGGAAATAGTCATGAAAAAACGCATGCTTGCAAAGGACAATTGGATTAAGTATTCATCAGTGTGCAGCAAACTTAAAATTAATAAAACTATAATCTGAAAATCTAAAGACGTATTGGACAATATGTGGATGACTCTTTTCATTTTGTAAGGTTCATATATTAGGTATTTGGCATGTATGGCATCTGGATATACTAAAAGTAGCATGTGTAGTGGTGGGTGGGCCACACATGATGAGGGTCTTTAGCTATCTGAGTTACAGATTTTAAATGTCTCTGTGGCATCATTTGTAGCAAAGCATTTCATATTGAATAAATTGTAGAATAATTGAGTTGAAAGGGTTGGTTGTGTATCAGGCTATAATATAAAGATACTAGCATTCAGAATTGCAAAGTTATTATTTATCATCAATACTTTCATTGGAAAAAGATGAGGAAGAGAATTAGACTGGATGCTTGCTAGAGAAAATCAGCAGCTAGTATAAAAGAAAAAGGGAAAAAGGAGATTTGCTTTATAAGTAGTTGTATAGAGAGAGGGGGGAAGGAGCAGCAGCTTTAGAATAGGATAGTTTGGGGGTGGTGTGCAGGTTAAGAGTACAAACTGGATTCAGGAAATCCTGATTTAATTTGTGATCCTTCGTGATCAAGGACAATTCAGTTAATCCTCTGTGCTTTAAAAGTGCTTATGTTGAAATAGTTGTACTGTGTGATTCTGTTGTTGATTTTGTCCCTGTGAGAACAAATCTGTCCTATGTTTGTTCATGATTTGCACTGGAGAGGCTTATGTGCCTGCTTCATAAAGCTGGATGTCCCCTTGAGAGGTTATTGTCATGGTTCTCATCTGAATTAGGAGTAGGAGAGGAAACCAGGGCATTATTTGATGACTGTTTTTTTTGGAAATTGTTTCTTTCTCTCCTCATCTCCTCCCAGGTTCCATTTAAAGAAAAAGATGAAAGTGTGGAGAGACTCATTCCTAGTGGAGAGAGGGTAAGGAAAGCGTTAATCACAAAGCTCAGTCTTTTTAAACAGAAGGATACTGAATAGCTAGAGCCAAAGCAGCACTCTACCACAGACCTAAAGCCATTTAGCTGTGCCAGCAGGGACACGGCTGCAGTATGCCTAATGGCAGTGATTGTGTGATAGGAGGGAACGTATGGCCTCTGCCTACAGCCTACCTAAATGTGCTGTTGGGGTGGGGGAAGGGGAGTTTTACTTGCATTGGGAGATGGAAAGGCATCCCATTTCCTTTTAAGTGCTACCCCCACCCTCCTACTTATATCATGAGAGTAAGAATAACCTTTCCTCTCTGCGTGATCATCTGCTGGCCATTCCCTCTGTGCCTCTCTGCCTTCATACCTAATGCTGGGCATGAAGGTTTGGCAAAGTGCAGCCCTGTGTAGTGAGGATGTGGTCTCTTAATGAACGCTGTTGTTATTGCCTGCCAATCAGATGTGCAATACATTGCCCTGGTTTTGTATGCTCCCTGAGCATGATATGAATAACTTCTGTATTATCAGAGATGATGAGAAGGGCTAGTTTCTACTGGGCTATTAAGATCTCACCACCAGCAATGCTGGAATCCTAGCAGATAGCATACATCTCTATGCCTTATCAGCATACAGTATGTTTATCATAGAATCTATGCAAAAATAAATGCGTGGTTTTTCTTTTTGTTTGTTTTGTTTTGTTTTTTCCACTCCAGTAAACTACTGCATAAGAGAGAGAATGAGAAGGTAGATGCCCAGGAAGAAAACTTTCTGCCCAAATACCAGCGTGTGAAAGACCTCTGTCAGAGAGCTGAGTATCAAACAGCTTGTGAACAGCTTGGCCAGGTAGGGCAGACTGAAAGGAAGGAGTTGTAGATGAGCTAAGCTTAACACCTTAACTATGACATTGTCATTCTCCTTGTTGTCAGTGCCAGCTTATAAATCAAATGGTTCATTTTGTGGCCTCTGCTCAAAACCATATTACAGCATTTATGAGATTGACTGTCAGTCAGGAAATTGCTGATTCAAATGTCTCTGCATTGATTCCTGCCTACTGTTAAGAGAACTGCCTAGGTTGTTTTAATATTATATTCCCTAAATTGAATGCGTGTGGGATTCTTCAGTGATTAAAAGCAACAATGAACCTAACAAATTGGCCTCTTCCACATGCATATAGCTCACTTTTCTTTGAATTTTTAATTTAATTCATTTTATTATTTGGAATTATGTGTAATAACAGAAAATTAGTGTCTTGTGAATTCAGTATATCCCTCCTGTTAACAAAAATATACTGTGAAAGCAAACAAGCATTAAAAGAAATTCAGGAAATAAAGAATTGTAGTATCAGTGCATGATCTTGGCCTAGGAGAAGGTTTTGCAACATTACCAGAGCAATGCAAAGGCATAGCAAAGCTGTGTCCAGTGACTCCACTTCTGTGCAGATATTTCCCCTCTTGGGGTAATTACCATCCTCTGGAAACACAGGAAAATTGGCTCTGTGCCCTTGCTTTCTCATCCAGGTACCAATTAGAATAACCCCTCCCACAGACCGTAACACGTTCTGCCTGTGGACAAAGGGATGAAGGTAGATGGGTCCATGTGCTAATGTATCTGTTATTAGGTGGGCATTACCTCATATCCTGGAAGCTCAGAGGGCTGTCATAGTAAGTCAGTCTGGGAAATATTTATGTTCCTGTAGAAATGAGCTGAATGTCTCACCAAGACTATCGTCAGTAATGAGCCATTCAGGCTCCAGTAGTTCAGTTTCTACTGTTGGAGGGCCAGCTTCCTTCTTCTGGTTCCACAGATCATGTAGTTCAGTGCATCTGTGAAGTGAGTCCACCACTCTTTAGGTGCTTGGATTCAATGTATATGCACAAGCATTTTCCAGATGCTCTTTTCCTCCTGTGGCTTCTTTGTCAGATTCAGCAGACAAAGAGATTGTAGATTCCCTCTTCTTGCTAGAAGTCCTGAACTTAAAAAAGTACTTCTGTGCTGTAGTTTGTCACCAGATATCTTGAGCTGATATTTTAGATGGGTGAGAGCAAGCAATTTTTTTTTTGAAAGTTCAGTATTCTTTGAGAAACTGAGGGAAGAGTTTTCATTTCTGCTAGAAGATCATCCATTACGTTGTTTGGGGGAAATCCAGCTTTTCTTTTTCCATCAGTATTGTCTCTTTGAGGAATGTTTCAACTTCCTTTTGTCTTCATGTCCCCAATTATTTTGAACATTATTGTAAGAACAGAGGTGAAGAGAGACTTTCCAAGTCCATGTTGTCACTGAAGCTGTCTCTTTGCATGAGATAGCTTAGCTACATTCAGGCTTTCTTACACTAATTACCATGTCTTAGTTACGGAAGAAAGAGGGAAGGCCCTGTATTGTCTGCGTATATTCACAGCCTTGTTTTCTTCCGTGGATAATAAAATATCTTTGGCGTCTGTAAGAAGTGGGGATAAAATGTCAACTCTGTAGTCAGAATTGCCAATAAATTCCAAAGTGAAGGTGTGCTAATAAGAGATGTGTGTGCTGCATCCTTGTAGTCAGGAGAGAGCAGAATTATTGTTTTGAGCGGTTCAGCCAGACGTAATTGGAAGTGATAGGATGAAATTGAGCAAAAAATAAATTCAAGTTGGACATCAGGAAAAATTGCCTAACAATCAAGTCAATTAGAGTCTGGGAAGGGCTCTCAAGGGAGTCTCAATCCATCTAACCCCTGCTCTAGAGAATATGTCCTAGTACTCTGTCTAGACAGTAGGAATAGTGGGAGATGAATGTACTTATTTGAGGGTAAACTGTCCCTAAACGTGGGTGCCCCCAAAAGTCTTTTCAGAGTGAAGCAAGACTAACTTCCCAAATGACAAATGGTTGTTGTCTGTTTGCTGTTGCTATTCACAGCTCTGCATAGTAAGTAGAAAGAGCCCAAATGAATAACATACTGCTGTCAGTTGAATTTATGATATCCAGATACAGTGGTTATATTACAGACATCTCCTCATCTTGCAGGATGCTTATTAGTATGCGTTTAACAGTATCCAGAGTGTTAGTGCAAAAAGTGAATTTTTACATCCAGATCTAAAGAGAAGTCTGGGTCAGAATTCAGGTGAAAGCTTGCAGAAGTCATTGGGATTTTTCATCTTGACTCAAAGAAGTTTTGGGGACCTGCTAGTCCATGCACAGAGGATTCTGAGCAGTGCCAGGGAACCTAAAGTGTGAATAGGAGATGAAACACAGAGGACAAAGACTCAGGAGAGGAATGAGTAGTAAGGAACAAGGGCAGAGTTATGAGTAAGGGAAAAGTAAGGAAAGCTTTGAATGTGATATGAAGAGTTTGAAATTCCCTGTGCAAATTTGTGAATACCAGTTCTATCACTACAAAACGCTCTTCCTTTGCAAATCTCAGTCATCCTTCTTGACCTATAATCGTTTTGATAAGAGAGCACCAGGATCATGGAGATGAGGCTATTCATGCTGTTTAAAACCTCGTTTCAGAGCCCATTATATGGGATTTTTTTTGCAAGACTAATATATGTAAATTCTCCTGAGTGTAAGGGGAATCTGTGTGTTGCCATGTTCTCTTTCTCAATTTGCGGAGTTTGGGCTGTGTTAGTTATTTGCATCCAACAAAGGATGAGTGTAGACTCAGGTGAAAGAGCAGCTCAGGATTTATATTCAGGGATATAAGAGAGATGAGTTCTTTCTTCCCATGTGAAATAAAAAACATTTCTCCCAGTACCTAATAGCTCCCTCACAAAATCTTTCTCTTCGGCAGAGTTTGGCTTTTCATTCTAAACTGGCTGGTAAGTGGAAGCTGACCCACTTTTATCTGTAGGCCTGCATTAATGTGATTTTGTGGAAGCCAATTATGATACTAGCATTGCTCTATAGAGTATTCCCAGCAACTCCTAGAGTATTCTCCAACAACAGCTGCACAAAATCTCCCTCTAAATCATTTGCCAACTTTATGCACATTTGCTAAACACGAAATACCTGCAGCACTGCTGACTGCTACAGGGAATCTGTGCTGTACATATAAAAGAATATGAAGTTTTTCTTCAGCAGGACATGGTATAGTACAATAATAACTGATAATTTAGTAAGAAAAGTAGCTGTCTGAATTTACATTATTTCCTTTTCAAATCCTTTCTTTTCCCCAAAACTCTATTTGTATCTAATACAAACAGAATTTTCTTATGTGACAGTTTTATTCAGGAGAAAATTCAAATTATGCAGATTTGCACTTGGTTTCCTGCAGATATTCTGCAAATGAAAGGTCTCATATACAGCCTTCCTTCTGACTGCTTCATTCTCTACCAGGATCAAGAAGGGATATTCTCTTTTGTAAGCGACATGAAGATATCATAAAAAAAAGGTTCCACTGACTCCATTGTTCCCCTCAGTTCTCCAACATAGCATGGCATAGCAGCAATGAAAACTGTTACGATCAATATGTGCTTTCCTACAGCAGTTCATAAAGTGGTATCACCATTATCATCATTAGCCGCTGTCTAGTGCCAAGGGTGGAGCAGTAGGAAAAAATGGCTTACATTTTCTCCATTTGCTGAAGACTCTGTAGCTTGAACTTACATTAATCAAATCTTGGAAACTAAGTCACGTTTTATAAAGAATTTATTCTAAAACTGGGAAGAAAATTTTTGGTCTCTCTTGTGGTTCTCTAGTTCTTTTGTAGCTAGCAGGGATATCCTGAGGTTACTAAAGAACCTAGGTTCTCTTGGTAACAGTGAAGCATATCAAGCCAGCTAGATTCCAGATAACTTTTATAGCTCATTAGGGGATCTTTAGAGTTCCTGAATTCCACTGTGAGTTGCACGTGCTCAGCAACTTTCAGGATCTGGTTCTTAATCTGTGATTACAACAAGAAATGGCTTGTTGATAACTTCATACATTAAAAATTTTATCAGCCCACTGACTGATAACATTTAGGAGGCAACAAACCATGAAAATTAAAATCACGATGATTTATTAAGGGCTGTTATTCAAGGATTGTATTCCTTATCAAGAATTAGAATTAACAAAACTGTTTTCCTCCTTTAGGAAAGAAATTGCCAGAAATAGCCTGTAATGATTTCCAGAGGCTATTTTACTTAAAGGTTACTTTGCTTCTTGTTGTCGAAGAGATCCAAGTGATTTGCATCTCTTGTTAACAGAGACGTTTAAACTCCCTGTCATTACAGTAGTGGATGATACAAGAAGCTTGCCAAAATAAATGCTAACATTTAATAAAATAAAAAATAAAAAATAATGTTCTAATATGCAATATGTGTGTAGCAAAGTAGTTTCGTTCAAAAGACAATAAGCTGGAGGCTGGGTATCTGGCTTCATTTAGTTAGGGACTCAGTGTGGGACCTCAGACAAATCCCGTTCCTACTTGGTGGTTCTATTGTGTTGTTTTTTCTTCCTCCACCACTAATCTAATTGCTGCTTAGGCTGCACACCCTCCTTAGCTTCCTCAATACCTAACACAGCAGCTGGGACCATTTGATACCACAGTCGAATTATTAGAGTAACAATAAGTGAATTCTGTAACTGTAACATTAAGTTTAGCTGAATACCTCATTTTTCATTTGCATGCTAGCTGATTGTCCCACCTGCCTCACTGCAACTACAGCTTGTAGCATTAAAATATCCTGCTTTTCTGTTGATAATCTTGTGATTTTAAGGTTTGAGTGATAGATAGCATTTAACAACTGAAATTGAGCTGAGATCCCAGAGGTCCAAATCTCCAAAAATCATGAGCCAGGATAATGAAATAATGGCCAGTTGGAACAAAGACCAGACAGTACTGTTTATATACTGATACAGTGGAGTAGAGAAAACTAAACTCATCCTTTGCCAATGGATACATTGGAAGAAGATAAAATGGGAAAAATAAATTGATAAAAGATTAAGAAAATAATACCTGTGGAGAAGAGCTAAGGAACTGGGTATATTCAGAAAAATAGCAGAGGAGGGAGGCATCTGTCGGCATGGATCTAAGAGATACTATACAAGAGGCACAAGCTAATTATCTCAGTCAACAAGAACAGAGGAATAGTAATGTGTATGAGAAAAACAATAGGAAATTCAGGTCAGATTGTTTCCTGAAACTTGTAATACCTGAGCTATAGGACAAGCTTCACAAAAGCAGCAGAATTGCCTCTGGTAGAGAGGGGGCTTGCGTCCACGGAATTTGCTGTATTGTTTGGATTAGCTCAGTAAAAAATAACACAAGGAGCAAAACACAGCAAAGAAAAAGAGCCGACTAAACTAAACTGTACTGTTTCATACAAGAAAAATTGTATCCTAACGACTCATAGATCAATTTAGACTGGAAATTAGTCTATTTCCAGCCATTATAGCAATTTATTTCTAGCTCCCCATCCAATGTGGCAGCAAGGATGGGGTTCAGAAATATGTATGTAAACTGAAAATGGATGTTGCTGAAGTGTTTCTGTGGGATTGCTGGCAGTGAGAAAGGATTTTATTAGCCTGCAAAAATCTTGAATTCTGGAGTCTATATTCCTAAAACTGTTAGGGAGGGAGCTGTGCTGGCAGCTGACTGATCAGACAGTTTCACTTTTCACTTCTCTGTAAAAGGGAATGGAATCCCTTCCTCTTAACAAAAAGAGGAGCTGATGAGACACAGCGTGATGATTTAGGGCTCAGCTGTGAAAGCTGTATGTTTCTACTGGAAACTTTTCTTAGCAAGATTTGTGTGATCAGCCCTTTTCTCCCAAAGAAAACAATGTAAATTTAGAGAGATTCACTACGGGAAATGAGTGAATTGTATGAAAATTCTAACAAGGAAGGCCATGGCTATTTATTTCCGATTGGAACCTCAAGTAATGACTTTGAATTAACATCTGTGATTGCTCTAGTGGTAAGGAGACAGTGATGCACAGTAACGCAAAAAACACTTGATGGTGATGGGAGCTGTGAAGGAAATAATGGAAGGAAATATGTCTTTTTCCACTAATGGATCATTTGCATGTTCAAGGTGAATAGTGTTAGCAGAGGGAAACAGTATCTGGTCAGTCTGCAACTGCTGCTGTTAGATTCATGTTTCATAGTTGCTGAAGTCATCATTTGCTCTTGTTGATACATACAGCAGACAGTTTGGGTTGAAGGAGGGCAAATACGTGTTACAGACTGTCTTCTCTTTGCCTTTGCAGTGTACCTTTGTACAAGTTTTCTATTCAGTAATACTCATTTCTCCACTAACTATAGCTCAGGCTCTTCTGATTTGCACACAAGTAACAGTGAGTAGCACATGTTGTGCAGTGGGAAGTAGGGTAGGAGATGGGGTAGAAATGTTTGAACAAGCCCAACACAGTAGGTGGCAGAAAGCACAAGCACAGCAGCTCACTTGGCCTGCCTGAAGGTGGTGGGAAATCTCCAGCTGGAACAGGTTTAATGATTAAATGAGGTGTCTGGAAAGTTTCGCACAATGTGAGCCTGATGAACTTCAGGACATACTGCAAAAGTCATTTATCTGATGGCTGGAGTAACTGTTCTGCAAGGCACTACAGGAGGAAAGACAGGTTATCCCTTTGGGGTTTTGATATGAGCTGGAATAAAGACTGGGGGGGGGGGCGGAGCTTGGATTTTCCAGTGAGTTTTAGTTTACGTTAAACCACATGTTCCCTTTGAGGATATAGCTCTTGTGAGATAATACACACTATAGAACCTGAAAAGTTGGAGGCAAATGGTGAACTAAGGGCACTTTGTTTTCTTGGCTGGTTGTGTTAATCCACTATTTATATGTAATTACATTTTGCTGCTGGATGGTTATCATTTGTACCTGTGAGCCAAAGTATCTCTGGGGCACCCTAGAGTTCTTCATACAGGAATTTAATTATATAAGTGATTACCTCTTATAAAATACTTTATTTGCTTCCAGGGGTTGACACAGGTTTCTGCAAGAGGTTGTGCTGCACAGTAGAAACCAGAGGTTTCTGCAAGAGGTTGTGCTGTGCAAAGAAATGCCAGAATTCCCAATGATTAAAGCTTCTTGACTGTTGAGCAGAGGTTTTTGCAGTTCTTGCAACTACAGCTCTTTTCCCTAAGATTGAAAGTATCCTGTGGAAATGAATGCGGTTGATATAGCTGTGATATTGCCTAGAGAATTTGTGTTTGTACTTAAAAGCAGAGCAGGCAAAATTGTAGGCTCCCAGACATGTTCACACACATGCCTGTATCTGTTCTGTGGAAAAAAAAAATAGAGCTTGAGACGTTGGGCTTTTTTGCCAGCTGGGTTCAGTGTTTGTTTCTAATATCATTTATATAGTTCTGCTCTGCAGTTGTTCAGCAGTGGGCCTGCCAATGCATACAACAGCCCTTGAGATATAACCACTGGATATATCCATCCAGCATACAGCTGCCTTGGAAAAATTTAAAGGGCACCAAGAATTAAAGGAATTCTTCCAGTTCACCTGGAGGGGGAAAATAAGCATCACTTTCTTGACAGGAGATGAAAGAAATAGAATTTAAATATTTTTGGGCCACACATCACAGCACTTACTTATAGTAGTTCTCATCCTGGCATTCAACTTTCCCTCTGTTGAATTTTCATTTTTCATGTATCAGACACCTACAGCATAGAGTTCTTCTGAGTAAAAAATACAGTTTGTGCATATATGTTCAAAACTAAGATTGAGATATCTGTAATGGGAAGCTGCAACAAACATTTTTACATCTCATTCTACATTTTTTTGTGAAACTGTTGCTCGTTCTAGTAAAATAACTTCCAACCCCAGTCTGTGTATCAATGAATGCTAGGCATTTATAAAAAATAGTAATAGAAAAAACAGCAATTTATTTTTCAAAGGCTTTTTTGTTCTACGCTGCACCTAGGTAAATGCATCCTGCAGCCATGCAAAGATGCCTGATTCAAATGTCTGCTTGTCAGTGTCACTGATTTCCTATGATTCCCTGTGCTGAAACTTTAGACAGGTTTATCTGCATCAGTGCAAGGCTTGGATCATATAGGATTTTTGGACAGGATACATACAGATAAGAAGTAATTATAGCTCAGGAGACCTGGCATACAACTGTCAAAGGAAATAAGTGGCCACACCATGAACTTCTGAACGTTTTAAATAAGCACACCTCCTGTGGATATAGATAAATCCACTGTAACTGAGTGTCTCGCTTCTGACTCTATAATGAAAGCACTATGTATTCTCTATATTCTATAATGAAAGCACGGAAGATAGTGTTTTCTTTCTTAGCTGTCATGCAAATGATAGGGCGAATTTCAATGGAAAATGAGTGCTTTGTTGCCCAAGCCTGGGCACACCTCTGTATGGAAATTGAAGTGACTGAAGCTCGTTGTAGAGCTGCAGGGTGCTGTAAAATGTCATCTCGCTTGGGAACTTTTTTTCTTTCTGTTCTTTTATTCGGAAAATTACCAATATTCCAGTGAGTCCTGGAGGCACAGAGTTGGGGTTTTGCAACAGGGAAAAGGAGAAATCCTTCTCAAGGCTCAGCAAAAAGCTCTAGGTTTTTCCAGACTAACACGGTAACAACTGATGCATGTTTTTTGTTTGTTGTTGTTTTTTTTGTTGTTGTTCTCTTTTGTTTTGTTTTGTATTTTGTTTGTTTGTTTGTTTGTTGATGTTGGGTTTTTTTACTGTGTCCCAAAGCCTAGTTCTTTAGCTAGTAATGAGTTGGTGAATAAAGGAGTAGGTAAAATTAGTTTGTGCTGTATCTGAGAAGCAGGTAAAACTTCTCTGCCAGACTGAAGGTGGCTAAACTTCCTTACCCTTGGCACGGCTCTGACAGCAGTGCAAAGGGATCTATATCCAAGTTTTTGAGTACCAGAAGGAATCAGATTAAATTAAAGATGAGATTTCCTCCTGTTTGAGTGGAAGATGGAGGCAATTATCACTGTGCAGGCATCCAGTGAAGCTCACCATTACCAACCAAGCCCAAGGGTGTTGAATGGGAAAAGCTGTTATTAAGAGAAACACTCAAGATGGAAATAAACTTGTCTAACCACAGACATCCATAAGTGATCTAGTTATACACACCCTGTTAGAATCAGTAAAGAGAAACAGGCTCTTCAGCAGGGCAGTCCTCTATTCTTCTCCTCTCTTTTATATATGGCCACCTTAGGATACCGTGAGTTATACCCTGAAGTGCCTGTTCCTCTTCTTTGACTGCAGACAGAGTCCAGATAACCAGTTCACACTGGATCTTTACAGTAAAGGAGTACACTACTTGGATAAATTTATCCCACCATCAGGCATTTGAACTAGGAAAGAGAAGAAGACTTCTCAGTAAAGTTACTTCATTTCTTGTAGAGTATGGGATGGGGCTGAATTGAACACAGGCCAGGAGCTTGGTGCTGTTTTAATGACTTGTTATTGGCATAGATTCCTGCCAGCCTGGCAAACTCACTTGCAGGTGGGTAAGGATTCTTCAAACCTGTGGTAGGACTTGAACTTCCTTGTTAGAGAAGTGTAATTGGGGAATAAACCTTTTTGCTTGACACCTCTGTATTTTTAGCTGTAGTATTGATTTTGTTAACAAATTCCTATTGTTCTGCCTCCAAGAAATGAAATCAGAAACAAATACAAGTGTTCCAAAATGTTCCTGGTTTGTCTAAAAATGGAAGATTACAAGAAATGTGTTTTGCTGGTAGACAGTAAACCCCAGCTTACTGTAATGAGGAGTCTCTGATAGATCACTGGAGCTGGCCATTAGACAATGCAGAGTTGAGACGAGTTTTAATGACCAAATCTTTCTTCCAGAAATGGCAGTGTGTAGAAGATGCCAGTGGGAAGCTCAAGCTACACAAGTGCAAGGGAATGGTGAACTTGGCAGGTGCCGGCAACAGCAAAGGCACTTCCAATCTTTTGCCCAAGTATTACAACAGGAATAGTGAAGGCTGCAATTGTGAAGAGAATGAATACAAGCTGAGCCATGTTGGACGGAGAAAGAAGCTCTTCTCCAAGAAGAGTAAGTGAACCCACTACATCTTGTGTCTCTGCCTTACAAAATGGTAACTGTTCAAACACCCATAACCATTCTGATTTTCTTGGACATTGAGTTCTACAGATGTCATTGAAGGCAAGCATATTTGCTTGTATCTGCACATGAAGCAGTTTATTTCATACTGGACAATCAGATATGAAAATGTCTCAGCGTGTAGGAAGAGGAGTGTTTTGATCCAAAATAGAGTCCTATGTTTATTTCTTTCAAAAACAGGAAATGCAGTACACACACTGAAGCGGCAAGTAGCTTAACCTTGCAAAGGCCTTGAAACATGAACAGTGTGTTATAGTGAGTACTCTAATTTTCAGATACTGCAGTGCTTGGGGCTGTTACTGCAGTAATTTATTTTTAATAAGGATGTGTGTGCTGCTACAGAAGCTGCTCGCTTCTAACATCCTTTTCTTGTGCTCAGTCAGCAGAGCCAGGGCTGACTTTTAACCAGAGATCACATCCAAAGGGGATGACTCTGATTCTGGTTTCCTTGGCACAGATCAGGTGCTTTTTCAGAAGGCCCATTCCGCTGGCTCTGTTTTAAACCTGAGTCAGACTAACATCTATATTTGAAGTACATAGTCTAATTATAGATTAAAGAGGCAAATAGCAGCACAGAATTACTGTTCACTTGCAATGTTTCTTTCGTCTCACTCCACAAATACAGGGCCTTAATTATTTAGCAGATTAGTCTTTCTGTATAATGACCTGGCACAAGCTTCAAACAGAGAGTTTAAATTGATTTTCTTCCATTATATTTGCCTTGCAAGCTGATTAGTACCTACTAAGCTAATTTTTAGTTGAAAAAAAATATTGGTTCCAGGATGAAATTACTCAACTATACTTGCTATTTAAACATGTGGCACAGCAGATAATCTTTAAATAACACTAGAACATGCGGTTCAATTATCTTTTTTTTTCTTTTTCTGAAGTCACAGAGAAGAAAGTTCAGATACAGGGAGTCAAATAACAGGAGTAGATTGAAGGCACTTAGATGGGAAGAGGAAAACAATTTACGTGAGGGCAACATAATGCTATCTGATAATACTTAACACTTACTTAAGTACTTTTCATCTGTGTTGTGCTTTCTAAACATTAACTAATTTTCACAACATCTAGAGGAGGTGGTTAAGTGTATAATTACCATTAGTTTATGTATTAAAGAGGTTGAGGCAAAGAAGCAAAGGTTGTGAAGATACTTTCAGCGGAAGGATTGGGACATTTTTTCCCTACATTTGTCTCAGAAGAGGTAGAGTTTATGCTGTACTGTTCAGCACAGTTCTCATTGAGCCATAAGGCATACACTTCAGCAGCATAAGATAGGATGTTGGCAGTCATGTTCCCATTGCTTTTATATGAAGTAAAACAATTGGCTCTGGATGCTTTATTTTTCTCTCTGCCCACATCCAGTGTGTGCCATACAATAGGAGAGTTTAGCTTGGATCTGTGGACACAGACTCTTGGGTTTGACGTTGGCTATTCTTCCACATGCACTTATCTAATAAATCACACACCAAAAATAAATGAGCACAAAGCAATACAAATCAAGATAACATGCGAAGGGTTTTCTGAACAGTTTACTTAGAAAGCTGGTTCACTGGATTGTAAATGATGACCTGGGTACTGCTGATGTGCATGTGGATTTCTATGACCTGTTTCATGAGATGGGATAAAGTGCAGTCTGTGCTGGGTTGTACAGTTCTGAGGGCATCTTTGGGGTCTACTACTTAGAGTTTGATGAGTGCATGGGATCAGTGCTACTTGAATGCCAGCAAATGCTATCCACAAGACTGAATGACAGCTATACAGAAAAAGGAAGTTTCTAACTGGACTATGTCAGTGTCAGGTCCACACTAATGATTTAGTTCATAGCAATGCTGAAGCTTTTGAAAGGAACACCCTGATCACTCCCTCCTATCGCAAACAGTAGAGGTGGATTTGCAGAGCAATTTTGACACACTGCAGTTGTTTGCAGAAAACTAAATTGGATGCCCTGTTTCTGGGGCGCATCAAGAGTGTTGCAAACCCCAATGGTGATAGGAGGATTGGTCTTTCACAAAGATTCAACCCAGCAGTGCATGGTGAATGCATGGTCTAGAAGACCAGACTAAATTGCTGATAGGGGGGCCAAAGCACCAAATGTTTTGATAAAATAATTGCTTTCTAATGTAGGCATGGTCTAGATCCGTTGTCACGTACATTTAAGAGGCAAGAATGTTTCCTAAATTGAGTAAATTAATTGCAAAACAGTGTCATGTCATCTGCATGCCTTTTGGGCCCTGGACAAGTAAGTACACAGCTCACCTGCAAAGCTGTTACCTGTTCTGCATTGCAGTGTCCTCTGTTTTCCATTGGTGTGTTCTTATTTTTATAAGAATGATGAAATAAAGCTCTGCAATGGGAGGGAAGTTTAAAGTAATAATGAGCTCTTAAAATCTTCGGCTGTTTGTTGTCTGTTTTTCTTGCTGTGGATTTCATCTCTTCCTCCTGTGACAAACAAGTGCATATGATTAAAGGAGTTATTAAGCTGCATGTAGAAAAATGATGATAGGCCACACAGATTTGTGTACAGAGTGTGTACAAAGAAGCTAGTACATTTTTATTCCAATTTTCATGTAATTTGTTTTTCTTTTGAAGTAGTTTCAATACTGTAGCAAAATGGCCTTCTTTGTTATAAAAGAAAAAAAAAATACCCAAACATCAAGTACTTTAAAGATAATGCATTTGAAGTATGATTTTTAATGGCAGTTGTGAGAAACTGGGTGTATGGAAATTTTTGGAGGTTGTTTTGTGTTTTTTTTTTTTTTCTCCTATTTGAAATATCCAAGAAAACAGAATCAAAATAAGATTTCTAGAAATTTCTAGTTACCTAAAGATCAATAAAAACCTCCTCTAATCCTTTATCTGTATTACTAGACGCTTGAGATATTTTCAAAAATTTGACTTCAAAGTGCCTAATTTTACTTTGGTCTTATAGAAAAAGTGCTGCTTCTCTACAGAACTCTGAGAAAATACAGAGACATTACTGGGGAATATAACAAAATTGAGGTGGCTGGTGCTGGTTCCTCATGGCCCACTGTTCATATGCAGAGTTCTTGCATGCTGGTTTATTCCATCATCGTCATGCTGCTGGACAATGCATCAGATGCAAAACACCTACCTGGAATAAATGATGACAGGAAAGCCCAGGAGTTCTCTGTCTTCCGCTAATGGCCCTGCTGAGCAGTCACGTTCCTGCTTAGAAGAAACGGCTACGCAGTAGATACAGTTGGTCACGGTCTTCTCAGCTATCCCTGAGATTGTTTTCAAATGATCTCAGTGTTAAATCATGGTTTTGGCAGCAGCAAAATAAGTAATAAAGCTTGGATGATGAGGACGTGAGGAGAGTTACGTACAAACCTGAAGGCTGGGCATGTTTATGTCAGATACGAAGCTTATGGTTTTATAATTCAGCATTACCTCACTTTATTCAGTTGAATAATAATCTCAGATACTGCAGTTCGTACTTGCTCTAGACAGTGTTGAAACCTGAGATGTCACCAAGTAGTTGTAAAAATGCAAGTATTTGAGTCCCTAGACCATCTGGGGGAACTCTGGACTGTAACAGTGCCTGTTCCTGTCAGGCTAGAGCAAAGCCATGCGTGCCTGTCAAGTGATCCAGGGAGCTGAGGCAGGATGAGTGTGGCATTGAAAACTCGTTAGCTTTCTTATGCTGAAATTTCTCTGGACTCTATATCCAGATTTAATTTAGAGGATGTAATTTCTTAGCAGTGGCAGAGGAGAAGAGGCACAGGGACTCAACTTAACAGGGCCAATCTTTAATAATTCAAATAAGGAGAATAGGTATTTTGGGCAAAATATTTAACAGCCCTAAATCCTTTGTGGGTTGTATATACAGGTATAAGAATTGGAAAGTAAAACTGAAGCCCGAGGGAGGATCAAGTAATTAGACACCGGTATTTGTGACTACAGATGAATATTGAGCTTACTAAATATTTTAACCACTTCCTCTGAAAATGATGGAGTTTGGTACTAATCACAGCATTGAGTCAGCACTGTGAATAGCATGCTGTAATAATGCAAGGCCTTCATCAGCTGTCTCTCTCCAGACCAATTTGTTCTTTATAAGGCTGGATTAGGACAGGCTGCAAGGGAGGAGCAGCTCCTAGCTTCGAATTCTTCAGGGGCGTGTGGAGACGGCAGTTCCCTGCAGTTGTCTGTTGAGGACCAACATGCTAGCTTGGTATATTAGACTTGGAAGGAAGGTAAATTGTTAGTTGGCTGAGCTTAACAAGATGAAATGAGGGAACAATTAAAGAAATGGGAGTTTACACTTTGAATATAATTGTTAGGGTGTAGCTTTTTGGAACTTCCTCCTACTTTTAAAAAGATGGGAGTTTCCTTCTCATTTATTCAAACATTTCCTGAATGGGTGCCTGAAATACAGTTGGTCTTTTTGTTGCTTTTTTAAAATTTATTTTTTTCTCAGCTGTGACTCACCTGGCTTAATATCAGCTATAAACTTTGAGCCACAGGTGAAAAATGGGCTAAACCAGACAATCCAGCTGGTATTCTGCTTTCTGTGTGTGGCACTGATGTGAATTCAGGGCTTGGACCAGTTTCAGGTGGGAGGGGATGTTTGTTTCTCTTCCCACAGTCTACAAAATGGCCTTTGAGACTTTGTGATCCAGTTAGAATTCATGTAAGCTTCTTGAAAGAAGTCAGTCTGTGTTAATGCCAATGCATGCCAATTGCTGTGAATATTTCTTTTGTCAAATTTGGTTATTCTACCTCCCATTTCTTTTCTTCACTGCTTGTTTTTGCAGTGGAGTTTATCCCTGAGATAAAGTTGGCTCTTCTGTGGATCTTGAGATAACAAGAAGTGTTGGTCTTCTCATGTGGCACACTGGATGAGTTTTCCCTTACCAGGTTGCAGCAGGAGGTCCCGTTCTAGTGAAAAGTGCTGTGCTTCAGCTCAGTGTGAAGGAGAGGTGACCAGAGGAACTAAGAGGCTTGCTTGGTTCCAGCAACATCTTGGGTGACTCCAAAGCACATATGCACAGCCAGGAGTCTGGAGCTATGGTACTTTGGTCATGCTTTTTTCTCCAGGAGTGAAATAATTCTGCTTAACATGAGTGACTGAGTGGTCACTGCAGTGAGCAGGAAATAGTCAGAGGTGTGAGCCCTACTGTACAGTAGGGAAGTTTAGATACGGATTCAGACTCCATAGCTAGGAGATATTCATGCCACTTTAGACAAAACTGAAGAAGAATTTGGATTTGGGTCAGGAGAGAGAACTTTGGAAAGCAGCAATGGCAAATCACTGGGATCTCATACTGTGCAGTGCAGATTCATAGCAAATGTTTCATTCTGTCTTTGGACTGCAAACACAGAGGCAAACTCTGAGGGCGTGCATAGCACTGGAAGGTAGTGCTTTTTGTAGAAACTTGCTGTCTGGCCTGCACATGAGGAAAATAATTGCAAAGAAAATAATTAAATGTGGATAAAAGTGAAGATTCAAATATTAATCCCTCCCATTAAAATCTTGTCTTGAAAAAAAAAAAAAGAGTATGGAGTTGAGAAGTTCAGGCTGAATACTTGAGTACTCCCTGTTGAAATTCGGGGTGACTTCTGGGAAGTGTTGCAGAAATACTGGCACTGGAATGTTTTACAGTAGATGACAGAATGTAGTTGAGAACTAATCCGCAAGGATGACCTGAGACCCTACTGACTTTAACTTTCAGAATTATTTTTTAAGGTGTTGCTGCCATCTAGTGGCTCTTGGGGGAAGAGCTTCTTTTAGAGTTTCTTTGAAAGTTGGTCACTCGGAGTGATGACTGAGTGATGACTGTACAAGTACTTTCTATTTCCCCTCTGCCATCCTTGCGCATTTGCACTCTATCTATCCCTCTCTCTCAGACTTTAAGGTTCCTGGCAGGTAATGACATGGCAGTGCTGAGGAAAGCTGCAACAAACAGCAGTTGTCATTGAGTGAATTCCAAATGTCACGTTAGGGGCTGTTGTTTGCCAAGAACCACAGAGAACCAAAGTGTAACCTGCTGTTTCTCTCTGTCTTAATCCTTTTACTCCCTTTTCTGTGCAGAATACAAACCGAGCTATGTCCGGAATCGTTCTATCCGCTCTGTATCTGTTGAGCTGAATGGAGCCATTTATAACTTGGGTTTAGAGGACGGATACCAACCTGTCTTACCAAGAAACATCACCAAGCGACACAAGATGCAGAGGGCTATTCCTCCTGAGGAGGAAGATAAAGACATGGCAGAATACAGTGGCACTGGTGGCATTGCAGAATATACAGCCCCTAATCTAATAAAAGTTACTCACAGGTGAGTAAATACTGTATGTTTCTATAAACTTTTGCTGCTTGAGTGGCTGCTTTACATAAATGGGTGCATTACCTTTTGATAAGCATATTGTGTCCCTTTTGGCTACCATCTAACTTCACCGAACTTCTTATTCTCATTTGTACACACCTTTCAGTTTTGTTTTAATTTTGTCATCATGCACAAAGGGGCATGAAAGCTACTGAAGAACCACAGAGGTGCTTGTATGTCTTCTACGCTTTGGAGACAGTAATCACTGATTAGTACACATTTCCAGTAAGGACAAGTGAAACTGTTTGCAGTGTTGGTGTGTACACCCATCTGAAACCAGGGAAGACTCTACCCATGTAAATCTCAGCGTGCAGCAGGTAACCTGGCCTGTCTGAAGATCAAAATACTCCATACTCCAACTGGAATATGACCCAGTTTCAACATGCCATTGGTTGCTTTGTATTTCAAATACAAAATCAGTCCCAAAGGAAGCAGCAGCATCACAGAGCTGCTTGTACCCAGTGCTAGGAAAGGAAAATCTATGTTACGGAGGAGGTTAGATAGACCAGGAGTATTGGGGAATGGAACATTGGAGAAAGAGGTGAGGGAATTGTCTTCGTTCTAAAGAGACTCTAATAGTTTAAGGTTTCTCAGTGTGCAGATCCAGGGTCTGGTGATGTATCTTCAACTGTACTTACTTCAGTGTTTAGTTACCCTTTCTACTTGTGAATTATGAGAAAATCCATTAATCACTATGGATTACGTGAATTAAATTGTTTAATGACTAGCTCATGCAAATATGCATGAACCAGATAGCTGCTGTTGAAATCTGTGGTTTCCATTTGACTTCAGTTTACAGGGTTAGAGATTTGCTAATATGAGGAAACAGGAAGGTTGACATCAGCAGAGTTCTGCCCTCCTTCCTCAGCTTTTTTGAATGTTCAGGACCCATAAATCACTATTTGTTCCTTTTTTCTGGGACATGTTAAATTGATCTGTGCTGCTTTACTGGGTGAATCCCAGCCCTGTACCAGGAACTGTCAGGAAGGTTGTGCATAATTCATGAGGAGTCCCCAGGAACACCTACAGAAAAGAAGGCAGTGGGATAACATGCGTGAGGCGCTTTAAAGAAAACAGAGGAATAATGAAAAAAAAAAAAACAGGTTTAATTTAATAAATAATCATTCAAAAATAACTCCATGGTATTTATTGACCCCTAATAAACTTGTTGAGCATTTGTCTTTTTTTTTTTTTAATTTTAAATACTGAACTTCATGAGAAGTTACTGGAACATGAGCACTTAAAGTTGTCAGAGGGTATTTTGCCTTTGAAGTCAGGGAGCTGTATTTGAAAAAGTTTATCCCTTTTGTAGAAAATCATTTTTTTCTTTGTAGTATTCTAATACATCTTATAAAGAAGCTTTCTCCCTGCCCCTACCCCTGTATGTTACTTAATTATGCATAGGGAAATTGCTTCTGAGTAGTGCTTTCGGTACTTGCTAGTTAGTAGAGATTATTTATGTAGACAGCCTAATGCATAAATAAGAACTCTGTGCAGCACAATTTGCATATAGAAATGAAACAGTCAACAGGTTCTCTTGATAGGAGCATTGTCCTTGAATTATTTTTTTTATTTCCAATCTGGCTTCTCATGTGTCCTGGAGTTGTGCTATTAAAACAGCACAGCAAAAGCTGTTTGCATTGTGTGTTCATCTACTATAATAAACATTGTTTTTTCTATGGCCAGGTGCTATATCCTGGAGAATGACACCGTTCAGTGTGACACAGATCTGTACAGGTCACTGCAAGCTTGGAAAGACCATAAACTTCATATTGACCATGAAGTGAGTGATGTTACCAGTCATGTATTTTCAGCTTGTCTTTGGCCTGGTTTCCTGTGGGCTGATAGGATCATGCTGACTATGTTTGTGTCTGTCTGCCTCTGGGTGTCTTTGTTCTTCCCTGGAACCTTTTGAACTTAGTGGTTGATTTCAGAGTACAGATTTCATAGATAATTAAGTTGCTACAAGTTTGTGAAGACAAGATCGTAAGTGGAGGAGAGAAATACAGCTTAAAGAACTGAGAAATGACATAAGCCTTATGAGATAAATAAGAGAGACTTGTAAGTCTCACTTCTGTCCTGTTGTATTGCTGCTTCAGGATCACTGGGCTGGATTCTTTGTGTATTTTTCGTGAAATCTTTGTCCACTTGCTATGCAGCCATGGACTTCTATTAGATTTGTGGTCAGTGTTGTCTGATGGTAGTTGCACAGCCAATTCTTTGTTCACACTACATGACTTCACTTTTTCTGCTGTGTAAAGAATTGAAGTGGAAGCCTGGAATACCCATCTGAGTGGGCTATGCTGTGCATGAGCTACACTGAACAAAAGCAGGAGTTTCATTTACTGAAGGTGGTTAAAAATAAACCATGCAGGTGGCACAATTAAATTAACTGCTAACACACATCCCATGTGGCCAGACGTTACTAGACTGCCACGTAAAAGGATGGAGACTTACTGCTTTTCTCTTCCAGAATCTCTGAAGAGGGGACTTCAGAACACTCCATCTCCATCCCCTTCTCAGGCTCCTAACAGGCCAAACCTTTAAGGGCTTCATTTTCCTTTGGTACCCTTTCTCCTTTACAAATATGCCGAAGGGAAAAAATCACAGTGGAAGTAGAGTGTTTGTCTGCCTAAGGCTGTATGGCGCCCTCCCACCCTGTTCCCCCCAGTGCCACATTCTGCTTTCACCTTCAGTAATCAGAGCAGGCAAATTGTGCCCCAAAATTGCCCTCCTACGTGCAGTTTCCTTTTGGGAAGGTAGGTAATCTGAAAATGCTTGTTAGTGGAGGAAGTTGTGGAAGGTAGCAAGAAAGAAGTATTTGATGGAGATATGTTCAAGAGGGTTAAAATAAACCATGCTGTAATTTTTTTTACCTGTGTGTTTACTTTTTTCAGATCGAAACATTGCAAAATAAAATAAAAAATCTGAGGGAGGTGAGAGGTCATCTGAAGAAGAAGAGACCTGAGGAGTGTGATTGTAACAAGATAAGGTATTTTTGGTGTACTTGTGAGTAGTTAACTGTAGCTGATTTATGTCTTCACAGGAGAGATCAGAATCTGTTTTAAGTGGTTTCCTACCTGCTATACTCTTGTCTTAATGCTTCCTGCAGCTGTCCAACCCTCCTAAAGTACTAGGCCCACCTTCTGCCAGGCAGGAGTTTAATTGCCTCTGTGTCAACTGACACATGTAAAATGCTTTTAAACCAGTAAGTTATGCTCTTGTACTGAAGATGTTGCTATTACATACTAGAAATTAATATTTTTAGCTGCAGGCTTTCTTCTGAAAACTTGCTTGACAGTATGGTACAGTGTTAAACAAATCTCTCAATAAGAATAGTGCATAATATATATGGAATAACAGGGTGGTCAGATGAGAGACTTTCTTTCCATTTGTTTTTTTCAAGGCCAGATGAGTTATGGCATAGCATATAGTTCCTGCAATATTAAGCAGCTATGCCAGGTAGAAGAAGCAGGAATTTAACTGTTGGTGCAGAGTAACTGTAATCCTGTAGCCACCACCGACTTAGTGCAACAGATTTTTTTTTTCTCTGATGCATATGATTTCTGGATTTTAAATGCAACAGGAAATACTAAAATAGCAATTGTGCATCAAGATCTCTGCATAGTTGGTTTCTCATAGACATGTATTTGCAAAATGGCTGTGAGATCAGCTCACTGATTACATGGAAAGAAGGTTCAAGCATATCTGAAACCTTCTAGGGAGCGAGTGTGTTCTTGCTCTGCAAATAAGCACAGCAGAAAAATCTTACAAAATCAAATGTTACCACAAACAGAATTTGCCCCTGAGAAAGCTGATGGAATGGAATAGAATAGTTCAGTTGGAAGGGATCTACAAAGATCATCAAGTCTAACTGCCTGACCACTTCAGGGCTAACCAAAAGATAAGCTTATTATTAAGGGCATTATGCTTAAAGAAACCAGGAGCGGCTGCTCTTGATCAGAGTGATCAGAGAACAATCACTGAGGCTGCAGTGAGGCAGATGTTACCAGGAGTACAGCAGCCACAGTGGCAGTACGACAACAAAAAAAGCTGTACTCAGAAACATAAGGCAGCTTCGCTATCATCTTTGGCTAAATTAGTTTTCATTAAGGAGCCTCTATAAGAGGATGTGGATGATACTTCTCTGTCTCATTGCTATAATGGAGGTACAACATAATCTAGATTAGTTTACAGACACGAGGTACATAGTCCTGCC
Organism: Netta rufina; assembly: GCF_964035555.1. Lineage (NCBI taxonomy): Eukaryota > Metazoa > Chordata > Aves > Anseriformes > Anatidae > Netta > Netta rufina. The sequence continues at coordinate 1,904,277 of NC_140140.1, forward strand.
CTGTGTTGATTCTGCAACACAGCTTCAGTAACGGATCATTAAAATAAGCAGAACATCTCTTTCTTAGGTTATGCCAACCCATACATACATACAACATACAGCATAAAGTACTTAAAATTAAACCCATATAATTCTAAATGGCAAATTCCCCAAACCTTGTTTTACCAGTTTTGAAAGCAGTGTATTAACAACCAAGTTTATTTGATACGTACTGTAAAGATTAAGTTATTTTTACAGTTAACATGAAGAACATTAAGTTTGTCACGTCCAATATAAGAAGCACTTCTGTTTGTGCATAGCATCGTTCAGATGAATAATCCCACAGAAATCAATGATGGTAATAATCTGAGTTATATGTTTGCAGAATTGCATTGAGCGTAGCATTTCAGACTAGTTAATGATATGCACAGTATCTATGCTAGAGAAAAAAGTTGACTGAATTGAAGATAGTTCTTTACTAATTTTATTTTGTTAATTTGCTATAAGTATTAAATTTACATTAGCATTTGTAATTTAAAAGATGTGTTTTGTTTCAAAGGGAATTTTAGTCTGACTATTAGATAAATAGCACTTACTGAACTTAGTTTTGTCTTTGTTTATTTGTGTGGTTAGTAAGTACAGTGAACTGTATTAATCAGGAAAAAATTGCCCTTGCCTAAGACTATTTTGCCTTTTTTATCAACTTTTCAAACTACAAAAAAAGGAAACCTCTGCAAAATCTAGGAAGAGCTCTGGAGACAGAGTCAAAATAGTAGAGCTACCCAACTAGAATGTATATGTCAACTTCCACCCTACATATATCAGAATACATCAGACACTACTACTGCTTGAGCAGTCCCACCCCATTTTGGTTTTCCTGGAACTACTAGCTAGTAATAGTGGAGGGGGAAAAAGAAACTCTATGAGGTACAAGTGATGCTTAAATTATTTTGTTTGGAAAACAGCAGGAATGTGGTATGAGCCTGTCATCATATCCTCTGAAAAATTAATGAATACTCTGTTGAAGAAATCTCGTAATTCAATTATAAATCTACTGATTTTATCTGCCCCATGTAGGGAAACAGGAAGTAATGATGACTAAAATTGAAAATTGCAACTGCAATCATCTGTAGATACGTAGTGCAATACAGCAGCAGAGCACCAGGTGTCACTATGTACAAATGATCGAAGGAAAACGAGAGGCACAAGTGCCTGACCCAGTCTAGCAAGGCTGTTTTGTATTCACCACCTACCTTGAGTGAACAAATTGAAGGGAGAAGTGATACTGGATTAAATACACTTCGAATTCAGGGTGAAAATACGGTATGAACAGGTATAATTGTCTCTGCTGTTCATCAACAATTATTTTTATTTTCCAGTTACCATTCAAAACACAAAAGCAAACTGAGGCACAAGGGATCTAATCTTCATCCTTTCAAGTAAGTGAAGAAGGCCTGTTCCTTTGGAAGAGAAAATGCAAAGATCCTAATATTTGGTCCAAGTACACGTGTTAAAAACTAAGCAAAAGAAGTAATTTCACTTATCCTGTGCTAAAAAGAATAAACATACAGACACCTGGGAAAGGAACCAAACCAATGGTAAAAAAAATGCTTGTAAATGCACATCAAAGACTTCAAGCAAGCCCATTAAACCCCTTTGGCTCCATTTTTTTTCCCTAGTACCATGGAATTGCAAAGAGCTTTGGAGATCCAGAACTATTTGGAAGAAAAGCCATTTATTTTTAAAATACCGAGTATTTCTTTCCCTCAAAGCAGCTTATTAGCTGCTTCATTTTTTTAGGTGTGTTCAAGTATAACAGAGTCTGCATGACCCTAATGTTTCATGTGTGCAGGAAAGCCCTACAGGAGAAAGATAGGCTGTGGCTGCTTAGAGAGCAAAGGAGAAAGAAGAAACTGCGCAAACTGCTTAAGAGAATAAAAAATAACGACACTTGCAGCATGCCTGGTTTGACCTGCTTCACCCATGACAACCAGCACTGGCAAACTGCTCCCCTGTGGACACGTAAGAATACTCTAAAGTAACTAACGAGTAGCTGGGTATAGTGTAGCAACTAGGATAATTCTAGGTTAGCAGAAACTACCAGTATGATTAGGCAAGTAGCCAAAGCCACACAGTTTTCCTCATACTGTGTTTCAGTGTTGGTATGATCCTTACAAAAGGCAAAGGAGTTAAATTAAACAACAAAAGCTGCAGATGAAAACCTAGAGATACTGCAGACAGTAGTACATACACAGTACATCCTATTATTATCTCGGCAGCTGGAATGTTTCCCAACCAGCAAGGGAAAAACAACTAGCTGAGACACTGCTCAAGTTAGATGTTTTGCGGGGGCTAGGTAAGCATAGAAGGTTATGCTGGAAATGCATTCTCTGCTTTAGAGCTCAGGAATGACAGAATGACTGCTTATGAATAAAGTAGTACCATGAACAAAAAAGTAGTAAAATAAGCAACGTGTATCTTCAGTCTTTATGATGCTTTTCTTTGCAGTGGGTCCTTTCTGTGCTTGTACCAGTGCCAACAACAACACATACTGGTGTTTGAGGACAATCAACGAGACTCACAACTTTCTGTTTTGCGAATTTGCTACTGGCTTTTTGGAGTATTTTGATCTCAACACTGATCCATATCAGGTACCTCATCATAGTACAGCTCTGGAAATGTATCAGTGTTCTTTACCAATGATGCATTGAAATACCACAGTATTGGTGCAAAAAATAGATGCAACTATTAACATAAAATGATTAGGCTTCTCGCCTGTTGGAAGTAAACCACAGATACTCCATATGTGGAAGTTACCAACATACAGAGAATTACCTATTCTCTAAAATGAACCTATCCGTATTGCAGCTAATTAACGCGGTGAACACGCTAGATAGAGAAGTTCTCAATCAACTGCACATCCAGCTGATGGAACTAAGAAGCTGCAAAGGGTATAAACAATGCAATCCAAGAACTAGGAATATGGATCTGGGTAAGTGCTTCTGCTATTACACTCAGAAACTACCCAAAAGAAATGGATCTCTTGTTCACTAATATGAAATTCATCAGCCAAAAAATGATTTTAGAATTGATCTACACTAGTAATGCCCTGCTGTGGCTGATGATTGCATGCTCAAATTCTTGTATCGTTTGTTCAGTTTGTTTTATGTAATGTTTCCAGAAACTCACAGCTACACAGTAAGACTTGGATACTTAATATGCAGCTGCTGAAATGCAGGAAGAGCATCCCTGTGTATGGCAGGGGGGTTGGAACTAGGTCATTTTTAAGGTCCCTCCAGCCCAAGCCATTCTATGATTCTGTGACTGGAAGAGATGAGGAAGGAAGAAAACTAATGAAAGAACAAACAAATACCTAATGGCTGGTTCTGAGTTTGTAGGCTCTTGGGATAAGTCAAGCTGGAAGGGACTTGTGGAGTTCATCTGGTCTAACCTTGTGCTCACTATAGGGTCAGATTTGAGGTCAGACCATGTTACTCAGGGCTTTATGCATTTGGATCTTGAAAACCTCCAAGAATAGAGACTGCACAACCCCTCTGGACAACTGGTCTAGCAGTTGTGGTACAGCATTCCACGAAGGCATAATTTTTAGGACTGTTTCTTTTAGAGACAATGCAGTCCATGCAGACTTATTAAACTAGCTTAAAAATAACTTTAACCTCAAAAAAGGAGGCTAATGCTTAAGCTGATTGATTTTCCCCTGTTGGTGCAAGGTACTTGTAAAATAACAGCAGATCAAGGAAGGAGATGCATTGAGGAATGCATTACACTACAAAAAGATGTGCTCTTCTAACTATGCCTTCAAATTTCAAAAAGAATGAAACCCATTGGTCTGTATTCTTTTTCTAGGTTAGACTCATTGTTTTGAGTCCTTTAAATTTTCCTGGTCTAGTCAATACTATTGTGTGTTGGTTTTTTAATGTTTAGTCATGATAGCAAACTGAAATGTACAGTTACTTGTATTTCTCCTTTTAAATTGCATTTCTTATTTAAATTGCATCCCTTAGTACAATGACATAAGAAATGCAACATAAATATGTGTATAGCTATATATATATGTTTATAGCCTTCAGAGCTTGAAGACCCCCACCCCCAAAATACTGTTATCTGCCTAAATCCACCTGAGTACAAAATATTACTTCAGGTCTTGTTTAGCATATGTACCATCTAGAGCTGTATGCTTTGAAATCAAGTTTTTGGCATTTAAGTATACTGCTGCAGGATGTTTACAGAGAAGTTTCACAATTACCTATCTCAATTTACACCCCATTTTACCTAGAATAAGGGATTATATCTGTAAATAAGTTCTAGTGAATGTCTTAATTTTAATATTCTGTTAATATTCTTAGATCTTTCTCTGAATTGTGTGTTACCCAATACCTTATTCTGTTGGTTAATACAGTGGTTAATAACATGTTAATTTTTTCCTCACTTAGGACTTAAAGATGGAAGCTATGAGCAGTACAGGTACATTTTCAGAAATACATAAATTATTATTCTTAAATACTACCTTTATGCTCAAGAGTTAGGAGTGTGGGATTGGGAATGACATAGACATACTGCCTACAGTGACATTTGCAAGGTCTTTCCATCCCAGTTACTGTAAACACTGGAGATATTTCTGTTTCAATGTTATAGCATGTTCTAATCTTTGTAGCTAAAAATCAGGCTAAACTCTTCTCCTTCCTCATCTTTCAGACTGTAGTGCTGGTGGTTTTCTTGGTGATGGTTAACTTTTTTCTCCTTTTGCTGCTTGAAAATTAGGCAGTTTCAGCGTCGAAAGTGGCCAGATGTGAAGAGACCATCATCTTCTAAGTCACTGTGAGTTGGGAGCAGTTCATGAAAAGCATTAGCTTTTGCTTACCTTTCTTTTCTTTACTTTTCTGTTTGCATGCAGCACCTTTTTAACATCATCATCTATTCTCATGCAAGTGGCAAGTGCTCTAAATTAAGCAAGCACTATTACACTGCCATCATTACAGACCAGTCCTGTACAAAACCTCTTGGTATATGTTTTCTGGGAATTTAGGAACGTTAAGGTTAAAGCAATTTAAAACTTGAGCAAAGGTGGACTCTCAATTAAGAAACCAATTATCATTAATTATCTGTAAGAATTTGAGATCATTATGTTGGTTTTGTCTATACTTAAATGTGTGGCAGCCTCGTAGCAGCCTCTCACAACATCCAGAAATAACAAGACTGATTTCATTACTTGAATTATGATTCAATGACTGAAGTCATTACTCATAGAGGATCATGTGCTTTCTTGCTATTTATCTAACCACCACCTCCTTCATGTTGTGAGCAAAGAAAGCAAGTTAGAACAGAAAGTAGTGTACTTTGTACGAAGAAAAATCTGTACATTTTGGGTTATTTTGGCATTATACTAAAATTCAATATTGTTGCTTATTTTACTGCCCTTTGAAACTTGCAGATAATATCATTCAGTATAGTACTGTTAGTTCTCAACTTGCCAGACCTCAAAGGTGAGATACAAATTTAAACCCAAGAAAAATAGTTACCTTTGACGTGCCAGTTACTCTCTGTCTCTGAACCTCTCTAAAAAAGAAGGTTGAGACTTCAACTCATAAGATATTCACCAGCTATGCAGTAAGAACTATGTACCAGCACCTTCATCAATAGGCACAGTCCTATTCTCCTCAACTCCTCCAGGAGAGAGCATTTTTGTCACATAATGGTAACACTTTATATATCTAGTTGAAGAGAGCCAAGATGGAATTCAGAACCAAACGAAGCTAGAATTTATGAGATACAGAGGTTGAAGTTTCAAACATAGTTGTTTGCTTGTGATATACCTGTTGTATTTTTATAGGTGGTCTAGTGTTTCAGTTGTTTTACTCCTGCATGGAACTATTGAAAATATATTCCAACTACTTCCTAACTAGGATGTTATACACTAAATCATGTTTGTTTTATTTTAAAGAGGCCAACTGTGGGAAGGATGGGAGGGCTAACCTCCCCACCTGCTGGATCTCAGTGAGGATATAAACTGGCCAGAACTTGAATTCATGTACAGACTGTGAAAATGTGTATGATTTCAGAAAGAATTATAATGTTAGCCTGGAGGACTGGATGAACTTTGAGGCCAAAATAGATAAGAGTTTGCACTGGTGAGTGAATTAAGTAGATGAAGTGAAATTATGGAACTCCTGTCAGGAATACAGGTCTCTTTGAAATCCACTATTGTACCTGCTTTTTGCTTTGGATTATACCTCACCTGCTTCACAAAGCATTTTATGTCAAGAAGACACCACTAACATTGTTCCAGGAATTGACAGAAGAGGAAACACAGCTGCATCCCAAAGAGGATTGCCATCCCCGTGGCCAAAGTGTACACAAAGACCGTGGAAGTAAACTTACAACATTTCTCAGTTCAGCTATACCTTTGGATGGCACGAGGGAAAATTTCAAAACCAAGTATTTCTAAAGCAAGATACAGAGAACACGGATGCTTTTGCTTCCAACTGGGGTAAAGGTAATGCTGGAAAAGAACTTGTAAGAGATTCAGGAATTCAAATGAGCAGCACTGAATATTCTCAACACCCATGGTATTTCTCAAATTTCCTCTGAGGGTATGTTTTAGTTCCATGTCTACTTGTCTGTCCTATTGACAACTCTAGGAAAATTAGAGAAATCTTAACTAACAGATGTCAGACTTTTGGAGGGGTTGTGTAAATATTGATCAATATACTGTTTAAAAATATTTTTTTTCGGGTTGTGAAGAATTTTGTTAATAAAAGTGTGGAATGCCCACATACCATTTCTCAAAAGGTTACTTAATGTTGCATAGCACATTTCAGAATTCATCCATTTTTAAAAGTACTGAAAAAAAATCAGTAAATGTACATCTTACATTTTAATGAAATCAAATTTGTATTAATTTTTTTTCTGTGGATAATATTATATTGTTATGTTCAAAACCAAAACAATTCATTTGAGAAAGCAACATTGGCTTAGTAGTGCAACTTCTACACTTATTTTTAAAAGGCTGCTCTGAGAAGTTCAATAATCATGACCAATAAAAAAATAATGTAGTTATAGCTCAGTCTACAGAAAAGTAGATGACCTGAATGAGGGTTACTGTTTAAAAGCTTTTAAAGGAAAGAAAACATGACTTTACTAAGGAAGCACAGTGTACAGAGTCTACTTGAGTATCTTCATAAAGCTGTTATTAAATACATTGTAGTACAGGCACTAGCAGTGGTAATTTATCATTTTTTTCCATGTTAATCTGCTACCTGTTTTAAAGCTGCATGTGAGAGGAAGCTCATAATAGACTCAACCAACTGTGGCCTTGACTATTAACAAGAGGTAAACTTTTTGCAAAATACAAACTTAACTTACACTTCACAATAGAAAAGCATTTTTGCTGCTTTCCTGGGGGAAGTATTAGCAGTCTACCTTTACCCAAGTCAGTATGCAGAAAGAATGCTAGCTAAGTTAGATCAAAAAAGTTTCCACTTACCTTTTTTTGCATTCAGCCTATAACTTCTGAACAGAGGATGAGACTATCAGACTCCTGCATGGCCAGTATTACTGCTCCAGTTGCATATCAGGTAGAAGCTTGAAAAGTTACCATATCCCTTTATGCTCATGCAAAATACTGAGCTGTAAGATTTGCACATTACCTAAGAAGTAACTGTTACTTTCTAAAGGTAGGTTGTTGCTGAGTTAGGGGGAAAGCTACCACCTCTCCTCCTTTCAGCTCTGCTAAAGAGTGCTATTTAAGTTGAAAAAGACATGAATTCCAGTCAGTATTGCTGCAGCTTTGCTAAACTGGTCTCACAGGCAGAAGGTCTAAGGCATTACTCCCTTAGCTTTTACAGCCAGCTGGAAAAAAAAAATAAATCATTTGCTATACATAGCTTTCCACAGTAACAGCTGTATCGATTTTGTAATAGTAGTGGATTTCCTCTGACCTTACCAGGATGTAGCTAGCAGCCTCGAAGTATTAGAGAGCTAATACACGATGTCACCAAGTTCTGATTTTAAATAGAAACCTTTATTTACATTATTATTAACATCCAAACACAAAATTCAGAAGAGCAGTAATACCTTACAACCAACTCTTTTATAAACCAGTCCCCAAGGTTTTTCTGTTTTTCAACATAAAGATACAGATATTTCAAGCAATACTTAATGTAAACTAAACTTAAATGCAATTCTCAATACTGTATGCCTTCTCCTGAGAATTTTTTAAAATATTGCTCTCAGAGTTACATGGTTTTCATACTTGCTGTATCATTCAATCACCTGGTAGTCTGCACATAAATTCAAAAATAAAATGTGTGCTAATTGGTACAACATTCAAATAGTTTTTGTCTTCTAACTTAAAAATGGTCCTGATTTCCTAAATTTAAAAGCAGAATTTTAGATCAAGATTGGATAAAGGTACTACATGTGAATTTTATAAAAACATGGTTTCTGTGATCAAAGAATAACAAAGTAGCAAAACTATGCTCATTATGCAGCAGTGACCAGAGGTGGTTGGACTAGCTAACTGTTCTCTTACAGTTGAAAAATTGTATACAGTTTTTGTTGTTGTTGTTAAATCTGCTGCTACAGAACCAAATCAGAATTGGTGGAGATACTAAATGCTAACAGCTTTCAAGGTAAGTTTTATTTACTGCAGTCCATAAGCCTTTCACACTAGACATAATACTTGGAATCAGTGTTGCCAAGAAAGATGTCATCAATGCAATTTAAAAATGTGCCCTCCCCCCTTTATTAAGTTTAAACTAAAAATCTAAAAATCTTTGGATTCAGCAAAAAAGTAGGTACTAGAAAGCTCCAACATTCTAAATACAGATGAGAAAACAATGATCCTTTACAACACCAGTCAGGTAGGTACCAGCTATACATACATGTATAAACAAAATCACTCATTTTAAAAAAAGTTAAGAGGGCACAATGTATAAAGTTGTATATAGTCTAAGAGCTCACCTAATGAAAGCAATCAGGGTTTGTAGTTTCCATCAATATAATGAATAACTACAAAATATAAAGATTGTTCTACTCTCATTTATATAAAAAGCAAGGGATTGTTGCCTTTCAACTTCAGTAGGCAGCACTCAAACAGATATGTTCTAAGAAATAAGAAAGAAGATAAAAGTTCCTTAGCCTTTTAAAAGTTTTTCATTAAAAATAACAACACACATGTATTGGATTGAAAGTTTCAAATAAATACTAACACCTAACCTATATACTCCGTACTAATCGCAAAGATAGGGTTGCATAAGGTAGACTGAATCTACATTCCCATTGGAACACAACTGGCTGTATGCTAAGGATTAATTTGTTGAGAAATTTTCTAGTGAAAGTTATTCCTATTCAAATGGAAGATCACTGCATATTCTGAAAAATAAAACCACCTCATACTTACAGTACCAAGAAGAAGCAATCAAGAACACTTTTTTCCTTTTTTTCCTTTTTTTTTTTTTTTTTTTTTTTTTTTTTACTCACTTGGGAGAAGTCAGTTTTCCATTACACAGTGAACAACAGAACAAAAGGACCACACATCTTAAACATTTCTGGGTCATCCCTTATGGAAGATTAGGGGTTTGACTCATTGTAACTGCCTGAAACTGGAAAAACTGCAAAAGGATCTTCATGTCAAGGAACCAAAATAGAGAAAAAAATAAACCTTATCAGCAAATAATATGAATAAATTTGTAACTAAACAAACTTAAATACTGATATGAGAGAAACCTGCTTAGAAAATACATTCATTACTATTAGAACAATCCAATGAAGTGCAGACATTTGGTTAAGTGTGGCTTAATATCCTTATAGATTTCTGGATGTTATGTAACAACAAATATTTTGCAACAGACAAACTTCTTTCAAAGAACATTTAGAGTTTGTTAAAATCGACCAAAAAAGACACAATCCAGATTCATCAACTGAAAAGGAGAAAGATTGTAGAAAGACATGATCATCATGACAAGTCATAACATCTTACAATGCAGAGCCTTTTTGTCAAATTGCCTTATGCAAAAATAAATTTAACAAAGTGCTCAGAGGTGGAGAAAGCATTTAACAACTCGTCTTTTATAAAAAGCTATATGTTAAAGATGTAAAAATAAATGAAGTGTCAAAGACCAAAGAAGAGAAAGGTGTGGGCTGAGGTCACCCAGCTTCAAAGTCATTAAGTTTAGTTAAAAAAAAAAGTATTCTATTTGGACCTCAACTACACTTGAGTTTACAGAAATCAATTTTGTTAAATATTTAGCTTCACAAACTCTGCAAAAATGAGTTAGTGACCTACAAAAGTCATATATATAATACATTATCTTAAAGAACATATTTACAAAATTTATTCACAAAAAGACAGCAAAATTCTGATTCAGACTGCAGTGCCTTGCCTTGAGTTTTCTGAAGTATTCTCAAAATGATGAAAGATTATTGCTCTAATTTCCATACACAGAAAACATTACATTATGCAGTCTTTTCAAATAATTCTTAAGAGATTGTGTTTGAGAAGGAACATGAGCACACCCTACCTTCATATTAAGTCCTTATCAAAGATATTGCATTAATCCATTATATAGTCTTATATAAAGTGCACTCAGCTGCACATCAATATGTAAATATTAGTCACAATTGTGTTTAAATAATTTAAATTTATTATCCTCTCTTTTTACCCCTTGGCATCAATGGACAGGATTTTGGAATAGTATGTGCCAATTCATTTTGCACTGCTCCTCTGCTTGGGAAATCCTGACTCCTGGGGGTAAGAGATTAAAAGCAGCATTTATATTCAGGAATTAATATAAAAGAGTCAAGGCTAGGAACTACATTCTCTGTCAGATATTCTTACTAGAGAAATCAGGAAATTCTTATCACTGTGACTTCTCTAGGCACTTTCATCTGCCTGTAGTTAAAGGGCTCTGGATAGCTACAGTAAACAGACAAGGTATTCCAGGGGTCTATTTACTAAAATGCCTTTGCCGAATTCACATTTCTAGAGGCAGAGTGCCAAAAATATTTATGACCTTTTTTGTACACCACAATATACAGTAATATGGATGCCTCTACTAAAAAATTTTTTTTTTTTTTTCTCTGAATGAAGTAACTTAGGACATCATGTTGATTAGCAGGAAAAATCCCTTATTTCCAGAAGGCCAGTACTAGTTGCCATGAAGAATGCGTAACTTTCCTTTACAATACTAGTGCATCGTTAATACAGCGCATTCTTGTTTGGAGATCGGGTTTAGGTGTCAGCAGTATTTCTGTTGAAGAAAAGAAGAAAGCATCATCAGAAAAAATAAAAAATACCTTTGCTGGAAAAACTGGTCAACATTTTGCACTGACAGTCAATTTCTAAACTGAACAGATTTTAGAGCTCCATTTTGAAGATATATTTGTAGAAAAGTAATGTTGTCCCAGAATTCCCTAAACACATTATTTAGTTATCTTTTCTGTATGATGTGGTTTTGGAAAATGTAACATTTCACTTCCTTTTTCCCTCTTTATAAATGGTACTGGTTTTTATCAAAGTCCTCTAATACCTTCCTTGTCTTGCAGAAGTCCTCAGATTATTTTGGCTACTACTTATGTACCTTAGACAAAATTTCATGAAGTACTGGCAACTTTAATAAATGTAGCGCATCTCAATATTATATTGCCTATCCCTTGGCATTTTCTGGAAAGCTTACAGCACAAGTATATTTAGTATTTTGGCCTCCTTTGTCATACCTGTTATTAGCTTACTTTTCTCTTAAATAAGAGGCCTACATTTTCCTTAGTGTCTTGCTATGCGTATACAAATATTCTAAGGTGTTACAAGGGTAAGTATCACCATTAGCTACTTACAGAAAATACTGCAATACCAGGATTCTTGGTCTGACTCATCTGCTGAAGATATTTTTCACAGTCCCTGTGTTTCCCTTTCTGGCTTTTATCCAAGCTCTCTTTGTGCAGTCTAAACCTCGATCCTATACATGATACTTCTAAGTCAACAGCTAATCACAGCTGCTTGGATTCATCATGGATTTGATTTAAATATCACCAAAAATAGTATGTATCTTGTGTCATACAAGTTCTATGTCCACAGATGTAAAGACAAAGAGGATAACAGAGAACAGGATTGTGACATTGAGGAATGTCTTGAAGCAAATCTTACTCATTGGAAAAGAGCCAATACATCACCACTCGTTATGGACAACTTACCTGGTCTGGACCCATAGGCATCCCTGACATAGGCATAGTATTAATGTTCATCTGTCCAAGATGGCCACTGCTGCCATTCATGTGCATCATACTGTACGTTGCAGGATTACCTTGATGGCTGAACTGTTGCTGTGGAAAAGAACTGAAGCACAAAGGCAAGAATAAAATGACATCCCAAGAAGTTTACTCACTGTTATGTTGCCTTCCCTGTACCAGCTGTCAACATGTGAAAGAATTACGTTATCAACAGAAGCCTAAAATTATTTCTACGTTTGTTTCTGCATATTGTCTGTTTAACATAGAAATAAAAATTTCTCTCCCCAAAGGAATTTTGAATTTTTAAATACATGCAGAACTATGTATACACATTTCCTATTGTAACCTTTTCAGACACACTGTGGTACTATTCTGAACCTTTGTATTTCCCCCAAGTTGCGTTTTCAATATTTAAAGAGTGAATGTTGTCTCCAGTTGCAAAGACTCCAGGGGTCCAATATGAATAAGTGGAACTAGGCATAATATAGGTTCAATCAGTGTATTTCCTAAACCAGAGCAGGATATGAAGGACAATACAGACCTTAGAAATATAGTTATTATTTCCTTTTCTATAACCTTTTCTTACTACAAGCAATAGTTTCTATTTTTGGGCAAACTGAAAACAATTTTTGAGCTATAGGATAGCTGTAAATTTACCTGCTCCTGGTCATGCTTCCTGAGGGCCAGCCCTTCATCTCAGGAGACTGGTACATTGCTGCTGCCTGAGGATGCTGCATCATAGGATTCTGAGAGGGTCCCATTCTTGATGACATCATTGGATTGGGAGGGCTTGATACTCTACTAAAGGCAGGATCAGGTTGTTGGGTTATTCCTGACAAGACAAAGAACACTATACTCAGTTATCATCACCTAGGCCTTGGTTTATCTTCTTGCAAGGATGGGGGGGGGGGGGGGGGAATAATCTTTGTTATAGGAACATTTCCATTTTTCAGAATGATCAGTATTTAGTAAATTTGGATTAATAAATAAAAAAGGAAAAGAACACCAGACAGACATTCAAAACAAAACAAAAAAACACCATGTTAGTACTAGTACCATAATTAGGTGGATAGGAGAATTGCTGTGGAGGAACTTGAGCCATTGGAGGGCCTGTCAGACCACTGTCCATGCTTCCTGAGGCAGTCACATTTGGTGGCGGACTGAAGGCCTGAGGTTGCTGTTGCTGCTGCATCATCATTGCCATCCTCTGTTGTCTAAAATGATGACTTATTAGCTCCCTGTTACGCTGAGCCACCATTTGAGCATTAAGAAAACCTTGTTGCTATCCCCCAAAGAAAAAAAAAATCATATTAGAAAAATTTTACAAATAAAGTTGTCAGACTCAATCAAACGGTCTACAATCTAAGACCCAGTATATCACTCACTAGAATAGAAAGAAATTTTATTTTTAAGAAAACCCACAGCTATTACAAAAAATATCCAAATATCAAACAAAGGTTTTCATTGAGTTGTTACTAGTTCAAAACAGGTGACAGAGTAGACTGTCTATTACTTCCTACATGGAAAAGACAGTTTGCACACTGTATTGATAGCATGGACCCAATGAACAAACCTCTCTGAAGTCTCAACAATAAAAGAGGTTAAAAAAAAAACAAAACACCTTTTTTTTGATTATATGATGGAAGAAAAAAAAATGCTGTGGCACCATGAAAAAAAGGTTTAAATTCTAAACAAACCTGTAAAAGGGGTGTCTGTGTAAAAATGACTGTTTCAGAAATCGTTAGTGTAATAATTACTTACCTGTGATGCCACCTGTGGCTGCATAACTGGTCTCATCACTGAGGTATTACTGCCTGGATTTTCCATTTTCATTTCAAGGGCTTGACGGGTTTGATTCATGAACTTAGAAAAAGATATTTCAGCACTGTTAGCTTGAAAATACCAGTATCTGAACAAAATTATGGCAACTCCTTAAAAAAAAATTCTTTACACACCACTTGAATCTCTAAAGAACAATGGTTAATTTTTCCTCATTTGACATCCCTGAAGTACCAAACTATTTGTTATCAAGCTCAGACAGACACATAAAAAAAACTTCAAATAGTGCAGTACTACTTGGCTTTATTTTTCCCTTTGAAATAGCACTTTTTAAGAATAAATATATAACAGACTATCTCTCTGTTCCAAATCATGTTTGGGGACAAAGAGTATAATCTCCAGCCTTGTTTAAAATAGTGAACTATTTTCTCCTTCCTTTCTATCACAACATCCCAAAACCATACAGCTTGAACTAGTGTCGTAGAACAGCCAAGACAGAAGACAGCATTTCCTAAGGATTTAACGTTGCCATTCCAGGTCACACAGCACTGTCTCAGTTTTCTGAGTTTTATTTGTACATTTTCTATTACCCAAAACTTCACCACGTCCAAATGTACTTCTGAAAGGCCACAGCACAGGAAGCATTCTCCATACTAAATTCATATTCAACGATGTTCTCTTATATTTGGTATCAGGACTTCATTCTCACATGGGAATTCAATACTGAAATCATGCAGCAATTTTTTAAAGCAGTACTTTCAAGCCAGTATTAAGATCTTTAGATAAAGTGGTTTTACCTACTCTCTCAACTTCTGTCCTAAGAAAAAACCTATGGCAACAGCAAATCATAAGGGAAGGCAAAATAGTATTTCAATAAGCTCAAATGCAGGGAAAAAGAAAAAAAAAGAAAAAAAAAAAAAGAACATTTGGTTTTCAGGAAAAATGTAACTGCTTATTTAGTGGTTAAAAATGATTATCTTAACATGGATAATGAGATCATCCAGAGATGTTGTACAGGATTACCATTTTAATTAAAAAGCACTGTTAAAATTAAGGTTCCGTCCTTTCAATCATGTGCTATAATGTCAATTTCCATATTCCTGAAGTAATACGCAGTTCAGAGCACACCTCATTCTGAAACAAGACAAAAGAGTAAAAGCAGGAGCAAAAGATTACCTGCTGCCCCTGAAGCCTCTGCTGGAGCTGCATGCGGAGCTGCTTTGGTGTATTGGTCCGAGGTCTCATCACATTTGCTCTAGGATGCATACTTTGAAGTGGAAAATTGCTTTGTTGGCTCATCTGATTCATCACTGAATTAAAGGATGGCTGTTGTCCCTGAATGTTGCTAAAACCTCCTGGCAGGGCTGCCCCTTGCCCTTGATAGGGCTGACCATATAATGAAGGCTTCTGGTCAATCATCACTGCAGATTCCTGACCTTGAAATGAATCTTGCTTGGCTTCCAAAGCTTGCCCCTTCAAGAGACGTAAAACACGTACTGCTAGTGAGACCAATAGTTTCTTGAGTAGAAGATAGCATAGGCAAGATTACTACTAGTTTTATCTCTAGACAAGTGAAATAGCAAAAGTGATTGTTAATAATTTATTTTAAAATCAGTTCTGCTGCACACTACTCACATAAGCAGATCAATATCATTATTCAAACCCTTTTGCACTTTTAAACTGCAGTTTGTACAAATGATGGTATGATTTGTACAAATGATGGTATGATTTCTTTTTTCGAGTAAATTCCGAAGATTTTAACAGAATTTCTTTTTCCTATTTGCTAGCCGTGCAAATTCAGGCAGGCTGAAATCAGAAGAGATGAAAGTGTCCTACTCACTCATCAGTTTAATCAATTCTAAGTTCTCCAATGATAACCATTACTCTAAACAAATACTTCCAAAGAGATTTAGAAAAACAGCATCAAGGAAGTGAGAAGAGACACATGTGAGTGAGGAGGCTCTCCTCACTTTCTTTTCACATACCAAAATAATAAAGGCTATTTGGGAAAAAAAAAAAAAAAAAAGCCCAGAATTTCTTCCTTCTTACTTGGTTTACAAGATCAGGAATTCCTAGCGCTCTGTCAATTTCTTCCAGGCTCGTGACATCTGTATTACTCAGCAAAGTGTGCAGCTGATCCAAAAGCGCTCTTTCCTCATTCTGTCCTTCCACATTTGGTGCTGCACATAAGAGGTCATCCAAAGAGTTTCTCACTAATTGTCTATAAATATATATATAAAAAAAAATGCAACCATTACGGACTATAGAGACATGTACTTAGTTTTTATATTATATATTGCCCTGGTGATGATGAAGTACTATAATCACCCAGAAGACTGAAGTAAGACTTAAAAACTTAATGTCCAAATTTAGGTCTAGAAACACCCAGTCAACTGTCATCTATTCTTCAACATTTGCAAATTCTGTTTTCTCCTGGTACCTAAATATTAACTTCTGAATGTGCCAGAGAGACATAATGTAAGATTTTCCCATTTCTTTTCTCTGTGCCTCCCAACTCAGGGACTGATTGGTTCTATTAGCAAAACCTTTTCTGGGGCTGGGTTAAAGAGGTCCAGTGTCATATGATGACAAAATATCAGCAGAATAGGAAATAAAATTCTGATCTGTTGTCCCCACCACATAAGCTACTTTGATTTTTTTTTTCCACGTCTTAAATTCATCTGACAGAGTGAACAGTTGTATTCAAACACTTTTAAAAACTTTCCTTAATTCTACCTGTTTTGTGAACTCCGCGATGCTTGCTCCATGGACAGCATGTTGTCAGGCCATGATCCTGGCTGGTTAGATGGTGCCGGCTGTCCATAGGGATTCCCCCCCAAACCCACGTTAATCTCATTTGACCCTGTGAGGTAAAACACTTGTTTTTAAAACAAAAGGTGTCATCTTGTTTTTCAGCGTTCACACACAGTGTTGTGGAAGATCACATAAATTATGAAGTAGCTTCAAGAGCTACTAATTAGCATGTTTCAAGGTGCATACATAAATTCATCCTCAGGCTTATTTCAGAAATATGATATGACCACAGATTTAAATATATGAGTACTTAAATGAGTACCTGAATTTGCAATGTGGTTCCATATGAAATTTGGATAAGCCATGTGAGAAGAGTTTTGAAAAATGTTGCAAAAAGCTTTTAAAAGCCCTGATCACTGAGAAGTTCACAGTAATGATAATAATAACTACGTCAAAGATTACTAAACAAATTAGGTACCAAATAATGTGAATTAAATTGATCAGAATACTAGCATCTTCACATATAATCATAAATGGCATCCAGTTCCTGGAATTTAGCAGAGAAGTACTGCACTAAAGAAATAGAAATAATCATTAAATTATCCAAAAAAGATCTGGAGACTCAGCATGAACAACATATACATAAAACGCAGATCACCAGAAAAAAAATAATAATAATAATAATAAAAATAAATAAATAAAAAATAAACAGAACATCAACAAGTCATCAAATGCCCCAGTCAGGGGAGATAAGTCTTAACCTCAAAAAGACAAGTCTTCAGATGAAAAGCTAGCATTGTATGAAAACTGAAAACATTTTGATGATGCTTGCAAAAAAACTAATGAGATAGTGCTAAGTATGACAATAAAAAATAAAGAACTTACTCATGTGAATAATTTGCTGTTGTAGCATTGGCCTTGTACCAGGTATGCTATTAGAACGAACGGGCAGTCCAGGCATAGAGCTGCCTGCTGTGGGTCTGGGCAGTGATGCACTAAACTCAGGTCCTGGTCTCATCACTGAAGTAGAACTTGTAGGTTCCAACCTGTTAACCTTTGAGTTTGGCAAACCCCAGTCTCCGGACTGGTGTTGATTCATAGCTACACTTCTGTTGGGAGCGCTCACTATAAAGAAAAGCACAAAATACAGTCTTTTTTTTTCTAGAATGCAATACGTATTTTTGTTTTAAAACTAACTGTAAGTAGATTTATTTGTTGTTGGTTTTCATTTATTTTTACACCAACAAAGACACTCACCAATGACAGAGCAATTCACTGAACACTTAACAAAAGCAATTAAAGCTTACCATTCTAAGTTTTGAATCATCAGTTATACTCATTAAATATATTTTAAGTTGCCAATGTTTGACTGCCACTATGACTTGTTCTTGCTTCTATATAGCAAAAAAACATTAAATTCAAAACTTTTAATAGTCAAAAATAATTTCACTTATAAATAAACAGCTTTATTCTTAAAACCTCAACTAGAGATAATAATTAAGAAGTATTTCTATACTGATTATAAAACTAATATTCAAATAATAAAAATAATAGAAACTAATAATAATAACAAATAATAAAAACTAATATACAAAATTAGAAAGGCCAAAGCTCATCTGGAGCTCAATCTGGCTACTGCCGTTAAAGACAACAAAAAATCTTTTTACAAATACATCAACGCAAAACGGAGGACTACGGAGAATCTCCATCCTTTACTGGATGCAGGGGGAAACCTTGTTAAAAATGATGAGAAAAAGGCGGAGGTGCTTAATGCCTTCTTCGCCTCAGTCTTTAGCGGCAATACCGGTTGTTCTCTGGATACCCAGTACCCTGAGCTGGTGGAAGGGGATGGGGAGCAGGATGTGGCCTCACAATCCACAAAGAACTGGTTGGTGACCTGGTACGACACTTGGATGTGTGCAAGTCGATGGGGCCGGATGGGATCCACCCGAGGGTACTGAGAGAACTGGCAGAGGAGCTGGCCAAGCCACTGTCCATCATTTATCAGCAGTCCTGGCTATCGGGGGAGGTCCCAGTGGACTGGCAGCTAGCAAACGTGACGCCCATCTACAAGAAGGGCCGGAGGGCAGACCCGGGGAACTATAGGCCTGTCAGTTTGACCTCAGTGCCAGGGAAGCTCATGGAGCAGATCCTCTTGAGAGTCATCATGCAGCACTTGCAGGGCAAGCAGGCGATCAGGCCCAGTCAGCATGGGTTTATGAAAGGCAGGTCCTGCTTGACGAACCTGATCTCCTTCTATGACAAAGTGACACGCTGGGTGGATGAGGGAAAGGCTGTGGATGTGGTCTACCTTGACTTCAGCAAGGCTTTTGACACCGTCTCCCACAGCATTCTCCTCAAGAAACTGGCTGCTCTTGGCTTGGACTGGCGCACGCTTCGTTGGGTTAGAAACTGGCTGGATAGCCGGGCCCAAAGAGTCGTGGTGAATGGAGCCAAGTCCAGTTGGAGGCCAGTCACTAGTGGTGTTCCCCAGGGCTCGGTGCTGGGGCCGGTCCTCTTTAATATCTTCATCGGTGATCTGGATGAGGGCATTGAGTGCACCCTCAGTAAGTTTGCAGATGACACCAAGCTATGCGCATGTGTCGATCTGCTTGAGTGTAGGAAAGCTCTGCAGGAGGATCTGGATAGGCTGCACCGATGGGCTGAGGTCAACTGCATGAAGTTCAACAAGGCCAAGTGCCGGGTCCTGCACCTGGGGCGCAACAACCCCAAGCAGAGCTACAGGCTGGGAGATGAGTGGTTGGAGAGCTGCCAGGCAGAGAAGGACCTGGGAGTGATGGTGGATGGTCGGCTGAATATGAGCCAGCAGTGTGCTCAGGTGGCCAAGAAGGCCAACGGCATCCTGGCTGGTATCAGAAACAGCGTGACCAGCAGGGCTAGGGAGGTGATCGTCCCCCTGGACTCGGCTCTGGTGAGGCCGCACCTCGAGTACTGTGTTCAGTTTTGGGCCCCTCGCTACAAGAAGGACATGGAGGTGCTTGAGTGGGTCCAGAGAAGGGCGACGAAGCTGGTGAGGGGCCTGGAGAACAAGTCCTATGAGGAGCGGCTGAGAGAGCTGGGCTTGTTCAGCCTGGAGAAGAGGAGGCTCAGGGGCGACCTTATTGCTCTCTACAGGTACCTTAAAGGAGGCTGTAGTGAGGTGGGGGTTGGTCTGTTCTCCCACGTGCCTGGTGACAGGACGAGGGGGAATGGGCTAAAGTTGAGCCAGGGGAGTTTTAGGTTGGATGTTAGGAAGAACTTCTTCACTGAAAGGGTTGTTAGGCATTGGAACAGGCTGCCCAGGGAAGTGGTGGAGTCACCATCCCTGGACATCTTTAAAAGACGTTTAGATGTAGAGCTTAGGGATATGGTTTAGTGGGGACTGTTAGCGTTAGGTCAGAGGTTGGACTTGATGATCTTGAGGTCTCTTCCAACCTAGAAATTCTGTGATTATAAAATTAATATTCTTTAATGCTTCTTCTACCAAAGCTCATACTATAATCTTGCAACATTTTTTGCATTAAAGCTTTTTCTTTTACAATGAGAACTATTTGTACTCAATCAACAAACCTAGATTTGCTCCAAAATTTTCCTGGTTTTCAATCATTCTTGGACTTCCACCCATCAAGTTTTGCTTTTGTAACATGGAGAATGCATTGACATTCCTCACTGGAGCACTCGAACCCACAGGACTGTCTAAAGACATGGCTCTGTTGAAAGGTGGACGGGTAGGCTGCACAGACTGGGGACTCCTCATACCTGTTGAAGAATTAAAAGAAGCTTGCAATTGTATATTTTAAATAGAAAGTACAATTAATGACTTGTAAAAATTTAATCTATTTAGAGGCATGTATATTTGACCTTAAACAAGCCAATAGCTAGCTACTCTGCTTATGTTCTCACTGCCCAAGCCACATTTTGAATGTATAGTTCAGACCTTTCACAGGCAAAGCCAAATGCAACTACATCTGACAATAGACATAAAGAGGTATGTTTATGTTCAGTTTTATAATGAACCCTGCTTTTAATATTTTGAAATAGTCTAGTATTTCAGACACTTTAACATATAGGAGTGGACTACCCATCCTTTGGATAACTCTGACATGGAGACAGAACAAGTCAAATGGATCTCTGTTTGAATGAAGTGGAGCCCAGAAGCAGTATGTTTTTGAGCACTTTGCATTACGTGGATTTATTAGTGAGATCACTGTGTTCTACAGCCAATGCTGCCAGTGACCTCACATGTTCTTGTACTTGATTTCACATTTTTCATTATACATGATTCACCTCCTTAGGTTACATGAGCAAACTATGACCCCATATAATCAAGAGATGACCAACATTATAAAAGGACATGACAATTGTAATGATAATGATGCTGGTTTATTAGTAAGGTCATCTTTTTTTCCTACTCAGCTTCCTGTTAAGAAAGGTCATTCCTTTCAATGTCAAAGAAGAATATTGGTTAGGATTTGCAGGCCACAAGATGTTTTACATAGAGTAAATGGAAAATCAAAGGCTTGCCACCAGTCCCATGTTATTTCCTTAGTCATCTGCAAGGAACAAAAATCCTCAATTTCAATTTACAACTGACAAAACATTCTTCCTGATGTTTTGCCTCTGAGAAATCTGGTAGACAATCCAGATTGTCTACCATTAAGATACCATTAAATGAGGAACTGACATTAAGTGTACTCGCTGTGTACATAGTAGATAAGTGCTGCCATTTTGCATTGCATTTATCTGTAAAGGTACAGCAGATCAAAATGTATTCTCTAAGGATTTTAGGATGCATTATGTTTACATCAAGTAAGAAGAAAAGCCTAATTTTAAAACAAAAGTGATATTAAATGAAATTTCTTACTCAATGGGGCATTTCCTTGAAATAATGCTTGCTTTGTTCCAAAGCTATTTCCATTTGTAGACATAGCATTATTATAAAACTCCGAACTAGTCAGATCACCTAAAATTGCATCCAAATTATCCAAGTCTCCACTCATCTGAAAAAGCAGCAGTAAAATAACCAAGGTTACTTAATATCATACAACTATCATTCAGCTTTTATTTAGCTCCTCACTAATCTTAAACAATATTATTGAGATAAATGTTTTAGTTCACAGACAGTACCTTAGGCTTTCTCCCAATTTCCAAAGATCTTCCAATATCAATTAACTATGTTTTTTAGAGTATTTTGCTCTGTTAATTTTGAGAATAAGGTGATATTGGAGGTACACATAAATAACAAGAGAAGTTTGAGACAACTTTTCCCTCATTTAAGGGAAAAAAGAGTACAAGAACCAATTAACTAAACCCAGGCAATATCTATTTTAAGCATTACACATTTTTGTGTATTGTTTATATTTTCAAAATGACATTACATAATGTCTGCTAGTTTTACCTTTTGCTATTGCATTGCCAGCTAATTATAAAGGCATTTAACAGCTCTGTTTCCTAATAAGCCACAAAAATAAACATGTGCAATGTGAAATTGCAGATGCTAAAGATTTAATTTTAGGTAACAATTTGTAAATATATGCTACCTTAATCAAACAATAATTTAAAGTCTGCACTACACCAGGACTTCAGTACAGCTACAGCATTTGGTTAAATACATATCCCGTACCTCTATTTGTTTGAACGTTGGCAGTTAGAATAAAACCTGACCACATAGTTGCCTACCATTTGCACATAACTTTGTTAGAAATGTTTATACGTGCATAGAAAGAGAAAAAAAAAAGGGGGGGGGGGGGGAAATTGTCCTTTTAGCAACTCACTGTAATAAAATAAAATAAAATAAAATAAAATAAAATAAAATAAAATAAAATAAAATAAAATAAAATAAAATAAAATAAAATAAAATAAAATAAAATAAAATAAAATAAAATAAAATAAAATAAAATAAAATAAAATAAAACAAAAAACAAAACACTGGCTAGTTCATTACCACCACTTTACATTATACTCTACCTCCTCTGTTGGTTCCGTTTTTATTTTCATGTCCTTTTCTTGACTGGAAGTAGGAATAGAAGAACTACTGCATTGACCCATTTTATTATCCACATTTTCTACTTTAGGCTTCAACTCTTTGGAAAGTGGATCCTTAACATCATCTTTATCTAACAGGTATCTTAGTAAAGCATTGTTTTCCTTCTTCTTTGGGCTCAGTTGTTCCTGTTTGACCGTGCCTTCTCCACATGGGGCTGTATTAGCAGTGTCATGATATGTGTCTTTACCAGTAGCTTCAGCTGTGATCTTGGCTACTTCTGCAGGAGAATTACCATTCTGCAACAATTTATGTAAAATCCTATGCTTCTCTTGCAGGAGTGACCCATGCATGTTTGAGGAGGAAGACACCCCTCCAGATGTTGATGAGGAAACTCCCGAAGGACTGGTAACATTGGTAGAAGATTCTTTACAATTAGATTCTAACGGTGAGTTTGATGCTGTGGAATGTCCTCTTTCATCTGAGGAGCACGTGAGTAGCTGAAGCAGCTTTTTATGCCCTTTGCTTTCAGATTGTCCTCTCTGACTTTCGGGTGTCTCCAGGCTTCCCTCTTTACTATCTTTTTCACTAAGGAGATCCCTGCTGTTTGATTGGCAGAGGGAACTTTCCACTTGATTTTGTTCACAATACAAGCCGGAAGGGCTTTTGGAATCTTGGGTGCTTGCTTTATTTTGCTGAGCTACACTCATGTTTGGGGAATTATCCAATTTTGGACCCGGAGAAGAAAGTGTTGATAACAGGGAAGTTCCAACACCCTCACTAATGGCTTGAAGAGCACTAAGAGAACTGCTAGAGAAAGTGCTGTTGCTGGTGTTGCTGGCAGATCCCATTGGAGAGTGCATACCTGTATCACAGAAGAGAGAGCAAACTTATTAGATTACAGTACTGACTATAATTACTTTTCCTTCAGGATTATGTCTGACTGCTACATTGAGTTAATTACTTTAAAATAAATTTAAATAGGAAATTAGGTATAATACATTTAAGTCACATGTACACGGTCATATAGAGCTGTTAAAAAGGATGGAAAATTGAATTCAGATAAAACTGGGAGAAGAGAGCTTTAAAAAAAATATAGCTTGCAACAAAAATGAAGTACCTGTAACTGGAGAAAACTGGTGAGAACTCATTTTTGGACTCCCTCGATTCCTAGGAGATATCATTATATTCTGTTGGTTGGACGTTAAACCAGGACTACCATGTGGTGGGCTACTTATATTTAAGCCATAACTGTTGTTCTGATAGGCAGAGGACTGCATTCCTGGTCCAGAGTTCACTGGCCCCATACTACCAGGGCCTCCATATCGAGAGTTGCTCAGCTGACTCACTGTATTGGGATCTCCCATGCCATAGTTCCTGTTCTGCAATGGCATGCTTTGACTGGGTGACATGTTCATAAGACCACCAACAGAATTTGTATTTCCAGCCACAGGTGTTCTCATGTTTTGCCCAACTGTGTTAGGATTTGGTCGATATCCATTTTGCTCTCTGTAAATTCAACAACCCCATACACCCCAAGAGAACAAATTTAAACTGTATTCAGAATCAAGTGCTATAAAACAGAACAACATTATTAAATAATTTTTCAATAAGAGAAGTGAGAACTCAAGCATCTCCACAAAAGCAGAACTGAAATATGCCACTCATTTATTCATTCTAGAAGTGTTCAGTCCTTTAGGTGAGTTGAGTTACAAGTGCATACAGTATCACCCCTTCTTTCTTCTACTTTGTTCCTGAGTCAATGGATGACACTATCCTAACATGCACACTAATCACACCCTGAACAATCTCAACTACTCATTTTTCAGCATCTGGAGGTACTTTAATGCCAGAAGCTGAGAGACTCCCTCCAGAGTGGCACATCAATTATTCCTGCAATCAACAAGAACAGGTCACAGGAAATGCTATTTAAGGTACATTTGAGTCATCAGTGATGCATCTGAGGGGGTTTTGTTGTTGTCTTTTTAACTGATCTGCAATTAAAAAGAACAAGATGCAAGATAAAGCATGTAACTAAGCATTTCTATTTCCAGTGTTTCATCATTGTAAATGTTAACCCAAAAGAATACTAAACACATAATAACAGGCCCCCTGCAGGAACAGAAGGAAAAACTTCCCTTTTGACTAGGACTGTCATTCTGCCACACAGCTGCGAGGCTGCATGTCGACTAAAATCTTAGATTGAATAAATGTGTCATTTATTTTCATGCTATGCAACACCGCTTCCCAAATGATTATTCTTCTGTTTGACCTTTAACGAAATAAAATATTTTGGCATACTAGTTTTTCAGTTATCTTCAACGTTAGATGTATTTTTAAAAGCTATGACACTTAGATGACAGACATCATTGATTTCACCTTTGAAGAAAGTGGGTAGAGACAAATCCATGACGGTCATTAGTTACAGGATTTCGAAATAGTTTACTCTTTGTTTGTGCTGTCACGATAGTACCATCCGCTAAAGAAAACCGATACAGTGGTGTTTCAGCATGACCTTGTGTATAAGCTGTAAAGGAAATACACAAATATCAGTCGTATGTAAAAGACCAAAAATTGCTAATATGCACCCTACAAATTTTTCAGCAAAATACCCCTCTTCTGATGAAGATAAAAATAATCCAAGACACACCCAAGACTGATATTCAACTAAAGGAAGCATTACGCATTTTCTCCTCTAACAGCAGAGGGAGCAGAAAAGCAAACAAAAGATTATTTTGATGCTGCAGTATTTTGTGCTAACCGTGCACAGCTGGCAAAGTTCTACATTTAACAGATTTCCAAGACTAGATTAGCAGGTTTCCATGACTCATCCTTGGGGAGAAAGACTAATCAACACTTAAATAGCAACTTCAGTTAAATAAATAGGTAACAAATACAAAATAGAAGTGAAATTTGGAAGGCTTCTGATTAAGTACTTTCAATTTCAATTTTTTTTTTTTTTTTAAATCAAAAAATTGTGGAAACCACTGCTTTTAATCTGAGACCCAAATTTCTTCTTAATGTGGGATTTATTTAATCAATTAAGTTGAAGAACTTTCAGTGGAATCTCCATTTTCTGCCACTACATGTTTTTCCTTATTTAATATCCCCCCTACTTGAATTTGTTAATCCTTGAGAAACACTAGAGTTTAGAAAATGTAGGAAATTTCATTTTCTTACTGTAGATGGTGGCTGTACTTCACTTTATCAAGATTATCAAAGTAGCATTACAAAATAACACTGGAACACTGAAAATATTTTGAAACCCTGTGTCTTGAATAAGATGAAAAAAGGCATCAACACAAACATTACCACTTTTCAGACTAGCTAACAAGTAAACTATCCTTTCTTTAGCAAAATAAAATTAAAAGAAAGTCATGTTAAAAGAGAATAACAAGCTAACGACAAACAAGTATTACATGTTATTACAGAAATTTGGCTGTCACTGTCCTTGCTATATCCATCCATGGAAAAAAATATTACTTCAAGCTTCCAGATTATTTATCTGGCATTTTCCATGAAAAGTATCTACACAGACACATTAGAAAAACAAAATAAAACTTGTATCAGAATTTCCATTTCTTAACAGTTCATCCTTCTTCAGACTGTACATATGAGTCACAGCAATCAACTAAAAATATAGAAAAAATGTACATAGGCAGAATTTTAGCCACTTTTGTTTTTCAGAAAAATATGCAGTCACTGGGAAAAGCAGTACAAGCAAACTGCAAACAGATTTTTACCTTCATGATAATGGCGTTTGTTTGACCATGTCTGTCCATCATTATGGCATAAGAACCTCTGAATACATCGACGAATTGTATCTTCAAAGCCAGGTCTCATGGAAGATCGCAATGAGTTTGTATCAATGTTAACAAGTTTGCCTGTTACATGGAAGAAAACATGCAAAATAAACTCTTTATGACTATGCCAATCCTTTCATATAAATATGGTACATTTCTGAAGGCTCCAATATCACTGTTTGAATTGTTCATCACCGTAACACCCAATTTTGAGTATGCAGAAGCTACATTTATGAATAATCTGCCATATGGGAGTATGATGCTACTTGTTAAAACATCAATACCCAAATGGATTTAGATAATCATAAAAGAGAAGTTCAAACATCCACAGGTTAATGCTAGGTCTTTTAGAAAACATACAGCAACTTTATCTCCGGTTACAGACATCTAAAGGATTCACAAACAGTAAAACTTTATACTAACCAGCTACATCCACAAATTAACATCTTAAACATCCACAAATTAACATCTCAAACATAAACACCTAAACGCCCCATATAGATAAGTATTTCAATTTAAGCAATGTAAAGCACTTTAAATATTAGCTCACGTACTGCAGAAAAATATAAACATTCTAAAGAACTTTCATTATGATTTATATTTCTTACATATGAAGGAAAGCATAATGAAAACAATTTGAAATGCTGCCAAGTAAAGACACAAGCAATGATTTAAACCAACCTGCCAGACAATGCCATACCAGCATACAGACAGAAAATGTGTCCCACACTTGCTATTGCACCCTAGTGCCAACGATGGTATATTACAAAAAAAAAAGTTAGAAATTCTTGTTATGAATTCTGCTAGTCACTATGGATCCACAACTTACTTATTTATCTAAAACAAGCACATGGGCAAAAAAGATACCTCCATACCTTCATCTTGGGTACATTTCTCACCTGAAAGATCATGTCTGGTAATAAAACTCTCTGGGTTTGTTGGAAATACTCTTTCAGCAGTTGTGATACGACGTGCCACACAAATCATACAAGACTGCAAATCTGTATTTAAAAAAGAATAGTTTTTCTTCAATTTTTTCCTTATTTCATTCTGTTAAAGACTAATAAAATAGCTGAAGCATCTTGCATTGTTAAAATAGAAGTATAAACAATAAGAATTTAAGTTTTTTGCATTCTGTTCCTATTTCATTCAGAAATGGATTGCATAAGCTACAGATTTCATAACATATACCAAATAACAAAAACCTTTACTCAGAGATTTCTTTTCTGCACAGTAATTGAATAAAATTTCCTACCTTCCCCCTCTTCCATCATAGCTCTTGGCTGAGATAAAGCAAAACACTGCATTGTTTCATATCTCTGACGTGTATCCTGATGGCTGCCGACATCTTCCAAAAGATCATGAGAGGTTTTCACCATCATCCGGCAATTAAATGTATGGCTCTTCTGTCTAGGTGTTTCATTGGTCCAAGCAACACCGTTAACTTAAAAGAACACAGTATGGGTTTATAATGATTTTCTATATTTTTCTTAACTTAGATACCTTGTTACTAGATTACAGAAATAAAAGAATTTTAAAATGTACTCAATATACCATCAGTTCTATACCTTGGGAACAGTAATATTGTGAGCCAAGTTAAATTTAAAAAAACAAAAAAAAACCTCTTTCCTTAATATGATACTTTCACTCTTACTTGAAAGACAGGTGAAAAGTCATTCCCAGATTTAAAAAACAAGCAGTTCCTTCAGCTAGCCCTGTAGCTACACAAAATGTGTTCCTTTAGTACGCTTGTTTTAAGTTACAGGTAAACAAATTGAAAAGGCTAGAGTACAGTGTGAATTTCCAGCACATTTATTTCTAGTGGTGTGCTTATTAAGAACATTTTAATTTTGTGCATTATTAAGAACGTACTAACATTTTTTCAAAATTAATATACTTTTGGAGTCAAACTTCCTTTGCAAAAGTAAATTGTTTTGTGAGGTTATCCGTTACAAGTTACTTAGGTGTTTGTTTTTTTCCTTCTCTGATTATTTTCAAATAGTCCAATGACAGTATAGTAAGTCAACTTTCATTACCTGAAGATTTTGGTAAGTTTTTAAGGAAGTCCTTCCGGTCCTCTTCATGCAGGATACCATAGACGCTTGTATTTACCAGATCTTCTTGTTTATATTGCAAATACTGTGTGACGTTTTCTGACACAAATACTATGTTCCCATCTCGATTTACAACAAACAGGAAACCATCCAATGCCTAAATATCAACGTGACAACAGACCATATAAGACTGCAAAATTCTGAACATAATTTAGTTTAAAAATTATGCAGGTGCTAAATGTCAAATTACAATATATGCATTTCTTTTCACTGGTAGTACTAAATTTTCAATCTTTTCTGCTCAGAAAATTGTGCCTGTTAAGAAATTATTTCAATATCCAAAATCGATCTATTCATTTATTATTCAATTGAGATTTTTCATAGTGATATCCAGCTTTCATGTTTTATTCTTTCTTTATCTGAACCCAAGATAATGAATTCATAACATTATTTCAATAGCTGGCAAACTCAAATACGAAGAAATTCAGTAGAAACAAGTAGTAAGACCTGACCATGAAGACATTTCCACCAACAAGTGACAAGGTAACAGAGAGTCTATCCGTTTGTTAAAATACTGTATGTTCTTAATTGAAAGAAAAATTATTTTTTTATTTAAAACAATAGTTTCAAACATGCTTTTTCTTAGATTATTATGCTTGATAGCAGCATTTTTTGAAGATGCTCCACATTTTAGAAACACAAACATCAAAATATATCACAGACCCCTAGTCTCTGTAAAACCTCATACATTTATTTTAATGGACACTCCTTAAACCTAAGGGAAAATATTCCTTGTATGGCTAAGCCCTGCTTTAGTAGTAATTTGTTAATGACTGCCAGAAAAAGTAAAGTACAAGAATACAAGAAAAGGCCAAAGGTTATTCTTTTCTTTCATTCTACAGATTATTTCAGCAAAAATAAGAAAACACAATGGATTTTATTTCTGATCCTTTCATAGTTCCATATAGTTCTTGCATACTATTTCACTATAGCATTGCAGACTCTATTGTAATAGTTTCAGCTGCTCTAAATATTTTTTTTTTCCATAGGGATTTACCAGGTACCTAGTTTGTACTTGCCTGTAATAAAAGAGGTCCCAAGGAATCCTTATCAATAACTCCTTGACCCGTAGAAGACACATCAGCTTTCTGAACATCATCATCATTAGAAACAGCTTTTCCTGAAAATCAGATGTTTCCATAAAGCAACATTTCATATGAAACTATATTTTTAATATTACTAGCCAGATTCTGAGAAGTAAATAAATAAATAATAATTAAAAAAAAAAAAAAAAAAAAACACTAAAAAAAACACTAATGAGAGAGGAGGTCTCACATAGTGCTCATTGCTTATGACCAGAATAAATGTCATGGCTACATAATATCAAACCCTTTGCTCACAAAAATTGACTTCACAGTTAAAAGGTGGATCAAAGCAACCACCACTCTATTTTGTGAACAGTATTTCTTCTGCTGCTTCCAGGATCATATGTCTGATGACTGCTTGATGAATCTTTCAATGTCCATTAAACAGACTTTTTGGCACATCTTTATGATTTTATTTTGATTATCTCATCATCACTGGTCACAGTCCTCAAATGCTATCACAACTGTTCTATGAACAGTCTTTGGTAGTGTTAATATATGTGTTTGCGAGCACACAAATCTGTCCGTATGTATATGTATATATATGAATAAAATTATATTTTAAGGATCAAAATATCCTAAATGAGAAATTTGGTTGCAGGCAAAGGTGCAATGGGCATCCACATCAGGCAGGAGAATTACAGAAAACAAACAGTAAACTTTGTTCTGTGGTATCGCATACTAAGCTGTATAATGAAACAATTATTATATAAGAGTAAATGCAATTGCATTAGAAATATCTTAAAACAGATGTCAAGACATCTTTTTAGAATTGTTTTAACGTATTCAAAATTGTGGTAAATTAGCAAGACGGGCAAAATACACAACATAGCTCACTTGATTTGAAACAAGAATCTACTGTTCAAAGGAAATATGTATTGTCGACACTTGGTAGGCTAGTCATTTAAAATATATATATTAATATGTATATATATAGTCATGTGAAATATATATATATAAATATATATATATATATGGAATACATATATATTCCATCACTATGAATTTCCTTTTTTTTTTTTTTTGCATGTACCTATTTAAAAATATATGTATTATACTACTTAGTCTTTCCCTTTGAAAAAGGAATCACAAGAAAATGAAATTGTTTGTTTGGCTTAGCAGGGAACTGTACCTTGCTCTTTTATCTGTCGAATCTGTCTCACGGTTTCTTTTAAAATAGCACATTTGTCTGGTTTGACATTGAAATTATCAATGTCACTCAGATTAGCAGATATCAGTTCAGCCAGTTCTTCAATGTATTTGCTTTCCTGCTCACGCCGACGCTTCTCACCACTGCAGGTCAGACTAGGAATCAAAAACATTATTAAATATACTTACATTCCATCATGCACAAAGGCTGTGTGCTCACACTGAACTTCTTGTAACACCTATCTATTAAACCTAAGTAGTAGTCATTCTTCTAGCAAACACAAATCTAACGGGGTATGCGTGTGTTTTGGTATGTTGCTGTTTGGGTTTTTTGCCTTTTTTTTTTGTTTGTTTTGTTTTTAATAATCTTAAGTACCGATTTATCTTAAGAGGGCATGAAGTTATTCATCAAAAAAAATCCTTCTGTGATATTCTGTTGTCATAAATTTAAAATAGTCACCATCTGAAATGAGGCCTGCAAATCAATTACCAAATATAAGATGCTGCCTCTGTAATTACTGTGAAGCAACAAGTTTTTCTTCTTTTGTCTTGCTATCACAGCTTCAAACAGTGACTCCTTAAACATCCACTCCAATAAGATTTAGCAAGGGACTAACTACTGAGTGTAGTTCATAAGCTTTGGCAGATCTACACATAATAGTAAAGCTGTGCATCTTCACAACAAAAACTGGCCTAACAATTTTTCAACTGAACACAATGCTTAGTAAAAACATACTCAAAAGTGCAATGAAAACTTTTCAGATAGTAAAACAAACAAACACATAGCAAAAGAAAAAAGTAGTCTCTATACACCTACCTTGCACCTGGGGTATCACAAGGCAATGGCTTGCGCTTCCTTGACTCATTGGCCAAGCTATCTAAGGAGTTTTCTCCTAATCCACTCATCCTGACGACACATCAGCAACTAAAAGCAATAAAATAAAAATTGTGAATGAACCTCTCAAAATAAAAGTATAAAATGTAGAAAACTTATCCAGAAAACTTATTTTTATCTATAGAACTGAGTCTTCATCTATTTATTTATAACTGAAAATCCATCTACCATTTTACTGTTAAAAATAAATCTGGTTACAATTTTTTTATTCTATTTCACCAAAATATAGGTTTACAAAACTTTGCATCAATGTCAGCAAGTCTAAATGTAAAAAAATGCATTTAATTTCACAGTATAAATTAGTATGAGTAATCTGTATTTTATATATGCTGAAATAATTTTTCCCATTTTCAGAGATGTTTAAAGCTTTGCACCATAGAACAGGAATGACTGTATAGCTCCAATTTGTCTGAAAACAGTAAGATTCTCAGTATTTTAATATACGCTAGAAAACTTGATAAGAAATTGGTTTCTTTACAAATAAAACAGTAAAGGAACTAAAATGGAATATAGCCTTGAAAAGACATCTAGTAAACAAAGTGCTTCCAGGACAAGCCATCTAAAGAAAAAAGAGAGGTGTTTGCATTGCTTCTGATGTACTAATTTGGTTCTTGCTTTTTGTGGCAAAAAATACTACAACTTAAGAGGAGCAAACTGAAAGGGAAAGACCCACAAGACTGTAATTTTGTGAAGCAGCAGAGGGGTTGCTTGAAGCAGTTGATACTGTTACCATTTTATGTCAGCTACAGACAGAGAATTGGGGACATTCTTCCTACAGCAATACCAACCTTTGAAGACTTGAAAGGACAGAGGTTTGCTGACTGCACTGAGGAGGATACACTGAATTGCTCTTGCAGATTTGCACAGTTCAGTAGACTGGCATACATTTAAAGCATGAGTCCTCCTTGCAGCTAAGCAAATGTTTAACATAAAGTCATATTGATAACCAAGTCTTATTCCAAGTGATATGCACTAGGACAGGAAGGGTAACATACTTTGTAAATCACAGGAAAATTAAAAATAACTGTAAAGTATAATCTTGCATTTGAAACAAACTATTACAGAAGATGCCTAACTCCACAACTATAGCAAGGACTGCACAGATATGAAGTTGGTGTAACAGCTAACTCCTTGATACAAAACCAGGATGGATAAGACAGGGTAGATCAAAAGGCAAGCCTGAGGACTGTTATTCAATCAGGTATTTCTCCAGGGTAAAAATTCCTAAACACAGGGAAAATAGCAGCCCACCTTGCTTCAAGTACACAATTACACCGCTAGATGACAGTATATTGCTAAACGGCAGCATGAATGGTGTTTTCTTCAATTAAGCAGCTGAATGAAAAGCTGCTCAGCTGAACAAGTAGTTTCAAAACCAAATTATATAAACAAGCTACGATCATGCAAAAAGCGGCCGATTCTCCAAAGTGGAGGCTCAGGACAGAACAGACTCACAGGGTCTTATGCCCGTGGAGCTCATGCTCAGGCCGTGGGTGACACACGCACCCGAGGATCAGGATCGATGCTTCTCCCCTCCCACAGCTGCATTCCCAGGCAAAGTGCGATGCTGCAGCACGAAGAGCTATTGCGGCGAGAGAGAGGATGAGCTAAGCTATAATAAGATTCAAGGATGGCTCAGGAAGGGTGTGGGCACAGCAAGTATGTCTGAAGCTAAGAGCAAATGATTCTATTTAAGAGGAAGAAAGATTGAAACTGTATTAAATAGTGGAAAAAACGAGCTTGGATAGCTTGATTTTTGGCATTTCAATGGAATATAATTTGGGTTGCATTAAGCGATTTAGAATGGAAATGCCATTTCTGGTTTGGCATCTACCTGTATTGACAGGTATTGAATTCAGCATAGGATTAAATAGAAAACAAAGTTATTATGTTTTGTCTCAGAAATATGATACACATCACAGCACTTGTATTCAAGAAAAACATTAAGTGCCTACAAATAGAAGCTTGAAGAAGGAAGGAAAAACTTGGTAAGTGGTGTAGCTCGTTTCCCTACTGTTATACCCAAGTAGCTTGCAGTACTTCTTCCAGCCTGGAGCTGCACAGTGCTCTGCCCATGCCTTTTCTTTTCCCTAAGAATACCTTTTCAGAGGTATTCCTGAGAAGGTACATAACATCTACAACAACTGCTTAGCTAAGGAAACTCTAGCAGCTGCTTTCCAATACACGTGGATTTACAGTACAAATGGTTAATAGTCAAACTAATCTTCCTGCTACAGGACATCTTAGCAAAAGAAGCCATTATTGAGTGAGTTAATAACGAAACAAATCACCAGTTAAAAGATACCACATATTACCTCTATCTATTGAATAGGAACCTGTAATTTCTAATGGGCTAAAGAGTTTTTTGAAAAATAAATCTATTTGAGGGACAGAGGGATTCATTATTTTTTTATGCTACCCATTATGTTTAGAAGACCACTCTGAAACAGTTTTCAAAAGTTAATGCATTTTTACCATTGAAATAAAATAAGTTTAATATAACCACCTTCGAAAACCTATTTTCTGAGCTAAGTTAAAAGCACAATTTCTGGCTCTTGCATCTGTAATACTAGCTATAAAAATGGTGCTAGAAAGACTCTACTGCTTATATTGCACAATCTGACTTAAGGAAAGCTTTATTTATTTATCTATTTTTAGAAAAGTGTTGCACAATAAAATTCTTATTTGCTTAATGAAAAGATATTTATAAGTTAGCTTAATCTGACACAATAAATAGCTCAGTTACTACATAAACCAAGGAAAGTATAAGAAACTTTAGATAAGTATAAGTTACCCAAAGCACAGGAATTATAATCTTTCATTATATATTATTATTCTTACTCAGAACAACTGAAAGATAGGTGTGACAATAATGACTTTCATAAAAAATCTGACAACTGTTTTGCTAACTTTAAGTTTATACTTAAATTTGAGAAAAGATGTTCTAAGAGATGGTTTAATGTCTTCAAAGAAAAAGACATTAATTCCTTCAGCTGCAGCAGTAATGAACCACTGTATACTAATGTTCCTATATCCACCTGTGGATTGGAACCAGAGGCAGCAACATTTGGAGAAAATGTTTCAAACTTCCATGACTACTTAAAAATATTAAATCCTAGAATTGTTTTTGCAATACCCCTAGATTTACCTTTTCCAATATAATCTTATATTTTCCATGTTTTTTCTCACTCATCAAAATGGGGAATCAAGAAAACAAAAAATAACAAATAACTTTTTGCTCATCAATAAGTGTCTTGAAAAAAGCATTAGTCCCTTTTAATGAGGTGCACATGTCTCTACTTTTCACATGCCTTATACTTTTCACATGCTAGGTCTATTAATTTTTCAATGAAAATCACAAATGGACTGTTAAAAAAGAAGCACTATTGTTTTGCACGACATAAAACCAGTTCGAGTAATTAACAGTCCATCTATTTCAACAATATATGTACAAATTTCAAAAGACAAACCAACAGAATTTAAAGAAATCATCAGCATTCAGAAGATTGTCTCTTTTCAACCTGCCAGTTTCAATATTTAGACAGGCTAAAAAATTCTAAAATTGTGTCCTGGTCCATCAAAAAACAGTAAGTATGTCAACAATAAGATGTTTGAAATTCAGAAAGTTCCTAAAGCCATTTATTAGAGAGCATTCAAGTCAAAAGCACATTAAGAAGTACTGAGTACATTAAGCAGAAAGTTTCCAGCTTGATGTGATCTTTTCTTCCCTGGTCTTACTCCCCTCACTCTCACATAAACTGGAATGCTCCTAACTTAGAACATTAATTTCTGCTATGTTGTCTTTCAGTGAGCTCATTTGCTTCTTCAAGTGCTACTTCCCTTATGTTCTTTCTTATCCCGGTGTTCTCAGTTGGTTAAAGAGCTATTTACCAAAAAGGTTATGGCAACTGGGAAACTTTTGTCCTATCAGAAGCCAGAAAACATAGACAACTATATACTTCAGATTTAGGTCTTGTATTTGTTTAGTTGAAATAGTTGACCATACACACACACACAAGATAAAATTGTATTAAGTGCATACACTCTTTTAGCACTTTTTTAGTCCCATGAAACCATCAACATTTTGCTATAGTAAATATATGTATTTGTGGCATATAGCACATTTGGAAGCTCTTATGTCTGAGCCGACTTCTTGTTTGAAGAGTTCACTAGGGAAAAAGCATAAACTGGCTCTTAGCATTCCCCAGAATAAGCCAATTATGAAAAATTAAATCAAACCAGTCCTTTTCAGAGAATCATGAAGATGGCCTGGAATTTCTTTAATTGTACATAATTTTAAAGTATTAAATACAATCTTCCTTTCTAAAACCAAGACATAATTCAGAAAACTTCTTAAGATGCAAACTGTAATAAACTGGTTTATGCTAAGGAAAGTCCTAAATCATTAAATTTAACTTTATGTAAATAAAACTAAAGACATTCTTTTCAGCTGCTCCCCATTCTTAAGAATTTTTTTTTTTTCCTTAAAAGCATATATATATATATAAAAACATGATAACTTTCCAGTGATAAATTCTGATTCAAAATATTATTCAAACCAGCCAAAGTTTCTTTTGTTGCAAGACTGACCACAGAAACAACTGACGTTCCCATTTACAAGGATAGGAGTCCACACAAAAGCAAACTCGAGAAATTCCCGTTATGTTAGTATTGCAGTAAGCCTTTGGTTCTCTCGCTCTCTTTCCCTCTTCTCTTCCCCTCTCCCCATGCTTCTTATATACTTACATGCATAATATGCAGCTTTAAAAATGATACAGAAATAACTGTTCAGGTACATATAGTCCAGGTATAAAATGGGTAACTTACATGTCCTTAGCAAACATTCAAGCACAGCGTATTTTTCATAGGACCTTCAGAATGAGAAGTCATTTTAAGTCACATCCTGAAAAACAAAAAAGGCTGTACATGGAAAAAAGTGTTTGCTTTTCAATATTTCATCTAACATTAATAATCTTTTTAAAAAGTAAGCACTCATTATTCAGATATTTTAATGTGAAAGATTATAACTCAATTGTACTAACTGTAACTGTCATTTTTGCTGTATTCTAAAAAAAAAATCTGAATCTCAACATCACAAATGCCACTAGTATGATAGATTTTCTTTCTTAAAAGAACTGAAAATGTTTATTTTTAATGCATTTTTTTTTCCTTTAGGAGGAAAAAAAAGTAGATGTTTGATCTTAGTAACTTTAAAATCTATTAAAAAAAATTATTTTGTAAAGTTATGATTGGCAAGTACAAAACTAAGCACTTAGCCACTCTGCTTCAGCTTGTACATACTGCTTTGCACTGTTACATGAGAATAGCAAACAGTTTTCCGAGCTACAAACATTTGATTTTCTGTTACCCTGTTTTTCTATGAAATTCTAGGAATGAGTAATCCATATTATCATGCATTTTATACAAGGTACGATTAAGTGTACTAATTAGTGAGATTCTGGGTCTCTACAGAGAATTACGGTAACTTAGGAAAAGTTTCAAACAACAGCTGCGTGATTGAATTGATTTACTGAAAACTGCTTAAAGCACTATGTAAAGCAGAGGCTGTTCAAGCTAATTAGAAAAATAAATTGCTCTTGGGAAATATTTATGAGACATTCACATGTAAGCACACACTACAGTCCTATCTAAAAGCAAGAGTTTCAAAATCGATACTTCTACCCAGACTACTTAATAGGTAATAACCAGCAGGCAGGTAAAGGAGTTCTATTCAAGTAGCTCATTTCTTAAGAGATTAAACTGAAGCTTTTCCTATCAACTGGTTGCATTCACATTCATCTGCTGTTTTAACCATCCCTTTGACAATACTGATTGTAGCTTTATTTGTATGTACTGGAATTGCCAATTAGAAGGTTGATTGACAATGTGGTCACATAAGAGTAAGCATCAAGAGTAAATTGTCTACTAATTAAAGACGTCTATAACACTATTTTTTGCTAAATCAACCTCTGCTAATCATGGAAACCAGAACAAAAGAGCACACAGAAAGAAGAAAAATCAAAAGAAATCCTAAGATGCAGTATCAGAAACATTTGTTTGGACATGATGGAAAATTAAATCCTTCAGCTGCTCGTTTCCATAAAAATGCTAACCAGTCCTATACTGCACTCAGTTACAGCTTGCCACCTAGCTTCCTAGGATGGTCTTATACTCAGCAAAGGCTATTTGCTAATATCTCTACTGCACGGGGTTTACAAAGGAAAAAGGTAGCATAAATTATATTCACTGCTCAATGCGAGGTGAAGCTTTTTCTTCCTCACATTTTTAGAGCAGCTTGATAAACTGATGCCTACGCCTGTGCAAGAATGGTGGTAGTTCAACATTACAAACAGGAGTCTCACTGGAAAGCTGAACTACGCAGGAGAATCTGATAGTGCTAAATCACTTGAAGAAGTGTGCAGGAGAATCAAGACCCACCAGTACCTAACGGATTCTGTATGACTGGAACTGCAAGGGGAAAGAGAAGAACCTTGAGAAAGCATAAAGTTGAAAATCCCACAAAAATATTAATACTATTTAAATAAGTTTTAGAATATTCCTTCTCTATTCCTCTCATGTACATATTCCTTCTATAGATGTAAGTAATCTGAGCTGTTTAAAGAGATGATGGAATCAGAATTCTAAAAGTAGTACTGCAAGAAATTAACTGCAAAGAAACCTCCTGAATAATCCCACAGGAAGGCCCTTAAAGGATTTAAAAGAGCATCTAGAGTAGTATTCCCTATCCCTACTCTAAAACCATACTTCCTCATCTGAGTAATGCGATCACAGCCAACTTTATAACAATTTAAATATAAAGAATATTTTATGTCAACACTGTTTATGTCAACACTGTTTTCTGTTCTGCTTCACCTGAATTAGTCTGAGTTTCCAGAGTGCCTATACCAAAGCAGAGTCGTGCACCAAGCGATTGCCAGTTTCAAAGCCAGTGCTACTCTACAGTGCCTGGCATTTGGGGCTGTGCAGTTGCTTCTCCATCAGCTCTCCCCACACTGGTACCACTTTCCACACGTGAGCATACTGTTTCCTGACTAAAAATGGTTCAACCAAAATAAGACTGTTCAAACAAAGCCATTGTTTGGCATATTTTGATGTCAATGAGTTCGACATACTGACCTTCAGCTGCCTTCCCCACTTTCAGGATGAGCTACAGAGATTCTCAGTTTACACCATGTAGAAATTAGGCATTCAACATAGCACAGATAAAAAATCTAAGTCTAAAATTGGTTGTTTTCAATCTGATTTTTAAGAAACGTTACAGAAATATTACACTAGACTTTGGATGGAATGGCCAAGTGATAAACCATATCATTGTATGTGGCACAGCTAGCAACAGTAGGACACATTCATAGCCAAATGTGCCAGATGAGGTAAACACAATGGCTACATTTAGAAAGATCTAAAGAGGATTACATCTTCAGTCCTCCTTAAATGTTTCAGAGACAATTCATATGCCTGCTTAAAAAGGAAATCAAATATAACACACTATCCTGTGGACTATAGCACGTTAAAGCAACATCTTTTTTAACCTCCTGGGGGGAAAAAGAAGCAGACGGAAAAAATACCACTGAACCTTAACCACAGCTTTGTGAACCGACAGCACAGTGTAACTAACTACAGAAACAGATAATGAGACTGAAGTACAGAGTTAATGTGGAGCTTTTGGTGTACTGTAACTATTTTGTGCTTCACTTATCTTTTAAGTTTTCGCCTATACTTTAAGACTAAAGCAGCTACACCCACATTATGGAGCAAAAAGCAAATTACTTTGTTAATTGTATTGATACATCATTATCCAAATCTAGCACTTTCCTCAGTACAACAACTGATAATAAAACACTATTCCAAAACATATGGATTTCATCATTCTCTACTCCCCTTTTCTCCCACCCTCTCAGCCTCTATTTTCTAGATAACAAATAACTGACTCAGACACAGACTTCACTGAATAAGGGCTGTCAGTTAAAAAAATAAAAAGTGCTATCTATAATCTGGTAGTCAATGAAGCACACCTTGTTGCAACATGTTAAACAATCTTAACTCAGCACACATCCTTTTTATATTATACGTTCCATCTTAGGGAGACTATAATTTTTCAGGCCTTGTCAGGTTTCATTTACCAATTTCCCTGCTGCGTTTAGTATGCACTATGCACTTTGCCTTTTTTTTTCAAGACATGACAATTAACTTGAGCCTTGTTCTCTTTGCATATATTAAAATGACAGGGCACTTTCAGTTAAAGGATGGGCAGAGGTGGAACACACTCCTGGTACTTCTCATATTCCTCTGATAAATAATGTGTGTGCTCTATTTTTGGAATGTCATTACTTGTTAATTTGTTTCCTATATGTCCGTGTTTGCTAGCCACTACAATAGATTTCAGATCCTGTCATAACAAAACGGAAAAAAAACAGGGGTCCCAGTGAACTCACTGTCACAAAAAAAGGCTAGTCTTTATCCCTCTGCCTTGACCATTTGCCAGGTATTCTGCAGCATAATGTCTCACCTGTCAGCTTCAGCACTGTGCTAAAGTGGTTAAAGCAGCTCACCTGTGACATGTGAGCCACACTCTGCAGTCGGAACAAATGTTGTCCTCATAACCCAGCTGCAAACAGGTATTGAACTTACACTTAGCAAGCTGTTCTCATTGGGATATAGCTCTTTTAAGTAACAGGCAATTGGACATGATGCAGCCACACCATCTACTTGCATGACACTGGCAACAGGAGACCGAAAGATGCTGAAAGGAGCCTTTCATCTCAACTAATGTCCAAGCCCCTGTACTGTATGTTGTTGTTTGGGCTGTCGATAGAGCTGCTGGTATCTCAGGTTTAGAATATTTTTAACATAGGTAAGTCCTTACCAACTTGTATCTGGAAGACTTAGTTAACATTAAAAATAAAAAATGCTATAGATATATCTAAAGAAAGAATCCTGAGCAAAAATACCACCAAAGAGACAGGATGTGATATATGGGCTACTATAATGAGACGTGGTAACTACATAACTAGCAAGAAACCACACCACCACCATTCTTTTCTGTACATCCAGACACAACAGAAGAAACTCAGGCAAGTCATTGGCTGACTGAAATATATATGGTCTGCTTGAGTTTTATACTGACATTCTAGAAGTGGAAAACACTTAAACACTTCTTCCCCATCATTCTTGCCAAAATAGTGGGTGCTATGGAAAGAGCTTGTGCTGTGACCAGTGTGCTATTCTCTGATAACAGCAGTAAAATCCTAAAAAAAAAAAAAAAAAAAAAAAAAAAGAGAGAGAGAGAGAGAAGAATTTTAATGAAGTTCTCCATTTACAGGACAAATTGCCATTGCCAGAGCTCACAAGAGAATACCAAGGGAGAGTCACTTTCCAGATTTACACAGACTTAATTCAAAAGTGACTCCATGCCATGAGACATGATATAATCCACAGGTTACTGAGACGAATTTAAGGCATATAACACGTCTACATATTATGATGTCATCTAAATTATGAATTAAATTTGAATTAATTCACATAATTTGTTAAAAGGGAAGTATAAGATCCTAAATTATTTAAATTAGGATTACTAATCCAAGCTACAAAATCTCTGTAAATTGGGAATAGACATTAAGAGCTTTAGAACATGAAGATATGAGTTGGACCATATAAATCTGAAAACATAATTTATTTTTAACCACCTCTAACTTTTTATGTTTTCACGTGAATACATTAACTCACCTGATGAAAGCTTCTTTCATGCCTCACCAATATGTGACTTCAGTGGGAGTAGTAGTAGTAAAGACTGACAAAGTCTACAAGGGTGAGATATTTGCTTTGATACAGCTATCTAAAACTGGATCTAAACAGGATAGAAAGTTCATTATTTTTCTTCCTCTCACGAGCTTAATATATCAAATTTTAAAAAAGGTAAAGCACTCCACATTAGAGAAAGAATTTTAATTAATACTCTATCTTTCTCTGCCTAACTGAAATTAAATTCTGAAGAGTTCAGAAGTATCTTTCTATACTCCAGAAAAATTTGGCCACCCATATAGTATTTAAGCCTTATATACACGCTTACTTTGCATTGCTGTATCATAAAATAGGACCTAGAACATAAGCTGAAAAAAACGCTCGAAATTCTCAGGAGACAAAGCTGTTCAGAGCATAGGCCTCATGGGTACTTGGGAGGGAGGGGAAAATTGATGTCGATTCCAGGTTTTTGTTCTCTTTGTGTGTGTGTGCATGTATTTTTTCTTAATATATGAACCATCTCTCTTCTATTGAAACATCTAACCAACCTTGTTATTTAAAAAATGCAAAACATGCTTTTTTACTAATATTTTTTCATTATTTTAATATGGACCAATACATCTTTCTGATTTCTAGACAGAACTGCAAAATGATGAGGCACTTAAATATTGAATAGTATTGAATAAAACCATTAAAATACAATTTGAATTTACTAGGAAAAAAAATAGTGCATTTGATCTCAATTTCTTTTTATAAACTGAAGCAAAAACTTTGCAAATCTTTCAGAACTCAAGGCTAGAGACAATCTACTGACAAAACCTAGTTTTCACAGCTTAGCCAATGCTTTTGTTCTTATTCTTGAAACACTGAAAGTCATATACAGCAGTCCAATTTTATTTAACCATGCATTCTTGGCAAAACATTTTTATTAATATACTTAGAGAGAAAAACCAAATCCTTACTATCACTATTACACCAATTAAAGCTCAGGTAAATTAGCCGATTACTACATTTTTTTCTTCTTACAAACTACAGTAGCTCCTGTAAGATAATAGGGTGACAAAGATATTTTCCTGCATGAGCTGAAAAAGATGCACAACCACTTACCTTAATGTAATAATGACTAAGAAATTAGTTTTCCCTTAAAAGCAAGCAAGCAATTTCCCAAACATAGTTTCACTAGAACTAGAACTCAACCTGCAAGTTTTCAGTAGCAATGGTTAGCATTTTCTGGGAGGTATACACTGTGACACTTCAAAAACAGAGTGTACTTCTCAAGTTCTTGGTGAAAACAGGAAGTGTAATCAACTCAACCAAGTTTGTTTCACTAAATACACATGGTCTTTCCTCAAGACATCAGCAAGTCCAATTCCCTTTCCTGAAGCTCTGAACATGTAGTCAGCAAGTTGATCCTCCTTCCTGAGACTCTGACTGGATTCAAATGCATTTTTATGTATTATATGCAAGCAATTTTTCTGTTCTGCATTTTACTTTACCAGAATCTCAAGAAGCAGACTGCTTTCTGGATTCTGGAGACAATTTAAACACAAGTACAGTATTATAAATGGCATTAACTCACTTAGTGCTATGGCATTGCTATAATTGAATCGGACTCTTTTCATGGCAGAATCTTACTCATTTTCCAGAAACCACAGTTTATGTAAAAGATGTTTAGAATGAGAACAATCCAAAGTCAGAATTTTCCAAAGGAGCAATTAAAAACTAGGCAAAATAGCAGCAATTTCCTTGTAAAATCTTGTCCACTGGAAACTGAAATTTAGAGACAGAAGTCACTTTGCAGCTGCAAAATAAAATTTGGATGAAAATCTCTACTAACACCAAAAAACCTTCAGACAAACAGACAAACTGACTGGTTTTGACAGGATCAAAAACTAACTGTCCACACTATCAGTTTCTGACTTGTGATCTCTGTCAAGTAGATGCCAAGCTTAATGCCAGCTTTTGAACTTCCCTGCAAGTAATGTTCATAAAAGCATTCAGAACAGATGAATATGTTGCATTTTCTACAGCTATTATTAGTAATGTTTGTTCATCCCTGGCATTTACAATTTAGTCTTTGACTCTTGCATGTGAATTGAGAGTATTCATCAAATCAGTTGGCATGGAGATTGGCTGTTAAGATACCTTCTTATCTGAAGAAGTAAACATGTTCAAGTGTGAAGTTGCAGAGGTAAAAATATTTTTAATTACAATTGCAAAGGTGGAAAATAAAACCTAATTATTCCTTTTATATCTCCTTATTTAAAAAGCAAGCCTCTCAGAAGCTATGAGCAAGCTAGAATTTTTGCAATTATCTAAAAGCTTTAATCATACCTTTGTTTCCCCAGTTCTATTCTAGGATACTTTATTTGGGGAGATCCAATGTGATCTTGTTGGTGCTCAATTGCCTTAAACAGCACAGTCATTAATCACCTCGCCATTCATTTGGCATATCAGCCTGCTAACTTCATCTGCCATTTTCCCAGTGCTTGAATAATCTCCCACTATTAAGAGGCACAGAACTTCATCAGCAGCTGGAAACTGCAAATCCCTGAAAAGGACAGTCCTGGTGCCTGTGAGGATTTCTATACAGCTCTGTCATACTCTGCTTTTGTGGAAGTACTGGGGAACAGTAAACTATAATTGTTTCTATATTTGTATACAGTCTCCTGGGAGATACTGTAAACTTCTGATAGACCTCCCCTTTTGTTGGGTGGATTCTATGAAAGAAACCGTTTTCAGCCAGACTGACCAAGTGAGGCAAGTTCTTATCCTCAGCATAAAGACCTCTGACGTGAAAATTCCTGAGCATTAAACGCATCAGGTCAACTTCAAAATGTAATGGAACATCCTAGCCATCAACTGAAAGACCCTCTTTGATTTTGACTACTGAAAAGAAAACCCTAAAATGTCTGCCTTGCATGTTTACGAATGACACAACATTAGGTCTACAAAGTATGCAGCCGGTGGTGCAGCTTCAAGAATCTTTTATTTTAGTGTCAAGACAACATCCTAGGATTTTGTTTTTAATATATAAGAATGCAATTTGTTACACAATTAATGAATTAGTCTCTGATATTAACCTTGGAAAAACTCCTGTCTCTTAAGACGTTCATTGCACTGACACCTAGAAAACAATAAAATGCTTAATGAACTCTTTCGATTCTATTCTTTACAGTGCTTCAAAGACAGACCTTGATGTTAGCAGCAGAGTAATGCACAATTTAATGGAGAGAAACAAGCCTT
This sequence comes from Netta rufina, assembly GCF_964035555.1. Taxonomy (NCBI): domain Eukaryota; kingdom Metazoa; phylum Chordata; class Aves; order Anseriformes; family Anatidae; genus Netta; species Netta rufina. The sequence continues at coordinate 1,949,069 of NC_140140.1, forward strand.
GCCAGTGGTGCTCTGGGTCTGCAGCAGATGAGCTGACATAACATGCCACCCAAAACATGCTCACAGGAATTTCTTTCCTTCTTGCTAAACGTTCAAAGGCTGTTGTACAAAGCACGGCACCCCACACTACCAAGCCTCTAGCACTGGACAGAAGCACTGATTATCCCCTTAAGAAAAGCATGTCATAAATTGCACAGGCTGCTGTCACGAATTTGCAGACAGCTGAAATACACAGCACTTTCAAGGGCACAAACATTTGAAGGCATAGCATTCTGCTGTTACAACACAACAACAGAAAAAAAAAAAAGAAAGAAAAAAAAAAAACACAATAACAAGAAACGGCTTAAAGAACTTCGCTAACATGCTTAGACTAATCACGGCATCCTGTAAAACAACTAGAGATCGTGATGTATCCGTGAAATTTTTCCCTTTTGGGTGCTCTTAACTGAAAGGCCAAGTGCCGGGTCCTGTACCTGGGGCGCAATAACCCCAAGCAGAGCTACAGGCTGGGAGATGAGTGGTTGGAGAGCTGCCAGGCAGAGAAGGACCTGGGAGTGATGGTGGATAGTCGGCTGAATATGAGCCAGCAGTGTGCTCAGGTGGCCAAGAAGGCCAACGGCATCCTGGCTTGTATCAGGAACAGTGTGACCAGCAGGGCTAGGGAGGTGATCGTCCCCCTGTACTCAGCTCTGGTGAGGCCGCACCTCGAGTACTGTGTTCAGTTTTGGGCCCCTCGCTACAAGAAGGACATGGAGGTGCTTGAGCGGGTGCAGAGAAGGGCGACGAAGCTGGTGAGGGGCCTGGAGAACAAGTCCTACGAGGAGCGGCTGAGGGAGCTGGGCTTGTTCAGCCTGGAGAAGAGGAGGCTCAGGGGCGACCTTATCGCTCTCTACAGGTACCTCAAGGGAGGCTGTAGCGAGGTGGGGGTTGGTCTGTTCTCCCACGTGCCTGGTGACAGGACGAGGGGGAATGGGCTTAAGTTGAGCCAGGGGAGTTTTAGGTTGGATCTTAGGAAGAACTTCTTTACTGAAAGGGTTGTGAGGCATTGGAACAGGCTGCCCAGGGAAGTGGTGGAGTCACCATCCCTGGAAGTCTTCAAAAGACGTTTAGATGTAGAGCTTAGGGATATGGTTTAGTGGGGACTGCTAGCGTTAGGTCAGAGGTTGGACTTGATGATCTTGAGGTCTCTTCCAACCTAGAAATTCTGTGATTCTGTGATTCTGTGAAAAAGGAGGACTAGACCGCACACACAACTTAGCCTACAGAAGCAATGAAGTGCGTGACTGAAGTATGCTTTAAATGCACTGTTAATTTTAACTGGAAAATCAAGTAGCCAGCCATAAAAGGATGTTGCTACAAGACAGTACGGAGATGTAATGCAAAACACAAAATAGTTTCCTGTTTTTGTAAGTGCTTGCATTTTCTACACATGAGCGGCATATATAAGGAGCATGCAAAAAGGGAATTTGTTTGCTTAGAGAAAAGTAATTCTGAATGAATAAAAGAGCATTGCTACTGCCTGCTCAACTCAGCCATCTGAACACACGTGTGACTAATATGGTCCACAAGCAAGTATAAATTACCTACCACTACACCTCAGTGTAATGAGCCAAGAGGCACTCTTAGTGTTCCAGGTACTTGGAGGAAAGCTACTCCCATGCTTAGAGCTATAACCCTAAATTCACTGTTCTGACAGACAGGGAATCAGATATTGAGGGTGGTCAATGGGCTTCTGTCAAAATAGAACAAACCGTTTTGAAATGAAACTACATAAAATAAATTCATTTATTTAAAATTAGTCATTCCTAATAATCCTAGTTGCATTAACAGTACAGAAGAACACAACACCTGATTTCAATCTCCAGAAGAGAATCATAAATATAGCTTTAAAACTCTTTCAGCTGCACATACATTTCATACTAAAACTGCACATTCCTTTGGTGATAGTGTTGAGCCGATGATCTAAGATGATGAGATATTCGTGGGATGACACAGATTTTGCCATATTTTGCCAGAAATTTACAGTATATATAGGCACACATTCAGCTGAATCTTCCCCTCACTCAAGCAGAATGAAGCTATTTGTGACCTGAATTTCTTTTTGTACAGCCTATGTCAATTTGCCTGAGAAAAGGAATCAAAAGAGTAGCGGTCATTAGAGCTGCAAGGGAGAAAAGAATTGAGATGAGCATCCACATGTGTGCCACCGCAGTGGGACAGAGACAATGGCCTGCTTATAAGGCCTACATGGAGGATGTGGGGGAGGCAGGGGAGCAGGCTGGGTTTGTTCAGAATGTGAAGATGTGAATAATTCTCGAAAATGCTGTTAGGAAGCATTGCGTGCCAAAAATAAATTAGTCTAACTTCTTGTTCTTTTTTTTTTTGAACTGAATTTATTATTATTATTATTATAAATCTTAAGTTATGAAGCAGACTCAAACAGAGAGAAACAGGAAAAGAAAACACATCTTTACTAAAGAAAAGTAACCAGCTAGGTACAATGGACACATTTTATAAAAGCTACTAAACAAAGGGCTGAATCTACAGAACAAATAAAGCCTAGCACTTCTAAGGACCTCAGACAAAAAATATCGCCTGGCCAAAAACACTGGATTGGAGCCACAGAGAAATACCAAGGTAAAGACAAAAGAAAACCAAAAAGATCAAATTCTTACTAGAACTCACCAGCTGTTCACAGATTAAAAAGTAGACTTTGTAAATTAGACTTTGTAGATTAAAAAGTAGACTTTGTAAATTTAATTCCAAATTTGAAATAGTTTTCTGTGGGATCTTTGTAAGACCAACAGGAGTACTACTTAGAATTGAATTATCAGCTCTGAATACAGCTGCTAGAAGTACAAAAAGGCCTTTCAATCGTAAGCTTCATTTTTAAGATGACTTTTTCACTGGGAACACTAATTGGCACAGTAAAAATACTCAATATTATGATCACTGCAAGTCCCCAGTTATTTAAAACTTACAGGTTTAAATCATGAGTTACACTACATGAACTGAATCAAGATTTAATTTTCAACACTACAAATAATTTTGGCAAAACATTTTTCCACACTATACAAAGGCATATAGGCTATGGGAAACACATACTCTAAATTTTCTAGCACATTACTGTATTCTATTTATTTCTTCATTACATAACACCAGTTGTAGCTCCAGTTCAAACTATTAAACCCAAATATTTTAAATAGCTGTAAGTGGTGAAAATAAAAGGAAAAGGAAGTCAGCACATTAATCAGTTAATGCTTGCACACACATCTCAAAGATGGTATTATTTTCCTCTAAGATCAGTTGTGTTTAAAAACCACCCTGCAGCTCAGCAGCAGTGTGGAATATTAATTTACACATCTCCAGCGATATGTGAGGACATCTCCACACACCCCCAGCCCTCGAGATGGAAAGTGATTACACTGTCACTGTATGACTGTAGTGTGATGACAACAGCCAGACAGGGAGAGACAAAAATGATGCTGCCTCTCAAACGATTTCTGAATAATAGCTGCTGCACCTACAGCTTTTGCAGCAGAGAACAAAAACATCAAACCCCCCTCCCTGAATGGCTCCACAAGAAAGCTAAGGGGCCTTCCACGGGGAAAAGGTCAGCATTTCAAACTGGGAAGCTTGTCCACCTAGGAAGAACTGGAACGCCTAGAAAACCCGGTAAATCAAATGTAAACAGGAAATACAGGGCTAAAAAAAGAACACGAAGTGTGCCTTGCACCGAACTCTGATAGTAAAAAGATGTTTAAACACATGAGAAGCAGGAAGCCAGCCAGGCAGCCAGCAAACCTCCTCACGGCACAGGCAGAAAGTGGACACTCGGGGGAAATAAAGCCACAGCCCCACAAATCAATTTGTGCTGCTGGTCTGTCCCACTGAAGATGCTCGGGTGATTCCCACAGCCAGCATGTTCTTTGCAGCAAACTGGCTGGAGGAGCAAGATGTAGAAAATGTTAAGAACTCATGGAGGAAGTATTAAAGCAAACAGACACACCGGGTGTTGCTCAGTCACCAGGATACCCGTCATCTGCAAGGGGCTCAAACATGAATGCTCAGAACTGCCAGCTAAGCTGCACAGTCTGTCAGTACAAACTGCTGCTGAATCGGAGGACTGGCAGGTGACCAGTTTAACTGCTGCTGGCAAAAAGGAGGCTGCACGGACACCGAGGAGCTCTGGACCAGTGACATTCATCCCTTGACTGACTTCCATCCCTAGGAAGATGGTAGAGGCCAACCTAAAGAATAAAATCACTGAGTGTAAACAAGGTCTGCCACCCTGGCATGACCTCTGAAAAGGAAACCTGGTCTTAAGAGGGAAAAAATTGCCCTGAAAAAAAAAAAAATGAAAATCACACAGAATCACTGTGTGAGTCACATGATCCTCAAACTGATCTAACATTTCTTGTCATCGTGCATTTGGTACAACTTGAAAAAGATTTCTTTTTATATTTGAATTGCTTTAGTGCAGTGGCAGAGATGTATTTACCCATATAGCCTATTTTACTAAGAGAACTTGCAGAGAGACTCCTTTGCCAGTGAGAAATATAATTTTACGAAGAGGTTTGTTGATAGAGGTTTACCAGGAAGCCTCCCTTGTAAAAGATTAAGCCAAAGAAAAACTGCTAGGATAAACATAGTGCTATCATACCAAACATCTAACATTTTCTACAAGTCAAAGCTTCAAGCATTTATCGGCCAGAGGTCAATGAGGGAGGAGGAAAACAGGTCAGTGAAACCTTGAATTCTCCAAGTCCTGTTTTTGATGTGTTTGTTGGTTCTAGGGTTTTGTTGTTTGCTTTGTTCTTTTTTTTGGCCCACCTTTACAATTACATGTAATAAAAACTCACATTTCTCTCCCCAATTCTCAAAAAAATAAAAACAAAAATAAAAACAAAAACAAAAACAAAAATAAAAATAAAAATAGGTGGTTTCTAGATTTAAGCTCTTCGCTTTTCCATTTCCTTCTATCAAATTTCTGTGTAAACTGTTGATATTTTCAAATTTGCTTTTACAATGTTATGGGAATGGAAACTATTTTTCTTTTAAAACAAAAAGTGAAGAGGTGCTTTGCCTGTTGAGTCACTGGCACAGACAGGGTTTGAAGAGAAATGCCAAATAGAGTGAGATTGGAAAAAAAATGTCATTGTGGCAGCCTGCAACAGACATAAAAATGTGAAGAAAAAATAATTGTTTTCTTTGCTATGTTAACTAAGTATTTTAATATGAACAATATTAATAACTACATTATCTGTTACTTCTCTTTGTCTAAATTGCTCTTAGTAAAAAAAAAAAAAAGCTATTATTTAGATCATAGACAAACAAAAACAAGCAAGTGAACATAGAATAAATGTATTTTGGAGAAATGAATTAAGAGAAGGGTTTGAACATCAGTGCACCCTGAGAAACTACGCATAGAAGGGATCTGTGAAACAAAAACTACAGGCTGGTTTACATGGGAAACTAACTAGCATTATTATACGGATAAAACATCATACCCACGTTAGACCTACCTCCAAAGTAATTGGACTTAAACATCCTAACATTACATAAATTGCTTGGAGCACATGTTGAACTAGAAAGCCATAGCCACTATAATGACAAAAGCATAAAACTAGAGGTATGGTAACACTGAAACCTTTTACCAGGTAGGTAAACGCAAACATTGGTACAATAGTTATACAAATTCCTTAACCAGGGAAGGACGTTCAATCTTGTCAAGGTATTCACAAATCAGCTGTGTGCTAGTAACCTCTTTCCAGTCCTGTGCGGACTGCAAGTGAATGAATGTGCATCTGTGCAATATTTGAAACTGGAAAAATTATAGAAGATTAATCAAGTAAGCCACAAGAGAATATACTGCAAATACAGTACCTATACTGCAGGATACTTTTAAGACTTTAACTCTGTTGCAAAATGAGTTTTGCACACAATCCCTATAGCAATATTCCAGCACAAAACTGCATTACAGCATGCCAATTTCACCATGCTCCCTATTATAATTCACTGTTCGTTACCAGTGACCAGCACTGATAAAAATGAAGCTTGTTATAAAGCTTGTCCATTCTTGTTATTACAAAATGCTTTTTCAAACAAAGGATTTATATATGTGCTATGTCATTCCTAGCATCCATAATTTTGCATAATGATGCCTACAGCTATTTCATAAGGAAAATTAAAAACAAAGCAACATAAATTTATAGGCAGAAATATGCTCCCCTCCAACATGTACCTTACCATCCATTTCAGTTTGTATAAAATTAAGAAAGTAATCCAAAATCTAACTCAGAAAGAAAGATTCTCACTTTTAAGATCTTTATGAAAGCACTTAACTCTGTTGTTGACCACAGCACATACACACACACACACACACGTGTGTAAACAAACTCTGCTATTGTAGCAGCAACATTTCACAAAAATACCAGTCCTGGATATAGAGCAAATCAAACTATGCAGCTCCTCTGGACAGAAGCACCACCAATTATTCTACCCACTAATGCTTTCTTCTCGTAGCTTTTTTAAAAGGCCAATACCACACAAGTCTCTGTATCAAGGCAGTTACAGTATCTTCCTCATTCTTTCCCCATCCCACCCCAGTCCCACTTGGTCAACTGTTGTGTTACAACGGGGAAATAAGACTGTAACTACCACAGGTGAGGGCAGGCAGGAAAGGACAGCCAAGCTTCAAGTCTCTGCACAAAATACCTTGTTACCCTCAAAAACAAATTAAAATCATCACCACCAAGATCACAGTACATCATTGATCACACGGGTTTCTAGCACGGTAACACAAAATATCTCAAGAAAAATCATGTAGAGAAGAGCCTGCTGCAGTATCTTCCTCTACAAAAGAGGTATCTCTGTACAAAATACTGGCTTCTTGGACATGTGCACATGGGGGAATGAACAGAAGAAAGTCTTTACAGGATATAAGTATATAAATGTTGTCTGATACAGGAAAATTAACATTCCTAAGGGATCCATTTGCCCATCATCCTACCAGTACTCCACAAACAGCAGACAAATTATGAGGAATTATTGCTACAGAAAAAAAATGGATTTTCTGACTTTCTTGTAATACACAGACATTCGCAGGTAGTTAAAAACAATCACACTGGGAAAACTACTCTAACTTTTTATTTATGTTTTTAAGAAGATATTTTCTGCTATTCATACAGCTTATTTTGTCTGCAAGACCAAATTTTACTAGACATCAGCTTAAGGTCCCCATGGGTCTGTAAGCCCCTAAAACAAAGTCTGCTTTTCTGCACTATGTTTGTTTCAAAATTTTAAAATGTCATAAATCAATGCACTCATTTCTTTAAATGAATTTGCAAAGCTTTTAAGAACAGTAGTCAAAATCTATGGATTATTTAAAGACCAGCAAGCTCAATAAAGAGATGTATTTTTTAATGTCATCTTACTTTGTCTTGTTTGTTGTCTGTATGATTTTTATCATGCCTGGTTATGAATTAGTAGTATCTTGAAATGATTAGAACAAAGTACTCCCTATTTGAAGCTCAGCAATTCTATGGGGAGGAGTTATTCTACAATTATGACCGCAGATTTGACTGAGGTTGATCCAAAACAACAGAGAAAACACAGTAAATCTGCTCAGCCTCTTAGGACTGTTCAAGATCAACTACTGCTTAGAATCCTGCTGCTGCCAAACTGGAGCAAAGAAATCCCATCTTAGATCTCCAATTTTTATCAAAGTGGTCCAGCAAAGTCTGAAGTTCCAAACTGGCTTCAGACCTGCAACTATGACAAAACATATGAAATATTTCTTCATATGTCAACTTGCGCAGCTCTCTCCTGTTCTGTTAAGACACAGGATAGCAGAGAACTGCGGGCAGAAATATCCCGCTCAGATTAGGATTTCCCTTCTGACTCAAAAAAGTGCATGTTTTGGGGCAAACAAAATCCTAGACTCCCAAAGGCTGAAAGAAGCCTGAAGTCTGTGTTAAAACTTGCACTGATTATGAACATATGTAAGGGTGACAGATCTGAGTAATACTGGATTTATAATATGAAATCCTCAGCCTTCCTAATAAACAGATTTGAAGATGTATCAGAGAAATACTTCATTGACAACTACCTTGATATTGCAAGCCAAAGAGATTCTGGCAGATGAGATTCTGTCAGACATTTTGCTGCCCACTGGCAGCAGGTAGATTGGTGCATCAGCCAAGAGGTTTCCTGCGATCTCATATGGAAGAACTAAGAAGCCAAAGAAACCAAGGTGATCTCTATGGATGGAAAGACACAGCAAAATGCACACCTCATCTATTTTGAAGAGATTTCATATGGTTGAAAGCTAGGACAGATTTTAATAAGTCATTAACAATACCGGAAAAAAAATCAAGATTAGTGGTATGACTGTCCTCAGATTTCACCTCTTTATTACGAATTTTTAGTAGTTTATGAACACAAACAAATGAAAAGGCTATAGTGTTCAATTCTACTTTTACAGTAACAGAAGAGTAACATTAAAATGTTACCAGAGACCATCATATGACCATAAAGAAAATTTATAAAGAGAGAAGTAGCAATATAAAATTAGGAGTAGTTTTCTTCTTTACCATACTCAGCCACTTCATCTTGAGGAGTCACCCACAGTTTGGAGTTCCCTGGCACCAGACCAATGCAATCTTTTTACCACTACACTGAGTTACTGAAGTAACAGGAGTATAAAAATAGCCCAGCAAACTGTTTAGACTAGCAGAAAACTTATTAAATAAGAAAATAATTATTTTTTCCAGACAATTCTCTCTTTAAGAGGATTATTAAGCAAGAATAATTACATACACAGTTTTGAACATTTCAAGACAATCACGTCATTCTTTACAACATCTGAAGCAAGTAGAACAAGTTTTTCATTTGGCTAAGGTACACAAACTGTTTAAAAAGATATCCAAATGGCTACCAAGAACTTTGTTCATCACTGAAAAGATAATGCTTTTTTCTTTCTAAAGTTCTCCAAGAGAAGCTTTTTATTTTAATAAGAAATGGCTTTTTTTATTGTATTTGATTGCATGATTTCTACAAAATGTGTTCATTCAAAATAATCCAGTGTATTAAAAACACAAATTCTTTACTGAAGTTTACCAATACAGCCAATAAGGAAAGAGCATTTTTACACTTTACACATTTAATGTTACTCTTACTGTTTACATTACAGTGCCAGTTTACAAGATGTTAACACTGTGCCTAAATTTGATATACAAAAAAGTCATTATGGGTTTATTATAGTCTGGATTCTCATTTTAATGAGATTTAACATCTTTAGAACAAAACGTTCAAAGCTGCAAGACATATGCTGAACATGTGCATACATGTAAAGCTTTGAAACCTGCTTAAAAACGTGAGAATGAGTAAAGCTCATGTTACCCTTGATAAATGTCAGCTGTCAGGAAATACAGCCCAATATACACTACACTTTCCACAAACTAGAGCCCAGAAAAATGCAATTTTTACTTCACTAGCTGGATATAATGCATTATACATGGCAACATTTAGCCAAGGTCAAAAGTTCAGTGTTTTCAAATTTTAACCTCCAAAGCAGGGTATTGTTACACAGATAACATCATTATGCTGAAATTAATGGTAGTATTTCCAAAATCTCTGCTACACTCTACTATACACATTCTACCAAAGTGGACACATTCAACAAAGCTAGTCCAAAAGAACTTGAAAAGGAAAAAAAACGTCGTTCATATTTCCACTTCCAATTCTGTATTTTTTACTGTCCAATTTTACAATTTACATAAAAATGCAAACACCTTCTCTTCCATATTGATGAGACTGATGTACAGGGACAGAGAAAATCATTACTAGCTGAAGGGATGATGTTAAGTATTGTGTTCAGAAAAGTCAAAAGCAAAATAAGCTGAAAAAGAAACAAAACCCCCTTTTATTGTTGTTGTTGACATGAATAAAATGTCTTGCAATCAGAGACTCATTCAACAGCATGAACCTGAACATTTCCTGCTGTAGTAAATCACTCATTATAAAATGCTAAAAGTATCCTATAGAAATAACCCAGGTACAACAAACTGAGCAGAGCTGAACACGAGCTGCACTGTAAGGGTGAGTTGGGGATCAGATTGTCTCAACTGTCCATTAAGAAATATTACTTTTTGATGTGATAAAACTAGGCCAAGCATCCCATCCCTATCTACAGTGCAGTCCTCTTAAAAGCTGTTCCTTCTCCAGTTCCCCTATTTGAAACCAGATATAATTGATAATTTTGTGCATACGAAAAATGACTTCTACACTACCATTGTCAAGCCAAATGGGGAAATGGACTTTAAAGATTTCACTGTGATTACCACATTAACAAGCATGTTTCTTCTGTTGCAGCCAAGTCTGAAGCACTCTGACAGTCTTCTGTGATTTTTTGTGAAAAGTGTTAGCTAGTTTTCCTGAGCAGGTTAAAAGCTCAGCATGTTGAAAGATGAAACACTCATGTGATATCAATGCCCTTCCCTCTCTGTTGTAATAAGTATTTTGATCTATTCTAATTTAGTATATTTCCACTGAGATTTTCAGAAGCTTTTACCACTGATCTAGGGCTGTTTCTGATAATTCAGTGAGAATTCTATCCCCAGCTTCAGTAGGATTACTAAGGCCAAACGTAGTATTTTTTCAGAATTTTATCTTCAACAGGAAGAAAAAAAAAACTTTTAAAGGTATATTTTTATTAAGCTCAACTAGAAAGATACCATAAATATGTCAAAATGAGTAGAAAGGCTCAGAAGACCTAAATTTTATTGACAATTGATTATTTGCCAGGCTATTTAGAAACATAGGTGTGTTTCTACACACAGCCAAGAAAAACAGATATCTGTTTGCTCCAAATGCAACCTTTAAGCGTTTTCTGGTACCAGGATCTATGTTAAGCCTAGTGCCTGGAATGGATTGATTTCTGCTTAAAATGATCATTCTACTTGATGTTTTAAAAGAATGTCAATAATAACTTAATATAATTATGTCCTTCAATGTTCACATTTTTTATTTTAAAAAGACACAGAAAACTGTCCAGCACTTACTATAGTTATAGTAAATAATCTAGATGACCTTTCATCAACCACATTGAACACCAGTGCTGAAAAACAGAACAATAACTGCTGAAAACAGTGGTAACCTAACCGCTGCACTTACTACAAATATTGCAGTATCTGTAGCAGTGTAAACATCAAAACATCCCTTAGCTGAGAAGGTGATTACACTTATCAGAGCAAACTATCACATTTCAGCAAAATTAAAAATAACTCTTCAGATCTTATAGCATAAGAAACAGTGAAAGTATGAAAAAGTCCCCTTGCACATTTAGTTTACAGTATTCATTGTACCTGCTCTGAAACCAACATTGGTAACGTGAAATTTGAACTGAACAAACAAGGTAGAAAATCTTATGAAAAGGCTGTAACCTGGACTAAGTGAGCCATTAATACCAAGGTGTACAGCTCTGACAAGCAACTTTTGTACATGTATGTTCTGTTTCAAAATAAGAATCTAACATTACATACTGGTTAACTATAATTCTCATAACAATGGCTCCAATAGCTTCCTTCACAGACACATTAGTAAATATATCCTATATTAGTGCAATAAGCGTACACAACAGGACAGAAGAGGCAGTAAGGATGACAAAAGTGTCAAATTAAATAAGTACTACAGTGTATGTACTACTGACCAGGAAAAATATCCCATGAAGCAGAAAACAGATCATTCAGGTTACTCATAACTGAGTAATTCCAAAGTTTGAAAGCATTACAGAAGAGACACAATAGTTCACTGAGAAATTCTAAAAGCCCATTATAAAACTGTACTCAGTCTTTAAATTATATTTTTTAATTTTCCTTTTGTCTTCACAACTTTTAGGAAAATCGCTAGATTATTTCATTCTAAAGTGAAATCTGCAGGCCCAGTTTAAGTGCTCTTAAAACTGACTTGAAGTTTTGTTTGGATGAGAGGTAAATTTCACCCATACACCATGAAAGAATTAAATTCACTCTCTGTGAATGGTAACAGCCTTGGATTATGAAAAAGCCAGAAGCCCTGCAATTTTGGAATAAACAAGTAGTTATTTCTACTTCTTTAGAAATTCCACGTCTTTCCTACCTCTACATGTTCTTTACAATTCTAGGATCTTTGCAGACCTCTGAATGATGAGCAGGGATTTATTCTTGTCTTTGGCCAAGTGAGGACATTACCACTTACTGTCCTGCCATTACTGCATGGCCAGCTACTTGCTGACAAATTGCTCATTATTAGCCACTAAAATGTCACACATCATGGCAAAGCATTTTAAGCAAAATGCAGCTGGTATCTTCAAACACCATTCTGCAAACTGCAGTGGTTCAGGACTGACAAGTAACTGTCAGAAAGTACAAGCAGCGCAGAACTTCTTCCGCTTCTCATCAGAGAGCCCAGGACACTACCAACAAAAATTGTCTTAGTTCTGCTAGTTGATAAGACAGAAAAAGTCTTTAAAAACACCTGGGAAAAGGGTGATTTTTTTTTGTTGTTATGACTGCACTTCAAAGACACAGAATTAAGTGTCTAAAAGCAAAGACTAATATTGATTTCACGGCCAAGCAAGGTAAATTTTTCCTAAATTCTGAGCCAATAGATGACTAGCAGCCTTCCAAGTTTCTCAGAGGTTAACCTGAAACTTTATGAAAACTTAAACTGAAGAACACTATGAGGCTAGCATTAATGGCAAGTTACTTAAATCAGTGCCATTAAACAGTATTAATGTTGCTCTGACAGACCATAAAAGCAAGGAATGAAGAGAATCACAACTTAGAATGCTCTACTTTCAGAAATATCAGAAATGTATTCTGAACATCTAAAGGGACATAATAACGTCACTTCAGAATACATTTCTATTAACATTAATATTATATAATCATATAATAACAGGAAAAGAAAAGAGTAGTGTGATTTCCTTCATAACAAGATAGCATTTTTGGCTCTGGAGTGTTCATTACCAATACCCATTTTAACAAAGGAACGTAGGATTCATCACGCCACACCATATCCCAGGCTTGCCCTATGCAGGAGTAGAAAAGGGTGGGCAGACAAATCTACCAAAGGGTAGGTTTGTTTTCAGAAACTAGTAGGAAACTAATAAATATCACAGAATATTCTTTAAGTACGAATTCTACTAACTATAGATACTCTCCTACTTAAAAAAAAAAAAAATGCTTTTTAGTATACAAATAACTTGTCTGATATCACATGCCTGCTAACTGTGTAAGTAAAATTCTTTTTTCTTTATCAATTTTAAATGCGTTGGCTTTTCATTTTAGGCTGTCCCCACGTCCCCATTGTCCTCCCCATAAAACACACAAGGCTCCAGTTTGTTCTTATGCCACACTGTTATTCAGCTTCTGCAAAACTCAAACATTTATTCTCTCTCCAAATGTTTTCTTCTGTCTCTTACAGAAGCCTTAAGAAAGCTTCACATTGATCTTAATTTTCTTCATTTTCAAATTTAGAATATTTCAAAACAGATTCCTTACTGACTGAAGTCCCCAATTCTAATACTGTCACAACGGAAGAAAAGTGATGTTGACATGGGACCCAGGAGGATGACATTACATGGGTGGCGGGGAAGTAATGTGAAAAATAAAAAGAAATTCAAAGCAAATGGAAAGAACTGTCTAACCTGCTTTAACAGTGCTGTGGGGAGGAGAACAGGAATGACAGCTTTTGAAATAAAAAATCACCTAATGAGAATTTTATATAAGAATCTAGAAAAGAAAAAAAAAGAGAAGAGTTATTAATAATTTGCTACATATGATTTTAAAATATTAATTAAAAATTCCCAAAATTAATATTATGAGAAATGCCTTTATCTAAAGGGGTATTTTTTCTATGAACTACACATAGAGATCAATTCAAGCGGATACAGTGACCATCACCGAATTCACAATTGCCCTTCCTCCTTCATTTGCATAGCCAGGATAATTCAATTCTGCCCTGTCCATTTATAATTACATTAAAAAGGCATTGAATAAAAAGCACGATTATTTCTCCTACTGTAAGACATAACAAATTCCTCCTGTAAATAAAACAAACTTGATTTTGTAATTTTCCATGTTCACATGGCCCTTTTTCCTCCCTAGGACAGATAAAGTTAAACCTGGGGAAAAAAAATAGGTAGGAATTGCTCATTTTCCTATTCTCTATCACATCACAGCCTTGAACTTAACTATGAAGGAACATTGACAGTTGTCTGTTCCACCAGTGGTCACAGAAATATGTTTAAGTAGTAACACCCAAAAAGAAAAATACTTGTCCTCTGTTTTCACAGCATCGATACCAAACAACTACAATAGCATGTGGAGCCAGCAAGACAAAAGACATACCACTTTTGCTGGCAAACCCTTTTTGCTCTGAATCTATTTACACTTGTCCAATCCTTAACTTAGCAGGACACTCCCTATTTATACCTTGAGATTGAAAACTGATGGCTATAAGGACTCCGGCCTTACTATTATTTAAAATATTACTGTGTTGTGTTTTTAGTTTACTGATCTTAAAAATAAAAATGTGCATTTCTACTTCTGATTGGAAAGAGTGAACAACAGACATTGTGAAGTGATCCATCATGAAGAAATTTTAATACCACAAACTGTAAAGTTGATCTCTTTTGTTGTCTTAGCCTTCCAGATAGAGACTTCAGCAGACTACGTACCACAAATGATTGAATTCAACAGTTACGGAGCACTTCAGCCAGCCTTCTATCTTCCTTCCTGCATCTGTTCATGGATGTTGTCTATTACTGAAATTCCATGTAAGCTGAGAAATAACCAGTTAGATTATACTGATTATCTTCCTGAAGGACATGCATTGTTTGCTTAATAAACATCAGAATGAAAGTTTAGAGAAATCAGAGCTAGCAATGACTCGAGATAGATAAGAAAAGCTTTCCAGAACACACAAAGAAAAGCAGAATGTGAATGGCAGAAAGGGTTCTTCATTAGCATGTGGAATTTCTTTGAACAATCCTGTCTTGTCCAACCCCCACCCCCAAGACCCCATCCAAACAACCAACCTAAAAACAGCTTCAAACTGTGCTGGAAATAAAGCACACTCTTCTAAAAAAAATACAGAAAAAGTATTCTGGTCTGCTCCTTCAGTAGAAATCAGTAAGCGAAGCTATTTACTGTCCTTGTAGTCTGAGAAACTGAGACTACTTCAAACTATAACAGAAGCTAGGAACAAACTGACTGTAAGGGCGTATCAACCCACAGACATGCAAGGGGGAGAGCTGTATAGATAAGGCAACCTAAGAAAATTATAAAAGCAAAAAGTCCTTTCAGCTACAGCAACCAATTCCTATACTTACTGCATTTTTCAAGAAAGTGTGAAAGGCCACACACAACTCACAGAGGGATGTCTGCTTCACCATGATCACACCACTTTATTCTATCTGAAAAACACTGATGTCTACACTGTTTTGTATATTAAAAGAAAGAATGTATATATATCATAGACACTGAGGTAGACCCTGACTCCTAAACTCTGTGCCAAAGAAATGAGACAGTGGATATGTACACTTCAGCTTAAAGGAATCAGTATGTCCACATCTTATTTTTTTTTTTCAGAGATGAAAATGAATACACTGAATTTATTTATTGTGTTTCAAAAAATTGCTACTATAAACCTGCTCCAAGGCTAGAGCAAAACAGGACTTGAAAGTCCATTCAAAATGTTCTGAAGACCTCTAGACCTGATCACTGTACATCTCAGAACAGGTTACATCACCACACCCAACACAGCTCTTCCAAGAGGGGGTTTCATTCCAGAAACTCAACCCATTTTTGTTGTAGAAGACCAAGAGTTCACTCATCACTGGAGATCTGCAGCAAGTATGCCAACAAGACTGCCTTCAGAGATGGACCTACTGAGGCTGCTTACTGCATCCCACCATGCAAGGCTTGGACTGCAGATATTAAGTTTCACCACTAACTGAAATGTAAATAAAAGCAGAGAAGACAGAGATACAATGATAATGATTTAAAAACAAACAAAAATTTACATTCCAAATACTACTGTTCTGCTGTTTTTCAGTGTCATTTGTGCCTGCACTTACAGTTAGGAGCAGATTTGGGTGGAAATGACAACCTTTCATACGAGATCTCCAAGTGCAGTTCACCATGCAACTCCATGACGAAAGCCAGGAAACTCAGGAGGATGAGCCAGCAGAAACTTGAAATAGACTACAGAAGTATCGACAATGAGTTTTGGAATATAAAATCATTTTCCTATTTCAGAGGCTGTGCTCTAAAGTCTTCTCTCTAAATCATCCACCCTTCCTTCACTAAAACAGGACAATAGGAACTGTTTATGCTAGATAACAAATAATGGAGGAAAACACCTTGGCATGAACTTCTCCTTTTCAAATTTCCAATTCACAGTCTGGAAATAGTGAAGAAAAAAAAATCTAAAAGTGCAACTCCCAAACAATTGGCAATTCACCCTGAGGAAACTTGAAAGATATAACCAACCTCCAAATCTACCCTGAAGAAACATATATAGAACTCAGCAGTTTATTTTCAGTCCAAGAGTACTCATTTAATGATTTTATGTTACAAAAATGCACAGGCAGTATTTCTGATACCCCTCTTTCTGGCCATTTTTATTAGAAATAAAGGCTATACTCTCCTCATTTTCAGCACTTCACTTTCAGCCTATTGCCACTTCACCCAAAATAGGATACTTTGAAGTTACAGGATGTGCAAATGTAGTGAAGTTAAAGTTTCTGTGGCTTGAAAGACGTTTTTTTGGTTGTTTGGTTGTTTTTTGCTGGTTTCTTACCCCGCTTCTGGCATAGGTATTAATGTTTGTAGAGATTACTCGTTTCTAACACTAAAAGGCATGTGCATCCAACACTACCCCGATGCAATAGGGACACTTAAATGGCACTTGAGAAACAGAGTTCACAAGCATTTCTGAGTTCCTGACAATTGTTACTCCTTTTTCTTTTAGAAGAGTATTTATTCTATTTCACTGTGATATGCAATATGATTTGTGACTTCAGTGCAGCTCCATTGTGAAGGCAGATGAACTGCCATGAAACTGACAACGAGAAGCAGACAAGATGCACACAGGCGCAGTGAGGAGAGAACAAAGAATCATAGGGAGTGGGAGAAAATAAACTATATAATAGCTGCTGCTCGGGAACACTAACTGGAACAAACAGGGAGGCCACCAACTATCATTACAAGCGCATGTTTCTTTTGCTGTTGCAAGGAGAATTGCACACAAGAGGGGGCAGGGGATCTGCTATTAATCATATTATATTCTTTGTTCCCTTGATGCTGCTGGCAATGCTTCAGGAGACTCCCTCAATTCCCAGATAAAGCTGTAGCAAGTACAGCGCTCATGAAGAATCCCGGACCAAACCTTCTCTCCCTGGTCCTACTGTGCTAACGCTGCCATAAACTAAACACTTCACACCCGAAAAGCTTAGTGTACTGAATTTAAAAAGAAGAAAAGAAAAATCCAGATCACAGCAGTTGAGGGCTTGTCCCCACCCTAATCTCTCATTAGGAAAATGAGCACACTACATAAATCTGACGAAACTATTTGCAAGAACAAGCCACCAGAGAGGTGAAAACATCAGCCTGAAGTAGTCGGGAATCGAGTTTCTTTGTTGAGGAAGAGTTTTGAATGTTATCTCTGAGTAAGGTGCTGAGTGACTCCTTGATTAAGTGGCACTTAAAACTCAGTGAGTTGAATGCTCCAGCCAGAAGAGCAGGCCGCTACCTGTGCCTGGGAGCGGGGGAGGGAGAAAATGGCAGCTGATGCAGCAAAGTAACCCAGTCAGCTATTCTTTTGTCAGGGAAAAGACAGACATGTTTGAGGGGAAAGAAACGTGGATTAACTAAATCTCGTATTCATATTTCATCGCAAACGTAATGCTGCTTTAATTTGTCTGGTTTGGCAAAGCTACAGAGGGAAGGTGAATTTACTTGACCACAGATATTTTTGATTTTTTTGTGTGTGACAAAATCTGCATAGTATGAAAGTGACACGCACGCTAATTGGGTCCAGAATTTGTTAGTCACCCTACCCAAATAAAAATCTGCAAGATGGCTACCATGGGACTCCGGCACTCCGCAAGTTGGCAGTGACATTGCGCAGGCACTTCTTCTTTCCCAGGAAAATACAAATTATTTTGTTTAAAGAAGACATAAAAGAACAGAAAAACAGCTACAGCTAGGTGAATGTGCGTTTAACACACCAACCTGGGAACTAACGAGGCATTTCTACCTCAGATTTCAGTAAACAGCAACCACTTCATTTTTAATAATAATAAAAATTAAAAAAAAAGAAAAGAAAAAAAAAAGAAAAAGCCCAAGCCCCGTTTATTAAGCAGCAGAGTTCCCTGCAGCCAGCACGCCGCTGTGTCCGATGACTCATCCTCCCTTCCCTAGTTTCTAATTAGCTGTGATAGCATCAATTTGGAGTTTGGGGTTGTTTTTTAAAAAAAAAAAAAAAAAAAAAAAAAAACACGGTGGAAACTGCCAAACGGACGACCCGCCGTTCACCGACCAGTTTGCGAGGAGCCGGAGCGGCAGCACCCCAAGGGCCCCTCAGCGCCCCCCGGGCCCTCCCCTCTCCCGCTCCGTGGGCCCGCAGGCGCCGGGCCCGCTCCCGCTGCCCCCTCCCCGGGCGGCTGCCCGCGGCCCGGCCCGGCGGCGGAGGGGAAGGACGGGCAGAGGAGGGGGGGGGGGAAGCCCTCGCTGGGCTCCGGGCCCGAGGAAGGCGTTCCGCCACCGCCGCTGCGGGGTCAAAAGTTTAGCCTGGTTTCCATTTCACCTCTCCGCGCCCAATGGCAGAGCGGCGGCGGCGGCCAGGACCGCGGCCCTGGCTTAACTCCTTGCCGCCCGGCCCTGAGGAGCGAGGAATGAACCCAAAAACTGGTGAACAGGGCGAGTCAAGGGCTTCTCGGCCCCGCAGGATTGCTGCTAGGCGAAGTCCCAAGGGCTCTGAACCGGCCCTAGTGCGACTGACAGCAAAGAGGAAGGGGTGACCTTGGTAGAGGAGGGCAGAATGGGCAGAAAGGACTGAGGCGTGCAGCGAAGCCCCGCAGGGTTTGCTTTGCCTCTGGGGCAGCCGGGGATGGGCACTGACATAGAGCAGCACGGGGCTGCCCACTGCTAGTTCTCCGCCTCAGGACTTCTCCCCCAAAAGTCACCCTCCATTTACCCTGAGAAGGAGGGACAGTGTAGGGGTGGCTCATCCTGTGCAGTCTTGGACATGAAAGCACTTACAAACCCCCATCAGGCAGGATTCAAAGGTGGTCATCTACCCTGGATTGCCATATATGTGACAATATAAACCTCATTCCAAGATTTATTAATGACTGGCCAACGGGACTAATGACAGACTAACAGGAATGAGAAGCCTCAGGTGTGTTTGACTGAGGGATGGATCCTATGGCTCCCTGGCACTGCTGCTTACAGTATCTGCCTCGGGTGCCTGTCCCAAATTTCACTATGTTGTGTAAATACCACGTATGTTGCAGTGTGCAATCCACAGGAGAGGGCTGCTGTTGGGATGGTTTGGTGATGGATGCAGAGCAACTGATTAGCAGCACTGTGAAAAAATGATAACTATTGACATCCTCTGAAGGAGGTAGCTTGACCTGCAAAACACAAAATTATTGGAATACAGCAATATTAATCACAGCCAGAACCACGAGGGGCCTTTAAACGGGTATATGAATGTCTTCCACACCTGAGAAACTACAATGTGAAATTTTATCTGGTTTAGATAGAAATGTAGAGAAATTAGAGGTAGTGGTCCCCCAAAATACAGTAGAGCTTCAAAAATCCAGAATGAAAAAGTTTAGGTAACCTAATTTCTGGATTAAGATCAATTCTTTAGATTTATGAAGTCCACCACAGTATGCAGAAATATCCGGAGAAGTCAGACCTTCCAATCAGGGCCCGAAGTAGCACCAAGTCCTTTAACCATCTGCTCAGTGCAGGAATTGAGGTATTTCCTTCTATGAAACTCTTGGCAATGAAGAAAGGAACTTTCTGCAGTTAATAGAGCACCCCCTGAATATGAACCCATACAGTAATGCTCACATATCGATACTGTATTCTGCTCCCCAGAATAAGTTTTAGTAACTAATAAAATCAGAAGCTCAGATATGACTGAGCATGAAGAGAAGCTCCCGTCCTGCAGTAAGTATATCAATGAGCACTTTTGAGCAAGCATCTAGTGTTCTGGCTTTGGCTGGGATGGAGTTAATTGTTGGAGTAGTTGTGGGTTAACCCGCATCCAGCCACAAAAGTAGAAAAGAATCTGAATGGTCTGGACACCACACATTTTAAACAGATTTTCTTGTTTTGGCACATAAAAAGACAATAAACATCCTAGTCTCTTCTCATTGCAGGATTAGGGAGCTAGAGGAAGAATGTGGAACAGGTTTCTCGTTCCACTGTATGCTTCCATTCTGCATTAACAATCTTAGGTTCTGTCATCCCCTAATCAGCAGTTCTGGTGTAAAATTGTAATGGATGAAATTAAGACAAAAGCTTTCCAGAGTCAGAATTATCATCACAAGCAATGCAGTTTCATCACAGGCACTACTGACTCAATGCACCAGTCTGTGGGAGTATCCCAAAATCTGTGCCCAATTTTAATCTCTAGGAGATTGATGAAAATGTTGAATGAAGATCGGAAATACTGAATAACACGGGAATAGCAACCTGTAACTGCATTCTGCTTGATCTTAGAAAGCTGGTGTCAGTGACACTTAAGCAGATAGCAAGGGATGTGTCACCCCTTCATTGGCCTCACATGCTCTGGGCAAGAGGACTAAAAGCTTTCTAAGGGATGATATGGATGAAAAGTTCTTGGTCTGGTGCATTAATACACAGAATATAATAAAAGGTAGCAGGAAATGGAGAAAAACATGTAGTTCAGACATCTGTTAGGCTAAGTATCCTAAGACAGCAGAAAAGGGCAGGGTTAAGTAGAGACCTGAAGTAAATGATCGGCAACTGACTGGATACCAAGTGGAATGGAAAGTCACAGCATACACTTACAGGGTAGACAACATGGAATTAAGCTTTCCATTACAGGCAGCTTCTAACAGTAAAGCCAGAAAACACTTGAGAACATGTATCTTAGCATACTCTTGTTAATCTTTCTGCAGAGATCTCAATCAGAATACAATTGTGAAGAGGTAAAATGGGCAAACATGCCATCAACATGCACAAGAGGTTTATGCTGAAGATGCCAATTAAAGTAGTACTCAGTTTTTCAAACCCTGAAAACAACCAGATACCAGATTGTTTGAGATTACGCACATGACAACCTAAGGGAAAAAAACATTAGTCAGGTGGCAGCTATTACTAATTCTCCACAAACATGCAGTTTGAAAATTATCTTACCCAAGAAACTCAGGGCTTTGACAGCACTTCAGAATGGTGAAAGATATTCATGTCTCAGCCCTCTGCATAGGTCCCAAGGAAGAATAAAGACATAAACAGACATTCTTCCAAACAGCTATGCCAGCTGAAAATACTGCTAGCAATCTTCCATTTTTATAAACCCAACGCACAAAATAGTTTGGGGCACAATGAAGGAAATAATGCAAATGCTCTTCAAAGCTGCTCCAGGAATCAAACAACAGTGATTCTGCAATTTCTTAAACAGGCACAGATAGATTCTTCTCTCAATTTATGCAAACAGGCATATTAGCTCAATATAGCAACTCTGTGGTTAAGCTTAATGCCTTGAGAGCTGTTAAAAGATGTAGTAAGTGATTAGAATACATCAAAAAGTTAAAGGCATCATGAAAATCTTGAGATCAGACCTTACTACCAGGCTTTTTTTTTTTTTTTTTTTTTTACTCCAGCTCAAAAAGGATAAGACACCAGTGGAAAAAAAATACTTAACACTATTTTCACAATTTAGATAGTTTAAAAAACCGTTTTGCCAAGAGCAATTGAAGGCTTAATTACATATATAAAAAGCTATTTTCCTCTCAGTAAAAAGTTGTTTTTTTTTTTTTTTTTTTACCTTCTCTAAATACTATGTCTTTTCAGCGAAATTCTTTTAAACTGAAGTATCACAAATAAATTCCCTTTTTATAAGATGGCCTCATTTTAAAAGAAAATGGATGCTATAAAATTTTACATCAAGTCAGCATGTTACCAAGCAGCTTTTCTGTGTGTTCTGAATTTGATTAATACAAGCCAAGGTCACTTCCTGAAAGATGCCTACCACTGCAGCTGCAAGCAAACTAGACTCCTCTGAGCTCAAAAGCTGGGGGATGGGAAGACACTAGAAATTTCTAACATTGTCTCCTAAAATACACTAATTACAACACTTGAGTAACATTTAGAAGTGTTTACTAGATCACCACATAAGTAACCTATTAACCAAAGTCAGTCTGTATAACCGTGTTTTCAAGCAAAAAGACTGAAAATGATGCAGCAGCATGTCTGTAATAATGAACAATTCTGAGGATCCTTTACTAAACTTTATGCAATTCCCTGGAAAATGTACACAGTTTTTACATTATGTATTTTATTATGCAGCTCATGAAGCTAATGAGAGGCTGCCCTTGAATTAACAGCACATCTCAGTCCTTCTGAGACTCCGAGGCTCCACCCAATCCACAGTGTCATATTCTGACTCCATTTAGGAAAAACACTTTTGAGTTAACTATGCAAGCTTTTTCCAGAAGTCCACAGAATGTATTATTCCAGTTTCTGAAGACTATACCTGCTGTTTACAAGATGAGCTAGAAATTAGCTGTTTTCACCTATAATATTCAAGATATTATTTTTTTTGTTGTTGTTCAAACATGCCACATTCACATTACACATGAAGCTAAACAGCTGCAGTTTCTTCCACTTCCAGACACGAAGCTTACAGGTCATGAAAATAAGACCTGTACCAAACAAAGCAGAGCATTATTTTTGCTTTTTGTGTGCACAAATAAGAACTGTACAATCTGAAGTACCAAACAGGAGGTGGGGGGAAGTAAAGGATTGCTGGAAAATGTTTAAAACCACACACCAACAGACATTCCCCACAAGGGCATCTGTTTGTCTAGGAAGTGGGCCCCACCGGTTTTATTTATGAACACACTGACAACTTAATATACTTCATCTTTAAAATAGCCTTGATATAGCCAACATTGCATCCAAAGTTTCATGCTAAAATTAGGAGTATCTGCTCAATGAAAGTTCATTTTGACAAATTGATGTAGTAGAAGGAACAAAACATTGTTGGTTTTGGGTGGGCATCTTTGCCTGAAATAGAAAAATATACTAAAGCATATCATTACCTATGCAGACACTGTGGTTAAGGATGCCTAACATTTTCCATCACAAAAGCTTGTTCTAATTCTTTAATGACTGTCTCACACACCCCTCAGAATTACGTTTGGTGGAAGACTTGCATAAAATTGGTTCAGACATTTAAAAACAGAGTAGATAATTATGTTGAACAAAATGCAACTTTTTATTCCATCTGAGAAGTTTTAGGAAAGAAACTGCTCAAATCTCTAAACAAGCTAAACTTCATCTTGCTGCTCTGCACAGATGGTAAGTGCCTTTAAAGTCATTGCACATGCTCAGTTGTGTTTTAAACCACTTGCCAAAATCCTCCAGTATTTTATCTAACCAAGCAAGCTTTGTTACTGCACCACTCCTCCATGCTGACAGGACAGAACATGCTTTTTATCATTGTATTATAAAGACCAGGAGCAGCTTGCCTACGAACCTGCCAGCTATGAAGCAGTTAAAGCGCCTGGCAGCCCAGTAGCTGGTGAACAGGGACATTTTTCTCGGTTATACTGCCCCACCCATTCTGAAAACAGGAGGCAGCAGCAGGATCAAGGGCTTAGCGAAGGCTGCCCCCCCATTCAGGATCCCAGTTGAAACAGCAGATGGGGGGCTCGCCCAGTAGCGCTAAAAGAGGCTAGCCGATACAGAAAGCATGAAGACCAGTGGCCAAAGTGATGTCCCCATCTGCTCCGTCCAACTCCACATGCCAACCTTGCTGGCAAACAGAGCCAACATTTTTTAACGCTTTTTTCTATTTTTTCCCTTTTTTCTATTTTTTTTTTCCATTCTCTTCTTAAAGGCTTACTAAAAAGTTACATTGAAAATATTGACCTTCTGAAATCATCGAAAAAATTTAAAAATCACTGTCCAACTCAACACCTCTCCCTTTAACCCCAGTTGCACATAGATAATTAAGCACATTGCTGTGTCTACCTGAGACTGGCACCCATCGATTCAACAAAAAAACTACTATAGATTTACTTATGCCACTTGTATCACCTCCAAAGTACATTATTTCAGCAAACACAGACATAAAATGGTCTTATAATGGAGAACTCAATTCTCACAAAGGCTTATATCCTAGCTTTGCCTTGCCCAGTAAAGGTACATAGTGTATTTCAATTACATACAAATTAGGATGCTTTTTTTTTTTTCTATGAGGAGTAAACAAGACAAATGCAATCTTGATTATCACAGACCACAACTTCTGATTAAGACTATTCATTCACAGCAGATTTTCAACTGGCATTTAAATCACTGATTTAACTGTTGGAAATATTTACACCAGCCAATAGGGGGGTGGCGACACGAGCTGGAAAGAAATGTAGTCCATAAATCACATCGACTTGCCGTAAGCACATTTTGCTACTCAGCAGATGCAGTACTTATGGACATTTATTCACGTGTTTCCACAGGAACTAAGCTATAGAATTAATGTCAGTAAATGTATTATTTAACACTGTAAACCCACTGATTTTAATCAAAGCTTTGGATATATTAGCATTTTAAATGTGAAGTACTAAATTTGCTTAAAAAACAACACAAGACAAAACCTGTGGTTAGTAAATCCACAGCTAAAGAGGAACAAGCACATAGAATCGTTTTCTGAAAAAGTATTTGAGTGCAGGTGGGGGAGGAGAGGAGGGAAGACAGCTATCCATTAAGGGTTTTCAGATTACATACACACAGACTCGCACAAACTGGCTTCAATGGGAGTTAAATGCCTGATGTGTTAGAGTGCTTTTGAAAAGTCTACTCAGTATCTCTTTTCATCAGGCTATTAAATTAGTTTGTGTTTGTTTATTAATTTTAAGAAAAACAAAGCCACACACACATTCCCCTTGCTTTTAAAATTTGATCTTGTTACCCTCTAACCTAAAAATAATAAAAGTATGTTAATCAAGTTTCTTGACTTTTTGGCATAACTGGACCCTCAAATATGAAGAGGCACTACAAGATCAGAGAATGAAAACAAAGGAAGTTACTGAAGAAATGTCAAAATAGTTTAGTTTTCCATGCACGATATCAGTGCTTATGTACTATTTTTGCTTCATTGTAAGGAGGGAGAAGAGCTACTTAATGCAAAAGGGACCTTTCTAAATCTCAATTTGACCTTGAAATATGGAGGAATTCCTAGCTCAATGCTGTAATTAACATCTCTGAATAAATTTGAGTGTACACAGACAGTATATTTGGTACAACAGCAAAAGGCCTTCATTTAGTTCAATGCTAATGCTTAGCATGCAGAGTTTGAAGTGACAGTTATGTGTCTATGGTATACCTTATCTGAGCATTTCATTAGCTAAAAATCCACTTTCCTCCACTTGTTTTCAAGTATCTTCCTGTATTTCACTTTCATACTGACCAAAGCTTAACAGACTACCTTCAACTAAACTGCCAATTAAGGACAGAACAGAATAATTCTCATATTAGAATAATTTGTTTTGCCACTGTACAGTCAGATTATCTTACTGTATTTCAAATATTACCCATCCTCTGTGTTCCAATGGTTGTAACACAAAAGCACCTGCTAAAACTTACTGAAAAAAATGAAAGCTGTAATGTGGTTTTGCATGTCACTGTTAGGCTCAAATGTTAAATTTCAGGGATCAATTGTTTACAAGTTAAGCTGAAATCGGAGTCTTTCTTCAGTGCTACACAAAATGGAAAAGAGCACCTATGTCTGTGTTACAGACTAGAGCGCCACAGACTCACTACTGAGTCCTACAACAAAAGGGCAAGAGGCAGGGTTTACTACCTCCAATAAGATAAATATCAATTTTTAAAGAGTTTGAATACCAGAATGGGTTCCAGACAACTTGTGGAATCTCTTTGCTAAGAAACCTTCCAAACCTTCACTGAACAGAAGTCTCAAACAGCTCTTTGTCAGCAAGGTTTAGATTGATGCTAGCATAACATCTCTATGATTTTCAGTGAAACATTATCATGAGAGAATTATATACTGCAGCCTTGTGATAAACTGGTACCATTATAATGAGTTACTAAGACAAGGGACTTTACAATTAATTGCACTTTATCTTAATTTCAAGACATGTCACTACATTATTTTCATTACTGTTTTAATCATAGTATATTTTATTAGTCTCACAAATCCTTTACATTTTGCATACATCCATTAGTATTCCCATCTTTATGGGAAAGAAACTATATATTCCTGATGACAACATTAATTCCTAACATCAAGGATTTTTTTTTTCCATTTAATAGCAAAACCAGCATGTTTTTGAATAAAGTTCTCAATGCCCTCTGGATTTTTTGTACTGAATTTTATATTCTTCATCAACCATTTCCATTGCATGAAAACCTTACGCTTTTATTTTTTCTAACATTCTCCTAAACAAGTAAAACCTTCACTTTCATTAAAAAGAAATTGTACAATAAATCTCACTAACCTCTCCAGGATTCATACAAAAGGTATATTTATAATAGCTGCTTGCCGATTAGAAAACCAGTTATGCTCCTTAAAGTGTTTATACAAATAGCATGTCTCATACACTGATGTTTATCTGCAGAATTCTCCAAAATAACACTGTCATCATTAGCACAGAAATTCCAAGTAATTTTAGGAAGATTTGCAACCATTGTGGAAGTTAATACAAGAGGTCAGTGATTGCCAAAAACAGAAGAATGGATTACATCCATCGTCTTCAAGTCCCCAAAACATTTGTAATGTTTTGTTTCAGATCCAGTTGCTTCCTTGTTTATAGATAAATGACTAAATGGTTGCGTAGTTTCACAACATTAGGAAGCAGTTTAATGTATTTTTATACAGAGCACTGGAGGGACTATCAGGATAGAGTGTTTTCTGTTTTGTTTAGTGTTTTTTGTGTGTGGTGTTGTTTTTTTTTAGATTATTAATACCACTACTTTTTCTTAAATTCACTGTATCTTCAGTTCCCACCCAAGAAGACCAACTGAACCGTACCTTATGTGCAGTAAAACCATGAGCTGGGGATCCATAGCTTAAGCATGTGTCTGCCAACAGGACATCCAAGACGTATCCACCATAATTTAAACAAGTCATACTCCCTTTAGCAGACTTGCAGGTAATTTTGCACATAACCTGATGCTAAGCTTTAAAGCTAATATCCAGTCACACTCACATACTGGGAGGTTTCTATTAGCATCTGGTGAGTGTCAAACATGGTTCGTAACCAATTAGCACCAGTCATGAATTTATGCCACAGAACTCAAACGTATCACCTATTGGGTGTAGTTTATACTATGTGGTTTTTTTGTCAGTAAACAAAATGCCACATTGCATTTCTATGACAATACATCATGCTGACATTGCACTTAAAAGAAAGGGATGTTATGTTTATGTACATCAGTCAGAACTTTATATTCCTGTACATCATCAAATTTACTTCTTAGCAGAAAAATCGCACGGCATAGCTTTCGTGTTTTCTATTTAAAACCCACTGAGCCTTTTTAGTGTACCTAACAATCCAGTGAGATTTAGAAATCTACAAAACCTTACCAACATTTGGGCTTCCATCAGATTCTCTCATATGGAAATGACATCATACATGCAATAACAGGATAAACATGGCATAGCATGGAGGGAACACAAGAGCATATGAAACAAAAGTAACGTAATTCCTTCTGTCTTTCAAGATATAAATGCTGTGATATAGTTGTTGGTTTTTTCCCCTCCCATTGCAGGTAGATTTATGACAGACAATATGCTTAAACATATGCCTCCATCCTGTCAAGAACAAAAGTTATTTATCCCTTCTCTCCAGTGTATACTATTTACCTCATTGTGGCACCTGTCTGTAAATCATTGCTTAGGAACATTTTAATGAGCGCAGCTGAAACAAAACAATCTTTTTTCTGTGCTTACTAGCCTTAGATACTACATGCAGTGGGGACAGGTAATACCATACACTTCCCCAAGTTTAAAGAAAGTGGAAAAGAACATATATAATCCATAAAGTATTGTAGATTATTAATACAGAACATAAGAAAATACATTTCCATAAGGGAATTGCAATTATTTCGTCCCTTCTCCAAACCCCTTACTATCAGTGTTTTCTGTCGATCAGTTCTTGTAACTCAAAGTAGCCCTGGACAACCAAGTCAAACAGAAGACTTACCTAGCTCAGCGTTCTCTCTCCAACAGAAGCCAGTAGGAAAGCCTAGAAAGAACAAGGTAAGCATATCACTGTTTCAGCATTCTCTCAAACTTCATAGTCTCCAGCTCAGGAATTTCCTGGTTCACAAGGACCGAGTTTCCCAGCAGCTGGATTTCTCCTCTGCAAGTATATGAATTGCTTTTTGAACCCATTAAAATCAACACAGCTGTAATATTCTGTGGCAGCAAGTTCTGCAATTAAGCTCCACACTATTTAAAAGTACCTTAATTTTTTTAATTGCCATGTGATAATAAATAGGAGAGAAATACATGAAATGGCTGAAAACCAAAACACTGTCTTCATCTTGATTTTCCATGACACTCATGGTTATTTCATATGGATCAGTCTTGTACTCTTAAGCCAAAAGATAGTAGAAGTTCTGGTAAATTTTATTTCTCATACAAAAACTGTTCCATAGATTTGATCTTTGGATTTCTCTGTACTTTAAGACCACTGTACTCTTTTTGGCATGGCAACTCTTCATGCAATAAGCTTTGCAAAATTGTATTATACAATATCAAAGTCTCACATCTATAAAGGAATCCATAAATTGGCAGTTAAGTCAATAAATGAATTCATATTAAGCAGAATTTTAAAAAAATCTATGTAGAACTAAGCTCAAACTCTGGAAATGTCTTTAATCTTGTATAACAAACTCCACATAGTGAAATCTGATCTACCACTGTTTTTATCCAGCATCTAAGTAAACAAAACAAGTTTGTTTTAGGCTTTGACAATACAGGCATTTCAGTTGTTTTACATCTTCAACAATATATTTAGCCTTTAGAAAATATAAGTCTTAGAAATCCCATGTTCAAGCTTGAACTTTGCATCGAATTTGCAAAGTAACATTTAGATAAGATATTCAAAATGTAAACAAAGCAATGACAGAGGCTTTATTTCATAATGTACTGTTTATTTCAATATTTTTAATCAGTGATAAACCAGCAAAACAATACACAATTCAGAGTACAATCCTTGTAAAAGCTGGAAAAGATATTAAGGTTCATGTCAAGTTCAATGTGCTCTATTTTTAACTTTAGTCAAGTCCCTTCTCATTAGCAGTAAATTAATAAATAAGCTCTTATATCAAATCAACTTCCTAGCTGCAGCTAGGAATTCATGTCCTTACAAAATAAAGTGTTTAGCCCAACAAATAATTTGGTTACTTGGATCTAGCAAACAAACAATCTCCTATTGCCACAGTATGCCACATAAAGGATTATTAATTGCTTAACAAAGCAGTACTTAATTGTTTGCTATTATTTTTTGTAGTCATCGTTTGCCTCACAAGCTTCATTCCAAAACTTCAAGAAACAACAGAAAACTGGCCTCCCCCTTTGATGCAGCTCACAGAAAAAAAAAGCAATCTTCACATTCATATAGTTTGACAGCAATGGCACAATTCATTTAGCATAACTTTTTAATAGTGAAATTTAGGACAGTGCTGTAGGACCTGCTGAAGATGCTTTTTAAAAGCATTTCACAAGGTCAAACCAACCCAGACTATTCTCATGATTGACTTATTAGGAAAGAGCCAAGTTTACATAATAGTGATCTGAAAGACAGACGATGCCTTTGAAAACAAGCCCATCCTTGAAGACACTTCTGCATTTCAAGGATGCTAACAAATAGCATCTAGCTTGTCTTTAAGAGACAACAAACTTTGAGCAATCCTGCATGCAGCAGTACCCTTTATCACACAACAGTAACCCTGTTTGGAGGCCAGACTCATTCAAGAATTGATACACACTGTAAGCAAACATCAGATCTCAAAAGCACACTGACAAAACCCAACACCTGCTCAGAGGATGGTGTTGAAGTCAAATAGGACTTGTAACAATCACAATAAAAATAACCCAAACCTGGGATGTGATTAGAGCACCAAGAAGCCATTTCTCAGCTACCGATTTCTGAGTCAGATCTAGAACCACATTTAGAGTAACTTTCCAGCACCACCTCTAAAAACTAAGATGATTTCAAAAACCACCTCAAGACATTTCTAGCTTCACATCTGGAACCATCACCCAGAAGCAGCACGCTCCTAGGACTTGGTGAGAAGACATCCAGGAGCCTTTCTAAACACACACCAACCTGTATCTAGAAGCTTTTGTAGAACAGCCTCTGAACTCCCTCCCAGGACTGATTCTGCAGTCACACCCTCAAAACACCACTCACATTGTTTCTAGGACCAGTGCCAGGTACGTCCCCAGGAACCCCTTCTGCAGCCACAGTTGTACAATTCCCCCTTCCCACCCCCCCTCACCCCCCCAAAAAAAAAAAAAAAAAAAAAAAAAAAAAAAAAAAAACCACAAAACACTAGCTGATTTGGCTACATACAATTAGGGAAGATGCTTGTAAGAGTTAAAAAAAGTGTCATTGATATTGAAGCTGCTTCACCTGTTCTGCAGAATGTGTTTACAATACAATTTTATGTAACAAGCCTTAATGCAAATTCTGCCAGCTATGAAACAGCAGCTAAAAACTAACTGCTGGTGGCTAGCTTTGTGTTTGGTTCTTAGGCAATTACTGAATTCTACTCCATGTCCCCTCAGGTTCTTGAATATAATATTGAAATGCATGAAGACCATCTATGCAAAGATGGAGAGAAAAGTCAGAGAAGTTTATGAAATGTCTGGTTTGGAGGCAGAGCCTGTAAGCTAGAATGAATATGCTAAAAATGCACTAATACACAAGCAGGTTAGAACAAGCCGCTTCTCAGTTGTGTTCTTTTATTTTGTTTTTGTTGTTGGGTTGGCATTTGTGACTAACCAATAGCCCCACCTACAACCTTTTTTTCAACTGACTTAGCTAAGATCTCTATGGGGCAATTACTTCTTATTTTGTTCCACTATTGATGCTGAGGAGCCAGCATAACTATAGAAGAGAAATATTCCATTTCACGCTCACTAACTGGCAGTGACATTTTTGTTGGTAGTGCTTTTGGTGTTGTGGGTTTTTTTGTTTTGTATTGTAGGGTGGGTTTTATTTCTAACAGTACATTGATTCATTTATAAAAAAGATTATAGTGTTTGCAATGCTAGTGAAATTTCTTACTAATTTTATTTGGTGAGGAAGAAAAGCCTGGAAGTTTTGCAAGTTTTTATTAATTCCAAAAAAAACAAGTCTAGACTGGATTGGAATTACTAAATACCAAAGCTCCGTAATAGAATAAACTTTCAGGGGAGCAAATACAACTGTAAAAAAGTATCCAACCTTTTGTTTAAAGTGTTATATTAGAAAATTGAAACAGCCTTGCTACTGAAAAAAAAAGATTTTTTAGTGGCTGAGGCAATTAGCATCACTAAACATGAAGTCTATTTTGCTTAATGCCAGCATGTATACTTAGAACAAAACATTGCCACTATCTGCCACATTAGCACACCTGATTTTGTTTAAAGATACGAACTACTTGCACCCTCAAGAAATCTGTAACAGCTGTGGAGTATCAGACTGTTTCTCTCGTGTACATTTCTTGTAATTAAATTTGCCTGAATGTGCCTAAGGGAGCTTTGAAGTTACCTTCTATCAGCAACGTAGCCAAGATGTTGCATGAAGCAAGAACTTTGGCTAGAATCTGGATATACTTCCCATGGAACTCAGCACCTGCTACCAGACCAGATCAACAAGATAGCCATCCTGTGACACAGCTCCACAGTCACACTGAAGCTTTGGGGTGCTAAGCCTGTACCTCAGACTGGAAGCATGTCCCTGGTAATTAGCAATGGAGATACCAGCCCCACAGCTCAAACAAATAGGGAACTGAGTGCAATTTCTTAGCTGCCAGTTTTGCTTATTTTGTAGTCAAAGAGTCAAGTGCTTAGATATGAAGTGCTACTTCATATCATGAGGAAATGACTTGTGTATCATGCCCTGGAAACCTCGATTATGTGGCACAGGTGAAAATTGTTTTTTTTTTTTTTCTTGCTAGAACCTCACACTATAACAATAGACACACCTGTATTTTCATGCTATAATGTGTTAAAATTTGAGCAGACTGCTCACTTTGGGGAAAAAGATGCAGACAAGTAGATGTCTTACAGATTGACTTTAACAAGAGATTTTTCTTAAGACCCTTTTACAAGTAGTTTGAATCTACAACTATCCCCCATCCCCTACTGGGGTCTTGGCTTGTTTTATTGAAGGTAAACAGAGACCACCAGGACTGTTCATCTGATACCCTTCACTCTTATGTTCTCATTCCCTCCTTAAGAGATATGCACAACTTGCTAACCTGGAAACAGAAGTACCAGCTCACCTGACATTGCTGTGTAGCACTGGTAGTACTTCAAGCCTGGAGGTTCCCCTGAACCACTGCTACTGAACCTGCTTATATAAAAATTCCAAATTAATCCAAACTCTTAAAGGTCATAAATACAAGACTTATATCTTGGTTACGTTTATTAACAACAGACATCTCCAAACCCAGTTCAATCCAGTTCAAGGGAATGGCACCAAATCTAGGTCCAGATCAGGCTCTAGGAAATGACTCCTTGCATACAATTCAGATGTTAACAAAAACTCCACAGCTCTATAAAGTACCTTACTATAAATATATAAAAATCACTTGGGAAATAAAATCCCCCAAAGCTACAAACTA
This sequence comes from Netta rufina, assembly GCF_964035555.1. Lineage (NCBI taxonomy): Eukaryota > Metazoa > Chordata > Aves > Anseriformes > Anatidae > Netta > Netta rufina. Next base: position 1,982,182 of record NC_140140.1, read on the forward strand.
ATCAGAAGGTTACAAAAAAAGTGGGGGGGATTAATAATACAGGTTCTTGAGAGGAAGCTAGAAGAACTCTAAGTCTGTTCAGCCTAAAAAGGAGGAGGAAGATTAATTTACTGTCTGAATACATTAGTAGAATGGATGTTGGGAAGAGAGAAGAGTTAAAAAAAAAAAAAAAAAAAAAGCTTACCACTTTATGAAAGAGGTTTGAGATGAGATGTTAGCCATAATATCATCTGCTGAATGATAGCTTTGTTGCTGTCATGCTACACTACTTTAGACCAAGAAATGATGTAAGAGGAAAGAAGAAAACCAAGTTTAAATCCAAAAAGTAGGAAAAAGCACAAACAAAAAGCCACATAAAACATGGTGGCTTTTTACTCATCAGATAACTATCCAAACCAAGGAAACAGCACTTTCATTCAAATGAAATTTTAGTTTAATGGATTCAACTTTATGCATGCAGTATGAAGTCGTGTAACCTCAGACACAGAATCAGCTTCATGAAAAATTTCTTCTCTAGCCTTATCTCTGAATTTGTCTGCATTTGACTGAAAATGCTGTTAGAGTGACATTCTCAAACTATATCCAGAAGGATTTAGATGCAAGAATGAATCTGGACATCTTATAACAGAGACCCTTACATGTAAGAAGTTCTGAATTCTCAGTTCAGCACAACAATATTCACCATCTTAATTAAATTTCCACCAGTATAGGCATTTGCTTTGGCACTACAAGCTTCAGGGCTGGTCACCAATTTCTAGTCAAGTTGCTCAGGCTTCTACAGATTCCATGTAGAATTCCATTTTATATTTTATAAGTGTTTTGCTTTTAAATAAAACAATGTTCATGTCATTGATACTAGACCACTTCTGGCTTTCAGTTCAACCAAACCCCACCCTACTGCAATGACTCGAAGAATCCTGAAATATCTGATGGATTGGAACACAGAACAAAGAGAACCTCCTTTCCCTCAACCCCAAAATAAACCCCTGCTTTGCCTCCCTGTTGTTGCTTTCTCAAGGCAGCAATCACATCCGGACTGATGTTTGGCGAGGATATTTTGCTTAAGCAGCAAGCACTCCAGGCTGCAACTGCTGGGTGACCTTGAGCAGCTCCTGGAAGGCAGTCGCCATGGTAACCCCACCACAACCGTACATCCTCAGCTGACAATGCCAGCCTGGTGCAACCCATCTATAATAAGGACATCTACCCTGCATTAGGGCTCACTGTTTAAGGAGGAAGTCAGATTTGTTTTTCTTTCTTTTTTTTTTTTTTTTTTACAATTTAAAAAACCTGTGCTGTAGAAGATGCTGTATGCTCTCTGTATGAATACAAGTGACACAGGCTGTACGAGTTCACACAGTGCAGGAGTTAAAGTACCCTAAAATAATGCACTAAGGAAAGTTGAAGCTACTCACTGTCTTAATCCAGAGGGTGGTCCTTGAACAAATGCGTCTGCTGAAGAGACCTTGCAATACCACATACCTTGGAGAAAGAAGTTTGTCTTTTGTCAAATTCCCTAATACACGTAAACTTTATAGAGCTTAATGGGGTCAAATTTGATGCGAAGTGAGAGCAAAATAGGTTATTTTTGCATGCCAGAATATTCTCAGTTCCACCTGTGCAACCCTCATCACTTTGAATAAACTTTCAAACCAACCTGGAATTGTGTGGCTCCAAAAGCTTTTTCTCTACATAGTATGCTACTAGTTCCTGTGAGGTCTGGCAGAGCAGGAAGAAGTGGATGATTCCTTAAATATGAATAAAAATAAAATAGCCAGAATTGAAAAGTGCCAGTTAACAGAATGGTTCAGTAGAACCATTTCTGTTTAAAGACAAAGGATTAATGAACATATTTAAGTGGTTAGTTATAAAACTCTAGCAGTCAGATATTAAACTTTCCTTTAAAACTCAACTGCATTTGCAAGATCCATCTTTTCCTTACACTGCAACTAGAAGAAAGGGCCAAATCAGATAAGTGTCATAATTTGTTGATGTCCAAGAGATTCTAGTATAGGTAAAACATTTGTTTTACCTATGATTAGAAACAAGAGTTAGGACTGTTCTGCCTCAGAGAAATCAGCCAGTCACGGATTTGCACTTATCGCAAAGGAAAACATTTGTTGAATCTCCACACCAGTGGAATCACTCTGTCAGCTAAAAGTTAATTTCAGCCAGAAGTAAATATGTATATTTTAAAATAGGCTTTTCAATACTCCTCTAAAGAATATTGTTTTTAGTTAATTCAGTCAAGTACCTGCCCTGAAACCTGGATGAGGAGCTCCTCCATCCACAAACTGTAGCCTAAAGGAGTTACCCTACGTTTAACTTTCATGACACTCTCACGACACTCTTGATCTTTGCTTAGAAGGAGAAACACAAGGGCATAGAGGCATCTCAAGGATTGCAATACTATCTGTACCCTAGTAGAGACAAAACCCTAGCAGACAATGTGACCTGCAAAGTATTTTTAAAAAGTATTAGCAGGGTAAAGGGAATTCATGTTTGTCTTTTTTTTTTTTTTTTTTTTTTTTTAAGATTTCAGAAGATACATAAAAAGAAGCAAGATTTTTTTTTTTTTAAAGAAAAAAAAAAAAAGCTCGTGTCTATTCTAACATCAAGGGAGGAAGAGCCTGTGAAACTTGATCCACATGCCAGACCTCCACTCCAATTGCACACTTCACTAATTGAGAAGTTAATGATACAACTTGTATTTAGGCAAGCTTGCAGGGGAAATTCAGAAGGAATACTTGTCTTCTACACAGCATGCACTACTGTAGTGTCCTTGAGTTTAAGAAAGCCTGAATACAGAATTCTGTGGAAGCAGAGAAAGTGACAACAGCACAAGTTGTCTCTAACCTTGCTCTTTTTGAAAAGACATTAAGAAGCTCCTTTAAGCATACCTAAATTTAATTTACAGCCACACAGAAAGATTTCTCATACTTCATTGTCTATTTAATACTCCATTGAAACTCTTTCAGAGATCTCATTTTATCAACTAAAAAATGATAATAGGTTATCACACATTTAATAACACACATCTTTTCTTGAAGTGTCCCTTTCAAAACATAACACCTATTTTTAAAAAATGCTGAGGAAAGAGTAAACCACATCCTTCCTCCCCACCCCCCAAAGTTTCACACCACTTAATTTTAACTACTTAGACACACCTTCGCTTCCATATTTTTTTTATTCTCCTGCTTTAGGTGACATCAGCACCTGTAAAATTTGTATCTTTGGATATTGTGGGTTTGTGTTTTTTTTTTTTTTGTTTTGTTTTAAAACATAGGCATTGAAATAGAGAAGTTACGCACCTGTCTGAAGCTTTTCCCCCAGTTTGGGATTCACAGAGTCTTTCAATGATACAACCTACAAGGCAGAAGCTCACACTACAGAAACTCTCATTGAGGGCACTAACAGGATATCCCTTCTGTCTGGCCATACATTTCTCCAAAATTGTGTCATTGTGTTTTGCTTTGCTGACCTTACTACCTGGAGTTTCCAATCACTGAAATTTGAGCAATGTTTCCCTCTGCAGTAAGAAGGGCAGACAATATAATCACTCAGGACAGAACAGTAGAATTAAGAAACAAGAGATTTGGTTTTACCCTAAAGCTACATGAGGAGTAGAGTTACTTAGTTCCCTGAAAGGAAGCTCTGCCTGCTACATATATGTAAATATAACTCAAAAAAAAAAAAAAAAAGCATTAAGTAGAGGTTATCATTATTACTGTCCCTACACAAGTTAATACAACGTGCAGTTTTCTTGATGAAGTAATTACCACTTTACTTCATATGATACTGAAGCATTAAAGAAAATATAGCAAAAACTAGAGAACTATATATTTCACTTCAAAAGAGCTGACAAAAGTTAATATGCAACTGGGAAAAAAAGATGACAGAATGGGAAGGAAGTTCCCAAACAATATTAAGCAGACATTCCACAAGGCCCTAACTACCTTCCCCCCACCACCATATTTTGGTGACAGTTTGTTATAGTACAATTACCAATCAAAAGGGTTCAGCTACATTGCTTTCAGAGGTCTAGAAACACTGCCACCTTGGCTCAAAAAAGTATTATTTGAGATTGATGATCTTATCAATTGCTGTCACATTCCACTTCTTTCTTTCATCTGTGCCATTGCAGGCAAGATGGTTATATTCTAAATTGACCTGTCCAATCGATCTGTGTACAGGCATTGACATATTCCTTTAGAACAAGCGTTCATATAAACACTGAATATGTTTCTATTTAGCAATAGCTTCCTAGGGTAAACATACTTTATCAGAGCACAATACTTTGTCTTCAACTTTGCATGTAGCTGTTTATTTTGGCCTAACTGCACAGGTTTACTTTGAAAATAATCTAGAACTAAGCATGAAAAGCACTTGTGGCATATAGTAGGACAAAACTTGAGTCTGTACTGTCTTGTTGTCCTCCCTTCCCATTTTGTTTTATTTCCTACATAACAAATCCTCAGACAAAAACAACTTCATTAGGTGCAAGTAAAAGCTACAGCTTAAATGACAGTTCCACAACAGGTTATGTATGGATCCTACAAATGCTACCGTATATATCAATCTACTCTGCAAATTGACTTAGAAACAAATATCACCAACTATGCAAAATCTTCCCAGTTCTCAGTCTTTAACCTTGACCTAGAAACCAGGACATCCCTTATCAGCTATGAAGAACTACTGACTACAAAAGCATAGGAGAAACAAACAAGAGAAAGCTTTTCACAACAAGCAGCAATATATTCTAATCTTACAGTCCTGTTAAGTCTGTCAACACTAGGCCCAATAGCACAGGGCTGCTCATTTTCTGGGTCTCTGCAGAAGTGACCCGATAGATTAATTCTACCTCAAAAGAGCATTATTGCAGTACTCACCCTTTCAGCAGGTCACTCTTGTTTAGCAATACCTATTTACATTACACTAGTAACAAATCCATATCAAATATTCGCAGGTTTCTCAAGATCAGCTTTCAGAACAGCACTCAATACATCTACTTAATCCCTATTGATTTAACTGAAGTTAATTTTCCAATGCTGATGCAACAGATTGGGAGCTATCAGTAATAATACATAACTCCAACTCTTACTAGTTACAGCCTCAGGGTAGACAAAGGGTGTTGAACTTCTACACCTAGGTACCACCTGAGTATCCTCTAAAACCAATTTGTTTCAGGAACAGTCTTACAGGAACTCCATCCAATTTTATCTTTGCTAGGCTGCAGCTGCTACAACCCCACCCCTGCTATTCCCTTGCACCAGAACTGGTGTTTCTGCAACTAGGGGGTAAACTGAAAGCCCAAAGTTGTCTGGGTAGTTTTGTTCACTTTGGGGGGCTGTGTTTTTTTTTGTTGGGAATGGAATCAAGATTTTCTATTGAATCAGTTTGCCGAGTGCAAGAGCCCCAGTCCTAGTGTAAGGGGAGGATAAGAAAAAGGAAGCATAACAGTCCTGACTTGGCTGGAGTTGTGGTGGAAGTGCAGTGCATGGCATCAGGAAGATGGCATTCCATAAGAATACATTTAAAGGGTTATGGTTTTTTATTTCCAATTAATAAAGGAAGGTCAGTTTGTTGTGACATTGCTTGCTTTTTACACAATATACCACCTTAGCTCCCACCCCAGCATTTAAGCAAAGCAAAAACAACAACAAAAAAACATAACATTCAGGATTCTTTGTGCCCTAACCCAAAAGAGCACAAGTCAACAATGAATATCTGTAACGACAGAAAGACAAGGCACATTCAAAAGTACAGAGTCATCTAGTTCTTGGAGAAAGGTCAGGGAGCCTTTTTGTAAACAAGAATTCAACAGAAAAGAGCTTTGAGGTAGATACGTGAGGTTGAACTTGTAGAGCCCTTCAGTTTTATTTTGAGCAATGTATCTAAATCTACAATAATTTTATAAGTAACCAGTAAATAGTCTTAAAAGTTAGCTTTTTTATAGAAGAATATGATTAGAGCAGGATATGTTTCCTAATGTCTTTCTTCTTTCAGATTACCAAAGACATGGCAATTACAATCTGTATTAACATGAAATCCTTATTGAAAATATAAGTCTAGAATCACTGTTGCCAGCAAGAAACAAGATGAATCGTCACCTGGCAGTGATCATCAAGTAACAGCAACAGTTAAGACAAACTGTAAAACAAGAAATTGAAAGCAAGATCAATATATTAATATCCATGGTTGGTATCCAGCATGTATTTGGTTTATGTACATTCTTACACGTGAGGGGTTTTTTTTTCCATAATTAGTTTACAGGGATCATTTGCTCAACAAGAGGCTAGAAGTTTCAGTCAGAATGAAACTCCTAACTGAAATTCCAGCAACATAAGCATGCCTGCATGTTATTAAAGGAAATAGTGGAAAGTTTCACAGGCTGACATCCAGAATGTCTGCGGTTCCTTTTCATATTTTTCTCTTCTTGCAAAGCAGTTATTTGACTAGAACTTTAAATCTTGCGTGCACGCGAGTGTGTGAAGACTGGAAATTTCCACTGCTTTAAGACTTTTAAAAAGCTCTCTCAAGTGTACGGCTCAAACAACTAAGACTTGTGACTAGACAGAATCCTCAGTTTAAGCAAAAGTTTCATGGACAAAAAGCAGTGCTAAGACAGGAAAAAAAAAAAACTTTACTCGTATACTAATAGCATTGCTTGGATAATCTGAAATGTTATCGTACTACACATTAATCTCTTGATAGAGGTCATTTGAGGTCCAACTACAGACAGATGGGCAAGGGAAGATGAAGCAGTTCAGGATAAAGCTGGAGTGGATGACAATGCAAGCTACTCTGACCCTCTCAAATGATGGCTCTTCTCGAATTTCCTTAAATCTCTACTCATTTCACATCTCACAGCATCTTACTCTTCACCCTTACCACCTTCTTATGATCTCTAACACAGGCGTTACCAGCCTGACAAGTTTCCTAGTCCTTTCTCTATACCAGACCTCTACAAGTCTTATTTATGAGCTACAAATATGCATCACTAGAAGAGAGCTTCAACAGAAAACCCACAGGTGTAACACAGAAGTATTCAAAAGCTACTCTACACAGCGCAGATACCTTCTTTTGTCAGTCTCCTGTACACAGATCAAAAGGAATCCCTTCCTCTTAAGGGGGAGGGGGTCAAATGGACATTTGAGGGTAACAGAGGTGCTGCTTTTGTTCTATGCAATTAAGAGGACAATTTGCAGATCAAGTACTCTTGTTTTTGTAGCCTTTAGAAGTACTATGAAATATTTACTTTAAATACTGTTTAATAAGGAATTTTTATCAATTTACTGCATAAAAATTATTTCCTATTTTAATAATTTTGCTTTCAAATATGCAAAAATAAGTTATCTACAAAATGAGAACAAAGCTTACACCGGTACATGCCATCAAACTACTAAGCAAACAAATAAGATAACTTTAGTGTCTTGAATCCATTTCCTTTTATATATTTCAAAAGGCTACCACACAACTATACTTACATGACAACTACAGCAATATGACTGAGTAAGTATTTTCAAACTTCCTTAAGTAGTTTTAACATAAGGACTCTCTCTTGTAACACTTAACAGTTACAACTAAGCCAAACAAATGGTATAATTACTGGCTCAAAGAATCAGAAATCCACCAATACCTAACATTACCTAGAATGTGGTCATCTCAGCCACATGCTGAGATCTGTCCATTGAGCCAGACATCCCCATTGGTGACATTAGAAAAGCTTCCACAGAAGATTGAGAAAGCAGAGGAGGAATCACTAGAGCAAAAGATGCTGCTACGTCTACTTTAGTACACAGCAGCAACGATGCAGAGAGCTGAAAAGGAACTAGCTAGGAGCCATAATTCCCTGGTTTTGTCCAGCATCTTTAGCCCAGACATTATGTGGAAAGAAGTCAAAGGAAGTCTCTGGCACAGGCAAAATAAACTGCTGATTTTTGTTGTAGATGCTACCTTTAGAAAGTAAGCTTCTCAGAGCAGGTAACCATTTTTAACCCACCATCATGAAGTTGAAGAATTAGTTTCACTTCCTCATCCATAAATTTCCAAGAGACAAGAAACAGCATTTCCACACATTAATTGTGTGCAGACATACACTCTGAATGGTTGTCTAAAAACAAGTTTCAGAGAAGCTCATCCAAGTAGACCGTATCAGCTGCTACACACGGTTGAAAGCAGCATGCAGCACAGACATGGCCCTGTTCTGAGGCTCACTAGCCTGCAGCAAATCTGGTGAAAATAACTCAGACATTTGACAAAACCAGCAAGGTTACTTTGTTAATACATCCCATAGGATGATCATTGATGTGTTAGAATTACACGTTAGCATTCCCCTGTTTTTTCCATATGCACTATCTTTGCTTTAGATTTTTTTTTTTCTTCACAGGAAGAACTAAAATCTTATATTGACTAACTACTCTGAACTATTAAGTTCACTTAAAATACTTGAGTAGAGATTATGTGCACTTTTTCTAGGGTTTTTGGCAAATACAAAAAATCTTTTATATACAATTTGTACAGAAGTTGATTGATGTACTTTGACCAAGTTGGTTTACAAGTGAGTTGGTCACCAGAACTTTTCATGCTGAATCACCACTGGAAGTTGCATTCAATTTCACACCACTATCTAGATGTGAATGCTAGTCACGATCTGGCAAATGGCATTTAATAACAAAGCATTAAATCCATGCAGCATTAGGTTCTCTCTAGAACTACAGCAATATTTGAAAGACTTATTTTTTTTAAGAACAGTAAGAGGTCTAAAAGACAAAAAGTCAACTGTTGCTTACGCAACTCATGAAAGAAGCCCATCTATATACCAGATCTTGTCCTCATGATTTCTGAAGTCATATTTCACTAATTAAATAGTAAATTAGCACCCTTAGAGCTTGCTACTCATTTGCCAACATAAAGTAGAAATACCTGTATTGTTGCAATATGCTCCAACACTTTGTATCTTGTGCACTAGCTACAGCTCAGAGCAGTGACAGCCGTGCCTAGTACTTAGAAAAGCAGAAATTTGAAGGTTTTCAGATTAACAAAGCAGAAAAAAATCATTACAGTATGGTTCCATCACTTCAGCTTAATAAAGCATCAGAAACAAGCTGTATTTCACATTTCTTCCCAAGATTATTTTCTTTTAAGTCTTCATTAAAGATAAGACTCCAAAAGAGACTACAACAGTAGTCTTGCAGTGGCTGGTGCTAACAAGCCACCATTTGTGTTGTCTCTGCCCAGCAAGCATATGTTTTTACTTACCCACCTAGTGCTGCTCAGAAAAGCATGGGGTAAGGAAGACTGCTTAATTTTACTACCCAGCCCATTGCTAACAGATTTCAGGATTGCATCATTTGATAGTTGTCTTTGAAGACAACATTCGGGAGCATTATCAGCAAGTGACAGCTTTAAATGTATATGTGTATATACACATACACACACACTAATTCTCAAATTTGTCACAACACTTAAGAAAGTTCAGGTTTCCAGTAAAACGAGACAGTTTCTTACAGTCTCCACATTGGTACAAGTTTCAGAACAATGGACTTAACAAGCTAAGTGTTAAGAGTACTACCTATCAGCAGAGAATACTCCATACTTTGCACTCACTGCCTTTGTCCTTTATACATATGTACCACTCCAAGTGATCCTGAGAGGTACTCAAAACCATAAGCCCTGCTAGGGAAAAAAATCCTTAGAGCTTTGCACAAGCAGCTGACATTCAAAAAGAACAAAAAGGAAAGTTGAGTTGAAAAATGTATCCTCACTGAGATGAACTCTTTCACCTTTAGGTTTCAGGAGGGCTAGAAGTCAACTTTAATGTTCCCATTTTCAGATCCGCATGAGTTTCTTCCAAGCTACAGAGAGGGGTAGAACTTGCACAGTGTTTTTCTGCCTAATCAAGAGAATAAGCTGAAACAGAAGAGCTAGTATAACAAACAAGTAGTAGTCAATAATTTAGGATTTACACTATAATAAAAAAATACCCATTTTACATAGCTTTCAATAAACCAACCAAATAATATTTCCACACTTCTCCATTTTGTAAAGGAAGCCTGCAGGACTAAATCCTTAGCTTATTCCCAGAAAAAGACAAGCTTCAGCAAAGTAACTCATAATTACATCTTACAAAAACTTGAAAGCCATACACTTTCAAAACACAATACTTGCAAAGAGATTATCCCATTGTCTGTTCTATGTGGTTTTTTAGATGGAATGTACAAAGAAGCCTTCAAAGCAGTATCAAAGTCAACAGTTCCATGATACATTGTAGAAGAGGAACCCCTTCTTATTCCACAGAAGGTTTAGTTTGAGGTTACTGCACCTTTTGAGTATTTGCTGTAGTAGGAAGTCTGATGAGACGTTCCCAAAACAGGCAGTTCCCAGAATACCAAACCCATTTAAAGATGTAATTTATGCAAAGCTTGCACAATGCAACATCTCTAAATCCATATCAGGTTTAATATGATGACCTACAGGGACCTAGAGGCATCCATTAGCATTCCAGAGCTTCACCTCCAAACTCCTACATGTAATCCCAAACACTAGCACAGCAGAACACAGTAGCACTTAGTTGCACTAAACTAACCATTCCCCCACTAACCTCTCAGTTCAAGCAACACAGCGTCCAACAGGTTTTTACCATACCTCACACATAGAAGTTTCAACACCATGAATTACTGATGCCACCACTCCAAACAAATTCTTTGGTCATGCTACTCATTACCTGAGTTTTATCTCAATAAAGATACTATGCAAACAAAGCAAATCCTAAAGAGTCAGTCTCATCCATACATTAAACAGCCCCACAGTCTGAAACCAGGGAAACAACAGGTTTTTGTCTTTTTACCCTATCCCACCCAGTCCCCCATTCTATCACTACCAAAGAAATAGCATTAGTCTACAACTACCCAAGAGGTAGGTGAAGTGCACTATACTGATAATGGTTTTAGACACGCAACCTGTTTCAGTGCTGCTTTTGAAAAAGCAGACAACACATTTTCTCACTTCCATGAAGCAGAGAACAGGAGGAAGAAAATCTTCGTAACTCATAAGTCTCACACACATGATATTCCGTGCATCTATATACATAAACCTACCTTGAAAATGTGTCTCTAAAAGGCCTGCTGGATACACCTGTAGTACTAAACTATTTCAATGCACAGCTCTGACACATCCTAATATGCATGGAAGCAGTAAAGAATATAGGCTTTGTGACAAAAATCTCATGCTCAGCTATGATCAGCAGGTGCTAATCATTACAGCTAACAGCATAAGAGTTATGTTGTTCTGCAGGTCTTCAGGTGCACCTGATAAATCAGGGCACAACTGCTAGGTAGTTTAACCATATGTGTACGAATTTTTTGACAAAAAATTGCTTGCCCTGACCTAACAATTATTACATTTTCTGGAGGACTTTCATAGTGTTTCAGGTTTCTAGTACATATTTCATAAAATGTAATTATAATGGTGTTGGGCTTGAAGTCATGACACTACCCATGCTTGTAGTCTTCAAAAATGAAGATAACTTGATGGTCAGAAAGTCTTTAAAATAAAGTTTCTAAGAAGGCAATGATCCACAACCTGCCAAAGAACGTTCACAGCAGTTTAGGTGTACCGAAGTCACATTTAACAGAAAAGGTGACAAAAGATAGCAAAAATAAAAATAAGAAAAAACAGCATGTGCTGTTCACGATCAGTGAACAAAAAGACAAAGGTAGATAGATACCTGCAGAACTGAACTTACCACCTCCATTCTTCTAGTACATCACAAAAGCAGTGATTACTGCAGCTGGAAAACCTTTTTCCCAGCCTCAGAGGTAGGTGCCTTACACTGTATCCTAAGTTATCAGCAGTAACAAGCCTGAGTTCCCAGCGTATAAGCAAAACAGGCAGCAAGATCTCCTAGTGCCCCTCTCCTCCTTCTCATTTAAATAGCACACTGTCTTAAGCAACTGCCCTTTTCTTACCTCTACAGAATGTCAGAAATAGAGCTGGCTCTAGACAACATAAAAGAAAGACCAGAACCTACATCTAAAAGCATTAAACCTCACCAACAGTAATTCCATATACTTCACACAGAAGACAAATTCCCTTCTGTGACTGAGTTTGGATGCAAGTTAATTTTGTTCTGCTCCAAGGACAATCAGCTTGCTGGTAACTGTTAACAGAAAACAAAAGTCACCAATTAAATTTAAAATATTATTAAAGTAATATGGTCTGTCTGAAGTATACCCCCTATTTACACAGGATGAAAAAGGATTTGATGTACCTTCCCTCAAATAAATGCAACATAGCAGATCTACTACGGAATATTTGTCCTCTGATTTTAATCAGTAGCAGCTAAATTCTTTCACAGTTGCCTCCTCCCTAATACATTACATTTAGAAACGTCAATAGATCTAGACACAGAAAAAAAAGCACACAGGCATGTTGCCCTAGCATCCAGGTTTAAGTATTCTTCACCATCCTCTAATATCCTTGGCATAAAGGATACTATTCCTCACCTTTTCCCCTCTGTCTTTTAGTACTTAAAAAAAATACTAAAAATATTTAAGATATTTCTAACTTCTTATCATCAAAAAGCTTCCATGCACACAATGCAGAATATCCTGTGTCATACAGTCATTCAAGATCACATCTTCAAGGGAGGCTCATTTAAATGCAGGAGTTGAAGCAACCTCCAGTGTCAGACTGTAGTGTCCAATATCATTTTGCATGCTATCAGTGGCTTGATTTTGCAGACAAATCTAAGATGCCCTTTCTTTATCTTTTAAAGCAGAAAAAAAAAAACACTCTATGCAACTGTAACACAGAAATTAATAAAAAAAAGGTCTTGACTGTGATTTCTTGTCTAGTATTAACAAAAAAAAGCACATGATAACACTATTGTAGAACAGATTTCCTTCTCCTTCCCACCCTGCATTTTATCTCAGCTATACATTAATCTGAGCAATATTTAAAAAAAAAAAAAAAAAAAACGTAAATATGGCAAGCTTCTAAGTTAATAAATCCAAAGACAGAATGAACTAGGGTTTCAAAAGAAGAATTTAAGAAATCCCACAACTCACATGCCAACATAAAAGCAGACTGGAAACAGTACATTGTTGTCAGGAACAATAATTAAAGCAAGGCTGAATATTGGGTTTATTCTGCCTGCTACCACACTTTCCTCACTTATCCCCCAACTTCTAGTTTCATATCAGAACAGCAAATCCACTAGTAAGAAGACATATTAGTAACAGTAAAAGAGCTGAATGAAATTCAGAACCACAGCCAGAGAAACAGCCCTTTACAACAACTCCTAACAGCAAATAAAATTATAGTCGATTATCACAGTCCAGTTTATAAAAAAAATGAAAAAACATGCAATTTAGTCAGTTTCCTCTAAATTGAAGCTCTTATACTGTGGCTTTCACACATATTACTTGTTACTATGAAGTTACCTTATATTTGTATTTGGAACACATTTTTGCATCCTTCTACTATCAGGGGGAGGTATTTTAGTATAAAATATTTATTTTACAACAGTGATGACTGATATTTAAGCATATGTTAAGTTTCCTCTTTAAGGAATATACATTAAAATATTTTAAGGAATATATATATGATAGATATTGTATAGCTAGACTTTACTGACTCTTATGTTTCCAAATTTGCTTCAGTTCTGTCTTACTATTCCTAATAAAATATAAATCTTTTATCTAAAAGTTAACAGACAATACTAAAGGCTGAATCAATTATTTCTTTATTCTTTTAACAGGTTAAGCAGGAAAGAAACACATCACAAATAAAGGAGACTAATTTAAAACTGATCACTAGATGAGCTGACAAAAGTGAGAAGCTTCTCTTTTAAAAGAAAACCTCAGCCTATGCCAAAGACCAGGAGCAGAAACCACAAACAGAACCAACTTTAGAACCAAAGAGGACTCTGGGAACTATGTCAACCTCAGACAAGATCCCCACCCATGTTTACCCCCATTTACACCCCAGTATCACTAACACCTTTTCCAGGGAGCAGTCTGTGACCTCCTCCTCCTAGCCCCCCCCCCCCCCCCCAAAAAAAAAAAAAATTGTATACACACACACACACAGATGTTTTTTTATCTCCATCCCTCAACAACAGCTTCATTGCGGCTGTGAGGCAGAAACAAATAAAGAGGCAATGGAAATCACCTTTCATTTCCACTATTCTCATCCCTTTCCTCATTAGCAGAGATACGAGAAGTCACCTCTGAAACTTACCAACACTACAGGATGATCAGAAGGAGAATGCAGATAACAAGGTCTTTGGAACCGCCTGTGTATGAGATAAACCCAGCAGAATGGCAGATGGGGCCATCCTAGCCCAGGTACCTCACCCACACACACACCTTTTACCCAGGCTGAGAAACAGAATTAGACGCTCCTAAACGCAAGACTGGGAAATTCCGAACGACCCCAAGGCTCCCAGCGCTACACGAGGAACCTCCACCCAAACTCCCCTTACTTGGAAACGCATCACACAGCGACACGAGAAGCCTCCAGCCCCGCACGGCAGCCTCCCGCCTCAGCCGTGCCCGCAGCTAACTGCGCGCAGCCCCCAGGTTACAGCGCTTGTGGAGAGGTAAAGGCGCGGAGGCGCTGCCTGGGGCACCCCCTCGCCCCCAGCCCAGGGGTTACTCCTCACACCCGACCCGACCGCGCTCCCCTCTCTCGGGAAGCCGCCTCCGCGCGAGGAGAGGGCGGCAGGTCAGGGAGAGGGACGCCCCTCAGGGCCAACCCCGGGCTGCTCCGTGCCCAGCCAGGGGCAGCCGCCCGCCCGCCCTCCCCCTGCCCGCTCTCAGCTCGGCGCTGGAAGCCGGGCAGAGAGAAGAACCAGCCGCAGCCGCAGCCGCTCTCCTCCCTCCCTCCCTCCGCTCCCCGCTCCCTCCCTCCCAGCCCCGCTCACCTGGGAAAGGCGCCAAGGCGCAGCTCCTGCTCCCCGTCTCCCCCGCGCTCAGCCGCTCGCCGCCATTTTCCTCGCTGCCCACATTTAAATAGGAACCGGCCTCCGCCAGCCGCCCGGCGCGGGGCGCGCTGGGAGCTGTAGTAGGGCGGCGCGCGGGGCAGCGCGGTACTTGTAGTGTCACGGGGAGCCACCGCCCCACCCGCCCTCTGCCCGCCCTGACAGGGCCGGAGCCGCCCGCCCGCCCCCGGGGGCTCCCCTGGGCCGGGCGGGGCCCAGCTCGCTGAGGGGTCGCCCTCCCCTTGCAACTGAGGGGGGGTTAAGGGGGAAGCCGTGTGGATACAGGGTTTAATGAAGAGCTTTTGCTACGTGTGAAGGATCACAACGCCGCGAGGCGCCAGCCCCGCACTGCGAGATAGCGGCTGGGGGGCTTTGCTATACCGAGTCCGAGCTGTGCCATTGCAACAGGGGAAAGCCAGGCTGCTTAAGTCAATGCTTAAAATAACACGAACAGGTTGGAGTGAAAGTTAAGAAGTACACAAATAATACCCATTATTCCCTACTGCAGCTATACGTTAGAGACAGTTTTCAAGCGAAGTCAGAATAGACGTTCAGTATCCATCTGTTTAAAAGAAATAAAAGGCAAGGACATACAAGACTGGGACCTCAAGTAGTACAACCTAGCCGTGCCCCAGGTTTCCTAGTAGAAATCCTCTTTTTTAGTAATTTTTAAAAACAGAATTTAAACCATTTCACATTAAAATAGGATGTGTGCAGAATATGGTATAGCGAGGTTTCAGGTACTCATAAAGGTGGTGTATATATATTTCCAAAATTGAAAGACTGGTTTCATAGAGCACAAAATAATGAAAATTCACAAACTGAAGACCTGCCAAGCTACTCGTACAGAATCCCTTACAGGGCCGTAGCCACAATTTGTATTAAGAAGGGACAAACTAATGGAGCAATTAAGTATACCTTCCAGTAATTCCCAAATTAAATAAATAAATAAATAAAATAATATTGGGCACCTATGAGTAACTTACTAGTACAATACAAGCCTTTGGCTATCTCTGAAACAAACATTGCAAACCAAGTGAATACAGAGCTGAAAGAAATCCGAATATGTCGAGTTCTGGAAAATCAAGTTTCACCTTAGATTTTACCTTGTAGTTATACTATAAAAGAACTTGCCAATTACAAATGTGTGTTTGGACTTGTGAACTCAGTTTTAACCAACTGGTAGAGACAGAATCTTTATCATGTTATCACAGCAGGAAAGAGTTGATGTTGTTAGGGTATCTTAAAAGAAATGAGGTCCTGTTGCATCTCCCCAAAGTGTGAGTTCTGCTATTTAATGATTCCGTTTCTTCCATTATGAGTTATCTTTTTCTGCAGGATGTTCTCTTCTTCCACTATGGATTACAATGGAGCATTCACCACGACAAGAACAAAAGAGGTGTGCAGGGAGGAATAGGTTGATGACAGACAACAGTAACACTGAAATTTAGTTGTGTTTTTTGTTTGTTTGTTTTCAACAACTACACATTGTTCATGTTTTTTCCCATGTAGGCCATAAGGTCTTCCAATTATACTTAGATTGAATCTAAGACATTTTAGACTCAGCACTAATTCAGAACTTCATGTCTCCAAATTGTGTATATTTGTTTTCATTTTTAACCTTTTTCTGTTTTAGCAATTAGAAAGATAATTTCAAAGTTAGCTCACTTTATATAATGAAGGGTACAATGATAAAACACTTTCACTTTTCATTGATGCGATGCTCTACAGAAACTAGTAATAAACTCCCTCAAATTTTCTGTACTTAGAAGCTGATAGTAATAATTGTTAAATATTGCAGTTCTACAGCTACATTTTTATCTATTTGCTCCACCTGCTGGTGCATTTTTCTTTAAAGAAATCTTTAGAAGCCTAAACGTATTAAAAAATTGGCCAAAAGTATACCGTAAGGGGCATACTTGACTTTAAGGTTAATTTATGTAATATACTTATTAAATTCAACCTGATCCCAATAATTTTTCAGTCAAAAAAAGCCAATGGATACATAGACTTAGGGAAACATGACTCATAACTTACTCTTTGGACGATGCCATTCATTTTTAATGTGACAGTAACACAGAGGGTCATCATTTTCCATCATCTATTATTCTTCTCAAAAAAAAAAAATGTTCTGTCTATGGGAATCTCTCTACATAACTGATTTGTCTCCTGAATTTTCCAAGAAAACTTTATTTTTAGACAATTAGTGTGAGGGAAAGTCCTGTTTCTTCAGCACATTTAATTGTTCTCTGCTCAGAGACAGAAAAAAAAATTAAAAACACCGATCAAAAAGCACTCTCTATTGGAAGTTTCACATAATAGATTACTTTCCATTCCATATACTTTTTTTTTTTTTTTTTTTTTTAAATTTTACATTTAAGTGCAAGGAAAAGGTAAGAATAGCCCATTAAAAGCAACCTTCCAAGGCTATGATATTTTCCAATAATAGTCCAGGACAGAAGGAGCTTTCCATCCCTTCCTCCTTTACCAAATAATTAGAAACAGTAAATGTGAAAAGAAAAGCAATCCTCACAAACAAATTTTTGGTATTGGATTTTTTTTTTTTCATCATCATCATTCACACAGCATTAGTTTAGGGTTCTTTGATCTAACCAGTTTAATCAGAACTAAGGTGGATACCATTAACCCCAGGTTTTCTGGAACTGAACTGGCACTTTTTGACAAATGGAAAATTTTAACTAATTTCTGTATTATTTTAATAAGTTTTCTGTACACTGCAGCAAATTGATTGCAGAATGCTTGTCTAAAGTTGGAGAGAATATACACTGTCCAAGAAATTTTAATTAGCATAGCTGGAAGAGAAAAGCTCTTCTGGCACTGAATAACAATCAAAGAAAAACAACACTGTTAAGAAATGGTTAAAGATGTTGAAAAACTGCAGTATACTTGGGGGTACTGTTTTTAATTTATTTTTAATAAATCCAGACTACATATATACCCCTCTTTCTAGACTACCAATTCATTTTGCATGGCTAATCTGCTTAACTGACCAGACTACCAAAATTAACTGATTAATGTAATTTTAAAGGATGATTTAACAAAAAAAAACAAAACCAAAAAAAAAAAAAAACACTCCAGTGTAAAATGAGATGCACCAGTAACACAGCTTTAGAGAATTTTTCTTTTCAAATGGAGAAAATTCTCCTCATCAGTATCTTATCAAGTGATGAATCAGAAGCAAACGTATGTTGAAAACAGTTTTTGTTCTACGCATTATGGATTTCACATTAAATAAAAACCAAAACCCTATGTGCAACACACACTGCAGTATTAATGTAATTGTGTTTTTTGTTTGTTTGTTTTTTAAGCAAGCTCTCACTAAAGTATAATTTTAGCTTAGACAATAACTGATGAAATTATAAAAGGAAGGTGTGGGGAGCTGGGGGTCAACCTCTTCTCACAGGTAACTAGTGATAGGACTAGAGGGAATGGCCTCAAGTTGCACCAGAGGAGGTTTAGGTTGGAAATTAGGAGAAATTTCTTCTCAGAAAGAGCAGTCAAGCATTGGAATGGGTTGCCCAGGGAGGTGGTGGAGTCACTGTCCCTGGGGGTGTTCAAGGGAAGGCTGAACGTGGTGCTTGGGGACCTGATTTAGTGGGTGACATTGGTGGTAGGGGGTGGTTGGACCAGATGATCTTGGAGGGCTTTTCCAATCTTAATGATTTTATTTTTACCTGAATTCAGGTATTCACATTGCATTAAAAACCACACATTTCAACACTCTATTTGGTTACCCAGAAAAAAAAAAAACACAGACAAATTAACTGAAATGAAAATACAGCTTAAGTAGAATTAAAAACAAGCCCGTGTATTTGTTGCAATCAGACAGACACACATTCAATATAACCCACAGTACACTGTTGGTTTCAAGGTAGAGTAACTCTACATTTTAGGAGATAATTGTAACAGCATCAAATAGAAGTGTTAGAATGATATTGTTTGTAAACATTACTCTGTTGTTTCTGGTCAGTAAGTTCATAAAGTGACTGCCAGCTACTGACACTTAAAGCTAAACACCTAAAATTTAATACTTTACAATATATCAGTGCTCTTCCACCCATTTCTCTAACTGCTAGAACTTTCTGTGGTGAAAGTCAACATTCAGATAGTTTAAGAAAGGCAGTACAAGTGTGCTTTCAATTTAAGTAGATGTAGCAACCCATTCTAATACTAAGAAACAAATACAGATGAAACATTGCTTTCGTCATCCCAGTTCACTTATCTACAACATAATGAAACAATTTGCATAGTTACTGAGCATTTAGAAATTCTCATTGTTTGCAGAATTTGCTAACTCTAGGTCCAAGACAACATCCTCTATGTTTAGAACTTAGAATAATTAGTTTTTAGTAGGCTTTTAAACAGGAGCAGGCAACAGTAACACCATCATCCAAATCCCTATGCCACTATACAGCCTTCAAACTATTCTGCTTCAGGTGGTCAACTCAGAACCTTTGAAAGAAGAGGATGCAAAATATATCAGCTTAAGAATTTGTCTTGATTTTGGGGAAAAAAATTGAAAAGAAAATCTGTTCATTCCTATCATACTGTTCAAAACCAGAAATGCAAATTCGTAATGTAAGATTTTCTGCACTAAAAGATGCTGTTTTATCTTTAAAACAAAATAAAAATAAAATAATCTTAGATACTCACTGAGAGGAAAGGAAAGTTAGAAGTAAAAGAATATAATTTTGGTTTTCCAAAGCAGGTGAATGGTAGTATTTTACATTTTGATGTGCACACACGTGACTATGCAGAGCACTTCTACCCTATAAAGTTTACAATTAGATTGTTAGAAAATACTACATACAATTGCTCTGGAAGTCTTAAGATTCACATAAATTAATGCCTTAAATGTTAAAAATACTTAACAGGATCATTTATTATAACATCACACCACTAGGGAACATGCCTCAACATCTGTGCTAACGGATTTCATGCAACTTCAGCAAAGGCTACACAGCTGAAACAGGAACAAGTCAACATCTAATTTGATTGTTACTCTGTGACATTCATAGTTCTCTGGAGGAAAAAAAAAAAGCATGCTGATAAAGCTGTTAAAAAAAAAAACAAAAACAACAAACAACCCCCCAACACATACCCCAACATATTGCATAGTCTTTAGCCTAGACCTTAAGCATAGGCTGACTTGTCTGTTTCATGGCACTTAGGACCTGTGTTTCTAAGACTTTTGAAAATCCCGTCTGAGACTTCGCACTAGTATTTCTACAACAATACTTCAAATAAAAAAATCACAGTCTTTAATATATATATATATATGGCCATCATGAGTGTTGTGAGTGGATTAAGAACATTCAAAAGTGTTATCAGTTTATTCAAGTGGTAGTATTAGTAACATACTTTCTGGTAACACTTGCCAAAAAGGTCTGAAATGTTCCAAGTTATCTAGTTTCATGTGCCTAGAAATGGATACTGGAACCTACACCTCCTCTGGATTCAGTCTGAAAGTTTGCTAACTTAGGTATAAACACACTGAAATCGACAAGAACTTCAGGCTTGCAGTTGCAGTATACTTTAAACACTGCCTTTTGAGCAGCGTGCTGAGAAATACTTGAAGGCTAGGCAAATCTCATTCAAACTGCTCAAGAGGTGGTACTTTCACTGAACAAGGCATTCAGTAGTACTTAAGTCCATTAAAAGTATCAACAAATGTAGTCTAGTTCCATAGTACACACTTTTAGTAGAAATGTATAGGTTTATGTGAATTATGTAATATTCCTACAATTTAGTCACACAGAAGGTTATGGCAAATAAGAAAGTGTGTTCCTGAAACTTATCCAACATCAAGATATCAACATCAGACCTAAGAGAGTTATTTACAAAAATACCATTAATCTCTCTATAGTTAAATAATTCATTTTAATATAAGCATATTAATATTAAAATAACATCTAAATAAAGTGTTCACATAAGGAGCAAATTAATACCTTCACAAACAAAAAAACTTGAGTCAGAGACTAAAATAAATTATTATCCAGAGACAAAGAAAAAAAAAAGGCCTTTAGGTTATGCTTAGTATAGCATTCATTGCAATACTGTTTGAATGCCTCCCTGAAGAATATTAGACTCAAGTTTAAGAAGCAGCTGTTACAAATTAAAGGAAAATAAAACAGTTGAGGAAAAAAATTGGCATGTGATTGCAAGTATAAAATACTAACTTTTTAGAAATATTTTAAAATGAAAGACAAAACTTCCAAAGGGCTAAAATACAACAGATATTAACTGGCTACTTTTTATTTCCACCTCCTTTTGCCCTCCTATTACAAGAGGGTATAATCCACAACAGAAATCCAACAGGCAATCTACCATTTCTGCCAAGGGACACAATTTGCATCTTTACTAAAGATAGTCCACATCTTTATACTGCAAGATTAGCAATGTCCTGTCAGAATTTGCACTCTAAATCTGTAATCTTCGAATGGAAATTAGTTATAAAGCATTTTTGCATTTTTCTGTATATTTTTGCAATATAGCTTCTAGATACTCCTCTTACTCCATATAAGAGGAGTGCAATAAAGAAAATAACTCTCAGGGAGACACGGGGTAAACAAATATGGTAAGAACCTTCTGGTACAGACTTTAGATTGTATAAAAACATAAAACCAAACAACTAAGATTTAGACAGCCTCCTGAAATATATGTAATAAAAATATTACAGAAATGTACTAATTTCTGATCACAGAACCGGAAGTTACAATTGATCTGTCCATTTTTATTGTTAGAGATAAGTGAGTTTAAATATGACTACTGGGATAAACTAGATCAAAGAGGATCCTATCATAAAGTTAGGGTTATTAATAAAAATATTGTAAAAATATAACCTGATAGTGTCCATTTAAATAATGAGACATCCAAATTATAGCTTTGCAGGATCAATTCTTTAACTCAGCATTCTGTCAAACATTGTCTTCTGATACTAGCTTGTATCTCATACATGTACTGTTTTTCATTTTCTTATTCTTGGTGATGCTCCATCTTCTAGCTTAGCTGCTCCATTGATGATGTTAGCTGTAATTTTAAATAAAGAAAAATTAAAATACAGTAAGTAGAAATACAACTTGTTCTCACATGAAAAACACAGCAATTAGACCAGGGGAAGAAAATCAAGTATTTGTTCCAGTTGAAATTAACTTCAAGTTAGGTACCTAACATGTTTAAGAACTTTGGCTGTATGAAGTTACTAAGAATAGGAAATCAGACAGAATTTGCTTTTAAGTCTAGTCTCCTATCTGCAGCAGTGAGCAGTAGCAGATGTTTCAAGACGAATATTAAAAATACGGCAAATAAAGGGCAGCCCTACCAACATAACATCTCAGATTCCAGGGGATCTTTGGCAACTTCCTGAAGTCTAAGCTGCATTTAGATCATTGTAAGGTGTTGACTGCAACAAATCATTGACAAAAGGATTATGAAGATCTTTCATGAGACATTAATGCCACTCTGAAGTCTATTGTTGTGTATACATAGATTATATTTCATTTTCCCTCCCTCCATAATATGCATTACTTTGAGTAGCTTAGTTTAGGAAATGCATTGTAGATTATGAATTTAGGTTTTCGTTCTTGTTAAAAAAAAAAAAAAAAAAAAAAAGGCAAACCATTCTCCATGTTTGCAAGATCACTCCACAACGCTCTCCTGTCAGGCATCTGAAGTTTTGTCTCATTGGTAGGTTTTGTTACTTCACCAATTTGTTTATGAATACATCAGTATAGAAACTTGTTGGGGCCTACTGATAAGCTCTGTCTAGAGTGACAATTGATTATTGTCATTATTTAGACAATTGACTATTCTTATATTTTGAGTAATTACTAATAAGTATTAATCAACATCTCTTCTATGATGCCTTAGTTTAACAGGTATCTTTTTTTTTCCATTATTTCTTGTACCAATCTTAGTGATTCCTTCAGATTTTTTCTTTATACAGCATTCTTCCACCAGTAAGCAAGGTGCTATCCTAGACAGCTTGCCACTTCACACTTAACAGCTTTCTCTGTCACTAGCTTAAGAAGTTCAGGCCATGGAACGAAAAAAAGGTGTAACAGTACAGATGGAACTAAGTAACGTATAAACGGTATGAAATTTCACAATCTTCGTAACACTTTATTGATATAATACAGGGATTTGAAAGTCATATAATGTCATTTATTAAAAGACTTTTTCCATTTGTCCTTTGCCAGTTAGGATGTCAGGGATGTTCCTTTGGAGTTCTTTTTTGGTGGGTTTGATGTTCTTTACATAATACATCTCTACATAGAAGAACACGTGAACAAATTTAATTTTAATGATCTGAAATTAATAGAATATATAAGATATAGTAGGGATTTCAGACGATACTCTTCTCATTAAGTTAAACAATTTTTGAAGCATTGGAAAGACTTTAAAGATAAAAAAATAAACATTAAGCCCCATTTCATGAACTGTTCCTTGCATTTAGATTAAAATAGTCTTCAATGAATAACACTAACCATGAAGATCACCCAAGATTAGCACTAAATATAGGCAGCACTCTGAGTGCTGTCCTGTTGACAATTACAGAACATGTCCTAACTCCTGAAGAAGTTATCATGTTGTGTATATTCTCTACACATCAAGAGATAGATGCTTTTACTCTTTATGAAAAGATGATGATGCATCTTGTATCAAACCATTTGGTCTAGAAAGAACTTAAAATGTTATGCCACTGACCTCTGCTTAGTTCCTTTTTTGTCAGTTTGTTCTTTGTGTTTGTTATTTTCTTCTTTGGAATTTGCTTCTTAATATGCTCTCTCCATTTCTTCAGCTGAAAATTTATAAATTTCCACATCATCCAGGCCTGCGTTAAACAAACAGCACCCAGGCAGCTAATCCTAATGAAATTTAGGATTTTAGGGACAGTTAGATAAAAGGTTTGGTTATTCATTAACAGACTATAAATCTGTCCTTATTTTTTTTCCCCAGAAGTCTACTATTAAAACAATTTAAATCTCCATACCACAGAAAACAGATCTATCAGAAGGCTTTACTCAAGATAAAGTGCATCACACAAGAAATGAATGAGCACTGTATGAAAGCATACTGATATCAGCAATCATGTTTATCAAGGAGCTATGACCATAGCTTTCAACAGCCAATAGGAGAATGTGTGACTGCTTGCCAGAAAGGGCTTCAATCTATGAATGAAAAATCATAGAGATTAAAAATCCCTCCCACATACTAGATTGCAAGCATTGATTTATAAGGTGAGCATTAAAGTGATGAGTTCATGATGGAAAAGTAATAAAATTTCAAAATGAACACATACAAAAATATTTTTTAAATATGGGTATTATTATTTCCAAATGATACTATGTCCACAATATACATAGGAGAAATAAATAAACAATTCAGTTAAAAAAGAAGACACCCCTTTCTTCTTTCACACATATCCTGTTCTACTACTACTATGAAAAAAAAAAGATAGAGCACAAAATTCCCTTTTCCTTAAATAATATAAAGGAAAGGTGTCAAACAGGGAATTTCTTCAAAACACACTGTCCTCTTGGACTGTTTTAATAAAAGATATTTTGAAATGTCACATTATACAAGCATTAATTGATGTCTACTAGCCTTGTTATACCTCACACTGAGTACATTGAAGTTTCCATCTGCTATGGAAAAACCTGGATTCTCTACTTTGGCCAGACCAAATCCAAATGTGAGGACGGATAAAGTTAGGGTCAGAAGACGCACCATTACGAAAAGTAAAGCCCAGATGGTAAATCTGAAAACAAAATAATGAAATTAATGTGCTTTCCCTGTTTAACCCATTTCTTTTCAATAAACTCAAACATACAAAGAGCTTTTCATTAAGCTCCTCTCAGTAACTACAGAAAAAGCCTACAGAAAGGCCCAATAATTACAGAAAAACTGACGTGCAAAACATTCAGTACTGCTTCAAGGTGTTAAATACAGAAAATGAGCTTTCACTGTGGAATAGGGGGCAACTTTTTGCTCTAGGATGTGAGAGAAGAATCCCGAGTAACAGAGTGCTATTAAAAAGATAAAAATAAATGTATAAAAATCAGTATTATTACTGCCATAAGATAAAGATTTATTTGGAAAAATACTTAATATCAAATGACTGATGAATTAAATGGATTAAAAAGGCACTATCGGGGGGGAGGAGGGGGCATAGTTGCTTATTTAATCATTAGAATTATAAGACAGGAAAAGATTTTTCTCTTAATCAGTATGTTTAGCCTTTATGCTTTTGGATGTTATATAATGAAAAGCAGGTAACCTCCTACCTCCAAAAAACTCACAATTAAATAGGATATACAAATGAAAAATCACCTCTCCCACGTCCCCCATATGCATTCATAAACACTGATTTTCTGAAAAGAACATTCAGCACACCTATTTAAAATGCTGGTTTTAAGGAATGACTTGAATGCATCTGGTGAGAAGACCAGAAAGGGAAGCAGCACTACACTACCTCAAAGGAGTCTGCTTATACATAATTGATTGCATGAAAGAAAGCAAGGTGTTTATGATAATAAACTGGTCAGAAAATGGAAGAATATGAAGCAAGAACACATAAATGGAACAATGTTATTTGTTTTTGTGTTTTGTTTTTTTTTCAAGTTGGAACCTCCAAAATTCTTTGCATTCAAATGGCAAAACATACCCTATCCTTCTTAGCATGCTTCTGTTACATATCTCTGTTCTACATCTCATTTCTTTCTCAAATTCATTACTTTCATACCCATTATTCTCAGAATAGTTAAGAACCTTACTCAAGATATATATATATATATATACACACCTTATCAGCTACACATTTTTAGACATCACCTCCCATGTTGTACAGTTACTTCCCTTCTGCACCTTAACTATAAAGGAGAGAGACCTGCAAGAATTTACAGGGAATGTTTCTTTTATTAAAAAAAAAAAAAAAAAAAAAAAAAAAAAAGAATTGATAAAGTCATCCCTACATACAAGTATTTATGGACACATAAGTAAGTAAACTGGCATCATATAGAAGCAGAAGCCAATATATATCTCATATGGGACTTTAACGAAAAGCTCAAGCAAACTCCCACGACGATGATTATGAGGTGGTGTACATGTATTTGCTTCTATGTCTATGCAATTATGATGACTTCTTTTGGAATTCAAAGCAGGTAACATTACACATAGAACAAAAGACTTCTTACCTAAGTACTTTTACATACATTGAAATCCACTTATATACAATTAGTATAAAATTTCTGAATTTTAATTAATACATGAAAGATTTACCCTTTTTGCTTGTTTTCATCACTGAAGTAGAAAAGACGTGAAGCATGAAAAATGAGTTCCACTAAATAGTGAGGTACCATCAGAATTAGCCCCAAACGCTGCAAACTATAAAACAGAAAAGTTATATATTTTTTAATTTAAGTATGAAGAAAATAGATACACTGATTGAAAATGAACATGTAAATACTTACTTTAATATATAGGCACCAGAGATATGAGCAATGTAAAGGCAAATATAACATAGCTGCCTTGGAATATCTTCCTAAAATTGGAGAAATTATATTAAGTGCTGTTATGGTTTCACTATATTATCCAAAGAAAAAGCACATCATTCATTAAGTTTGACTATTTTTCATACTACTGTGCAAGTGTCTGGAAAGAACACCTGAATGTGAAACTACAGAATGCCTGTACAAGTTACCT
This sequence comes from Netta rufina, assembly GCF_964035555.1. Lineage (NCBI taxonomy): Eukaryota > Metazoa > Chordata > Aves > Anseriformes > Anatidae > Netta > Netta rufina. Next base: position 2,008,892 of record NC_140140.1, read on the forward strand.
AGGAATGCAGGAAAATAAAATACATAAATGGTATCTAAATAACTGCATATACAAATACAAGCAATATAAACAAATATCAATATGAATAATTTGAAATGAATATGTATTTAATTAACTGTACTGATGAGTTCTCTCCATACCTTTCGGATCTTCTGGAAGTATAGTTCTGACAGTGCATGAAGCCAATAGGCTATCTGGCAAATATAGAAGAATTTTACCTGAAAACTAAACAATAATTCAGATGAAGAAAACGAAAGCCTGAAAACTCACCATCTTTTAAAATGAGATAAATTTTATTTCGTTATCTTAAAATACGTCATTCTGACTCATTATACTTTATGATTCCCAAATCATGGGAACTGCAAATACAAAACAAACCTGTGATGACAGTTTTTTTGAATTAGCGTTCATAAGCTTCTTGATAGCAAGTTCTCAATCACCTTTTAAGACAGTAAGAAAGAAAAAAAAGACCCTAAAAACCAGAAACAATGTATCATGTGAGCAGTAAAACTCACTTCTTAAAAATTAGTATGATCTCCCTTCATTCTACCACCCTTGCCAGGAAACAGATGAGATGAAAAAGAAAAAAGGCCACACAATGAGTTCTGTAAGTCATCTTAATAGTAATCAAAAATCAATTAAGCTCTAAGTCCTGTCTATTAACCCACTCACAAATATACATTTCTTGAGTGTAGAACAGTTCATCAGTCCTATTATAGGTCCCATTTTGCAAAGAGTTTCACCTTCTCAGCAACCACAGTTAATTTAAAGGTAAAGGTAAAAAGACATGCAAGTATCTTTTAGATTTTTAAATTATCACAAATTACCTTTGGATAAAACAGCCATCAATTTTCAAACAAAAGAAAGGATTTTCACTTAATTGTCATTCTTATCAAGTACCAATGTCACTACCTTAACAGCAGTCCCTAAAATTTTGGGCAGGGAAATATCCAGTAAGTAGAAACACCAGGTTTTCCAACTGAAAATAGAATACTTACAGCATACGAGAATGGGGATAATCTTTCCACAGTAATGTTGGGTTCACCGTGAATTCTTCCTAAAGATAAAGGCCATTGATTTAAGGACCTTCTTAATCCTTCAAGTCTATTTTTTTTTAAATAAAAATAGCAAATAGAGTGACTTACTTACTGCATTCAAAATACTGGCTCCCCATACAAATGAAAATAAGTAGAAAAATGCTAGCTGTCCTGATTCATTGAATTTGCTGTGTTTTGTTTTTGACAAATGCAGACGTCTATTAATTTTCTAGAAACAAAAAGATGAACAATACATTTAATTTCTAAGACAAACAACTATTTTGGAGTTAGTGTCCCCTCTTAATTTCTTAATTCCCAAATCTCCCATTCCTTAATCAAAATGCATAGCTCCCACTATTCAAAACCTTAATCTGTGCTTTATACACCAATTTGCTTCACTAAAGTGAAGTTCACACAGAAGATGTTGAGATATGTTCAAATTTTTTTTCCCTATAATCATATTGATAAATGTTTCTAATCTATTTGCACACAGAAATCATTTGAGCTTCTGTGGTTCAAATGATCTACACATGAAGATATTCCACAACCATTTAATAATAGACAGAAAAATAGGAAAATTGTTAGCAAGTGATGGCTAAAAATAACATTTAAAACAGGGAACTACGCACCAGTAATGAACTTACATCTAATATGTAGTCCTGGATTACAGCATGCAGAATAATAGCTATGAGCATGTAGAAGAAGATTGTAGCAATGTCTTTAGGACCATATTCATAAAAATTAACATGCTCACTCTTGTCATCTGGAAAAGAAAAAGTGTATTTTTTACATTCTTTGAAGAAATACTCTGCAACCAAGAAAAGGCAGCAGCGACCACTGTTCTTGGAAGTTACAGTAAACTGATACAAGAGACCAGTTATTTTCTGGTTTTGAAAATTACTTTTTAAGCCTGATTCAAATAACCTACATCCTCTTTTCCTTCAATATAGTGATATAATTATAAACCAGGAATGAACTACTGAGAGCAGCAGACACTGAGCCATAGCCTCAATCCATTTTCTTCATCCAGACCATCAAAACAAACAAACAAAACATCTTACAGTCTACATTTTGGTAGAGAACCAAACAGATTCGATTTTAAGACTCATGACTACACGTAGAAAAAAAACTATATAGTGAGGATAGTATCCATAGTCATCTGACACATTGGTAAATAACAAGCAACTTCTTTCTCTTTTTAAAGAGATGCTGCATATTTGCAAAATAATTTTACTTTTACAGAACTAATATATGTTCCTATAAATCAAAAACAAAATCACTATAAAAAAGAATATTACTATTGTCACAAGTACTTCAAGTGCTCACATTTACAATGTTTAAGTGTAGGAGAAAATATATATGAAATTCAATTTAAAAAGCATGTAGAAGGAGCAGTAGGCTTGAAGAAGGCGTATTTTGTAGGGATGTCTCTCCTTTGGGCTACAGACACCCTTTACAACAGCTCCACCTTTCTTCATACATCTATGAGACAACAGAAAAGAAATAACTTGCACTTCAACTGGTGAAGAACCACACTCATCCTGATTTTCAGGCTAGGCTATCTACTATTTAGAATCCTCTGCTTTTGTCTAAGAGAGGGCACTGAGTTGGATGTTTCAGCTGCCACTTTTCATAAACATCGAGGAATTAAAAAAAAAATTTTTTTTGGTCTAACTAGCCTTAAGACTATCCTTTGACAAATAAAAAACAGCAGAAATATGGCCAAACATTTTTTCTAAAGGATACTAGGCCAGAAGGTGTCAAGAAAACAATTAACTGCTTCCCATAACAGGAATGGCACAGGTCCTAACACACAGTACATTTGCAGAATTCTAAGTGTGAAATGTACCATATCCATATTTGAAAACAGCCTGTGATATAATCAATGAACAAGTAATTGCCTATCAAATGCTGCTTCTGTCTGCACTATTTTTCAAAAGAGACATTCACTAGTGATATATTCCTGAGTCAAAACCTCCAGAATTCCTGGTGCAAAACTCATCTAGATCTTCTGTTAAAACCTGACCACACAATTGTACACATATATACACACATACACACCAAACACTATGAAGAGGTCACATCACAAACATCTTTATATCTACAAATGGATTTTACTTTAGTCTCCGCTTTAGGAGATTTCTACCTGATGCTGTTCAAATATCAGTAAAATATTTGTATTATAAAAGTGAAGTTTTGAGAGCAAGGAAAAAAGATAACTTTTAACAGTTGAGCTCTTCCATTACATAGAAACAAAATAGATTTGATTTAATCTTACCAATGGTATAGGTGACATTGTACTGCACAGTAATAAAGATGATGACGTACTTGGCTGTGACCTGGAATTTTAAAAGAAACAAGAAAAAGCTAACAGATTTTTCAAATAAACCAGACCATACAACAGCTAAAAGTAGAAGATTATGCCATCAACAAATGTTCTTCCACTTTTAATTTAAATCAGCAAGGTCCCCGAAGTGTTATTCATCTCTTACAAATGGAGAGGTTCACCTTGTTGCAAATCCTTCAACATTTGCTGCGTAGGGTCAGGACTTGAATTATGTCTTTTTAGCTAAGGATCAAATTACTCACTGTTCTACTAAATAACATTTTAAAGTGTTTAAAAGTGTAAATGGCTTTTATTTATTTCAAAAGTTAAGACTCTAAATTAATCCAGATAGAAAGTTTCACACAACCTTGCAACCTTGCTAGATATTCAAAAAAGTGATATACTGGCTAAGCCTCTGTATAAACAAACTGAGTATTCAAAACATCACAGTAGAACTGTAAGACTCACCTATGAATTTTTGTCAATCAAGCAAGAAAAAAAAAAAAAGATTGATCTTAGGAATAAGATCAACAGTAACCAATGGTATACTTTTACATTACTTTTTCCTCTGGTGGCAAGACTATTAAAAACAAAAAACAAACAAACAAAAAAAAACAACAACCAAAAACCTACAACCAGTGCTTTCAGCCATCCCCAGTTCCTGATAATGTCTTCCCATTTCCATCCTCCAGTATACATAGCCCTTAGCTATGGCAATGGAACTGTTTATAATCTGGATTACTGTATGATCCTACAACTGAGTGGTAAGAGGTAAATGTTTGCTTAGTTAACTGAAAACATTTCATTATCTGGCTTGCACAACTTCAAAAACAGCTGTGTTGATCTAACTGATAAAGTGATGAACTATAACAGAGATATAAGTGGAAGGGGAAACAAACAACTGCTTCTTTTGGTGCAAAAAATGCAATACGGAATTATATCCTGCACCACCATAATGAAAACATTTTTTTTTTTTTTACACCTGCAAGCAGTCAGTTATCTAGGTAATAAATCAGAGAAGGGCAACAGGCTTCATCTGAAAAATGATGTGAGGTAAGAGAATACATTCTTGTACCTGTTATATTTTCTCTTAAACTGATCTTCACAAACATGAATTAAATGAAAAAAAAAAAGAAAGCTATTTTCACCAGGTGTTACACAGCCTATTTTCTCAAAATATAACTGAAAACATCCAGGATTACATAAAACAAGCATCCATTTAACCAGCTACAAATCAAACAAGTGGCACAAAAATGCTAAAGAGCCTCTGTAACAAAGGGGGAAATGGCGTATCACTGCAGTACACTGCATCCATGAAATTAAACAGTAGAGGAGTCATAATCCTCAAGAGTGCTTTTGAAATGAATTCTCATTAAGGAAAGAAAAAAAAAAAAAAACAAAAACATTTATTCTGGCATACAAAATTGACCATCAGACACTGAAGTCCCAAAAATGATTTAACCTTGTGTAAACCAGCGCTACCATCAAAAGGAGTGATCTTGCTTTTCTCTTGTCTGCCAGTTGCTTCTTGTCTCTGTCTGTTTGTGCTATCAAAAGTAGTGATGTGCTGAACTGGACAGTAAAATTATACAAAGTAAAACAGACCCAGACAAACAAAAGGGAGGGGAAAACCCTACTAATTATAACACAGATGTATTTCCTAACATGCTGCGCTACTCAGCTGTGAAAGTTCTTTCATGTGCTCAGTGGTGAGAACAAACAGCGAGAGCATCACCAGCGTAAAGTGTGCATGGAATGAGAGCATGACAAGTCCATTGACAATTCTCCTGGAAAAGACAGGGAAAACACAGGTAATTATATAGGGACTGATGTCACCAGCAACAAGCTAAAACTGAACCGTTTGCTTTCAGTAAGTCATCACCCAGGACCCACAGCAACACTCTTCCTCGCAGAGAGGCATTATCACTGCACCGTGCAACTTCTGCCAGATCCCTTAATTCGGGACCATGCCTCTTCCCTCTCATTGTACATGCCAAAATGAGAACAGCGACGTGGTCAATGGTTGTGGCTCTCTCTGCTGTGCTGCCTTCTGAGACTGTGGATGACTGCAGGCTGTGAGAAAAGCCTTATTACAGAATCCAGAGCAGCTCAAATGACAAAGAGAAGAAAAGGAGCAATCTATAAAGTAAATGGGTGCATAGCTTACAAATCTAACCGTTAAGCTTGTGCTTCACATTTTACAAAATACCTTCTTCATATTTACTTCATTAACATAATTCCTGTTACCCTACACATTCACTTATTCATCTTATCTTATTCACTAATTCATCTTATTTCACTCTAAAAAGAACTGAAATCATATGCTTCCTTTAGTGGAATCCACTCAAGTATTATGATCATATCCCAATGGCATACCAGGAAGTTAGTTCTCCTATGGATAAGCTCTCTCTTTTTCTAAATGCTCTTTGGGAGAAGAGGGTAGTAAGCATCTTCACAAGAGCCCAGCAGGTTAGCTTGTCTGTTTGTCTATGAAGCATAAAACATGACACTACAAATGCTCTACTCTACTGGAAGTACTGGAGCCTAATTAAGTGGTATTCTGTGGTAAGACAGCCATGGATATAAGGATGATGTAAATTGTTCTAAGAGGAGGAAAGAAATCACATGAAGCTTCCTCTTAAAAGATAACAGAGGCTTAAGAAGAACTAAAATAAAGGTTTCTTTAGAAGACAAGTGTCACCCTGTTTTCAGGAAAAGGAACAGTATTGGGCACATAAGAGACTATGAAGTTTCTCAGAGAAAATAAAAACTTTACTATTTTACCTGTTGTTTTTTAACTGCCACTTTTCAACATGTTATAAACACAGCACATCTCCTTACACACATCTTTAGACCTCATTATAATCAGCAAAGTTAAGGTATGGGGAAACACAATTAAGCTGGATAAACAGTCTTAAGTATAAGAGTTTCCTTTAAAGAAATTCTTGTAATTCAATTTATAGCATTCCAATGCTCATTTCTAACTTTAACACACTTATTGTTTTTTCATATGGTCTTAAAACTATGAGCAACAGCCATCTTGAAAAGAAAACCCTGTATTTACCACGGAACTATGCAACCCTGAGCAGATCATTCAATAGTTAGTCAACTGTGAAAAGTCTCATTTACACTTTCTTTGACTTAGTGTGTAACCCTGAGGTACCACAGGTTAGGTTTGGACATCTATTATTGACAGCTGCAGCTGAAATCACAGAAAGCATAAAATGCAGTGAAAAGCATTGATTAAAAAGACAACAAAAAAATGTAGTCCTTCAGTGCTTCAAACTTAAAAGTTAAAAATAATTTCTCTTTAATACAGACAGGAAATCAAGACCAAAAGAAAATAGAAATAACAGCTGTGTAAGCAAGTCCAGTAATACTTACGAAGCACTCAATATAGAAACATAATGAATGTCACCAAAAAATACTGGAAGAACATCAGTAGTTTTGTTTGTTTGGCATAGACTGAATTACAGATTATAAAAATGGTCTAAAACCTCCACAGTGAACAAATGAAATATAGATTTAATTCACATAACTCTCGTATTTATTTATAGTTTTGCTCTGTATGAGACAGATCTAATACAGAAAAATCTGGTTGTAGAACGAAAGGATGTATAGGGTTTTTTAATATAGATTATAGCAATATGAGTATTTATCACCTGTTACATAGCACCACTGTTCCTTGCGTAGCACCTGAAAGCTATCTCAATCCACAGAGTATTTCTGCATCAAAAAGTAGATGCACGTTTAAATTATACAGTAAGTATATTCAAACACTCAGTATAAAAACACATCACATGCCACCCTTGAATATAGTCTGCAGAATGTTGAACTTTGAGAGTTATACTGAGTAGGAATTAATTTACTAATCATACTTGGATGTAACTAATATTAACTCTCCTTTCTTCCTTTAAAGAAGTCACCTTCATCAGAATAACGATGCTGACCCTGGGAGAGTTGCAGAGTCCCTCCAAATACCTGTAGAGTTACAGGAACACGACCTCTGCATCATATACAAAGCCTGCACAAAGACAAATGGAATTTGGAGACTGAACTCAAAAAAAAAATTTTTTTTGTTTTAACGGTAGAAAGACACAGGACAATACCAGTTTAGAAGTAACATGTATCAAGATACATAAAAAGTTCCTTTTGGGAACCCGAACAGGGTTTACATTATCCCATGTGCCGGCATTTACTTCTGTTCTTAAAGCCTTTATCACCCAAGTTGTTAAGCTCCTAGCATTTTTATTTTTTTTTTTATATCCCAAGACTGAGTTCTGCATTTCATATATAAACTTCTATACCACATTCCTCCACAGATAACAAAACATTATACCTCAACATCAGTTTGTCCCCATTTAGAAGGGAATTATCTATACATCACAATTGCTTTCTCAAAAAAGTGAGCAACTGCATATAACTTTTTTCTGTCCGAATTTAACCGTAATTATAAATCAGATTGTTCTGAACTAAAATCTCATCCAACTGGCAGAACATGTTGAAATATCTCTGCGTAGTATTTGTCTATTCAGCTTAACCTCTATTTACCAAGCCTTATCCCTTACTCCACACTAGTGTAACGTGTTTACTCAGTAGCACACACTGAAGAGTTCTGTCACAGAAGTGGGAAAAAGATGACAAATACAGCAATAAAGGGAGCAGCTGTGCAGAAGTGTGACTAGTAGTTTTTAATTACCATCTGATTAAGCATACTTAAAACAAAAACTGGTGGTCTGAAACCCTCTTTACAATAGTGTTCCTACTTGTTTTACCACGTGGGCATTTGAAGAGGGGAAAAAAGTTCAAAACAGTCACAACAAAGAGACATGCAGTGACTTTGCTCTGTGTGAGGGGCATTTTTCTCATAACGGAATTAAGTGGAAGGGAGCTTGTGGGAAGCTGTTAGGAATCAAGGTGCAAACGTGAAAGAAAACTGGACGAGAAAGTAAATAAGAGAGCAGCCAGCACAAGCGTTGAAAAGTGCGAATAGGAGCTGGCAGAGAAGGCAGCGGAGAACTGAGGGGGAGCTGAGGGCGCCCGGTCCAGGTGCACGGAGCTGGGTGTCGGGGTGAAGAACCACGATCAAAACCCTGCAGGGATAAGGGGAAAGGCAGACGGGGGCAGAGGAGCGGGGCAGAGCCCCCCAGCCACAGGGCTGAGGCGCAGAGGGGACTCTGAGGCGGGCACCCCAAAGCTGCTGCCCCACAGCAGGACCGGGACCAGTCACCGCTTCCCTCAGCGGCCGACGGCCGCCTCGCCCCGCCCTGTACCTCGAACATCAGCCCCAGCAGGATGCCCACGGCCAGGTAGGACGCGGCGTCCGCGTGGTTCTGAAGGACGAACTCGGGGCTGAGCACCGGCGGGCTCCTGCCCTTCCTGCGGAGCCCCATCGCGCCCGCGGCCCCGCTGAGGGGTGCGGCGACTCCCGCCCAACCGCCTTCAACCCACACACGGTAAACACAGCCAGCCCCAAGGGCCCGCCCCCTCCTTGGTTTTAACCAATCAAGACGAAGGAAGCCATGAGTGGCGGCGGTGGAAGCTAACGGTTAGGCGACTTGAAAGAGCGGTTTTTAAGGGGGTGAAGCTTCGTGAGGCGGTTGGGCGCTCGCGGCTGGAGACGGGTGCGGAATGAGTGACAAGGGCTCCTGCCAATCCCATACGTGGGTGGGTGGAGCTTGGGCGGGTACGGGAGCGGCTGGGAGCTGAGGAGGTTCCCGCCGTTGTGGGGAGCCTCGCGCGCTCGGCTCTCCTCGCGAGGCTGAGGAACAGAAACCTTCCCTGCAGCGGCTCCGCTGCCTCCCGTCTGGAGAACAGTCGTGATTCTTCACCCCTCGTTAGGCAAAAGATGTTGAGAAGTCCCCTTCGTTTCCTTTTTTTATTCCACTCTCACTATGAAGTGGAGAGAGAACAGATTCGTGGTGTTCTGAGGTGTTAAAAATTTGTGTGTCTGCTGGTTCTATGTGGAATTTAGTGGGAAAAATGGAGCAATTTATCAGAAATAAAAATCAGTTGGGGAGAAGGCCAAGGGACAAGTAAGGCCTCAGACAGAAGAGGAAAAAGGGAAAATCAAGTTGTGCCTGGCCTCAACTGGCTTTAGGGAGGGCAAGACTCAGCTGGATCCGGTTGCCAAAGCTGCACCTAAGATTTGGTTCCCCTGTAAAGCTATTTTGGCTACCTGTTGGTTATTAAATGTTTAATGCTTCCCTAAACAGTTTTGAAGTATATATGCTAGAGTCTGCTTTCTGTTAAATGTTCTGCTGCTGAGCTTGGCTATGCTCCTATTCCTTTTCCCACCTCTATTTTGAGTTTCAGACTAATGTTTTCAGAAACTGGATTTTATATATTATTTTAAGAATTGCTAAAGAGCAATTGTACAGCGAAAATATGCTGCCGTGCATGTTCTTCTCCTCAGCTGAAGAGACATATTTGAAATAAAATACTTCTAGTTATTTTTTTTACAGTGGTTAATTTTTGATGAAAAATGTAAAATAAAATTGAAAGAATGTCATAATTACTTAGCATAATTGCAGTTTGTTTGTTTTTTAGCTACAAAAATTAGTCATGTTTCAAAATAATTTCTTCTCCCTGGAACGTCCAAAAGAAAGAGGCAAATAATGATAAATAGAAATTGAAACCAAAAAACCACAAACTTGGTTTATGATTTTATAACCCAGAATATACTAATCTCATTAAAAACATTAGCATTCTTTTTGTACTGAAGCAGAGTGCACAAGCTAATTTTATTTTTTTTTCCCCTAGGAATACGATTTTCTAAAAGATCAGTATCTTTAAGGCCTTAAGAATTGTTCTATACCTGTATAGCTTCTAGATTTGTAGCTTTGTAGATAATTCACTTTTAACATAAAGTTCAGCTCTCATGCTGAAGTTGTAAACAAGCACTAGAGTTTGAATTTATCACTTATTAGTCTCTTACGTACATGTATGCTTTCTGTAGGAGAAAGTAAGTTTTAATATTTTAATCAAGTTTAAAATTTATAGTTAGTAATTATACTATTTTAGATCAATGAATGGCAAGGAAGGTTTAGATCATGAGCTATAATGAGATAATAAGGTATGATGATTAATATTAAGCTAGCGTTCAAGTTCATACCACAAGAGCTATCTAGTAAGATATATATATATATATTGTTTTTTAAAATATACATATGCTGTGTGCTTAAGAGGATATCACTGTTGTCTACCATGTTCATTTTGATTAACAAAAGCCTTAAAACTATTCTTTTGCAGTAAAACATTGTGTGTGGGATGCAAGAAAAATCAAGACGTAATGTTGCAGGCTGCCATTTTACTCCTTAGAACCTGTGGTCGAGTTTTCTTCTTTTCTGAAATTTGATGACAGGGTCATGTTCAAGCAGTGAAGTGACCCCTTCTACCTATTACAAGTATGCTGTTTTCAGTAGATCTCTAAAGTGCTGAAGTCTTGTCTTTGGCATGTAAGTAAATCTTATTTCTTAAAGTACTGTACATACGTGTTTTTTTTTGTTGTTTGTTTGTTTGTTTTTTTTTTTTTTTTTTTTTAAAAAAGAGATAGGGAGAGACAAAATAAACCCTATATTTCTGTTGCTTGCAAGTAGTTTTCTGAGGTACATTTCCAGAATTTGTTATTTAGTATTTGGAAACTGAGATAACTGTTTGGGCCTGCATACCGACAACCCACTTATTTTTCTGTCTACTAACTTTCCTGCCTGGTTTATAATTCTGTGTTTTTGTTGTTTGAACGATTGAGTCCCAGGTTTAAGGACCCAAGATTTCTTTACATCTTTGATTCCACAATTCTATGTTATACGTGGGCACATATCAAATACAGCTCACCTTGTCATTTTGAATGTCCTACCCTTTAAACAAATGAGCTTTGCAAACATAGTTATTCTTAGATGATTTTTTCCATTAAATGAGTAAACAAAACAAAAACAGCCTCTCGTTAAGAAAAGATTATGGTCTAGCCTTTCCGCTTTTCTGTTGATTTATCATTTTATTTATCTAGTAAAGGAATTAAACAGAAAATTATTAGCCAGCTAGCTTGAGAACAGCTGCACAGGATTTGATACTTAGTCTCCTCTGAAGTTTTGTTGATTTGTTTTTCTAGTATCTAGAAAGCAGAATGAAATTAATGTGTTTTGCAGAGCTGTAGAAATCAACCTGAGATCTGCTTGCTCACGCAGAAGGAACTGAGAATGACTTCTTTATTTTATGCTTCAGTTAACTAAGATGATTTAATTCGGAATTTGAGAAAATTCAGAGAAAAAAAGGTATCATCATGTGGTAAGTAAGACAGTTAAAAAATCACAAATTAAATACATTAAAATTGGCTAAATGATTTCCTTTTGTGTTTGTGCGTTAAAAGACAACCCAAGACTGGGGTTTTTGGTAGGGTGTGGAGGTGTTAGGAATTGTATAAACACAGAATAGCTAGAGACCTTTGCTAGCAGCATTTAGGATCTAAATAGACAAGATAGTTTCCCTGTGGGGAAGAACCATACCCCATAAGCATTGAGCAGTTCAGTGGCATAAAAATGTATTGATTCTATCCTTTGGGGTGTAGGGGAGGAGAGAGTACCTAGGAAAGGACTAGCTGGGAAAAATGAGAGAAGAGAGATGTGCATTCTGTAAATCATGGAAGGAGTATAGTCAAATTTTGGACTGCCAGAGGTTCTTTGCCTTTTGCAAAAAAAAAAAAAATAATAATCATCAAAAATTATTACCTTTATAAGTTAGAATCTACAGGTGATTTCTCTGCACAGTCTTCAGCTATAGTCACATGGCAAAAGGAAAGGAAGAATCATCTGGGTATGACTGAAGTGAGGATGATCTTCCTTGATCTGTCTGAGGCCCAGAAATACCTGAGGGCAAGGGACTAGTCTACTTGAACCAGTTTGCTGTCTGCCTGTTCTTAAGATACTGGTTTTACAAGACAAAGTAGAAAAAGATTAGGATTTCCAGTCTTTGCATTTGAAAAATATTCTCTTTATGCCAAGCATTTGCCTGCACAGAATCTAGTTGTTGGAAGTGAACAGAGTTCTACTATAGTTTGAGAAGGAGAATGAGAGGTATAAAGTAAAATAAAGTGCAAGATACATACGTCAGGTGTTTTGATTTATTCTGTACCTAAAAGCAAAACTTAAACAGGATGTTCTTGTTTTACACAATTGGCATTTAATGCCAAACAAAATAAGACCCAGTAGCAACAAAATAATGATAATAATAATACATGTAAAAAGGTTAAATACTAGTAGCTGAGATTAAAATTACCAGAGCCTATTAATTGTTGTCCATTTGGGAATTAAGGAATTATCAGCTGAGCTAAGAAAGGAGTTTTTTCTGTCAGAGTATAATTTTTTTCATAAAAAAAAATAGTTTAGTGCTTTCCTCTGACATACAAGATCCAATCACTTCTGCAGACAGGGCTTTTAACTGGATGATTGATATGCTTCTGTATGGTATTTCTTGCTTCTCTTTCTACTTCTTAAGTGACTGTAAAGCAGGCTTCTACTTTGTAAGAACTAAAACTCAGCATTTAGTCTGCCTAAAAGTTTTACAAAAATGTAGCTTTGAAAAAAGGGGATACTATTGTGTACCATTAAGTGTACTCTAGTGAATTTTGAGAGCTCAGCGCTACAGTTAGAGAGCAGTCTGCCTGTTTTTTGATGCTCTACAGTCTCTGAAATAAAGGAAACTGTGTTAATAATGTGCAGACTAGGTCATGTAATCGGGACAGGAAAGTGAAGAAAGAATGGATTTGTGTCTCAGCCCTATAATTAAAATACTCAATGGGAGTCATACATCAAAAAACCCCTTTACAATTAAACAACAGTTGAAGTCATTTTACTATAATATATAATTGAATAGTTATTGTAGAGCCTTAAGAAAGGCAGGAAACAAGCACTAGATTTTAGGTAGCAAGTAAGAGTGAAAAGCTATCTTGCTGTTTTGTAAAAACCAAAATTAGAAATTCAGTTCAATGTCTGCATCTGGTAATCAATTACTGACTGTTATGCAATGATGTGCAATTTCTGAGGTGACTGATTGCAGTTTTTATTTAGAGTCTATTACGCAAATAAATACTCTACTTGCAGAGCAAGTGGAACAATTCCTGCATACATTAAAGCAGTAGTGCCTTCTTAAAAGACCATACTTCTAACACAAGCTCCTACATCTCTCTGGCTTTACACCACCTTTTGTTTCATTCCAAGGATGGTTCTTTCTTTCAACCTGCAAATCCCATTACAGTCCAACATTACATCTTCGAAGGCTATCTACTAGGTGCTGAACTGACTGCAAACTAGTTTATAACACTATATTTAGAAAGTCAAGTGTAGGGTTGTTTTGTTTTTTTTTTTTTTGTCATAAGATTTTCTAGAAAGACAGGAGCAATTGAATTAAAAATAGAATGATTGGTTTAAGGGGAGGTTATTTAGGAGACCCACATTATAGTTTTAATTTAAATTTATTTTCTGTTACTATATTGACTGTACACCAAAAAGATAGTGATGGAATGATCTTTCAAATCACAAAGAAAATGCAATTATCAATGGGGTTTCAGTAACACCCTTAAGTTAAAAACACTTATTTATAAAACGTTATCATACTGTTGTAGCTTGGTATGAAGATGATTTTGACATTTAGATGCTTAAGTATTATGTATTTATGCTGAAAGTATCTGTTTGTTGGTATTTGTTGGATCGTTTTTCTTTACAAGGTATTTTAGAGTTTTTTATAGTTGAACAGAAATAGAGCAATTGAAAGAATTTCACTATGTAATGTAGTTAAGTAGATTCTCCAGATACTGCCAAATTCTTGTTTAAATAGACTGCTTTAATATACATCTAAAAAGTCAGCCCTGTACATTAGTTGATGTGGGTTTTACAACCCCATCAGGGTTTTTAGCGCATATCATATATATATACAGGGCACTAAACCTGCATTGTTTTACATTTATTTATTTACCTTGTAAAACAGCAATCATTGAACCATCCAGTATATACAATATAATTACTTATTTCCACAAACACCTTTTTGCACTTATGTGCTATTTCCCATGTAATGTGCTTCCCCCTACACATGGAGTTTGTAGATCTCAATATGCTCTTCTTCAAAGAACAGCTTTCAAGGTCACCAACTGATTAAAATTCTTATATTAAAAGTGTTTTGTCAGAAATGACATTCCAGAAAACAGAAAATGTAAACATTTAATTAATGTTATATTGTCAAAGTAATATGTGCTTCTTCTGCAGCTTGGATAATGATAATAAACTAATAACTTAGGTTTTCGGGCTTTTATGTTTTTGGCCATGTCTGGGGCAGATTTAACTCCATACAAAATTATTTCAGAGAAAGTTTAAGATAAAAGCTTTTAAATGATTTCCAGCAAACACTTCTCATTTGCATCTGACTTTGTGAAATATTTATTATTATTATTATGACTGTCTTTGTAATAATTATTTCCTTTTCCTCCCTGATAGACTAATAATATGGCAGTAACACCCCCCCCAAAAAAAAAAATTGCACTTCATACTTATTTTCCTGATTTAAAAAAATATTTTTAAAAAATTGTTTAAATTTTAAATTATTTATTTAAAATATTTTAAAAAATATTAAAAAAATATTTTTTAAATAAAAAAAGAATAAAAATAATATATTCAAATGCAGTATACACACTTGTACTAGAGGCAGGTTGTCATCTGAAATAATTACCACTATAATATATAGAGACTGCACAATGATCCTATAATTGGTATTAGTTCAAGAGTAAGTTTTTTCTCTCTGTGTTTTCACCTCAGATAAACTGAATTATTTGTTGTATCACATTTTTTTCCTGAACAAAAATAAAAATTGCCACTAAAACATAAATAGGAATGGAAGTACAGGTCAGACCTATTCTTTGACTTTATTGCTAGAAAAGAACACTTATGTTACAGGCTCGCTTTACCTGAATGTTAACTTTAAGGAGGATTTAGACTGTGTCAGTACAGAACCAAAAACATACTTGTTTTGCAAAACACAAACAAAATCTGTCTGAAAGTGATCCCAAGAAGTCTGTAGACGAACCTCTTATTCAAAGTGTGATGAAGTTGTGAGGTCAGACTCCGCATGCACACACCCCAAAACAAAACAAAACAAAACCACAAAGGTAGGCCAGCAGTGATGTTCAGCCAGGCCTTCATAAATCAACTAACAAGAACAATGTGAATGAGCCATGACCATTTCTTAGCAGTCATCTCTGTTTACCTTTGGGAGGCTGAAGGCCATGAAAAACTGCAGGGCTTTTAACAGAACCAAAAAACACGTTACTTTGTATTTAGACATTGTATTAATTGAAATTTTGGCACCAAAATCTCTGTGTATTTCAAATAAGCACCATTCAACCTGGCTTATAAGGCTGTGTTATAAATCACAGCCAAGCTGATGGACATGCTTCTAGAATGCTTTAGTTAGCTAAACTCCCTATTATTAGCCTTGTTTCCAAAGAAGACTTTGTTTAATCTTGATGCAAGTTTATTTTCATGCCTACAGAATGCATGCCTGTATGCTCTTGTGCTAACATCACTGTACAAAAACAACATATTTTACTTGTTACAGAACAGTCCTTGAGACTGAAACCTTAATTCTGTTCCAGATATCTTTCAAGCCCATTAACTTTTGATACCTGATGTTGTCTAATTTTGTTATTTTGGCTTGAAGGTAGCATACAGCTTAACCAAGGAATGAAAAGGCTCGTGTTTTGTCAGGCTTTTTCCCGCAACTTGTGATTCATCAAGAAGTCATAAAAACAGAAATCAGATGAAGAAATATTGCACAATTTCAAGATTCTTTGGGGTGTTGATGCTCAAAAGGAAGAGAGAATGCATGTGCTTTTTTTCAACCAAAATATAAAATTGTTTTATATTCCAAGGAGATCACTTGGGTCTGAGTAACACGGAATTTACCTTGTCATTTACAAGGGGAAAGTATTTTATTCTCCTTTCCATGTTTTTACCATTTGTTAAATGGGCAGAATAATGCTTTATAAAGTGTTTTGTATTAAAAATGTATTGAGAGTTGCAAAGTGGTAACAGTAATACAAGAAAACAGACTAATGAAAAATAAAAAAGAGACTCCTGGTTGGAAAAGCTCTTCCAGATCCATTTAATATTTCTGTCAATTTAACATTTTTATTAACTGCTATTTTCACTACTTACTCAATAGATGCAAGAAGGACTTAGATACATTAATAATTTTTAATTTGCCTAGAACAGATTTTATTGTCTTTGAAAGAGTATAATTTCCATGCATTGTAAAAACAGATGAATGTCCTGGGTGAAACTCTAGCCTCACTGGAGTTAATAGGACCTGGATTTCACCCTAGGGTTTTATGTAATAAGCTATTAAACTGACATTTCAATAGATGACCCTACAATGCAAAGACTAATATTTCATTCATGAATTAATACGTTAAGTAGTCTGTCAAGGAAAAACTAATGACTAGAAATAATTGAAACTGAAAATATGCCCCTCCCCCCCCCCCCCCCAATGTGGTTTCTTTATCTTTTATGTGTGTGGATAAACTACCTTAATTTTTCTAGCATTTTAAAGATTGTCCTACCCAAGTCAATATTTATAAATATATATTATGCTTTCTTTGAAATCTCCTGAGCTAGTGTCTATGTAGCAGTGTGCCAACATATTACACTGGAGTTGCTTAGATGCGGAATCACCTAGCAGCAAATCTCCTAAAATGGGTTAAAAAATAAAGATTTCATTGTTGACCCTTACAATCACTGAAAGTGCAATAAAACACAAAGTTTTGAAGGGACTTTAGAGGAGATTTTTTTTTTCTCCTGGATTTATTGTCATGATTTACTACTATTTGTATTACAAACCTATTTATTTGACATTATTGCAAACTATGAGGCTGAGATCACACAAATGAAATTTCACAATTGAGCCTGGGCAGGGCAGATAATAACAGCGAAGTGCTAGATGCAGAGAAACCTTTCTCTTTCACAAACTGCTTTTTTTTTTTTTTCTTATTAGATTTTATCCTATAATAAGGAATATTTTGTCACAGCTGTTGACCAATCATATATTCTGTATAAGCATCTGTTCTTACTCTCCATTAATAATAGCATCATCTCTCTTCTGTGCAGTAGTCACACCAATTAAGCGTTAAAGAAAAAATGAGAATTAGTAAGTAGACACCGTATAGATGTAGTGTTCTTATAAATATAACTAGTATAATTTGTATAACCTAAACCACAAAAGAAAATATGGACAAAAATAATACAGACGTTTCTGTCCAAGACCAGCTTTCTTGTCACTGTAACAGTATCAAAAAGCAAGAACTTAACTAAAATAAAGCTCTGTTCCTTTTTTCACCACAAAACCTACTATCAAATTAGCTTTTCCCAGCTTAATTGCTTACTCTAACAGACAGAGAGGTATTAATGTTAGGAAGAAATATTTCCTGATCACAAACCAGTGAAAGGTGCACTATTTCAGTGACTGGAAAAGTGTTAGGGGTGGGCTAGGTGCATGTAGAAGTGATTGTGGCTATGCTTCTGTGGTTTAATGATGTGTAATTTCAAATGTATTAGTGGAGCATGGTACAAGAGGTGCTTGTTATGGCTTCCTTTGTATGCATTTTAGAATTTCATAAGGAATTTTATAATATTATTAATTATCAAGAAATCTTCTTCATCTGCTTTATGTTTCTTTCTTCCTCTACTCATGTTGAGAAGATTAGTCTGTTATGAATTTTTTTGTTGTTGTTGTTTATATGGTAACCATATAAAACTATTTAATTGAAGAGATTAATGAAGCATCAATAAAGACATCTCTTTGTAAGAAGTAGCATTGTATAAAATTTCACAAATTGGCTATAGTAGTTTGAACCAGGTGAGGTAATGGGAACTTCTATAAATTTTTATCCATCTGTCTGAATACATTAATTCTGACTGTTCTGTACAGCCTGTACAGGCATCTCTTCAGAGAGTGAAAACCTCAATTCCTTGATGTTCCAGTTGGCTGTTAACGAGCACCTCAACTAGACTTTCAAGTCAAGGACTTTTTCAAAGGGTGGGATTTGGATTCTTAAGTATAAATAACTTATGTAATTCTAAGTGCTTTGTGGGAGCTGAGATATCCTCCTGGGGCTCACATGTATGACATGGGGCTTAGCAGTGACTTTTGGCCTTGGGGAGTGGAAGCTAGAGGCCACGTGGAATATCCTAGGACATCAGCATTGCTAGATGTCTCTGTAGTTATCTGAATTATTCTGTTGATGCAGGAAGATTTGGGCAGAGAGGAGTGACGGACTAAGTACTTCAGATTTTTAATTACAGAACTGAGAAGCTCTCTTATGCTGCTTGAGCTGACAAATGGAGAGGTTCATTTCTGAAGCACTGTATCGTTCTACTTGGAAAAGTTAACTAAAATGGTTTGCAGTATAGCTCTTCTCTGTTGTTTTAGCTGGCAAAACAGTGCCATCATGCCATCCAGAGGAGGAGGAGGATTTTTACTAATGTATATGTGTTGCATGGGTATTTTCTCAATAAGAATTTCTGAGAGTTAGTTTGATTTACATTTTGTTTAAATGGTGTGTTATCAAAGTAAGGAGGTTTCTTTCCATTATCTGGAAAAAAAAATCTTTAAAAAATGTCAGGGAAACCAGAGGTCGAGAAAATGTGATTGGAAGTTCTCCTCTCGCAAAGCACATTGTGTGTGGCATTTTTAGGTGAATTACTTCTGTAAGTCTGTTTGGTTACTGCAGAGAACGCAGATATTCTGAGCTGGGCCATTATGTCCTTTCTGGGTTAACTTGTAAAACAGAATACAGCGATACATAGAATAAAACAATGTGTGATTGACATGTGACTTGAAACAAATACACTTTTTCCCCTATTTTGAAAGATATATGGGTATATATGGCATTGAGAATGAATGACGTTCTGGTTGCAACTGATCACTTTTAATGTAGATATGAAAGCTCAGATAATCTGCTTTTTTTTTACTTAGTGTTATAAAAAATGAATTTAAATCAAACATATCAAAACAAAAAACCAAATGTACTTATTGCAAGACTACTAAATTCAAAACATCCTCCAGTGCTGACTGATTTCTGAAGAAATCTGGTCAAATTTGTGATGAAATCATACATTTTTATTGAGGGCCTATATGCCTATGTTCTTCAGACAGTGTTGTCATGAGCAGGTTGAGATCTTATGAATATATGTTTACGGGAATTATGTGAGTGTCCCCTGATGGTGGTAGTTTCTTCCTTTTCCTGATGTGCTTTGGTAGAGAAGTCCCAGTTGCTTCAGTATTTTCTGTCTACTGCTGCACCATACAAGAACCAGTTTGTTTCCAGGTTTGTTTCTAGCCTTTGTCTATTTCACAAACAGAATTTTATCCATGGTTTACTAAGATTTGTTTACATATGTCTGGATGTCTAACTACAATTTATATACCAAAAACATATATGGACTGAGACTTAATAATGATTTCCAATGCTTTGCATCAAGCTTGTTTGTCTTCCTGGAATTAAACTTACACATGAGGTATTTGATGTGGCTAGAGGAAGATTATGCCCTAGTATAAGGAAAGGTATGCAGACTCTTCAGTCTTCTCTTCCATTGAAGTGCAGGGCAACTTCAAAATGGTTCCACGCTTACCTCACTAAGAAATGACTGAACACTGCTGGCTGGGGCTGGTCTGGGGGCTCAGCATGGCGGCTGTGGGTGTAAGAGTCATGCAGGTCAGGATAGGATGGCTCAGCCTTAGTCTTGGCAGTGACACCAGCTTGGAGAAGGGTTTAAAGGTGCTCTTTAATTGCTTTTCTTCCTGCTGCTACAGCAGAGCAGCATGTACAACTAGATACGTGTCCCATGAGGAAAACCTAACCATCATATGGTCTGTGGTTATCAGGCAGACCAGAGGAGTCTGACAAAGTCTTGAAATGAAAACGAATACTGAATCCTATCACAAAAAAACAAGTTCTGAATAGCATTATTTTCTAGATAGGTGATTATTTGGCCATATTTATTTTTTCAGTGAAATAAATGAACACTAGGGGATGCTACATTTCTACCAAAGTTGGGAACAATGTAGGAAAAAATCTCTGAAATTATTACCATTTTCTTTGACACACATGGTGAGGGAAAGCAGCTTTTGGCCATTTGATATAGAAGGGTATTGTGTTGTAACACATCTGAGTAAGTAGAAGTAGATTGTGGTTTTTTATTCTTTACTAAAAGTCCAGGGAAGATGTCCTTTTTATTTATATATAAAGTTGTTTATTTTTGAATATTTTTCCTCATAGAAATATCCAGATCAGGATCCCATTTCAATAGGTTATGTGCAAAAGTAGGCAAAGAACATTTCAGATACACTACCTACAAAGCTGTTTAGTCCAGGGCTCCAGTTTAAGAAGCTGTCATTTGACAACAAACGTGCAACAGCATGCAGGTTTCAGGTCTTAATTGTTACAGGACAAGCCTGGCTGTTTCGCATGAAAACTTGTTTTTCCTTTAAATAACTCACATTGCTTTTAAGTGTTTATGAAAATTTCATAAAATAGAAATATTTAAATGCTGTTGAACAATTTTGTAAACTTATTGTATTTGACATAAGGAACAAATACATATAAAAATGTAAGTAGGTGATTATTTTTAATTAAAAAAAAATCCTAACAATAAGCAGGAACAACCTTAACTTCCAAAGAAATTGCTATTTAAAATTGCCTATTTTAGCATTTGTTTTACAAATCTTTGCAAATAGAAGCAATACTGAAGAGGATTTTTTAATTATTACATGAGTTAAGTAAGACCAGTTTTGTATATATTAGATTCTCTATATATTTTAGATTACATTTATATTTGGATTTCTATTAGATTATATATATTTTATATATATATATATTAGATATTAGCTGCCTTTTTTTTTTTTTTTTTCTGATAGCCCTGCCTTATGTGGCTATGTTATTCAATTTTTTTTTTTTTTTTTTTTTTAAAAAAAAAGTCATGATGCTTGCTCTTAGTTCATATAGTCTCTTTCTTCATTTCTGGGCTGTCAGAAAAAAATGTTAGTGTCAATTTTTGGGTGCACTCCAAAAAGCTGGTAGTATTCTATGCTATCCTTCCATCAAGATCTAAGTTTTTATAAAAAAAAAAAAAAAAAAAAAAAGCATACACATGTAAATAAACTCAAATGTTCACTGCAAATATACTGTGATTTTTTGTTTGTTTTATATTATTTTTATTTTTAATATAGATTCTTGTGGAGAAAAAATGGGGAAAAAAGAAAGACCAAACACTGTAAGGTTCCTTTTACTCACACGAATGCAAAGAACTAAGCTCACACAAAACTGTGGATAGTGGCAAGGGCTATGGGAGAAATTTTTATCATTGAGAAGTCAAAGCACAGAAAGTTCAGAGAACTGTCAAGTATCTGTGTAATTTTCTTTTCGTAGCAGTGTCTTTTGGGGAACAGAGGGGGCAGTACAGACAACGTGATCTAACCACCACCAGTTGTTGAAAGGGACAACCTTCAGTCACTATTGGTGGATGCAGAATCTAACCTTGCTGTTGGATTCAGTTTCCTGCAAACTGAGCAAACAGAACTGTCTCACTCCTCGCTTATACAAACAGAAAATCCAGTGTGATGGAAGGAGTTGGAATAAGTGGTTGGGAATGAGGTTGGGAGTAATAGAACCTGTTCAGTGTCGGTAAGCTCCTACATAATAATGATCTTGTTTCATTAAATTCTAAAGCATTATTTGGGAGCCAAGCCCTAAACATATGTGCAAATAATGTCTCTGGTTTGATAAATTTGCAGTTTAAAAAGTGTATTCATCCTTGTGAATTAGCTCTTGTAGGTGAGGTTTACAATCATGTAACTACTGGAGTAGAACTACAGATAATCTGTACCCATGTTAGACCATTTTGGTGGTCTAAGTCACAAACATTTCGTTTGTCAGTCTTTATGTAGCTCATATAATTTATCTTAAATTGTAGGTATTTCTATCTTAATAGAATTGTTGGCACAGTTTTACCTTTTATATTTTTATTGTTGCTTTTTTTCTGTTATCATATGAAGATGAACAAAAATGCACTGTAAATTAGAACTTAATTATAACAGCTAGCAAATAATGTTTAATTTTCCTGATCTTTTTTTTTTCTTTCTTAAAATGTTTGCTATTGTCCAGAACTGGCTGTTGTTTCAAAATATTCTTACATCCCTTGAAAGAAGGAGTAGTTATATCTGAATGCAGATATTTAGGAGATTAACAATGCAGGACTGGAATCCAAGGTGCTTTTAAGAGAAATACAGCTGAGGGATGGAGAGAAGGACAATAAAACAAGGGTCACAGTACTAATTTTATCCTCCAACAGTCTATGAATGGATGTTGTATAGAGTTGCTTAAGAAACAATTTCAGAAATTTCTTTTTCCACTTCTGCAATATCTTGGTATTTCCTGGATATCTAATGACACTCTGAAATGCAGAGTAATATCACAACTTGTTTTCGAGCATGCATTGTGCTGTTACATTCCAGCAAATGTTTAAAAGTGAGGATTAGGCAAGACCATTGTACAATAAGTCAGAATAATGCTTTATAAAGAGGTAAACTGACATTTTGCTTGAGTTCTTCTTGGGCCTATTGTAACTTAAACACAGAAATAAATACATTTCCCCTATACTTTCATTCTGTGGTTCCTCATGTGGTTGAAATGTTGCATACAGTCTCATTTTTGAATCCCTTACATCTGACATCTGTTCACTCTAATGTTATGTGAGGGTTTGTTGGTTTAGGAAAAAAAAAAAGTGTAGTGAAGCTCATTTAGTGAAAAAGCTTGCAGACTAGTCTTATAATAGTTAAGACTTACTTGTATACCTAATTAACACACACACTTGGGTTTTATTATGTTATTGGCAAGCAGAATAAATACAGCTTGATTTCTTCTGCTCTTTCAGAATTATGTTCTTTGATGTGGGTATACATTTCCTTACAGTAATACCCTTTTTGAAACAACTTTACAGTGGCGTTAATTCAGTCAAGTCCTCATACCTGTCACCTGATAAGGAGGGCTTAGTTGACATTGTCTGCAAGTCCAACAGTGCATGAAAAATAACAATCTGTAAAAGTTCTAAAATTAATTCAACTCTTTATGGAGATGTTAATTACTGTGAGTGAAATATGTGCTGATTATGGGCAAGTCTTTCACCTGGCTTCACAAGACAATGCCACAACTGGAAAAAAGTCTTGCTTCTTTTCAGAAA
Organism: Netta rufina; assembly: GCF_964035555.1. NCBI lineage: Eukaryota > Metazoa > Chordata > Aves > Anseriformes > Anatidae > Netta > Netta rufina. The sequence goes on from NC_140140.1 coordinate 2,032,531, forward strand.
TGTGGTTATATTTTAAAGGCTTTCTTTCCTCCTGCCCTTTCAGAAGGTTGAGGAGATGAGGACAGATCTGAAGTGTCATTTAGGCGTGAACAGAACATAGTTAATAATGTAAAAATGTAGATCCAGTGCTTCAGCATGTAGTTTCACAAAAATTTCTTTTGGTCATAATGATTCTTTAAATTATCTCAAGCTGCTCACTCCTGTCCTCTTAGTCATGCCCCTACATGTACTATTGCAGCAACATAGTGAACTATTGTGAATTGGTGTTTTTCCTGGGTTAAAGTTAGCATAGTAAATATTGGATTCACTGATCCTGTTCTCCATGCAACCATACTGACAGTTCTGCAAGCAGCATGATTGAGCTGCCTGCTGTGGTTGTAAGGAATAAGGAGATGCTCAAGTTAGTACTTCTAATTTAAAAAAAAAAAAAAAAAGTTGGTGAAACTATGCGTTAAGCTTTTGTGATAGGATTGAGCATTTGTGGTGGAAAAAGAAACTGCACTTGAAAGGCAAACTAGAAAAGTGAGATAAATATAGAAATTTGAATAAAGAATCTTAAAACTTAAAAAGACTTAAAAAACTAAAAAACTTAAAAAAGACTAAAAAACTTAAAAGAGACTTAAAACTTGGCTTAAAACTGAAGCCAGCCTGCAAATTTACTGGATGGAATACTACAGAATAGGTTCTAGGTAAGAGTGATGCAGTTTAGACCTGCATTGGGCTGTGATGAAGTATATGTATAGGTGAGAGGAAAATGGCTGTGGTGACAGTATGCTTGCAATTCCATCCCTTTTAAATATTTGGTATGAGCTTTAGCTGATGGACTCCTATGTGAGATAATCATCTTGTATATAAAAAACAGGCCATCAAAACCAACAATAAAAACAAAACAACAACAACAACAAAAACCTCTTGTATCTAATGACAGAAGGGGAAAAAAAAAAGCCAATTTTATGATTTAAAATGTAAACCAAGCAGTTGCTGTGTGAAAAAATAAAATAAGAAGAAAAACTTAAACCATAGTAATGGGACTATGGTTTAGCGTTACCTAAAGTCTGTCCTAAATAATTCTTCCCTCGCAGTAGTGACTCCTCTGTTTTCCTGGGAAGGCCATGATATCAGAGTAAATGCTATATGCAGGATGTCTCGCACTTGGGCATTAGAACCCCTTGGTGAAACACAGACTTCTTTCAGGATTCTGTATGCAGTTCTCATGCAGGGTTTCTACATCCTGATATACCCACAAGCCGTGCATGTGCAGTGAGTTGGGCTCATCACCGTGTTAGCACAGTCTGGCCATGATAAATTCACATGCACTCTGGTGTGGTTCAACTGCAAGGTGGATATGCTTTAGGTCTGACATGCAGTATATCTGCATATGTCACGCAGCAGCTTTCCAGGTAACTAAAAAAAAAAAAGTATTTGGTTGCAGATCAAATGCAAAATAAATTATATCTGGTAGGCTTTCCTATAGAACATCCAATTAAACGTATACTAACAAAAATCCTGTTTTATATAAGATATCCAACAGCCCTACTCACAGCTGTTAAGTCTAATCTAGGGGTGAAAGAGATTAAATACATGGCCTTATGCCTTAAGATAACATAGGCCATAGCACCTCTTTTGAAATAGGTACAGCTGCTAAAACAAGGCTCAAGGGTGTGATTTTGTGTTTTGTTGTTGGTGTTTTTTTGTTTTTTTTTTTTGATAAAGAAGATGATTTTGGCAGATGATTGAACATTAATGGAGATTTTCTTTGGAAGCAAACGTACATGAGGCAGTAGTTAAAAAGGCTGTCAAAAGAAAATTTCATAATGCTCCAGACATTCAGTGCGTATTACAAACAAAATCAGAATTTTAATCCCTAGACAGTGATTTATCAGTGTCATCCACAAGTAACCTAAATCAAAAGTATGCAAAGATGTTATTCACCAGGACAAATGGAGTTCTCCAGCAGTACACCTTCTGGTGTAGTTGACAGAATTACCAGCCTTCTTAGGCAGGTTAATAAATTTAGCATCCAGCGTGATTCTAAAATTTCAGGAGCTGTCTTTCCAGATCTTGCTGGATTCTTTGTCAGCTGGCAGTCTTGTCCTCTGGTCTTTAAGCAGTTACTGATACTTGGGTAGATTCAGATTAAAGTGTAGAAGGGGGTGGGGAGAGGGGACTCTTAAAGGAAGGATGCTGAAGTACAATATTTCATGTTTCTAATCTAGAAATTAGCATTCTCAGTCAGTGACTTGGAAATGCAGGATGAAGCTAAAAGCCCTTAAATGCAACGTCTTTCCCTTGTGTTTTGCTAATCCTTTGACAATATGACATTCTTCCTTTTGTGTATCTGTTCAAAATGTTATTTCTAAAGCTTCATCTTTTGTCCATTACCTATGTATTCCTTTCTGCCACTGATACTTTCACCCTACAGTACTTATTTTTGGGGGGACTGTGAATAACTGTCTGCTTCCTGTAGGGGCATATATCAAAACCCCTGCTTCTGTCACATAAAAAAATTCTCTTCCTTGGTGGTGTGACTTATATACTGGAAAGCCTCATAAAAAATTATTTAGCAGTATAGTGTCTTAAAATGCATGGTTTTTTTTCTTTCTTTTTAACAATGGTGTTTGATGTGTGCACTTTCTGGAGATTCAGCACAGTGGGCACAGTTCTTTGCAAAGAACTCTAAATATAGTAGGTTGCATTTCTAACATTGTTATCTTTAATTTCCTTTTGATTGTATCTGTGCTTTCCATCTTTCCCTTGGTTTCTCTCTTTAGCCTTTTTTTTTTTTTTTTTTTTTTTTTCCTGCATCACAGCCATGTTTTCCCTTAGCATCTCCAAAGCACTGAAAAGGACAAATACTAGCTAATCTCTCCGCCCTCTCTTCTGCTTTAACAAAGCTTTTAGCTTCCCCTGTCTCTCTCTTTTGTTTTCTTTTCCTTTCTCTTCCTTCCCTTCCCCCTCCAAAAAAAAATCACCACTCCTATGTAAAATAATCAGTCGCGCAGGACATGAGTTCATTGTAACTTAACAGACAGAATCTTCTGAGTTTTCCAGATGTACCTGTGTGTTGTTATACTGGGCTTGTATCTCCAGTTGTAAAGTGTATGTAGGGACAAGAAAACAAAGAGAAGGATATTTAATGCTTTTCCCTCCTGATTCCTGACGGAATTATTTTTTCTACTTTAATAGCATGTCTAATGGCTGAATGCAGTTGTCAGATTTACTTTCTACGTTTTCATCCTTGTTCTTGTTAATCACTGAGGGATTGTAAATGTTTCTTTTGCATTTGGGCCACCATTTTCTTGAATCAAGAGGATAGGACTCTAGGCCTTTTCTAAGACTGCTTCTGCTTCTGTCTGCTGCATGCTGTTTCTCTCCTATCAGTCCAAGTGTGTCAGTTTGTCAGTGTTCCCAGCCACCATCAGCGCTGCTGCATTCTCAGAGTCAGGTCTGGGTTAGCATAAGGCATGCACAAATTCAGTGTGTTAAGTTTTACTCCCTTGCTGTACTTCATTGGCATTAGGATATATATTTAATAAATAGAATAATATTGAAGTAGAGCAGTCAATTAATGAGCATCAATGTTAATGGCCAATAATCCTCTCTTACTTAGATATACTTCATAGATCAAAATTTGGATATTTGTGCGTTGGGGGCTGGTATCTCTGAGAGACATAGAGCTTTAGGTATGCAATAAAAAAAAAATAAACTGATCTTGAATGATTTAAACTGTTAAAACTGATGCAAGTGTTCATTTGAATGTCATGCATTTCCAGTGCTTTCTTGCTGCTGCAGTGGGCTGTACGATTCCCTTTATAGCAGCACTCTCGTTTCTGCTACATTCCTAAAACAGAACAAACTGCCAGTGTAATCCATGAGCCTTCCTGCTCCCTGCCCTGAAAAACGTTGCCAAAGCTAAAAAAGGAAAATGCTTCCAGCAGGGACTCCAGAATTACTTATGAGATGAGAATTTATACTCTGGGCTGTTAATCCACTGTTGCGGCCTAAAGCACAGGAACACAAAAAAAAATGTAAGCATGGTGATAGGATGGTTTGGTAGTTTTCCTCTGACAATGATATCTCAAGAAATAATCTGAATTCAGTGTGGGACAATGCAGCGTAGCAGTATTAGTTTTACTGGGTAGCATAGGTATGAGTCATGTCAGCTCACAAGCAAAGAGGTTTGTATGGTAAAGTAGTTATATCGTGAAAGATGCTGGTTGGAGTTAAGGGGGGCATAAGCCTTATTTGTGGTGACTGTTTCTGGCATAATTTGCACTTGGGTAAAGATAGTGAAGTGCATATATTTTGTTTGCAACTGGCCTTGATTTATGGGAGAGGGGTTTCTATAATCATTTTCACACAATTTTAAATCTATTGGCATGATGTTTATTTTGCTTTTGTTATTTCAGCTCATTTGATAATTTTTGCTTTAATATTGAAGTTCTCTCTCTACAACTCCACTAGTTTTTCTTGTTGTAGAAATAATCCTTTAATATTATGCAGCATGTGTCAGAATCACCTTTTCATCTACAATTTCCATTATAATTTGTTGATGGCTATAGAATGCTAATACCTAACTACCTAATACAGACGCAAAATTCTGAACAGAATGTAATGCCTTGGCAGGGCATTTCTATAGATTTGACCTTTGAAATACTCATATGGAGTCGACACTTTCTTCCTTCCTGGCACAGTGATAAATCCTCCCACTTTCACTGCATTAGGAAAGAGAACTGAATCACAGAATTTTAGGAAAAGGAATTAATACATTTTTGAATTAAATGTTTGGGAATTGGCTCGAGATCAAGTGGATCACTTACATGCTGTTTTCTCATTTTGTTTCATTTGCAGAATTTCAGTAGAAGATAAAAGGTAAAGCAAAAAAAAAAAAAAAAGCTGGACAGCTCTATGAACATTTTTGTGAACGCACACTGATAGTGTGCCACATAAAGAATTCTACTTCTTTTTAGGGCCTGCCTTGTATCTTAAAAAGTACCAAGTCCTACAGGGTTAATAGACAGGAAACTGCAGCTGCAGCCGACTCATACGGAAGTCAGATTTTTGTTGAACAGCCAGCCCTAGCTGGCTGAAAGGTGGGGGCCACAGGGGGGGGCGGGAATTTGAGAATACAGTATCTGGTGCGATACTGATATTTTGGGCTGTTCACTGCAGCATTTTTTATAAACGGGGAAGGCACGCAACGAATGCCAACAGCCCTCTTTGAGAATGCAATTCCTATTGTATCTTAGTTTCTGTAGAAATCAGCCGTCAGGTTTTTCCCATGCAGGGCTTGGCGTGCAGTATGTAAAACACTCGCGCTGTCAGCGTGTGCTTGCTCCAGTGGGTGTTGGTGTGCAGGATTCTCCCCGAATTTCCACATTTTTTTTTCCGTTCCTCCTGTGCACGTTCACTTCCAGTACGTTTTGTCCTCTTGTGGCCTCGCTTTCCCCGTGCAACACGTTGTGGGGCACCAGATAAGTGAATTTAGCGTTTTGTTTGGAACGCGTAGCGTTTGTGACCTGGGTGAACTCTTCCTTCCTCAGGTTTAAAATATCCAACTGCCTTCAGCAGCGGCGTGCTGGGGCACGCTTGCTCAGGCAGGCAGTTGGCGATCACTTCCCTCGGCCTGAAAATCTGTGTATTTTATAGGGGAGGTGGATGTTTGGGGGCCCTTCCCAAGTTTCTTTTGATGCCACGGGCCTAGCTTAGCCTGTCTCCTCTCTGCACAGGATGGCTCCTGCTTGCCAGAGCTGCACAAAGATAATCGCTCAGGAAGTGTTTCAGCCAATCCCCTGAAGCTTTACATTCAGATTTAGCAAAGTAGCCAATCCAGGATTAGCTTTTATTGGGAAGACAGATCATCAAGCTGAAGTGCCAAGCCCTTTCTGTCTGAGTACTGAGAGCCTGTCCTCCATGTTTTATAAGTATTGACATAACACTGTGTTAACAATGCATCCACAGAGGTAAGCCTTACTTTTTACATTTTTTTTTCTCTAAGACCTATGAGTTGTGGGTTGAGAGTGTGATTCTCTGTGATTTGTTGTGCAAAACTCACACCACAGCACTTTATTAAGTTGAAACTGTTTAAATTTGCTTTCTTGGGTCACATGGTTAGTAGCCATTAGCCACAGCTTTATTTTACAGACTGGCAAAACCTTGGCATACCTACTTCTGCACAGGAGGATGGTGTTTTTAGAATTTAACAAGATCCTGGTATTCCAAAGAAGCTTTCTCTCTCTGAGCAGTTTGCCAGCACTATTGTCTGTTGTGTCACATGCCTGCTGAAGAGAAAATGGAAGCTAGGGAGCAGATGCATTTAACTGCCCTACAGGGAGTCAAGCAGGGATAATGGCAGACAGAAGAACAGGCAAGTTTACCTTTCTAAACAGTGAATGGAATAGCTAAGATAAGTTATCTATGAAAAAATACGGGATTTTTAAAAACCTAGACATCAGCAAAAAGTGCTAATGGCAGATTGTAGATATTGGGCCTAGGTGGTGGTGTGCTGTTGCATCATGTTTTTTATGCAGCTTATCTTAACTTAAAACGATTATTGAACTCTTTTTCTTGCAGGAATAATTAATACAATGTGTTTCTCTTTCTGAGAGACACTGTATGGTTAATATTTTGTTCCTTTAAAAGGGAGTTTTTATGCTGCAGATTTTGGAAATGGGTAGCTGCTCAATAAAATGCAGCAGTGCATCAGTTTACAAATCTGATTCTTTATGGAAAATGCTTTTGAACTGTTAGCTTTCTTCTTTTACATAGTTTGAATAAACTAATGTACCTTTTATCTGTGCCTTTTTGTTTTACACTGTATCAGCCACAGTTCTGTTGTGGAGTCCAGAGGATATAAAATCATCTGTGGTTCATGACAGTAGTACATGTTGTTCGTTCTTATTTTTTTTGTCTTTTTTAACTTTTGGTTTAATGCTACGTAATTATTTCAAGAAATTCCTTTTTGATCAATTCCCAAATCTGCCAGCCTGTTGTATCTTCTTAACTGGAAAAATGAGATGGGTGCTTGAACAGTTGGTAAGTAAGCAGCATGCTACTCTGAACATTTTTTATAGTTTTCCAAACATTTTGCTTTTACTGGTTCAGTTAGTCCAGTAGATGAAGTGATTTTAGTGGTTAGCCATATAAAAAAAAAATCCGATTTGTTTAGCGTCCATTTTAAGGGACTTGTACATGTAAACTGTTCCAATTTGAATGCACGTCTTTTTTTGATAATTTGCTTCTGAAGTTTGAAGCTTATACTTACTGTTTACCTCAGGCCAGTGAAAAATATTCTACTTGCTATTTGTAGATCCTTAATTACCATTTTTGTAGGGTAAAGCGCAGTTTGGTTGTTCATTAGGTTTGTGAAGTGTGATGAAAGCGCTAGTACTCAGCAATGAAATGACCGTACAAAGTAAAGTAAATAGTACTTAATGAATGTATGTTTTTGATAGTATACAAAGCATAATCTCAGATAAGCTTGCTTGATTCATAACTGATTTAGAACATTTTGTGCCCTTTATTAAGCTTTTAATTGTAACCTTTGCATGCTTGTTTTAACAAGTAGCTTTTCAGTGATCACGAAAAACATTACCAAAGCAGAGGAAATATGCTGTTTTGTGCTTTAATGTAATTTTTGCACTGTTTTTTGACAGTTCACACACTTTCATGATTTTAGGAAAGAATGTAGAGCTCAGGTAGTTTTGAAAATGACTGCACCTAGGTGCACTTGCAAGTTAACTTCTATGGAAGGTTACCAAGATAACATTTTGTAACATAGGCATTTACCTCTGCTTAGTTGTTTGCCTGTATGAGTATGTTACTCTGAGTACCTCACTTAGCTTACTTCCCCACCCCATTCCCCCCCCCCCCCCCCCCCCGAAAAAAAAAATAAAATTACATTGTAAGAATCTCTAGTTCAATTTGCAACCTAAAGCACTGCTGGGTTGTACCTCTGAGTTTCATGTGATAGCAGTTTTGTATGCAATTTTAATGCATTTTTCAGCATACATAAAGGTGCTAACACAGCTAAGAAGTTATTCTGTTCTTCGTTCTTCAATTGCTAAAAACAGAAATTACATTTGGATATAATTTTTGTAGCACTAGTTTATACACATTAGCAGTTTACTTTCAGTCTTAAAAATTGCACAACATAATATTTGTTTAATGTGAGGAAGCAGGAGTAAGTGATCTGCAATCAAAAAGCTTGTATTAAAATGGCTCCCACAGGTTTTGTTAAACTAGGATCTGTTTCAAATCTGCACCTCCAGACACATTGCTGACAGTGAAGCATATTTGTGTAAGCTGCCCTTGTACATGAAATGAAACATAGCATCGTGAGTCTGTTAAGGTTCACTATTTTTAATCACTCAAATATAATTCTTTTATAGTTCACAAAAAATAAATGTCTGCATTGCAGCAAGATGTCTGAGGCAAGGTAGAGACAGCAGTGTTGTTTTACAGATCAGCCCAATCGCGCTGCTCCATGGAGTACTCGAGCCAATAGAAGCAGAGGGTAGGTTAAAGATTGACAATTGCAGTGGCAAGACTGAGAAAGGCCTTCTGGAAATTTCTACCATCTTTGTTCCACCTAAGTAAAGCAAATTCAGCCAAGCTGAAGAATTTCATGTATTTTTGGTGCTTTATCAAGGTACGATGTTATCACTCACTTTCATAGATTGCATAATAAGAAGCACTCTGCAGATTTTCTGCTGTTCAGGACAGATGGAATATAGGGTTTTGTTAAAGTGATAGTCATGGGGGAAAAGCACATATTCTTTCTGCCCAAGATTTTCTAGGACTGGATCTTGGGAATTTCACAATTAGATAGAACACATACGAAGCAGTGTAGCTGAGGTTTATTCAGCTTCTAGTAAATGGCCATTATTCTAATGTAACTAGCAGTTAATCGTATAATTGCACTTTACGTTTTCTGGCTACTAACGAGTAATTTGTATCGTCCAGGATGAGTATGATTAGCCATTATTATTTAGTACCAGCATCCAGTTACTTTTATAATCACTTGGACAAAGAATGTAGTGGGGGAAAAACAAAGGAGTGATCCGGATTATAAGCTACGATGCAAACAGTAGCTTTTTAAAAGCTACATGCCTCCCTCATTCTTCCCAGGCAAGCTGTTTTAGTTGGAAGCTAAATAGTACTAGGGAAAAATGAATGATTTCTTTAAACAAATGACACTACTTAACATACTGAGAATGAAAAAAGTGCAGAGTATAAACCACTCCAAATGTGATGTTTTTCCCTCTCTCTTCAGGCAGGAATATTGAAATGTAGGGGAAAAGCTACAGTGATACTAAAGAGGCACGTACTAAAAGGGACTTCATGCTCAAAAATCAAAAATAGATTGAGTTATAAATTTACCTCTTCATATCAGTGTTCACAAACTTCAGTTGGCTCTTCTTCGTGAGCTGTCTCCCATTTTGTGATATCACTTCTGCTATTTTTCTTGTTTGTTGGTTTTGGCTTTCCTTGATTTTCTTTTTGCTTTGTTTTCAAGTGTATTGGTCATGTGGATCCAGTAGCTGGAAAGTGATCGGTGATGGTCAGTTTTGCATAGTAATGGTGCCACTTCAGCACAGTTGGATAAGGGGTGGTATATCTCTGTGAAAGCGCTCCTCTTCTTTGTCTGGAATTCAGGATACTGATCTGAATCCTATAAATATCATGAAAGTTGAACGTAACCTTTGCCCATGTAGAATATTGTATTATTCACTAAGACATCAATTCTGAAATTTTGTTATTTGTGTATCCCTCACATTTTCCCATGAGCATATGAATCCTATTACAATGAATTTAAGCCTAATAGAATAGGTTTGATTTACCTATTTTCTGCAATACCCAGGGAAAGTACTACACAGGCTTTGAGGGGTCTGCAGACCACAGGCTGAAAACCATTGTAGTAGGCCACATAGCTTGGCCCTTTAAATTGTCTTTAGAAAGTATTTTTTAGTACTTTTTTCTTAACAAATGTGTCCCATATTCATGGGTTAAATTCTTATTTAGAAATTGCTACATAGAAACGGAAACTTACTTATTTAATAGCTGTTTGTCATCCTTATGTTAACCCCTTACTGGTAGTTGTTGTGCCATCTGTTTAATACTGTGAGATTAAAATTATGTTGTAGCAGAATGTCAGCATCCTTAATGTAGCCAGTATAAACCTTTGTTTTCAAACATGATTGTTCTCAAATTATGGTTTTGGCTTCTGAAATCTATAGCTATTCTTGTTGCCTTGCTTGGGCCTCAGTTCTAGTTTATAGTCTTACAGAGGACCGTATAACACCAAGGGTCTCCCTCCTGCCCCAGATTTTCTCTTTTGTGGCACTATTTTGAATGTACTGGATAAAGAGTAAGGTTTTAAAAAGAAATTGCATGTCCTTTAAATTAAAAATATCTATTTTGGCTCTGCATGTCAGCAGAGGTAAATAGCTTAAACATTACTCTATACAGACAGCTGAATAAACATTTTGTGTATCTTAATTGCTTAGTATAAATGGAGCATTTTGCAGGGGATTCTACAAAAGGAAACTTAAAATATGAGAGGCTCAACCTGGAGAGTGAATCTAAAATTGAGTGATTTCCCTAGTAACCTGTGACTTCACAAAACTCTGTCTTGTGCCTTTTTAGATAAACATTCAGATGTCAGGTATGCTTTTGTCGTACTTCATATCATTTCTGATATTTAGATGGTTGCTTCGAATACAGTACTGCTGTTTAAACAAGAGATACTGTTATTGAATAAACTGCTACCATTTTAACTACAGTACAGGAATGAGGCAGTGCAGTGCTGTCAGACGCCATTTTAAGAATCCTGCATAAATAGCATAGCTACCGATGAGTAAGAGACTGTTATAGGTGAGTGCTTATACAAAGCTGCTATTTATTCAGCAATGGCATGCAAATATTTTTTTTCAAATTTTTATTGAATGCAGTTTTTTGAAATCATTGTTTATATTTGCTACTCACAAATGTGATATGGGAGAGGCAGGAATTATCTTAAGGATGAAATTCAGTTTTAGTGCTTATAGTTTTAAATCAGTGTTTTTTTTTGTTTGTTTGTTTGATTGTTTTCTATTAATTAAAAGGGAAAATGAATTCCATAAATACATAATTCTAGAATTAGTGTGCTTATTCCCTAATGTAGATCTAGGCTGTGTATATGGTCATTGGCTGTTTTCAAGTGGTTTTCCATATCTGTCAGTTTTTTCTTGGTTAAATGTCAAGGTGCACTAGTTCATCTGCAACTTTTAATTGCTCTTGGTAGTTTATATAGATCAGGGCAGCTTTGAAGATTTTTGTGTATGTACATTTTTTTTTTTTAGATAAATACTAATAGTACAGGAATTATTTTCCTAAACAGAGACAGTATTTCTTGTCTGAAATTTGGAAAACTGAATTTCATTCAAATAAAACAAGACTCTTCATGTTAATAGATTAATAGAGAATGTATTTTAAAATTGTGCAGCTAAGGTTGTTTAGTTGGTTTTTTTTTGTTGTTGTTGTTTTTGTTTTGTTTTGTTTTTTTAACTGAAGTATCAGTAAATCCTGTATGTTTGCAATCCTCATTTTTTTTTTCTTTCTTTCCACAACTATCCCCAAAGGAATAACCTCCACCTCTTCCCCTCTCATTCAGACATGTTAAGATAATTTGTATGAAACACATCAGTTCAACATTTTAGGAAACAATTTCTTTTTTAAAGTAAGTTTTGTCCACACTAGTAGGGAAGCTTTAAATGATTAATTGGTGCTCTAGTCAATTGACAGTGAAACTGGCAAAGCTTAAATTTCAGTTGTGTTCTTAAAGTATGTTCCTCTTTATTCATTCATCTTCATAAGGAAATAAGAGAATAAGAGTATCATTCAGAATGATACAAGGTATTTTCTGTATTCAGTTGGTTACCTAGTTGCCTACATAGCAGCATCATTTCTGAGCCGCAACCTGAGGGCATCACATTAATAATACACATGCATGATAGTAATGCATGCTATCTGAAATAGCATCTCTAAGCCCTGCAAAAATGAAATCCCCTCAAAATACACCTCTCTAGACTGGCCTACTTGATCACACAGTTATTTTTTACATAAAAATAGATGTTTGTTTGTATTTACTTTGCTGCTGTTCTTGATTTTCATTTTATTTTCATTATGTGTAATAAGAAGATACCTCTTACTAAGGACCTGTTTTTCTTGAATTATTTCATTTGAAATCTTTGGCTAATGAAATTTATGCGTTTGGAAGTTTGTGCTGTATAAAGCATTTTCAGAATATTGCTCGTAATGATGGAAGGTATGAAGGTGAAAAGATCTGTCAGCTTTAGAAGAGTTACTGTAAACTTGCTGTGAATTCCTAGCATGTATTTGCAAGCTTGAGTTTTAAAGCTTACTACTACAATCATCACTACTACCATTCAAACAATGTCATGTTGTGCAAGTCATAATACACTACAGCAAATAAAACAATGGGAGATGCTTCTGAGGAGTTGTGAACTTTAAGTATCTTTTATAGCTAAGTCTAACACACTTATTTAACTCTCCCCCCAACATTTTGATTTTTTTTTTTTTTTTTAGAATAATCACAGTAGTTTTCTTACCTACTTAAATATTTGTGCCGTTGTCAGTTGAGAGAGATTAAATGTAATAGAGAAATGGAGATACAATCTGCTCCTATAAAGGTCAACTTTCATAGTATACTGTATGATTGCTGAATTTTGTGTTAGTTGGGGGTGAAGAGCAGTGTGCGGATGTGTGTATAGGACATATGCACCTCCATTGCTAAGAGAGATGTATAACCTTTGTGTCTAGTGGTGAATCCATTTTAACTGTTCTTTTACATTTCAAGTCTTTGGGAGAAGCAGTCTTCAGACATCATCTTTTATATGATAAACCAGATGTGTCAAGTCAAGATACTTTGTTCGTCTTGGAACTGCTTTTGAAGGATGTTTTTCCTGTTTCTTTAGATCTCTTGAAAGAACATTTTTAAAAGGGGAGCTGGCTGAATTTCCAAAATTGATCTCAGTAGATGGGAAGAGTCAGATTTTGAGTGAAGAAATGTTAGAAGTCCTAACCTGTAACACCCCCGCGGTGCTAGGTTTGGGCCCACAGGAGTAAAGCACCTTCAGTCAGCTCTGACTTCCCATGCTTCTTTGGTCAGGGATGTAGGAACAGTTCCCACTCCTGAGCAGCTGTATTGATCTGCCACACCCATTTCTCCCTGTATTCATGCACAACGCTCTGCTGTTTAATGCTGACTTGGGGCAGCTGTTGTGTTATTCTTGTTGTATCATGTTCCCCTGAGGTTGTACCCCCAGCACTCAGTGCTAGCACAAGTTCTCTGCAGTATCTTTACCAATGATCTGGACGGGGGGATCGAGTGCACCCTCAGTAAGTTTGCAGATGACAGCAGGTTAGGCATGAAGGTAGGAGGGAGCTCTGCAGAGGGAGCTGGATGGGCTGGATCAATGGGCTGAGGCAAACTGTATGAAGTTCAGCAGGGCTGAGTGCCGGGTCCTGCACTTGGGGCACAACAACCCCATGCACAGCTACAGGCTGGGGAAAGAGTGGCTGGAAAGCTGCCCAGCAGAAGGGGACCTGGGGGTTTTGGTCGCTACCCAGCTGTACATGAACCAGCAGTGTGCTCAGGTGGCCAAGAAGGCCAACAGCATCCTTCCTTGTATCAGAAATAGAGTGACCAGCAGGACCAGGGGAGTGACTGTCCCTCTGTACTCAGCTCTGGTGAGGCTGCACCTTGAGTGCTGTGTTCAGTTTTGGGCCCCTCGCTGCAAGAAGGACATGGAGGTGCTGGAACGTGCCCAGAAAAGGGCTATGAAGCTGATGAAGGGCCTGGAACATGAGTCCTGTGAGGACTGACTGAGGGAACTGGGGTTGTTTAGCTTGGAGAAGAGGAGGCTCAGGGGAGATCTTACTGTGCTTTACAGTTACCTTAAAAGAAGTTGTAGTGAGGTGGAGATCAGGCTCTTCTCCTAAGCACCAAGTGATAAGATGAGGTGAAAAGGCCTCAAGTTGCACCAGGGGAGGTTTAGGTTGGATATTAGGAGAAATTTCTTTACTGAAAGGGTTGTGAAGCGTTGGAACAGGCTGCCCAGGGAAGTGTTTGAGCCCTGGTTGAACACCCTGGACGTTTTCAAGAACCATGTAGGAGTAGAATTTAGTAGCATGGTTTAGTGGTGGACTTCAGGACTAGGTTAAGGGTTGGACTGGATGACCTTAGAGGTCTTTTCCAACCTGAATGATTCTATGAACAAAATGCATCTGACGCATTTGGATGAGTCTGGAACATCATCGTTTTAATGTAAATTAAACCTGAGCTCCTGCTAAAGGGGTATTTCAGTCCCAACAGCCTCCTTCTCCCCCCTGCCCGCATTATATCCTCATTTCCTCTTTTCAGCACATCTAGCTGCACAGTGAGCTAGATAACAGAATTGATTCATTTAAAATTAACATGATTTTTGGAACATGAAGTCAGCTATTGGAGAGACCTTTTCTTTTAGTAGCAGACAGTGTAAAATGATCTTAAGACTTCAAACGGAGTCTTTACAAGACGTGTATGTTCTAATCTGTGGCTGAAACTGGATATGTATTTTAAAACAGGTAATGTGTGCTGCCAATTTATTTCACTCTTGACAGAATTAGTGTGTATTATATTTACAAGTCGATTTTTAAAAAAGTGTTCTTTCATTACAGTTTGGTGATATGAAAATAGGATTTTATATGGGGAGAGAGAAGAAAAGTTGTGCAACATGGGAAGAGAGTAACGAACCCATCCTGTAAGCCCATACATCCCTATTTCTTAGGGAAGATAAGGGGCAAGGGCAAGTTCTGGTGTCTGCCACACACTGTCAGCTCCTCTTTGCTAGAGGCCTTCTGGGAAAGGATGTAACAAATGCACAGTATAATTGATCTTCCCATGCATAGTAAATCGGTGAGCATCATATTATGATCAAGTCTACTATGCATTTAATTTGTCTGTGCAAAATAAATCTGAGAAACATTGTGCTATGGTCAACAGTGCTACACATTTACCATAGTTGTGGTCACATGGCTCCCTTTCTGTGCTCCTGGAATTAGCAGCATCGTTAACAGAACTTGTATTCAGTGTTTTATGACTTTAAAGTGATTAATTTGTGAATTATTACTATATATGAATGACAAATATAAAATAACGTTTTCTGGAGTTGATGGATCTTCTCAGCTTTGAGTCTTCCATACATTGAGCTCTGTTAATTTGTATTTAAAATTTTGGCTGATGTAACTGTCCTGTTTAAAATATGAAAGGAATTCCAACCCAACCCCCTGACAGTTGATAGGTGCTCAAAAGTAGTTTTGATGAATACCAGACTAAAAAGTCCTTCTGCCGGTAAGTTTTACTTTGTTTAGAAAACTGTTTTAACTTATACCAGTAACAAAACTTCTGCTAATACAAACTGTTTGTCAGTCTCAAGAGTTTTTCTGTTATAAATGTAACTAAGCCCTCCCTGTTACTTCAACTCTCCGATTAGCTGCCTTAGGCAGATTTAATGGTATCGGCTAAAGCAAAGGTCTCTAGCTGTCATCTTGGCCTTCATGGTAGAAATAGCTGTCCCTATTGCTGGGTGGCTGAAGGGAAAATCTCAGTCCACTCTTAGCAGCAGTAGCTCACAGTCTGCCATATCAACATAAACTGGTATTAGCAACAACTTATGTTAACAAACCAGACAGTAAATCCTCACTGCAGAGGAAAAGATCTACATCCTGCTTGCCTGTCATGCTTTGGTGGTATTATGATACCTGCTTCAAGCGCTGTAATTGCATTTGTCCATTATTTTGAATTTGGGCTTGCTTCAATGTCATGTTTTCTTTTATCATTCATCTACAACAGTCATAGTTGCAAAACTGGTGTGTAACTCAATACTTGTATTTTTTTTTCATCTCCCATTGTCCTTCTCCAAACTGACTTAAGTAGTAAAATGTATTGAGTTATTTTCCTGAATGGCATAACTATAAGAAAGTAGAATACTAGCAAGTCAGCTCTATTTTTTCATCTAATTAATCATTTAATCCTGCCTGGAATAAATTAAAAGCATCTGTATAAGATCCCATGGTTGAATGGTAGTAACAACTCAGTTCTGTTTATTCTTTATTAAAGATAATAATTAATGGAATTGTATTGCCAGTGGATTATAAATATGTAGTTTTCTGTTATAGAGTCTCATTTAAAAATCCTTGAAATTATATATTTTAATAGTTTTTGAAACTGCATGTTACATTCTAATTTTGCAAGATGTTCTGTTGCTAAATCTGTTACTTCAGCTAATCTGCTCAGTGGTGCAGGCGAGTGTTTAAACATTAGCAGGAGTCTGTTCACACAGCTTATACAGGCCTTAGATGAGGAGGCACAAGGAAGAGAATTGTCTGTCCTATACCATTTATACAGACAATGGCATTCATGTTACCAGGCTGTTGTTAATATGGAAATGTTGCCTTTGTGATGGGTAACATGTAGCACGCGTATGTACCTGGACTGCCTCTCTCTATGTTCTGGTCAGTGTATACTCTGGCGAACAGCAGACCTTTAATTTCATCATAAATCTTAATATAGTTGTATTTGACAGTGTCATGTTGAATTTCTATGTATGAAGTTAGACATGGGAATAATATAATCTAAAACTCTTCTAATTCACTTTTTTGACTCCTGCAGTTTGGCTGAAGAGGAAATAAAGGCAGAGCAGGAGGTGGTGGAGGGGATGGATATCTCCACTCGATCCAAAGGTGAGTGAGAAGGACTATTTCAGGTGTGTTCTACAACAAAGAAGAATGTTTGTAAACAGGATAGCAGGAGCTGTGCAATCATGTAATCTACAACGAAACTTCACTTCAGTGAAGATGCAAGACTCACTGTATATTTTATGGTGTCTGTTGTATCTTGGAAAGTGTTTAAGTTTTTGCTAAGTTTTTGTAATATGTCAACCCCACCTGCACGCTCCATTGTTATTTCTGGTTTACAAATAACTAAGGTTAGGTCCTTGGAGAAAACATCACCCTTTTGTATCATCTTACTTACAATGGCTTCCTTTGAAGTACTTCTAGATTTGCAATGTAGGGGAAGGAAATACTACCTTAATATTTTTACTTATGGTAACCGATCCTAATTGTTCTAAGTATAAAGAAGAACATTAACATTTAAATTTCCATAAAAACTGGTCCACTGAACAGTGTGTTTTCAAGGATATTAATATATGTATCCCATTATCCTCACTTGAAGAAAACTCGATGGAATTGTAGGTGACTGAGCATTTCTATCCCTCAGGTTTCTGGAGTTTTTCCCATGAATAAGTTACTAGAGGCAAATGCTGTTCCCTCTCAGTATAAAGAAAGCCGAAGATGTAACCATCTATTATCAGTGTAAATAATGCTACTGTCATTTGGAGTGGGGGAGAAAAGCGTTTCAATCAAATACTTGTGCATAATCACTTGCTCCAGTTCATTGTAATTGACTGCCAGCTGCCTGTCCACACTTCTTTTGCACTTGCAGCTGACTTTGTAGCTCAGTTTACCTGAAAGCTATTTCTGTAAAACAGCACCAATGGATACTACCATTCTGTTTAAATTCTGACGCACACACGCATTTCTACTACAGGGGTCTTAAGTCCTGTCAGTTCTTGACTGCACAGATGTAATTGTCTTAAAAGCTTGGCACAGGTCATCTTCATTCTCTTGTTGTTAATTACAGATCTTGTGGAGATAACATGGTTATTAAATTGAATTTAGGTCATATGTGTACTAATGGACAGTAATTTTCTTGTTTCAGTTCTCTTGGTATGGTTAGATAGTGTAATACCTACCATCTGACAGCTCAGAAGAGATTCAGTTCCTCATTTTGGCCCCCCTTCTCCCTGTACTTTTCCCCCTTCTCTGCTTCTTGTCTTGCACACCAGTCTCCATCCCTGAACTATTTGTAATGTTTACTTTTCTCTATACTTCTGTTTGCTTAGCTAGCAGAAAATGAACTTTTTTTTTTTTTTAAAACGATTGTAACTGAAAGGGGAAATTCTCAGTCCTCCCTGCTCCCAGCTTTGTGGTCCCACCACATAACTCCTTTGTGGTCCTTGTCAGATCCCAGCCAATATTGGAGACAAAGGAGGTGATATGACATATTTCTGCTTCAGTTCACCTTAGAAAGACTTTGACACAGATATTGATACTAATAAGAGTTTCACATGCATCAAGTGAGGTAAACTATTACTTATGTCAGTCTGACATCCAATATCTAAAAGCCGTTTATGAGTCTAATACCTGTTTATGTAGTTCTCTACAATTTTAGTACTGCTGTTTACTCAGCACAGAAGCAAATGTATGATCCATACAACAGGTTGCAGTTCCCTTGCATTTAATTGTAGTGCTGGTCTGACCTCAAGGTGTAGTGATTCAATGAATTAAGCCCACAGGAAAACTTCTGCTTTTCTTGTAGGGTTAAGATGAAATTTCCCAGGACAGTAAGCTGATTTAATCCCTCATGGTTATTGAAAGGGGCAGTCTTTCAACTCGCAATCTCGGCTCTCACACATCATCTTGCAGCATCCCTTGCTTGGGCTCTGTTCAATTCTAAGCAAGTTAACCTGTAAGAAAAAGACTCATGCTTTTATACTTCACTGACTATTCATTTTCTTTAATTGGTTTGTTAAATTTGAAATGTCTCTTGGGCAAAACCTGTGCCTGCACTATTCTAAGGGGAAAAATAACCATCACCCATTCTTAGCCCTTTCAGCTACATTTTTGTCGGTGAAGAAGCATTGTGGGACGTAAAATAAATAAATAAATAAAGACTTGCCTATAAGCCTTGTTATAAGGTGGTAGAATTTATACTAGTTGAATGCAAAGGAAGTTTGCATAGAAAATAAAAAGGAAATGACTGTGGAACATAAATGTCATCTGCTTAGTACTAGAGTTGGTCATGTTCTAGGCATGCTAAAATGAACCTTTCTTGGTTTGTTATATGTATTGAGACGAGTTTCTCTGTTAGTTCCATGCAGTGTTTCTGCTATAGAAAATTCACAAACCAGAATTTAAAAACTGTTATTACACTGTGGATAAGATAGAAAAAACGTGGCAAGGTTCTATACTGGTGTGATAGTGGTAGCAATGCTTCCTCTTGTAACATTAATCTTGTTCAGAATTTTGCTTTGTGTGTTTTAGAAAGGGTGTAGATGAGGAAATTGACCCTATATAGACAAACCGTTAAGCATAGAGCTCTGTTTGTGTTTTGTGGTTTTGTTCTTGATGGTCTGAGAAGCTTGTGCAGAAGTTAAATTGACAGTATTGTTTAACTTCACGCTTGTCCTGGGGAAGCTGATGTACTCCAAGTTTGTAGCCTAAGTTGCTCTGCTACAGTGTGCTTTGTACAGCGGGTAGTGATAGTTGTAATGAAATAGAATGTTTTAAAGCCAACTAGATCTATGCAGACCTCTTCATAGACATTCGTGTTTTGGAATAAACAGTTTAATTCTAATTGTTATAAATCAATTCCAGTTCAGTTTAGGCTAAGCTGAAACATGCATTGTTTAATCCGTAACAAAGGTGTCAACATAGCCTTTTGAATTGGTTTAAGTAAGATGGTGGTTTCAAAGCAGACTAAGCTGGTCAAACTGCTCAGTGCTGCAGTTTTATCCACTTCCGTCAATAGCTAAGCTGACAGGAAACTAACTGAACCATAAAACATGCATAGTTTTCTACTAGCTTAGTGTGCTGAAATAGCTTGGTAGATTGCCAGAACTGGTGTAAGATAGAGGGCAGGAATATACCAGTTGAGTGCAGGAAGTGTAGAGGTTTGGCAGCCAATATTTAGATGGGTTTAGGCTCTAATGAAATTAAAACATAAAGCCATAGCTGAGACTTCTTATGCTTCAGAATGTGGTGTCTAAGAGTGAGTCTATAGCAATAGTCAGGAGGAGGAGAAGACTTACTGTAGCAGTTCTAATTTAGGTCTTCCTATAAGCTGTGAAAGTGCAGCTTCAGTAAAGATGGGGTTTTAAAATATACTGCTGCCTTGATCAGAACAAGCAGGTGTAAGGCATCTGGAAACTGGAAATGGGAGATGATGTATTAAAGAGAATAAAGAGAGTCTGAGAAAACAGGATGGATTCGGTATCTGTTTAGCAAAAGAGGCCAGAGATTAGATTATTGTAATATTTTGTCTTCTGTATATAATACATTAACGTATCGGACAGAAACGTCTCGTTGTATTTCTTTTCCAGCCCTATGGACTACTTTTTAAACTTGTTTATTAAATATTTCAAGATGGAGCTTTCAAGGCTTTCTGGAGAATTTCCTGAATGTTTCCAGGTTGTGCTCCCAGAGCAGTAGAACCAGCTAAATTATTGTCTGATGCAGTTCTGTCTTCACTTGTACTTGTTTTCTTTGGACAGCAGTAGACTCATCAATGAGCTTTTTCATGCTGTTGAATTGGAAGATTTTGTTTGTTTGTTTTATAATTCTCAGGTCAGTTTTTCGTCTACTTACCTGTTGATAGAAGTTAGCCTTGGTGGCAGATGGACTTCCATAAAGGCTTCAGCTGTATTTCAGCTAGTCCTGTTTGCCTGCCTGGTAACTAGTCAAACGGAGTTCTTTAACTCACTCCATCCCTTCATGAGTCATACATTCCTTATGTTTCCTTTGCATCTAGATGTATACTGGCACTTAGCGAGTCCTATTCTAAGTGAGTTAAGAACTTGGGTACAGAAGCAGTTTTATATGTGCTTATCTCCCTGAACCAGATTACTAGGGAGTTGGATAGATGTCATTGATAGGATCAGACTTGTCCTGTCAGTGACAACTAGTAATTAGATGGTCTTAGCTGTGTCATCAAATGATATCCTGAAACACTACTGCACTTAATGGTGAGAATTCTGAGTAGTACAGATTTTGTCCTGCTGAAGGTTTGTATTGAAGGCATCTTAAGGGCACCTCTCAGCAGTAAAGACTTTGTTCAGCTATTTTGAATACATGTATAAATACAAAATGATCAGTAAAATCAAATTTCCCAAATAAATTATATATATTGTAACAATTTCATAAGAAAACATTGTTTATCAACTTTGTGATACTGTTGTGGTTTAACCCTGCTGGCAGCTAAACACCACACAGCTGTTCACTCACCCTCCCCCCTCCCTCTCTGGGATGGGGGAGAGAAACGGGAATACGAAGCCCGTGAGTTGAGATAAAGACAGTTTATTAAGACAGAAAAATAATAACAATAATAATAATAACAATAATGATGATAATAGTACTACTACTACTAATATGTACAAACAATGCAATTGCTCACCACCTGCTGACCGATGCCCAGCCTAACCCCAAGCAGCCCGCCCCCCCCACCCCAGCTAGTCACCCCTATATATTGTTTAGCATGACCCCGGATGGGATGGAATACCCCTTTGGCCAGTTTGGGTCTGCCCCCTCCCAGCTCTTGCTGCACCCCCAGCCTGCCTGCTGGCAGGACAGAGTGAGAAGCTGAAACGTCCTTGGCTTGGTGTAAGCACTGCTCTGCAACAATTAAAACATCAGCATGTTATCAGCACTCTTCTCATCCTAATCCAAAACATAGCACCCTACCAGCTACTAGGAGGAAAAATCAGCTCTGTCCTAACTGAAACCAGGATAGCTACCAAGTATGAAGTTCTTGCTTCAATGTGAAAAATAATTTGAGAATGCTTCAGTTCAAAGCAGTACAGCCTGAGACTTTTTTCAGTAGTGCAGAGGGTCTTCAGGAGTACCTTGGGGCAGCAAGTCCCCCTACAGCCAGGCTGTAGTTTATAAGCTGTTTACCTCTGCTATATTGCCAGAGGTTTGCATATGTTTCTTGTTTTTATCTTTCGATGTCCTGCACTGAAGACATGTAACAATGTCTGTATGTACTTGCCCAAAACTGTAATGTAAGAATTAATCAGGATTTACACAACCATGGCTAACCTCAGTTATTTTGTACATCAAGCAACTGGATTGGGTTAATTGCATCAGTTGAAGTTTCTGGAATGCAAACAGGCTTTAGTGGTTGATCACAACTGGTTCATATTTCAAAATCCTGGCATAAGATTAAAATGCCTCAGAGTTTGCATATGTGTTCTAAAAGAGTTATCCATCATATTGTTAAGCATTTTGTAGGTAATTCAGCATGCTATTGTATGATAGGTAATGAGTTTGAAAATTCATAAATCTGTTAGCAACCATTCAGGATAATAATAATAAAAAAGTATAAATGGGAGCCTTCATACTTCCAGAAACTGTAAGTAATTGAAGCTTGATCTACCAAATCAGACAATTGTGATGCTCACATTGGAGTTAGTATTGCTCCTTTTTGTCTCAGAATTCTTCCTCAAACCATTTAACGCATATGCACTCAGAGCTTTTGAGGAGGAGGAAGGAAGGGAGAAGTGATAGTCTAGGCGAAGTTAGGCCAGTCTTCTGTGAACAGTAGTTACTGATCCTGTAGTTACATGATGGCATGTTTAAACAATGATTTCTAAACTTCAGGTGAACCTCAGGCTAGCATGTCATTTCCCAATGGATGCTTTGGGAGAGCACTCATCAGTGCTTATGTCAATGTTGGTAACATTGTAGAACAATTAATAATAAACTAATGATGAAAAACAAGTAGCTATTACTGAGAACTTAGAAGATTATTTCAGGTGTATTTTTTCACTTGCACTAGAAACAATTTTTAAATAATGTGGAGGTAAAATTAAAAATCTCAAAAATTGAGAAGTAATTGGAGTAAAATTGTTTGGCAAGATTATTCAGTAGAACAATTGGTTTATCATATAATCTTTAACGAAATGTTCATTTATTATTTTTCTGTAATGCCCTTCATTTAGAGTACTGAACATTTCATATTAACTTCTTTCTGAGTGCTGGGTAACTATAAGTCTGACCCCTGCCTTTTCAGGTAGAAAAGGTGAGTGTACAGTCAATGCCCATCTGACCCAACTTGGTTCAAGTTGTCTTGCTCAACCTACAACAGGAGTTTTGTAGAAGAAGCAGGGAGATGGCAGAGGTGTATACTGATTGACAATTAACTGGCATTGTGAAATAGACTCTTAAGTGAGACTGTTCTTCCTCATTAAACACCTTTTTAAGAAATATTTGCTTGCTATGTAAGAGATCATAAATTCTTGGTGTTATTTTTTTGAGCGGAAACTTAAAATGACCTCCTATAGAATTGTCCTAGTCACCAAGCTATTGTATAGTTTAAATTCGGTGGTCTTTGTTTTTTCCTTTTGGATTTGTTTCACTTTGTTCAAGTAATAAATATTAAATTGAACTACATTGGGAAACTAATCCAGGTTAAAAAATGCCCTTCCTCCTGACAGTTTATTTTAACAAGGGTGAATTTCTTGATCTGATTCTCAGAACAGCTACATGCGTTCTGCTAACAGAGCTGGAAGAGTCGAGGAGTGAGAGGCAGTGTGTGCTAAACAGAGCACTATTGTCAAGAAAAATTCACATAAAATACAACTTAGGCATTCTCTATCTTAATTAGGGTTTGAAACTAGGTACTGTCATTCTTACTCTACCTGGACTGAATTAAAGATTGTTTATATTATTAGTACCCTGACAGTAAATTGGTGATTGGTAAATATAGTGATAAAGAAAGGCATTAGACTATTCTACCAGCACAACTAAATCTGAAAGAAAATGCCTTTGCATTGTTGTTTTCCTGTCTGTTCCTTATTTTTCTTAAAGTTATATCTTACATTGCCTCCAGAAAATCTTTTGGCATTTCAGTAACTTGTCAGTTGGAAACAAAAAACACAAAAATCATAATTCAGGTAAGTTTTTGTGTGTTTTATGAGTCACCACTTGTTTATTTGAAAATCCCTAATATTTTCAGGCTTGAGCCACAGAAGAAAATTACACTAGTTTAATGTAAATGTAAAGTAGTTTTCAAAATCAGTTAACCAAACATATATTTCTATGGGATCATTATTGCATTGGTTCAATCAGTATTGAATCAGTACCTTTTTCCAGTTAAAGTGTAGTTTGGATTTGGCAGTAACTGAATTGCAGTTCAGTTCTTGTTTAGCTAATAGCAGCTTAACCCTTTTCTGACCTGAATCAGACAGCTTTGGAAAAAACATAATATGAAAGTGAGAAGGTATGACATTATGGAGGTAAGCCAATAAAGAAGAACTTAAATTTTACACCTTATTTTCTTCTTTGCATACTAGAGCTAAGGCGCCACATGCAGTGTCACAGTGTACTCCGCTGGTGGCAGTTATGTGAGTAACTGGAGTAAGAAATGGGAGTAAGAAATGGAAGCCAAAGGGCAGAATGCTAAATGCTTCTGTTACCCTCCTGGTTCAAGCTGTGCCTACGTATGTATGCTCTGGAAATAAACGCCCAAGTCTGTTCAGTGAGTTATGCTGAGGGAGTTACTTGCTGGAGAGAAACTCAAGCTCACAGGTCATTGAAAGTACTTTAAGGATGTTGTTTCCAGGAGGGAGAGAGAATTCTTCAGGTCACTGCATTGGGAAAACAAGGATTAAGGCATGATCAGCACTTCACAGTAAGAGCAATTTAGTTATGGCTTCCTTCAGGTGCGTGTGGAAAAGCCTCGTTGAGAACTGCAGCTTATAGAAAAGAAACAAAGCCTGACATTGTTGTACATACTGTTTGTGCCACGTGGTGATGGCAGGATGAGAAAAAAACTGGTGCGATGCAGTTTTTGCTGATCGCTCCGAATGCAAACAGTTCCCGTGCTGAGTAAGCTCCATTCTACTTTAATGAAAAATTTGAATTCAGAACTTGTTTGGGTTTTAGGTTTGATCGCTTTGGTTAAGTTGTGGGTTTTGGTTTAGCTGACACTGCTGCAGTGTTTCTTTCATGATAGCTGTATTAGCTCAGCTCTCTTGGGATATATGAAGCATGTGCCAGCCAAAGGAGTTCTTCTGCCAGCTTCTGTATGTGATTAGCTGAATTGGAAAACAAAACAAAGAAGGAAAACTAAAAATCTCAACAAAACAAATAACAACCCTAATCTGTCACTTGTAGTTGTACCTGTGTTAGGATTTTTATTGTCATAGTTGCTTAAGGAGGTGGAGAGAAGCAGATGTATTTTTCTCATATTTAGAGGACATATCTTATTTGACTATTTGTTGTATTGTCAAACTAATCTGAATTTTAGCCTAAAAGGAGTAGGAGGCAGATTCACTTGAATTGAAACAAGTCAAGTAACAGTAATGGTCTCAGACATACTGTATTGGTTTAATTCAGCGTAGGCATGTGAGAAAATAACTGGTCCTACATGCAGGCTACTGTTGTAGAAAGGGGAGGGGTAGGAGGGAAAAAAATCATATTTCTTAGTGCCAAAGACAACTTAGAACATAAAATGTGTTTTTTTTTTTTTTTAATTATTACTTTACACAAGCTTAACTACATTCTGCTGAAATTTTGTATCTTATGCGTACAGAAAAATTTCTCTGACGGCCAACGCAACATTTCTGCTAGGCAGCACTGCTGAAATAGCTGTGCCCCTATGTAACTCCAGGAGTAGACGCTTTTCCTGGTATTGTCAAAATTATGTGTGGGGTTAAGTTAGTGCAGCTATTCTGTATGAACAAAACTCAGGATGGACAAATGCTTCTAAATTTCTCATCCTTCCCTCAGTTGTATCTTCCATTTAGCTTCTTTGTGTTTTTCAGATGTTTTTCATATTTATTTACAATTTCCCTGATTCTTAATCATTATCTTGACATGTTACCAAGCTTTTGGTCAATCATAAATCACTGTATAGCACCAAATTCTCCATACAATCATGTGGAAAGAAGTCAAAACAGCTGCTATTTTCTGTGCAGTTACATATTTTTGGGAAAAAAAAAGTTAAAAAAGTCCAGGAAATGGAGAAAAAAATACTTGTCATTACACCTGATAGGTCTGGGCCCACCTGTAGAGTATAAAGCTAATTATAATTATAAAGCTAATTATAAAAGACTGATTGACACAAGTTAATGTAGAGCACTACAACTTCTCATTTACAGAAGTTCTTCTACTACATCTTTTCCGTGTTTCTTTATATTTTCTTCCATACGTGTGGACAGTGTATGTCTTAAAAATGCTTAGATGCAGCTTCAGTTCACTTCTTGAACTTGAATCATGAGTAAGATATAGTGGCATCATGGAGCTTTTTGAGCATGTTTTCTCAAGGTTTTTCTACGTTAGTAACTATGTAGTTTCTTGATAATGTTTTACTCTGTCCACTCAAAAATATGCTATTTTCAATAAATGTAAGCTTTATAAGCAAGCATTCCAAGGTTATTAAGACTACATTGTATGTATCGCTCCTATTTTTACATCAATGTCATTTGGCCGTTTTCATAGCTGAGGCAAGTCATTAATTCATTATTCGTATATGCTCAACTGCTGTTCAAAATCTTTCAATTTCTGCCTAGCTTGTTAACCTTAGCTCCATTTGTGCAAATCATTATTGCAGCCAGTCTTTTATTTCTTCTTATTGACAGTTTGACCTTCACATTTGTTGAAAATACAGAGGTCATCTGGAAATCTATTCTAGTTTTTCATTGTGTCATTGACCCGCTAAGATTTGTGCTATGTGACAAATTATCTCATCTTTGAATGAGATTCAGTCCAACTTCAATTTCACAGGGCATTATTTTGTGTACAGTTTTAAAATAAACTTCATTTCCTTGGCTCTTTTAGGAATGTCTAAAGAGAACACATCCGTGGCCATGTTATTTGTGGTATCTGTGGTTTTGTTGTAGAAAGGAATTATTTTTAATCTGTTCTGACAATCTCTCTTTCTTACAAGCAGGCGATCAGGCCCAGTCAGCATGGGTTTATGAAAGGCGCTGGGTGGATGAGGGAAAGGCTGTGGATGTGGTCTACCTTGACTTCAGCAAGGCTTTTGACACCGTCTCCCACAGCATTCTCCTCAAGAAACTGGCTGCTCTTGGCTTGGACTGGCGCACGCTTCGTTGGGTTAGAAACTGGCTGGATAGCCGGGCCCAAAGAGTCGTGGTGAATGGAGTCAAGTCCAGTTGGAGGCCAGTCACTAGTGGCGTCCCCCAGGGCTCGGTGCTGGGGCCGGTCCTCTTTAATATCTTCGTCGGTGATCTGGACGAGGGCATCGAGTGCACCCTCAGTAAGTTTGCAGATGACACCAAGCTATGCGCATGTGTCGATCTGCTTGAGGGTAGGAAAGCTCTGCAGGAGGATCTGGATAGGCTGCACCGATGGGCTGAGGTCAACTGCATGAAGTTCAACAAGGCCAAGTGCTGGGTCCTGTACCTGGGGCACAATAACCCCAAGCAGAGCTACAGGCTGGGAGATGAGTGGTTGGAGAGCTGCCAGGCAGAGAAGGACCTGGGAGTGATGGTGGATAGTCGGCTGAATATGAGCCAGCAGTGTGCTCAGGTGGCCAAGAAGGCCAACGGCATCCTGGCTTGTATCAGAAACAGTGTGACCAGCAGGGCTAGGGAGGTGATCGTCCCCCTGTACTCGGCTCTGGTGAGGCCGCACCTCGAGTACTGTGTTCAGTTTTGGGCCCCTCACTACAAGAAGGACATGGAGGTGCTTGAGCGGGTGCAGAGAAGGGCGACGAAGCTGGTGAGGGGCCTGGAGAACAAGTCCTACGAGGAGCGGCTGAGGGAGCTGGGCTTGTTCAGCCTGGAGAAGAGGAGGCTCAGGGGTGACCTTATCGCTCTCTACAGGTACCTCAAGGGAGGCTGTAGCGAGGTGGGGGTTGGCCTGTTCTCCCACGTGCCTGGTGACAGGACGAGGGGGAATGGGCTAAAGTTGCGCCAGGGGAGTTTTAGGTTGGATGTTAGGAAGAACTTCTTCACTGAAAGGGTTGTTGGACACTGGAACAGGCTGCCCAGGGAAGTGGTGGAGTCACCATCCCTGGACATCTTTAAAAGACGTTTAGATGTAGAGCTTAGGGATATGGTTTAGTGGGGATTGTTAGTGTTAGGTAGAGGTTGGACTCGATGATCTTGAGGTCTCTTCCAACCTAGAAATTCTGTGATTCTGTGTGATTCTGTGTGATTATGCTGATGTTGGTTCATGTATATAAAATCCCAGAGCTCTGTCCAGTCCACCTAACCTCAGCTGCCTGATGAAAGCACCTTAGTTAGCAGCATGCCCAATCTTCCCTGGCTGTATGGTAGGCAGAGGCAAGTCAACTGTGTTGTTCTCTGGAGATCTAAATCAGGCTCCATACGCATCTCTTGCTACTGGCTCTGCAGGCAGAGTAGAGTGACAGCTGTTCAAATTCAGGTAGCTCTGTAACTATGCCTGAAGGCATTGGGGATTAATACAGGCTATGGGAAGGTGACGTGCTACCCAAGAGGACTGGGAACTGGAAGGAGCTGGGACACTCGACTAGCCTGCCCTGCTAATTGAGAGCCCTGACAAAAACAGTGGCAGTGGCTTCAAATCAGATACCTGAAATA
Organism: Netta rufina; assembly: GCF_964035555.1. NCBI lineage: Eukaryota > Metazoa > Chordata > Aves > Anseriformes > Anatidae > Netta > Netta rufina. Next base: position 2,061,006 of record NC_140140.1, read on the forward strand.
TTACCTCCTCAGGCCATCTGCCAGCTCCTCTGGTGAACCTTGTTGCGTCTTAGGCATGATTCACTTCTGAATGGCACCTAAATTGCCCATTTTAGCCTAACTTTGATTTAAGATGATCGGCTGTAAACTGGAGCAGGCCCAGGACATCTGCCCCAGGCAGATTAGATGGGAGTGCTACCTACCTGCTATGGTTATGCTGGCAAAAGTGTTCTCCAGTCTTTAGTCTTGTGAATGTTTTTGTGTATCTTCCTCACACAAGGTTAAATTGATTTTGATAGTAATGCTGATGAGGTTAATACTGCCTTTCATTTTGGGATCTGGGAGATGTGAAGAATTATGGAAGTAAAGTGTTATCCGAATACGTTCAGCTCTTTATTACAGCATTCTGGTACCTGTTTTGGGGAGGACTGAGGAGACCATGGGCCTACCTTGTAGCTCAGTGACGCTTTCTCATTCAATAAATACTTAAAATTCAGACTAGGAGGCATTTGTGGGGAAAACAGTGCTCATCCACTGCCCACATGACATGGTCTAATGTTGTGTTTTTCAGTATTTTTCTGTTTGGGGACACCTTCAGTATTCTTTGGTGGACCTTTTTGTGTTAAATTTCAAACTATTGACAACATACACGCTCTGATAAGCTGATAAGTTACTGGCTGTTGTTCTGGTACCTTTCTGTTGTTCTGACGTTCATTAGAGACTTCAGGTGAAGCGTTTCAGTGAGTTCTGCTGGCTTAGCAACCTGATGCAACTGAGCCCATCATTCAGTGAGGCCTGGAAGGAAAGATCACATATCCAGGAGGGAAGGGATAATAGCATCATCCCAGCCAGCAGTTTGATTGACTTTGGCTTCTGTCAAATAGCTGCCAAAAACTACTCTGCCATAAAAGCTGTCAAGGTGGCTTCAGTCCCCAAAGCAGCATTTCCTGTTTTCTTCCTTTGTTCTCACCTGTGTAGCTGCTTTGCTGAACGTGTTACATGCACATGTGGCTGTGCAGTGAGTGGGACCACAGAATAAAGAGCTGCAGCGAAAAGTTAGTTTTTAGACAGATTTTATTTCTCAATGGCTTTGCGTGCAGCCACAGAAACACTTCTACTAGCACAAGTGAGTAGGGAATTGAAAATACTGGAGTGACTTTGGGGAAGTTTCAGTTGTTTCTCTTTATGAGAGTGGTGACTTCTGACCCCTTGGGTTTTATATATCATTTAATTTTGTTACACACATAAAAAACTTAAGAAAAAATGAAACATTTTTTTTTTTAAATCTGTTAATCTTTCACTTGTTTTGTCAAACTTGTTTCACTGAACTATGATTGTCGATTGCAGCTGATTGCATGCTTGTGTTTTTCTGTTTTTGAAAAACATTAGTACTTTGTAATTAAGCTGAGCTTTCCGTATTCATTAGGAGTCATTTAAATTTTGTTCTGAGAAAACGAAGTTGCAAATGCTCACATTTTCACCTAGGATATTTCTGATGAGCTTGTCAGTGATTTTTTTTTAATATAATTTATTTTTCTTATTAATAACTTTTTAGCATAATTGGAGGAGTGAAACAGACCAGAAGATACACAATATATGGGTAGACCTGTTTCAATTTCCTCTATCTGTCTCTCAAGAATTTTTTCAGTTCATAGCCACCTGGGCATACACCAGGGCTACTTAAGTTGCTGCTATTTAGTTTAAGCTGCTCGATGAGCTTACACTAAGATAGCAAACCATGACTAAGAGCAGCTGAGACACAGGCACATGTTCCCTTCTGGCCAGCTTTGTTACCTGGAGTAATAACTTTGGGCATAGATTGTAACTGTGACTTATTAAACTGCTCTAGTAACTTGCTTGGTGAATGCAAGAGCTGCCTGCGAAGGACACTAAAAAATTGTGTCACTTTCTTTTTGTTACTCTATCTAGCTGTCAAAAGTTACTACTTGAGTGGTAGCCTTGTCTTAATTTTATCTTTTTTACAATTCAATTTAGCATGTACTACAAACGACTAAGTATTTGAAGCAATATTATTTTCAGACTATTGGACAATTTGATTTTTTCTATTAACACATTTCAGTAGGTATATTTAAATATTGGAAATAGGAAGAGTGTATGACCTTGTCATTTATCATGTTATAAATTCTTTTGTTTATCTTCCTAAATTGCATTGTGAAGTTGTCAAAAATTGTTATTTTTATTCTTCTTTTAAGGGGTATTGCAGAGATTTGCATGGAACAGTGCTCTGTGCAAATGCTGCAAATTCTGTTACACTACAGAATGTAATTGTTACACTTCAAAAGATACTAAAGTTTAAAATTATATGAATGGCCAGAATTCCATGGGGGGAAAAATGTAATGTTAATCTAAATTAATATATTGAGAATTCACTTAACAGTGGCACAGCTTAGCAAGTCTATGATTCCAGTTTTGTAAGTGACTGGATGAAAGGCAATTGAGAATTTTTATTCTATTCAGTGGTGGAGTATGAATGACAAACTGTATCCTTGTCTGAATGTTGTTCATTGATATGTACTCTTTAAGAGTGTTGCTTGTATCTGTTATAGATCCTGGCTCTGTCGAACGCACAGCACAAAAAAGGAAGTTTCCCAGCCCTCCACATTCCTCTAATGGTCACTCACCACAAGATGCATCAACAAGTCCTATAAAAAAGAAAAAGAAACCTGGTCTATTGAACAGTAATAATAAAGAGCAGGTAAGAGAAGTCATGGTCTTGTTATGCTAGGATGTGAAACAATGAAGGATTTAGAGACAGATGAATAGGTGCCATTTCCTCATTAGGAAACACAATTTTCGTACTATAAGAAGTATACACTTATTGGTGAATACAGTGGGTGTAGGAGTTTTTTAAGTTGGATTTGGGTGGGCTTTATTTTTTATTCTGCAGACTTTTTTTTTTTTAAGAGAGAGTACCTGTGTCCTGCTTTTTATTTCATAAAACTAACAAGACATAACCAGTAAGTGTTATTTTGAACAAAAGGATTATAAAGGAATATAGAAATAATAACAACAACACTAAAAACTCTCATTAATTTAAACCATTAGAAGGAAGTGTTTGGGGACACTATCTACTAGATTAAGAAAGATACCACAGTGTCAGTGAGAATCTATTCTCATTTCTACTACCAATTATTAACAATAATCCAGCTGTTCCCTTGCTTGGTACTATGCAGATTCCCTCTCCTTCCTTTTAATTGGCAGACAGTATACACTGCTATCAAACTGGATGAATCAAATGCTGGCAGCATTTTTCAGTTCTCATGTTTGAAACGTTATTTTCAATGTCTTCTGAATACTGAGTTCATAGCATTTGCTGTAGCTCTTAGAAGAACTCCAGAGGACTTTGAGAAATTCTGGTTCAATGTATGATGCAAGTGAAAGAATTATGTGAATTATGTTGGATACCAAATGCTAGAAAACAGCTGTATCATCCTGGAACAGATTACATGAAAGCAATCTTTAGCCCTACTGAAATTATTTCTCATCTAATTTACAGATAACATACCTCTGTGTTGTTCAAAGTCCTTTTGCATGTTAGTACATTTTTGCCAATATCATGAAAACACAGGATTAAGTTCTGTGGCTTAAAGCATTTTTTCCTCATTAATAGCATCCATATTAAACATTAGTATGATACAATTGCACTGGTTAAGAAAGAAAATTAAATTCCTAATCACTGCAGTTATTCTGGAACGAAAACTGTGAATAACTCAGGCCAAAGAAGTCTTTCAGTGTTAAGTATATTTTATTGAAGGATAATTGGCAGGTCCAGTAATAGCATGTGTAGGCATTGTTGAACTAGTTTACTGTGGCCAGTTTGGCTTTTACTGTTCTTCACTGCAGGCTCTTTAAACTGCTCCACATCCTGGACACTTGCTAGTGAAACTGATGAGAAAACAAAGTTTTTCTTTCAAGACTGTTAAAATTTAAACTCCTAAAACATTTTGCTCTGATTAGTACAACTGAAAAGGTCTTTTGATGTAGTTGAGATTTTCTGTTGTTTTGTTGTTCAGATCATTTTTGAATCTTATTCTTTTTTTTTTTTTTTTTTGTCCTTAAACTTAGCTCAGGCAAAATAAGCTGATAGATGTCTAAATGATAGGAACATCCTTGATCAGACAACTAATTCCTCCCATTTTCTAGCAGAAATGGACTCTTTTATTTAGATATTAGGAGATCATTTTTCTGTAGTGTCTTACAGATTTTAAAACAGGATCTTTAATTCTTAGGATTTTAGTGTGGATATCCACTTGAAAATCAAAGTATGCAATAAATTTTACTGGTAATTTGCTTTGTCTGCAGTTGAAGACAACGCCCCATAGTTGCATCTATGTATAAGTATAGGCTATTGAGATTTTGGTCTTATAGCTGTGGTGCATGCAACTACAAACAAAATCTGCTTCTGAATTGTAAACTGCAGCTTTCTCTTTTTCACTCTGTGTTTACATGCATCTTTCTGTCTCGGTTTGAATGGCATAATAATACATTAGAAATGTAGGAAAAGCCTTTTCTTATCCCTTTTATTCCACAGGATCTCCTTGAACCTTTCATATAAAAAAACTTGTATTATATAATTAAACATACACAGAGAAAGTACAGAAAATAATACCTGGTCCATTTCTGTGGTGGGAGCAAGTACCTTTTCACTGGCTGTATTGTCTGTAGAATAGGAAATGCAGACTGTCAAAACATAGAAATTCGTGTGAACCTGTAGGTAGCAGAACACTTCTGGAATTACAGTGACATTCCTTCTTTGCTTAAAATACTATACAGTATTTGATAATTACAGGTAATATCTCTTCTGATGTATCTTTTGAGATATAATCTTTAGCTGAATTGTCATAGAATATCACTTCTGCACCTTGAACATCCTCTATTCATGAAAATAATTAGACCTTGTCCTTTGTAACGTAATAAATCTAGAAAGATCACAGTCCAAACTGGCATGATAATGGTTTGTGGTTTTTAGTATTTGTCCTGTGTGAGTAGTTTTGTACAGGATGCTGCAAAGGTTTGGAACATGCGTATTGTTCCACTGTTTTATGAATCACGTAGGCATGTGACAGTTTAAGGGCTCAAGAACTTGTGGAGCTGTTAATTGGTGTAGGAAGCACACAAAATTTCCTGAGAATCAAACAAAACGCTTCTGCAAACTACAAACAGCCAGTTGGATAGTTAAAATAATGTCATGAACAAATGGTTTTATGTCAAACAAAAAAAAAATTTACAGTAAATACCTTAAAGATAAGATTATTTCCCTCCATCCCCTCTGCAGCAAACTGTGCCTATAGTTAATACCAACCAGTGAACTTTAGTTCCTTTGTCATTGATAAACAGTACTTATTTTCCAATAAATGTTATAATCTCTTCAAATTCAATCTAATAAACTTTGGGTCTCTGTTGACCCGTTTTGGCTATCCCAGGATCTTCAACTGTTGTGTTTTGATATCAACTGTCATCTTCGAGCTATTTGAGGCTCAAGTGAAAGTCAAGTTCATGCAGTTTATGAAGTTAACACTGTTTTCTAGTGCAGGCAAACCAGTGGAGATTGTGAGTCTTAAATTTTGATACACATTTAAATAGTAGATTAAATCTTTTCCAGGGTTCATGCTGCTTTGGCACACCCTGTTAAGGATGTGAATCTGCTCCTGTATCACCCTGCTCTGTGGTTTGGCTTATCAATTAAAACCAGCACTGTCTTTCTTGATTTAAAAAGTTGTGAATTGCTGCAACTTAGGACAGATTTGCATCATGTTCAGCTTCTTGTTTCATGACTAACTTCTTCAGTTGTCCTAGGTTTAGCCACTACTTAATCTCTCTCAGTATTTAGCTTCCAGAGTCCCATGGAATTCTGAGTTCAGAGGACATATAACCTTTATAGCTACACTCTTTTCTTGAAGATAAAAGTATTTACTGATATTCGTTGGATTGTGTGACCTGCACATTATGTCCTCGCCACAAAAATTTATTTTGAGTGTTGAGTGTAATTCAGCATTTGTTATCTGAACGAGAAAGTAAACCTCTTTATGAATGATTTTGTGCAATGAAAAGGATATTGTGCTTACATAAATGTTAATCAAACTCTGTAGATTTCTGCTTGTTTTATATAATGAATATTATTATTTGAAAAATGCAAATTTGTTTTGAAACCAAACCTGTTTTTCTTGCCTACATTCCAGTCAGAACTAAGACATGGTCCGTTTTACTATATGAAGCAGCCACTCACCACAGACCCTGTTGATGTTGTACCACAGGATGGACGGAATGATTTCTATTGCTGGGTTTGTCATCGGGAAGGCCAAGTCCTCTGCTGTGAACTCTGTCCTCGGGTTTATCATGCTAAGTGTCTGAAACTGACAGCGGAACCAGAGGGGGATTGGTTTTGCCCAGAATGTGAGGTTAGTTTGTTATAAGGAGTGGATTTCTTTCATGTGTGTGAGATAGAAGCAGCTTTTTTCCATTCCTGAACATTTGTTGTATTCCTGTATGACCTCTTGGTAACAGTATCAGAAGAATTTGTACAAAAAAGGAGGCATCTCTTGTTGCTTCCCCACTTCTCTGTATGTGTTCCGGGATTGTGTTTGCCTTCTTACCATGACTCTTCAACTTCCTTTGTGTTCCTATCTCTAGAGAAGGCCTCATTTCAAAGAGTGATCCTTACATCACAGCTCTAGTTCTGAAAACATTCTTCATTTTCAGCTAGTTTAACTTATGCTTCTTCCTTTGGGCTGATAGCTCTGCAGCAGTGCTCGAATTATTTGTCGCTGTAGGGTTTTCGTAAACAAGTGAATATTATTATTATTACTACTATTTTTTTTTTCTGCAGGGCTAAGGAAGAATTTAACCATTCCTCTCCAATGATTCCTGGGGAGAGAATAATTAGCATCATAGTATCTTCAATGAAAGTAAATTGGTTTATCACATGCTATTCTTTGGCCACTTAGCATATTAGAGCCCAGGTTAATTTCTCACTTATTCACATTTCTGTGAACTTGCATTTTATTGAAATTATGTATTCCCATATTCACTTTGTGTGATATAGAAGATGGATGCAGTTTCCAGTCCTTTCCCTTTTTTATTTTTTTTTAAACTTTTGTTAACGTATTCAGAATTAAAATTGAGTAAAACAATTATCTGAAGTACTTACGATGCATCATCTGAAATGTTTTGTTTCATAGGATGTAATTATTTTCTTCCATTCAAATGTTGGGATGTTTTAATGGAGAAGAATTCACCTTGAAATGTTTGCTGACAAAATATTTTGTAATCTTAATTTTTAGAAAATCACAGTTGCAGAATGCATAGAAACACAGAGTAAAGCTATGACAATGCTCACCATTGAACAGCTATCATATTTACTGAAGTTTGCACTACAGAAAATGAAACAGCCAGGGGTAAGGAAGACTTTTCTGTATTCTTGGATCATATGCTTGTCATAACACTGGATTTTGCTTCCTTTTGTTGATCTTGAGCCTAGCATATTTTATTGGACTATATATGACAACTTCTGTACTGTCTACCACCTGGTGCAAACATTAGTTAAGACTATATATATGTTTTTGGAGTGCATTTAAAATTTAATTTTTAATGCAACTTCTGGAGATATTTGCAGTACACCTAATGAAACTACAGCATGGCTTCCCAAGGGGACTTTGTGTTTTCTCACTCACTGAAAGTGGACAGTGCTATTTCTGAGATACAAGGGGAGTGACAGGATATGATCTCTTACCAGTCCAGGTACATGGGCAAGATTGTAAGCACAGACACTGTTTGGTAATTCATTATAACGATTGAAATACTAGCATCTGTCTATTAGGAGAAATATAGTTTTTTACCACAAAAGTTAGTAGTATCATATGCTTGTAAAACACTGAATGTTTTCCTCTCAGTGTGTTGAAAACCTGTGCCATCAACTTGCATACCAATTGAGATTGCTGCTCTATGAATTTTTGTCTTGGAGGCAAAATTGTTTCCTCTTGACTTTTACCTCTCTCCACAAGTCTGTCTCAATCCTCAAGATCAACGTGCTTCTAAGTTTCAGATATTCCAGTCACTGATTCTATGATTCGGTTTCTGGTCACTCTTCCTTCACTGCGCAAGCTTTGTCTAGTTTTCACACGTGAAGAAAAAAAGTAAATCAAAGTAAGATGCTGAGATGAATTGCCGTGGCTTGCTTTAACTCCTGTTCCTTTCTTGTACCTATAAATAAGTTAGAGGAGTCTGTCCGCAATGTTACAGTAAAATACGTTGGGAAAACCAGATGCGTGGAATCATGGGCTCTTTGCAACTCTGGTGTCTCTGTGATAAGTATTGTAGCACAACAATAGTGGCACTTTCTGGAAAGGTTACTCTTTAGTTTTGATACACTTTAGCTCTTCAAGTATTTTTACTCTGGAGTGGTCAATGCTCTTCTTTTAGGAGGAGGCATTAGAAGCTTTAAGAGCTGCTTTTCAGAAGCAAAGTGTCAGTTTTTGTTGATATTGAGTCAACAATCAAAACATTTTGAAAATGCTAGAAAAATAGAAAAATAATGTTTAATGAATGCTATAGAAATATTTTGCCCTTTAGGCATTTTACTAATAACCTGTTGTTTTTGTGCCTGATTGGAAATATATGTATTAATGAAACTGTTCAAAATTAAGATGCAGTGTGATTTTTTTTTTCCTAACAGACAGAGCCATTTCAAAAGCCAGTTTCACTGGATCAACACCCAGATTATGCAGAATATATCTTTCATCCAATGGACCTTTGTACATTAGAAAAGGTTTGTATGAAGCACGGAGAGGAAGATCCTTTCAGTTTGATTGCTGTGGTTAAGATACCTGGAGTGTTTGTTGGGAGGCAGGAAAGAGGTTGTTTGAAATTTTTTTTTTATTGTATTTTTTTTTTTTTTGCTTATAAATGCCAGTTCAGTTATAGCTTGAAAATAATCATATGCCCACTGAATGAATCTGCTATTTTGTCTGAACCAGTAGCAAATGCTAAGGAAAAACAGTATGAAAAAGACAAACTTACACTGATGACCTCCTACTGTATAAATGCATCTAATTCCAGGAATCATCCTGTGGGGAGACTTCGTTAATCAGAGTTTGCATTTGATCATCATGTTTGTTAGCTATTAATGGATCACTGGTACATTGATTTGTGTTGGGACCATGTGAGTGTATGACCAGGGGTCATTCCAGACTTATGTACTGATCATTCAACAAATACTGTAAGCTCCACTGCACCTGAGATGTGGAAGAAAAATGAAACAGTAAAGAGTTGGATTATGGTAGTTTGGTTGTCAATTCAGTAATAAGCTAGGTGCTTCACATCATGACGTTCTTCATTCTCCACCGTGTTAATAAATAGTGGAGCACTGCAGAGCTTTGCTCTGCTACTACTTGGTGAAGAGTCAGCAAGCATTTTCATTCTCTGTCCCTTTACAGTGGACGTTGATATCTGTGTTATAAAGGTATGACAAATCCATGTGACTGATTTTATCTAAATGAATTACTTCACCCAGATGGTAGGTTGGAATATCACACATCCTGTCTTATGTGGTCTGGTGAATAATTTTTTTCTGAGCCTTGTAAAAATTAGAAAAGCAAGAGTTCTGTGGAGCAGTAACATGCCAGTAGAATAATACTGTTTGGGGAAATTAACGGATGGTGTATTTTTTCCCTTGGTATTTTTTTTTTTTTTTAACATTGAAGAATTGAATTTAGTTTTATTAAATTGGTTTAGTTCATGTTTTCAGAACAATGAAAAACCAACATGAATTTGATAGATTCTTAAGTATTTAAAATTACAGGCTTTACTATAAATAAGTATTTTGTTTTATTAGTTGTATGACTTATGGTAGGAAACTGTTCAGGAAGAAGCTTTCACTTCTTACTCATTTCTGTTTCCTGATACATTTTATTTTTTTTATTTCCAGAATGTTAAAAAGAAAATGTACGGTTGCACTGAAGCATTTTTGGCTGATGCCAAATGGATTTTGCACAACTGCATTATTTACAATGGGGGTAAGAACTTATGCACATGTGTACTTATGTCCTTGAATATGAAATTCAGGATTAGATAAAGTAATAGATCAAATTGTAGATTTGCTTGCAAATGCTGAAAGTATCTTTTTGCTAATTATTATAGTTCCTAAACACAATAATTTTTTAAAGAGCTGACATACATATAATTTAGGACCAAATACTGCCTGTGCTATCACTTGCTCATTCCATTTTAAACTTTTTTCAAATTGATGATACATTGCTTTACGATTTTGCATGATGCTGTGCTTTATAGGAGACCTAGTTGAGGAAATGATGCAACATGTTAATCGCTTTACAGTGTATCAGTGGTGGGCAGGCTGCAGTTGGATTAAGGGAACACTTTAACAGCTTTACTGTATTTATTGGGAACATAATTGTTTGCCTATTTCTTTTACAAGTATGTATTTTGTGTATACTGGTTTTGCATTATCTTCTTAGATGTTCCCTTTTGTCTTTTAATACAGACTTTTAAAACTAAAACCTGTTGATTTTATCACAATTTTAGCATAAGTTTTCTTGGTTAAAGCATTTTTCTTGTTTCCCCAGGAAATCACAAATTGACACAAACAGCAAAAGTCATCATCAAAATCTGTGAGCATGAGGTATGTGTTCCCCAGCTAATTTGATTGTTCTATCTGTATTTTTAAAGTGGAAACACATTCCATTGCTTGTACTTGTGATTGAAATAATGTTTTTTGTTGTGTATATTACATAACTCTAATTTGCGTAGGCTTTCTTATGTTTAGAGATGCATATCCATGGCCTATGGAATGATTTTGAAAAGGGCATTGCTAAAGTGTCTTCCGTTAGGATATTCTCTCTATATAATGAAGACTTTCAATGGTGGGTGGTGGGAGAAAGAAGACATATGGAATCTGCACAGACACTTATCTTTCCAAATGAATGCTTGAGTTGGAAAAAGAAACACAGATTTTCTGATCTATAAATACATGTTTTTGTGTTTCATCTGCCGTTACTATATGGAAGTCCTATGAATAAGTACAGAAATGACTGCCTGTGTTTTTAGCTGATCATTTGCACTGATTTTATTTCAGTGGCAATTTGTAATGTTTTGCATTACAAATACTTGCTATTCTAAATGTAGTATATTTGAACAGTGTTTCATTTATAAATTATCTGATGATCTGACACTTTGTGCCAAGCGTTTTCCTCACCCCTGGGTTGACAGAGCAATATGCATGATATGCATTAAATTCTGAGATTGTATCTTCACAGAAAAAAAATGCATGTGTAACCTGAGCCTGGTTTCTTACATGTTTTTTGTAATCTGAATATAAGGAACAAAATATTTATTTTTTTGTTCTGCCTAAATTGCTATGAAATGAAATGCCCAATTGAGGTTATATTTTTGTGTCTGGAACAAATGATGATAAATCACAGAATCACAGAATTTCTAGGTTGGAAGAGACCTCAAAAATAATTCTTTATCACTGGAACAAATACATCAACAAAGCAAGAATATTTTTTTGACTGGAGTAAATGACAGCGTAGCACATAATCTGAAGAGACATGTAAAAATGTGATTAGTTCATTAGCTGGAAATGATACATTACAGCGGTAGAAAAAGATGGGTTTCTGTCAAAACAGTGTTGAGTTCATGACAAGTAATGGTTGATTTATGACCATAGAATTGTGGGAAAATTATGTTAGTAAATTTGATTAACTTTATAATATTTGTTAATCACACTTTAGGCAGTGTTTAGGCTACTAAATAACCATTTGCTCTTTCTTTTCAGATGAATGAAATTGAAGTGTGTCCGGAATGTTACTTAGCTGCTTGCCAAAAACGAGAGAATTGGTTTTGTGAGCCTTGTGTAAGTTAAGGGCTACGGTAGCCTAGATAATAGATTAAACAAAGTTCTCATTTGACTCTGACTTGTTATCCTCCCATTGTTTTCAACCTGTGGTGGTTACTGAGGAGTTAGTGAGTCAAGGAAAACTGCTGAAGTTTACTGAACCACTGGCTTGTGGTTGTGCATCATGCAAATCATGGTCCTCGTGGAAACTGAAGCCCATTTAAAGATGTTTAGCTGTCAGATTGCATACTTTTAGTGAGAAATACCTGTTGTCAGCAAGCAGTTTGCAGCCTCTCAGTCCACAAATTCAGGATATTTGCTCATGGGTCATCTGTGGTACTTGCACTTAGAGTTTTAAAGGTAATACTGCTTGTATCTTCTTCATGTGTGTTTTACCTCTTCCTCTAGAGCAATCCTCATCCTTTGGTCTGGGCTAAACTCAAAGGCTTTCCATTCTGGCCTGCTAAGGCACTGAGGGATAAAGATGGGCAAGTTGATGCCCGTTTCTTTGGCCAACATGACAGGTGAGAATTTAACCAAAGGATGTTTTTGGCTGTAGTTAAAAAATTCATATTGTAATTTTGTGCTCTTGGAGTTTTTGGATTCTGTTTTTTTGAAATGTGACCCTGACAAGCTATATAATACTGTAGCCTATGCATTTTTGTAGAATGCAAGTCGTTTTTGTAAGACCTATATAATCTCACTGAATATGCACGTTAATTCCTGTGACTGTGATTTTGTGCTGCAAAGAACTACAGTTCTTAAGGGTGGAACCAAATATTGTGTAAACACTACAGGAATGAACACACAACTGTGGATTTAAAAAATGGACAAAAATGATCTGTGTTGAAAATGCCAGCTTTGCTCTGAAGGGTATTAATTTTTCTGTTCCTGTGAACCCTCAGCTTAGATGGAGAAAGCCATGGTGAAGACTAGTTGATTTATAATGAATTAAAAATACAAATCCATATAGTTATAAAAACATGTGCTTTAAAGCTGTACGGGGCCATGAAACTATTAAGTCAAAGTTTCCCGAGCTTCCTTGGAAAGCAAAGTTTTAGAGTCTGGCTCATTTCATGATGAATAAAATCTTTCCAGTACTTGTTGGAGAGAAGCAATTATTCCTCGCATTGGGGAGTTTGATTGCTCTTACATTAGGTGTAAAAATAGATTGTTATGTATTTAAGAATGTTATTTTGAAGTCTTTTTTTTTTTTTCCTGAACTGTGTTTTTCTGTTTCTCTGCTAATTATGAGCAATGGAAAGATTGTTTAGTAACGGTCATCTTACAGTTCCACAGACTATTTTGGTTAAGTATGTTTCGTCATACTTGACCAATGTTTATTCCTGTTTTATGTGTTACTGGGGAAGTGTAAGATAAGCTAGGAATAATCTAAGACAAGCAATTACTTACATACCACAGCTGAAGCACTGAGCTGTTAAAAGAAGGTGGAGGTAGGCCTTTGAAATTACCTGAGATGTGCATATCTTTATGACTAGGATAAAATAAATCAAAATTTGAAGAAAAATAATAAAAGTTGCCAAAGTCAATTCGCAGTGTGAAATGTAGTCATATCATCTTTTTTTTTTTTAATAGGGCCTGGGTTCCAATAAATAATTGCTACCTCATGTCAAAAGAAATTCCTTTTTCTGTGAAAAAGACTAAAAGCATCTTCAATAGTGCAATGCAAGAAATGGAGGTTTATGTTGATAACATTCGTAGAAAGTTTGGAGTATTTAATTATGCACCTTTCCGGACACCATATACTCCCAACAATCAATACCAAATGTTGTTAGATCCTGCAAACCCAACTGCTGGAACTGCAAAGACAGACAAACAAGAGAAAATCAAACTGAACTTTGATATGACAGCATCGCCCAAGATTCTAATGAGCAAGCCTATGTTGAGCAGTAGTACTGGTCGTAGGATTTCGTTGACAGATATGCCACGGTCACCAATGAGTACAAACTCATCAGTGCACACTGGATCTGATGTTGAACAGGATGCAGAGAAAAAAGCAACTTCCAGTCATTTTAGTGCAAGCGAAGAATCCATGGACTTTACAGAGAAAAATACAGGTAAAAAAAGAAGGGGGTACAAGACTTCTGCATGTGTTTAATTTACTAGTTAAAATTGTTATGATTAGGAGATACTCTATTTAAAAATTGATAGCTCTTTTTCGAGGTGTTAATTAGCGTTCCCCAACTGAGTAGCTAAAATATGATAAAATTACAGTTGTACAGGCAGTGTAGATAAACAGAAATAGGAGCAGCAAATACAGAATTTGGACTTTTCAGACTTACAATGTAGTGAAAGACCAAACAGTAGCTAATTTTGTGTTGCTCATGCAAACCTTCCATCAAATTAAAATCATCACTATCTAACCCCTCCAATATGATATGTTATTTGAGTGTCCATAAAACTGCTTTTGTTGAAAGAATTTCTTTGCGAAGGAAATTGAATCTTTTTTTTCTTTAACTTTTGATAATGCTTTAAAAATTGATTGGAGATAAACTTTTACCAGTGCTGTATAATGGGTAGCTTAACTGCAAATAATTGTTCAGACTTAACATACAATTCTGCATTTTTTTGTCACATATTTTGGAGCAATAGAAAATTTCCAAATTGCTAATGGATTTTGGTACAGTTTTTGGCAGGGTCTAATTTTTCAGATTCCTTTTTAAAGAGTTTTTGTTTTTTTTTTTTGATAGTGGCATATAATCAAGTAAAAACTTGTAAAAACTTTGAAGTTTTCCAAGTTTCTTGATCATGAAAGCTGAAAAATAAGGGAAGTTCTAAAAGCTACATGTAAAGGATGGTTGAAGATACATAAGAAATCGGAGACTGGAAAAAATGGTTGAAGTGATAACAGTGAAGTTTCTTAAATTTTATTTTGCTTTGATATGATCAATATCATAGATTTTTTAATTTTTTTTATGTTAGACTTGAAATTGTAACCCAAAAGAAGCATTAAGCTTAGGAAAAGCTTTCATATAAATTTTTCTTCTTCCTTTCTCTCAAGATTCACATACGTTTTTTACACAGATTTTACATAAATCTTGAGAGAAAGCTTTTTTTTTCCTTCTAAATTTTTATTTTAGACGATCTGATGTTAAAAATAGCATTAGAGGAAGCTGTAGAGAGCTTCTTCAAACAAGTGTATGTAACTTATTATGGAGGTTATGTTGTGCAATAGAAATGCTTATTCCATTGTTCTGCAGTGTGTGTGCTGTCAAATAATTTCTTAAACTGACAACCATGAACACCAAATGGACAGTAGACCTGGCAGGTCATGGTTTGGGAATCTTATTTCTCTTAGCCCAAAAAAGCTAGGCTGTGAAATGACATTTGGGTACACGTTATCTTGTGATGGGATCCTGTACATCTTATGAAAGTGATGATAAAGTAACTCTGATGAGTTAAAGTGTATGAAAAGATATGGACATTTCAATAGATGATAACATGTCAAAAGAAATAATTCATTTTATAGATCAGTTATCATGTATGTGTGTGTGTGCATCTTTCACACGAGGTGTAGCTTATAGGTGCTGTTTTCTGTCTTAAGATGTAGAGTTTTAATTAATAACGCAAACCATTTTAATTTATATATGAAATATAGAATATCTGCTGTTCCTGAAAACAGCAGATATCACTACCTGTTAGGAATCTGAAAAAAATATATAGACAGTCTTTTAGGCACTGGGGAACACAAATTGTTCAGCAGTGAGTTTAGAATGACAGTTTCAGAGCATTAAGCAGAGATTTAATGGACAACTCTTGCTGACAGGAGTTAAGACTTTCTTTTTAGGTAATGGCCTACAGATGTTTCCCTTTCTAGACAGATTGGGTGTTTCCAGAAGTTCGTTTTTGAAACATGACTTTGCATACATTTTGAAGGATCAGAGCGCAGAATTTTGCCTAAACTGTGTGTAAATTAGAATATCCTACTGCCTAATCTGTGAGATTTCATCAGTAATCTCCAACTGCACTGACTAAATTTAGTATGATTTGTGTTTTTAATTCTCTATTTATGTATCTATAAAATGGGCTAGTTTTATTTTTTTAAAATGTTTACCTACATACATGCAATAAAATAGATAGCAGTCAGAGTTTGTTTACATTTAAAATAGCCAAATCTCAAAAGTTGGAAACTTCACTGAAAACAGAGTTGTTTTGAGGTTAAACATTCATTTGGCCTGAATGGAATTAATAGCTGTAGTAACATGATTTTCCTTACAGTTTCTTTTTTTATTAAACTAAAGTATGAGACAGTTGTAAGTTACAGTGGAGATATAACATGATGTTGAAATTATTAAACAAAAATCCTTTCCCTGCTTTTAAAGGTTTAAAAGCTGTTTTGTCCCAGTGAGTATGGCTTTATTGTGATTATTTTTAAACCTTTCTTTATTAATTTTGTACTTTTTCAGCTTCTCCAGCACCCACAAGAACAGGTCAAGCAGGGAGCTTGTCAGGCAGTCCCAAACCCTTCTCTCCTCAAGCGTCAACACCAATTTCTGCTAAGCAAGAAAGAACTTCCACTCCAGGAAGCATTCTGAATCTTAATCTTGGTTAGTCTTGACCTTTGAAAGTCTAATTCTGTTACAGCTGAGTAAATTACAGTGGTGTTAATGTGAGAAAATATGAACAAACTTGATTCTACTTAGCTTTAAATGAACAAAGGGCTTTACATGTGGCACTTATATAATTATTGTTTCATCAAATAAGCTGTTCTTTTTTTGTTTTATAAATGGAATTAAAGTTCCTGTTATCATTTCTTTTTGATGGAAGGAAGTAGCTGAGATGATTTTTGGCTAACCTGTACAAATGAATGTTACTAAACAGTAGGTAAGTTTAAAGCTTTTAATAACATGAATATTGCCATTCTTCACCCATCAGTCTCTTCTGTGAGCACCTGGTAAAGTTTTCCTGTGTTTTTTAGGGTTTAGGATTTATTAGGGTTTCTCTTTTGCTACCTTCATGTCACCTCTTTGCTAACCATCCACATCTAGGAAGATAGATGGAGAAAAGGAATTAGCAGACATCTTGAAATTCCCTAAATTTTAGATTCTGAAATTTTGAAAGATGAAGTAGGAATGTACTACTTTGGTAAAATAGTTCCAAAAGCCAAAGAGACATAAATCACTTTCTTCAGTCATGCTTTGCTCCCAAGAGTATTCTGATTCAGTTCTGGCCACTTTTTTTCATCCCTATGATATTACATGGAGAGACAGGATTCTTTCTCTTGGTCTTTGCCAAATACTTAAGGAAGGCTTGATCACAGCAAGCAGAATTTGAAATGCTTCCAGTGAGCTAGATGTAACTGTAGATACAAGCTTATAGTGTACTTTTTAGTGTGAATCCATCTGTGTGGACGTAACCATTACTTACTTTTGCTGCACTGCAGCTGTTTGTTGCCTTACCTGAAAAAAAAATAAATTGCATTTGGGAAAAAAAAAAGTTAAGAAACATTTTTGTATTGAAATTGTTTGAGCCACAGGTGGGAGACATTAGTTGGAGCTTAGAGTATTTTGAATACATAGGGTGGAACTGAAAATCTGTTGTTGTTGTCCACAAGCAATACCATAAAAGAACAGCTAGTATACTTTTAGGTAGAATATCAAATATTTCTTCAGCTTTAGGGGAATTTCCTTTGCTATATATGCTGTTTGGTACTAGGTATGGAAAGGGCACTTCTTCATTTGTTCATGTCAGCTATACCTGACATGGCTTCATCTGGGAATCCCATGGCTTTTAGATAAGATTAATTGTGTGAACAGGGATTCTTCGAAAAAACAAAAGTGAAAGTATAGAAAACAGAAACTTGTACCTTAAGCAGCCAGCTTAAGGGCTGTGTGATCATCCTACAGCAATATTTCAGCAATAAGGAAAGACAAATATTGGAAATGAGCCATCAGTTCTTCCTGGTAGACTGGCTAAAGCGAAAAGTGCAGGTGTGAATGATCAAACTATACACAGATTGCTTGGAAAAATGTGTTAATTCCAGGTTTATATATATATACGCCTGTCTTTGTGTATTAGAGTCAGAAAAGATGAAATAAAACTTTGACCCAATAAGGAATTATATTTTTCAGATGGGCGATGAGAAAAACTTACTTGTTTTCTTTGTACTAATACCTCAGAATTAATGAGACAAATTGGAAAAACAGATCTTCTCAGTGAGACCTCCTTCTGGGCTAGATAAGTTTGAAATGTGACACTTCTTCCATATTAAGATAGAGGCTCTGCTGGGTAGATATTATAGTGTCTCTTGTCTATCTTTCCCCTTTTGGCCATCTTTTCCTCTATTTATATCCTGCCATATAGTGATGGTAACTCTTTATTTATCAAATCCTAGAGCAAAGCTTTCTATAATTTTTTATTTTATTTATATACATATTATATACATATATATGGCAAAATTAAAAAAAAAAAATCAACACTCAAATTCTTTCAGTGTGAATGAAAAAGCTTTGTGAGTGCTGATTTCTTTTGAAATTCTATCCTTATCATGCCTGAAAGGAAACTGCACGTCTTGAAAGCTAACTGTAAACAAAACACCTTACTGTAAACCCCTAAGATGTAAGCTGGCAATGCTCCAGTAAAATCATGATTCCAAACTACACTAAGGAAAAGAGGTAAGTCCCATACTTCATTTCTGACACAAAGTTATTTAAGCTGTCCTTGGAAATTGATGAGGGAAATTCCACATTATTCCTGGTTAAACTTTTTGATAGTTTCATTACTCTTTCAACCTCACGTGAATATCCAATCTAAATAATGTTTGCTGGAAATACAGCACATTATTCTAGTTTGTTCCTGACCATGGAGAACCATGGTCGCTATCACCTTTTAGGCAGCTTTCTCTACTTTAAAGAGGAAGGCTGTTAATATTTTTTTCATGTTTCATCTCTCCAAAGGGAATTTTCCCCCTTACATAATATTTTCTAAATTGATTTTGTCTCTTTCCTATGAACCACCTCTTGTTTGCACACTTTTTTTTCCCTGTGTGTTTATGTTTTTATTTTTAAGTGCTCCAAATGGAATGATGTGTTATAATTCATGTTTTGCATAACTCAGAGAACCAGTCTTTAAGTCAGGAAGTGTTAGGAAGAGTTTCTAATGACACTTATGATGTATTGCTTCTCCAGTAGCATCACATTGAGTCATACTTACTATACAGCAGTCAGGTCGTTTTTTTCCTCTATTCTTCTTTAGCCAGATACTCCTCATTTTATGAATGGGTCTTTGACACCTCCCCCTCTTCTTAAGTGCAGAGTGCAGAAGAGCTGTAGCTTAACAGCAATTAGAACTATTAATTCAGCTTCTTTGTTTCAGAAACACTCTGCAGTTTAAAAACATTTTGAACTGTGGCCCCTTTCCTAAAAAAGGCAGCCTTCATTTCTGTCATCTAAGGATAAATTACTGTCATCATAGTAATTAAGGAAAACGTTGACTAGAACTGAGTTTTAGAATAGTGTTTTGATGTTTGAGGTGAAGTATCCTCCTATAACAACGCACCTACCTGGTGATAATGAGATCTCCTTTCCTTCATTTGCTTCTGGGAATGTCAAAATAAGAGTGAAGCTCCAAAGTTGGTATTTTTCACAGGTGCTGTCTACCATATGTCCAGTTAATTTCTTTTTTTAGGAGGATGTGTGAATTAGTTCAAAATCTACTAGGGACTTAAACTCTAATCAACAATGCATTTTTGTAGCTTGATAGGGGAAATAGTTTTCTGCGTTCCTTTGCTATAGTACATGTATCATATCGTTCCATTCCATGAAAGCAACTCAGCGACAGGACATCCTTTTAGTATTGGGATAATGTCTCCGCTGCATATTCATACATCAATTAAGAACAAAATACGAGACTGAAGGGTGTTATTCTGCTCTTATCTACAATAGCAATAGGCAAAAAAAAACAACTGTTTCTTTAATAAGCACTAGAGCTAGATGCCTTATTTGTTTTGTCATTGTAGATGAAATCCATTCAAAGCTCTTCAGTGTGATGAAGTATCTTGAACTGCAGGTTCGGAAAATTAACAGTATCTCTTTCATCACAGAAAAATTAACTTTTACAAATAGCTTGTCTTTCCAACCTAAAAATCAATGCAGCTGTAATTTGTATGTTTGCAAAGAGCTACCTGTCATCAGTTAAGATGGAAGTTAGGCTGAAATCTCATTTTTATTTCAGCCCCTCTGGGGTAGATTATGGAAAGCCAGAGTTTAATTAAGCTGTGACTTGTGATTGTGATTTTACTTAACTTCTTTAGTAGTCTGCTTTTTGTCATTCACTTTCTGTCCCAGTTTTTTGGCATAAGGGGATTTTTGTCTGCCTTTATTTCTGCAGTGAAGCCCCAAACAAAAGTCTGTGTTCTCTTGCTGGCAGAAAAAAATATTCTTAAGACAGTACTAGATTACCTTTGGTTCACACTGCAATAATTTACTGTAATTCCTATGTGAAATATTTTCCAAAGTTACAAACTGGTATACTGTATATCATGCAGAAAGTTATCTTCCTGAATTAAAATTAATTTCAAGACCATCTCTTACAGAAAGTTAAAGGTCAGTTTTTATCAGTCTATAAACACACAGGAAGGAGAAACCTAGTTCTAACACAAGGAGCAAATTTTTCAAAAATACTTAAACGATTTAGGGCCTTTGTTATTTTCAAAATTTACACCAAAAGTGATGGAGTTTGTGGTATGTTTGGTCTTTTGCAGTATGAAAATGCCACATGAGGACTGTGAAATTCAATATTACTTTTAGGATCATTTCACTGGGGCTAGAAAATATGACTGTGCATTAGATTATTTAGTCTGAATTTGTGTATGCTATAATGCATATATATATATATATATATATATATATATATATATATAAATAAATAATCCAAGGTGATCCAATATATAGCCTGTATATTTAGCTTGTGGGATTGCAGCACGTAAGTTGCTGCCTCTCTCTGGGAGGAGATGGGAAACTGCTATTTAAGCAGAAAAGAAAAAGTGCATCAATACTTGAATGGTTCCTTCTGCACCTGCTCTACATGTAATACAGATTCTGTTTGCAGCCCTAGTGGGAGGTAGAGTGGCCAGCCCAACTATGACACCTGCATTGCAGAGCTTGAGGCACACTATGATGGCTCTTAAGTGTACCTTAAAGTTGAGCTAAAACTCATGAGGAACGTTAGAGCAGAGGAATCATTGGCTTAGCTCTTTATTTCACTTTCCTCTATGAATTGTTCATCCAAAAAATGTCTTGGAGATGAGTGGTTTTTTTGTGGTTTTGTTTTAAAGTAACATAAGAATACTGTGATATCTTTAACTTCTGTGGATTGAAATTGTAAATGAAGTAAAAATGCTCGTTGTGCTAGTGTTGTCTTGTGTCTTCTCAATGGCCTCTGTGGATCTTACTTAATCCTACGATGAGCCAATTCAAGGAGCTAAAGTGGCAGAACCTAATTCTTCTCTCCATTCCATTCACCTTGTTCGTTTCCTCTTCCTCCTGCCCAGACAAGCAACTAATTCCAGAGTGGTTTGGTGTTCTGAGCACCAAAAGGAAGCGTCCCCATTGCTAGCAAAGAGTAAATAATAGGACTGTGGAACAGAAGTAACCTTTTTTAAAAACTGGAGCAAAAATGTGAAACTTAGTTGCTAAGACAGTTTTAGCCCTACTCTGCTGACAGATCTGTATATTTCAGTCAAAATTCTCTTTAATTGTATTGGAGAGCTCAAGAGAAGATTTTGCTGGCATATATTGAAAAAAATAGCTTATTAAATTTATTACTGTATCTGGTGTAACAACCCATATGACTTATCTTTTAAATTCTAACTCATGTCTACAAGGATAATTATTATTTAATTTTCTCTGTGAAAATATACTAATAGCAGTAAATAACAATAGCTTAGTAGAGCTGCTGTTGGGCAACTTACTCAATGATAATTTCTTGATAATTTAATGTTGATGGAAAAGAGCATCCGTATAACTTATGCATGCAGTTTGCATGTGAAATATGTAGCATCAGAGAGGAAGAGTCCGTTATTTTTAGCGGAGTCATTTTAGAATCACTGTTTAGCCTGTAGTTATAAAAGAAATGAAACATGTTTCATGTTGTGTTGTTACTCAGTAAAATTCGTCGTACGTGGATAACGATCTTTTTTCTTTTTGCAAAATATTTTTCTTTGATCCTTTTTCTTTTTCTAGATCGTAGCAAAGCTGAGATGGATCTGAAGGAGTTGAGTGAGTCAGTCCAACAGCAGTCCACCCCTGTGCCACTCATTTCACCAAAACGACAGATACGTAGTAGGTTCCAGCTTAATCTTGACAAGACAATAGAGAGCTGTAAAGCACAACTTGGTGAGTATACCACTTGAGGAAATTCTGGAGTTTAAAAAGCATTTTCAAATAGTAAAACTTTAAATATTTTATGCATTAACACAAGAGTAAGAGGGTGTTAGAGCTCTTAAACACCAATAGAATACATTGAACTAGTTTAACTTAAAATAGCGAGACCTTACATTTCAGATTTTAGCCAAAAATCTTTCATTCTTTCATCTTTTAATCTGTTTGTGAACCATTTTGTTGAAGATAGTATAGCAGAATTAAAGTCTTTCTATTTGCTTTGTAAATAGAAAAATTGAAAAACTATACCTAACTTAGGTTAGCTGCACAAATTATTATATCCAGTCGTACAGGAGCTGTTAAAAATATAAGCATAGTCTAGCAGTTAATTGAAGATTTTCTAGGCACTAGAGAATTACAGATTCTTCTCACAAAAATTATGCTGTCTAAAACTGATTGTGCTGACATGTGCGGAAGTAACTAATCAGGTGAACAGTGCTACTAATTTTAGGGTGGTTTGTTGTGGATACTAATTATTCCTCTTCATATTTGTCAGCATTGGCCCAATATCGAGCAAAGCTACAGCTTGTAGGTAGTGGGGGAAAAACAGTGGAAGGAGGGCTGTTGAATCAAATAAAAATAATTGGAATACGTGGAAGGTAATTCTTACACATTTTGATATTGAGATAGGGAACTAAGGGAGGTGCTTATAGCTTAAGGACTGACAGGGTAATGGTATTTATATTCCTCGTTCTACGGAGGGAACTTTTTTTTTTGGTAATGCCAGTCAGTCTGATATCAGCATGGAATGTACTTTTCCTTCCCACAATTAGGAATAAATGAAATATCTGAAGCTGTTTATACTGCAGTAGAACACAGTGACTCTGAAGATTCTGAAAAATCTGACACCAGTGACAGTGAATATAGTGATGAGGATCAGAAATCAAAGAATGATCAAGAAGATGGAGAGGATAAGGAAGGTACAAGGAGTGACAAAGAATCAATGAGCTTGAAAAAAAAACCTAAGCCCCCAGCACAGAATGAAGACAAGGAGGAACTTAAAAGCACAAGTCCAGAAGTGGAGAAAACAGATGACCCAGTCAAAGAAAAGGCAATTACCGACACTGAAAAAGAATTTTCTGAAAAGGGAAAAAGTTTGCAACATCCTGCAAAAGAAAAACTGAAAGGTAAAGATGAGACAGACTCTCCAACTGTGCATCTAGGACTGGACTCAGATTCTGAGAGTGAACTTGTCATCGATCTCGGAGATGATCATTGTGGGCGTGAAGGACGGAAAAACAAGAAAGAATCTAAAGAACCTCCTCCTAAACAAGATGGTAGGATGAAATTCTCTTTTTTCTTTACTGTAGGGCTGTTGCTGAAGTTAGAACTGTTAGCTCTATTTTTGCATTAAGATGCTAAAAATATCCATACTAAAACAATTTTTATGAATGATTTTTCATTCTTTATGTCTATAAAGGAAGGTTTTCAGTCACCATTATAATTTCTGGTTTAAATAAATTTAAACCACAAATTTAGAATTTTTTTTTTTTGCTGTGTTAATGAGTTCCATCTGAAACTACATTTCTGTAGACATCCCAAAATCACAGCTGTAGAAGTAGGTGGAATTTTTCAAACATACAAATTTCATAAGGTCCCATTAAAATCAATACTTAAAGGCAATAGAAACTTCTGTTTGCTTTTGCAGGGGGTAAAAGGGATCTCTAGACATTTAAGAAAGTGAGTTTGTCAGTTTTCATAGTGTTTTGGTCATGTGAGGGAGAATGGTACTTACTCCTCTAGCCACTGGATTTTGAAAATAAAGTAATATGTTTCAGGTGAGCTGAGGGACAGTAAATGAGTTATTCGACAAATGGTAAATTGTCAGTAAGAGAGGACAGTGGTAAATCATGAGAACTAATACACCATTGCTGATTCAAGCCAAACTCTACACCTGGTAACTCATGTCTAGCAAGTGATGCCATTTTTCTTATATAGATACAAGTTAAATTTAAAAGAAGTTAACTGTAATATTTTTGCTGATTTCAGAACTGTGTTGGGCACAACACAAAGTGATATTCATATTTATTTACTTGATTTGGAAGGATTTTCTCAGCTTCAGTGGTTCAGTGATGAGGGAGAGCTGAATAGACAGAGCAAAGCCTGACCATATATTGCCCTGTTTCATTGACTGTGTATAAGTCCTGAGTGAATATCGTATTTCAAATGTGGATAATTTCTTCTCATATTCCTTCTCATTGAATGAGGATTTCATATGTTTAGTGTTATCTTACATATTATTTGTTGGAGCTAAGGAATTCCTGTTTGTTTGTTTTTTTTTCTTTGACGTGACAAGCACAGATAACAGTGGGGTATTATATTTCAGCTTTTGACCATTTTTTACAGTATCTATTTAAGAACTTCTGTTTAAGGTCTATCTGTAAACAGTTGTACTTTGCCAATGAAACTCATGAAAAGATACCAGATGCTTTTAGATACCAATTGTTTGCTGAGTTGGTTGTCTGAAAGTTATTTGTCTTCTACTGTTTGTCAGAAGAGGACATATTAAAGTAACATCAGTTATACCAAGAAAATGTGTGTAAGAGCATCCATGCATTTAGCTCACCAGCAACCCCAGTGAAGAGATTTTTTTGATAAATCGTAACATTTCCCTGTCAAGGTGCATAGCAAGAGAATAGGATCTGCTATGTGGAACAATCAGCTGTGAACTCTGGGATGACAGGTTTAAGTGGTAATCCAGAAACTGTCTAACAAATGCGAACCTTTCTTCCAGAGAGGTCAGGCTGCTTTTCTGGGTTCTGTACTTCTTGTTTTGTTTTTGTCAATAGCTGGTGCTTCTCAATTGCCACCAATTTCAACTAGACTGAAATGAGTTTACTTGTAGAATATCAATATGTTGACAATTGAGTGATCAGAAGCAGACAGAATGGGTTATGAAAGGCCTGACTAACCTGATCTCCTCCTATGAGAAGATGATTTTCAGTAGATGAGGGAAAGGCTGTGGATGTTGTTTACCTGGATTTTAGTAAAGTTTTTGACACTGCTTCCCCCAGTATTCTCCAGGAAAAACTGACTGCTCAGGGCTTGGAGAGGTGAACAGTTTGCTGGATGAAGAACTGCCTGGGTGGATGGGCTCAAAGAGGCCTAGGGAACGGAGTTCAGTCCAGTTGGTGGCTGGTCACCAGTGGTGTCCCCCAGGGCTCGGTCTTGGGGCCAGGTGGTCAGACTTTGGCATGGGCTGCCCAGGGACATGGTGAAGTCCCCATCCTTGGAGGTATTTAAGAGACTTGGATGTGGCGCTAAGGGACATGGGATTTGGTAGGTCAGGTTGACAGTTGGACTTGGTGGTCTTGAAGTTCTTTTCCAACCTAGGTGATTCTATAATTACCTTTGGAGGAAAATAATTCAAAGTAGTCTGGAAGGTGCATATGACTCTTCTAAAAGTTAGCTGTAAAATTATGGGTCAGATTTGCTGGTGAAAAGCTGACATTAAGTTTTATGTTTGTTTAGTTGTAGGTAAAACTCCACCTTCTTCCAGTGCAAGCACCCAGCCTCTACCAGAAACTCCAGTTCTTACCCGCTCTGCAGCCCAGACTCCACCAGCTGGTGTGACAGCAACTACCAGCACTACTTCTACTGTTAGTGCTCCATCTGCAGCCACTGGAAGCCCTGTGAAAAAGCAGAGGCCTCTGCTGCCTAAGGAAACAGCCCCTGCTGTGCAGCGAGTAGTGTGGAATTCTTCAAATAAATTTCAGACATCTTCTCAAAAATGGCACATGCAGAAGATGCAGAGACAGCAGCAACAGCAGCAGAACCAGCAGTCTCAGTCACAGCAACCTCAGTCCTCTCAAGGCACAAGATACCAGACAAGACAAGCAGTTAAAGGTATACACTTTCTAACTCAATGTGCCCATGATGCCATAATTCCCCAGTAGTGATCTCAGTGGTCCAACGCTGCCTAACCAGGAATTCTTCCATATAAACAAAATCTCAAAGTCTGGTTCTACTCTAAGTGACTTTAAAATACAACAACTTACTCACCATACCTGCTCTTTCTGGTGTGTATTTAGAGACATGTCTCCTTATTTGAATGACAAAACATTTGCGCATGTATCTGTAAAATATTTTTGCCATTCTTAGCTGTCACAGATTTGAGAGAGTAAACAGAACTATTTTCTGGATTACGTGATTAAATCATCAACTCTATTCCAGTTGCACAATTACCACCACCACTATCTCAGTATCTGCAAACTGGATCCAATTTTATCTGTCAAGAAGCTGGTTTGTAGAGGTTTTTTTTTCATACAGTAATTTGTTAACAATGAAATTACCCAGGTTGCATTTGTCTTTGAAATCCCTGTTGATGGGAAGAATCAACTCTTAATAGGACTCTGATGCCAGTTCACTGAGCAAACAGTCTGTCATGTTACAGTGTTTTCACAACTGTTTTCTTACCATCCTTTTGCCAGAGGTTTCTGTAATAGTAGGCGCATGGTTATGTAAGCTAGCACCTCAACTACTTCAGTTCAAAGAACAGCAGCTTTATGCAAATCTAGCTTTATTTGTAGTTTCAGATTAATCAGCTGAACTATTTTCAGGTGTGCTAGATACATTCAGATATATTCTCCATTCTGCTAATGCTACCAGCAAGCCAGTAATTTCTTACATAAGAGAGGCTTACATATCATACACATACAAACATTTACCAGAGTGACATTTCCCTGCTCCCAAACTGTTTTGTGACTCATTCAAGAAGTGATGAAGTGTTATTTTTCTGCTTATAGACTGCACAAATTTGGTACAGAAATATTCAGTGAGAGAAATAAAGGGGAAACTTGGTGTTTTATTTTTATAGTCATGCCTTAGTATGAGCTCAATAACATGGACTAAACTTTGAGTGTTCAGCCCATGAGTGTGTTTTATCAACATACTATTGAGTGCATCACAGCTATATTCTGTCTTATGTATTATATGCTAGAAATATCACATTAAAACATTCTCAAATATATAGCTTTTTGTACGTACTGAAATGACATAAAAATAGTGCCTAGGGATAATTTGAAGAACTATTGTATTTCATTAATTTGTGTTTTGAAGATATCAGCAACTGAGACATCTTTATAATGTGAATCGCTTAAAGAGTTGTCTAAAAAAATTAAGGCAGTTGAGTCATTAGGGATGTAAAGGTGAAAGGTATTTGCTCTTATTTTTGAATTACCAACTGTTTTAAAATTATTTGAAATATTGAGCAAGGATGAGAAAGTTTTTCCTGTTTGAGTTAACTCAAGACTTTCTTCCTGTTTAATTCTCTGAAGAAATTCTTTAATGAGTTAATCTCATGTTGCATTCCTTGCTCTGCGCCCAGCCAATGGCTGAGCTTGAGCTGGATGTATGTATATTAAAGACATCACAACTCAAAACTAACGATAATTAGTAGCATTAGTAAAAAAAAAAAAAAAAAAAAAAAAAAAAAAAAAAGAATGCAAATAACACCAGAAAGTGAGACTGAAACAGACCGTCTTCAACAGTATCTCACTAAACCTTGTTTAGAAAACAAAAAATAAAAAAAACTTAGTTAGTATGTTTCCAAATGGTGACAAATGAAAACGTCAAAGACTAAGTTATGCTTATACATATGCTATTAGTTGGGAGTTCTGCAAATTGAGAGGTTAGGAAATGCTAAGGGAGACTTTTGCATTGGCCAGTCTAAACTTGTAAGATTTGAAGTTGTTTGCTATGTTACCTTTAAGCCTTGTTAATAATGTATCAATTCAGTGACTGGGCACTGTATAATCTGTTGATTAAATAGCACCATTGTATAAGTAAGACAAATCTTGGAAATGGTTAGGTGTGTATATTTAATGAACATTAAAATTAGAAAAAGTTTGCCTATGCATTTTCATAATCGTTTGTGATTGATGATCTGATGTACGTTTTCTTACCATAGCTGTGCAGCAGAAAGAGATCACCCAGAGCACTTCCACATCAACCATAACCTTGGTTACAAGTACTCAACCGATTTCTATGGTTACAAGTTCTGGATCTGCAAATACACTTTCTTCCTCAGTTAATACAGACTTGCCAATTGCAACAGCTTCAGCTGATGTGGCTGCAGATATTGCTAAATATACTAGCAAAGTAAGTTCTTGGATAGGATTTTCTTGTAAGTTTTGTCATGAAATGAACTTTCAAATATCTAAAATTTTTATACTGTGAAATAAAAACTTTATTGTGAAATTAATAATTGTTATTATATGTTGTATACTCATTCTGCTGGGTAGAAACAGCTAGACTTTGATGACAGTGCTGAACCATCATTGTGCAACTGGCTGAATGCTGCCATTCTAAGCCAGAGTTCTTTGTACAATATCCTCTAGCTGTCCAGGTACTTCAGACTCTTTGGCTCTCATATTCCCCATTGCTTCTTTTGGTTACACTGCGTTCAGTTTTGGCCTGTTCTTGGTAAAGGTGTAGATAGTCCCATAGCATCATATTTACAGTAAACATTAACATTTCATTATCTGTATTTAGTAACACACAAATATGTAGCTTTGTTTTAAAACACAAATATTAAAAGCATAAGAATTAATCTTGACTATCAACTTTCAATGTGGTCAACTTTCATATGGTCTTGGTAGGATTGTCAGTGGTAAGCAATGTCAGTAAATGCCTTTTTTTCCTCTTTTTTTTTTCTTTTTTTTTTTTCTTAATTTTTTAATTTGTCTTTTCTCCCAAACTCAGTTATATTTTTTGTTTGTAACTGACTTCAATAGCAATGTCTTGGTAATAAGAAGGTCAAGCTGTTCACCAATTCAGGACAATTAAAAAAATCAGACTCCTGATGAATAATGTTGTCTTCTACCTTCTAAAATAGTCCTTTAAAAGTAGATCCAGGAAAACATATATATATACAGCTATGTGACCTTGATAGTAATAGAACTTCATATTAAAGTGGTTACAATGAATTACAATGAAAAGTAAGCTGGTATCTATTAAAAATGTATATCAACTTTTTTTTGATTTTTGTCTTTCAGATGATGGATGCCATCAAAGGAACAATGACTGAAATTTATAATGATCTTTCAAAAAATACCACTGGAAGTACAATAGCTGAGGTTAGTGTAAGATTAAAAAACAAAAACAAACAAACAAAACAAAACAAAACTGCTTCTATTTAACTTTGAAAGTTGTGAAAATAAATAACTTTATTTCACATGGTATAAAAATATCATATAATCATATAGTACTGTATAGCTATTCCTATAATACATTATATGTGAATGCTATCTAGAGATCATATTTTTTTTTGCTGTTACAGAAGTAATGATTAGTGTGGTAGAGAAAAACACAGAAAAAATATCAGTTGGGCTCTATAAGATAAGCACAAAGATCACCAGTAAATACAAGCAAAACTGAGGAACAGATTTTTGATTCTGGTAGGGAAATTAGAGACTCAAATAATTTTAGATGGGAGTCCAAATTTAATAAAAGTGCTTTTTGTTTTCAAACAGTCCTGCACTTTTTATGGTAAGAAAATCTAGCAAGCAAATAGAACACTTTCCTCATGTTAATAAAAAGGAGCCTTAATGTAAGTGATGATCAAGCTCTTTGTTATGGGCATGTTTTTCTGTATAATAGTTATGTATTCACTGCACCCTGTTTATTACTACTAAGTATTAACTTTTTAATATTTAGATTCGGCGTTTGAGGATTGAGATAGAAAAACTTCAATGGTTACATCAACAGGAACTCTCAGAAATGAAGCATAATCTAGGTATGAAAGTGACAGTTCAAAATCTTGTGTCTATCTTTTGTCCCAAATAGAAAATTTAAATGCCAGAAGTATACATTGTCTTCATCATATGATACTACAAATTAGCCCTGTAAAGGATAGAATACCTTATGGAATGTGCTGTGTTGATGTCAGTGGATGCCATTTCAATCCATACACAAAGTACTTTTGTCTGTGCATACCTGTAAATAACAGGTGTTCAGTCCTCTGAGACAAATTTAGGCTACAGAGAGCTTTTGATAGGACAGAAAAATTGCTTTTTTTTAATGCATCATTGGATAATCCCTCTTCAAGAGATATTTTATGCTGATTACTTCATAGTAACTAAGTAGGAAGATAGCAAATGTTGCTCCAAGTTTTCAAGAAGGGTCTTGCTGTTGGAGGGGGGAACAGAAAATTCATCTTTCTTTGTATTTTGATCAGAACTGACAATGGCTGAAATGCGTCAGAGTCTAGAACAAGAAAGAGATCGTTTGATTGCTGAGGTGAAGAAGCAGCTGGAAATGGAAAAGCAGCAAGCGGTGGATGAAACTAAGAAGAAGCAGTGGTGTGCCAACTGCAAGAAAGAGGCCATCTTTTACTGCTGTTGGAATACTAGCTACTGCGACTATCCCTGCCAACAAGCTCACTGGCCTGAGCATATGAAATCTTGCACACAGTCAGGTAATCTTACTCTGGGTTGCATCTTTGTAGCTGAGGGAGTTAGGGTGGGTGTAATACACAGTGACTCAGTATTCCTCATTTACATGCGTGCAGATGTGCCTATGAAGAGTGAGTGAGTGTGGACCGGCACACATGAGTAGTGGCTATTCTTTTCTTCTTTTCCTTTAGCTACTGCAACACAGCAAGAAACTGATAATGAAATTAGCACAGAAACATTAAATAAAACATCACAGCCCAGTTCAAGTGTGCAGCCTACAGCCACAGAAACAGCCAGCACCCCCAAGGAGAAGGAAGTTTCATCTGATAAAAGCAAAGAGAGTGTTACAGTGAGTATCATTATGGTCACTTCAAACTAAAATAGTATGTAAGATTCCTCTGAAACCTACCCCTAAAGGCTTCCCTGGATCAGCCAGGAATTTGTAACCATTTGCGTATTTCAAACAGCATGATTTGGGGAGTAAGATAGGGAGTTGTGGTTTGTTTGGTTGTTGTTGTTGTTGTTGTTGTTGTTTTTTGGTTTTGTTTTGTTTTGTTTTTTTTTTTGTTTGTTTTTTGTTTTTCCTTCATCTTGGCAAAATACCTCCTTCTGTCCTCTGGGAACACCCTTTCCCCTTCACTCATTCCCAATAAAACCTTGTGTTGGCTTGACTCATCCTTCCAGCCAAGGGGGACTGGACCTCTTTCTCTCTCTCTCTCCAGGACCCATCAGTGTAGCTTCTGGTCTGGATCTTTCGATACAAGTTGCCTTCTGATAAGCAATACTGACTGCAGCACTTCCAAGCCCTTCTTGCCTGGGGGTTCAGAGGCCAAGCTCAAGACCTGCATTCAAATCAACTTGCTTTATCACAACAGACTGCCACTAGGGTACCACAATGTTCCATAACACTGATACAACAGTTCACCTGGATCTACAGTTAACGGAGCAGTGTGCAGTTATGAAATCCTCCATAGCATCTACTCTGATAGTATTCAGTAGGCAAGGATGAGCAAATGCTCTAATAAAAGGGACTTAACATTGCATATATAGAAAATGTTTATAGAGAAGATTTTGCTTTATAGGTAGGAC
The DNA here is from genome assembly GCF_964035555.1 of Netta rufina. Classification (NCBI taxonomy): domain Eukaryota; kingdom Metazoa; phylum Chordata; class Aves; order Anseriformes; family Anatidae; genus Netta; species Netta rufina. The sequence continues at coordinate 2,092,736 of NC_140140.1, forward strand.
TTGACTATTAGCAATTTCAGTACCGTTTTTCTTCTGCCCTTGCAAGATTTATTAAATGAAAAATTTTATGGGGGGGCTGATCCTTCAAACCCTTACACATGATCCCCTACATCCGTAGGAGCCTTGTTGTATTTTAAAATATTAAAAGCAAACTAATTTTGTAGTATTGTGATTCCAGCATGATGTCTCACTGAGATAGTCCTCTAGAATTGGGAAGCATAGTAAACTAGAGAGCTGTGTTCATTTCTTGACACTTTTGCTACTACCGTCTGATGTTAGATCTTTGGGCTTGACATGTCATCTAAGGGATTAACTTGGGAAACATTTAAAGAGGGGAAAAAGGATGTGCTGTTCCACCTGAATTCTTTGGGGAAGTTAGTTGAACTTTGGCTCAGTTGAAGTTCGTACGTATTGTCTGTGGCAGCACAACCATTGTATTACTGGAGAAATATGGGATGGGAGAAAATCAATTACCTAAAACTTTCGCCAGGGAATATTCCAGTTATACTAATCTGGAATTGCTTTCACATAGGTGTTCTACCTGAAACATCATGCTGTATACATTGATCATGTTCATAATTTGAATTTTGTTTTATTAACAAAGAAGTAACCTGTGAATTCATTAAGATACAAATTTTTAACACGAACAAAACATCCAACATAAATTTCATATTATAATAATTATGACTAGGTGGAATTTATGTAAAAGCTGAGACTTTTACTGAGGTTACCTGTGCTGTCTCTGCAGATAGCAACAGGTGTGACAAGCAACCAGCCTATAAAACTGGTCCAGGTACCGCAGACCACCACCTATATTCCAACTACTCAACCCACAATTGTAAGTACAATATCATCATTTAAAGTCTGCAGTAGTACTGTTCCTGGCATTAAAATTGCTCAGTATTTTTGGGGGGTTGTCTCCGTACACTGTTCTATCAAGATATGAATTCACTGGTGTAGTCTCAACTTGCAGTGCAAAATGTCCTATTTTGCTGTGCAACATTCCACCCTATCATTTCATCCATTGATTATTACAAAGGTTGAGAAGCTCTCAATAAGAACAGCTAAGGCACTGAGGACAGTCAGACTTCAATTTTTCCTTATTGTGTTAGTTATTTGTCCGTTTCATGTATATACTTGAAAACAACATCAATGTAAATATAGAGAATTCATTTAAAATATCTTTTTGTCTATGGCATCCTAAAGAGATTTAATGAATTCTGAGCTATGCTTGATATTCCTGTGACATCTCAGTAACTCTGGAAAAAAAAATATGCATTCAGCAGTAGTGTATCTCCCATGCAGTATTGCACATTAGCGTTATGAAATTATGAGAAATAGCATTGTGTTCAGACCTGTTTTTTTCCACTGAAAACTTTACCAAGGACACCTGAATACCCTAGTATCAGTCACCGGAGATGGGACAGAAGTGAGTTTGCTTTTTTGGGATTTTGCACACCATACTATCACATTCTTTCAACTTGTGGTGTTCTGCGGTGTTCACTTCAGAGTCAGCACGGCAGCTGAGCTGACATTCTTACCAAAAGAGAAATGCTGATACTGCACTGGTAACTGAACTGCATGCCTTGTCTCAGTGGGGGTTCAGCAGAGAAGCCCATGTTTGGGTAACTTCAGTTCATTTTCTGCCTGAAGTTAGATAATTTAAATTCATTTTCATCCTGTGACTGTGACGCCTGGTTTGCTAAGTTATTCTGTCTTTCTCTCTCTCTGTGTACACACAGACATGCATGCACCTTCCCCCTCCAGCTGCAGCATACCACACGTGTGCGTTGGAATATATGCACCTCCACACATACACGTGTTTCATAGCCATCATGCTCCACACAAAAAATGTATCGCTTATAGTGGCTGTCATGACTTGTCACATTCCTAAGCATTTTTACTCAACTCATTTCATCTCAACTGAGAGCACTGTGCACCTTTGCAGGATTGGCATGAAGTTACTTGGACTGAATTCCCATAACAAGGTTTTGTGTGCGTTAAAGTCAAACGCGAAACATCAGTGAAGTTAGGTTCTTTTGTGAATAGCTGAGAGGTTCTAAGATCATAAAGTGGTTTCGTGTAATATTCAGAAAATGGCAGTTACCTTCATCAGTTTTCTGTAAAACAAAGTGTATTGACTTATGTAAAGCATAAGTGGAACATCTGAAGGTTTCAACCTTTATTTCTGCATGTTTAAAACTTTGTACACGTATATGCATTAGTCTTGCACAGCTACAGACACCTCTGTATTCTAACAATTGCACGTGCAATTTAAATAATTTTAAACCTTAGTGCATGTTTAATATGTATACAAAATGTACATATGTGAAAAGGTGGCAGAGGTGGAGAATTTACCTCTCAGGGAATGATCCTAACACATTTAAGGAGTCTTGCACATTCCATTCACTCTAAAAACTGAAACTTTTTTTTTTTCATTTGTGTAAGTGTGTATATTTATAAGACAACTGTGGCAAGCTTAATTTCCCCGCCTATACAACTAACGGTGACTTACACAATGGCTTCTTTAAGGTTCAATTTGCACTTTGTTTCCAACTAGGAACTTCTCCCCTCTGAACAACTTCCAGTATATCTTCTGGGTACCATTTCCATTGAACTTTCTTTACACATCTGAAATCACTGTAAAATGACAAAAATCTTGAATTTATTTAGAAAGTTGGTTTCATTTTGGTTTTTATTCTTTCTGCTGTTAAATATTGTAAAAATTTGAACTCATCATCTTTGCATTCCAGGGAATGGAATGAGTAGGCTTCTGGAAGGCATAGACTTTGTCGCAAAGGAGCTGATAAACACTCTAGGCTGTAATCCATCTCAGTAGGGATATTAACAATCTTTGGTGAATACCATTAAGACACTAATGTGATTTCTTAAAACAATGTGGGGAGACATTGGGTTTCAGTGAACTTGTATTTCTTCTTCTGTGTTCTCTCTGGAACTTTACACTAACAGTAAGGGGAAGACCTGGGCATCCCTTTCAGATTTCTCAGATTCTCACTTCTTGTTTCTTCCACTAAATATTGTGAACTGAAATGGATGCATTTGTTTGATCACCAGTTGTCCATCACTGGAATTGTATCAAAACATACTTGCAATTTGTATGTTACAGACATTTCTAAACTTTCTCACGTTTTTGTAGGAAAGGTAAGATAAAGGCTTAAGATTCAATAAATCCTTTTCCAGATCTTCCAGAGTGATGTGACCGTTACGAGATTGTTTAACATTCTTGTGCCTGTGTCTCTGCATCTGTAGAATCAATTACCACCCATAGAGATGTCCTGAAACTACATTTGTTAAGATTTATAGATCATGATCTGTATGATGGAAGTGAAAAATTTATTCTATATTAGTATTTTTACAGGGAGTATAAGACAGTTCCCAGTAATCCTGATGTTTTTGTTATCTATTTGTGTAAAAGTTAAGTACTTTTTTTGTTCAAATGGATGCTCTTTATTCTCTTTTGTGTAGACTGAATACATGGGGGAGTTCCTCTTGGGGAAAAAAAAAAAAAAAAAGTAATGTGTAACAGGAATATACTTATAAACAAGGGTATTTTTGTACTCCGGTTTGATTCATCAAAACGTTTTTCAAATGACAAAGGATTTTCTTAGCCCTTTTTCGTCTCCCCATGTATTAATTTGGGGAAAATATGTAACTGGACGTAGTAACTTTGAAAACCTAATTCTCCTAGCATAGTACATTACCTATAAGAACAACTGTCCCTGTAATTATGAAGTAGTAATAATACAGTAAAAAACTCTTGGCTCTAGGAAAGTAATATACTACTTTCTGCCTTGGAATAAGGTGACATTGTGGTAATAAAGGTTTTAATTCTTGCACAAAATTGGAACTTGTTCTGGATTTTCCCTGGAAAATAAATCTCTATTTCTGTGGTCATGTTTATATGACCTTTAACATAACAATATGTTTCTCTTGGTTTTAATTCACAGACCATTCCTGTAGTGGTAAGTCCTTCTGCTGGGACAGTGGCAATGAGAACTGGAGTTCAGTATGTTCAGACCACAATGCCAGTCCAAGTACGAAGAGTCTAACTGCTAACAAGAAGTCCATACAATTGTTGGAAAAAATAAATCTAATAGAAATGTGAAAAATAAACACAGTTCTTTGGATTAACCTCAAAGGTTCTGACTTTAGCTTTGTATATGTGTACAAAGCATTAACTACACTACATTAATGTAAAGCATTAGCGCTGGCTTAGAAAAGCTGAGGACAGGTAAGATCTGTGTTAAATCTATGCTTCTTTTGTAAATAATGTACAATTTGTGGATGTCATTAAAGTTAGAGTACCATCTCATTTTTATATTTGTATTGACTTTAACTTATAAAGAGTGTTTGAAGTTGGAAAAAGAAAGGTTTAAAATAGCCTTATCACAAGCTAACACTGAAAACTGGTCTCAGAAATTCACAGTTATGCATCAAATAACGTAATCAGGAGAATCTGAGCAACTTGATTTGCATTTGGATTGAAAACAATTTCTGCACTTTGAAACTCTTGTAGAATTTTTTGTTGAGCAACCAAATGATGAAGGGTATCTTTTTTTCTGTTAATTGTATTAGGCGAATTATGACATTTCCAATCTGTGGACCTGAAATACATATTTACATTGCTTTTTACAGTGACCAGACTGTTAAAATTGTTTACAAGAGACAAGTTGAAAATTCAGCCTAATATCAGGAAAGTTTGAAAGTGTAATATCAGCTGGTTGGTAGCATTATTTCTTATCACTAATATCAAAGATGAGAAAGGGTTTTGGTTTTGGCTTTCCTGTGCTTCACAGTTCAGTTTTATTTTCTTCTTCCTCTTCTTCTTCTTCTTCTTCTTCTTCCTCTTCTTCTTCTTCTTCTTCTTCTTCTTCCTTTTTAATCCTCTAAAAAGGACTTCGAAAAGTTTTCAAATGGAACAAGAGCTAGATGTGGAGAAAAACATGGATCAGGAAACATGGGCAAAGGACTTTTGATGCTGGGCCAGAGCATGTATTATTTATATGATGGAATTTATGTTTTTATGTAAGCATGAAACAGTACAGTATGAGAGAAAGTAACCCATGAAAATGCTGTCTGTTACACTTATACTGTAGTACCATTTTGTATGTTGTGTAAAACGAAAGCATTGAACAAAGCAAAGGTGATGTATGTATATGAGAAAATTAATTGTATGATATCATTCCAGTACATTCTGTTGTACATTTTAGTCATGTTGATTTCTCCCATTGTTTATAAAAGAATGCGGTTTGTACAGTCTCCAGCTAGTACCCATATTAGAGGGAAAAAAGTATTAGAAGAAAAAAGCGAGAACAGAATTATTCGTGAATTGCAGTTGTGTCAAAAATAGCCTAGCTGGCCTTATTTGTGAAGCATAATTGCTTTTAGCATATGGAAGTATTTTTTCACATTTTCTTTGTATAAAATTTGTATTAAACTTAAATATCTTTTTTGAAAATTGTGTTTCTTTGTGACTAAGACAGGTGACACGCGATATGCTTTGGGTTTCTCCAATTTTTCAAGAAACTTCACACTTTTTTATTAAACAGTTTTAGAAAAATGTTTTGTGTTCCTGAATTTCCAGTTCATTCAGTCTGGATGAATGCTCATTTCTGCACAGTCTCCAGATCATAGCTAATTTTGCTTATGTTGTGATTTTCTGCCTCAGCAATGTGGGACCTTTGAATCCAAGACTGTCAGATTTGAGAAAAAACAAAGCAGTGTTGACAGTCTGTAAGTAACAGTCCACGTATGTAAAGACTCATTTTAATAGCAGCTATGGTCCAGTGCTTGATTTGTAACATTTATTCATCTGTTGCATTGGGGCAGGACACAAAGGATTGATCGCATAGCTTGTCGGGTATGCTTGTGAGTTGAGGTGGGGACTTCCATGACAAGTCCTGCTGTAGTCCTCTGGGGCATGAAGTAGGGCAAGACTGCTATGTGCCTCTGTTAAAAGAACCAAAGGGAGCTGAAATAGCTAATTGTAAAATCTTACTATGACTATTCTTTTAAAGTTCCTACTGCTGTAGGTATTTTGTTACATGCATTTATAAAATCAAACAATGTTCCCAGTGCTCCTGTTTAAAGAAAAGCACAAATCTTGCAAGCTTGAAATGATGTTTTGGCCTGCCCCATGTAGTTTGAATGTTGGATTAATAATGTTGGGATCTCTGAAGCCTCTATTTCAGTGATCATCGTTATTATTTATTTTTATTTTAATGGGCATTTCTTTTTTCTTTCCTCATATGGGATAATAGGTGACCAAATCCCAGTGAGGACTTGTTATCGGGCCAGTGTATCAAGGTATCATCTTAGATGTTCTGGTGACTGGTGTCCTCCCCTCATTTTAGCTGGTTATGTTATGAAGTTCATCAGTTTTCTGATGATTTTATCTAAAGTGAGGGAAGAACACATCTCTGGCTTGGACATACCAGAGGAGATGACACTGATGTGATATGAATTTAAAAGATTGGCTGTAACTTTATTTAATACAAATTCAAATGTCATGACCGGGCTTAAGCTGCATTTATCACTTGTGTATGGAGTACCTCCTACCGCTAATGAGTGTGTCTCTTACGTAGGAGCCAAGCTTGGGAACGATCAGTGGGCTGGGCCTGCAACTTTAACTTTTCTGACTGTTTATCTGTTGCAGAACCTAATTCAGTCCTGGCTTGAAGACAGCAGACTCCTTAGTTTGGAGTCTGGAGGGGCTGCCCTTGGGTTGTCTGGCTGCAGAGGGCAATGCCAGTGATTAGGTGTTGAGTTGCTGGGGGCAAGGGATAGTGTAAATAATGGGAAGCCTTTCTGGCTATATATCATTTTGGGACAACTTGTCTTCACTATTCATCTACAGGCAATGGATATGCCTCAGGTTTTCCATCTTGTGTTATAGCCTACTAGGAGATATGGGCATATTACTACTGATTCCTTAAGTTTTGGGGAGAAAATTAACTTTTCTTAGTTTGAACTTAGAAATCTCTATACTCTTCTTGCATTATCTCTTGGGCCCTCAGGAGGAAGAGATGGACACGGGAGTTCCTTAACTGGGCCAGTCATCTCTGAAGCTTTACCAAGAGATGGCAATGTGTTCCTAGCTTTACCACACCTTCAGGAGCCCTGCACTGGTCAGAACGTGCTAATACAGCATTCAGGCTGCTCTGAGGTTTTGCTTTAGTCCCCCAGGTGGTATGATGTGGATGGAGTTTGCTATAGCAAAGTTTCCTAATAGAAACCTGATGTTAGTATATGGGTGTGACGAGCAGACAGATGAAGTTGAATCAATGCCATGCAGCTGTAACTGCCGTGGTGGCAACAGCCTGGCTCTGGCAGCTCTGGCTGGAGAAGAGGGAGCTTTGTGGGCTAGCTAAGAATGCAGGGTTTAAGAATTTGCCATCAGTTGTGCTGTCACCTTCCTGTGCTGGTGCTTGGTGAATTAGGTTTTCAGTGCTTAAATCATGGAAAAGTGGTTATAGAGCAGAGGAACATGGAGCAAACAACAGCAACACAGCTCTTCTAGAGCCAAAGGCTCCAAGTTTCTCATCCTCTACAGTAGTGATGTGTCAGTTCAGAAGGGGTGCTGTAGGCTCCGCTAGTCATGCTCAGTCTAAGCTTATCTATAACCAACTGAAATTCTTTACAGAGAGGTGGATCCATGCCACCAAAGTCCCTCTGAATAACCCTTTCTTTGTGTGAATTACAGAGGATAGTTTTTAAAAACAATTGTACAGTTGCAGCTTAATTGAAGGCATTTAAAAACCTCGCTAAGCCAAGATTCTGTTAAGCAGCTTTTTAAGATTTTGTCTAGAGGAAGCTTATAGCAGAGCCTAGCTGCCATCATGTGGAAAAACGCGAGAACTGCAAGGAAAAAAAAAGTACAGGAAATTAGCGAAGTAATGACATGTTCTTCCATCTCCAATAACAAGGTACATTTTTGCAAGAACTTCCATTACAGTTTTTTGGTTGTTTGACAAAATGCTATTTTATTATTGCATCTGAATTATTCAAAGCTTGGCAAGGTCCAAGTGTGATTTTTGGCAGAGCTGTTTTTAGAAATCGTTCAAATCCAAGTTCTGTTTTAACTAAATAATTGAAAGTTTTAAGACAAAGAGACCTAAGAAGATAGCATCCTTTCCTGCCTGCCATCTCAGTGTTATTTTTGGTTGGTAAGAGCTATTTGCTTTGTGTTACACTCCACAAAACGAATGACTTGCTAGAAGTAGCAGTTGAGAGCAGATAGGTGGGAAGACCCTAAGGATAAAGTTGGGGAGGGGGGAAGGGAAGGAAATATTTTGTTTCAGTCCTGCACCTGAAAAGGATGGAGGGGAAAGGTATGTGGTATGGATCATTCCCTACAAAACACATTAGGCTTTTGCAAAAGGAGTACATTATGTGAGCGCAGTTTGGCAAATCATTCTCTATAGGCTCCAAGAATGAATGAGCACTGCTCATCAGAGAGCTAGGAAATGTACCTGAGCTTTAAGCCAGGCAAAAGCACAGGCAGAACTGAAATTTGACATGATGAGCAAAAGGTGCTCTTAGAAAATGGAGCAAATCTATTAAATTCCTCTCTGGGGCAGCACTTGCAGGGACTACAGGTGAAGGGAAAAGCAACTGTGCCCAGAAAGCCTGTTTCCCTTCACTGTCTGCTGGGAGAATTCCTTGATACTCAATTCCCAATGACAGCATAGGTCATGAATCTGTCTTCGTCTGATCTTTGTCGTGATTGCAAGTTTTCCATTGTGTGTGTTGCTTTTTGTGTTACTTCTCATTTTAAGTATTCTGTATATTTGCTGTTTTCAGGACAAAAGGACTTCACAACTCAATTTGCTGCGGCCTTTTGCTCATTTTTCAACAAGATAAGTAACTGAAACTTGGGAAAATAATCTCTAGGTTTCATTCTACTTATAGTTTTATATATTGAAATATGCCTGTTAAAATTAAACTGTTACCTTCTTATTTAGAGTCCTGGCATGCAAGAAAACCTTATGGTGAAAAGTGGAAGAGAAAGGATACTATGAATTATTGTGGTCTGTTTCTGCACAGTACCTCATAAGTCTGCTGAATAAATAGCATTAGATACGAAGTTCTGGTCATGCAGAAGCTAACTGAAGTTTCAGGGATAAAACTTTGACCCTGATGAAGCCCATATACAGTATGTTACTTAAGAATAACTACCGTAAGTGAGGAAGGTCCTTACCTGACAGAGAAGAGATGATCAAGAAATGCCAGAAGAGAGGGAGAAGGTAACACAGCTACATTAAACACTTCTAGGAAAAGCAAGAATTGCTCTGGCTTTTAGAAGCTGCTTTTAAGAGCCAAGTGATAACGTATCTGTTTGAATTTATCTCCCAGTCACTGCAGTCTCAAGTACCTGCAGCAGACCATCAGCACTTGTGTTGCTCTTACAGCAATAGATTAAATACATATTTACTGTAAGTCAGCATTTCAAACTCCATCCTGTCTAAGAAGTATGTAACAGGTGAATTACTGCCCTTAATTTCAGAACAGAATAATTGAATGATAAACTTTTTCAGTTTTTTCTCCCGTATCTGAGAAGTTTCTGGCTGAAATAGGCAACCCACATTATGCAAGTTTTCCGTTCATTGCTTTGGGAAATAATTGAAAGTGCAAACAGTAAACATGCTGTAAGGCTGTAATAGTCTAGAAAATACTTTTAAAATGCTGTAAAATATTTTAAAAAATGGCTTCCAGTGCATGTCTTTGCAATTGAGTATTTTGTCTTTTATAATAGAGATTGGTCTGCCCACATTGTTGGGGTTTGGGGAGGAGGTGTTGGAATCACAAAACCTGCAGCTGCTCCTGAGGAAAAATGAGTTTCTTTACTTTCCTTGATCACAACTCCACCAAATCAACAGGAATGTAGGAGGTGCTTTACCATTACTGGTATGGGTTATTTGTTTTGTTTTTTGTTGTTCATTGTTCTGATAGGAACAGACTGAAATGGAGGCAGTGTAGATGGCTGTGGTAACTCATCACAAGGCTTCTGCTCTGATCAGCAGGAGTTACCAGCTATTTTGGTGATACTGCCCCATGTGGGTGCTTAGAGGGGAAGGGTTATATACTCCCACGTAACCCTTAGCTTTGCTGTATTTTGCAATACCTGCTGTCTCTATGAAAATGGCTTGATTTTTCTTTCATCCTTCTGGCAAAGGGTCTGATGTAGCTCTTCTTCTCTGCTACAGCAGAACAGGAATTTGGGGGTTCACATGACATGATTTGAGGTGTAGGTTGTTAGTTCTTCTAGTATTGTCATTTTAAGTCCCAGCTTTTTCAGACATCAAATACACGTGTCTGGGATCCATGTGGTACCAGAGGATCACAGCAGCAAGGAAATCTTCGCTCTGGCTCCCAAGCGAGACTCTGTTTCCTTTACAAAAGGTTAGGAAACCAGTTGAGATTATGGCATACAAAGGATCTGATTATGAAATTATGGGAATATTAGCAATCAGTAATTGGTAGCTTTAAAAAGCTGTTTTCTTTTATTCTGCAGCATTGTATTCATATGTCATCTATTTAACTATGAGGGAATGATAGTGTAGAGGATGTGATGTATGACATGCCAGTTTAGAGGCTTTTTTTTTTTTCCTTGTTTGGAAACGTATTTTGGTCAAAGTATGGGAGAGGAGCTGTGACAGCAGCTACTGCACCCTCATACTACAGTCTCATTCAAGAGTCCAACCAGTGTTATCTCACCAGGTATGTGTTTCACATCCCCTTTTCTACTTAGGTTCCAACAAGTTTGAAGTAGAGGTTCAGAAGTGTACTAACATACTGCCACTTTGTGTATTGTTCTGCCATTTTGGGGCAGAATTTGGTATCAGCCATCTTTTTAATAATGGTACTAACATGATTTGTTTAGTTTGTTCACCTCAGATTCAGCTCTACTGCTACTTATTTGAGAATGTGGTCACCTTATAGCTGTACTCTGACCTGGTTAATGATGTGACTGAAAGGATTTTATGCTGTAACTATGCAAATGCATTGAAACAGTTGAAAATATTAAGCCGTTTGTGTTCAGGAGTAACAAAATGTTACAGATACATTGAAACACAGGTGAAAAGGCCCCTGCATGTGTGGGGCATGCATGTGTTTGCAGGCCTAATGTATGTTCACAAATAAAAAGCTGTTACAGATACCTTCTTCCAGCCATCTGATTCCCTGGAACAGTAAATCTTCATGGTCTGGCTCTAGTGAGAGATGAATACCTGCTACTGTGACGGGAAGGAAACACTACGCCAAGTCTGACAAACAAGTGTTCCTAACGCTGGTGTACACCACCCTCATCAGCTCTGTTACCTGTGGGTAAGTAAAAATCATTAGCTGGGAGGATATATGGAGAAACAGTAATATAGTAAGCGGAGCACCAGCAGGCACTAACAGAGAACAAAATGCCGCCAAGAACTTTGGAGACAGAAACAACAGAGCTTGAGAATCTTTAAATACAATCAGAAAGCAAAATCTTCTAAGAAGCCTTGCGGGCTGGGTGGGAATCACTCTTGACTCAAATAAGGCAGGTGTTAGATTTGGAGTATCAAGCAAGAGCAATTAGCTGATTGACAGGGTGTTAAAAGCTGAAGTATTGCTTTCTTAGGAGTCTGCTATCCCTGGCATTTGTTCCTTTTTCAGAAGTTTTATTCATAGATGTGCTTATCTTGCAAGTATCTGTCAGTTCTCCAGTTTGATTTCTTTGACTTGTGATAAAACTGCCTACCTGTGACACTCATACACTGCTGGAAAACCTTGAGGGAAAAATTCTACCAGTTGCCTCTCAGCAGACCCTGGGACAAGCAGTGCCTCTGCTAGAAAAATCACATTTTAATTTGTTGTGTGTTGTACTCAGCCCAGAGACCAGCTCTTTGCAAATGCCTCCAAAGCATGTACTCACAGGATGGTTCTGTTCATGCCTGCTGTTGATGAGTATGGCTAACATTTTAAAACTGCTGCAGGGCTGCAACATTTTGAGCCCAAGACTGAGATCGCGTTCTCTGTTTGAGTCCTGCAGAAAATCCCCTCACAAATCTCGCAATGAGTCCGTTTCCTGTGGTAAAAGTATTTTAACATTGGGAGCATCACTCAGGCTTGTGTAGCACTTATGTAGCACTTGTGTAACACTTGTAATTTGTGCAATGTATGTGTGTTTGATTGTGTTTCACACATGATAGATAAGGGGATTATGTTACTTGCAGCATTGCTCTAACACCTTGTTCCAGTAAGGCTGTGATCCTTGTGAGGTTATTTGGTGCAAGCAAGAAAGAGCAGTTTTGAAAATGAATCAGATTCAGCCAAACCCAGAGAACTGCAACATTTTGACAGCAAGAATTAACTGCCAGTTCAGCAGAAATCCTAAAGCTGAAACATACTTGTAGATGCATTTATTTACATAAAAATAAATATGCACAGCTGCAATATTTGCTTGCCCTGTATCTTCCTCTGCAAGAAAAGTTGGATTTGCTGACCATCCGTGTTCTCTTCCAGTGGACAGACCCACTGTCTTCACTGTGTGCACCAACAGACAGAATAGTTGGCTACAGACTCCGTTTTGCCTCTGAGGGGCTGTGTTCAGAGTCCTCCTAATCCAACCCCACCTTGAAAGGAGGAGTATGTATTCTACATATACTCCTAGGCCCAAGAGCAGCTGGAGAGAAGAGAAGGCAGGTAACCTAGTTCCCCAAAATGTAAACATTTTTTTATTTAATGCCTTTCACTCATCACAAGGTACTTTTCCCCCACCCCCAACCCCCCAAACCAAGATGGCAGCATAAGGCACCGTGTAGACACATGCACAGTCCACATACCATCCATGTAAGATTTAAAAACACAGCTATAGTTCTTACCGGCAGTCCCATGTGTCCTTATTGTTACTGTACACAACATGATTTTCCCCAGAGATTGTCCTGGAGAAATGAACTCTTAATTTAGAATGGCAGGACTCTCCCCACCCACCCACCCACCCCAAAAAGCCAGATTAAAAACACAGGTACAGAGCTTAATACCAGAGTAATGAGATTAGTTCATAAATTAAAAAATACAAACAAAAAAATCAACAGTTTCACTCTTATTTTCAGAAGGTCCCATGTGATATGATGTACTATGCACAGAGCATGCTCACAGACTCTTTATTATGTCCTCTTCCCCTTTTAAAAGAAAACTGACAAGTAGACCCAAGACTTCTAGTGTTTGTTGTCGATGGCAAAAAGGCAGTTACAGCTCTGTGCATCCGGCTTAAGCATGTAACTGCAGGCTCCCCAGAGTTATCTGAAGGCTTTTCCTCTGTTCAAAAGAAGAAGGACTTGGTACAATGTTCTTTGGCTGCAAGTTCTTAGAGGCTTCCACTGAAAGGGTTCTCCTTCAAAAAAAGAAAAACTGCAGTTGCTGTGGGATTTTTTTTTTTTTTTAATAAGAAAATGCTGAGGAATAGGCGGAACCGATGTAATAGTTTGAGTGAAGCCCTCACAGTGCTAAGATGTTGGGGTCTGCTACAAATATTCAAGTTCCAAGGCGTGCCGAAGAGCTTCCAGGTCAGCATGACAAGAGATTCTCCAGAATGGCATGTTGTGCTAGAGTGAAACCAAAAGAGGGTTTTTTGTTTTGTTTTGTTTTGGTGGATGTTGTTGTTTAATACTGAGATGAAAACAAATTTCTTAATTTGGACCCTCAGTAACAGAGCTTTGTACTTGGGCCACCGGGTTGTCATGGTGTCACAGGCAAGGAGGCTCATCTTAGAGAGAAAGGAAGGAAGAAGGAAGTTTCTATTTGCTGAGGCATTTCTCCTATGCAGAGAGGAAGGAAAGATCTGCCACAATTTGTGAGTGTCCTGCTTCAGGGATGATGTAGGATGCAGGAAGACTTTCTGAATGTACTAGCCTCTAAACTTTACCCTTGTATTTTTTTAGGGATTAATTAAGAAAGTTTCTAGAATTTCAGTACTCTTAGAAACAATTTTCTTGCCACTTTGTGATGTTTGTCTATAGTAACAAACTATACAGAATCTTAAGCATTGTAATCCTATCCTCTAACACAAGGTTCAAAGTTATTCTGTTTGCTGTAAGTGAAAGCCAGTGCATCACAGCCAAGTAAACAATATATTTATCACAAAATGAAGTTATTTAAACTTACAAAGATGCAATACCATACAGAGACAACATGCTTTCTAACAATTACTTCCCTTTCCTAATTAACTGGAGCAATAGGTCATGCTACATTTCCTGGAAAGGTAGGAACTGGTATCATTGCTCAGATCGATTTTTCATTTAGTGTAACACCACTGCCTCAGAGAAAGGTGCAATAGGTTTATATGACAATCCGTCCTCAACGAAGTCTCCCAATTCTCATTTTTGAGAGACTATCATATGTACTTCTGCCTTCCTGTTGTTCAATTCATATTAATTGTGATAAATCTGAAGTCATGTATACAAATGTCCAAGTTCTAACCAGTCATGCCACTTGATATCCTAGCATCTAGACAAATCAGCTATGACCTACTATTAGCTTCTTTATGATAACAAGATCATCTAATGAGAATTGTGAATATACCATAGGAAAACAAAACATCTCTGAAAGATTCCAGCTTTTTATAAGTGCTGTGAAACAAGAGAGATTCAATTAAACAAAGGACCTGAGATGGAAACTATAATCTGGTAAGGTATAAATAGTTCTATCAAAGTCCAGTTCTAACAACATAGTTCCATAAAGATTAGCAATGGCTGCAATTGCCATGGCCACTTTTTATGTGAAAATATCAAAATAATTAGAATTTGTTTTTAAATGTTAAATTCAACTCTTCTAGGTATGTTCTGGTCAGCCTGTGGTTTGAGCTGCATTTGTTTCTTATCCAAAACAATTCAAACAATTTTACTTTAGATCAAAGATACGCAGCTCATACTTGCACTTAGATTTTATGATAAGATCATTGTTTTCTTAGCTTCCTCCCAAAATACAGGTATCTGTACAGTCAACGTGAAGTATGCAGTAACTAAGCCTTAATTGACAAAGTGTACTGTCTTTCTAGTGTGAGAATAATTTCTGAATTTATCACTGTAAACATACTGTTTCTGAATAAATAGCATAAACAAAGCTTTAAAGAAGAGATGATGCTGATGAAGGGAGAAGATCCTTTTCCAAGTCTACCTACCTGTATAAAAAAACCTCCAGTGTAGTGTCTATTGACATGCATCTGATGTTTAAATACAACTCAAGTTTCCCTCTGGTATGTTGCCTATCAGTAAACAAATGCTTCCTTCAAGCTATTCATCAGTGTGTGTAGAAACAGCAAGCAAACACAGACCTCTGAAGTGCCTGGACTCCATTGCTCTGCAATTTCACTTTAAGAAGAAGAGTTACTTCCTTCTCCCTTCCCTTCCCCTGGTTATTATTAAACCCCTCCCATTAAATTATCTATTTTTCCTTCTTTAAAGGGAAGAAAGCTTGGTCTCTTGGCCTCTCCTGCTGCTCAGCATTTACAGATTTACCACTCATCAGACAGGTGAAGAAAAATGACCCACTAAAAAAAGGAGATATTATCAGTGCTGTCGGCAAAACAGTGAAAGGCTCTTTGCCTGCCCTCTCTCTCCACTTTTTTTTTGTATAGAGCTCAGGTGTGTAGAAGTCTTGACTAATGATAGTCATCAATCAAAGGAGGTGACAGCCCAGCAAAGAATGTGCTCCACTAATGGGAGAGCTGCTTAGGCCAAGAAACACAAGCAAGAGGACTCTTGAAATCCTGCCTCTATGAGCCCGCTGAACCTTCCCACATCTTCATACTGCCAGGGAGCCTGGTGGCCTTTGATGCAGTCATGTTCACTGACCCACTACCTTTGAAGTATGGTACTGGGCTGTCAAAAGCAGCAGACTATTATCACTTCATTCCCAGTCATGCATTCTGGACTCATCTCTGAGGACTCCTTAACCCTTCATGAACTAGAGAACCCTCTGCAAATCTGAGCAGTTTTCAAAGGGGTGGGATTTGTTGTTTTATTAGTAAGGCTAAATGTATTATAAGAAGGAGGGGTTTGATGATGACTTGAGATACAATTCTGGGGGTAGAACATGTGCTGACCACCTTATTTATTTGCTGGGATTCTTTTGTTCCTGGGTTTATGCACCCACAGGAATTAGATTTGTTTGAAAAGTCTTTGCAGAAGCTTTGTTCAGAATGAGATGTCAGGTCCTCCAGCATAAAGTCAAGCCTCACAGCTGAGTTACCGTGATGTAATATTCTGTCTATTACCTAAGCTACCACAACCATCTGTGTGTCTCCTAAAAACTAATCAGTTTGCTGAAGATGGGCCTCACGCAGTCAATCCCTGCATCTAGATTCAAGTGCAGTGCTCCTGAAGCAAATGCAATTCAATCACATTGCTGCAGGTACAACAGGAACACAAAATTCAAGATGCACAAAGATATCTTGAAATTAATGCTTGCCATTAGCAAACTGTATTCCTGTCTCTGTAAAACTAAATAAACAGAGATTCCAGGCAGGCTGCTGTCCTAAAGATTAGGAAATGAAAACTGTGGCACTTCAAATCTCACGTTGCACAATTTAGTTGATAAATGTGACTACTTTCTGTCTTCAGTTGTTACCTTACTACCACTCTTGTGTTTCTCTAATACACTGACATCATTTGTGCATGTCAGAAGGTACTCCCTTGCTGTAACTCTAAATCTTGTTTTTTTTCCTTGTAAATCATTGTAACCAGAACACGGGCTTTGGTCTTCTTAAACTTTGCTTGTACTTTCTCCGAGCTCTGGAATCCCAGCTTCTCTCCTCTTACAGCCTACTGAAAAGAAAGATGCTTCAACTGGTCCCTGAAACTTCAATTCCTGTTTCACAATGAGTGAACTGTGGACACTAATGGCTGTAGAACTCAATTGGATGCAAGGGTTAGTCCATTTAATTATTTCTATGTCTACCTATGCCAGTGGGCTATTCATCAAGCATGAAATGCTACAAACTGTGGGCTTATCATTCCTGACCATACTGCTGTCAGAGTTTTTGTTCTACTTCAAATTCTGTATACCTTCCCGATTTCATTTTGCTTGTGAAATCAATCACACTGATCAATAAATCATTAATATAGGCAACAGCTCAGTACTGGTCCTTTTGGTATTTACTGTAATGATGTTATGCCCTATGACCTCACTGAGTCATAAATAGAAATAGAAGTGTGCATACATGCATGTTCTAATAGACCATTCAAAACTAATTCCAAGAATTTGGACTTCACAAAACAAAAATAACAACAACAACAAAACAGCTACAGATCAGAAATTCACCCTGCTTGCTCATCTGAGATCACACACTGGAGTTTTCCTTTTCTTGTGTTTAAAGCCATCTTTATTAAGCAAGAATGATTCCTGGAACACGTGACAGAACAGCTACCTGAAAAATTTCACTAACTGCCAAGGTGGAGGGAGGATTTACAGTATGAAATAGCTCACATGGTTGTTAAGCCATTTACTTATTAAGAAATTAGACCAATTCTAAGCTGTTTCAAATGGAGGGAGCTTCATTAAATGCTTAAGTAAAGAATGAGCCATTGAAATGAAAATGTGGAAGAATCCAGGATGGCATCCACAAACTGTACCTTTTTTGCTCCCTGTTCCTCTTCAACACCGTCTCCTATTACAATGTACACGGCTTTCCTTCCAAACCTTTGCATTATTCTTTCAAAACAGCTTTCTTTCCCTGAGAAACAGAAGGGAAGATGCATATTTTATCTGTACACATACAACAAGTGGGGCTGACATTCAGGTACTGGAACTGAAGTTGGAACCTAATTGAACTTGCTGCATTGCTCATTTTCTTTAGAAATTAGAACCCAACTTAATCTTCATGTGAGATGGATTCTTTCCATCCCATGAAAGCTACTAGCACTTTCTTTATCAGCTGAAGACTTCTAAGTGCTGCAAGTTTTCTGTAACCATTGTGACTGATGAACTACTTAGACTGGCCATTGGTAGAGTGATACAATGGTCATCATTTTTAGTTTTGAGAGCCCTCTTCTGCTTGTTCATAAAAAACAAACCTCAAAAGTTCAAACACTTAAACCAAAAGGGACAGAAAACAAAGCAAAAAAAACCTCCAAGCCAACCCTATCAATATTTATTACTCTCACAGCTTCATAAAACTCATTCAGCACACTTGACTCCAGCAAGAGCAACAGGATCCAAACAGTGTTTCTGTAACACGTACAAGCAGACTGCCTTCCTTCTAGCTAGGTGCAGTTAAGACCCAACATACTTTAGCTGCTCCACAGGGTGGATATTTTTCAGACTTGTTCCCTCCCAGAGATGCTTGGGAAGACTTGATTTTTTGTACTCTGTACTAGCTTAAGTATGGTCAGTCAGGATGCAAATCACAGATGTGTAAACATGGAGCTAAAATGAAAGTTCACACATTGCTTGTTGTGATCAGGTTGAGTGGATGTGCCTGACTTAGGGACAAAAATTCAATCTATCTTTGGTGAGGCATAAGTTAGTTTGTTCTTACCCGTTTTTGTTGCACTGTAAATATTTTCAATGGGGAAGACAGTGCCCAGTCCATAGAGAAGAACTTTTGCAAGAGCTGGTATAAGCTGAGTTGTGGTGACCAACACATTCACACAGTTAGGCCTAGAAAACAAAAGTTAGTAGAAATGGCAATATGTGTTTCTCTCTTTTACTCTAAATCGAAAGATGGCAGGAAGCAAACCTTTCTTGCAAATGCAAGTTCTCCAGCCAAGGGGAATTATGGAGCTAGAAGGATTATGCAGCTAGAGGCAGGTAATCTTAGTACTGTTATTGTCTCTTTATCAATTTAATAGAATGAAAAAAAAAATACAAATCATCAGCAGTGATGCAGCCTTACTGCACGCATGCCAGGATCTATTCTGCAGGAATTTAAATGCTATCTAGGTAATGGCCATGCTTTTGTTCTTTGAGTGAACATGTTCAGGGATAGAAGGGCCCTTTCCTTCTCTAAATCTGTGCACAGGAAAAGTGTACTACAGAGGAGGCAGTCATGGAAAAGCAAGAAATAAGGGCTGGTTTTTCTTTTGCTCAGTTCATCATCTCAAGCTAACCCCAACACGTCTGACCAACATGTGCAGACAGGCCTCCCACAAGTTTGGCCAGCAAAGTCCTATAAATGTGTCTCAATTTGTTTAGAGGGAGAAAAAAAAGGGAAGCAAAGGAGATCCTGGATCAAGCCCGTAGGCAATTCTTTAAGCTGTTCTTACCGGGAATGTATCAAATTCAGCGCCTTCAGAGCATGTGTGAGCCAGAGATCAGTCAGCGCTTCAAGTTCTGCTCTTAACTGCAGCCAGGTTTCCCTCTTAGGAGCTCCTATTAAACCTGTAGGCAGGGAAAGCATCTTTGCAGAAGCACAGAAAGAGAGCTGCGTGGCTTTGTATGTAGTATGCCAAAGGCCTCCCGGCTGTGTTCTGAATCCTGCCTCTCCTAAAGGCCTTTCTCTTGGCCTCAGTGCAGGCTGCTCCCCTTTACCCACAGCCACATCACTGCAAGGTTCTGCTCTGAGGTCCATAAACCCAGACTGCAACGCATGCCTGTGCTACTAGAGCTCAGCTTCCTTCCTCTCTGAGGGAGTAGTATCAGTCACCTGCAGTCTGCAGGACCACGTTAAAACATCTTGGAGTTATCACAGAGCTCATACGGGAAATGAGCAAGAGGACAAAAGAGCCGTGTACAGGGGCTGATGTCCTGAGCTGGAGCCAGGAAGGTTTTTGTTTTCCTCCCGAAAAAGCCGTGCACCATTTCTAGTAAACGTGGGAGGGTATTCCTCCAACAAAACAACAACAAAAAGTCTGCGTTTTAACAATTCTTAGTTTTACTTCTTTCTTGTCACAGACTTGTTGTTGAAGTTATAAAAGAGAATCAGAAAAACCTATTGGAAGAACTGGTGGTATTGTTTTAGGGGAGTTAAAAGCAAGTAGTTATGTTTTCAGACAGAAATCAGTCCTGTGTTCTTCTGTGGGGAATAAATAAATAAATATTTAGTTTTAAACTTTTTGCTTGCTTACTAGACATTTTGGAAAATTTGAGAAGGCTGCCCTCTGGCCAAAGTAATAATAAAATAAAGCCCATGCTCAGACTTCAGTCCTTCTCCAACCATTAAACCAAGTATTGTAGCATATCTTCTAAAAACCTCATACTGAATCCTCATTTAAGAATGACTGCTGAAACACTTGCTCAGCTCAGTGTAAAATATTCTTATCACAGTGTTCTCTACACCTCCTCTACAGCATGCTTCTAGCAGGGTCAGAAGTATTTGAGATGATGAACGGCATGCTTGCTGCCTGGCAGTAAATACTCACCCCCTACATTGTTTTTGTAGGTGTTGTACATCTCTTTCACCCGGCGGTAGCGGAATGCTAATTTCCTCATCCAGTCAACTCCCCCGTGAACGCCTGAGCCCAGACATAGATTTGCACTGGCAGTTGAACTGTGAAAGCCATCTGCAGAGAAGTTATATGTGCTGGGAGAAGGAGGAGGGAAGGGGAGAGGTCATTATAATCACAGTCTATACAGTGCCAGCAGGGAGCGGAAACAACTGAAAAGTGATGTGGAGTCAAGTGGCAGCAGAGATGTACACAGCACACGCTGTACAGCCGTGGAGTTCATCTTTGCTGCCTGCTCTCACCCACGTACCCCAGAAGGGTGTGTGCCACCCTGCCTAATGCTCGTTTCCACTGTGTAACTTTTCTGTGCGCAACTAGAACCAAAAGATTTGGAAGGGCATTTGTGGCCCGTTATTTTTCATTTACTTGAATGATTTATTTCCAGGCTAGGGAATCAGCCTGGTTGCCAGACCCATGATCCCACACAGTCATTAGCCTCATCTCTGAAAAAAAAACAGCGACAACTACCACAACTGTAAGCAGTACAGGTTGTTTAGCACTTCCTGTCAGTTCTGAGGTTCTCTGGACTACAAAACATCTGACTGTCCTCAGGTCACTGAAAATCCTTACCTGCCTGTCATCCAGGCTGCTAAGCTGCAGAAATAGTCAAATCTTAAAGAATTTTTCTGGCTGCTTGGCTATATTGTTAAACATGAACTGAACACATTAATCAAGAAAAAAAAAAATAACTAAACAAGCCTTAAATGCCTGCACTGTGTAAAGCTTTTTAAACAAAAACTGAATGAAAACTTCAAAGCAACCCCAGGGTAATTACCACCATGGGTGGGGGCTAGTGGCAGTTCCACTGGCATTCTAAACTGACAATGTCTTGGAAGGCAGCAAGCCTGTCTTCTTCCAGGTGTTTGTTCCCGTCTTGAGCCCTCCTTGATGCACCTCGCTTTCTATCAGTGCAAGCATTTCTTTAGCACTGAGGTGCATCAGATCAGGGAACTGTTCCAGTTTAAAGACAACATAGTTTAAAAACAAGCAAAGAAGTTGCTTTTCAGCTGGATCAATTCCCTGAAAATATGGCTGGGGGTGGGGTATGGAGCAGCTCATGTTATCCTAACATGTTTGCTGGATGGCAGCATCAGGGTGGGTTTCAGAGCTTCAGCAGAAGGCAGACTGGGCTGCAGTTGAAGAGGGCAGCTGCACTCATGGGACACAGTCTGCTGGGTCAGGTCACACACCCAGCGGAGTCAGACAAACTGAACCAGAGCAAGGGAAGAGACAGAAATGCTCAGTGACACAGACCTAGTGTTCCTGGGCTAATCTTGAAGCCAGCTCAGCTTAATGTGCTTCCGGTACCTCACTGGGGCAGTAGCCAGTGCATCTACATTCACATCCTGATTTACTATGCAGTAATTTCCCCTTCTTGAAAGCTCTGAGGGCAATTTATTTCAGTATTAGAACATCCAGATAAATTTAACATGCTTAACGTATTTCATTTAGCTCAACTTCATATACCACACAGACGAACCATAAGCATGAGAAGTATCTACAACTGAAACCACTTAGGGGCTTTTCACAGGATTCATGATACACTATTAGCTTACAGCTTTTGTTGTTGTTGTTCACTCAAAGTAATTGCACTGACTGAGATAAAACCCAAATTATTATTTTAATCAATGTCTGAATATTTATCCAGACTCACCTGCTAACAAGCCACAGGAGCCAAAGGACCAAAACATGCATGTGCCATTTCAGTGCGTTACAAAGCACAAACCATCAATTCAGTTTCAGCAAAAAATCTTTTGAGTGTTCTCTACAGAAGGAGAAAGCTCTTCCAGAAGACTGCTCCTTTGTTTTCTATGCTGCTTCTGCACCAATTTCTCAAAACAACCATCCACAAAAACACAAACTAAAGTTTTTTAAGAGCTCTGCATATCTTTTTCTTGCACTGATTACAGTGACTACAAGCAAAACTTTGGGAAAGGTAAATGTAATCGTACAAAAATAGTTTTTTTGTACATGATTAATGAACTTAAACAGGCAATATTAATAGTTAGTGCAGTTTTGGTGTATGTTTACACCAGTGACAAGGCTGTGGCTTTGGCAAGGACGACAGTCCTTACGAGTAAGCCCATTTATTACAGATTGGGCAGTGGGAAACCTTTCAGTCTGGTTTTGAAAGGGTTTGGCTACACTTGAGCCAACTGGCTGGCCAAATCATGTTGGAAACCAGTGTAGTCAGAGCAAAGTTCACCCTAATTTTAAACATAATTCCTAGAATGGTTCAAAGCTGAGCAAGGTCAGGGCTTGACAGTAGGCACAGGCAAATTAATGTGTGAACAGCAGCTCTGTACTTCTGTGCGTTTAATAACTGCAGACAGCATGGAGCCAGGAAGGGGAGAAGGCACATGGCCAAGGAAGTTGTTTTACAACACTGACCAACCCCCTGCTATTTTCAAACAGCTGGGGACTACCTGGCCTGCAGCTTCCACCCGGAGATCCCATACCTTAGATCTTGACCATTATCATCTGACGATACATCATCTATGTGAATCTGGTCACAGTCCTGAGAAGCGTATGAAAAAAATACATCAGTAAATAAATACTTTGAAAAAACATTTTAAAGAACACTTCATGTAATGAAAAATGACTTCAAGGCTAATGCTACGAGAAAATCTTACACGTTGCCAACATTGTCTAGTACAGTATAGCCAGCTAATTGTTACAAACAATATTACACAGCACTTGCATAAATAACTAAATGTGTGTGAGACAAGCTGCTACCTAAAGGCACAACAGCTCCTTAATAACGCACTAAATGGAATTCCTTCCTATGCAGATATGAGGGAGAGAGAGGGGCTTGTCTTTTAGCCAGGAAAACTGTTTTGTAAATGTTGTTATACATGATAAGGCACAGATTTGGCAGCCTCTCCCACTGTGACAGTACTGCTTTGGACAGAAGGTGTATCCCCACATAATTATAAGGGGAGATCTGTCTCAGAAATTTCCAGAGACACCTGTCCTGTTGGTGTTTTCCCAGGGCATACTGAGGGGGTTCAGCTTCCTTTGATGTGCAGAGAAGCACTGAAGAAGGCACCCTTTCATAGCCCTGTACTGCAGAGTTAAGAAATAATATGTCAGTAATGAGGAAATCTACGGACAGGAAATTTAACCAGAAGGTACACTTAGAGCTCAGCCTGCATGAAGTACGTACTCAAGATCTTATCTTGCAAAATTCTTCATTGTTTGAATCATGGAGGCCCTGCCTCAAAAACTTGAGAAATGTTGTTTCTATTGTTTCCTTCCTAGTCTTAACACCATCATTAGAGAGAGGAAAATCTGTAAGCTTCTCCCTACTGCCTTAATCTCTTTTCTCTATGATCCTTGTAGGTAAGGAGAAAACAGAAAGCCTTCAAGCTGGCAAACACTACCCTTTGTTCTGGCTGATTTTCAATAGAAGTAAAAGCACAGTTGATATAAGGAGACTGAAGTCAGAACAACTACAGCTAACTAAGGAACAGTTATCCTTTACCACCACAGTATTTTATAAACCACACGATCACCTACCTTACATAATTATAGGCTTTATGAATTCCTTTAAATTAGCCCATCCAAAAAAGAAAAAATCCCCAAACAAGTAACTAAGCTTGATATCAATGGCAAAATGTCACACATTGTTCTTGCTCATAATCATGACATTTTCTGCAGAACTTGTTTTAGATAATTCTCAACAAGTCATCCAATTTTATCTTGTTCTTGTCTCCTCAGTCCTCTTCATCAACATATGACTGAGGTGTATACTCTGTATAACCGGAACCAAGTAACTGTATTGCAGATTTCTGCTGGCACCTCTCTCTCTTCCACCCACTGTCATTTTTTAAGCCCCCCTCTCCATAGCTGTTGTAAGCCATGCTGGGATAATATTGATGCAGCCCACTCCATTTCAGTTGTGTGATGCAGGGCATTAAGTCAAGGGAAAGGTATTTGTGGAGGGATCTGTTTTTCTCATTTATGAATGAATTGTTCTGTACACTGAAGTGTGACAACAGTAGCTATCACATTTCTGACTTAATAAAATACCATGACACTTGGTGAGACACTACCTCATAGTCCGCCGGCTGAGCCTATCATGTTACTGGGTAAAACACAGGGAAGCTGGTTAAAGCAAGAATGTGGACCGTGTTTTACTACTTGGTTACGAGACTAATTTTTCATTCTCGCAGAATTTCCTTGAGATCTTAGTGAGTGGGGAATCAGGGCAGGATATCTGGGCTGCTGAAAAGAAGGTCCAGATTGTCTGAATGGAAGTCTGCAATGGAAAACCCAGTTTCCACATCTGCTGACTTTTTAAAACGATACTCTAGGATCTCAGAGGTACGTGATCTGTTGAATGTGCAACCTGTAACTGAGTCAAACGTGTAAGACCTAGTCAATCCTCCAAGCTCCTGGAACGGAACTGTTCTTACTGTTGTGACATCTCCAGGCCAGTCAGTGATACACAATCTGCCTCCAGATGGGAGCAAGCCCTTGAACCCACACAGAAAGGTGCTTGAGCTAGCACAGCTTTGAAATGGTACCACAGGCTTGGAAAAAGCTTCTGCTGCTTCCTTGTGAAATACAAGCTGGTTCTGAGGATGCATGGAGAAGCTCCTTCAGTTACTACTTCTGCTCTCTCTGCATATTCTCTAGATTAGTCTCTTGCACATGTAGAAACAGCTTGCAGACATACAGGTTGTCCATTTTTGTATCAGTACTGTGTTAGATAGTTTTAAAAAACATCTAATGAATTCATTGATCACTTGAGCTCACATCTCTTCTTAAGGTGGGGATAGGGGGTTAACAGTTCCCAGAACAGGAAACCTCCAGGGAGGGCTCTGAAAGGCAATAACCTGTAAACACACTAATCCCCTTGTTTGCTAATTCCTCATCCCCTTCTCGGTCCTGCTGTCCTTCACACCTGCTTTCTAGAGTGCTAGGCAACGATATCTCCAGAGGGAGGATGAAATGTACTATTTTCTAGCTTGTGTTGCACTGTAAACAAAAGGAGCCTGGGAGAAAAAGCACAACCCTGAAAAGCCCAGAGTCCATACTTGAGCTTCACCATGATCTGTAACCGTGGTCAATTCCTATTCTGCCTGATTTCCCAAAAAGGGAACAAAGAGTGAGAAGATTTCCTTTCAAGTGTATTTACTCATATAGTCTATAGTGTGATCAGAGACCTTTATAGGCCACACCTTGTATGGCCTGCATTTGCAGACAGTAGGGATCTAACCTGCCTGTACTGCAACTGCAGTCAGAGGTGATGTGTCCAACAAGCACCAAAGTGCTACATGAGTAGGTGAATTAGTGTGGTACACCCACATATTTATAATTTGAAAATGCGGCTCAGCAAACACACGCCTCTCACTTGCCTGGGTTGTGCTTCTAACAGCCTCCAGAACAGGGCAATACTTGTGTGGCTGCATACCCTCAAAGCTGCCCTTGTCAAGGTTTGGTGCCTTCATTCTTTGTTACAGGGCAGCCACACCATTAAGCTGTGTTTTAATAAGTATCGACCCTCCTCCTGCCCAAATCTGCTGGAAATAAATCCATCTTCTAAGTTCTACTACTCAAGAGTTAACTTGCTGGCAGAGAATCCCTTTCTGTAAGAAGACCAGAAGTATTTGGTAAGAGTCTAGGCCTAGGGCTTCTCCATTCGCCCACCTGCCCTGGAAACTGGTGATCAGCCTCCTGCTATCCTGAGGGCTGGGGGTGAATCTTGTGGGAAACGGGCCTCTGCTAGGCTGCAGCACCAAGAGAGGCTGGGCTGTAGCAGCTTATTTGAATGGATCTGCTGGTTCTACTTTTCACACACGCCCAAGATTCCCCTTCTCTGGCATAGCAGGAAAAACGCTTCCAGGCAATGTATCTAGGAAGAAGTTGCCTGAATCCCACCCAGGAAGACCCTGAAAACATACAAAACCCTGGCCAACAACAGGGTGCCAGGGAGCAGGATGGCACTGCATGTGGTTCAAGGCTATGGCACAGGTGAGGCGAAGGCAGAGTAACAGTGGCCTGACTCCTGTATTCATTTGGCAGTTTTTTTATAGAAGCAAGCTCTGAAAATTCCTGCTATTTATTCATCTGTCATCCGCTGAGCTGACAGCTTGCATCAACTGCAGTAATTCATTCTCTTGATTTTATCTTGATTGATAAGAGCAGCAAAACAAAGGGCTGCCTAGTTTTCTTGGACAAGTTGACAGTGTGTTGCCATAGAGGAAAGCCCTATTTTTCTCTCCTGTCTTGCTGAAACATTAAAAGAAGTATGATGTGCCTGATATAATGCACATATATGCAGATAATATATAATAAATATATATAATATATATTATATATATATATATATATAAAATAAATAACGCCTGATAGCATTATTTCTGCATAAGGCAAGAATCACGTGGCTTTGATAGAAAAAAACAAACAAACAACTATTTCCAGTTCAGGCCCCTCACTCAGAATTTGAAGCCAATTTTTTGCTAGGCTGTCCAGTCACAGCCTTACCAGGCTAATGAGGATTACATAAATGCTAGCAAGGACTGTGTGAACCTTGCTGTATCTATGGGCAAATGATTTATCCTCATCAGGCACCTTCTAGGAATGTTTCAACAAAGCTTTATACCCTGGCAGCACCTTCTGCTCTGCACAGCACTGAAAACTGCAGACAGCATAATAAACCAGTCCTCTGTTGCCAAAACAAGGTAATAATTGATTTCCTTGTCCAACCTGCCTCTCTGGTGAGGAGAGATGACATTTCTTCTCCCTCACAATTGTCCCCCACGCTGAGGCAGCCATACTTTAGCTGCTTCAGTATGCTGGGCACCCCCAAAATGCCTGAACTTGGCTAAGGAAGGATTCATGCCAGAGAAATGTCTTGCTATGTTTAGTATTTCCTAACAAGAGTATTGCTTTAGTACTGAACAGGGTGACAATCATACCGCTTTCTCTGTTACAGCTTCTTTCACCTGGCCCCACCATAGAATATGATCAGAAATGGTTTCAGCCCTGTACAATTTTAGCTTATTTTGTGTTGCACAGGTCAGTGTTATGCCACATGATGGTGCTAATGCATATGGTAATCTTTTCGGGTCTAGAACTTGAAGCAGCTTCTGTGCTTTTTTTTTTTTTTTTTTTTTTTTTTTTTAATCTATTTTTTTCTCAAGTATATCATTCACTGTGTCTTTTTCAAGCCCAGCACTTGGTGATGTACAACCCTTAAATACCACATTGTGAACGCTCAAGCCTGACTTTCATTTACAATCCAAAACCAAGGAGTAGGATGGCTAATGAACAGAGATGGATGACTTCTGTTCTCGGAACACAGAATTTTGTAAGGGACATTCACTTCTTTTGAATCTTTCCTTATCCATCACTTTAATTACTGAAATGCTCAGCTAAAATCGAAACACCTTTGTTTGTCTTTGATTTGAAAAAAAAAGTTTAGTTTGTTTCACTTGTCAAGCATGAGTCAAAAGGGAAGACTGAAAAAAAACCAAACAGATAATTCTCAGTAAGCAAACCCCCAGATTGTAAGGAGACAGGTGGCAGGAAAGCAGGCACCTCCTGTAATGTGTGGAGGAACACAGTGCAATTAAGCAGTGAAGGAATCAGAAGTTCTCACTGAACTCATCAGGCACAGAAAAAGTTTTATCCCATTTTATCCAGCACAGAAACAAACCCTTCATTTTTCAAGTGAAGAGAAAGTCCGCAGAAGCCTACCGAGGGATCCCAGAACTTTTTCCTCCAAACTCCTCCAAGCAGTACTCTTGACTCCAAGATGCCCACAGCACAAACCCATCCTACTCACTGTAGGTGACTCATTCACATAATTTCTACTGATTGCAAATTAAAACAACTTTTCTTCAGCACTATACAGCTGTTTCTCAGCTGGTGACAGAATTTTGCTTGCATGACTTTGTTTGGATTTCACTATATATTCAGAAGAATTTTCACTTTGTATTAGGAAGGCATAGCCAGATCGTAACAATCTGCCATAATGCAGACAAGGAGGAATTTTTCCTCTTGGTCTTTCATGTAGAAACTCACACAGTTTCATCCTGCAATGTGTCTGCACTTGAGCAGACCTCCTGCTCTGCCTCTGTGTGCAGAACAGAGCTTCCTCAAGAACAGACACTGTTTTTAAAACCTCTGCATTGCATCATAGCTAATTGTTACCTGCCCCATAGGATCTATGCTAATTTAGCTTAATAAAATTATTAAATAGCAAATTTCTGGAGAAGCAGCAGTAATGTCCTCATTATTAGATTTACTGAAACTGCCAAAAGCCATCATTGTTACTGTGTATTTAGAAAAAAATTCCTTAACAGAATGAAGATGTCAAAGGGACATACTAAAAGTATGCTTCCAATAAACCATCTAAGGCCCATTTCTTTGGGGTCAATAATGAAAGTTTCTTGGCCAGAAAAACAAGTTTGTAGAGCAGATGCAAATGATTAGAAAGAAAGATGCTAAATAAAATAAGCAGCTACATACCTCCAGGTCATTAAAGAACAGATGTGTATCTGCAAGGTTGAAGATCATTTCTTCCATCATAAGACCTATCCGCACAGACGTTGTAGTGTCCTGTTGAGGGAGAATCATTTTTTTTTCCCATTCATTTCAATTTCTTTTTTGGGGGTGGGAGATCTTAGACACAGGATCTACACATTCCTTTTTCTGAAGATACGGTCATTAAAGTCATTTAATTTACCAAGTGTATCTTAGCATGATTTTCCCATCCCTTTTTTTTTTTTTCTTTTTTTCTATTTTCTCTACTAATCAGTTTCTGTTCTCTGAAGGATGGATATAGCTCACCTTATGCATTTCAGCCTGTACATCCAGATGAGTTTAACAAGAACATTTAAACACCTGAGACTGTATAAGAATTGCTTCAGTAGGTTGGACAAAGAAGTAATTTCCAATAGCATCAGTACACAGCAGCTAGGGGACAGTTATGAACAACAGAGCCCACAGAGGGTGATTCTTTCCAGACCCTGTCCTTTGAATCAGCCGTAAGAGGCCAGCATTATTCTTTACACATGAAAGTAGACTTTCAACGTCAAGCAGCAACACGATGAGCAGAATCTGAAAACAGAGCCCACAAGTTCAAACATAAATTATCTCTCTTTCTCTAAAGCATGCAATCTGCATCTCGCTATGCTTGGGTCTTTACTGCCATGCTAACTTGGGTGATGAGCACAGAGAAGGACAGAAAGACAGACGTGTTGTTCCCACATCAGAGCCCACTGTGTGGCACAGTGTGTACTGGCCTTGGTAGCATAAGTGCACATGGAGATGCAAGAGCAGCCACACTGGTGCAAAGCTCTTCCATCTCTGCTGAAGCTCTCTGTTTGTTTAACAGTACCAGCAGAGTTAAAACAATCCCATCCTCCCATGCAAACTCAATTACAGCAGGATAAAATGCTTGTCAAAGTCTGACTATTCTTGCTCAGGACAGGACATGCTCTGCAGTGGCATAAAGCTTACTTGCAGAGCCAGAGATGTCATACTGGCAGTTACACCCAAGTAACTACACCTATTTATAAAGTGAAGACAAAACAAGATTCCTTATTAAAATGTTGGATCAGTCCATATGCCATTTGAACTGGTGTTAGAAATGGTGACATGCACTTAATGCCCCTGCCTGCATAGATTGACTGTTTCACAATTTGCTTGTTCTGCAGTTTTCTTGTATCAGCAGGTCCTCCAGGTCTGGGTCCAACTTGGCCCCAACTTGACCCCAGACAGGGTCCCAACTGCTTCCTTAAAGGGAACAGCAAGAAAACAATGCAGAAGCTCTGGCTGCCTACAGAATTTTAAAAACATACTTTTTCATGAATAAAAGAACATGAAAACACACATGCCAGCAGTTCTAAAACAGCTCCTGTACGTGTTAAGCACCTGTGAAGTTTTTAACATCCTGCTCCTGCTCCTACCAAAATCAGTGACAGAACAAGTACATTCCTGTGCAGCTCTAATGCAGGATGTCCCAAGCAATATGGGCCTCCTGTGTGTTTAGTTGATTTACTTTAGAAAATGATTTTTCTCCCTGTTCTTTGCTACCCAGCTAAGACACCACAACTGCCCGTGAGAGGGCCACCACTTCACTTCCCCGCTAAGTCACAAACACAAGCTTCAATCAGACCAAAGCAGCCAGGCTGACTGTTTGGCCAGGGAAGCTGCTCGCAGACAAACCCGCGTAGAATTGACTGTTACTGGCTGACTGCATGTGTGCAGCAAAGCCACTTGGTCCCTCATGCTGCCCCTGTGGGTAGGGGGACAGTGGCCACTGGACTCTTACGCCTTGGCGTACTCCTTCAAAGCTGCTTCCTGGGCACGGTGTACAGACCCGGGGATCTGATGCTCTGAAATACAACCAAGGGACATGCTGCACCCAGCCTGGTGCACTACAGTATTAAATAAACCGCAGCCACTTTTCCACGTCTCCCCTCCTCAAACAACCGACCTTGTTCCTAAACTCACAACAAAAGCACAGACATGTTCTGAGGCAAACTAGGTCTCTAGCAGAAAGTTTTATTATTCATTCAGAATATATTCTTCTTCAAAAATGCAAGTAAAAATAATTTACAGTTAATTTGAAAAACAAGCTCAAAAACATTCTGCCCATTCAAACTAAACAACAACAGAACTTGAAAAAAGAGCACTCCCACAACAGGCTTTTATTTGTAATTCATCTTCATTAGGACAGGGATCTCTCATCTTTACATTCATGTGGGTGGTTTTCCTCCGCTAACATTACAAGCCATGCTAAAATGTCAGATTTATATGTAGTCTTTGCTCTAATTTTCTGCAGATTTCTGTGGAGTCATGTTATTGTATGACAGGACAGTAATGAATTAGCTGAGGAACTCTAACAGGGAGCACAATGTTTGGAGGATGAGTACATTTCAATCAACCTTTGCGGCAGATGCTGTTGACATGGATGGTGTATTACACGCTAACCTAATTATTACGCATTCTTGGTGTAGTTCTCTTTAATTAGAGCAGAATGGCTGTGGTTTCAGCCATGTGTGTGACTCACGAGCACTGTGCCCATCTGAAGAAAAGCTCAGTCACTGATGTTTAAACATGCTTATTGCTGTTCCTGAAAGAAGGGCACTTTCTCCTCTGGGCCAAAAGTAAACTCCACCAGGCTTGCCTTGAACATGTCTACCTTTAAGCCCCAAACCTGCTCCCCTGATGAGGGGCAGGGACACAGGTGCAATTAGGGCATCTGACTGTGGCCCCATGTGAACAGCACTGAATCAAATTTTACTACCCAGGTGTAGTTACATGAGGGAACTGTTTTGAAGAAAATATGCTGCTAGGAAGAAATGATTTTGTAAAATAGTTTTTAATGAAGCAATTTATTTTTATACATTTCAAGGATCATTAGCCTTTAAACCTCTTTTAGGAAGTCTCATTCGTTGGTATCTGTCATTTATTCTCTAAGTTTTGTCTTTAGTTTTATTGGTATTAATCACTAACAGGGAGTAAGAAACATTTCCACAGTGTATGGAGTTACCTTCTCTTAAACTAAACAATATGGAAATTAAACTGTAGATGAGAGGAAAAAAAAAAAACAAAAACTCTTTCTCTTGAGATATAGAATATGATGGAATGAAAATAAAACAGAAAAATGCACTTTACCACCCAGAGGGGAAGTCGTTTGGGGAAATGATTTGGCATCAGTGCTTTCACAGTATGGATATTTCCTCTGCAACAAGGCACGCTTCCAAGTCTTAAGCTGATAAAGTTAAAAGGCAAATCAGTGCTCCCAGTATGATGTAGGTGTCTAGAGGCATGAGGCCAGGGTTCCACTAGCAATTATTTATTTGCATTACTGTTGCACTGACCTAGAAGCACTAGTCCCAGACTTGAACCCCACTGTGCTAGTTCTACCCACACAGGAAAAACACAGTCCCTACCCACAGCTTGCAATTCAAGTATGAATAAACAAGAGAATCAGACTGATGGGCAAGCACAAAAATGACACAGGTATATCAATGAGTCATTAGAATTCTCTGTATATGGTATAAAGAATTGGAAAGAGAATTATGATTTCTTTTTTCCTGAAGATGTTAATGGAGAACTCTTCCTAAGTGTACATAGAAGTCCTGAAGGACTAAAGGATAAGGCTGTGCTGCAGGCGATGCCCTAGTAGACTGCTAACGCCTACGTTAGAGCAGTCTGAGTTTAGCAGAGCAATGGGAAGTTGCTGTATCCATAATGATGACTCCTGCCAAAATGTATTACCATAGGAAAAGTGCACCCTGGAGCCCTAGGAACCAGCTTCCTCAATAGCAGATCTAGCCAATGTTTTCTGATGCATGTGAAGCCCAAGAACGAAAGGGCTGTGGTCAGCTTGAAATTGTATCTCCTCTAGGAACCACTTTTTTTTTTTTTACAGTGAAAACAGATTCACCTAAAACCTCGACCCTGAGCGTTTGTTCAGTAACATTAGAAGCGCGAGGTCCTACCCCTCTGCTAATCTACAAGTCATGCTTTCACAGACAAGGACAATGAGAGGCAGGGATAGAAAACAGGCAACAAACTCCTATAAATAAAACCTCCAGCACCACAGTGCGTTTCTGTGTGCCTCACCTCTGCAGGGCACATTGTTGGAGCCTTCTGTAGGGTTGATGTTAAACAGCCCCAAAAATTACACGACAGACCAGGCACCCCAACAGAGCTCAGCTCATGACTGATCAACACAGCCTTAATGGGCTTCTTCCCGTCAGCTGGATGGGATAAGCATCACAGCAGTGGTGCTCGTTTTGAAGTACTCATTCCCAAAGAGCTTGATACTCCCCCTAACTGCCACACCTTCACTTCCATATTTACCTAGTAGTAGTGTTTCACAGCTGCCCATTTCTGCTCAGCGTACATCCTGAGAGAACTGAGAGGTAAAAAGCCCCCACTCCACTTCTTCACAAAGTATTAAAACATAAAAAGAGGAAAATAAGCTTTTTTTTTTTTTTTTTTTTTAAAAAAACAAACAAACAAACAAACCACATTTCGATCAAGTATGTTGAACCTAAAGTGTATTCCTGGACATGTCTCCCTATTGTGTCTGTCACAGGATGTGACTTCTAGCTAAGGAGGACTGATGTGCTGTTGCCTACTGCCGACAACGCTGTGAATGAGATAATTTTCAGTAGAAGTGAGGCACTGCCAGCTCCCAGATCTGTAACTGCTTGCTGGGGGGCAGCTTTACTGCCCTTTCAGTGGATAGCCCTACTAGAGGAAAACACAGAAAAGAGAAGCCTCTGAAACACTCTGCAGGGGAAGGCAAAAGTGTCCATTCACCAAGGGGAATGTTTTCTTTCTGATCCCAAAAGCATAAGCTGACACATTTGCTCTGAATATTGCTTTTGTGCTGGCTAGTTGCATGCACTGCTCCTCTTTGAACTCATTCTGTAGATGTGAATTGTTACATTTTAAAATCACAATTTTAATTCACTTATGTCCTACAAGCTAAAAACATCCTTCCTAAAATTAATTCTGTTTCTGTTTCATTTTTCTCACTATGAATAACAGGATGACAGAAGGTGGCTAGGAACTTGATGAGCAGCCTTCAGTCTGGCCTTGCTCAAAAGACAGGCTCACCTATGCCTGTGTTGCTGTATCTTCACTATTAAAGGTAGCATTACCTACAAAAAAGCCCTTGCTGGATGCAGCCACACTTCAAACTGCACTGTCAGCATCCTCCCAAATGGCCTTCTCACCACTGCTCCTGGAAAACTGAGCTGGATTTTTCATAAACTGCTTATACTTGCCCTAAAGAATGCATTAAAAAGACATGTTTGTTAACACCTGCAGTTACTACTAATCCACTTGGCTGGATGTCCACAGCCAGCTCGCCCCTCTTGTATAGCGTAATTTTGAAAGGAAGCAAGAAGCAGACTTATCTCTGGCAATCTCTCAAGTGCAAGTCACTCTCAACCCCAGTCCTGGCTCCAAATCAGCCAGTTCCAATCCTCTGCCTTACAGGTACCCTGTTCAGACATGCAGGCCATTAGTAAAGGGGCAAAGCTGCCTCCTTTGAGACGGGTAACAAATCCGCTTGTTGTCTGACTCCGCGTCTATTTAGCAACGTGCCAATTAACCCAACATTCAAAATGTTAGGACAAAGACATTTGGAGCGTGAATCTTGGACTCAGACCTTCCTACCTCCCCACTTAAATAAATAAATAAATAAATAAATAAATAAAGCAAGCCCTTCTACTTAAAACCAATCACTGTCTTTAAATCCCTGTCAAATACCTGTTTATACCATGAGCAAATAATTACTTTTCTACAAGGAAGAAAGTATTAATTAAGGTTATTCATCAGACTCCTATTCTGTAGGGTTTATCTGCCACAGGTGTCAGCCAGAGGTGAGAGACGGATTAGTATACAATCAAGGGCTTTCTAAGTTAAATCTCTTCCTTGTGGTTAGCTGTTAATAATGAAGTTGTCACCAAGAGAAAGAATTTAATAGTTTTAATTGGGTTTAATTACTTGGAAACTCCTGAAAAATGGACCGGTTTGGTTGTAGTATAAAAATAATAAAAAAAGCAAAGACACAAACGCCACGTTTGAACAAAGAGAGCCTGTGAGAATAATCATTCTTTGGTTGTAACATTTTATACCTTGATCTGAATTTGAGACATTAACCAGGCTTTCCCATAAAAACAGAAAATTAACCTTGTGCATCAGTTCTAGTTCCAGTAAGTCAAGGGGGGCAGCTGCTGCGCCTGGCCCCATGGCCGTGCTGCCTGCCTAGTATGGGTCTGCCCACGTCCCTTTCTGTCCTCCTG
Organism: Netta rufina; assembly: GCF_964035555.1. Taxonomy (NCBI): domain Eukaryota; kingdom Metazoa; phylum Chordata; class Aves; order Anseriformes; family Anatidae; genus Netta; species Netta rufina. The sequence continues at coordinate 2,127,963 of NC_140140.1, forward strand.
TGTCCCCATCTGTCCCCTTGGTGTCCCTGTGTCCCCCCATCATCCTCTTTGAGGGTGAAAACACATTTAGCTCTTTTACTAGATTAGAGCTTAGTTTTGTTTATCTTTTTTTAATAGAAGCAGGTAACTTCTAGACCCACCTTCTCAGAGCTTTTCAGCTGAGAGTGGCTATTTGTGAGACCACTGGTTTTAAGTACCCAAGTAGTTCAGGAGCTCAAACTCATTTTTTGAAGTGACTTTGTTTCTTTTGACAAAGAATTGTCCTTTTTCAAATAGCATCACCCACTTTTCTCATTTCCAGGCTCTAAACTTTTTGGCCCCCAAAATGAAGACATACAGTTTTACCTAAACATTGACCTATCCAGGTTTGTTAGACAATCTACTGAATTTAAATGATGTCTCTACAGTCATTGGAAGTGTGACCTCATGGCGAGTCCAAGCCAGACAGAAAGCAAGTATCATTTAATCCTTTTCTTCAGATACCTTTCAATATTCACCATTGCTGTGATTTGGGAGGTACTTCCACAGTACTGCGTACTATTTACTGAAGGATTCTAACTCACTGGCATGGTTCTGTTCAGAAATGGCTGGGGACTACACCTTGGAAATTACTACAATAAGCAAATGGATGTGTCAGTAATTAAATCCTCACATTCGAGAAGCACACAGAGGTTGAAAGGGTTTTCCTCCCTCCTCAAATGAGCTATGCTTAGGGAAAAGCAGGAATAACTAATATATACAGCGCCTGAACCCATGGGTGGATTCCAGGCCTGTGGGAATACAGTACCTAAATACATTTTAAAAGCTGGGCCATAACGCTCGAGAACAAATGGAAGTTTTTTTTAGGAATCGTACTGGGTCTGGCTGGGATGGAGTTAACCTTCCCCACAGCAGCTGCTAAGGAGGGGGGTGAGAGGGGCTGTATGGTACTGAGCTGCCTATCACTGTTAAACCACAACAGTAACACGAAAGGTTCACAACCAAAAGTCTACAAATAATTTCTTTTTACCATACAGGGCATAAATGTCAGAAAAGGAGTGGATTTAAACCAAATACATGTTTTAACCCCCTTGCCCTTCTCACAGGAAAATCACCATATTTCTATGTAAGCCCTTGATAGCTCTGTGAAAAATACAAAACTCCCAGAAAGCTTGGTGGAAACATCGTGGTGTGTAAACCTCAGCACAAATGCGCATTTGTAACATGCAACTTCCTAATGCGAGTTACATTCCTTTATTTTTTGATACTACTTTTCCCTTAAAAATCAAGTCACAATTCAGCGACATGGGAAAGCAGGTTCCCTTTACTCATGCTCGTTAGACAATCCAGCATTGTTCCTGACATGTATTTTATGTCAGAAATAATCCTTTAATACTTCCAAATGCCACACATGCACTTTGCTTAGAAAGCCCTCGGTTCACCTAAGCTGCAGTACAAGAGGTTACATCTACATGAGCTCAGAGCATCTCCCATGCCCAGCATTGAAGCTGTTGTGGGTCTGGTTTTGCTGTTTCTGCTGCCGCTCAAGCCAGGACAGATGATAAACACAGATGTTTGCTCCCGAAATACACATTTGAAATAATCAAATAGCTGGAATTATTTACTCCCTTCTCTCCAATAATGAACTAATAATTGATATAGCAGCATGTCTAAAGTAACAGACTTTTTTATTACCTGCAGTGATTGAATGCTTTTTTAATTTAACTTAAAAAGGCATTAAATACAAGGTTTAGCCTCCAGTGGGTAAAAAAATCTCCAACTTCCTCAGAAAATCCTTTCCAAATTGTATTCATCTTGACTTAATCCATGATCTACTGAGTGAATTAGGCTCTGTTTGTTTTGAAAATCTATTTTATGGAGTTCCAAGGACTGTGTTTTCCTTAGGAAGGGCTCATTCTGCCTTTCTGACCAGGATGCCTGCTAGCAGCCCTCCACATAGGCCTCTGCAGGTTTTTAACATCCCAAGGTGCCCCACACATATGACTAACAAAATGTAAATAAACACAGCTGAGCCTGTAAGAAATTGGAAGGTTTTCTCATTAAAGAAATAAAATAAACAGATGTCCTTAAGCACTTTGGCTCATGTTTGTCAAAGGAATGGAAAACTCTCAGATGTTTGAACAGCAATAGTGATAGCCACATCTCAAGTGAGGGAAGAAGGAAAAAAGCAACAGCATGGCACTTTGAATTAACTAATGGTTCTCAAGGGAGGGTGCTTTTGATTTGAACCTTAGCAACTTCTACAGATAGTTTTTAACAGCCGAGCAATAAAATGGGGTTTTATTCTTCCTCAGTTTGTAAAGTAGTTAAGGACGGTTTTGGCCATTAGAAGCATGAATCACCATCAGATTTGATTAAATCCCTATGGTGTTTCAATCAGGTCCTGGCTTTAGGGTCCTGTGAGGGAACAATGCAAGGAAAAGCACAAGCTACTCAAAGCATTCAATGAAAGCAGGGAAAAAAAGAAAAAAATCAACTCTGTGTTTTTAAAAGGACCCCAAGTAGGGCCACGCAAGAACTTTTCAAGGACTTTATTTTTTATATTTTAATTGGTAATGATAATTCACTTAAAGGAAAGCTTTTTGAAAGAACATGTAACTGCCAGTGGAACTTCTGAGGGATCTTAGATCTACATCAACATTTCTGGTGAGAACAAGACAGCCCAGTTCAGACAACCAACAGCAGCTCTGACGTTCATCTGAAATGGCAGAAAATCATTTTCAGGTCCTCTCCTCAGCTGGGCCAAGCAGTGATTTTAGTTACTTTGTCCAGAAGGTCTTAAGGCCCCACTACTGCTGGAGGATGCTCTCCTACTCCCAAGCATACCTGTGGCACTGCAAGTCCCTCATAACATCAGTGTGTGCCCCGTGTCCACCACACTGATACCTGGCTGCTTACAACTTGGAGAAATCTACTGTTGCCACTTCTGAAATGTAAAATAAAATGCATCTTACAGGGAATTTTATGAATCTTAACTCCTGAGTATCAGCAGACATCAAAGTGCTGATAAAGATCCAACACAATTCAGGTATTTAGACTGTCCTCTGGATTTGTTCCATTTAGTTCCAGGATTTCAGAGTAACTCATGCACGGAAAGATTAATTTTAATTCTAGATTTTAGTTTAATTGCATTTCATTTTGACACTAAAATCCCGTGGACGTGTTTTACTAAGGAGTATCTCAACACAGAACAAAAAACTCACATTCTGGAAACAGTACAAAATCGTGAGAAAAGGAATTAGCCTCACACATACCCTTCATCTAGGGAAAACAATGCACTTGGTGCACCCTTTCTTCCTGATACTAGTCCTCTGAAAAGTAAGAGAATGAATCTGCAACATAATACTTACATTTCTATGAAAGAGATGCAGAAATACTTAATGCTTTAACAGATTATGGAACAAGCTTGCAAATATCTCAAGTCAAGGAAAAAGGAACAGACTTATGTGTTCTGTTTTTTTGGCACAGAAATGCTCATAATCTCTTTTTATTGTGTGTGAACTAATACTACTAAAAGAGTCTTTCCATGTTGTGCCTTGCTGCCTCAAATGGCTGAGGCCCCTTGACATGTACTCAATTCACGTGAAATCCCAACAGCACTGTAATAGATTTTGATCCATTTTTCCCATTGTATTTCGTTAGTGATTTGTCAGGCAGATCTCTGCAGACACAGTGAAGGCTGCAGCCACCTTCCTGCTGAATGGGAGCTCTATTATACATGTCTGAAGGGATTGAAAGGGCTTGGTGATCAGCACATTAAGCTATAATGATGGTTTATGTCTGGTGTGGTCTCTAAGCACTTGGTAAATATTCTGTACCCATGCAGTGATCAGAAGCCTGCAGAACAGGTTTCTAAAAACTCCTGAACATAATATCCAGAGTTAATTGGCTATAGAATTTTATTTTTTTTTTCTTTCTCAGGTAGTCTCCTCCTAAGAAATGAGGGGGTGGAGAGATTTCCTCAGGTTTGACAGCTTTGCTGCCCCAGCCATTTAGACTGTGACTCCGTGTGTTTGTGCAGGTATGCATCCATTCAACCATGGGCAAGAAAGCAAAAGGAGATGTGGATCCGTAGGCCACTCTGGCTGCCACTGTAAAGGCTGTACTGCAGGGACCATATGGGAAAGACATTAAGACCCCATGTCTGGTGACTAATACACGGAATAGTGCGCAGAGTTTGACAGAGGGGATTAGAGGAGCAACACAGACTGAGCCATTCATTCGTATTTCAAGCTTGAGTAATTTCTGTGCTTTAACTTCTATTAATGCTGTGAGCAAAGTATTTTCTAAACACCCGAGACCAACTGCTCATGCACTGAGGAACCCATATCTATGGCAAGGATCACCGAGGTTTCCCTCAGATGAGTTTTATACCAGACATACAGAGAATTTTCACATGAAATCAGGTCAGAATGCATGCATTGGAGCACTAATCATTAATGTCCAAGAGTCATGTAATGACTCTAACTGGTAATACTTTTGTGAATTCTTCCCCACAGCTTTTTCTTCTTTTTTTTTTTTTTTACACCTTTTTCTTCCTTTTTCTTTTTTCTATCCAAAGTCAGATTGTTTTGGACAGCTCCCTACTGCCACCACCACCAAGAAAAGAACAATATGCATAAGCACTGTGATTTTGTAGCTAAACTACACAGGAGTTTAGTCCCCAGTCTCTGAAGCTAGGTTGATATTCCTACTTCCCTTTCTCTCCTCTCCCAGGAAAAGTCACCCCAGAAAAAGGTGTTATTTTTCAGCTTAAGTGGCTTCATAGTCCAGTTTTCTGGGTGGCTGCACAGCAGCTCTACCAGCACAACCAACAGGACAATACTGGGACAGGAATGTTGCTCAGGGAACAGTGAATATCGTACAAACTGGCACACTTTCTGGAGGAAGACAGAACCAAGACCTTCATGTGTGAGATTTAATTCAGGGCACGTGCATGTCTAATCACCGGCATGTAAATCTTTTATGATCAATTATATATAAGCATAATAATTTTAGGCCCTGATACTTAATTTACTTTGAGATTAATGCTTCCTATGTTTTTCACAAAGTAAGAGATTCTGAAATACTATTAACCTTTGGCTCACTGCTTTGTTTATATTTGATACTTCAACTCACTTGAACATTTCTGAATTGTGTTACTATTTAATGGTTCCCAGGACAGCCTGCCTGAGTGTGCTCTATTTCCCTCTTGGTTTATGGTCTGTTCCAAAGCCCACTGAAGCCTCTGGTTGTCTTTGGATCAAGTTGTTAGTCTATAATACTTTTATAACACAACCATTACCTTATAGAAAAGCTCTGAGGAATTTAAAACTGATGAAGCAAATGAAGAACTAAAAAAAAATCCTTCTACTGAAGGTTCTGAGTTTTCCCCTGAGTTTCCATTTTCCTGTGCTCTTCTCTCTGTAGGCTGCTTCATCCCCACGATGATTTCTGCTACAGAAATGGCAGCTTTTGCCTCCGCGGCAGCCCATCAGCAATAGCTTGCAGTCACTGTGATGGCAGGGCTCCTCACCTCGGCAAGTCTGTCACAGCTCTTGGCCCATCACCGTATGTCCCCCATGTAGCAGATCCTGATCCCACATCCTCTGAACTTGGACAGGAGGCAGCAGATGAAGGGAACTGCTTCGGAGCTTTTATGCTGGGCCAAAATATCCCCCCACACAGTGAAGGGAATTCTCCATATGCCATTTGCAGCCCCTACTCAATCCTAAGTATGACCACATCGCAGGTCTACACCAGCTCAGTTTATATTTCCTGATCCTGCCTAGTTCTTTCTATTTTTTGCAGGCAGTAGGTTTGAGCTTACACATGTATACCTCAGACTGCCTTATTCATTATGTTCCCTGGGAAAAGTAACCACTTCAATTACTTTGTACAACATGGGTCTGAATAAATCCCTGCTTGGAAACACATGCTTGGTTTTCAGAGGGTGCTGCTGGAAGTGTTAGCAGCATTCCAAATGCTGCAGTAGACTTCCACACCACAAACACCATTTTATATCCTTTACAACTGTGCACATCTAACAGCAAACAATAAATCTATCTTACTAATTACACATTCAGCTTGTTATAAGTGTCGTAAAACAAGTACAGCTGCTAAAGCCATGAAATGATGTCAAATCATATTTCTGCTTTCTAGAGAGAAGCAGGGTTATTTTCCAGTCTCCTGATGAAGTTGACTGTTCAAAGCCATGTGTGGAAACAGCTGCCAACTAGGTCATCCACTTTAATTAGGTAATGATATTGTCTTTTTTCCTACCCGTTTAAAAGTGTTTGACATTGTGTAATTCAAAGTGACTTAAGTGTTTATCATAAAAAGCTGCCTTAGGAAGAAATTGAAGCACGTGGTACTAAATCCAAGACCCAGCATTTTCTCCTTAGCAGCCAAGTTGTGTCTGTTCAGCCACAGAGAGTTGCCTAAAATACAACTGCCAGTGTTTCAAAGGGGGTATCTGACGCACGGGCAGCTGAAGATCTGATTCCTAAAACTCTCAAAAATGTATTCCACTGCAGCTGTATGGGAATAAGAGCCAGTAGTCTTTATGGCAACCTAGACTGACTAACACAAAACTTCTCCTAAAAAAAAACAAAAACCAAACAAAACAGCAACAACAACAAAAAAAGTTGTCTGAGATTCAAAAGAAAACAGCATTCTAACAAAAAATTAAAAAATGTTACCTCATTCAGGCCAGAGTTACTGCTCTCTGGCTCCTGGCTAGGCTCTTTCTCACAGAAGACAGACATTCAAAGAACATCCTGATGTCCTATCTAGCAGCAGCCAACAATACAAGCTTTAGAAAAACATGGGGCTACTTGCAACATGAAAGAGAGGTAAATTAAATTTTCACATTAGAAGGAAATACCACAGGACATATTTATACAAATGTGTCTGAATAAAATCAGCAGCATCTGTTTGAAAAGATGTCTTATTAGCTGCCCCCACAGTTCCCAATGCAATTTGGCTGGGCAAGCAGTAATGTTAAAAAAATTAAGTTTTACCTTCCCATATCTGGATGCAAAGGTTCCCGTGAGTAAGGAGTGAAAAATAATTATCGTCTCATCCAAATCCCACACAAATACACGCTGTGATGACAGATGGGGTGGAAAAGAGAAATACAGTTACACATTACGCAAATGCAAGAATTTGTTCATTCAGGAGATATGTCCTGTTGGACTAGAGCTTTTTAAGATCTCAAGCCCATTTAGAGCACTGACTGCAGATGCTTTGTGAAAGCATGCAAAATGAAAGATGAAGAATTCTGGAACTACGTGCGTTCTGATTGCCCTGAGAGTCTGCTCTCCTAACAATCACAGACATCACCTGTTGTGTGTCAAGTTGGGGGAACAAAACAGCAGACTTACAAGAAGCACAAAGTAAAAAGACGTACATATGAAAAACAGTCTGAGATGCTAATAATACAGAAACTGTGTGATTATTCTGACTACCCAATTTAAAAGGCTTCAGTTGTATTACTGATTTTACTCTGGCTCTTACAACTCACTCATTTGATAGTCGGTTTTGCTAATAGATGCAATCACTTCTCTTTGCTGGATTTATGTAAGTTAATGTCATTACCTCAATCTCACTGTCAGCAGTAGGAGAAGGATCGTTGCTTCTTTTTGACCGGGCTCGTACCTTGCCATCCGAACCTCTGTGATGTCTGTCTGTTTCTATATCTTTTGCTGGTGTTGTTGCATATTCCCCTATTTAGAAAAAAAAGAATTCCATTATAAGCTTAGTTTTTGCACCGATCATTATAATAAAAGCAGGAAAGCTTTTAGCGGAGAGCACCAGAAACATTATGAAAATGCTATCAGAAAATCTCTTTTCATGTCAATAGCTGACATTGTTAGAGAAATGATTTATAACTTCTAAGATTAGTTGCAACGATTTCAGAAAGCACCAAGTCTTTATATAAAACATTTTAAAGTGGATGTGTCACTTCGAGAACCTTAACACATTTTTAAATTAAAAACAAACAAAAACAATATAACTTTTTGAGTTTTACCCCCCTCTCCTCCTTTTCCAAGAGAGAAATTAGAAAGTGGAAAAGGAAACGAGGATCAATTCAACATCTGCAAAAATGATGTTTTCTTAACTCGATGAATACTCATGATTAAAAAGATACTTTCAACATCAACTTTTATCTTTAAAATACATAACTAGCCTGTTTAGCTGTATTCCACTTCACAAGGGACAGTAGTTTAGAAATAACTGAGAAGAGACAGGTAAAACTTCCCTGTATAAAGTATCTGTTTTGATTGGCTGGAGTTTCTTAAACCTGTCCAGATTTCACTTACCTTACATTACAAATCCTTTTCAAACATATTTTTCTTTTCACCTTGCTAAGCTGTGGCCTCTCCAGCTTCCTATAATAACCATATTCTTCTTCAGAGCAGCTTGGATTGTGCCTAACAAGCCTTTTTTGAAGCCACGCTTTCTCAAAAAGGCTGAGATAAGATCTAAGAACAGAAAATCCTCCAACTGCTTTCAGAGCAATCTGTGACCACTTCTTTTTAACAACCAATATTAGTTTATTTTTCTTTCAGAGCAACCACAGATGTTCAGATTTGTTCCATAAGTCAGCAGACCTACAATGGGCGTATACTGTTATCATCCTCAAATTACGTGGCATTTTATGTAAATGTTATTGCATGCCAATGAAAACTTTAGTAGGGAAGTGATATCTGAAGACTGTACTTGAACAGTACATTGGAGGATCATAATCCGTCAATAATTCCATAAACCATTTAAGCCTCAAGACTTTAAAAATTAAGCGCTCAAAGAGAGGCCACAAATTCTTAAGACTTTTTGCATGAAATTCATCCTGAACTTTTAACTTAGACAAACAGTTTATGTTGATTTTTTTATAAAGAGAGATTTTCTCTTAATGAACTTATTTATGAATGCATATATTACATTTTGTTATTAGGAGTGAACACGAACCTTGATGGAGATGTGCGCTAATAAGTGAGGAAACTCTGGGGCTTTTTCAGAGCATGCCACTCATTGCTAAACACATTAGTACTTCTTACTAATCTGGATTTTGCATGTAATTATTTTCTACCTTAAGAGGAGATCAAACCAGGCGTGCTCATGGAAACATCACAGGATAGTCTTACAGAACTTGTATTTTCAAGTCTCTTCCCAAAATTCTGTGTTGTACTGTGTGAGCAGAACTGTTATGTGCTAGGAAATCTCATTTATCCAGGTAAATGCATGTATTTAACTAAATTCCAACAACAAGGTTACAGTGCTTATGTCTACAGATGGCTGGAACTGCAAAACTAAGAACAGAAGAAATGCACCTACCAGACAGTGATTCTGTGCTCTGGCTGGTGATATTGTGAGAAGACTCCTGCAGCGAATAAGTGGAGGTTGGGATGGCTGAAGGGCTGATGCTGTTTGTGGACATGTAGGGAGAGTTGTAGGAGGAGCTGTAATACTGTGAGTACTGGCTTTGAGGAAAGCTTGGGTATGATGAATATTCCTTTGAGGAAAAAAGAAACGTAATTTCTGTGTACGACTGGTGTTATGAATAAATAAGGCACCACATACAGCAAGGCAGTCTTATCTACACATGCAGCAAGTCATGGCTCAGGAATACTTTTGCTAAAGAACCACATTTCTTTCACTTATGAAATTTCTCCTCCTCCCAAATACATTCCTACTTTATTAGAACTAGCTGGCCTCAACAAGAGGTCAGAAATCAGGCAAGTTCTGCTTTTTCTATGGGATTTTATTAATCAGCGCTGACACATTTTGCATCATAGGGTTCAACAATTCTAGTGAAGGAGTGAAGTAGGCTGCATTTTCCCATGATCAGCAACATTTTCTGATAAGCTGTTCAAATAGGATACAAAAATCAAAAAAGCAATCTAACAATTGTTTTGCAGAAATGCTCACACTTGAGATTGTCCCACTGCCTCAGTAAGAACTAAATGCTGGAATAATCTTCCCTGTCTGTAGAAAAAATGAACTAAAAACATGAGGTGTGAGAGATCTCAGAGCTGAGGTATCATGATCTTTGTCTTATTTTAAAAGGTCCCAAATAAACTCTGTAACGCTCTGCCCATCTGTTTTTTGTAAGAAGCAGGATGACATTGAAATACATTAGAAAACTTCTCTCTGGATAACTAAAACATAAAAAAAAATGTTTCTTTTGTTTTTAATTGCAGCCCTTGTTCTTGTCCACCTGGTTTGCTTTTTCAGATACAGAACTATACTGTCTTTCAACAGTTTTTGTTTCCTCAGAAACATTAATTACCATCATTTATTTTATTATAAAATAAAATTAAATAATAGTCTTTAGAAAGACTAAAAGCCCTTTCCTTCTTAACTGCTTACATCTTTGTCTATGACACAGCTATTTCATTAACTCTCAGTCACCATGGAGCTCTCAAGAACAAAGATGACTCAAGTTGTCAAAATAAAATTTAAGCTGAAAATGAAATGAGAGAAATTCATTGTTTTCTCTTAAAGAACATCATAAAATGATGAAAACATCCCACTTATTTTTCTTTTTTGCAGGTAACCTCTATACTTCAATCAAATGCACTTCTATTAGTGTTTATTGACCATGTTTGTAGCCAAAACTGAAGTAATAACAAAATTGCTCACTGTTGTCATTACAAATATGAGTCAGAACAAGTACCTTGCTGTCTAGTGATTGAAATTATTGCTCCACAGCTAACCAAAAAACATTTTCTGGACAGTGTATGCATTTGTTTGGTCCAATCAAGAAAAGCCATCTACTACTGCAAAAACATCTGTCTTGTGCATATATGCTTGCTGTTTATTTATACACACACATTTCTCAAGGTATCTGAAGCATGAAGCCCACAGACAGGTGTACTCTCCAAGAAGGAAGCACAGAGAGACGGCTCAGATGGCTGAGTATTCAGCACCTGCAAACACCTCTTTCAATTTGTTCCTATTTATTACACAGTGCCAAGACAGCAGAGGACAGGATCCTAAAAGGGGAGCTCTCTGTGTAAGATGGAAAACATACCTGAAAGTTGTAAGATGGCAGTGAAATGATGAAACTCCTGGAACTGCTGTGCAACACCACAGCAGAGACTGCCAGGAGCATGTGTTGATACACACATCTTGAAACTAACCGCCAGGCCACCCAAGCAGACCAAAATGGCACATGGCAAAACACACGCTAGAACCTTCCTTAAATATATGTAAGCACCAGGGTAATCTCTCTGATCTGCCAGTCTCCCAGGTGCTTAAAATAAGTGGCAAGGTTACCAATAATAAATGCTGAGCCATACCTGATGCACAGCACTGAATCCAGCAGTATTTGTCAGGCCATTGGCTCCCTGGTAAATCCCTGTTGTGCCTAAGGGAGAGAATATCACGGTCATAAAACACAGCAGCAATCAAAACAGTGGGATATGTATAAATAAAGAATTTCCACCAGGAAATAAAGTACCTGCTCCCCAGAAATAAGCGTATCATAAATCTTGACAAACATAGGCTGTAAAGACTGCAGGCTAATACTGAGGTCTGCTTGCTGAAAGACGTTTAGAGACAACAACCCCATTTAAAAATCTGTCACTTCTTTTTCTGATAAATAATGGAAACTTTTTTTTTTTAATGATCTTTTATATAAGAAAAAAACTGGATTACATTTGCAGTCACACACACACACACTTTCATGCATAGGTATGTCCTGGAATCTTGTCTTTATGGACCAGGTACCTAAAAATTTGTAGGTTGTTTGAAAATTTGTACCCTGGTGTTGGTAACCAAAACATAAGAAGCTTCTGAAGCTTCTGGACCAGCAGGGAGCAAAAACATTGCTTCATCCTATGAAATAATGAAGAGAAAGGATGGACAGGTGAGTTTTACATAGTTCCTTCCCAACAAAGTAGCTGATATCCATCCAAGGCTTCTTAGCTGCGGGAAGCATTACCGCAAGAATTTCATGGGCAGAGAAGTAAAGGTTCAGAAAACAGGAGGTTCGGACAGTCCTCCTTCGACAGATGACTGAAAGCTTCCTGTCCTCTAGACCCCTTTCTAGACCCCTGAGCAAGTTCTAGCCTTGGTTTAACTCCAGTCTATGCTGTTTCCCATTTCAAAATTTTCCTGTTTGTATGGATTGAGAATTTCTTTCGGGACCATGTGGCATGATGTTAATCTATACCAAAAGTCTTCTTTCCATGTTGTCAGGAGTGTTTGCATCAAGGGATAGCTTCATGTACAAGTTGCAAAAACTGGATTATGCTGACTCCATCCTAACAGAAGGTGGTGGGCTCCAAAGGGCACTCAGCCCCACTGCTTCCACAGTGACCTAAATACAGTGAAAGAGGTCAGATTTTGTTGCTGTGTAGCCACAGTGGGCTCTTGCCTAGGCTTCATTTTGTCACCTCAGAGCATGATCAACTGAGAAATTGGCCCTAATAAAGAGCCTTTTCTTCTTAACATGTTTCTTACCCTAGGAATGATTTTGAGCAGTGCTATTTTAGCCACATGAAGATGTGGAGAGAGTCATGTGGCATCTTTTCTCCAAAGGTCCACTTGCTTGTTTTTATTTTAAGACACAAGATTAGCTAGGGAATGGACAGCTGAACAAACTCCACTTTGCCAAGTGCAGCTACAAAGCAAAAGCAGTGAGAAGTAAGTCTCACGCCAAAAAGAAACAAGAGGGAAGATCTGCCTTCCAGAACTAATTAGCTGCCACATGTAGCCTTCAAAAATAAAAGAGGGCAGAGAGGAGGAAAAGATGGTGCAGGTGAGTGCTGGATCTCTGGAGCCTTCTTTGGATGCTGGCTGGGGAGAGCTGAGCTAGCGCAGATGGGTTCAGGTGATGCCTCCCCCTAGTATTCAGGAAGAAAGCCAGCGCAGCACCTGATCCCTCCTCCTCTGTACAGCCCATATGGGGGGGACCGCCCAGAGCAGCATCCTGACAACAGCAACATGTTCAGCTATTGGCATTTCCCCACCTCCTACCTATGCCAGGCTTTGCTTTTCCACATTTCTTCCAAAAAAAAAAGTGATGAGTATACAGCAGGAGGAATCTATTCCTGTGGTAAGCAAGCATTTCTCACCACGGTGAAGGGGAGTAATAGAGCCCCAGCGCTTACAGGCAAGAACAACTTTCACAGAACACAAAACAGCTCTTGTACACCAGAGCTCCAAACAATACAGGGGGGAATTTCTGATCCTCCTAAACTGTCATTTAGAAACAATCCATCATCCTTTATTAAAGCTGTCAAGAGGGGGATAAGTTACCTCAAGGGACTCACACTTTATGTGTAAATTGTGATGAGAACACGTTTATTGCTGTGCTACCTGCGCATGATACCATAGCTTCCCAGTTTCCAAGTGATCTGAGAGAATTACAAAAAGGAGAGACCTGCACTACTGGAACGAGCTTACTTTGAGCTTTGCACCACCTGTGCAACACCAGTGGGTCCGTGCACACATGGTGGGGTGCGAGCAGGGAGAATAGGGTAAGAAATACAGGGGTGAGAGAATGGGGAAATGACTCCACAGCTTCCTGCAGTGCGCTGTGACTAGATGCTACCTGGTGGATTTTGCACTGTGGTTTTGTGGAACACTTTTGCCATTTTAGCTGAGCTACCCCAGGTGCAAGTTCAGGTAACCCCACAAGCTTTCACAATGCGGCTCCCTCTGCCCAGCAGGTTTTCAAAAGGAGGGACTGTGGTGCTGAGACAAACTAAACGTCCTATTTATTTTTTTTTAGCTGTGTATAAGCCTGGTATTTCCCAGAACCTTAACTTCAGCAGACCTGGGAAAAGATTTTGGGAAATCAGGTTTTTCACTGACTCTGTCCCTTGACAGTATCCCAACCGAGTAGGAGTATCACTCGAGTATTGTTTGTCTAAACTGAGATCAAACACAGTCCTCTTTTTCTTTCTTCTCCTACAGTACCACACTAGGAGGAGGGAAGCTCCCCCACCCCAGGAATACTCAGTGCTGCGAAGCTCGGTATCTCCTGGCAGCTCAGCCTTGCTAGAGCAGAACAGGTACAGATAAGGACACTTGAGAAAACCAAGCAACCAAAGCTGGTAAAAATTCAGATTTTCTTCCCAGCTGAATAGGGATAAAAAGCTGGGGAAAAACAAAACCAAACAATCAAACAAAACAAAACAAAACAAAAAAAAAACAAACAAACAAACAAACAAAAACCAACCAACCAACCAACCAAACAATGGAATGAAACCAAAAGATCTTGAAAATCCAGGTTCAGAAATACTTCCTTGTAATAATACTCAACATCAATGTTTGTCTTGGGGACTAGAGCTGTCTCTCACGGGGACGACAGCTCAGTCCCTGTTCCACTTTACAGGCTAGACTTCCTGGAGAAACCACATTTTCAATGTGGAACAATCAGTTCAAATGGAAGGCAAACAAACAAGCACCACAGTCAAAGAAGAAAAGGATAAAACCTCCCTTTTCACCCAAAGAAGCGCAGAGAATGAGCCCTGCTAGTTACAGTTTCTGTGAGCAACCTCACAGAACTGAGCCACTCAGAGACACATCAAAACTGGCCCCAAATGTTTGTTTTTTTCCTTCCTAAGTTGTTGGTTAGAAATAAAAATTTCAGTAATAAAATTAATTTTGCTGCATGAAATTTCAGTTTTGCATCAGTAGATTTTACACTCAAAAACCACTGGAAAACAAACCTTACATACTGGCATTAGCAATTTATCATTTTTCTTCAAATGCCTTCCTAGATAACAGCACTTGAAATATTCAGAGGTAGGTTGAAACGACACTAGAAAAGCAGTGGTTATGTTCCCTGGGGCACTTCTAGGAAGCTGCTGGGGAAGCAATGTACAGAAATGCTTGTCCCCCTCTTGTTTCTGAATGGATACCGCCCATTTTTACAGGAGTTTTACTTTCATATCCACTGGCGTATTTTCCCGACGTTTGAAGACAGCACGCTATCTCAAACTGCAGCTGATGTTACACTTGCAACACCGTAGATGAGCACATGAGTAATTTGTTTCTCACTATCTTGGTAGCTCAATGTCGAGTAGTTGCATTCAAATTCCTGCTTGCAAATCAGAAACAAGCCTACGATCTCTGCTTTTGCATCTTCTCCATATGGAATATGGAGAAGTTCACATCTGCGTTCAATCAAACCAGTTGCTAAATGTCACAATGCCCTCATTCACAGGTAGCTTAAAGAACATTTAGCTGGTAATAAAACAATCTGGATTCTGGAGAAGAATAGCTCTTCAGATGTATGGTATCAAAAACTTTCCCTTTAAAGTAAGTATATCACAAACACATCTGCATGAAAGGACACCACATAAAAGCCATGCATATGCTGTACATATTCAGTGCCATGGCTGCTTGATAAGTAGATGTGGCCCTTCCTTCTGTGAGTGTCCAAGGGCAATATTTATAGAGAAACTCTTTGTGAGCTGTTTGATGTTATACATTCATACAGATGGATTTCATTTGCTATGTTTCCCTCATTCCAATTTTAATTCAAATATTTTCAAATCTATACCATGGTCAAAGATAATTTTCAATGGTGTGTGTGTTGCTACTGCACAAATTTCTGTGCACTGCACACCGGCTCCTCCTTCTACTCAGACTCTCCCCTTTCCTCTTTCTATTGCTGCAGTTACAGGCTGCATTTCTTCCTTTCCCTTTCAGGCAAGGGCAAGTAAGGAAAGAAAGGGAATACTCACAGTTATTTTCAGTATCTTCAGAACTAAGCTCTGGCACGGCTAAAAAAAAAAGTTTTGTTTCAGCTTATGAATACACAGTACAACATAGGAATACTGGTGTCTTAGAGAGTTGTGACTGCAGAGATAGAATGGACCTCTGGTGCAGTTCGGATCAATGCTACAGCAAGCCTGAAAGTTAGTTTGTGTTCTTGCATTACACAGGTCAGAGGGACCCTGTCATCAGAAGGGTGTTTGTCTCAGTCTCCTATGCTGAATATTCTTATATAAGAATAATCCACTATATTTAAAAGAACAGATGGTTTGTACTTCCAGTATTCAATGAGACACTCAAAAACCAGAGGAGACAGCCAGGTTCGACAAAGGTGGACAGCAGGGCACTTAACACAGCTCCCTGGGTAGCCAGCACTATTTGCAACTCAGAACATGGCAAGCTGGACTGAGACAAGGGGGTTTGGAGGAGACCTGCCATGGGCCCTTCTGAATACGCCTGAAATAGAACGACGACATTTAGGTTGAAGTGCTTCCTCTAACTCGGAGATGAATCACACAGCGGTTTTAGGGGGAGTTCTCTCAAAGGATCATTTGATCACTTAGCACTAATAAAATAAATGCCTACAGGGTTCAGTTGAATTGCATGGTATTTCACAAGTTTGCCTATTACGGCTTGTATAATCTTACATTAGCAAGCTGTTTTCCTAAAGGAAACAATGTTGACTATGAGCGAGGCAAGGAAAGGCCATAATCTAACTCCCAGCAGAGTGTGCATTACTCTATGCCATGAAGAACATCTGGATGAAGATTTGCATGGTCATTCAAAAAGGTTCCTTGCAGTGCTTTAGCTCTCTGACAAGCTAATGTTTCCTGTAGTAAATATTGCCTTCTCCAAGCTGCTACTTTTTAGCAATAGGTTAAGCACTCCTCAAAATTACCTCCTACCAACTATACTCCAGTGCCTTGTAATGTTCCAAATCCTACAACATCTGCCTGCATTTATTGGGCAAGAAAACTCATAAAATGTTGCACGGCTGTCAGCTGTGGAGGTATTTCAAGACTATCTGACCTGTTAAAGGAGAAGAAAAACTCAACCCATATGTACTTTGTAGCATATTGCTCAACTGTTTGCCATTAGGCATCATGAACCCTTCCCCAAAAACAGTCTTGTATTTCTGTCTGAACGGGCTCAGACAGTATGGGAAAGAGCACACTATATTAACCTAGATGAAAGCTCGGCTCTATCATGTTATAGCACTTGACATCAGCAGTGTCTATTAAAGAATATTGCTCCCAGGAGCATACAAACACCTCCTGCAGATAATAATCCCTGACATGCAGCCCATTTAAAATATGCCCCTTCTCCTCCCACTACAATCCCATCCACTCCAGCTAACCTGACCAGGTGTTTGTAGGCACTTCACATGGTGATATAAAACACAGTTCACAGCACAGTTTTTCTGTGTCAAAGCTCTTCCCTTGCTGCCTGCTTCTGGGAGCATCCAAGGCACAGAGCCTCAAAGAGCTTTAACGAGTGATAACCAGGCCACTTGTACAGGCCTGGCTCTTACCGTGCTTTGGAGCCTGGTCACCTGCAGAGCTTAATCCAGCTCAACAATGGTGTTAAAAGTGCTGTGATGGTTTACATTCACTCTCAGGATTTGAGCCCTGGGAAAGCAATTCAAATTTATTTTATTTTATTTTATTTTTTGAGAAAGTGTTCCTTTTAACCACTCCAATCCAATGATGTTGCAGCTACAGAAGAAAATTGCATTGGATTGTCTTAAAGAACAAATTGCAATGAAATGTTTTAGGCTAAAAAGTGAACATCCTTAGAATAATGAGGTAGATTGTTTCTGTGCAATCCCTTGTTGAAATAAACAATCAGCAAAACTGACTTTATCTGGGAGACTCCATGGGCACTGAAGATGAACAATTCCTCCTGCTGCAGGTTTGATCCGGGGCACAACCCTGCTGCAGCCCCACCGACAGATAACTGGACATGATAAAAGAAAGCTGGATTTGACACCTCCTGTTCTGTTTAGTGGTTATGAGTTCCCAGGTCACCATTAAACTCAAGCAGGCCCTAGAACTTCCGCTGTCATGCTGTTCTGGCCTGTGAGCATAGCCACGTATCTAGCAATTCCCTTCCCCCTGAGCAAGACAAATATCTATAAATACCAAAAGAAAAGAAAAGAGCAAGCTGGGCAGCATGTTTCCACTCTTTGACCCATCATTTAGGATCATGATAACTTTACTGACCGCTTCCTAGAGCCAGACAATTGCCACAAGGCTTTTCCAGCCCCTCTATGCACTGCTTTAGTACTGCAATACCTCCGGGAAGCTAAAAAAAAAAAAACAAACAAAAAAACAAACAGGGACCAACAGAGGATGCTCAGAGAAAGGTATGAAAAACAAGACAAA
The DNA here is from genome assembly GCF_964035555.1 of Netta rufina. Taxonomy (NCBI): domain Eukaryota; kingdom Metazoa; phylum Chordata; class Aves; order Anseriformes; family Anatidae; genus Netta; species Netta rufina. The sequence goes on from NC_140140.1 coordinate 2,146,061, forward strand.
AGCAGAATGATCTGCCTGGTACTGCCTCATCAGCTTCAATTAATCTGCCAGACACAGACTTTCTAAGCCAAATGCATATCCTCTTCTTTTTATCCTTAATAACTCTCAATGGGCTCTTGGACTCTTCTTCAGACAGTGCAGGTATTCTTGTAGTTCTACAGGTCACAATACTGTCGAGCACAAATTTCACTATTTGAACCCTGCCAATACAAATAGAAAGTGTATCCAAATTGCATGTAAAAAAAACAACCAACATGCAAGAGGGTTATCTGATGCCAACACAGCAGTTAAGAAAGTCCTGATTTGCAAAGCCTGTGCTAAGTGAAGCAGAGTCAGACCCTATTTGTCCACAAATATCAACGCAGTCTCTGATCATATGATTGCACTCTATTTTTTAAGGCTCTGTTTTGAGCATTACCTCACACAGCGCTTGAAAAGGAGATAAAACAAAAAGCAGTACAAATACTGCACCAGTATTTTGAATCATATGTTTCCTAACTTTCAAGTGCTTGACTATTCAGGTATGCTAATTGTTAATGTAAATTTTCATACGTAATTTTATTCTAGGTCTTCTATTGCCTTGTAGGTATTTTCAAGAAAACATTATTAGGTGTTCCAAATCAATTATTCAGTGAAGCTTCTGTAACACTTTAGCATATTCCATGTGACCTGCGCTATAACTGAATAATGAAGGCCAAGTTCATAATTTCTCAAGCTGTTACCATCTGATGATTTTTTGACCTACAAAAATGAAGAAAATACAATTCATAAACAGAAGTCTCCACAACACCCAAACATCTCTGCAATTCAACTGCTTTCTATGTTGATGTTGCATCTATATGAAAGAGAACAATAATTTTAAAATTTCTTATTTATTTTTAAAGCAGAAATGTTAACTGCAGATTTAAGCTGATTCAAACACATATGCCACCTCTTAGCTACCAAACCTCCATTAAGATATGAAAAATGTTCCCTTTTTCTCATCCACTTCTTATTAGCTAGCTCTCTCTCTTGTACAAGATGTCAAAACTGTGATTTAAGATCTCATTATAGCAAAGACGTATTGTTTCCTTTGAAATACATGCACTCATCTGGTCTCTAACTGAGGTCTCAATAGAAATCTCTATATAGCCTCATGTAAAGGGATTTTAGGGTAATATTTGACCATTTCATTATTCATATTTTTTCCAATCTGTTCAACCGTAAAGGCATCTACAAAATATTAATATGTAAAAAGGAGAACAAAGATCCAGGAAAGGAAACCTTTCTAGGATAAATTAAAATCTTGGCTTTTGTTTTGCAGGTCTCCTTGCAGAAGTCAAATCATTACCTAGACTTCAAAACAGCTAAAATAGACATCTTAATTGCCACTTCTTAAGCCCTCCTTTCTTAATGGCTATGAATAACTTTCTGGCTGTTGCTCAGGACCGTAATCTTGGAAATCTCTCATAGTCATATTATCTAGGTTATACCTAAACTTTAAGATTTTTTTTTTGCCTAATATATGGCCTGTCCGATCCATGCAGACACCTTGTTGCCTGATATATGGCCTGTCCAGTCTATGCAGTGATGATGTACAAACAGGATTCACCACGATCACTGGGCAGCACTCACACTTTTTATTTCAACATCAACACTCAGACAGGCAGCTAGATGCTATGGATATCAGGCCTGGAACAGTCATTCTGATGTTTTGTACAAGACACCCCCAGAATTTTTTGTGGTAAACCTGTGAATTGCCTTTCATTCAAGCACACCTGTCTGAAACTACCTGTATCTCTTAACACAGAGATTTGGACACACTCCAAAACACAGGAACCATGCTAGGAGAACGAGGCCTCATGAAGCATACAGCAGCTCTTCACAGCAGATAGCTGGCTGTGGGCAAAGCTCTTCTCCACACAGCCCTCTCCACACCCTCCTCAAGCACCTCGGCAGACATGAGATACCTCCCAAGCACACACTCTGTCTCAGAGCAGACTCCTGGTTTCAGCTGTGCCACTATCACAACACGTTTTCTGACACTACTTCAGAGTTTCCATGAGTGCAACTCAGCCATGAGAACCTGTGTTCCCATACAAACTTTAAACCCTACCACAAGCCCTGGTGTTTCTTACGGATGAAGGCACCGACAAAGACACGTTACGCTGCTGATAAGCCTCGTTAGAGATGTTTAAGACTAGTTGTCAGCCCCTTTCTCTCCTGCAAATACACATTTGCTTCAGAAACATGCACCCTGGTGTTTACTGCCTCCCATGGCACATCCCTTCCTAAGTCCCTCCTTGTTTAATAAGGACCTAGGAATGTATTTTAATATCAACTACAGTAAGGTTTCTGAATAGAAGCACCAAAAAAAGCAGTAAACAGGAAAAGTTAAGGCAGGGCTTTCTCCTTGGGTCTCAGTAGCACAGATCCTTGAAGCTTACAGTGCATCACTGTCAACACCTTTGCTTCTCCCCATGAGTTCCCTCTCCTGTAAGATAGCTGGTTTTTAAACAAAGTAAATGTAGCACGGTCGGCCCCTGGTGTTTAGAAATCTTTGAAAGGGAGGCTGTGCTGTTATTCTGGGGAAACTTGTATTTACACTGTAAAAAGTGAGGTCTGACCCCTCCTGAAGAGAGGCCTCTCCCCGCTGAACTCACCATGGAGCAGAGGACAGCTTTGCTGCCACAGTTTGAGACTGCAACTAATGCAAACCAGCTGTGAAGCAGCAGCTTTTGAAAGAGGCTACTCATTTGCTATTGAGGTTTTAATTTTATGAATCTAAGGCATCTGATTGACAGTTTGCTGAGAATATTTTTTCCGTCTCCTTTATTTTCTGGGACTTATGGGTTCACTATCTGTATGCCAAAGTGTGATCCACACTTCTCAAGTGTAAATTGAGATTTACCCTTCTTGCACATTTCATCACTAAATATTTAAAGAATCGAGCTTAAAATTAAACATGTCACTTCCTTTGCAAAATTAATGCACGCAGAACTAACTGTTCATGCCAAATAGATATTTACGGGCTCACATTAAATATGTAACACACAAACTTGCACACAAAGTGCAAGAAATTCAGGCATCTCTTTGAAAATATTATCCAGATACTGACATAGGCCAAAATGTTTCAAGCATAATAAAACATTTCAATCAGTTAAATGTTCAGATTTTACTTTGTCTCAAGCATAAGCAATTCCACAAACATAAGCAACATCCATGATTAGTCCATTTCAAGTCAGCATTGCACAAAATATATGCCACTTTCTATTCATTCATTACTTGACAGCTGATCAGAACAGACTCTATAAAGAAAACAAATGCTCAGCAGTAGCAAGGAATTTCACTGCGTAGGTCTTTGGCCCCAAATTTATGTCTGTACTGAACTCAATACTACTTTGCAATTCCTTGGCAAAGGAAATTTATCCCAGTTACGTAACTGAATTTTCCTTTGTAATGTAAAAAGTATTTTGTGGGTAGATGAATTTGGCTATTAAAAAAAAAAGGTCAAATCTTTTCCTGCCCAACAACAGTATCTGCAGTTTTAACTGTTGTGCAATTTCATAGTTTCATACCAGCTGTCATTTTAGCAATAACTGAAGAGCGAGACATTGTCTAGGAATTAATGACAAGCTGGGAAGAGATGGCCTGATGTGCAATGAGGGGGTAACACATGCTTATGTGACCACAGGAAATGCTCTATAAGCTGGCTGCTATTGCTCTCTCTACGCAGCTTATGTTTTTTTGTATTAGCTAACACGCTGGCACAATTTTCTCATAGTATTTTATGTAGCTGATTAAATGACAAGTTTATTACATTCCAAAGATTTCCTCAAGCGTTTGATAATTCATTTGCTCCTATGGAGGGCCAGATTCCATTCTGTTACACTAACATGAAATCCAAAAATGTTCTTTCCAAGTGAGCAAAGGGTTGCCAGGCTAGTATTCATAGGACTAAAACCCTAGTCTGCTCTTCGCTCACCATCCAAGGGACAGGAAGATCAACACATCAGGAAGCGAACAGCGCGCAGAGGGATGAGAGATGATGCTGGATGAAGCACCTACTGCCTATGCAAATCCAAAGCAACAGTTTGCAGCATCAAGAATCTCCTCCAGTAACCAAGGATAAATACATACGAGGTGTTACAAAACTAGGTAAGGGTGTCTGTAATATGCACAATGGCTAGGGAGTAGATGCATAAAAAATATCTCTGAGGGTTGCTGTAAAAAAATGGGGGGGGGGGGGGGGAGAGGAGCAGAGAGGTGTTCCAAAAACAAATAAACAAAAAAAACAACAACCCAACCCAAACAAACAAGACACATTTTAGTTGGAACATTTGTTTCATGTTCTGACCAGCTATTTACAGCCTTATGAAAACAAAAGGAAAGTAATAATTATCAAAAGGTGTGGAAGTGTATGGTTTTACTAATCTTAATTAGCTCTACCAGACACAGTATCGCAGACAGATACACACACCAGTGATTCAACCAGAGAGTGCTGGGTTTGACAGCCCTGCTCTTCCTTTTTGTTGAACCATGGAACCATTTGGGTAAGATTATGCTTGGCTGGAGTACAAAAAGTTTGCCCTACTGCAACTCCTGTCTGTTTGTGCTGTTACCATTACTGCAGTGAAGCCAGAAAAGAGAGCGGGTGTGTGTCATTAGCTTATCTGGGCCCCTGCCCAACAAGAACCATTTTCCTCAATTAGCAGTTTAGACAGTAAACTCTTTGGGGCAGAGGCTGAATATAATCTTTGTGTCTTGTATTCCATTTCTACTACTGAATAATTTTACGAAAGGTCCGAGCAAATCACTGAACTGCTAAATTTTCATAAAACGCAAACTTAGAAAAATGTGTGTTAAAAAGTAAATATATTTCTAATATTTCTAATATCTAGACTATGGTGCTGTTCAATGCTGCAGTTGTGTACTTACATAAGGATCCATTAGGAAATGGCATATCGAATCAACACTTTTTCCCCCCAGCATTACAGAAGTATTACTTTAAAGACAGAAAAACCTAATTCAAACTGATACTTCTGATTCATGGCTCTGGAAATAAGTGGCATCCCTCAACTGGTCATATGCATACTGCAAATATCTGAGCTTCAATATCAAATATTATTTTTGTAAATACACTAATGGCCTGAATCAACGCTGTAAACAGCACTGATTAAAAAAAAAAAAAAGAGAATACAGTCCCTCCTTCAGAGTAAATAATACTAGATTTCAGTCTATTTGAATGTTACTCAGTCTGCCAAAATACTATCACATCCACTCTGTTACATGGCAATTAAAATCATTATTTCAATCTATAGTAAGTTTGTGACACAGTTTCATGTCATTTTTGTCAGCTATGGAACTTGCCAACCTCATCTTTTATATTTATATGTGTGTGTGACATATTGCATTAGCTATTTGGCTTAAAATCCCTTCCATATTTAATTTATTTTCATGCTATGGGAGCATGAAAATAGATTTCCCCTTCTGGCTGTCCACAAAATATTTTTTTTTCTTTACCACTTAGTGATTGAAAGAAGGTTTTATCCTCATTATTACTTTTCAATGTATTCTGTTCTTGCTAAAGAACGAGGATACAGGTGGAAACAGCAATTAAAAATGTAAAGCTGAACACTACATTGCATCTGCATTATCTGTGTTTGTAATGAAAATGAACAGATTTAAGGGAGCACAGAATCTGGCTTCAGAAGCAGCACATTACTGACAACAGCCATCAGGGAGGTGAGGCCCTGACACACAAATCCCAGCCAGAGCTTATGCTGGTTCCAAAGAAACATGAGAGCAAACCAACCAGCTCCAGCTACCTTGGCACTTACTGAAGGAGAACATTTGTCCTAGAGCTCTGTGAGACAAAGTGTTTGTCACCCAAAAGTACATTAGTCCGTGATTGCATAACACACCTATTTCCTGGCCATGTAATTCATAAATGAGGGGACCGCGAGGATTTCACAGTCTGCACAAGCTGCTCAAGATTCATGGCCTGACCACCCACGCCTGCATGCAAACAGCTTCACTGTGTTGCTCTGGGAGCTGATGCTCAAGAGAGGCCAACATCAGTCAAAGTTATTTCACTTATAGGTACTTGAGCTACTACTGTCTTAAAATACTTGCAGATCTAAGCTTGAAAAAGTCCTTTTTTCCTCACACTGTAAAATACAAAACTAAGCAGCAGGCACTCCTGGAGATTACTTTCCTTACTGATCCACTGCACTTGTCAGCCTCTTCAAGATCCTTTCTCTCTTTTGACATGACATAATAAATATTTTGTCCTTGAAGTGAGGGTTAAGAGCTTGACTCTTCAAGTCCCCCTGAAATTTGATTTTATGAAAGCATTTAAATAAAAATTTGCACTTTCAGCTGTTTTATCACATCAGTAAGAGTTCCTGCCTGGGGCCAGTAATGGGGTGGCCAATAGGACTGATGTGAACTTGGCAGAAGTCCCAACAGTCCTGGAGTTTGGGTGGCATGGAGAGTTGCTGGATTGGGTTAAGGAGATGGAACAATTGCCTCCCTGCCCCCAGGTGCTGCAGCGTGGGAAAGCACAGAGTGCACATTCCTCAGTAGCACTCAGCACAGGAAGGCTCCTAGCTTCTCACTCAAACCTTTCACCAGCACTCAACAAGGTAAATAAACTGTATGGTCAGGGAGATTCAGACTGTTCCCCTGCATGAGCAAGGAGAAGAAGGGTTGAAATATTTATTTACAACAGGAAGACACATTTACTTCTGCTCCCTTTGCCTTGGAGTAAGCACCTGCCACTTACAGAAACTGCTTTCCTATGTTTTACTCTTGCATTTCAGCCAGTTAGCTGGCTGAAATGGCATAAAAATCTGAATGAAAATAAATGATTTTATTTAACACCACAGCATTGCCCTAAGAAACAGTTTATGAAGGTACCTTGGGCACATTCATGCCCATATGAACACGCACAAAGTTCCTCCCAGTCTGCTTTGGCACAACACACGCAGTTACGTCAGTATTCTTTGCAAGTGTAAGATTTTCAAGTCCTGATGCATAAAACTTGTTTGTCCAAACCTCTTGATTGAGCAAAGGGGCCATCTTAAAAATTTCAGTCCCAAATGAGTCAAGAGTTTGCCTTCCCAAATGGCTCAGATTCTTCTAAGCTAACACAAAGCACGTGTGGGAGCTGCATTCTGGAAACAAAAGAAAAACACAAAACCAACACCCAAAACCTAGACATGAATATACCGATCTTCCAAGGCAGTAAAGAAAATGCCCATACTTCTGTCAAAAGTGGCGCAACAGCCATCAGTATCTCATCATATAGCAGCTAGTCAGGCTAGAGCGCAACTGCTGTTGCTCCAGGAGGGCATATACATGATACTTCAGCTCACTGACAAAGCAGCAAACAAGCTGCAACACTCCAGAGCCTCTAACTGCTGTTAACTGCAAGCCAGTTTTACCAAAGAGAGAGGACTTCCACTGCTAACAGCATAACACAATCTCAAAATGGGATTGAGACATTCAAGGAGTAAAATAGAAGCCAAAAACTGAACTCCTAGTTGGAGTAGGATGGATAGAGCATGTAGGAATCAACATTAAGAAAACCACAGCCCTGTGCATTTTTGGTTTTTGTTTTTTTTTTTTTTTTGGTGACACATTCAACTCCAGTGTCTCGAACATGTCCCACATGGAATCTAAGCCACAAAAAACACCTTAGTGTTAGAGATGTGCGCTTTTACAAAACTAGCACATGAAGTCTCAGCCAAAGGTAACTTCTCAGTCTTTAGCTTTCCTAAACAATTTCTGGAACGAAATGGATTTTACCTTGTTTCCTGGTTTATATAACTGTTTAGGATTTTATTTGCTCTTGGATTTAAAATCAAACCAGATGTGTCTGTCCACCTTTCACATTCAGGGCTGAGAAGAAATACAATTTTCTCCTTCCGTTCCTCATTATGTGGGGGATAGCTAAGTGTAGTAACACAGAAGGACACTTTGCCTAGAGTTTTTAAAAAAGACCCCCAGCAATATCAAAAAGCAAAGTAAGAGACTTGATCTTTCTCCTTTCCATGGCTTCCACATGAACTTGGACAAGTCACATAATTCTTCTGTGGTTTCCAACCCTCGTAAAGTTTTCGAGGTAAGGACAAAGACAAGGCAGAATGCATTTGCCTTCCCTCCAGCAGTTGGATCTTGGAGCGGATCAGCCTCTCATGCATATTTTGTACTGACAAGCTCGCACTGCTGCCAGCAGAGCTGCTGCAGTTGTACCTGAGCTGCTTTTAAACTAGGCAGTTTGAATACCTGTAGTCACAGCAGGAAAGACTTCCAATTCACCAGAACCTAAGTTGGGCAATTTTTAACTACCTGAGGCATGTTCATTTGTGTTACTGTTACGTCATCAGCTGTAATGAAGGTATTTGCTTAGAAACAGCAAGAATATTTGCATTTTAATCTCTTGGAATTGTTTACTTAATGCTTGGCTCAGTTCATGCACTCAAGGCAATTCATGTTCAATGCAAGGCATGTTCAAATACACACATGCTAAGGATTAGCAGAAGACAAAAAAGCAGAAGACAAAAAGCAGAAGTCTAATTTTACTGCATTTTACTAGTCAAGTTCAATACAAATATCAAAGTGGACTCAAAGTAAGAGACCTACAAGTGAGGAACGAAAATGCACTCTCCTGGGACTCAATGTGGAAGGACAGAGATGAAGCGACATTTTAAGGACATGATCTCTTTCTCAGAACATACTCATTATTCCTTTTTGTATGTAAAATGATTGACAAAGCTGAAATGGTTATGCTATGGTTCCTCTAATGCAACTGCTGACTCCTTGAAGAATTCCCTGGACGGTATTTTTAAGTTCAGATTTCACAGAGTTTATCCAAATCTTAATACTCCTCCTCCGATTCATGCATAATGGCTTGGCAAGTTTCAGGAAAGTAAATAAACAAACAAACATAATTCACAAAGATCAGGAACAAAAAACACTGGAGGAAAAAAACACATTACTATAGCTAAGATAATGGAAACCTCCCATACGCACTTCAGGATTCTGACCAGCAGCACCAAAATGCTCAAAGAAATCAAATTCCATGCTAAAAATGAGTTAAAGTGAATCATAAAATGAAATTTCACCATTTTCATTTACTTCACTCTTTTTGGCAATTCAGATTTAAACCCTTTCAAGACTTTCTTGGAGTTGGCAAATCAACACTGAATCATGAAATCTGGTGTTTCATACAGCTTCTGAAATGGAATGATGAAAAAATAACTTTAAGTTTTATTTTTAGGAATAGGGTATTTTGGCCTTCCTGGTTGTACAACAAAACAAAGTGTTAGAAAGCTCCAAGCACAAGGCACTGTCATCGATGCCATAAGGAAATCCAATTCTCTATTTTATAACCAGTAATTATTTTGACTGTAATAAAACAGCTACTCTAAACTTATTAAGTCTCAGCTCAGGAACCTTGGGAAAAAACAGCTGCTTTCAGCTTTGCTTTTCTGAATTTCACCTCAACAGCCTGTACTTATTCAATGATGTTGGTACTTCAGGAGATAAAACAGGTAGATGTATCTTAGCAGGCACTGATTATGCGTTAACAGTCAAAAAAAAAAGTAATATGAAGGTATCTTTTATTTATTTATTTATTTATTAAACTTTAGTGGTGATAATACACAGCAGTTTTACCATGCAACAGATTGTTCAGAACAGCACTGGGGAGAAGCGTAATACCACCATTAGTATCGGCACAAAGTGTAAAACCACTTTTGTTTTGTTTCCACTCAGAATACAGGAATTCACACTAACCCAAGAATCCCAATGAGGAAATCACAAAATTAATTTAAAAAAGAACAAAACAAACAAACAAACAAGAACAGTCTCTGTAGAAAGGCAAAGCCTATATTGGTCATATGCGAAGTTTTGCTAGGGTACACAAGTTCTAAATCCAGTACTTCTGCCAGAAATTAATTCCTTGATGAGGCACAACAGAACTCTACAGACTTACCGTCTCTCCTACCGTGACTGCCTACACCTAATCTTTTCATTCTAATTGCAAAAGGAAAAGAATTGATCTAATAAGGGGCATATTATTGTGACTTCTCATAGCACATCACACAAGGCAACAAGCTGTACTTACCATGCATCTGGTAGGTGTATGGTGCTTGTCCAGCAGTTGGGGTACTGAAGCTGGATCCATAGCTAAGAAACCCACTCTGTCCTGGCGAATGGCTCAGGCTGTCCTCCGTTTTGATGCCTTTGGAACATATGGTAGAAACCAAGAGCAGAACATAAGTGTTTGTCACATAGAGGTATAAAGATGCAAGTTTAGGAATTCAGAATATTTCAGATTTTAAACCAATGAACTCTTTTGTTTTTTCTTATAAAGTCTTTTTTTTTTTTTCTTTTAGAAAAAAAAAATCTACATTACTCAAACAGGTCTCAATATAGCCAAGTGCATTCACCATGAATGGTTGAGTCTGCTACATCCTGTATGCACACCTGAATGAACTTTTGCTAAGATAGAGAGGCAACTGTGAATAACATTGTTTTCAAAAACAATTTATGGACAGTTTTGTTTTAGAACCACTTAAATTCATTGACTCAAGAACTTTCTGAACAGTTATCAGATGCAAGCAACGATTAACAACAGGGCCTGCAGCAAACTAAGCTCAAGACTTCTGTTCTCAATAGAGGTATTATCTTCTACTTACATTACATTTTCAGCTTTGGTAGTATAATATTTATTATCAGGTCATACAGGAGGGGTTATCACCTATTCAGATAGGTATAACATACAATTCAGGAACAGAAGCCCTGAAGCCACAAAATCTTTTCATTACTAAATTTGGGCAATTAAACTGACAATTTACAGGGGGAGTGGCCCCAGCTGAATGAAGCACTGCAAGAGGAAACCTTTACTTGCAGTGAAAGGGGCTGATTTTTTCTTCCGAGACGCTGCCATGATTTTACAGCTGTATTATTGAAATAAACAGCTGAAAGGTATGTCTTATTATGAACCCTTTGGGTGCGATCCTCCCCCTCCTTTGCATGTCTATTTACACAAAACCATAAATGACCATTGGACACATCCTGAGTATGGGGGCTAAACAAAGACCCTGTTGATGTTGCTGTTCTGGCTTTGGATTTATATGCTTCCCAGGCTGCTGTCGTCTTTTAGCACTTGTGGGCAAACTTGCCAAAAGACAAGTCAAATCCATGTGCCTTTCATGAAGCATGCTGTTTTCTAGCTTAATGACTCTTAGAAGTAACAAGTCTGCATATGCTCAGGTTGGGAATAATTTCTCCCAGATTATGTCTTCTCTAGTAAAATCTCTTCTTTTAGCTTTAGGTGAGAATAACTGCAAAGCAATTTGAGTACTAGTTAGCAACAACATGACAATGCTGCATTGTGAAACACAGAAAATTTATTTGGATAGTGAGTGAACATATTTTGGTGCAAGCGTCTGGGTCCATTACTGCTGGGGGAGCAAAAGGATTTGTGAGTGTATGTAAAGAAGCCTCTTTTCATAACATCCCATGATTTTCAATTACATCAGCACTCTGCATGCAAACACTCAACCTACCCTGGCTACAATTAATCTTCAGCAAATGGGCCTTTTTGGAAGTCTAAAAATTGTTGTCAGACAGTGAAATAACTTAGCACCAAATTAATTTCCACACAATGTTCTGTTTTGTCTAGAAACTGGCCGAGTTTTATTTTTTTTGTGCCTAAAAACAATACTGCTTCATTGTTCTTGGTTGTCAGCCAGGTGGAGTTTTTCATATGCTGTGTCAAGTATCTTAGAGAGGGTATATGGGTTGGGGGAGGGAAATCACTGCTCAAGGATGCTAAGAGGTCATCCGCAGGATTTATAAGCAGCATATGGACCTGACACATGTATGCCCTAAAGACTCAAGGCAGTAGCAAATGGCTCTACTTTCACCTGCTCTAACAGGACAACTGTTCAGAGTTTTTCTTGGAAATCAGCCAGATGATGCAAACACACAAGTAGCTCCAGGAAAAGGTCTCAAAACATTCCTCATATCATCCTGGTAGAGCTTTCTCTCCTCCAAGCCCATTTCCCTAGCCTTCCAGACTGTTGCACTGAATTTCCCTTTGGTAAAAGCCTTATCAGTGGCTCTATAAAAGCTTCTTGTTGGAAAAGAATACTCTATTTGCCAAGCAAACAAAGGTGTTTAAGAGCATGAGAGAAACCAAGAGTGGAAAAGGAACTTATGAAGCCATTTTAATGCTTCAAGACTCAGCACTCATGGGATCAGCAGGGAATGAGAAGCCCAAAGCTTTCTGTTAAAGAACTGTGCCTAAGCAAGAGTAATATCTCTTTGGTCTTCAGGAGTGGAAAGAACTTCCCAATTGCCTCAAGAGCTTGGTATTTACATGCACAGCTTGAAGACACTCTTAACATTTGGTTTGCCAGGCTTTCCACCATCAGGAGTGCTGGTTTAGTTAGTTCTCTGCCTGAACCCTCCAGCTGCTCCTGGCCTAGCATCATCTCCACACAGCTGCTTGCAAGGCTGTGCAGGAACGCAGGGAACAAAGCTGACCAGGGTTAGAAATGCTCACGGCACTTATAGCTAATAACCATCCATTGAAACATAGACTGTCTTCCAAAACTGTAGTACTCCTTATCTTTTCACCCATGTCTTTGCTCTGTGCCTTGGTTCTTCAGTAATAGTATACAGATTTTTTTCCTAACATAGCTTTTATCATTGAAACCCCAGGAAGAATCAAAGAAGGCAAAATGTATTTTACCTAAATATCTTACTTACTACAAGAGACTGTGTTAGCAGTGAGCCATGGGAACAGTCACAAACTACTACTATAAGTAGCACATACCACTGAACCTGTGTTTTTCACGCTGTCTCCTACCTTATTAATGACCAGCTCCAACCTTACCTAGTTAGTATGACCATATCCCAGAATATCAAAGAGTAGATAGATAATTCAAAGTAATCCTACCATTTCTAACAAAGTCACATTTTCCTCCAAGCTTAAGAAGAGAACACTGACAAGACAGAAATGACCTTCCATTCTAAATCTTCAAATATATTTTTCTAAGAGCAAGAGGAAGATGTCCTCAAATGTAACATGGTATCCGAGTACTCACTGTAGGAGGGTATGCCGTAGGGCTGCCCGGGAGCAGGGTAGGCAGTGTATGCAGCAGCCTGTTGGATTCCCGCACTGTACTGAGTCTGTCCATATGTTGCCATTGTTGGGAATGATGAGACTGTCACTATATGGGGATAATGTCTATTGAGAACAAGAAAGCAGAAGGCATAAGGCAATAGTTATTATACATGATCTTCTAGAGTACATGTAAAACATTTCTAGACATTTTGATAAAATACTATCAATATACTTCAATGATGGTGAATATTTTGGAGTGTAGAGTTTACTAGGCTGGGGCAAAAGTTTGTTTCAGTATATGGCTCCTCATATAAACTATTAAGATAAAGCTGCATATATGCATTGGGTCTATTTCAACTCTGCAAAATACATGCAAATTAAAAAAAACACAACTCAGCACTCTGATTGCCATATTTCATGTTGAGTCTGCCAAACAACCAAGTGTCATGGGAAACCTCTGACATTTTAACATATTCCTCTATGGTCACCAACACACAAAGCAACATTCAAAGTGATAAGGTTTGGATTCCCAGGGGTACGAATACACAGTACCTCAAACCTTCTTTCACTCCATATCTAACAAGATTAGGGGAACTGGTTACTTCACTGGGCCTGAGACATGCAGAGGAACAGGTAAAGGGGTTTAAGACAAATGTATTTTAAGGTGACAGAAGTCTACAAAAAATGGTTATTCAGCAAAACATCATTGGTAAAATCACAGCACTTGGCAGAAACACTCACTTTGTGGAGTACAGATGGAGAGGACAACGTGGAGCTGCTTTGCTGTTGCCTGGAAAAAAAAAAATTAAAGGGTCTTAGATTTTCATTATGTTCTGTTCTACAGCCAAGATGATACCATTGCTTTTACAACTGGTAGTTTGAGAAAAATATACAGTAATTAGGAGACTTTGTTTTGGAGTGAATTTCCAAAAAGCTGAAGCAGATAAACTTATGCTCCACTTAACAACAAATAAATACATCTTTAGTTTCTCACTGAGGGTGCTACTGATTGACTGAGTTACCATTTTCTTCTTCACATGGAACTGGTACCAACCATGAAGTTGGGCTTTGGTAGGATGAATCATGCTAAAGGCTATAAAAGCACCTGATATGGTCACTGAAGTGATTTAAGATCACTGCACTTTTTGCCCCCTTTTTTTTTTTTTTAAATGCTCTCCTAGATCATGACTGACTTTCTTTAAAATGCTAGTTAAAACATATAAAATCAAAATAAATTGAAAAAATACAACACTGTAAATCTCCTCATTCTTGAATTTTTTGAGTTAACTATCTACCTAATTGACCTGCCAACAATCAAAATATTAAACCATTAGAAAATGTAGCATATGAGTTAAACATGCAGGATGCTTTCCAATGTATCAAACAGTTGTGTTCTGTAACACTAGCAAAGAAAAACATGCCGTCTTAATCTAGAGATAGATTTAAAAATAAATAAATAAAAATTAAACCTAAATGTAAGTCAAAACCCACAAGTCATAAGGAAAATACCATACTTAAACGCCACCATGAGTATTATTACATAGGTTGGCTCCATAATGCCATTCAAATTCTGATTCTCCAGTCCTGGTTGACGTTAGATGTTATTAAAGCAGTATAAATGCCAACACACCTTCACAATCATCAATAACGACATTAGGCACAACACATTCAAACTTTTTATCTGCTGGCTGTACCAATCAACACACCAAACTAATTGCAAAGAGTTTCTCCAGGAAGAATAACATCAACCGTTATGTTCTCTGCTGACTATAGCACCACCGCTCTCCACGTTATGTGCTGGCATCTGTCATCTAATTTCTTACATGGGATAGGAAATTCTGCCCAAACTCAGGCAGAAAAGAAGATCTCTCCAATGCAGGAGCATGCGCTGGGTGAAAAGGGAGACTCCTGCAGTGTCCCCCCTGCCTGCACATTGCCACTGCCAGGCACAAAACATCTGCAGTGCTGTCCCATGCATCAAGGTGGATGTACCCACAGTGCTACAGAAGCATTATCCTCAGCACGGAGTCGTCCAAGACAGAATCACTTCATTTGTTCAGCAGTTTGTAAGTTGGTGAATTAAACATTTAAAGTATGTTTTATTTAATGAAATATACAAAAACACATAAGATGTAAATACATGCAAGTAGTCCTATGGGTTTAAGTAACTTGTTATGCCATAAACGTGCAGAGAATTTCCAAAAAGCTTTGACATGCTTGCATATGAAATATTTAATCTTCCTGATTTAACTCTTTTTAATATTGTTTCCTCCACACGCTTCTTTCACAATATTTTACATGGCTTTGTCATTCTATATTGTAACATGAAAATTACATCAAAATAGTTTTAAAAAGAAAAACATTTAATCTGACAAAAAAAAAGAAAGTAAATTGAAGTAAAATGCATTTTTATCTTTGTTCGCTTATGGAAGTGATCAAATAGAAAAACTCCAATGGAGGTACATGAGTTTTAACAAAATAATATGTATTACAAGATATTATTCTCTTTTTAGAATGTTTCTATACGTAACAATAAAACTAAAAAAGAGCTGCATTTTCTCAGAAAGAATTATATTTCAATAAGAGATGAAAATACCTAGAACACACACTTTCTCCAAAAAAGAGGCCCTTTTTCCCACAAACTTAGAAATCATCAAAGATCACTTAATAAAAAATACACAAAATTAGAAAAAAATATATCTGTGTACTCCTGTCTCTTTTCTCTGCAATAACTGCAGTGTTTAATAACTACTCTTAGGTTAGAACAGATCAGAAATGTTAGTGCAGTGCTGAGTTATTCTAGGAAAAATGGCTCTGGTAACAAAGGCACTGATGACCACGGGGAACAGGTTTCAGAGTGAGCTGGGCATGACTGCATTGACATTGCTGCCTACTATTATTACTAAGAGAAAAATCCAACTTGAGGACATGTATCTGTGCTGCACACTGACCCCATCTGCCCACAGGCCCATGCACTGGACTCTAATTTCTTTCCTAGTACCACGCTGGACACCTGCTTCGCCCTCTTCTCTCTGGATATCAAGAAGAAAAGGAACAAATTCATCCCAATGCAGCTGCTGCGGTAAAATCAACTTCTATGACCCACTCTTTGCTCTCCCTTCTCTGAATACTTTTCTGTGCCTTTCCCCTTCTGCACAACAAACTCAAGCCTGACTGTGCATCCTCTACATCCCTAATGTGCTATGGGCAGTAACAAACCAAACCATAAAGACTCTATGCTCCTGTATTCCAGAAGCACCTGAGAAAAGTAAAACCCACCGGTATCTGTGCCCTAGTTCTCTACGTCTACAATGTGGCTAACAGTAACGTATTTCCCCAGCAAGAGGCAGAGAGGTTTTGTTTTTTAAAAAAATAAATAAAACTGAATAAAACATAGTAAGGCAAAAGATAGTGTTATGTAAATGTACACAAGGATTTATACTACAGATATAGGAATACCAGGTATAGAAAAAGACTGCTTTTAAATTCAAAGCTGGGCTTACCTGACTCACCTTCATACTCACTGTGAAAAATTTGCTTTGACTTACCTGAAAGAAAACAGTTTTGAAAATTAGGATTTTAGATTGTGAAAACAAAATCTGTATGAATTTCTACCAATCAGTTGCTCTTTACCAAAAAAAAAAAAAAAAAAGTTTTATAGAATACTTTTTACATTTGAAAAACAGCAGAACAGGAACTTTGAGCGTAAGCTTAGTTTCTTTTCTATTTCAGAAATACAATACCTTCAGATTTTTTAATTTTGAAAGAGATAAATACAGAGTAAATACATGTGCCAAGAATGCCAAACAGGGATTTACTGTGTGTGAATATTCAATATGCCACTGTCACTGTCGAAAAAGGCAGGTTAAAGCTATTTGTTTCTATCCAAATGTGTACATCTACAGGCAAAATGTGTATTTGAAAATTATACTGATACGATTGTACATCATGATAAGCACCCATGAAAACAGCAAGCTAGACATCTGAGTAGACGTCTATGTAAATAAGTATTGCTATTAGACTTGCTGAAATTAAAACTATATGTGTAATACAGAGCATATACGTGTGTGCATTTATCACACTAAAAGCTCTGGCAGTCTGAGATTTTCAAAAACACAGGTATTTTCCTGTTTTCCAAATTAACAATAAATATTTTCAATGAAAAGAACATTATCATGGTAGCACAGGGAATCACTCTGTAGAAAAAATATTGTATTATTTCTGTAAGAAACTTATCAACATGAGCTGTCACTCACAGATTGCTGATCTGTGGTACAAGTGTTCTGTTGGCTCTTACTTATATTGCATAATAACAAATAGTTCCTGCACCAAGGAGTTTACAAAATGATGTATTTAAAAATCATTTCTAGCTCTAATCTTTTCTGCAAACACATACATTTAAAAGGATGTTTCCTTTAGATTCTTATCCCTTCGACTACTTTTGTAAATAGGCAGTCATGATGTTCATGCTTTAATCACACAATTTCTAATGCCTTAGCAAACATGCAAGCAAAACATCTCCTTGGCTTCTAAGAGCCTATAAATGAAGGGTTAAACCTACTACTAAAACATAATAGCCAGGGTCTTTTGCTAACTCTGCTCCAACAGGAAGGCTGACAGATCCTGACCGCAGCAAACAATAGCTGGAATTGTACTAGCAAGAACTAGTTCAGCTGCATCACTTGCCAATAATTTTTTTAGCAGATTTAACATTCTTCTGTTTCCTTCACTTGAACAGTATGATGGGGGGGAGGAGGAGGAGGAAGAGGAGGAAGAAGAGAAGAGCAGATAGATTTTCATCAGAGCCTCAACCACTGAAAGAATTTGTCCTTGGTACCTGCCAAATGTGAAACTTCAGACCAGAGATCAGCAGGACAAACCATTTGGAGATGATAGCAATGACCTCAGAATGATGCAAACTGGGGCACAGGGCTGCTTTGGCAAAATGTTTTTTTGGCTGCACAGTGTGTTGTTGGGCCCAGGAGCCCCTGTGCTCCACACCCCACCGGCAGCAGCACAGCCACCAAAGCACAGGGCTCATGTTCAAGCCACCTCTGGGACTGGGGCTCCAGTAGGGTCTAGACCAAAAGTACAAGCTCTACACAAAACACATTTTATACCTGCTATTATGCCAGTGAACAGATACATACATGCGTGCATGTGTTTACACCTCCAATAAAAAGACCTCTATACATGTAATACATTACAATTCTGTCTGCCTTCAAACCTTTTCTGAACTAAAGAATTCAGCCACAACTGGAGTAGCTACAAATGTTCTCAAATAAAAATCTCAATTGCTCGCTACACAGCAGAACTAATTATCAGAAGTGGAGGCCATGCATGCGGCCAGCTCTCCTTTTACATATACGTATACATTATGCTAAAGCTAACAAACAGTGAGCAAAAGAGGCAGCCTACCTTCTATGTCATCTGGAGCCGCGGCATAAATGTTAGAAAGGTTAAGCTTCAATCTGTCAGGGCACTCTCTATTTACAGTCAGGCTGGGTGATATCACTAGATCTAGCATTTCCTTATACCTGAAGGAAAACAAAGGAAAAATATAATTTATTCATTAATTATGCATGCTTACTAATGATTCAATTTTTTTCCCTAAGAGTATAAATATTAAAGCTGATTACCTAAACCCAGGCTTCATATAAATTCCACATAATAACATTCACTAAAGTTTTCATCAAAGGGAAATGCTGAATTGCAATGAACTACTTCTTCCCTTGGAGATTACGCCCATCTGATTAATGCTTTCCCTTTCTTCCTGGATTTTGCCATCCAAAAACTAAATTTCCATCTTTCCTTAATGTCAGCAGCACAAGGATGCACCCACCAGTGTCCTCTGAGGTTCCAGAACAGACTACTAAGGGCTGAAAATGAATCTGAGGGCAGTTAACAGCATTGTGTATTTTTACCGGATAGGAAAGTTGGTACCTGTGATAGGAGAGATTTAGGTGTCTGGGCTAATCCTGCTTTCTGCTGGATATACCCTGGAAGACTGATCCCAACTACAAAGTCTTGACCATTAGGTGGCAGTGATACCAGGGCTGTCACTTTCACATAAAAAAAAAAACAACTCATCTGATTTAACTGAAAATTTCAAGTGAATAATCTATGTCATATAGCATTTGAGTTTCCAAAGAAAAACGTAGTTATTTGTGGGCATGCATGGTTTACAAAATAATGAAAACCTACAAACTGTGCATCACAAAGAGTTTAAGAAAAGAGACTGAATAAATCATTCTTTCAGACCCTACACATGTGAACACATCTATTCATCTAAATAGCACAGCTTTTGATACATGTGCCTAACTCCACCTGTGCAGCTTTTTGGAAGTGGGCTCCAAGGAAACCTGCTTAAAACAGAGCTACTTGCTTCCTTTGAAGTGTTGGATGTTTTTGATGGATACCAAAATACGGCAGCAAGATCTGCACATCTGTTTGCACGACTGTGTAAAGTCATCTAGGTGAGTACAGCAAGGAAACTGTGTGTTATTTATCTGCATGATACACAATGGTGTTTACGTAAGGTCAGCCTCCTAGGCACCTTTACTCCCACAAGGTTCTGCCCCTGTTTACTGCACAGCCAGTGGCTGCAGCTGGAACTACAAAGAAGCAGCCAGCCAAAGAAAATCTAAAGCTAAAGTTGCCAGTTCTCTTTCTTTCTCTCTTTCTTCCTTCTCTCTTTCTTTCATTCTTTATTCTCTAAAACACACATGATAACATGGAAATCTATCTGAAAAGGGCTCAAACTTCTTCCCACAGCCATACCGAGCAGGTCCTCCAAAAGCACAAATGTGCTCTTAGAACAGCAAGAGCAAATGAGAGAGAGGGGACATGGTGGTGAGCAGATCCTGGCAACCTGCATGGGCTCCCCTTTCTGGTCAGCACTGAACACGCTGCCCATACGGGCGGCTGGCACATCCCTGCTCTCAGCAGGACCTAACTGGGCTATGAAGACAGGAGATGGCACAGCAGCAGCAGGCCAGTAGCAGTGCACAGCACTTACTGCACAGCATGCCTAAATCATCATGAAATTGAAGACAACAGCATGGAAATCTGAACTCTTGACACCGGGCTTCTGCAGCACTAGGCAGTTCTGTAAGAAGCAAGGACATTTGTTTTGAGTTTTTTGTTGTTGTTGTTGTTTAAAAGCCAGTGTATGACTTTACCAGTTTTGAGAATCAGAGAACAAACTACATACTTTTTATCTGAACTTCTCCAATCACTTTTATAAAGACTGCAAGTTCCTGAGAGGGAGGGTATATATTGTTATTAACAGGCACAGATCAGATGAAATATTTTATCTGTAGCTAAACAGCAAAGACCAATGCTGATTTCATTTTCACTTCCCCTACCTACCAGCTAGGAAGACACTCTGCACCCATCCTCTGGGAATTTGCAGAATTGCCAAAAAGGGGAAAAAAGCGACATAACCATGTGCAAGGTGCACAGCCCCAGTCCTCCTCCTTTCTCCAAACAGAATCTAGACTCGCCTTGTCTGCCTCCCTTACAAATTCATGTGGGCATGTGTATTTTTGCCCTCAGTGTAGTATCGAGTCCAGAGGTTGGCAAAGGCTGTCTGATTACCTGCCACGAAGGAGACCTCAAGTCAGCAGTGAATGCCAACAGGGTAGAAATACAGTGTACTGGATCCACCGCTTGTGTGATCCACATTCCGCAACTGCTGTGCCCTGTAGATTTGCTAAGAAAGACTAGGGTAGAACTAGGTACTGCTCCACAGCTGGCTCTTTGGTGCTAGAGCCCCTCAAAGTGCTCCACCTTCAGGCGTGTCCCTGCAAGAGCAACACAAGTCCTGCCTTGGACACACACTAAGGTAGAGCAGGACAGAAATACAGACACAGGTGCACAGGGGACACCAACCGTGCCTGCAATCACTGCCCATGCTACCAAACGCGTGAAAATGTGATGAGGCTTCAGATTTGTACAAGGATACCAAAACTGCCTCTTGCTTTACAAATCTCTCCCTAAGCACTATAATTTAATAACAGCACTAAAATGGGAATCCAGGCCTCCTGATCTGAGCCTACACAAAGCACAGCCCACCAGCAACGTCACTCAGCCCTAGCAGCACCGTGGCAAGGTAAGCTCTGAAGCAGTACCTGCAGGCAGTGGTTGCTCTGAAGCCCACGCAGCAGCTCTGCAGGCAGCCTCAGAAGAGGGGTGGTAGGGGAAGCCCCGAGCCACAGGCTGGCAGGCAGCAAGGAATGCCTGCGGCCCTTCTGCACACTTTGCCTGCGCCTGAGGAAAAGGAGATTTTCCTGAAATGGCTAATTTCACTTTTTTTTTTTTTTTTTTTTTTTTTTTTTTTTTTTGCCTGCACAGCCAGGCTGCAACAGAGGAAGGAGTCAGGAAGGATGTGGTGGGCCTTATTTCTCCTCGGGCAGGAACAAGGTCTCTCCTATGAGCGACTGTGGCTCCTAAGACTTCCCCTGAAAGCAGCAGGTGAACAGGGCCTCTTTTCCCCGGGGAATTACTTTATTCAAATCCACTGGCACCAAAATGAAATTTTGCTTGCACTGCTTGAAAAGCAGGGTTCAGATTTATAACAGGTTTTCCTTTCTACTGTAAACGAGGTCTGATTTTTTCCTGATTTCCTTAACGCTATCGCCTGAATCTAGGAAAAGCACTGCTATCCCAGCTCCTGTCAGGCTGGGGATGTTGCACATTGTTCCTCAGGTACCACATGCCCTTCAGCACAATCCCATACCCTATCACTCATGACACTGCCCAGACTGCTGCCAAGTGAACGGGAGCAGATGTTTAAAGGGAAATGATCTTTTATAATGATTAATGCACTTTAATTACATCATTGTTCAGAGATTTCATTAGCTAATCTCTGATGCTTTTCTTCTTTGTTTTGATCACCTTTATATTCAAAGTCACCCTTCCCTGTATTTGTTTTAAAACTTTTTTTTTCTTCCCCAGCTTCCATTTTTCTTTAGGGTGTGTGTTGGTTGCAGGTACAAACAGGTAGCTTTCCAGAGAAAAGCCTGTCTGGCCGTGCACGTCATGTACACTTTTGCATTGTTAGTGGCTTTGCTTGCTTTGCATGCCCCATTTACCAATTTGTTCACATGAATTTCATGCTAATGTACTTCTTCACAGAGTTTCTGAGTTTCTTAAATTCCAATTTTAGTTGTGGCAACCTACAGAAAATCTTCTGTAAAATAATGGGACGTGGATGGGATGTTAGCACAATGAATGACATGCTGGAGTGCAACTGATGGAAGTATCACGACTTCATTTGCTTGCTTTTTAGAGCAAAAACATTTTCTGGTTTAAGTAATATACAGTAAATCAGTAGTAAATTTGCTGAATATGAGCTTTTATTAAAACCAGCAATGGCAGCATCTAGCATGCTGGGCTGACAGACATCTGGAAGAGCTTTTGGCTTATATAATTAAGAAGAACCTTGTGTGAATTTGGTGCTCAGCTTTTCCATTAGAATTCCCTACTCAAAAAAAAATGTATTTTGCCCTTAAAGTTGGCCCACAAAATCTCTGCCAAGAACAGAGCCTTTTCTTTTCAGGAATGTTTAGGAAGAAAAAAGAATAAAAGCCTATTGCAGTCTCTCTGAAGCTTGGAATGCCAAATTAAACATTTTAAAGTTTCAAATTTTTGTTCAAGGTGTTGGAGTAATCTACAAATCACATTTTCTTTTACAATGAAGTTCTGAAGGCGGTGAAGCCAGACCCCAGCTCAAAATACTCCAACATGAGCTGAGGATCAATATATGGGGGAGTCCCACATCTCTCCAGCGAAGTACTCAAAGGAGGTGCAAGTGCAGCGCCGGAGCAGAGCCCAGCACAGCCAGCCAGCAAGGTGCCTGGATGCTGGCTGTGATGAGAAGCAGATAGCAGCTTGATGGATGGTACCCTGAAAAGCTGAAACAGGAAACCACCATGGTGTTGTGGGCACACGCAACCGCTCCACAGCTCTGCTCAGCACAGCTGAAAGGCCAGAAGGCACCAGCAAGAGATGAAGGAGATTCTTTCCAAAGCTTGGGCTCTGCTGCTCGGGCATAATTTAAAGCATCTCTCAGGCTGCTCTAAATGGTTTTGCAACTCCCTCCTCACAACACACTAAAGATATCTCAGGACCATCAGCATTTCCATCTCTACTCTGGAGGCATCGGATTTTGTCATGGGAGTCTGCCTGGAGAGTTTTCAGTTGGAATGTGAATGAGGAGGAGCAGAGCATTTGCCCCATAACAGCGGCAGCCTGTACGAGGTTATTTGAGCCCTGGGAGGCCGATGGTACACTTCAGAAAGGACATACCGGCAGTAGAAGACAGCTTGGGGAAAAAGATGACCTGGTTGTGAGAACAAGCTCTGCATCTGCCATCAGTAGAGGAACTTATGAGCTAGGAGCCCTGCACAAGGAAGCAGATAAGAAACAAAAGATGGGACTCCTGCCCATAGGAAATACCTCGCAGATCCTACAATGAGAGAAATAAGATAGTTTGAGGGAGTAAGAAATTGCAAAGAAAGTTTGTTGGTGAGGACACAGGCAGATCTAGAAAGGATTCTCCCTGCAACAGCCCCATGTAATGATCTTCTCAATTTTTACTGATACCTGGCTAGAGGCCAAATAAAAGCTAAACCCACTACATCTTCCTAAACATATGCATATGCCAACACAGAGCCCTAGGCAGGGCTGGTACTAGCCAAGTCCTCTGCTTTAGCTTTGCTGGGAAGAGAAGGAGTAGAGACAGACTGCAGCCTAATTACAAGGGCTGCATTTTTGTCTTGCTTCCATGACTTTATCTGGTTTTCGTTATTTGATTAACTGCTTTCACCTTTCTTCTCCTTCAAAAATGGTGCAGATTCCTAAGTAGAAAGCTTAAACTTTACAACTCCAATGCTTCTCATCATAAAAAGTAAGACAGTCTGATTTCTTCCTTGCTTTAGAAGTGAATTACTAAAAGGTAACTGAAAAAAAAAAAAAAAAGTGAGAAGATTGATTTCTCACTCCCTCTGATACAAAGAAACAAAACAAAAAAGCCCCAATCCTAAATGTTTGTCTTTCCTTAATTCCTAGGAAATACCAGATTTGTTGTTTTTATTCCTTGGGTCAATTTTTCAAAAGCACCTGCTACGTCTCATTAATTTTCATCAGGAATTAAGATTTACAGTTCGCACAATTATGCTCCCAATAGTATCTGGGAGCCATGCTTTCCCAGTGCAGGGAAAACACCATTATCTCGCTGTCACCTTCCAGGTGGTAGAACAGCAGGGAATCTCCCATCCTGAAGATTTTGGCTACATCTCTCCATGAATTTCAAGCAGCGGAAAGTAATTTCCCTTCCTCTGTCAGTACATTCTTCCTCACACAGTTTGGATGCTCTCTCTCCATCGATAACATAATAGATCCTTTGTTCCTCCCACTTCGAGAACTGAAAAACGCTTCAGCAGGTGAAACCCACAATGCATAATGCCTCTCAGCTCACGCACAAGTTCAGCTGATAGATGTATGCAGGAAAGGCTGAAGGGGCATAAAGTTAAACCTGAGTTGGCAAAAATGCTCACGTACGAGACTGACAGTCCAGATAAGATAGCCTTTCAAGGTGACCTGCAGGGCAGCGTGCCTCAGGCTGTTTGTGTTCCTGAGAGCTGCCTTTCACTGACGTAATCGGACAATAAAAGCAGCAGTGCGTGTCTGGATTTATCATCGCCCAGCCCATCGCAGACACAAAAAGTACAAGGATTCATAGTACAGCTTGTAGGGCAGCATCTGGGGCTGGGCCACTCAGGAGCGTTATTCTCCAGCACAGAATAGATAAGACAGGAAAAAAAAAAAAAGCCACATCAGACCGAAGTATTCATTTTGAATGAAGCAGGATGTCATTTGCTTTCTGAAATAGCCTGGCAAAAAGTGCCCCCCAGCAGAGCAGCAAATTCATGCCCTCTGCTCACTGCCCTTGGGCACATATTGTCAACCTCTTTTCAAGTCTTACTGGGTCTTTGGAAACATAACCCTTTTTGCTCAGTCCACCACCGGAATAGCTGGCCACATGGTTACTTCAGCAAAAGGTACAGCTCTAATAAACTGAAAGAGATGCACATGCACTGCTTCAGTTTAAACAAATAAACATAAAAACCAATCCAAAACTTGAAACAGGAGCCCAAGCACCCAAGACCTTGATCACTAATTAGTTTGTTAATTCAGGAACAAAATGGGAAAAAAAAAATCACAATGAGAAACAGCCCTCCCTTTTCCATAATAACTGCGTACATCTAAAATTACTTCACTGACAAAAGAAAAAAACTGACTTGGATTTAAATTAAATTTCCTAAATTACTTTTTAAAATGTGTTAACTCTAAACAATTTAAGGAAAAATATCTGAGAAGAGAGACTACAAGCCAGATCATTTCTGACAAATTCTGAAATCACAATTTAAAAATACCCAAATTACTCCAACAGCACTAAAATACCTCCCCCTTTTTTTTAAAAAAGATGAGACAATTCTTTTTGATCAAAATTTTACTTCACTGGAAGCTTTCCGTCTTGCTCTAACTCACAGAGTAGACAGTAAAAAAGAAAAAAAAAAAAAGATGAAAAATCCTGTCTCAAAAGTGTTTTGAGCCGACTTTTTTTTTTTTTTTTTTTTTTTTGAAGGGAAGCCTGGGAAGCCTGCCTTAGGATTTCTGAGTGCTTGGGACTGGCAAAAATAATTGCATTACTCGTTTCCCTGGAAGCCCTGCATTTCCAGAAGCATTGGCTTGCTTCCCCAGGCTTCATCACCTGCTATACTAGACTAATTTCCAGTTACTTTTTTTTTATTAGTATTTATTTAGAAATTCTGTTGCTCGTGTAAGACCTGTTGATTTAAAGAAAGCAGGCTGTTTTCAAATAAATAAATATTCTTCCTACTCCTGCTCCTTCCCTGACCCTCACATTGCAGGCACAGAGCGGTGCTGCGAGGGGGAGAGCAGGCAGGCTGCGGTCCCCACGCTTCCTGCAATTAACCCGGGAGGAGATTGAAGGGAGACAGAGCGGGGAAGCATCAGCATCTTCGGGCTGATCAGTCCGAGGTAAACGTGGGAATAAGCACTGGAAGGGGTTCAAGAGCAAATACAACCAAAAACTAGCTTTCTTCCCAGCTGGTTATTATGAAGGCGCAGTCTGGCAGGGAGCTCAAAGGTTCAAAGTGATGGGGTTTGTGCCACAAGCTCTCAATTTGGCAACCTAACCAGGAAATACTTATTAATTGCTTTGAATCACTGCGTTTTGTTTTTTAATTTCAACACTAATATTTCACTCAAAATAAATCAAAACGAGAAACTCTGATTTTTCCAGAACGCCCTTCTTGCCCGTTGAACCTGTTTGCTAAAATGGGAGCAACATTTGCAAAAGACCCTCCTATTTGCCAAAAAATAAAAATAATTGCTCAGCTCTCTTCCTGTGAACAATCAAGTACCAAACAGAACAGACTAAACTGGTAAAGAAACACTACAAGCTTATAATCTGCAGTCATTTGAAAACTAAAATTGCTTGTATATGCATGTATGTACATATAATCTCTCTCAGTTTCAACACTTCTCTGTGACATTCACAAGCTTTTTAACTCCATTAAAGAACAGGTCTTCCTACTCAGACTATGGCTGCAGAAAGCCACTTAGCAGCTCCAGCTGCAGCATCAACACCCGTAACACAAAATGACTGCCTCCAGAGACCAACCCGGCTTCTCAGGAGCTGGACCTTGCAATAGACAGTTTGTGATTTATTTGTTACTGCTTCGGCATCTCTTTTCACTGAAGAACTATGCTTGTTATCTCTTCTCTTCAGAATCACAAATGCTAAAAACGTGCTTAAAATTAAATCACAAAAATATGATTTAGAGGAAAACAATGAGATTTGGAATGAGGAAGTAACAGCTGACAACTTAGATATTCAGACTGAAATCCTCTGGGTTCTATTACAGACATGTGCAAGAATGTTTGCTGTCTTGAAGCCCTCTTGTTACTTTTATCCCTAATACTAGTTACTTAGCCCTTTCCCACATGGCACGCTCTGGGTACACCCACCTAGATCCTGGCGGCCAAGGAACAGCGCAGCCTGAGAGAACCTGCGCTCAGATAAAATTTGTGTAAACGTACACGTTATGCACAGCAGGATGAGACAAAAAAGCTATCGCGAGTCGTGGAGGGCTCAGGAGGGAAAGCACTGTGCCAACAGCACAGCAAAGCCATCACTGGAGGGGTGTGAAGCGGTACAAATGAGTTCTGCAGCAGAGGATCAGCAGATCAGCTCCCGGGCTGAGCATCAGGAAACCTGGGTCCTTCTCCCCACTCCGCCCCTGGTAACTCAGGCGAACCCGAGGCGAGCCCTTTGTGTCTACTGTGCTCCCTGACCTTTGTGTGCCTTCCTCCTCTGCAAGGACTACAGACGTCAGGACATGTGCCCTTCTTCTGTGTATGTGAAGCATCCATCAGTGCAACAGGCTCCTACTGGAGGCACTGCTGTACTAAATAAACAGCAATAACAAAAAAAATATATATACTTAAAATTCTCCTTAGGGCTGTAGCTTATCCCAAAGTAAAAGAAAGCAGCTTCTACTGAGTTTTTCCAGTGAACAATGTGCAATATTTTGTTCCCTCTAACAGGACCACATCGGACTCAGCACTGCTGCCACCACTACGTCAACAGTAGGAGATTTTAGAAAAATATGCTTGGGTGTCAAGCATCTTAGCATCCATGCTGTCGACAGCATGGCTAAAAATTGCCCCGCCAAACATCATTTTTTTCACGGATAGAAGAGGTGGACCTGTGCTAGCCCTCACATTAGCCAAACATACATCAACCCAAAGTCTGTGCTGGCCTTGATATCTTCACCCATCACATTTAGCTTTGTGCTGCATCATATGAATAATCCAGACTCTTAGAGGACCCTGACCAAACCCAGCCTGCTGAAGGACACCTGGGGCAACCTCAGCTGCCTGCACACACCGGAGCCCGGTGTGCCGTAGGGCTGAGAGCTGCCCCTGTGAACGGCAGCGAGGTGAGGCACAAAACTGCTCACTGCCACACCGCTGGCTCTGACGCCAGCTATGGAGAGACGTGTCAAGGAGGCAACCAAGAATTGAGCTTTCAGTTTTGCTCCTAGGCTCTGTCACTAGCAGATTGGATAAGTTTCTCAGGACTATATTAGGGCCTCTGTGGAAGTGGGAAACACAGTATAAACTGCCAATTAAGCTCTTTTTAGGGGCTGGAAAGTGCTCGGATATCTACAAGTGAAATTTGTTACACTGCTGCAGTACCAATATTTGTGCTGATGAATAATGACTGTCCTGAATGCGAGACAGCCAAGGAGGAGGTGAGGCACGAGAGCTGTCCTTCAGGGCATGTTCTCTCACTCATTTTTGGTCTAAAAGCTCTCCGTTCCCAGACTATGAGAATTTCTTCACCCTTCTGATTTACTCCTTAAACCTGTCAGAGTCCTGCAGCAACTCCAACAACGTGGTGAGAAAGGTAGGGCTGCCCCTTTATAACAGGCTTGTGTCAGCACCTCCATTCTCAGCCTGTAAAGGACTGACATTTAGGGAATAATAATTCAAAAAGAGCTATGGGAAAAGAACTATGAAAGGCAAGTTAGTAAAAGGACCTTGGATATGAGGAAAAAGTCTACCATAACAGCACAGGTGAGGCCGGAGTGAGAATGACGTACGTTCCCCTTGATTAAATCCCCTAGGTCAAACTTGCTCCAGAAGCAGAGACCAGAGAAGACAACAAAGAGGAAAGTCTGTTGTACGTGTGAAGTGCTGAAAGCATTTTTTTTTGTTTGTTTGTTTTGCTTGGGATTCTCTTCTTCCCCCCAGTAAGGGAAGGGAATACTATCTTGTCTGTCTGCAGCTCATTCTCAAGGATGCAGAAGCAAAATATGCCTCAGTACACTAAAGATTTATGATACTTTTCACCTATTTATAAAGTACCTTGATGAGGGAAAACACAAATGCCAGCCTCATTATCCAAAGTGTAATCGATGTCCTACATATCAAAAGGAAATGCAGAGACTGTGAACTCCCTAAAATTGAAGACACTTTCTTAATAAACTGAAGATACAATATAATTGAACAAAATGTTTGAAAACCCAGTACAATTTTGTCTTGGTCTCAAAGTCTGGAATCTAAGCAGCCTCCCTCAGCTCCTTGTACTTATAAATAAAATATAAAAATCTTTGTGGTAGCCCATTACTACACATAAGGAAGAACAAAAACCAACACCCCCCCACATACCCTCACTTGGCTTCTCTATTTGCATCTTTGATAGATTTCTGGTATAGGGTTTTCATGGCAGGGGAGGGGGATTTTTATATATATATTTCCATTTTAGGGTTTCCTTGCTGTGGTCTTCACTGAAGAATCACTACATCAGAACCCATGACTCCTGAGTAATTGCTGATTGAACACGTTTGTGGTGGCAGTGGGATGCAAGCCCTGTTAACTGGTCCAAGGGCAGTTTGCCTGCCAGGGCAATGGATTCCCATAGCATGCCTATGGAGCAGACTTCTCTCATTTTAGGAGCTACGGTACAACAGTAGTAAGCAAAGTAGTGCAGTCCAATCATTGTGTATCTTGGAGATACTAGGAGAAATAACTAATGAAAAGCAGTACTGGACCAAAACCTGCACTGTGATTTGTCACTCATGCTCATTAATAGCATGAAAACAACTAAGCAGAGAACAAATTTTCTTGGAGCAAATGTTCATATGGTATTTCCCTTCACATTCGTTCCATTAACATCCTGGTTCTGTGGGCATTTGAGAATCAGACTAAAATAACATGGCAATAAGAAATGTGACAGTTTGATTCACTTCATGGCTTCAGGTGGGCTGAGGTCTGATCACACAAGAGTTTTGGTGTGGCAATATGTTGAATCTTTTTCTTGAAGCCCAGGTGAAAGCTAAGATGAGCCAAAAATCAGGAAGTTGTTAGCATTAGATTTATTTTCAAGACTAAGGGATTTTTACCAGGATGACCAGATGATATTATCCAACAAGGAAGAAGAGTTTGGAGAACCTTTGCAGCGATCCTGCCGTCCAGTCACTGAGACACCACAGAGCAACATGGACATGGAAACATCAAATGACAAATGCATCGACCCAACGCCATTCACACAAACACCCTAGTTATACTTTGCAAAGTCTGACCTGAGAAAGAAAAGCACTTCCTCAAAGTGCCCTTCTGTGATATTAGGCAGGCTTCAAATGACTTGCCATAGTACAGAGGGACACTGACATTTGAACTGCAGGAGTTTGGGTTTCTGCCTTCTTTTTCTCCCCCGTGACAATTGTATTTGAATAACTTGAATTTTTAAAATCCCTATTCCTCCTTTCAGGGTGATGTAATGCAACGGTTGCAAAAGCCTAACAATGTAGAACTGCTGCTGCCAGAGCCAAGTCTGGCACCAGGAGAGATTAGAGTTGGCACCAAACACCATGATCTTTAAAATAAATCTGGCAGACGCACTGAAAAGGTTTGCCACTGCTGCCATAAACAGCATACAGAGCACTAAATGGAAAAATGCTGAGAAAGGCCATGGTTTTGTTGCTGGAACAAAGATGCCAATTAGCTAACCACTTAATCTAGCACCTATTAAATGTTTTTACAATGGCATGTCAAAATTAAGGGCAATGGCAAGGACCAAACGTAACACAGCAGTGCCTTTCATATGTCCGTCACACCAAAGCGAGCCCACAAAACCCACCAGCTACCTATCTGCCAGGAGAACCTCTGTGCACAACCGCAAGTTACACCAGATCACTCACACAAAAATACTTTTTCCAGAGCAGGAATTTGCTTCCAGTCAGTGATGCCGGTGCAGTGCTCTGGAAATAGATGTGCATGAGGATTTTTTTTTTTTTTTAAATGCAGACATAAAGGAGAAGAGAAATGCAAGTTTTCTTCTCCACTCTCTCTGTCTCTCTCCTGACTTGAACTGAAGGAGCATGGGCTGATTTTGTCTGCTCTACATGAGGCTCTGATGATTTGTGATGTGGACATGTGTCTGCCTGCAACTGGACAGACAACACCATCTTCCTTCACACAGACAACCAGGCAGCCACATAAGAGCAGCATTTTTCAATTGCTATTTTATCTTAAAAAACAAAACAAACAAAAAATAACACACAAACAAACAAGCAACTCATTTCCTTCAGCAGGAAATCCCCATATTCCACCCCAAATTCTAAAACTCTACAAGCTCACCCAGCTCTCAAACAAGGGACCACTTTCACCAGGCAGACAAACTGCACTTAAGTCAGAAATGCGTGTGGTGTCTTAAGAGCTTTTTGCCAATCTGGTTAGTACTAAAATTTAAAAGAATGCTAAAAGCAGACAGCAGATTTCAAGCTACTTATCTGAACCTCAGTAGTAACCATGCAATTTTTGTAAGTAATATTTACAAGCACTCCTAGTGGGATACCCAACGTGCTGTTTGCATGGGGAGGCGTATAAAAGTTACCTCCTGTCCCAACTTACTTGCATTCCACCAGCTACTAGGAAGAAAATTAATTCTGTGCTAACTGAAACCAGGACACACACACATGAAAGGAAAGACTTGGTTTAAAGGTGAAAACTCCACTTTTTCTTCCCCCCCCCCCCCCCCCCCCCAAAAAAAAAAAACCAAACAAAAAAAACAAGCAAACTGAGAAAAAGAGGATCTGATTACCATGACCCAACTTTTTCCCGGTGGCTTCAAATTCTCCAAACAAAACTGACAAATCTGAAAACCGAGACAACTTTCAATGACCACAAACCATGTTGTCTTTTACCAGATGTTTACAGCTGCAGTGACAAACCTAGCACCCTGAAGCCTTTTTGTTTCACCAAAGAGCAGTTTCCTCCTATCACATTATGCACCACTCACCCTTGGGATCACCAGTCCAGCAGCTCATCACCTCTGAGCCTGGCTGTCAACAGCAACTGCTTGAGCACAACGCCAAACGCGGGGACTGCCATGAACACAAGAGTACCAGGATTCGGGGCAGCAACAGAGATGATGGCTTCATTTACAGGACTGCAAGGCAGCTCTGGAAAACCTCCTGCAAGCAGAGAAATTGGCAGCTACCTCAAGTTCATTCAAATAATTTAAGAAAACTTTATCATCTCCACAGATTAGGAAATCCAGCTGCAAGCAAAAGCCAACTTCAGCCTCTTGGATATATGAGAAGCAGCTTACATATGACATTAAGAAGGTGACTGCCGTAGGCCTAAAACTCAGATTTGATCTGCAATATCCTTAGCTTAAAGGCAAAGCTCTCCCACGCACGTGGGACTTCAAAGGCCCTCCCCTTCGACAGCCCAGGAGAGGAACCCGACAGCCCGGTTCAACAGCTGATGCCTTTGCTGACACCACATTAAGTCCAGCTCATCGCCTTTGGCACAGCTTCTCTCCGACACTTTGATGGAATAACTTCAACAACAGACAAAAGAGTCAAAATCATTTATTTCCTTTGGCTACTACAGGATGGCACAAACGCAACAAATTCACAATAAGCAACATGCAAAGATGCTCTCGCTGACCCCCACTGTTTGCCATGGCTACTGCAATATGAGCTACCAAAAATCAACAACTTGGCTAAATATCTGAACACAATGCTTAGCTTCTGAAGGAAATACAGTGGCTCATCTCTTTCCCTTCCTTCCAGAATAGTAGTCCTAGTAACTAGTGAAACACAAGAAAAATGGAAAGTGTGCCTCCTTTAAAAATAAAAACAGCAGAAACAAACAAAACAACTAACTACTGCATGGAACAAAGCAAAAATTGGAGAAAAGGGGTTTCAGCTCAGATAAATTACAGACTTACAGTACTACATGAATCCCCCTGAACAATTAAACAGCCATCCTAAAATGCTAACACCAAAAACCCCGTAATTATGTAAAAATTTACTTTTTTCTCAAGTGGTATTCTCAGAAACGGCAATTTTGAAGCCACACTCGCATGGTAAGGGCTCTCATTAGGCAGACGTGTATTCAGTTCCACATCAGCCACAGGTTTCCTGTTACCAGAGCATCTTACAGAGACAATTCATATTTAATCTGCCTGCCTCTATTTACCTCTGTAAAGCAAGGCTTCCTGCATTTTTTTCACTTCTGAGTAAGCTGAGCTCAAAACCATGCAGATAATGGGTTACATTCGGGTAAATCAGCACAAGGGAGTAAGGGAGAAAGCTATACAAATGCCAAACCCTAAACCTACTAAGAATACCATGAAACTAGTGTATTTTTGACTTTCCTTACTACTTTCTCCATTTATTTATTTATTTATTTATTTATTTATTTTACCAATGGTGAGAGCAGATACTGCCTGCAGTTGTCAGCACAGACCAGAATCTCACATTCCTATTTTCTCCTAGACCACATAACCCCTTTCTCCTATGCCCAACTTCTGCACAGCTAAATTCTTTTAATTCACGACTGGCTGCGTAACTCTCCTCTCCCAGTCATTCTACTCCAGTTGGTCTGTTTTCACCCTGGAGCAATAGGTGCTAGGTATGTTGTGCATCTTCCGTTAGCACATGTCCTGCCGTGGTTTGCATTAAGCAGAACCAATCTGCTAACCCCTAGACAGCTGCTGGTTTTACAGGCTGTCATCACAAAGACTGCCTGTGTGCCTGCTTGGAGCACTTCAATTCTTCAGGAGCCCAGAAACTGAATTCATTCAGCTCAGCTGCACATTTAAGCACGGAATTGAAATGCCACAATTAGAGAACCAGCTTCCCTTCATTTAGCTTCTCTTCACAAGCTAGTGCTGGGGGTGTAACGGCTGAAAGTCCTGCACCTCCCACTTCTAACACAGTTCCTGAAGGTACATTTTCAGCAAGAGCCATTGCAGAGCAAATGGGCTCGACAAAGATCCAGAAATGCAAGCATTTAACAAGAGAGGACAGCCCGTACTAGAACTTCTCCCTCTAAACCTGGCCTAGGAACTAGTGGAAGCTGAGAGACACAAAATCAGTGAGCAAAAAAGTCAAAAACAAAACAAAACAAAACAAAAAAAACAAGCTCCTGAGACACGGGCATGAGAAAGGCCTATGGAAACCTCACAGAATACTACTGAAAACCACAATCTCTGTTCCTTTTTGTGCACTGGAGAAAACAAAAACAAACCAACAAAGCACATACAACCCCCCTTTCAGTATTATTTGTAAACAAACAAAACATGCTTCTGCAAGAATTACATTATTTCCCTCTGTCAAGGGACTGCCCAGAAGACGTCAAATTTCTGGCTCATTGGGAAAAAGGTTAATAAAACCTAGCTGAAAAAGGAAACTTTCTTCTTGTCCTGTCACACACCACTCTGCCAGTAAATGCATGGGACAAATATATTGAAAAGCACGTATACACACTCAAAGCAAAAATCTAAGTTTCAAAAGCAATAGCCTGACCCCAAGAGCTGTAAGAGTTAAGATTTTTCTCAAAAGCTAAGCATACATTTTTCCATACAAGGAGCTGAATCATGGCTATTTTAAAAAGTAAGCACAATATAGCATATGTCCAGTTGAGCTCTATAAATGTGGCCAGTGCTGTACAAAGCATCAAAAAGCATTTAAATTTGAAAATTGCTGGCACCCACTGGCATAGCAGAAGAACTGAGAAGACTAATCTAGCAGCTAGTATGAAACAGAAAATGTACACTGTAGGCTTAGTCACTAATGGCAGTTACCTGATTTATGCCACAACACAGAAGAGGTGGTGGTGGGCTGTGGAGTAACATAGTATAACCTGCTGGCTGTATTGTTCCTCAGTAAAATGATTCATCTTTGGATGGATGGTATGAAAGTCTAATCAAAGGATAAAGCCAACTAAAGGCTATTTACAATGCAGTTTATCAAATATCTAGATACATAGTGTTCTGCTGGTGTTTTGTACTACTATAGCTCAAAATTTGCAGGTAACACCCAGTGATTAAAAACTGGCAAGATTCAATAGTCCAGCAGCTTGCTCGTTTGTTTTAATATGTGGTTTATGTTTGTTTATTTTTTTAAAGGGGAAAGGAGATTACATCAGAGAAGCAGCGGTATAAACATTATCTTTTGCTGTATGGAAACTTTTATCCAAGTATGCATTTTAGAGTGCAATGCATGGGAAATATTACCAATTGGATTTAAAATTCAAAACTGAAGCTCAGCGAATTCAAGGGAAAAAGAGAATGAACACTGCATCAATTTAAGAAAAACTGAGTGTATAAATGAAACTCTAGACAAGCTGGCAAGATTATCCTCAGTTACACCAAAACTTTGGGTTTACGCCAAGAAAAGCTGGTTTTAGACAGGAGCGCTCAAGTGGGCAGAACTTCACGTTTAGTTCTCACTCCAAAATGGGGTTTTCATGTGTTCCATATAAACACTGCACTTCCTAGCTTCTCTATTCTTCCTTACGTGAAGCAGCCTGGTGAGCATTGGCACTCCAGGGCTGGGCCATGGCAGGGATGTTACAGACTTGGAAGACCAACGAGCAAACTTTTGTGACTTCTCCCTGAAGGGGTAGAAACAAAAGATGACAGAACCTGGAAGAATTTCTCCATCATACTCTGCCAGCAGCATAAGTTAAAATGCTGAAGAAGATTTTCACTGTCATTTTGTTTAAATATTTCTAAAGTTTGCAATCAAGGACAACACTGAGGTAATACGACAGCTGAGCTCTGGTTTCCCCACTCCACCTCCCAACCCCCAGGCCCCTCTTTCTACAGTTGATTTGGCAGAAAGGCATTGCACAGTGTCTCATCCAACACTGCTACGGGAGTGTTCCTGAATGTGATTAATTTGCTAATGATACAAATCTCCAAACAGCATGTTAGTACTGCTGATGATTTATGAAATGCCAGAGACAGTTCTCTCACCAGTGATAAGCTTGTTCAAACTGGTGGTTTTGCCTGAATCTCTTGCAGTGGCTAAGAGCGTTCTCATCTCTGCATTGCTCCCAGATGGTGCTGAGACAGGGAGCTGCACCGAGGATTTCTTTAATAAATTGCAGCCTATGTGTACATACAAATAATACAGAGGGTCAGATTATGAATTCTTGCATAGTTTCATGTGCAAAAAGCCCAGAGTTTGCTTTGGAATGGGGACAAGCCTTCCTGGTCAAACGCTCTGCTGGTCTTGCTCTCCTCCTCCCAGGATACAAGTGCGCACTAATGATTGCAAAACTAGGCAACATATTTCCTTTTCTCAGCTGCTCACAGTATTGCCCTTGGCACCCCAATGGCCCAAGATACATTATTCGAGGTTCCAAAACTAGTATCAGAAACAGTGGTTTTTCCATGTTTCTTAAGCAGATATTCCCTACATCACACAACGTACCTGAGCCTGACCTATGACCGCCACGTGTTGCCACAGTCTCAGCATCCTGTTGACCAGAAAATGCTGGCGATACCAAACTGCCCTCAGCTGTGACTTGATGACTTTGATCAATGGCACACAGGGTATGGTTTATTTCTTTAAGCAACATTTGCAGTCAGCTTGCGGTTTCCCTCTGTTTATTCAAATTTATGCAGACTATGAGTTATTTTTACCTATGTGGAATAATCACAGATAGCTGAAAATACTTAAGATGTGAGATCTTCACTGTGACCAGCCAAAAATCTTGTGGCTGCTTTTTCTCTTCTGACAAGTTAGCCCTTGCTTAATGAAAATATTTCAGAATTGGAATAGCAGAGAATAGAACAGCTTTGGAAATTTTCCTGAAACACAGAGACTGACATTATCTACCAATTCCTGTAAAACCAGGCTACCACAAGATACCTTTGCAGAATGCCCTTTGAGCTTGTTTCTCAGTTCCTACCTTCCCACAAGTGTGCTGTTTTTTGAAGGATTTGGTTATCTCCCTCCCTAGTGCATTTACTTGTCTCCAGTATGGGTGTGCTGAGACATATCTGGAGCTCTACCCAGTTTCCTTGTCTATAAAATAAGCCGCTCATTTGTAAGCACTAATAAACATGCCATCTATCAGGGAGTGCACGCTCATGATTACCCAGGGGGGTTTTCCACTAGCAGTGCCTCCGAAGCCAGACATTCGCACACCACACACTGTGCACACCACAGCCATGGAGTTGTTCTGGGCTGGCCCTCCGGGCTTTCCTGGCACAGATAAAAGTCAGTCTGCTCAGACTTCTATACACGTGAGTGATTTTCATATTGTTAAAAAGAACTTCTCGATCCTATCACTGTTCTGCTATCCACTCCTTGTGCACTTTATGCTACTGAAAATTTTGAAAGAATTCCAGTCAGCGATGCCATGTATTTCTCTGCACTGCTACAAGAGCAGCATCTTCTCTAAAGCTCCTCAGATGATAACACCACACTGAGGCCTTCTCAAACCACCTTCAAGTTACGATTCCACACCAGCGAGGAGCGCAAAAACTGACCTTAGGACCCGAATACAAATAGAAGGAACAGGCAAAAGAACACAAGATATGGCAACTCAGTATAAAAAAAAAAAAAAAAAAAAGTAGCTCTCTCGTTCATCTCATAACTAAAACTGACAATCCAGAATAGAACTACATATATTCTGTCTAAGAATTGTTTCTATTTTCTTTTCACTTTAGCATACCTAATTAATATGTATGCATTTAACACTAGTGTACTATCAGTTATAAAACAATAGTTGAACATTTGACCAAACAGGTTCTGTAATCCTGCAGTTTGTTTTGTAAATCAGCACACCCCTAGCTGCATTTAATAAGCAAAGCAAGAGAGAACTTCCCATATGCTTGTTTAAACCTACTGCTGTGCTCAAACAGGCCCCTGAGTTTTGGTTGTTGCAACTCCACAGCTTCTTCCACAAGCTGGTAAAGCCATTATTGCCACAGAAACCTCAGAGGAGTAATAAAAAAACACCCAAACCCATCTTCATTTGCATGCACATGGTCTTAGTGAATGATATGCATGCAATTAAGTTACAATCGGCTCTTGACACAAACAGCAATCTATGATGCCACAGGTTGCCTGCAAGTCAGGTGCTACATCAGACTTTTAAAACTACTCAGCATTTCCTTTAACTCCGAATGGGCTCCACCTTGGTGCTCTGTTTCCAGCCTGAAACGATTTGTAACTTTATTCAGAGAAGCAAGGCTTGAGGACCAACACTGCTGCACTCCTGGAAGCAGAAGTGTTTGAGCAAAGGTGAGGAGGTCAGACAAGGGCAAAGTCCAAAGTAATTTTAAGTGGTTCCCCTAAGTAGGGAAGGCTAATGGGAAACCATTTTAATTTATTACAGTCATCCCTAGTGAATAAAAGGACAACGTTTTTCTTCAGCAGCTTGATTACAAAGCAGTAAATCCCTCTGTGTATATAAAAGACCTATGGACAGTACAGATCAAATGACAGATAAAGGTTTGCACTGTTAGATGTGGGAGAATAATATTAGAGTTGGTAATAGCTACAGATATTAACTCTTATTCATTTTGTTCAGTATTCCCACTATATATTATCTGCACAGGAAAAGACACTCATGTTATTCTGCCATTCCCATCCACAAAGACATGGGATAATGTCATTTTTGCAGCATTTTTTGGACTTTCCAAAAACCTAAGCAAAAAAAACAAAACAAAACAAAACAAAAATTCTTAAACATACAAACACGTATGTTTAATTTTTTTCAATTTTTCTCCTTTCCCCAACACTTTCTGTCTCTTTTGCTGGCAACAAGCGCTGCTTCAAGTACTGGCCTCAACCTCTGCTTTATAGACCCTAGACAGAAGCAAGAAAGCAAACAAAGCACGCTTGAGGTGACAATTTACTTCAGAAGTATAAGCACATTAAAGTTAGACTAATAACAGAAAAGGATTTCCTCCAGTTGCTTTTTTTTTTTCTCTCCAGTGTTTCAGTTTGATTTTCCCAAAATAATTGCTTGTTCTGACAGACACGTATGCCTGAGTATAACTAATAACTATCTCATTGCATTGGTCTAAGATGGGATTGAAAATATTTAAAACAGTGAAAGTTGCAGCTACTCAGCCTGGGATTCTTCTCTTAAAAATAAGCTCCATTTAATCAGAAGCAGGATTTCTACGTTTAGGAATAGGATGCTTCAGCAATGAGGAATTATTGAGCTGTCCCGAAGTTGTATAAGTCACAGGCAAAAAAAACAAATATTTGGTTTACTTAGTAACAACATAATTACCTGGCCATAGCAATTTTATATCTTGTGTCCACCCTGTTTTTCCACACATTTTTCTCCCCTCATGAGAAACAGGATATTCTGAGTCAGGAAGCACTTCAGTTACACGCTGTGTGGGGCTGGGACCTCTACCTGCTACTGCAGCATAACAGCCACCAAATACTTCCTGAATTACAGAACACCTTTTTAGAGTAGTTTCAGTAACACTTACCGAATAGTTTTGTCCATTCACATTTTCAAAAGCCTTGTATTCGGTTGGCCTTTTGATGAGAACATCAGCCTGTCCTACAACATTGGAAACCCCTAGGTTATAAATCCTAACAGCCCTCAGGGAGTGGTTACAGATGTGCCAGACTCTCAGCTCATGCTTACAATTGTACAAGGGGCCTTTACAGAGTTCTGGGGACACAATCATGTACCAAAAGCTCACCTATAGGACAGTAATGCTCCTTGTGAGCTTTATTCACCTTTTCCTAAGGCCAAAATGCACCCACTGTTGGTACCTTGACTGCCTTAGGCATATTGCTCCATCGCTTCTTGACTTCACTGTCTTGAGCTAGTACTCTTAGCTGCATCCTCAACCACGTCTGCAGAAGATCAGTGGTGTCTTCAGTGAACTCCTCTACACAGGAGCAAAGTGATACTGCTGCAGGCATAGTGCAACTTTTTAACGTGTTGGATTTTGAACTTTCAAACCAGTTATAGTCACTTAAGGACCTCATGGCAGTTTAAACAGGTTGATGTTGCCTCTTGGCCAAAGCAGGCTCTGGTATTTGCGTTCCGTCTGCCCACAACACTTCCTGCCATTTCTACTGGCTAAAATCTTCTCTTCTGTGGTTTTGCAAAGTGCCCTTCCCTGCTGTGGACTATACAACAACAGTTGGGTTTCTTCTCATATAGGGCTTTTTCGAGCTCATGGGGAGCAAGGAGGAAAAAAAAAAAAGAGAGAATAAGGGGGGATGGGACCCAAAGCTAAGTAAATCAATGTTTCTTTGATCCTTTGGGATCAAGATGCTGCAAAAACACATGGTTATTAGAACTGTGAATTTATTGGTGAAGAAGTTGGTTACTGGCACTGCATTTCAGCATGAACTTACATTATAATAGCAAGTACAAAGCGTTCATTCTGTTTGTGGCTATGAGAATTAATCTCTTCCATGGGCAGAGAGGCTGTGTGATAATTGAACTGAGACTCCTGTTGGTAGTTCAGGCAAGTACTCATCAGCTGCAGGACTTTCAACAACACACAAGCAACAGCTCCAAGAGAAAATGATGTAACCAATGTCTTCGAAAGCTACCAAGCAGGACTAGAGCCTGCTCATTTCAGGGTTTTCATCCAAGGAGGTTGTCAAAATCCTGAAACTAAAAGGTGAGTTTCTCCCAAAACACTCCAAATACTTAACTTTGGACAGGATTCAATAACTAATGGAGTCTGAATGAAACTGTATGCTCCTAATATGTTGCTGTTGCCTCAATACTCAGAAAAGGTCTGATCCTGATTATTAAAAATGAAAAAGTAATTTGAAATGTTTATGTGGATGGCAGCTTTATATGCAGGACAAAAATGTTCCAACTGCCTTTTCAATCCAGCTGGAACAAAGTTTTCATTTTTCTTTTTTTTTTACATGAAATTTCATTTATTATGAGTGCTATGTCTTAGTAAGGCAGCTGTTGGCAGCAAGCTGTGAAATTAAAGTTGAGCTGGTTATTAGTAAGAGCCAAGATATAATATGCTTTTGTCAGAGAGAAGTTATTCTTGTAGATATGTAACCTACTTTCAGTAATTAAAATAGCTAGTCAGTCAAACCCATCAAGCCCACTTCACGGGAGAGTTAATATTAATTTAAAATACAATTTCCAAATTGTATAAATTGCAACCAAAAAATTGAGATTGCTATAGCTTGTTTCAGTGAGGTCTTTAAGCAGTGAACACACCAATGCTTTCAGAAACCCAGGAATTAAGAATTCCTCTTTCTTACTGCTATCCTACTAACACGGTGTTAGATTTTAAGCAAGGCCCTTCTAACAAGATCCCGAACAGGAATGAAATCAGGATCAGTGCATTACTGTTATCCACTGAAGATGTCACACACAGCCTGTGCCTAGAGGGAATCATCCCTGGCTTCCTGCCACTGGGGCAAGTCCTTTTATCAGTTCAATACACAAACATGACTCTTCTCCAGTTTCTACGGCTGTCATCAAAGAAAGCAGTAGTAAACTTCATGTCTTGCTCAGAATCTCCTCTAGGACGTGCTTAAGACACATATTTCAAAAATACCTATCCAAAAATGCCTTTGGGAACCGGTGAAGGAACACGACAGGACTTGGCATGTGCTGTTGGAAATCCAAGCCTGGTAAGGGATAGAATTTTATATATTGGCTTTAAATATACATTTATATATAAACTAAAGCATTAAACCAATTAATCCTCAACAGCCAAGGTGACTACATCTTGTAAATTGACTTATTTTCCAAATTGCTGCCTTGAAGTTCAGTTATCAAGGGTAACAGCAAAACTGCATCATCATCCAGCATTCTATCAGCTTCTAATGACTATAAAAATCAAAACCTCACTTCTGACCAAAGATGCAACCCTTCTATGTCCTTGCCTGAGCCACAAGCTCCTGCAACCACACAAGTCTGTTTTCAGCTACACCAGAAAACTTTTTTTTTTTTCCTGGTTTTCTTTTCAGCTAGATCAGTGAGTTGATCTGATTTGTCGCATGTCTGGTAAGCACCAACACAAAGGAGGAGACAGGAACATGCAGCCAGGCTTAGAAGGCCACTTCTTTTGATGTCAACACAGCTCTCAGTCAGCTTCATCCAGTCCTGAATCCACACCTGCAATCTATCAACATGACTGCTGCAAGGAGGGCCTTGTTGCTTGCAAGGTGACTGCAGTTATAATGCCAAGTAAGACAGTCCGACCAAATTACTCCACTGCTTAGGTGACAGCAACCTTTACTTCCCTGTAAACAACATATTTCTATAAAATGCCCCTATATATTTGAAGCTGGCACCACTTTTACTACTCTAAGTGACAAACATTTGCATGACATGGATTTGAGGACTATGCCCACCATAATCCATAACACTAATCCCACACTTGTGCAGACTGAGTCAGCAATTCCTACTTGACATCTACTTTAGGTACTTGCAGCACTGTCCTATTTACAGGGCTATCAAACTACTTTGCGGGTTTACTTCATGTTATGCATTTACCCTGGCAGCCATCTACTGCAGTCAAGAGAGAGCCAAAAAGCTCTACTAGATATCTAGAAAATGAAACAGCATTTAGGAATTAGTGGGAAATTGCTCAGTAGTGTTTAGTATCACTGAACATTGTAGCTGGCTACAGGGCACCCTTGTAAGCACAGCATTTTAGATGCTGTGAACAGCTGGACTTTCAACAGCTCGGCAGCTACCTAGAAGGGTGGAGAGAATAAAGATTTCTTTGTCAGGCAAGTGGCCATTGCCATCTTTCTTTTTAAGTAGAGGAAATCTTGGCAGGTTTTCCACCATGCAATTCTTTTTCATTTTTAAATGGATAAGAATAGGGTTCTCCTCTTCCGAGATTACACGCATTGTTAAAGACAACTGGATTGTATGTCTTTTGTGTCCAAAAAAAATCTTACTTGTCAGTAACTATAGAGTAAAAATCCCCAGATCAAAAATACACTTAGTATGCCCATGAAAGCTGAGAGCCAGCGGCCCTCACTCCACAAGTATTACCTTGAAATACAAACTCATAGCAGTATAAAAATACAAGGCTGGCAAGAAATTGGAATGAGAATAAAAAAATACATGAATCATGCACAGAACTAATTAAATATGAAAACTGACTTTACAGTCACTTACCTTCACCATTATAAGTTAACATTGAACAGAACAAATTTGAGCAGTGTATTTTGGACATTTACAATCTGGGATAAATGTTTCTTTTAAACTCATGTCAGGATAACACAGCTTCTTTTCCAAGGAGTCATGATTTCAGGCCTTCCTAACTAAAGTGCAAAACACTTAAGACTGAACACAAGACTTGGTTGACAGCACTTAAATGAGCCTGGAAATCTTCAAATTTACAGTGTCAGGAATTGCCGCGTAACTTCTAGGCTAAGACCTCAGGGCAAAGCCTACCTCCTATTGAGTCAACTTACAAGTTAAAGTAGTCAGATTTTGGCAACTAAACCCTGGTTTTCCTTTCGCGTATGTAATAATCCAACTTCTAAGCATTTTACCCTTAATTGTCAGGGGACCATCTGAAAAATGCTTCCACAAGTCACATCCCAGCTACTTCTTCTTTACTAATATTTGATTTGTGAATTACAAGTTGCACTTCCAAAGGTCTCTAGGGTATATAAACCATGCACTAAAAAAAAAAAAAAAAAAAGAAAGAGATACAACTTAAAGCCTGATTTTCAGTGACTCTGAAAAAAAGCCCAGTATGCATTAACCTTTAAGATTATATGCAAAGAATAATCACAGAATTGTAAGTGCCAGTGACCACACGATTGCAGGTTCCATAATATTTCTTCTGGTAATAGTATTTGCATCAACACAGAAAGCGTCCATTTGAGGAAGGACAGAACATCGTGTTGGCATAACGAATCCTATTTGTTAAGGACACATCTGTGGCCATTAATAGCATGTCTCCTGGGGGAGGCAGCACCTCGCTAGATTGGGTATCAAACCAAGTTCTGCTTGAGGTGTTGAACAAAAGAGAATTGGCTGCAAGCAGGATAACACAGGCCTAGAGGGTTTTATTTCCCATATAGTTAAAAGACCACTGCATGATTAATAAAAGACAACCAGTCTCTCTCTGGAGCAGCAGACAGTGTTCTGGGGAAAGGGTCTGGCTTGTCTGAGTAAGCATAACAATGCTCATGTAGAGCTCTTTCCTGAGCCTGTTGCTGTTCAAATGA
The DNA here is from genome assembly GCF_964035555.1 of Netta rufina. NCBI lineage: Eukaryota > Metazoa > Chordata > Aves > Anseriformes > Anatidae > Netta > Netta rufina. The sequence continues at coordinate 2,190,263 of NC_140140.1, forward strand.
CTAACTTAATTCCCAGGATGAAGGCATAAATATAAGGCTCTTTTTCGAGAAAAAGAAACCCCCCAAAATGTTAGTTTGCCAACACAGTAACTGGGCCATTAATAGGTGCCAAAACACTAACACCATTTGGTCATCTTCACTTACTATCTCGTTAGTAACTACAGGTTAAGTCTTTGATTTGACTCCTCTGAAAGTAAGCCTGCTTCTCCTGCAAAGAGCAGGATCCTTTGCCCTTCTCATCCGCAACCATCCCCGCCTGCTCCAGGCTCCTCCTAGGCACAGCGCTGCCATCACCACCAGGAAGGCCAAGGCCCAGGGGGAACTGAACACAAATATCACCTTGTTTGTAACGTAAACCAGGTAGAAAATGGTGCCATACAAGCATCAGGTTAATGGCTTGAGAAGTCGTGAAGCCTAACATCTGGAAAAAACATTAAATGCTATTTAAGGCCTTGAGCATGTGATCAAAACCAGAGGACTGCCACCATTTAATCTGATTTGAGAAGCAGGTCTCACCTGTTTCTTCCCTCACGATATGAATATTAGCAGAACATAAATAATACAAAAACAAACAAACAAAACAACCACAACAACAAACAGATAAAAAGACCTGGCTTTTGGAAAGCTGGGGAGGAGATGGTAGATGCTGCCTCGCTACAGGAGTGCATCTCATCTTCAAAGCAGTTACACGCAACTTAAAATCAAAAATACACACACGCACACAAAAACAAACAAAAACAAAAACAAAACACCACAGAAGTAGCATGTATCTTGCACCTGGAAAAGACACATCCCTAGTTAAGACAGTCATGTGAAAGACAACAACACATTCAACACATTTCAACAGCTAGCACACTACTGTACAAATAAAATTAGATTATTTTGGAAAACATCCAGTCCTTAAAGATCAGCAAAGCACAAGCTCAATTTTCTGTGCCCACAAGATGCTTAAAGAGTCAGTTGGACTCAACTCAAAAGACTTTTGAAAAAGTGGTTGCAGTTTTAGGTGACCAAGCACTGGGCTAATTGTCTGACTTACCTCAGGTGGGAGGCGGGAGTGTGTGCAACCTCCCTCGTCACCTTTCTCCTTCGTTCCCTGTCGCGATGTGCCTTGAAAACTGCAGCAATTCTCCCAGGATGAGAAGTGCTGCTGCTCTATATCAGTCTGATATCAGTTAATAAAGCCCTAATTTCGGCATAGTGTATTGGTTGCCCACATGGGCAGCCTCTGTGAGGAGAGGTCAGGGCTGCCCCGGGCCTGCTCCCGCTGGCTCCTTACAGACCCGCGGCGCAACCCGGTCGAGCCCGTCAGGCAAGCTGGTGGCACCTCCGTGAAAACGCATTGAAGAAAAGAGCAAAACGGGTCAGGGCAGAGAGGAGTGAGGAGAAAAGTGCGAGAAACAGCCCTACAAGCACACAGGTAGGTGAGGGAGCAGGGGGCGGCGCTGCAGGCGCCGGAGCAGGTTCCCCCGCAGCCTGTGGGGGCACCACGATGCGACAGGCTCCCCTGACAGGAATTTAAAGCCCCAGAGAGGAGCAGTGCTCTCCAAGCGAGCTCGAGCCCGCAGGCACACAAAAACGTTCAACTGAAGTTAAAACTGAAAGAAACGTAGCAAAACCAATTGTTTCCTTTCCAATAATCTGCTTCTGACAAAATACAAAATCTTCCTTTTCTTCAACTATGGAACAGCTAACATTAAAACTTACCAGCAAGAAACAGAGGCCTGTGTTAATATGGCCTGGGGGCTGCAGGACATGCCAGGGCTTTCCCTGCTACATAAACACTTTTACCACAAAGTTGTCAAGCATGTTGTTTCCAACATGTATGGTTTTTGCTGTAGTATTCACTACTACTTTCTAAATCTCTAACATCTCTGCAGTCCTGACACTGAATCACTACTATCACATACAACTGGTAATGTCCAGAGCCAGCTCAAGGGTTCCAAAGTGAGTTTTTAAGTTGGATTAAAAAGTAGGGGAAGAATAAAACAAAGTTCTTGAGAGGCAGGACTGCTGCTGCAGAAGCATGGAATAGCGGCACCTGCCCTATCTGAGAACATCCGCTGCTGGGGGAGAAACCAGACCAATTACCACACTTCTTGCACAGGTAAATCACCCACAACAGGGCCGGCCGCCACAGCTCAACACATTGCTGCCATAGCAAATTGCCTAGTTCACATTTCTAAATCTGGTTTTAAGCAGAAGTTTTCTGTCCAACATTAACATACATGTTTTATTGTGCCTAGTGACATATTACACTGGTGCAGAAGTGTGTTGTTTTTTTGAGGGTGTGATGACTACTCAAGCTCCCCCTCTTATACTAAGCTGTCATGAAACTACGATACTGAAAGGACAGGAACTGAGTCAAAATTTTGTTAACGCAACAAAGGGATGACACTAAATATGCAAGTGTCTGAACACCATAATAGTTCTCCGCTGGTAAAAAGGACTTATTGAATCTTTGATGTAACAGAGATGCTGTGATCTTTGTTGTCAGGTTTGAGCTGTCAGTAGAGCCAGGTATTCTCTAGTAGCATTTTCTTTTGAACTGTGGTAAGTCTTGGAGGCAGTTCATTTAACATTATGATGAAATATAAAAGACATCAGTAAGCAGAGTGTGACTTTTTTTTTTTTTTTTTTAAAACACAATACAGTTCCTCCTCAAACAGTTACCAGGATGCAGTACGTGCAGATTGGAAGAGAACTGAGCGTCAGTCTGGGTATTACTGCTTGCCAGAGCTCCTCCTCTGGAGTCATATCAAGTGACTTTCCTCCTCAAACACGTCCCAGTGAATACGACTGAAGCCTGCAGGTAAAATCCTTCTCCATTCATTTTACCCTGATTGATAGCTTTTGAGCCTTCCTTCACACAGCTTCAGCTGCTTTCCAGACCTTTATTTTTCTCTTTTTTTGTGTCTGCAACAGGAAGTTGCACTCAACTTTTTTACTGTATGTTTCTCTTAAAACTGACATCTTTGTGTTGTAATGAAGGAACCCCTGGGTATTAGTGACAAATTAGTCACCGGCTAAAGACTACTTTCTTTTCATTTCTATACCAGGTGGAAGATATTAAAATCTCAGGAGGAATTTCTCCCACTGTGCCACAATAAATCATCACACCTTTTTTTTTTTTTTTTTTAAAGTGACTTAATTTTGCTACCTTTAAAACTCACAAATAAAGAATCCCACAACTTTGTTAATGTAGAATTAAAATAATCTTATGAATTTGATAAAGAAGATATTATCATGAAGTATAAAGAACACATTTTGAATATTTATGTTAAAAATAAACATCTTTTAGAGGAGTTGCTCCCTCCCAAGAACAAAAAAAAAACCCTGCACCTATAATGGTTAGAAGTATCATCTTCAGAATGATGGAAAAAATCTTTTCCCTTTTTTGTTTAATTATCTAATGCAATAGGGAATAGTACTTTAAAAAATCTACAGAAGATAACTGTAGTCTGTACGGAAAGGCAAAATCTTCTGCTGACTATTCTTTGTTGAAGAACTTGTTAAGTAGCAGCCAAAATAGAGGGAAAAAAAAATCTTAAGTGTTAGGTTGCTGAAATCACAGGCCACTGAAATACAATACATAAATAAATAAAAATCACTGAAGGCAGAACTTTGCCTTTTAATTTTTTTCCCTAGAAAGTGGTCAGAGTAATACTTTAATAGTGATGTGTTTATTAAAAATGCGTTATTTAAAATGTTAACCTCACAATTATGCAGACTGTGTCATTTCAGTGGAGTTTTCTTATTTATAACACAGAAAAAATACTTCTATAGTTTATAATTAATGCTGAGTACTACACAAGTGCCTTATTTAGGATTTCTGATTAAATAGCTTCACAATTATGTGCTCTTAATCATCAATTAAGCCACTTTTCCACATTATAGTAGGCCTATTAAATAACCCAGGCAGTGAAAGAGTTTCTTTTACAACTGAAAGGAACACTAGGACCAAGATGGAAATTCAGTCCGCCCCTACAGGGAAAGGCAGGCAGGAGATGTCTCTCAATAAATACAGAACATTAAGTCTACACGCAATTGTCTCTTCCTCCATTAGCCATGAAAAAAAATGAGCAGAAGATCAATTAAAAAGCAGAAATGTAAAACCAAAGCATTAAACACAACTAGATATTTAAAATCCCACAGTGCATCTTACAAGTGTGGTGCATCACTCCCCTGCTTCTCCCGGGGGAGTTCCAGCTCTAATAATTACTTTCTGCCTGCTCACGAAGTTCAAGTTCAAAACAACATTCATTTTCCACTTCCTGTCCTAAACCAGGGCACAATGCTTCTGTGCATTGTTAAGCAACCATCACACTCCACCACAGACGCAGTTAAACCACTGTTGTGATTGAATAATCCTGATTTGTGGCAGCTTGGACTGGGGGAAGAAACAGCACTGAGCTTTAAGAAGGAAAACACCAGACTAACGTCAATGCATCTTATAGCAGTAGCACCCTTTATTACTTCAAAATTCTAAACAAGCATTGTCTCCACCCCCTACCTTGCAGGGGGGCATAAGTGGATTTTCAAAACTAATCTACTCCAGAGGTTTTACTGGATCTCAAATATTTTACACAAGATTGCTTCCCTAGTCTCCCTCCACAACCATTTCTCTTCCCCAAATTATATTCATCTGTTGCAGCAAACAGGAAGGATCGCTGCCAAACAAACAAAATCAAATTGTATGTTAAGGGTGAAATATGCCTTCCTTCAAATTACAACTTACAAATGTTCAGGTGCAGAGAGATTGAAGAAGGCAAAGTCATTTTAAGGAGAGACAGCAAAGGTCTGTTTAAGATTGTAGACAGAAGAGCCTTACATTCCCTCGTACACACAATTTACAGCATTGCTGAAAGATCCCGTAGTTTAGGTCTGAGACCTAAATTTGTCCTTTATTCAAAGAGAACAGAATTTTATTAAAAACAAGGTTCCTCTGAAGTAGATGTTTACACAAGAGTCTACCAAGGCTAAACAGAATGAAAATCTTGATTATTTTATATCAAGAAATAAAACGAAAATTGGTGCCTGTCTTATTTTCCTGCTAGACTCCTGACTCCACCAATATGCCCCAGAGTATTTGGTCATAGAAGATGCTATGACCGAGTACTAAGTCAGACCACCGCAACGGTCTTTTGGTGCAGGAGGTTACATCCACTGTTACTGCAGGGGCTGTGGTACCTCCTGCTGGAGCTTTACGGGCTTCCACTGGATTTGGATTTCTCAGCTTTTGCTAACTGCTGCTGAAGACCTTTGCCAAGTTGCAAGTAATGTCTATGAGTGTGGATAGCAGAGAGACATGGCAATTCCTGCTCCCGTTTTGCAAGACTCAGGCCCTGAAGAAGTCTGTCGGACTTGCACGGACAGTGGTTACAATACAAAACCATTTCTTTAAATGCATTTAAGCAAAAAGTACAAAAAATTTAAAACTGCTCCCTCTCAATGGGTGGTGCAATCCTTATTTAAATGAAATGACTGGAAACTGTAGTGAGGGCAGGACTGATCTGACATATATTTGCCCACAGTTAAGCACAAGAAAGGAGATAATTTTGCAACAAGCATTAAAACTGACTGACTTCCAGTTCTGTATCTCAGTGGAGAGCAGGAGTGTCAATGTAACATTTACCAAATGTAAGCTAACAAAAAGCATACTTTAGGCAAACTAAGGTGCTTTATAAATTCAGAAAAGAAAGTGTTTCATAAAATCAAATAAATCCTTTTTAAAAAGTAAAATTTGGACACAGCCAATATAACATTCAAATGTTTTACTTACAAAAGTGTTACATTTCATTAAAAATGGTGCTTTTTAGTTTGTTAAAGGGTGAATAAACAATATCTTTTCAAAGAAAAAGTATTGCTCAATTCTAAACAAAATTTTGATTGTTTCAGCCACAGAAACTGAAAAAAAAAAAACAACACGCATTTGCATAGCAGTACTTTAGCTTTGTAAACTGAAGTGAAGATTTTCAACACTTACTGGAAGTGAAGTATTTTGTAAATATGTTTTGATTTGAGTTACAATCTTAAAGAATCATTAGGCAGTTACAATTAAATTCTGAAGATGGTAATCTAGCACAGAAGCACAGTTGCAAGGGGAATCAAAACTGGTGATAGAGATCTATATTCAAAACCGATTGTTTTTTTCAAAGTAGTTGTAGGACAATTACATGGCAAAAAAGCTGAATCAAGCATGTCATCAAAAGACAATTCGCAATAGATGCAAAACTTGCCTCTAAGACAGCTGATGAGCATCTCTGCATGGTGCACAGTCTAAGTTGTAAATAACTGGGGCCCTCAGAATGCTTTGCTTACTCAACCTATTTAAAAAATAAATAATAAAAAAAAAAATCAGATGCCTGCTCCACTTTTCCCTCACTGTTTCTTGTGGGTGCTTGAGTAATCCTAGAGGCATTTCCAGTTTTTAAGGCATTTGCTGAGTTTAAGAAAATTTCCCCACGTCCTCTTGCCTTTTGTTCAGAAATACATTGCTTTTTTACTCCAGTTAAGTTTCTCTGGTAAGTCTGCTCTTTTCAGCATAGAGTGAAGCATCAGTTCTCTGTGGGTTAACCAATTACTATCTGAACTGACTAGTCCCAAATAGTTCTTTTTCATCTAGGATTTTTATTTACTTATTTAGCTGGGCTGTTTTCCTCCTCAGAAGCAAGGATGGCAAATGAGGATTTCTGCACCATGAAATCGAACGTCTAGAGTAAGGCACCAAAGAGCGTAAAAGTATGTTTTCTTAAACCTGTCTGCACAACTGAGAAGGGGCAATTAAATCTGGACCTACTTTAATTACCACAGCCCAGAAAAGTAGGAGCCCACTGCTGGAAATGGCCAGCAGAGATGAACCAGGTCTGCAGAGTGACTTGGCTCTGACCAGGTTTGTTGCCTGTAGCACTGGTTTATTTAAAAACATCCCCAAATAAGTCTTTTATTGTTGAAACAATTCAAGACTTCAGTTTTGCTGAATTAGCTGGTGTTGCAGCAGTAGCAAGTTGAGCTTCTACTATGCATCAATTTCCTCTCAAAAAAGCAGAGGGGAGATGAATGACACTGGTATTTCACGCAGCACTCATGCAAAGACACGGACGTGAAAAAATCTTACGTTTGTAACCAAATACCTTAAACCTTCATTTCCTTAAGAGGAAGCCAGTTGGGAATAAGTTAGAAATGGACTATCATCGAGGAAGTTTCTAACGTCTGAAAAACAAACTTCCATCAGTTCCTACCAATCTCTGTCCATCAATAACAACCCCTTCACCTGCTTTTCAAATTGCTGAGGCCCAAATCATATCCAGGCTCTCCCTGCCTCAATCCCATTTTCACTCTTTGTATTCAAACTGGCAGCAACAACAGAAGAAAAAACAGCAGTCTTTCAAACAACAAAATCCCACACCCCAGTGAAACATGCACTCTGGTTCTACAAAAAATGTCAGTCAACAAATAGGCACAAATTTCACAATGGCTGAGGTCATTCCCTTTAAGTCATTAGGGTTTGTGGGTGAGTTTTCCTGGTGGTTTTAACATTGGTTTCTGTGATTGCAGTTATGCTTATTTATGCATTTAGAGCATATGATCTAATACACTTAGGTTTAACTACTTCATTCTTTTGACATTCTTTCCAAATTATAAAAAGGATTCTTGGTGTTTTCACTGCCTTGGTAAAGAAACAAAATTGCTGTCCACATAATTTCTTAAAAATACAGAACAGAGTAAGTACTTGTTGAAAATAATTCAAAGAAAAAAAATCCTGCACCAGACATCTTCCCCCAACACAGCACTTATTTTTGTTTTCTCTCTAGCCACGAGAGAACCTAGTATTCTTTAGAAACAGAAGTTTTGCTGGCTCAAAAAAAAACCAAAAACAACCAACAACACAAAAAGCCCCAACAACATTCTGCCCCTCAATGTATTTCATTTACAACAAGCAATGCTCAGTTTATTTTTTAAATCTATTTCTACTGTTTTGCTTTTTAAAATACTGCACGCTTCCAGTAAGTTTCATTCAAATTGCCTCTTCTATAGCTACTTTGACCTCTGCCATAATGCTCATTTTATTCAATGCCTTTTTGTTATAATCTGTTAAGGGTCCTTCCTTGATAAAAATCATAGAGGTCAATTTTTCTAACCAAAATTTATCTTCTTTTCCCTCCAAAGCAAAAAAAGACCAAACAACCCCCATCTAATTCAGGTTGGAGAAATTCACTAGCATGTCAAAAACATTCAGAAACGTTTTTTTTTTTTTTTTTTTTAAGTTTGAAAAAGGATGTGCTTATCTCTCCTTCAGAATACTGTGTACAGTACATGGCTGTTAGGTTGTATACATAAATAGCATTAAAATACTTTTTAAATAACCTTTTCAAACTCGAAGCTATGGTTATTTCTATACAAGATATTTCCAGCATCCCCAGTTATTAACGTTTCCAAACACACTGCTAGTTAACAGAAGAAAGAACGGACAGCACCCAGCAAATCTTGTAGGAGACAGAAAGGGCCCAATCCTGCTCTGTCCCGTGCAGACAGAGGTACCAGCTCACCTCTTGGTTCTCAGCTCAGCGTCACCACCAGCTACAGCCATTTCAAGTCCGGCTGTGACCCAACCGCATTGACAGTGACAAAAATGCTCTTTCAACAGCACACAAAACATTCTGAATTTCTTAACACATTGAACCCCTTTTGTCTCCCTGTTTCTGTAAGATACCACAATTTACAGCCACACATTTTGAGGGCATCACAACATTTTCCCAGGCTCCCCTTTCCTGTACTGCTCTTCCCTTTCTAAGCACCTTTCCTAATCGAACTCCAACTAAACCAATCCTTCACAAATTACAACAAAGCTTCCTTAAAATTCCTCATAAACCTTACCGCAGCCTTGCAGCATACTTCTGGCTTTCTGCAGAGCCTCTGCACATAAACACGAGGGAAAATACCTTAACATTCCACTAATGAAGTATTTTCTGGAGACAGCAGAGGTGACAAACAGAATGAGAGCAAAGCCAAGATGCCATCTCGACTTCAGGCAAACAACCTCTTCTGACCTCTGGCAGCTCCCACACACTATTAAACAAAACGTATTCTCTCCATGTTAATGAACCATGTACAATCTAAGAGATAACACTGATGTTAAATAAACATGTTTGTATGTGACTCCTAATGCTAGGACTTAAGCAGCTGCAGACAAACAATTTTAAATGGGAAGGATTTTGCCCATGTAACTTTTTTCCTCTCATTTTACGTACTTTTAAAAATAATTCACATAGATACTTAAAGCCCAGCTAGGAAGAGTGGGTGAAAAGAAGCTTGACTATTTTAAATTAAATATTCACTCTGTGACACATTCACTGGAACTGTCTATGTGACAACAGTTACATAGACAGCTATTTTGGATCCAATTTCCCTTTCACACCATTTTTAACTGTTAATCAGCAGCTTGCTGAAGAAGGAAACTTGGTCTAGTTTTATATGCTGCGATCACAAATATTTGCAAGAGAACTGAGCAGTCCTGTATCCTTATTCCCGTTTTCTCCTCCCTCCTGCTTCAACACTTCAGTAGCACCAAATCTACCTGCAAATGGCAACACCCCCAGGCCCCAAATGACACAACCACGATATACAATTATTTGCATCCTAATTGAGGGGCTTATCCTCACCTGATTAAAACAGGTTGTTTGTTAAACATCCTTACTTGAGTTAAGATCTGCAAATAAAGATGAAGTATTGTTTTAAGAATTAGGCTGCCACGAACAATTGTTTTCTGATGAGACCTCTTAAAAAACAAACCTAACCAGGATGGTCTCTGACTTTGCAGTAGAAAAGGGAGGGTGGGAAGAAGAGAAAGATTTGCTCAGTTCTCCTTGTTCATATCAAAGTGATTATTATGCCAAAAGGTTTGAGTGGTTATACTTTTAAAAACATACATACATCATATCTTATACTAAATTAATACACTGAAAGGGAGAATGCACCTAAACCTGAATGGCTGTACTTTTGCATGCGTCATTGCTTATAGCTCTGAACATATTTTTTGTTTTTCCTTGGTGTAACTATTTTTTGTCCTGTGTAGCACAATGACATGAAATCTAATGAAAAGAACTGGATTGTTAGTCCAGCATTACTGCTGTGAATAATGTACATGCATACAGTAACCATCCATCAGAAATGGTAGTAGAAGTTTTCCCTGCTCAGTCTAAAAAATAAGCCCTCAATTTCTGGGATGTATTTAAAATCATCACATTAAAATTGCAGAGTTCCATGGTTTATGAAAAGGATTGGAGTTTGCAACTTTGCTTAACAATTCATCCCTAATAAAAGTTATTCCAGCTAGGCAAAATAGATTCAAAAATATTTTCCTGGCATTCTAAGAACTTTTGCTAGTTTTCACAAAAATTTAAAAGCATTTTTCACTGCACAAGTAATCTTAACAATCATTTCCACAGATTAAGTCTAACAACCTGTGAATTTATTGCAGAAGAAATTTACTGCAAGGAATAATTAGTCTTCAGCACTGTTCTTGCTTGCTCTCCAGCTGAAGACACCTTAAAGCCATCTGGTTACTGCAAAATTTGGCACAGAAGAAACAAATCTTACTGACGAGAATTATAGCTGAATTCAGAATAGCTGTTTTACTACTACACATCATAAATAACACTTAGGAAGACAGCAGAAAATTACTAACTTCTTTAATTATTTTATTTATCAGCAGCATGCACACATACACACTGACAAACAAATACAGCCACACTGCTTCAGCAGGACATCTTACAGTCCAAGTTAAAGATGCAATTTGTTTTTGCAGGATTAACAGTTAAGTTATTTAATTTTCAGGAAAAAATCTGCAGATGGCTGACATAATAGGAGGACAACAACACAGCAACTCATGAGATTTTTAAATGATATTCTGAGATCAAGTTCTTCATATTGAATACGTGAGTTTAATCTTTTTGTATAATTAAGGTGCAACTGCACACATTATGTTGAATGTGGGACTTATTGTTGCAGGGAGAATTATCAGCAACATCTTTATTTCTCCGTAATGAAGCTTTTCTAATGAAATTTAAGACAGCCAAGGTTGCAAGATATTTGAAATCGGAGCCAATTTCAAGCATTTCAGCCAAATAATGGTGATAATATTAGCGAGTTGTGGGAATCAAGTCTCTGCACAGTACTTGTGCGCTGTCACAAGAAAATGAGCTAAGGGGAGCGGGCTAAACAAAGCAAAGCAAAACAAAACGATGTGCCCCAAACCAAAAGAGTACACTACTTGTTATTTAGCCAAATGTTTTGACCTGTTGGTGGGAACGTAGAAGAGGCATGAGAATTGTCTGGACGGTTTGACTTAATAACTTTACAATTTAACTCTGCATCGCACTGGAAGATTATTTTTTGGGAGGAAAGAAATGCAAATTACACTAATTAAATCAAATTATTTGCTGCAGACTCATTTTAAGTGAATTTTCAAAGTATTTTTTTAAAGGTTTTGGGATGTTTCTAAAGCTACAAGCACTAATTATTTGCAAGGTAGCTGTACTTTAAGTCTTTCTTATTTACATGCATAACATTTGAGGCCACACAATGCCTTAAATTCCAAAGCAGAAATAAAAATTTAACTTTGTTCAAGAACAGAAACAGTTTATTCAAACCAAAATGGACAAGGAGATGACTTATCCTGTATGCAGCTACATGTAACAAACAACAATGCAACGTGGACTGCAGGAAAAGTGCTAAGAAACATTACTTTTAATAGCGTAGAGAAGAATTAGCTTAAATCCATACTGTCATTTAGGGACCAGATCACCCAGAACACACAGATGTAGGCAGAAATTTCACATGCTTTCTAAATATACTGGGGGGCAAAAACTCTCTGTGGAGAGCACTGCAGAGGGAGGAAGCTCACAGCAAATTACTGAAGTCTGCGAGAAAGATGAAACGATGAAATGTCCCTGCCCTTACCAGCGCTAAGGGATGTGCAAATCTGATGCTACACTGCAAAAAAAGTCCTATTAATAAATTTGATGGAGGCCAATAAACTCTTTATTGGTTAACCGTATGCATTTTAACAATTAATATCTGATCCAACAGCACATACTACTATTTGAAACGTCTGAAAAGCGGTAGCAGACCATAAATAACTTCCTCCAGCGGCTCATCACGGCGCTCAAGCACAACTCAGCGCTCCCAAAACTTCACCCGAAAGCGCGCAAGCCGCGCTAGAAATTTTCCCCATTTGCGCAGCAGCCAAAAGAGCATTCAATAACTTTATTTCAGCGCGCACCTCAGCTCGCAAAACAGCCGCCCGAGGCAGGCGTTAGCCCTGCGCCCCAATTAACGCCGGCAATAAGCGCTGCTCGCAGCTGCGCATGCAGGACCCCGGCGCGCCGCGGGGGCTCCGCGGACGCGCAAAGCAGCGCCCTGCCCCGCGAGCACCACCAAGGCGGGCTTAGCGGAGCCCCCCCTTGCCTCCCAGCCCCTCCGCGGGTGCTGAAGGAGGGCTGAAGCCGGTAAGGAGCCGCGCGGAGCGGCCGCCCCCCGCCGCCCCGACTCACCGGAGGCGCAGCGCGGAGGCGCAGCGCAGGATGCGCACCCGCGGTGGGCGCAGCGAGCATGTGCGGGGCGGGCGCGCATGCCTGCGGAACGGGGCGGCGGCTCCGCACCCCGCGGTGCCCCCACCCCTCTTACCCCCCTTTACACTCCCTTACCTCCCCTTGCACCCCTTTCCTCCCCTAAACCCCCTTCTCGCCGCGCACCGACCTGATGCTGGCCCCGCACCTACCGCACGCCTCGGGCCGCCCTCGGAGGTGTCCCGCTGCCCGGCACGGCACAGCACGGCTCGGCACGGCCCGGCCCGGCGGAGGAGGAGCCTCCCGCGGCTCCCGCACGCCGCGGGGCCCGGCCGGAGCGCGGGGACGCGCTGGCAGCCCCCCGCTGCTCCTGGCACGACCCTGCCCCGAGTGCCCAGCCCCGCCGCTTGGGCTGGGGGGAACGTGTCCTCCTCGCCCCCCCCTTGCTCCCTAAGGAGAGCCGCGCTGTGTTCTCCCAGGGCGGCAGGTACTGCCAGCGTGCGGGTTTGCGGTCGTACCTCCAGTTCTATCTCTGTCGCTGCTATCAATCCGCACGTAGCTGGAAGTTTTCAAGAGGGGGTCGTGGTTTGAAACTTGGATGCTTGAATGCTACCTTGGCTCTCCGCTTCCAGGAAAATAATCACTGCAGTCTTCGTGTTGCTGACCTCCAGTGACAATTTTTAAATAGCAATTTTAAAAGGAGCTGGGGGGATGCTTATTTTTCTTACGCACCCTCTACCACAGGGATGCAGGTCCCGCAGACCCTCAGGAATAGTCTCATTCAAGCATGCCAGCCCTCTGTACTCATGGACACATGGTGTCACAGCTCCTGACTCTCCAGGGGGTCAACAACCCCCACCCATGCAATCTGCTTCTACCTCTGACATCCTCAAAGGAACCAGACCAGATCTGTGTCCAAAGGGAAGTGCCCTGCCATCTCCTGTGGCAGCACAAAATCAGAGGCACCCTCCCACACCTCGAGGGGGGCTTCTGCTCCTGCTTGGTGGTGGGAGCCTCACCCGGGTGCATTCCAGAGCATGGCCATGGGCATATCCAGAGGGCTCCCACCGCGTGCACCTCCGTGTGCTTCACCTTGCCCACACAGCCTTGTCCCCACACACGGCACAGTACGGGTACTGCATGGCTGCCCCTTCCCACTGGCATACCTGCTCGCTGGGGAAGCAGCCTGGCCACTGCGGCATTGGGGTGTTTCTTTTCTGCGCCCTGCTCTTCCTCTTTATTCCCCCCTTTTCACCAATTTGAGGCAGCCTGCAGCTCTCCTCTTCCGTCTCTGCAGCACTGGCGAGGCATCAGAGGAGACCTGCAAGTCCTTGCACCGACGGCTTTTATTACACCTAGCCCTTTCCTCAGGAAGGGGATATATCATGAACCGCAGTGGAAAAGCCAAAGGAGCACAAAGGGTGTTGAGTTCAGGGTTTGAACAAGCTGCAGCCCACTCATGGATTTAACTCAAAATTTTGACAATGGAACAAAAACATCATTGCAACGAGACAGCTGTTTTTACTATCAAAATCTCTCAGATCAGTTTGACTGCAAAGTGTGTTCCTACAATCCAAAGGAGACAAAGCTCCCAGCATCAGTTCGGAGCTGGCAAGCGTCCTAGCATGAGCTACCTCCTGCCGGCCTAGAAAAACCGAAGCTCTTTCAGTTGTTATTCCCCATCAGTTCTCAGCACTAACCCCGTGATTTCCCCATGGATTATCTGCAGTTCTGAGTTTACACCGCTCTCACATGAAACTCGGAGAGATCGCTGCTTTGGGGGACTTCTTTGCTGCCTTTTTTGCTTGTAATCTCGGTTCTGGTGAGGAGTCTGTGAAGGACAAATAAGCCTTTAGGTCTCTCAAGATCTGTCTTGAAAAAAAAATCCTTTCCTTTCTCCCCAGTTCTGCCCACCCTGCCCAGAAAACGGATTGCCACATTAGCTGCTTTTGAAGCTGGTCTAAACAAGTAAATTCATATATACTAATCATCTAGAAATGCCTTGCATGCAAAATTCACTCAACCCCTGATTTCACAACATATTTAAATATATGCTTAAGTTTTATGCATGTGAATAGTCCTACAAGAATCAATACAATTATTTACTTAAGTGCTTAAAGCCAGGCAGGTATTTAAGAATTAGTATTGTTTGTGGTAATGCCACAGAAAGCCAGTCAGAGACCAGGACCTCGTTGTTTGTACAGCACCCTGCACACAAAAAGACACTCCTTGTCCCTTTCAGCATAAGTAATTTCTGCAACTTGTGAATTGGTGCCAGAAACACCTTCCTGAGCTGGTGGGCAAACATTATTTGTCTACTCCAATATTCTTTCTATTTACTGAAAACATTGTATGCAATATTTAGAAAAGCAGATAAGGGCTCACTGGAAAAAGGGTGCAAAGAGGAAGATAAAGGATATTTTTTCAATTAGGAATTTTAAGTATTTTCGTCATTGTTAGTAACCAGCAAAATACCTGTAGATCTTAAAAAGCAACTTAGAAAGGTGGGGAAACGAGGTGGTTTCTGCGCCACAGATGGGATTATGGATTGGGGTACTCTCTGTGCTTATTCCCATGTATGACAAAATGAAAGAATAAAGGGAAACTGGAGAAAGCTCAGGTATTCACCAAATGGAAATGCTCCCAGTCACCTGGCTGGGTGTCAGTGTCCTGGACAGACTGAGGAGCTAATGGTCCTTCTCGGACATTCCAGGAACCCCAGCAGTGAGCCCTTATCCTTCCTTTAGGGGAAGGCAACAGGTCAGGAAGCTGCTTTCTGCCAGGGAAAGCTGCTTTCTGTGTCTACAAGATGTGGACTGCTGTGCCTGTAGTGCAAGAGAGCCCACAGCCCACCTCTGCCTTTCCTCTGAGGAGGCAAGGAGCTACATCCCCAAGCGTAGGTACTACAGAAAACACATTTTCCTTCAAATATTTCCAGTTTCTGCTGTCCACCTCATAGCTGAAATGAACATAATTACAGCAGTACAAACGAGAAATGGGCCAATATTTTATTTTAGCAGCTTCTCTGACAATTAAGATCTTGTGCCACTCTCTGGTGCGAACCTAGGCGAGAGGCCCTCAAACAGAGGTACCAAGGCTTATTGGAGTGCTGGACATTGTTAACCCCAAGCACAGAAGCACTCGGATCAGACCCTGAGCATCACAAAGTTGTTTTACCAAGTGTAAGATTTTAAAAGCAACACATTTTGAGCTCTTACTAATTGTTCTCTGGTCCGAGGGTTCATGTTTTCAATTCTTCTTTGCAACCACAATGCTGAGTAACTTACTTGTCTTCTAAAATTAAAACTGAGAATCTCACATGAAAACATGATGCCAGAGCTCAGGCTTTGTGAAGAGAAACCCTCAAATTTTAGAAGACTTTCAGTAAAATTGCGAAAGTTGGCAACCATAAGAATTTCCTAACACATTATTTTGTGGATTGCATTGAAATTTCATTCTCAGGGCTAATGGTTGCTTCCTTTCTGGTAGATACCCAGTATTGCTGCTGATGTTATTGTTAGAACATCATTACTTTTTGCAGTGCTTTAAAAACAGAGGAGAGGTACCCTGTCCTCAAGTAATTAGAGGATAAATAATGCAAGCTAGAGACTATTTTGAATCTTCTGTGTCATACAGCTAAACAGAATTAATTTTAAAAAGAGCTATTTCATATATTAGTGCTCAATCCTGTAAGGTACTACAGGTCTGATCCTGGAAAGACTTTAAACATATTTAATTTTAATACTACCAGACTGCCCTCTGTGCAATAAAGCACTTAATATGGGGCTGGCTATTCAACGGCAGTGGTATGTGAAGAGACTTAACGACGCTCCACTTGGCTGCACTTCTGATGCCACAAACTCTGTACCTTGTAGGAAGGATTCTTCTAGGGATGCACGAGAGCTGCATAAGGATCCCAGTGCTAACATCTCGCACTCAGCATTGTGAACCAGAGCTATTGACTGTGAGATTGGTTTTCTTATTCCTAAGAAACCCTTACTTGCAAAGTTGCAGGCCACGATGTTAAACAAGTTGTTAGTTGGGTCTTTAGTACTGATGATGAACCAATATGTGCTGTCTGATCTACTTCATCAACATTCAGAACATTTGTAACTGATAAACAAAGTGCATGTTAGCTATTAAAGCTCAAAATTAGGCAGGCAGTAAAAAGTAATCTGAGAGGAGGACTGTAGCTACTGATACTATTGAAGCTGGTCTTAAAACATATGGTTTCCAATCGTTGACACAATGCACAAAAATAAAACCCTGCAACTGAGGAGTGCCTGATCTTTTCACCACTAAATGATCAAATGCGCCTGTTTGTTTTTTAGTTTTATGTCCCCTTCCTCTTTCTGGGTTTTAAAAGTGGAAGCTTGCTATTTTATATTAGCTGAAGATTTGGCCCTTTGTACCAGGTACAGATGGGCTTCATTAATCAATTTCCATTACTGGCTTGAAATGAAAAAAAAAAAAAAAAAGAAAAAGAAAAAGATTTTTTTCTTTTTTTTCTAAACCCTCCCACTATTTTGCTTGGAATTTCTCCTGTAGAAACAAAAGATCTCTACTCCATCCTTCCTGCTTCCTTCTGCTTTAGCAGAAAAATGATGTGTACTATGCAGACAATGAAATTTCACAGATAGCACACCCATTGAGAAAAAAAATTATATGTTGCAGGGTGGTTCTTTACTGTGGACACCCATTTCTGAGAACAGGAATAAGAACAACACCTCTGGCTACAAGTGCCTAACAATAAGTTTGCTTGGAAAGGTATTGAAATGGAAAAGTTCTGGGAACATTTTGATTGTTTTCTCCATGAGTGTAAGAGCTCTTTAAATAGCAATGGGAGAGTGAAATTCTTGTTGTGCTGCCTTCCTAGCTTGTGATGGAGCATTATATGCAAATCCTGCTGGCTTCCTGCTGACTCACTGCTGCACATGCGGTTACCAACCCTGTTCTCAATGGGGAAAAGGCTGTGGCTTTGCTGGTGGAAGGAATTATGGTCTGCAGTAGAAACTTGAAAACCTGACCTGGGACAGAGCTAGAGTAATATTTTAAAGATTTGATGTGTTATTTGAATTACCAGTAATACAAAATCACTCAGAGTTTGGACACTGATCCATTGGGAGAGGAGGTAGAAAAGTATGGGTTTTGGTGCTAGAGCAGAGCCGGAAAATTGTCAGTTTACAACTCTAATCAGTATGTGCATTACAAGTCGGATTAAGAAAACTTGTATTAATTTTTAATAAAAGAATGTTCCCTTTGAAAATAGGATGTGTTTGTGGTCCAAAAGGAAGACTCATGGTCCATTTATATGGCTGTGAGTGCACTGAGAATAAAAATGGAAGGCATTTGTGCAGTTTTCTCATGGGTTGTTTGTTTGTTTGTTGTTGGTTTGTTGTTTTTTTTTGCACTTCAAGTGCAATATTTTGTAGATATCAGCTTCCTCCTTAGGGAGGACTTGTGAATTCCACAGACTGGCAAACCTACTCAGATTCTTGGCTGTTTCTTTATGACTAGAGCAGCATGCATGAAGCAAAATGTAGTTCAGGGACATCACTGGAGTTGCCTCTGACCCACATAATGTCGCATCTGCCTGCAGGTAGTTGATGTTACAGTAAGCCTAAACCAGCTAAATGTTGGGAGGGCTCCAAATTAGGTACCGGCTACCAAAAAGTGTCAAAGTCCCTCAGCTGTTGCTGTGACAGCAGCACCACTGGTACAGAGCGGGTGAGTAGTTTTCTACAAGTTTTCCATTTAATCTGACTGTTAGAATTGCCAAGTGTTTGGGAACTTCATTCACACATGAATCAAAAGCCATCCTGCTTCCAACTTGACATCTGATTTTCACTGCAAGGAGGAGTTTGATTTTAGAACTCTGAATACAAGCACTCTGGAACTTTTTTAATGTGCCTGTCTGGTGGGAATAAAGCCTTATTATTATGTACATTCAAGCTGATAATCAAAGACAAATGCTTCAATTTGTTATTTTAAACTTGGAGAATGTTTACCTAAATTCTACCTACTTTTGTTCAAGAAATCTCATCTGGCTTTCTAAACTCTACTCATGTCTTAGCTAACTTCTAAGTCACATTGTACTTGATGGAAAAATGAGGGACAAATTCAGCTGTACTTTCAATGTAATTTAACTACAGCATAGAAACAGGCTTTCAAACCTTTCATCGAACTGATTTACGAGCGGAACTAAGGCTTGCTTAGTACAACATTTTCACAGTAAGGGTTACATTCCCACAAAAGGGAATGCTGTCAGGTAGAATGACCATGAGTCAATTCTGCCAAACTCATTGCTCTGTTCAGAAGAGACAATTTAGTTGTCTGAAAACTTCCTAATTAAAAAAATCGGTATTGAAAAAATGCTCCAAAATATGATGATTAAATCTTTTTAAACAAACTAAGAATACAGTAGGTGCATTTGCTATTTTCCCCACTGTTAGGATTGGTTGGACTTTCAAATTTGTTTTACAAACTAATGAAAAGGCAGAATGTTATATTCTGAAGAACTGGAAAGCACCAAAGGAAACATGCTTTTGGTGTGCAACTTGAACTATATTTAATGAATACAGGTGACTGCAAGCTGTGAAGATCTACCCCAAGTTAAAAGAAGGAATACTGTTTTCTAACTACCACGTAAATATAGTGAAATTTAAGAAACTCAGATCTAATCAGATAGTTCTAGGAAATCACCAATAGTCTGTTTTGTTTGTTTGTTTGTTTTTGTTTTGTTTTGTTTTTGAAACAATAGTTCACTTACTGTGATTGAGATCATTTGAATCTTGCTAATCCATATTAAAGGCAGGAATAAGTCACATCCTCAGTCTGTGAGACTGAGCGCTCAGTGCACCCGTCCAATAACTCATTGGTCACCCTTTGGAAGTGTAAAGCAAGTAAATCAATATGATTTATAGTTTTGGGAACAATTCTCTGCAGATCAATTTACCTAGGATAATTCTTTTAAAAACTAACTCTGGTAAAATGTTTCCTTTTCATTCTGTGCTCAATAAGATAATTTGACTAAAGTGTTCCCTTATGCTCCAAAAATGTGACTTCTCGTGATTTAATTTTTACTTTAAGCTTGCATGCACCTTTCTCTCACCACTGTACAATTGAGCAGTGGGTGCCCAGACAAGAGGCTGCACTTTTTACTCTTTCTTTAGCAGAGGGAGGGGACAGAAGTGTCTGTTGCACGTGACACAGCCCAGCATTCACCCAGGAGATTTGCTCATCTGCTGCGTTAGAAGCAGAATAACTTGGGGCTTTCAAGAAGTTGCTCTAAGTTGTGGGAGGTAGTATGATAAGATCTCCATCTGGCTTGTGGCAATTTGAGTACTTCTACTGCCTTGTTTATACCATTTAAAATATATAATGAATACAATCTGCTGTCCCCCAAATTATATCACATGTAAGGCCTGTAAGTTTAGACTAAAAAGTTTCATAAGAGAACTTAGCACATTACCTCTCTGTAAATGTTAATTAAGTGTTCCTTGTAATGCTTTTTTCAGCTTCTATTACACCCAACAATCAGATGGAGAAATAGGGGCAGCAGGGATGCCAAAGCAGCAGTGGAGATTCAGTCCAGTGGTCAAGCTTTCTCTTATTCCTTTGTGTTTTTTTTGCTGGCTTTCCACTTCCTCCCCCAGATTGTCACAAAGTTCTATATTCTTCAGGGAGCAGCAGGTGCCAACAGCTTCCTAAGGGAAGGTGACCCCGCATCCAAGTGTGACCCCAGCACAGGCAGCGATGGATGCTGGTAATGGAGTCCATTGAGACCCCAGGTACAAAGAGTGATGAACTTGGGCCTGGGTCCATCCAGGGAGCCCTACTAGGAGCAAAACAAGAAGAGGCCAGAGAGAAAACAAGATGAGCTGCCTACAGCATAGGGTGAAGGTCTATCCAGGAGTCAGAGCTGCTCACAGAAACACCTACAGCTCAGGCAGGGGTAAGTGTCCTGGTGCTGAACTTAACTAGAGCTCGTGGGCCGTGGGCAGGAGGTGGGGTCCCAGGTGAGACTGGTCGAGGGAATTAAGGCCTCTTGGTAAATTCAGGGCCCTGACAATATTTAGAAATAGGTGAGTTCCAACTTTGTCAGTTTGTTTGCTTGAGTTTGGTACAGGGCATGAGCAAACAAGTCAAGGTAAATGGGAGCTAACTGACAACTTAGGCTTGAGTCCAAATTCTCAGAAGAAGGTGGTTGTGCAACTGCAGCCTCAGCGTGAGCAGAGCCAGGGACCAGGCATGTGGCAGCTGGAGACCAGCTTTGTGAAAACCAAAGAAATGTCCCGCAATAACCTATGCAACTGTACACTGCAAGTACCTGCTATCTGGTCACCAACATTTATCTGTGTTTTTTATGATTCGGGTGAATCTACTAAATCTTGACATCAATCGAACTGGCTTTAAGGCTTACACTTATTGCTGGAATTCTACATTAAAGGTACAACAATGTAGGGTAATTCTTTTTGAAGGGACCTACAAAGATCATCAAGTCCATATGAGAAGGCCCAGGTGGAAGAATTTGTTCCCTCAAGCTTCCAAATCTCTGTTTGCTGCGTAAAATCTCTGAGAAGACCCAACTCTTTTATGTTTCTCTAAAACATATTGAGGTTTCTTTATGTCAGATGCTTGCACTGAGTGAGATGGATCATTTTGCTGAAAAAATGTTGTGTGGTATCAGCATTGCTCTCTTAGAATGTGTTTATAGAAAATGTTATCTGTTTATATGTATTTACACTTATTTTTTGTCTTTATGAGCTGATGGAAAATAATGTCTTGATTTGGGCAAAACTGATTTTGCATTCAGACTTCGTGAACCCTTCCTCATTCATTTCAAACATTGCCCATTTTAGCATCAATTTCCAGAGGCCTTGTATTCAAGTGCAATGCAGACCAGAAATACTGAGTACATTACAAGTAGCAGGTTACACTTCAAAACACTTGGTTCACAGTGTTCAAGGCCATTAATCATTTTTATTATTCTAAAGGACTGAAAGGGCTTAGAAACTTTGCCTAGGAAACAGTATAGATTCTTAACAGCTGCACTATGACTCCTGCTCACATTAGATTTTGGACAGACCATTGATTTTCAGTAAATGTTCTTGGCGGCCAGGAAGTGCTGAAACTGGCAAACTTTCTCTTGCAAACTTTTTTTTTTTTTTTTTCTTCTGAAATGAAAAACATGCTGGTTTTTCTGACTTAGATCATCAGTATGGTCCCGCTTTACCACTACATCACACCACCATAAAACTGAAATATCAGGGGAATTTAGTTACAGACAAAGTCAAATTCATAGCAGGGACCATATATATTGTATTTAATTTAATTTAATTTAATTTTGTTGTATTTTATTTGAGTCTGTGGACATAGGCACTGTATAGGTAAACTTTTGCATATGTTTTTTCTTTGTTCTGAAAACTGTTGGTAAGGAAGATAGTTGGTAGAATTTGTAAGTGAATTTAGATTTTCAGAACTGCAAAACATTGCACTTCTCTAAGTATGTCCACAAGCTAACAAACAAAAGTATTGTTGTTACCTATGCAATTGTACGAATGCTAAAATTACATTTAATGTCTGTATACATTTTTGTATACTTAGCTTGGCAAACAAATACACCAACTGCTGTATGGAAAGAGGACAGGATACCTTAACTGGGGTTTCTATACTGGAAGTTCCATGTTTCTGTTACTTGTAAACTGAAAAAAATACAGTCTCTATTTACATTTTTTCTTTTTCTTTTCATCCTTTTTACAAGTCTCATTGTTTTTTTGTTGACGGAGAAAGTTAAGAAATTGGAAACCCTCCTGCTCTGCCATCAGAGCTGCAAAACAAAAATGTTCAGTTGCTAAAACTTGAAACAATGTTCTGAAAGGATGCAGTGTGAAGTAGCTGTATTTTGATATTTTCATTTGAACTGAAATGGAATTAGAGTTATACCATGTTTGAAAACATTTCTGGAAAAGAAAAAGGAATGGGCTGTCTTTGTACCTTCATTCCCCACCCCCCCCCCCCCAAAAAAAAAAAAAAAAAAAAAAAAAAGAGAATTGAGTATTACAGATTCCTTTAATAATGAAGAGTGCTTTATGCAAAAAAGAAAAAGTAGAAGCACTACAGGCTGGTAAGTGCAGTACTGCAGTCAAAGAAATAGAAATATTTTCTGTGATTGGCGTTTGCAGTCCAATGGAGATTTTTACGGAGCAAAAGTTTGGGGAAAAGTGAAGTCAAATGGAACATTTGATTTGTTTTTTCAAATATCCACTATAAAAAGAGCCCCGCTTTCTAGCTTTGTAAAAGCAAACTTACTGTTTGTCTCTGTTTGTTTGTTTTTGTTGATTTTAATGGTAGAATAAGTTTCTGGGTTTTGCTGCTTTCATAGGCTCAAAACCCCCATGTGCTGAATTAAAAAAAAGCTCTCAAATCTCTCAAACTTCATAACTTTAAAAATTTCATTTTTTTTAAATTAATGTCACTATTTTGTGGTGGCGTGAAGGCCTACCCTATTATGATTTAGTAGACATGCCGTTGACAGCTGCAGAAAGGTATCAGACAGCAAACCCCCTCTGTCTTATTTATAGAGCCCACAAGTTTTTCATCTCTGACTGGTATTTTTATTTCAGTAGCATTTGAGATCCCATTTTCCTGTACCTCCACATGAGAAAGCAGTGCCTGTCCTGAAGAACTGAGATTCTAGCAGCAGACTGACCGATGGCGGTAGAGGGAATAGAAAGGCTCCACTGTCCTCACTGCTCAGCTCCAGGTCCCCAACAGCAAATTGCATGTGCAGGATACAGGGTCCTGCAGATTTCCAACTTTTTAAATACAGTAATGCTTTGGGATGCTACCAAAAAATAATTTGATGTACAGTGACACTTTGAACGTAAACTTGAGTCTGGACAATTTTCCCCCAAAGCATGTCCAACTTCCCAAACTGCTTTCTTTTGTTGCTTTTGGGATGAACTCGACTTTCATAGCAGAGAGCCCTCTCCTTTGTTTTCAAAGGCTTTTTCTGCCAAGCAAAGTAAGTGTATTTCTCAAGCACAGTCCTCTGAAGGCACTGAAGCATGTTGAATACAGAAGAGTAATTTGTTCCCTCAGGCTGTATATGTCTTGTATTAAAAATTACAAGATGAGAATCTGTGGCTGTGCTGAGAGCACACACTGGATTTGTTGTATGGTGAGAAGAAAACAGGTTGTGGCTAATCTTGTTCATTTGTTGCAGATAAGAGAGGCACTATCCTTTCTGCTTTTTTTGTTTTCTTGGGTTGGGATCAAATCCCCATCTGTCCATCAAAGGGAACAATTGTGTCTGAGTCAAGAGTGCTTTGATTAAAAATGATATGGTTGGAAACACCCTCTTTGCTGAGAAGAAGTGAATAAGGAAATGGCCCTCATGTGTAAGCTTCTGGAGAGAGACTGTCTGCTCAGCTCACAGGCCAGTCAAAATATGCTTTCTGGCAGCAAAATTAATAAATAGACCGGCTTCAATAGATGGAGATTCAGGGGCAAGAGATTAGTGTTGTTCTAAAATTCTTTTGGGTTGGAACTTAAGTCCAATTTTAATGAGGTCATAGTAGAAAATTAATTTATTTTCTATCTTCCAAACAATGTCTTCTTCGTTAAACAAAAAGATTGCAGAGGTGATTTATTTATTTATTTATTTATTTTTAATTATTAGTATGTGCTTCAAATGTGGAAAAAGTGGCCCCTTTCATTTCCTGAAGACAATCTTGTGATAACCTTAAGTGGACCACATAAATGTATTAATCTCATAACCTTAAGTGGTATGGAGAACTGAGAAACCTCTACACTTTGGCTTCCCTCTCTGTGGCTTGTCAAAAATGATACGACGGGAGTTGTTTTGTAGTAAAAATACAAAAGTGCTGAATAACAGAGCCATGAGTATACAGGAATCTGTTGTGGAGCAGTCTCCACTGAAAGTGGTAGAAACTCCATCGCTCAGCTCCATTGCTCAAAACATCAAATGTTATGGCTATCGAGAGTTTCCCAGTACCAGTGTTTTTCATAACCTTCAGCTTCTGGAGCTGAATGAATTTGTCAACATTTCCATGTACCTTACATAAGCAAGCCCATAGCTGAGTTACAAGCTTCCCTACTCGTGGAGAAAAAACATAAACATGAAACTAAAGGATTCAAATGTTAGGAAATAGGAAGAACTATCCATTTGAGATTTAGCAGATCTGGCAGTTCTTTGTGTTCTGAACCTGCAAGTTTGCCCATACCTCAGCAAATAAAAGCAGTGGCTGGTATGTGTCTGGTACGTGTGGCTGGTAAGTGTCAGTTGTGAGAGGTGGCACGGGCATCATGGGGTACTAACATCCCTTAAATGTTCCCTGCTTCTTTTCTGCCCGTCATTTATTGATAATCCATGGACATTTGCTGTGTGTTTGTACAGAGCTGGTTGTGAGGCAGTGAGGGGTACTGTCCGAGTGCTCAATGAGTACCAAACTGCCTGGGCTTCTGGTCTGGGATCCACACATGGGGCTTTGCTTTGGGTCTGTCACAACTGGGATGTGAATATCACCAACAATTGGGTTTATGAGTGCTTTCTGTGTTCTTGTTCCCCACATGAAGCGTGAGAGTCCTTCTCATCAGAATTAGGGTTTATTTGACAACACTGTACTTGGCAACATGGCCTCAAAGGAGCAGACAGCTCTCCGATGGCAAAGTCATGGCTGGCCAGGGGAAGAGCAGAGGTAATGATGTCTGCTGCCTCCTCACTAATACAGGCAAGTACACATCACATATACAAGTCTCAGATGGATTTCAGATGGAAATTCATTAAAGGCAAGACAGAAATTTGGAGTAAGAGCGACGTGATAGAAGTGAGAGCATAACAATGATGCATTAAATTACTATGGTCAGGAAATGGCCTCTGTATTCAACAGGTCCGGAAAAATCTCATTCTGTGTCTCATTGCTGCAGACCTTATTGTGACTGATAATTTCCAGGAAAGGCAGAAACACGTGCAGCTCTGTTACTACAAGTACTTTTCAAGTGGCTTCAGAGATGCCTGGAGTTCGTTTACACACACCCTTCTACAGAATCCTCCCAGGATCTAGTGCCAGTGACCACATGTCCGGGGCACCATTAACTCTCTGGTGACTGTACCAAGCACCTCTTTTGCACTGAAAATGAAGGGTACATCCTGTTAGAGCATTTCATGCAAATTGAAATGCATTGACAAGTAGATTGCTAAAATTTGACTTCTTAAACGGCTGAGCCTGTCCTGCTGGGAGATTAAGCCATTACTTCTGACCAGATTTCAAACCTGCTGCTTAGCTCCTTAAGGCATCACATAGCAACCGATGCCTGCACTAAATGGAAAAGTGTATTCTTTATGTGCACATGCAGTTTAATGTCTTTGCCAAACTTTTTTCACCTCCTCTGCTACTCTAAGCCATCACCTGCTAGTGCTTGTGGTGTGCAAATTGGAGAGTTTTCTTTATGAGCTGCACATAAAATCCACAC
Organism: Netta rufina; assembly: GCF_964035555.1. Classification (NCBI taxonomy): domain Eukaryota; kingdom Metazoa; phylum Chordata; class Aves; order Anseriformes; family Anatidae; genus Netta; species Netta rufina. The sequence continues at coordinate 2,216,329 of NC_140140.1, forward strand.
CTCTGGTCATGCATGAGAAACTGCTAAAAGAGGTTGATACAGCCCTGAAACATGTTCCGTGTTTTATGGACAAGACCTTAAGGTTGTTTGCTTTTCAAAAATGCACCATGTGTCATGCGCTGACCCTGCTGGCACTCACAGATACTAAATGACATGCTCTTGGCAGGGAACCCAGCTGGCTAATTATGCATGCAGTTTACCTACATACTGGCTTTAAAAGGAGCCCAATTAAATGATCCAAGGGGTCAGCAGAAAAATGAAGGCGTTACTAGTGGAGTGAAACCTTTTCTGCCTCCCCAGGCAAAACCAGCTATATTCATAATGTCCAGGAAAAAAAAAAGAAAAAAAAAAGAGAGAAAGAGAGAGCATATGTTTTTCCATTAAAAAGAAGCATGCTTTGCTCATTATTGGTATTGATCATTATCACTCTTGACATTTATTTTTGTTATTATAAAAAGACTGATTCTCATATTATTTGGGTATTATTTTAATGCTGATCTTTTTCTCATTCAACAGCTGTCAGCTTCCACGGAGCTATTTTTACAGAAGTGCTAGTTTATCTGAGCAAAGATAACAGAATCTGTCTCTTCTCTGCCTTGGCTGTTGGTATCTTATCTGGCTGTGTTGGTTTAACATTAGCATCATTTATAGAATACAAAGGGCTTTCCAAATAAGTCTGTCTCCTAATCAAACTTCCAAATCAAAGTTGTCTGTCTAATAAAAGAAAAAAAAACCCAAGAACTTATTACAACTTTTGACAGCTATGGAGGATCTTCTGGAGTTTCTAGAAGACTCACCAAGGGGCTTTGCCTGTGCTGCTGCCAAGCACATGATGCTGAAAGCAGTGCTGGTGCTCCATTGCAGTGCCCCACATTCTGTAAATGCCTGAGCACAGGCTGTGGTCCTGTCCCCACAGGACCAGGTCTGGTCACCAGGCAGCACAGAAGCAGTGTGGGGATATTTCCACCATTAAAGCATTTGGCCTCTCCCTTTTGCTCCACAGCAGTGATGAGTTTTCTCTGGAAGTGTGCCCAGGCCTGCTGGGGAATATACGTCTTGCAAAACAGGACACAAAGTTGAGTTCCCCTGATTAAATCTGGTGGCATGCACACTTCAAGAGCTGCCCAACAAATGCCTTCTGCATTCGATGGTGTGAACCCAAAGACAGCTCACTCTGCTGCTGTCCAGGTAAAATGTTTTTCCTTCTGGTGTCTGTAAAATAACTGGAAAAACTTCTTGGGGGAGAAAAATTTCTTAAGTGAGCAGAATTCCCTAAATCATTACACTTGGTTAGTGTCTTTCACAACACTGCTAAGCTCTAGGTAATGGTATGCATAACCCCGAAAAGCAGAAACAGAAAGACAGGAAATTATGGCTGAACTTGTGTTTTTCTTAGGGTGTTTGTGCTCACTGTTGGAGCAGTCAGTGCCAGGTATTGTGAAACACAGTGAGAAGCCTCTTTTCAGCTAAGTTTCTGTTTAAAACTCAGCCAGATTATCGTGAGATATGGAAATCTCCAGAAGAGGCATCCTGTAAAGGCAAGCAGCTGCTTCGAGAAGTGCCACTTGCACCTCTGGGAGTCTTGTGTACACCCAGGCAGCAGCTCTGGTGTCTCAAAGAGGATCCCTCACTAGAGAGATGTGTAAGAGAAAGTCATCTGGTGCTTAAAGCAATGATGATGTGCTCTTTCAGCCTTTAAGGGTTTATCCTCATATCTGTGATTTTCAGTACATTTGTATTTCAAATGAACTCGTATCTCATTATCTAGTAACATTACATTAGGTGCGTTTCCTTAAAGAGAACAAAACCTCTGCATATTCCAGTGGATACTTCTCTGGTCAGTTCTGTCTGTCTTAGGAACCCCTCAGAGTTGTGCTCAGAGTGCATGCAGATTCACAGAAGTGGGAGTCCAACTGACAAACCTTGTTACTGTGAGCATGCACAGTAACAAGGACACCCAGAGCATGCACAGTTTCAGGACACCCAGAAGATCTGGTGAGCCCCTGGTTCATGCTGGTATCTGATGTGCTCAGCGCTCAGGTGAGTGAGTGCACCATTGTGCTGCTGAGCCTCTTCTCGTGCACCTTTGAAACAGCCTGAAGTCATGCTAAATCATCTGCCATCAATTTTCCTGAGGAATATAAAGCACAATAGGGTGATATTTGCTGAAAGCCATGTTAAGGGCATGGTAAGTTGTTGATCATCCCCTCTTCCTCAGCCTCCTCTATGGCTTTCCTCTTCCTGGTGTCTCTCTGCAGCCTCTCCCAACCTGAAACTTTGCAGTCTGCACGACTGGCCAGCCAAATCCCTGCTTTCTGCAGGTTATTTGGGGCAGAGAAACAGCTCTTGCTTTGGATAACAAGGAGAAGAGAAAGCAGTAGCAGGGTTCCAGCCCTTAAACCTTCACAGGAGTTTAAAAAATCAAATACAGTTGTGGGGTAGCCACGTGAAAGGATTAGATGCAAAGATAGCAAATTGTTCCCAAATACATATTGACAAACATAAGCTCACAGCTTTAAACACTTCCCAATTAGATGTGGCATCCTCCAAATTTTGTCAGAGGAATGGTGGAATCTTACTGAACCATTTGGATACAATTGTTTTTTAAGATCCTGACATAGCAGCCAAATCATTTTATTGCAAAACAGACGAGTCCTGTGTGGCCTTGAGAGCTGTGCAGATGAATACCTGACAAAAAGTTTAGCGAGAACCATAAGGAACAGATCAAGTCCTGCTCACGCGTGTTGTTCATTTACACCTTGCATCACATACAGCCCAGTGCCTTCATCTGAGCTTTGTATTAAATGTAGACAATGAGCTTGATTCACCACCGCATTCCTTTATTTTTACCTCAGGATAATTCCATTTAAATCAGAGTATGGACTGGACTAACACAGTGCTTTTTGTGCCAAAGAAATCAATGCTACAAGCCTTTGAGCTTCCTGACCTGCTGTTTTGCTTTAGCTTTCACTTTGGGTTTTTTTATCCTACTCGGGGATCTTGATGGGTTCATATTTGTCAGAGGCTCCTCTGTTGTCTCAAGAGAGCCAGTTAGGTGCTAGAATTAAATACCGAATGACAGATTTTTCATAGCATGGGAAGAGCAAAACAAAACAGCTGTCTGCATAAACCTGAAGGAGCAGGAACTGGGCTGCTCTTTAAAAATAAACTTGGCATTGGAGATGGTGACTGTGATAAAGTTATAGCCAAAAATGCTGAATATTTAGGATGCTCAAAAATATTCTTATGTTAGTGGTTTGCAAATGTGGGAACAATATATTCAAGCTTTATTTTCTTTAGCATGTTCTTTGGCTTAAAGTGAAGTTCAACATTCAAAACGACCATGTAATAATGGAACTCTTTTAGTCAATCTGCTGTTTTCCTGTATTCAGTTAGATCCTCTGCCTTTCATGCCAAAAATAAGTTTTTACTGATTTTTACTTCTGGTAGCCTGAAAGAACAAAAACAATGGAGGATCAGCAAACCGAGGATTCAAATTCACCTGCTAAGCTCAACAAGGCAGTGGGGGATCACGAATTTTGCTAAGATCCAAATTTGACCAACAGAATAATATGAGACGAAGGTATAAGACTGGAATAACTCACACACACCCCAGACTTTGTTCTTGGTAACTGGGCTTTAATTAAACTATATTTACTTTTAATATGCATATATTTTAATACAGAAGTCAAAGTGAGAGGGATTAAATGCTCCATGATGGTCTTTTAACAGAGATGCTTTTCAGAGCCAGGCTGTGCTTTTGCTTCCATCATAGCATTGCTGAGTTTTCCCACAGTAAGTGAAAAATCTTTCTGCAGGGTGGCACTTGGTTTGGAGGCTGTGACAGAATCAGAAACCAGATTAATTTAATGTAATATCAAGTTTTTCTGCAGGCGTTTGCTATGAGTGCATTTATCAGAGAAGCTGCAGAGATCTGGAAAGTTGTTCAAGAATTTTAAAACAAAGCTAATGTCTGAAGGTGTTCCTCAATGCCACAGCTGATAGAAGAAATAGGTGCCTGTTTGTCTCTGTGTTACACATGTACCTCTCCTTTCTCTCATGTGCAAGACTCAGTTATAATCTAACTCAGAGAAAAGTTTGGGGATAATAGATACTATCTAGTGGTATCTGCATGCGCTTTCACAGAAGTCAAAGAGTTATCCACAAAACTTATGTTACATTTCACAACTTATATTGAAGTTGTTAATTCAAGCACTCAAAAAGTAGGATGGTTGATATTTAGGGTTGTATCTTTAATGTAGCTTTTTTTTTTTTTTTTCTATGCTTGATTCACTTAAAACATAATTGCATTATACTGTACTGCCTCATCCACTGGATGTTCCCTGTATTCAGGATTTTTATATGCCCTTTTAATATGTGGTCCCAGATGTTTTGTGCTGTGCATTATTCAAAGGCTGCCGGAATATAAAAGTTAATTTACTTGTGTACATTTCCGTGGTGGCATCACCATCATATCTGAATGCTTCTCAAAGTCAATTACTTCATCTTTGCATCACTGCTGCAATAGTCAATCATTATTAGCTCCCTTTTATGACTAAGTGCAGAAGATAGCTGCTCAGCTTCCACAAATCTCCAGTGAGTATTTGCAGACTAGCATGTTTGATCTGCATGAGGTAGATCTAGGTGAAAGTCTGGTAACATTAGGGATTGCAAATGATCCAGGCAGTGTGCTGATTCTGACATCACCAAATTTCAAGCCCTTACTAGGGGCAAGAACTTCTCAGTGAATACCTTTGAGATTGTTATATTTACAGTATTCCTAAATTTCAGAGACATCACCAGGATCTAAATGTCGGTGATCTAAATGTCAATGCCAGGATCTAAACAGCAGTGCTTCTTGAGATGCTTAATGTGATGAAAACCTTACACAGACCCTCTGCTCTTCCTTCTCCTGTTTTGCCTCCTTGTACCATGGTTTTGTGACCAGAGGAGCCTTAATTACCTTTTGAACATGTCCTGAAACAGCAGGTGGAATTTATTCTTATCATTTCTTTTTGTCTGTCTCTAAACACAAAAGCAAACATCATGCTGCCTTGGAGGACACCCCAGCTTGATTACTATTACTAGCTGTGTATTATTACATAGCTCATACTCTGTTTTCTGCACTCCTAGGGAGGAGCCACTCTGACTTTCTGGGTGAAATCTATTTGCACTGCTCAGAGTGGAGTGTGTTGCAGCTTGGGTGGCAGCCAGTTACACAGCCCATCTGTGAAATCTGGGGGCTGCTTAGTTCGAAGCACTGTTGCTATTATATCATGTCCAAACTATTTGTGAATGGGAAGTGGTGGTGATACTTTCAATGAAGAGATACCTTCTCTGAAGCTGCATGCAATAGCTGCAGCTGTAAATGTGCAGAAGCTATTTAAGATTTTCAGCATATTTGTGACTTCATATATGTTTGTGAGCCTCTTAATAGCTGAGAGATTTCAGACTTTTCAAATAATGTTAACATTAGACTACAACATGCAAGTTGCGTATAAATTAGATAAAATAAATTATAAAACCTAAAATATTAAGAGGCCTGTTGGATCATCATCTCCTGCCAGTGTCTAATTGTTTCCTGCAACGCTTTCTTCTATGTGATGGCTTGCTACCATTCGTGAGAGCATTAGTATGCTAATCAAGCATTAACATTAATCAAAGAGATATTCAATCCTACTCTGAACATGTCTGGATGACAGAAGAGCCAAGATGCTGACAGATATATATGCCTTACTTGCAAAAGCATCATTATTAGTAGATCTTACACCAATCACAGCAGTGGGGGAGGAATTTTAGGAAAACAGGTTTAAAATAGACCAAGTTTAACAGACATGAGCAAAATGGACTGACAGTTGTCAGAGCTAAATACACTCAGTTACACAACGGAGCTTCTGCTTTCTGGCAGATGACTGGTTTATTTTAAAATCATTTTATATATCTAATTTCTTCTCCTTTGCCTTTGTGACCCTTCATGGATGATACAAATTTTGAGAGAGATCTAAGATTCTGACACTGGAATTCTGGAAGTGCAGGCAGTATTTTGCAGATTTCCCACAAGAAAGTACCCTCTCAGCTCAGAAGTTTCTCAAGCACCTATGACTTGGCTGATAGAAAAGGGAGCATATTATTTTTAACCGAACTGCCACGGATATAATAAAGTCTGCAATAAATTAAATGAGAAAGTCGGACACCTGTTCTACCCCCTTGTTCACTACAGGGCAGTCTTTGGAGGTGAGCACAGGCATGAGGGAACATTTACGGTGCAGGAACAAAGACACCATTGACCCCTGACATCATTTAAAGCTACTTGATGCCAAGGACTTCCTCACTTTATACGGATATTGAAACAAATAAGTCATGGAAATGATGACTGACCCCAGCCATATGGGAACAGAGAGATTAACTGCTAATATGGAAAGTTACCTGGCCAGTGTTGAGATCAGTCCCAAGGGAAGTGGAAAGATCACAGGGAGGACTGCCGAAGCCGTGAGGTAATGTGGCCTCTGGTGATGAGGAGCTGGAGCTTGTGGCAGCTGAAAGACAAGAGGCAAAAGGTTTTCTCTGCTGTAGCCAGCAGTGTATGTAATAACATGGCTGAATGACAGAGCTGCATTTTCTAGGATGTTCTTGATGATATGGGAATAGCAAGCATGAGGAAGTTACTGAATTTAGACTGTAAAGCGCATGAGAGAAAAGGCAGTAAAACCAAGGAGCAGCAGAAGGCTGGAAAGCCAATTGTTAGTGAAGTGGAAGCAAGAACCAGGAGTCTGGGAACAGAAAAAAGTCTGCAGGAGCAAGCTGCCAGGGGAGCTAGAGCAAAGAGGCAACACAGAGCAGTGTGGTGCAAGGGTGTCTCTGCTTCCAGAAATGCTCTTCACATACAGCCAGAGGAGACCAAACTAAGATCAATACTGATCCAATCAAAAATGGGAAGTATATAAATACAGCAACTTGATTGCACGGTTAAGTAGGTGGTACCGTTCTTCTTAAATGCACATCCCACTGAAACCCACATGGCAAACTTCATAGTGTGTTCTCTGACATAGTGGGTCACAGCACACAGGGAGATGGTATTATCTCACTGGAGGTTATTTTCATCTAGAATTTCCAATTTCCTTGAGCATAAGGTTCAAATCCTCACTAAAACTGCTTAAATTGATTACAAAGCTGAGGTTTGAAGAACTGATGAAACAACAAAAAGAGGACAGGTTATAATCCAAATTATGGATGTTTTCTTGTGAGAGGGTCAGACAGACCCTACCTGAAATATGTAGACCTCAAATTTAGCAAACGACCATTGATATGAATCACCTTGGAAACTTGTAAATGCAGCTGCTAAGAGGACCAAAGCTTTAGAGATCTATAGAACTGGAAAGGCAATAAAGGCTGAGAGAAAGAGAAAATAGGAAGCAAATCTGAAGTCAATTTTCTACTTCTCACACTTGGGATAATCATTATGTAATCCTGCTGAAGAAGAATAGTCAGCTGGAGAAGATGTTCTCTGCTGACCGGGAATGAATGAAATGTGTGCATACCAGTGGAGGGTTATGGCACAGACTCCTCATTCCAGGAAAGGAGGAATTAGCATGGAGCCATTCATGTGAAAAATCAGAAAACATATTGTGCGGAATAATATACTGCAAGAGGTTATTCCTTCACTTGTTATGAATTATTTTAAGATACAAATAGACCATGTCTACACTTCTGTCTGTCCACACACAGTGGAACTTCTAGTGAAATCAGACATCTTTAGTTGTTTAGTTTAGTTGTGTGGTGTTTTCTGTTTGGTATGGTTTTTATTTTTTAATAAGAAGATTAAAAGGATGTTTAATGTCCTCTCCAAAATATCATAAAAATTATGTTTTTTGTTAGAAGGAATCTTTGCCTTAGGATTGCTTCAAAGTCATTGTGTGGATCACAGTGCAGCAAACAAGTTAGGTCTTGTAAAGAAGAGCCATAAAGCAAAATGATACAGAACACAAGTTGGATTAAGGCATTTAAAACTTTACCTCTCTCTCTTTCTCTCTCTCTCTCTTTTTTTTTTTTTTTTTTTTTTTTCCCTTGCTTATTTGCTATTCACTCCTGATAATTCATGATTTTATTTTTTTGGATTATTTTCTTTCTGAACCATGATTTACATAATTGGTATATACTGTATGTGTTATGTTTGCTTAACTTTTTGGTAATTACAGAAATCTGTCACCCTTAGTGCTGCCTTCAGCTTCCATTCTTGTCTCTGACCTTGGTGGCCGAAATTTTTTTCAGTGTCATAAAATTTAGGGTTGTAAAATTCATATTGTAACTTTAATAGCCACATCTGTTTTAAACATTTTTGTTTTAAGAACTCAATGTGAATTTAATGACAAGGCAATAAAAGTAAAAGTTGAAGGAAATTATCACAGATTTGTAAAGCCATAAGATATGTTTCAGGACTTCTGTGGGCCTTCAAGTTACAAAGAAACGACGCATTTGCTTTTACTGTAGCTATTCTGCTCTTAAAACATTTCATAGCTTAATCTATTAGCAAGAATTAACATTTCCTTTATGTAAGTATTAATAATGACAATTATACCCAGATGTAGGATATTGCCATTAGCATACACCCACATCATGTTCAGAAAAAAAATATTTCTCTGCAGTGCTGCCACTGTGTTTAACAGTTAGCAACAACTGATAATTTATCATCATATTTTGAGTGCCATCATATCGATCTAGAGAATAAAGAACGTAACAAAACCCACTTCTATCTTCTTCCTTCAGTATCTCACTATAGACCCAGCCTTTCAGATGGTGTAAATCAAAGTAACAGGGCTGTTTGTTGTGGCAGGGACCCCATCTGCAGAGCCGAATCACAGAGTCTTTGAGGTTGGAAGAAATTGCCTCTTGTCCTGTCACTGGATTCCACTGACCCATCTTCTTGTCTGCTTCCCATCAGGTATTTTATGCATTAAAAGGTGCCCCAGGAGGGTTTTCTTCTATAGGATAAGCACTCCCAGCCCTCTGCACCTCTTAGTAAATCAGATGCTCTGGTCCCTGTTGCCCTTTGCTGGACTTAACCCCAGTATATCCATGTCTCTGTTGTACTGGGAAGCCCAGAAACCTTTAAAAACAGCCCATCAGACATTATAAACTTAATCTGTTCAGTACTTCTGACACTGGATCTTCTGGTCCTTTGCTATCTCTCGTGGGCTTTGTTGATAAATGGAGACCAAATGGAAAGCTGTAAAAATCTTTCCTACGAATCCCTTAACATCGCATGTAATGTTTATCAAATCAGAGTCATATAAACATTTATGTAAATCAATTAGGAGCAAGCAGGCAGCATTCAGGATTGCTTTCAGTATCACTTTCATACCTAAAACCCTTCTAGGCAGACCCAGTTAACCCAGTCAATATGTTAGAAGCTGTTTCAGTGCCATCTTTTATATATGTTTGCAAAGCTCATTATGGCAGAGGAAAGGAAGGGGTTTTAAAGAAGAAATTCAATGACTAGAAGCATTTCAGCAACCTATACTGCCAAATATAATTGCTGCAGTGGCCTGACTCCTGGCATCTGGTTGTGGCTCAGTTGTTACGGATGTCAGTTTGGAGGACTCTCAGTTTTCTACAATATTTAATAAAGCCATTATACAGACCTCTTTCTTAGATAAGATTTTGAAGAGAAACACAGGCTCTAACTCACTGACAACTACTTCAGATAAAGTGATTTACTAAGTATTTACAAATGAGTTGCTGCTCCTGTTGTTCAGTGCTCACCACCAGTTCAATAGTTAAAAAGTTTGTTGAAAATAGGCCCACTCAGGACAGACTTTAAATTGCTTTATACAGTAGATCAAAGATAAGAAAAGTAGTAGCTCTGCAGGTTTAAAGTAATTTGATCCTTCAAGGGGCAGCACTGAACTCAAAGAAGTCTCTGTTACACTGGTAAGTGATGCAGTAAGTTACCATAATAGAGGTTTATCATGCTCAGAGCTGTAGTGCTTTCTTTCTCTATCACTTTGAGATTATTGTCTTCAATTCATAGATATGCCATGGAGCAAATGCATAAGGAATACATACTTCACCAGCTCTTTATATAAGAGTTCAACATAATAAATAGTACAACATAACTCATGTATACAGAGGATATGGCTTTCCACTGGCAAGTTGGCATACGCTTGTGTAATTTGTCTGTTTTGTCTGCAAAATTCCATGGATTAAGTTAAAAGAATCTGCTTCAAATTTGATCTTAATGGCCCTACTTGCATATAGAAAGCAGCTAATAACTTGCCATTTATGGAGCCTAATACTGTATTCTCTGATAGACTCTGGAAACTTGATCTTTCAAAATTGATTTATAAGTTATAGATTGACTTCAGTGTGATAGTTTGTCTTGTCCATGTAAGTCAACTGAAGGCACACAAAACATATAATTGTTTTTAATGTAAGAGTGTCCCCAATTTTTGAGCTGTGTGCACAGATTCCTATTTTGCTTGTGCAATAATAATTAAGCACATCTCACACGGGAAATTTGCACACTCATCAATTAGTTCCCCTGTTATTTTTGGATGATCTGGATTGGTACATTCTAGAAAGAGCACAATTTAGTATAGGAAATATAATCTTCAACTTTATTCTTTATTTCATATGAAATCACAGGTCAAAACTTGCAAAACAGCAGGTCACCTGAGTTGTGGGGGAAAATTTAGGTTAATCAACTAAATTTATGCAAAATACTGGGTCTGTTCCAATTCTCAAGAAAAGTGTTCTGAGGTCACAGAGGAGGCAGTCATTTAGTTGTCTAATTTTGTCATTCATAATGCAGCAGTGTCATATTTTTTGAGTGCATTCTAGTTCAGTAATTACACCGTGAACAAAATAAAAGGTATATAGAAAACTTTCATTTTTTCAATTATTTTTAATGCTATTTTCTATCATTGGAAAGACTGGGATGATACCTGCTGCATTTTAGGGATGAGAAAGCAAAACCATGAATTGTGCTCTTTGATTTTAATGAACTTGGGACTTTCAAAATCATTATTTTTGATTTATTTGGTTGTAAAAGGAATACCCCAAAGACCACTCTTTCCTTCTCACTCATATTTACCTCCTGACTTCAATACATTTTATTACAGTTTGAAGCTGAGATAGATTTTTTTCATTAAAAAAAAAAATCAGAAAATTGCAGAAAGAAAAGAAAAACTCTTATTCTATTTTTACCAATGGCAGTAGGTTACATGCAGTAATAATGAGAGAGGAATTTGTATCAAAAAATATTAATTTGGTTTCTTATTTGTCTTTTCTGTCACTTCCACTGAAGAAACGGGCTTTCAGTACGTCTTTGCTTGCTTAATGCTATTGCTAATTGCCCAGCTGGGACTCTGAGAGACCATTAAGTGTCTATTGATTGTAATCAGCTTGTCTATGACAGATGAAGTTGGTTCTGTTATGTCCTTTTTTTCACTGTCTGGTGCTACAAAATGAGGACTTTGTGCTCTCTCTGACTCTGACTTTTCTGCATTGACTCTCATACCTTTTTCACACTTTCCAGGTGCTTTTTGTTATTCAGAAGCTGGATCTGCTGGATGGCAAGTGCTGTCCTGCAAGAATGGTACACCTAACCCTCTGTTTGTTTAACTCCTGAGCATCAGGGCTGTATGCTTCCTAGTATTTCCTACTGCTAGAGTTCAAATGTTGAGAAATTTCAGGTGGTGTGTTTTGGAGAAGTGATGACTGCTGGGGGCTCTTCAGCTGTGTGTACCCATACTACCTTTGTAGGATCTGGAGTCTGCTCTAATGAATGGTCACTTTTCCCAGGTAAAATATCTCATTTAATATTTTTTCCAGAATCATCACTGCTTTTGCGGGTCAAGGGGAATCAGTCCAGTTTGCTTCTTAGCTAAGTATGTCTTTAAACTGTTTAATTCGTAATTCTTTTTTTTTTTTTTTTTTTTTTTTTTCCCTAGAAGTGTCACATTCTCCCTACCCCTGGAGAAGGGTAAAAAGAATCTGCTCAGCCTCCCTCTGGGTGGAAACCTAAAGCTTTGAGCAGTGTTTAGTATGTTGTCCAACAGCCAAAGAAATAGCTGTTAAGATAAAAATAGAAGCTGTTTGCAAATAAAGATGAACTAACTTTGGATAAGTATGGTTTCACAAGCACAGCAGATGGTAGGACAGCAGAAAAGAAAAAAAGAAAAATGTGGGAAGAGCAGATGCAGAGGAAAAATTAAGAGAAAGTTATCTTCTGGAGAAAACAACAACAACAAAAGCCAACTGAAATGTAAAAAGGATGCCTGGAGTGACAAAGTGAGGAAAAATAAGCATGATGGCAGGCTGTTCGTGTTTCCTGTAACTGCCACTGGTGACAGAGACCTTGGGATGTGACTTCATCCAGGTGAAGGGAAAGGCTGGAGCTCAGTTGCACAAATGGAAACAATGCTCCCTGGTCTGCAATGTGATAGTGATGGCATCTGCAGGCAATGCTGCTTTGTAACATCAGGCTAGTGAAATCTACCCAACAGGCAAAAATGTCCTGCTGGTACTCATGCTGTGACTGGTGTTAGTGAACTGATGGGCACCATGTTTATTACTGCCCCCTATTCACAACTATTACTTTTTGATCTTTTCCAAATGGTCTGTTCAAATCCTAGTTTGCTGATCCTGAATGTGCCTTGCGCAAACCTCGTCCTTTTCTGGCTATTTCCTCAAGAGACACAACTGCTTGCCCTGCAGCCCCTTGTTTTCTATGCAGTTGAAAAATTGTTGTAACACATTGAGCTGCGAGATCAGATTTCGTTTCTGTTCGGGGGCTGCACAGGCTCTCATGAGATGCCTTATTGATTCAGAGCACTTACAGTGACCTGCTGGACTCTGTGTAATATAAGGTCTGTCTGTGTCAAGGAAATGTTCCATCTGTATGTGCTGTCCTGGAAACATCTCGATCACGTCAAGGTCAGTGCCGGCAGCTCAGCCCGCAAAGGTGTCGCTCACGGGTCTCTTTGTATGATGCTGTCTCGAGCTGCATGTGGAGTGGGCACAGACACATGTGGGTCCAAGAAGAGAGCATGAAGCACATGCAGCTGAATGGTGACAAAAACTGGAGAGAGACCTGAATTTTTATAGCTGTGATTCAGATTTTGCTCTCAGCTCAAGGGCCATCCTTATCTTCACGGTGGCTGAAACATAAAGCTGGGTCTGGCCTCAGATGCTTAGTAAAGGCCAGTGTTAAATGGCCAGTGTTCAGCAAGGACCTGACTTGGCTGGGTAAGACCTGCTGCCTCCTGACAGAGGACAGCTTTCCCAGTGCAAACAAATAGATCCCCTTAGGCAGCTCAGGGACCTGGTGCAAGGCATGGGCTATGCCTCTCCTCCAGTGAGCTGGCCCCACTTGTAAAGGGATACCCAGGGTTAGACACAAACAGCAGCACCATGCACTCCTCCTCCGCACCAGGCCCTCTGCAATCCCCCAAAGGGAAGGAGCACGTTTGCCATCTGCACAGCACAGGTGTGAGTCCCCTTGCTGACACCCCGCACAACCTGGCAGGCCTCGCACACTGCCCTGATTGTTCTGCGGGCTGCCCCGCTGTGGTGCACAGCTGCGCGACCACGGCCATCTGCATGGGGAGGGGTGGCTGCGGCCAGGCACGGACAGGCCTTAGGCTTAAGTAGCAGCTATTCAAGAGCTGACATGAACTAATTTATGAGAAATTGTTTTTAGCAGGTGCTAACCTGTCTTGACCACAGATAATAGGGTAGTTGCTATTGGGAATCAAACCAAAGAGCCGTAAAGCCCTAATATCATTGCGCAGTTTGCCAGAGAGCACAGCTGTTACACTGTCATCATTTCTCTCCATAGAAGACACACCAACTCCTACTGAATTCCAGCCAACTAAATGCCAGGAATTAGAGCCATGCAATTACAGAGTAGCAATTGCCACTTCAATATTATTCAATTATATCTGTATGTGTGCCTGACTGTCTGGCTGCTGGACTGCCACATGCTCCTGACACCCTCAGCAAATCTCTGTTCTTTGCTTACCCACTCACTTCTATTTCTGTGCTAGAGCTAAACCAAGAAGTGAGCATTTTTCCCCTTCAATCTCACCATGTACGTCTCTAATAGGACTTTTCAAAACTTTGCCAGTCACCTTTCATAACAGCCTGAGGAATACTGTAGGGACATCTCTAGTAGCTGGATACAGGATATTGTATTTCTTAGTTTGTCCAGTTGAGTAATTGCTTGTAGTAGCTTTGTGGATTTGCACAACAGTTAGTTGGAAGGAAGAGAAGGGCCGGTTGGGGAATCTAAATATTTGTAGGGTGACTTACAGGAGAACCAGTTTAAAATCAACAGGTCAGGGCTTGATTCAATATCATAAATTCAGTGCTTGGAAAGAATTTATTGGGAGAAACAATGTTCAGCCTTCTGAGTTCATTTCAAAACCAGTTTTTTTTGATGCACCATATTTCACAATTAAAATAAAATGTTGCTTCGTACATTTTATCTGCAAGATACTGTTGAAGAAAAGGATGAGAATCAAAACTATTAAGCTCTCCCCTTGTCTGTTATTCTAGAGAAGGCATTCCTGGAGGAGATGCTCTTCAACAGCACTGTAGAGCTGGATCAGCAAGCTCAGTTCTCACCCTGGAAATCATCTGTCTGCATCAGGTAGCAGCAGAGACCTGAGCCTGGAGAGAAGCTTGCTTGGGCAGCAGCCTGTGCTGTGAGCAGTGAACTCTGCTTGTCAGCCTGGCATCTTTCACTAACACCAAATTTGCTGTGAGGATGAAAAAAATGAAGTTAGAATGCCGCTGAGAGTGAGCATATGTTGGAAGTTCAGCTTAGGTAATGCATTAAGCTCTTCAAGAGTGGATTCTCTTTCTTCTCAATGTAAATAAATACTCATGATAGCCCCAGACATATTCATTTTCTTGCAATTCTCCCTCTTCCTTATCAGAGGTGGTGTCCTGTGCATTATTGACGCAAGCTCATTTGTGAAACTGTGCTCTTGTCCATATGTGCAAGTCACTTAATAAGATGAGAAGCAATGTGTAAAATAACAGGAGTGTTGATGTAAGGTTCTCAAATGGCCAGCACTGGGATTAAAAGTTAATGGCCTATTGACACAGAATATTTACTGCTGAGCAATGCAAGAGTTCCAGTAACACCAGTACAGGGTTGTTTTGGAGGGCTGCATGCTTCTTTTTTCTTTCTTTCTTTTTTTTTTTTTTTTTTAAATCATCATTTGATTGGCAAAATGTATGTTATTGTGTCTGTTATGGAGTCTCTTACTATGGTTTTGGGGAAGTGTTCACTTTGAAGGAAACAATCTGAAGTAAGAAAAGACCCTCTAAAATCGTAGCAGTTTTTTGAAAGACCTGATGGGATTGTTACAGCTAATAACTCCTTTAGATTTGCTTGATAAGATAATTACAAGGAAAATCAGATTTTGTGCTTTGGGGTATAAATTGATCAAAAAAATCTTTCCCTTGCACAGCTGTCTAGTTAAGTATTCAAAATGCAAATGCATGAGCATGGGAGTTAGTGTCATTTCCCCATCCTTGGAAGCATTGGTAGCAGCCAGCAGGAGCAGCAAAGTGGACCAGCCCGGATCCAAGGGAAGCAGTGGCTGAGTGGGACAGCACCAGCTTGTGCTGTGACTTCGCTAGCTCTTCAGAGGAGGTAAGGGGATTCCTTCTGCCTATGTTCCTCCTGGTCAGTCTGAATCGGGCCACCAGGAACAAGCAGTGACCCAGTCCATGTCCTGTGGGACTCGATTTCTTTCTTGGACTTGCTGGGAAGTGGCACAAAGTCACAATTTGAGTCTTTTGAAAGGAAGCCAGCACCACATTTTTTTTCCTCCCCCAGACTGGCTAATGTAAAGAGCATAATTTTGAAACTGAAAAAGCAGACCTGCTCCCGTTGGAGAATCCTTGCCCTAAGCTACAGGAGACCTTAAGATGTGGCAAATTGGTGGTGCTTCAGCATGCCCCAATTCAGGTATGGAATATGCATGGTTGTGCTCGGGAAAAGAAAACAAAAAACCCTTTACAGCACAGCATCAGATCAACATCAGATCTGTTCTGCTGCTGCTAGCATCATCCCACTGATGTGTGCTCCCCATGCAGGCACCTGGAGCCACAGGCTTCAGCTGTTCCAGCCCTGCAGCTCCCCTGAGCACCAACATCACTTTTCTTTCTGCGGAGACCATGTGAGTTAGCAACAACTGAGCTTGACCCTCTGCTCCCAAACTGGGGATTAAACTAATTGTGTTTCTGTGCTAACTGAGCAGATTTGACCCAGACTTGACGAAACAAGCTGGAGTGAATGAGCGAAGTTTTAGAATAACTCTTCCAAGATCACCAGTTCTTTGGGGGAAATGTTCCCTAGACTAGTTTTTTAATAGCAGTGCACTTTACACAAGTCTTTACAGCAAAATGCTCCCAGGATATGTAATCAACAGAGCTGCTGACTCCAAAACTGCCTCCATGTAAATAAGGCAATGTGTTTTAAATAAAGGCTTAGTGCTCTACAGGAGGCAGAGGGGTTATAGTGGCCAGGATGGGAAACACAGTGAAAAATCAGCTCAGTTTCCCCAAATGACTCTGTGGGTGCTGGTCAGGACTGAAGCAATGTGCACTTCGTAGTCCTTTCTTGATCACTTACATAGATTCATTATCTTTACAGCTCATGTACGTATTTCCTGACTGATTCCTACAGGAATTCCTGTATGTGCTACTGTTTCAAGCAAAACAAACGAAAAAGGCAGTGAGAAAAGACAGGCTCATTTACTGCACTTAGAAGAGTGTGCTGGCACACTGCTGTGGGCAGGAATGCCAGTACTGATATATACGTGCATGGATGTAAAGCAAATATAGCCTTATAGATGCAGATGCACGAGTGCTAACAGAAACTCATCTACACATACACAGATTTTACAAATCAACAAAGATATGTATACACCCATGTGCCAATCTGAATAAAACAGTGTGATTTATGCTCATTCTTGCTTACAGACAGGTACTTGTGCCCTTCTGCATGTGCACAGACATGTATGCAGATGCCACACAATTTTAGA
This sequence comes from Netta rufina, assembly GCF_964035555.1. NCBI lineage: Eukaryota > Metazoa > Chordata > Aves > Anseriformes > Anatidae > Netta > Netta rufina. The sequence goes on from NC_140140.1 coordinate 2,233,389, forward strand.
ACACGTAGCACATGCACGCAGACATCTGTTGGTGAGTTCTGGGCAAAACAGTGAGCTGACCTCTAAGTCTAGGCAAGTGATCTGAAACCTAGAAGTAGCAAGGCTGGGGCTTTTAATGAAGTGAATGAGAAATGAAAAAAGAGAGTTTGAAAGTGCCTGGTGCTGTGATACATAATTGATGAGACTCCAAGCAGGGCTTCAGCGTCTAATAAATTATTAAACACTGACTCATTAGGGAAAGATTTCATTATAGGATAATTTAATTAAATGATAGGCAAAAAGAGGAAAGAGCTTTAAGGGACTGAGTCCTTCTGTTTTTTTTTTTTCCACCATGACACTGATGATTTAAAGACAGAGGAGGTGAGAAATGATCCTGGAGGTGGGGAAGTTATTTACTGTGATTCTGAGCACGAGAGGTCTGATCTCTGTTTCCTCAACGTTTCCATTTTCATCTACCAAAGTGGCCGTGGACTTTTGTTGTGCTGGTTTAAAGGCATTTTGTAGGCATTTCCCTGGTGTAAGACTGCTGACGCTGCAGGGCGGCTGGGAGTTGACCCCGGCGATGCTGTCCCCAGTGGTGGCAGAAATGAGGTTAATGGCCATGGCCCCTAGAGCCTGCAGGGCTGGGGTTGTGGCTGAGGACTGGCTTCACTCCCTGGGGCTCTGATGGGACAAAGACGGGGTGACTGCTGTGTCCCTCAGCAGCTCCTGGGAGCCACCACCCTGCTCCAGGGGACAAGAGTGCATCCAGTTTTCATTTGACATTTTCAACATTAGGACAAAATTTGTAGTAAGAGTATCATTTTATTCTGTTTTCCTGCAGGGTGCTTTTTACCCAGATGAGTTTATTGCTCCGTCTTGGCTAGGCAAGGACATCAGAAAGGGCGATTGGAAGGAGACAGCGGTTGGGTCAGAGAGAACCTCGGGACGGCAGCAACTGTGAGCTGAGCAACCCAAGGGGACTTTCTTCTGCATCTGTGGTTCATCTCTGCCTGTGCTGGTGAAGGTTAGTGAACCTCATTGAGTTCTTTGCCCCCTCTTTTTGCTTAAACAAGGTCTGAAACAAGTGTATCTCCAAACCTGTTGGGTTATTTGTTTGCTTTGCTTGGGACTGTGAGTGGGACAGTTGTCCAGCTGCTCTCTCTGCACAAGGAGGTTTTCAAGATGGAACGGACAAGGTCAGGTGCATCCAAACTGATAAATAAAACAAGAACTTCCAATATGACAAGCATAGCAGAAGCAGAAAATCCTCATTTCCAAGCAGCTACATTCAGTATCTATTTTACTTTGGAAGGATGCATGCAGCTGTCTAACATTTGCTCGAGCCCTCAATTTTGGGCCCCATTTCAATTCCTTCAGCCTTTCCTAGAACCAAAATGTGTCTGAAAAGTATGCTAAATTAAGACTAAAGTTTTGCAAAAGCTGTGGGGTTACTGCAAAACCAACAATACCTAATTATACGTATTTATTCCTTTATTTGCATAATGTAAAGATAAAGAGGACATAAAAAATCTTTTCAGTTGAAAGAATCTGCTCATTTATTCACCAAGAAAGCAAGGTGAAGGAAAGAAAGATGAATGCAGAGGTGACAAAGGCACATGGGGCTGCATTAATAAAAGGGCAGCCAAGAGGTTGGAGAAAATGGTTATTTTCCTCTGCTCCATGCTTCCTGGAGTGAAATGCTGGTTCTGGGCTCCCCATTTCAAGACACTGATAAACTGGAGGGCGTCCACAGTGCAGGGCCTCTAGGATGGTCAGGAGGCTGGAGCAAGCACCTTGGTGAGAGCTGTGAAAGGCTAATGGGCATCTTAATTGCTTCTAATTACCAGGCTGTTCATAAGGACTGTAATGGGTAATTTTATCCTTCCAAGGGTATTTCTGGCAATCGGATTGAAATAAAATGCTCAGCTAGATGTGGTTCTTAAGTGAAGAGTAAATGGGAAAAATACCTTTGTCTTTTATCATGAGAAGGGAATTCATAAATATAAGCTCCTACTTAACGGCAGTCATTTGCCAGCAGACTATCCACAGCTCTTCCCTAGAAATTCTGATCTTTTTGGGGCATTTGTTTGCTAGTTGTGACAGAAAACAGGAAATAGCTGGGATTTTGTGCTGGAATGCAATCCTGTGGTGTGGTCAGAAATTTGGGAAGTCACCCAGAAATGCCAACTTTTTGTTATTACTCAGAAAAGAGAAAGCCAAGGGGAAAAAAAAAAAAAAAAAGCCTGACAGACAAAGGAGAAATCTGACAACATCTATCTCTTTAAAATCACCTATAATTGCCTGAGAGAAAGGAAACTGGTCCAAAAAGCACTTATGTGCACTATGAGAAGAGATCATTCTGTCTGAGACTGACTGTGTCAGATTTGGTTCAGAGTCTCATTAGATCCTGCCACAAAGTTGAGAATAAACATGAAAGAAAAAGACAAAAGACTTAGAAAAAGTATTTTCTGCAGAGAAAGTCAAAACCAAGCTATTTCATCTAAAAAAAAAAAATGAGATGATAGAAAGTAAGAGCTGTTGGCTTACTGGCAGAGCCTGTTCAGGTTAGCATGGAAGCTGCTGCTCTGCTAAGGTGGGGAGGAGACCTGTGGCAGCCAAAGGGGCTGTCAGATTGAAAAAAAAAAAATGAAGTTTTGTAATCGTACCTGAACCTGTTTTAACTCCTGTTCAAAATTTAGGAACCTACTCATAAACCTGGTAAGTCCCTTTAACTGGAGGCCTGGGAAATGAAGCTGGGATGCTTAATTTCAATAGATAAGCAAGTAAAAAACAATTAAGCAAAGATATGATGGGACAGATAAAGCAGATCACAAAAATGACAAAAATTAATGTCTTCCAAATCATATTATTGAACAGTCTTGCAGCAGCTTGATGGATGCTCACTAATTCCATTACTTTTGAGTATTGTTCACTGGTGAACTGGCTGAACTTGGTGCTAGGTGCTTTGCACAGGAACACAGTCTCCTTCATCTCTGAAGAGCTCAGTCTTTGGTGGTATATTTTCTTCTCAATCTCTACCTGAATGAATTTAAAATTCCTTTTCTTCAAATGTTCTTTGAGGGATCTTTCCCTTTGAGCATTTCTTGCTACTGTGTACAAACTACCTAGGATCAGAATGTGGCTAGATGCGATGGGTCACATCTTCCTTCCCCTGGATGACAACGAGCGTCAACCATTTCGTTTCAGAAAGGAGAACAGACGCTCCCATTCTTATCGATGTCAGAAGAATTACTTTTCTGATTACTTTTACTTACTCTCAGCAACAATTTTGGAAACAAGACAGTCAATGAAGCTTAAGAAAACTGTCTCGACAATGGAAATTAATATTTTGCATGACTGCTCAAGTGCAGCATTTGCTCACTTCTAAGAATTCAGTAACAGTGCTACAAACAGCTCTCAAAATCCCTGAGTTTTATGCTGTGAATTTTAAATTGCCAAAGATTTATATGTTTGGCTTAGCCTGCATAGACGCTTAGTAGATGATGGTCTGGTCTGCAGAGTGAGCAGTAAAATTTCTAAGGAAAGGTGTTTCTGAGGAGACTTTCAGGGAGATCTGAAATCCTGTGGATTGTCTGTCCAACTGATGGATCAGGCTTTTCATCTGGGACGAGGAAAAAAAGAGGTCTGAAATGGTTAAAGAGGAGGGATAGAGGTGAGGAGAAGTACTACCCCCATTACTCAGGCTTTGCAAACATTCACATTTGTCTGTACATGCACAAGACCAATTTTTTTTTTCTCTCATTTACCCCAGAATAAATCTGGAGTCAGTCTACAAACGTCCATAGCTACCTTCTTGCTTCCAAACCAGTCTCTCTCTTTTTTTTTTTTTTTTCTTTTTTTTTTTTTTAGACCTTCTCCTCAGCTCAGCCCATCCTCAAAGGCTTTGCACCACAGCCCAGGTAAGCCTTTACCTACTACTTCTGCAAACTCTAGTTACAGAAGTGCTAACATTCATCCTGGTGCTCCTTCCCAGGGCTCATCACTGCAGTGATGTTGGCATGACAGCTTGCAGACTACATTTTTCCTGGCCATCCTGGTGACAGGGGATTACTGCAGCCAAGCTGAAGTTGGCACGAGCCACCAGAGCCAGGCTGGCAGGAGCACAGTGGTGACACATGGTCCTGGCAAGGCAGGTGTCACAGCTTCCAGGTCCACCAAGCCCTCTTGCCCTCTCACTGAACTTGCATGAAGGTTATTGGGAACCCTGTTCCTCAATGAAACTGGTTTCAAGTGCAAGTGCCCTTTTCTGCCTTCTTTTAGCGGAATACTGGGATATTCTTTGATCCTTAATGGCAAATAACTAGAAGAGAGTTTTATCTGATGGTCATTAGAAAAGCTTTAGATAACTACGTTTTTTTCCTGTCACTCCCACAGTTTCATTCAATGATCTTTAGAAGCTATGTCACCATCTCCTGTCTCAACTTCTTCAAATATAAAACACAGAAGTCTCCCAGACATGCTGTGAAACTCACTGGTTGCTTAAAACTTGCCTGGGATGGTCCTTTGCACCAATGGCACCTTTTGAGCCAAAGGCCTCAAGCTGCCTTGCACATATTACATCACCCCAAGGCCTGGAAATAAGGCAAAGAAGATTGACTCAAGAAGTGTGAGGGCAGGACAGGCAGACACCCATCTCAGCAGTGCCACCACCTGAACAAATGTGGGGAGGGTGGTGATCCTGCCCCACAAGCAGCCCAGGGCCTCGTGCTTCTGCTGGAGAGATCTGAAAGCGAGGTGCTTCTGATGGCAGGGAGAAGTGACTGCAGCATGCTGCGGAGGCTGTCGTTGACATTCTTCCCCAGAGCCAGCTGCCCTACACCGAGGTTTGATAAATAGATTCTGCAAAGCCTTGAGAAACTTTTTGGGTGGAAGTCGTGGTGGCAGAGTAGTCTTTTAACATTATTATTCTTCGTTGTTATCATAATGATTGTTTTGAAAGATTTGACTTGCTGTTTTTCAAAGAGATTTTCTATCTGATATGCAGGAACCCACCCCGAGGGGGAGGAAGAGCCTGCTCAGTGAAAGGCTCCCAGTTACAGCCCAGGGCAGAGACAAGCCCCTCTTTTATTTTGCTAGTCTACCTGCTTTGCAGGCTGATGACTTGAAGGGATTTAAAACCTCTCAGTCTCTCCATTTCAGAGGTGAAACGTTGGGCTTTTTTTTTTTTTTTTTTTTCTCGCTGTGACCTCCAGGAAGCTTGGCACATTCCTTAAGTAAGATTGACCCCAAGTTCCTTTTTCTGATGTTTTTGGATTAAGCCAGTCTTGGCATTCATGTGGGCTATGATACAGTCAGCATTCCCCAACTGTGATAGTTTGTCATGGGTCAGCACAAGTGAAAGTCTGTTCAGCAGAAGGTTGCAGTGTTGCAGCAGGACTTCCTGCAGATTAATACTGAAATAAGTTAAAGCAAGAAGAGGGGAGCAAGTCTGAGGAGGTTGAAACCCTGCGGGTGCTGCAGACCATCCCTGATGTGCTGTGACATGCTCAGAAATGCATTAAGAGCTGGTTTATGAACAGAACATCTCTTGGGGATTTCTGGCTCCCTCACAGACTGCACAACTCCCCTGTTGTCCCATGCTGGTCTGTGCAGAGTGTATTTCTGTCACACAGGCTGTTGCTGCAAAGATGTTAAGGCCAATTACACATCTTCCATTAATCACCTAAATTCTCAGCTTGCTAACCATAGCTTTACTTCTAATTGAAATCAGACAAAGGAAGCTGGAAGTGCAGGAATAAATGCTGCCTGGAGTACAGCAGGAGGCACTGCTGTCTCGTTGTGGGAAGATCAGAGGTCTGAGATCTCATCTCTTTGTTGGTGAACCAGGTATGTGGCCTGTGAGACCCCAAGGAATGCATTTGTGGCACTGCACCAGAGTCAGATAGCAAGCTTAGATTCATGGATCTTAATCTTCCTTGAGCAGTGCTTGATTCTGCTTAGATGTGTATATATCATAGCACTGATAAATTCATAGCATCTTGTACTCCTGCTGACATTAATTGTGATTTCTACGGGTTGTTGGTGAATGTGGATGTATCTATGGCTTTTTTTTTTTTTTTTTTCTCTCCCCTTCTTTTTATAGTTGATTGAGAAGGTTGCAAGAGTTTTAGGGGTTTAATTTATTTTCTGCCCATCCATGTTTCTAAGTTAAGAAACTCAGAACAGTGTCATGAACAGTTTTATGGCTTGATGGTTAGATTTGGGAAGAACTTTTTTTGATTTAGAGAACTTGGAGTCCTTACATCTTATCTGAGCAGTGAAAGTGCTGGATCTTTAAAAAAGAAATTCTTTCTTCATTCACCACTGGAATTACTGCTGTTTTGAAAAAAAAAAAAAAAAAAAGAAGTTTGGGATTTCTGAGCAGAAATAGTGTTGCCTCTTCCTCCTGACCTTTTCCAGCATCTTCCATCCCAAGAACACCTCTAAAGGTTTAGAGGCACTGGAGCAGTGTGGAGCAGGACTTGCTGGCAGAAGTCGAACGAACAAATGAGTCCAGGTGCCAGAGAGCTGAGGGCTGGATATTCATAAATGGAAAAATACAAAAACATTCAAAATGCAGCGTTAAGAGGAACCTTAAGCAACCACTTGCTGGGGCCAAAGTTAGAGTTAGCTGCCTCTGGGACACCCTGCCCTTCCAGGAGCCCTTCCTTTGCAGGCAATACAGTGGCATCATCATTAATTTTCTTGCTGTGGCTCATTCTGGTTGAAACATTGCAAAGTGCCTTTTGTGAGTTTCTTCAGTTTTGATTTTTGTAAAATAGATTGCCAGGATAGGCCATATTTCATATGAAAAAAACAGAGCAGAAGAAGGAGTGGAATCAGTGGAGTGGAGTGGAGTGAGAAGAGAGCTCTAAAACTCCAGAGACCTTTCAGTTAACTGTCCTAAGGGGCACAATAAATAGCTATCACAAGCCCCATTTTTCACCCCTCACTAAATATTCCAGTCCAGCTGTAGTTATTGATGGTGATTCTGAAGCTGAGCAAGACTTCACCATTTGTAGCACTTGAGTAAGTCAGTAAAAGAATAAATGCAGAGCTGCTAGACAGAGTACAGACCATAGCCAAGAAAGCTGCACTTTTGGCTCCAAACATTATTTTCCAACCCCCTTCATAAGTCAGAGACTTGCCAGATCCCCACTTAGCTACTTAAATTATTGTATGTAACACCTGAAATCAAATGTAGACATGACTTTGTCTTTAAGCAGGGAGTCAGGTTTAAAATTATGGCACCTAAGAGCCAAGGGAAATTTTCTAGGTGCTAAATTTGGCTCTGGAGCTGCCATTTCCCAGCACAGCAGAATAGTTCACCCCAGTCCAGGAGGTCACAGCAAAACATGAATGAAGGTGTTAATGTAAAACACCAAAACGACAGCCTTCTTGATTTATGGAGCTGACTTTGCTTTCTAGGAACTAAGAACAGGATTCATTAGAGATGAAGATGGAAAAATAGTTTACATGTTTTTCATGTCACAAGGCTTAGATGTGCAGTTTGTTGCTGCCACTGGTAGTTGTGGACACTGCAGATGAGATATTTTGTGGTGCTTCATGGAGGATCCACAGACTGTGGCCCTGGAAGGACTGGAGGGGCTCTACCAGGCAGGGAACAAGGAAGAAGAAGGACTAATGAAGATGTGAATATGTATATATGTTAATAGAGGCACACGGGCCTCTGTGGAGTGAAAGTAAATGGAGCAAAAGCCTGTCTCTGTTGACAGTCTCCAGGACAGAAGTGCTCCTGTTCTCAGCATCCCCCTTTGCTGCAGAGGTCTTGGATGGTTGTAGGTCAGGCAGGGCAGGTGTACCTGCAGTTGTTGAGGTCTCCAGCTGGTGAAAAGCCTCAGGCATGCACTTACTGAAAGGGAGCGGGCAGTGCAGGGCAAGGAGGGACAGATAACAGCACTCCTTCCTCTCCTTCCCACATGAGCATCAGTCTTGTCCTGGGTGCTTTATGCCGCAGGATGGGAAGTTGTACTGCTTCAAGGTCTCTCCCCATTATTCCAATGAAAACTATTGCAGTCCTGATGGCTTTATCTACTGAAAGGCTCTGTGATCCTGAAATATAGCAGAAAAGGGGGAGAAACACATAGATAAAAGCCTGTATTTGAAAGATTGGAGAGCAGGTAACCAGAACATTTAAGCATTCCTGTTGTTGCACAGGGATGAGACCTCTCATGCCCTGGATGGCCCTGTGATGCTGTAGAGTTGCTGTAACTACAAGCTCCTGAGGCTCTGACCTCAGCCACAACAGGGGAAAAAAAAAAAAAAAAAAAAGCCCTAGAAAGAGTTTTCCTGCCATAGATCCTTTTCTGCCCTTGGTATCTGTAAGTTACGGTGGATGACCGCAGTGTGAAGGTAAACCTTGCATTGACATGGAGAGTGATGAATAGTTTCTATCCTGAAATCCAATCTCTGAAATTGATTGCACCATCACAGTAAATCCATTACTGGAGCAACCCATTTTACCAATACCACATTTCAATAATTTATTTCAGAATAAAAGGCTTTTTAAAGTATCAGATGAAATTAAGACCAGTTCTTTGATACCTGTAAATACTGGAAGCCCTGCTTCAGATGGAAGTGTCATAGATACTTCCTGAAAACAAAATTATATTTCATATAGCTAACCGGGGGGGGAGGGGGGGGGAGGGAGAAGGGAGGAGGGGGAAGGTCTAGGTGAAATGGGAGGTATCTCATTAAATGTTAGCAAGGATAACTAGGATTTGTATGAGCTTCTTAATTCTTCTTGTTAAGGTTTTCAGTTTGTAGCTATCTGTAGAACTGGTTGTTTAGCTCAGATATTATCTGTGGCTAGCTCTTAGGAGTCTATGTGTTCCTCAAGAAAGCATCACCTACAGATCCATTAGATCTGCACAGTCCAAAAGCTGCTTTCTGATCCTACATGCCTGTGTGTGTTGACCTGGGTGGAGAAACCCAGCCTACAACGGCACTGAACAGCATCAAGTGAGCCCAGAGGTCGGAGGCAGACAGATGGTCTGTCCTCAGCATGCGTACAGGCTGCCTGCAGGGCTGGCCTCCAGGTCCTGTGCCTATGTGATACATTGCAGAGTCACTGGGAACTTAAAAAGGTAAAACTGAGACAATACTCTTCGTTTATGGGTCAATTTTATCTCCATTTGAGCATTTTCAGATGTAAGCCTCTTCTGGCTGAGGAGATGATGATTTGTAGAGTTCTGTGCCTTTTCCTGTAGGACTTAAGATAAAGCAATATGAAAGGAGCAGCAGCACCCTGCCTGGGCACACACCTCACCTCCGCAACTGCAAATATTACTTCGAAAAGAACTCACAGCCAGCTGAGAATAGGCCCTCCCTTCTGATGAGAACATCCTTTTTTAATGGTTGGTCCCTGGTTATGATAAACACACTAACCAAAGGCTGTGCTTATAGCCACGGCTATTCCCCTGCACTACAGCTGCGCTCTGTACTGCGCCCCTCGTCCAGGCAGAGAGGCGCTGACCTGTTGTAAAGCAGCCAGGGCTGGGTTTAAGGCAGTTAGAGGCTTCTGTGTTTGCTTTGTGATGCTCTGCAGCTATTGGGGCACTGGGTAATGAGATCTAAGTTTAGGAAGCTGAAAGAAGGAAAAATGTGAAAAAGGGATCTATTCCCATATTTAATAAACACATACCATTTTATCCTCCATCTTCTGCCTGTTTACAGTACAAATAAAATGAGCCACCCTTGGTGTGACATTCCTTGCATTTTTACATCAGCTTAACCCTGGAAAAGCTTAATCCTGGTTTAATGGTCTTTTAATAGAAGTGGTCAGTAGTTTGGTAAATGTTTAAGTGACAGGTTGACAGACGTGAAGTTAACACTGTAATCCTGGCTGCAGGCCAAATGGCTACCAAGCTGGTTTTTCTTTAAACCTGATAGTGGGGCATTTATTTCCAGCTCAGCCTCAGGTTAGAAGAGGTGGCTTAGGCAGCAAAGTTTGCTCTGAATATTTACAGGTGGAAAATGGCTCTTGCACTGGGTTTTCAAGAGTTACCTTTGTGTGGTGTGAAGCATTTCTATCCTAAACCTTTGACAGACAATTTCCTTTTCCTCTGCAGAACGTAATAACATTATTACAGGCAGGTTTGAACTCTCTGTTGAAAGGTTGTCTTTCTCTTGAACCCTGTAGACTTTCTCTGTAGGTGATTGCTATTATATCAAGAACTTCAGAAGCAGAGTACTATATGGAAATTTCACAGAGGAAGAAGGTAATTATAATTATTGTACAGAACAGCATCTCTGCCCACCAAACATCTTGAATACATTTCTCACAAAATCAGGTGTACGTTTAAAACTGAGCCTTTCTGGCAAAGCCTTGGCTGCAGAGCTGAAGCCCTTCTGTAAAGCTGAACCCAGATGCCTCCACATCTTGTCACCTCCCTGAGCCAGCTCCTGCCCTGGCTCCAGCAGATCCCTCCCTGGCTGTGCCTGTGCTAGTAGCACACAGCACTGCTCATGCAGCCAAGGACCAAAGTGAAATGAGTTAAAAGAAAAAGACTTATGCCTCAGACTGCCTTCGAGACCAGTGCAGTTCTTGGAAGAGATAGATGCTGAGCTCAGGCTCTGCAGAGGCACCGAACATCCCTTTCTCCCTCTGCCCTGGTGTCCAGATGCCTACAGGAATGCTGCAGCAGCCCTGTAACCTCCGACATGCCATCACTTAATTTAGTGCATTTCTTATATCAGTAGTTCTCTGAGAAGGATTGAAACGATTTCTTTTGTGTTCCAAACTGTATTTTGTTTAGGTTGACCTGTTAAACAGTAAGTTTTAATTTTATGGGAACAGTTTCTCGGCTTTTTGGGGGGAAGGGTCCAACAGATTCATTACTTGCTACCAGCTTACATGGGAAGCAGTGAGGTAGCATGAGCAGACGGCTTGAATATATTTCAACTGCTAAAAGAAACTTTATATTTTTTAAAATTTACACACCATATTTTTTAGCTATGCTTTATTTTCCCCTTCATTTTGGAATTTTCCCTGCTAAGATTTTTGTTATATGTTCAGTGTATGTGTGTATGTTTGAATATATGTCTGTATATCAAGTATGTTCAGCTTGGAATGATCTATTCACAGAGGGATAGCTTTGAAAAAAAGTCTCTCCCCGTGATTGACAGTTGCACTCAGACCGTGGGGATTATGGGAGATCAATGAGGATTATCTCATTTACTTTCATTAACCCTTGAGTTTACTTTGCTGGGTTTCTTCCACATGCCACTCAGCTGAACGTTAACAGTTTCTTTTAGCAGTCAACTGTGCTGCCAAATTCAAAGGCTCTTTTTTAAAGATGTGTTTCAGTGCTCCAAAATGGTTAGACATAAAAAGAGATATTTAATGTTAAGTACCAGTAAGAATTGATGCTCTGCACTGCTATTAAAAACCTGTTTCAGAATATACTATCAAATTATTTCACCCTGATGGAATCAGAAATTTAACTCTTATAAGTGTTTTCTTCCTGACATCCTACAGTTTCTTTTTAGGAACTTTTGAAATAAAATTGAACAGAAAATTTAATTCTCTTCCACTATGGCAAGCGGTTCAATGTTTGTCTGTTTAAATTTGGTACTTTCATGCATCACATGTTCTAAAACATTCCTGGTGGTGTTCAAGCCATGCATCTAATTACTGCTGGTGAGAGATACCAGAGTGAGACCTTCAGGGAGCTGAGAAGAAAAAAACAGGTAGAAGTGATGGTCCTTGGAGGACCCACGCTTCATTCTGGGCCTTCTTGTGAAGGTGCTGACAGGAGCCAGATTGTACCAGCAAGATGGTGGGTTTATTTTTGTTGATATCTAGCCAACATCTACAGGAGAGAAATCCTCCATGGTATCACCACTGTTAAAGCCAAATCAACTTCTGGCAGTTTTAAAAGCTTGGAATGAGAAGTTTGCTGAAGGAGCTCGTTTTGCCTTTACAGTCCTATTGGCAGGACGTGCTCCTCCGTTCAGACTTGAAGGAGGAAGACATCAAAATTTTTCTGATTGCAAATGTATGGTGTATGAATAACTTTCCATTTCTTTTCTATCCTTTCTCTCCCAAGACCAAGAACAAAACAAAGACAGTACCTGAAATGTGAAACTTTCTGGTATCTTGGAAGAAATGAGTTTCTTTGTCGAAAACTGTGCAGCACAGTTGCACGCGTGAGTGCATATTACATGTATAATACTAATAACAAAACATCGAGAGAAAGCTGCTTAATCCCCCTTCTGCTCCCATGAGACTCTTCTGGGGGAACATCCAGTTTTGGAATATGTGGAACTAAATGCAGAATGGATACGTATATCCACGGAGGCTGAGCTCAGCCCAGAATCCCCTGGATTAAAGGCTGGATGTAATTTTCATTGTTCATGCTTTGCACAACTGTCTACTGTATTTCAAATCCCATGTTATCCACTTGCAGTTCATGAGTGAAAGATACGACTGGATGTGTCTGGACAGATGCTACACTGTACAGTGCTCCACTGAGAAAATGGCTTTGCTGCTTGAGGCTTGGGTCATAGGCTCCTATTTTCAGCAAGCACTAAAAAATTATTTACATGGAGGTAAGCAGAAGCTCAATGTTAGATTTTGGTGTGCAAATTTACGTACTTCTAAAATGCTCTTATAAAGTGCAAACAACATGGCAATGATACCAAGAGAACTAAGTTTATTTTAGTAAGTTATTTGATAAAATTAACGATATTGTTGACAGTAATTAAAATGATAAGGAATATGAACAGTTTTGTTGTTGTTGTTGTTTTTTAACAGAATCTATTAACTTTTAGGAATGTCACAGAACCTCTTTTTATGATCTCAGCATGTGACTGAATGAGTTACGAATAGCAATTCTCAATGTCATGGAAGTTACTGAAGCCAGTGAGACATCTTTACTTGAAGGAAAACAATGTAAGTAAAGGTGTGCTGAATCACGGCTCTGGGAATTAGCCTGGTAAAACAGAGAAGGTCCCTCCAGGCACACAGTGCTTTGTGCTATTGTATAAAATATTTTCTAAAACATGATTGTGTCAAATATGCCTAAAAAAAAAGTAATTGGAAAATCCTGGTTAGGCACTTTGTGTGTCATCTGCCAATGCAGGGCTGTGCAGGCAGACATGGAATTCCGAAGCCATAGGAATTGAGGTGCACAAGACAAATCTTATTTTAAAAATCAACTTTCTATTTCCAAACTCATCTCCAGTCTTCTGATTTTATTTTATTTTTTAATTTATATCTGAAAGCAGTTGCTCTCCGTGGTGTTTTCTTTGGTATTTCAAAAGCATCCAGCTGGAATTTGCAACTACCTTTATCTAAGACCCTCATTGCAGTCTGGTTGGGCATGTCCTTTAGTTAGACAAATAAACCCTGCAATGTTTGGGAATGAAGGAACATCAGATGTCAGAGGCAGCTTCATGTTCTGGAGAAACTTTTTTTGAGGTGTTTAAAAACCGTGTCCTGCCAGTGGGAGGATGTCAGCAGAGTTCCTGATGAGCGCAGGTGCCTGTGACTCCTCTGTGGTTAGGAAATTAAGAAACACAGCAAAGCCAAACCATTTTCTGCCTTAGCAACTCATCCCAAGTGCAAGAAGTAGAGATTTCCTTCAGGTTACACAGTTACTTACTCTCCAGTCAACCAATTAGTGCCAGACAAGGCAGTGACATCTGGATTTGGTTAGTAGAGCATTAGCTGTTCATTGGGATGTTTTGACTGGACTCTTCAATGGGATTTATTGTACTTTATAGTTGTTTATTTTCCAATCAGAGTCAGCCTTTAAGTCAAGATTGCTGCTTCAGCCCCTTCTGAGTGAAAAGAAACACAAAGAAAGAGTCTCCTCTGACTCTTAGGTAGAGAGGGTTTCTCAGCAATTATACACAGGCTTAAAACACCAGAGGGCAGACAAAGTAAACAGGGTGCTTACTGCCCACTGATTAGCAGAGCTGAGGTGGCAAGAGGATGAGGCATGGTGACAACCGAGCAGGTATGTCTGAAAATACATCTGGCACTTCTTACTTTAAAAATAAAGGTTATTCATCTGAAGCTGGAAGAAAATACAAAAAGTGGTCTCTGCATTTAGGCTTGGCTACAAAATAGCTCCAGCAGAAGCAAGAACAGCATGCTCACACCTCTGTGACCCTCAGATCCCACACCTCCAAGAGCCAAAATTCAGCATCTGTAAACATCCCTCTCATCTGCAGAGGTGGCTTCCAGGGAAGCGTACTTTGTCAGTGAGATGATGTTTTTGTCGTGGGTTCTCTCTTTGGGGTTGGAATGAATTCTAAAAGGCATTTTGCTTGTTCAGACCAGGGAGCTTCCATCACTTGCAGTGGTGATGAACACAGGCCACATTCACTTGACCTGATGGTGGCATTTGGCTCCGTTTGATCAGTTGGGTGAGCACCCTCGCCCTCCTGTGTGTAAGGTGGCTGGCAGGCGCACACCCAGCCAGCCTGCAGGAGGCCTGAGCGCAGGAGGCTTTCTTTCCCTGAATGGAAATCAGTTTCTCAGAGGCACACCTGGTATTCCTCAAAATCCCAGCACTACCTCATTGCCTCGCCATAAAATAGCTAAGTGCAACCGAGGAGGAATTGCACAGTGTCCTCCAGCCTACACAAACAGCCGTAACTCTGGGGCTCTCCAAGAAGATGTTGGCGCACTGGTGAGGTGTCCCGTGCTGCTGATGGATGGAGCAGCAGGTCCTCAGTGAAGCCCCCACCCATGCACCATGGCCAGCCGGCAGGCCTCCGCCAATGCTTCCCCTTGTTCAGCAAGCCCCAGGAGCTGCACAAGTCTCATTCAGCACAGTTTGGCAGACCTTCAGACTTACCTCCAGCCAAAAACCATGCAGCTGCAGACTCACCATGGCTACCTAGAATCCACCAGGATAACAGCACTCTCGACTTGTTTATTGCCCAGCTCTACTTGTTCTATTTTTTATTTTTTAATATTTTCTGGACCAAAGTCCAGCAAAAGTGCATGTTTCTATGCTGACCACATTTCAGTTCCTAATTCTAATTGGACAGAAAACTTGGATTGTTTTTATCCCCTATTCCTTCCTTCCTTCCTTCCTTCCTTCCTTCCTTCCTTCCTTCCTTCCTTCCTTCCTTCCTTCCTTCCTTCCTTCCTTCCTTTTTTTCCTTTTCCTTTTCCTTTTCCTTTTCCTTTTCCTTTTCCTTTTCCTTTTCCTTTTCCTTTTCCTTTTCCTTTTCCTTTTCCTTTTCCTTTTCCTTTTCCTTTTCCTTTTCCCTTTCCCTTTCCCTTTCCCTTTCCTTTTCCTTTTCCTTTTCCTTTTCCTTTTTTTTTTTTTTTTTCCTTTTCTTTCTTTTTCTTTCTTTATCAGTGTTTTCTTTGGGTCTGTGTTGAGCTGCTCCAGTGATATTCAGACAAGATTAAATATTTTGCACTTAACATCATTTCTGCTACATTTTTCCTATTGCACTCAACTTGTACTTCAGCAGCAGCCTAGCTGGCCTTTTCCTAAGTCCATTCTTAAATGAAAATGGCTTTAAGCTCACAAATAGAAGAGCCCAACAACTTAATCTGAGAGCAGATACAGAGACTTGATGTGTTACCAAATATGTCAAAAAAATAACTGAAGACCGAGAGTCCTGAGGGCATCGCATTGGCATTCTAAATTGGGTAATAGATAGGACGTTTGTTTTTTACTCACCGCTGCACTGGTAATTGTTGGTTTTATACCACAAATTTGATCATATGGAGCACGCAGTATTTGACCTCTCCCTTCCCTTCCCTCCAACCTCTTGCACATGCTGTTCCAGCGTGCTGGCATTGCGGACTGATGTTAAGAGAGACCACATGGAGTGTTTCAGATTATAGGCAGTGGAGGTGATCTTAATTCGTTCTGATGTGCTCGTGCTTTCTATGTGTGTCTGCAATGTCATCAAGAACTTCTGAGGGAAACTGCTAACCTTGCAGCCTGTCATTTTTAATGGAGGGAATAACAAGTAAAATCACCTAATTTTCTATGAATGTGAAGTGGCAAATTAAAAATGCCTGTGTCATCACATTTGTCTGGAGGTATTTCCTGACCAAACAAAGCCCCAGCTAATAAAGTGTATTCCAGATTTTCACTACATAATGTGGGTTGTTACATAATAAAGTCTCAACGCTTCTGGCCCCACTAGAATCCATTTGGGAAACCTCTGAAGCTCAACTGTTTGGAGGGGCAGAAAGTATTTGGGCTTATTAGGTCTCCATGCAGTGGAGGGGCTGTATGTACAGTGCAAATTTTATAGATTTGTCTTGGCCAGACTTTTGCCGTTGCTGGGTCTTTCTCATGGCTGCCAAGGTTTGGAAATCAGTGCAGTACATGCTACAAGGAAAACTTTTGTCCCTTGGTTCCCCCCCCTTCCATCCATATAGAAGCCGAAGGTCTTTATATTCGAACTAAATATTTAAATGCTCTGTTATTCAGAAAAATGAGAACATGATATTGGGCCTGAGCTGTGGAATTAATGTCAATACAGCGGAATATTTCAGCTGACCTAATGTGTGTGCATTGGGATTATGCCAATTGTCAGGTGTGTTTGCACATGAGAAAATTCTTCGCTTTCACTGGAGTGGCTTGGAAATCTGCTGTTAAGGCTACTGAAAGCTTTGACTTTGAGTCTCTGGTGGACGGGGGGGCTGGCCTGGGGAGACCCAGTTAGTTCTCAGCTGCCCTTTGAAGATGTGTGGGATTTCCTTCATCCCATCTTCCGCGCTAATAATAATCAGACCAAAAGCCACAAGTTATAAAAATGCTACCCCAAATGGTTTGTTTCTTCATTATTTTTGTTTCTTATTTTCATTTCTGGAAAAAGCCATCAGCAGTTAATTTCTATTGATATATTTAAGAAGAAAAAAAAAGCATCAGAAAACCCTAATGTGCCCACATTTACTTTGGATGAAATAACATATGTGTCAGCTGCAGGCTTCTGGCATCTGAACTCAGAGGTTACATAAAGAATGAGAGAAGCTGAACCCATGGAAGAAATGTGCCTGGACTTATTGCCTGCACCCTTCTGCCGAGGTTCAGCAGGGCTGGTAACCCTGTAAAAATCCCAGGGAGAAAAGGGCGTTAAGGAATTAGCACCTCGGTGTGCAGTGATGGGAACACGTGGAAAACATTGCAGCTCAGAGGGTGTTTTGAAGCCTTGATGTGAGAAGAGGTTTCCCACGTAGACCCCGAAGGTGAGAGCTCTCTCTGCTTCATCAAGGCACCACTTCTGGGCAGCGATGGCTGCAGGAGCAGCCATGTGAAACGGGTGGTTTAAAAGCAAGATCAGGAGGTTGGTAAAAGAAAGAAAAGAAGGAAGGAAGGAAGGAAGGAAGGAAGGAAGGAAGGAAGGAAGGAAGGAAGGAAGGAAGGAAGGAAGGAAGGAAGGAAGGAAGGAAGGAAGGAAAGTAAAATGAGATGGTAAAATGGCAGAACACACAGAAGTTCTCACTAAAAGATGAGCTGCAGTATCTGTGTCACTGGGGACTCTGGGCCACAGGGAAGTTCATTTGAGGGCGCTCTGCACAGTGTGAGAGCTATTGCTAATGGCAGCCTCACAGTCGTTGGAGCTTATCCATTGCCATCTGTCTTTATTTTGCACATCCTACTCAGAGAGATGCCACAAATCAAACTGACTTGGTGCGTCATCCCCACTCCTCCTCTAGGGCTGCACAGTGTGTGTGGCTGGCAGCACCCGAGCAAAGCACTCGCAGCCAGGAGGGCAGGAGCGAGGGCTTCCCGAGGAGGCTGGGGCTGCGTTGTTTGCCCTGCAGCAGCTCTAGCACTCTAAAGGTCACAGTGAATTGAGAATAGAAGCCCTAGTGAGGCAAGATAGTTAGACAAAATATCTGGCTGCTCATGCCTTTTTTTTTTTCCTTTTTTTTTTTTTTTCCTGTGGGCTGGTGCTGGGCTCCAATTGTGGTCTTCAGAAAGCTGCTGCAGGTGCGCTGCCAGCTGATAATGAGAGTCTGTCCCATCAGTCTGGCTGAAAAAAAAAAAAAAAAAAAGCTCTTCCAAGGGAGTGATGTCTGATGGCCAAGGAAGCATGGCATGCTTTGAAAAATGACTTTTGCACATGAAGTTGCCAGCATAAGTCCTCTTAGTCAGCACTTCTTCCTCCATACATTAATTTTACTCTTCTACAACACTGCTTTGCTTAAGAAAAAAAAAACCAAAATTTTTAACAAGAGAGAGAAAAGCAGCATAAGGCAGGAAGCAGATCTTAGCAAGGACAAGCAGACATGATAGTAAAGAAAACAAACGCCATCTCTGAACAGTTTGATGATGTCTGATGGGAGTTTTCAGATTTAAGGCAAATTTTTGGGACTTCCCTGCAGCCACATTTCAGTAAATGTACTTGTCTGATTTTATTATAGTTACAATTTTATTTTTTTTTTCTTCCATTATACTTAATTTTTTTTCCAATTTGCTGTAACATTTATCTGGGCAAGGGTCATAAAGATTCGTGTTTTCATAGGAGGACTGACTGGTGGGGTTGAGCTTGAACCTCTTGCTGCTGAAATGCCAAGAATGAGGTTGTTGTTGGTGAATCCTTAGGTTTGAACCCAACTGACGTGCACGTATCCATGCAACCAGCAGCTATTCAGTCCCTTAAGGGGTCTCAGTTCACTGGCAGTGCTTTGTCTTTTCTCTAAAGTATTAATTTCATGAGACATAACTTCAGGAAAAAAACCAATTGCTATATGCCAGTCCTTTTCCCCATTGCAAAATAACAAAAAGATGCCCCAAACTGGGAAGAATTCTTGTTCTGCTTCCCAGTTTTCTTTTCTTTTATGGGCAGCAGGTTGGGGAAAAAGTATTCCTTCTTGTGCTGTAAACAACATGGAAAGAACAATCTGCAGCCAGGTCCCAAGAGGGAAGAGGGAACATGATGTCGAGCTCCTGGCTGCAGCAAAATGGCAAATTCCAGGGTGGAAGCTGGGGATGCCAGGCTGGACTGGGGAAAAGGCTGAACCTGAGCAATGTGTGACCGCAGAGCCAGCGAGCAAGCCCCAGGGGCCCTGATTATACAGGGATTTGCTGTTGGTGAGGGAACTCTAACCGTAGCCACTGGTAGCCTTATGTGGCACAAGGAGAGAGAAGTGCTCCACGGACCAGCAGTGCCTGCAAGTGGTATCGATGCCAAATCTGGGCTCTGCCATGGCCAAGCTGTGGTCCCCAACGTGATGGGGTGCTTGCAGGGAGTGTGTCCAGTAGCAATGCCAATACACAGGAAATTAAGAGATAAAGCAATTATTTTGGCAAACCTAGAGACATGAGTAGCTTACTAGATATCACTCTTGCTTCACTCCCAGATGTCTAATAAGCCTTAGAAAACGGTTCCTGAATAGCCTGGATCATGATTATGGAATTCAGCATTATCATAGATCTGACAACTGATAGCTTGATTTTAATTTCCTTTTTATTTATTTATTTATTTAATTTATTTTTTCTTGAGCCTCCTCACCTTTGTTCTTCCTGGGAGAGCTGAGTCCAGGCAGTAACTGGGAGCACTGAAGGAAGCATCTTCACAGCCTGTCTGCTTCACCCTTGCAGTCTAAGGTTTGCAAATGTGCTGTGTTCATAGCTATTTTTAATTAGCTGACACAACTTGAGGCCTTCAGGATTGAGAATTTAGGAGAGTTTATTGCCCGTATAGGAACAAAACTATCCCTTTTGTCTTTGCTTCCATTGATCAGCCCTGTTGGCTGCAGGGGCGGAAGAGAGGAGCCCCATGCCAAGCTGGGGGAGCCTGCTTACCCTCACCTCTTCCATACATCCTCGGGCTCTTTTTTCCCTTGCTCTTCAATTTTACTTATATAGCAAAAAAGCTCTTCTAGACAAGACATCCAAATATCTGATTTACAATAAATGAAAGCATCAGCAAACTGCTTGAACCATCTTCTGAGGATGGGAACAGCTCTGTTCCCTGGGGGATGTTCCCTGCATCAATTTGGATGTGTACGTACATGTGTTGACACAAAGCAGAGAGAAAAATACAAAGTATGTAATAGCTGAGTCACATTTTCTACTCTTAATGAAGACTGTGTTCAGCTGGAGAAGAGCATCCAGTGCTGGTGTAAGTATGAGAGCATCGCAGAATGGAGTAATTCTTCCCAAAATAAAGTTTGCAAGCCTGGAGAAGTCAGCACTGAAGTCCAAAAGTTCCTAAATGCTCCTAGACAAGGAATAACACAGCAGTGCCAGAGAAACAGCCTCCAGTTTGATGTGATGCCTTTCACACATTGTGAAAACAGAGGCACTTCAGAATAACGTTTTTAACCCAGATTAAATTGTGCTGATTTTAAAAACTCAGGAGGGCCCTCCTGACGCTGCTGTCCCCGAGTCCTGGGGCTGTACAGCACAAAGTGGGATCGCACGAGCTGACCTTCCACAGTTCTTGTGCACAGCCTAAAGTGGCTCTGCTGGAGGGCTTGTCCAGCTGTCTGGCCACAGGATGCACAGGTCAGGACAAGAACAAATTGGGAAATCCAATGAGACAGAAAAAATGGAGAGAAGCCATAGGCCAGAGGAACGCTTTCCTTCTTATAACTGAGCCTTCCCTGCCTGAATGGCAAGGACCTTTTCCACCTGGATCAGTAACATGATGGGACCTTGCAAAGGAGTTCAGAAAGGTTTTTCTCTCCCCATCTCTGGTTTCAGCACCCTGGGAATATCGCCAGCCTCCAGCGCCGGCCTCTTGCAGCAGAACCACGTGAGCTCCGGAAGCTCTGCTCCAGGTCTCAGATAGGGAAGCTGAGTGCTCGAGTCAACACTTCAAATTTATTGATGTCTTGCACAAATATTTATGGGGCCATTTCCTCCCCCAGTGGCAGGCGGGGAGCCAGCAAGCCCGCTAATTTATGGCATGCTATTTATTGACAGAAATGCATAATTGTTTTACGTTTAAGGAGAAATCTGTGGGTGCTGTGGCACGGGGAAAGGATGCCTGAGCTGGGAGCTTGGTGAGAGAGGGGGAGCGTGGGGGGCTTTGTAGCAAAGCCATTTCCTAATGCAGCACATCGGGGCAGTGTGACGTGCCAGCACGGGAACCCGGGGAGCACCCAGCTCCCTCAGTCCCTCTTTGCTCCTTGCTGTTCTTCCCCAGCAAACTGCCCTGGCTGCAAGTAGGCTTGGAGCAGAGGCCTCAGCACCCAGCAGCCACCCTGGACCTGCCATCCGGGTAATTTGACAGAAATACTGGTGTGTCCTGACAGCCAACCCGGACTGAATTTCCCAGATCTCGTATACCCAGCCAAGGTCTCTTCACACTGAAAACAGGTGGCTCTCAGCTCTGGAAATGTGTGTCTAAATGCAGAGGTGCTGCAGGCCTGCAGGCTCCTGGCTCCAGGGGCTGCCTCCTGAGGTAGGCTCGGTGCTACCTGCAGTCCCCAGCCCGCAGCCACCCAGGGCCACGGGTGATGGAGCAACAAAATACTGCTGGGCCATTTCAAATCCAGCACAGGCAAACTAGAGGGAGCAGGAAGGCTTTGGCAGAACATAGTGACATCTCCTCATCCCTGTGGTGTGAGGATGGGCTTTTTAAATGCAGCCTGGCTGTGCTTTCTCTTTGGCACAGCTTCCTCATGAGGTGTGTCACCGGCACCAGGAGCAGGGCAGAGGGTGAGCAGGAGCTGGGCTTACCTTGCAGGGCTTCAGCAATGCAAAGCCCATTAGACTTGTGCCAGGAAGGTGCCAGCCCAGCACCTGGGCATGGGAGGACACCAAGGTGACAGAAAGCCACCTCTGCCCACCCTCCCCCGCAAGGGACACATCTCCCCAAAGCTCGCACAGAGTCTAACCAACATGCTGACTTTTTGCTTGTGCCTAATCACACGCCAGAGAAAAGTCACCAAAACTGTACGTCCCATAACTCTATTATAAAAATGCAATAAAGTAAAAGCATCTTTACAATGCCCCCGTTGAAGTGGATTTTTAACTAGCTTTGTCATGGGCATGTAAAAAATAAAAAAGCACAAGCATTAATTTAAAACAGAAACAATATTACAGTAACTCTGTGTATAGTGAGAGTTTCAATTTTAATTTTAGTTCATTATCTTTTTCCTTATTAAGAAAGGTAAATCTGTTTTGTGTTTTCATTATTTCATTAGTTCAAGAAACCTCATCAGTAACCATGAAAACTGCCAGCATAAATAGCACAATTTTCATATGTGAGATGGAATAATTTGCTTAACCACCTATTCAGCAGAGGCTGGAGCTAACAATTAGAGAAAGCAGCGTGAATCGAAAATAAGTTACAATTGATTGTGTTTCAGTGGAAATGAAGTTTGGAATGTGCTAATTGGATTTCACTTACACATCTGAGCCACAGTAAGTTGACATGAGACTTGGGACACCTTGTGAAAGAAGACTCTTCTTAGGAAATGTACAAAAATTGTTTAATATAATATTTAAAACACAATTAAAGCAACATGCTAATGACACCCTCACTTCTCAGAACTGACTGGTGACATCTTCTTTTAGGATTTACTCCAAGATGGAAAACTGAAGAAATGCTCTGCAGGAGGAGACACTGTGTGCCCTGGAAGTGCTTATGAGCTGAATCACTTTGGAGTGAGTGCTTTAGGACTTTCATAATTTCAGTACTGTTTTGGCCCATATGTCCATTCCAAAAATAGGTGAATATGGGGGTTATGCTTTCTCTGTCACACCCGGCTCTCCCCAGCAGGTGTGAGCCTTCACGGGCAGGCAGTTCCACTTCCTCCACAAGCCTGTCATCTGCTCCTTTTTTAAAGCTGTTGCAAAACATCGTTCATTATATTCTCTTTAATGTGTAATTATGGTTAGAAAAGTGATGCACAAAGCCAGGTCTTGGATCTGCAGCTGACTGGCTCTTTACAGGTTGGCCAGAGGTGATCTGTTCAAGCCATCACACTGTTAGGTAAGAGCTATAAACCAGCAGTGCTTTCTCAGGGGATTAGCACCAAACTCTGTTACCCCTTGCCCTACCTAGTGATTTTTCCTACATCCTTACTGCAAAACAGCAGAGCTTGCAGCACAACCTGGGCAGACAAACATTTGGATACTGGCAGAGCTCTTGCTAGCACAACACAGAGCTCAGAGGAGGTGAATTTATCCTGGGCTGCAGCTCATCCATCAGCCCATACTGAGCGCAGTGCTGGTGATGGGCAGCCCATGGCTGAAATCTGAGCTTGCTCAGCCGCAGAGAGCAGGGCTTCCCTGTGCCACCCAGCCATCTGCTGCGCTGACACCACCTTCGCTGGCGTTAGACCGCATTGGCTCATCTCTCCTAAGAGAACACTTTCCACCTTAATTGCTCCCAACCCCTTCCCTGCTCCTATGGTGTCTGCCAGAGGGACCAAGTAACAGTAACATAGTACTGTGCTCCTGGTGCCAGTCATGCATCTGCTTCCTCCGGCCAGGCTGCATGCATCCTCATCTTTTATTGCTTAAGCACCCCTATTTCCCCTTTTCAAAGGGTGAACTTTGGTTCTTTCCACTCACAGGGCAGGCTCTGGCCTCAGAACCCCAAATTTCAGCTTTCTGCTGTGACTGCTGGTGGGTTTGCCCTCTCTGAGCCTGTGACCATAGTCTCTGTGGCCGCAGGTCTTTGACCTTGTCACTTAACAGCTGCTTGCTGAGAAGTGGTTTATCCCGAGTCATACTTTTGTTTCCTTTTTAGTTTCTCCAGAAGTCTGAATTAAACTTAATGCACACACATATCACTACTTGTCCCAATAGCCTATTAGTATACAGTGTTCTTAAATTACTGGGCTGCTGCTGCCAGTCAAAACCCTTGTGAAAAGGCTTTGGGTTGGCATTTTAATTAACAGGGTGGTAGTGGGGTGGTTAAATTTCAGATTCCCTGCAGCTGTGGGAAGATGTGGGTACACTGATTACCCTCAGGGCTTGGAGCCATGGCGCAATTTGTGCAAATGCAAACCTGGTTTAAAAGGTTCCTATCCTGTCTGCCACCCCTTTCCCCATCCCCATCATTCCTTCCCACCCCAGAGTGCTTTATGCAGCTCTTCCTTGAGCCATGCTCTAACTCAGAAGAGTGATGTGGTTCAGGTTAAACCCAAACTGGGAAGTTCAAGGCGGTATTTTAAGACCTTTTCTGAAAGTGCTCTTAGACTAAAGAGGCTGTGTTTTAAATCTGTGGGCAATGCTGGAATAACAAGCAGGCAACGTCCAACCTGCTCTGCACGTCTCCACATACCAAGGGAAAAGATGCTTTAACTGTGTTTTCAGTGCTGTCCTGTTTGACTGGAAGACAAAGCAATGTGAGAGCAGAGGGTAAGTCAGTTTTTGTTTTTTGTTTTATGCTAATAAACACCTACAAGTGGCTGTATCTGGAATGAAAATGCTGGTAGCTTTACTAGAGCTGCACAGGTAGGA
The DNA here is from genome assembly GCF_964035555.1 of Netta rufina. NCBI lineage: Eukaryota > Metazoa > Chordata > Aves > Anseriformes > Anatidae > Netta > Netta rufina. The sequence continues at coordinate 2,257,754 of NC_140140.1, forward strand.
CTGTGTGCTCTTCTGGGAAGATATATGAACTACTAATCCATAGGTAGGGAATCTCATGTGCACTAACTCTTCTTCTTGTGCAGGGGCTACTGAGACAAAAACAAGGACGTATTTGTTACTAATAGCTACATGTGCACTGTAGAAACCCATCTGCTACCCAGAGGACCACCCACAGATCATTGTTTTGGACACTTAAACTGTAATTTTCTTTTATAGATGTCCTGCAGTACAGACTCCATCAGGATTCTGGTCTCTGGCACATACATATGTATTGAGCACACTGACAGAAACCTAATGACTTACATGGCTCAGCCATTAAGAGAATATTTCAGAGGTTTTTAAAGGAGAAATCCTGAATTGTTTATGGAAACCTCTGTGGATCTCCTTTTCCAGGAATGCATGATTTATTGTGCTGGTACCACGAGGGGCAGGGAAGGCACATACCCAGAGGAGAAGAGGCGAAGCTCCCATTGCATTTACTGTTGTAACTGAGCACAAGGGCCTGGTTCTGATCTTATTCCTGTTGGTATAAATTGCGACCACTGCAGGCTGTGGACGCGTGCCCTCTTCTTGCTGAAGTGATGCCAGTACAGCAGCTGGTTCTTCTCTGCTGTTCCCTTACTGCAGGTTCCCTCCTTGCTGGCTGCTGGCAATAAGCTGAGCACGCTGGTTGATGCGGGCACCCATCCTGCAGCACCCTGTGCCCTCTGTGCCTGGGGGACTACTGAGAAGGAAGCTAAGAACCTGTGAAATGCACGCTGAGTTTGTCATGCCAGGTGTGGGGCTTCACTTCAAAGGAAATTCAGAGCTCAGGCCTCAAATAACAGCTTTGAAAAAATCTGTGCTTAAAAAATAATCATAGGATAGGGGTGGGCTGTTGGTGCCCTCATTGGCTGATTGTCCCATCTGTGTGTGACCACCCGAGCCCTCTCTCCATCGGCTTCCTCTCTGTTGTCTTGCCATCTTGTCCATGCTTGCAGTCAGGTTGGGTTTTCCCTAGAGGTGTACTAAGTCAGCTGTCTGCAGAATGGGCTGCTGGGCATTTTCCTGCCTGGGAGAGGTGACGTGTCCCCAGGAAGGGCAAGCAACCGTAACAGGACTGGCAGGAGGGGACAGGTCATGTCTGCTCCGGTCATTCCTGGACTTGCAGTGAGACCTGGGGAAAGGCTTTTCACCTTGCTCTTGGGCTGAGCTGCAAGGCCTTAGTGTTAGGGGTGGTCTGTGGTTATTGGGTCTCAACTGTGAGCGAGGATGTGTTTTAATACAGTTTTATTACTGTTTGTTCTTTCTAAGGTTTCTACACAAGGCATTTGAATGGTGGCCAGCACAAAGTGGGCCATTTGCAGTCTGGCATTGAAATGAGAATGCAGATCATGGGAATGTTTAAATAATAAATACATGGAAAAGGACAAATTGCAGGCCGTATTCTTTTCTGTCTGAAACAAGTAGCGTTGTTTCCTATTGAAGTTATGCCCAATAAGGACAGGTGGGCACTTAATCCTTCCTGGCAAGGGGTTCTTTCAGTGCCATGTGGCCATCTTAGTCACCAGCTCATTGTTACTGGTTTAAAACATAACATTGCAGAGCTCTCAAACTGCATCAGGGCATGGCTGTGGAGAGAGGGGAAATATGGCGAGTTCCCAGGCGTGTGGAGTACTGTGATGAGGAGAGGTTGAAGCTGCTGCCTGAGGATGATTTTTATCAGCGGCGTGCTACGGCAGCTCTCCAGAGTGCCCCCAGGCAACCTGTGGGTGACCAGCTTGGGCCCAGCTGTGCTGTCACCGGTGTCCCCACAGAGGATGCGGCAGTGTCAGCATGCTGCAGATGCACACATTGAGCTCACTCGGGAGGATGAGCAAGGAGCCACAGCCAAGAGAGGTTTGGATCCAGAGTCTGAGACTGGACAGGTCTGCGTGCTGGGGTGGGAGCCAGGAGTGTGCACAGGTGGTGGTGCTCCTACTGAACCACCCTCTGGGGCCAGGAACTAAATTTCAGCTGCACAAGCACTGCTGAGGCTCTAAGCTGGCTGCTTGCTGCACTTCGCTGCTTTCTGGCTGCCTGGGTTATAAATCTAATGCCAAAATAATGGTAAATTACATCAAGAGACTGCAAGGAACTTCAACTGGGGGCTCAGCTCACTTCTGCTACGCCTCTGATCCAGGGGCAGGATTTTAGCAGGACAGACAGAAATATTAGCAATCCCGTATGGTTTATGGGGTGAAGGTAAATTTGTTGGAAATCCTGCCAGTCCTCCCCCATGCAGTTCATTAGACCCATGGGCAGTTGTGCAGGAGGTGGGATGGGAGAGTTGGCCTCCTAACACCTATTGCAAGGCATCCTCTTCCAGTTGTCCAACTCAGCAGAAAGCCGAGGATTTAATCAGTCTGTGACACTGCAGAGTTGTGGGGATTAAAGGATATTTGACTTCATTTTTTCACATGGCATTTTGTTTTTAAAATGTCACTGCCAACTACTTGAGGGCCCTGTTTCATTGCTACGATGTTTCTTTTCTATACCAGTGTCACCTCATTGATTTCTGGATGGGAGGCTGGAGGGTTCAGTGTACCATGGAAATTCTGAGGTTGGCTTTGAAATGAAATCTGGGATTCAGCTCATTTGTCGTCTTGGGGAGTTTCCAGGCTGTGGTCACACTGTGTGTGTTCGCGTATGCAGGGAATGAAAATGCTGCCAGTTCGAGGTTTCTTCCTGGACTAATGACAAATATCACTGCAGAGCCAAGGGTCCTGTGGCTCATCTAATGTCAGGTGCCTTCAGGATTAGCCAGGCCAGATGTGGGTTGTTAGGAAAAATGACTACTCCCATTAATATTACTTAAAAAATTCTGCTTTTTTTTCTTCCCATTGTTTTGTGAAAAAGAACTGTTTCTGGCATCTTCAGTCAAAAACACAGATAGGAAAAATGCTTTTGAAATTATGGTTTTGGTTCCGATTTTGGTTGTTTTTGTCTCCTTTCTTTCCTGCTGTCTTGTTCCCCAACTGTCTCTTGTTTTTATGCTGAACAAATGTGGGAAGGCAGAGGAAAGGACAGAGCACTTGCCACGCAAATTAAAAACTGTATGTTTTAATTTTGAAATATGAGATTTTTTTAGATAACCTGTTTTTGCTTTAATTTTTTTTTTAAAAAAGGCTTTCTCAGAAAGAGAAGTTTAACAGAATAAATATTTCCAGACTGCTTAGCTGAAAATAAATGCTTGGAAAGTTGAAAATACAGCATCACTAGGGTATGCTGGATTGCTCTATCCAAATTACTGTAAGTGTTGCATAGAGAACTGTAGATCCTGGACTGAGGAGTTTCCTCCTGCAGAGAAGCCTGGCCAAGCAGGGACCCTTGGCTGCTGCTCACCCAAGGGGCAGGTGCAAATCCTGCCTCTGGGGCTCACGTGGTGCTTTCCAACTCTGCTCTGTTCCCCACTGCTTCAGCGCTGCCTTGCCTTGCCTCCCCTCCAGCAGCAGGGCAGGGGATTTTCATTCCTACGTGCAGCAGAGCCTTCCTGCAACTGAAATGAGAGGGAGGAAAGCAAAAACAAGCTCACCTGCACTGTCTGCTTTGTAATGAGCTCATGAGCAGATGCTGAGGATCTCCTGGTGAAATCTGGATGGAGTTGTGCTGTGGCCTGAGTGTCCTAAAGCTTGCTACAGGGGACGCTGCAAGTGCTGCCGGGGCCCTAGAAGTTCCCAGGCCAGGAGTGGTAGAGAAAAAGGAAAATAAACCTATTAGTTCCAAAACATTTCTGAGTATGAACCACATGCGTGCCATATGTCAGTGAACCGCACATGAGCGCACATTTGTGTAACCCATGTGCTTGAGTTTAGCATCTCTGAGCACTGGTGCGCAGGGTGTGAGCGTGCAGGTGTCCTGCATGTGCACGTGTCAGGGCTGTGCTGCTGTTTGGGGCTAGGGCTGTGTGCCCTGGAAGCACATGGTGCAAGCACATGGGTGTCTCTGGCTGCAGTGGGTAGGTGGGAATGTCTGATCTGTATGGCTGGGAGGAGGGAAAAGAATTTGCAGAGAGTTCTGGTAATTCCTCAGCTCAGCCTTCGTTCCAGCTTCAATTCCAATTTTTGTCTGGAAGATTTCACACTATTCTTCGTAGTGTGAAAAGGAAGAGAGAAGATGCAGTTACTAAGCCCCATATCCCTGCAGATCTTAAGCACAGACAAAATGGTTGTCTTCCTGCTTCCCTGTTCTTGAGTGGGCATTGTTTTAAAGAAGTGAGGTTAAAAATTTGTGTAAGCAACATCCTGACCTATCCTTGTTTTCTCTGGAGCTCGGCAAGCAACGATGCTAAATCAAGTCAATTTTGTAACTTCCAGGTGGCCAGGCATCTTTGCATCTTTTAAGCACAGGAGCAGTTTTATGTGCATTTTGTAAAAATGGTCTTGCTGTGGGGAAAGTAAGCTGCAGAACTGTGTTGTCAAGCCCCGATGGAAAGCATGCGCTGCTGTCTGAAGCTAGCTAATAAGATGATGAAAGGTAAAGGTTCTGAATTCAATTCAAAGTGTCGATACGTAACTTCGTAACAAATGAAACATTTTTCAATTACTGGTAATATGAAACAAAATAGTGGGAAATAGAAATGGCAATCTTTTTAGGTAACCTGGAGGCCATTTCCAAGAGGCACTGTGCATTAACAAAGCAGTGAAAATTTTTACATCACTATTTTCCCCTGTGCCCATAATAGCATAAAATAAAAAGATTTTAGATAAGATTTCATTCAGTGAATCAATTGCAAAACCACACAGAGCCTTAGTGGGCATTCAGTCCTCGATCTAATGGAAATTTTTACGAGGATGTCAATGCTAAGTTGATTCCTATAGCGGAAAGCACATACAAAGGATCCAATTACAGCTGGAAACCTTTTGCTTTCTAAGAGATGTTATTAACCCCTAAAGCACTGAATATGCAGAGGGTTAGCGAAAAGTTTGCTGATGAACTGAAAGATGGTTTATATTTCATTGTTTTCTCCCACCCCCGTCAGCTCATTTTTCCTCTTCTGTGAATAGAAACTAATACTCTGTGCTTGTGGTAATTAACAGTCATGCTGGAGCATGCAGTGATTGTAGGGGATCCTAGAAGAAAGTCACAAGTCCTACGAACTGTGTAGGAAGCATCTACTGAACAGGTTTTGATCTTAAAAAGGCATCATGACATGAAAATGGTCAGTGAAGAATAAAGTCTGTTGGATCTTCTTCCAGAGAGTCCTCGGTGTCTGGGGAATGTTTTCTGCAAGAATAGGACCAGAAGCAGCAAGAAATCAGGAGGATAGTGGAGGGTCAGAGCATTGCTCCTGAAACCCTTGCTGAAACAAAACTGGGCTCCCTGAGGTCCAGGAGACAGTGTTGATACTGAGGTTGGTGTTTCAGAGTGGTTTGGTGACAGTGTAACTGTAGCCCCCCATCATGCTTCTCCCCTCCTTCGTGTCTGAGCAGCAGCAGCGCTTTACAGCAGGCTTTAAAGCAACGCGCTTGGAGCCTGGATGTGCAGGCTTGAAGTTCTCCTGTTACAAGCCCATAGGCAGCTTTTCCTAATTTATATTAAAATGCTCATTGTTTCACTGACAGTGCAGAAGCACTTTGCATGCTGAAGTCTCAAATGTGTGGCTTCTGCTCTGAGTGACAAGCAAAGCTCAGGAACTGCTCTCCAGTGAGGAGCTCACAAGTGAGAAGACTCTAAGGTGTGTATCCCGGGACTGTGAGCACCATGCACATAGATATGAGCCCCATCCTTACATGTATATCTTGCCCAGAAAAGTAAAAGAGAAAAGGCATGGCTGGTTATATGAGCAAACTCACTTCTATTCCCACTTGCGGTCAGGTCTAACTTTATTTTGCAGCAGTAACTACTGATTCATGGCAGAGAAAGAGGCCGTGGCAGAAGTGTTTATGAACCGATCTCCTAACTGAGACCCTGGAGATGGAAGTCCAGCCACAAGCTTCAGATCTGGATCCAGATTTCAAATGCCCCAAAGTTTCAGAGGGGTGGGAACCAGGCTTTTGTTCTGGGCACGTAAGAGCCCAGTGGAAGTCCATCGAGGTGAGTGTTCAGTGCTCCTGGCAGCAACTATTTGCTGCTCCTCAGAGTCTGCAGGTGCCAAACAAGCACTGTGTGTCCTGGGCAGCCTGGTTGGGTTGCAGGGGGAGCTTCCGCTGGAAGGGATGAGAAAAGGTCCTGAGCCATGGTGCTGGGTGAGCCCATGTGCATGATGGGCTTCCTGCTGCTCTTTTGAAAGGAGAGGCAAGAAGAATATAGGGTCAAAGTTCTTATAATCTCTGCTGAATTTGTTTGTGTTAAAGCTGTGGACACTTGAGACGTGGGAATGTCAAAAATGCCTTGTGCAAGCCAAACTTTCTCACTTATCCCCTGCATGTTTTGAAAGACTTTTTATCTCTGTCCCCCCAGTCCAGTCTTCATCTCAGATGATGGGTAGCGCAATCGGTTGCTCTTTATTCTTGCAGCGTGACCTCCGTAGGTAACTTCTTGGGCTGAGGGAGCCCTCTACTTATTCCTCAGAGACAGGGATCCCCTAAGGACAGATGCTTTATGCCTTTCTCATGCTGTAGCAGGAGAGAAAAGGAGAGGGGCCACTGGGAGGGAGCACATTGCTCAGACCCAAGTTGCCCCAGGCTGTGGGGTGCTGGCAATCACAACTGCTTCCCGGAAGGAAAATGGCCTAGTTTCACACTGCTGAGCTGTGACTTCCCAAGCCAAGAGACACCCCAAGAGCTCTGTATGAACACGTTTGTGCCTAAAAATAGGAGTAGCCAAAATGCAGCTCTAGGGCTGGCTTTGTCTCATCGCTCATGGTGCTGGAGAGGAGGGGATGTTGGTGGGGGAGCTGCTTTGCTTCCACGGGGGCTTGCTGATATCTTATTTCCCATCCCTGCATTTCTTTGCGTTCTGAGTCATGAATTTTGGGTCTGCTCATGTGATTGAAATGTAAGACAATCTTCAGTGTAGCACGTATCTACGAATCTCACTTCTCTGTCCAAAAGGACTTGCTGAGGTTTTATGTCAAGCTGCTCCATCCAGCTTAATTTGGGCCGAATTATATGGCCTGACATTGCTGTTTTAAGCTTAAATAGCTTAAACGGTGCTGTCTCTACTTGGGTGTACCAGCAGCATCAAAGTCTCTGTCAACACTCAATAAACAAGATAGCACACAAGCTGTAACTTTTAATGACACATACTGCCAGGATCCTGTGATATCCTTTTTTGGGGGAGTGATGAAGCAAATTGCCATTGTGTGCAAGGAGCGAACATCCTGCAACCAAGAGCAGCTATATTTAGAAGGCAGCTAACTGCAGCAGGCGATGGGGAGTGCAGAGGTGGCTGTAACTGATACCCCAAAATGGAGGTCAATAATTTGACCTTTCTGCTAGGCAGCCAAGCAGCTGAGCCTTGTTCTTGTCTTTTTAGACTAATTACAAGAGCAGAAGAGCTGATGCCTGTTTAAAATGCTCTAATCAAATTGCTATAAATTACTTCAAACAACAACAACAACCAAAAAAAAGTATTTACAACAAATTTGGTAAGTTCCTCATGTGCTAGGCAGATTTCAGTGTTTCTGTGTAAGGGACATGCATGGCTGTTGGTTTCTCTATGAAACAAAAATAAGCAAAAACATTGCAAAAACTTTATTATGGGGAAAATACTGAAAATAGAGATTTCTGAGCAAATACTGTCTTTCAGATGTTCTTTGAATGTCCTTAACAACACCATGAAACAATCTATTTTAATCAAAATGTGTTTTATGAAGTCAAACTGCTTTAATTTCTCTGCCTAGTTGTAGATTGAGAGATAGGACATGTTTGTTTGAGTTGGAGTTTTTCAAGCTAAACATCAAAAGTTGTTCTGGTAATAATAGGAATTAATAAGAAAACATTTCTGACACGGCCCAGCCCCCAAATTTCTCTAAGTGAATGGAAGAGTTCTCAGGATCACAACAGACATAAAAAGCAGTAAGCTGTCCCTAGGAAGCCTCCTGTAGAGGATGGTCTGCAGCTGCACAGCCACAGGACTACCCAAGCTGCAGCTCATGGCAGAGCCAAAAAGGGGCAGCAGCTGCCCTGTGCTTGTGGCCAGCACACACCACTCATCACCAAGGTGGCCTGGGTGTTCAATGTGTTTGCAAGGGATGCTTGCAAGGATGCGTCTAATGCTGTTTTGCTTTTGTATGCAACTGGATGACTCCATGGCTGGGGTTTTCATCACTTATTTCCATCATATTCTAGACCTGATTTGGGGAACAAGAGGTCTTCATACTTAGCTGTTCCTGCACTATCTCCAGCATTTACCATGATTCAGGTGCATGGACATATTAGAGAAACCACTGCTTAGCCAAACACTAAAACCAGAGGGTGACAGGTATGCCAGGAGCACGCGTGAGGTTTCAGAAGAAATATCTACCTTGCTTCTAGCACATGTCTAGAACATTGACTTTTTTGCACACACGCCATTACTGGATTTTTTATTGGCCTTGTCTGTCCTGTGCTTTGAATGAACTTTGCCTTTGATTTTGTGCAGTGCTCCTCATGCTGCAGCTTCCCTGTCATTAATTGCCTCTTTCATGAGCCCTCCGTGAGTGTCACTTTGTTGAGCTGCCAAGGTACGTAGGATATAATGCATCTAGCTTGTTTTCTTTTCCTACCCTCCTGGCCCTGAGCCAAAGAAATGCCTTCACATCATCAGCTGTAGCTCTCCCTCCTAATATCTCTCACTTTAAATTAAATCTCACATTTTATTTCTCAGGCATGGCAGGAGTTTTACAGCACTAGCACTTTAGAGAGATGGCTTTGACAGTGCTCGGCAAGGACTTGTCCCTCCAGGTGCCAGTGGTCTCTTCGATTCCTTTCTGCTGCACATGCATAGGTGGAAAAACTGATTCCCTACAGGTTTTACAGGGACAAATATCAGGTTAGAAGAAAATATTTAGTAACAGCTGAACTGGCAAGCCTAACTGGTGTCCAGGTCCAGGGCTGAGAAGAGCTATGTCTTTGCTATACAATTTCAGCATGTCTTCAGCATATATATACAATTCCGTCTTCAGCATGATCTAACAAACACTGTTTAAAGAACTACATTAAAAGGGTGAGGTTTGGCATATTTGTTTAGGGGTCAGGAAGTTGCAATGGGGCAACTGAGCAAAACTCACAAGGACTCATGTCTCCCTCTAGACCCACGTTGTGTAGATATGGTACCAGAGCTACACAGACTAGAAGTGAGAGAAGACACAGCTTGTTGATAATTAACACAATCAAAGAGAAAAGCCCATCAGCGGTGTGCTCAGAGCCATCATGTTCTGGTGGTGGTGGCTTTGGTGCTTGTGCTCTGGCTGCTAAGGGGACATCTGCTGTGGTAGCAGGGCCCATGCCCTACATCATCCTCAGGGCACGTTTATCTGATTCCAGGGCTGCTGCGGTGCCATAGTTCAGCATTTCTCTTGTGTGTGCACTCTGAGATCTTATTTTCCTCCTTGATTGTCCAGGCAAAGGGCTTGCAGTGATCTGGAGACCATACTACTGGTGGCTGTGTTTTGTTAGGTTTTTACAGTGGAGATGCAGGACTGGGCTAGAGTGAACGTGGGTTTGGAAAGTTTTTCTGTACCATGCTGGGCAGATATGTTTGGATTCTCTTCTTGTTTATGTATTTTTCTTGGCCCTTACAACTGTGTCTGCATTGTGATTAAAAAGTATTTAATTAACATACAAAAATAAAATTAAAAAGTGTAATAGTTATTGTAAAAATAAAACTGTACCAAACCACTCAGGCAAACAGCACCCTGGGGAGTTGGTAAGCTTGGAAAAGCTGGAAAAATACAACTACAACTGTAACAACTTCTCCTGAGAGGGGTACAACAGGCTAGAAAAATATAACCCACCATCTACTGCAGCCAACAACCACCCTGAGGGCATGGAGGCAAGGAAAATGAAATGCACACCCAGTGCTACAGCAAGAAAAGTGCCTTTCCCCATGCTTGTCTCCAAGACTGGGAGCACAACCAGCAGCAGAGCCAGCCTGGGGCTGCAGTGGGGGGGGGGATCTACCCCTTCCCCTCTGGAGAGGGTGGGGGGGGGGTTAAGGCTGCTGGCGAGCCAGCTGCTTTTGTTGTGTCCCTGGTTCAAGGGCTTGGCATCGGCCTTTTTTTCTTGGTTGCTCATCCCTTCAGATGTGGTGCAGTCTGCCCCTGTGCTGCGGAGCAAGGGGCACTGCTGCAGTGTCATAACCAGGTCTCCTGTGAGCAGCAGACACGTTCCTGTTCCCCCACTAAACATAGCTGTTCTCGAGTCTGCCAGCAAGTCCTGGTCTGCAGGAAGCAGCAGCGATGGTACTGAGATGTACAGCACCATGGGAGGCAGCTGAGCAGCCGTGGTGCTGGACCAACACCAGGGATGGGGGCAGGACCTCACCCAGGTGCCCAAGGGCAGGGCAGTGTGGGGAGCCCAGGACCAGGGCCCCGAAGACCACAGCTCAGGCACACTGTTAGCTCTTCACTGTGCTGTGTTTTTTTTGTTTTGTTTTTTGTTTTTTTTTTTTTTTTTTTGGCTTGATTTCTAAATAGTAAAGGTTCTTATTTTTCTGTCCTGGCAGTAGGTGGGATTAAAATGCTTGAGCGGAGTTAGTGAGCGAATATGAGAAACGTAGCAGGGCTTAGAGCAGGACCCCCAGGTCAGGGAGATGGGCTTTGCAATTAGTCTTGCATGCTGTCAGGCCAGGGCTTGTCATTATCTCTCAAAGACCCCAGTCTTATCCTGAGCCCTTTGAAAGCGCTTTGCCTCCCAGGCCTCCCTGCCCTGGACGTTTCTGCTGGCTGAAGGCTCCCGGTTGTCCTGGGGACAGCAGCGATGCTGGGCATGGCACCTCCCCAGCTTTGGGAGTGCAGTGAGCTGCTCAAGAGCATCTGGGGGTCTGAGCACGGGTCAGGGACTGCTTGTATGGGCAGAGCAAGCTTCAAAGCACTCTCCTCTGCCCAGAAGTGCTTCTCTCTTATGATTTCTGCCTCTTTGTGTTGCCTTCCATCTCACTAACGCACCAATGCATCTTTCTGAACTGAGCGGTTTAAACCTCTGTAAGTCATGAATGCATAAACTCCTCTAAATTGCTATAGTCACGTTTTACTCCCCTTAAAAAGCAAGTGTAAATTCCTCATGGCCAGACACTTTTTATGTATCCCTTCAGTGCTTTTCTGAGTTGCAAGGTCCTTGGGCCCCTGCCACAAATATCAGGTTTGCAGCAACTGAATTATTTTCTTGATTGAAGATAGTAAAGGGTTTACAGGCTTTTTTTTTTTTTTTTTTTTTTTTTTTTTTTTTTTTAATAGAATTCTCTCCTGTTTGCAGTTGTCCTGAGCTCTGTTGTATTTCACAGAAAATGAGATGGGAGTTCATGCCAGAGCTAAACGTTCATTTCGAAACCACAGTAGAATTGTGAAATGACATAAATTAGGCTTTATTTTTCTGCTGGTAGCTCTGGTAGCAGAGACTCTATTTTCCACACCTGGGAATAAACCTTAACATGGAAAACACCTCTCCTTCTTCCAGAGAATTAAAATTAATGCTTTTCTCCACAAAAAGGGACATCACCTGTCTGTGCCCACACCTCTCCTTCCACCATACGCACTAGAAGTTGTGTTGCATGTGCTTTCCCCAAACTCTTGGGGCAGAGTTGTGCCATTAGTTTATTTTACAGACTTGTGAGGCTGGGATGGCATTAGTGAAAGACTCAAGGAAGCATCTGCACAATCTCTGAGTACAGAACAAGTTAGGATGGGCGAGTTCTGGGCTTTTGACCAAACCAAATATCAGTTATTTGTCGTGACAAAAGCTCTTGGTGGTTAATATTGTCCCTGCCAGTATTTATCCCTGCAGCCTTGGACTCCTTCTGGTGCTGGTCCAAGCTGGAAGCTGGTGCACCAGACACTGGGAAGCTCGTGTGGAAGTAGCCAAAGCGCTGACATCCCTCAGGGCTTCCCCCTTGACGTTGCTCCCGTGAGTACTGAGCTGGTTTTTGGAAACTCTGGAAAAGCATCCTTCAGACAGAGCTGCACCTCCTCCAGACAGGTGTTAAATTTGGCCTTCCTACTGCGCACTACTAGAAAGCCGAGATTTATGAGCCAGCTCGGTGATATATGGCATTTGGTTCTGGCCCTGATGGTTTGCAAGATCTTGGGCCTTAGGTAGTTTCTGATCCCTTGGCTGAGCGATGCTGTGCTGGCGTGGCTCCAGGCTGGAATTTAGCAAGTCCTGCAGCTCAGGCCAGTAAAACTTTGTAACTACTGTCAAATGTGATCTTCCTTTGCTCCTTACCCTCAAGTTGCCACCATTTATTTTCCTGTCACTGAAATCCCTCATTATTCCTGATTCAAGCTGTTCACAAACCTTGCTGAATTTCTGCAGCCATTTTTTTTCTTCAGGCTGAAACTTTGGTCTGGCCTTATAATTACAGTATTATTAATGTATTTTTATCATTGTTAATTATTTTTACATGCTGAAATTGATTCAATATGCCTGGAGCTGCCATGCTAGAACATGCCTTGATTCTCTTCCAAGCTGGAGCCCTCGCGCACCAAACGCGGAGAGTTCCAATGCCTTTAAATCACTCTAAACCTCACCAAGTGATTTAAGCTTTGGAGCACGTTCAAGTTTTTATAAGCCCTTGAATGTGAACCCTGCTTGGATTCTGGGTATGTACGATGCAGCAGGATCTAAGATGATTTGAGTGCTTGACATATTTTCTAAGCCCCCGTATGGCTGGGGAATAATCAGGCTTGTCGGGCAGTGCACTGTGCAGGGACTTCACGTGATGGGAACCATCACATTTTAAAGATGCTTCCAATTCCTTTAAATTGAAACATTCCTGCTTCATTTAAGGGACTATGGGTAGAGCTCTCTGTGCAGCTTGGGGGATCGGCAGTGTGATGAAGTGCGTTTCATCCCCAGGCTGATGGATTGACTCCTACACAAGGTTGTTCTCATGGCAAGCCATCACTGCCTGGTCTCTGGTCACAGCCCAGCAGCATTGCCACATGTGCCAAACCAGGGGGCAGAGGGCTGAGCCTTCCTCTGATCTCCAGACCAGGTCCTAAGTCTGAGTCAGGCGGTGCCCATTGTGTCCGTGCACCAGAACCAGCAGCCTAGGGCGTGTTGTCTACTTGTGAGAACTGTGGGGACGTCAGAGGCCGATGGCTGGATATGCTGAAACTTCTCAGCTCAGATTTATTTTAAAATCTCCTGGGTCAGGAAGAAGTTGTAAGAATGTGGGCTGGAGGATGGCTGTGTGATGGAAGGAAGAGACCAATGTGGGTGTGAGTGGGAGCATGGCCAGAGAGCTACCTCTCATCAGAATTGCTCAGCAGTACTGAGCATGTTAAGCTTCACTGCTACCCCATTGACTTGGTCATGAAGTTCAGAGTCCTGAAATGTGTGATGGACCTTATATACCTACCCAAACTCTTTACGTGGAAGCTGCTGTGTCCAGCACTGTTTGTAAAGCTCCCATCTTCTGCAGGAGCACAGAGAGATGGACGTTCAGGTACACCAGGCTGCAGTGCCAGCAGGCACTAGAGCAAGGGAAAATGCAAAACCTCCCAGAGACTTCTGAAAGTTTTAAAAATAAAATACATGCTCTTGGAATAGAGGTATCACTGCAGAGCAGTAGAAGTCACAGCTCTGAGATGCTGATTGCTGGTTGGACCGGAGACAGTGGAGAACCCAGAGTCCTCCAAAATATTCCCTTGGTTCAGATTTCAGCTTTTATGGACAACTGCAAAACATCTCCACTGTAGTTCCTTGACCTCAATCAAATAGCGTGCTCTTTTCATACTCACAACAGCAGCTGCTGAACACATTGCTGTAGTTTGGATTTTTGCCTTTGTGAATTGTTTCATTTAGTTCGATATCATTAGGTATGTAGCATGTATATATGAACCTGTGCAGTAAAACATCTAAGGTTTGTACCCATAAGACTAATTCCTGCTGCTCCTACTCAGTAAATAATGACAGCCTTGAGACCCGTGAGTGCTGAGGACCTTAGAAAAGGTCCTCAGTTATGTGCCTATATATGGTTTTAATAGTCTCGGTTTATTAAAAAGGTAGGTTTTTAATTCTAATGAACTAAACTCTGCCCTGAATTACTAAAATGTAAATACAAAGTAACTTTGACTAAACCAGAAAACCTGAGCTTACCCGTCTATCAAAGAGGGCAGAATTTGGTTCGTTATGCTGCCCAAGTCTCATTTTAATGACAAGAGATAGTATTATCAGTCATCTCAACAGTGACAGTGCAAAACCCAAACTACTGTACATTCTAGGAACAGGTTCTTAAATCTTAAACAACACATAATTCTCCTTAAAACCTTCTTTTATTAAAAAGTTTAAAAAATGATATTAAATACATAAACAGCCATGTTAATTAGATTATATAGTTAATGTACATTGGAACTATGACTTATTGCAGAGTTACTGACCATGAAAGCACATTTTGATCGTTCCAGACTGTAATCCCCACTTAATCCATCCCCAGTCTGTCAATCAGTGGAATACAATCAGGATATTTATGATCACATCAGACCAGAGATCTGGAAGAATTTAGCAGCTTTGCAGAGCTGAATCCAGAAAAGAAGGGGGAAAAATGTTTCCACTGGCAAAATGAACCATTGCCAGGAAAAACATTATTGTTGACTTGGCCCATGTAATTGAATTTTCTACTCAGAAGTAACTTACAAACCAGCAACTAGGAGAAATTATCAATACTGGGAACTCTCATAATAACAAAGCAGAGGAGTTTTACCTGGCACAGTAGTTCTTAAAATCATGTTTTTTTTGTTTTTTTTTTTTTTTTTAACACAGCGCTGTGGTTTTTTCCTCTCCTAGTTTTTTTGCCATCATGAAATAATTCAAATCACTGGAGCAGCAGGAAAAAACATCCCTTTCTCAGGCCCCCTGCCTCCTGACATCCACCGCAGGCCCCGTTTCAGTGACTGCGAAAACCTCCCAGCAAGAGCAGTGACCTGGGGGCAGAGGAGTCCTGGACATCGCTGGGGCATCCGATGCCCTGCCCAGGCTATGGAAACCTTCAGGTCCATGTTACTCTTAAATATCTGATTTACATCTCAGTATTTTTGTAAGGGATGGTAAATACAATAGCGAAGATGTGTGGCAGTAGGGATAGGATTGTATAGGTATGTGATGGAGACATGAGGATGGGCTCCTTTTTGGGACTGGAATGGCTGTCTGTGGGTTATTTCAAAACCCTCTAGCTTTGGAATTTGTTTCCATTTTTGGAAGAAATTGAGGAAGCAGAAATCTTTAGGAAGAAAGATGTAACAAAGTGGTGGGGGAGCCTGGAAAACCAGATGCTCAGGAACCAGCACTCTTCAGCTGGAGTGCAGGAAGTTCAAAGGAGCTTTAGAAACAGGGTCTAGAGATGCACTTTGCATCAAGCCTGGAATAATTATCTGTTATCTACTTATGATCCTCCTCCTCAGTGACAGGGTGTAATAAATAACCTTGATTATGGATGTGTTATTCTATCACATTCAAGCAGGGAGAGAAACCGAGGCCGGAAGCAGAGCTATCATACTCCTTGTAGCTGCTCATAGCTGTGCAGGGATGTGATTTTCAAACCTGATTTCTTCTGCTTAGACATCCAAATTTTGTATTTGGTTGCTCAGAACAGCATACCAGAATCTGGCCATTTCTGCACTATGCTATGTGCAGTGGCAAGGTTATAAACGCTTTTCTCAGCTAGCTGATGAACAGATGCTGTGATCAAGCTCATTCAGTCAGTGTCTTTTCCCTCCAAGGCTGAGTGAATGTAAGCACGTTTCACACTTTGTCATTTGGTTGTGATTTGGTCTTTTGCCTGGATGGCAAACGGCTGGATTCCAAAAAATGTTTCTTCCGTGAGCTTCAGTGATTGGAGCTGTGCTGAGCTTGGAGAGGCAATCCTCTGATGAACTTTCCAAGTTCCAGTTGGCTTTTTAACAAAGTCCTTGTCTTAAGCTCAGGGCCATTGGAGGCTGCGCTCAAAGAATGAGCTTGCTGGGCTCTTGATGTCGACTCCTCCAAGGCATGTTTTTCTCAGTTGCTACTTTATCGCCCCCAACTTGGAACAATCTCAATAACGTTCTCAGTATGAGAAGTGGACAAATAGTTCTTCATTTTTTAATTATTAAAGAGAAGCACAAAACAGAAAACAGCAGGATAATCAGTAGTCCCTACAGCTCATCAGCATTCATCTGATAAAGAGGTTCAGTCAACACCCTTTGCCTGCTCTGATAGCAATAAAGTCCTTGGACTGGAGCTGTCGTGGGATTAGTCTTCTGCTTGTAAAAGAAATGCCTTAGCAGCTAGCAGCATGATGCCATTATCCTGTTGACAGTGCTCTGTGTCATTGATACTGGCTCTGATGCAGCTTCTGCTCAGCCATCGTTTGCTCTCATTAAGCTGCTCTCCAAGCTGCCCCTTTTATAAGACATTTTCCTCTGTTTCCTTACAGGTGCTAAGGTATCTTTTGATAACTGTATAAACTAAAACTGCACCAAGGGTGTTCAGTTTTAATTGGGTATTAAAAAGAAAAGTTTTCACCAAGTAACCACTGGCTCTGGACCCTCTGCTGCCTGCAGTACAACATGGCTGCTTTCTTGAGAACTTGAAATATGTCAGTTGCAGTTTGTTTCTATCAGAGTAACGTGGTAGTTGTATATATGCCACTTTCCCAGGAATGTAAATGCTTCGTTAGTTCTGTCCCTGTCCTGAAAAATCTAATATGGCACAAATAAAGTGCGGTAAATGGCTTCATGGAAAGCAGATGTGAGTGGAAGCCTAGACTCCTACCAAGGCTTTAGGGGACTTCAAAGCCTGAAAGAAAGAACTGAACAAAATATTCAACTGTGCCAAATTTTCACTGTTCTTGATGAAAGAGCAAAAGTGAGGAAAAAAAAAATAAAAGAAAAAAAGAAAATCTGGCTCCTTGTTTTAATTTTCTGCTAGCCTAGGGCAAGACTTTTAGAAGGAATAAATTACAAGCAAGCAGGGAGAGAGACTGAATGGAGCAACTGACTGCTAGTGCTGAACAAAGGGCATTCTTGGAAGGGTCTGGTTTTACAGAACCTAGAAGTTGTCAGCTCAGTTATCAGGAAGCCGCCTCCCTCCCCGCTTGTGAGTGTGCTGCTTTTGAGCAATGCCCCAGCTCCGCATGAGCCGGCTGCGTGCAAATCCCGGCACTGCACGGTGGTCGTGAGTGCTTGGAAAGTGTCCTCTGCTGAAGCGTTTTGTAGGACAGCCAAATGGAGAATGCTTTGAGAATTTGGCACTGGGTGTGAGTGCACCATTAGTGATAGCAATCTTGAAAGTCATATTCCAGAGCAAGTCGTTTGTGCTGGACTTGGAAATTAGAACATAGCTGATGGTATTCAAGAGGCTAAAACATGCACCTCAAAAAAAAAAAAATTAAAAAATCCTGTTTCAGGTATCATGGACTATGTCAGGATAAAGAAAAACACAGAAAACCAGCAGATCTTTTTTTTTCTTCCTCATATATTGTATGGGAGTAAAGGCTGTGGCTTAAAAAAAGCTGGCCAGAAAATGGAGGAGAAATATAAAACTGAGCTGCATTACTTGTGGCAGTTCTTTCGTGTTGCAGTCTTACAAGACGATGCTTCATGTGTTTAAGATCTCTTCCATCTGTAATCCCTTCCAAACTGCCTCGCAGGCTCCATCCAAGGTCAAGATTTGGCTGGCACAGCCTTGCTGGTGGGAGCTACCTAAGGAGCGACCCTATTGCAGTGGTTTCTCTGGAGTTCAGTGCCTGACCTCTGGAGGAATCCAGGTGGGTGCTGGCAGCCTCCTCACGCCTGTGCGTGAGGCCAGAGCTTGGTCTTCAATGCCAGGTGGTCCTTGCCCAGTCTGGAACAGGCACAGAGAGAGGTTCAGAGGTCCCCAGTGTTGGTAAAGCTGCCCCTGTTACTGCGCTGCTTCTTACATCTTGTGTTGCCTTTTTGTCTTCCAGAGCCAACATCCCACCTGGGAGGCTCTGATCATTTCTTCTGTAGCCCCAGGCATAGTGAACCTCCCCCCCCCCCCCCCCCCCCCTCCCCCCCCCGTGAAGGAAGAGCTGTCAGGCAATTGAGGCAGAGACAGCTGTGATGGCACAACGTGACCTCAGTCTGCTGCAACTCTGGTAAAAATCATGGCATTTCTGTACTATTCACAGCAAATGCTGTTCTCCCTGCTCTTCTTCCTTTCTCATACTTCCTTTTCCAGCTCCTAAAAGGCAAATAATTTTTAAGCAATATTAACCCACTCTTGGTTGCACAACTCAAAGCTTAATTCATATAGATGTTTATTGTGACTGAACATGACAATGAGCTAATGGCTTGCAGAAACCATTTTGTAGATGGACACACGGTTGTAAATTAGCTGCGGGACCTCAAGGCAGAATTACCAAATACAATTGTGTTGCTGTGTCTGAAAATAATTACGTTTGCTTGAGTTTGGGCCAGGCTGCATAAAGATTCTCTGTACTGTAATGAGCTGCTGGTGACTTGACCCGTGCTTTAGGTGTAATTTTGGAGGTTTTTAAATGTTGATTGCATTTTCCAGAGTGGTCTTGTAGAACAGGAGGGAGAGAAAAATAAATAAAAGGGGCAGCAGAAGTGGATGAGCGGTGATAAAGAGAAGGAAAACCTGGTGCTTGCCAATTGCTTGTCTGGTTCACCACTCATTTTTCTGCAGTAGCCCGAATACCAGGCTGTATTTGTTTGCCGCTCCCTGCTGAAGCCTTCGACCTCAGCCTGCCCTTCTCTCCCCCAGCGCTGACAGTAAGTGAAGAAATGCTAAATTCATTCATCTGTCCGAGATGTCTTTGAAGTCCACCACTAAAAGCTCTATTGTTTTATTAGCTGTTAATGTGGCACGGGGGAATTCTGCTGTGCGCGGCGGAGCTGGGGTGCAGGGGGAGCCCTTCCTGGTAATTTGTCACTCCTCAGAAGTACAAGCAGACACGCCGGGATGTTTGAGTGCTTGGGGCTGAGCCTGGAGCTGCTCCATGCAGCTTCCACGGCGGCCGGTGGGAGCCCTGGGGGAGAGGGATCGGGCCAGGTCGCACCTTGACAACTGATGTTACCTTGGCCAAGGTCACTGCTAAATGAAAGACCACAGGCTGCTGCAAACAGACGGCCATGCTGGCTCAGGCTGGATGCTGGTCATGCAGAATGTGCTTGTCAGAGGAAACTGAGGGCAGAGTCTCAGAGGGGAGAAGTGCCATTGCTGAGCACTGCTTGAGCACCGTTGGTGCTCCTTGTGGGCCAGGGGTGGTGGCCTTCAGAGGTGTTGCAATGCCTGAGCCTTAGCACAGTTTCCTACCTGAATGCAAATGTGCTGGGAATGCTCCTAAGCTGTAAGGTCTTGCTTTTCTCTATGTGCACCCTTCATGGAAAAATGGTCAAAGATCAACAGGTAATCAATAAAGGCACCCATCACCTACTCCTCTTGGCTTTCAACTCTTTGCATCCCACCTCTCTCCTGAGCTGAGGGAGCTGCAAGAGCTCACTGGTGTGTAATTATGTGGGTGCACATACACCTTGTAACTGCAGCCTGGCTCCCAGGTGTGGTCTGGGAGCTGGGCACAGCACACTCGAGTTAAGGAAACGAACTGGCTGCTGCCGGGCTGTTTCTTGCTCAGGTACAAAGTGTTTCTGCAGAAGCCATCCTTCACATCCCAGGAGCTGCTGCTCCCTGCAAGCATGGGGCAGCCAGTGGTGGGAGCTGTGTCCTGGTAAACACAGAGAGGACAGCAAGCCCAGCCTCCCAGCCGCCACTGCCCACAGGCAGCCCTTTTATTTGTTTTCCTTTGCTGTGAGTGCTTCTCACTGACTCAGCCTGATCAGTCTATCAGCAGAGCCTTTCTTTCTGCCCGCTCTTCCCAGTGCCTTCTGTGGCACTAAAACTAAGTCAATAGAAATGCAAAACTTCTGCCTTGTTACCACAGTCATCTAATGAATCCTGAGAACTTTGGCAGGCCAGCTCAGTGCTTTGCATGACTGCCTAACTACACTGCGAGATGTAGGTTTTGCCGAGAAGTGTACTCATTAGGTGGGCATTAATGTAAGTTCTTCCTGTGATGTAAAGCTGCTGCTGTTTGCTCCCCAAAGCAGGGTGAAATGACTCTCCCGACATTTTCCCATGGCAGAAAGGTGAAGGGTCACGAGGAGCTTGTTCGCTAACATCCATAGCATGGGAGAGTGCAATCGATTTGATCTGCTGTGCCCTCACCTTTGGGCTCAAGCAGCTGCAGGCAGGGTGGCAGTGGAGCAGAAGGGGTCAGGAGCTTATCAATAGGGAGATCAGAATTCAGTTTTGGGAGGTCATTTAGAATTCAGTGCTTTACGGAACAACTACGTAGTGGTAGAAAATAGCTGCTGCTGTAACGTCCAGATCCAGCAATCACACAACGCTTCTGTGTGTGTCCTGCATAAAACACATCCCTCTCTGAACTGAAGCCGTTGGGTTGGAAATGGATATCTGCATGGAAGCACTTTAAGGTTTATTGTTACTGATCTCAGTTTTGCTGCAAGGTAACCTTGCAAGGTGGGTATTACAGAACTAAACCCAATACGTGGCATAGATTAAGCTGCTCTTAAATAGTTTAAAATCCAGTGGCCCTTACACACTGTCTCCTAGCATTGAGAGTGGTTTTGGCATTCTTAAAAAGATCATTGCAGACAATCCATTCCAATGTAAATATTTGTAAACAGCAATAAAACACGGTAATGGCCTGCTATTTAAATGCGAATTAGAGGGGTCGACATGCTCCTGCACTCCCCAGCTGCCCAACTGGGGAAGGTTTAGGATGCCAGCTTTCCCCTCTGAGGCAAAAAGCATCAGCCAGCTCTGGGAAGATGCTCTTCTTGGACAAATCCCTGCGGGCAGTGCACATGTGCCTTTCAGGTGGCCACACTAGGCTGGGTTTCAGGGCTTTTATTGGGGCAAACATGGGTGTTCTGTTTCCCCATCAATGGGTGACTTGCTCCATGGGTGCTGGTCCCTGGCAGCCCCAGCTCAGAGCCCTCAAGCTGTGAACCGGAGCCTCTCAGCAGCAGCACAATAGATTGCTTCCTCACCACTTGCTTTCCAGCAGTTTGGGAGAGACTTGAACCCTGTCCCAAATTTCTCTGCTATAATGCTTGGAAAATGCATTTAAAGGAGGCATTTAATCAAAAAGCTACTCTACAGAAATGGTTCTTTCATCATGTTCCCATTAACCTTAGAATGCTTTTAAGTACTTTCTCTTTCATGGGAATGAAGCTGAGGAATATTTCCAGCTACTCCAAATTTTTTATTTCAACCTGTGGGAATTGGTTAAGCCCAAGATACCAAATTGAATCCAAACCTGGCCGGCTTTTTGTCTTCTGCAAACATCCTCAGCCCCATTGTTATGTCTCTGAACTTGCAGCCCTATTTCTGAGTATAAAGCAAGGATTTTGTGAAGCTCACCAGCACTTCTAGTGCCAGCATGGTGTATAGTGTCTTGCTGCTGGATTAGAAGGTTGCATTTACACTTGCCACGTTACTTCAAAATGTAAGAAAGATTTTTAGGAAGCAGTCTGGTGTGTCACTAGCATCGTTCACCCCACTACAGGGCCCAGGACAAGCTGTATCCCTGGTGTCAGCATGCTTAGACCTCACCTGCTCACATTAGTGTGATATCTGGGAGCCTGCTCCTGGGCAGTATTTGCATTGTGAATACTGCTGTGCCCTCTGCAGGATCAGGCCCTGAAGCAATGGAGGTGAGGAACGCAGGAGTTTGTGCTGGTTGTCAGTACCCAGCGAAGCTGCTGGGATGAAGGCTCCGTGCTGGCTCCCTGGTCACAGAGAGCTCCCAGCCCTGTACAAGATGGGCAGCAGCAACCTGTGAGCAGCCCCTCGCTGCCAAATCCCTGGCTGACAACAGCTCAGCCCTTCCCAGCTTCAGCTGGAGGTTTTACAAGTTGGAGCAAAGCAAAGACTTTTCCATCCCTAAGCACTCGCAAAAGCCCAAAGATGTCGCAGCCAGCCGTATTTCCAGATGGGTAAGCTTCCAGGGGCTGATGATGGATTTGATGCATCTCCACTGATGACAGCAGAGGTGCTGACTCCCCTTTCAATTCTTTCCCCTAACAGACAAGGTCCCTGAACCTGACCCACTTCACCGACATGTGCAGTGCTTGTTTCTCTTCCGCAGCCTGTCTGGTTGGCTTTGCTTCCTCCCCCCCGCTTGTAACTCTCAGCTTCTTTCCTGCGGGAAAGATTAGGAAGGATAGGAAGTCGTCTGTGCAAAAGGCATCCCCGGCCAAAGTAAATACAGGTCACAAGATTAGGCTTCATCAGAGCTTTAAGCCTGGCCCAAGCTAAACAAATGAGCTGTCATGCTCTGGTAAAAGATCCAGTATGAGCAAACTGGCATGACTGCAAAAATGGTAAAGCAGCTAATAGGTTTTGCAATATGGAAGTTTTAAGTTCTGTTTTTAATGCTGCATTCCTGAAAGTCAAGGCTCACACTGAACTTCAGATGCCATTAATTTTGTCTGCTGGCCCCACTTGCCACTAAGCAAACACTTCCCAAAGCCCAGCAATAGCAGCAGAACCCCATGAGGCTGTTCTGCCCTAGAGACCCCTTCCAGCACAGGAACAAACGGGAAGGAAGAAACACCTTGTCTCAGCTTGAACCCTGGGTTTCTTGGCTGTTACGCTGAGACTGAATCTTTGAATGAATTACAGACCAGTTTGGGGGGAAAAAAATCCTCTACCTATTCAAATATCCTACTCGTGGATGTCCAAATATCTGCATAGAATCCAGCCGTGGTGCAATGGCAATGGGCACTGCAGCATGCAGGAATTAGGCAGTTATTCACAAAAAAAGGGTTAACTGAAATGGTAAGTGGAGCAGTCTCTAAGGTTTCTCTGTAAAAAGAAAGAGAGTAACTTGCACAAATAGGAATATTTTTCTCTCGCAATGAGCAGAGCCTGCGGACATAGGACTTGAGTGTCGTCCTCTGGCACTGCCCTGTTGTGCAGCTGTGGGCACATTAACTTCTCCCTGAGCATTTTTGGTACCTACACCTTGGGAAGGGCACCGAAGCCGTTATCTGCCCTAAGGTACAGAACTCTGCAGCACAGCGACATGTTCAATATTTACTGGTCATAACAATTATAAGGAAAAAAGCAACAAGCATTAAAAGTCTTTATGTAACAAAATACAGGCTTTTAATATTGTTTTAATGTACTCAACAAAGCTTTAGTTTATAGCCAAGCCAGTCTCCTGTAAGTGTGCAAGGGCTGAGACAATTTAAAAACCAAAATATTTATCCCAGTAGAGACCTTGCAGCTTATCAGGTAACTGCAGGCTGCGTTTAGGCCATTTTTAACTGGGCATTAAAAATCTTTTTGACACATGCTTTATTCCCCTACAATAGACCCTAACAGCCCCTCTGAGGCTTTCCACAGCCTTATGTGCAAAAAGTAATGGGGATTGGTTTAAAGAGTGGAATTTGACCCGAGAGAGAGGTGAGTATTTGGGGACTACTTAGCCTTTGGTAGTACTTGGGGGCTCTTTAGTCTGTGGGGCACTTTATTACTCATTAGTGCTCAGGGATGCTGTGTTGTACTCATTAGTGTGCGGTATGGGCTGTCCAGTGACTTTCTCCATTTCAGCATCACTGCATTGTGGCAGAGCACGTAGACCTTCCTCCTCCTCAGGGAAGGGGCAGCTGGACCTGGGAATGGTTGGGGCCACCGGACATCCCCAGGGATGTTTGCCAGCAGAAAAGGATTGTGGAGTCCTGCTGGGCACCAACGTGACACCCACGGGTGTGGGGGAGCCCCTGGTGTTTGCACAGCTAAATATACAGCCAAGAGACTGAAGCATGCCTGCAGGGAAGCCACTCATGCTGGTGGGCTACTTGCATAGCTACAATTCAAAGCTACTTATCCATTTAGGCAAGCCTTGTCTTTCTGCAGAGGGCAATGCTGGGTTTGTGAAACAAACCTGGATGAAACTGCCAAAAACCTGGCCCTGTTCTGTTGTGCCACTTGCATGCTGTACAGCGTTGGCCAGTAGTGGCGATGCCACCATTCACCTTGCACAGCCATCGCCATCTTCCCAGGCAGGGCCACTTCTTCCCTTACGGAGGGAAGAAGATGGGCTCAGGGTGGTGGTAGTCTTTTCTCACTTTCACTTTTCCCGTTAGCTTAAATTATTCCCAGAACTCAGCAAACAGGGATCAAGTTTTCTCCACCAGGCAAGGTTTACTCCAGGTCTGGACTAGTGCCCGAGCTTCCCAGCGGTCAGGAAAAAGCTTGCAGGGAGCAGATGAGTGACTCCCTTTGTATTTTCCATCCATCAGGAAAAGCTGCATCTGAAAAAATAATAGCTGAACTGGAAAATAAAATTAGACAAGTCTGAACAAATATGGAAACCATCCCTGACCTGGTATTGGAAAGAGTCTCAAATACTAGAAAGGAGAGAAGCAGAGAGAGGGAATGGATAAGTTTTGGCCCCTGTTGGGTATATGGAAGGAATTATTTCATTCTTTTTTCCCCATCTATTTGTTCTCTATATGGCACTCTGTGTGGTTAACCCTCCGTCTTTGTCATAAATATGTGGCAGAGACAAGTTTTTCAGAGGGCCCAACCAAACCATCTGTTTTGCATCTGTGGTTTTGCATATGTAAATATTATTATTAATAGTAGCAAAAGCAATCATAATGGCAGCAGGAATAGGAACACTATTAATAGTAATAACACTGACACTTGTATTTGTATTGCTGCTGGAGGTCACGCCACGCAGAGGGACTCGGCTCTGAGTTTCAGCAAGAACAAAAGGATGTTGTTACCCCGAGGAGCTGTCGGTGGGCACAGATGCAGCCACTGTGTGATGCCAGGATTTCCACGAGGTGCCCGAGCAGGATGATTTTCCACAGACCCACACTGAGGACCTTCCAAGAGGGAAATGGCTCTTGGCAGCTGCTAGCCCTGTGCTGTTCCTGCTGTCACGACAAGGAGGAAATGCTTCACAGGAGGGTGAACTCAGCTCAGTGGCACAGAAATACCTGGACACAACTGGAAAAGTTCCCTGGAAAAGGTAATTATGTGATTCCTGCTTATTCAGAGGCTGAATTTGTCCCAGTAGGGTCAGGGCATAGAGGTGGATTCTGCTCTGCCCAGTGCTGCATCCCAGTCCAGCTCCCAACCCAAGGTACCTGGCCTCTCTGAAGACACCAGGCTTTTCTGGGTGGTGACCTCTCAGGGCAGCTCCTTCTGCACACCATCAGCATCCTGACATTTGAGGGAGACCTCACTTTTCTGTCCCTCCTTTGGTCTTCTGACCAAAAGTGACAGCAACTCTCCTTCTACTAACATAATGAGCAGAGGGAAGACCTCAGGGCTGGGGGAAATGAGGCCAGAGGCAGAAGCAGCAGCAAGGAGGCCAAGAGAGAGGCAGGGAGAATGAGGGT
The DNA here is from genome assembly GCF_964035555.1 of Netta rufina. Classification (NCBI taxonomy): domain Eukaryota; kingdom Metazoa; phylum Chordata; class Aves; order Anseriformes; family Anatidae; genus Netta; species Netta rufina. The sequence continues at coordinate 2,283,264 of NC_140140.1, forward strand.
GCCTGTTCCCCAGTGTGGGGAGCCCGGAGATGCTCATGCTGGAGGGAGCAGCAGAAATGCTTCAGGGAGGGCAGGAGAGATTCGGGGAAAGGAGAGAGCCCCTGGCGCACCCTAGGCTTGGGTCTGATCCCTGCAGTGCCTGGAGATGCACAAGCTAACAAAACACATCTCAGCACACCCTTCTCCTTCCAGGTTCTCCCTGGGTTGAGACGGTATCTTTGTTCTAATATGAGGAATGTTTTTTGCTCGGCTCTGGTTGTTTTGTTGGATCTGTACTGCATTAAACAGCCCATCTTCTGGTTTATATTTTTTCCAGTTATCATATTTCATGTATCCTGGCTCCTTTCATCCAGCCCCGCATCCCCCCAAGCAGAGACTAAGCAGGATCCAGTCCCCGAGCTCACGGCTCTCATGTGCACAGGAGTGATGAGGAGCCCCCTGTCCCCCATTTCCCTGCTAAGCTGTGGGAGCTTTCATGCCAGGGTGTGTGATGCTTTCCCATGTTCTCCACTCAGTCTGTCACCCAGATCTTGCTGCCACGGCTAGGGCTTGGTGGTGGTATGTGCTGCCCTGCAGGCTTCACATGGCAAGCTGGCTTCTGAAGTCAGGCTGCACCAGTGACAGCAAGCCAGGCGTTGTAATTATTTCATGTATAACCTGGATTTTCACTATGGTGCATTATAGGACTGTATCCAACTGTGGTGGTGGCCTGACCTTGCTTTTAGAAGTCCACTCTTTGGTAGAGCACTGTAACTTCTCTCAAACCTCCTGCAGGTCAGTGTTGTGGTGTGAGTGCCTCTGATCCTGCCTCTGCCAGTCCTTCCTGTCCCTGTCTGTCTGCAGGCACTGGGACAGGTAAAGAGCTTCTCTGTCTTGGAAATCTTCACAGACAGGCATCTGAAACACAAGAAAAATCATCTGCAAACTCGAGCTGTGCATTCCCCTACTTGCTCTATCTGTCTTTCCAGGACACAGACACCTTGGGGAAATTCGGGCTTTAATCCTGCAGAGGCTCTGCTTCTGGTTGTGTCCCAGATGCCTTCAGATAGCTGCTCAAATGTCATTCTCCTGTAGTTGACAAGGCCTGGGAGCAGGCTTCTGTGGGAGCAGGTCAATTTACATGGTCCACGGCCTTGAGCTCCCTTTCACAATCTCAGGCAAGTCCCTGAAAGCATTGATCTTTGTCCATACAACTCCAGCTGTGTTTGCCTGAGGAAGGGGCAGCCCAGAGGAGCTCTCAAAGCCCTGGGACACCCCACTTTATGGTGTCCTTGCTCCAACACGAATCCTCCTGAGGACTCTCCCCTGAAATACTCTAAGAGATGCTCAGTTAATCTCTTCCTGCTCATTTAGAGGAGCAAGTGGTGTCGGTGGGTGGGCTGGGCTGGTGGAGCTCTCCCACCCGGCAGCTATTATCCAGCAGCTCCTCGGGGGGCAGAAAAGCCACTACCTAATCCATCCCCGGGCTGGATGGGTGCCTGGATCGGCTCGGTGTGCTCAGACAGCACACGCGCTACGCGCCCGCCTTATAGGAGAGCTCATGGCACAGGCATCTGTCACCGAAACCTGTCTGCATGAAAGGCTGTCTGCACAACTGGGGGGGAAAGAAAGGCATGACAGCACAATTAGTGAGAGCAAATGAAAGGCTGTTTGAAGAGGAGGAGGGAGGAAAGGGGAGAGCTGCATAAATCCCTGGTGGGGTTTTGGGCTTGACATCAAAACCCCTTAACAGTGTATTACTTCAGCCCCCAATGTGGACAGATGTTGAGCTGTGGCTCAAAGGAAGTCAGAAATCTTTCCTTAGAAAAAAATTGGCTAGGAAACTAAAGAAAATATTGTGAAAGAAAAGGAAATAAAAGCCCACTAAAAAAGATTTATCACTGCCCCAAGCATTTCTGTATACTCTAGTCTTATGAGGTCTCAGCCTCAGGGGAGAGAACAAGAGAAACGGCCTGGTGCTGCCGTCACAAATGGGTCACAAATTTAGAGTGGGGACACATTTGTCCAGTTTGGTGATGGAGGAAGCTCACCAGTCCCGAGGACTCCTCCAACCCACACTAGCCTCAGACAGCTCTCAGAGGCCGCAGTGGCCTCTGGCACCAGCCTGCAGCTTTCCATGGGATGTCCATCTCTGCTGTCCTTGTCCCTCTGACACTGCCCTACCTCTTGCTGCATTGTGGGTGACGCTGCACGTGGTGGTGTTATCTCCAAGATCTCTTTCCCAAGCTGCAACCACCCTTGAGAAGTCTGTACCAGGTATAAACAGTTTGGGGGCTGTGATATGTTAGTGTTTACCTACAATTAAGCTCCTCAACTACCTTTTTCTCCACTTAACGTTGCCAGGTTCTTTTGTAGCCATTTGTCATCGGCAAAACATTTTATTTCCCAGAAGAGCTTAGCATCATCCACGAACCTGGAGAGTTTGATGTCCATTCCCCTCCCAATGCCACAAATAAAGATGTAAGAATCTCAGGCCCCGTAAAGGAAACTCCACTGCTGAATGGAAAGCTCTCATCTTTCCCCAAAAATGTCCATTAAACCTAGCACTTTGCTGTCTACAACATAGGAATAGCTTTTAACTGGCTCTCAATCCATAAAGAAGCTTTGTTTCAACTCCATGGCAATGTAGATTAAAAAATAATAATTTTGTTAAATCTTTTTGAAAATACTTTTTCTGTCCATTGGGTTCCCCCTATCCATGCTTACTGATGTTCCCCTCGTGCCCCAGCACATTGGCCAGGCAGGCTTTCCCTTGTCGGATGCTCCTTGCCACCCCCATTTGGTGCAGACCCAAGCGCCCCAGCAGGGCTGGATGTGACCCTCACCAGGGCCCCTTCCAGAGCTTGCTCTGTAGGTGGGAGCTGTGCTGGCAATCCTGGTCCTCTGGTTCAGCAGGCATGTGGAATGTGTCGCTGATCTGATTCTTATGACTGACAGACTACGGAGCATGACATGGGTGCAAGGATCTCCCACGTATCTCCAGCTGTGAAGACCAACACCAAGAGGTGCCTGAGCTACCCCGTCATGCCCTGTCCTTCCCCGTACACTACTTGTCCCTTGGTCATAAGCAATCAAATAGCTCCCTAGCTACCTTCTTGTTTTTGATGTATTTCTTTTTATTTTCTTTTACTTTTTTAAGTCAGTTGGCAGGGAGATCTTTGTGCTCTTTTTTAGCTCTTTTAATTTTCTGTCTACACTTAACTCGCTATGTTTTATGGTTTTTCCTGTTCTCCTCATGTGGGAAACCTTTTCACTTTTTAAACGCTGACCTTCTCCCTGTGAAACCTCCTTAACCTTCCCAGTGAGTCAGTCAGGGTGTTTTTTAGGACCTCTTAGTTCGTTTTGAGTTGTGGCACATGTTGTACTTGGGCTTTAATAGAGTATTTTTTAATCACCTCCAGACTGCTCGCAGGCTCCTTGCTTTCTGCCTGTTCCTTTTAGCTCTGTTGTTGTTATTGACCAATCACCTTATTTTTTCATAGCTCCCTCTCTTGAAATTGCAGAGCCACGTGCTGGATTTATTTGGTGTGCTCTCTCCCACTACAGCATTAAATTGGTTGTACTGTGGTCACTAGCAGAGAGCAGCTCTCCCACAAACACCTTGTGAAGCAGGTCCTGAACTAAACCCAGAGCAGCAGCCCTCCTTGCTGCTTCTACCACTGCTTGGTCACCGAGACTCACTCATTACTGTATCCAAAAGTATTTCTTCTTCCTGATGGATCACTGAGACAATATGTATGTAGATAGTTGAAATCTCCCACTATTACCACCTGACCTAAATTTCAGCTTCTCTAACCTCATGTTTTCAGATCTTTATATTTATCCTTAGCAGGGGTCAGTAGCACAGTCCTTGCTCTACATTTTACCCTTTGGAATCTGGGATCTATCACCCTGAGAAGCCTGCAGTGATGCTCTTTCTGCTGCTTTTTCTTCATACAGTCCTCCCCACACAGGCGCTTCTCTCGTGTGCATCCTGCTCCAGCCTTCCCACGCAGCCGCTAGCCCAGCAGCATCCAGCCTGGTGATCATTCTCCTGCCAGCAGGTCACCAACAACCCCGTTATACTGGGGTAGCCATTCAGGTCAGCTGAAAAGCCTAGTATCACCATATTTTCTTAGGATTCTGCACTAGGATCGGTTGGAAATGGAAGCACCTATAAGTTTTGCCTTTGCTTTGTTGCTTAACAGTGCTCCTGTGGGTTTGCCATACTTGGTCAGTCACCTTTTTCTTTTTTCTTTTTCTTTTTCTTTTTTTAAATTGCAGCTGTTATTGCCCTGCTGGTCTTCCGTTGTACACTGGCCACATCCTCCTCCTGAGGTGCCCAAGTCTGAATTGACCCCACAGATTTTGGGGACCCGTGTGCTATTGATCCTGAAAAAACAGGGAAGAGCCCCCTCACCCCTGCTAACGAAGCCTCCTCCCGCGGAACCCGGCCGTGTCGGTGCCCCAGCAGCAGCCCCACGGCCTGTCGCGGACACGCGTGTGCCCGCGGGGCTGAGCGAGCGGCCTGCAGCGGCCTCGGCGCCTTCCGTGGGCTCGGGCTGGCCCCTGGCGGCCGCCGGGGCGCGGTGCAGCCCTGCTGGGCCGGCCGCAGCGCATCGGCCCCGGCACCGCCTGGAGCCCAGCCTCAGCCCCTAGGCCTGCCCCGGCTCTTCCCAGTAAATCGGAGTTCTCTACACCCCCCCCCCCGCATAGCTCAGTGGACACGGGCTTTTGGAGCAAGCTCGCGGTTGTAGGAAGGGAGCACCTGTTTTCTGATTCATGGGTGTCACAGAATCATTAGGGTCAGAGAAGCCCTCTAAGATCATCTGGTCCAACCGTCCTGCTACCACCACCATCACCCACTAAGCCATGTCCCCCAGCACCACGTCCAGCCTTCCCTTGAACACCCCCAGGGACGGTGACTCCACCACCTCCCTGGGCAACCCGTCCCAGTGCCTGACTGCTCTTGCTGAGCAGAAATGTCTCCTCATTTCCAACCTGAACCTCCCCTGGCACAACTTGAGGCCATTCCCTCTGGTCCTATCACTCGTTACCTGTGAGAAGAGGCCGACTCCCAGCTCCCCACAGCTTCCTTTCAGGTAGCTGCAGAGAGCAATGAGGTCTCCCCTGAGCCTCCTCTTCTCCAGACCAAACACCCCCAGTTCCCTCAGCCGCTCCTCACAGGACTTGTGCTCCAGGCCCTTCACCAGCTTCATAGCCCTGCTCTGGACACTCTCCAGGGCCTTGGTGTCCTTCTTGTAGTGAGGGGCCCAAAGCTGAACACAGCACTTGAGGTGCAGCCTCACCAGAGCAGAGTACAGGGGGCGATCACCTCCGTGCTCCTGCTGGCTGCACTATTCCTGACACAAGCCAGGATGCTGTTGGCCTTTTTGGACGTCTGGGCACACTGCTGGCTCAAGTTCAGGTGAGCATTAATCAGCACCCCCAGATCCCTTTCCTCTGCAAAGGACATCTCTGTGTCCTTGAGGTGACAGCACCTGCAGCATTCAGGGGACTCACAGAAACATTGCAGCCACTGCACTGCTCCCCACAGAGCCCCAACAGCCCAGCTGCAGCAGGGTGGATGTGGCCAAGGAAGCCCAAGGTGCTTCCCATGCTTCCCATCACTTGCTGGGAGAGGACGATGCTCCCCAACAGCAACACAAGGAGCCACCTGACAGCCATGGGCTGGATACGGCCAAGGGCAGAGGATCATTTTCCAGTGCTATGGTGACTTCTCTTTGAGATGGTGTTTTCAGTGTTAGACAGATTAAGCTGTGTCCTGTGTGTGTCACCAGCATAGAGGTTGCTGGTCCCTATGGAGTTGCATTTTCAGGGGAAAACACTAAGCTTTGGGACTTGCTTCCTTAGGTGTTCAAAAGAGGTAAGGTTGTGGGGTCAGCAGGATGCCAGCATCTCCTCTCTTGCAAACTTTTGGGAGTGAGTGTGGTGGTAGCAGGGTGGTTTTTTTGTAATGTATATGTGCCAGGAGGAGGGTAACAGGGCCTAAAAAAAAACAACAATCAAAGAACGTACAATTGTGAGAAGTGGAAAACTTGTAGAAGGTACCAGAACGTTGCAGCATTTTTGTACATGCAGACCTTAGCAGTGAATGCAGAACATCCTCTGTGTACAAAAGAAAGCAGCTAAACATGCATGATAGATGTGCTGTGCTTTTGTGGGCATGGGCCACATGAAATCAGGCACATGAGCTGCTGGGCCTTTAGGGTGTTTAGCTGCATTAGCTCCCTTCTCAGACTCCAGGTTTCTACAGACATTATAAAAGGTGATGACATTAATGTATGCTGCTCAGAACTTGACATTCCTCCTGCAATGCTGTCCCTTTTATAAAGCACCAAGTACTTCAAAGAAGTGGAAAACAATATATCTTGCTCAGAAATGAACTGCCTGGATGGAAAGCACTGTCAGCAAAAATTGTTTTATTTCCTGCATACAAAACCATTAACCTCTTAAATGATAGGAGATACAAACTGTGAACAATAAAAGATACCAAAGGAAGGGTGTGGTCCCTGCCTGGGACCAGCGACTCTCCAAGGACGCAGAGGACAGCTATGGGCTTGCCCCAAGGCTGAAGGCACTGCAGGGAGAGCAGCATCCAAGCAGAGGTCACCAGTCACAGGCCACAAGAAGAAATGTCCCAATGGCACGGTCTGCTCCCCTCCTCAGGGTGACGCTGTTGGTCCCTGGTTTCAGGTGCTGCTGGTGTGCTCCACTCGCTGGTACTGCCTGTGTGCGCAGCTCGCTCCTCTTGCACGCTTACACCTGCTCCCTTCCCACAGCCTGGGGGTGATGCTGGAGGTCAGCTGGCACTACTGCTGCTCACTGCCAGTCCGGAGACTTGCAGCAGCCACCCCTCCTGGCCACCTCCCTCCTCATTGTGGCACTGCACAGCCTCCCTCCACTCCGGCACTTCTTGCCCTGTCACCTCCTTCACAGCCAGAAACGCACAAATCCCACTTGACCTGTCCCACCTTGCCAGGAATCACAGGCTTTGCATGGAAATGGCTGGGTGAGAGCCCATGGTCTGACACTGGGAGATGTCTCTGGCCCAGAGGAGGAGCACGAGTCCAGGATCCCAAGGGAAAGGACAGGAATATTGTTCCCTCCTGTAGCCTAGACCTGCACCATGTTCTGGTGCTGTTCTCCTCCTGTCACCTGCAAGCTTTGGTATCAGCCCTTTTCTCCAAAAATCACCAGTGACCTTGAGCAGCATGGCTGTAGGGCCCAGGACAGTGACCCGCTGACGAAAACATGTTGCAGCCCTCACAGCCCATCCCACAGCCTGGCCATACACCTGAGATGTTCTTGGTGGCACTGACCAGGCTGGGACTGCCCTGTACCACGGATCTCAGGTAGGGCTGGTGGGAAGCACCCAAAGCCTGCACTCAGGTTGGCACACGTACCGTTTCCTGGAGAACTGCTGGTCTATCTCCTCTAAGGACTGCCCTTTTGTTTCTGGAACAAAAAGGTAAATGAATATAACAGCCATCACTCCCATCAGTCCGTAGAGAAGAAACATCCAGGAGAAACCAATGGCGTCTGCAGAGAGATTCAAGCACAGGAAGGGTCCATCAGAGGTAAGTCGCATCGTGGGATGCAAAGGAAGCTGGCTGCTTACTACAAAACGCTCACTGGTACCGGACAGGGAAAGCTCCTTATCTGCAAGGCCTGGGCTAGGAAGCAGCGAGGGAAAAGGATGGTTCACAGCAGGCTTTGCCAGCAGTACCACCGAGGGAGGGAGAAAACTGAGCTCCAGGGCCCAACAGTGCCGTGTGAATGCCTCAACCAGGAGCTCTGCTACCGAGAAACTTTGTAAAGCTACTGGCATGAGAGCTGCAAACCCCACGGTTCCCTGACAGTGCAGCACTACAGCCCAGCCCAGTGGGTGAAGGATGATTTTTATGAAATGGGTGATGGAGGAGCTCAGACCAGTGTCACTGGTGCCTGCATTTTTCTGCTCTCACAGGCATTGGGGTCACAGCTGTTCCAGTGCCCAGTCCCCATGGTTCCAAACACCACTTGCTCTCCAAATGGCTGCGGTGGCCATCTTCACTAACCCACCTGTGGGAAATGGGGGGACAGGGACGGACACTTACCAATAAGGTCAAGGAAGGAGAGGCTGATCAGTAAATTGGCGGCCCAGTTAAAGCTGTTGCAGAAAGCAAAGGCTCTTCCTCTTATTCCAGCTGGGTAGATCTCACTGAGGACCAGCCAGGTCACTGCACAGATCAGAGACGAGAAAGATGGTTGTGTGGTTTAAGAAATACATTTGGGAAACGAGTGTGGAATATTTGGCAAGGGTTTTATAGAGAGCCAAACTCTGGCTTCACCCAACACCCGCTGCTGTTGGTGGTGAGCAATGATCATTGGTCTCAGGGTCAGGTCACAGCAGAGCACTTTGAAACTCCCATGCTCGGCACTGTGGAGGGATGAGATGCCAACAAACAGGCCCAGTCAGCAAAAAACAAAGCAGGGGACTTGGCCATTCAGCAGATGGGAAAATATCGACATATCTGCCATCAGGACTTGCTCTTGTAGAGAAAGGAGAAGGGGTAGATTAAAGAGAAAATGTTGTATTTGGGCTAAAGTCAGAGCTGGGAGCAGAATGCATCTTGAAGCACTCTCTCCTATCCTAGGGTTATTTTGATTGAAATGATTTAGAGGGTCACTGCCAAACTCCCGAGGCTTGCTGTGCACTTATGTTTTTCCTTCAGCTAGATGCTGTTTTCTCCCATCAAAGCCCTTAAAACAGCAAGTGCCAGAAAATGCTAGAACTCGCATGGAAGCAAGAACTAGTCCCTGTTCTCATCTGATAAATAACGATTTTGGAAGCCGACACTGAGAAACTTTCAGGGAGGTTCCATTTTCCAGCTCTGTTGCTGACTTTCTGGAGAAGCTCCTCAGTACCTACCCAGCCCTCTCTTTTCTTCCTTGTTGGGGTGCTGTGAAGATTAGGTAGTGCTTGTGGGACGCTCTGATTTTGCAATGAGCACGACAAGGGGGAAAAAATTACATGAGTAGTGATAGCACGGACAAGAAGGTTATTATGATGCTGCACCAGCCCCACAGCCAACAGAGCTGCAAGACGAGGAAATGATTCAGGAGGCTGAAGGGGATGTATTTCCAATTTCCAGACACTCAGCGGCTTGGTAAAGCAGATGCATAATGAATGTTTCAAGCGGACTATGAAGATCAGCCCCAGCTTTATCCTCTGGGTTAGCACAAGGATATATAAACACCATACTTACTTGGTCCAAATCCAATTGAGAATGCGCTCACGAAAGCCATCATGCTCAGCAGCGTAATCCAATTTAAAACCATATGTTCCGTCGGGGGAGCACCACCAAAAGGAGGGCCTGAGCTCTCTTCTCCTGTCTCTGTTTTGGACTGACTTGCCAAGCCCATCTTCTGGGTGTGGGGAGAGTCAGTAACAGCCGCCCTGCTCCGAGCACTGGCAAAGGCTTTTGTAAGGCTCTTTGCAGCAGCAGAATCAGCTCCCCCCTGCCTGCTGCCTTCACCTAACGCTGGTGGGATGTGTGACCCAGTGGGCTGGGAGGACAGGGGGGTCAGGGGGTGCTGGCTGAGGCTGTGGGATGCGTTGGGGTCTGCGGCTGCCGTGCAGTCCCTGGCCATGGCCAGTGGAGCGATGCAGCTGGTGAGGCCAATGGTGGTGACAGAGATTGCCATCACCACGCAGCCAGCGATGAGCAGCACTCTCCTGCCAGCCTTGTCCGCAAACGCCATCGCGACGAGCGTGGCCACCACCTTTATCGCCCCCAGCCCAACAGAGGCCAGGATGGCAGAGGAGTTGCTCTGGAATCCCACCGAGTGGAAGATTTTGGAGGCATAGCCCAGCACGTTGGGCTGCCCAGTGAACTGCTGGAAGAGCACCAGGCCCAGGCCCACCAGAGTGCGTCTTCTCATGTTGTCTCTGGTCCTGAAAAGGTCCAGAAATGAATAGTGCTTCTCCTTATAGGACTCCTGCTTTGCTGCCTCTCTGTCCTCAGCAGTCTGCAGTTGAATGAGACCCTTCTGGCAGTCTGAGTCCCACGAGTTTAATTTAACGGGGTTCACTGGGAGAAAGAGGATGCTGAGGAACTGCATGGCTGTCGGGGCAATGGCCAGTCCAAACATGTACCTCCATCCCTCATCCACGTCCGCAAAGACGTAATTCAGTGCATACGACAGCAGGATGCCCACAGTGATGCCTGCTTCGTAGAGAGACACCAGCAGCCCTCGCTGATGGGCCGCCACCATCTCCGAGACATAGATGCAGCAGGCCATGGACGAGACAGAGATGGCAAAGCCCACGGTCATGCGCCCAATGACCAGCCCAATGAACGACCTTGCCAACGTCAGAATAAGGCTGCCGAACAGCAGGACCAAGTTGCTGACCAGGATTGCTCTCCTCCGGCCATGGCGGTCAATGAGGATGCCCCCCACCAGAGAGGCAAGAAGTGCTCCGATGAGGAGGGAGCTCACCAGAACTTCCTGCCTGAAGCAGCCGAGGTGAAAGTCTGTCTGCAGCTGCAGCAGTGCACCAGAGATAATGCCCAGCTCGTATCCAAATATCAGCCCGCCCAGGAGGGAGACTGTAGCGGACAGCAGGAGGACCAGCAGGGCACGACCTGGAAAACAAGCAAGCAATGTGAGGTTCAGTCTTCTGGCTCTAGCAGGAAAGCTATCAGCAGGCACAATCTGGAAAAAGCTTTTCCAGGACACACAAAGTTTTCTATTTACAAAGCTAAACTCCCTCAGCCATGTATACAGGCACTTGCACATACACAACCTCCCAGGCTGGCACCCACTGCCATGGACGGCAGGGGCACTCACTGGAGTGCGGAACCATGAAAACAGGGCTGTGTTAGCAAAGCAAAGACTTGTATTTAAGTGGAGGACAGTGATCTGCTTTCCTGGAGTTGTGCAGGGACCCACCGTGGTCCCTCTTCATTGTTATAATGGCAAAAACTGTTCTGGGCAGGAAATGCAGCTTCCACTTTTTGGGTTTGGACTCCCTCTGTGTTACCATTATAAAGTTTCAGTCCATGGTTTGCAGCTTAGAAGCACCTGTAGGAAAAGAGCCATCCCTTGTCACCTGTGAATTTCATAAGTCACTCACTGGGACGGACTTGCCCTGGCCCAGTCCTCTTCATTACGGCTCCCCTTCCCTCCAATATCTCACCTGATTCCTTCTTCAAGCTCCGCACAATTCCAGGATGAAACAAGTGTTGCTGCCCAGCACTCTGCATGCAGCACCTTTTCCCCTTAACCAGTTTTCAAGAAGGCCCTGCTGTTTTCCAGGCAGCCCTCTTTCCACGTCAGCGGACATCCTATGTTCACCCACAGAAGCTGATGTTTCTGAACTTCATTTTTGTTGTTGTGAAGCATTTATCACAGAAATACCAAGTTACTAAACAACCCCAGGATCCATGGGGGGTGGCACTCTACTTAAAGCTTACTGAACTATCAACTTCTTTTTTTTCCAGTCCCCTTCTGAGCCCAGGTAAAGGGAGAAATGGTTGGCCAAGTCAGTAAGTTGTTAAAGATGTTGCCTCCTTTCTTTCCTCTAACTTAGTTTTACAGATCATTTGTGAATGGCAATAACCAAGGCAGCAGTTTTCCCGTTAACATCTCCTCATCAGTAAAGTGGTGTCCTATAGGTATGGCCTTATTTATTATGTGATTATGTGGCCAGAAAACTCCCCCAGTATGTGCATTCCCTCTGAACTACAGCCCAGTAACAACTCCAGGCTCTACAATCTCACTAAAAATAAAAGCTTCAGACCTCAGGATTGCAAGGTAAGGAGTGGGAATTCAAACCCTGCAGTGAGAGCTGATGAATGCCACATGCACTTCAACCTAAGCTGAAAATCTAAGGAAACTTTCTTAAAAAAAAAAAAAATAATAATAATAGTAAAAAAGCAGCATTAACTATTTCACTGCTGAGTACGTTAGTGGGAGGTTGATGGCTGTTCTTTGCAGCTGCAGGCAGGAACAAACATTGGGATGAAGCAGCAGGACAGTTACTTTCTGTCAAAGTTTGCAAAGCTGGGGATGGGGATTTAAATTAAATTTTCTATTGTCAAAGAGACAGCAGAGAGGAAGTCTTCTGCTGACAGGACCACAGCCCTCAGTTCCTGGGGGGCCCCGCCTAGCCTCTAACAGCTGCGTTTACCTTGAGTCTGAGCGAGAGAATTTGGACTGCTTTGACAGAGACAAGAGAAACAGTAAGCAGAAAAATCTGACTTACAGGAAATAAGGATGAATGCACAATGTAGTTAAAAATGCTGCTCACAAGAGTTTACTCCTCCTAGCTAATCCTGAACTCTTGGCATTACTTTGTGGGGGTGACTCTGATTTCTTCACCTCTCCTTCTCTAGCTCTTGGTACCCAGGATCACCAAGCCAGGCAAACCTTCTTGGGCTGATCTAGCTCTGCAGCACGAACTTCCTGAGCTGAAAAGCTCCCTGTTGCCTGCCCCAAATACAAGAAGTGATTTTTTGACCTTGCCTTTCTCATACAGCTGAGCATGCAAGTTTAGTAAGTATTTAAGCTTACTTAAAATAAGAAAAAACAACAGCATAAGCAAAGCAAACTGAACCCAAACTAACCAACCCGCCCCAACCAACCCTACAAAAACAAGGTGCTTGCTGCACACGCTTCTCGCCCTGGGGAGAGGATGAAAGGGTGAAGATGTGCGAGCCGTGAGTCATGTCACTGAGCGTGGCAGAGGGGAGCGCACGCAGCGTGACAGCCCCCACTGCGAGGGGATCTTGGGGGAACAGCAGTGGCAGTGACCTGCCTCCCCCAGTCTCAAATCGAAAGGCACAGGTAAAGTGCATGAGTTTGCAGGTTTCTGCTGTAACACCCTGGATTCCAGCACATAATGCTATCTGTCTTCTCACATTGCCTTTGTTTAATTAGAAATACTCACAGCTTCATACTCCCAGCCTCAGTAGACCGTATGTGGAAAGAATGAGGCCACAGCCACCAGCCCGTGGAAAACTTTTCTCACCCTGCCTACGGGTTTTTTCCCCTCACAAGCTGTGTTTAATAGGAAACGTCCCTATTCAGCCTATAATCACAGCTAGCACTAAAGGTTATATCTGGGTGATAGCTATGTTTATAATTGTATTTATTCTGTATCCCTCTTTCCCTCGTGCTACTTGTGCCATTCCAGCTAGAAGCTGATCCCTGCCACCACGCTGTGTGACCACCTGCACCGTTTTTATCATTCCTTGTACACATGTTACGCAGATAATTAGAAAAAATATTTGCTCACTGAGAACAAAAGTCTTGACACAAAGCGGGCAAGCCATTAGCTTCAAGCCACCAAGTGGGTTCGGTACAGGCAGCCCTGCTGCGAATGCCACAGCTGATCCGATCAGACTTTGCAGCTTTCCTTGTTAACTTAGTGGGCAGCAACAGTTCATGAACTCTGCGTGGGATCTGGCTCGGTACAGAGGCTGTTCTGGAGCTGCCGGGGTACCGGGGACCTTTCAGAGCTCATCAGGACGGCGAAGCCGGTGGGTCTCACGGGGAGCTGCGCCAGCACATCCCCTGCCCGTGGCAAAACCTGGGGGGAGGGCTGTGGTCCAGGGCGGTGCTGGCGGCTGCCCCCAGCCTGGTTCGCCTTCCCTCGCCCCGCTCATGCTTCTGGGCCGGCCTTAGGGGCCGAGCCGCAGGAAATTACTGCTGTTTTGCTGCTGGAAGCGCTTAAAAAAAAAAAAAAAAAAAAAAAAAGAAAAAGAAAAAAGAAAAAAAGAAAAGCTGGGCGGGGGAAGCAAAGAGGGAGGGAAGGAGGCAGAGAGATGCAGCCGCAGCCTTCAGGAAAAGTGGCCAAGTTGCCAACTTCTCTCCGCCGCTCGCAGGGGGCCGCCTGCCCGCCTGCCGCCCCCCCCCGGCCCCTCCCGACCCCCCCCCCCCCGAGCCACTCACCCATGGCAGCCCCGGGGCGCTCCGCAGCGGGGCCGGAGCGGGGCCGTGCAGCGCCACGTCGCTCCTCGTCCTGCCTCCCGGGCCGGGCAGCCTGGGGCTTGTAGTCACCCTGCCCGCCCCCGGGGGGGGTCCCCGACCGGGAGAAGGGGGTGGGAGGGATGGGGAGGGGATGGGGCGGCGGTACTCGCTCGGCCCGCGGTCCCCGGGAGGGGAAAGGAGCGGCCGGGGGCGCTTCGGGGGGTGCCGGCTCCGTCCCGGGGGGGCTCGGTGGGGTCCGGAGCAGGACCCGACCGTGCCCGGCCTCCGCAGGCTCGCGGCGATGCTCGGCTTTGCTGCTGCGGAGCGGAAAGGCTCCGGACAGCCCGCAGGAGGTGGGCTGGAAAAGCTTTTCGGAGGCTCCGCTGGAAAGGCGAGGAAAGGCTGCTGGGAGAGGAGGGAGCGGTTCAGAGCCGGGACGGGGCAGCAGGGCTGAGCGGGGATTCTCACCTTGCTCTCGGCTTGGAGACACGGGGTCGGGCTCTCGGGCTCGTCTCCCTGCAGCAGCACAGTGCTCCATGAGGCACCGTGCCTCCGCGGCCAGCTTGCCGTGCAATTAACATTCCTGCTCGGCGCAGTGGGACAGAAACCTTCCTGCTGCCTACTGCATCAAAGCCACTGGGACTTCAACTTGGATTCAAGATTTTTTTTTTCTTTTTTCCTGAATCTGAGGCGAAATTCATGTATTCCAAATTTGAGTTTGTAAAAGCACTTCACAAAAGTTGCTACGGTTAGAAGTGTTTTCAGAACGCTTTAACACGGTGCAAACGTTGTCCCTCGGTGCTGTTTGTGCAAACTGCTGTTGCTGGACGTGCTGCGATGTGGTGAAGTACGTGTGTGTGCCGAGAACCATGTGCAGTGCTCAGAAATTTGCTGTCACCCAGCTAGCACAGGGACCAGAGCAGGGACAAGGCTTTGGGGTGGGCTTGCACAGCTTTTCCCAGGGCCATGCCACATGGACTGCAGCCGAAGGATAAGTGGAAATGACCATAAATGACCATAAGCCTGCATTGTGGACTGGTATGTGACTGCATGTAACGCACCATGGAGCCTGTGCTGGTAAAGCTTTTTGGACTGGGATTGGGACTCAGTCCTGGGTCGGGCTGGGGACGGTCTGCATCAGCGGCCATTGCACCTGTGGCTGCAGAGCAGGCACAGACCTCTGACACAGACAAAAGTAAACAGGTTGGGTAAGGAAGGAAAAACACGTGATGTCTTTTAAAAGAGCTTTTCAGTGGTCATTCCACGTGTTAATGAGGAATTTAGAAAAATGTTTAAGGAATCCTTGTTCTTCTATGTAGGGGGATGCATGCCATGTCGCCATTCTGGGACCAGTTGTTCTAATCCTTTATTGTCTTTTATTTATTTATTATTATTTTTTTCTCCAGTTCATAGTTTTGGGATGCCTTGGGCAGGCAATGCTGGATCATGTATGTCCTTTCAGCCTGTCTGTTGGATGTCAGGCATACAGTATGGGCAGCAGCTGATCAAAGGCTTTGTTCTTGCTTCTTCTCAAAGTCATAGTGAATATTAAAAGTGTTTCAAAACGTCTGATTTATAGATTAAGTAAATGCTTCCCATTCATATATTGTTATTTCAATAGAAACATAGAAATAGAAACATGTTATTTCAATGGAAAAATACCTCTTCTGAAACCGTGTGTCTCATACAAACTGACAGCTGCACAGGGATCATACGCACGGCGGAGATTGGCTTCAAACACAGCCAGCCAACAGAGCCCAATGGTGTTCAAAGAAGGAGCTTTTCAATAGGATTTGTAATTCATAATAAGGTAGATTAAATAGCTCTGAAGCCATGACTAGCTGTCACGACACTCAGAGGGAGACTTGCAATTTTCTCTCTTCCCCAAGAACCTGCATATGAGGCCAGCTTATGGTGAGCAGACATTACAGCTCTGTGTCTTGGCTCACCTTCCAGATTTTGGGAACTTTGGGAATGCAGCATGATCTTGCCCACGATCTCTGGCCCCCAGAGCCCCTCCCTGGAGCAGAAGCCCAGACATTTGGGGTGCGCTGTGCTAGGAAGTGGAGGAGATGTCACCCCACTGCACCAGGCAGAGAGCCAGGGGAGCAGCAGACCTCAGCAGAGTAAACGCGTCCTGGCTCCATGATCTACAACTTGCGCAAACAATTCCTGCACATTTTACTACGCTCCTTTTCAAATGAATTCAGTGTGAGAAGGAAGAAATTATATTTTCTCCATGGTCACTCAGCATTTATTTATCTGCCAGCATAAAGCCACCCCTGACATTTTCTGGAGGCTTCCTGTTCTCTGGCAGGGTAATAAACATTATTAGCAAAGACAGCAGGGAGGCGAGGTCCTGGGGAGTACAGCAGAGCTTTATGGTATGTTTGCAAAAGGCGGCCAAAAAGATTACATCAATATCTGCAGAAATACAGCTGCAGCATCGGCACTGTGCGTGGCTGTGGGTTACAGTCCTCTGAAACCACACCACAAAAATATGCTGTGATGTGCAGTGGGGATAATGTTGGGAAAAAAAATAATCTTCCTTTGTGGGTTTTAAAGTGCCATACATCTTTCTTATCGTACCATTCCTAGTAAATGGGCACTGGGGGCCTGCTGAAGTCTGTAGTTGTGGTCCTTGAGTCCTTTAGCTGCACATGAGAGGGGCTGGGAAGGGCTGGGTCCGCAGGGACCAGCTGTGCCCGTGGCCATGCAGCAGCTCACACCTCGTGTCTGCCGGTGTGTTTCTAGCCTTGCTGTCTCCTGAGATGCTCTCCTCCTTGTCTCGAGGTTGCGTGTTTTGGCAGTGCCATTTCTCCATCTGATCCTTATCGCACTCTTGGCTGCTGGATGTCAGAGCAGCGAGGGCGCATTCCTGCTTCGCAGTGAATAGAAACACGCCCGGCCTGAGCCGCAAGTATGCGCTGCCTGGCGTGCTCGGCGTTGGCAATAGCAGCCCGCCCTGGGTGACACAGCCATGCAGGCAGCTCTGCGTGGCTGTGATGGTAGCTGGTGCCACAGGGCTGGAGCAGCTGAGACAGCCTGTACAGTCACAAGGGAAAATACCAGTACCAGAGGAGAGAGAAGCCCATCCTGAAAGAGGAGGATGAGGTGTTCAGCAACACTTGTCACATACTCAAGCACATTTTCTCTATAATTGACCCTTAAGAAGGGATTAAAGAGAACATGTTGAAGAAGTTCAGTACAATTATTGAAAAAGATAATGTCCATGAATAGGCTTAGAGTTGGCTGGGATGGAGCTAGCTTGCCAGGCACTTGAATTATTGTGTGCCTGTTTGCAGCCCAGAGAGCTTTCTCATTATTAGACTAGGTTGCACATATTTTTTCTTTTAACGTTATCCAATCTGCATCCTAAAGTCAACAAACAGAAGGATGCTTCCACTGCTGCTGCCTCCTGTTCTCTGCAGCCGTTGCTAACAGGGCACAGACTCTCTCTGCCCCGCTTTGCCTTGCAGAGGACGTGGCAGTGCTTTAACCACTGGCACATTATCAGGGCAGCCTGCAGCACAGGCATGGGGCAGGCTTGGGCTCAGCAGCTCATGCAGCTCAGCATAGGGACAGCAGAGACTTTTACATGTAGATACTTATAAGGAATACCTAAGAGTATATTGCAGTCTGGTGCAATTTTTATTGCTGCAAGCCCATCCATTTCACAGATGTTTGCATCAAAGCAATACATTCTCCTGGGGCAATATCTTTTTTCTTGCAGTGGGTCACCCAGCACATCATGGAAGTTTTTGCAGCCTGGACAGGGCAAGAGCTGCTGGGACCAGAGTGAGCTGCCACTGGTCCTGGCGGCTGCCTGCACTTCCCTGCACACTTTAGGGATGCTTTCACACTGCACTTGTGGTAAGTGTGGAGCTGCCTCTGTGGTGTGCCTGATGCCCACAGCCTCGGATTTGGCCAGGTGTGTAACGCTGTGCCTCTTCTTTCCCCTCTTTTCCCCATTGCGATTGCAGTTTGGAATTGCAGGGATGGCAGGAAGCGCAACCAGCTGCGTGGGAAGCAGCGTTGAAAATTCACACACATGAACTGTTACCCCTGAGCCTGCACTTGGCAGGTAGAACAGACCTCCGAGTCCACAGTGCCTTACGTGGGTGGAGGAATCCCCCCAAACCTGCATCCAGCCTTTTTCCAGACTGTCCGGCTCTGAGAGTCGCAGCCTCCCTCCTTAAATAATTTGGGGAGCGAGGGGAGAGCTGCCCACAGCACTGCTGCCTGCCCAGCACTCAGGGGGTCAGTAGCAGCAGGGCTGTGGGCAGCGCCGTGGGACCCCGCTTGGTTTCCATTAGCTCGGGTTGCTGCACTGCGATTTTTAACTCAGTTACATTGTTTGTGAAAGGGGAGTTTATAAAGGCTTGTCACCAGGAGAACAAAGTTACATAATTAAACAATTTACCAGCGAGTCTGTGGCTTCAGCGAAACTCCCTGGAGTCAGTCAGTACTCCAGTAAAAATACCGGGTGATACCATAAATATTGTAAATGGCTCTAGGCGGTTTCCGAGGGCTATGTCAACTGTTGATTGCATTCAAAAAAAAGAAACGAATAAACGAAATCGCAGGCAAGATGAAATTTAAATAAATAAAATAATGGGAAAAATAAAGCGAAAACATTTTCTTTTGTATTTTGAAAGTGCCGGAGGATGTTTATGGCCAGCATGAGAGGGCCGTTGTGTTTACTAGAATTACGAATGGAGACCATCTGCGTGCACTTGTTTGTAGGCTGTACATCTGCAGGGACAGCGCATGGATGCTTAAATAAAACTCTGCCCCCAACACGGAGAAAGCCCTGTATTTGACTGCTCATGGCACGTGCAAGCTGTGAGCGCGAGGCCCAGGACCGAGCCTGTTCCCCCGGCCCAGCTGCCAGGATCCCGCAGCCCCGCGGGGCCGTGCGGGGGCAGCTTGTGAGCGCTGCCTGAAAGCGCTCCCGAAGCAAGACAAATATTTGCCAGGCGTGCTCCCACCACGCGAGTGAGGAGTAAGCAGTACGGAATGCATTAATAAAATATAAATACCCTGGGGAAAAAAAAAAAAAAAAAAAAAAACACGCCGCTTTTCTGCTCCCCGAGAGGAGAAAGCAAGGACGAGAGTGCCCCGCGGCACCTCCGAAGGCCACAACCGAGACATTTTATTTACAGGGACCGCGCCGGGGACCCTCGGAACACAGCCTGCGGGGGCCGGGGCTGCACAGCGCCCGGGAGCGCGGGGATTTCAGGGTGCCCCCAGGCCCCGGGCAGCCGCTCCGCGGACAGGGGGGGCCGGGCGGCGGCTCCGGGGCCGTGCCGGGAGCGCTGAGCGGGGAGCACCCGGCGGGGCAGGGCCGGGCCGGGCCCCCGCACGGCGGCCGCCCAAGATGGCGGAGCACAGCGGCGCGGCGCGCATGCGCGGTGAGGTCTCGGCGCCTAAGATGGCGGCGGCCGGCAGCGCCGAGGCTACGGACGGGGTCGCGGCGGCCGTGGGGAACTCGGCCGAGGCCGGGGCGGCCGCGCCGGGCCCGGCGGTGTCCGAGGCTCCGCCGCTACCGGGGCTGCAGCTGGTGCAGCAGGGCGCCGAGGCGCGGGTGTACCGGGGGCGCTTCCTGGGGCGGGCGGCCGTGGTGAAGCTCCGCTTCCCGAAGCGCTACCGGCACCCGGCGCTCGAGGAGCGGCTCAGCCGGCGGCGCACGGCGCAGGAGGCGCGGTCGTTGCTGCGCTGCCGCCGGGCAGGTGGGCACGGCACGGGACGGGGTCTGTGACGGGGCAGCCCTCGTTTCCCGGGGCTAGGGCGGTCCGAGTGTCTGCCAAGGCCCTCCACCGGTTTCTTAGTAAGGTAACGCCAATTAACAGCCACCCTCTGCCCTTTTTTTTTTTTTTTTTTTTTTTATAGGGATTCCGGCCCCAGTGGTCTACTTCGTGGATTACGTGACCAACTGCATATATCTTGAAGATATCGTAGGCTCGATCACCGTTCAAGACCACATTAATTCCGTACAAGACAGTGGAAATGACACCAGTAGCCTCCTTAATTTAGCGGAGAAGATGGGCGAGCTGTTAGCGAGGATGCATGATGAAGACCTTATACATGGGGATCTGACGACTTCCAACGTACTTCTGCGACCGCCCGCGGAGAAGCTGGACTTGGTGTTGATAGATTTTGGACTCAGTTTTATTTCAGGTCTTCCAGAGGATAAAGGGGTTGATTTGTATGTTCTGGAAAAAGCCTTCCTTAGTACTCATCCCAATACAGAAACTCTGTTCAAAGCCCTATTGAAGACCTATGGAGCGACATCTAAAAAGTCTGGCCCTGTGATGAAAAGGCTGGATGAAGTGCGGCTGAGGGGAAGGAAGAGATCCATGGTGGGGTGAAAGCAAGTGTAGGGATGGAGAAATAGTGCTACCTAGGTTCAGCGAGTATGGTTATTTATACTTCCATTTGGTTTTATTTCACAGGTTACTATTTTGATAACTGTGTCTTATATTAAATAAATCTGAATGAATTTGTAACAGTGTCGTAAAGTAATTGTGAGATGCGAGCACACATGAAAGACAACTAAAGGTTATTTCTTTCCTAAATGTTGAATATTTCTTTTAAAATTGAGCTTTCAGTGTCATTCCACGGGCCTTCTTTGTGTAATTAGAATCACACCAAGTGATCTTCCTCAGCCCATGGACTGTAGATTTCTGGGAGGCAGGAGGGGCCTGAGGGTACCAGAACACCTACCAAAGGTAATTAAGACAAATATTTTTCTCAGAAGACTTGCTACAAAGGGCTTAAATACATTACAAAGTCCAGTACACATCCTGAAATTTTTAGGACTATGAATTTCAGGGCATGGGCAATAGCTGAAATAGAGTGCTACACATAAGAAAGTTTAATTTATGTTTTCAATAGTAATTTTGGCTCTTTTCAGTTGATATTTTTTCCTTAAGTAAAGACAAAAGAATGTGAAGAATGAGTTTGTGCTGGGAAACTTCTCATTTAAGCAAGAAGTCTGCTGTAAACTTTTGGGTTTGCAGCTTTCTAAGTTGGACTACTCAAATTGTGATTGCCTGCCTACGCAGGCAGGGGTATGGCTGTTTTTTTGGTAACTTTCCCTATTCTAATTAGTTTTCTGGGTTAATCCGTCTGATAGTGCCAATGTAGGATGGCCCAGAGGAAAAGTTTACAAACCCCACAATAACCAGTCTTCTGCGCTATTAGCAGAATGGGATGTTAGCTGCATGCTGTGTGCGTGAGCTTTCCTGTTTCCTTCATATAATGATTTAAAAGGCAGAATGCAGCTCTCCCTGTGTGATGTGTTGTGCAGGGTGCCTCTATGCTGCACGTCGAGGAAGATCTCTGCCCCCCAAGGGGAGGGCATGCTGTTCCCTTACACTGTGGCTGCTGGAAAGCACTTGGGCACGGCTCCGAGTGCAGGCCAGGCTGAGAGGAGGCAGTGAAGCTGCAGGCGCTGTGCATCACCTCCATTTGCAGACCTCGGCATCGTCCCTTGCAGACAACCCCGGCCCGTGGCACCAGGCACTAGAAGGCGCTCGCCGACCCGCGTTGCGCTTTGCGCGGTGGCGCTGCGGTAACGCCGCCGCCCGCCGCTTTGCACCCCAAAGGTTGGGGGTTCGCGTCCCGCAAGTGTCCTAGCGCTGCGGGCTGCCCGTGCCCGGCGCGCATTCACTTCCTTGCCAGAGGAGCCGCCTGGGCGAGTGCTCGGCCCCAGGTGGGGCCCGGGTTCCACCGACCCAGCCACAGCTTTGCCCGAAGTCCCCGTTAACGCCTCACCTTATAGCTTTTTACCTTTGGTATGCAAAAGGAACCCCGCAGCCTTCACCGGGCTATTCCCACAGCTGGTGATGGAAACCAGCACCCCGGGGTTTTGTTTTAACTGCTTGGTGTACCCACTGTGCTCACCCAGTGCAGAACATGCCTGGGCTGGGGGCAAGGAGAAGGACCTGGGTTTTTGTGCAGAGAACCTCCTTGGAGAGCTCGTACCCAGCACGGCTGCTGCCTGCCGAGTGACTGCAGCAGTGCCAGCAGCGCTCAGTCGCTTTGCACTCCCCGGGCACCCTGGGGTGGAGCAGGGCCTCATGGCGTGGTGGGAGCAGGTGGATGCGAGCTAACAAGTCCCCTAACGAGGCCTGATGTGAGCCCTGACTTGCGGCCCCCCAGCACGCCTGGCCTCCCTGCCCACCGCCCCCATCTGTACAAACATGCTGGGACTGTCTCCTGGTGGTGCCAGGATTGAGTTATGTTTGCAGAGCCCTTTGAAGCGGCCCGTTCCTAACTATCGTGATGTTTATTAAAATGCAGCTCTCTCTGCAGGACCGTGGAGTGGAAACAAAGCTGATGGACTGCAAGTTTTTATGGCCGGGAAGGAGCCCTGCGGCGGAGCTGGGGTCAGCTGCTTGCACGAAGCGCCGGGCTTCTGGCAGGGACCCTGATCTGGCCTCCTGCAATCTGCTGCGTGGTGGTACATCACAACAAGGCAGAGCATTGCAGGTAACGAAAAGCAAAATATTTTGCTTTTTCATCGCACGATAAAACTCCTCATTATTTAAGGGTTGGTTTATGCACATCACTACATTGCTGTAGGGAAAATCAGTAGGAAAATCACAGCCAGCGCATAGCCACAAAGAGGAGACTGGACATGAGGCGTATCCACCCCGCACCTCCTGCAGCCTCAGCTCTGTCCCTGGTTGTGCCCTTGGGAGCTGCAGCTTGGATCACGAATCCATGTGATGCTGGGAGAGGCAGAGAGGCTTGCTCTGCCCCAGGCAGGCTGTTTGCAGCAGCCCTAGGGGTGTGCTGGCCTTAACACAGCCCCAAAAAGTCCTGCCTGCTCCCGGAGGGCACTGAAAGGGCTTGCCATGTGAAAGTTGACGGCTTGTATTGCACGCAGCCACTGGGTGTCTCCCTGCCATCATCACCAGCACTGAAAATAAGTCTGCATTTGGGAAAAATGGTCTTTCAACAGAAAATCTTTGTAGCTGATGCTGGACAGGCAGCTGGTCACGCTGCTGCTTTCTGCTGCATAAATATTCCTGCTTTTAAAAATGAAGTTCTGTCTCAAGAGACCAATGTCAGGCCTGCCACAAACTGTTAATTTCCAGTGGCTTCCCAGCACGTGCCCCTGCTTGCCTCACACCTGGGCTTCTCCCAAAGCACAATGAACACGAGGGGTGTGCAAATGAGCTGTGGAAAGAAGAATAAATGGAAAGAGGGAATGACAAATGAACGGCAAGTGGAGGGGTTTCATTGGAAGAATTTGCAGTGTTAGGATTTTGAAGGGAATTGCCGGTTATTGATGGAACTGTGCTGTTTTTTTTTTTTGTTTTTTTTTTTTGTTTTTTTTTCCTTATTTTAGTGTCTGACCATTGTCAGTGATTTCTTTTGTGGAAGTGGTTTTACCAGCCTGGCAATACTTTACAGTAATAATGATAAATTCTGTTTTGCCCAGAGATCCAATAAATATGCAACAAATAGAATGTGATTTTTTGGAGACAGATTTGAGCTGTGGACCTATAGGACCACTTTGAAGAAAAACAAATGGGGAAGAAACCACAAACTATTATGGCAAGAAATAGGACTGAAGATGCAGTTGCATAATCGGGGTGTGCTGTTACCATGACTTTTGAACAGTGCCTCTTCTGTGCGGGCAGTCACTGTGTGTATATGTAAAAACTGTGCATACAAGTTATACAGTGTAGGTTTTTTAGTCTAGGCCTTGATGTCTGCAGGAAATTGATATTTTCCAGTTTTGCAAGATGCAAAACATTGATAACCTTTTGCAACCCTCCTCTCCCACCAGCGCTGATAGGAAACCAAGCTAGTGCAATAAAAGCATAAAAGCTCATTTGTAACCCAGAGTTCAGTGTGTGAGGGTCACTACAGAGAGATAAAGCCTCTCTCTGGCCTAAGCAGAGCCTGTGTCCCACTGCTGTCCCTTTGGGTGCCACACAGAACCTCTTTCTTCTGCGCTAAGCTCAATGTCCTCTGTCAGTAGCGGAGAGTGATGGCCCAGGAACAAGTGAGGTCTGATCCCAGCGGTGAATAGCGAGCCCAGGGAGGGGTACAGCAAGGGCAGCTGGTGCTGGTGCTGGAAATGTGGTTGATGGAGACACAGTTTACAAGGAAAAAAATGAATTTAACCTGAAATCCTTGAAGGTCCCTGCATAGAGCTCATAACTGGGACAGGCTGGAGGCTGAAGCCTGTGCCCCAAGGGGCTGGGTGGGATGGTGGCAGGGGCTGCCAGGTAGGGATGTGACCCATGTCTGGAAGGGGAAGACAGAGATGTGCTCCCCTTCCCCTGTCCCTCTGCACTGGCAGAAAGCTGCGTCTTCGTAAGAGAAAGAACAGACCGTGGCACTGATGGCTTATTGTTCTTTTGAAGCTTTTTTTTTTTTTTTCATTCACAAGGTTGATTTTGAGAGAAAAAGACTTAAGGAGCTCTTTTGGTCCCCCACATGGCACAGGCTCATACATGTGCTCCCAGTCTGGCTGCTGGCTCTATGGGGTGAGCTGTGTGTGTTTTAAGCCATGGCACTGCTTTGGTGGCCTGAATCTTGCTTTCAGGTCCTCAGCCACTTTCTTCAGCATTTCACCACTGCTCAAGTGACGACGTATGCTGCCATTGCCTGATGTGATGGCATTGAGGTGGCACAGGAACCTCCCACTCATTTCTCTATCCACATAACTTTTTTACTCATCATGTCCAGCAGTTTAAAAAGGCAAGACTTAAAAAAAAAAAATCGCCAAAAAAACACCACTGCCACCACCACAAAAAACCCATTGCTCTCTCTTGGTCAGCTCTGTGCTTTCTTTCGGGCACCCGAGAAGAAACAGGAGCATTTGCCAGGGGGCTGGGGCAGCCGCGGGGCCGGCAGCCAGACGGATGCCGGATCCTCGCTGTGCCAGAGGCCCCCGGCAGCGCCCGGTAAAAGCTTTTGTGTCCCTTCGGCTGCTTGAAAGGAGCCGCGGTGACGCTGTGACATCCCCTTCAGCCCCCTGCCTGGGCTGGGTGTGGGGATTAACTGATTTGTTACTGTTTGTGCAAAATTATTGATGTGCCATGGAGGAGGTGGAGGCCGGAGCCGGAGCAGAGTCCGTTCAGCTGGGGGAAGAGTCCTGGCTCCGTGCTGCCTGTGTCCCCACACTCTTCCTCTCTAACTTCTTGTTCCCTCTGTGCCAGTGATTCATGGTTTTTAGAAGCTTGAGAGAGCTTTTCTCAGTGGGCTCTCTGCTTTTTTTTGTCCAATTCATTTGTTTCTAACTTCTTTGATGCTCTAGGAGTGACCGGCCAGGAGGTAGTAGCTCTCCAGAGAGCTGATTAGTTATGACAAGGGAAAGGTTTCTCTGCTGAGCAGGATTTTTAGGCATCTTTCATGTCATGGGCCCAACTCACCCAGGTTTTGAATATGTTTAAAGGACTGGGAAGCTGGTGAAGTACTAAATCAGGTTACTTTGCTTTCCCTTTTTTTCTCCTCGCTGCTCAGCTTCATTTAGCCTCCAATCGCAATGCAAAAAGCAGAGAGAAAACCCAGCTCCCTTGGCTTTGATCTGCTCAATCTGATAGTGCCTCAGATCTGCCTGCTGCCGTCTGTGCCCCTCGCTCAGGCTCCCTGCAGGCACACAGAGACCGGCAGCCACCGCACTGCTCACTGAGCCTTCCCTTGGCCACGGGGGGATCCTGCCCCACGCACGCCCCCTTTTTCTTTATGATGTCCCACATCGAAGGCAGATCTGGGAGGAAAACCTGTGCTTGGTTATACCTGGGCAGCTCCCATATTTTCTCTTTGGCTGACAATTGAAGCATCCTTGCTGTGTGACTTTGGCCCAATTACTTTAAGGGCTTAGTCATATGCCTCTCACTTGATTTCTGAGGCTCACACTTGGCGTGCGTCAAGACTTTGCCTCCTGCTTTTCCAGTATTTCCTATGGTCCTGTCCTGTTCTGCACCACTGGCCTTTTGTTGGCTTCTGTTCACTCATTTTTAACAAAAAAAAAAAAGTGTTTCACATGGCCTTGCAAACAACACATCCAACATCTGAGTCCCTATTCAAACTGAATTGTCAAAAGCAGTCCCAGCTCCCTGTTTTTCTGATGCTTTTGACTTTTTTAGTGACGTGAATTTGTGTATAATTTCTGACCATGGGGGGGGGGGGGGGGGGGAGAAATGTCAGAGAACAGGTAGCCAAACCTCCAGGTCTGGGTGCCTTTTTGTAGGTGTCAGGGGCTCTGGTCCCATATGTGACACGTCCACTGCCGTGACCCATCCGGAGCTGCTGCACGTGGGAACGGGGCTGTGCAAAAGGTGCAGGAGGCTTTGGCTGGGAAGGGGGACTGGGAGGGCGTGATGTGGCCATAGGTGTCTGGGAGGGGGTGGGCGCTATAAAGGGGCACTGCAGTGGTGTGGTCAGGGTGCTGGAGTTTTGCAGGGCGGGTGCTATAGTGGGGTGCTGCGGTGGGGTGGTCAGGGTGCTATAATGGGGCTGTGCAATGGGGTGGTCAGGGCGCTGTGGTGTTGCAGGGTTGAGCAGGGCACTATATGGCAGGGTGGGGTACTGTGGCAGGGTGGACACTATAGTGGGGCAGTGAGGTAGGGTGGCCAGGGTGCTAGAGTGTTGCAGGACGGGCAGGGCACTACAGCAGGGCAGTATGGTGGGGTGGTCAGGGTGCCGTAGTGTTGCGGGGCTCTATATTGGGGCACTGCGGCAGGGTGGGCACTATAGCGGGGTGCTGCAGTGGGGTGGTCAGGGCACTATAGTGGGGTGCTGTGGCAGGGTGGGCACTATAGCAGGGCAGTATGGTGCGGTGGGCAGGGTGCTGTAGTGTTACAGGTGGGCTGGGTGTTATAGGGGGCAGCGCAGTGGGGCGGGCAGGGCGCTATAGCATAGCGGGGCGCTGCAGCAGGGTGCTGTAGCGGGGCGGGCAGGGCGCTGGGTGCCCCTCCCGGCGGGCGGGGCGGCCGCCTTCATCCCCCCCCTCTCCTCCTCCTCCTCCTCCCTCCCCTCCGGGCCGGGATAAAGCGGCGGAGCGGGGCGCGGGGCGCGGGGCGCGGGATGGCGGCGCTGGGGGCGCTGGTGAAGAAGGTGTGGAGCGTGCGGAGGGTGCTGGTGCTGCTGTGCGCCCCCCTGGCCCTGGTGCCCGTGCTGCTCAGCCTGCCCCCCAAGGTACCCGGCACAGCCGGGGGGTGCCCGAAGGACCGCCCGGGGGAGGGCAGGGGGTGGGGGCACCGGTTTTGGGGCGCAGGGGGTGGGCACGGGGTGGGGATGGAGCTCGCCTGCCGGGGGGTGCCACCGCCTCGGGGGTGCGCGTTTGGGGATGTGGGGTGAGGGCACCGAGCAGGGCATGGCCCCTCGGGGGCACCGAGCAGAGGAACGTGCCGTGGGGGGCTGCGAGGAGGGGGCTGCAGTTTGGGGGCCACCAAAACCGCGGACCGGGAGCACAAATGGGGTGCGCTGACATGGGGTGCAGAGTGGTGTATGGAGATAGGGGCTGGGGACACGCAGTGTGGAGCTCAGCACTGGGGACACGAAGTGTGAAGCTTGGGGCTGGGGACACGCAGGGGCCCAGCTCGCAGCTCGCTGCCCTCCTGCCGCAGCCCCTGACCCTCGCCAGGGACCCCTGTAGGGTTTGCCCATGGAGGAAAGGGACCCCGAAGCCTAAAAACCACCACAGCTCCTTAGGGTGCAAGCGGAGGAGGCATCTTGGGGTTGTGGTAATCTTTTAGTGGAAAGAGGGGGTAGATCAAGTGAACTGTGTTTTTGTTGCTTGTGTAGGCGCTGGGAAGGTGCAAGCAGCCCATGGTTCTCAAACCGAGTGGCGCTAACTGCAACTTCTTGCCAATGCCCGGCTGCCTTGTTCTGGTTTCTATCAGTGGCTCTGAAAGAAGCGCTGGGGAAACTGAGGCACGAAGCTGGGTTGCAGCCAGTGTCCTGCAGCGAGCTGCATGCAGAGCTGGGCTGGGGGCGAGCCCCTGTGTGCAGGGACAGTGGTGCCACTTGGCCCTGCCACCCCATCCCCTGCACTGCCAGCGGGACCGGGTGAGAGCGGTGGGCAGCGGGGTTGTGCTGGGGCGCTGGGAAGGCAGTGGGGCTGCAGGTGCTTCACACTGCTCTGGGAGGCTCCTGGGGAGAGGCTGTGTCTGAAAAAGCTTTGCGAGTGTGGTGATTGTGCTGTTCCATAGATGTGGAGTAAATCGGTTTGGGCTTTGGTGTGTGAGATGGGCTGCACGTCAAGTAGCGTCTATGGCAAAGCTGGAGAGGGAAGGTTTTGCAGCTGTCCCGTACAACACAGCTGTCCTGCACCAGGAGCATCCTTGGGTGGACGTCCATGGCGCTCTGAAGTCACTGGGAAATTTTGTGCCGCTGACTTCAGTAGGCTCAGGATTTCACCCATGTATTCTGACTCAGATCCATTTGAGAGTGACATTGTTTATATCAGAAAATAAGCGATGTTCAGCACGTAGTGATTACAGAGTGATTCAGATGCTGTAAGGACACGGAGGTGACATTTACTTCTGCTGGCGTAGTGCTTGTCAGTGAAACCTTCATACTCAAGATAGCAAAATAAGTCACCTGAATTAAAAAAAATAATAATAATACTATGACCATTGCTTTATTAATAACACAATATATTAAAAGAGAAAACCCTTCTTTGGATGTAATCTCATTTTTTTTCTTTCTAATTTGCATTATTTGGATGAGTTGTTGATAGGAATATATTGAATGTTTGCCTCAGAGCAAAAAGCACATTGCATAACAGGTACTTCATCCCCTTTCAGAGTCATAAGTAGCTCATACTTGTTTGTACATTCATTTACTGCAGCTGAACAAGTGACTTCAATGATATTTAATGTTTCCCTGTTTGACTCTGGCACTTGTAAACTCTGGAGCTGTGGTTATAGGGCGAGGAGATGTGCTGTGCACCCTGCACAGGTTCACGTCTGAGCCAGGCAGTGGTTAATCACGGGAGTAATTCATCACAGATGAACCTGGCACTGTGCTGAGGTAAAGCCCTGCCTCTGATGCCCATTTCAGTTGTGGAAAAGTATACTGATGGAGCGACTGTAGGGATTAGGATGTTTGGGAAAGAAAGGAAAAAAACCCCTCTGCTGGTGTAACAGGACTGCCTGCCCCAACTCCAGCCGTGCAGCGCTGGGGGCGCGCTCCTCCCTGTGCCCTGCGGAGAAAGAAGTGCTCGCACAGCCCAGGCTGATCGGCTGCATTAAGGGCAGACTGGAGATGGAAAAGTGCAGCTGCTTCCAGCTACAAAGCTGAAGGAGCAGCAGGGCAGGGAAGGAGAGGGCATGGCCTTACTGAATGCCCACTGATGATAGCGATCTGTGCTCGGGTGCCCGTGAGCGCCGCGTGTGCCACAGTTAGCCGTGAGTCTGTCCAGTCCCTGCATCACTGCTGTCAAAGCGCTGACACTGCTGCTAGCGTGGCTGCTCAAGCAGTGGGATGCTTAGGGCCAGCCCTGCTGCGCCCTCCCCAAGTTGTCCCTGCGTTCAGCCTGCAGCTGTGAGTAACCAGACCGCTGCACCGGGTCGCGTTCAGGGGGCAGTGACTCACCTGCTGTTTCAACACAAAATTGCCCCTCGTTTGTTCAGCAAGAGAGGAAGTTTGCTGTTGCACCAACATGGGATTAGGCTCAGCCATCCAGAGCTGTGCTCCAGCCAAGCTGCAGGGGCAGTGGGAAGCAAAGGGAAGGGTTTACACTTCTAACAGCAGCGTGGCAGCACGGGGGGCAGGGAGCAGGAGCAGGTGAGGGCTCAGCAAGTGGGGAGTTGGGTGTTGCTGGGGTTTGGAAGCTATCCTGCTGTGTGATGGGAGATGTGTGCCCCCAGCTGCACCGCACAGGTCATGGTTTGTCCCGACATGGGACTGGAGTCCAGCCTCAGCTGTCCTGGGCAGCCACGTCACCGGAGCTGCCTTGGGCACTCAGCAAGCTCCATCCCAGAAGGCATTCAAGTTAAGGTCTGCTGCTGGTGGTACTGGGAGACTGTCCAAGACAGGGCACCCACAGAGAGGAGGCTGGGGCAGGAGGAGCCCCTGGGGGAGGCAGAGCTGTTGTACCAAGCTTTAGGCTGAGTCCTGGCACAGCTGGATCATGGGAGGGTTGGATGGGCTGGAGAGCCCCATGTCCTGCTGGGACAGTCACTGTGCAGCAGGGTGTCAGAGAAACCCCAGAGATGAGAAGCAGTGAGGCTCAGCCCCTGCAAGTCTCAGGAGAAGGCTTCCCTCATGAGAGAAGGTGTCTTAGGGGCATCTCTGCAGTACTTTCCTGCTCTGCGGGTGCTAACATCTCACATCAAGCCAGAATTTGCCTTCTTCCCACTGAGATGCTCAGCAATTATGGGAACTTGAGGGATCAGAGCCTTAAAAAGCCACCTGAGGTTTGGCTTCAAGGGCAGCATCTCACTTGTCTCTGGAGGCCAAGAAATCACGACCTACAGTTTGCATAACGGAGAACCACAAGTAGGATGTGGTTTCTCAGATGTCTTTCTGGTGAAACCCCATGGCCTGTGGTCAGTGGGCTTTCCAGTGAAGCCTGCTCCTTGGTGACCTCTCCTTGGAAGCAAAATCCTTAGAGGAAAAATCATACATCAGGTCTGGCCTTACTTCCGGCTGCTGAACTCCAGCATCCACACCTGCATGCTACTCCTAAAGCCCTCAACAGCTGTCACCCAACAGCAGTTGATCTCCAAATTGCCCCACGTGTCCTTTTGGAGGTGGAACGTCAGGGCTGGTGCTGACATGATATTAATACCCCTTGTTGGTATTTGATGCCCTTTGTAGGCTGCAGTCTTGTAGAAGGAAACTTGTCTCAGTGCTTTTGTAAGCAGTCTCCTTTCTTCTGAATAGAGAAATGAAATTTCTGCTTTGCCAGCAGGTTTGCCTAGCCCTCTGGGTGTGCTCCCCAAAGCGTGGCTGGAGCAGTGGGAAATGGGTTGTGCCCGTCACATAGCACAGCACAGGGAAAGGCTCTGGGTGGCTTCCCAGCACCCAGCTCTCCGCACAAGGGTCCGTGTCACCTCCCACTCTGGTGGCTGCTGAAATGGCTGAAATTTTTGTCCTGTGAGCGGAAGTGCCGGCGACCCCCCGGCTCGCGGAGCTGTGAATGATTGCAAAAAGCTCGGCAGGGCAGGAGGGGCTGGAGGAACTGTTCTGCTGGAAGGGGCATGGGGGGCACTTTTAATGAGCTGTGCAAAGAGCTTGTTCCAACAGCTCCTAATGAACTCAATGTCTACAGCCTCTTGGCTTGGTAACAGCTGAGGCAGCCAAATCTGCTAAAAGGAGCTCTGAGCAGGCGAATGGGTCCCAGTGCCTTCAGAAAACAGGCTTGACTTCCTCAGTGGACATAGAGCCATTTAACATTGACTTGGATGTAATGAGTCTTCCTGATGAGAACAAGGAGACTTTAGGAACTTCCAGAAGAAAAATGGCTTTGCTTGCGCTCAAAAGCAAGGAACAAAGCCATCTCCAAAGGAAGGCACTGGGGAGGAATGGATGATGCTAAAGGAGGCGATGTGGTGGGGCATGGTGTGTGGGGAGGTAGAGGGAGCTGGACTCCGGGCTGGAGCGATGCCCACTGCGTGCCGTGCTGCAGGAGCACAGGTAGGCAGGGGCAGCGCTGAGGAGATCAGCCTGGTAGGTGAAATAGTGACTGCAGCCTGCTTATGTTTCATGCACAAAGTCAGTCTTTGTTTTATGTATACACTTGGTGATTTAGAAAGGCCAATTTCATGAATGTAATGATCAGTTAAAAGAGGTAAGAGGAAGACCTTCAATGAGGGAAGAAGAGGGATAACTGGCAGCTGGGTGACTACCATTTACCAGCATGGAGATAAGGCGAGCCTGGCTCAGAGCAAGCTGGCACAGAGGAACTGAAAGCAGCAATGCTCGTGGTGGGAAAAGGACAGATGACAGGAATTAATATTAACTGGAAGCTAAGAACCATAGAGGACATGAAAAGGGATGTGAAAGAATTGACAAAGAAATCCCTGGGCAGGGTGTTGCAGATGATGAGCAGTATTTCAAGTGTGTGACACAAAAGAAATCTGAATCAGGATACTCTGTTGCCAGATGGATAATGCAGAAAAAAGCTGTATTCAGTACAGTATTTCTGTTCTGGACTTGTAATACAATACCATAGCATATTAAATATTTCTATCATGACAGTGACTAAAGGGAAATGAAAATATTTGCTTGAGATGACACCACGTAATTAGTTGAACACGACTGGGTACCCACAGCTTGGAGGAGAGGATTAATGCGGTGTTTGTACACAGAGACATGAAAGTTAAGCAAGTGCAGTGAGAATCTACCAGGCTGCTATTTGCTGAGCTCGTGGCTTTTGCCAGAATGCCCTCCCAGTCTGCTTCCACAGTTCCAAAGCAACTTTGACAAACTGGAGAAGCATCAGCATGAGCAAAGGACAGGAGAACACACCACATGGTGAAAGACCTCAGCAGCTTGGCCAAGTTCTTTCAAAAAAAAAAAAAACAAACCAAACCAAACCAAACAAAACAAAAACAACCCACAGGTATGAGAGCACATCCACGGTGAGCAGAGTTTGGGGAAGGGAGGTCTAGGTTGAGGGATAAAGGTAAAGCATAAAACCAGATGCAGAGAATGATGTTCAGGTTACCACAACAGAATTTTAACAGTGAGGTTAATTAACTGTAGGAACAGCTCACTAAACTTGCGGTGGTTTCACCATCACAGAAAATGTTTCTTCTTCTTTTTTTTTTTTTTTCTATGAAAACGTGTTGGATCTATCTTTAAAATTAGGCTGAAATGGAGATTACTTCATATGGTGCTGTTTTAGCTTTGACGTCCATCAGTGTTTGAAGTTGTAGGACCTATTGCTGCCTCCAAGAGGAAGTGTGAGGCTCAGACCTCTAAGGCAAGGAAGATTCTCTGGAAGATGCCTGTGCCATGAATTCCCATGGTCATGGTCAATTTGCCCACTTTGAGCTCCAGCTGTCTTGTTTGTGAAGCAGAGAAAAAGATGAGAATTACAAAACACTTCAAAAAGTTTAAGTGCTTTATAAGCTTTGTCTTTTTGGTGTAACTCCAGAGCAAAATATCTTCACAAGCATTCACTTTAGCTGTAAGACCTTATGCCCCTGTGCTAATGGCCCCTTTCTAGCCACTCTGCAAATACCCAGAGCCAAACAGCTCCACTGGCAGGAATGCTGGTAAACAGGGCTTGTTTTATGTCCAGATTACATAATGTTTGCAGGAGCTGTATTAGTAGAAATCAGATTCAAATACCCATCCCCTTGGAGAACAGTCTGTGGCCAAGATGGCCAGTAACGCTGTCAGGGTTGCAAACTGAGGGCAGTTTGTCAGCAAGATGCTAAAAGCCACCAGTACTTTTTTGCACTGCGTACTTCTGAGTATCGTTGATAGGATATTTCTTTGTGAGGATAGTGGGATAATAGGGCTTGAAAAGCTCTGATTTTGGCCAAAATATCTGTTGGTATTGGGTTCTGGAGGGACCTGTAGGCCCCTCATTTGTCTGGTCATAGGACGGGTGCTGGGGAGAGCCCACAAGAGGCAATAAGGCTGTGAGGATGCACATGCAGAGGTTGGTGGAGCAAACCCAAAGCTTGTCTGACCCTTAGGGTAGGGCTTCTTCAAGCACCGGGCCCATCTGGCAGGGTTCTGTGAGCACTGGACTGTCTGGGATCTTACTGGGCCTGCTAGAGAGCGAGGTCTGGCAGAAGCTCCTCGTGTCCCCTTCAGCTTGGTAGTGGGGACTGATGGCTCATGCATGCCTATGCCTTGGTGCCATGCCTGGGCAAGCTGGTTCTCCTCATCTGACCCACATACCCTGCCAGAACCTCTCTTCCCCAGGGCACCTCACCTCCCCGTCTCCCCTCCAGGAGCCCGCCTGCCCGTGGGAGATTGCCCCTGCTGGAGCTCAGCAGGTTCCCAGCGTGGAAAATCCCCGGTGCCTTCAGTGCAGCGAAGACAGCATCTGTGTCTGGAGGGGCAGAGGTCACTCCTGAGGGTCTTGTGCAACAGCAAGGAGAGCTGCTCTAGTCCAGAGCCACGGAGCACTTTCTTGGAAATCATTAAATGGTTATAAAATTAACCCGATCACAAGACCCATTTAAAAGTTTGTATTTGCTACCATTTTTCCCCCTGACCTTTGATAGATTTATTTTGAAGCGAACAAATAAACAAACAAACAAAGCACAAAACAAAGTTGCCTGGAGGTGAGAGGAGTAGAAAGGAGTGACACAGCAGAGTGGTCGAAGGATGAGGGATAGGAGATGATGGTGGGATCGCTCCTGGGGGCAGCTGTGACCATCCCCATGAAAGACCATTCTTCCGACATCAGTTAGCATTTGCTGGCGGTATACTAATGCAACTTGCAGGGTACTGGGGCAGTAATTAACATTTGTAAGATATTTTGGGGAAAAACAAACAAACAAACAGGGTTTGGTTCAATTTTAAGAATGACTTTACGTTTTCAATCTTTGGAACACTTACTCCAAAGCTGAGTTATTCTGAAGTGGTCTTGTTCCTTTCTTTTTCAATGATTGTCCTATTTTAAATGAAAAGTTATTTAACGTAGGTGCGGTTTGTCTTCTTTTGGGGTAGAATAGGATTGACAAACATTACTGCAGCTTTATGTTTAAAGAGGTTTGCTGATGATAGGTTAGTCATGTTGATGGGTTTCATAATTTCAGTAAAGCTCTCCATACAGCAGTTCTCTGCCCAGTTTCGGTTTTACCCCTTGGCTTTTCATCTTACAATGAAGATTAGTTTTTAGATTCATGCTGTATTTCATTGCAATGTTTCCCAGAACATTTTCCATACACTAGAAAATAAATATCCCTTAGTTCATAATTACCTTTCTAATTCATACTTCATCTGCTTGATGAAGTCAATTGAAATCTTCACTGATCTGCTCTTATACCAAGGTGTTGTTAAATACTTGCAGTCGCTCTACCACTGTAAGAGGCAAACTGTTTGTTCTGAAGTTTGCTGGTGCAATTTTCCTTGCAGAAAACTGAAGAACATTTTGCCATTGGGAGAAAAAAAATAATTTTTATGGCCTTTAGAGACTGAATGGAAAATGACTCAATGAGAGCAAAACTATTTCTTTGGTATACAGAAAGAGCCAGAGCAAAGAGGAATTATTAGTTGCCATGGGAATGAAATCACTCATCTAGTGTGCAAACATTTGAAGTGTGAATTTTTGCTTCTGCAGAAATTAGTGGTATTGGCTTTTTTTGGGTTGCACAGCAAAGTTCTGGGGAAGTAAAGCTGTCAGGAGCTCACGGGAGCCACCGGCTGCCAGATCCGAGCTCTGGGAACAGAGAGGTTTTACTTCACTATGTGTAGTACTTCAGCGCACCATGATCTAAAATTGGGACTATAAGTGGTCTTTGAATACAGGGCTTAGGAACCTGATGTGATGTGGTAGCTCTCCTGTGATTAACGTATTTGATAGCTATTCAGTAATTGAAGCAAATTGTTCTTGGCTCTTTGGTATTGTCTTTTCC
This sequence comes from Netta rufina, assembly GCF_964035555.1. Lineage (NCBI taxonomy): Eukaryota > Metazoa > Chordata > Aves > Anseriformes > Anatidae > Netta > Netta rufina. Next base: position 2,318,747 of record NC_140140.1, read on the forward strand.
ACACGCATGGAGGCACCTGAATTTTACAAGCTAAATTACTTGTCAGACACGAAGTTGGAAGGCTAGAGGCGAACGACAACTTCTGTCACTTGCCAGTTTTCAGACGTGTTTGATGACAAATCCCAGTTGTGTCTCAGTATGTGCCAGTGGGCTGAAGGGAGCATTTTGCAGGTGGCCTGATGCCTTTTGGCTCAGCCCTACCTGCTCACACCTTGCTGTGCTCTCAGCAGCTTCATCTGGGCCCTGCTCTCCCCAAAAGTCTTCACACAGAGCCTGGGAGCAGCGCTGGACTCCCCCGGCAGAGCCTCAGCCCTTTGGGCAGGGGAGGAAGGTCCGGGCGGAGGAGGCACAGAGGTGCCTTTGAGAAACAATTCAACCTGTTCGACAAGCTGGAAGAGAGCGGGGAAATAAATAGCTCTGTGGCTTCCAAACGGCTCTGGGCAGTTATTTATAGCGCTGTGGGCACCCTGCCTCACAACTGACAATAAGCCCCTTCAGCCCCACTGCGGCCAATGGCTCCGGCTTCTCGCCTTGCATCAGGCTCCATCCACCCCCCAGGTGCTGCCCCGGGCTCTGCTCCTCAGGTTGGGGCCGTTGTCCTGACTCCTTTCCTTGTCTTGACTCCTTTCCATAGCTCCTGGTTTAAGCTGTGGATGTCAGGAGAAGTGGCTCTGCTCCGGTTGTGCCTCCGGGTGTATGAATGAATCGGGAGCGCTGGGTGTCCGCCAGCCTTGGCATGGGAGGTACCAGGCTGGGGCAAGCTCTCCACGCTCAGGATGTGGCATGGCACCAGAGAGCTTGATTTATTGATTTCCTGAGGGATTGGGATGGGTTGCCTTGGAAGGGTTTCTAACGGATCTCTCTGGAGACCCTGATCCAGTCAAAGAAGCTTTTCTGTGTGCCTCCTGTTACAAACAGGGGGACTCAATGCATCTGTTTCTGAAAGCTGTTTTCTCATAGCCATGCAAAGCCTGATCTGTGGAAGTTGGAGGGAAAGCACAAACATTGAGAATAGCAGCTGTCAGGTATGGGGACACCTAAAGATATTAGCAGCTCTTGCCCTAGCAGCAGTGCATGCTGAGCTTTAGCACCCCAAGTCAATGTGAAGGAGCAGCTCCTTCTCTCCAGAGCTTCCTTGCATCCACACTGCAGCACATAGGAAGCTCAGGAAATTGAGGAGGGTTTGGGTTTTGCTGTGCTTTCAGAGAATGTGTAACCCCTTACACAATCTAGGGAGGAACATGTTCCCCTAATAGGAACAATGTGGGGGAAATACAGTATCCCTGAAGGAATGACTGGTGCGTATTGCTTGTCTCAGTGTCTCCAACTGAGAAGATTTCTCTAACACCACATCTTGCTTTTCCTCTCTGTTTCTCTTGCAGGAAGGACGATGCCTCTACGTGATCCTACTGATGGCCCTGTACTGGTGCACAGAGGCGCTGCCCCTGGCTGTGACAGCCCTGCTGCCCATTGTCCTCTTCCCCTTCCTGGGCATCCTCCCGTCTAACAAAGTCTGCCCGCAGTATTTTTTAGACACCAATTTCCTCTTTCTCAGTGGTTTAATCATGGCTTCAGCCATTGAGGAGTGGAATTTGCACCGCAGGATCGCCCTCCGGGTCCTGATGCTGGTGGGAGTGCAGCCAGCCAGGTGACTGTGGGGACCAGGGGGTGTCCATGGGGGGACACAGCCCTGATCACACACTGCTTTTTCCTATTAATTTTATGATATCCCCACACATGAGCTTTTCTTCCTGTAGCTAGAATGTGTTAACACTTGCCAAACTCAAGACATTCAGCTTTTTCTTTATTCTCTCTTCCAGGTTAATTTTAGGGATGATGTTGACAACGTCCTTCCTGTCCATGTGGTTAAGTAACACTGCCTCCACAGCTATGATGCTTCCGATTGCAAATGCAATTTTGAAAAGCCTCTTTGGGGAGAAGGACACCTCTAAGAATATGAACAGGGAACATGAAGAAATCCAAGGTAATTGAGACAGGGCAGTAGTATAAGCCAGCTGAGGTCTGCCCTGCTGCCATCAAATATGCCCCAGTGCTGGTCCCATTTTAATATTTATTTAATTACTGTGGTGGAAGGGTATTGACATAAAGCTCGCTCTTATCCTGCTCCTTCCGTATGCCATGCCAGAGGCAATGCTTATGAGTTGGAAATGTCTGGAAAAATGAGAAATGGTGGTCCCCAGACCTGTGACTGGCACAAGTTGAAGTTCAGCTCTGCGTGCCCACTGGGATGTGGTGATGATGGGGTTTGTAAGGTGCCTTGCTGTAGGGTGGCCAGGGCTGAGGGGTGCTGTAGTTACCCCTACAGCTGTGTACTGTGTAATGCTGCCGTGCTGCAGGGATGGGCAAAGGTTGCAGCCCCTCCGTGGCAGCACACACGGCTTTCCCGTGCTTCTGCACAGGTCATTTCTTCTGTTTTCCTATTTCCTCCCTTGTGAAACTGGAGCTTGAGCTGGGAGAGAAGGGGAGGATGAAAGGCAGGGCTAGCAGGCTGAACACATATTTATAAAGTGCTCCATGATGTCCCCTGATCCAGCTCGGTGTCACTTGGTGTTGAGAGTGAGCAGGTGCTGGACAGGCTTGGTCAGGGCTATGCGGTCAGAGCAAGCCTTCCTCCAACCACCTCTCAGGAGTTTGGGATTCTGGCAGACAGGGACGAAAAACAGAAAAAAGGAAACGAAGCAGTGAAGTCCCCTTTGCAGTTATTGCTGATAGTACGATCAGTAGTCATGGCTTCTCTTTTTCACACTAATTAGATGTTCTTCTGTCTCTGCAATTTAAAAACAATGGCTTTTGAGTTTCCACTGAGACCTAACGCAGGAAAATGAGTCCTCAGAAGAGGACTGAAATATGCATACTCTAATGCTAAAGATCTAATAATTCATCATTAATGTCTAGCAATCATGAGGTGTTTGCATTCTAGGCTGCTTTATCACATTTGCTTTATGAATTTTTGACCATGCACGTGTAGTAAAATCAACCCCACTGACCTTCTTGCTATGTTTTCTTATTGTGAGGAAGCACTGTGTTCTGTGAGCCTGCTTTTAACCTTCTTGACCCCATTCTCTGACCTGATTTGAGTGTGTAGTTGTGAGGGCAGTCTAGGAACATATAAAAACAAGACCCCCATTTTCCTAGACACTGGCAAGCACAGAGTTAATGTCCCTGGCTCAAAATGCTTAGGGTGCTGAGAGAAGCCAGCAAAGGGAGAGGGATGCAAGTAGAAGAATGAATAAAATGATGCTTTGCAACTATGATGTGATTGTGTGATGATGTATTTTTCTTTTGAGGTAGAGACTTGTAATAAATACAGAGGAACCATACACATGCACACATACAGTGATGTCTCTGATCAAATATTTCTCTGCTGGTGAGATCCTCCAGGTTGCAATCAGCCATGCTCACGTTCAATCATGTGGACAAATTTTTGTAGATGAGTAGATCTGCATGCTTGAGTTCATGACAGCTAAGCTTTGGAGTAGATCTGTTCCTCGTTTTTACATTACTAGCTACTGATACAAGAATTCAGATGAGCTTTGGCATTTGAAATTTCAGCTGGTTCTGGTTATTCAAGGTGAAGGTGGGATTACGAACTGATCACCAGCAAGCAGGCTTTTTTTTTTTTTTTTTTTACTCCAGTGGGTGGAAATATTTTGAGGGGGTCTTTTATTTTTTTTAGGAGCAATAGAAATATAATTAAAGCCAAACTGCTCTAGGATAAATCTTTCTGCCTCTAAGATATACAAAGTATTTGAGTGAAATGGCCACTGAATCTGTCTCATGCTGCTCCATGCAAGGCCAGGTCCCAGCTCAGTGTTCTTTTTTTGTTTGTTTGTTTTTTCCTCTTCTGACTTATGGACCTGTACAAATTTTCAGCCCCTTTTTACGAGTTTCATAGGAAATGATTGTTCTGCAGAAAGTCTGCCTTTCCTTCTCATGGTTGCCTTTCGTAGACCTTCCTTGAGAGGTAACTCACAGGTGATCCTGACCAGATGGGATAGGAGTTTGGGCTTAACAGGGGAAAACTGGAAAAATGTTAAAAAGTGGAATGAAATACATGTATGTGTCTATGGCTTAAATGGGACATCAGCGATGAGAGGCCTTGGGCTAAATCTGATGGGGGATCAACAGTCAGCCACAGGTTAATGTTCTTCTAATTACAACCCTCTAACGCAGCACCCTTGGAATGAAAGCTCAGCATGTGTGCGTCCAAGCCAATTAACTCTGATTCGGTAAATTAGCCATGTGTAAAACATGACAGTGCAAAATGGCCTGGCTCACTGAGCCACAATGAGGGGGCTGTCCTCGGCACTCACGTGTGCGAGTCTGGAGACTTTGACCAGTGGCTGCTCTCCGCGCACTGCTTTCCGTGTCAGGGGCACAGACAGGCACAGATGGTTGGGTTTTGGCCTGAGGAGGGGCGCAGGGAAGTTTGGGAACTGATAGGGTGGCTGTGGTGGGTGACAGTGGTTGGCTGGCCCAGGGAGGTGCAGGGATGCACCAAAAACAGGCAAAGCCTGAGGACAGGTACAGAGCCCATAGTGACCTGGACTAACAGTGGATGAAACTCCTGAACATTCCTGTTCTACAGAGGATATGGAAAATAGGGTTTAGTAGCATATCCCTGCTCCCAACCTCAGGTGGTCATGCCATGAGCCAGAGCTACAACTGCTACGAGGTTTAAGATGAGATAAGGTTAAAAAAAAAAAAAAAAAAAGAAAAAAGTGATTGTATTGCATTTCTGGTTTATCTTATGGTTTCTCTTTCTGAGTTCTCTCTGGAGCACACACCCATATGTGTGTGGCAGTGTGATGTACACCTCCCAATTTACTGCTGAAGAGCATGTGGGTCCTTCTGGTCAAGATTTACCCTTTCCCCAAGTGATGCTGAGTCCTGGCTGCCTTCCCTGTGGCTGGTGACAAGGATACTGGGGCAAAGCCCATGAGATATGCAGGAGGGTCCCTGAGGACTGTGTGCACCATCAAGTCCCCCCGTGGCAGCTCCAAACTTGTGTTGAGGTTGGGGTTTGGGAGGAGCTGCCTGGCCAGTTGTGGAGGGGGTCGTGGGCTTGGGAAGGGTTCTCTGCTCTTGAGCTGGGTGTCGGGGGACCCGGTACAAAGCCTAATTCCCAAATATGTCCCACACTGTCCATTAAAGAGGGAAAAACAGCTGCATGGTGACTTCGCAAGCTTCCCAGGGGGAAGGAGGAACTCCGAGGCACTGAACGCTCCTGCTCAGCCTCGGGAAATGTGCCCTGGGGATACACCAGGCCCAGCTCTTCTTCCTACTAACAAGCTATGGTTAACTCCCCCCCAAAAAAACTAACCCAAGCCCATACGTGGATATGTGGCACCCCGGCGCCCCTGCCCACACTGGAATACCCCAGGGTCTGAGCAGCGGCAGAAGTAGCATCAGGAGGGAGCACCTCTGGGTGCTGGAGGAGAAGCGGGGTGCTGCAGCAGGCCCGGAGCGGTGGCAGCAGCAGCCAGGCTGGTTTGTCCCCTCCGGGTGCTCCTGACCCCGTCACCATGGCATGAGCTCCCCCTTCGTTTGTGTGCTCCCTCCTCGGTAAAGGGCAGTTTGCTGCCTTCCGCTGTTTGGGTCGAGGAGGATTTTCTAGATGCTTTGAACTGTTTTAAAGTCCTAATCTTTCTTTTTCAGCATCTTTACAGCAGAATAAACTTTACACTGTACCAACTGAGATGCAGTTTCTGGCAAGTACTGAGGAGTAAGTTAACTATTAAGTTTGTATTAGAGAGTTGAGACAGAGCATTATCCCCTGAGCTAGACCCAGATGTAGGAATTTGAAATTCAATCACTGAAATGTTTTGATTGCACCACAGCTCCCAGTCGCTATAGACTGGCCACAGAACCCCTCCTCTCTGTGTCCAGCATCCTTCCACACATCCGCATCACTGCAGGGATTTTCCAGTTATCCTGGAGCAGTACCAGAGGTGTCTTCTGCTGGAAAACAGTTCCTTGGCTTTCCCAGGAGCATCAAAAGTGTGAAGCCAGTGGTGTAAAACCACTAGGATTTACACAGTGCTGACAGTCCTGCTTTGATAACAACGATGGGAAAGAAACAGCTCTTCAGGAATAGGAGTTTCTTTCCTCTCGGTGCTATCAAAATTTTCCTTTTGTGTTCCTTTGAGCACTTTATGCCAAGTTTTTCAAGTGGCTTAGGGGCTTGCCAAGGCACACGCAGCGTTCAGGCACTGAGGGTGCTCTGCATGCCTGCAGGTCCCGCCTGGTGCTTCTCCGAGCCCCCTCCTGCCATGCGGAGCTGCCCAGGTGTCCCAGAGGGCAGCGTGAGCTTGGCTTTCTAAAAACTGGGAGTTTGCCTTCTTGTCAGGCTCTGTATCGGCCGTGCTGTGTTTAAACCAGGGCTTTCACCGGATTCTCTTTTGGACTGTTTTAAAGCAAAGATCTGACGGAGGAGAAGGAGGTCGCCAGCGATGCGCTCTCAGACTTAAAGAAGGAGGAAGAGTACAAAACAAATATATGGAAGGGCTTCCTCATCTCAATCCCCTACGCAGCCAGCATTGGGGGAACGGCGACGCTGACAGGAACCGCACCAAACCTCATCCTTTTGGGACAGCTGAAGAGGTATGGGAGGCTGTCCTGGAGAGACGTGCCTGTCTGCCAGTGTAAATCCTGCACAGATGAGATGTAATCTCTGTCCCTGTGGGAAATTCCCTTCTGTGCCGAGAGCTAGCTTGGAAAATTCATGCCCTTCCAGAATGTTTTAGGAAACTTTGTGAGTGGATGAAGGCATAGAGTGGTTGCACCAGCCTGAGCAGTGCTGAACAGGTTCTCAGTGCCTGTGTGGATCACCTCACTGCTGCTCTTAACCCCACCGCGTTTAATGGGACTTGACCACCTGCTTAAAATTAGGCTCGTAAGGGTTGTCATAAAAAGGGCTGAGTAGTGTTCTGTGAGCAATTATATCTGCTGCTGTGTGGTAGAAAGGAAAAATAAGGAACCCACTGCTTCTGGCCTATTTTCCTAGGCATAAAAAATGCCTCCTGTGTTCCTAGGAGCATAGAGTTGGGCCATCCTAAGAGCCTCCAGATGCTTCTTAATTCTGGTCTCCACAAGCAGTATGTTAAGGCTCTCCCAGGCTTGTGCAACATCCCGGTGAAGTTCATGTTCAGACCCTCCAGCAGCTATTGCACTACTTAATCCTGACTGTTGAAGAATATTGTTGTAGAAGAGTATCAGCCATCCAGAGAAAGGTTTTCAAGTCTCTCCCTGCACAGCTGGGCTAGGTGAGCTGTGCCTGGCTGGGTAGCCCAGGGGTTGCCCCTGTGCTCCCCAAATCAGCTAGAGCCCAGATGGGTGCTGTGCACACAAGGGAATGTTCTTAAACCGGTGAATTTGTGGGGTATTTTGCTGTTGGTTTCAGATGTTTGCCCTTAAATTGAAGGGTGGTTTTCCCTTCTTGCATTAACTTGATTTTTTCCCCATTTGCTTAGTTATTTTCCAGAATGTGATGTGGTGAACTTTGGTTCTTGGTTTATGTTTGCATTTCCTTTAATGCTGATTTTTCTTCTCGTGGGATGGCTATGGATCTCCATCCTGTATGGAGGAATCAACCTGAGGTATGTTTATATTCCCTGCGCATACACACTGCTCTGGTTACACCAGCATTGTGAAATACATATTCGTCATGATTCTCATACTAAGTCTAACAATATCACCCACAATCATCTGCTTGACAGTGGAGGGTTTCATCGCTAACTTCAGGGTGCTTGTGGTGTAACAAATCCTCTGTTTTTAAGAAGCTGTGTGTGTGTTGTCTTCAGCAAAATGCTCCCAGTTCTGTAAGCATTTTCTGAGCACTGCTGTCACAAGAGAGTCTTTTATCTTTCCTACTCAGAGCATCTGCTTTCTGCTCCCAGCCTGCTTATTGCCGCTAGCTGACTGCTAGGGGAAGGGTTGAATGCAGCCCCGATGGTGGCTGTGGTCTGTCCAGAAAGGGGCTGGGGTAATTTGGGAAGGGGTTAAAGGAGGAAACGGCTGTGCAACTGCTCAGCAAACACTGAAGAAGCAAAAATCTCTGAACACCAAATGAAACAGTAGTGTTTTCACGCCTCTCACCAAAACCCGTTTGCAAATGTGACTGCATGCAAAGTTTTGGGCTGCAGACATGGGTGAAGACTGGAATAAACCCACCAGAGTCAGACCAGGCAGATTCCCTGCAGATGGGCATTGCCACATAACACTGAAATAGCTGTGTGATACAAAGTCATCCTGCTCAGGATCAGCCCCTAGAGATCTGGCATTCAGGTAGATGCTGGCTGTTAAAATAGGCTCCCGTGGAAGCATCAGGGTTAGGGCTGAATGCTTCTTAAAAAGTCCCCACTCTACCATCTCAGGTTGCAGGCAGTTTCAAGCATTTCGATGCATGCAGTAGACATTTGCTGAGATGGAACAGGGTTACAGAAATCTCATACCTGGCTGAAATACATGTAGAGAATGTGTGTTACACGTGCATTCAGTGAAACACAATTATTTGAGGTTGTTTCACTGCCTTACCTGGGCTGGGGTAAGTCAGTGGCAGAACTGCTTTGGCAGGAGGGAAAGCAGGATCGGACTTTGAAGACCAGCGTGAAATCTCGGTTGCCCTGGAATTAGTAACAGAAGTCTCCTGGAACGTAAGAGCTAGGATTTGTTCCTAGGGCTGGAACTTGGGTTTGGAACGGATTACTTCATAACAGGGCTTCATTTTACAACAACGCGTTAATCTATAACTGAGAGTAACGTGTTTTACTGGTAAACCTTTGCTGCACGCATGCAACCCTGAGTGTACAGAGCTTAAAACACTTGCAGTGGTGCTGCACAGATTATTTTGGAGCCCTTTTTCCCTCTGTACACTCTCATACATGATAGTAACAAACTCCTAGTCCTGCTTCCTCCAGGGACCATACAGAACTTCTAATAGATAGAAAAGTCTTTAATTGTTATTCTGAGTTACAAACACAAATAGCAAGGGGAAAAAAAAAAAAAAAAGAGAACAGGTGTCCAAATATTTACATTGTCTCAGAGGCAGGAAAAAAAATCAATGGGAAAGTTGCAAGCTAGAAAATGAAAAACGCCGCTCCTTAAATTGCTGGGGGGGCTTCATGCACAGCCGGGGGATGCTCCGCTGGCTCCCAGCCGCTCTGCGTCTGTGTGCCCAGGGCTTGCATGAGCCTGGATTCATGCATCCTGTGCTAAGGGCTGGGGCACAGCCATGGCACAACTGAGCAGGTGAGGGGAGAGAAGGTAATTCTGCTGGCCGAATCCCCTGGCAAAATGTGAAATGTCTCTTCTGCTTGGAGAACGTGATGCTTTTTGTTTTGTTTGGCTCCTCTCTGTCTGCATGGAGCCCGGCTTTATTGGGATAGCTGTGGCCAGCACAGAGCAGAATTCCCCAGTGGCAAAGTGCCTCGGGAGGGACACTGTGAGGCTGCACAAGTACAGCTGCCTGTCTGCTGGCGCTCGGCTGCTGGGATTGCAACAGCTTGGAAAGAGTGGCTGGCCTTTCTGTATGAGCAGAAACGTACAGACAGAGGGACGCCGCTACACTAGCAGGCTGGCTTTGCTTAAATCCAAAAGACATTAAAAGGCTGAGGTGTTGGTTGATTGAGTGAAGATGAAGCTGCTGTTCGTAGCACCCTCCTAGACTCAAAAAAACAGGTACATCTATTTGAGGTTCAGAAATTCCTGATGATCAACAATTCTTTTGTACAGAAGACCTGGCCATGATTTCCCATTGAAATGGTGATGGAATGAAGCATGCTCAGGCACTGCAGGGCCTGTTGGATGCAGCTGGTGTGGACATTGGGTTTTGTAGTTTCACCAAGGTCACAGGCAGGGCTAGTTCAGGCATGGGACACGATGGGAGGTGAAGTGTGAGACATGAATATATCATTTGTATGCACATGCTCCAAAGGATCAAACGGCGTGTGCGGTCAGCATACCAGGCTAAGAGGCTTAGCCAGGAGCACATTAACATTCCCGGCCATGGAGAAATTCCCCACATTTTTGTTGAGCCTCTGCAGCATCGTGAGATTGCCCAGGAAATTGCAAGTGGCATGAGGAGTGAAGGGACAGGTTCATTTTCTGTGTCACCCGCTGCCTAGTGTTCTGCCCGGGTAGTTATCTGCTAGAGATGATGAAATCCTGCACTGCCGGGATTTTCTTTTGGCAATTACAGCCTGTGCTGGGGGAAACAGTGTAGAATATAAATGAGACAAAACTTCCTACCCTCTGTGGGGTTTCTTTTGTATGAAAGCAGACTTTCTTCCTCAGTCCTGCTGAACAGTCAGTGTACTTAAGGTGCTTTGCTTTGCTGCATTTTCATCCCCGTGTCCCATCCAGCCGCTGTCTGCCCAGCTTGCTGCAGACTTTTCTGCGTGCTGCTGAGCTGTGTGCTCCTGGTGCCAGGGGACAGGCTCCGTAGGTGACACCAGGGCTTTTCCACTGCTATTCAGAGCTGGGCTCCTAATATATCAGAAAGCATGCCCTCAAAATATGAGCCAAGCTCACTATCAGTGTCATTGGGGCTGCTGGCTGTACAAATTCCCCTATCTGTGCACATGGACGTGGCCACCAGCATGCTTGTGTCTTGTCATGACTGGGAGGAAATATCCACATCCAGCTGCACCCTGTGAGGCGTGGGGCTCTGTTTGCCAGGTTGTTCCCACTCTCGGTGAGCTGAAGATAATCCAAACAGAGCTGGAGAGACGTGCAGCCGCGGGGAGTTCCTCTGGGAAGAAGTTTCTTTTTGAAGCTTGCAGAGCAGGCACTGAAGGGGTTCACCGAGCGTGCACATGCTGCAGTAGTAAACGCAGCCTTCACGATGGTGCCAGTGATGTTGGGCACATTTGACGATGTAACTGTGTCTCTTGGCAGGGGCTGGAGAACAAAAAAGTCAAATATAAGAGTGGACGCAGAAGCCCGTGCCAGAGAAGTGATAAAGGAGGACTATCAGAAACTGGGCCCAACAAAGTGAGTCATCAAGCTGGGACCAAAATGAAAAAGAAATCAAGTGGGTTGGAAATGTCCTGTCTGAAGGGGAGTGAACTGAGGGAAAGTCTTTTTTTTTTTTTTTTTTTTTTTTTTTTTAAGCAGAAAATGAAATACACATTTCTACTCAATTCATGATGCAGTGAAGTTTACTTTTGTGCATGCTCCCTCCTCTTCATTTTCACTAACAGGAATAACAGCAAATAGCAGCTTGTACTCAAATCTTATCAAGAACAAAGTTCATATTATTGAGTGGATTCATGCTGGGCTGTTTAATTACTGTTTGTAGTTTTTCTGCTCCAGGAACCAAAGCAATCCTGTTTGCTTTATGTAACTAACCAATACAAGCTGAATTTTGGAGATTTGTGCATTCCTGTTTGTAGCTGTTCTGCAAGGCAGGAAGTATTTGCTGAGGAGGCTGATGAATGATATAATAAATATAAATCATATAGATTGTGGATATACTTTAAGAAATCTTAAGAGCTGCTCAAAGAAAGCCTATGGAAACAATTTAAATCCGTTTTATGCAGTAGGTCATTTTTTCTGAATAACTCATTCAACGTTATGAGTCATGTGAAGAAAGAATATGACACTTAGCTTCTTCTTGTAGTTTATCAGAAGTCTTGTCTTCTGGAAGAAACATTGAAGTTGCAATGATTAGGGTCATAGATGGAAGCCACCAGAAAGAAGCATAAGAGTTTTAGACTTAGGAGAAATGCCCAAAAAGGGGGAAAAAGGAAAGGCTAGGTATCTCCAAGAATCAAAGCATAGGTATATCCAACCAGCCACTGATATTCTGGGCAACCAGGGCTGGTGAAGGTTTTTGAAACTGTAGGTCTTAACCTCAAAAGGTCTGTGGTTCTCCGTCTGTAAAATAATATTCTTATGCTCACGGTGATGCTGGGAGAATTCAGAGATGTTTGTGTCGTGCTATCGACATTGTAATTGTTGCTGCTGTGTGGAAAATGGAGTGGTTCTTCAAAGACAATTGGTTGGGCCTGTGCTGTAAATGAAAGAAATTGGTTTAGTTGTTCCATTCAGTACATTATCGAGCAGCCTGCAAAATGTCTCTGAAGAATCAAAGTCCCACTTTGAGGTCTAGGAGCGAGAAAGCCCATTAAGCCATGCTCGACCAATTTGATTAGCAACCCCGTAACTTCGAATCAGTGCAAGTGGCTTCTTCCCAAGTTTACATGCCCTTCCTTGTGCTCTGAGAGGTTTTATACAGAGTTTTAAGGCATTGTCTTGGATAAATCTCAACCACACTAGAATCAAACCTTAGCTTAGAGTATGATACTGCCATTTAAAGATCCCCCTGCTATTAGTCAACGTGTCTAAGGGATACTGTTTAGGTTTTGACCTTGGGGAATGTTGTTCCTGCTGTCTCATATATGATTTGAATCTTAGCTGTCCTTTTACATGGCTTGAACTGGAGTAAAACCACCCCTAGCTGATCAGTATCAGCCCAATCCGTGCCTTAGGAGCATCCCAGAGGGCAGTGATGAGAGGAATGACCTTGGGAAGCTGCTTGGCCCTTCCCCTCTGCCCCATCCACAGGGTCAATTTTGCAGGCATGTTGTGACATCTGCTCTGGGCATTCCTGATGCCCATATTTCCTGTCCTTGATATCTTCCAGTAAGAGATCACTGCTGGCAAATACCAACATCTGTAAATAGATTTGTAACCTATTCCAGTATTCTGTAGTTATTTTTAGAGAAGCCGCCTAGTTTGTCACCCAACCGCTGCAGCCTGAACTTGATACTTGCCCTATCTTGGCCTCACCCCATTAGCACAACATTTTAACTACATTTCCTTTCGTTTTAGGTTTGCAGAACAGGCAATTTTCTTCTTCTTCTGCATGTTTGCAATCATGCTTTTCTCAAGGGACCCCAAATTCATTCCAGGCTGGGCGAGCTTGTTTGCACCAGGGTAAGATCTTATTTTCATTCCACTGCCACATTTTTCAACAGCATTTCCAAGTCTGAGATTCTTGGGTTTCTGGTTGCATTGCTGAACACTGTTACTCAGGTTTCCTGGAATAAATTAAATTGAGCCCCAAGTTCCAGAGTGAGCTTAATTGTTTCTGTCTTGTGGAGGAGGTATACGAAGCCCACTGGGAAGCTGGCACTGCAAATTCTTCCATATGTGTGTTTGAGGCCATCCCTGGGGTTTGAGTGTGGGGAATACACGCTGTCTATACATATATTTGCATATTTATGTGGAATTCTTTATGCAATCCACTGATTTCACTGGAGGTCTGGAGAGTGAGGAGCTGACTGTATGTGCTATCGTATCTGTTTTACACATTCATCTCCCCTGTGACATCCATACCTTGGGAAGACAAAGGGATAGAGAAGTTGGGGATTGCTAAATCTCAGGGAGGGTGTTGTTATTTCTAAGCAGAAGAGACCTTCATAGTTTTTTGTTTGTTTGTTCGTTTCTGTATATAATGCCCCAGCTTAACAAATGATTCCTTAATAGAACGAAGTAGTTATGGACTTTTCCTCATCAGTTAATAGCTCCTTACAAACAAACACATGCTTAAGCTCTTTGTTGGGTGGAGCCTGGCTTTCAGCTTACAGTCTGAGCATTTTGCAAAGAGCTCTTATAAATTAGGTGGTCCGGGCTCTGCACCTCCTGCTCCCTGTGAGGAGCTGGGATATTTGTCCTCACAACCCCTCATGGACTGATCACGGCTCTGTGGGCAGAACTGCTGGAGCATTGCTGTTGGGGGGGGGGAATTTAGTCTTTTTTTTTATATATATATATTTGCAGGGCTTTGGGGCAGTTTTTGCATGGGGTTCTTCACAGCCCATCTTAGAAATATAGCTCTACAGGGAATTAAAAAGAAAAGAATTGTGAACAAGTGTTGTTCAAACCTGATGGAAACTTGTAAACTTCCTTCGTAAATCTCCGTTCCCTTAAACTTTGCAATTCTGCAGGCTTGTGCTTCTTACCAGTGTTTCTGCTGCTTTTGGACAGGTTTATCTCAGATGCAGTTACAGGAATCACCATCGTGATCATTCTCTTCTTCTTCCCTTCCCAAAAGCCTTCCTTCAGGTGGTGGTTTGACTTTAAAGGTGAGTAGGAGACCCCCAGGGCAGGATCCCTGCCCTTGCCTGGGGTCAGTAACGTCCCACCCTGGGACTGTGCCACCTGCAGGGCCACGCTGGCTTGGGGACACAGCTAGGACACATGGAGGCTGTTGTCTGACGTGCCAGCAGAGGTTCAGCAGTCACTGCCCTTCTGCTTGTTGCAGGAATGACTCGCTTGCTCGTGCTGCTGTCAGAGATGATACTCTGTGTGTTTGTGTGTGTTAAAAATCAGTGTTGACCTGCCCTAGCAGACGGGCTTGTGGCACTCACTGATATTTGTTGTGTTGTCCAGACTGCAGGAAGATGTTTAATCAGGCCTCCTCTGGGTAAAATAGCTGTGCCCTTGTTCAACAGAAAATTACAGCCCCATTAGTGCATCCTTCCACATGGCAGAGCACACTTCATCATGTACTAAGAGATGGGCTGCAGGGGAGATGGGAGTTCTTTGCTGTAAAACTCCAGGGTAGTTGAATGGCGAACGGAAAATTAGGAACATCTTCATGATTCAAATGGTAGAAAATTTCCTCCTTCCATGGACTCCCGTCTGTTGAGGACAATGTTTGTGCCTGTTACAGAAAGGAAATTAACCCGATGTTAGAAGTTCTCCAAGGAAGCCTCAAATAAAACCTCAAATGCTAGAATTTCCTTTCTCTTCCTTTTTGTTAAGATCTTGTTTTCTGATATTACGGTAAATGATCTTTTAAGTGTCTAGCTTAAGAGAATGTTTTTATGCATGTTTTAATCAACAACAACTCATGGTTAGTGAGCTTTGGTGCTGATGCCAGGCTGATGATGTCGATGTCAGATGGTGACAGACGTGCTCCTCTTTGGGTGGGTGCTTGATGTGGGGTTTTCTCTTCGTCTAGCACCGAACACGGAGATGCAGCCCTTGCTGACGTGGAGGAAGGCCCAGGAGACCGTGCCCTGGAACATTATCCTGCTGCTCGGAGGAGGCTTTGCCATGGCGAAGGGCTGTGAGGTGAGGCAGCAGAGCTGCATTTTGTCACGGTGCCATTTGGGGCTCTCATTTGGCTCTGGGAAATTTTGCTCCTGCAGTGTCACAATGCCAAAAAGGTGTTTCTCAGCTGGAGGCATGTTTCTCAGCTCCCCCTTACAACAACGCGCAGCAGATAAGTAAGGAACAGTTAACAAATCTTGCAACTCCTTTCAGACTGTTTGCTGTTAGATCCCCTGAAGACACTGCAGTTGCGTGGGTGGTGAAGGTCGTACACAATTTTCAGATCTATGAAAGGATCTGAGGAAAGGAGCCCCACGCTGCAGCTTGTGTGCTCTCCCTTCTGCAGGAGTCCGGCCTGTCTGTGTGGATAGGAGGCCGCCTGCACCCCTTGGAGGGCGTACCCCCGCCCGTGGCAGTCATCCTCATCACGATTGTCATCGCCTTATTCACAGAGTTTGCCAGTAACACGGCCACCATTATCATCTTCCTGCCTGTCTTGGCTGAACTGGTAAGACAGCCCAGTGCTCAGAGGGCAGGTTTATGGTGGCTGGGCTGGGACAGGCACCGTACGGGTCTCCTGCTCCTGGAGGGGGCTTTAGGCACTTCGAAATCCTTGCAGCAACAAAGCAAGGGCCTGTGGCATAATGGGAACACTGCTGGATAATAATCCTTCAGATGTTGTTGGTGAGATACATTATTATCTGTCACAGAGTGGGGGATATGGCTCTGTACAGTGCACTAACTACTTGCATCCTTTAATTATATCCGCCTTACGCTCCTAATCCCCGAGATACAATTTCTGTTCCTTTCTGTTTTTCAAGGCCATTCGTCTGAAAGTAAATCCCCTCTATTTAATGATACCAGGGACTATAGGATGCTCCTACGCATTCATGCTGCCAGTCTCAACACCTCCTAACTCAATTGCATTTTCTTCTGGACACTTGATGGTCAAGGATATGGTAAGTTGCTCTAGATATACAAGATGCTGAAAACAATCAATCTGAGTGAAATGTTGAAGAAAGTAACTTTCAGGCATGTTACCAGTACAACATGTGAAAAGACAGAAATCTCATACTGCAGTGTTGGAAGGCACAGGGATATAAAAGGAGCCTGTGAGATTTGGAGCCATGGCTCCAAGTGACGGCAAAACTGATTTTAATTGTCCTCAGCACCTCTCAGCCCGTGCTCCTGCTCCTGCCACTGTCAGCAGCTCAACTTCAGAGGTTTCTGGGTGCAGAAGTTTCGCAACTCAGTGAAATAAAGTTTATAAGCTCAGTCCTAGTTCCACCTCATATTCCTGTGGCTAAATGGATGCTAATATTTTTGATGGATCGAAGCTTGATAAGCATTTGCAGAGTGGTTTAAGAAAGCCCACTTAAAATGTTGTTAATAGTAATGGCAATTAAACCTTACATTTTTATAACATTTATATTCAAATAACTTCATTCTTCACATGCTGTAAATGTCCAGGCTAAACTCACCAGTTGCTTTTGTGTTTCTTTTGTAGGCAAGAACGGGGTTGCTCATGAATCTTATGGGAGTTCTGCTTCTTAGCTTAGCTATGAACACGTGGGCCAAGAGCATCTTCCAGCTGGGGACCTTCCCTGCATGGGCTAACATCCATGCAGAAAATGCCACATCGCTCTTGCCAGCTGTAGAAAATGTCACTTTTAGTGCACTGAATAAAATATGAACAAAGCCACCCCAGGGGAAGGACTCACTCACTTAGGACTTGGGCACTGGAATCGTCAGCGCGTGCACAGGAAGAAGACCCCATGGCTGCCCACACTGCATGGGACCCTCGGATTAAATTTTATTTTTAGCAATACCAGTCGGTGCCACAACATCCGATTTTGATTTTCTCTGAAGATCCTTCCCCCCCCGCCCCTTACACAGATTCTCCCAGAGAATTTCAGCTGTCCCTCACAGGTGGTTGTTACCTGCACAGCCCTGTAAGTGTCGAGCATCTGTGGGTAGATGTCTCTCCCCCCGTGAAAGCTACTGAGCCGTGCTGCTCCAGCTTCTGATACCCTTCCTCATTTTGGAGAGCAGCCCTGGGTGGAGGCAAGTGGATTATTTCCATGCAACCCAACGTGAGTGAGTGTATCAGAACCTGGCTGGGTAGGAGGCAGCATGGGCTGGGTGCTCCTGGCAGGACCGTGGAGACGGGGGCTCGGTATGATCTCATGAGTAATTCTCTCATGTAAGGACGCAGACTATTTCTTCAGGCTTGTGCATGAAAGGATGATTCAGGAGATGTGTCGGTAGGACTCAGTGCATTGCCCCATGCTTTGGGAACAGGAAAGGACCAGTTTGTTTCCAAACCTGTGCAATGTTTTGAAAACCTGGATTTCAGTCGCTGCCTGGCTCTTTGCACTGAATGCAGATGGAGGTTTGGGGCCAATTTTTTTTCTGACATAATTGTGTGGACATCAGTGGTGTTTCAGCTTTGGGAACGTGGCCAGTCTTAGGTTTGTGAGACTGATACTTGTGAGCGACCTGCTGAGTCACAGGTCAGTGGGCAAGCTGCGCTGGAATATTATTGACATTTCTGAAAAGTAGGCTTTGATTCTTAACATCTTTTTATTTCTGATTGCTTGGGTACTTTCAATGAAAGCATTGCAAATTGACTGTGATTTTAATCACCGTTTTATCCTTTTTTTTTTTTTTAAATTTCTGTAAGAATCTAAAATATTTAATTTTAAGGATCAGTCATTGAAATAGATAGAAGGGAAGGTAAAGAATCTGATTCTTGGTTTAAGGAGGGTTGGTGACTGGACTCTGGATTGGGCTCCACTGGGTCTTTTCTCTGATGGTGTGGGCTGGTGACACAGCTGGTGGCACAGCTGGTGGCATGGGGTGAGGATCCAGCCCATCCCTCCTGCCCCCATGCTGCTGACAAAGCCCAGGGCCAGGCTGGAGCTGGCAGGGTGATGCAGCCCTTGGGGCCAGTGCTTGCTGCTGCTGCTGCTGGGTATTACCTTAAGGTCACACTTAGGCAGGGACTTGAGGTTGAACCGAAACCTCCAAAACTAGCCGAACATGGAACTTTGATCAATCAAGTTCAGAAAAAAACAATCCTTAATGTTCAACAAAATCCTTCAGCTTAACAAAATCCGTAATGATCATGGAAAATGTACAATAAAGCACATTTGTTAGCACGTCGCTTTGTCCTGTTTGCTCTGTAGACAGAGGGAAGAAAAGCAAAGCCTGAGCCACCCCCTCCCCTAGCTTTCCCCCTGTGATTTTGGCATTGTTCCCTGGGAGGAACAGGAGATCTTCCTGCCAGCCTCCCAGGGCTCGGGCTCTCTGCATCGATGGGCTTTGTCATGCTGTGGTGAGCCCAGGCTGGACTGGGAAGGGCAAGTAGGGCAAGTTGCTCCCTGCAGGTCCCTTTCCCAGCTGTCTGGATGCGAACAGCGTGGTGCTGCTGTCCCAGGGCCAGGGGGCAGGAAGGAACCCCGCTGTCCCTGATCCTGTTCCCCAGCTAGGGCTGCTGCTCCTGCAGGGAGCCACCGCCGGCTGCTGGAGCATCTGCTGTGTCCCCATCCCTGCACCAGGGGTGGGAAACTGAGGCAGGGAGGGGGTTGGGGACCTCCCCGTGGTCCCACAGTGTGGCCTTGGCAGACCTGGGAAAGGTGCAAGGAGCACCAGGATGCTAAGCCCCTGCTTTAGTCAAAGACCTGGCTTCTGCCTGCTTTAACCTCTTCATAAGCAGGAGGCTGTGTGCATTTCCCAGGGCCTCCAGAGGATCTGGTTAAGGGGTATGGATGGCACTATCAACTAATTCTGCTTTTCTGTATCTAGGCATCTATGAGAGCAGGACTGTTCTGGCTTTTATTATTTTATTTTATTTTATTTTATTTTATTTTATTTTATTTTATTTTATTTTATTTTATTTTATTTTATTTTATTTAAGCAGATTTAAAGATTTAGTATTTCTGGGACTCAAGGTTGAACCTACATAAATAAGCTACAGTTCTGCTTGCTGCTGCTAGTGCTAAAAATCACTGAAAGAAGCTTTTTACGGTAAGTCAACTCTATTATTCTTGAAGGTATTGTGAAGTGGCTAGAGATATGAAAAATCCCTGGAAAGGGCATTTTTAATGCTGCATTAACCTTCCATTACTTAAACCCTGTTATTTCAGAGGAACTTTGCCTGCCTATGTACCAGTTCTCTAGGAATGCAGGAATCCAACAACTGCCACAAAAGCCACTCACATTAGCAGCCTGCTTGTGAATTTTAATTAAACAGGAAATGCCACTCATGCATTGAAATTCAACATCCAGAATATCTCTGCTTTACTCCTTTGATGTTTCCCATCCAATCTGGGATGAACGTCCACATGTTCTCCTGAGACGCTTGGAGGAAAATCGTTCTGGTTTATTTACAGTAGGAAAGCATTTTGTAGGTTCTTTTATTCCAGAAGTGTTTGGGTGTCTTTACAAACTGTTTGCACAGACAACCAGCACTGTGGGGCTTTGAAGCACTGAGCAGCTCCAGGGCTGTGCATAGCCTGGCTGTACCCAGCAGCGATGCGTGGAGTTCAGGACAGAAAGTGAGAGTCCTGACACAGAAATCAGGGCATGATGGGCAAAATTAAGCTGTTGCAGGTCTGGTAACATTGGCTCCCTTGTCATATTCATCCCAGATCAGTCACAAAGTTTTGCTGGTATTTTTCTATATTTCTATAGTAGAAACCACCGACATGAGCTGACTGTATCACTGTAAGTTTTTCATTTGCACGTGGTTTTTAACAAAGAAAGTGTCACTGCTGTTGGGCTGGTCCCTCCCACACCCTCAATTTCTTGATTTGTGAAAGTACCTTCAGCCTTAAATCATAGCAGTTCTGCAACTCTGTTATCATCCAGACATTGTCTTAAAATTCGTAGCAGGGGGCACCCCAGACTGCTGCTGCTGTCCTTTGCAGCCCCGTGCAGCACCGTCACCACGTGGTGGCTGCCCTGTCACCACAGGTCGGACTCACAGGTGTCCTAGCAAGATGCTCTGCGTCTGCTAAAGTGCTAGGAAGTCTACACTAGGGATATCAGAGCAAGAAAATTATAGATCCTGAGCTCTGTGGAGACTGGAGCCTGCCAAGCCCAGCCATCCCATGGTGTGCTGGGCCATGAACTCCTGGTGACTGGCCAGGGGAGGCCCCTTGAAGCACCCCAGGGACACAGAGCGCACACATCCCGCTCACCGGCTCGTCAGCCCCAATTTTCTCCTTCACTTCCTCAGTTTTCCTTAGAAGTCTCCAGTCACTGACAGCTGTAGTTTATGAGCTCAGATGAACGCAGACCTTGAAGTACTCTAGCAGAGCCTGGCCACAAGATGTCACAGTTGCTTCATGGAGCTGGCACAGTCCTGGCCATGTCCTGCACCCCAGCCCATGCACATCTGTATGGAGGTCTACACACGTGCTCACAGCATTCGTTTTTTTTTTTTTTTTTTTTTTTTTTTTTTTTTGTTTTTTCTTTTTTTCCCCCTTTTTTTCCCTTATTACCCCCCACACACCTTTTTAAAAAAATATATATTTTTTATACTTAAATTTTGTTTATGTATGTATTTATTTATTTATAAAGCAGAGCAAGCTTGTTCATTGTGCCCTGGGAAAAGTTAGGCAATTATTGTTCCAGCTCATTTGCTGGCTACTGGTTTGGTGTATATAACATCTTAGCCCTCCCTCAGACCCCAGCCCACAGGGAACGATTTGGAGCCAAGTGGAAGCTTTTTGGCCGGGTTTGCTGAGGGATACAAACACTTTTTGCTGCCCAGAGCCGCTGGACAAACATAGCCTCCCTGCAGCCTTCAACTCCCCTTTGCTGTATGAGTGGAATCTTCTCTCAGTGCAATCCTCACCCTACTGCTGGCTAGGATGAGGCAAGTTGTTTCCCACTAGAGGACAGTGACACCCCAGTCCCCATGTGATGCTTCTTCCATCCTGGTCACTCCGTACTGACTCATTTTTCTTGGCCATGTGTCATTACACCAAGATTTCTGCACAATACACCAGGATTTCTCCACTAACAGTAAGAGCCAAGGAGGTGCAAAGCCTGGGCAGCACTGGAGTGGGGTTACTCTTGGACTGTCTGTACCAGCTTTGCCCTCTCACATCAGGAATTGCCAGCATTTGCTGACCTTCGTTTTGGCTTTGAGTCCTTGCTCCCTGGTGCAAGGTGCCTTGGTTTCCTACCGTGGGTCACCCAGCGGCTGCCTCCAACATCCTTTCTGAGAGTGATGAGGCACCGGAGCATGGAGAGCTTACCGGCAGGGCTGGGGCACATCTCTGCTGCTTGGTATGTAGTGTTTGCCTCGCTCCCTCTGCTTCCCTTCTTCTGCTGAAAAACCTTCAGTAAAAGGATTAGCTGGGCTTGCCAGGCAAAATTCTTCCTCCATCTCTCCTGCCAGGACAGGGGAGATGGAATCAGCCTGGTGGGGTCTGATCCTGGGGAGGGGGTTGCAAATTGTGGTGGGAGAATCCTTCTCCCCACCAGGTTTTCTGGTCTCTGGAGAGTCATTCCTCCTCTGAGGCCTGAGAAATGGTATTTCTTCCCAAACTTTTGTTTTCATTAGACATTTAAATAGCTCTATGGGACATTTCATCCTGTCTGCAAAGGCCAAATTCTTATCCTTGGAGATTTCCTCTGGCACTGAACATTAGTGTGAAACTGTTTTCTCTGATCGGCTCAGTATTTGTCACCCTTAAACTTGCTGCCTTTTGTCTGCTTTCCTATTAAGAAGCAGGGAGAGCAGAGACTACTCCACCTCCTCCAATCCATTGAACTCCTTTTAATTACAAGGCTAACTAATGATTTCCACAGCAGCCAGGCACCTCCTCTTTGCTTTTCTTCCCCCAGCATCCTCTACCTAACCACCAGAGCTGCTCCTAGCCATGGCTAGAGCTCAGCCCTCCAAGTGGCTTTATTACGGTTTTTATAGAATATAATGCTTTCCTCTGCTGATGTTAAAGGAGGAGCTGTAGCGTTGTAATTGGCACTTCAATTCAAGAAATGCCTTGAACTCTCCTGGCCCACGTGGCTGCAGGAAAGACCTCGGTGTCAACAGCTCGGCTTGGCAGAGAGGCAGAGCGAGACCAGAGGCACTCAGAGAGGGAGGTCACAAAGCCCCCTAATTAGTGCCTCCGTATTTCCTCTGCTAACACCCCGCCACTTGTTCTTTGCACAGGTTGAGTGTCTGTGCCTACTGTGAAGACTTTCTGTTCCCAAGGGTGAGCAGGATGGCGGCAGATCTATGGTGCATTTACTCCAAGCCGGTCCCTGCAGATGGCAGAGAGCTGCGGGCCTTGTTCCTGCAGTGCTCCTGCCTCGCCGCTGTGGTCGGAGGCCTCTTCTACAACTGGCTCTTTGCCTCCCTGGAGTACTCCTGGCACCTTGCTGTGGCCATGGCTGTCTCCTTCAGCCTGCTCCTCCTCCTGACCCTGTTCCTGGTGCACCCTGCCCGCTGTGTCTTCAGCATGATCATGCCCACGTTGGGCACCAAGCAAGGTCGGAAGCTCCTCTTGTCGAGCTGCATTATGATCGTGGCGGTTAATGTGACCCCAAACATCGTGAGCAACATTAAAACCATTCTGCAGGTCATCAAGTGCATCTGCAAGAATTCCTCCGAGAGCTTGCTGAACTCAACTGCTCTGCTGGGGACGGCTTCCTGGGAGTTTGGGGAGGAGATCCAAGCAGCCAGTAACTCCATTAATATTTGGAGGCCTATGAACGGGCATTTTAGGTTTTCACTGCTTCACAACAGCTCCCTGATTAACCAGCAGATGCACCTGGCTGGTGAGAAGGTCAGGAGGGACTTTTTGGCTGTTGAAGAACTGGTCAAAGACTCCGTACGAGTGGGCAACAAACTGGTCGCTGGCTTTTCCATGATCTACCTCTGCTTTGAGTCTGCGTGGTATCTGAAAAATTACCTCACCAACCTCCGCTTTGACAATTTTTACATCACCAAGAAGCTGGAGCATTTAGCTGTGGACAGAAAAACTCCTCACCTGCTGGGGGGCTGGTCCAAAAACCTCATTCGGCCTACGGGCCTGAAGTTGTCCCGGGAAGAAGTGCTGCTGTGCCTGGTGCAGGCCCTGCGCCTCGCTGTGGCCCTGATGCTGATGCTGGTGGTGGTGGCAATGGACCACGTCACCTTCAGCGTGGCGGACACAGCCGTGAGGAAGGTTGCTCATCTCTCCGTGGTGCCCATCACGCTCAGCATCAAATACAGCGTGAGTGCCAGGTCCCCTTCTGCTCAGGACATGCTTCTGTATCGGCTTCTCTGTCCCTCTAACCAAGCCCTGCTTGGGGCTGCATTTCTGCTCAGTGTTCAGGAGGGATGGAGGGAGGAGGGGGCTCGAGACAGCTGCTACTGAAAAGGAAAAGTCACAGCCACAGTGTCAGCCACAGTGGGCAAAATGTCTCCTGCACCATGTCTGTGCGTCGGGGGAAGGCACATCTCTTGGCTTCCCTCTGTGGGGTACCTGCTGTGTTGTACCACATCACGGGAGGTGCCGGTGGAGACAGCTACCTGTGGGGCTTTACATGCTGCCTTCTTCCCTCCCCAGCAGCCAGCTGGACAAGCAACACAAGGCTTGGGTATGTGGGGAGGTGCAAAACCACGCACAGCCTCAATTTCTCCTTCCAGTGCAGCACATACCTAAACAGCAGCTCCCAGTCCCAGCTTTTTAGCTCAGATTCCTGCTTATAGTAAAACAATCAGGGCTGAGAAACACACCCTAATATTCAAATATGCAGCTCCTGGTACCCTCTAGACTATATTTCACTGTGAATCTCACATGGAGCACCCCATCACAGTCACTGTGGCAGCAGGTGAAGATGATGGGACTGGATCTCACCGTGCCATGTACTTGGTGCCCACTCCAGTTGCAGTTATTCCTGCTCAGCCTGAGGCACATTTCAATCCCCTGTCTCACTGCACCCAAACAAGCTGTAAGGGTGACTGCACACCTCCAGATTGATATTTCTGTGGTAACCAGTTGGGTTTGTTCCATTCATACCCCATTTAACCTCTTACTCTTTTTATTCCAGGCTAAAATACAGCCCCTGCCCTTTTTCGTGAGTCTGTTTCGGCTCCCTGACAAAGGATTGACCCTGCGGGACTTCGAGAAGAATTACCATCACTACCTGACCTTCAGCTCTGCCCGCTGCAGCATCAGCCCCCCGCTGCCCCCCAACCCCTCTGTGCTGTTTGTCATGGTGCTGCTCTTCTGCATCATCTATGCCACCGTGTTTCTGGAAACCTACGCTCACCGCCTGTGCAGGAAAATCGCGGCCTCCTTCTTCGAGAGCCGGGAGGAAGAGCGAGCACTTTACCTCTACAGCAAGCTGTCCAGGAAGTATGCGGAGGAGCAAAGCTGCCCGAAAAACTGAGGCCTTTTTGGGAAACACGAGGAAACACCTTGTGGCAGTGGATGGGTGCAGGCTTCTGCAAAGGGATCACCAAATTCATTTTTTTTAGAGTCAGAGAAGTGGTTGGAATCCAGGAAAAATATTTGGGGGAAAAAAAAAAAGAGAGAGAGAGAGAGGGAGAGAGAGAAAAGCCAAATGTTAATATTTAATATTAATTTAAGAAAAAAATGGCTAAACTTACTAATCTTTTTCTTTTTTCTTTTTTTTTTTTTTTTTTTTTTTTTTTTCTGGAGTCAGCTCTTCCAGGACCAGTGGAAAAAAGACCTGATATAGCTCATATGACTGGGATGACTGGGAAGATGTTGGCAGTATTAGGCAAGGCTAACTGGGAAATATGTGGGAGTCAGGGTGGGGGAAGAGCTCCTTTACCTCCCCCCGGCCCTGCTGGAGGAAGTGCACACTTCCTTTTTCTCTGACATTATCCCACAGGCAGCAAGAAGGAAAACCCATTTGAGATGATTAATTTAATTGTTGAGGAGTTTTTCTTTCAGTTTCATGCATAGAGATCTGTGTAGGTGGGATAATTATTAGCCTTTAGAAGATGGTTTATTCGCACACACACAGTCACACAAAATGTTTTTTAGCCTGCTGACATGCATTGAAGACCCACACGACCACAAGATGGGCATGGACCCACCTCCTGGGCATGGGTGGGGGTGGAAATCAGTGTGTGAGGACTTGCTGAAATCACTTCACCAGGCCTCTCCAAAATAACACAGATAAAATAGTTGAAGAAGCAGAATAGCAGAAGAGGACAAGACCAGCCAACAAAAGGTCAGTTCAGGCCGATGTACAGGGGAACTTTACAAGTGTGAGGCTGAAACCTGACAGCCGAGCCCATGCTCAGCGGGGAACAGAAAGGGGCAGGACGTGGAAGGCTGGACTTGCCTAAAGCAGTAGCTAGTTTTATATGTTGGGTTGCTTCAAACTCTGGAAGGATGATGCTGTATCTAATATGCCAAAATTCATCACTGGAGCCACATCTGAGACATCTCTTCGGAAAGAGAGGCAGATCAGAAGCTGTGTAAGGGCAACAGCCAGGAGAGGAAGCTAAACCGGTGCTGGGTTAAAAACAAAGTAACTTCGCGGCTTCATTTCTTCAAAGCATCTCTATTATTTTCCTCTCGTCTCCCATTAGAGTTTTCATTAGGGTAATTATTTGACATAATGCACTTCAATGAGATTAAATTACAGAAGTGAAGTGGCAGCTGCAGATACAAAAAATTCTCTCAGCTTCTGAGATGCTTGAAACAAAGTAGGTCTGGATTATTTTTTAAGCATCTATCTAACAAAACCCTGGTGTATTTATCTCCCCAGGTTTCTTAATTCCCTGCTGTTATAATGATTAATCTAAGCACCTTTCTGCCTCTGCAGCTGCCAGAGTGCTTTGTTATGAGGTTTCTCTAGCAAACACTCTGTGATGTTCTGTTTAGGGAAGGAGAAAGATTTCCACGTGCCCATTGAGTAGCCAAAATTACCTGGAGCCAAGGGTTAAAGAGCTGCAAGGAGACTGGGGGAACCCTTCATTTGGCAAGCCAGCAGCACGTGGCCTTCCAACGAGCACATCTTTTAAAGCAGTTTTCCTTGAGAAGACTCATCTTTTTGGCAAGAGACATACAGTATACATACATACATACATACATGTATACATACAGAGACATACATTACCTTTTAAGAAATCGTTATTTTTCAGCCAGTAGCATTTGGAAAACCTCCCTGAGCAATGTCCAGGTCCAGAGATGGGTCTCCAGGTTCAGGTGGGGGTTTGGAGCAGAGAAGACCCCAGAGCTGGACTCTGAGGACTACAAGCCACTCAGAGTGTTCCACTGCATCCTTTGCACTGGTGCTGCCTTGCACTAGTGTGAAGGGCTCCTGAAACATCCATTTTCAGCCTGAAAATTCCTCTTCGCTAGGAAAAACTGACCCTGGTTCGGCTCAGTTCTCCCTTCTCCTGTGCAGAGCTTCCTTCAGCTTCCCCCTAAATTTTAACCACTAAAGGCTAATTCTGGAAACTTTATGCTTCCAGACAGTAAAGTTCAGCATCAGAGAAGCCTTGATTAGGGTAATTACATCAGCTTGAAAGGATAATAATCAGCGAGGCACTGCTGCTCTGCCCGTGCTCCTGGAGTCACAGCCGTCATACATCATCCAGAGGCAGAGACGTGCTGTCTTCTCTGTTCTACAGGTGTGTCTGCAGGGACTAAGGAGAATTTGTTTTGTTTTGTTTTGTTTTGTTTTATTTTATTTTATTTTATTTTATTTTATTTTATTTTATTTTATTTTATTTATTTTATTTTATTTTTTGGTGCACATCACACCATTTTTGCTGGTTTCAGTGATGGGAACTGTGTATAGCAGAGCCCACCTTGCCTGGCAGCACCCACGGGCCAGTTCTCCTGCCCTGTTTTGTGCCTTTGCCACAGGAGGCAGCTGTGGCTTCGCCCATAGGTTTCAGCTTCAGCAGACGTAGAAACCAGCAAGGGGAGAATTTGGGCTTGGAAGGAGCATCGGAGGCTATCAATGGGCTTTTCTCATGGCAATGCTGGAGTTTGTTCACTGGAAAGGAGGGCAATAAATGTGATGTGTTACACCATCAGTGTCGTGAATTGTCATCGCGTTGGTGTCAGAAGTGTGTATTTTTTTTTATTTTTTTTTTTTCTGATGTAGGAAGAAAAGTCACTTTAATAACTTATGGTTATTTTAGAGAAGAAATCATATTGGTGTTAAATATGTGTGCGCTGAAGACTGATGGAATTGAACACCATAGCAAAACAAATGCACCCGAGGCTGCCATTGTTGGGGTCGGTGGCACCACCCAACCACATTACACGGAGCTGACCGATGGAGCTGTTTGGAGGAGAAAGGGGATGTTGAAAGCTGTCTCTGCATCACTGTGCCACTTACCCCACTTGCTTTGCTGATGAGAAACTAAATCAGAAGCTGTGACTTCCCTGTGCCTTACCCATTGCCCAGCATCACCCCAGAGTGGTGCCAGCACCATGGGGACATCCCAGGAGCTGGTGGGGGCTGGATCCTGTGCTGGCCATGTCCTATGGGGAACCTTCAGGCTCGAATTTAGGAAGCAAATGTTTAGGAAATATTTAGGAAGCTCAGTCAGGCTTTTTTTTTTTTTTTGGAGAGGATCAGCTATATTTGAGGCTTGAGCCATATCTGAGGCTTGCTTTACTCCTCATTGAAAATGGATTTGCCACTGCTTTGGGAAAGGGAATACAGAAAAAAAACACTGCACCCACTCTGCAGCTTCCTCACTGCCCCCGCGGGCTCTGCAGGGCCAGATTTCACCACTTCTGGCAGCTGGGGAGCTGAGAAGTTGAAAGTTCAGGGCCAGGCACTGGCGGGTGCTGAGGACAGAGGCAGGGCTGCGGGGCTCTGCAGGGGCCAGTGGGCAGCTGGCGGTGGGGCCAAATCCCCTTTTTAACACCCCTGTTGCTCATTAATGCCAACACCAGCCCAGATCTTTGCTGATTCCAGATGTGGGCATGTTCGCCTGTTTTCTCCTTTACACTTGTAGGGGTTTGCAGTTTCTTACCAAACTAATTAAAGGCGTTAATTACATGAGAGAAAGGCCCACGGATTGCTCTTTCCTCCACCGGTGTGGTCAGCCCAGGGGATGGAAAGATCCTCAGGTATGGGACAGGATCTGCCCTGAAGCCCCTGTTATCCTTGGGGTTTTGTGGTGTATTTTTGTGGGTTTTCACCTTAAACAAGTGCAAGTGTAGATAACATATATGCTAAGTTCCTGCTTCTGTCTGGCTGGCTGGGGAAATGAATGGCCTTAATATATAGCAGCAAATGTGAACTGTCCAGCTAAGGTAATGCTCTGGGAAAGATTTCATTCAGAGCCACAAGCCTACAACCACCAGAGCAGCAAACAAACCAGCCAACCACCTCTCTCTAGAAATATGTCCTGAGTTTTGATCAAAGTCCATTTGTAGTGTGTTTATCCTATTTATAGCCATAACTTCAATGAAGAAGCAATGGTTACGTACACCAGCTCTTAGAGAAGGCAATATAAATAAACACAAAAGCTAATAAAAGCTATTTCACAGCATGGTGCGTACTCTGCCCAGCTCACCATGCCACACTGTGATGGGAGGACAGAACTGCTCCCAGTGCCACCAGTACCACTCATCCCAGTAACACTGCTGGTGTTGAGGATATTCCTCCAAACCCTACAGACAGCTGGGGATGGGGAGAGCCCCTTTCAGACAGGGTTTTTGTGCCGTTCCTGCAAGGAACGGCCTGCCCTGGGGCCTTGGCTGGGCTGCAAGGTGCTGCTGCCAAAACAAGAGGGATGGAAAAGCGATGAGGTGTTATCTTTAGAGGTAAGAGGTGATAAACAAACCGCTACCTAAGTGCAAAGGTTGCCAGAGGCTGATTTGAAGCAGAAGAGATGTCAGCACTGTGCTGTCCTGAACCGATGCCCAGTACTGTTAAAAAGTGACTGTTTCCTGCCTTGGGGCTGAAAGCTTAAATTCATAACCCCCCCCCCCCAGAAGAACTGCAGGTGCTCCCTGCTGCTTCCCTACTGCATATGCTAGCCTGGCAGGGGGCATGGACATGGACTAACCTGCCTCAGCAGAGACACCCAGTGCCATCTGGATGCCCTGGGGTGCCTGGCATCTGTGCAGGGTGGCAGATGTGGTGCATGACCGTCTGCACCCATAGCTGAACACGAGGCAGAGCATCCCATCACCCCTAAAAAGATACCAGGTAATTATCTGGGAGTATCTGCCAGATGTGAAGCAAATTGAGGGCTTTTAGAACCTCGTTCTTTTGAGCAAATTATTTTAGAGGCTAATTGTTTTTTCCAAGGAGGAACCAAACTGTGTTGAAGCGAGTTGGAGATGTGAGACAGCTGCAGAGAGACCAGGAGTGATTTGCAATGCACAGGAAACATTTTCCTCACCATTGTTCTCTTGAATGCAGATCGGGTCACAGTTTCATTCTGAACTCGATGCTTCATATTTTGCAACTGCACATTGCCACATCAGTGGTTCGTAACAAGCCCTCAGCCCACAAGAACCGAAGGAGAAGCAGCAGCAGCAGTGCTGGTTTTCCCAGGTGGCTGACTGCCACTGTGTCTGGACAGAAGCTCATCATCCAGGCACCTTCCAAAGCCCCTGGATTTCCCAAACCCTACACATCACCAATTTCCAAAGATGCTGGGAGGTTTGACAACCAGCTCCCTTCTCAGGCACTCAGAGAAGCTGATTCCAGCAGTTCCTCTTGTACCACAACCCCTCAGTTCAGAGGGAACACGAAGTGCTGTGGCTCATGGACTAAATGGGGGTGAAATTAAGTCGGGGCAATCCTCTGTGCTTGGGCACCCCAGTACCTCGCAGTGCTTCCAGGGAAGTGCTTTTGGGTTTCTTTGCAGATGAGCAACAGAGGAAATTAAATCACTGGCAGAAATGTTTTCAACTAACTGTTTCTTATTTATACGCTGTCCCAGCCTGCAATTCCTCACCCCACTTGAAATAGCTGGTGAAATACACTTTTATGTCTGAGAAGGGAGAGAAACCAATTCTGCAAATTCATTTTCCACAGAGATTATAAATAAAAAGTCACCTAAACCAGCAAAAAGTCACACTTGAAATGTGGTGAGAGATCCTGGGCCAGAGAAGGGCTTTAAGCAGTAAGCAGTGGGCAGGAAGGGGCTGCGCTGCCCCCTCCTTCCCCTGTGTGCCCACCACGGCCCAGCCAGAAATTGTCTTGGACAGGGGGAGATCCAGGGCTTTGATGGCAATTTGTCCTTTGAAGCAGGCTGAGAAACTGAAATGACCAAGTTCAAAGGCTGAATGCTTCCTCTTGCATCAGTCAGAAATCTGTCACGAGTGTTTGGACAATAAAGCACCAGGAAAAAAGGTTGTGTGGGTTAGGGGAAGGGCCAGGCTGGGCTGGGCTGGCTGCAGGCTGTGTGCTGCTGCTGAACACCACATCCTCTGCCCTACACTGCAGACAAAGGGGAAGGAAGGGAGAGAAGGGTCCAGGGGCTTCAACAAAGGGCTGGGTTGCAGGCTGGGTTTCATTTTCAGTGCTGCTGCTGGTCAGCTGAGAAGTCTGACTTGTTTGAAAGGACTCAAATCCCAAAGAAAAGCAGAGAGAGTCAAAGACGTGGCTACCATGCAAGTCCCCATCCCCTCAGAGGTGAATTTAAGTTTTGCAGGGAAATGCAGAGTAGACTACAGATGCTGGGAGGATTTCTCTGTGCCGCTTTCAGTGTCTCTTTCCAAAACGCTGCAGAAGCTTTCATCGTGGTGAAATTACACTTGGAAGAGGAGCACCCTGTTCAGCACCCTTCCCCTCCCCTCCGTGTGCAATAGCTATCATTTTCAGGAACAGGAAAATCACCATAACAGCTCAGAGCCCAACAGCAGCTTCAGGAAAAGCAGGCACCAGGGACTTTGTATGAGGCTGTCACATCTGTGCTAGAGCTGGTCCTGAGTACTGAGGTGTGCAAACCCCTGATTGTGTGAGCACACACACATGCCCTCACTCCTCCTCCTTCCCAAAAACACATGTGATAGGATTAAATCTCACCTTTCCTCGTTTACCTCCTGACACATGCTGCTCCACAGGTAGGAGGATTTATTCACACTGGAGAAGGGTCAGGGCAGATGGGAGCAACAGTGGGACTGAAGGGGGCAACTTGAGCAAGCGATAATGTATTGTGGCACTGCACATAACCCGGGGTAAAGCAACCAGGATGCTGCAACCAGAATAACCAAGCTGCGCTCCTGCCAGAGAACAGTGCTGCTGCTGGTAATTTTGATTAGGATTTATAATTGTGGTGGTGCCTTGTGCCTGACAGAGTTGCCAAGTGGTGGGTGCTGGGTGCCGTCGGCCTGGCTCCAGTGGGTCAGTAGCACCCAGGGGTGCTGGAGCTGCCTCCCAGTGAGGCATCGCAGCATTACACACTGCTGGCTGCAGAAAATACCATGAAACAGCTGTAATTGCAGTGCATCTGTTAACAAACAAGTGGGGAAAAGTAGAAGCAAATGCATCCTGAGAAGATCTCTGAGGGCAGGGACCTGCTGCTGCCTCCCCAGCCTGGGGCTGATGCGCAGAGGTGAGGTCCTGGAGCAGGACCCCTAAGGAAGAAATAGAAAGGGAAGGAGAGAGAATTTGTCCTTCCTAGCTGAGACGAACTTGAATGAAATGTCGGTGTGTGTGTGAGAAAGAGAAAAAAAAAAACTACAGGGATAGCACTTCGTGGAGCCAACTGGAGGCATAAGGTTTCCTAGAGGAAAGGGGAAAATACTGCTTGTCCCAGCAAGGCAGAGCTTGGGGACAGACTGCTGCTGGCAGGGAGAGGAGTGTGGGGCCAAGCCATTATGTGGCGTTTTATCCACACCAGGACTGCAGCACACAGACTTAGAAATGTGCCCGTGAAGTCCCAGACCTGAATCACCCAGCATCAGAAAGATCCCTCACGTTTTGGTGATGTGCTTTGGTGTCTGAATTAACGGGGTGGCTGTGCTGCTACCCGAAATGCAATCTAATTGAAAAGCGAGCTTTTCCCCTTGCCCTTCCCTGCGCTCCACGGGTTAGGGTATTGTTAGCACTTTATCTTTCTAATCACAGTTGGTCTTTCAGTGTGAAAATGTATTTCTGAGGGACTGTGGAGACATCAGAAGCAAGCAGGGAGCTGACAGCAAGTAGTGGCTGCTGCTGTGTTAGCTGCCTGTCGGGGAAATGCTGCATCCACCCGGCTGACCAGCTAGAAAGCAGATATCCCAGTCCAACTGCCAGGAAGAGCCCGGATCCCCCAGCCCAGGGGTGGGTAAGCCTTTCCTGAAGTGAAACCGACGTGCTTCTTTGGGATGGGGTGGCTGCGGGAGAAATAATTCGAGGAGGTTGCTACCTGGGTTGAATGACCCCCAGGGAAGGGGGAAGGCATCCTCTGCCCCAGCCCAAGGGAAACAGGCAAGGCATCGCCCTGGTCCCATCCTCCTGAGGATGAGGGAGGAAGGAAGGGCTCCTCATCCTCCCCTCTCCTTCCTCAGACGTGGCAGTGCCTGTGGCTGGGCTCCGAGTCCAGGCACCCACACTCCTGGGTCCTGCAGCCTCCTGCCAGGAGGTGCCGGGCCTCTGCCCCAGGGGTCTCCAGCCTGCCACCGCCCCCCCCACCTGGGCTCCTTCCTCCTCCTCCTCCTCCTCGGCTCAGCGGTGAGCTAGGACCCGGCAGGATCAGGTGCACGGGGGGCGGGGGCTCTGGGGGATCCTGGGGTACCCCGGGAGCAGGGGGGGGATCCCGAGGGCTCGGGGGGGATCCCGGGTATTGGGGGTTCCCGGGGGTTGGGAGGTCCCGGGGGTTGGGGTGTCTCGGGAGCTGGGGGGTTCCCGAGGGCTGGGGGCTTCCTGGCTGCTCCCCAGCAGAGACCCGGGGAGGGGGGTGTGGGTGAGCGGGAGACAGCAAGATTTGGGGTGAATTCCGGAGAAAAAGAGGAGGAAAGAAGAGGTGGGCGGGGAGGAGGGGTGGAGGACAGGGGGGCCGGGGGGCGCTCACCATCCCCTACTCGCGGCAGGGCTGCGCCGGGGAAGGCGCTCGGGGCGCGCAGGAGCCGCGCAGGAGCCGCGCAGCGCCCATGGAGAACGGCTCGGCCAGCCCGGGAGCCAGCCCGGCCGGCAGCGGCAACCAAACCCTGGGCAGGATGCCCCGGCAGCCCCTGGAGCTGCAGGTGGTCACCATCCTGCTGGTGCTGCTCATCTGCGGCGTGGGCATCGCCGGCAACGTGATGGTGGTGCTGGTGGTGCTGCGCACCAAGCACATGGTGACCCCCACCAACTGCTACCTGGTGAGCCTGGCGGTGGCCGACCTCATCGTGCTGCTGGCGGCCGGGCTGCCCAACATCTCGGACGTGGTGGCTTCCTGGGTGTACGGCTACGCCGGCTGCCTCTGCATCACCTACCTGCAGTACCTGGGCATCAACATCTCCGCCTGGTCCATCACCGCCTTCACGGTGGAGCGCTACATTGCCATCTGCCACGCCATCAAAGCGCAGCTCCTCTGCACCGTGAGCCGCGCCAAGCGCATTGTCTCCTCGCTCTGGCTCTTCACCTCCCTCTATTGCCTCATGTGGTTCTTCCTGGTGGACACCACCCAGGTCACCTTCTTGGATGGGGCGCAGGTCACCTGTGGCTACCGGGTCTCCAGAAGCCTTTACATGCCCATTTACTTCTTGGATTTCGCTGTCTTCTACGTCATCCCCTTGGGACTGGCAACTGTCCTCTACGGCCTCATCGCCCGCATCCTCTTCATGAGCCCCCTGCCCGCCACCCCGCAGCACCCCTGCCTGGGCTCCACGCACCAGGGAGGCTCCCTCAAGCTCTCCTGCCGGGGCAACAGGGGGGCCCTGAGCTCCCGCAGGCAGGTAGGGTCCCCCTGCTGGGTGGGCTGCTGGGGCTCAGTGCTTTGAGGGGTTTTGGGGGGGGGGGATTCTGGCAGGGAAAGGGGTGCCCCAATATTTTGCTTCCTTTTGTGTGGGGAGCTGGGAGGGTCGCCTTGCTGCATAGGGGGTATCCCAAAGGCAAGCTGGGGTCTGGCAGCACAGATGGATTCCCCCCTGCTTTGGCTGGCCTCCAACATCACTTGGGAGAGGCAAGAGTGCAGGGGTTTGGCTAGATAATTAATTCCTGATTGCCTCCCCAGGGAGGGGGGTGCCAGGACACATTATGGACTCGGGTCCCAGGCAGGTGACTTCAGATCTGGAAAGCAAAGGGAAGGGAAAGCCAGCAGAACACAGGACCCATCCTCTGAGCCAGCCCTGGCTGCAGCCCCCAGCTCCCTGTGGCTGGGGAAGGCACCTCAGTGTCCCAGCGGTACGGTGTTCCTCTTGGTGACTCCTCTGTCATCCAGCTGCTTGCTTTGTCTCCATCTCCTCGCCTTGTTCCTCCTCTCTCTGTCCACAAGCAGTTACTGTCTCTCACCCACCTCCTGGGATGGGGCAGTATCTGAGCATGGGACTCCTGCAGGAAAGCATCCTGCTCAAGCCTCAAACTTCAACACGTGGTCTGCTTTAAGATAAGGGCTGAAGCTTGGGGTCTGGCTTAAGCCTCTCCTGCTGAGTTTGAGCAAGCAGGACCTGATTTCCAGCCAGGCTGAAATTAGTTTCATCATTTATCCAACTCGCTGCCTGACTTGCACAGGAACTTCCACTGCCCGGGAGAGACGATTCACAGTCACAGAGGGAAGCAAGCAGCTCAGAGAATAAGTATTATTTCTTTATAAGCTTTTAAGTCTTTCTAGTTCAGCTTTTTCTCCCTTTTGCTCCATCCCAGAAAGGTTTAAAGCAAGCACCAACATCTGTAACAGCACCAGACTGCTCTCCCAATTGCTGGTGCAGGGTTTTTCCGCAGCAAGTTCCCCAGTCACTACAGGGCAGCACCCACAGCTGCATGGGCAAGGAGCAGAAACCTCTCCTGCCACATCTGCACAGGCTGTGCCGTGGGGTGGGCACTGCACACAGCATGCTCCAGCCTCATTAGGATGAGTGCCCGAGGCTGTCAGTCCCAAGGGGCTGGATGAAGGAACTCCAGCCCCTGGAAACATCCTGTGCTCTTTCCTCTGTTACACCGGTAGTTTTCTTGAGCTGTTCATTAGCTCCTGAAATATCTTAGCAAAAACTGCCCCTGGCTAGCTTTACATCTCAGAGCTGGGCTCATCAGGAATGAAGATGTCACCGAGGTTTTAAATTGTCAGAACTTGTTTTGAAAGGGGGAGTCTCTCTATCGCTACTCACAACCAACACCTACCTCCCTATACAGGTGTGTGTTTAGTGCTGTGATCATCATCGGCAATATTCTCACTCTATAGGGAGCTCTGTGATGATTTGTGGAATTAGAAAGCAATCACCCAGCTTTTCTCTTTAACAGAAGCTCAGCTGAAGCCTCTGAGAACCTGCTGTGAATCTCCTGCTCACCCAGGAGAGAAAGCAGTAGCGCTGCTATTTGTAGTGGAAAACAGCAAAAGCCACTTTGTAAATTTGTTTGATCCTCACCTCCTGCCTTGCAGAGAGATAAGGGATATCAGTGCATTTGACTGTAACTATCATCATATTTGGGGGAATTTACTTCCCCCTCACTGGACTTTGGAGGTTTCAGGGAGGTATTGACCATGCTCCCAGTTCAGAGCATATTTCTAACATTCATGGCAGCGTGAAATAAGGAAGAATCCTGGATCCAAGCTGCTCATAAGCTATTCGTGAAGCACAAATAGCAGCTAAAATACTGGCAGGCAAGGTGACTTCAAACTTCTGTTTCTGAGCAGTTTTGTTTCGTGAGGCTTCCAGCCACGTTCCCAGCTTCCTTCTGACTTCACACCAGCAGCACTTCGAGGCAGCCTGTGCTGAGACAGCAAAGGAGAAAGAAACCCCAGCTGGGCCACCGCTTGCCTGTCGGATAGTTGGCCACGTGGATGGATGCCATGCTGCACCCCAGAGGTGGCTGTGATACACGGTCACTTCATGTTATATACATGCACAGGAAATTTATACTACTGTCCAGTATGACTGTGCACCATAAGCAAGTGAAACCACACCAACATTTTTATAAGAGCTTTGGGCAGCATGAAGAGTTCTCTGAGCGTAACAAACCCGCTTCCTCCCAGAGCATCTCCCCCAGTGCTGCCTGAAGCCCAGCTGGAGTACTGCATCCTGATGCAATGGCTGCAGTGAGTCACGGCTCTGCATCTAGTTACAAGGAAAAAAGCAACTGAGCAACCGGGCAGGGAGGAAGGAGGTCTCCTGG
This sequence comes from Netta rufina, assembly GCF_964035555.1. Classification (NCBI taxonomy): domain Eukaryota; kingdom Metazoa; phylum Chordata; class Aves; order Anseriformes; family Anatidae; genus Netta; species Netta rufina. The sequence goes on from NC_140140.1 coordinate 2,355,038, forward strand.
GAGCCCCGCAGGGTCAGCACAGAACTCTGCCTTGGAGCTGTCCTGCGTGGGGACAGCAGGGACCACGAGTGACATTTGCAGGAGCTGCTGCAGTGTGCAGGGCGAGAGCCGGCACATCACCGAGAGGGGACTAGTGTGAGGCTGGAGGCAGCTGGATGCATTTGGAGCAGAGCTGGCAGATGGAGATACGGGATGGGAGAAGCAGTGAGCAGAGAAGAGGGCATTCCTGGGGGTGCTATGGCCCCACAACACCCCCAGCCTGGAACCAGGGGAGCCCCCCAGGTCAGCTTTAGCAGAGGTGGGTGCCAGCCCTTGTGACTGTAGGAAAGATGGGAAATGTCTTCTGCTGAGAGGCACAGAAGGGACCAGAATGGCCTTCTCTGGGCAAGGTTCACCTCCACAACCTGCTCCTGAGGAAGTCAGAAGCAAAAAAAACCCTGATGCAACGGGCTGGTACAACTTGGACACTGGTGCCCTGGGTCATCTTCACGGGAAGAAAGATGTCCTCTCTGGCTTTCCGAAAGCAATTGCAACACTGCCTCAAAATTAGAGAGAAATTCTGGGAGGAAGAAATTCAGCAGCATCTCAAATCATCCCACCAGACCCTGTTTTGCAATAGCTGTGGCTGGTGAGCAGCCCACAAGTGGGTTTCTTTGCTCATGAACTACCCGTGGCCAGGGTGGAAAGGCCTGGGTTACGACACCCAGCTCTCACACTCTCCAGAGAAGTGCTGACAGCCCTTGAAAATGTCACCAGGAATTTCCAGGGGGGTGCCTTGGTGATGGGTCTCATCCTGAGCATCAGCCGTGAGGACACAGCACCAGAAAGTGCTCCAGCAAGAGATGCTGGCGGGTCTCCAAGCTGGAAGGGCGATGAGGAGGCTGTGAAAGCAGTACGTGAGCTGCCAGCAGGGAAGATTAAAGTGAGGGTGCACCTCCGAGCACGGATTTCACCCGCTAGGGACCACTAGAGGGAGCGGGATTCCTAAAAAAGGATGCAGCAGCTCAGGACAGCGGTGCTGGGAGAGGGAGACCTGGCACTGGCTGGGAGTGGCCTGGGGAACACGGGCTGAAAGCTTCATCCTCCTTCCAGCCACAGCCCCTTTGTGGCTTCTGCGTGCACACAGCATGCACAGGGGTTGTGAGACTTCATGGAGAAGTTTTCTCCCTGGCTGGTGCTTCCCTGAAGAATGCTTTGAAGCAACAATAAGGATCTGTCTTTTTTAGGGGGTGCAGCTGCTTTATTGGGCCATGCCTGAAGACTGCTCCAGATAGGGATAAGTGAACTCACGTTCTCCCAAACTCTCCATCAGGCACCAGAAGAAAGTTCAGAGCACCTAACGCATGCTGCTGTTACTCTCCCAGGAAAGGCAGAGTGAGGAAAGGCAGGGAGAGGGGTTTCAGCTGTGCATGGAGATGATGTCGGAGATTGCTTTCCCTGTGACAGAGATGTGACTTTGGGATAGACCATGGGGATTTAAGCAGAAGAGCCATCCTGCACCATATACAACTTCAGCCCCAGGAGAACAGTTGGCTTATGAGGCCAATTTCATCTCGCAGCAAGCTCGGGGCAGGGCTGCCCTCTCCCCTTGCAGCCTGGATGCAGCATCCTTGGTGAGCACCGAGGGCATTTAGTAGGAGTAGGCAATAAATCCCTGTGGTGCTAGTTCCTCAGCAGGTATCCCCTCTCAGGATGACAACTTTTCTGCAGGGCTGCAGGACGTGGAGCAGGAAGCACAGGTCTTTTTGTGACAGCACTTGTGTTGCCTCTTGCTGTCTGGGTAGAGGTGTTGTCAGGCACTGCAACGCTTCCGTAACAGCCAGCCGAAAAGCAGGGGCAGCTCCGGCTAAAAGCAGATGAATCACTAATTCTTTCCCATAACAAACTTTGTTTGGTCTTGGAAAGGACTGCAGCCAACTTACTTGTCAGCCTAGGATGCAATCCCTCTGGCTTTGTCACGGTGAGGCAGAGTCCAGCTCCCTCTTTACAAACATCGTGGTGTCCTGAGCAAACAGTTACATCAGTGAAGAGGTCAGAGATGCTTCAGCCTCACAAACAAGCATGTGACCAGGTCTAATCGATTAGCTTTTAAGGGAGATGTTTCACTGTGCAGAAAGCTCTCGGCCAGAAGTGGCACCTGGCAGAGAACAGAGCTAAGCGGACACAAGTTTGGAGGTTTATTCTCTACAGCAGACACTTCGGCACCTCGGAAATGGAGACAATCCCTGTGCTGAGTGAGGAGTGTGTGCGCTTCGGTGCCCTCCTCCTACACTGGTGTGCTATTTAAGTTTTCCAGGACGCATTTTGCAGAAATCCCACTGCAGTAGGACTACTGAAGCTGATGGAAAGGCTCCCTCCAGCCTTGTCCCAGGGACACCCCTTTAGCAAGGCCCCTTCCAGGCAGGACCTGGACACATTTGGGATGGGATGGTGAAGCACATCTCCCAGGAGGAGCAGCCTGAATAAACTGCTCAGTAGGGGAGAATTAAATCCTGAATGAAACTGTACTTAGGATCACTTGAGTTGAGCTGTTTGCATTTTGCTGTAGGGTTCAGCTTTTATCACATTTTTGTTCAAATCAAGTTCATTCATGTTCTCAGGATATTAACCTCAGATGAATCAAAAATATACCCAAAGCCTTTCTCTCTGCAAACCTGAGAAGTGGTGCAAGGGAGGCAGCAGAGCAGCTGATCGCTCCATTGTGGCTGTGTCTATCTTGCTGTAAAGATATTTGGAAAGAGAGGTACCGAGCACGGGTCCCATTCACATGCATGGCTCCTCAGGCAGAAATCCTTCCTTCCTGGGCTCCCGTGGTACCTGGAGCTCTGTCCCACAGCAATGCAGTCTCACAGCCCATAGGAGGATGCTCCTTCCCCTGGTGAGGAAAGGTCAAGCCTTTATTGCCCTGCCAGGCTCAGGGCAGACAGTGACTCTGTGTTCAGGACCATTGCTACCAAGCACATCGTCACCCAGCAGCCTCATCCTAGCAGCATGAAACCAAAAGCCTGTGGGATGGATCCAGCCACCCTTGTGAAAGGCACTAGAAAGCTCTGAAGCTTTTCTCTTCAGAATCCCTTCTGTCTTCCCCCAAGGCAACAGCAAACATGCTGCAGTCTTAGCAACAGCCCAGGCACTCACGGCATCACGGCGAGATCTGATTCTGGGCAGTGTCCTCACATTCCCGTTAAACCACACACAGCAAAACACTTCTATTTTGGCCTCGGCTTGACAATGGATCCTTTCTTGTAGGAAAAGTTTTGTTGCCACAGCCAACCACCCCTTCTTTCTACACAAAGCATTACAGGAAGGAATCACTGCTTGTAACTAAGTTAAAAAAGAAAAAAAAAAATCCAAGAAAAGCTGAAAGACCAAGTGTGATCCAAGTGCTTGCTTCCTTATAGAGAAGAGGAGTCAGTGCACAACCCCCTTTTTGACATTTGAAACACGGCCACCTTAATATGTGGGCAGCATCGGTGTTTACTCATACTTTCCTCCTTGGGGACGCATGTATTCTGTAAGCACTTGCAGAAGGATGATTGTCACCTACCCAAAATACATGTAGCTGTCAAAATTATTAGGATCGTTGGAGTTTCAGTACAAAAACACATTTTCTTAAGCAAGCCTGAGTTGAGCTGAGGGCAATTACTGCTCGCTCCTGCATTCTCAATATCTTCTTGTTCCTAATACATTAATGTAGTTCTTCCCTAGTGTGCTGCAAATTAAAATAACCCATACTGATTAGCTGAGCAGCTCCCCTATCAGGGCAAGTCAGGAATTTGTGTAGGACTCCAGGCAGTCTCGTCTGCTCCCAGTGCTGCTCTGTACCAGGAGCCTGTCCCTGGGAGCACAGCAGGCATAGCAAAACAGGAGATCCCAGACAGGGAGTTGAGATTCACCCCTGGCACCTAAAAAACTTAGGATCCCACTTTGACACAAGTTAATTTCCTCACTGATTTAACATTATGAGCAATTTTCATACCTGTTTTCTGGTACAGGAATTCCCATGGTTATTTCCAACTCATTTCCAGGCTGATGGATGCTTGTGCTGACATTTCAAAGTCTATCGAGTGGTAGGTGAAAATCTGTCATTTAAAGGTTGTATTTATGCAATATTATTTCATGAACAAAAATGGATTCAGTGAGGAATAGACAGTCCCATGGTTTGTGACCCTATTTTAAATCCTTGAAGAGAGATATGTGCGATGCTATAAATTACCTGCACAGTTAGAGGTGGGAAGGCTCTGCTGGAGCTTCAGCACCATCTGCCTATTTCTCTTTTTGCCTATCCCCTCTAACAAGGTGACCAAAATGCTGGCAGTGGTGGTGGTGCTCTTCGCCCTCCTGTGGATGCCTTACCGCACGCTGGTGGTGGTAAACTCCTTCATGGACCCGCCGTACCTGAACATCTGGTTCCTGCTCTTCTGCCGGACGTGCATCTACCTGAACAGCGCCATCAACCCCATCATCTACAACCTCATGTCCCAGAAATTCAGGGCTGCCTTCAGGAAGCTCTGGGAGTGCGAGCAGAAGAGCACCGAGAACCCCACGCTGCACAGCGCCCCGGTGTACTACAGCATCACAAAGGACTGCTCTCACGGCAGCTCGGATCTCCTCACCGAACAAGAAGAGCTGAACAGCCTCCCGGCACCTGCAAGGAAAAGCAGGCCTGCCAAATAAATACCAGGACCCTGAAACAATGCAGGAGCTATGTGGCTGCATGCACCGTGCTGGGAAAACGCCAACAGAAATTGCTTTGGCATTGCGGCAAGCTTGAGTTAATACCTCTCCAGGGCATTTAACAAAACAGATTCTTAGACGCGAATTAATTTGCTTTTCCTTAATGCTAATTTATTCTTGTTTGTTGACGTGTTAGGCGCAGGTCAATGCTTAGCATCTTTAAAGAATCTGTAGTTAAATATAGCAGCGCAATGCCATTCTGTGTTACGTGCAAGTGCTGCTGTTTGTTGAGTTGGGCCAGAGAACTGGAAGAAAATCCAGGAAGAGAAGGGCAGTCAAGGGAGGGGAAAAAAAAAAAAAAAAAAAAAAAAACACACTGGACCAGGTTTCTTAGGGGGTGAGGATCCCCTTCCCAAAGGCAGGTGCCTATAATGTAGGCACCCATGTGAGCTGCTCCTCTGGAGCACTGTCAGAGGTAATGGGGACAGCTGGGCACAAGAAGCAGCTCCTCTCATCTCAGAGTAGCAGTCTGAGGAAGGAGAGGAGACGAATGTCTCCCTAGGTGTGACCCTTTCTGTCCATGACCCTGAAGAGACCAGTCTGACTCTCTCAGATGGAGATTTGTGCATTATGCATGGCTGAAGCTGGGCATCAGGAACCATACCCTGTGCTCCCGGAGATATTGCTGTGCTGGTAGCGTGCAAACCCAAGGTCCAGACCACTTGGATTTGTTACAGAAAAAAAATGATCAAATTAATAATCTGTGTTCCTTAAGATAATAATAATACTTCCAACACTGTGGCCTGAATTTCTTTTGAATAATCTTGCCTTTTTTTTGGTCTACATTCCTGCAGCTGCTTTGGCTGGATAGCCTTTGGTAGCCCTGTCCTGTAAGCCCTGGCATGGTGCAGCTGCATACCATCAAGCAGCACGTTGTCCCAGCTACAGCTGCGTTTCAATGGCAGGTGAAACAGTTCTCTTATTTCCTAAGAATAATTCATAAAAGTCCGTAAAGTGTTTTGTGATAAGTGGCACTGCCTATAAGGCATTAACAATGCTCACTGCTGCTGTCATCTAGTAAGCAAAGTGGATATTCATAACCTGACACATTCAAGAAACCAGTCTAAGAACGTTTGCCCCAGACTCACAAGAGACTATCTGGACTGGGAGTAAAACATAAGAGATTACAGATGAGCCAAATACCAAGGCTCTTGCCAAATAAAATAAGAGTCAGCCACCAGTAACCCTGAAGTGACTGTAAACAGTTCTTCTCTGAGCAGCCAATTCAGCCTCAGCACCCAACACTGCTTTACAGCAACCCAGAGCGTTAAATCAGAGGCTTACATCTTACTTGGGAAAAGATCCGTGAGATATTTTTAAGAGCACAAGACTTCAGGTAGTTGTTCTGTGTCTATGGAAAATAACTTCCCTGGGCGAGCCAGAACAAGACCTCACTTCCCACCAATGTGCACGGAAGCATTCAGGATCTATTTCATTTTGGTGTAGGGTGGCTTTGCATGTATGGTTGTTATGTTGTGGATTATTAAACTGCCTGCTTTGCTCCAGAATACCTAAAGGATAAGGAGAGGGAACACTGATTTGGCAGATATTTATGAAATATTATGAAATGTTTGGAATTTGTGGATTCATGTCATTGTTTTGTGCTCTTTTGCATATATTGGGAATTCAAGAGCAAAGTTCCTCTTTGTTATTCCTAAGAAAATTCTGCAAAGAAATCTGGGAGCTGCTTCTTCAAAAAAAGACATACTTTTCCTACAGCACAAGAGAAGCATTCTATTTAGCAAAAGAAACTAAGAAGTGAAAGAATTTGCTGTAAAATCTTTTCTCTGGTAGATGGATTTTTTTCCCCATTAGAAAGAGTTCTTCCATAGCAGCTCAGAGGAAAAAAACAAAAACAAAAACCAAAAAAAAAACAACAAAAAAAAAAACATCTGCAGACAAAGAAACAGATCAGTAAGCACAAGAGCACCTCGATGCAACACCCAGGTAACAACTCCTGGTCCCCTGGGCATGGTGAAACCCAGGAGTGAGCTCTGGATGTGTCAGCTCTTACCCAGCCCCAAGGTGGGAACCACGCATCGCACAGACCAGAGCTACGCTGGTCTCTTGCTCTAGTGAGTCCTTGCTCCAGAATTACCTCCTCAAAACCTAATAGCTTCTTCTGCTTAAACCTGTGCCCTACCTAGCCTGCACAGGAATTAATTTTCTTCATCTTTGCAGCCAAACATAGCTTGCAGCAGCAGGGGCACGGGGCCCTGAGCACGCCAGCACCTTTGGTTTCAGAGAGCAGCCCCCTCTGCCTGATTCCTGCCCCCCAGCCACACAGGATGGAGATTTAGGATTAAAATTAGGATTAGGGCACTTCTGAGGTGATGGACATGCACTTTGGCAGTCTGGATCTCTGCCAGTACAGGGAACAGCTCAATACTAAAGCATCCCAACAAACTCTTTTCTGTCTTCCCCATCACATTTCCATTTTTTTGCTGTTCCCTTTAATGCTTTTTTTTTTCTTCCTTCCCAGACAGTGACAGTTTAAAAGCACTATTCTCCTAATTAAATTTTAGCCCCAGGCCAACAGCTAATTGATGGTTCTGAAGTTTTTGTTCAACATACTTGAGATTCAATTAAAAAAAAAGACCTGTCCTCTTCTCCCCTTTCTGCCCTTATCTGCCAAGTAGTGCATGATCCTTTGTTATTTCTTGAGGAGTAATTGGCAGATAAATTCTCTCAGCACCACGAGATCTCCAGTAAAGGCACTGGAGCATTAAACTCAGTAGAGGAGGAATGAGCTCCTGCTCCTTTTCCCTGCACTTATGCTGAAACGTTGGGAGGGCTTTAGGTGAAGGAAGAAGGTCAGCACTCAACTTGCTAAGGAGATGCTGCTTGAGAAGACAGGCAGATGCATGCTGTTAGGAAAGGAGTTGCCAGCAGAAAGGAATTACAAGGAGTAACTGCTGCTAGAGGCTTCGGCTGATGGCTCCCAGAGGGATTAGGCTGGAGGGAGCTTGGAGCAGGCAGCTGAAGTAGTTTTGTACCACCAGCAGCAAAGCCACAGACCTGCAGAGGTGGTTCAGAGCTGAGGGAGCTGGGGCAGCTCCTGCTGGGACCGAGGTTCTGTTGATGGTTGGACTGGGTTGTTCCCACAGGCAGCCAAAGTCACCGGGACAGCCTGCTCCTCTGGCTATCATTGCGTAGTACCCTGAACTTGGAAACCCTAGAGATGGGCTCTGATTTGGAAAGAGCCAACCTCCCTGTCCTTCTCCTTTCTCCAAAAGGCACTCAGTCACCTTTATGCCTCTGCCTACTTGCTCCTTCTGCTCCCTCTGCCACCTGCCTGCTGCTCACCCAGAACAGCCCTGCAGCCAGCTCTGAAGTGAGACAGGAGCCAAATCCCAGTCACAGCAGGGTGAGGACTCACAAGCATTTTTTCCTTTGTGCAAGTAGTATCTAATAAGCAAAGTGAAAACAGGAGGGTGGAAATCTGACCTGGCCTTTATCTGGTTGGAGGAGGACAGACTTCAATGCTTTCTCTCTAAAAAAAAAATCCTAGTTTAGGTGAAACAAAGAGATCACAAAGGTTCTGAAGCTCAGCCTTTCCACAATCACTGCCAGAGCCCCAGCCTGGGCATCCCCATGGTGTTCTGTCCCCTCTGGCAGAGTGGGGCTGAGCAGACCCACCCCACGGAGACCACAGCAACCCCCTGGGCCAGACCAGGGGGCAAAGCTGCTGGGAGTGCCCGTGGAAAGCAACCCTTGGTGTGCAACAGGGCAGGGAGCTCCTCCTGGGCACGGTGGTGAGAAGAGAGAAATAGATGTTATTTCTTCATCAGTGCCAGCCCTGCAGGGACCTTTGGGAGCTCGCATTCCAGCAGCAGCTCGCGGTTCCCTGAAGAGCTCTCCGTTCCTCAGTGCGTGCCATTTCTCAGGGCAAGGTCTCAGCAGACAAGCCAGTTGTCTCCAGGAACTGTGGCCATGGTGCCACTTTTGGTGGTGCTGGGTCTGTGCAGCTGCACAGAGCTTGGCTGGAACTGCACGAGGAGCAGCTGGGAGCACAGCACAGCAAGCTCTGGGGCAGCAGAGAGAAGGATGCACTGACACTTCAGGGGCCCAATATTCTCCACAGGCTCCCAGTCACTCTGACTTTCCTCCTCTGGGTATCCGTGGTCTGAGCAAAGCTTCAATTCCTTATAAGAAATCCACCAGCCCCTTTCAAACTTGAGCATACCTTGCACCCTGAATCCCTCAAGCCTGCTCGCAAAGCCCAAAGCTGCATGCTGCCCTCAGCACTTAGTCACTGCCACTAGCATGAGAGCAGGCTGTAAGCCTACAAATGTCCCCAAACAGATCCTAAAAATCACTCCTAAATAATTTACCACATTGAAGCTGCTCCTCAATTTGATCTAACCTGTTAGCTTCTTAATTAAAGCTTGCTTTTTCTAAATCCTGCCCTTGCAGTGCTTACTGACCTGGTAAAATGCCAGCAGCTTGCTTTGGTTATGCAGCAGAGGGGTCTGGTGGCAGGAGAGGGGTGCTCAGCTCTGCCACGCTCACAGGTGCTGCAGAGCCACTGGGTGGGAGCGTGGGTGTGTGTGTGCCAAGGGGGGCACAGGAGTGAAGTGGCTCAGGGGAAGCACTGGTGGGAGGTTTATGGGCTAGAAAACCCCATGGTGGCTGAAGCTCAAGGCTTTCATCAGAGACACCACATCCAGCATGCTTACCTGGCTCTGGTTGACCCCAGCGCAGTGCTTGTGGGCAGAGCAGCCACCTCCAGAGGGTTAGCAGCAGGGTCTGCAGCAAGGACTCTTTGCTGCAAAACACCAGAACTTAAATGAGTTGCTGAAATAAGCACCAGCCAGGTTGCCTTCTTACATCATCTCTAGGTTTGCCTGGTGGGAGGGGTGCTTTCAGGAAGGTAATTGGGCATCCACAGCAGCTGGTATCAGAAGTGGCCTTGCTGGGGGCTCTTTGGGACAGCCTCTGCCTCCTGGTTTCTGCCAGCACCTCGGGAGCCAGCCCCAGGCCGTGCTGGGGAGCAGCCCACAGAGCACCAGTGGCTCCCTACAAAAAGGGAGGAAAAAAGGAGCAGAAGAGGACCCAGCACCACGCTGCAACCAGAGCTGGTTACAAGAGCCCGGCTCTGCTTTTTGGTACAAGCCTGCAAGGAAGGAGTAAAGAGCACATGAGTAAAACCAAAATAGCAGTACCTTTAAACCAGTGACAGCTCACCACAGAACATGCTGAGCAACTGCTTACATTTTTTAGAGGCACAAGTGAGGGTGGACCACACATCAGGGAATGAATTAAAGGCGGCCCCTTTTCAATCTGTTCTGGCCCCTGGCTGCTTCTTTGAACTAATTAGTTCAAGCAAGCTCCAATTAAGGAGCTGCTAATAAGGCTTGGGGGGATAGTCCTACAGCAATATTGGTGTAATCACTTCGAAGTTATTTGCTTGTTTTGCAATGTGTATTTCACAAGGCCTCTGGAGGGCTCTTTAGCTCTCGGAGCTGTCTCCTCTCCGCTCGCTCACAGGATGCTGTTCCGCGCTCCTTAAAGCAAAGCACCCATTTCGGGGAGCGTGCTGTGATTCACTGCTGATCAAAGCCTGCCAGTCCCCCAGGAGTGATTCTAGTTGATTCTATTTACTCAAATATCCCCAGTTTGCCAATTTTTGCAAGCACCAGCCCTATAGGATGAGCACTACGTGGTGCAAGCACCCCCCGCAGCGGGGGCTCTTACCCCTGCGGGCAGCCCTGCCCTGGCTTATCTGCAGACCCCAAACCAGGGGCACTTTCCCAGCTGCTACATGGGGGTGGAAACAGAACTGCAAAGTATGGTGATGGGGCAGAAGTATTAAGGATGTTTTCTAGTTGCTGAATTCTTTAGTTTCAGCCCGGTGACTGGTGCTCTGCGTGCTGTTTCTATAGAGACCGAGGATGCTGTGAGTGCGCTGGGGGCTGCTCGGTGCTGCTCTGAGTGGGAACACCTGGTGCCAGAGGTTGGGACTGGGGGCAGCAGCTTTTCCCTCTTGGGGAGAAGGTCCTAGGGTGGTCCCCGCGCTGATGGGATTTTCAGAGGGTCAGCAAAGGGCTGGTGTCCTCCTGGCTGCTTGGCAGTCGGCTTGTGGGCAGCATGGCCACAGGTGAAAGCGAGCCTGGCTGCCCCAGCCAGCACGACCTGGGTGGCTGCTTGGAGGAAATAAGCAATGAAAGCAACTTGTCCCAGGCTGCTTTTGGGAAAGCTACTAGTTCCCCTGCCCTGTGCAGAGGAGCAGGGTCACCCCTCTGTGCTCCCCAGGACCAGCTCGCAGCCAGGACCACCTTAGCCCTGAGACCAGGGCCAGGAGTGGGGGATGCTCCTGCTCTCTGCAGGCAGGGCAGTGCCACCATCCTGTCCCCGGGCTGGGCAAGTCACTCTCAAAGGACACCGGGGCTCGGGTTGCACCTTCCCTCCCACTGGTGCAAGCTACCCAACGTGTGCCCTTCTGTCACCGGATCAGGCCAGGGCCTCTCTCCTGGCTCTCACATGTCCGACTCCTCTCCCTGCACCCGGGGACGGTGCTGGGGACATCACCCCAAAAGCAGCGGCTCCTGAGGTAGAGTCTCAGCGCTGGTGCCCCCACCCCAGGGAAGGGGTGTGCTCCTCTTTTTGGTATTTTTCAGATTTTTGAAGCACTACATCATGGCTTCAGCAAGAGACCCGCCTCCCTGCCTGCTGCCTCCGCATGGGCCAAGGATCTGCTCCATTCACCAGCCGGAGATTTATGAGGAGCGAAGGGCTCCGGTTACCCTGCTGCCCCTCGCCTCCCCCCCGTGACTGGCTGAATGAGATGCTGCTGGCTCCTCCAACACCAGCAGCAAAACAAGCCCAGAGGAGAGCAAAGCCATCGTCTCACCAAATTTGTCTCCTTAGTTCCTTATCAGGGCACAGAAATCTTCCACCACAAGGCCTCCTGCACCCTGCAGAGGATTTGGGGAGCCCCTGCTGCCTGTGGAGGCTGAGCCTGCGTCTTGCCAGCCCCTCTGCACAGCCTGGCTTCACTCATGTGAGAAGCTCCAGAAATAGAAAAGGAATAGAAGGTTTTGGCTATCCTGCATTCCTTGGGCCCCTGTGCCCCCGCCTGGTGCTGGGCTCTGTTCTCCCATCCTTCCCCTAAACTGCTCTTCTCCCCACTACCATTTCCCCATCCTGGCTTTCCTATCACTTCGGCTGTTCACTAAAATATTCAGGGGCTGGAGGTGGCCGTGAGCTCATGGGTCTGCTGTGACTTCAATGCTGCCTAAGAGCACGTGAGATTTTGCACCAACAGGGCATCCCGATCACATCTGTGGGTCTTTAAATCAACACAAGAGAACTGAAGCCAGTGGGCTAGAAAGAAAGTGAGAATTGTTCCTCTCCAAACACAGAACCGTGGCGCCAGGGGAGCAGGCTGCAATACGTGGCTGGGAAGGAACTTGGCAGCCGCCCTGGGCAGAGGCAGGCAGCGAAGGGACCTGTCACCGGCTGCCCACATCGCCCCGCCAGGCTTTGGGCCAGCGAGGCGCGTTTCCTCCGGCCCCGTGCCTCCTCCCATCAAGGCCAGCTCAATGGGGCTCCGCTCGCTGCTGACACACAGGTCCCAGGGCATCTCTGCATTTGGGTCGAGGTTTTAACAGCAGCAGAGCAGCGTGGTCTGCAACTGGTTTCCTTCCTGCAGGGTTCTAGAGGGTTCTGGCACACGCACTGTACCTATGTATCAAAGACTAGCCAGGCTCTGGCTGGTGATTTTCAGTTTTCTCCCCTTGGTGGTGGTCCTGGAGGGCCTCAGCAATACCAGTGCCAAGCCCTTGATGCAGAGGCCAGGGCAGCCCCACCTTCCCCAGAAGCCTGGCTCCTGTGGCCATGGCCAGCCCGAGGCACCCCAGGCTTGAGTCTTGCTCACCTCGTCCTGCGTCTGGGGCTCTGCCAGCTCAGCCGCAGCCACCTCTGAGCCCAGCGTTCCCCTCTGAGCTGAGCCATCCTCTAGAGAAAATGCAGCCAAGGAGTTATTTATGAGCCAAGGTCCGGATCAGCACGTGCTTGTTATTCATTGCAAGGGTTTCCTCCCTGCGGCTAGTGGGCCCCGTGCTGGCTTCATGCACACGCAGGTCACTCGGAGAGCTGGTGACGTCCTCAAGCATCTGGCACCAAACTTTCAAAAAACAATAAATGAAAACAATTCTCTTTGCACATCACCCCCCTATCACCCAAAAATGCAGATTTTGAAATAGATATTCAAAATTTATTTATTTTTTTAGCAGAAAGCTAAACCCATCCAGCTGTCACCTCTGAAATTCTGGACCTCATCATCGTGACCTCTCCTTGAAGACTGGAATGAGTGTGTCATACCGAGAAGAAACCCCCACAAAGATAAACACTGATACAGTGAGCAGATAACTGTTTATTATTGCACGTAATCCAGCAGAACAACTGACAGAAAACTTCGGACAGCAGTACACAGATTGTAGTACACAGCTTGCAAAATCTGTGATGAAAGTAATTTTGTGTGAAGAGTGAAATGTATCTGCATCTTTGTAAGACCTGAAAAGTATAACACAATATCCTATTCAGTTTTGAAAGCATGCAGTTTGAGGTAAATCTGTTATTTTGCATCTAAGAAAACGAAATCCCTAAGGGGCTATATATATATGTCTATATATCCATGTCTCAGTGCGATATGGATATATTTATATGTCACATAAAAGCAAATCTACCTACGTTTCTCAGAATGTTAATAGGAGGAAAGCACATTACCGAGTGCACATCACATGCATAAAAAAAATTGGGGCAGGAGGGGGGAGAATTACCTTAGCATTGTTGAAAAAAAGATCCTTCTTTGTGCTTAGTGATAAATAAAAGCCCCTCAGGTCTCTCAACGGAAATTGTCTTGGTAGCTAATAAAAGCAGTTGGCATGTTGAAACTGCAGAGCTGGCAGGTGAGGGCCAGCAAACGGGGATAAAATGCCAAAGGCAGCAGAGCCTGGGGTTTGCAATACATTTATATTTAAGAAAAAGAAAAAAAAGAAAGAAGCAAATTGCAACTAAACTACGCTCTGTGGAAGTGTAGATGATGCTGCACAGCTTTCTCAGGACTGGTACAGCCACATTGCTTTTAGGAAGGGATCACATTCGCTTCTCCCACAGTGAACACCATGTACTTGCTACTGTGGCAATGTTCCTGAGCTGAATAAGGTTAAAAAATAAACTTGGTTCACAAAGAAAACTACTGAATTATTCTCACTCTCTTATATCATAATTAGAGTAGATAAATTAGGCAGGCTCTGCCCTGTGTCTCCAGTCCGTGTAAACTCCTGCCTGTCTGCTGCCCTGGCTCTGAAACCCTTTCAGACTGACCTTTGGAGCAGACTGGCCATCTGTTTTTTTCCTTACCCAACATTTCCCGTTCTTTCCAGTCCCTCAGGTTTTCCCACCCAGTCCTGTGCTGTGGGACTTCAGGATACACAGAGGTGCACAACCAGCTATAAATAACATTTCCGATTAACTTAAAAAGAGATAGAAAATACATATTGCTCTTAAAAGAAGGAAGAAACATGTCCAAGCACTCAGCCTCACACTAAACTGTAACTTCATCTGTGCCGACTTTCTAAGCTCGCACTGCTAAGGATCAAAGCAGGTCACGGTGGAAACATCTCCTTCAAAAGGTCACTCTCTGTCGCAGCTTTGGCAAGAATTGGTACAAACTGCCTCGGCTTCTAAGCCTCACACACGAGAACAACAGCAAGAATCGCCCCTCTGTGCTCTACCACTGCTGAAAGTCTGGCTGCTGTGTATTTCTGAGCCTGCCACCCAAACGCACTGGAGTCACTCAGGTTTCTGCATCTTTTTTCTTTCAGGAATAACCTCACCTCTCCCATGACAGCCACCCTGCATCCTCTGGCTGGAAAGTCTGTTCACTCTGTCTCAGTGAAAGAGCAGCACTCGAGCCCCCTCGCAGTCCAGCGCTTCGAGGGGGAGGAATCTGCAGGTGTACAGGGGTATTTGTCAGTAAGTACCTCCTTTAAATTGTAACTTGCACCATTTTCATAGGAAAAAAAGGGGGGGGGGGAGCAAAGGGGCAAATTCAGCACATCTATTTCCTTTCCCGTTACAGTGGGAAGTCACCCACTGCAAGACGCTTCCGCACGGAGCATTGCCGGTGGCAGGAGAGCGCTGGGATGGTGCTTGGGCCCTAAACGGGCACCATCTCCACCCGCAGCACCCCTGGGTGCACCAACAGCCTCGGATCAGCCAGCCCCTCGCACCCCACCCCGCAGCCCCTGAGCGCGGCACGTCGGCGGGCACGGGCAGGCCTCTGGTTACACTTCAACAAGCCCAACGTCAACTTGCTCCCCTCTCTCTCAGTCCTCCATAGGCGGAATACAGCTCCAGACGACGGGGAAAGGAAAGACTTTTTGCTCGTCCCTTTGGATGACATCTGAGCGCGGAGGGCGACGGTGTCCAGCCCTAGCCGTGGCGCGGCTCTCATGAGTCATTTTGGTTGTCTATTGCTTCATTTTCAGGCCATGGATGACATTCTTTGGGAAATCTCTGACACTGAGTCAAACCAAGGGAGTTACACAACATATCACAGTGCATGGATAAGACCTTCTCACTCATTTTCCTACAGCTAAAGATAAATCCCTCATCCCTGGCCTGACAGGACAGTTGATGGCTTTGGTGAGAACAATTTAAGGCAATTGCTATTTTACACAAAGAAGAGAAGGAGGTTGAATTGCAGAAATCCTGTTTTTTTCTTGGTAGATTGCAGAGGCCAGCCACAGCCTGGGAGCAGGGAGACTGAACTGATCTTCAGGCACTTTTGTTTAAGGTTCATGTTTGCAGTGCAACCTTGGGATCTCAAGTCCTCCTCTTAGGTGTTTCCGGGTGACTGAGATTTAATCCCCACCAAGGTCTCTGGTCTCCAAGAGCAGCAACGCCTGTCCCAGACACAAATGAATGGGAGAGTCAAAGAGGAGCAAAACACACGACTGACACACAGACACTGCTGTCTGCACAGCTTTCATCTCTGCAGGTTGAGAGAGGAATAATACAGCAAAGAAAGCAGTGCTCAGCAGAGCTATTTCATGCCCGAGGAAGGCAGCCCAATACCCTCACTGGAGCATGGGAGACGCATCTCACATTATGTTCATGTGAGGCCCAGTGGTCATGTTCAGCCCTGATGTTTGCTTCTTTTTCCCCAATATTTGAATGCAAGGTGACAGAAATCTTGAGCCCAAGGTGACACATTCTTGTGTTTAGGAACTCTTCAGGCACAAGAAACCTCACAAGATTTTGTTGCCACCAAATCCAAATGCAAGCCCTCATCCTAATTCAGGTGGAAGACCTGAGCTCCAGTTTAACCTTAGTAAGACACACCTCAGCTCACACTGATCTTTAGAAACTCAACTACCTAACAGTGGCAGAAACAGCACTGGTGCGAATAGAGCTGCAAATCTCACAGGTTCACATTCTCTTTGTGTGTTCCTGCCTCTTGTTGCACTGAATACCAAGGAATACTGCAAGGCACAAGTTACCTGGCCATAGAAGAGTAAATTGAAAGTGTTTCTTGCAGCATTAATTGCAGAAAACAAATTTCAAATTTAACATCACACATTCTTGTACTGGAGTTCTTGCTCTGAGAACCATGTCCTTCCAACCGGGAAGGTAAAACCGTGGGATTGTAGCCAATCAAAACAGTTTGACCTTTTAACTTTGAGAAATCAAGAACTATCCACTGAAATTATTCCACAAGCCACTCTTGGGACAAACAAGGGATAACTGAGAATCTTAATGCAAGCTAATTGCATCTATTGAGTAAATGCCTGTGTGTTTTCACCAGCAGTGCACCCATCGGTGAATGAATTGTGTAGGCTTTAAAACTAGTCAACTATCCACAGTGAGGTCTACAAATTGAGGATAAAATCTCATTGCTCTTCTTACCTTGTCCGAAGGGCACCTCATGTCAAAAAATGGACAAATAGGATGGCCAGACCAATGTTCAGTAAGATGACCATGCAGATCACGATTGTGTTAGGTCCCTGAAAGAAAAACCCAAATCAGAGTATTATATTCCACAGCTTCATGGTGAGGAGACAGACAGAGTGGCCTTGATTCTCCTATTCAAAAATATCAGTAACACCAACTCCCAATGCACAAGTGTCTGGCCTGAATTTCAAACTAGTTGAATCTATCAATCCCTGCTCCTATTTCCTCCCTGCAAACTCCTTCACTGCTAGCTTGTGCTGAGGCTAAATCAAACTAGAGACTCTGGCCACATGCATGTACACTGCCATTTCAACCTGTTCCTCCCAATTCCTTTCTTCACCCTATACATCACCCCAAACGTCATCTATGTTTGTAAAGTTTCTGCATTTGAGATGAACAACTCCATCTGTATGAGATTCTTCTAATCTCAGAACAAAATACTTCCAAGCAGTGCTTCTCTAAAGTCACACTGGGATTGTTCACATCAGGACTGTGGGAACAAGCAGGCTAATAAAACGTGGTTTTACAGCTGTATTCGCTCACACCAAAATGAATTTGAGGGACTATTTTTTACACCTGGGAAATCAAATGGTGATTCAATACCATGGATCAGTTCATAAGGTGCCCCTACTGTAAGAGTAAAATTAATGGGGAAAAAAATGCTCAGCTTCTTTTTCCTGTCCTACATGTTCCCCCACATTTTTCAGACCCATGGAAAGGGGAGAGAAAAAGAGAAAAATGTAATTAAAAATGTCTGTTTTCCTCAAATTTTGGAATTGCAGATTTATCTCACTGCATCCACCATGGAAACCCTCATGGCTGGGGACAGAGGAAGGACAGGAGGAAATGTCCTTCTGCAGCCTCCCAGATCCCAAGGGACTCTCCAGACTGAGCAGTGTGGGAAAAGTTTCCTAAGGTATTTGTAAGGTCCCTGAGGCCCCATGCAGCTGGGCTGGAGGCTGGGCGGCCCCAGGGCTGACCCCAAACTCTCTGGGCTGTGTGAGGCCAGGGGCTGGAGACCAGCCTTTTCCTGCACCTTCCCAAACAAAATGCATGTCCCAAAACACATTTAAAGCCCATCTTGAGCAAAACCCTGGAGGGTGGAAAGGTGGTGGGAGAGGTAAAAATGGAGAATTTCCTCCAAAAAGCTTCAGAACCCCAAAAGGAGCCCCAAGGAGGAGCACTGCAGCCCTGAGACCACAGTCTCTGGGCCCTTCGGGTATCCTGGGGAGAGAATAAGCAGGGGGAAAAAAAAAACAACAACGCAATTCCTGTGACAGAAAAGGCAACAGAGCTGCTGCTGTCCCTGGAGTGTCCCGCCTTGCCCCAAAATGTGCCACACATCACCTCGTCGCACTCCTCTGCATCCGGCGGCAGCGGGGCCGGGCTCCGCTTGGCCCCCGCCTTGTGCTCCGTCCTCCCTGGTGCCCGGCCCTCAGTCTTTCTGTCAGCGGGCTCGTTCCTGCCCGCCACCCTGCGCTCGGGGCTGGGGCGCTGTTTCGCCTCCTTGGGCCGCGGCTGGGCCTCCTTCGGCCGCGGCTGCTCTGCCTTGGCCTCTGCTCGTGGCGCCGGCTTCTCCTCCGGCTCCCGTGGTGGGACCGGGGTGCCCCCGTGACGCTGGGGCTCCCCCCGGCTCTCCGGGGAGGGTGGCCTGTGGTGCTCGGGGAACGGCTCCTCCTCATAGTCTGTGGTGGGGGAGACCGAGGAGGTCCTGACGGCGTAGCTGTGGTAGCCCTTGAAGAGCTCGACGTCGGGCTCGCGCGCCATGCGCTGCAGCGGCCCGATCTCCATCTGCTCTGCCGGCCTCCCCGCGCCCCGCGAGGCCGGCCTGGCCTCGCCATCGGCGGCCCCGCCGCCCGCCTCGCCCCAGCTGCCCGGCCGCAGGCCTCCATCCTGCCGGGCGGCCGCCTTGGCCCGCTTGGCCTCCGGCGGGGTGGCGGCGGGGCTGGGGGCCGGGCTGTGGCGGCGGCGGGGGGCCGCGTCCTCCTCGTGCAGCTGGGGGCTCTCGGGAGGCGTGGGGGGCGGCGGGGCACCCTCGGGCCGTGGCGGCGGCGCCGCCTCCTCCATGTTGATGGTGTGCTCCGTGTTCTCTATGATCTCCTGCAGCAGCCTCCGCTTCTGGTACTCGGGGCCTGCGGAGAGAGGGGTTGGTGGGAGAGGGTCCGGGGGGGCCGCGGAGGCTGGGGCAGGGGCTCAGCGAGGCCCTGGCGCCATGCACCTCTGCAACCTGAATGGAGAGCAAAGCACCCCAGCCCAAACACAGAGATCTCAGCACCCTGTTGTCACCTGCCCCCCCAAAACAACTCCGGCTGCCTCAAGCTGCGTTTTTATCGCTGCGAATTCATCCTGTGCTTTTCTCCAGGGCAGGACAAGCTCCCAAGTGAGGGGAGTGAGGCTGCATTTTTCCATTGCCTGCCTGAGCCTGTTTCCAAAAGGGATTCCCTGTGGTGGTGGATGCCCGCCCTGCACTGTCCTGCAGGGAGGAGCAGGCCTGCAGCTCCAGCTGCGTCAAGAACCAGTGAAAGTCTGCAGCCCAGCTTTTTGTGGTTTGGAGCCACGCAGAAGGATTATCCTGGGCCTTAAGGGGATCAAGCTCCCAGCCAAGCTTTGGTTTGTTTGTTTTTTGTTTTGTTTTGTTTTTTCCCATCTGGGAAATTTCAGTATGGCTAATAGTGTGAACACTTAGAAAGTTATACACGGAGGTGCTCTGCTTCCTCAGGAAAGGCAGGTACCCCCAGATGATCTATCTTTTATCCCTCTCTTTGGGAAAAACATATTTTTCATGCGTGGAGCAGGGCTGGCAGTGAGAGCCAGTCCTCTAGGCACTGACCCGGGCACCAGCAAAATCACCCGGGACTATCACACAAGGTCACTCAGGGCTTCGGGTTTCATTCTGGCCTCATCTCCCATGCTGACTTGTCAGCTCTTAGCAACGTTGCCGTCACTTCAATTATTCGTGTATCATTAAATCTTTACTTCTTGTTAACCCTGGGTCATGTCTGCAGAGCAAATCACTGCTCAGCTAGGGTCTGAGGAAATCAGCCAGAGCCTGACACTGAGGGCAGCCCATCACTCTGGGCTGCTGGCAGAGCAAAATCCAGCAGGGACTGACCAGGAAAGTTTTTCTGAACAACAGCCGTGCACAGTGCCCTGCACAGTGGGACCTGTGCAGGGACAGGGGTCGCTGTGCATCCCCGCAATGCCCAGAGCAAATGAGAATAACATGAGCCTGCTCCTTATGGGCATCGTGGGGTCACAAAGCAGCATGTCCAAGAGCAAAGCACCTGGGTTTGGAAATGGCATTGTCCCCATTCTGCTGAATCCAAGAGGGGTGCAGACATAGAGGGCTTGCTGCGTGCTCCTGAACAGCACAGACCCTGGAGCTGCACTGTCCCCAGCTGCCTCACAGTTCCTCCTTGTGTCTCCTCCACCCCAAGGACTAACACAGACTTGAGCCTGGTCTGGAAATTGGAGCTTGGTACTTCATCCCCTCTAATAAATCAGTGGTGTGATTTGCATGCTGCTAACTCCTGCCCACTCAGGGCAATGACTCTGCTCTGAGGGGGCAGCGGGGAGAGAGGGCACTGCTTTTAGCTGCTCTGCCCTGCCTGCACGCTCCCGTCAATCAGCAGGCAACCCATTCAGGGCCGTTTATTTCTGGCCGCAAATGGATTATTTGGAAGCCTTTTCAACAGTTGTTCAGACTCCTCAGAATAGCCTGCCTGCAGCCCTGCGCTCCTTGCTATCTCCTGGTGCTTTCTTCTCCTCCTGAATAATTCACACCAAAAGCCCCGGCTGCCTGGAGGGCACTGCACGGCCCAGTCCTCCTCCCCTCCCCAGCCTCTGCTTCTGCCTCACCTCCTTCACCTCCCAGCACATTTCAGCAAGGACGTTCATTGGCTTTCATCCCTCCCCTCTAAGCTGTTAGGCTGATATTCGAAATGAAACCCAGGGCTAAATACTTAGTAAAGACGTGAGGCTTGCTGAGCAGGACTGTCCCATCCCAAACACAGGAATAGCAGGGAGAAATGCAGCTGCCAAACACTGCTAGGCTCTCCTGGCTGGGAGGTCAGATGTCACAAGTTCTAGCAAAATCCCAGGGTGGATTTCTGCCTTTTTGCTCCCGGATGGTGCTGCCTTGCAAGAAGAGACATCTCCCCTTGTTGTGCTCTGATTACAAAGTGAATGTAAAGATTATAAAGGATCATAGAAGATAAATGTGCACCAGCCTCATACACGGCCACAGAATGAGGCCAGGACCAAGTAAAGGCACACATATGGGCAGTGAGAGCATTCAGGCACCTGAGGAGCCAGGAGCAGAGGACAGGCTGCTTCAGGCATTTTGCAGAGCCAGTTTCATTTGTCTCATTCAATTGCCACGGGTGGAAAAAGTAATCTAGCCAGATGTCAAAAACCTCCCAACAGGAATTCCAGTTTCCTTTGCCTCCGGGCTATAAATACGCCAGTGTGCAAAGGGTGAATGCGGATCTGTGACTGGCAGCTGAGGGGCTTATGCCAGGATCAAGTGACGTGTAGCTATTGTTAAGTGAAGTGTCACACGCTGGCTCGTGCCCGTGCCCAGGCGCTGCGGTGGTTCCCAGCTCCAAGCCGGCTCTGAGAGCCCCGCGGTGCGGCGGGGAGGAAGGGGCAGCCCTTGCAGAGCTGCATCTCCCCAGGGCGAGGTGGGCATCCAGGGAATTTCGGCAGATCTGTCAATGTGGTTGCTTCCCCAGCCAAACGCCGGGTGTGTGCTGTTCCCTGCTCCTGGGCTGGGGTGTAGTTCTGTGACCTGGAGGCACTGAAGGCAAAGCAGTAGTGGGCAGCACGGTTTGCTGAGCAGGAGTCACAGCGTTTGGCTCCTGTCCCCAGTTTTGCCACTGTGATGGCTGTGGGACGCTTGTTCCAGGTAACAAAACCAGATAATAAGAAAGATAAAATAAAAATGTAGGCATTTGGATCCCTGTTTTCTGCTCTGTTATTACCTTCCCTCTCCAGAAAGGGAAGCTTTCCAAGAAGAAAACTGCTCTGCCTAGCTTGGTCTAGGGAAAGGTAATGGCATTCACAGTGCTGCTTCGTTACACTTCTATCCACTGGTCCCCAGTGCTTGGTCGCAAAGAAGGAACCTCCTGAGTGTTTTCTCAGCCAAATAATTAGCTGTGATGCTATCAAATAAATAGGAAATAAGGGAAGTAGTACTTTGCATTATCAACTTTCTTACAGGATATTACAGCCGCTAATTAGCCAAGGCTGATGGTACGCTGGTGCAGTGTGGGGTCCCACAGGATACTGGCTATGAGTCAATGTGCAAAGCTGTTCCAAGAAAAAGCCACAGTGGCTCGAGGGACGCATCTGCAGGAGCTCTGCAGGCAGACCTGAGCTTGCTGCCTGCCCTGCCAGGTGCTGGGAGGGCTTCAGGGTGGGGAGGAACACACAGGGAAGCTGAGGGGCTGTGGGTTTTTCCGTATTGTAACGTTTCACAGCAGGTAAAACAGCAGTGCAAAAGAGCAAATCACCCCCATGAAGGGGCTGGCTGAACCTGTGTGACAGAGGATTTAGGATAGACAGGAGAGCAGCGTGCTGAGCTATAAAGCGGCTGAAACTTTTGAACAGATTCCCCAAAGAAAGTGCAAAATCCCTCTTAGAAGATGCCTCTGGTCTTACCTGGCTGGTAGAAGTCTGGGGAGAGCTCCCTGGCCATCATCCTGGCTATGCCCGACTCGTTGTTAGCTGCCTGAGCTGCCTGCTCAGACCCTTCAGCCTTGGCCTTGGCATGAGCTGTCCTGCAGAGGGAAGAGGAGATGGCAGTGAGCATCGTCTGAGCCGACATCAGCCTGGCTCAAGCAGCAGACTCCGGCCAGCAGCAGAATCAAATCAGCTCCTGCACTCAAGGAGCAAAGACCAGAGACAGCCAGGCTGGATGGGGCTTTGGACAACCTGGTCTAGAGGTGTCTGAGTTGGAATTAGGTGATCTTTAGATCTTTACAAGGTCCCTTCCAACCCAAACTGCTCTATGATTCTCGACAAGTAAGGGGCACAAAAGTTTAAGGCTAAGGTGTGACAGTTGCACTTAGCCGTGCAAGCAAAGGAGGCAGGGATATTTGCAAACAGGGCAGGTGCATTTGCAGACAGGAGCATGTTTAGGTGTTGCAGCAAGGCAGCAGGTGTTGCCAACAGGACTGCCACCGTGCTGCACTGCACAGAAATGCTGGCTCAGAGGAATGCCTAAAGCACCTTTCCAGGGGTCTTTGGGGTGCAGAGGAGTAACAAAGCGATGGCTGAGCACCGCTGCACTGCCACTGGCCCGGAGCGAGCTACTGCACCTCTCCAGCAGCAGCACGCTGCACATGTTTTACACCAAATCTCTATTTGAACTCTCCAGCAAACAAATCCAGCCCATCCAAGGGCTCCTTTGCTTGCAGCAGCCCAGGAGCTGCTCTCACCGGGGCACAAGCGCCAGGGAAGGCAGAGCCATTGCGTTCCTTGCAGCCTGGCTCCCTGAGTCCTCTCTGCTCCTTCCCGGCATGTCTCCTCCTTGCTCCCTAAAGCTATCCGAGCTATTTCGCTGGCCGGCTGTCGTATTCCTCACATGCCTCGTGCTCAGGGCCCTGTGATCTTTACGCTAAAAGCAGGGCTAGCTTTGCAGCCCAGCTGCTCGCAGTCTGGGAGGGAGCTGACTTCAAACAGCAAGACAGCACCTTCAAAATACGGGAGGGCAAAGCACCGTGTGCTCAGCTGCTCCGCTCCACCCGCAGCTTGAGGAGACTTTGCTTTCCCCGTGCTCTCAGTAACGCTTCCCAAGGCTCCCTGGGTCTCCCCTGCTGCACGTAACAGAGCACACGCTGACTGCATCAGTGCAAACCTGCGTATTTTGGTGTAGACACACTGTTAGCAGCCCTCAAACACTAACTCACCAACTCTTTCTGAATTTAATAAGGTCATACGATGGCTGTCGAGCTATTTAATGGCACCCAGCGACCATTTTCAGACGCGGATTGGAAGTTCTCATCCCCGCAGTGAAAACGCTCGAGAGGAATTTTTGGACTGCTGCGATGAGTCACGGTGCCCGGGTTAGTCCTTTTGCACTAATGGAGATGCAGCACGCAGACAAGACTTGTGTTACTCTGAACACTCGATGGGTGCAATGAAAAGGTGCTGGGAAGGTCGCTCTGAGAAGCTCAGAAAGGCACAAGGTGCACGCTCACGTACGTGCGTACAGGCACACGCCATTTCGGGTGGCTGTGGGGAAGGAATTAAACACAGGGCACGAATCCCAACTGATAGAGGCAGCGGTGTGACTTGACAGGGAGCTGAAAACACCGCTCAGGGGCCTGAGATAGAGCGGAGGGCACAGAGCTGCTGCGCCTGGGACCGCGTCTCTCTGGGATGCCATCCCCGTGCCACAGACGTGGCTCACCCCCGGGCTGCACTCACACATTATCTCCCTCTTTCTCTGCGGGCTGAGCTGCCTGGGATTGCTGTCATTCTTGGTCTTTTAATCCAGAATTATTGCAGCTCCTGAAACATCCAGAGAGGCTACGTGATGAGGCAGAAAACAGCAATTTTAAGCCACGGCTCGCATGCAGGAGGTCTGAAGCAGCTCTGAACAGAGACAGCACCTCCTTTTTTGGTAGCATATAATCAGCATGATTAATTCCACCGTGGTCTGGCAGGGGCTGTGGGGACGGTTCTGTGCTTTCCGTGCCTGGGGATCAGAGGGGGCTCGGCACGCCTCATCAAGCACAAGCCTGCATGACACCAGCCCCAGGAACAGGCTCGCCAAGTAGGGAGCCCAGCTCGTCACCCCGGCAGGATCTGCCCCGACCCTTGCCTTTGTCCTGCTGCTCTGGGAGGATGGGATTCACCATACAGGGATAAAATCCTCCTTTTCAGCCGCCTGCTGAGCGGGCTGAGGCTTTCCTGGCCACTTGTCAGCCCCCGCAGGGAATGGAGCAGTGCCTGGCAAGCAGAGGGAACCCTTCCGCAGGCCAAGAGGCGGTGAGGCCAGGGAAGACCCCGCGTTGCAGGAGCTGCTGTGATGATGCTGCAGGTGCCGAGCCACGCTGGGAGTCAGCACGGGGCCAAGCCTGGCAGGCTCTGCAATGAGCCCTCCTGCACACCCTGCAGCAGAGCCAGGAGCCGCTGCCAGCCCTGGGCTGTGGGGGCAGGTACCCAACTTTGGCATCCCTGGGGACGCAAGCTTCACGGCAGCTTCACTCTCCAAGACATACCTGACCTCTGCTCTCGTCCCCTGCTTGCAAAGCTGCCCAGGAGCGCTTGATTTGTGGGGACTGAGGCCAATGCAGCTGCAGCTTCAGGTCTGGCACCTCCAGCACACTGCACGTTGTGTCCCAGGAGAGGCAGTGGTGCAAGAGGGCTGCTGCCACAGGGCCCAGAGCTGGCCCCGACAGGGATGCTGACACCCTGTGCTCGGTCCTGCTGCTGCCGAGATCATTTAGTACAGCGGCAGCTGGGTGGTGAACGCCTGGGACACGGAGACACTGCTCAGCAATTTGAGTACGGCTCCCCAGGCACACATCCCTGGGGCACGAAGGCAGAGCACTCAGAGCCATCCGAAAATCCCTGCTGAGGGTTCAGTAATGTCGTGACAAAGCACAGCCTGAAGGGAAGGGCCCAGCCATAACAATAACATCTAGCTCTCACAGAGTACTTCTGAATTTTGTATTCACTCACGTGGCTGGCAGCGCCAGCTCGATGCAGAGCAAAACTTGGTCCCAGCAGCAAAGCAGCAGACAAACAACAGGCGGCCAGGAAGAGCCCAGGGCACACAACCAGCAACAAAAACCTCTCCCGGCCCGCAGCCCGGGGTCTGCAGCGGTAAAAGAAAGCTGAGACAGGTCTAAGGGTGATCTTTAAACATTACACATGACACAAATATGAGGAAAAGTTTCTTCTGAGGTTAAAATATGGTAAAAAACAAAGCAAAACAAAATACAACAAAACCAAACCCAAAAAACAGAATCAGCTTTTTCAAAAAGCAAATTGCTGGATTTTTATTATATGCATACAAAGTTGACACTTTCCAGGTAGCACTGTTTTACTGCCCTGCTGTGCTGCCAGCTCGTAGCCCTAAAGCCCTTCTGCAGAAAACAGCCCACGCAAACACCAGCAGAGGAGGAAGGTTGGTGATGGGGGGGATCAGGGAGAATTTTATGGCCCCCAGCAGCAGGATTCAGAGGCCCCTTTCCACAGCAATGCTGGAAAATGAACCGTGAGCACTAAACGTGCCCAAGTGGGGACAAGAACCACAAGGAGGGACTTTCAGAAACCAGTGCTGGTACTCCCCACCTGAGGTGAGGCAGCACGGAGCAGGGACAAGCGTTCCCTGGTGCCACCCGGAGCCATCTCAGGGCTCGCTGCGACTGCTGTGGGGCCGCTGCCTGCCCGCACAAGGATGCAGGAGGGTTAAACGCGGCAGCTGCTCCGCTTGCTCCCTTGGCACAGCTCTAATGCTCTAATCGTTTTTGTGTTAGCGTGTGGACAGAGCACCGCTGCCGTCCCTCCTGGCCCCGGCCCAGGAGCACTGCCCAGTTCGTTCCTCTGCCTGCTACCGAAATCCCCCACGGACACACGAGCCACAGCTGAGCGCAGCACTAACAGGTGAGACCCGAAGCCCAGCCGGCAAAGCTCATCTCTTCGGGCAGTTTACGGGGTTTTGCACATCCACAATGGATTAGCCTGCAAGCGAGATTGGAATTAGTGCAGAGTGCTGCAAATAGCAGAGGGGCTGGGGCACCTACAGGTGCGGCGGTGACCTTGCGGCTACCAACAGGGCAAGAGCTGAGCCCTGTGCCCCAGCTACTGCACGTCCGTGTATCAACAGAGACGAACCCATCCGGCACCATCCTTCCTTACCTGGGGTCTCCCTCTTCCCATTGATCCAGCAAACCCTTACGGGAAGGACCAGCTGAACACCTTCTACTTGTCACTCTCAAGATCATAATCCACCCCAAAAAAACCCAACCCCAACCCAAAAACATGGCCAAATGTAATTCACCAGTTCTAGGAAAGGAGGCTTTTGCTACACTCCACTCTCCTGGAAGCTGGTGTTTCCCTCCCCAGCCAAACCCTGCTTCAGCATCCAGCGGGGATCACTCAGAGAGATCCCTGAGCACTGCTGCCCCGGCAGGGGGGGCACAGCAGCATGCTGGGGGCGTGCAAAGGCTGGGTGGTGGGTCAGGGCCCTCAAGCCAGGTCCCATTTGTTGTGCAGGGCTTGTAGTGCTGACGTAGGGCAAATCCAGCACGCTCCACGGTCACACTCAGGGCATTTGGTCCTTCTGGAGGAATCTCAGATACTGGTCCGTCTTGGCAGGGATGCTCGCGGCACTCGGGAGGGATACGGGGAAAGCCGCAGACATGATTTTGCTGATGACAACGTGGTCCCTTCTGTGCTCACGTGGTGAGGGGGCAGGACACACAGACCCGAGCAGGACAGATGCTTGCTGGCTCCTCTGTTTTCCACACCACCATTGCACATGTGCCACCTCTCTGTCTGCACCATCCTTTTCTTCATGCATAGCCCCAGCCTGTCCCCTTTGCGCCTCTCTCTCCACCTCCACGCACACGCAGACACCAGCAAACCTCTGCTACCCTCATCTGCCTGTAACCACCCCACGGGACTGAAAACCCCTTTTTGGTTCATCTCTTGAGCCCTCCTTCCCTGCCCACAGTTACCTGACTGCATGTCCTGCTCTCAGGCCAGCTGTATAGCCCCCTGCCCTATTGCTCTGTTGGCTCCATCACTCGTGTGCACGAACCCACTCGGTTTAAACTCCGACATCCCCGGGGCTGAGTCTGTGCTGGTTTATTTTATGGACTGCGGGGTGTGATCTACATTGTGCATAAAGCAACACAAGCTGCCTCCTACAAGAAACACCCCCACACAGCTTTCAAGGAAATCCCAGAAGAGAAAGCATCCTGGCCTCGCGGAACAACCCTGCCGCCCGTCTCCTTCCTGGCAGCCAGCTCCTGAGATGCCCCGGGACTGCCACTCGCCGTACAGCAGTGGTGGCACCGGGTACCTGGGTGGATAAACGGCACCTCTCCTCCTTCCTACAGCACTAGGAGCACCGACAGCCTCCTGGGGCAGAAGAGCATCCTCCCCTGCTCTCAGCTTTAGGGGTGCCTGGCAGAGCTCGCTGCGACCCAACGAGCTCAGCGAGCATGAGCCTTTCTGATTACTTGGTGGATTTTTAAAATGCCAAAATGTTATCCTCAGCCCTAAATAGCTCAAAGCCACTTGCATCTTTCACCAAAGGATACTTCCCCTCAGAACAGCTAAAGTAACATTAATCTCCCAGCAGACAGACCTGCAGCTGTCTGCAAGACAATGACAGCCTACAGAGCCCGGCCCTGCAGCAAGAGCATCGCAGGGGCATTTCTGGGGAAAAACAGGAGATTTGCAGCTGCCAGCTGGACACCCGGGGTGTTTTTTGGTCTGTCCTTCTCCATCCTGTCTGGGCAGAGCCAGGTGTGGAGCTGGCTGAGCCAGAGGAGTGGGCTGACCCAAGGGAACAGCAGGGCTCGCTTGCTTCAAGGAAGCCCAGCCCAAGCCCGGAGCTCTGCCAAACAGGTGGCATTCACAGTCTGAGCGGGTTTTACCTGGCTGCCAGCCCTGGACTGGGTCAGAAAGTGGGCATTCTCTCTATCAGGCTGTTGTTTTTTTCAGTGAGAAGTTTTAACAACTTGTAATTTGAATGTTTTTCCAGATTTCAGCAACCCAAACCAAGAAAGCGAGGAAATACATGTACAGGTTCTGTTCTGGAAGTCCTTTTCCCCAGCCAAAAAAATAAAAGCAGGATTATTATTATTATTATTTTGGTAAGGAAATGAAAGCAGGCAGATTTCTTAAAATATTGTCTTTGGTTAGAAGCCCAATTATTTGTTAAATCTAACCTAAGGCAGAAGCATTTTTCTACGAGCACATGGGTCTCTCAAGCTGACGTCCACAGGTTGGAGCCCAGAAGAAACACGGGACCGAGCCATGAGCTGGGACGGCTCCTGCACGTCTGCTGCGGCCACGAGGGGCTGGGACGCCGGGTGGCAGCAGGTTCTGCAGGAGCAAAACTACAAAAACTCGTATGCAGAAGATGAAAGGGCTCTGGCTCAGCACCAGCATAAGCTGAAAAAACGCACCAGGAGGAGGGAGCGTTTCTCTATGTCTGGCTTCATATTTAAATGGGACAGTTTACTTCAATATTTTTTATTTTTCGAGATAAGCCTGTTTCACATTCCACATAAGTGACGATAACCCTTGAGCAAAGCCTGATTGAAAGCGATGATCTGAAAGCCTGGCACCCTGCCGGCTGATTTCAAGCATGTGGAGGGGACTCGAGTCCTTCCCGCTCCATGCAGGAGCGCATCAATCGGGCATGAAGCTGCCATTTTCCAGTCGTTTTGCAGATGAAAGCCTCATTTCACTTCTCCCTCTTCTGTGTTTGCAAGCCATTGAGATAAGGATTTCCCACAAGGGCAGGCCAAGCAGCCCATTAATCCCAATTAAGCCCATTTCCCTGCCTGGCCTGCTCCCCGGTCCGTAGCCATCCCCAGCTCTGCTCTTGCTCAGGGTCCCAGCAAGTCCCGGCGGTGCTGGTCCCGAATCCAAATCCCACTGGAAGCCCTGCAGAAAGCCCTCTGCCACCAGCAGATGCTTTCTCCTGGGAGCTACTGGAAGCGCACGTTCCCTCTTACCCTACTAGGGCATGACCGAGCCTCGGGAAATTCGTGCGAGGCGGGTGGAAAATAGATAAAGCAGCGCGCACCCCGCTCTGAAGCCGATGCATCTC
Source organism: Netta rufina (assembly GCF_964035555.1). NCBI lineage: Eukaryota > Metazoa > Chordata > Aves > Anseriformes > Anatidae > Netta > Netta rufina. The sequence continues at coordinate 2,384,541 of NC_140140.1, forward strand.
AGCACAATAAGCAGGCCTGGCCAAAAATGTGTCAGTGCTCCGGCTGCAGCCAGCTGCGGCTGGAGAGGAGGCCTCTGTGGGGAAGGGATGAAGCGAAGGTGAAGGCATCACACGGCTGCTCGCTCCCCAGCACCCAACGCCCTGCGCACAGGTCTTCTTCCATGGGGACAGTGCCCTGGTGCCACTGTTCGGGGCAGCCAACATGAAAAGCAGAAAAAATGAAAAGCAGCAAAAGCGAGCCCCAGACACCCCGCTGCCTCCCCATTACAGGAGCTGGACGTCCCCCAGCTCCACCATGCAAAAGACAGAGAGTCCCCAAAGTCCTGGTTTGGGGTGTGGGGACAGCCTGGGGCAGTGCTCGGCGTGGTCAAACCACATGCTTGGGAACCGGGAGCATCTCTGACAGCATCACCTCCAGCAGGCACACGGGACAGAGGAGTTAATTAAAACAACAGTTTGTGTTAACTGAGGATGAACTAAACACGCCACCCTCTACACAGACGCAGTGAGCGCGAGGAGGAGCACCAGCAGCGTCCCCTCGCTGCCGCCCCAGCTCCCAGCACCTTTCCTTTAACGCCTGCCGAGGTGCCAGGCTGAGCACCAACGCTCAGCAGGGAAGGTTCAGCTGCTCTCCTGCTTGCCAGCCTCAACCCTGGAGGCCTGGGAAGGCCTCCCCCGGCCTCCTGACATGCCCAATGCCTGGATCTGAGCCTGCCAGCCTCAGGGATGCTGAGCTGGGCAGCTGCGGCGGCACAGCCGAAGCCCTGGGCACACAGTGTGCACCCCACGGGCACGGGGCTGCACCATGGGCATGGGGCTGCACCATGGGCACGGAGGACACGGGGACTGCCGGCCTCCCTGGAGGCACAGACCTCGAGGCAGCACAGGAGGCAGGGCAGCACTGTGCCCAACAAAGCACCCGATGGCTGCGAGCGTGCGGCCGAGCTGTGGCGGCGGGGGCTGCCGGCGGCTCCCAGCTGTCGCGCGGGGCAGCGCTGATAAGCCCCTGCTCTGCCTTCCCTTATTTAGGCAGGGCGCTGCGCCGGCTGCAGCAATGCCCGCGCGTCACTTGCACCCTCCTGCCCCGTCCCCCTCGCAGCCGCCCGGCCGGGCTGGAAGCGCTGGGAGCGCAGGAGAGGCTGGGCAGGGTGGCTTCGGGAAGCGATTCGAGAGCCGTGCCCTGAAACCCAGCCATCGAGGCTTCGGTACCCAAGCAGCAGGATTGCAGGACCTCTGAGCATTTAGAAAAATACCCACGACGTATTCCTCTCTAGGTGTATTCTCCAGTCATAACACATTCAGCCTCAGGGCCAGAATATGAACAGGTGAAGCACAGCGGCAGTCTTTGTCCCTCACCCCTTCCCTTCCCGTTGGTGCTATGACACGCAGCAGATATATTTTAGGTGCTGTTAGCAGGACGTACGCCCGTCAAACTGCTAGAGCCTGGCCAGATCCATGCCTTCCTGGAAGCACGGCAAGTGCCTGCACTGGGTTTGGTCCAAGGCAGCGGGAAGCACAGCTCCTGCACAGGGGGATCTCGGCAGGCACTGCTGCACGGGGACAGAAGTGGGATTGACACTGATGCTGTCCCCCAAAAGCCCCAGCAAGAAGTAAAGCTGCTCCTGTGAGCTGGGCAGCTCCTGGGCATACAGCTTCAGCAATCAAACTCCAAAGCACAGCCAGCTGTTCTATTTAACCTGCTATTCAATCCAACCCCCCATCTCCCACTCCCTGTTTTCGGAGGCTTTGTCCCGCCCTCTCTGATATTTTTTGGAATGAGCCAGATTTCCAAGCAGGCGGCTTGGGAGGGACCTGGGCAGGGCAGGACAGCAGCAGACTGGGGAGAACCAGGCAGAAAACCCAAATCGAGCGGGCAGCGGGGCTGGAGGTGCCAACCAGCCCCGTCCCTGCTGCTCTCAGGCGTTCCCAGCAGAGCTCAGTGCCTGGCTTCATTCAGGATCCTGCCCGCGCATCCCCAGCGCGGCCGCGTGCCTGAGATTCCTACGGCGCCACCGGTGGAGGCAGCCCCAGAGCTCAGGCTTGTTTTCCTCCAGATTTCTGTCTTAAAGAGCCTTTTATGGTGCAAGAGAGCGAATTCTGCTCTCCTACTGACACTGCACTCCCCAGCAGCGGAAGGCTGGAGAGCACCTTAGCTGAGCCCTGCAAGGGCCCCCCCGCATGCCGGCAGCAAACAGAAATCAAACATCGGTGCGCAGCAGCAGAGGCACACGGAGCACCCCCTGGGAATTATTCTGTAGTGATCATCGCACACAGACACGTGTCATGTCCTCCCCAAAAGGGGATTTGTACGGTCTCAAAGGCGTAAGGTACAGAGCGCCCTGCAGGAAGCAATACAAGGTCTAGAAAACTTCACCTCGTAGCTGCGAGCTAAGGAGATGCTAGCGATAGTGCCGCCCTTGTGTAAACTGCAGTGGTTTGTTTTCACAATCTGCAGGCAATTCTTCTCTGCTGCGGGTGTAGAAACCGAGGCAAGGTTCAAGGCCAAAGAGAAAGCTGGTGCTGGAGCTGGGATTTCACCTCAGGACCCTTTCTGGGCAAAATGAGGTCTGTTTGCTCTTGATCCCAAACCTGAGCTGAACAGGGAAGGAAAGAGGAGCTCTGCACAGAGCAGCACAACCCCGGCATTGAGGCAGACGGAAAGGGTGAGGTGCAGCCTACAGCAGGGAGGAGACAAGTCCCCACTCCGCAGCAGGTCTGGGGACATGCTCCTCGTGGGATCCCGGGGCTGCCAGGGGAGCGCTGCGCCCTCTGCCCCGCACAGCAGCCGTGCTGCCAGGAGCTCTGCGAGGGGAGGGCGTCCCGGAGCGCTGCAACCTCCGATTTCCTCCAGCTCCGAGGTTCCCTTAATAGGAAATTATCTCCCAGCTGCGCCGGGAGGGATGCGGTCCCCAGCAAGGGCAGTGGCGCGTTCCAGCCCCTGATGGAAAACACAGCCGAGCCGCTTTTGATCCAACGTGTAAATAGTGTATAATAAAAAGAGGCTTATGTAAACTGACCGACTTCTCAGGGAGTAGCTTTTGCAGCTCCAGCCTCCTTATGTACGGCTGCGAGCGCTGCGGCCACGTGCTGCTCCTGCGGCGTCGGCTGAGCCGAGCCTCCCAGCCAGGAGCAGCCCGGGCTGGGGTTTGTGTCCCTGCTGTCCCTGCGTGACTCCTCTGACATCGGGCTGTCCTCTCCCTGCCGGTTGCTGAGGCAGTGAGGCTTTGGTAAAGGCCAGTTGTGCTCCTTGTAAAGCTTTGGAGGCAGGAAGGCAGAGGCTGGGCATGTCTGGGCTGTGCAGGAGGGCAGAGGTTTAGAAATAAAAGTGCCTTCCCCTGGGCAGCTGTTCCCCATGTCTGCACAATAATGAAGCAACTTGGGTGATTAAACCCTGAACAAGATGGTTTGTGCCTGGCTTAAGAACAAAATTTAAGAAACATTTAAGAACAAAATTTAAGAAACATTTAAGAACAAAAAACAAAAAACCAGTTTTGGAGCCACAGTCACCTCCCAGCAGCCTGAGGACAGCACCGATGCCACAATGTGGCCCCAAAATCACGGCAGCAGGGGGGCACCGTGTTTGTCCTGCTAAGCCCAACCAGCCGAGTCCCATGGGGCCCCCATCACATGGGCAGCAACATCCCCAGCCACAGGGTGATGTGGTGCTGCCCCTCAGATGCATGCAGAGGCGGGGGGGATATAAGCATGAGAAGATTTTCTCCTGCCAGCCCCAGAGCTGCTCTCCCATCTCCTCCTGGGAGGGATGCTGGAGCCATCAGCCCTTCCCTCGCCAGCCAGCTCCTGACACAACTAGTTCAGAGCAGAGCCCACCAGGCGGTGCAGGGGACACAGCGATACCTGGCCGTGCCCACATCTTCATGGGTGCAAGGGCTACGGGGGCACACGGGGCGGCCACGTGCTGCCGCACGCCCCACGCACGCTCCTCCCGCCCGTGGGATCTGCTCCCGGCTCCCAGAGCCCTGGCACAGCGCTGCCTTCACAGAGCCCGACCCGATAAACGGCCTGGGAGCTCCCCCTGAGCTGTACCGGGGGCTCTGGGGCAGAGTCTCTGCTGCAGGCAATATGTGCTTGGGACGCACCCTGCTTGTGTGCCTGCTGGAGCCACCAGTGCCAACACCCCGCTGCTCTCCATCCTGCCCCCTTCACGCCACCACTGGCAGCTTGGCAAGGCACTGGGTGCTGCCCGGCTCAGCAGCTCCTGCTCTACAGCAGCCAGCAGCTGCCCTGCACAAGGCACTTGAGGGGCTGGGACGGGGCTGCGGGAGGGGCTGGGGGCTGCAGCAGGCCATGGGGTGAGAGCAAGGCAGAGAGGCTGCGGCTCGGTGACACCGTGCGTGCGTTTGCCACAAGGACTCTCCAGGGGCTGAAAGCCTGAGGTTGGCTAAAAAAGGAGATGGAGACAGCAAAAAGCTGGAAGCTTTTCCCCGCTCCGTGGCAGGTCCCAAATGTCCGCTGGCTGCTGCAAGGGCCCTTGGCCTTGCTCCACCAGCAAAAAGAATGAAGCAGAAATCGCAGAGAGCCACGTTTGACCCCGCTGCCGGGGCACGGCCAGGGGGCACCCGGTCGGGTCCAGAGGGACCGGTGGGACGGGGACCACCGCCACCCCAAAGGACCTCCACGCCAGAGCCCCGTGCACCCACCTGGATGCCGCGATCTCCGACTTCTGCCGGGCGATGGCCGCCGCCCGCTGAGCCCCCTCCACACTCCTGTCCACCTTCTGCCGGATCTTGGCGCTCTTGAGGGGGATGACACGCTTCTTCATGCCCTTGACAAGGACGTTGTGGCGGTACTTGCCCTCCTCCTTCTTGCCGTCGGGCAGCGTGGTGCAGCCGTAGCCATGCCGCAGGTTGTCCAGCCACTCGCCCTCGTACTTGAGCCCGCTGGAGCGCTCGCTGACGCCAAAGCCCGAGCGCTTGTCGTTCTTCCACTCGCCCATGTAGGTCTCCGTGGTGGTGGCGTCGATGTCGGACTCGAAGGGGGGGTACTCCTCGCCTTCGGCGCCCTCGCCCAGGCTGACGGTGGAGGTGGCGTCGCTGGCGGCCGAGCTGATCCCGCTCTCGCTCTTGAGGAAGCTGACGCGGCTCTTCTGGCTGGCCAGCGACGACTTGGACTCGGACTTCTTCAGCTTCCCCAGCAGGGAGCCCCTGCGGAAGAGCCCCCCCTTCTTCGGCTTGCCGGCCTCGGCGTCCGCGTAGAGGCTGAGGGCGAAGCCCCCGCGGGTGATGGTGGGCGAGACGGGCAGGCTCTCGGGGTGGGCGGCGGGGGAGTCCTGCTGTGGCAGGGTGCCGTTGCTGTGCTCGCTGCGCAGGGAGGACAGGGAGGTGCGCAGCGGGGAGCGCACCACCGACGCCATGCCGTAGGGCACGCTCTGCCGCACGCCGTAGCCGTGCCGCATGCCGTTGGTGAACTGGCCCTGGTAGGTTCCTGTGGGAGAGAAGAGGGAGGCGGTGAAGCGGCGGCATTCTCCGTCCCGCCTGCGCGTGCCAGCAAAGGGCTGCAGGGCACACGCACCCTTCCTCGGAGACAGGACCCCCAAATCCACCCGAAATCCACTGTGAAAGCCGCTGCCCTGAGGGAGCAAGGACAGAGGGCACAGGCCAGAAAGGTGCTGGTGCAAACCCAAAGCCGCCCGGTGGACGTGGAGTCTGGGTTGGCATCAGCACAGGGGGCAGGAGGCAGCCCCACGGGGCTGGAGTTTGGGCTGTGCCGAGGGGTGGCAGCAGCCCCACGTGTACACGTGAGCGGTGGTGGCACGGCTCTTCTTGGCTCGGTGACAGTCCTTTCCAGCCCCTTCTGCTGTTTGTCACTCGCAGCCTGCCAGGACCAGCTCTAGACCCCCGAGACGGGCACGTGCCCATAGCACGGGCTGCCAGGTACCTGCAGCAGCATCTGCTTGGCCCTGACACAGCTTGCCTGTGGTTCCCAGGACCAAGGCTCACGCCACAAAGCAAGAAATGGGTAAAACAGGGAGGAGAGGAGCAGGTCTCTGAGGCTCCTCCAGCTCTGCCCCCTTCTCCAGCCCCAGCTCAGGATTGCACACACTGTGCCATACGACGGGGGGACACGGGGAGAACAGTGCTCAGCAGGACCAGGGCTACCCTCCAGTATGGGACCCCAAAGGACTGGGAAAAGCACATTGTTCCTCCACTAGCCTGGCCCTTTCCAGGTCTGCACCTCCGCAGGTGCTGGAACAGCAACTTGGAGACAACAGCTCTGCTTTTCCCCACCAGGACGCCAAGAGACTTCAATTAGCCCCATCAAATCCCCCTTTCCAAGAAGGGCTCCCAGCAGGAGCAGGGCTGCTGGGGCAGCCTTCGCCCCCGGCACCGAGATGCCAGCGCTACCCCCCTGCCAGGAGGGCTGCGAGAGCCAGCGTGTCCCCAGCGAGCCCCATGGGGTGGCGGGGACGGGACGGGACGGGACAGCGTGGGACGCCTCCCGGCCCGCTGCCCTCCCCGTCTCGCTCTCCTCGAGCTACAGTTGCCTCAGAAACCGGCAAAACCACCCCAAACAAAAGCAGCATTCAGCTCCGCTCCCATCGATCAGCCCTGCTGCGGCATCTGGATGGGGCTGCCTTGTGCTGGGGGGGGCACAAAGCTCCCTGGAAAGGCGCCCTGCTCTTTACGCTGCTGGGCACGGCTCCCTGCGAGCAGCCAGCCGTGCAGGGGGCATTTTGGTGGGCACGGGTCTGAGAACACCTGGGTTTTGTTCAGCAGATAAAAAAGGCACTGAGGTTTGGGGAGCCAGCCCGTGCTGCCCCGGGGGGGGTGACCCTAGGGGGTGCAGCTGAGCGGGGACCCAGGCTCGGCTGGCCCAGCAAGGAGGGGGGCACCCGGCTTCCAGACATTCATTTCCACATTCAGATGCTGTTACTGAGACCAGGGATGACCCTAGTCCCCGGAGAGCAAACGCAGCTCCTTCTTTGGCGATGGTGGGAGTGCATATTTTACGCTCTCCCAGGCCACTTCTGCAGCATAATCTCTACTCCCAGGCTTCAGGTTTCGTTGAAATCCTCTCCAGACCCGCCTGCGGGGTGTTAACTTACAGCGCCGGGGCCAGGAAAGGCAAGAAGTGCCCGGGCGGGCAGCAGCTGCTGCCCCCGAGCAGCCACCCCCCGCCAGCGCTCCCTGCCCCGGGCACACGGCATCTCGGCACCGCAGCTACCCTGGGAACGGGAGGGAGGGGCCGGGCAGCGCAGAGCATCCGCACCAGCCAGCCACGGGGACAGTTTTCCAGAGCCGGGTGCCTTTGCTTGGTTTCCTAGCAGAGTTTAAGTCTGTTAGGAAAAATCAGGGAGGCACGAGCTGGGAGCTGGGATCATCACCCGAGTTCTGCCTCACCCCCCCCAGTGCAGGCATCCGGGCGTGCTCCTCACCCTGCCTCGCTCCCAACCCTTGCTCCGTGCAGTGCTGACAAGCCTTCCAAGCACGAAAGCACCGCTCGCTGCCCCGTTTCCCTCCCCACCCCTTCCCCACACGGAGCTCAGGACCAGGGTGCCCCACCGCCGGCGCAGGGCTGACACTCGATAGGGGTGACACCGGAGCCCTCCCCGCAGGACAGGCCAACCTTGCACATTGCAGGCTGCATCTGATAGCGCCGTCGAATTAACCACCTGGGAAAGGAATTCTGGAGAAGTCTCGCTGGGGCTCAGCCTCTCCTGGAGGCTCAGCTCAGGGCAGCCCCTGTCCTCCAGCAAGTCCCCGACCTCCCTCCAGCAGTGCCGCGGGCACCTCCTGGCCAGGTGGGACGGGAAGAGCCACAGGGCACGGCAGGTCTTTGGGTAGCAGAGAGCTGGAAGCCTGCTTCTCACAGGCACCTGCGTGAATCCCTGGCCACATGCCCACGCAGAGGGTGTCCCATGTGGGACAAGAAACGAGGCCCTGGCAGCTCGTGGTGTGACCAAACCTGCCAACGCCACCTGGCAGAACCGAGAGCACCGCCACTGTGACAAACCCACAAAGCAAACGTGGGCAAGCGGGTGCTAGAGCTCAAGGAGCTCGAGCAGAGGGCTCACTGGTGCGGCCGTGTCACGCTGTGATGCACGGAGCCCGACAGAGGCTTCATGCCCAGCCACCAGCCTGGAGCACAGCCAGGAGATGCTGGGAGCAGCTCAATGCTCCGGGACACGCCGTCACCTCCTCGTCCACCCTGCATGGGTACCATGGGCAGGATGAGCCTGGCAGGCAGGAGGCACCACCGCGCTCCATCAGAGCTACCACAGAGTCACAGGCAGCCTGGCCCAGCTGATTTCACGTTTTCATGACTCAGTTTCCCCTCAGTGGGAAGAGAGAGCCTATTTTCCTACCTCTGTGGGGCATCTGTCAGCACAGCCATGAGGCTGCCGGAGGAGCTGTCACACTCTCACGCTCCACTTCCTGCACCAAAAAAAATTTAAAATCCCCCCCCAGTTTTTTTTTTCTTACACCATAAAGCACCCTGAGAGCAGACTGCTTCGAAATCTTAAGGTCTGAGCAGTGCCAGACCCAGTTAACCTACACATACCCGTGCAGGGAGTCCAACAGAGGGCTGGGGCTGTACAAACCCCATGGGGCTGGTCTCAGAGCAGAGCTGCACACATCTGAGCCGGAATTACACTGGGGCTATTGAAGCAGTCTGGCAACAGCATGACACGGGATGGGGGACACACGGCCACCTGTCTGATTCATCAGCACGTGTTAGCTCTGGAGAGCAAGGCAGGCACCGGGCTGCAAGAGGAAGCCCATGGGGTGGGGATGCAATACCTGTAAGTATCTGAAAGAAAGCAGAAAGCAGAACAGGCACAGGACTCCCAACACCTTATTGCCTGCTTTTTTTCTTGTTGGAATGGCAAAACGTGCCAGTTTCTCTGTGATGCCCAGGTAGAAGATCCCCCACCTCTGTCTGTCCCTGAGCAAGCAGGGGAGGGCCTATCTGTGTTCATAGCATGGGAAGGATCAAACCATGGTGCTGATGGAAATGTTGTCCCCAGACTTTACCTCTGAACACTTCTGTTCCCTGTGCATCAGCAGGATGGGGCCCTGGGTGTGAGAGCCTGCTGCCAGCAGCATCACAGCTCCCCTGCCCAGCACCTAGGTGCTAGGATAATGAGTGATGAATGTAAATTATACAAACAGCCAGGTAAATAATGCCAACAACTCCAATAGCTTCACTGCCTTCCGAGCACCTGCTTCTACCCAGACACTGCGATGACAGATGTGTCAGAAGAACTTGGTGCAGAAGGCCAGGCACATCAAAGCATCGCACAGCGCCACGTGCGAGACACGCCAGTGAAAACCTAGTGCTTCTCTTGGGTGCCAACGCCACCACGGGAAGGCTGTTACAGCATTACCTAATGGCTTCTCTCAGAAGAGAAAGGGAGAAAGAAACAGAGAGGGAAAATAAACACAAAACACACAGCGTTAATTCACGGGTCACAGTCAGCCACGCAGCAGCTTTACTAGGGAGGCAGCCTGGGCTGGAGGGAGTCTGGGTGCTGGACCTGAAAACAGGGATTTGAGTCCCTGCTCCGTCTCTGACGTTACGTGACCTTTGATGAGCTGCTTTATCGGGCTCAGTCACATGGAGATAATTCAACATTTTGTGCAGGTGCCCACAGACCCATGGGTCTGTGAGAGGTGCTACCACTCCAGGGTGCTCAGCCCCAGGCCACCCCGCTTTGTAGGTCCCACTGGAGCCCTCTTCTCTGCTTCCTTCCCCTTGTGGTCTTGCGGTCTTGTGAGCTCTGGTCTAATTGTCTCTGCACGGTTAATGTGCACCGCTGTTTTCTCTTAGCTGCCTAGACAGCAAACCGTGGCATCAAAAATCAGTTGGGTTTAGGTTGCTTTGATTGCAAGCGAGGGTTTTCCTCTCTCTAGGCATATATAAACAGCGACTTGTAGAGCAAAGCACAGCTTTGAGCCCAGGCCATATGCTAGCAATAAGATCCTGCAATAGCAGTGGCACTTTTCTCTACAGCAAGATTTGACAGGATCGAGCACTCCACCATAAACACGTATCCAAAAAGCAAGGACTTCTTACAGTGGTGACAAAACTCAGAAGCAGAAACCAAGGTTTTTGCTCTGAATTTACGTGGCAAAACAATGAGTTCCTTCACGCCGTGCCTTGCACAGCCCAAATCACCATTCACTTTAGCTGTCACATCCTGCCCCTGTAAAAGGGCTCCAGGCTCCTTCTTGGTGACTGAAGCACACACGACTGAGCTCGGACACCCACAGAAACATTTCGGAGCATTACTCTGCTCATCCACACCAGGAGCTCTGAGCCTCATGGCCAATTGCAGTCAGCATTACAGAAGGAAGCTCTGCAAGCTCTCAGCCTCCCACAGCTTTCATAACGGGCCTTTGGTAGAGGAGAGGACCGGGAGCAACCCAGGCAGTGCCTGAGCTCAGTTATATCGGGAGCTCACCCCTTAACAGGCACCAGAAATCCATACGGGATTTCAAAAAGCTTCTCCCTAGGTTTGGGCTTTATTTAGCAACCAGCCTCAGCCAGCCACGAGACACAAAGCACAGACAACCCTGCAAGTGTCTCTTAAAGTTCAACCTTGATACGTGTATTTTTATGTATATTTCAAGTGTAAGTGCATTTTACAGGCCCAGAAGGGGCTCCATCTACCTGAAGTTCACACAAGCCCCGTGACGACCCATGGCTCCCAACGAGCTGGCCGGCACCACCTGTGCCCAGGGCCCTGTTCCTGGCGCCACTGCCTTCTAGGGGGTCGCCAATCTCATGCCATCCACCCACAGAGTGCCCTGAGGTTTTACCTAGGCAACCCCAAACTCAAATATTAACAAGCCCAATTAGTGGCATGGCCACAACGGGATGGTGCAGGCGGTGGCTGCGTGCAGGTGAGGAGATAATGCAGGAGCAGCAAGATTCACCTGTCCCCGTGCCGTAGGCCCAGTGCTGGCACCACCACCTTTGCCACAGCCCTCCCCGTGCTCCCTCACCAATATCCTCCACAGGGCATGATCCCGAAAGGCACCAGCCCTACACCCTCAGAAAAAAAGCTGCATTTTAGTAAGCAGTGAGGAATGGGCTTTGAATCTGTGGTACTTTGAGATCTCCAGAATTAAAGTCACACAGCTGCCGAGCGAAGGTCTTTCACGTGCTGCTCACAGTTATTTGATCTCTGCCCATTACAAATCACCCAGACACACCTCACTTGTAACCTACACACCTCACAGCAACTCGTTAGGCTTTTAGAAGAGTGCTCTGCAAGGACGAAGAGAGCATGCTTTAGGCCTCGGCATCGCAGTGCAGGCGGCGGGGCCTGGCTCATTAACAGCTCCAAGGCCCGGCTCATTAACAGCTCCGAGGCCCACAGCAGATAGAGGCCAAGACCTAGGGAGCAGGAGGGATGAGCCACTTCTGGTCTGCGTCTATACCTACAGCCTAAGGGCACAAAGAAAGCGAGTCAACTTCAAGACTGCATTCCCAAAAAAAGTTAGCCATGAGCCTAGGCAACTTGCTGAGAAATATATGAAAGCACAACCCTGAGGGCTGCTACCTTGAATGAGTCTGTTTTGCTAATGTCTATAAATCCGATGCTCTCCGGTCTGAATATTTATACCATTACTGTTATTTTTCCTTACAAACTGACTCCTTTGCACGTCCTGGATAAATATAGATGTAATTCTGATACATATTTTGAAGCGTGTTTCTTTCAAATCACCCTCTCTATTTAGCTATCCTAAATATGGAAGCCTGGAACATTACAGCACTGAGGAGCTACAGAATTACTTGCACAGAGATTCTTGTAATGGTTCTAACCCCAAAGTTGCCACTAAGGCAAAAACACGATTAGACTAAGCAGTCACAGAGTACAGCAAATATCCGGCTGCTCGGTGCCATTTGTGCACTACCGAAGGGACTGTGAGCTTCAGAGTAACCAAAGGGGTTTATTTTAGGGAAAGACACGTGGCTACGTATTTTAAACAGCTTTGATAACTTGAGCACAAACATTTCACCAAAGCAGATGTTCAGGCATCCAGTTGAAGGCACGCGAGCAGCATTTAATACCTAAGCAAAGCACGCTACGATGCCGGGGGTGGCTCATATCCAGCATGAAAACACCGTCAAAGTGTTGCCTGACCAGAAAGCGACGGGCTGGCTGCGGGCACGAAGCAGCGAGGCATTTAACTCGGGTTCAGCCACCAGCTGGAAGAATCGACCACCGGAGAGCCAGGATCCGCAGCCTGCACCATCCGATGCTATTAACCAGCTCCCGTGGGACGGGCAAGAGGGCGCCGTGCCCACCCAGCCCTCACTCATGGGGCAGGAGGAGGTCACCGCTGCCACCGCGGGGCGGACATCGTGCTGGTACCCGCCGTCGCCCTTACCTCCATCAGCGTACGTCTCGGTGCCGTAGCCGTCCTGCAAGCCGTTATTCCAGGTACCTTCATACTTGGCTCCACTGCTCATGCTCTGCCTCGTGCCGTACCGTCCCTTAAAGCCGTGGGTCCACTCGCCCCTGTAAACCCACCGCCCTTTGGTCTCAATCCCCAAGCCGTGCCTCTTGCCTTGGGACCAGTACCCCTCGTAGGTGTTGCCGCTGGGCCACGTGTAGATGCCCACCACCTCGAAGCCGTAGTTCCAGGAGCCCGAGTACTCGCCCTGACCCTTGGGGCCGGTGCAGATGCCGTGCCCGTGGGCTTTGCCCCCTTCCCAGCCTCCGCAGTAGGCGCCTCCATCATCGAAATCGAACCTGCCTCCGCTCATGGCACCGGCTCCTGGCTAGGGGGGAGCCCCCCAGCGCCCCCCCCCTCAGCCGGGCAGGGGCAGGAGCCGGGGGCGAGGCTGCCCCATGCTGGGAGGCTCCGGCCTCTGCTGCCGGGCCTCGCCTGGCCGTGGGAGGCCGGCGAGGAAAAAAAAGATGGGGGGGGGGGGTAAAGGAAAAGAAAAAAAAAAAAAAAAAAAAGGAGGGGGGTCCCAAGCCCCCGCCCCAAGCCTTTCCCCGCCCGGAGGGAGGTCAGCGCTGCCCTAACAAGGCCATCGGAGGCCGGGAGCTGCTCCCAAAAATAACCCCGCGGGCCGGCCCCCTCCTCGGGGCCCTTTTATGAAGGAGGAGGAGGAGGAGGGAGAGGCCTCCACCCCCCCCCCCCCCACCTCCGGGCGGGCAGCCAGCAGAGGAGAGGCTGGGAAAGTGAAATAGCCGAAAATAGCGCCTGGGAAGGGGCGAGCTGCTGCCCGGCCCCCTCCCGGAGGCAGGGAGCGCCCCTCGGGGCTGGCTCCATCCCCAGCCTCCCCCGGCCCAGGAGCTGGGGGGCGAGACGCGGAGCCCTGAGCCCCCCTTTGGGGCAAAGCTCCAACGCTCAGGTAACAGTGGTGCACCTTGGACAGCCTCCCGAGCAGCCGGAGAGGTGCTAAAGAAAGCCTATGTGTCTGCAGGACGAGCTAAATGTGTGTAAATGTCACCTACAAGACAGAATAGCTGTGCACCTTCCTGTGTGGGCACAGGTGAGGGCCGCCGCCGTGAAGGGGATTACAAAAAGCCTCAAAAATTACTCAGCCACGCAAACGAGGGAATGGGCTCCTTGGATAAGGGACTGACACAACTCAGAAGCACCCCTTGACAGAACCAGACACCCCTTTTCCATTTTAACATCAGATCTTAAAATTTCTGACAATTTTATGTAAAATTTCATGTCAGAAATTTAAAAAAAAAAACAAACAAACTTTCAGACTACTTAGTCATGCTTTCAAGGTTTGCTCTGCACCACGCAGGGCTGGAAATTGATGTTTTCTCCAAGCAAAGCCGGAGGTTTTTTGGTTTGCGTCTCCTGGGCAGAGCCAAGCAGCATGTAGTAACAGGGCTGAAAGTGTTAAGACAGCACTCGCAGCTGCCCGCAGCCCGCTGTTCTGCAGTGTTCCAGGATTTGCCAGCCCAAGTATGTTGTAACTGTCCTAGGAGGATGCCAAGTTCAGGACCACGTAATTATTTACTTAGGAACTCTTCCTAATTACGTAGCACAGTTGTGAACTGATAGACCGCTGTTTAAATATTAATAATTTATGCACATGCTGGCATTTAGAGAGCCTGCGCTGAGCACTGAATCAGCCATGCAATCAAACTTTAGGAAACACTAAAATCTGGTGTGTAATCAGGCACTACCCAGAGCTCCTCTGATTTCTTCTTTTTGGCATAAAAAAAATAACGCTCTGCTTTGAAGGCTGGGGAGGCAAGGAGTCAGCCGCACCCAGCCAGCCCCGACTCGGGATGGGGTGACCTCTAGTGGCCCTGCAGCACTCGCTTCCCATCCCAGTCTGCACCAGTTCACCTCTTTCTGTATTTTTCACACTACCTCCTGGATTTCAATCCACTTTCTATAAAGTGGTATCGAGCACCTGGCATTTTAATCCTAATCCCAGCAAGTACAGGTCTGTGGTGATTATCAAAGAAATGTTAAAATAACATATATTCAAAAAAGGTCTTCACATCACCATGGCACCTACCACGTTACATGCAATGGTGATGTGGCTGCTACTGGCAAACATTTGGGAATAGTAATACTTATTTGAGAAGTATTTTATTCTGAAGCTAGAAAATGCTGTTTTCGCCTTCCTAAAAATGCACTGAACAGGCTTATTTTTACATCTTTTTACTTCTCTTTACATCTTATTTTTACTTCTGTTACCTTGAGAAGCAATTGTCCATAAGAAAGCAGGATATTTCTGCTCCTGAAGACAAGCCTCTAAGGCCTTTGGGACATTCAGTGAGGAGTTACACTTGCTTCACGTTTTCCGCTAGAAAACACTACAGAAATCAGGATAACCTCTTGAATAAGGCCTTCCCTTGATAGTCCACATCTCCTTTCTGATCAGGCAGTCTAGCAAGCAAATCTTTCCTCTGTTAACCTACTTTAACCTGACTAACTGAACAAAGACAGGTGAAAGAGGGTGACTGTTTAGGTGACCATAATAAAGCCTCTCTTCAGGCACAAAGGAATAACAGTATCTCCACCCAGGAAAAGCAGATTCTCTCTCCTGAATTTGCCTGGAGTAGGATTTGTACCAAGCAGAGGATGGGAAATGATCATGCTTTACGAAATAAAATCAGAGGCACAATTGTCCAAAAATGCAAGCCTAAGCATTACAAACTGAGGCCAAAGTCGATTCAAAGAAGCTGAGTTACACCAAGTTTCTCTCATAAGAGCTCTAACTACCAGGAGACCTAGGTACTTCCCTTCCAACAAAATGAAACAGGAGGATTTTGAAAATGAGGTAGAATTTCCCACAGTAGATCTCTCAAGTTTAAGCAGATACTCTTTAAACACGCTCACTGTTTACTTCAATAGCTATTCCAAGTATAAACTATAATGCTTACGCTGAAGTGTTTGTACAGCTGCAATAATGAACTTTACCTAGGATGCAAAGAAAGGTTTTTTATTGCAAGCACAGTGAGCATTGATTGGATCGCATCTCACAGGAATGTGACTGAGGTCACATTAAAACCACCCACACGCTTGTTTTTAGTGCTCCTCATTGTCAGGTGTACATCATTTCTGCCATGTGAGACATTTTCTTTGGAATATACAAGTAATACTCCATGTATCCCGAAAGATCTTCAATAGTCACATCATCCACAAAGGCCCTGGCTTGCTCAGAGCAAGAGCGTGGAGAACTTGATGGAGTTCTTGATGGCAAAGTTTGAGAGTGATCCTCAGCAACTGTTTTTCTATCAGGTGCCAATGGGAAAGCGTTCTGCAAGCCAGAGAATTTGTACACTTCCATATCTTGCCATCGTTTACACTGACAGGCTTTATCTGCACAGGCACATGGCTTACTCTTGTTCAGCTTGGACACAGATTGAAAGTCAGAGAGCTGCGTAGTCTCTGGGCCTGCTTTGGATTCTAGAGACATGGCAGTGGGAGAGTTTTCCTGTTTGTTCTCTGATGTAGACCGTAAAACAGAAGCTCCTGAAGAATCAACGTTATCTCCCTTCTGACCAACATCTGGAGCAATACAGCATCGTTCATGTGCACAAGCTTCCTTTGGGATTGGCATCCCAAACCCTGTGCCATCATCTGGGGCATCAATCTGGCTCTTGTGCACTACTTGGCTGCACGTGGAATGTGATTTTGTGCTGCAATGGACAAACTTTGGAGTATGAAGAATTGGGGATTTGGAACGCCTGCGACGCTGGGTTCTCACAACTCCTCTTGAAGGCTTCTTCACAGGCCTACCATGGAAAGATAAAAGTGGGTGAAGTTTCACTAAAAGGCTAGTTGGATTACAGGTAACGTCAGGCAAGATGCCTAGTGTTGCATGCAAGAGCTTTAACATCAGAGTATTTGCTCAGGGTATTCCACTGTCTTGGAGTTTGACATTGTTCTAGTCAAGCACCACTATAAAATATGAAAGAAACACCTGGGAATAAAACCTGAAGTGCTTGTCTTAAGGATTACATAATGAGTAAAGCATGGGAGACAAATAACCTCCAAGAGAAGGACAAAGCACAAGATGACAGCACAAAACCAATGACTCAAGGCAAGAGGATAGTTTTGTTTCAGTAGATGTGTCAAGTTCTGCACAGACATTCAAGAAACAAATTCTTTAACCTAGTTCCCAAGGCATACCGACACCTGCAATGTTGAATGGTTACTGCAAAAGATTGCCTGAAAAACAGCACTTCACATTTATATTAAGAAACATCTATAATGTTTATGTACCCAAAGCTGAACAGCGTTTCCTTGCACTTCATATAATTGTGCATAAGAACAGTAGTCACATATGACAAGAAAAGGGTAGTGCGGAATATTTTTAAATAGTGTTTTTAATGAAATAAATGTGGGTCCCTTCTTTAGGGGCCCAGTTACTGGAAAACCTGGCTATTTAAATTTCACTTCCAATGCAATCACATTTGAAGTAGTCTGACAATCCTTAGCTTCTCTTACCCATGCCAGGTTTCCTTGGAAGTACACACATTCTTAGGCTTGTTTTCATCTGCTGCTGTTCTAACTACTGCTCTTGGACTTGTCCCCTCACCAACAGGAAGAGAAGCAGTAGATCTGTGAAAAAGAGAATGAAAACATAACAGCCTAGATTGGTTCATATTATAAATATGAAAAAGCTTATGAAACTTCTTTTCCAGAAGAGACTACTCCAAATTATTTATGACGTCTTAAAAAACCTGCCCACAAAGATGACCCAAGTCTGACGCATTCCTATGCCAAAAGTTTGTATAACAAGCTTTCGCTGAAGGTGGCGTCATACAGCAAACCACACAGATTGCAAATCCAAACTCCTCACCTCGGTGATGAAGCACACAAAATAGCTAAATATCAGAGAGGGGGAAAAACACTACTGAAGAAATGTGCCTCTTTTTCCATAGACAAATAAGCTATTCTTTCCTAAAAATAAATGTTCTTTGGACATAAATAGACTTTGTTTATCTGAAGAACACTCATGTCTTTGTCTAGGACGATGTAAACTAAAGCTCTTCATACTACTGCAAGTGCAATCACTTCAGCAACAGAATCGTGACAGATTTTCAACTTCTATTTAAGCTAGGGATCATTTAAAAAAAATTTTACTAGTTTTCCTGGTGCTATAAAACCATTCCAAACCACCATTTTCAATGAGCTATAAGAATACCAGGAATCATTTTGCCATGTTGTGCTTTTACATATTAAGCTGGAATGGACAAGGAAATTATTTTCCAAATTCTTTTTCTTAAATTGTTTTTTTTAAGCAGGGCTGATCCCCTGAAAAGTGAAAATAAGTCTTTGCACGCCGTTGTAGGATGGCATTAACTGACATTTAAGAGACTATCCTATCAGTCAAGCACCTGCTATTTTCCATTTAACAAACATCAACACAGTAGTAAATTGAAGGTCGACAGTAAAAACTACCATAACTAAAGTATGCCTGACTTGGGGGGGAGGGGGACTGAGGATACCGAAGTATCGAGAGGCACTTGGGTGGTGATAGATTCCTAATGAGCTTAATTACTTAAATGAAAGATAATTTTAGAAGTCCCTCTACTTGCCATTTAGCTTCTAAAGTAATTCCAATTACCAACTTGATACTTGCATACTGCCTTACTTACACTTTTGTTTCCGTCACCAGCATAACTGCGTCACTGCCAATAGCTTACTGAAATTCAGTACTCTATTAATATACAGTATTAATATAATATATAATATTAATATATATGTATATTAATAAATATGTAATCACACCCATTTGTCAGCAGAAAAAAAAAAGCATTATATAGAAGCCATCTGTATATTTTAGATAAAAAAATGATTGTCTCTAACAGAGAAGACACATTCTGCTTGTGTTCTTCTTCCTGGGACAGTCAGGGTTAAGTGCCACATCTGAGATCTCCCATGAAACAAGACTACACAAAAAGCATTCCTTCCCATTTAGCGTTTTGGTTATAAACAGAAAATTTGTAAGTAACATCAATGAAAATAGTTTGAGTGGGAATCATGCATTGCAGCTAGTGCCCTCCTTTACTGATATGGAAAGAACATTTCTCTCCTGGGAAAAGATTGGAGTTTATTCTCATGACAGGCCTTTAAAGCCATGGCAGTAAGCTAACTTCGAGTACAGCTCCAGTGCTATGGATATGACCTCTGGCAGCCAGATTCATGCCAAAATTCATTTCAAATGTGCTGTCAGTTGCTCCTTATTATTAGGTTTGTTTCAATCCTGTTGGGACCTAATAGTGATCGAACGAATCACAATTCCTTGCGAAGTGCAGTCTACAGCTAGTGAATTTATTTCCATTTAACTTGAATGAAGGCTTTCAGTGCCTAACCTTTTGGAATTACCTCCTTCCTTCAGATTGAGCACAGAGGGTGTTCCCTTCCAGTCCGTTTGTAATATGTTAACTCTGTACCTCCCTGTGTTGTTACTTACCCAGCTGCGTCAACTCTTAGCTTTTTGAACGCTGTCTGCAGGCTTTCCTCTTCTCCATCCTTAGCTTCTGTTTTCATTATTGGGACGGTCAGATGCTGACAGAGTCACCATATACTGCTAAAATCAGAAAAGAGACATACCAAACTAAGAACTGATACCTCATTAAAAACATTAGTTGCCCAGCAGCATCACAATACATGAAAGTAAGCTCCAAACAGCAAACTGCACAAAGCTGAGGTCATTCTAACAGAACGTTTCTGAAAGTTGATTCAGAACAAACTCTATGATACCCAACTATGCAACAGTCTCTCATACAAATGCATTGATGAGTTAGCAATTTAAAGTAAAATCTGGTGGCAAGAGCATCTTGCATAAAGTTTAGACAGACTCTTCCATTTGTCTGAGCTGCTACCAGGATAACTCCAGAAAAGGTGAGAAGAAAAAACATTAGAAACAGCCAACTTTATACAACTACGGGAGTTGATGTTACATATATATTAAAAACCAAACCAAACCAAACCAAAACAAAAACAAAACAAACAAAAAACAAAAAACAAACAAAAAAAAAACAAAACAAAACAAAAAAAAACAGACCTTTCTTAAGCCAAGATAAAGTGTTAAGCTAAACATTTTTTTCTTATTTCTAGATCCCAGGTGTTTGGTTGAAATTCTCCTCTTACATTACAATTGGATGAAACACTGCAGTGAGTCACGTCAGACTCACAACCTCCTGATGTGCTCTATGATCGACTAGCTACTGCTACCATGGAGGACCAAAGGACAAAGAACACACTGCTTTTAAAACACATTAAAATTAAATATAAGTTGTCCAAATTTAAGCAGGTTGAATAAAAAAGTTAATTACATTCACGTAATACCAAAATAGTCAAAGTGAGTTAAGCTGCATCTGTTTTTGCTCACACACACTGGACTATTGGAAAGAAAAAGTAAAGCAGGACTCAGAAGTGATGATTTTTGCATGCCGTACTCCTCAGTTTTACAAGTTTTTTTTTGTTTGTTTGTTTGTTTTTAAAAAAGTACCAATAAAAACATTTCCAGGGTTGTCATGATTTTGTTTTCAGTTTGCAAGGCAATATACAGACATACAAATTTGGATTAAATAAACCAGAAGCAGTAAACTCACAACAAAAACTGGTCAAGACTGTGAAAGAATCTGAACAACCAGAATCCTCAACTTTGCTTATACCACCCACCCAAAAGAAATTTTTTACACATCTTGGCAATCAAGACTATCCCAATTTCAGAAAAAAAAAAAAAAGTCTCATTTCTACACCACAAGCTCAGCATTTGTTGAAGTTTGCCTGGCCAGTTAACCTGCTTCACTTTATATGTTTTGAAAAGAACATACTTTTCACCTGTGTAGTCTCCATTACCACACATCAAAGCCCTTAAACAGAGGTATTTTGCTACTGAGGTCTCTGCAAAACTGCTTTTTAACAGGACAGAAGTCCAATGGATTGACTTGAGTGCTTCTGGAAAAAGGGGGCCATTTGGTGGTAGCCTGGCTGCGTGGGTTGTGAGCAGATCATCAGTGTGGTTTTTTTTCTTCAAAAATTTACAAGGGGAAGTCACGCTTGACCAACTTGATAACCTTCTATGATGACACGACTGGCTTGGCAGACAAGGGGAGAACAGTGGATGTTTACTTTGACTTCAGTAAGGTATTCAAACACAAGATTCCAACAAGATCCCCACAAGATCCTGACAGAGAAGCTGATGAAGCACAGGCCGGATGAGCTGCACAGTTGGGCACAGAGGATGGGGAACAGTGGCACAAAGTCAAGCTGGAAGCCAGTAACGAGCGGTGTACCCCAGCAGTCAATAGTGGGACCACTTTTGCCTAACACCTTCATCAAAGATCCGGATGACAGCACAAAGAGTAGCCCCAGCAAGTTTGCTGATGATACAGCATGGGCAGGAGATGTGGATGCACTGAGGGTATAGTGCTGCCACCCAGACCTTGACAGGCTGGATAAATGGGCTGAATGGGGAACACAAACCAGCAATGTGCCCTGCTTGCAAAGAACGCTGATGGTATGCTGGGCTCCTTCAGGCAAAACATTGCCAGCAGGTCAAGGGAGGCGATTCTTCCCCTCTGCTCAGCACCAGTGAGGCTGTGCCTGGATCGCTGGGTCCAGTTCTGGGCTCCCTGGTACCAAAGAGATGTGGAGCTACTGGGAAGAGTAGGGCCAAAAAGATGGGTAAGGGACTGGGGCACCTCTCCTGTGATAAAAGGTGGGGAACGAGGGCTGTTCAGCCCGGAGAAGGCTCGGGGGGGTCGTAATGTCTAAATATACCCGAGGGGAGGGCACAAGGAAGTCAGAGCCAGGCTCTTTTCGGTGGTGCCTGGGGACAGGGCCAGACGCTAAGGGCACAGACTGGAAAACGAGAAGTTCTGTCTGAACACCAGGAAACACTCTGCGCTTTCTGTAGCGTGGAAAAGAAGAAGTCTGGGTAAAGAAAAGGAGCCACCCGCCCCTCAGAGGCTCAGCGGCTTGTGGAGGTGTGGGGCGGTGACCCCTGCTCCCGGCCCCAGTGAGCGGGGGGGGGGCGGCTCTCGTGGCGCTGCTCGGCCGGATGCGGCCCCGTTCGGCCGTGCCTTGGGGACGGGTCCCGGCACGGTGCGGCACTCACTGCCCGTGGCTCACGGCGGAGCAAACCCCAGGGGAAGCAGCCAGCACAGGCGCTCCCCCCAGCAGGGCAGCGCTTCGGACCTCCCCCAGAGCCGGGCACACACCGCACGGGGGCCGTACCCCAGCGAGGCTTCCCCCCGCCCCACGGAGCCCCTCCGGAGCTGCGCGCCCAGCTCCAGCCTCCTCCCTCAGGCCCCAGCTCCCTGCGGGCCCTCACCCAGCGATGAGCCACCGCCGGCAGCTCCCGGCTGGCGGATCCGCGGGACACAGCGCCAGGCTGCCCCCAGCCCTCCCGCTGCCCCCACAACCCTGCTATTCCCCCCACCCCTCCTGTTTATCCTCCAGCCCTCCCCCGTCCCCTCCCCAGCTCCTGCGGCCAGCTCGGTGCCCCCCAGCTCCCCCCGGCCCCCCCGGCCCGTACCTGCCCGCCTGTCCCAGCCCCGCCCGGCAGCGCTGCGGCGGGGCCCGGCCCGGGATGCGGCGGCGGCGGCGGCGGGACGCGAACCCGCGGCAGGAAGGGAACGGGAGGGGAGGGGAGGGGAGGGGGGAGGGAGGGAGTTTAAAAAAAAAAAAAAAAAAAAAAAAAAAAGCCCCGAAGGGCGCATGCGCGCTGCGCCCCGCGCCGCTGACGCCAGTTCCTGTTGTGCTCCGGGCCCGGCACCGCCCCGGCAGCGAGGCGGGAGGGGGGGGCGGGGGGCGCCTCACGGAGCGCGGCCTGGGCGGAGCGGCCGGACCGGGACCGGGGCCGGGGCCGCCTCACGGAGCGGGGCGGGGTCCCACGGGACGGGGTAGGCCCCGGGGGGCGGCTGGGAGCAGGCGGAGGGGGCACCGGGGGAGCTTTAACCCCCCCCCCCCCCCCCCGGGGAGTTCCTGAGGCGCAGCCCCCGGGGGGAGCCCGTTGGAGCTCGGTGCCGCCTCACAGAGCCCCCCCCCCCCCCCCCCCGTTGTGTGTTGCAGCTCCCGGCGCATGGCCCGGCCCCCCCATGGCCGCCAAGGAGGAGGAGGAGGAGAGCCTGCAGCTGGCCTTCAAAAAGCTGCGGGTGGACGCGGCGGGGTGAGTGAGCGGGACCGGGGGGGCCCCGACGGGGCAGGCTGCCGGTGGGAGGCTGCCTGGGCTGGGAGAAGGCTCCGGGGGGAGGGAACTTCATTGCGTGAAACGCAACGCGGTCGTTATCACTGCCCGCTCAGCAGAGCAGCGCTCTGGTGCTAGTTTTGGCTCGGTATCCCACTGAAGTTGCACAGTGACGGCGTGAAACCGTGACGTGACTCGCCCAGACCCACTCTACCTGCTGTGGTAGCTTTAGTCACCCTGTGAGACACGGGACTTGTTCATCCTTCTATCGAAATGCCGGGGCCTTCAGGCTCATCATCGTTTACTGCAGCACACAAGCATTTGCCTGGAGAGCCTCTGAAGAAGAGTACCCAAACTTTGTGCTGCTCTAGAGCCGGGCCTCACTGGCAGTTAGCATGTGGGCTAAATGCGGGCACTGATAATTTCTTATTTCAGAAGATAACAGAGTAAAATGTCTGTGGACATTTTTATACCCCAAACATTTGATAACGCACCAAATACATAGATAATATGTAGTATAAGCTTGTTCCTTTGCAGCAGGAGATAATAAAATGATGTAGGCTAATACATTGTGAGATAGTTCACTTGAAGCCTTTTGGGAATTCGCCGGCATAAGGGAAAGCTTTTGTACTGATCACTAACGTTGGCTTATGAGCTCATCTCCATAGCCATCAATACTCTGAACTCATGACCTCCCCTGCTCGATAAAAATACATTTTCATTTGCTACTCCTTTTCTATATTTGAGGATGTTTTCTGTTAAATGTGGAAAAAAATACCTGTTCTATAGATCTGAGAGAAGCAAGGAGCAGTGCTTACTAACCATACTGCTCTTAATGTGTTGCCAGTGTGGAATTCTGGTTGATGCCCGATGACCTCTCTTCAGTCCCAAAAAGATCTTGTTTTGAACAGCTAATACCTACCGACTGGTCTGTTAAGATGAACTTTGGGCAGGGTGCTTGGCTCTCCTACTAGAATTTCAGACACCGTACTTAGGATTTTCTGTCCTGTGTTCTAAATCACATATCTGGCTGTCAAATCCATATGTTGATATTTTGTTGAGCATCTCTGTAATTGCTTGTACTTCCATACTGAACTAGGCACAGAGCACTGTGGTAAGGCACGCGAGGTAAGGTATGTTTGTTGCCTGGACTTCCAGGGCCAGAAGTATTTATTTTTTTCCCATTATACGTTTATCTGGAAGTTTTAATGAGAAATAAATTGGTACTCTCTCCTTGTTTGTTGCTGTACCTCATCCACTTCTCTGACTATTCCTCAGCTTGCTGCTGTGGGATCCTGACTTTGCATTTTAGATGAGTAGGAGTCTATCTTTAACAGCTATTGTCAGACAAAAATAATTGGAACATGAGTTTACATTCCTTTAATGTGTCATCTTGTTGCTAATAGGGCATGACATCAGCCTCTGGGCATTTTGGCCATGTTTCCTCACATCCCACCTATTTTTAGGTACTTAACTGTGGTCAACAGAAAAGGGGTGGTTGGGCAGATCTCCGTAAGATCCTGCTTCTAACCACCGACTACAGAGGAAGTCAGGGCTGCAAACTGAATTGTCCTCGCTAAGCATCTAAACCTATGAGGCTGCATTCAGATCTTTGAAGCCATATGTTGAGGCACCATTGTAATGTGACATTTTCCTCTTTACTTAGATGTATTGCAGCTCTGTCTGTGGGCGACGGGACGATTCTCAGGACACCGATAAGAACAGCAGTGGATGGAGCCAAACAACAGTCTGTTTGCTCCAAGGAAGCATGGCATGGGTAAAACATCCCGTTAGCTGCACCATACGTGTATCGAGACATTTAAATCTTGTGTACTGTTTCTACTGAAAGTTGTTGTTAATTGTGTGGCTGAACATATCTTTCCTTTCCTTTCTATTGCAAATATTTACCATAACTGTTTGATACGATTTTTTTAGAGGCTTTTATCAAATACTTAAAAAAAATAAAATAAAAAAAATATTGCCTCTTGTTAGAGAGAAGGTACCTAAACCTTTCTTTTCCACTAATCTCCTCAGAGATCCTTCTCTTCAAGTCTTTAATGTTTGCACCTTTCTCTCACCCGTTTTGGGGTTCTTTTATTTCTGTTTTGAAGTACCTGGATATTCAGTGTAATTCTGCCAGCAGCTCTAACCGATACCAGGTTCTGCATTCCAGTTCAGTTTGGGATGACAAGCACCTTCAACAAAAGATTTTGGGGGAGGTACCTTTAAAACAGGGAGGTTGTTATGGATCTCTCCTTTGGGGGAGCTCCAGTTCACTTAGGCTTCTCCACTGTTCCTGTCAGAGATTGTATGCCACCAGTCATCCGATTTTTCTAAAAAGCAAAAAAACCCCACACACCATTATGTACACACGCATTTATTTAGACATATACAGTTAGCCACATTTTTGAGCAGTGGCGTAGATTCTGTCGTTACATACCTGTTGACCCGTTACAACCCCACAGGTGTGTGAGAAAGCCTTCGAGAGGATCGGCGAGAGTTCCACGTCGCAGACGTTCCAAGTCCCCTGTCCTGCATCCCCCCAAGTTTACATACTGCAACATGAAAGCCAGCGGCCAGCTGAAACACAAAACCCAGTCAGACGTGTCAAAGAGTAACGTCACTCCAGACGTTTTTGCTCCAGCAGAACACGGTACAAAGGACAGGCATGATTCTCACTTTGAGGCCAGTGATGACAGAAGAGCCAGAACTGAACCTCTGGAAGCTTCCACCACTCAAGAGCCTTTGGGGAAGTCGAGGGAGAGTTGCCTCGGTCTCTCCTCGTCCTTCGAGACTAGCTTGCACTCAAGCCAAACCTCAGATTTCCAGTCCTTATCCATGCTTAGCAATGGCAAGCAGTGCCCTTGTACGGACAAGAAGTGCCAGTGCAGGCAGTGGCGCTCCATGGAGGTGTACTCTTTCTCTGGGTTACGGAGCGTCCTGTCTGAGTGCGAGAAGGCAGTCCTGGGAGCACGCGCCTGCTCGCGTCAGAACAGGTCCCCGTGTGGAGCGGCCTCATCGGGTTCTCCCAGGTCGTGTTCTGAGCAAGCTCGAGCCTTTGTGGATGATGTGACTATTGAAGATCTTTCAGGCTACATGGAATACTACTTATATATTCCTAAGAAGATGTCCCACATGGCAGAAATGATGTACACTTGACTGAAAGCAATAGAGAACCGTGATTCAGAGTTCGGAGCAATGGTTGGGCTAATAGCCTTGTCAGTGCCATGTTTTAGCTGTTGTGTGTTTGATCAAATGTTTCTTTGCATCATACAGTTTAGTTTTCTAATAAAATAAAAAATGGAATATAGTTTCTGAGCTTAGTTCTAAAAAGAATGCACTAAGGTCTCTAAATACCTTAACAAAAGCACTGTAGATCAAACAAACTCCATTTGTTTTTTGGTTTGTGCTGTGGATATTCAAGCTCTGTACTCTGTTCTCACTGTGTCTTTGGAAAAGAACCGTTTAGGTTTTGTTCTGAAATTTTGCAGTGTTTGGAAAGTTCATTCTTAACGTGTCCCAATACGTAGCGAAATGTTTCATGGCTACAGCTCTGTCCTCCTCATCCTGCTCTAGGAAGAAGAATGAGAAGGCATTCAGTGTTTTGGATAGGATGCATCACCTTTCCTCGAACACTGCCTGGCTCCTTTTTAGTTGGATCAATTGGGAGTGCTTCCTCCTCTCAGATTTGGGGGGAGGTCTGGAGTGCGTGGGTGTGTGCTTGGACCCTTTTGTAATCTAACTAGCTCACTCTTAAGCAGTTCTATTTTTCTGCAGATAAGTGAAGCTCTTAGAAGCAAAGATATATTTTGTTATTTGTGCTTTACAGATGGAATGATTTAAGGGAGAGCAAAGCAGGCTAACAGTTTCTTGGGCCATGCTGTCTCAGACGTGGAGATTGTGGAGCCATCTATACACAGTTTGTGCACGTTTGATACACAAAGCAGTTTGGAGCTGGGAAATGCAAGGATTGTGTATCATACAGGCTTTGTGGTGTAGAGCTATAACATTCCATCTGGTTGAAAATACTGAAATAAAAAGAAAATTGTTGCTGAGACTTGCATTAATAAATGTTTGTCAAAACCCAACAAATTAAAGCCTGAATAATTTGATTTACACTCATTTTCCCCCAGGATAATGGGTTGGTTTTGCTTTGTTTTTAGAAATAACCAAAAGTCTGCTTTCAGTGTCAGAGGCAAGCACGTGCTAAACAGCTGCATTCGAGTAAAGTAGTGCAAGTTTTACTTACATGTTTCAAGATCAGTGATCAGCAAGCCAAGGAACCGCAAGTAGTTGTATACAAATAGGTAACAGATTGTTGGCCTTGCATTCTGTGCTAGAGAAGTCACAGACGTTCCAGGTGATTGCGTTCTGCTTTTATTCTGGTCATCCCGAAATTCTGCGCTATGCTTCTGTTAAATTCAGGTGAAAAGTTCTTAAGAAATCCAAGTAAATTTATGTGAGAATACCATTAAAGCTTACGTTGCTCTTAAGCTTTGCCACTTCATACAGTTACTTAGCAAGCAATATTGGCTGGTACTCTCAAGGTAACTGATTTCTAAGTTTTGTCTTCCTTATCTCCCTTACCTACCTCTGAGTTAGGAAGGAGGAACAGGGATGTGTAGGTACTTAATTTGTTGCTGCTGTTTTTCAAAGGATATTTCCACTTTGAAAGTGCTAATTTTCTTTTCCATGTTTTGTTTCCGTCCCCTCTTTCAAAGGCCTGATGTGCCTGGGGAAGGAAGGAAATAGGAAGTTCAGCAAGTCCAAGATACATCCAGGGGTTTAGGGAGGCGAGAGGTGAATTCAAATTGCCACAAGACTGGGCGAGAGGAAGGGTTCTCTGGGCACGTTTCCATGGAGTTCCTCGCAAGGCAGGATAACTAGTAGCTAGAGGGGGGGGGGGGGAAAGAGGCAAAAGCTCAGTGGTGGCATATCCTGCCCGAACTGCTATTTGTGAGAGTGCTTAAACATCCAGTGAGGCCTGCAGCCTGCAAACTCTCACTGGAAACTCAGGCTTTTTTAGCAAACAGCCCCTGGTCTGGGAACGTCTGCACAGCACCGCTGCCCTGACCAGCGCTGCAGCCCTCAGACCCACCTGCTGATGGGACTGGACAGGGGGCAGCCTGTGGGCTCTCTTCCCCTTCCTTTTTTCCCCTGCAGGTTTTCAGTCCCCTCTGACACCCCGTTCCTTGCCATTCCTCTACCCACAGCAGCGTAACGTCGATAAAACCAGAGGCAATCGAGGCAATCCTTCACTGCGGTCTGCCTGCTCCCAGGGGGCTGCCCGAAGGCCAGGAGAGCTTGTCTGGAGGAACCTGATGCCAGCTGGAGCCCACAAATATTGTCCCTCTCGCCCTAACGCCGTCCCTCCTACATCAGCAGCACCAGGATGTGTTTTTTCAGCATCCCCCCTCCACCCGCAGCATTTTACAAGCGACTTGCCTATCTAATTTCAGGGCCAGTTCAACTGAAGCGTGATGCAGAAGGGCACCTGGGATCGATGACATTTATTTCTCACCTTACAGAAGCCAAACCGAGCCCTGGCTGAGCTTTACATCAGCAGACGCTGAATCAGGACACCCAGAAAACAAAACAAAAAAAAAAAACAAACACCAGATTGTGGCTGAGTTCTGCAGCTCCGCGTGGAGCTGGGGCCAGGACGATGGCAAGGTCAGGCAAGGTCAGGCCCCGCTAAAGGCGCCCGCACCGATCCCGCCCTTTTGCTCGGTTTGGCAAGCAAGGATTTGGGATTTTGCTCTGGCCAGCAAGGCGCTGGGTAAATGAACGCACTCAGAGGGGCCGCAGACCCGCAGGACACGAGGGATGCAGCGGGTGCTCGTTGCTCCATTCCCAGCTGCGCAGCAGCTTCAGCACCAAACGTGCCACTAGATGGAGCTTGCCAGACACAGACCCGCAGGAGGACACGGTTCTGGTTCCCCAAGCTGTTCCTTCCCTTTTCTACAGCCAGAGATGCCCCTTCCCTGTGACAAGATCCCCAGAGGATGCTGCCTGCCCGCGGAGGGCCAGCAGCAGGGCCAGCCGAGTACAGGCAGCACCACGCAGCTCGGCGCTGGGGCCGGCTCCTTCTCCAGCCACCAAGCTGCTCGGTTGGCAGCAGCAAAGGCCACCAACAAGGTTTTGCAGCCCTGGCACCCATCACCTGAGAGCAGGACGTCCGGACACCAAGGGGAGAGCCGATACCCCCCAAAACTGCTCCTCTCTCTGGCAGCCAGTCCCACCCGCGGGGAATTGCCTCCAGCCAGATGGACAAGGAGCGTGACAAGGCCAAGTGCCACCAAACCACCAGGCTGCCAGGCTGGCGTGTGCAGGAACGTGCCAGCTGGCCACACAAGGGCGTGCAAATCTCTGCTGGGATGCTTCTGTGCAAATCCCTGCTGGGACGCCTGCAGCGCACAGAGGGCAACAGCCACAGGGACCCCTCAGCTTCCCAAGTGCACAAACCCCGCTGCCATACAGCTTTGTCCCACCGTGCTAACTGTGAAATAGCCCCTAACAACACCCGTTAGCCAGGAATAGACTCGTGCTCTCCAAAAAGCACTGAATATCCATAAAGAACCATTGCTGCTGCTTTCCATTCAAGGCTGTAAAGCAGGCAAGACGCCCGCTGGACATTTTAAAGCCGGCATCCGCAGCTGAAGCCATTTATCACCCATCAGCCCTACCTACGACAGCGAAAACCCTTTAACCCCTGCTGGGAAACATCGAGGCTCGGAGCTGCCCCGGATTGCTGAGCCAGCAGGCGTGCAGCGGGAGCCCCCGGCGCCACCTCGCCCATCGCGGCGATGCTGCGAGCGTGCCCGCTCCCCGGGGAGCGCGGCCAGGAGCCGTGGGGCTGCGCGTCCACCCGCGCCAACGCCGTGCCCACGCCGTGCCCGCCGGGGCGCAGGGAGCTGGAGCTGCCCCGGGAGTGATGCTGCTGGCGGGAGCCCATGTGATGCTGGGCTAGCGCGGCTCCTCCATCGTCCCCCTCCGCTCGCAGGCTGTCATGGCGACTCCCAATAATGTCACTCCCACCAACTGCAGCTGGTGGCCCATCTCGGCTCTGGAAAACGACACGGGGAAAGGCAAGGATGGGGAGGAAAATCAGGATCCGACAGATCCCGCTCTCAAAGCCCAGGACAGGCTGGTTTTGTACCACTGGACCCAGTCCTTCAGCTCCCAAAAGGTAAAGCGCTCGGCCGGCTTCTCGGCAAGAATCACCTCCAGCATCCAGGGCTCACCCTTGCCTCGGGAGGAGGGGGCTCGGGGAAGAGCCAGCAGCTCTTTCCCCAGGCTGGCAAGGGGAGCGGCGTGTGCCGGGTCAGCTCTTTTGTACCCGCATTTCTGCGTTTCAACAGCATCTCCCTGGGGAAGGGATGTGGGAGGGGGGGGCTCAGCCAAATCCTGCTGTGGCTCTGAGACCAGGCTTTGCAGCGGGAGACGCCTCTGCTTTGTGTTCGCTCCCGACCCCCTCTCGTGTGGCGGGGCGTGCAGACAAAGGCTGAGCCCAGGACCACCCTGCAGCTGGGGGCCGCGGGACCCCCGCGCCTCCCGGAGCAGGGAGCGACCCCAGGACACGGCCCCGTGCCGGGAACATTTTGCCCTGGCACTGCTGCAGCAGCCTGGAAATCCCAGTCCTGTGCAAGGCACCGCGGGGGGGGGGGGGGGGGGGGGGAATACAGCCAGAAACCCCATTTCTGGGTGGTGGTAAACGCTCATTTTGCGGCGCAGCAGCGGCGTATCAAACCTGACCTCCTGCCGGCCCCTCTGTCATTCCCCTGCCATTGACACCAGAAGGGCAGCGAGCTACTTGGGGGGCACCCATGGGGCCCTGGGGAGCCCCACGGCAGCGATGTCCCCATCTGCTCGTGTGCACCACGGGCCCGTAGGCGCCCGATGCAGCAGGGCAGCCGCACACGCTCGGCCCCACCGTGCTGATCTGGATCTGCACCAGGAAGGGGACGCTCTCCGGGCTGCAGCAGGCAACAGGGGGGCTTTTATTTATTTTTTGGTTGTTGCTGACACAGCCTCCAGCAGCTGGGACCCCTCCTTGGGTCACAGGCACCCTCAGGAACCCCAGCACCCCAGGCTGCCCCTGCCTGGTCCCTGCTGGACCCGCTCTCAGGTCCCGATGGCAAAAGGGAACGGGGCAACAGCGGGAGCCCATGGGGGCACCTGGGGTGGCCCCAGCCAGGGTTTGTCCCTCGGGTGGGAAGAAAACGCTGGGAGCAATTTCCTATTGAGGGAAGCAGGCTTTTCCTTGCCCGACTTAAAAGGAAAAAAAATATTAATTTGTCAGCCCCATAAATAATTAATGGCTAATTCCCCAGGAACTTTGAAGTGCTCATAGAAATGCTTATATTTGTTAAGACATATTTTTAGCTGCTGCTGCTGCTTGGAGGAAAGCAAGTGATTTGCCTTCATTCAGCAGTTTTGAGAAACATGGCTCTCTGACATCCCTGCGGGGTGTTTTGGCCTGCCTGACATACTTGGTTCACAATGGTCAGGTTTTTTATAATCCAGAAGCTTGAAATGGGATCCTGAGTGCACATTCAACAACACCCCAAGCACAGGAAAGAGCAGCCAGTCTCTCCGAGGAGGATGCTGAGCTGTGCACAGCACCCCAGGGCCCAGCAGGGACCCGATTCCTATACCCAGCCCTGTGCCCAGCTCCCTCCCCCAACTGGGCTCCTGTCTGCACAAGGGGCCAGGGCTGCCCCAGAGGCAGCCTGGCAGGAAAGGAGAGGAGCAGACACCAGGGAGACCAAGTGCCGTGGTACAGGAGGCACAAAGGGGTGCAGGGGGTGAGCTATGCCCCGAGGAAACACACAAGAGGCAGGGCAGGGCTCCAGCAGGGAGAAGGAGAAAACACAGGCAGGGCTCTCCTTGCTCCCAGGGCTTCCTGGAGTACACCAGCTGCCTGAAAGCCTCCCCAAAACACAGCCTTTTTCCAAAACGTGCCCAGCAAAGCCAGAGCCTGACCCCAAGAGCAGGGCATACCTGAATTTCCACCCGTGTTTCCTCCAGCCAGGCTGAAGCATCCCCTGGGCACAAGGCGTAGCATTGCTGCAGCCGCCTCCTCTTCCTCTTCTTCCTCTCTGGGTGTGTGAGGGTGCCCTGCCCAGCTGGGACCCACAGCCCCATCACAGATCCCCCCCAGCTGGGGAGCTGCCACCTCTGCCTGCCTCCACCTGCTGCTGAGGGCCCCAGGACCCCATCCCTAAATTCATCTGTGTGTCACGCAGGCCACCAACCACACAGAAGTGACAAATTCTGCATGATTCTGGGTGGGCACGGGTCTCCCTCGTGATATTTCCATCCATTGCCAGCAAGGGAAACCCTCACCTTGGCTCCTTGCAGGGGGAGCGAGTTGTGCACGGTGCTGTGCCAGGGGGCGATGCGTGCCCCATGGCCTCGCAGCACTTTTGGGGCCAGCTTGGGCCCGTTCCCCCCCGTCCCCCGCTGCAGGTGCGGCTGGTCATCGCGGAGAAGGGGCTGCCCTGCGAGGAGCGGGACGTCAGCATGCCCCTGCTGGAGCACAAGGAGCCCTGGTTCATGCGGCTCAACCTGGGGGAGGAGGTGCCCGTCATCATCCACAGGGACAACATCATCAGCGACTACAACCAGATCATCGACTACATGGAGAAGAACTTCACGGGAGGTAAGGGGGGGGCAGAGCCGCGTGGCCGAGCTGCATCGCAGCGGAGATTTAGGGCTGAGTGAGATGCTGTTGGCTGGATGCAGCCGTCTCTCCCTGCAAAGTTTCAGCTGTCCCCAAAAGGAGCAGTGACCGAGCAGCCCTCCCAACGC
This sequence comes from Netta rufina, assembly GCF_964035555.1. Classification (NCBI taxonomy): domain Eukaryota; kingdom Metazoa; phylum Chordata; class Aves; order Anseriformes; family Anatidae; genus Netta; species Netta rufina. Next base: position 2,416,968 of record NC_140140.1, read on the forward strand.
TTTCACGTTTTCCCATGAAAAATGTCCTTGAGGCCTCGCAGGGTGTGGGGAAAATGGCCCTAGCGAGGTCAAACAAAGGGAGCAGTGCTGGAGACTGTGGGGTGATGTGACACGGATCCAGAGGAGGGGACTGGGAAGGGGAACAGGGCAGGGCTGCAGTGCCCGGCTGACCCCGGGATGCTGAGCGGTGCTGTATGGCAAGCAGCACCTCGAGCCCCTTTGCCCTCATTCTGCCAACTCTGCAGCTGCCCAGCTGGGACACTCAGCCGGGGGACTTCAAAGCCAAGCAGGGAGCTTTGGCTGCAGCATCACGACGCTCGCCCCAGCATCCATCACCCTTGCGACAGAGACATCAAAACCATCTCAAAATAGCTCCCCCAGCAAGGGCGCCTTGCCAGCCTCAGCTGCTGTCCTCTCCCGGCCTCACCGTGCTGCTCAGCAGAGGAATGGCGCTTCCCCGCCGTGGGGACAGATGGACGGACACCCCAAATCCCATGGGGGAGCCCTCGCCAGCAGCGGCTCCCAGGAGGGGCAGCCCCACACCCTGGGGGCCCCGAGGTTCACCGCCCCGTGGGGCTGCAGTCCCCGCACCACTCGGTGCCGTCACCCGGGTGCTGCGAGGAGCAGGTGACGAGGCATCTGCTGGCAGCACGCTGCCCCAGCAGGGGAGGGACATCAGCTAACACCGAGGCAGGGAACAGCTCCGAGCACGGTGGGGATTTGTGGCCCTGCCAGGGGATGTTGTGCTCTTTTTTTGGGAGGACAGGCAGCAATATCCCCTTGCAGCAGCAGCCGGGAGCCAGCACAGGTACCAGGGAGACTGCTCCTGCCTCTTCCTTCGCCCTCCAAAACACAGCAAGTATTTTTCTTCAGGAGCTGGCAACACAATCTTTCCGCTGTCACTTGAGCTTTGCTGCTGTGGAGGAACGCGGTGTTCCCTCCCCGCTGCTCTGGGGAGACTCCTGCCCTCGAGCTCTTCCAGCCAGGTGCATTTTCTTAACTTTCCACTGAGAAACGTGATGAGGGGAGCACCTGGGGAGAGGAAGGATGGCCCAGGGCCATCACCCCCTTCTGCACCACCTGCTCTGGAGCCGTGGCCCACCAAAATTAATGACAAAAAGCACCACCAGGGTGGCACTGCGGTGGTCCGAGGAGGCATCGCCCACCCTGCAGCAACACGCAGGGCTTGGGAATGCCTCTATTAGAAGGAGCAGTCACAGAGCTTGTTTCCAGGACTGGAATCTTTTTCTGCTAGTTATGCTGAGCTACCATTATATGCCAGCACGATAACCAATATTTTTCCTTTTTTTGGGCCACCTTTGTATGGGCCATCAGCTGCTGACCACAGCACCTGCACCACCCAGATCAGCTGCAGCGTGCAGAGGCTGAACAAACACTGTCCCCCCAGCAGGATGGTGAAGGACGTGGGCTGGCAGCCAGCAGCTCCTGTTTCCTCGTGGTCACTCCCTCCAGCTGCTGGACGGGGCTGTGGCACTGGGCACACTGGTTTCCAGCCCTGGTACCAGCCCATTGGGTGCTGACCATGCACCACGAGGAGGGAGCACGCAGGCTGCAGGTTGGTTGTCACCATTCCATTCAGCCGGGAGCTTTCCTCCTGTGGAAACTCCAAAGTTGGAGACCTGGAGCACAGGCAGCAGCGTGTAATCGCTTCGAAGGGAGCTGGGGGGACATCGGGTGCCTCTGCTCTTGCTGTCACCTCCCCTTGCTGTGTGTTGTGGGGTCTGCATCCAACCCCCCACCCAGTCCCCCGGTCAGAGGTGCCAGAAGGTTTGCAATACCCGAGCTGCCCAAGCTTCTGCTGTCTGTCCCTGCTGGGCCGGCCTCTGCCCTGCCTCGCTCCCACCACCAGCAGTGCCAGAATCATTATTTTGGGTCCTTAATTAGGGAGCAGCATCAGCCACATCTGCAAAAGTCCATCTGCTGCTGCACCCTTTGCTCAGCCCCAGAGGCCAGCAAGGAACACACGGACAGCCCGGCTTGCTGAGCCCCAGCAGTAAATCTGGGGGCTTATTAACTATCAGCAAAAGCCATAAACTTTTACAATCCCATAAAGAAACGGGCCTGATATTCTTGGAGGAGACGACAGGAATGGTTCCCTCCTCCCGGTGTCATCTGTTGCGCATTTTGAGCTGTAAATGAAATAAAGGAGCAGGACGCAAACCACCATGCAGTGAGAGTGAGGAAAGCACAACGGGCCGAGGATGCTGCTGGGACGAGGGATGCTCCCGTGGTTTCAGCACTGGATGAGAGTTGAGGGGAGAGGTGCTCGGCTCCTTGCTCTGTCACCCTCATTACCTATATTGAATGGGATTTTCAAGGAGACTCAAAAAAATGAGGTATCTCATTGCACCGGTGTAGAGTCTGCAGGTCTGGGCTCCTTTCTGCAGAAGGGAAATGTTTCGTTCCCCTGCTTGGCTGTGAAACCAGAGGACTGCAAACTGGGCTCCAGCAGGGGCTAACCCCCCCGAGCCCCGCACTGCTGACAGCTTTCCTTTGCCCCTTTCAGACAACGTCCCCCAGCTGATCCCTGAGCCCGGCACCCCGCTGCACTCGCGGGTGCTGCAGTACCGGGAGCTGCTGGACTCGCTGCCCATGGACGCCTACACGCACGGCTGCATCCTGCACCCCGAGCTCACCACCGACTCCATGATCCCAAAGTACGCGACCGCTGAGATCCGCAGTAAGTCGCCTCTGGGGCAGGGGGCTGGCGGGATGGCACCGCGGCCCTTCCTTCAGGCAAGGCAGGGAAAATGGCAAAGCAGAGCTGCCCGGGAGCTGCAGGTGCCCTGGGGGGGCTTCCTGGCTCTGGGGTGCCCCCCATCACCCCTATTCCAAGGGTTCTCCCAAGGCACTGGGTGCCTGGCTGCCTCCCTCCCCAGCAGTGCCGTCACCACGCTCAGTGCATCCTCATGCAGCTCTTTTTGGGGTGCTCCCTTCCCGCTCCCCCTCTTCCCTCCGGTAACTCCAAGGGTACAGGCGGGGGAGCAGAGCGAGGTTGAATTGCAGAGGGTGGATGAATTGGCACCAGCCAGCACGCAGCCTCCAAGCACTCATGAAACATTGATGATGCTCAATATAACTCAGCAGCTGGGCTCGCTCCTGGAGAGCCTCTCTCCAGAAAAGTGACTTTGGACGGCACCGACCTGCCCCACATCTCCCCCCTCCAGCAGGCTCCAGCCCCAAGCAGTTCCCATAACAAAGTCACGTTTTACCTCCCACAGCAGGGACCCAAACTCATGCCTTGGATAAAGGCATCACGCAGAGCCCGGTCCCCTCCCCAGAGCGTGCTGCTGCACTGCTTCACACCACCCGCCTGACTCACCATGCTGCCCAGGGCCTGCCAAGATGTTTCAAAATCTCTCGCCTTCCACAGCTCCTGGCTGGTGGCGTTTTCCCCAAACCATCGCAGAGGAGGGGCTGTGCGATGGCTGGGCAGTTCAGGTGCCCTGGTGCTGGGGGTGCCCTGCTTCCCTGTGGTGCTGCCCTTGATGGCCCCAGGGGATGGCTTGGCAGCCCCACCGTGCTGGGGAAGGGCCTGGAAATGTGTCCCCAGGAGGAGAACCGAGGGCCAGGCTCTCCCGAGCAGAGCAGGTGCACTGGGGAGAGCAGGGCTGGGCCTTGCTGGGTGGGCAGTGAGGGTGCAGGGCAGGAGCAGGCAATGCTGCCGGGATGCAAATTCACCCTGGTGGTGAAATGCTGAGAGTCTTCCCTTGGGAAATCATCCCAGCAGCTCCGGGATGACTTGCAAAGGTGGCAGACACACCTGATGTAAGCCACGGGGCTGTAAATCAGGCAGCGCAGACGCTGTTCTGCTCCCAGCCCAGGCACAGCTCCATGCCCTCCTTTCAGTCCCTCTCCTGCTCCGTTGTGGCAGTGGGGTGAGGCACGGCTCAGGATGGCAGCTTTGTGTTTGGGCTGGGGGATGCACAGAGCTGAGCCCAGGGACCCCTCTGCTGGGGCAGGGACACCTGCGGTGACAGCACAGGTCTGACCTCCAAGGCTACCAACAACAGTAAAACAGCCACCTTGGCTCCCCAGAGCCTCCGCTCTGGGCAGGGGCATACCTTGGGCTGGCAATAGCAGAAGGTGCAGAGCAGAAGAACTGGGAACCCCCCATTAGTGCAGTTTTACTACCTTCTCCCTTCCCCTGTGTCTTTTCCTACCAAATCCCTCTGCCTGTGCATTGCAGAGGAGAAGAGGCTGCTCTGTGCAAGGAGATCTTGCAACAGGCAAAGTCTGCGTGGTTTCAGGCTGGTGTGAACACGTCTGCTGGCGTTAGGCAATCGCCAGCTCTTGCAACAAACCAGCCCTGATCCCTGCTGCCCAGATCCCAGCAGCAGCCTAGGACCTGAGGTCTGAATTTTGCTCCATCTGGCACAGAGCTTTGCTGTTAGGAAAGGGCTAGCAGACTGAGCCAGGCTGAACCAAACATCAGCTGTGTTGCCTAAACCTGACCCCTCTGCCCCAGTTTTTGGATGCCTCTCTGCCAGCCCTTTGGGGCAGGCACCTGTTTTCTGCCTGGTTTCGCCCCATGCAACACTCTCAGCAAAGGGGATGAGCCGCCCTGCTCCCAGCAGAGCCAGGGAACGCGGCCCCAGAGGGAGCCTTCGTGCTGGTCCTTTCTTTTTTCTTTTTAGCAGAGGAACAGCACTTCAAAGCCATTTAATGCATCAAAAAGTCTCTTCTTCAAACAAAACAGCTGAACTGTGCTTGCAAATCCCCCTTAATCAAACTCTTTGAAGGGAGCTCAGCTGCCTCCCAGGCTCACCTGCAGGACAGCATATCTCCAAAACTGCACCTTCAGCCCGCTGAGCTCACCAAACACAGTACTTTCTTGCTGTAAAAATCTATGAGGCTGCAGCTCACCAGGGAAACCTCCTAAGGCCTCAGCTTCTGCCTGCCCCAGCTTGTCCCTACCCCACCAAACACAGCCAGCACCTCTCAGCGGGGAGGAAACACCCCCGCAGCCCCTCTTCGTGTCTCCCTCCAGGACATTTGGCTAACGCCAGCACGGAGCTGATGAAGCTGGACCATGAGGAGGAGCCGCCACTGACGGAGCCGTACCTCTCCAAGCAGAAGAAGCTCATGGTAAGCCGCTCAGAGGTGGTGGGGAATGGCTTTAGGGACACATGGCCACCCGGCCATCCAACTCCCACCCTCACCTCCGCTCTCCACCCAGGCCAAGATCCTGGAGCACGACAATGTGAACTACTTGAAGAAAATCCTTGGTGAGCTGGGAATGGTGCTGGACCAGATTGAGGCGGAGCTGGAGAAGAGGAAGCTGGAGTACCAAGGTAGGGCTGCCTGCATGGGGCGGTTTTCAGCCCAGGCATGATTTTGGGAAGGGCTGATGGCTTCACGCCCAGTGAAAGACCACATTGAGCTCCGTGGAGGTTGTATGGATCAGGCAGAGGCTGCTCTGGGAGCCCGCACACCTTGCTTACTGCAGGGGACAGGCAGCTCCTCTGTCCTCACACCCACTTTGCAGGAGATCCAAGGTCACTGCAGCATGATGGCACATCCCCAACAAAGGGCCACCAGTGACCCACCAACCAGCCACTAATCCTACTGGTCCTCTGCCCCTCTGCTCTGCCCTCCATCACCTCTGGCAGCACAGGACGATTTTGGCACCTGTGCCACTGTGTGTCACCACATAGACGCGTGTCACCAGCAAGTCCTCTCGCCCTCCTGGCTCCCTCTATCCCCAGGAGTGCAGGCCCTGCTGTGACCCAGCGCTGGTTGCCCAGCTCTGGGAAGACCAGACCAGTCCCAGCTCTTGTGCCATGAGGAGCACAGGTTGCTGAAAGCCCAGGAGCAGGGACGTAGTCCTCGGCCCCTGGGTGCTGGTGAGCACCCATGGCACACGCAGGGACCGAGTGGCCAGGTTCCAGGACTGCCACTTCTGACCCACTGCATGAGGGCAGGGAAATCTGGGGGCCCTTGAGAAGTGTGAGAGGCACAGAGCCCACATAAGAGAGCAGAAGGAGAGACGGAGCTGTTCTAGCCAGCCCCCATCATCAAATAGCACTGCTGAGAGCCACTGAGAGCCCCCCCAGAGCCCAGACAGCTGGGCATCACTTGTCCTGCTGCCACCTCCATATCCCCCCCAGTCCCACTTGAGCAGGGCTCCTGACCCCATCCCCAGGACACCCAGAGGTGCCAGGGATGGAGCACAGCCCAGACATGCTAACAAGGGGGTGACCCCACAGCTACCTCCACTTGGGAGCCATGCATCACACAGGGTGGCACCAAGGGGCCCTCGAGACCCCAAAAAGCCCTGGGGCTGGGGACCTGCTGGAAGCCCACAGCAGCACGGTGCGTTGACCTAATTGCATCCAACGAACCCCCTCGTTAGCAGATCCCAGAGGAGAGGCCAGCTGAATTCACCTCATTACCTGCCCTCGGAGGTGCCAGAAGCGCGGGGGCTGCTCTTGAAAAGCCACTTTTGCCCCCAAACCTCCCAGCACACCACAGGGGTGCCGAGGAACAAGGCAGGCCAGCACCCGCCCCTCCCCTCACGGCATCCTTGGGGCCCAGCAGTCTCCAGCTGCAGCACCCCCACACTTTATTAGCCACTGAAAATATTTACTGACTAATTAGGCACAGGCAATCTGTCTGCTCGGGCTGTGCCTCTGGCAGGACTAGGCCGGCTGCCAGGCGGGTACAAACGAGGCCTGCTAATTACCAGTAATTCCCCTGACCTGACCCCTCTGGCAGCCCAGCTGCAGCAGGGCCTGCACAGGGTGCAGTGGGGGCCTCTCCCACCTCCCCCCGATTTCAAAAGGGCATCACGCAGGCTTTTCACCCCACCTGTAAGGCAGAGCCACAAAACTAAGGATTTGGGGCAAACCAGGAATTTTAATGCGGGAGCAGAGCACAGACGCCTCTCCCCAGTGCCAGCACAGGCAGCTCCCAGCCTCCCCTCCTCTGTGCACCCCAAAATTTTGGGGTTCCCTTTGCATGTTGATCCAGCAAGGGAGGACATTGTCCCTCTCCAGCTTGGGGAGGGCAGGGGCCAGGCTTCTTGCTGCCTACCACGTTTTTCTTCGGCCTCCCAGATTTGCTGGCTCCAGCAGTTGCCTGCAAGGTGCAACAAGCAGGAATATCCAGCACACTGCCCCAGCAGAGGTAGAGGGGGAGCCCAGGTTTTGTACCCTTTGTGCTTTCTTCCTCACCTGCACCTCCATTATTTCCCTTAGCCCTGCCCTGCTCGTTAGTACTAAAAGGTCACCAGGGGTGCGTTTAACACTACCCTGACCCCAGCCAGCTTCTTCCAGCCTGTTTTATTCCTGGACATATCCCAGGTGAGGTTATCAGGGTCACTGTTATTGGGGGCCATCAGCACTGTGGCGTCTTCCCTCACACCCAGCTCTGCCTCCCCACAAAGTCCAGCTCTCTGCACAAATTTTGGTGGCCCTGAGCAGGGGCCCAGAGCTGAAGGGGGACAGAGGCAGGACCTCTGAGACAGCACACAGGGAGAGCAGCCAGGCTGGGCCAGCAAACGGTTTTGATTCCTGAGGATTTCTCACATCCCTAAAATAGGACGTGTTACCATGCCACCTCTCAAACAGCTCCCAACGCCCAGCGGCAGCCAAGGACAAACGCTCCCTGAGCACTAACACAGCAGAAGTGCTCGCTGCACCACAAAAAGCCATTTCACAGAGTGATTTGTATCTTCATGCAGGTTATAAATGATAAATATATATATAAAATATGTAAATGATCATATATATATATATATATATAAATGATCAGCCTGATAGATAGGGTTTGGTCTTTTGGGACATCAGAGAGCTGAGAAAAAGCACTGGGAGTCTAATCCAAATCCTATTCCTTCCATGGAGCTTTTGAGCAAGCCTCTAAGTGCCCACCCAAGGACCTATTCTCATCCTACCTCTGTCACTTCTTTCTCCAGGGCAGAAGTGTGAGCTTTGGCTCTGCGGCTGCGTCTTCACTTTGGCCGACGTCTTATTAGGAGCTACCCTGCATCGCCTCAAGTTTCTAGGACTCTCTAAGAAATACTGGGAAGACGGCAGCAGACCTAACCTACAGTCCTTCTTCGACAGGATACAGAAACGCTTTGCCTTCAGGAAAGTCTTGGGAGACATACACACCACGCTGCTCTCAGCGGTGGTACCCAACGCCTTCCGGCTGGTCAAGCGGAAACCTCCCTCCTTCTTTGGAGCCTCCTTCCTGATGGGATCGCTGGGGGGAATGGGATATTTTGCTTATTGGTACTTAAAGAAAAAATACATCTAATGCTGGCTGCTTGGTGTTTAGTTTGGTGTCTCTGTGCTGTGTGAAATTATGATGAAGCCTCAGTAACTGTAATGAAATTTGAAGCAAGGTATGACTAATTATATTGTTTAATGTAACATTCCATAGTCTAGAAGTAGAAAAGTATACTGCAAGGAAATAAGACAACAACAACGACAAAAGCATCAACTTGTAAATGCCTTTTTTAGGGTTAAGTATTCAACGCCAGCGAGAGGCTCAGGGGGTCACTGGCTCCCCGTGCCCACTGGGAAGTGCCACTGGTGCAGGCCAGCTCCACTGGGAGAGATGGGAACACCACAGGACTCGGACAATCGGTCCTCGACATCTGTTTCCGAAGTGTTCACCAGCCACATCTCACAAGTGTAACTAGTGGGGACTTTCTTCTTCTAGAAGCCATTCTGTCATGCTCGGAGGCTTTCCTGGGAGCAGGGTGCAGTAGCTGGTCATGATCAAGGTGGATTTGCATTCTTCAATTTCCCATTTTTTAAATTATTTTCGTTAAAAAGAATATTTTTATTAAGCTACTCTTAGCATCTATCCACTTTCTACGTCTGGTTTTGGTGGGCTTTTTTTTAGAAAAGAATTTCACGTCTGTCTTTAACTGTCACGCTTTCCTCCTGAGATAAATTGTTTTGACTCCCACCCTGAATTTTGGCACACAAAGGGAATTATTGTTTTAGCCTTTTGGCTCGGTCTTGAGTTTTCTTTCATGGATTTGCATCTCTCACCGCCTGAGCATACCTGGACTCTGAAAAAGTACAACCGTTTTCCGAACTTTCAGGACTTTTCTGAAGACACTTTGGCCTTCTCTTCCATTGGGGGCTCTTTTCTGTCATTTCCTCGCTGTGTGTTTTCTTAGAGACACTTTGCACAGAATCACGTTTATGACTTTCTTGTGCCTTTTGCATGTTGGAAAGAATAACGGGCCTCACTGCTACTCGTGCTTTGAAACAGATCCTCAATAAACCGTATGGGAGGAGTAGCTGCTTCCCATTCCTAAATGTGTTCAACAAACTCCTAGTCTAATTTCAAAGCATGTCCATGCGCAGAGGCATGTGCAGGTGGTTTGTGCTTTTTCTTTTGAGCTGTACTGGTATAAAACTCGCGTGGAAACAATGCATATTCCTCTTCCAAAGTGCACATTTCTGCAGGCGTTCAGCCCGCTAGGACCTCCTGTGGCTGGTTTGCAGAGCGCTCTGGTGATCCCTGCCGAGCCACCCTGCCTCTCTCGGCTTGGGAACGTATGCCAACTGTGGCTGAAGCAGTATGAGTTTCATCGCCTCCAATTCAAAAATGATCTTTATGGCTTGGAAAGCTGCAGGATTTCCCAGGAGCTTTGGTTCTCAGTACAACCTGGCAGCCATGGAATTGTGAATACTGAGCAGGAGTTACAAGGGTTGAGCACGCAGGGATTAGACAAATGCAAAATGCACAAATGTATGCAGTGTTTGCAATGAGTATGGGCTGGTGGCGTACCTCTGGAATACAACCTGTGCAGCTGCAATAGCAGTTACCCCCGTTACCTCCCAGTGTCATGCTTTTGGTGTGTGAGAACCCAAATTCACCACCTGTGCATGCACAGCAGGCACCTGCAGCTCAGGTTGCTGAGTGGAACATCAGATGTCCTCCCAAATACGGTTACCTATTTGCTTCATGGCATCAGTGACTTCAGGAGAAACAGTTGTTCTGCTTCTCTTTGAAGAAGGAAGCAAGGGGGTCCCCTGAGGTCATCCCTTCTGTTGAATCTGAAAGGTGTAAGTACATGATGATCCCTAGTTCATCGTGTCTGTGACACTAAATTCCCCCACAGTTGTTTTTACCAGGATTTCATCCTTCTACCTTTGTTGGTTGTTCTACAAAGGCATTCCCTGGTGCTCTCTAAGAGCCAATGAAATATACCCACCAGATATAGAAAGGAATAGTAATGGGGGAACAAGGCCATGAAACCCAGAGAGAACAGGAGCAAATACTCTCACAGTTCCCAGCATTTCAGCCTGAGAACGAGGCAGAAGAAAGCTTCTTAGCAAGGCTGCTGTTTGTTATTTTGCTGCCCCCCGCCCTTTTTTTTTAAGGAAATAAAGAATAAATTTAGAATCACAAATCAGAACTCTAACCACTGGGGAAAGTAGGTGCTTGTTTTGTTTTGGAGCACGTTGTTATAATCCAGCTATTATAAGGAATGTCAGAGAGAGCCAACAGCCAGAACAAGGCACAGGTCAGCTCGGACCAAACTGACAGCTGTCTGTTTTGTTGTCTCATGTTCTGCTGGAAAGCCACAGATGCTGTAGTGACGAGTGTTGTATAGGGTAGTAGGTGGGCTAGTACTACTTACTGACAAACCTTTGTTTTGATCCAAATAAAAGAAAAATAAAAATCGATGAAGACAGTGCCACTCCCTGTCACTGAGCCTTGTTTCCCGACCTTGGTAATGAAAAATAACAGGAGTTTGCTCCAGGGAAAAGCAATCTCCAAGAGTGATAAGAGACAATTACTGTGACAGGCAGGGGCTGGATGGATGTTGAAGTGAACCACGAGATGAATGTCACCACCCCAATTGATCCAGATTAGAGACTTACTATGAAGCAGCCCTGTTGTGATTACAGGCTATCATAATAAAAAGTTGCTTTCGCTCCAGTTGACCTAAGCCTCATCGGTTTTTCCTCCTCCAGTTCCATTTAAAAACAGGGAGCCCCATCCTACAGCACCGTAAGCCAGGCTCTGGCCTGATGTTCCCTGCCCAAGGTGCCTTCTGTACGTACAAATGTGAAAACGAGAGCAACCATCTGTTTTCTCGCTCCAGGACTTTGTGCTTTGCTCTCAGCAAGGTGTGGGGTAAGAATAGCTCCCAGGGGTAAGGCTGGAAGGTGAGGCACTCAGAGATGCTGTTTGGAACAAACGCCTGCCCTGGGATACCTCACAGTTTGCTGCTGACCAATTCTGTAGCAAGCTGCTAGCCCTGAAGCACTGCCTCAGCTGCACAAGACAAGAGAGGGAATGGTTTCTGCTGTATCATCCTGCACCACACACTCCTGACTACCTGACCCAGCCCCATTTAGGGTCCTTCTTCCCTCCCACTTGCCAAGTCCCAGTCCAGCACCGAGGGACAGCTTCACCTTACACGCACTTATTTATCCAAGCAAATTTTTAGGCTTCAAAATCCCTGCTTTTCAGGAGCAGCCATGCCTTTAGACACCTAAAGACCTTAAAAATCTTTATGCATGCTGAAATGCTGAGATATTATTGAAAGAGGGGAGATCAGTGGCTACTTGTCAAGTCCAAGCTCTTCTAAACACCTCTGAGATGGAGCCTCATGACACTGAGTGAGCTGCAGGTACCGCACAACCTCCTCCTCCCTCCCAAGCCTCCTGTTCAAGAGGCTCCCAGGGATCAGATTCATAACCCTACAGTTTCTTTTCTTTCATAACCCTACAGATCTTTTTACTCCTATGGGTTTTGCTCAAAAGGCTCAAATATGAAAACCAAAATGTATGGGTCAGTCTTGTGGCTGCAGCTTGTAGCCTTCTCTTCATGTTGAGGCATGGGGAAAATCTCTCCATGCAAAATAAAGGACTTGGAAACAAAGCTTGGCGGAGGACATAGGACAGAGCTTAAGCCTGTCTGTCACAGGTTGCCAAAGAAATCGAGATCAAGGGCTAAAACTACCTAATGACAGTCTTGTGGCCCTCTGAGAGATTAATTGCTGAGTCTTGCTGTGCTTCTGGATGGAAAAATATCCTTACCACCCAACTGCAGTTCCAGTGACCTCGCTAATGAGGAGAGGGGGATGGTGTAAGAGGTACTCTTTCAAGCAAGGGGAAACTTCATTTCTGCTATGCAAATAAATGAGGGACTTCCCCACCTGAGAATGGCAAACAGAAAACATTAGAGCTGGTGACGGTACTGTGTTTTGTGACATTCACATCAAGATCAAAGCCAAACCCACCCAAGCTGGTTCTGCAATATTCCTGTCCATCCCCCTAAAGGATTTCCTAAAGCATGGCCTCACTGTTCACAGGAAAGGTTTTGTCTCAGACCCCTAATACTGAATCTAAGGTTTTAAGCAGGAGCAAAAACCCCAGGAACTTTTATTCTCAGATAAAGCACATCCATGACAACCAAGTTTCCTTTCCTCCCCGTCACACTGACTTCCTAACATGCCCAGGTGACACGTACTATCATTACCTTTTATTTTCCATTTTACACGCTTTCCCCTGCAAGATTCAACAGAGAGGAAACAGCCTGCTTTCAATGCCTCAGCAAAACAAAGAGTTGCATGCGGGCCCTAAATAACTGAGGGGAACAATCGCTGTGTCAGCACACAGATGCCTGTCTGTGTGCTGTTGCAGCAGCAGGAGCGGAGGCCGCAGGCTGCAGAGAGCCGCGTGCTGCAGGCCACGGCCGTACGTGCAGAGGGCAGCTGCCACTGCCAAAGCAGATTATTTCTATTTCCACACAGCTTCAACACCAAACCGTATCGATGAGCAAATCGCCAACCTCCACCCACTCCTTGGGAGCTCACACTGCTTTTTTCTGCCTTGTCCTTCTTCTCTGCACAGCGATCTGCTTTCTGCTCCGCTTTTCTTTGCCCCTCTCCACCATCCTACCCCTTTTCTCCCTTCTGGATTTTCCTGATTTCACTCCTATCTGCAGCATAGGGATACATGAGTATTTTCACGGGGACATCTCCATTATCAGGAGCCCATGGGCTGTGGAACTGCATCAGTAGGCAAAGCACGTCCCATTTCCACCTTCTGAGGAAGAGCAGAAAAAAAAAAAAAAAAAAAAAAAAAAAAAAGATAAAATCTTGTTAAAGGGCTCTCACCTAACAGCAGAGAGCAACTGACAACCTAGAAAGCTTTTCTTCAAAAATAACACTGTCCATCCCCCTGCTTTCAGTGTCTCAACCCTTTCCCAACTGTACCTCATCTCTCCTGTGACCCAAATCCCTTTTAGCTGCAGTGGAGTTAGCCAAATAAAGCTACTTTGCAACCAGAACTGCGTGTAACTGGGTTTGAGGGCGTGTTTGAATGTTGCAGGCACTTCTTGGCACAGAACCACTTTCTATAGTTGAGAGCTGTTTCACCCGTACTTACATCACAAGGTAATGTCACTCCACTGCAAGTCTCCTAGAGCACTCTTCTATTTTTGTTGACCAAATGCAATTTCTTCCCATCCCATGTTCTCTGAGCCAAGCATTAGAGAAGAGCAACAGAAAGGATTCTTGGCCACAAACAAACAAAAAAAAAAAAACACCACAAAACTGAACTAAGAAGAAAAACTCTCCCACCAAACAAACAAAAAAACCCCACCTGGCATCACTTCACCTCCCTCTCAACTTCCAAATCATGACAATGAATGGGAAAAAAATACATTCTTAAATTCAATCCTCTACCACCTCCATTCTCCTACAGACTGAAATGGTAACGCCAGGCTCCAGCAAAGCTGGAGCCATGGTGCACGGTGCTGAGCCAAGCTGTGACCTAGAATGACACTGAGTGTATCAAGTAGATTTTAAATCGTGCCTTGTTTCCATCATCTGCCAAGTACTCAGTGCAGACTGAATGCCATGCAGAACCAGCCCAATCCTGCTGGCTTTGGGTACAGCTCACATATGTGGCTGTAAGCCTAACAGGCTTTGTGGGCATAGCATCACATTCTCGATTAGCTTTCCATGCATTTCTCTGTCACAATCACCTATTTTGAGCCACAACCTATTTAGCTGAATTTTCCCCAGCACTGAGTCACGATCCGTTACGCCTGGCACTGATGCAGTCACGCCATGAGCGACCTCTGAGCGCTGCAGCTCTCCCCGGTCCCATCGCTCTGCAGAACATCGCAGGAGTCAGGAAGAGGTTTCAGAAGAGAGCTGCTGTTACATCAAGGATGTGCCTGTTTGTTGCTTGGACATCAACGTTTTCCATGGATTAAATGTTATTAAATTGCATGATGGAGGGAATGCATGATCTAAAACTGCAGAACAAATCTAGACTGGACGTGGAAAAAGGCTTCAGAGATGAGACAGAAAAAAATAATCATTTATATTTACTTTTATTCCAAGCTTTTCTTTATTCAGCCTTATACCACTAGGGAGGCATGCAGTACAACTGCAGATCTCCTACCAGGGGGTACATCTTCAGGAGAAGCCTGACCAAGAAAGGGCATTTTGCTGAGTACTCCTTTCCCTCAATGTTCAACTCTCCTGAAAAGCTAGTAAAGCTCTTCATGCTGCTTATTTTCTGTGCCACATTACAGTTCCAAAGCTTTACAGAAAACATTGCTCAGATTGTTACAAAGCACGTGGCATTGCTTGTGTTTCGTGACAGCCAGAGGGCAGATTAAAAAAAAAAACAACTTTCAGACTAAATGTTGCCTGAAATTTCAGGGATTGCTCTCCATCCTGACGGTCATTTGCATTTCTCATTTCCCAACTAGCCACCTCTACATTCTCATTGTATACTTAAGGCACTGAGGTCCCCATCTCACGTTCAAATGAATTAGTAATTTTCTGCTAAATACCCAGGTAAAACTACCCTGCAGAAAACGCAGTGCTTGTCCCCAAGAAACAAGAAAAAGCTAACTACTAACGCATTGAGTGGCGCTCTCAAGTGACCTTCTTTCCTTCCAGGAGTTCAGGCACATCAGACTTACTCCTGCTTCAAAAAATTAGGCATGCGCTTTTTTTCCAGGTAAAAAATTACAGTGACCAACTCCTTTTAACAATGGTTAATTATGAGTTCAGAGCCACAACAGCCTTTATTGCTAGTACTAACTACCTTTGTCTTAAGCTTTGACAAAATACTTAAAAGAGGGGAAGACAACATAAAGGGAGAAAGCAAGCATTTAGCAGAGGTAAGGAGCGCTTATTACTAATCTGCACCCCAGGAGCTGAGATGAAGCTATGAAAAGAAATAATCCTAGGAAACAGGTTTGAGTGAGCAGAGATAAACATGGGCTGATCAAAGGCAAAGAGCTGGAAAAGGCTGATTGCAGGGAAGCTGCAGGGATGGGCTTTAAGCTACGGTGAAAAAATGGGTATTATTTTACTAAGAAAAGCGGCTGCATATTTGCGTTCAGAACTAAAGGCTGATTTTCCAAGGCATTTAATATATCACAGCAGCCCCTACAGTTTTTCAGTTAAAGTGCACCACCACACATAACTGGGCCTTGCTCACATTGTCACAAATTACCGTGCATCAAAACAGAAAACGGGATTCGATTCTTGTGGCTGCTCCATGACCCAAGCTTCAGCCCATGCACACAAAAAAAGGGGAAACCAGGAATTTAGCACCAGTGAAGTGTTTTGGACTAGATAATCTTCAGAGGTCCCTTCCAACCTCAGCCATTCTGTGATTTACAGAACAAGTCTGCTGTGAACAGACACTGAGGAAGAATCAAAACCCCCAGTTTCAGGTATGCTTGAAGCCTGAACTGTTCGAATGGATTTTACAAAAGACCCAAGCCTTCCTGTTTGCCTGATCTTGCCTCCCGTGATGCAAACAGCTGAACGAGTCCCAGGTAAGTGAAGAGTGAAATGAATCCTAATCCATTTAAACTTCCCCCTGTGTTCTAGTTGAGACTCCCTCCTTTAGTGGCTCCATCAGAGGAGAACCTCTAAGGCACCAAGACCAAGATCATCATCTGCATCACTCAGGCTAAATGCTACTTTTGTGAAAGCAGAGATAAAGAGCCTGCAAAACAAGCTAGACAATCACATGCAATGAAAAATTAGCAAACTTATGTTAAAACAATAAGCCAGTAAGATGCTGCAGAGAAAAATTCTCTATGTAATTCTACAAACATGGAAATACAATTCTGTGGAAGTAGAGAAATGCTGTGCTGAACTAACTTTAATGCAAAAAAAAAAAACAAAAAACCAACCAACCAAAACCAAACAAACCAAAACCCAATTGTTTCTCAATATTATAGTTTTCTGTTGGAATCCACTACAGAATGTGAACATTTACCTTTAGATGATGTTATTTTATTCCAAAATTTTAAAACAAATTATGAGTAACTGTTGATAATTGAACGAAAGGATCTGACAGTTTGGTAGAAGCCCTCAACTCCAGTTATTCATAGCCTTGTTTCTTCTTTGGCTGAAAATTTCTAATAGACCCACATTGTTATTTTAATGATAAAAGTGTGGGGAGGAGGAAGTCAGGTAAAGGTGACAGCACATATGCAAACAGAAAATCTGCACCTTTGATTTCCAGTTAACGGAAATAAAGTCAAAAGGCACAAAAAGGAGGCCTGGCGCATAAGGAAACCTAAGGTAACAGTCGGCACATGGTCTCTGGGCACTGAGAAAGACACACAGGCCATGATTTTCAAACTCCTAAGGAGTATTACAGTGCATGGGAACTTTTCCATAGATTTCAGTGGATTAGGCTTTCATTTCGCTATGATGAGCAATTGTTGGTGTCTAAATAATCAGCTGCATGGCGTAACAGGCACACGTTAGGAATCTTGCATTTGGCAGGTTTTGTTTTTGTTTTTTTAAACCTTGTACATTTGAGAGCTTGTGCCATATTAACCTCATTCAAATACTGTGTGCTCAGACTGTGATTGATAATCCTGCATCTCAACAGCCACAAAAAAACAAACAAACAAAAAAACAACCACAACTGGAAGGCTGGATTGTTCAGGGAAATGAAGAGCAGCAGCAGTATCTTCACAGACTCCAGAAACATCCTCAAAGACACAAACACTGATAAGGTTTAAGTATTTTTCTTTCATTGTTTAAATTTTGAGAGCAGCCATATCCCACATTATTTTCATAATAAACAGTTTGTATGACACTGGTCTGAAGTGCACAGAAACATCCACATAGTGATCGCACAAAACACTGGTGGCACTGAAGATAATTTCAGCAAGCCCTGTTAGTTTAAATAAATAGCATTTCCTATTATTAGGCCTTGTCTATGTAGCAAAGTTACATAAAGATAACCTAAAATAGAAACTTAAATCTAGTGAAATTAATCAGAAGACCTTCTGGGTATATAATCCTTTTTCATGATCAAAGTTGCTTGCAAACTATCTTAACTCAATTGGGAGCAGGCTTATATTACATCAAAAGAACGTCTGCAAATGAATCTACATTGTTAGTTAAACCCAATATGAGTTAGTCAGTACAAATTTCCCAAAGAGTCAGTTTAAATGCAGTTTAATGCCAAAAACAAAAGGGCACACTTGACAGAAAATACATAACCTCCTGAAAGAGCTTCTTTCTGAAAGGTGATTTGCACTTTCTGAGGATGTGCAGCTCCCACTTGCCACTGAATTCAAGGGAATTCAGTTTTCCTCAGAGGCAGGCCCAATAGTGGAATTAATATCGTATTTACTGCATATACTTCCACTCACTTGCTGGAAAAGAGATGTTGAGATGGCAAAATAATGTGCCGAGATTAGACTATGGTACATCATAATCTATATTCAGCAAAATAATCAAACATTGCAGACAGATCACGTCCACTATCGGATCAACAGACACTTCTACAGCCTTGCCTACAGACCTTCTGGACTGTCTTGTTCATCTTTACAACTGTCAGACCAGTTTTGTGCAACTGCGACATGAATAAGCCTTTATGAAATAATAAAAAGCTTTTCCAGATAAAAACTATGCTAAATGTTTGCTTGATATGATGAGTAAACCCATCCCATATCATACCTATTCATTACACAACAGTAGTGTTTTATTCAGTAGTGGCTTCCCAACCACAACAGAAGTGGCCACAACTTCAGGTGCAATCAAAATTAAGCAGCTTATTGATACGCCTGGATAAGCAAGAATAAATATTGCTTCAAGCACACCGTTTTGCAGCTCTTAGGATAAATGATATGTTTCATTCATTTCCAAGCATAATATTCAGAAAATGGCAGCTTAAACCAACATGTTTGTAACACCAGAATTTCATTGTTCTTCTGGGAGAAACATACTAGAAAATACTCTTCATTGTAAGGTGCTCAATTTGCAAAATTAAAAAAATAAAAATAACCCCTCCAAGTCTCTTATTTGACTTGCTTTCTGTCTAGAATAAAATGACAAAACTTGACTACAGATACTTCATGTAAGGAGAAAGTGAAGACTTGTTATTCAAGAGTTTCCTTTCCAAAGGCAGGCATGAATTTGAAGTCACAATCTGCTTGAGACATTACATGTCAGGTTCACTCTTTTTCTTGTAGATTGTGCATCCTCTTAACAATAATTTGTGGCAAGTTGGTTTGATAACATAAGATGTTCTAGTTTCACAACTGAGCTCTATGCTGCTTTAACAAGTGAATATTTTTGGCCAAGCCTATTGCAACAATTAGCAGCACTATCATTACGAGAGATTTCCCTTAAGGCAATACAAGTAGAGCATTAAAAAGAATATGAGGTTTGGATCATCCCTGGAGTTTTTGACAAAAACAAACCAAGAAAGAAGAAAAAGAATTGACTTAAGATCAGTTAAGCTCCTAACGAGCAAAGGCCTCTGTCAGTCTTAGAGGATCTGTTCCTCAATATATCATTAAGAGAAACAAATCCAACTTCTTACTCCTTTGCTGAGAACGCCAGCCAGGAACTCCTAAACAAGAGCTGACCTTTTCCAATACCATTTTTTTTTCTCATGAGGACAAAGCTCATTACCACCTGCCAGCCATCAGCTAGTGAAGATTGTTCTCTGCCCCAGCCCATCATCTTGTTCCTTACAGTGGAAATACTGTAACCATTCCTATACTCAACTACCCCAGTACTGAAAGCAAAATTCAAAGTGTTTAAAACTTCTTTTATCTGCTGTAGCTGTATTTCTTTGAACTCAAAGGTATATTTGGGAGAGGTAGTCCAGGAGAAAAGGGTTTCAAGTACCAAACTCTGTACGTTACATACCAAGCTGACAAACCTATCAGTGCACCAAGAAGCTTTTGACTGAAATCATGGAAATATATGGCAGTGCACACAAACATGAATACCCAGATCATGGTGAGAAAACACAAGGAAACAAAAAGGCTGTTGACCACAACACGCAGCTTTGAGTTCTGGTCTATGGACAAGCCTTCCAGCACTGCCATTTCCTCCACAATCATTAGAGCACAGTACGAGAGCAGAAAACAGTGCCCTGAGATATCAAAACCATTCCAGATCCCATTGTTCTGGTGGCACTCCTGCTTGGTGGCGTACAGCCGGTGAGGCTCGTTGTGTTTACCCGAGGTAGAGCACATGCCGGTGAGATTCTCGATATACATGAAGAGTCCGGTGCAGACGTACCAGATGGCAGTGCCCACCAGCAGTGCACTAAGACGCCGCAGAGCTGTCAAAATGCTCTTCGTGGGACCATAGAGGAACTTGCTCTTGGCAAAAAGGTAGGTGGTAACTCCGATGAAGGGCAGCAGAAGCCAGAACGTCCATGCCCAAGCCACCTTGACAAAGTATCTGCCAGAGAAAAGCCAGAAGAGAAACATGCACGTGTGAAATTTCATAGGAGCCAGGACGAGGGAGCTGGGGGTATGTTATGGTGCTTGAACTAGCAGCTTTTCAAGGTCACTGTTCAGAGCTGTCTAAATTAGGCACGTGATTCCTGCCCTCCGAGTACAGTATAGATAAAATCTTAATCCTCTCCCCATTAATTTCTCTTGGGTCCAAAACCTGAGTACTTTCTTGACCACATACTTCAACTGTTTCCCAGGCAGCAATCCCTTGGACCTAGAGCCTCATTCAGACTCCCAGCTGACTTGCAGTTCAGCCACTGCAATTGCCTTTACCCTACAAACCCATTCAACTTTGCCTTACTCAAAGAACAGCTGCAAAGATATTCTCAGCCTCCCACCCCGACCACAGTAACCCTTTCTCTGACTTTCAGTGTTCCCCTCTTCCTCCATCTCAGATTATCTTTGCTTTCAAATCCCTTCACAACCTCACCCTCTTCATACTAAGATACCCAGGAGAAGGGCTGACTCTTCTCCCTCATCAGCCCACAACACTCTTCCTCCATTATATCTTGTAAAATAAATGAAGTAACATAACCTCACAGTAGTGTCTGGTCTTTTGCTATCCCTCCAGTTGATGAAAGCCATCCTATGGCATACACAAACCTTTCAGTCTCAAAACTCACTCTCTGCCTTGCCTTTTTTTTCCTGTGATGTCTGTAAATTTTGAAAACGAGCTGACAACGTGCTGCTATCCTGTTTAACAAGATATTGCCTAACTAGTCCTGACAGCATTGCGTAACTAGTCCCCTTTTCAGATCTTACAATGGGGCAGGTTCAAGTGAATTTACTACCACGTTAAGGAGACCGTGGCCTCTGACCTTTGTCCCAGCAGCACTTTCCCAGGCAGCTTGCTTCCTCTTTACCCACATCTTTGTTTGAAAAGCATAGGCAGAATTCTGATCTGTGACCAAGTTATAGCCAGACACACTCATAATTTAATCATCACCTACCTCAGCACCTAAGACAAGAACAAGCAGGAACAAAGCTCTGTGTTTTCATTAAGGTCCTAACAAAAACTGTCAGGGACTGCCCAGGACTTTAAGGAGCACCTCCCTTGCCCTGCACTGTACAGCATGGGCACCTGTGCAGCAACTACAGCTGAAAATAAAACTCTCATTTGGCTGAGACACTTAAAAGAAAAAAAAAGAAAAAAAGGCTGCTAACACGACTGCTGTCAGCAAACCAGCACACAAATAACCTGTGGGGAAAAAAAATGCCTCGGTACTGACACAGCTCCCCTCTTTCAGCCGGGCAGGGCACCGCAGCACTGTCACACCAACTCCCCTCCGAGCACCCTGCCAACTGCTCTCTGCAGTCACGCTGAAAGCACTTCCTCTACCACGTGTCGACAAGCGAAAAATTCAAATCAATAAAGTAAAGAACCCCCAAGTCGCCAGGGAATACAGAAATCTTAGCTTCATCTTCTGGTCTACAGCAGGTAGAGGATGGGTGCACTCGCATGGCTCAATCCCTTCAGCGTTCAAGCAAAGGGTTAAGGAAACGCTGAGCCATCGCCTAAGGAGCAGAAAACAAGAATAATAACGCTGCTTTTACAAAGATGCTAAAAGACTTAGGCTTGCAAGACTTCAGCTTGCTTTTGGATCAATTCACTGCCAGGTCTGAAAACCTGAAAAATTATCTGGGAGCTGAAGAAGGGGCAAGGATCCTCCTCCTCCTCCTCCTCCTCCTCGAAGCCGGGCAGCCCCCGGCAGCCCCAGCCCGGGGGGACCCGCAGCCCCCCTCACCTCCTCGCCCCCCGAGGGCCCCCCCAGCCCTCCTCACACGTTGAGCAGGTTGCGCTTGTTCTGCATGGGCGTCTCCGGCACCAGGTCGCCGTCCTTCAGCGCCGACCCGAGGAGGACGATGCCGAGCAGCACCCAGGGCAGCCGGCGGCGCACGGCCCCGGCCGCCAGCCCGGCGCGCAGCGAGCGGCTGCACCGCTCCAGCCGCTCCATCGCTCCCCGCCCGCCTCCTTCGCGGCCCCCGGAACGAGCCGAGCCCGGCTCCCGGCTCCGCCCGCCGCCACCACACGGCCACCGCCGAGCTCCTCGGGCGCCCCCGGGCGGCGCCCGCCGGGCCCCCGGTCCCGCGGTGGCGGTGAGGGGAGGAAGGAGCGCGGCCGCTGTGGGCATGCGCGCCCCCCGCCCCGCCATGTTGTGGCCGTGGCCTCAGGGCGCCGAGCTGCGCTGCGGGAATGGGGCCCGGCGCCCTGCTTCGGGCCGCGGGAGGGTTCCTGGGCTCTAGGGGTGCTCCTGCCCCCGACAGACGGCTCAGGGGCGGGCAGGGCTTAATCCCCTCGAGGTTCCCTCGTAAAGCTCTGAGGGCTTTTTGGCTGCTGTAGCTGATGTGTCTGTTGAAGGAGCTGAGTGATCCTAGCAGGGCGAGAAAGCGCTCTGCAGGGATGCTAACACAACATTAAAATTGGGTGGACAAAAAGCACTGGTTTCTAGCCACAAGTCACCATCTGGCTTTAAAGAACCTCCCATGCTGGGCGTGCAGCTGAGGGACATGAGCAGCCCCACCTCTCGCTGCAAACAAGCACAGAAAACCAGGGATCTGGGGGCACAGCATGCCTGGTTCAGTTCAATGGTGTAAAGTGGAGTACAAGCTCCAAATCTATCACGTATAATGAGAGAAATGCTGCTCAAACAGCAAGATCCTCAACATATGTCAGTAAACTACATATTCAGAAGCATTGTTTTCCCACCCTAATGTATCAAAACAAGAACAAAAATTACTTTTTACATCCATTACCAAATGGGTAGGTGGCTTCCAGACCAGAACATCAGAACAGGGCATCAAGGGGGTTATACCACGCACCATAAATGAACATCCATTCCTTGTAGAGTAACATGCACAGCTTCCCTTAAAGAGAGTATCTTTCCATAGTATGAGAGAGAATTTGAGAAGTTCTCAATCATGCTAACATGTAACTTTTGAACTTTTTTTTTTTTTTTTTCTGTGCCTGAAGAGTGTTCTGGTAAGACTCCTGCACTGCTCATACTGCTGAGAGCAACAGTGTCCAGGCACTGGCAGTCTGTCACTATGGTGTTTGAGACCTGCTTCATCTATTGAGCTGCTGCAGATGTCATTTCAACTTACGTTTTGGAAAATGCCATCAGCAAGCAGAGAAATTGCTAAATGAACAAAGAGCCTTTATTCATCTGAATGGCCTTAGTAATAAAAAATGTGAGGTGAAAAGAAAGCAGACCCTATCTGAGACAGGATGGGAAAGTATTTCTTGCCAGAGTGCATTTCAAAGCCTTTTTGCAGTCATCGTCAGCAAATCTATGACAACATCTGGGCTGAAAGAGCAGAAGGATACATCAAAGTCGACTGACGCACAAGCAACTGCAGCAGATATGGACAGTTTCAGCTAAGAAGGTTATCCAGGGTAAATGGCATTTGGCAATTTATTGTATGTTGTTTTTAACAAGACTGACATGGCCATGTCTAGCACTTCTAGCCACAGCATTGTACCCCTGAATTAGAAAAGACAGACAGCTGCGTTCACTCAAATGAGTGAGGATAACAGGGTCTGGGAGCAGGTTTCACAGAGTCCAGCATTGTCTGCCTAAATCCCCTCCTGTGGGAGTCCAGCTGCCTTTGAAACTTTTCCTTCTTTGCTTCACAGGTTTGGGTCTCTGATCTCCAGATTGTTTTCAGTGCCTGTGAGCTGGAGATGGCAAGTTGCTTGGTTGGCTGTTAATGAAGCATACTGTGGTGTCTACCACATTGCAGGAGGATTTCATAAGCTTGGCACCTGTTACAGATGAATGGAATTGATGGCATGGGCTGGAAATTTGTCTGTCTTCAGCCCAGCTTGAAATGTCTGAGGATTATCTCTATAAATCATCAATTCTAGCAAGTGCAGTGAGCAAAGCTCAACTGGGTTCCAGGTGTCCTGCAGATTTAGACTGAATCTGTACTTTCATACCACGTATATGCTGCCACATGCACCAGCCAAGGCCAACAGTCCTTTTGAGAAACCAAGTGTAGTTCCCTCATTAAAAGTAAAAAATATTAAAAAAAAAAAACAGAAGCAGGATTTAGATATTTCAAAACTGCAGAAAATGCTTTTACTCATAACCAGGAAATGGGGTTTATTCTAGGGCAATCGTAGAAGGTTCCCAAAATGTTCTCACAGACAGCAAATTAGTATTTGACGGCTATAAACAATAGCAAACAATTAATTGCTCAGGTATAACAAAACTGGCTGTCCTTTCCTTTTTTCATACCTTTTTCCTTAAGCTCACCAAGTCACTGCCTGATTCAAGCTGAATACTTCCAGACTATTTGATGAAGATCATTGGTTTTTTTTCCTCCCCGTTTGAAGAAAGTGTTTAACATGAACCAAGGCCCAAGACAAAGTTGGTGAGCATTGCCCCTGCATGCCCAGTTGCCCAAAGCTTTGGGCAATTATTTGGACGTGCAACGTGGAAATCACAGCATCCTGAGCAGAGGTCTGAAATGAGATCAAATATGCCTTGAGAGTGTCCTTGCTCCTGAGCCGTGTCAGATTGGAGGGAATCTTTCATGGTCATAAAGTTCCATGTTTTAGCAGGTGTTCCATTATTCATTGGAGCAAGAACAATGACACTGAGTTGTTCTTAATATTATTTAAAATAATTACATTACACTTAAAATAACTCATCTAGTTCTAGCAATTGTATTAATCATCCATTTCACTTTGCAAGGAAACTTGCCTTTCTCATGCAAGACTATGGCATGGATGCCTTCTGCAGAATTGAGAATAATCATCTGGAAACAGTCACCTAACCTCAGCGTGCAGTTAGTGGAGAGAGACCCTGACCCTTCACAGCTCTTGCCAGACCTTTTTGTCTGAGTGACATTTTGCTCAGTCATAGTATGATTTCTGGGTCCACTACTCTGTTGCAATCACAGAAAGATGCCTAGAGAATAAAAAAAAAAAAAAAAAAAAAAAAACAGACAAATAATAAAAAAAACAACTGCATATATATATATATATATATATATATATATATATTAAACACAGGAAAGGTTGGTTCTTCTCTGACCTGAGTTTGGGCTAAGGTGAGCTCTCAGCAGCTGATCTACCCTTAGGGAAGATGTGCTTCAGGGAGCGCTCCCCAGGCACCTGGGCCGGGGGTCGTATTGGAGCTCAGCACAGCCACTCACCTGCCCACACGGCTCAGTCTCTTTGCCATGGATGTGGTAGCACGCGGGCACAACTTGCACCTCATCCTCACTTGGAATCAGGAGGAGACAAGGACAA
Organism: Netta rufina; assembly: GCF_964035555.1. Classification (NCBI taxonomy): domain Eukaryota; kingdom Metazoa; phylum Chordata; class Aves; order Anseriformes; family Anatidae; genus Netta; species Netta rufina. The sequence continues at coordinate 2,441,989 of NC_140140.1, forward strand.
CAGGTGCCCTTCAGAGCACACTGCCTGTGGTTGCACACTTGATGGGTCTGAGATACCCCAGTAAGGCACCCATCTGGACATGGGAGACCCCCCGTCTTCCCAGCTTGCCCTCCTGTCTCAGAACAATACCTACAACCCGGTGGCATCTGCTTGTCCATCATTACCTGCCTGCTTTTCACCCTGGGGACCATCTACCCCAGCTCTCTCCATCCACAAGGCACTTTCCAGATGGAAACCATTTAGAAACCACGGGCTCTCAGTGGTTGTGGCACCCCTCCTTTCCAAGCCTTGCTTGCTCTGCTTTCCTTGGTGAATGCTGCTCACATCTCCATGATTGATTGTGTTTGAGTTTGATTGTTAAGTGTGCTGGGATGTTTGCATGAGAGGTGCTACATAAGCATTATCTGTGCTGTATTTTCTTTGCCTAATAGGAGCTTAAGCTTGAAGTCGAAGATAGTTTTGGCCCTTTACTGAGATACCATCCTTCAACTTCAGTGCTTTCAGTTCTGCAGCCTTCTCTGTTCACTGTCAGCTTAAAAAAAGTATGCTTTGTTCCTTTCTGTGTCAGTGATGCCTTTGAAATGCAGCCAGAGCAGAGTCACCACAGCCTTCCCATCACACTGAGCTGGATCCTCGCTGCCTGTCCCTGATGGTGAGGGATGCTCTTCACACCAGCACACCTCATCATTGCTCTGCAGAACCAAGGGCTTCTCACTTCTGTGACCAGATGCTGCATTATTTGCAGCAGCAAAGACAAATCGAGAGACAGAGAAAACGGCCATTCACAACCTGTGCGTCTGCTCAAACAAATGGGAAAGACCTTTCCTCATCCCCAAACCCACAAAATGTTGGAAAAAGTTATGGAAATTAGCCCCAGGTAATTTGTATAGACTGGGCCCAGCTTTAAAACCTCTGCAGGTCACACATTTCCCCTCAAACTCTTTTCAGATGAATCGGAAGGGTATGATCTTAGCTGAAGGGAATTTTCAGCATAGCTGGTGGTTATACCCAAAGATCAAAATATTTTGGGATACAGGGCAAAGCCTAATAAAGAACCAATTCAGTTTTCAGTGGAGTAAACTTTACTAACACTACAAATTAATACCTACTGCTACAAAATATTTATGTTCCTTGCTCTGCACAGCCAGATTTCAGTAGGGCAGACTAATGACAGGTCTGAATTTATGGAAGAGGATGGTCTGGTGATTAAGGCCCCAAGCAAGGATTCAGAGGGTCTGGTTTTAATTTGTGGCTCTGACAAACTCCCTCTAAAGCCATAGGCAGGTTCCTTAACCTCTGTATTCCCATATTCCAGGTAAGAAATGGGAGCAGTTACATTTTCCTGCTTCCTCAGAGATAATGTGAGGTTGCAGAGAGATACAGTGAGTATCTAAACAGCTTAAAAATAACCAGAGCTCACAAAGCTATGAAATATTTATTCTTGCTACAGAGAGAATAAAGCAGCTCATTAGCAGATGAAATGGGGATGAGATTACACCTAAAAATGCCTGATTCATGTAAGTATACGTGCACTTGCGCATAAAATGGTCTTAACTAGTCATGTTTCTGTAATTACCTGACCTAGTGCAGCTGCGGTGGCTGTGTACAGCTCCCTGCTGAAATAGCTGGCCAGGTTTGCATTCACCTTTTTGCACAGCAGATGATACGTGCTTTTTGTGTTTGCCAAAGAAAATCTTCACTCCCAAACACCTGCATACATGAATTAAGTTGGTTCTGTGTTGTCTTTTCGCAGTAGCTGATGTATCCCCCCCCCCCCCTCCCCCCACACACACACTTAACAGGATTCTCAGAGAAGCACGGCTACTGGTAAGCAACTCCCATCCACTTAGATTAACTTTTCTGGTAGTCCTGTGCTAGAAGTGTTATTTGTTTCTTTCATTTATTTGCTTTCTATAGTGGTTATCAATCACAGGTTAAACTTCATGCAAAATTCACAATATCCATGAAGTCCTTCATGGGTGGCCTTTGAGCTACTGTATAAAAATATAGACTTTTTTTTTTTTTTAAAGAAAAAACAGCTTGCTGTAACTGCTCAAATACGGGAAGAAAGTGATCTGTACTTATGAATTTAAATTCAGAAATATGAACTTCTCAGACTTTACTAGTGCATTTTTAGCTCATGTGTTTACATTCAGGTGTAGGACCTGGAGCTGCCTTTATGCTGATCAGCTGCAGGGACCACAGCTAGCAGTTCCAGCTTCCTGCCTGGATAACTGGCACAACAAACCACATAACATGAGCTGCAGCTGCTTTAGTCAAATATGTAATTACAAATATTAAATGCAAAGCTAAAAAATAAATATGCATACATAATATTTAATCTGTGCTTTACTGGCTTAGTTAATTATATAACTGTCAGCTAGAAATGTGATGCAATTCGCCCTGAAAATAATCCCTACTGAAGTGCTCTGTAGATAAAAATAATAATTACAGAAAACATCAAAGCATATGTTGACTGGCCAGTGGACTCAGGGTTGTCCTAGTCTTAATTTGGCTGTAGTTAAGAAGTTTAAATTTACACATTTATTTTTGCTAATGATTTGTTTGGTTTCTTACCGATCTATTCCCTGCGCTCAGCAAGCTGAACACCTCCTGCTGCCCCCATCTGTGCTCTTCCACCACAAGCTGCTCCACATCTCAGCCTGCATCAGAAGGGGAAAGGAGGATGCCCAAGGCTGGGGAGTTCCAGCGTGATAACCAGCCACGGGTGCTATTGGAAGGACAGTGGGGTGACAGACAGAGGCACTGAGCTGTCCTCAGGACTGGGATGATGGCTAAGGCACTTACCTGAAGGAGAAGCCAGAGCTGTACTAGTGTCTGAGCTTGGCTTCATCACATTTTTTTCTGAGCCAGGCTCTTTCCTTTAGTGTCTGTAGGAGCTCAGAAGCACTCGTTTGGCTGTGGCATGCAACTCAGCTTGCCTTGCTGTGTGGAGGTGAGCAAGATCCTTGCACCTTCCCCATGGCATCCAGTGAGTTCTCACTGCTGGGCACCAGCTGGTGGCAGGGCACTCACTTCACCCAGCTTCCTGACATCAAGAGGAACAAGCCAGCTGCCCTCACCAAGGAAATGCATCCCAGTCTACCAGGAGCAGAGCATCCCCAGAATACCAGGGTCCTGTCTGCTCCTCACCAAGCTGGGGTGAAGGCACGGGTGTCAGCCCAACTCAAACCCCGCTGATGGTGTCCACGAGCAGCAGGGAGACAGCTCTGGGTCCCCAGCCAGTTCCGCTAGGATGGACACCAAACTGCATCCACATCGAGATCCTACCAACAGCCCAGAGCTGCGCAGGGATGGCAAATGTGCTCCTGCTGCCTGTTCTTACAATGAAGAACTCTTCAGCATATTTCTCCTCTATGTTCTGTAAGAAATAGAATTACAGCCAAATCCTAGTGCTTCAAATCCGAGCATTTAACAGCTTTAGTTAAAGCAGTCAGGTTCTTTCCAGAAGTGTTTGTTTGTCCAGCTCAAACAAGCTGCTTTTCTTAAATAGAAGCCTGCCACAGATGGGTGACTCAACCCCATCCCCGCTGACACGATTCAGAGGCTAGGAAAAAAACACACAAGAAGTGCATCCTGCCACTGGGCTGAAAAAAGTCCATTTTAGGGCTGTTTCTTTAACATAGGCTCCAAACAATCAGAAAACCATTCTTCCCCCAGTGTGCAGAGGATGGGGGATGCCAGCACTGAGCAGCACAGGGCCCGTCCTGCAGCAGCATCCCCGCACCCACAGGGACGTGGGCATTGCTGGGGCTTTGAACTCCACTTCAAAGCTGTGGCCAGAGCAAGGTTTCTGTAAACTCAGGGAAACAGGTAAATATTTGTCAGGGTCAATTAAGCCTCCTCATCCCCTCAAAAGTCATCTGCATGATCTGGCAGGCACAGAGCCCTGGGGCTTACCGAACCTCCCCAGGAGGCAGACAGACACCCAGCACTGCAGCGAGGAGGGCAGGAGGTTTTCCCCTCACCACAAGCCATGAACTCACACAGACATCTCCTTCAGTTGCTGGCTGGTAGGCATAGGAAGGTCCTGTCCTCAGGCACAAAGGAGGGGAGAGGAGCAGAGCTCTGGTTTGTAACCCCTCCTCGCACCCCCATTACTCCAGATTGGCGTCAGCTGCTCGCGGAGGCTGAGCGCACACCTCCCGTGTCCCACCTGCTCCTGCAGGTTTTAGCGGTGGGCATTGCGAGCTATTGGTGCCAGAAGCTGTAACATCAGATAACGCCTCCAGGAATTTATGAAGTTCCACTTTCTGACATCCCCTGGCCCACGCAGGGGGCCTGAGGTGTGGAGTGTGGAAGCAGGGCTGTGCTGCAGACACCCTGCCATCGGCTGAGACACCAAACCCTACCAGTGCTCCCAACCTTCCCCTTGCTTAGCACAGCACAAAAATGCCATCTTAAAGGAGAAAAAAGGCAAGGGAAAAGCTAAAACCAGCCAACCACCAGATGAGACACATGCAGAAGGAGGCGGCAAGGCTCCTTCCCCCATCCCAAACCCCAGCTGCCGGTGGCCGATCCCCCTGGCTCCACCGTGGCCCTGGGGCAACGCCACCCTCCCTGACTTTTAGCCAGATGTAGACAAGTTGTAGACAAGCAGAGGCTGTAGGCAAGCGGAAAAGGAAGCACCAGGGCTGTATCTGAGGCAAGCTGGGAGCCACGTGCCGGCCCCAAGGGTGCCTTTTCCCTTGGCTCCAGCCCCGCGTGCACCCAGCCCCGTGGCCGTCCCCTCCTCGCTGCTCTTGGCACTGGGGCAGAGCCATGGCAGCACAGATGCGTTGGCACAGGGCACAGCCAGAGCTTTGTCCTGCAGCCCCAGCGACATCCAGAGCTGCCGATGAGCTGCAGGAATCCGCCCGTTCGCCTCCCTTTGTACTTCAAAGGCCGGAGGCTGGGAAGCGCGGGCTGAGCGCAGCTGGCAGCGCCCAGGCCCTCGGGAGATAAGGTATCTGTCCTCAGCCAAGCTGCTCCAGTTCTGGGCTTTTCAGGGGCTCACGAGTCTGTGTGTCCCCTGGTTAGGGGAGAAAAGAGCCCAGGGGAAGCATCTCTGTGCTGGGAGAGGCACTGAGCACATTGCTCCCATTTTGGATGCGCTCAGTTAAAGTTCACGTCCCTACAGCTCCTTTCTTTGCATCAGTATCAGTCGATGGGGCAGGTAATAAAGAAATAAGGCAGAAAGGAGCACCCCGAGGGCTCGTTTTCTGCTTTTCCAGCCACTGTCCTGCTTTGAGCAAAGTGGTCCTTGCGAACATCTGAGCCCCCGCAGCTGAACCTGAGAAATCTCTCGTCCAGGCAGGCAGAAATCTGATGGCTTGGGTCCAGCCATCTGGACGTGGGAAAGCTCGGGAGCCCCATGAGAAAAGGGAGATTTCTTGGCAAAGGCTCAGGCAATCTTTCCGGGAGAGCAGAGGGCTGGAAACATGAGGTGTCTGTCAGGCTGTGCCTGCTCTGCTGGCACAAGCCAGGAGTCCTCAAGGTGCACAGGTAAAGCAAGAGATTTTATAAATCTGTGCAAAAAATAGCAGTTTTTTTTTTTTTCTCAGCTTTGATGCTAGAAGCAGGCAGACATCACAGCAATCCCACCCTGTGCTGCCCTGGGGGCATGGGATCAGCTCCTGCATGGTGCTGGGCACCAGCACCCCCCAAAGACGTGGTGCTGTGCACGAAGAGCTATGTGCCCAGTGCCACTCGGGAGACCGAAAGCATCAGGGGCAGCCCCTGCTGTGCCTCTGCACCTCCACGGGGAGCACTGGAGGTGCTGGACCCTGCAGTTTCCCAGCCTCGTGAAGGGTTTTAACCCATCAGTCCTGTCTGCCCGAAGTCCCCGTCCTGCAGCCGTGAGCTCAGCCCCCGTGCCCCTGGGCACCCAGCAGCTGCTGAGCTGTGTCCCTCCATGGTCTGCTCCAAGCCTGCCTCTCCTGGCAGGTTGTTTCAGCCCTTTTCTTCTCCCGGACAAGCTGCAGATGCTGGAGGGCACTGCTGGTGCTGTGGGGGGAGTGAGCAGGGGTAGAGGGTGCCAGGGCCACCTGGGCACGGAGGTGACCAAGGAGAGGAACAACGGGAACAAGACCTCCCTGTGCGGCCATGAGAAATCCGCCTGTGAGCCAGTGCCAGGTGCTCAGTTTCTATCTTAATTTTGGTCTAGGAAAAAAAAAAAAAAAAGTGAGCACGCTGAACACACAGGGGCTCCAGTCAAGCTGCGGTGCACACCCGTCCCAGCAAGAAAATTACACGGGGAGGCTGCCAGGGTGTCCTGACTTCACTTTGCCGGGTCTGGGCTTTTGGGGCTGCGATCCCACAGCCCCTGGCCAGCTGGGATCCAGCCCTCCAGCCGAGCTGCAGCACGTCCCCGGCACCACCACGCAGGTAGCGCTGCCCGCGCCAGACACCAAGGAAAGAAGTGACCTCGGATGCTGTCGGCTGTGGGGTGGGTTTTGCCCCTGTGCCGTGGCACCCAGCGATGCGCAGCCCCGGTGGGTGCTGCTGCTCCTGCTCCCTGTGCTCACATCCCCAGCACGGGCGCAGCAGCCACAGGGACAGAGGGGATGCTGCGGGCTCTGGATGTGCACGGCGGCAGCGTGGGGTGGCCACCAGCAGAAATTGGCCGTGGTCCGGGCATCATTGGCTAGTGGCAGGGGTGGGGAGCTCCCACCTGGACCCCTTTGCACCAGCAGGACGGGACAGAGGCTGAACATGGGCTAAAATAAAGGATGGATGTGGTTCTGCCACGAAGCCCGGCAGCTGGACATGCAGACACCAAGCACCAGGCGAGGTGAAGAACTGCAGATATTCACCTCCCCGTCACATTTGCAGGGCTGCTGGCAAACAGTAACAGCAAATTGCCTTTGAGCTGGGCTTCGAGTAGCTGCCGTGCTGTTTGCTAAGTGGATTTCTAAACTTAGCCCGGTTACTGTAAAAAATACCTTCGCAAGAACCTTCTGTCTGCAGCTTCAACTTCAGAGAGCTTCGTTTCTCGAGACGGCAGAAAAATTTCTCGCCGTTGAAAGGCGCCGATTGTGCCCCGCTGCTGGCAGGAGCTCCCCGCGTCCTCGTCACAGCCGTGGGCACACCAGGAGAGGCGGTGTGTGTGACCCCGCTCCTTCCCAAAGAGATCACTTGGGATCCTGGCAGCCCGGCAGCCTCGCCCTTTGGTGGGCAGCGTTTGGCCACCGCTGCCTGAATGCCCCCAGGCCATGGGTTTTGCTTCGCTCCCCAAGGGCAGGGCTCTGCCGCCCTCCTCATCCTCGCCCGGAGCAGTGGGATGTCCCCCTCGGGCTTTTGGTGTGAAATCGTGGCGTTACCTCAGCCTGGAGGAGCCGAGGCACATGGACGGGGTGGTAGCAGGGTGCCAGACAGCCCTGCCACATGGAGCCAGCAGTGTGGATGCTTTGGAGGAGTCATTTTTAAAATGGGAGTCCTGAAGAAAGAGTCTCAGTGACAGCTTAACTGCGTGTTTACCTCCAAAGTTCACAAATAAATGCGCGAGGGTTGGTCTGGGCTTTCTCATGTTGTAAAATACGAAGATCGAGTTCTTCTGACCTGCAAGTCAGGAGAATTTCCTTCCATGTTCCCTGAAGAGGAACCTAGCCCTTGGCTGAGCAGCCTTTGACTGCCTCAGGGCTTTGGCAATGTCAGGAGACCCCAAATCCCTTTCTATCCCTGCCAAGGTGGCGCTGGGGTGGCCTGGCTCTGTTGCACCCGCTGAGGGTCCGGCTGCCTCCACTGCACCTCCATCCTTTGTGCCAGGGTCTGGGGAGCTCTGCAGGTCCCCAGCACCGCCCTGTGCCACCCCTCGTGGGGTTGTGTCACCCCTGCCACCTCCATGCATGGTGGAGGATGCCCAAAGCCCCAGACCAGGAGCCACACAGATGTGCCAGAGAAACCCTGCTGGGTGCATCAGCCCAAAAAGCATCCGAGCACATCTCTGCTGAGACAGGGCTGCGAACCCGGTGGTTTCTCTCCTTTCTTTCCCCAATGCTCACTAAAATGAGCTCGCCGGTGCTGCTGCCTCCAGCCGAGTGTGTGTGCTTCTTGGCGCCCTGCGAGCTGCTCTCTGCAGATGCCGTGTGCTTTGGCAGCCCGGCCAGTCTGGGCTGCAGGATATTACCCCTGGCAGGGACACAAACCCCTCCAGTTCCTGGAATTCGGATTGTCTCGCAGAGTGCTGATCAAGCAGCGCTTTTCCTCTGCACCCAAGGCAAGTCCCTTGCCTGTCCTGTGTGGCTGCAGGACCACGGCAGGTTCACCTCTCTGACAAAGCAAGGCACAGCACATTGGGGAAAAAAAAAAGCTATTTCCTCAAATGCAGAGCTCTGCAGTTCATGGCACTGGGCGAGCATTCATTATGCAGGGCTCTGTCTTTTGTGAAACAATAAATCACTGAAAAACCCCCTCTGCAAACCAGCCCCAGTGCCCTGGGAAGGCTGCATGTGGTGAGCAGCTCCCTGGGGTGCAGACGGGGATATCCCTCCTGCACACACCTCCCTCCGCCCCCGGGGCCCGCAGCACCTCCAGTTACTTTACAGGAGAGCAGATTCCAGGAAAACTCAAGTGCTGGCAGAAAGCTACCTGGGGCGTGTTTCAGCAGTGCCCCACAGCAGGGGGAGGCTGCGTTGGTGGCTCACACCAGCTCCGTACCCTCACCCTATTCCCACTCCATGCACACTCCTGGTGCTCCCCACGTTCCCGTTTCCCTTGTGCTGCAGCGTGGGTTTGCTGCGGGTGCTCAGCCAGTGCCAGGCTTCTCCGCTCGTTGTCTCTGCCAAAACAGTTACGGGCTCTTGTGTTTCGGTGCCCTGTGACCACTCAGCCACCCCCCGGGGATGCTGACTGCTCGGGTGCTGCAGGAACACACACCTGCTGCTGCAGGATGATCTGTGCAGGACCGCTGCTGGCCTGAGGACACGTGCACCCCAGTGGCTGTGTCCTCCAAGGAAGGGACAACTCTGCCACCAGCTCACAGCACCCTGGGGTCCCCCTGCTTCCCCACATTGCCTTGCTGGAGCAAACCCCTGCACCCAGCCTGCTTTCCTGGCTGCAGCCCCCCAGCCAGACCCCCGTGGGGGACACAGGCAGGGACACACATCCCTGGGGCTCTCTCCCTGCGGGTATCTCACGAAAAACAAACAAAAAACCACCCGGCAGCCAAAGAGCAGCTTCCCTGCCTGCCGGCGGTGGCTGCGTGTGCAAGAGGCGTGCACGGGGAGCCGGCTATAAACCGCCGGGCAGAGCTCTTCCCAAACCTCAGCACGTTCCCCGGGGGGAAGAGCTAAGATGCAGCTTCTGCGTCACGCTGCCGCGGGCTGCCCGCCTTGGCTGGGTTAAATCCCTCGCACACGTGCCCCGAGCAGGTTCCCTGCGCTCAGCCCCGCGCTCAGGACCCGTGGCTCGGTCCTCAAGGTACGTGGGGGATGCAGGAGATGCAGCGCTGAGGGACGAGGAGGTTCCAGCCTTTTATTTTTTTAATCATTCTGGTTTTGCGGTGGTTTATTTTTCTCCCCCTCCTGCCCCAAGATAAGGACTTGTTAGGATTTCTCGCCGATGCTTTTAGAAGTTGCCGGGTGTTTCTTTACCTGTGTGAGGTTTCTGTTTGCCCGGGGGATTTTCTCTACGTGCCCAGCACCTGAGAAGTGACGGGGCGAGTAGCTCTGCATGCCCCTAATTAGCCCTGTCTGGCAGGTAGCTGGGATAACCGAAACAACTGGGGCAGAGTCTGCGCTGCTTTTTTCTTAAAAGAAACACCAAGACAAGCGAGCCAGCTCCCTGCCGCTCCTGGTGAAGTTACCGTGACGAACGCGCAGGAACGGCGGGTGGTCAGCAGGGTGATCCAAGACCGATTTCGGAAAGGACAAAAGCAAACCCTTTTCCACCTTCTTTGGGGACAGGGGCTTGCACAGACACGAGCAGAGGTGCGGGCGGTGTTTTCTCTTGCAGCCTGACCCGGGCTCTGCTCCGCGCTCCGGCTGGCAGGGCTGCGATGCCGCGGCTGCGCTTGCACCTCTGCTTCACCGGCGTGCTCTGCTGGCTGGCGCACGAGGCCGGCTCCTTCGCGCTGCCCAACGCCACCGAGCTCCTGTCCCCTCCCAGCAGCGCGGGGCCGGGGCCGGCTCCTGGCACAGGGGTGCCCCGCGGCCGCCGCCGCCGCTCCCTGGCCCCCCGCGAGGTGAGCGCCATCCTGGACTACCACAACCAGGTGCGGGCGCAGGTGTCCCCCCCGGCCGCCAACATGGAGTACATGGTGAGTGCGCATCGCTCGTGCCGCGGGGCAGGGGGCTGCTGGGGTTTGTGGCTCATCCCGGGGGTGTTTTGCACCCCTGGTGCAGGATGGACCCATGTGCGCCCAGAGCTTTCCTCCAGGAGAGGCAGAGCGGGTGCAGGATGCGACCCAGCACATCCCGTGCCAGGGCAGATGTGGGTCCCTGATTTCCCTGCCCCTGGGGCCATTCCCCCTGCTGCAAGCTGGGTTTTCCTGCAGTCCCAGCACTGCAGGGAGGCTGCCTGGCCCTGCTTGTGTCTGCAGGTGCCCCATGGGGATGCTGCGGGAGGGAACAAAGCTGCTGGCACCACTACAGTGCCCTCAGGCACCTGGCTGGGGATGGACCGGCTCCTTACAGCATGGAGCACCCTGACATCCCCATCCTTCCTCTAGCACTGAGCAGGGAGGGTCTTTCTGGTACCCTGTGAAGCAGAAAGCTCCCACACCTGCAGAGGGGGACGTGCCTCGGGTGTCTCCATGCCACCTGGAGCAGGTGGTGCCATGTGCTGCTCCTGAGCTGGTCCCCGAGGGCTCTGGGGTGGGACAGCAGATCCAGGAGGGAGGTGGGAGCAGACCCGGGATGGAGCTGGGAGCAGCCGGGAGGTCCCTGGATGCTGCTGGAGGAGCAGCAGGCTCAGCACACAGCAGGTCAGATGTGCCTGGGGCATCCTGTGCTGCTTCGTGCTTGGCCTAAATCCCTGCCTTCCAAAATCCCTCTCCTGGGCACGGCTGAGGCTCATCCCCAGAGCAGTTTGCCCCCTTCCCGCAGCTCTTTTCCAGACTGACATGCAGGCCAGGTTTTGGGGGCAGCTGGAGGGGTTCAGATCCCCCTCTCCAAACACAAGGAGCGGGTTTCCCCACCTGCCCGCCCCTAGCAGCCCAAATCCCCACCGTTCGTTCTTTTCCCCCTCTCCAGGTGTGGGACGAGCGGCTGGCCAGGGCGGCGGAGGCATGGGCCGTGCAGTGCGTGTGGGACCACGGCCCCCCCCAGCTGATGAAGTACGTGGGGCAGAACCTCTCCATCCACTCGGGCAGGTAAGGGCCCCCTGGGGAGCCCCCGGGAGCTGGCTCCCAGCACTTGGTGCTCCGCTGGGGGCTGGATCTTCCGAGCTGCTGCCTCTGGCCTGGGGAGCAGTGGTTCCTGCAGCGGGGCGTCCCGCCCACACCGCAGGCTCCCTTTGCAGGTACCGCTCCGTGGTGGACATGGTGCGCTCGTGGCACCGCGAGCAGCAGCACTTCTCCTTCCCGCACCCCCGCGAGTGCAACCCCCGCTGCCCCTCCAAGTGCAGCGGCTCCGTCTGCAGCCACTACACCCAGGTGAGAGCCCCCCCGAGCCCCCGGCTCACACAGAACGGGGGGGGCTGGATTTGTGCTGGGGGCGATGGAGCCCCTGAAGGTGCTCGCAGCGGTCCCTGCACGCGCATTTCTGTATCCTCCTCCTCTGGGACTGGATCCTTGCTTCTGTTTGGTTTGAGTCACAAAGCTCGCTCCAGGAGCTTTTTTCCCCACTTTGCCCTCACTTTCTCCTTATTACCCCCCTAACACCTCGAAGGCTTTGAAAAGCAAAAGAAACCCAACCAGCCCCTTCCCGCTCTGCCCGATCATGAATCACCTCCGTGGCAGAGCGGCTTCTTGGCGCTGCCCGGCCCCGTGAATGCAGCCCCTTCATCCCGCGGCACCTCCGGCCACGCGTTGCCAGCACGAGGTGGAAAACCTCCAAGCCTCCCTCTGCCTCCCCGCCTTGGGGCTGAGCCCCTGCGATGTTTGTGCGGCTGTCTGGGAGCGCAGAGCTGCCTCGGTCCCGGTGTGGTTCCCCGGGGTGTCTCGGGGGCTGTCTGGGCTACAAATGGGCAAAACACATTTTTAAAGGGAGAAATTCAGCCCTCGGTGGCTTTAGGAGGAGCCTTCTGGTTCTGGTCCCCACGGGAGGAGTTTCACCTCCCTGCAGCCTCCGCTGGCAGTGCTTCAGGGCGAGCTTTGGTGGTTCGGTCGGGTCAATCAGACACCACCAGACCCCGCTGCTCATTTCAGGCAGTGTGTCCTGGTGCTGGGTGGGCACAGAAAAGGGACATGGAGAAGCCACCCTCGGGTGGCCGAGTGGTGCCAGGGTGGGCACAGCATCCCCCTAGGGAATTGGGGCTGTCGGGGCCCGGTCCCTGCCCGTTGGCTGGAGCTGGCAGTGCTGACCACCCGCTCTCTGTCCTGGCACAGATGGTGTGGGCGTCCTCCAACAGGCTGGGCTGCGCCATCCACGCCTGCAGCAACGTGCGGGTTTGGGGCAGCACGTGGCGCCGCGCCGTCCTCCTCGTCTGCAACTACGCCATCAAGTAAGTGCGCGCGGGGAGCCGGCCGCACCGCGCTGTGCCACGCTGCGCTGGGTGCCGTGCAGGGGCGATGCTGCTCTCCTCTCTTCCCAGGGGCAACTGGATCGGGGAGGCGCCCTACAAGGTGGGGAGGCCGTGCTCAGCCTGCCCGCCCTCCTACGGCGGGGTCTGCTCCAACAACATGTGCTTCACGGGACTCAAATCCAACCAAGTGGGCTGGCTGTAGGGCTGCGGCAGCGCTCCACGCCCCCCCTGCCCCATCACCCCCTGGCGACGGGGGAAAAGAGGATTATTTATAACACCACGCTGCTTTTGGCCCTCCGACCCTCCTCCCTGTGCTGCGTTAGGCGTTAGGCAGGATATCAAACCCATTTCAGCCCCAGTGCTCCCACCCTTTTTGGACACCCTCTGGGGGCACTGCCTTTTCCAGCTGCTTCGTGCTGGGGGGCGCTGGGGACAGCTCGTGGTGGCCTGGGGCACGTGGGGGGAGCGGGGTTGGCTGTCATGGCCCTGCTGCATGGGGCTGGGGGCTCTCCCTGGGCTGGGCAGGGGCCGTGCAGTGACCAGCCAGACCGTCCCTTTGGGGTGAGTGACTGGAGCCCTGTGTGCATCGCTCTGTGGGGCCCCCAAGCCACGGCCCCCGGCTCTGAGCACCCCAATAAAGCGGTCTGGAGACCTGAGTGCTCGTGTCTGTCCTTACTCACAGCCTGCTGTCCCCTCCTAACATGGAGTTGTGCAAGTTTGCTCTGTGTTTTGGGGTTTCCCCAAAGCGCCAAAGGGTGCAGGAGCTCTGTGTTGGCCATTGCTCTGGGAGATGCCCGGGCACTTTGCTCCATCGTGTGGGAGAAGCCAGCACTGCCGGGACACTGGGCACAGCGGGGACGCGGCTGCCAAAAATCCCTGAGGTTTTGGCTCAGGACCGTGCCCTGCCTGCGATGCTGGGGCTGGTGGGAGCTGGGGCAGGCAGAGCCCCCCCAGGTGCCCCAGCTCTCCCCATCTGCCAGCTGCTCGGATTTCTTCCAAACCTGCCTTTCCCCCACTGCTGCAAAGGGCTTTAGCCCAGCCTGGAGGCGACAGGGGGCTCAGGCCCAGCCTGGGCTGCCGGGAGGGGGGTGCAGAGCAGTCCCCCAGCACCTGGCAGAGCCGGGTTGGTGTTGCCTCAGGTGTGGGCACGCTGGCAAGATGCCCCTTCCTCCCCCTGCTGCACGCCTCCCGGGAGGAAAGGGGGGAGGCCAAGCAGCGCCCCCCAAATGGAACCCCCTCAAACCTCCCCGCAGGGCCCTGCCCAAGTGTGGGGTCGCATCCACACACCTTGTGACTGTGAGGTCCCAGATGTCCTCCTGGGTGGAGCACGGATGTCCACGGGTCACTCCAGGCCATCGCAGGTCCCCACGAACCCCAGGAAGGCAGCCAGCTCTCCCTGCTGCTCCGTGAGCACAGACAGAGCATCCTGCAAGGAGACCGCCAGAAACAGGGGTGCAGGGAAGGGTTTGGGGAGCAGAGGGAGGTGAGGAGCGAGCTGCAAACACCACGCACCAGCCCCACGCTGCGGGCACCACCCTGCATCCCACCACTGCATCCCCAGCCCCACCGACCCCCCCGGTTTGGCACCGAGGGCACAAACCCTGAGCTGCAGCCGGGGGATTTCCCCCCTTGGCCGGGCTCTGCTCTGCCCCGGCCCCTCTCTGCCATCCCCAGCCCGGCGCCACGTGGCTCTGCCCTCGCTCGCCTTTGTTCCCCCCACGGCCGGGCGATGCCGTGAGCCCCGCGGCGCCGCGCTGCCGACCTCCCTGCAGCTGGGGGGAGCCCCGGCCTCCGCCACCCTGGCCTTGACACCGGCTGGCAGCAGGAGCCCCAAAAGAGTCCAGTAAAAGCCATGTTTGAGTTTCTAGCTTGGCAGCAGTTACTATAGCTACAGCAACAGCACCTTGCAGATTGGTTTCCATAAGAGCTGGGTTACTATTTAACATCTCCACCCACATTAGCCCTGATTAAGCGAATCAATAAGATAACAGGAGAGGCAGGTTTCCTCGCCCTGCCTCTCCACGCTCCCTCCTGCTTTCACCTAGTTCCTTAGAAAGACACTTCCATTTATTTATTTTATTTTTTTTTTAGTTTAATTTTATTTTTTTAATTCCTACACTTCCTCCGCCTTTCGCCCCGAGTCCCCGTAGCGGTAGCCGGCGCGACATGGTCAATGTAAGCACCCAGCTAAGCGCTAAGATGGAGGCTCCGTACGGTGAGTAGCGCGGCCCCGCGGGGAGCGGGGCTGGGACACGGCAGCGGCACCGGCCCCGCCGCGCCGCCCCCGCGGGCTCCGCCACGTGCTGGAGAGAAAGGGTCCCCGGTCCTACCCGTGCCTCCTAGAGGTAGATGCAAAGATCCCTGTTCTCGCTTGCCCCGCTCGGCTGGAAGAAGAAGGAAGGTGCTGGAGGGAGCGGAGCGGGGCCGAGCCGCTCGCCGAGGGGCCGCTGCGCCCTGCGTGGGGAGCGGGTGCCCAGCTGCAAGTGGAAGCAGCCTCGAAGCCCCCCGACGTGCCGCCTCGGGACACAGAGCCAGCCCCAAACACCAAGGCTGTGTCTGGTCGGCGCCATGCCCCGGCTGCCCAAGCGGCCAAGGGAAGGGGCCGGGGTGATGCTGAGCAGGGCTCCCAGCGGGGATTTCAGCGCCCATCCCCGTGGTGCGGGGTGCCAGGCAGCACGTCCTGCCCCTGCACCGGCCTGGGGCAGCCCCAGGCGGCTGCTCTCGTGCTGGGCCGGGTGCCAACAGCACACAGAGGCACGTGGGCGCTGGGGGACAGGTCCCCTCTGCCCAGGCTGTCGTCATCCCGCTGTTACCCTCTGGGCTCAGACGTGCTGCAGCTTCCCCAGGAGGCAAGGGGCTGGGGCTGGTGTGGTCCTGTGGGATCTGGGACATCCAGAGTCCTGGGTATGGCCAGGGGGCAGAGCGGGGATGCAGCAGATGAGGTCTCGCAGTCACGAGGCTCTCCATCACATCCCCGTGGCTCTCTGTCACGCCACCTCACTGTTTTCGGCATCCTGCTCCTCTTCTCCTTTGCCACACTCGCCCCAAAGTCACAGCCCCACCAGCCCATGCCCCATGTGTGCCGCAGCCAGCCCCAGGAGGTTTGCTGGGCTCCCGGGCCACCCACCCATGCTTTGCCTCTAGCCACATTTTGGGTGATGGCTCCTCTGGCTCCAGGCCCACAGCAGGGGACGTCCCTGCCACCTTCAGCCCTAAGCCAGTCCCATGCTGGGAGTCCTTGCCGTGGGGGCCTGTGTTTCCTCACCCCATGTACTTCAGGATTCCCCAGCCTGCTTTGCTCTTGGGCCCCAAATGCCCCCATGCACAGCCCTGCAGTGACACACGGCACATCGGCACATCAGCGGGTGCACGGCCCCTCGCAATAGAAACGTGTAGGGATTGTCTGGGATGTGCAACAGCATCCCCGGGCTGGGCACGGAGCAGAGAGCTACAGGGGCGCAGGAGATATGTGACAGGTACAAAACTCTTTGGTTTAGTCTGCTCTCATTTATTTGTACACCCTAAGCGTACAGGAGCCGGGGGTTCTCGCATTAAGCCCAGCTCAAAACCACGCTCAGCTTTTGGTCTGGTCGGAGCAGATCGCGACCGTGCGCGGGGAGATGTGTGATGAGGGCTGTCAGTAAACCAAGCCTTGATTCCTGTGGGAGATCTGGAGGCTCTGCTCCTCGGTACGGTCACTGCCACCGGCCAGCACAGAGGCCTGGGATGCTGATCCTTAACTGGGCAGAAGGGGAGGCACAAATGACGTGGATGTCACAGCCACGGGATGTGACAGCACAGGGGGAGTGCTGCGAGGTGGCTGGGTCCGGGTGTCCCAAACCCAGGGTGCCTGTGCCCTCCTCTGCCCTGGGGCACGAGGCCATCCACTTTTCTTCAGCGAGCATCAGCCCTTGCAGGACAGACGATACCTGAGGAGCTGGACGAGCAGTTTATTCACTTACGATTAAGTTGTGACGTCCGCTTGCATCTGGCTCTAAGCGAGCGGCCGTTTGCCAGCCCTGGCACATCGGTGACCGTAGGGGAAGGCAGGCGAATAGCTCTGCTGGTAATTCTCCCCGGGGAGCAGCTGAGGGTCAGCGGGCGGGCCTGCTTGGGAAGAATTGCTCCACATCCCACCTGCGCCGCTCACCCCATCTGGCTCGGAGCACAAACAAAGGCAGCGCAGACACCCGCGGCTTGCGAGGCTGTGCCGGGGCCAGGCTGCTGAGCCTGGGGCCTCGCGAGGGGGAAGAGAGAAAAAAATAATAATAATAAAAGAGAAAAAGGGCCTCCCGGGCTGAAATGAGAGAAAAGTCAGACTGTTGGCAGGAGGAGGGGAGTCCTCCTAAACAAAACGGGTGAAGAAGTTATCCAAACAGGCAGAGGAGACGGAGCCCTGGCAGCCCCTCGCCTCCCCAGGAGCCTGCAGTGCATTTCCTGGGCTGGCAGCGCAGCTGGCTGGGCACGGGGACCGGGACACGGGGACCGGGACACGCTGCGGGGCGGGTGGCAGCGGGGTGGCCAAACCCTGCCCAGAGCCACCGGGGAGTTTGTTCCCTCGTGAGGAAATGCGGGAGCTGCCTGGAGCCGTGGCAGAGCTGAGCCCCAGCCGTGCTGTGAGCTTATTTGCAGGGCTTTCTGTGACCAATGCCAGGCTGGCTTCTGGTATTTTCACCTCTCCGTCTGTCTCAGGGGCTTCGGCATTACAGCATCCACTGGAAGTCAGGGACAAAGAGCAAGAGCCCAGAGTGGGGCACCCCCAGCATGTTCACAGCAATCCTCCCCGTCCACCCCAGCCCCAAAGCACCTCCTGGGTTCCCACGAAAACACAGGGCCTGTGCTTTGTGTAAAGGAGCTGGAGGATGCCCGGCGGGAGCCGTGGTGAAGGTATCTGATCCCCTGAACCCCGCACGGACGCTCAGCAAGAAGGGAGAGAGGTCATGGGGCTGGGGGGACGTTCAGCCTCCTCCCCAGCCCCTGCTCAGGGCTGTAGGATGGAAACTGCCCCCCCAGCAGTGCCTGCCACGCCGGCACACTGGTACTAAAACACTGGTGGAGGAGAGGCTGTAAATGTCTGTGAGAGGACATGGGATGGAGAGGGCGATGCCCGGGGCCTCCTTCCTTCCAGGATGGAGAAGAGGAGCCTGTCTCTGCTTTTCTCCTCCCAGTGAGACCAGCACAATCAGGGCAACTGCCCCTAAGCCCAGCACAGAACCGCTCCTTCCTATTTCAGGAGAGGCTCTCGGTGCCAGGGATGCCTTGGCTGGGTGCTTTCAGCAGGCAGCAGTGCATAATTGGGGCGAGCTCAGTAAAGCAGCTTTGGAAATTAGCTGAAAAATGTGAGAGGTCAGAGCTGCTAAGGCATTTTGGTCAGATGTGGTGAATAGTTTCAGCTGAAGAACATAAAAATAGGCAGAATTCCTGAATATTTGTACTTTTCATTATAAAATTGATTTAATTTGTATTGGCTCCCATTCGATATGACCCAAACTGAGCCTTTTTCCCCTGGAATACTCACGTTAGCTGCTATTTAACACCTCTGTCTCTTCTTTGTCCATTGCACGAGGGCTGTCAAGGACAGGCAGTGTTGGGACACCCACCACAGCCACGTGCTTCCCGCAGCCCCCTTCCCATCCCTGCCAGCTGCTCCCAGGGGCTGTGAGGCCAATGCTGGTGGGGCAGCACCTACAGGGGCAAGAAATGGCTGAGTGGTAATGAGTAGTAAATATTTCCTGTAAATACAGCAATATCTGCAGCCGGAGCAGGGTAGTTCACAGGCAGAGCAGGGCGAGCGTCTGGAAGTGTCGGAGTTAGAGTGTGTCAAATACTGCAAAAAAAAACATCCCTGCCTGTTTGTGTTCAGGCTCCTCTGTTTGCTTTCCTCAAATGTTCGAGCAAACAAATTTCCTGGCAGAAATGTTTGTGGAAACAGCAAATGTTGCAGAATTTTCATGGAAAGAGTATTTCGAGGTAGTGGCTGGATCGCGAACCCGGACCCGACAGCTCTGCTCACCGGTGCTGGGCACAGGCACCAAATTTCCACCAGGGTCCCGGAGCTAAGCCAGGTCCCAGAGGCAATTGCTCCCCAAAATAACTCACGTCCAAGCTTCGGCCTGAGCATCAGCAGAAATCACCTAGCAAATCCCTTCAGGAAATGCAAGCCTCAAGAAAATAACATGTTTGAGACAACGCACCAAAGCTCCACGGGAAGCAGCTTCAAGCAGAGCTGCGGCTGCAGAAAGGCACCAGCAGCTGAGGAGCAGATCCTGGCTCAAAAAGCCACGGCTGTGCGTGGCCGGACCAGATTCCTATCCCAAAATGCTGCAGCCACTAGAGGGACTCTGGTTGCATCCTCTGGGACCAGGAGCCCCAGTGCTGAGGGGCGGATGGGGGCCACCAGCATGGGCCCAGACCCCCGCAGGGAGGTGTCCCCGGGGGCTCAGTGGGCGCTGGCACTTCCCCAGGGGCAGAGGAGTGGAAGTGGGGACGGTGACAAATGGGCCACCATGTGTGCTGCCTCCTCCATGGCAACGTGTTGGGAGCTCCGACACCTTCTCCAGACATCCAAGCTGGTTTGTGCACACTGGTTTTCATCGCAGCCCTACGAGTCTCTCCCCTTACCTTGCTCATCCCACCCCAGGCTGGCCAGGACACAAGCCCCCGGCAGCACCTTCCTTGCTGCTTTGCCCACACACCCCGAAACATCCAGCTGGGTGGGTGGCTCAGCTCCTGCCACCGTGCCTGGGCACCCGAACCTACCAGCGAGGGACCCGCGGGTACCTTTCACCTGCCTCCGCATGGGGAAGCTGTCCTGGCCATGGGCGTGTGCAAGATTTTATAGGCGATAGCCCCTGGGAAAGGGGGAAGAGCAGGGAGAGCTGTACACAACTTCCTGGCGTGGCTCTGCGCTCTGCTTAAGAGAGCCAATGTCAACAGATAGACCTGGAGGAAGGAGCAAAACCAAATACACGGGCACTTCTCAGAACAAGAGCTGTAAAACCTGCGCAAACCTGAACAAGTGGCACAACACTCGTTTTATATGGTAAGAATCAATAGTCGAGCCCACTCAACATGTTTGCCAACACGTAGCTGACAGCCCCCGGGCTGCGTTTATGGCCCAGCGCCGCCGACACAGCCGGCAGAGCTCAGCTCCCACCGCCACGCTCCGTCACCTCTCGCCCTCTCCGCTCTGATGGGATGCCCCAAATTTTGCCACACGGTCCCCAAAGCCTTGACTCCACATGAGAAGCTTCTGCTCCTCCTTCCACCACACCAGCCCAGCCCGCTCCACGTTTCCAGAGGATGCACAAGCCCCAAACCCTGCCCTGTCCATAGGGGAACCAGGGCCCACCCCGCTGCCCTGGTGAGACACAGCAGCCTGGGATGAAGATTCATCAGTGATCACCCCAAGGAAATTCAGCCACAGACTGTGAGGCTGAATAGGGTCAGGTTAACAGATAGGGCAACAGTGGGGGACAGCAGGAGGCATAAAAAAAACAAAAACAAGTGCCCCATGCTGTGGGTCCCCAAAGGGACCGGCACCGGCAGGGCAAAGGCAGCAGCAGGAAATCAAGGCCTTGGGTGGAGTAGGGAGAAAGAGGAGCAGGGGGGCAAGCAGCAGGGCTTTGGATCCACATCCCCGTCTGCCCCCCCTGCCTTGGAGGGCTGAGGTCACGGAGTAAATGGTGGTGGCTTGGTCCCCACGGGGACATCCTGGTGGAGGCAGAGGCGGGTGCTGCCCACAGCTCCATCCCTGGGTGTGTGCCTGGTGACCGCCAGCGTCTGGGAGCAATCTCTGCGTGCTGGGTGTGTTTCCCTGCTGCAGGAATTAACGCTCCGCTGTGGAAACAGACGGGTGAAGGGAGGTGTCACGGGGTTAGGCACAGTTCAGAGCCGGCCCTGCCCTCCAGGCAGCACACGATGCTGCTTCTGGTCCCATGCAGACACGCTGGGCATCTGCACCCATCACCGGCCAGCATGGGGCATGGGCATGGACCTGCCGGGCTGGGGTCCCCTCACCGGCTTCCTCGGAGGGACTCAGGCTGTCCCTCCTGGCCCCACATCTCACATCCATCACACTTCTTTAAACCTCAAAGCCAAACTGAAACTTGCCTTCCCCTCCGAACAGCATCTTCTGTTTGAACTGAATCGCCATTCCCCACCCGTGGCTCACCAGGAGCCTTCTGGCAGCCCCTGGCAGCTGTGCTACCAAAATTAATTCTGATGAGTCCCAGGAAACCCAGGGTGGAAGCAGAGGCTTGCAGATGTGGGGCAGGGACAATTTAGTCACGATTTTGCCCATTAGAATCGTGCTTTTGAGAGGGCAGCGAGGGGTCTGGCATCTCTGGGAGAGCAGAAACGAGCTCTCCTCTGCACAGTGAGAGGAGGGGCAGGCTCGGCAGGAAAGCTCTCTGAGGAGGAAGAAAAGTGCAGGAACGTTTGTGTTTCAGAGGGGCTTGGCCATGTCAATAGCTCCCTGAGGTGTGGGGGCTGACAAAGGCCACGCTTGCTCCTGGCCCTGATCAG
Source organism: Netta rufina (assembly GCF_964035555.1). Lineage (NCBI taxonomy): Eukaryota > Metazoa > Chordata > Aves > Anseriformes > Anatidae > Netta > Netta rufina. The sequence continues at coordinate 2,463,139 of NC_140140.1, forward strand.
GGCAGCTGCCAAGCAGCACGCGGATGCATTGCAAAGTTGCCTAGTTCTCTGTCTCAGCATTAAATTCATTGCTCTAAACATCTGAAAACTCAGTGAAGTGCCACTCTAATCCCTCACCTAATTTTACTCCTCCAGCCTAAGCAGGGCCACACAGTGCCAGCACTCCTGGCAGCTTCTGTGCTCCCCGCTGGACCTGGGCCATTGGGTCAACACGAGTGCCGTAGCAGCAATATCTCCAGAAAAAAATAAATAGAAAACTCAGTGCTGCAATGGCAGAGAGGGTTCTCTTGTCGTTTGGTACCTGGAAAATCCCTGTTCTGCCTGGTGGGCTTGACTTGGCTGGGCCACAGCGAGAGGCACATCCAGGGCCCATGCTAGCCAAAAGCTCAGGCTGCCTGGGGCATGGACACCAACTGCCCAGCAAGAGGAGCTGGGTGAACCAACGTGCATGGTCTATTAAAAAACCTCAGCCCTGAGAGCTTTCCAGCTCCCAGTTTCTTTAGGAGAGGAGGGCTCCGACACAGGGCAGCAGAGCTCCTGCAGAGCTGCCAGCGGGGCGGTTTGAATCGCTGGAGCTGCTGCCGGGGGCTCTGCAAGACACAAAGCTGAAGGCTGCCCAAAGGTGGGGAGCACCAGGCACAGCTCCCCGCCTGCTGACCCGCTGTGCCTTCACACCTCCCTTCTCCCCATTTCATAATGGCAGCTGCCTGACATCGATCGCCCATGCGTGGCTGGGAGGTGAAACAAAGGTTGTTTCTCACTGATACCGTGTTATGGGTATTTATATAGAAACATTTTAAAGAGAAAGCTCCCAGCCTCTCCCCAGACAGCCTGACCCGCTCCTGTTGTTAAACGTGCCCAGGCACATTTTGCAGAGCAGCCTCCACAGCTGCACGTGCAGTCGGGCCCCCCTGCCCTGCAGAAATCCAGCAGCAGGCCAGAGACCAGGGCGAGGGCACCTCAGAAAGGTGGCTCAGAAAGCACCGAGCATCGCTACGGGCACCGCCAGCAGGGCACAGACCCCGAGCCACCTTATAATTCCCCTCCAGGCAGTGGCCAGAGCCCTTTAAAACCTGCAGCTCTGCAGCACAAACTCCTGCTCCCCATCAAATCTCATTGTGACCAGCATTAAGGGATTAGCCGAGCCCTGCTGCCACACGGCAGCCAGCTCCCCAGCGCCCGCTTGGGCATGGCTCTCACCCCACAGCCCACGGGGGGCTCGCGGCCCCACGCGAGGGCGAGACTCCCCTAGCTCTGCCTGCAGGGCCAGGCACCCCTGGAAGATGCATGGCAGCAGATACCACCTGCTCCAGGAAACACCAGGTACCCACACGTGTTCCCAAAGGTTCTCTTAGCAGGATGAGAGCTGGCTCTGTGCGCTGCTCCCCTGCCCCAGCACCCACGGGGAGGTTGGTGCAGAGGAGTGGGGCGAGGGGAGAGGCAGTGAGGAGGTCTCCTGGAGTCAGGGTGCTCGTGGGGAAAGGCTTATCCTAGGGGTCCTCTTGCATGAGCAATTCCCACACGGAGTTTTTGCACTTGCAGAGGCTGCTCCAGCATAATTTGTGTCCCCTGCGTGTCCCCAGCCACCACGGCGCGGGACGGGCCCCCCACACCAGCACCGTGCTGGGAGCCGCTTGGGGAGCCATGAGCTGGGAGCTGCTCCCAGCAAATACCTGCACTCTTTATCAGCTGGTGATTGATTTAGAAAAGTTCATGGCTTTGGCATCCCATGATACGTTTACTAGAAATGGTTCATTTCCTTAAATGATGTAGTTTATGGTCATAATATATTTTAATTTCTTTATGGCAGAAGAGGCCAATGGCACTGGGTCCTGCAGGAGTATAAAGGGACAAATAATAATGTTATTCTCTCTTGGAGACATAGGTCAGATACTCGAAGGGAATTAGCAGTTTGCCATGTTTGTTAGCTGCGAGCCAGGCGATTGGCGCTGTCCCGGTCGTGTGGTTTTGGGACTGGTGAGATAAGTAATTCCCTCCCTTTGCTGCCACCCCACGCAACAAAACTTGCACGTAGAAAGTTCAGATCTGTCCGTACCTTGCTATCTCCTGCAGGTTTTTATTTCTGTGGCAGCAAACAGGGCAGGAGCGCTACGCAGACGAGTGTCGTGGTGTCCACGGGCTGCAGGTGCTACCAGCAAGCTCCTGGTGGTTGTTTTGCTTTCATCTACTCCTTTGGCACTTGTTTCCTTAGGAGACTGAGGACATCAGGGCCAGTCCAGGCTATTTGGTCACTCTGCATGCCCCTGTGGAGAAAAAGCATTTTGCACTAACTTGTTTCTGACTCCAGAAACTGGAATCTCTCAAATTTTACCCATCCTCCAAGGACAGAGGTTTAGACCATCCCTCCATCACCCTCCTGATGCTTGCAGTGCTTCAGACCCTGACTAGTTTTGCAGTCGTTTGCCTTAATTTCATCAGCTCCCCCCCTGAAGCTAGCGAGGGCTGATCCCCAGAGTCCCAGCAGTGACTGGAGGTCACTTCCAGCAGGCATGGAGTGCTGATGAAATCCACCTTTGCAAAAAGATAAATTTAAACAAAACAAAAAAATAAGCAAAATTTGCTTTGTAACCTCTGTTGATTTTGGCTGTTCTCCTCCTCAGCCTATTTCTCCACTGGCTGGATCAATTCTGGGGCTGTTCCATGTGCAGAAGGAACATGCAGAAGGGTATAAAGGCAATGAAACCTAAAAGCGCTGCAAACAGCTGGCAGGGGTGCACGGACAGCCCAGGTTGTCTGCCAGCCCATAGGCTGTGTAGGGATCTTTTTCCCTGGGAAACTATAGGATTACTTCAATTCCAAAGGGATCACATTCGCCTGTTGAACAAGTTCTCTACAGGTCCAGGCGTGTGCTGCCAAGCTCCCTGTCATGCTAAATGTGTGAGCTGGCAAGGCACGAAGCGATAGGTGCTCCCTGCTGAACACGGCTCTGCAGAAAATCTGACAGCAAACTTTCCTTCCCGTGCCGCTGCTTCCCCACGACTTCTGTTCCCCTACAGATGGGGGCTGAAATGGTTGGATTGGGGCTGAGCGGCTGCCAACAGCCCGCGAATCTGGACCATCACGTGGCAAGGTGGCTCTGGAGCTTTCCTTGATTTCCTCCCGAGCAGGCAGCAGAGTATTTTGCTGGAAAGCTTCCGGGTTTCCGTTCGGTTGTGTCTGGGACCTGACGCAATGGTCACAGACTATAGGGATTTGGGTGGGGCAGCAGGAATCGGAGGTGGCAGCTGTAACTTGGGCCAAGCGGCAGGCTGCGGTGTGATGGGATAAGATCAAGTTAATAGTTCCTCTTCCTCGCTTGGGCTTGCTGCATGATTTTGCACAAAAACTCACCAGCCAGATTTTCAGAGCCAGCAGCACGTACTTGTGGCTACCGACACGTGGGCACCGTTCTCGAGGGCTGCCATGTAGCCCGAGCGACTGCAAACACAAACAAGATAGGCAAATGCGCTGACATTTCTGAGCGCAGCTGCCATGCTGAAAACAGCTCCAACTTTCTTTGTTTCTACTGTCCTTGCAAAACAACAGCTCCTAAGAGTAACAATAATTACTTCCTCAAGGGCTCAGAGCCTTTGTTAGTCAGCACAATAAACCCTTTTCTGATCCCGGGATGAAAGGCACGCACGGTGTTATCGCTAAAGCAGTATATGCCGAAATGCTCTGTCTGTCCCCGTGTTTGCAGTTCTTTTTCTGCCACTTTCACATAGCAGCTATTTATTCTAGCTCCATTGCCTCCAGCTCCAACATCCATCCCGGCTTCGGTTGAAAAGCACATGTTGCTTTTGGAGAGGATTTCAAGCAGAGTTGTCTGCATCCTTTGAAGCGCATGTCCAAAAATCGCCTTGGTTCGCTGTACAGTGATTTTATGTCCTGGGGGCCTGGACTGTTCGGGTTGGTTTGGCTACCTTTCAAAACTTTTGGCACCAGTGAGAAATAACCTGAGGTTGCAGCAAAGCTGTCTGCATCCTCCAGAGCTGTGCTGGGGAGCCCCAGGCACTGCTGCGTGTCCCAGGGCTCAGCAGTGGCAACATGTCCGGCGTCTGCTCGGGAGCTGCTCTGCCTTAGCTACGGCACTGCCCCGTCCAGCATCCCGGCTGACACAGCAGCATCGCCCCAAGGCCTCCGAACAACATCTGTCCCAACCACAGCCACAGGAACTTCAGCACTGGAGAGAATTTGTCATTGAACAAAATGCCCGCATCTTCCCCAGGGCACAAATCTCACTCTGACATGTCACTTTGGTCACCTCCTGATCTGCTTCCCACGTGAGCTGTGCACCACCAAGGGCTCTTCTGTGTGTTTTGCCAGGGCAGGGATGTGCTGCATGGGGCTGGCAAGGGGCAGACAGACCCTAAACAGCTTCTGGTTAATGATCTGTTTTCCTGGAGACTTCTCTCTGCTGCCGTGGACGTTTTGGGGACTGACACCTTTCCGTGTGTCAGCCAGATGATTGCCTGGAGCTTAAACGAAGATCCTCTGCTTCAACTCGGGGCTTGTTTCAGCTGTGCTGACCTGCAGTCCCCCGCAGCCCCTGCAAATTCCTTGGAGCTGCTTATTAACACGCCAGCAGCTCTGCCCCGTAAGTCATGACTCTCTGCAGTAGAAGGCAAAGGGGCTTGACAGTGTGGCCTAAATATCCCTGTTTACAGAAAGTCTGACAAAACACTAGCCCTTGGCTTTATCTTTCCCCTTTGGAAATAGCCACAGAGCAAATATACTTAAGGTATGAAGGGAGGGGGATTTATATTGACTTTAGAAAAAGCCGTTCTTTAAAAACAGGAAAAAAAACCTCATCCTCGAGCTGCGCAGACGGGGTGCTTCACCCAAAAGGCTTGCGTTGAGGCTTAAAGCCTGCCTGCTAATCTGTAGCATTGCTGTGTGAACAAGTCATGCAGTAAACTGCTCTCTGTTAATTTTTTAATGCAGAATAAACAGGTCAAGAAATGATTAGCATGAGAATAAGTTGAGCTTAATCAAGAGAATCAGAAAAGATGAGAGGGAAGAGGCAAATTGGAGTTATCAGTTAACCATATGGAGTGGCTTTGCCTCCAAGAGCTAATGTGCCCTCGTGTTTTCCATCCCTTCTGAAGCTGCCTTTTTTTTTTCCCCCTTCCCTAATTTAAATGATGAGCTAAAATTGCTAGTATAAGCACAATGGAAGCCCTTGTTTCACCTTCTCATTTTCTGTGGCTGCCCAAATGAATTGCAGGTGATAAGGCTCCTACCTGGTTATTACAGATGGTCCTTCCCATTCCACGTTCAGAAAGGAAGATACTGAAGATAAGGTTCAAACGTGCAAAATCCACTTTCTGCAAGTATGAGCGCTCTGTTCTGGTGCAAAAGTTTCGGTGAGATCCTGGCAGATCCAGGGACTGAGCGGAGGCATCCGTGGGCAAGGGGAAACACAGCCCTCAGGACTGCTTGGAGTGGAGTTTGGTCAGTGGTCGAAGATCTATATTCTCAGATAGGCAGGACTTTGTCCACAAACTGGAATTTGAAATTTCAAAGGGGAAAAAAAAAAAGCAGAAGGGACCTTTGCATGTGTGGAGATGACTATGCTGGCGACGTTCCCCTGGGACTTTTGGTCTTAGTCTTGTACCTCAACTTTGTGCTTTCCCACCAGCTTGCTTGGCAAAACTGCGGTGGGCTTTGCCGGTATAGTCCCTGAGCAGTGGCCCTGGGGCTGGCTACAAAGCCCTGACCTTGTTCAGGGCTTTCCTGGACTGGAGAGATTTCAGATCCAGAGCCCAGCTCTACTTCACTTGCTTGCCAAGGAAAAGCCACTCCAGTTGTGGAGTGACATGGTCGGAGCGATCTGGAGTGGTGGCTGCCAAGCAGCAGCAGAAGCATCGCCAGCACTCTGCGAGGTTTGTCTCGCTGGCTCCAGGCACTGGCACTTCTGCCAGGTATTTCCTGAGAGTGCAGAGCTGGAACAGTGAAAACCAAAGGTTTGCTCTGAGCAGGAGGCTGGATTGGAGATTTCTGAGGTCCCTGTCAGCTTGAATTGTCTCTTGATCCTACAACACTGTTCAAGAAGGGCAGGAGGAGCCCGCTCACCCACTTGACATAAAGAGCTAGCAAGTGTGGAAGCTGATGGTATCCTTCCCATAAATGCTCCATTACAGAGTCTATTCCCCATCCTCCTTTGCTGAAAGGCATAGATCTTATTTTCAGGGAATCCCCTTCTGCTTTGGATTAATTTGCCAAAGATACACAGATAAGGCAGAATTAGTGTCATGAGGTGCTAGAGTGGAAAAAGGCTGAAGGATTTATTGTTCAACCGATAAAAATTAAATAATTACTTAGTGCAGAAGGCTCCATGGCCTGAAGCTGTAAAAGTTTCCTTTGCAGCCATCTTCTGGCATGGGTGGAGGGGACAGAAAAAGGAGAAGGAGATGGCCTGAAAGCTGAAATTCCCCTGAGCACCTGGCTTGGAACAGCCTTTGCTTTACCAGGGCTCTGCTTGGGATGCAGTACGGGGTCCCTCTGTGCCTGTATTGCATTGCTAAAGCCCTTCCAAAATGCCCTTTCCTTCCTATGGGACATACCAGGCCTAGGTACTCTTCCAGCCGTGCTTGTGCCCCTGGAGCACACCCTGCCTTCCCCTGGGTTTACATCCTGGCAGCCCAGCGAGGACAAGCAGGCTGTCCCCCATTGATTGCCAGCTTAGAGTTGTCTCTGCCTCAAACAGAAAAAAACTAAACACCTTCTGTAAGGCAGAAGTGTTCAAATCAGCCTCCAAACCAGCTTCAAGTCAGCACATATCCATTCTAAAACAGCCACAGGCCATCGTGGTCCTAAGCCGCCATGCAGAGATGTGGGACAGAGACAAGGACCCCCCAGGCAGCCTGTCCCCAGGGGGACACCAGCCTCGTGCAGCAGACACATTTCCAGCTGGGGGCTCGTCCCCATGCTGTGAGCCCATCTTGGGGGCAAAGGAAGTGCGCCGTGTCCTTGATGGACTGGTCCTTCACCTCTGTGCTAAGACGAGCTTTGTGAGGGTGCACCAGGCAGAGGACACCGGTAATGAGAAAACAACAGTCAACACAAGCCTGGGGACGGAAAGCTCCACGTCCCATTGACAGCTCCCTGCCTCGTGAGCCACCTAATGCTCTCCAAACTTCCCCGCTCCTTATCTGCCTCTCTCACACACACACTGCCTCCCCATCTTCTATTCCCGGCCCTCTTAATCCTTCCTGCCCTAGGAGCAAATGGCCTTTGCAGCCTTATTTTGTCAGCAGGCTACTTAAGCAAAAGGCTTGTTTTGCTGAACAGAGCAAAACAGACCATGCTTTTATGATATTTTACTAGACACTGTGGCAAATCCTGCACATATTTGACCTAGTGTCTGTAGCATTTATCTAATCAAAGGGATCACTGTGGCCTGAGCAGGACTGGGACGGAGGGCGCTGAAATGAGGCCACAGCAGGGCTACACTCTACCTTACCAGATACACCCTGGTGCACATCATTAAATTCATTTTTAGCCCAGGACTATTCCTGCTGAAGGAAAGTACAACCAGCCACGTGAGTGCAGAGAGGGTCCAGCTTGTCTCCTGAGAACACAGAGCAGAGGACTGTTTCCCCTGAAGAAAAGGATCATTTATTGTTAGTCCCAAGTAGGAAATCAGGGGCTTTCCCCTGTTCCCCGCTTTGCTCCTGCAGATCTGTAGCCCAAAGGTAAAGGTGGTATCTGGAAGCGCTACCTACATCCTAATTTGGCCACCACAGCGAGGATGGCCCAGGGAGCCAGGGCTGCATTGGTGCACCCAGAGGCACAAACACAAACATATTTGAAGCCCACGTTGGCAGCGTGGACACAGCCGATTGTGAAATCGGGGATGTTTTCAATGCAGAGCAAGCTGATACTGAATCATCAGTTGCTTGTTCTCCTGAGCAATCCAGCTGACGCCATTCAGTGATCAATTAAATACCCACTCACTGATCTCACGCTTTTAGGTGGTGCACATTACACTGGAACTTGTCAGTCCTGCAGAGGGCTGACATGCCCTGGGTCAGCTCTGGGCCAGAGAGCAAGAGCTTGGCTGCTTGTGTGCCCCTGGGGTCTGCCCCAAGGTGTCGGCCATGCCGCAGGCTGGAGGCCTGTAAGGCAGCGCAGGTTGAATCCCCAGAAGGCAACTCCACACTGCAGAGCAAAGCCCTGCTATGCTGTAAAACGCCCAATGAAACTTTTAAGACGTGTCAGTCAAAGCGGGGCTGGGGTGTGTCTGACAGCGGGTGGCTCTAGCACCAGGAGGAAGGGGACAGGAGCAGGCCCGGCCGTGCCCCCGGTGCCCGAGCCTGCCCCAGCCTGGCTCAGCCCCTCACTCGCCGCTCTGCTTGCGTGCCTGGCACTCGGCAAACCCTCACCCCAAAGGTTGTTTGGTCACGGCTGCAGAGTGGGACCTGTTTATAGGGCACTCAGCCCCTGTAAAACCGGGTTTATAGGGAAGTAAAGCGAGCCCTACGCTGTTACTTTGCATAGCAACGTGTAAATTGCAATGCGGGCGCTGACCTTCCCAGGGAGGAAAGGGAGAAAAAAGGAAGAGCTGTGGGGGGGAGGGAGCCAGAAGGGGAAATCGGGGGGCGAAGGCAATGAACGGTGGAGAGGGGAAGGCGATGACAGAAGTGAAGAGCAGCCTTGTTCTCTAGGCAGGGTTTTTTCCAAGTTTTCCACCCCAGGTACAATTAAGACCAACAGCAGCAGCTCGGCATCAAGGTCAATAGCCCCAGGAAGGTGTTTCCTGGGTGGCGAGCGCCTTCTCCCGCGGTCCTGCGTGTGCCTGGGGCTGAAATGAGCACAGCGCCTCGAGATTCAATAATAAACAGTCAACAAGAATCACTGCTGCTCCACCAAAAAAAAAAAAAAACACACACACAGCCTAGCAGCCTTCAGCAGTGGGTGATTAAAGATTAACCCCCTGCCTCCTGCCTCCACCCCTCTGGGGAGTATAGGCCTTGAGGCTCAGCAAATCCTTTCAGAGAAATATCTGAAATAAAAGACAACAGATAGGGGACGCAGCGAAGGCAGAGAGAGGCATAAGGGCCAATAGCCTCGGACAAGGGAATCAGTACAATCTGGCCCGTGTTTGCCGATGATAATGCGCCTTTCCAAAGCCCTGATAGACATGGAGATGGCAGATTATAGCGCGGCATTGGACCCGGCGTACACCACTCTGGAGTTTGAGAACATGCAGGTGCTGGCTATGGGCAATGGTAAGTCCCTACGCTGCCGCCTCTCCTGAGGGACAAGGCCCCGAGGTGGTCGCCGAATCGCTCCTGGGGAGGGCTGGGGGCACGACGGGGCTCTGCTGAGTGGCTTGTGGGGGCTTCTTGCTTTACCCGGAGAGAAATGGAGGTGGTGGAGCAGTGCCGGGCATGGGAGGGATGGTGCCCGGACACCCCGGGGATGGGCGCGTACCAAGAGCGCGGTGGGATTAGCGGTCCACACCGGGCATTGAGCCACAGCCCAGGGCCTGAGCTGAGGACAGGTGGGTCTCAGTGCCCACAGCCTCCGAAAGAAAACAAACAAAAACAAACAAAAAAACCCTCCAAAGCTGCAAACTGAAATGCTGCCCAACACTCACCAGAAACTCCACCGAGCCTGTGACTCGAGCGGAAAGCCAGTCCTATCCCAGGAGTGGCTGTAGCTAGGTTTTCCCCAGCCCAGAAAGCTTCTTAGTGCCTGGTAAGGGTGAAATTGCTTTAAAAGGTGATTCAAGCACTGCCCCAGGAGCCACCCTGAGGCCACAGCCCTTCACCTGTGCAGTGCTGGGTGGGAGTGCGGTCCCTGGGGGCTCAGCCTGGTTGGGAGGGGAGCAAGTGGAGCTGGCAGGGGTTGTTGAGAGCTCCCATCCCTTCAGGAGGGTGGAATCACACGTAACCCACCAGGATTTGCAATACTGGCCCATCCATTTGGAGACCAAGGTGTACTGTTAATTAACACTCGGCAATAAGAGGAGACTCCTCTCCAAGTCCCACTAATATCTCTCTAAATACACGTTAATGACTAAACAAGTAACACTGCAGAAAATGACTCCCTGAGCCCTTTCCTCTTGCTCGCCGTGTCACCGGGGCTGCTTGGGCACCCCTGTGCTGGCAGGACCGTGCCAGCAGCACAGCTCTTTCCCCAGCTGCAGCTCCCTCCCCGCAGATATGGCATCGTGGTGCCAAAATTGGCAACCGCCTCCCCCTGCCCTCTGTGCCCAGGGCTGACCCTAACCACCTAGGGGGCTCAGAGCCAAAAGCAGCCCCCTTGGGCTCTGCTGGCACCCAGTGGGACCCTTGAGGACAAGCCCAGGCTTTGCTCCTGTGCTCCTTTCCCAGACAGCACACAGAGGTTTCCATGTGGGGAAACCAGAAAAGCTCACCCTGCATGGGGCTGCGAGCGGGGCTCCATGGGACAGAGGGACACAGGAATTTCCTACAGCTAGCTCAGGGGCAGCACAAAATGTGCCCTAGAGGCAGATGAGTCAGCTGCGCTACAAGGCACTGACCCCTCTCCTCATGTGCCTAGGTCCTGGTGAGGGGCTGGTCTCACCCCAGGGCAATTGCCCATGGAGTGCCAGAGAGCTCGGCTGGTGCCCTGTGGGGCTCCCCAGCTCCAGCCTGGGGTGGCCACTCAGCTCCGAGAAGTTTGCCACTGTCCCACTGCAAATGCATCCTGTGTTTGGGCTGGCTTGGGGAACCTGAGGGGGTCCTGTCGTCCTAACATAGCTGTGAGGTCACAAACTGTGTTGTTGTTTTTTTCTTCCTCCATTTACTTTAACTCCAAACCTATGTCCATTAAACTCCCTTCAACAGCCAGGAGCCCATATTTCTGGCACCATAAAAATAAACTCGATAGGAAACTTACCATTAGCTCACCAAAAACAGAACCAGTTCCTATCAGACAAAGATTTCTCCAATAACGGTGCCAGTTTCTCCTGTTATATATTCCTCTGTTTAGAGCACGATACACCACTAGGAGGGATGTATCTGGGCTTTCACTGATAGACAAGCATTGTGATTATGGATGCATTGGCTCTTTTATCCTCTTGGTTGCAAGCTCCATGTTTAAACATAGAAAGCAAACTGAAAACAAACTGAAAATCTAACTTTCTGGAACAACACTGAGGCAGCTGAGCCTTCAGGATGCATTCAGAGGAAGGTTTTCGGAGGCAAGGGACACATGGGCCCAGAGGAAGGGGCTCAGGGGTTTGGGAGCAGGGGAAGGAGCTTCCCGAGCAGGCAGGGCAGCACGTCCAGGAACACAGCTCCTCCAGCCCTGAGGTACAGCCGGGTGTGCCAGGCTCAGAGAGGGAGCAAACTGTGACTCAGGAAAGCAATATAGGAGGGACACAAGGAACCAGAAAGCAAGCAGGGAAATGAAAACTGCTGCCAGAGCCAGGGGAGGGCTGGCTCGAGACGCCCTGTGTGAGCCTACTGCCAGGGTCATGGCATCCACTCCAAGCTACTTGTGCCCACCCATCTGAACCAAGGGATGGCACGAGGATGCTGTGCACATCCCCATACTAAATAAAAGCTACTATTAAAGTCCCAGAGGCATTACCTTAGCCTTCCCCCAGCACACAGGCTCCAGCTAGTAAAGGCAGCTGCTCTGTGACCAGCCTTTTTATAGCCCCCAGCTGCCCTGCGGCCCCTTTCTGGTGGGTGCCAAGTAGAAGCCGCTGTGGCTCTCCCTGGGCAGGCATTAACTGTGTCCCTGCCAAATCCAGGAGGAGCATGGTGAGGGAGAAGGCAAGAGGGGGATCAGGAGTGCAGAGCTGTTGCCCACACACCTGGGGAGATCAGGGCTCACCCTCAGCGTCTGACTGTCAGGTCTCCAGAAATGGGGGATGAACGTCCTCTGGGGAGCCCCATTCATTGTGCAATGCCCACCTCTGTGCTGTGGGATGCAGGCAGGGACACGAGTGGTGCCTGAGGATGTTCTTTCAGTGCCTCTGGCAGAAACCACTGCTGTCTTGGTCAGAGCCTCTGTTGGTCCTGCTGATCTCCATGACTGTCATTTGATGGGGGCTGTCGGGATCAATATACTCAGGTATTAAAGTCTCAGCAGGTTTCTATGGCTTTGTAGATCCAGGGTATCATTTGCAAAGGGGATTTCCACTGAGGCAGGGGAATGTGCTCATGCTGATACAAGAAAATGTGCACAGGAGGGGACAATTAGATCAACTGAATTACGAGCTGATCCCTTCAGCCTTGAGATTTGTTTGGCTTGCTGCAGGGGTTTAAGTGTAGGGCTTGTATGGTTTTGAGCCTTTCAGGTGTCCTTTCCTACAGAGACTGCTGCAATTCCCCACCCTCCCAAAAGAGCCCTGCACATGCCAGTCCCCTTACAGCTTTTAAGGACTGTGAGGCCTGTCTGTCCCAGCAGGAGTGTTACCAGACTGGAAGATACCCAGCACACCACCTCCTCTGTGTACAGTGTCGCCCTTTCTTGCTGGGTTAGCTTGATCCATGCTTCCTTGCATGGCTAGTATTTGCCCATGAGTTTTCCAGCTGAGCCTGCTGTGCTCTGAAGGCCTCGTTCAGCTGCAGACATGCTGTGCAGACTGCAGCTCCATGCCTGGCAGAGGCTCTACAGCACCTCATTTTTGTAACAGCGTCTGCTCAGGGCTGACTTGGGCTCTTTCAGGGCTATAACACAAACACCATGCTCATAACCCAGCAGCTCATCCTGAGCTGTAAGGCCTCAGCTTTAACTCTGCACCAGCTCACCCTCTGGCCATGCCACAGCGGCCCAAAGCATCTGCAAATCCCCCAGGAATTTGGGCTGTGCTCTGTGACAGCTGGGTTTCTGTACAGTCTGAAGGCACTGCTGGAGGCAGACCTTTGGGAAGAGCTGTCTCACCGTGGCACACCAGCAGCTTGTACACATTCAAGGGGGCTGCAGTGACTTAGGACACTTGAGGCACCTCCACTCCTCACGCACATCTCTGACCGGTTCCTCCAAAAATCAGGCCTCTCGCTGCAGACTGAGCTAGGAGATAGATGTTGGCTGGCTGTCTCACCCTCTTCTCCCTGTGTCCTTCCCCAAGCAGACACATCTCCATCAGAAGCAGCCAACCTCAACACCTCCAACAGCATCGGGGTGAGTGCGCTGTGTGCCATCTGCGGGGATCGTGCCACGGGGAAGCATTACGGGGCTTCCAGCTGTGATGGCTGCAAAGGCTTCTTCAGGAGGAGCGTCAGGAAGAACCACATGTACTCCTGCAGGTAAGGACAGAGGGGGACGAGATGTGTGGCAGAGGCAAAACAGTCCCCAGAAGCAAAGCTCTGTACAGGAAAGCTCTCAGAGCATGGCAGCACGCTCCTTCATCCTCTTCATCCTCCCTGCATCCTCCACCATATTCCCTCACCTCATCCTCTGGCTGGGCAGGGCCAGAGGCACACAACAGCTCTCCCTCTGGCATGGCCCTCATGGGATTACTGAGGGAAGACCCTGCGAGCTCGTACTTTAGGGGCCAAGCACATGTTCTTTGCAAACAGGTGTTGCCAACTACGGATGCGACCAAAAAGCCAGGTGGTGCTGGTGGGGAAGCCCCGTTCCAGGGGCTGAGCACACTGCTGCCCTGCGCTCCGAGTGCAGCACAAACCCCTTTCACTCCCTGGGGGCACTTCAGTGGCCTCCTTCCCCTTCTCCATCACGAGGTGGAGGTGTGTCTGCCATCTCCCTGCTGCGCTCCCTGAGCACCTAAGGAGGCAACAAGCTGGGGAACGTGGCATGCAAGTGGCTGCGCAACCCGTGACGGGACGAGACATGCGTGCTGCTCGTGCACCTCACACACTTCACCCAGTGCTGCTGGCAGGAGGCCCACGGCTCTCCCATGCCACCAGTGGCTGCAACTTGCCTGCTCGCTGCTCTGAGCGACCGAGACCTGGAGTCAGGGAAATCGAGGAACCCTCAGCTCGGTGTCCGACTCCCTCAGGGCCTTTGAGTGATTCACTCCTGATGTCCTGACAGCCACTTGAACAGCGTGAACAGCAACGGGACTCTCAAATCTGGGTGACGGAAAGAAGCCCCAGATTTAGCAGTGCACATGAAACGTATTTTCACTTGTTCCCAGGGTTATTTAGCCTGGCTGCCCAGGGATCCCCCTCCACACAGCTCCAGTGAGAAAAGCCCGGGTGTCCCGCTCTTTTGACACTAGACCTTCTACAGAAGTGCTACAAAAATGCTTAAAGGGCTGCTTTCAGTCAACCATTTGAGGAAATCTTAGCCCGGGGCTTCCAGAAGCACAGCAGAAACAAAAGCTACAGAACTCGGCGTGGCTGGGAGCCCTTTCCCAGTTCTGTTTGCCTTTGTCTTTGCTTTGCAAGCTCGATCAATCAGCAGCAAATTAGAGCATATTTGCAAGTGAAATTCCTGCTGCAAATGGCTACCTGGCTTGTGTTGCATACAAGAACCACACATGGGAGATCAGCGTATGCACCCATGTGTGATCGATGTGGTAATACAAGTGTATAGGGCCAGATCTGGTTGCTTGCCACCTCCTCTCTGAAGCAGAGGTGACTGCAGAGCTGTGTGTGGACCAGCAAACTTGTCCGGAGGTCAGGAGCAACCTCCCGGGATCCCACACTGCCTTGGAGAGATGCAGGGACCTAAACTCACTTCTACCCTTTTTCTGAATTTATAATCAACGCATTCTTCCTCCCTTCTAACTGGATCCCAGCATATAATAAAGGTTACCAAGGTAGCTCTGACCCTCTTGGCTCACACTTTTAACTTCCCTGGGGTGGTTGCTCCATCTCAAGTATCTCTGCCTCGTGGCCAGCATGTACAAGCAGCAGCCTGAGCTCCTATGTGTGACTGTCAGATCTAGCCTGTCCTTGTTACTCAGCCAGGGGTAGAGCAGAGGGCCGAGGTGCTCAGTTCAGATTAAAGCAAGCATGAAAGTGGCACGGATTGGGGCTCCTTTCTCAGGGTGAGCCTCAGGAAATCTGCTCTAAGTGTATCGTGGAGCCTGGGGCTCTGCCTTGTCCTGTCACCTCACTTCTGTAACAGGCTCGGTCTTGCTGCTCCTCACACCTGTTTCTTCCCAGGTTTAACAGGCAGTGCGTGGTAGACAAAGACAAAAGGAACCAGTGCCGATACTGCCGGCTTAAGAAGTGCTTCCGAGCAGGAATGAAGAAAGAAGGTGGGTCACAGCGTGGCTTCCCCCTGCTGCCCTCAGGAGGTTCACTGTCTGTCTGTCTGTCTGAGGAAGCCCCTGCAGCCAAAGGCCAGTCCCTGCCGGTTCGTGGGCACGCTCGCTCAGCCAGCTTAGCCCCGTCTTCCTTCCATAGTCCTCCCCTCTGCACAGATCCAGGCCTCCATCACTGGGGGGTTAGGGCGAGTTTTGGCCCCTCATCATAAGCCCTGCATGTGCCCAGCCTGCCCTGCTGCCATCTGTACTGGGGCTTTGCAAGCAGCTCTCATCCCAACAGGCAATTAAGCTTCCAAGCAAAGCACAGGGACCCTGTGTGCTCCTAAATTCAATTTCAGGGGCCCTTTTCAGGGGTCAGCAAAGACAGAGCCAGGGCCGTGCCTGTGTCCCAGAACTTCCCATGCTTGTACATACAAATTGCACCCGTGGCTCTTTAGTGCACTCTCACACTGACACACACATCACCTCTGCTCCCACATCCGAGCGACCTGGGAACACTTCTTAATATCAGTGAGATGCAGGAATGTCAGAGAAGGCCTGGACAATTCAGAAACACTTTGGGAACATTGCTGTCAGTGCTAGTGCCCACGGTCACCATCAGATCCACAGCAGGACAGGTGCCTCCAGCAAAGGGTCCCGCTATCATTTTGCCCTTTTGTTTCCTCGTGTGCCTGTAGGTTCTTGTTGGCCCTCAGTAGACAGCTGAGTTTTACCTGATACATCAGCCATGGCAGGAAGGACCCAGAGCAAGGTGGAGCATTTCAACTATGCCTCTACTCGAAATGAGTAAAGACGTCCATCCACCTGCCTGCATGGCCCGGGAGCACCCCACAGACCCGCCTGCATCTCTGTCTCTGCAGTCGTTCTGGGTCCCCTGCCCCAGACATGACGGGGCAGGATTCACCCCCTGCTCAGCCCTGCTCGCTTCTCAGAAGCCCTCACAGCAGTGAGGGCACCTGGGGCTGCCAGTGATCCCGCTGGTGACCCTGCTGGTGGAGGCACCAAGGCCCTGCCCCATGAACACGGGGCTGTGGGAAGTTCTCTGAGCAGGAGCATTTCTCCCCCGTTAAAGCGGATGAGGTGTTGCAAGGAACCGGGCCTGACTTTTCCTGAAGAACATAGGAATCCTCCTCTCCCCGCAGAGCCCGCTCATCCCGTGCCCAGAGCTCTGCTGCTGTCTGTTAATATTCAATAGAAGTTACATTAGGTGCATGACCAGCTAATACTGAGCAAACATTTGGAAAACATCATGGCGTGACTGAACTCGGGGGCCTGCTACTGATAACAAGCGGCATAACCTTGAGAGCTCCTATTTACAGCCGCTGACTGCAGGGCTTTGCTTCTGGCCCAGCCTCATTATTGCTTTTTATCAGGCGGATTTATACATTGAGAACGTATCAATCCAGGGAGCCAACAGCCTAAGGCAGAGACTGTTCTGTTTCCCCTGCCATCGATCAATACCTTATTTGAGCAGATGGCTTTGGGTGACTGGCTTGGCTGTGGTGAGTTATGGGCAGCCCACGGCCTCGGAGCAGGCAGAGAGGCAAAATCTCCTCCTCAGCATTCCTGCTGCTGCTCCGGCTGCTGCTGCCTCTCGGATTTGGAGCTCAGGCCCTGCTCAAGAGCAGACCAAGCAGGGAGGCGTGCTGGGGTGACACCTGTCCTGGGACTCACTTTGTGTTAAGGTGTGAGAGCACTCTGTTGCTCTGGATAGAAACACAGGAGCTGGTCTGCATTTTCTTCCTTACCGTAGCTGAGAGAGGTTTGCAAACTGCACCTACGCAGTGCAGGAGCTTCCCAAATGCAGCTCACAGAAGTCGCGTGGACAGACAAAATAGCCCTGTGGGTACTCAGCTGCTCGATGTCACATGTATGGGGGCTCTGTGTGTGAGCAAGGCCACAGTCTCAGAGATTCCCCTAAGACACTGATCCTATATCTTGAAATCAAAAACTTGAGAGCCAGGTCCTCTGAAATGAAACTTTCCCCTTGAACCCCACAGGTTTCGAATCAAGTCCTTGAGCTCTGAAACACCCCAGTCCCAGGAAAGCCTAACAAAGGCAATGTGAACACAGAATGACTAAATGTAGTCAGCTCTCGCAGGCATCATGTCACAAACCAGAGACAGCTGCACCCTGCCCTGCCAGGCAGGGAAGCTGGGAAATTGCAGCTCAGGAAGCGGTCCAAAGCACTGCGAGAGGGAACGCCAAAACACTGTGATAGTTTTTGCTGTGCATTTCCATGAATAACCTGCAGCTATGCCAAATTGCTCTCTTGCAGCTGTACAAAACGAACGGGACCGAATCAGCACCCGGAGATCAAGTTATGAAGACAGCAGCTTGCCCTCCATCAATGTCCTACTGCAGGCAGAAGTCCTGGCACAGCAGGTACCTCTTCTTTCTTCCCTGGCAAATTCAGAAACATCAGGCACTATCTGACCACTAGGGCCTGGTGAGTATTTAACAGCTGAGTCTTCAGATCCCTGCCTATTTTCTAAGCAACTTATCTGCCAACTCAGTGCCGGTTTTTCAAGACATTGTTACCTGAAACTTTCCCCTTAATGCTCCTTGGTCTGGAGCTGTGCTGTAATAATAGGCAATGTGGGGCACATGGAGGCTGGAGAGCCTGCTGGAAGAAAACGGGAGAGTTATTGCAATCCAAGGAGCTGCAGCAGTCTGTGCCAGCCGAGGGGCTGGCCTCGCACAGGCAGTTTCCCTTCCCCGATGCCCGTTAGGAACTCCTGGTTTCTAGCTTCCTGCACAGTTTCACAAGGAATCGGTTTCATGCTTTTTTATGCAGATATTCTTTCCAGTGCTTGCTTGACGTTCCTCATTGCCACAAACATACTGCCAAAACTGATTTCCTAGAGCATTCACTGAAAAGAGGATTCCAGTTTAGAAGTCTGCACACAGTGTTTGTCAAATGGGCTTTGTGTGGGAGGACACAGGACAGGACAGGAGCTCACAGGCCATGGCTGGAGGCAGGAGCAGCCATCCTTCGTGGGAGCTGAGGAGAGCAGCACTCCTTGTCCTCCTGAAAACAAAGATGGGTTCCAGTTGGTGGTCCGTGTTCTTCCTTGCTCCAAGGCTCACGTTGCCCTCAGAGTGCCCAGGGAGATACCCCAGGACAGGACACGCCACACTCTGGGCTCCGTGCTCAGGCTGTAAGGTCCTGCTCCTTAAAGAGGGGATATATCAGAACGGCTAAGGGCCAAGCCTTGACAGCAGCAGTGTACCCATGTCTCACTTTGTCCTGCACAGGTCCTAATGTATTTATCTACCCTCCAAAAATAACATTGGTGCTGCTCCTGGAGAGGTGAGATAATGGGGTCTCAAGTCACCAGACCTACAAGGGAAGGGCATTTCTGGGTCCTGCAGTGACATGATATGTAAGGCTTGAGTGGGGTCTGCTGATGAAACTACAGCCATTGACAAATCTCAGGGAGCTGTTGCTCTCCCGCAGAGCACAGGCAGACTCATTAAACAAGGCAGGCTCCGGCACACTAATTGGTAACTTTTATGTTCCTAGTAATTAGAACGAGATACTGCTGAGGAGCTGTTTTCTCCAAGATCTTGGGTCACTCACTCAGAGGTCTTTATTTATTTGCTAAGCCTTCCAGGGCATTCTGATTAGGGTAATAGGTGGTGAGATTTTTACAATCTTATTTATTCAATAATAGCTCGAGAGCTGGAAAGCTTCCAGGTAATGCAACTTCAACAACAACAAAAAAAACCACGCAGATGGCATTTGAACTCCATTTCCTTAGGGAGGCTGGCAGGGTCCAAGCTGAAAATGCTGGCAGGAACAGGACAGGAAGAGCTGATGTTGTACATGAGCGGACAGGGCAGGCAGAGGGCAGTGATGGGGTTGAGTTAATTGCTTACAGAAGCATGAGGATAAAGTAGTGACTAAGGGCAAGTTTTCAGATGAGCTGGGTGAGCAGCTATGCATGAGAACCAGGCAGGAGGTTGGGTGCCTGGTTTGGGGGAGATGTTCTTTCTCAGGGTGAAGGGACTGGCAGAGTTGTCAGGCCTTTGCATATGAAATGGCTCCATTTGCCTCTGCAATCCCAAATAATTCTCCACGCAGAAAAGGGACCTGCATTGTGGGCATGTTTGCACACGTACAGTTTTGCAAAAAAGGCTTAAATGTGTGTGTGGAGGTTAGAGGGACACCAAGAGGGAAAGGCTGACTGCTACATGAGCCCCTTCATTCCCTCTTGGATCTTGACTGAGCACATTTGTTCAGTTGGAGGAAGATCTTGGCTTTGGGAGCATTCATACTGTAATTCTACTGAATTTGAACTATTCAAGGCCTGACAGTTCACCAAGGTGATCCACAGTCTCAGCTTTGCAACATTTCTTATTCACAGATACCCGATTTGACCTCATTTTGAAATGAACTGGGCTGCATATTCTGGAGGCTGGATGTGCAGCAGATAAAACTCTGCTTGGAGTCTTCATCAGCACACAACCCTGAGCCTCCCAGGCCTGGGATATTCCTGTCTGCATTCCCTCTGCAGCATTGAAAGCTGAAGGCTCCTTTCTTTCCTTCCAGATATCATCCCCGGTTCCTGTGATGAACGGAGACATCCGAGGGAAGAAGATTGCCAACATCGCTGACGTCTGCGAGTCCATGAAGCAGCAGCTGCTGGTGCTGGTGGAGTGGGCCAAGTACATCCCCGCCTTCTGTGAGCTACCCCTGGATGACCAGGTGAGTGCCCGCGGCCACCCGCCTCGCTCTGCCCCGACCAAGGCGGCTGGGAGCCGAACGAGAGCCGAGACCTTCAAAGAAAATGCGCATTGTTCACTCCCTTATCGGGCTGCTGCAGCTGATGGGGAGCCCGTACACACAATGGCAACTCAGGGTATTTGCATGTGCAACTGATCAGCCCACGAGCACAGGTGTGATAACAGCGAGCTGAAATTAGGCACACAATCAGGAGAGCATTTTGTATGGATCTATCAGTCGATCATGGATTGATTATAGTTTGTGCAGCACTTTGAAAACCTGAAGTGCTGTACAAATGCTCAGGGTAATTGGAATTAGCAGGAATTCTCACCTAAAGCCTGCTCAAGACCAAACAAATCTAGCTGTCTAGCTGTCTGTCTGTGTTTCTGTTTCTTGCCTGGGGATATGCTGATATTCATTCTCCTAGCATGAAGTTATTGAAACTAAACACTATTTTGCTCCCAAGGCAATAAGAAAATCTCTCTTCGGAGTTAAAAAGCAGGAATATATTTACATTTAACACAAATAACTAAAATAATATTTATGGATTTCCTAACCAAGATAGGCACCATGCGTTTGAATTCCTCTGTATAACTGTACTGCAACATCTCATGCTGCATCAGAGACACAAAGAGCTATCTTCAGCTAAGTCTAAATATCAGACCAGATGTCACAGGACACGATGTGCATCCTGGCTCAAACAGTATGTGAGGATGGTGGGGAAGCTCCAGTGGGAAGGGACGCTTCTGGCAGCGGCCAGCACAGCTCCTCTTACATGTAGGAAGGCATTTCCAATCCAGCCACTGTTCAGCCACAAAACTAGCCTGGGTCCTCTTCAGCTAGGATTAGTTTCCAGCCCAGTTTCAGGGAGTATCCAGCTGATCAAAACCCCCTAAGTGCTAAAGCTGAGAGCTTCAGTAAAAAATTAGCAGCCCATAGCTCCAGGGAATCTAACGATCTTTCAAAGCACAGTTAATTCCATTATTTTTTAACACTGTGTGAAAGTGTTAAATTTTTTAAAATGATAATCTGCTAAACTCCTAAGGCAAATACAACTGAAAAATTATGAAAAACAAAATGGAGTCCAACAGCAAATGACATTTACACAGCAAACAGGCTGCAGCCCAGGGGAGGCTTGGGGCAGCTCGGCATAACCCCTTCTGCCATTTGGAACAGAGGCAGTAAACCCGGTTAACAACTGCAAACTACAGCAATTTCTACCTGAGCTCATTTTACAATTGTGGGGCTGTCAAACTTTTCAGAAGATGAAAACAAAACCTAAAGAGGAGACTGTCTGAACACTGCCTTCCCAGAGGTGAAAGGCCACGCGCGGAACATGCCACAGAAAGAGCTCTGTTATGACTTCCATGAGCAGCTCCCCCGTGACGAGCAGTTCCCAATCTGTCCCAAAGGGCTTGAAAGGAAAGCCTGTGTTGCATTAAACCTAATCAGTTAATGACATCCGTGCTTTCGAAGGACGGAGTGTGAGAACAGAGACAGCAGATACTCAGGGGAGTGCAGGAAGGAGGACAGACATGCCAAGGAGCAGGAATGAACAAAAATACACGCGAGCCAAATGCCCAAGGGGCATGAGAGCTGGTCAAGACATGTCCGGTGGGAACATGTAATGTTGGGAAACGCTGTGACGCTGCCATTAAAATGCTGCCTCAGAATGAATCATCTCAGCCAGCATATTTATAGGAAAGGTCACACCCAACTCATTTTTCCTCTGCACCAAAATGTCAGAGTACTGGGTTTGGTGGGGCAAAGCCATTCCACTTCAAAGTTAAAGTTCTACTTTGTGGTGTTACAACTTTTATATTTATCCTAGTTGACAAGGGAGTGATGTATCTCAGGGTGATCACTGCAAGAACAAAGAACAGTTAAGATGTTTTTGCTTTGCTGAAGTAATTTAGTTTAACTTTAAAGTACATTGTATGGATACAAAAATGGTGTTTCCAACCTGAGCTTTTGAATTTGGATTAGGCAGAAAATTTCCATGAGGGGTTTGTTCCCCATTGGGACTTGCAGTCTTTCCAACCTTCTCAAATTTTCGGCAGATAGGAAAGCTCAGCTTTGTGCAGCTCCACTAATTACGAACAGCTCAGCTAGTACACCCACCCATGTTTGGACAGCGATAGAGAGAGGCTAGATTTGGGCATACAGATAAAGGTTCCCCAGCATCATGTGTGCATAGTCTTTTTGCAAGGACCTCCACTCTGTTTATTTTGCATAACCCTTTTACACCCCCAGGAAGAAAAAAAAAAAAAAAAAAAAAAAAACACCAAAAAACATCTCTCAGACATCAGCATCTTTTTTAACCAGCGCTTTCTTCCACAGGTGACACACTTTCCTGACATTTCTGGTGGGGTAGGACTTTGCTTGGCTTTGTCAGATGCTGAGAGATAACCCACTGGAAAAGGGGACCATTCCCATCAGGACAAACTTTTCAGAATCTCTCCTTTAATGTTTAATGATTGTTTTCTTCAGCAGAGTTTCCTGGCTGGATATTAAGGAGCCTCCATGTCAGGCTGTCCAATTGTTAACTTCTGTTTCTGCCTAAATCTCTGAAATTTTTAACCGAAGGAGGGCAAAAGATTCAGAACATTCTCGGGAGCCAATGGAGGGTGTAAAATGAAACACTTCAATCATTAACGCCAAGGCAGAAAAACATCCCTTTGGCTTCCCTGGCCCAAATGCCCACTGCTATGGAGGGAACAAATGACCAGAGAGCAACCCCCCAGCCAGTGGACATGAGTCCCTGTGGGCACTGCCCAGAGACACGGCAGCCCTCCTCCTTGGTCCTGTGAGAGACAGCTAAAGCCTCATCTCCCCTCACACAGGCACCTCAGGCTCATTCCTGGGCCTCTGATCCCGGGTCACTGAGTGCAGCAGGGAGCTTTCAGCGAGGGGCACGACGCACGTGGGCTGGGTTACAAAAATCCCCCTGTGCTGCCCTGGTAGGGCCCTGCAGCCCCATCCCACCCCGTGACCAGGCTGCTCTGCAGTCTCTCCCCACTGCCTTCCTCCTCAGTCATCATGGTTTCACCCAGTCTCTTCCTAAGATGGAACCTCACTTTCCTAAGCACTCCCTTGCTTCCCCCTCCCATACATCTAGCCTGAGTGTAACACAGATTCTCAGCTTCCTCTGCTGCTTACATGAAATCACAGCCGTGTGTGTCTGTCTGTGCACCACCCAAGTAACTTGTCCCTACCCTTGCAGGTGGCACTGCTGCGAGCACATGCAGGCGAACATCTGTTACTGGGAGTTGCCAAGAGGTCCATGGTGTTCAAGGATGTCTTGCTGCTAGGTAAAGAGTGCGCTTCTGCTCCCTGCTGCTCTGTTCCTGCTAAGCTTCCCTGCTGGGATAAAGGAGAGCGTGGTTCAGTGTTTGCAGGCACCCTTTTTGCAGGGTGGTGGCTTGAGCTTTTAAGGAACCTTTTGTGTGCAGCCAGGCCTGACACATATTCACATCTGGACCATGACATGTTGGTGTGGCAAAGGTAGTTGACAATAAACATCCCCATCAGGTTTAGTGTAAGCAGGCTGTGGTGTGATTGAGAAGAAGCTCTTGCTCCTCAATCAGCTTCTCCTTGCTTGAGTGACTCCTGAGTGGGGAGAAGCTGCTCTGGCAGAAAAGATCAGCATTTCTGGTGGGCCATACTAGGCAGAAACAGGAACTTTTTAAGGCTTCCATCTCACCATTAGTTGTCTGGGTTTTGAACTCCTTGTCACCCTTATGAATTTTTGGTCAATGACGGGGTGATGGTCTCTGTGCTGCTTGTCCAAAGGAAACGACCATATCATCCCACGGAACTGCCCCGAGCTGGTGGAGGTCAGCCGCGTGGCCATCCGCATCCTGGACGAGCTGGTCCTCCCCTTCCAGGAGCTGCAGATAGATGAT
Source organism: Netta rufina (assembly GCF_964035555.1). NCBI lineage: Eukaryota > Metazoa > Chordata > Aves > Anseriformes > Anatidae > Netta > Netta rufina. Next base: position 2,486,939 of record NC_140140.1, read on the forward strand.
AACGAATACGCCTGCTTGAAAGCCATCATCTTCTTTGACCCAGGTATGCTCTGTCTTGCAGCAGGCAAGGCTCATTGTCAAAGGGAACTAGTCGCTGTTATGCCAACTAATATTAGTTGTGAGCTGTGGAAGTGCCGCCTGGTCTCCTCCTGGGGCCAAGCTGTTCATAGAGGGAGGGGTGAAGTCAGACTAAGAAGAAGAAAAATGTCCACTGCCACAGACAGTAGAGAATCAGAGACAGCTCACCTCAGCCTGTGCCCAGAATTCATGTTATTACTGAAGGACAGTTCCTAGGGAAGCAGCCTGGATAGTTTGCTCTGTGGGTTATTTCAGATGCCAAAGGACTGAGTGACCCCTCCAAGATCAAGCGGATGCGGTACCAGGTGCAGGTCAGCCTGGAGGACTACATCAATGACAGGCAGTACGACTCACGGGGCCGCTTCGGGGAGCTGCTCCTGCTGCTGCCCGTGCTGCAGAGCATCACCTGGCAGATGATAGAGCAGATCCAGTTTGTTAAGCTCTTCGGCATGGCTAAGATCGACAACCTGCTGCAGGAGATGCTGCTGGGAGGTGAGTGTTTGAGGGTCCTGCAAGAGGCCTCTCAGTTCTTCCTGATCCTTTGGGAACCCTCACAGCCACCGTTCCCCATCTGAAAAAGGTGGAGATCCAGCCTGTCTGCAGGTCAGCCCTTGACTCGCATGAAACCATCTCCTCCTGTCATTTGCAGTTATAACAAAGAGTATTTATATTCTAATCACCTAAAGAGATGCTTTACCTCTGCAGCTACTTACAGAGAGGAATCCCCAGCCCTCTGCATGTAGACAAGTGTCACAATGCAACCCCCAGACTCCTACGAGCCAGCTGTTTCACTGATCCTCCTCTGTCAGGAGGGAGTTGTCTAATCTAAAGGGTCTGAAAGACCAGCTTGAAAGTGCATCCCATATTTTCTACTGGAAGCATCCAATGGGAAAAAAAAAAAAAAAGAGAGAGAGAGGGAGAAGTCACTGTGCTATTTTTCACCATAGAAATGTGTCTCAAGAGAAGAGGGATGTAACCCTACATAAAAGTAAATGCAGGCAGGGTTACTGAGCCCAAGGCATCTGTGGAGAAATATGGGATAGGTACAAGCTGATCGTGCACAACTGGGGAGGCCTGGGCATTTTGGTGCAGTGTTTTTTTGCCCATCTGAGATGTCTCTTTCTGCTGTAGTGGCACCTAATATGATATGCACGTTTGTAGGTTCATCAAGTGAAACGCCGCATGCTCACCACCCCCTGCACCCTCATCTGATCCAGGAGAACCTGGGAACAAACGTCATTGTGGCCAACACAATGCCTCCTCAGATGCACAATGGGCAGATGTGTGAGTATTGCCAGAGGGAGGGGAGCCCCCGGGAAAAACTGAGAGCTTTCCAATGTGTGGAGGTAGTTTCTACCTTGTAAGGACATTTCAGTGCAAGACAGTCTCTGATAAAAGTCTGTGAGAGAATGCAGAAAGGAGGGAAAGACAAACAGAGAAGTGGATTAGATCAGAGCAGGATGGACTGATTCAACAAGATACTCCCTGACAGACTGTAATTTTTGCATAGCCCTTAAATTTAGAGATGGATGATCCCACCCAGTGCTTACTGAGAGCAGTGGAAAGGCTCCCCTTACCTTGAATGGTCCAAACACACCTCACTTCACCCTGTGCAAAAACAGAAGAATCTGATCCAACACAAAAGGTTACCACATGGGAATTTGGGCTGAAACGATCTCAGCTGACCAAAAACTGTGGCCAGTACAGGCTAAAAGCCCAGTAGCTCCCTTCATCCAGTGTTCATCACTGTGGCTCTCCCAGGGCATCTAACCAGGCCCGCATGTCAGGGCTGCCCTGCAGCCAACACACCAGCCATTAGGGGCTATCGTTTTGCTACAGAGCCTTTGTCTGGCTTACAGCTGAACCTAGCACGGATAGGGGATAGATCCCATTGCCATCAGGTCCATGTGGCCCTCTTCTAATTTTGTGTCTCTCTCTGTAGCAACTCCAGAAACTCCCCAGCCATCTCCACCCGCGGGCTCAGGGCCAGAGCAGTACAAGCTGCTGCCCGGAGCCATTGCAACCGTGGCGAAACAGCCCAGCTCCATCCCACAGCCTGCCATCACAAAACAGGAGGTCATTTAGCAAGCTGCAGACCGGCTGGCCTCGTTGAGAAGACCGTGTGGGAGAAAAACCCGAGCTGCCTCTGTCACTGTGAAAAGAGAAGCCATCCAGAGGTCCTCAGGCACAAACACACAGACTTGCTTATTGGACTAGTCCACCACTACCAAAAGCTGTCTTCCTGCAGCTATGGGCAGCGCATGCCACGGAGAGCCTCGAGTCACAGAACTAAGGTTGAAGCCTTCCTGAAACCCTCATTCCTCATAAGAAGGGCCAGATTTCTGTCTGCCTCCATCGGGAGGTTTGCAGGGACTGGCTGTGGACAGTGCAGCTGGCTGTTCCCCATTGCTGCCTCTCTGCGTCGGTTCAGCATGCACCAGACCCTGTGAACAAGCAATTCTCCAAACCAAGACACTGTGCTGTGCAAAAGGAGGGCCTCCACCCACAGCCATGCCAGCTCCCCAGACAGCCCCCATCCTGCCAGACTTCTCGGAGGTGGCAGCTCCCCTAGGAGCATTGCTGCGGGTGAAGCACACTGGGGTTTGCCCAGGCAGCACTGAGAGAATGGTTCCTCAGCCTCAGCTCACCCCAAACCTTACCATGGTCACCTTCCAGCAAACTAAGCTCCCAGCCAGCTCTACCAAACCTTTTCAGCTGATACAGGCACACTTGCCCACTGGGATTTTCCACTATTTGTATCCTGCTGCCTTTTGAGGGGTTTTGCTGTTTCCATGCCATGGCTGCTGTCCCACCACAGGGCTCAGAGAGGCAGCCAGATCATTCCTTTACACTACTGCCTCCTCACCACCCAGCATGGGAAGCCGGGGAATGTGGGATGGGGCCACCCCAGCACAGGCTGTGAGGGTGAGAATTGCCTGAGCCTCACAAACAGACTCCTGAGTGCCAGGAGTGTTGTAACCCAGGAGTTCAGCTCAGACCCTTTGCTTTAAGGCTAAGACATGCCATATGATCTACGTGTCCAGTTCAGTGACACTCCCTCCTTAGAGTGAGTGGCTGATAACAGATTTATAGGGCTTCACAATGTGATAAGAACTCATTATGGCTCCTCCAGACCTCAGCAGGTTTGAGAGTAGAGCCTCAAAACACAGTGCTTCGAGTCCCACAGCGAAGACTGACAGAGGCCAGGGAAGGGCCCTGTCCCACCAGAGCCCCTCGGTCTGCCCCAGCCTGCACAGCCTAGCCCCCGTTTCCCTGTGCCTGCCTATTTCTGTTACTCTCTGAGGCCTGCCAGGGCCGAAACCATGCAGATTTGACCTTTGGTTTACAGCTGAAATCAGGCAAGGAGCCCTCCTGTCGCCTCCGCGGGCACGGCCTCCAGGCCTCTCCTCAGGTTCAGTTTTGGCAGCACCACAGCAGAGGTGCCGAGAAAACCTGGAACAAATGTTTTTTGTGAGAGAAGGCCGACAGCAGATGCACAGCATCTGTGCCCTGGAAAACCCAGCAGGAAGGAGAAAGATCCTGGTTTAGCACTGGGAAACAGCAGCTCTACCGAACCACAGACTGCGTTCCTGCGGGTCCCGGCTATGTGGGGTGATGTGGGCCCTGTGGGGACATGAAGCTGGTGGAATCGCAGCAAAAATGGGGCCTGGGACAGGTCCCCAGCAGGGACAAATCTGAGCCAGCCACACCAGAGGAGCTGCTGCTCTGTGCCGTGATCGCCAATGCAAACATGGAACACCTCGCCTTGCGCCCACGGCGTCAGAAGCGTTGTATTGTCCCTGAGAGCTGGTGGCATTATACTGAGTAATTTATTGCAATGATGAATCCAATCATTTTCTGTAAATTATTTTGTAAATCACATTGATTATTTATAATTGGGAGATTAAATGCAAAAAAAAAAAAAAAAAAAAAAAAAAAGATTAACCAGGCTGTCTTTTCCAACTGCAGCAACCTTTTTCCCCGTATGTAGAGATACTCTGTGGGGAATCACTGTGGTCCATTTGCACCGAGCATTCCTCGATACTGTACATTAATTTTTGCTGGTTACTGCCTTCCAATGGAAACAGAGGAATATTTCTTCACTAGAGTTTGTATTCATAAAAAAAAAAAAATAATAATAATAAATGCCAAAATATTTTCTAACTTTTCCCAGACAGATGGATTTCTTTCTTCTGGGAAGATTTATTCTAAATTCAGGAGCTCACCTCCCTGTTGGTCTGAGCACAAAGCATATGTGTATTGAGGAAAAAACTAAAAAACAAGTGTTTGATGCCTCTGCCAGCTGTCACTATTTCATGGGGAGCCTAATGTTAGCTGGTGTCTGTCCTGAAGCCATGTATGCTGGAATCATAAGGTTGAATGACAACCCCAATTTTCATTAAAACAACCACGAAGAATAAATATTTACTTCCATGATTCCAAAGAGCTTAAAAACTTCAATTAACCACACTCTGAGTGCCAAGCAATGGAAGATAAAATGTTATTAGCATTTTGAACCCATTCATTTCTAAGTCCCTCTCATATTTTAAGGGTCATTTTTTAGTATTTGGGGGCAATGATTCTGCTTTGGTTCACACACAGCCAACCTACTGCTGACAGCAGGTGCAGTCAAAGGCAGAGTAAGCTTATAGGGCACAATAAGACAATAAAGTGAAAGTCAGCTTGTCACCAGTTGTAAAGGTGAAGAAATGCCTTGATAATTAGAGAAGACTCTTAATGACCTGCTCTGATCACGCGAGCCTGCTCTCAGCTGCAGCATTCATGGCAAGATAACAGGAAGAGAGGAGAGAGGTCTAGATTGCTATAAAGATTTGGTATCTGGGGAGGAACAACATCTAGCATTTTCAGTGCTGATCCACCTGAGATGCCCTTCATGTCCCCCCATCTCCTGCCCCTAACGTGAAGTGAGGAGGACAGTCCCACCCCAGGCAGAAGGGCTTGAGGGGCAGCCTGGTTTTGCAGCCTGCTACTCACATCACAAGCCTCCTTGTGCATCCAGTGACCTTCCAGTTAGTCATGTTGGTGAAAACATCTCATACCTGTCAACAGGTACAAGATGCAGCTATGCTTGAGGTCTGTGTGGAGACAGAACTTAAAGTTTGCCTTCAGTCAGACACCAAGGGCCCAGAATAGGGCAGGCCTCGAACAAAACACCCCAGCACCTACGCACCCTTCCCCAGCTGATGGTCCAGAACCACAATGCCATTGCTAGATGTGTTATATCAGCCCAGACACAGTGGCTGAGTGATTAGTCAAGAAAAGGAAAAGGAGTTAGTTCCTTGCCTTTAATGTGGAATAAAACCCAGGACTGCTCTGTCTGCACAGGAACCCCGTGACCCACAGTTGGTTTCACCTGGGTATATGCCCTAATAGCTCTGCATATGCAATATCAAATCTTTGAAGCAATAAATTCTCCTGGATTCCTTCCCGTGAACTGTTCTATCAAGGTTGCCCTTTACCTGGTTAATCTTAAATCAGTGCAGTCCCTAGAAGATTTTTCTCATTGCTGGATTCAGCTTGCTTGGAAAAAAAACTACAAACAGCCCCAGAGACAACTTTGTCCTTATGAGGTATCCTCAGTCACAGCCCTCACCTCTTCTGTCATTCCAGCCTGGAATCACACTGAGACACTGGTTTTGCCATGCACGGGCTGTGTTTTATCCTCCTGGGCTCCCTGGAGCCTGCAGGCAATGTCCCATGACACAGGGGGTGGCTTCTGTAAGGACAGAAGTATTGACTTTTGAGACAACTTCCTGACATTGTTTTTGGACAAGAGAGCCTTTTACTGCTCTCTTCTGTGCTTGCTACCTAAACTGAGGACATTATCCCAGAGATTAGTATCTCCAGCTGCAAGATATTTTCATGATGTTCAAACAAAGATCTGCAGAAGCGGTATTTTTAGGTACTCTGGCCACTAAGAAATGCATTCTTTTCATATTCCTTATATAACCCTCACATGAAATCACCAACAGGCTTTGGAGCCTTTTCCACAGCTTTCATATCTCAGTGGAAAGAAACAAACAAACAAAAAAATGGCAAATGAGCTTTATGGCCTGCATATCATCTCTGACAGAAGCAACTATTGCTGCTATTAAACTTGCAAGTGCACACACAGGCACAGATAGTCATGAAAAACAAGAGGCAGCTGGGACAGCTCAGCAACGTGGCACTGCTGAGCCAGGCAATTCTGAGTGCCAGGCTGTCAGGTTCCTTCAAGGCTGAGTGCAAAAAATACCAACCAGTTTGGGAATTCAGGCCCTGTGCTGCACAATCCCCTTCTGCTCCGACAGACCAGAGAGGGAAGGGTAAGGTGTGGGTACGTTTAAAATCCCTCTCCCCATTCCTAATTCAGGTGTGACCCTGACAGCCATAAACACACCTAGCACCTGAAAAATTGCCAGCCAGGCCAATAAAGGTGGCAATATACTGTCAGCTTCGTTACGTGCAGAGTGAGCAGGGGAGCTCGGCACAAACACTACGGCAGTCACTTCCTGCAGCTCGGTGCCCTTGTAGGAAAAAAAAGAGGCTGCTGCGGTCACCAGCGTGCTCCCTGCTAAAGCCCTGGAGGTGGAGAGCTCTTGGTCTGAGCTGCCTTGGGAAGGAAGGTGGTTTGGGAACTGTATTTCCAAGGCTTACTCTAGTTTTGGGCCTGGAGTGATGCCAGGTTGGCTGCTTCATCAGGTTTCAGAGGCCTGGGGCCACCCCTGCTGCAGGTGGTTACTCACAGAAAATACAGGCTACAGAAACTGCTTCACTTCTTCCCACTGAAATAAGGGCTTGTGATGCGTACCAGGTTGAAAATCCCCAGAGCAAAGCACCCAGTCCAACCCAGGGAGCAGCAGTGCTTCCTTCATCCTGCCCCCACCTCTTACAGGCTGGAGTTTGGAGGAGCAAAACCGAGTGCTCGTGCTGCTCTAACACAGCCCTCAGCGCTGTGGCATCGCCACGGAGGTGCTGGCAGGGCACACAGCTCCCCGAGCAGCAGGTCCACAGCACCCAGCAAGGGCTGATCCTGCCAGGGACCCATCCCACCACGGAGCCAGCTGCTTTCCTTCCGCTGTGCAAAGACACCGGGAAGCATGATGGAAGGCTGAGAAAACACAGTCTGTTCAGAATAAATTAAACTACAGAAATCCTGTAATATTTAAAACATTCAGAGGCCCTGCCAAGCACATTCCTCACCGAGCTTTTGCGAAAACATGGTTAGTCTTGAAGCTAATAAAGCCAAGGAGGAAAGAAATCTTTTCTCAGGCCCTGGGATGGGTACGGCTGTGTCTGTCACACTGTGACCTGGCTGCAAGGCTGACTGCATGTTAGTATGACTTTCACGTGGCTGGGAGGGGGTCTCTGCCTGCATACAGCTGCTTCCCAGGCAGATGTGACAGCTTTGAATGTGTTTGCATATTACTGACTGTTCCCATAGCTTTGCATGTGGCTCTGGCCCGCCACACGTGCAGAGCAGGGGCAGAGCTCTGCAGAGGGATGCTTACTTCTCAGAACCAAAGCTGAGATCCCCTTCTCACCCTGAGACACACAGGGCAAGAGCAGGCATGGACAACTGGCTGGAAGGAGTCTTCCAGGCTTTGAGACCATGAATGTTTATGGTAATTTAGGGCATATTTTCACTTCACCCTCTTTGTGCCTGTAAGCATGGGGGAGTAGCTGTTGGACTGCATCACAGCCAAGCACCCCACGGGCAAGCTACCACATCCAGAGCAGGCTTGCACCAGCCTGGCATGGCCCTGCTCGGTGGATAAATATCGTCTGCCATTCCCCAATGCTCCTTTTCACCCTCCTGCACTGCTTCAATAGCAGAAACTCAGGCCTGGGACACAACACGGCCCCACACATGGGCAGGCCTCGCCCAGCATCACGGACTGCTGGCTCTCTCTCGTGGTGCTGAGCTGCCCAAAGGGTTTGTGTAATCCACAGGGCACCGAGCTTCCACCTGCACCCCGAGGGCCAGAGCCCCTCTTGGCCTGAACTGTACAGAGATTATCTTTATTACAGGACTGTTATGTTTGCACAGTTTAGCGACTTAATATCAGTTTAAAGCCTACTCTGCTAGCAGTGCTGTTTGAAGTCATGCTCTCGTCTCAGCCTCAGCTTGCCAAGACTGTAAAATGTTTATTGCTAATGGTGGAAAAGCTTGAAGAAGCCAAGATAACTTTCCCAGGCTGGGTATTAAGACTGTTTGGATAAGTAAATGAGTGAAGAGTATTACATGAACTTCATTAAATATCAACCAACACCAACAGCCATCCATTTATAACACAACGGCAGGGTGCGGGAGCACCCAGGAGCAGCAGAGCTGAGAAAGGTATGAACCACAAGCGATAGGAGAGAGGAACATGAGAACGGCTGGATTCCCCATGGGGTCCAGGTGTGGCTCCAAGGTCAGGCAACACAACTCCTGACTGAAACTCATGCAAAATACAATAGATTTGGGGCTGATGAAGTAGTAGAGCACTAGAGCTCATCCCCTCTCAGCTGGGGAGGTTTGCACACATGTGATGCACTACGTCCTCCTCCCTCCTGCAGCCACGCGTAAGGCAAAACTCTCCAACTAAGGGAGGACTATCGGTGTTTGTTTCCATTTTTTTTGGCTTTACTTCCTTATAGACATGTTTTGCCTTTACTGGTTTCTAGTCACAGGATGCCACACCACTTAAACTACAGAAACTCTTGCTACTGTTCCCATGATTTCACATGCCAGCACTTTAACAGTCCCCCTGTAACGTGGCTCAGAGCTTGAAACCTTCACTTTGATTCACCACCACCCTTGAGTTCCACGTTCTCCACATAAGGAAAACTGGAGCCAGACAGTTACTTCATTTGGAGACCACCCCCAAAATGTACATGTATTTCATCTCTAGTCCTTCTTCACTACACAGCATTCTCATTTCTACTTATTCCTTCCTTATATATCTTTCCTTATACATCCTTCCTTATCCTCCTTTATTAGCCCAAGGCTCCTGCTCTTATTTTAGTACCCTTTAGTATCACCAGTCATCCCTGCTTGGTCCCAACGCCCTGTTGCAGCAGCTATAAACAGATCTGGTACTGTCTCCCTGCTAAACCATCCTCACTAGTACAATTCCAACCAAATTCTGCACCTGTAGCACAAATTCCTGATCACAACTCCAGCATTTCCTACCTCTTTGGTGTTCTTAAGCCTTTTCTCAGATCATCTCTACCTCCTGCTAATCTCAAGCAATTAACTGGGATTAAATGCAACTGGGAACCTCCTTCAGCTGTGAGGCCACAGACCTGCCTTCCAAACATGCTCCTTCTCCCTCCTTCCAGAGGGATTTTACCTGCTCAGAGACAGCTCCCTCCAAAATGCATCCACAGCTGTCAGCTTCAGGCTCTCACCTATGCCCTGGGCCTCCACGTCCTGCCTGGTTGCTTTTCTCCTTGTGCTTCAGGGCTCCAGACCCAGGAGCTGTAAGAATGTAAAGAGGGGCAATGTAAGGCCTCTTGTTCTCCCTTGTGAAGTCTCTTCACAACCTCATTTATCCCCTGATCTACTGAAAAGGGCACAAAATAACATCACAAGCAGGCCTAATTCACAGAGAGCATCCCAGCACAGGGCACCAGCTTGCCCAGCTGCACCCAGCTCTGAGCTGGCTGGACCCAAAGTCATGCTGGACTGAAACACTGGCAATGGGTCAAACCCTGTATTCCCCTTCTCCTGAAACGTCTCTCTGCAGGTAAACACCTGCAGCATATTAAATTTACTGCCACATTGGTGCATCTCTTGCCTGGCACGGTGTCATTGCAATCTTTTCAATTTCAGAAGGGTGAAACCTCCAAGAGGAATAAATCAGGGCTGAACATCAGATGCTACGGAAAGGCCTGGCTTCCCACTGAGGGCTCCCTGGGCTCCCGCTGTCCAACTGTCCTCGACTCCCTCTCCTGGCTGCAGGCACAGGCTGCAACCCAGGCCAGGAGCAGCGCCCACCGCCCCCCAGGGACCCCCCAGGTGGGGCACAGAGCCCAGCGGGTGCTGAGCCCCTTGCGCCACCTCCCTCTGTCCATGGATCGGCGGGGTAAACGTGAGCCCTTCTTTCCCTACACCCTCACTAGCCCTCCCTGCTGGACTCTTTTTAAAGCAGCAAGCCCGGGGTGGGGCCATTAGTAGTAGTACTAGTAGTACTAGTAGTAGTAGTACACCACATTTCATGCCCCACAGTCTGCATTCCTGGGTTTTCTGCCCTCTCAAAACACAAAGCCAGCTCTCCATTAGTGCTGTCTCCCTCTACCCTCACTAAAATCCCCCCTGTAGTCCTCTTCCCCATCCCAGGAGTTGGCTCCACTTGCCTGGACCCCGCTGTGGGACCCCACCCCCAGCCCCTCATGAGCCGTAGCTGCTGCAGGGGGACACGGACAGCAGGACGGGAGGTGATCCTCCCCTCTGCACAGCTCTGGTGGGGCTGCGCCTGGAACACGGTGTGCAGCGCTGGGCACAGCACAGGAGGGAGGAGAGCTTCTGGAGAGGGCCCAGCGTGGAGCCATGAAGATGTTTAAGGGATTGGGGCATCTGTCTTACGAGGAAAGACTCAATAAACTGGGCACGTTTAGCCTAGAGAAGGGATCTCACCAACCTCTATCTCAACCTGAGGGGACCCTGTAAAGAGGATGGGGCCAAACTTCTCTGTGATACGATGAGGGTTAATTGTTATAAATTGAACCGCAGGAGGTTTCATCACGGTGTGAGGAAGGACTTTCTTGTGAGGGTGACTGAGCACAGGCTGCCCACAGGGGCTGTGGAGCCTCCTCCTCCGGACATGTTCAAACCCTGACGGGACGCGGCCCTGGCTGTCCCTGCTGGGGCTGGGGCAGGGGCCGGGGCAGACGCCCCTGGCCGCCCCTTCCCACCTCAGCCCTCCCCCGGGAGCCGCCGGGCCCCGCTCCCCTCCCCGCGGCCGCACGGGGGGGCCCGCTCCCGGCTCTGCGGGCTCCGAGCGGGGCCGGGCCGGGCCCGGCGCTTCCTGGCGGCCGCTTTGGTTCCGGGGCGCCGCTGCCTGGAGACGGCGCTGCCCAGCGGGGCCGCTCCGGTACGGCCGGGCAGGGGGGTTTGGGGCCGGGAGGGCCGGGAGGACGAGGGGATGGACGGAGGGGAGGGGAGGGAGGGAGGGGAGCGGAGCTGCCGCACGAGCAGCCGGCACGGGCAGCGGGGGCTGGAGGCTGGCGGCCCCACGGCCGGACCCGTGCCGCAGTGCAACAGCAGGGGCAGCTCGGGGCTGGGGGGCACGGCGCGATGCTGTCCCCGCTCGGTGCCCCCGCTCGGTGTCCCCTCCCGGCCCCAGGGGAGGCAGCGGGAGGCCGGCCGGGCTCCTGGCCTTGCTGCTTGGCACGGGAGGCGAGGTGCGGATGAGCAGCGGCCTGCCCCGCTGTCCCCGCAGCGGTTGTGTCCCCCGGACCCGTGCCCCCAGCTGGGTGCTCTTGGGGTGCTGCTCCCAGCGTGCCGCTCAGTCGCATGGGGGGGTTGCCCGACCGATGTGGGGTTTGCCAGGCAAGCTCCTGCACAGTCCTGTCTGGGTCTGCCTGGGAGAGCTCCTCAGAGTGCGATTTGACAGGTTTTTGGTACAGAACCCAGCAATCCTGCCTAACCAGGGCGTGTTCGCTTTGCTTTAGTTTCCAGCTGGATGTAGGAAATACACATTAAGGCAAATTACATTCTGTGTTTTGTAATGCAGCCGTGCAGTTCTTGTATTCTTTTTGGATTTGGCTAGGTTGTTTTATACCTGCTATGCAGGATAAAGAGATCAGGGAACCTGCACTTTCTAATCCCAGAAAGAGAATTAGGATGTCTGGGCTGTGCTGGCGGCAGGGCTGGTTCTTGCAAGGATTTCTCTCTTTGGCAGGGAAGTGGAGGGATGCGGGACATAAATATTCAATACTAGTCTGTGGGATTGTTTGTCACTTCTAAGCTTGTTTTTTGACAGATTCCTGCCACATCATGTCAGGAGACAGCGACTGCACGAGGACAAGTCCATCAGCAGGGTCTCTGTCCGACAATGAATTCTTGCCAGATCGGCCTAAGTATGTTTGCTCGCTATCTCCTGATCTCATTACCAAAGCCCGCGAAGAGCTCCAAGAGAAACCTGAATGGAGGCTCCGTGACGTGCAGGCACTCCGAGACATGGTGTGCAAAGACTATCCCTCCCTGGGGACGTGCCTGGACGATGCTTTTTTGCTAAGATTTCTCAGAGCCAGGAAATTCGATTACGATCGAGCTCTTCAGCTTCTGGTGAACTACCACACTTGCCGGAGGAGCTGGCCTGAGGTCTTCAACAATTTGAAGCCATCTGCAATAAAACCTGTCCTAGAGTCTGGTTTTGTCACTGTGCTGCCTTGTCTGGACCCAGAGGGACGCCACATCGTCTGCATCCGCCCAGGTATTGAAATGCATGAATAGCTTCGTTCTCCATCTTCAAGGTGTTTCTGGGCCAAAAATCTGTTTCCTACTCTCCTGTGAACACTGGTTACTTACACAGAGTGCGTGGGTTCTCTTTGAAACTTGAACAGCTAACTTGCGAAGGGACACCTCTGTCATTAGGCAACGTAGTACCAGTTCCTTTTCCTGTTTCAGCAATAACTGCAGCTGAGTAAAAAACAAAATGCAGTGAGGTGGGCTGATGAAACATAGGTGATTCAAGAAAAAATGTGTAGTAACTCAAATTGAAGCAGGGCTGCTGGCTTATTACTTGCTTTTACAGTGAGTGGAGAGAGGAGCCTGTGGCTGTGACTCCAGTACAAATAATCAGAGGCTTCAACGTGCTTTTGGTGCTGCCAGGCTTGCTGTAAATTTGTCTTCATTCATCCTCCTCTTTTCCATTTACCTGCTTTCTTTCTGAGCTGAAGCTGCTTCTAATGAGCTGTGCTGGGTAGAGAATGGGGTTCTTAAAACCATTGCCTTTGCTCCTTGAAGTAAAATCGAGTTGCCATTTATCTCTTGCTTAAGAAAGGCTGCTCTGAACTAGGACTGTGGCTATTAAAGACTAACTTTTAAGAGTCCAGTAACATAGAAAATCAGTTTTTGGAATGTGTATTGTTAGCTTATCTGTACTTTCCGACTTACCATCCATGTCTTGTAACCTCAGACAGATGGACACCCAGTAATTATCCGATTACTGAGAACATTCGTGCCATATACTTAACGTTAGAAAAACTCATTCAGTCCGAAGAGACCCAGGTGAATGGAATTGTAATCCTGGCAGACTACAAAGGAGTCAGCTTATCTAAGGCGTCTCATTTTGGTCCTTTTGTAGCCAAAAAAGTGATTGGAATTCTTCAGGTAAGACCTGAACTGGTGGGAAAATAAGCTTGTGCATTGTAAATGACTGCTTCTGTGTCTAGAGTTCTTGACTATGTCACCAGAAACTTAAGCAACTTGGCTTTTACCAGAAGAGTTAGAACATGTCCCTGTCCAACCAGTTTCTCAGATCCTTGCCAACTTAACTTGCTTCTCCTGTTTTTAACTTGTGCTTCCCTAAAATTAATTTTGCATTAGAAATGCAAACTTTGAGTTGGAACAGAAAAGGCCAGTTCTGCTAGCTCGTGATGAGGAACAGAGCAATGAGTTACAGTTAGGCAGAGGACTTCACTTTGCCTGAATGCTAAGGAATGTCTCTTGTTATCTAAATGGTTCCTTCCTAAACATGTTTCTGTCAGCCCCTGTGGATGGAACGTGTCACTCACTGACCACTGGGCAAGGGCAAGTGCAAGTCCTGCTGCAAAAATTTTGCAGAGGATTTTTGAATGTGTGTGATTTGGGGAGGATTTCCATCCAGTCCCTGAAAGAAAGGGTTCTTCAGCACAGAGGGCAGCAAGAGACAGCAATGAGAAGGATCTCAGACTACACAGTTGGGAGGAAAGTGACAACAAGCAAGTTAGAGAAAAGGTCTAAGCACAAGTGGAGCTGTAGAGCATAGGAAGGTGAAGGCGTAACCTGGTCAAAGCGGCAGGAAGTTCTCACGAGTTTAGCTGATGTTCTGCCCTGCTATATGAAGGAGTAAGATGAAAATTTCTCTTGAATGGATTTATTTCCTTGTTACTTTCTGGTCTGAGCTGGTTCTATTTTATGCTGTGTCTGTGGAGGGATAACAAAGGATAAGGGGAATAAGGAGTTTGTGGAGACAAGACTAGTGAGTTTATGAATGTCTGCGTAACAAGTCACATAATCCTTAAAATTATAATCTAAATATGTCATTAAACTGTCTGAGCCCAGCAATGGGTGTCTGCTACTGTCAGTGGAAGCTATTAACAAAACAAAGAAGGTAAAGGACAAGGTGTGGGTAACATATAAACATGTTGCATCAACCTTGCTGAACTGCATCTCCTGAAGGAGGAGCCAATTCTCTGACCTTCAGAAGGAGAAAAATACTCCCACAGTGCATGCATCTGCTTTTCAGCCTAAAAACAGACTGCTTTCTTTGTACAGGTTGAGGTGATCGTAAGGGAAAGAAACTTCTGTGAGGCATGTGAGATCCTAATGCTGATCATGAGCTTTTGGCTTGGAGAGCTTTATGGAAATTAATTCCTCAGTACACATCTCGTGGCTAACTGTTTTAGACTGTGGGCTGTACAGGAGGCGCTGTGTGCTCGGCTGGCAGCAGATCTGGTTGTCAGCCCTGCCTGACTGCATGGAAGGGCAGGGAAGGAAGAAGCTGTAGTTGCAGAGCCTGTTTGTATTTTGTAGTTAGCATGAAATGTTGAAATGGCAGAAAAATAGGGCTATACGATTTCCTCCTCCTATAAACGCACATTTTAGATGTGCTTGGTACCCAGATGTCATAGCTGGACACACAGAAGCAACCTGTGCTGGGCTCCCAGCACGGTGCACTCCTCAGAAGCTAGGAACACAGAACAGTTTGGGTTGGAAGGGACCTTAAAGACCACCTCATGCCACCCCCCTGCCATGGGCAGGGACACCTCCTGCTAGACCAAGTTGCCTAAAGCCCCATCCAGCCTGGCCTTAAACATTTCCAGGGATGGGACACCCACAGCTGGTGCCAGTGCTCATAGTAAATCACGTAACTCTGCATCCTCATCAGGATTGGGAACACCCAGAGGACAGTGCCTGTGACTAAGCACAGTCACTGGTACCTCACTCAGCATCTTTCTTCAGGGAGACAAACAACATGAGAATGGAGGACTTAGTGGCAGTAGTGTTTCCCAACGTTTCTCGTCTCTCACCTTTATTTTTATGCCCACAGCCCTGGTACTGCTCCCTGTTAGAAGGTGCATTTCTGTTCCATTATCAGCTTATGTTGGTATCTCAGATGAAGTCTGGGAGCCAGTGGGTTGTGCTGGCGGTCAGTCTTGGGAGGTTTTAATAAGAGGAAAACGGCAGATGTTTTAAAACTGCATTACAAAAATCTTCTTTACCCTTCAGGATGGATTTCCCATTCGAATAAAAGCTGTTAACATAATAAATGAACCTCGTATATTCAAAGGCATTTTTGCAATCATCAAGCCTTTTCTGAAGGAAAAGATAGCAAACCGGGTAAGGATCTGCATCATTCTAACATTAATGCTGGTGTTTTTAAGTTCCTTGCTTATATCTGTTTAAAAATATCACAGCTAGAAAAATCTTGGTGCCACTTCGCTGATCTAACTGGTCCTTTCTTCTGCTTTAATCTTTAAAAAAAATCCTGTTAGGAAAATTCTTTTAGAGAAAGAAGCTTCGAGGAGTTTAAATACTGGCATAATATTAACATGGCTATTTAATGCATATGCTATATAATCATGACATTGATTCCACCCCTGGGGTTGGGCTGTCTTGGCAAGTAACACTGTGTGCTTCTAAGGTGGTATCATAGGAGATAGCACTGTCCTTTCCTTGTACCGTAGGACTGGACATCGTTGCAAAGAACGATGCCCTTTTCCACAAGGATAAGTACTTCAAGTGCCACAAATGGGTTTGGGGATAAACTGAATATAGAATTTCTGTGGAGACTAGCAAATCTCAAGTCTTTTTTGCTGGGATTTAAGCTGCTCTAGACTTGGCTCATCTCAAGACTCCTCTCACTAGTGCATCCAACAGCACCTGCCCAATGTTGTATGCTGGCACTTACATGTAATGGCATCAATTCCAGAATTCGCTCTTTAATACAAAATAACCTCTTTAGCTGACTATACGCTGCGCTGCTTGATACACGCTATTAAAGCTATTTTTGTCTTTCCTCTCTAGTTTTTTCTTCATGGCTGTGATCTGAATTCCCTTCATCAAAACATTCCTCCAGTGATCCTGCCTGAAGAATACGGTGGTACTTCGGGGAAGCTGGATATATCAGCATGGAATGAGCTGCTGCTGGCCTCTGAAGAGGATTTTCTGCATGATTTCTCACAGCTGGTACTCCCATGTGACAGCTCTCCCCAAGACATGCTAGTGAGTGGGGATGCCGATGAAAAACAATGTGATGATTCCCTGCGAGGCATGAAACCTCAGCTCTACTACTGTTATTAGCAAATCGGTGAAGGGAACCTTTCCAGCAGTTAAGACCTCTTCTGTTCTGATAGGTGATGTTGTGAACTCTGCCTTACTCCTAAACCCGCAGTTTAGGAACAGACTGCTGAGGCACTTTACACTATAGAACCAAAGGAAGCTGAAGAGGGCACAATGGGGGCAGGGCAGAATTCACAGAGGAAAAAGGCAAAGAGCACAGAGTTGCCAAGTTACACAGAATACCTAAAGTTCATTAACCTCTGTGGATGATGCAAACCTGCCTGTTGCTTCTTATGATAAAGACAAAAATGCAGGATGGTAAGCTTGATAGTTTCTTCTCCCCACCCACTAAAAGTGACAACAACCATTTGCTAGCTTTGTGACTGTCCATTCCCTTCCCCTTCTAAAAACACCCACTAACCCAAGAAAAACAATTGCTGTTTGCTTTTGAACCCTGTGAAATGTAGTTCAGTCAGCAGAGATTGCTTAAAACAGTAAGAGTCTAACTTGGCCAGTCCCCTATCTCTTGGTTCAGAGTGTAACTTGGCACTTCTGGAATACCCAAATGAATATTCAACTCAAATTAACGCCAAGGGAGACTTTTTTAATCCATGAAGACCAGTGTGGAAATTCTCTCTGAAGCTTCCTCACATGGGGAAATTAACTATTATAACATCAATATCAAGGCTTACTATAAACAGATGCAATCTTCATTTGCAGAGAACAGTAAGTTCCTCAGATCAGGTAATGAGGCTTTTGAGTGGCTACAACTCCAAATACTGAGGTTTGAGACCAAATGAGAAAAGGCTGTCACCCACCTTCCCGCATTATCAGTTGTTCTTTTTCTTCAGCTGATTGCTACGAGGAATTTGGTAAGTAACTCTCATGTAGAATTTGTAAGGCAGCTTTGTAGCAGCTGGCATGACAGAGAAGGCAATACTTCATGTAAGAAAGCAAGGTGCTTCTTTAGCTTGTTACATTTGACAGATTTTGAACTTAGGTCTTTGTGAAACCAAATGCAGACAGGCTATTTGAAAGCACATTCTTCAATTTCCTGGTATTGTAGCATTTTGTTTCCTGTGCTTGTCTGCTCTTTTGTGAAGTGTTACAACTTCAGTTTCAGCTTTTACCTCTTTTGTCTTTGTTCTTGTATGAAGTTAGACTTTAATGATCTCTGTAATATTTACCCATAGCTTGTATGCCTGTGCTTAGAGGTCTTTGTCTAGAGACACAGCTAAGACTCCAATGTCAAATCAGGGTAAGATATCCTATGTCTAAATAAGCTGTTCCCACTCCACGTTCAAATGTTGAATGACATAGAATTAGAACATAACTGTCACACACTTTTAGCACTTTTTTTGCACTGTAATAGTGCAGAGCTGGGAAACCTCACTAGGACCAAGAAAGCACACCCAATTATTTCAAGGTGAAATACTTCACTTCTTGGTGAAAAAGAAATCCCTTCTACCAGGAGACTTATCTCCAGAGCACTTTCTCTGGCTGAAATCTTTATTTAGTGCCAAGTGTGATATAATTACCGGTTTTGTTTCTGTAAATATAAAAACAACAAAAGTATCTTGAGAATTTCAGACTTTTTTTTTTTTCTCGAAGTGCCAAACTCTGTTTTGAATGTCTTTTTCTCCTCTCAGACCCCCTACAGCATGATTGCACTGCTAAAAACCTTCACCACCACAGTAATGAATTCCTGACCTGGCAGCAGACCTCATCCTGGAGCTAAGGGTGGCAAATGCCAGACCTGTCATCCAAGCATTATAGAAGGAGACTAGGTTTTGAAAAGGGGTAAGCCACGAAGCTTTTTCCTGGGCAGCAGTTCAGAATTTCAGTGGGAGGAAGGAACTCATCACTTGACCTGCTTTAGAACAAAGGTGGGAACAAATTAACTTCCCTCACTTAAAGCATCTGATTTTTTCCTACCTTTATAAGGCATCTTATTCTTACTTGACGGTTATACCTTAAGCAGAGGAAGAAAAAAATACCATTTTCTGCTATGTAAAATAAGGTAAAAGAGTAATGCTAGCCACTTTCTCCTCACTTCTGACCAGAACTGGCTGCATGTTTTGCAGAGATTGAATTCTTTGTACCACCTAGCAAGACACATTAATACACAGTACACGACTTAAAGGTAAGTGGCTACCCAACCTGTTTAATTGCCAGAACACAGAGATTGCTCTGGTGTTTGTATTCTTTGAGTGCCTCTTAATTGTAGCCACAATGTACAATTTAAAAAATATATTTTGAAACGTCTACTATAAGAACAGCTACTTTGATCCACTTATACAACTACTAGAGAGGAAAGGTGAATTTTCAAAATTCAATTTTAATATCCCTTAAAAAAAAAAAAAAGTGGTGGCCAACAGAAGGTGGCACTTGAGGAACCTTCAAAGAAACCAAACCCTTTTCCAGGGTCTTAGATTATCTTGCATGGTAGAGAAAACAGATCTTACCCTCCCCTTTCCAGTTCTGCTTACAATGGAACTAAATCATTTGTTTTATTTTTAAACATAACAGGTAAGGCTACATTATCCAAGCTGAAAATAGCCTGTGATATGCCTCCAGAACTTTATCCTTAAAGCTGGATGCTCGATGTCAGGATACATGAACTAAGACAGGCTTACCTGTGTCAGTCATTTAACTAATATTCTAGATTTGCTCTTCCTTGGCTTTAGAATTTAGAGTTTACTAAGTTTGCAACTCTATGTCCCTTTTTAGGTTTGTAGCCAGTGCTTAGCTTGTCTTACAGCAAGCACACCTCTGTCTCATACATACCTGACAACAGAGCCAAGGAGTGTTCTTTGAGCTTTAGCACTTACTAGCAAAGAAACAATTTTGGTCTCAGAATTTCTTGTCAGATTAGTGAAATAAACACTTGCTTTAAATATAGTCTCCTTATCTGCAGAATAGATACGAAAAGCTGTTTAGCTTGGTGGTTGTGGTTTTTATCCCCCCCCCCCCCCCCCTTCCCACCACTTCACAGCACTAAAACTGATGTGATTCCCCCCCCACAACATGAAATAGCTTTGTTTCCAGAGGTTACATGCCTCTGGAAATCCATCCCTGATGAATGCAACACATCCTAAGGAAAGGTACTCAAACTGCATTGGGTCATCATGGCTTTTGGCATTAAGTGGGACAGCAGTTAGCTGCATACTGTACATAAAAATACTTGAATTTATACTCTTGCAAATGGGTGTTACAAACCCTGAGGTATTTTCAGGAAGTGGGTGAAGTATTTTTTTTTTTGTTAAATCATTTTGGCATGAGTTAATCAGTGTTACTCAAACTAATAATTTCACCTTTTTGTTGTATGTGGGCCTAGAGGTGTTGGGTGGTTAAGTGTACATTTTATTTTGACAAAATTTATTTTTATATTGCATTTTATAAAATGGAGTGGTCAAAATGTGTAATTTTATGATGCATGACTGGGTGATTAAACACATTATTGTAACAGCTGCTAATGTGGTGTTTTGAATACATTTTCCTTGCGTCATCTTGGAGTATTTATTGTAAAAGCGAATAGCAACGTATACTTAGTTCCACACTAAACACATACTTGCAACTAAGTATAATTGCCAAGGAATTACATTAGAAAGGGTGTTGATTTCTACCGCATAACTAAATTTTACTTGAACAGTACCCAAGCAATTTCAAGGAACAGGATTTGACATTCAGAAAAAAAATCACACGAAGGTGCACTTTCAAAATACATCATGACTTACTGTTTGCTGCATGAGAAGACATCCACTCAGATCTAAGTGGTGACTGTAGCAGCTAATTAGCATTGTAATCTTTAGATGCAATATTTTGCAGTAGAGAATAACTGCCCCAGTCCTCAACACTTCTCAACAGAGCTGGGAAAGTTTCAGTAGTTAGTTTTATTCAAATGAGTTTACAGTGCAAATGCCTTAGTGCCAATAATAATCATCTCGTGTACACTTTTATAAGCATACTAGACAAGTGAAAATTACGTAGCTCTATTTTCCACCATAATCATGAAGTCATTTAAGCTAGTCGTACACTTACTACTCAATATTTGGCAAACATACTAAGAAAGATTATCACAGAAGTTGCCTCTTAGAAAGAGAAAATTTGTTCTTAAAATGAATTCGTTAACAGCTTTTCAACCTCAAAGTTCTGTTGTTTTGGTGAGGAGTAAGGTTTTTTTTGCCACAAAACAGAAAGATAAGTATCACCAACTTCTGCTTTAAACAAAACCTTTGCAGCAGAACGTAGAAGTTAAGCAGTATGGCTTACACTTCCAGGAACTGAAGTGTTAGCATTAGTGCATTATGCTGAACATAACTTGTTCTTTAAAATATATTACTTCATATTTAGCTAAATGTTGCTTCTGTTCAATATTAAGGTTGGGGCTATTGGACAGAACAGATACTTTTTGTGCTTTGACAGCACAGCTGTAGTGAATTTTTAAAACACAGTAAAAAGAGTTAACCATGAGTTAAGGTTAAAATAGAAAGATAAATGATAATTTTGATCCTGCATCAAGCATTGTGCAATACGTAACTGTCCATCCACCTGCATGTTAATATTAACATAAGAAGAGACAGTATTTGCCTTAATAACTAAAGCAATACATAACATTTTGGCTTTAAGCAAAAAATTCCCCACTTTTGTAAGCTCAGACATGTGCAGGTATTTAACTGAAGTCCCTATTGGTGAGGACAAGGGGAGCCACTAGGGTCCAAAGGTAGAGAAGGAGACACAGCCAGCTGGAGGTTATCTTCACCCACACAGCTGGCCACTTACTTGTCATCGTTTTAAAATCCGCATCAGGGCTAAAAAGCAAAGAAATCAATTATTAGATATCTAAGACTCCTTCAACCATTACTTGCTACCTCTCAAATCACATCAAACTCAGACAATTCAAATCATCAAACTCAGATGGGGCACTCCATTACCAGAGCCCTTCTGGGACCACAGTGAGAGAACTAAAAGAGCAGTTTCCCAGGGCTCCATAGTAGGCCTGTTCCTCCCAGCTCCCCATTTTCAAACCAAACCTGCTTGCATACACTGATGTGCTGCTCCTAAAGGAAGTCTCCCAGTGAGCTACAATATCAGACTCCCAATAGTTGCCACTCTGTAAACATACTTGCTAATTTACACAATATTGCAGTCCTGGGGAAAGCTATTATAAGCTGCAGAAGCTAAGGACATGTTCGACTCCCAGCAGATGTAGGAAAACATCTCTCTGTTTAAGTGGCACAGCCCTGGCATGGCTTTCCCATGGTGAAGACATTAGGCAGGCCTCTGACAAACTTCCCAGGATGCCCCTTTAAGCCGAACTCGTATCTATCCTTCCTGCTGCTTACATAATAAGTCTGGTAAGCACACTTTCTGCCCTTGCAGCTGAAACAGACCACTAGGAGTACAGCTACTGATTTAATTTTTTGCCTTTTCTACAAGTTTTTTTTTTTTTTTTGTCATGTCTTTAATTCAGCAACACAAAATTGAGAAGCTACAGCTGTAATGCAGCTGGCGTAGGGACAGCACATAAACAACTTGGCAGAGTAGCCAGAACAGGAATCCCCTGTCCCCCTAGAAATACCGGCTAGCACATGCCACCTGTCATTTTCTGCCTTGCTCTTACCTGTACCAGTTCGTGAGTGTCATCATGATATAAAGAGAGGCAAGGAAGAGCATGAAATGGAAGAAGGTATAGCTGTACTGAACACCATCCTTCTCATTATCCACGACACGGCGCACTTCTCCTTCCTCGGCAGCCCCGCTGCCTGCTCCCCCAGCCTCCTCCAGAATGGCACTGTCGCTCCCAGACAGCATCAGCTTGTTCACTTGGCTGTTACTTGAAGAGCGAATGCTGCAGGGTAACCCAAAGAAAAAGATGGTTAGGAACTCCCTTTTCAGGTATCTATGTTTGCTTATAAAACAAGCAACAGATGAGAATGAATGTCTGGGACTAGCCAATTGCATTTTTTAATCCATCTGGAAACATCGAGGAAGCTCCTTGAAGAGAGCTGTTTCAATCTGAGCTTTCATTAACCAAATCAAACAGCGGTCCTAGGCCAGGTCTTATACCACAGAGTGTTACCAGAATTGGGCTAATAAAGCCTGTATTTATGCACATGCAGTTTCATTAGTTGTATTTGGCTTGGGCCTGGGACCACAGTTTGACATGAGCAAATGCCAATATATTTTTCACTGGAGCCAGAGTCAAATCAAGAAGGCAAAACTCAATTGTTTGTCATTTGATAGCAGCACAGATCCTACCTGGAATACAGGAGGCAGAGAACAAATATAACCAATCCAACAATACTCTGGGCATCCCACCACTGCAGGGACTTGGGTGGAGCTGGAGTAGCCGGTACAACTGTGGTGTTGGCTGGAAAAACTGTGGGTGTAGCTATCTGGGTAATGATGTTCAGCAAACTTGGGTTACAGTTTCGCTCTGAAAGGGAGTTTGAGGCAGATTTAGATGAGGTGAGCTTTGCAAGCAAGTAGCTAAGAAAAGATGACAAACTTGCAATTTATCATTCCCTTTAATATCTTCAATTCACCAGGGGCAGTAACAGCATGGAATATTTTTCGTTCTTGTGAATTAGGCAAGGGTGTATTATTTAAATAATAAAATTGGAATGCCCTCAACAAATACCCCAGTTTATTCTTGAAAGAGGCAATTTGATGGTTTCACTAAACTTAGCTTTACTTTCTGACTAGATTTTATCTAGACAGAAGATCAGCAATGCCCACACGGTGATCTGTAATAACTGGGTCACACCAATAGTTTCGCACCAAGTAATGTCACTCAGGACAATCTGGTACTTACCAGGCTCGTTAGACATGGCTGACCACGTGAGGTACATGGTGTACAGAGTAATGATAGAGGACTGCAGGAGGCCAGAGTGAGGCTGATATTCCTGTTCAAAGACAAGACAAGAGGAAAAGGGTGGCTTTTACCTACAGCTGGATGAAACCCTATGGCCATAGATATAACAACTGTTGGCATTTAAAACTAAAGTTTTTAGAAATGTGTTTGGCTTTGTTCCGTTTAAAAGACAGGAAGAAACTCCTTAGAGCAACACAATGTATGCAGCAATAACGCAAACATGGAAGGAATACGGAAACCAAACCCAGTTCTCCTGTGCTGAAGACTCAGGTGCAAGTTCTAGCCAAGTTAATCCCAAGTTGCTTAACAGTTCTGTAAATACAGACCTAGCATGTGATTTATTTGAGCAATAGTAGTTCAGAATCAAGTAACATGCAAACTTTCTACTGATATTAAACGCTCGTACTCATTGTTTTGAAGCCATAATTTTTTGGATCCCCAAAGCCACACCAGCAGTGACCCCACCTCCACCACCGGAAACAGTGTCCAGAACAATGTGAGCCAAAAAAAGCCTTATCTTCAGGAAATACATCACTATAAGATCAAGGACTTATTTTTTTGTTTGTTTGTTTTTACATCTTACTTATTTCTCAAATATCCCTAGCTAGCATAGGTATAACAGACAAACTTACAAGTTCTTTGCCTGGCTGAATGAATGTGACATCCTTCTTACATCCCTGCTTTGCATGTCAGATGAAAATAGTAAAGAAAAAGAGTACCTGAACTTTTGGAAGGATAGAAACGATGGATACAGCAATGCACAGGATCATATTAATGCTTATGAAGAACTTGTTTTCAGCGCAATCCTCAGGCTTTGTGTAGAAAACATAGAAAAGCACAACAAAAACCAGTGACAAGCCGTAGAACAAGCTTGTACAGGACAGCAGAGCTGGAGGGGAAAAAATAACTGTTAGAATAAAGCCATAGCTTAACAGTACATCTAAGGTACTTCAGTGGCTAGCTACTGCTGTAAATGGACAGGCCCCTTCCTTACTTCTAAATCTGGTTCAGGAAGCTAGACTAGCAGGATATATTTTCATTCGGTATGGCCAAATGTCTGCTTCAGCTCACTAAGCAGTGCAGCTCAGAAGAAAGCCAACGCTGCCATCGGGGGAATAAGACCTGCCTTCTAGCTGCAGGGTAATTGCTTTTACTGGGTTGTCAAGCCAGTGTCAAAGAGCACTTTTTGCACACTTTAATCTATGATCTACTGTTTACAAGCTCTGAATTTCCTCTTCTATGCTAAAGGCCACCTGTTTTCATTCCCATTCTGCTATGTGCTTTACAAGAAGCTACAAAACGCTGTTGCAGCATTCACAGCTGTAACAAAGAACCACAACTGCTGGTGCCCTGATTTTGGTGGTCAAGTCAGTGGCGCGCACTGTGACACTGTGTTGGAGAGCAGCCACCATCACCGACATAACGGACTTCCTGAGAACATCAGCAGGGGAGGCGACAAGGCAAAATCAGAACTAAAAAGATCCAGGCTGCTAGTTCTGCACTCACTCCGCAAACCAGACAAGTTAAGTATTGTTTATTACTACTGTCAGACCTGCTAGTTGCAAGCCTGGAGTATTTTACATTTTATTTAATGAGAAAATGGCAACACTGCAGTTATTAATTCCCAACGCTTACAGTAGTGACTCAGGGAGACTGGAGTGTATAATTCTAGGACATGTTTGCAAACTAGTACATGATATTCTGCAGAGCGCTGGCCAGCCAAAATAAATCCCTGCCGGCTTAAGATTCCTACCTGCATACCAACATTTAGAGTTTCCCTCCTCCATTCTCTCAACCCAGTTCTCATTCCAGGAGTGAGCAAAGTCCACAAGAAGCACCAGCTGGATAAGAATGAAGCAGAAGGCTCCAAAAATACCTACAACAAACCAGGCTAGAAAAGAGAGTAACAAAAACAAGCTTAACTTTCATCATTTGCATGTTAACCCAGGAAATAGAAAAACACCTATTTCTAATTATACTGCAGACAAGTAACAAAAATAAATCTGAAACTATATTTTGAAGCGTTATTTGCTTTGGCCTCCATCCTGCAGAATCATGTGAGGAACTGCTGCTACTTTACAGCTGTGGCCTACTCTCGTCAAGCTGAGCGTGGAAATGCTTAGCCCTGGGTGTTGTCAGAATGAATTCCAGATCCAAGTCAAGATACCTCTGTGTCAGTAAGCGCCACAGGGCCACATTTCTTTAGGGAACAAGAACCCTCTCGAGTGCCTGTGATGTGGCCAGACAGCAGAGGTACCCCGCAGCGATTTTTTTCAAAGGCTCTGGGGTAGTAATTTGCACTCATTGCAGACAGCACGCTGAGGGCTCTCATCAAAACAGCATCAGGAGGCTCAGCCCAGCAGTTAGTGTCAGAGCCCTGTATTAGTAACAGGCAGCGCCTATGGGCTTGAGAAGGGATCACTTCAGCTGGTCACTACATCACTGGGCAACCAAAATATTAATTCTAAAGAAAGACAGAATCTGCATTTTCTACAAGGTAACTTCACTATCACAACCATAGCCCAGCAAGTCTTGAGAAGTTTTGAGTTTAATAGCAATTAACACGGTAAGAATTTTGTCACTGTACCTCTTGTGAAAGGCCCTTCAGGAATGTAGAACGCCCCGACCATGATGCCCACAATGGCAGCTATTTTGAAGAACCAGAACCTTGAAAAGAAGAAAGTTCACAGTCTGACTCCGCATACAATATTCAGCTTTTCCACAACATACCAACAGCTTGCTGCACACAGATGAACGTCTAAGAAACAAACCCGAAAGTTGTGTTCAGTGGGATTACACACAGATATTTACCAAATGGGGGAGGAGCGCAAACGCAAAGTGTTGCACCTGGGACAGAAAAACTCCGTGCAACAGGACAGGCTGGGGCCAAAGGTTTGCTGTATGAGGAGCTCCTGCTCCAAACAGAGCATGGTTCAGCAGCAGGTCCTCGCAGGGGGGAAGGCTGCACTGTTCAGCTTGGAGAAGGAAAGAGGGAGACCCAATAGCTGTGCTCAGCTGCCTAAAGGAAGGTGTGAGGACTTTTGACAGTGTGCAGACTCTTCTTGCAGGTGAAAGGGCAAATAGCAACAGACAAGTTGCAGAAAGATGAGTTACAGTCAGATATCACAAAAATAGAAACATGGGCTGTGCAGAGAGGTCAAAGCAACCCTTAGAGATGTTCAAAAAAATCAGAAAGGTCACAAACACCTGCTCCATATTGGTCCTGCTCTGATAATTCATTCATGTAGCCCAAAACTAACTCAGTGACAGCAGGAAACTGGAAATCAGAGCCCAGTTTCTGCTGGATTAGAGTCAGACTAGTGCCCTGTGGACAAGCCAAGGAATGCCACAGAGAGCACAGGGAAGGGGACATAAACCACCTGGCACCTGACGTCTCTGCTGACACACGGAGGAGTCATCACCTCCCTTCTGCATTAGCAGTGATGTCTGGCTTTCCATTATCAATGCATCGACACGCTACACAAACAGGAAGCCTCTTAGGAGACCGAAGCATTGCTCTTTATTCTGTTCAAAAGAAACTCCAGGCTATCTACATATGCTTTAGCAATTCTCCACTGTGTTCAGCAGAGAAACCTGAGAGAAGAAAGAAAGGAAGCTAGTTAGGAGACCAGAGAGGCGGCTTACAAACGTACCCGTTGTGCACTGCTGCTCTTGGATCGTTACTTGTTTTCACTGCTATCATCATCAGTGATAAGACAAAGAAAAACACTGCCATGGCAAAGCTGATTCGATAGACAGCTCTGTAGCCGACAAACACATCGCAGCTGACAAAGCCGTTCAGATGTGGTATCAGCGTGTGAAGCCCCTCCTCACAAAATCCCGGCACCTGAGCAGAGACACATTTAGTGGTGAATTAACTTCTGTGTTTGCAGTTACAGTCTTTAAGCACTCTAACAGCTACGCTCCTCAGTCAGCTCTCTGCTGGGACATCTGTTAACAAAAGACATTTTGCTCTGCCAGCCCGCACAGAGCTCATTGTCATCTGTTGCTTCCCGAGCCATCACTAAAAGCATTCAGGAAGATTGAGATACCAGAGCTGCAGACAGCGCTGCCAATAGCCAGCCATCTCTAGGGTCTGGTCGAGTTTCAGAGACAAGGCATTCTGAAAAATGCACACTTAACGAATCGCCTATTTCAGGCGGGAGCCGCTTGGTACATGCGGGTTCTTAACTCGGGGGCGCTGCCACCTCAGGAATCACCTCGGGGACCACATTTGCGGCTCCGTTGTGCTCCGATCCAAGTACAAACCACCAAGCACCGCTGTCAGACGCCCCGGCTTTGCTAACAGCCGACACAACCCCCTCCCCCCCCGTACCTTTTTCAGCTGCTCCTCCATGCCCGGCGCCAGCATGATGCAGGCGACGGCGGTGCTGAGGAGGAGGAGGAAGGCGTAGATGAGGCGGGTGACGGTGGAGTTGCTGCTGCTGGGGCAGCAGCGGCACAGCAGGCAGGAGGCGCCGCCGCACAGGCACGGCACCTGCGGGACACGCACAGCCCGTCAGGCCGCAGCCCCGGGGGGACCCCCGGGGGGACCCCCGAGGAGACCCCCGGGGGGACCCGGGCTCCGCTTCCTCGCCCCGGTGCCCTCCCGGTGCCCTCCCCCCGCCCCCCCCCGTGCCCTCCCCGCGGCCCCGGCCCTGACCCAGCTGCCCAGCGAGCACAGCCCCAGCACGGCCCCCATCGCGCCGCCGCCACCGAGCCCCCGCCGGCCGCTTCCTGCTTCCGCCCTCAGCGCCCGCCGGCCGCCCCCCAGCGTCGCCGCCGCTCATTGGTCGTCCCCGCCACACCGCCCGCCAATAGGAAAGGGGGAAAGCGTGGCGGGAGGAAAGAGCGCCCTCCCGCCCGCTGTTTGTGTCCTTTGACGAGCGGTGGTCGTGAGGAGGAGAGCGCTGATTGGATGAAGAGAAGGGAGTGGGTGGTTCCACTAGCAGCGTGACCAATGAGCGAGGCTAATTGGCGTCAGGGCTCTGATCGGCAGGTCTTGTAGCCAATCCATACTCGCCTCTCCCTGAAGCCACAAGGGGCGCTGCGGCCGCCCTGCGGTTGCCCTGGCAGCAGGCGCCAGGGCGGCGGGGCCTGGGGCCGGGCCGCGGAATGGCGGGCGGCTCCCTGCGGGGCGCTCCCTGCGGGGCGCTCCCTGAGGGGCGGCCCCGCTCCCAGCCCCAAGGGAGCGGCCGTGCCAGGAGCCCCCCGGCTCGGTGGGGCTGAGCCGAGCCCTGAGCGGGCTGCGGCTGGAGCGGGACGCGGGGGAAGCCCCCAGCCTGCCGGGCAGTTTGTGGAGCCACAAGCACTCAGTCCCTGTTCCCGAGGCTCTCGGCTGTGCGGCCGCAGCTGTGTCCTCCGGAGGATCATTAAAGTTGGAAGAAACCTCCAGGCTCATCTGGTCCAACCACCCCCTGCCACCAATGTCACCCACTAACCCATGTCCCCAAGCGCCACGTCCAGCCTGTAAAACCCTTAACGTGGAGGAAGGGCAGCCTGTGAGAACAATCATGGTTCTGCCCAGGGGCCTCTCCAGCTTCTCGTCACCAGCGTGCTGCCCGATTTGCAGCCTGCAGGAGTTAAACAGCGGTGACCGCGCTCCGTAGCTAAATCTGGAGCAAATTAAAGGGCTGGGAGCTGGCCCTGAGGACGTAACCAACGGCAGCAGGAAGGTGACAAAGGTTTACACAGAAGTTCAGACACAAGCCCTCTGGAGCTATTTAATCGGTGCCAGTGTTGCAAAATACCAGAGGTCACGGTTGGAGCTGACCAGCTAGCGTTAGAGGAGATATTTTGGCTATGGTAGTTCCAGCATCACTTCCTGCTGCGTCAGACCCTTCTTTCCTTCACACAATCCCTCTCAGAAAAAACCTACGTCCATCACAGTGACAAATAATCAGGATGACAGCTTTACTGCCTTCTAAAATTGCCAAGAAATGACAAAAAGCATCCAGTAAGACAGACGCTTATTTTCCACAGCAGCTTTAACACTCGGAGTATATGAACATGATGTTAACAGAAGCATCCCTCCTGCAATCAGCCTCATTCATGAAGACATAGAGCCTTCTTTCAGAAAGAGATTGCACCATAAATCATTCAAACTCTGCTTGCCTCAGATAATACGTGAACCTTTACCTTATTATTAATGTATTTTTCTTGCTCTTTTGGGAGCACCAGCTGGATCTGTAGGCTTTTGTCACACCCCTGCTACCTCACTGTTTGTGCTTATGAATGTATGCAGAAGGCAGAGTCCAAAATTCTGCGTTTCTTCCCCAGTAATCTTGGATAAATCACTTCATAATTATATTACTAAAAGGTATGAAGCTTAGCTAAATCCTCAGTCTAACAACATTTTCTTCACAAGAAACTTATGAGCCTAAATAGTTTTAAGTACTGTGAGATCCTCTACTCAATTATGTGAAAGAAAAAGTATACAGATATAAGGGTTTTGCCTTCTACTGCCCATGTAACAAGAGATTTCCTTTCAACATAAAACCCCTCTGATTCTGCATAACATCATCTCAAAGCACACACATTTAACAGGAGATAAGGACGAAGCCAGCCTGGTTACTGTCAGCTGTGGGAACAAGACAGGACATGGCAGGAGGTTATCCTAGTCGTTCAAAAATACCTCGCTCTGGTATATTAATCAGTTCTGAAAGCAGAATAAAATGATGTATATCTATGTTATATCACATACATATCTATATATTAGTTGTTTGAAGTGCCTAGATATTTTTTTTTACCTTGAAATTAGGTGGTATTTAAAGGAAATGTGCCAGATACAGTCATTGGAAAGTAGTTCTCTGCAGTTCTTTTTGCTACAGAGCTAATAAAAAAATGTCACTCAAGCTTGTGCGTTAGTGCTATTCTTGTTAATCTCAAGGGTCTCCCTTTCATGATATCAAAAATGCAGAACTTTCCTGATGTTCCCTGGAGTATTCAAGGGTCTCTGCTCTGCATAGGCTGTATTTTTGTAGGTAACAGATCCAGGTTATAATCAAAAATCCTTTGACTGACCAGAATCTTTCAGGCAGGTGTTTAACTGGGGGAACTGCAAATTAGAATGGCTGGGTTAAATCAACTGTAACAAAAACAAAACAAACAAACAAACAAACAAACAAACAAAATCATATATAATCTGTGTTTCTGTATACATGTACAGGACCTGTATACAGGTCTAAACATCTTCTTGTGCTCCTGCCTGCATAAACTTCAGAAGTTTGAAGTATTGGCGTCAGCTTTCTAGTAAAACTCACTGATTTACTGGGCTCCTGTGAAGTGTTTAGCTTAAAGCAGTATTTTTAACTGTGCTTCGTTTGGATCTCCAGAGCATAGTTACAGAGTTTTCATATGGGAGAACTGTTTTTACAGCTGTTTAGTTCAGGCTTTGGGCTGAGCTATATTCCACAGTACTGATATTAAACCATGCTTTCAAAGTAGCCATCGAAGCGGACTGTCTCTGAGGAAGTTAGCAATTAGATAATGGGCAAACCCTGCTACAGCTGAAGCCACTAGTGGGTTGAGTTTGCCTCTCCATGGATAGAGTTAATAGTTTCTACAAAGTCATGATGTTCCAGCCGGGTAGAAAGTCCTCCCAGGTATAAGTATCATTAAGTTTATGGAGCTCCCGGACCACTTTTGGTGGGGCATATTCTTATCACACGCCATCAATACAAGTATGCATTCCCCGTGAACACGTCAGGGCCGGCAGGTATCATTTGCTGTGATTCCCCACGAAGCACAGGGACCAGTGCCAGCAGTGTAGGGTTTTTTTGTGGCTTACAGGCTGGCTTTAGGCTCACAGGTCCCTGCAGCTGGAGACCAGTGAAAGTCAACCTAGTCCACACTCGAGTTTTTAAATATGCAAGCTTCTTTTCTTCTCAGTCCTTTGCTCACGATTTTATAATTTTCATCTTCCCTTGACTGCATGCATTGTGACTGCATTAACACCTGCCTCTGCTCTTCTTAGACTATTTTCCTATCATGTCATGGACACATGAGTCATCCTATTTGTGATCTGCTGAGCTGAGTGAGAGTCATAGTAACGTTGTGCGCTTCAAGGCCATTAGTAACGCTGCTAAAACTTGCATAATATATTCTTCTGTGTCTAAATCCCTAAGAGATTGAGTAACTGTTTTCTTTTTCACCCTAAGTGACTATGCAACTGCATGAGTCACTCCTGTTATGATAGAGAAATTGTAATCTTTGTGTCTTTCCAGTTTTGTTTGGCCAGAACTTTATTTTATAGGACACCTTTGTTCATTCTGCTCCAAGTCTGTATATGTCACTGGAGATGTTTTTGCTGACTTTGGTTCGCTTCAAGTCATGTGCTTTGGTCTGGAAACCGCTTTAGTTTTGGTTATTGGTAAAACAGATGGAGAAACATTCATCTTTACCCAATGATATTACTAAACTTTTTCATCTCGTTACTTATGGAAGCATTAGTGAGACTTAAACATATTTAAATAACAAGAACAACAACAACAGCTTAAAATAATAATAATTAGGAAAAAGAAAAAACAACAGGGAAAAATATGCTGGAGGGAATATTTTGTACAAAAGATCTGCAGTGACAGCTGTGAATGAACCACGAAAGGGCCTAGCAACAGATGGCTGGTAAAAAGGAGGAGGGAGTGAAAGGTGTCCTTTTGTACTAGGTGAACATGATATCCCTGCAAACAGCACAGGGCGCTCCCCAAAGGGAGCCGGGTCTTGCACAGAAGGGCCATCACAGCTCTTCCAGGGCTGCTGAAGCAGCCTTAGCCCTGCTCTGCCGCTGCCGCTGATGCCAGCAGCTGTCCCAGGAGGAGCCGTGCAGCCAGAGGAGCTGCTGGAGCTTGGCACCTCGCTCTGTCACTGCGAGCAAGACTGCGTTAGTGCAGAGCCAGGTGTCAGCCCCTGCTCCTCAGCAGTGCTGAGCTGGGCTTGGTGTTGCTGCTGGAGCACCTGGGGCTGTGCAGGACATCAGAGGTCCTGCTTTCCAGTAGCCACTTCAACACTGATTAGTCACAAAGCAAATTGATCTCCTACTTGAGCAACGCACAAGTACACTTAAAAAATGTTGCTGAATTTCTTGCTTGAAACGTTTTAATGATTTCATTCTTCTGGCACACATTTTTTATTAAGCCAGGACCTTTTTCCCCTTCTCTCTGTGACCTCATCTCCTCCACAAAGCCTGCACAGACACCCAGCTGGCCAGCCCCGGTGGGTCAGCAGTCACTGTGGCACAACGCACACCGAAACGCCAGGGGAAGGAGAAGTCAGGGGTTTCTGGGTTTGATCCTGCCTCTAGCAGCAACAAGCTGTGCAGCTTCAGATGAGCCACAGGACTAGGTGAGTCAACATGTCAAGTGAGAAAAGGAGCACATCGAGCAGCAGCGTGGCACTTCATCTTTCAGAGAGGGAAATGCAGACCCTGAGCAGCTGCTCCCCAGCCTTGCTGGTGCGAGTGGCTGCACAGCGGGACTGGGAGCCAGCAGCAGGCAGGAGCCTAAAACCTAACCAGAGCCCACCCCAGCTAGGTCTGAACTGACTTAGCTACTTGAGCATTGCCAGCTTAAAATCAGATGAGTGCTTCACCAATCTTTTCTCACAATAAAAAGCACCGTAGGATCATACCAGCTATGGCCATTTCTTTTAGCTTTTTTTTTTTTTTTTTTTTTTTTTCCCCTCTTTTACCGCTGCTCCCCATTCCGGTGCTTCTGCTTTCCAAGAAGATATTCTGAAGCTGGTGAGATTTTTATTTTTTTTTTCTTTCCCATAAATCTTTTACATCATGTAAATCCCCCCAGTGTACCAGCTGACATTTTAGAGGTTACATTTTTGCACTTGAGCCAGGAAGCATTTAGCATGTTACAGTGGCTTATGTTGTTGTATTATTTTTTTTAAGAAGGGAAAACAGTTCCTTCCTCTTGTGTCTCCAACAGAGACTGTTTCTCCTTGGGGAAGGAGTTCACATGATCGTATAGATGCGTCAGATAAATCCCTTCCCACGTTTGATATTTGCTAAGTTGAATGATTGTTATTCCAAGCCGATAGCTGGAATGGCTGTGTGATTTAATATCCACAACTTTCTTATTTTCTTGTGTTCACAAGCTTTAAAGAAATGAAATATAAAAATGAAACCCTTCAACTTAGACTCGCTAACCAAACACTCTTGACCACATTATCTACACAAATATTTCTCCCTGTTTGTTTGTTTAAAGCTGGCCAGGAGTCAGGCCGTGAGTTCCAGAAATACTTTTAAGATAACAGAAATGGGCATCCAGATCGAAAAGGAACTCTGAATTTAGAAACTCTGAAATACTACTGGGGGGTGGCTGTGCTGTTAACTGTTTTCTGGCTGCTCTGCATCTCCATGGCTTTGGAAAGTGAGTCATGACATTCTTCTTTATATAAATGTTTTTCCCATCCTAGATGACTTAAAAAAAAATACCCTAGGGGAGTCTAATAATACAATACCCATCTCTAGTCACATCACTGTTTTCAATAGGGCTGTTGCTTGAGTGAGGCTAAATCAAGCCATTTCCCAGAGGCAGTGTTGGGCAAGAGTTGACAAGGCTCAGCATTCACGGAGCCCACGTGCACCCCGTGCAGAAGCAGCCACAAGCGTAATGCTGGGAGGGAGGGCAGGGCAAGAACTGAGGGCTGAGTGTTGGCTTATCGAGATGTCTTACAAACTTGGCTCGCTGCTGCAAAACACCCTTGGGAACATGCTGGACCTTCGCTAAAAAAATCACACAAATTTTAAAACACCTTGGGTAGGTGTCACAGTATTGCAAAATGTAAAATATTCCCAAGAACACAAAAGCAAGGCACCTCACTGAGCTTGACCTCCACTGGCGTTTCAGAATCAGAATAATTTTCCCTTAATCTAAATATTAGCTCAGTTCCAAATTTACTGTTCCTCAGAGAAAATGGCAGAAGCTTGGTATTTTGGTATTTTTTTATTTTATTTTATTTTATGTTGTTAAACTAAAGACTTGCTTACAGTTTTAAAACATGTGTTAGTATGAGTATATTTGTTACTGTGTTTTTAGGGAGTCATGTGAAACCCAATGCTTTGATAGGCTAGCAATGCACTTCTCCTGGATATTTTCTTTCTACCTCCAGACAGAAGAAGCCACTGCTCCTTAGTCCCAGCCTCTACTTACTGCCATGGGCACTTTGGTGTCTTATCTTTAGATGAATTTTTGTGGTTCTATAATGTAAGTGTGTTTGTAGCCAGATATTAATTGCAGTGAAGATAATAACGTGCAGAACCTGGCACATCCTGGTCAGCAAGGAATGTGCCGGGCAGCTGTGATCTCTGTGCAGTTATCTGCAGAGGCTGAAATTTGGTTAGTGTTTTATGCCTAGGCACCAGATAGAGCTAAGATATTGCTTAACTGAAGAGCTATTATTTACCGTTAATAAAACTGACACCGTGACACATTCCTTATGGCGTAGACGTGCTATCATATCTTGGCAACGGTAACAGAAGGAATTATTCTGCCTGGCTTGCAGTCTTTTCTTCATTGTAAAAGGAAAAATAATGAGGCTGTAATTACCCAGCCTGGAACTAAATGAACCCAACTGAAAATGCTGAATGATGAGGGATGACTCCTAACAGCTTCCCAAACTTAGCTTGTTTGGATGCCATCACCGATAGTGCCAATGCCAGCCTCAGATCCCTGTTTCCATAGCCAGGAGTCATAGTGCATTTGTTTGGACTCAGCGGTGCCCCAGCTTGAAGCAGTGGAGAATAAATAGTGGTAAGCATGCCATGAGCTCTGCCAAAATGACCCGTTTACATGACAAAGTCAGTATGTTGCAAATTAGGATGAAATTTATAGCACACAATCCACTCCACCCCACATCTTGGGGTACAGATCTGTAGTGGTTTGCTTCAGATTAGGAATTACTTTGCGTGAAGTTTCGCCATGCAGTGTGGTTACTAGTTAACGTGCTATAAACTTCCTCTGCAGCCCCAGATGAACCATACTCTCTGCGTAGGCAGGTCTTCAGGACAGGCTGTCACCATGCAGTGAGCAGTCATTCCAGGGCAAGCAGGATCACACATTCCTCCGTCCAACCTTTCCATATCAAGTCTGTGAGGCTTCTCTAATTTTGCATCTTAAATTTATCTAATAAACCAGCTGATTCAAAGGCTTTTTTTTTTTTTTTTTTTTTAATTTCCTTCCTGCAAATGCAGAAGGGGATCTGTTATTCCATTAATTCTATTTCTCAGTGTCACACAATGTCTTGTTAGCCAGATATGCAACAGCTTGCAGACTTGCTTCCCAGCTTGGTATAGATACTGGAAAGCTGGTGGCCTGCTGCATTTGGTACAGGAGAAGCGTGTTTGGCAGAGCTGCAGGAGAGAGCCGGGATGAACTTCCCATAGTAATGAAGAGGCATAAAGGAATGCTTCTAGGTGCCCAGCTGGCTCCATTCTTGTTCAACTCATCCTTTAAGACCACTAAGATTTAATTGTATTAGGAACAATATGTTACAATGCCTAGAAACCTGGCTAAATACCAACTAACGAGGCATCTTAGTGAAAAGAAGTAGGATTTTTCCTCGTGGTTCCTCTGTTTGAACCCTGATTTCTGCAGGAAGGCACACAGCGCTGCTGGGAAGCACACACCTCTTGCCCAAATGCTGCGATCTCGCGCTGGTTGCCATAGCAATGGGGAGAGCTGAGGCCATTTGGGTTGTTGTTCCCAAGGCACACACCAGTGAGGTGCAACAGCCCCGCGCCGAGCCTCAGACACCTTCCAGCAACCACATCCAGCCCAAGAAAGGCAGCTCGCAAAGCGTGGTTGTTTTACAGACACAGAGCTTGTTGTGGAGGTTGCTTCCTTGAAGGAGCCTTTGTAGGATGGCCAAAAGTTATCCATATAAAAACAACAGCACGCCGGTCACACCAACAGCTTGCAGCGTACGTGGCAGGTCACCAACACCGCAGCCACCTCTGCATGCAGGGAAGAGCTATCGGGCAGCAGAGCGCTTTGAGCAAGGGATAGTTTGGATGGGGACCAACATTTCCTTCTCACTCAGTATTAAAGGGCGAGGAACACTGGAGCAAACCCAGACTTGGGGGTCAAATGTGACTAATGCCTTCGGACACAGGCGGGACTGCCTGGATGGCAGGCTTCTGCTGACCGCCCTTCTGCAGGACCTTCTCACAAGACATCTAACTCAGGACTGTGTGGAGATAAGGTTTTGATGTATGGCTTGAGAAAGCTGATGTCTATTTAAACACCATTGCTAGATTATTATGATGGATAATCTGAATAAAGATACTTGATGCTTTATCAGGACAAGTTCTACAAAGTTGGAAATGATTACTTGAGAGTTGTTATGAAAAGAAATAACTTCATCCACACAAGTGAGTGGCAGCAGGGAACTGTATGGAGACATTAAACTCTCTAGCCCAAAAGCTGTAGTCTGTTTTGGCTATTTAAAGGGTTAAGCTTTCTGAGGCTGGGACTGTGCCTGAACATCTCCTGCTACAGCAGGGCTGAAGCGTGGATCCAACATGGTTCCAACACCCCCAGGGTCACCGGTGCCAGCACTGAGAACCGACGGCCCTGTTTCCTGGCAGGTCCCTGCATCCTGTCTGCCTCCCTGGAGCCATCATCGTGCCCTGCCCATGGTCAGGAAGCAACAACCAGTTTTTGTCAGCGTGCAGTGGCCGTCACACCTCAGCCAGGAGCGGGAGCACACCACAGCACAACCCAGGCCTGGGAGCTGAGGATTGCATGAGGCGCCTCGGTGAAGGCTCCCAGCTCACCAGACAAACCCTGCTTTTATGTTGTGCGTGCTGTTAGCACAAACAGAATATTTTGTTCCCTGACCAGAACACGGAGCCCTTCCCACAGAGCGCCCTGAACTCCTGCTGCTTTCTGAGCAAGTCACGGGGAAGCTTGCTGCACCTCCCCTCTCCTAGGCCCGGGTCTCCAGAGCTGCTGCACCCGCCAGGCCTGAGGGCACGGACACAGGGACAGCTTTACTGAGTTGCTTCGGCACTCGTACTAGTTACCCGTACCCCTTCACCAGGCACAGAAAGCAAGGAACTGTGCCAGGAGGGCAGGCTGAAGTCCCTCCTGACCTTAGGTACGGGGTGAGCGCACACGGTGAAGCCCTTTGCCTCACCAGAGGATTACCCAGCCCAGTCTGATCCCCCCTGCGCAGAGCCCTGGGACAACACCACGTGGAAGCCCGCTGAGCTGGGAGCACGGGTCGGGATCAAAATATTTACAGGGCTTCTGCACATCTGCAGCAGGAATCCTTCTCCGGCTGCCAAAGGCTACGAAAAACTGTAATGGTTGCCTGGGTGGCTCTGGCACATCTTGTACAGAGCTGACAGATGACTTTTTCTCAATTATTAGTGTGCCCCTTTGCTCTCCAAAAGGGATAATTGCTGTTGCCAGCCTAGCCTGCTGCTTATCTTCCTCTAGCTCTTGCATCTAGCAGAAACAGAGGGATGAAAGGAAGGAACACCTGTGTGCATGCCTGTGAGGAATGCCTGCTTCCCTTGCAGTAACACCTGAACCTCACACATCCCCCGCTGTACCTTTTCATCCTGACAGTCATTTTCAGCCCTTTCTGGATATCTGATCAATCTGGACAAGCAGAATGAACCCATCTAACTAATACCTGCATATTTCCCCCTCTCTGAATATGTCCCTGAGCTGACACAGATGCTGCTATCCACCCCTGTCACAAACAAGAAAGCTTTGGCCAGCGGGATGATTTTCTGGTGAAGCATGTGCTGGATGCGTGACCTTTGTGGGTTTATACTGAAGAAGCTTCTGGATTCCTTTAGACAAACAAATCCCTTAACAAGCAGGATTTATGCTTGTTCTGTAGTCTTTGTGCTGCTAACCAGCTGCCACGCTTTCTCCTACCAACAGCAGGTAAAAAGTGCTTCTTATATAGTGTGCAAGGGAGTTTGTAATGGGCTGTGGGACCCTTAGGGGTAAAACACGGCACGAGACGGTGCTGTCACTGCGTGGTCTTGGCTTGCCAGGAGATGTGATTCTGAGACCTTCTTGTATTTGCTGCAGCTGCAGAGAGTGACTATCAAGTGACTTATTCTGCAAGGGCCTTTGGCTGGAAGGAGTTTTGTAGAAATGAATGATTGGAGGTGCACAGCCAAGATTTGCTTTCCACAAAAGCCTCAAAACAAATTTTGGAGGCTATTTAAAACACGTTCTTACTTTCCAAACGGAATGCCTTCCCTAGGGAAAAGGAAAAAAAAAAAAAAAAGCAAGCCTGGGATGAGGTTCCAGTCAGCAATCTAACCAGGGCGAGCCCTTGGAGGTGTCTGGCTCGGCAGACTGAGGAGATAACATCCTGCCGTGGCTGAGAAGGGGGTGGGATGAGTTCCTGGGGTGAAATTGCCCAGGAGCACAGCACAGCCACTCACTTTGCATTGCAAAGCTTTATCATCTCTGCACAGATTACTGGAGCCAAAAATAGCTGCAGCTTAAAGCAAACAGTTTTTTGAGCGCGCTCTGCCCTGCTGGCACGCCAGCCCGCACCGAGCCTCTGGGCCAGCCCTCGTGGCCCCACACTCCTTGGCACCAGGCTGGGCTCCCAGCCCCTGGGGGTGCTTCGCTAATGAGCTCAGCCTCGTTAACGCTTCTCTGAGTTCCACTTGTTGAGGAACCTTTCTGGGTTAACAACTCCTGTAATAGCAAAATTGGTCTGAATGTCAAATAATTCACCGAGACACCCACTCTCGTCCTTAATCTAAGCAACCTGTCCTTCCTGTGGCAGTTTAAAGGGTGGCTCATCGCTAATGCTGCTTCTACCTGCTGGTTTCTCTCCTTCTCATGAATCCGAGTACAAGATGTCATTCGAGGGCTTAAGACATAAGCATTTTCCTGAGGGAGCCCAGAAGACTGTTGAAATATGTTTTGCATTTTTTGATCCAGAGGTTATTTAAAGTATTTGTTTTGGGGAGCGGAAATCTGGAAAAAATCAGTTTACCACATTTTTTCCATGTCTAATTTGTGCCATTCCGCATTTCCTTGCGATCTTGATGACATCAAGTGACACGGAGAGCTCAGCGCCTGGGAAATGCCATGAAAGTTGCTCTTGTATGAGGACATTTGACGATACAAGTGAGGGCTGTGGCAACACGAGCTTCGGAGGGACACGAAGCTCAGGCTGCCAAATGTTCAGGTCAGAAGCAGGTCAGATCCTCCTGCAATGACAGTTTGGCTCCTTTGGCTTCAGAGCTCCTGGACAACCCTTTGTGCCAATGCTTTTTCACGCTGGAACACGCAGAGCATGAGCAGCACTGCAGCACTGCCCTGGGGATTGATTTCTGAATGTTAGCACCCTTTGGGATACTCTCACCTCATTTGGGGATGTGCCCTACAGGACTGCTCCTTGTCCCTCTTCCTTTTGGTCACCCTTCCTTTTGGTCACCCTTCCTTTTGGTCACCCTTCCTTTTGGGCAGCTGCTTGCTCCTCACAACAGAGCAGAGGAGTTGGTACCTGCACAGCGTCACGGTCCCATCCCCTCCTTGTGGTGTTGCTGTCCCCAGTGAAAAGCTGCTAACAGCTTAAATAAAATAAAATAAAAATCACCACAATCCTCTGCAGACCAACTGCACTACCAACACCAGTATAACAGAGCAAAACCAAGCCTCCCGTTGTGCAGGGTGGTGATGGCATCAATGCCATCCCTGGGCCATGCAGGGTGGCACAGCGCAGAGCAGCTGGATGCAAGAGGCAGCAAGAACCTCAGCAAAGAGGAGCAGATTAGTCGGCTGGAGTCAAAGCCATAGGAAAGTAGAGAAAGCCACAAAAGGCTGATTGTGGCTTCGGCTGAATCTGCTCAGCACTGCAGCACAGTCTGCCATTCAGAGCGGGCCATGCCAGGCATCTATAACGTCTGCTCCTATTGTGAGAGGAACTGCAGTTATTCCTTTATTCATAGCCCACAGCTCAGGATGAATGTCCTGGGGTGCCTGTGATGCCAAAGCCTCTGGCATCTTGTACAGAGCAATAGGATAAGAGATGGTGAACCTCAGAAGTAGCTAGAAGTTGGGGTGGATTTCCAGAGAAAAATAACAACTTTCATTTAAAAATAGCAAGAACGAATACATCGAAAGCATTTTTAACCTAATGCGTTAAGATTTCAGACAAACTGAAAACTATTTGGCATCTCATGGCTTGGTTTTTCCTTGTGGAAAAAAAAATGCTCCGTAGAAAACACTTTAATCCCAAAGTACATTTTTCTGCTTAAGAGTTTTGATGGAAAATGTTAGGCCAGTCCTTGCAGGGATGGGCCTGGATGGAGCACCGTCAGGACACGGTGTGGGGAGGGAGGAGAGAGCTCTCCTGATGGGTGCTCCTTGATCCCAGGACCAGGCACAGGATTGGAGGTTTGAATACGTCAAATAGTTAGCAGACACCGTATGCTCATGTGCTGTATTCCTGGATTTCTGAAGTGTTTTGCTACTACCACTCCTATGTGCTGCACGGGTTGCTGCCAAGGCAAGGCCCAGCTGCTGGTGGGGCAGCACTCGTATCTCTGCAAGATCTGGCCTCCAGACCCTGCGGTCTGAGAGTCAGGATAAGCACTACAGCCTCCTGGATCGCTTTCAAATACAAGCTGGAGTAAAAGCAGAAACCTTCAGCTCTTCCAAGGC
The DNA here is from genome assembly GCF_964035555.1 of Netta rufina. Lineage (NCBI taxonomy): Eukaryota > Metazoa > Chordata > Aves > Anseriformes > Anatidae > Netta > Netta rufina. Next base: position 2,528,031 of record NC_140140.1, read on the forward strand.
GGCCGAGCTGCCTCCTGAGGCCGCAGCCACCTCGGCAGGGGGCAGAGCCCTCCTGGGCCCTCTTGCCCGGCAGTGCACCGCAGCCAGCTCCTTGCCATCACCGCCGGGTAAGTAATAATGCATGACCCAAAAGCACTGGGGAGAGATTAGTTTCAGTCAAGTGATACATCTCTGGAAATCAAACTGTCTTCCCAGAGCTGGTTTTGAAATAAAATAGAGGGGAATCGAGAGGTGGAGCTGTAAGAGGTTAGCGTGGCTGCACTGAGCGCAGGGATGTTTTGTTTTATTGAGGTTCTTTCCCCTTCCTCAGCATCTCCTTAGAGCCGTCAGGGTGTTTCCTGCACTGCCAGCTGCTTTTGTTGGTATTTTTATCTCTTCCTGCATGCGATGGCAGGGCGTGGGTATCTGCCATCACCAGCAGCTTGCAGGAACAGGGCTCGTGGCTGGGAGGGGACGGCTGGTGCCTGCTCACCAGGGTGGGCAGAAACACTGCTGTCGGGCCTTGTGCTCTGCAAGGTGGCAGCCTGGGAGCAGAGTCCTCCAGCTCACGCTGCTCACTGGGCTCTCAGCCCGAAGTTAAACCTCCCGTGGCTCCAGCAGGACGGGATCAGGTTCCCAGCAAATGCCCTCCAGCCAAGTCATGCCCTCTAATCTCCCCTTTACAAGGCCGCGGGCAGTAGCATCCTTACAGCAGGGAAAAACACACCCTCCACTCTGCTGGAGGAGCAATCAGCACTAACGAGCCCTGGTTCCAGGCTGGGCTTGGGGCAGGACACCCCACTTGGGTGCCCACAGCTGCCCAGCAGGGCTGTGCCAGAGGAGGACAGGCAGGACAGCACTGCCATCAGCTGTGTGTGACTTCTGTCACCCAGAGCCGCCTCAAGGCGGATGGGATGCAGGGAAGTGACACTACCCAGGGTGACATTCCTGGGCAGGGCTTCCTCTCCTGGAGCAGCCCGAGTTTGCCAAGAGCCCCCTGCTGCCCTCCACAGCGGGGTGGGCGCAGAGGCAGGTGCTTGGCACGCAGCGCTGCCTCGCCATGAAGACCTCCCCCCTTCCATTCGGATGCTGTCACCAGCTCTGCATTTCACCCCCAAATAAGGCTGTCACAGGGGCAGATGAGCCCAAGCACACTTGAATTTCACCAAAGATACCCCTCAGGAGCCCACAGTGCAAAAGGCGCTCCAAAAAGACACGGAGCTATTTCCTTGGGAGGCTCTTCCACCCGGCAAAGCCGCCCAGGCGGTGTCGGGTGCGATGGAGCCCGTGGCTTGGAGGGGACGAAGGGCAGGGGGCAGCTGAGCCGTGCATCCCAGCAATGCGCCCGAGATGCCTCGCGGAGCTGTGGGTGCTGCCGGTGACAGGTGGAGCCCGCAGAGGAAGCACCCAGCAGCATCGAAGGAAGGATGTTCGGGCACATGCAGCTGCCGGGAGATGAAGTTACAATGCACAGCTAAACAAAGATCCCCGCGAGAAGGAAACGGATCCCTCCTGCCGCCTGTAAGGTAGGAGCCGAGCAGCGGCAGCTTGACATCATCGGGCCGAGCATTGGATTACAGCAGGCAGGGACTCACCCGGCGGGGAGCAGAACACGCCCCTCGGCCCCACAAGTGCAACTTCATTTAGAGGCTCCCAGCACAAGGAAGCCGCGAGTCTGGAGCTGGCTGCGGCCAACCTGGCTGGTGGGGCGCGTTTCCAGCCCCGATCCCTCTGGCAGCAGCGGGGCTTTGGGACTCAAGCAGCAGCCGGAGCCGTCGTGCCTGTAAGTGAAACGCGGGGAGCAGGGTGCCAGGGGCAGGATGCTGCCAGGGGCTCGTCCGCGGCTGGGGGCTGCCGATGGGTGGTTGCTTTACAGACTTAACTTCTACCTAACGGACTGTCAGCAGCAGGATTTCGCTTCCCGCAAGCTGTGGGCTGAAAAAGCAAGGCTGCGTGCCGGCGTTGTGCCGTGCCGGTGGCAGGGAGGTGGCTGCGTTTCACTTTGAAAATTGCGTCGTGCCGGGCTTGCTGCGGAGGGGAGAGCAGCCTTAGAGATCACAAAGGACTGGCTCAGTGACCCCCGTGGGGATTTCTGGCCTCCTTTCTGCCGTTTGTCCATTTATTTTGAGAAACTGGCCAGACAGGATCCCTTACGACACAGGGGCCACGCTGTGCCTGTCCAGGAGCAAATGCCAGGCTGCCAGACACCGGGCTCCCTGCCCGTGGTGCGGGTTGGGGCCACCCCAAGCCCTGGCTCACAAATGGGGTGGAAGCAGGCTCAGAGACTCACAGGCATCCAGCTTCCCAAGCAAGTGTTTTAAAAGGCACAGAGTTGGGATAAAAAAAGAACTGCTGCGTGGCGATATTCTCAGGAGGCTTTGAAAATTCTTCCACCTCGGAGCTGCCTGGCGCTCTCCTCTCTCCGGTTTCCCCTAAGCAGCTGGTAGCGAGCAGCAGCGAGCTGGCACACGAGTGCAACACCTCGGTCCTAGAGGAGCATTTGGGAAGCATTTCCCTTGCATTGGAAGAGGTAAATGTGTCCACGGAACAAGAGCCAAGCTCAGCTGTATTCCCAGGAGCAATGCCCCTGGCAGCTGTGACCGTGGGACGAACAAGGAGGACGTGCCAGTGCCGGATGAGCAAGAGGTGGCTGTGGCGGGGTGGCTGAAGCAGTGAGGACAGCTCCAGGGGAAGTGTAGGCTGGTGGCAGCCCTCAGGCTCTGGGCTGTGCTTGCTCATGGCAAGATCAGTGTGCCCCATCCAGCTGGCTGGGGGATGTGCTCTGGCTTTGTGGGCTCTTGGCTGGAAGGGGCCACCTTGGTGACGTGGGGCCACCCAAGTGAGAAGCCATCACGTGTTCACTGTAATGAGGGACAGTGTCTGGGAAACGAGGATGCATGAAGGGATCCTCTAAGGCTGAATTAATTCATAGCATGGATGTGGATTAAATTGCTGTTTGCAAACACCAAAGCTTCCTGCACCCTGAGCACAGGACAGGGCGCTGGGCTCCATGTCCTCCATGCCATGGACACTTGCCAGAGGGTGAGGACCTGGATGCCCCAAAGAGCTGGAGGCCATTAAAATAAAGTACATAGGCTGCTGACACAAGTAGCATCAGAGTGGAGATGCTAAAACCCAAAGAACCCTGCATCTATCCAACCACTTGTAATTTCTGTGCTCACAGTGGCTGATTCTGATGAGGTGTAAAGGCTAAAATGAGCTAAAGTGCTGTTTCACTTCCCCCCATTCTCTTATACCAAAGAAAAGAGAATTTTGAGCCCACTTGGAAGCCTGCGCACAGACATGCAGCTCTGCCCCCCCCCCCCCCCAAAACACAGCTATGAAAAACATTTCCCAGGTTGCTAATGTTTCCTGGACCTCCCGTGTTTCAGGGCCAGTTATTGCAGCACTGATCCCTCCAACCTGCCTGGCTAACCAAACACCAGCATCACCCCTGTTTTACCAAATCAGGTGCTTTTCCTGGGCTCATACAGGTCTGTAGCAGAACCAGGGGATGAATCTGAAATTCAATAAGGAACAGCAGAAGCTTCAACACTGCTTTTTATTTGCCTTACTGCACCACCCTGATCTCAATTTTCATATTCAAAGCCTCGATCCAGCTGCTGCTCCACACTGCGGAGGGTTTCCTTCGAGTCACCAGAGCCATACAAATGGAACAATCCAGCAAACAAGTTTTCCAACACAGTACCTGTTCCTTAGAGAGGATGAGAAAGGGAAAAAACAAAAAACAAAAACAAACAAAAAAACCACACAAACAAACCAAACAACATGCTCCCAGCCAAGCCATAAAGGGAGCTGCTCCCAGAAGCTTACTGGTACCAGCTGGTGCGGTGGGGAGGGTCGGTGGCTGTGTGCACTTTGTCCCCAGCTCCTCCCGACGGCAGTGACAGAGACGCCGAGGTGTTGCTCCAGGGCTCAGCCTGGGACCTGTAGCATGAGCAGGAAGAGCAGGGGTGAACTATGAACCATTTATTCCCCCCGTTTCTAAACTTTCACTTCTTTCAAGCCTGCAGGGCTATGTACTTTGCACCACTCATTTCTGGCTTGTGCTGTAGGTTCCTAAATGCCTTCCTTCCCGGCACAGCCCCAGGAGGCACAGGGCTCTCTGCCTCTCCTCCATGCCTGCACGCTGCTGGCCACAAGCTGCTGCCTCAGGAACTCCCAGGCCAAGACCCAAATGCCAACATTTGTTGATATTGACAGTGACGTAATAAGCCAAACATCCCCACCAGAGTGTCATCAACTTCACTGGAATTACTCTTTCCACAAAGTAATCATTCAGTGGTGCTCATTGCCTCTAGATAGCCCTGGCACTCAGTGCAGAAGGTGCTGTGTTGGATGCCAGGTCGCTATGGAGGTAACAAAGCTATCCTGGTTGCAGTTATAAGGATATTGCATTTCAAGGATTATAAAACCTCCTGGTTCAGGGCAATTAGTAACTGGTGAAAAATATCCCATCACAACTACGAGTCTTCTTGCATCTCTGAGCCAAGGATGCCAGCTGCTGTTGGAGACAGGATACTGAGCTAGACAGCCTTTCAGCCTGCCCCGGGAGGAGCAGTCTCCCATTCTAATCAGTGATGCATTTGGCCTGATGTTTACCCGTGAGTCAAGAGCTACGAGAACGACCTTCTGTTTGCTGCCATCACCTTGGTTGAAACCAAAAAAGGATTTCCTCTCTGGATCAAAAGCAACACCAAGACATCTGCTGTATAGAATAGGGCTGATTTCTGCCAAAAAGCACTCTGGGCTTCTTGGAACATGTACTCATTTTGAAGCAGTGCATTTGTTTTGTGTGTTCCTTCTGGGTAACAGCTGAAAAACAGTGAGAGAGTCTGGACCTCAAGCAGTGTGTATGTACCATGCTGATGGCAGTGCCCTTGTAATTCCCTCCTCATTGGGTATGGATGTTTAGCTATCCCTTGGACATTTCCACAAGGTCCCTAAATAACACAGTACCTTGATGCACTTTAGCACCAGATTAGGAAGAGTAAAATATTATTTTAGAAGTTACTTCAGCCCATTCCTACCCTACTGCAAGGGCTAGTCCCCATCACCAGCCCCAAGCTCCCAGACCCCCCGTGTGGGATGCTGCCTGCCTGTGCACATGGGGTCTCACAGCTCTGCACCCCCGGGGCTGGGGGAGCCAGCAGAGGACAGAGCAGGGTACCCAGCTGCCGTTCTGCAGGACCCCAAGTCCCCAAGGTAGGGCCATGGGGAGAAACATCCAGCTGGAGCTGGTGCCGGAGGGGTGGGAAGCCAAGACCAGTCACTAGTAGTGGATCCCTCTCTCCAAAATCAGCTCTTTTGAGAGAAAACAGGGCTTCCCCGACATCCCCTCAGGACCAGGATTAGTGATGGCTCTTCTAGTTCAGAGCATCCTTGTTCCAATTTGCTTTAAGCATCTCCTGGCACAGGGCCACAGATTTGGAGAAGTTTCGCAATCCATGCGAAGTGCCAGAGGTTTTGACACAGGAGCCGGAGTGAGGCAGGAATGCAAAGAGGGGAAATCGAGGATTGGGAATTTCCAAAGCTGGCTTTCTTCCTTCCTGCTTTTGTCAGCCCAGTTGGTGTCCCCAAAAGGGCGATGTGTATTCCCAGAGCTGTGGGAATGCTGTTTCTTTTCCTGTCTAGCATTTTCAATAAGCACTTCACTGTAAGTGGGGTAAACACTAACAGAAGTGTATTGTTAAACCCTTGCGCCTGTGCTTGGACACTGCCACGATCTTAATTAGTATTTTCCACTTCTGTAAGCCTGTCATCTGCAGATCTCAAAGCTTTACAAATATTTGAAACATCTCATGAGGAAAGAGTATTAATAGCTCCATTTAACAGATGGGCAAACTGACACACAAAAGCAGCAAGTGCCCTGTCCTTGAGGCGGGGCTGGAGCAGGCGAGCAATCCTCGGCTCCAACAACGAGGCAGCTTTAGAAGTGGGTCAAGGAACGAAGAGGAAGTCTGCAGATCTGTCCTGGTTTGGAGAATGACCGCAGTCGGAGTGGCCCAGAGCCCAGGTGGACGAGGCAGAAGAATTGCTGAATGAGCTACTGCTTGCTTCCTTACATGGTTAATCTCTTGCTTTTTGTCTGATAGGATGTGTCCCTGGGACCAAGTAAAAAAAAAAAAAAAAAAAGCAGTCCATGATGTTCCAAAAAGTCTGAAAGCTGAAACAGCTGCTAAAATAAGCAAGTGTCTTGTTGGCTGGGCTCTGCAGGTCAGGAGATTGCAAGTCATCCACAGATGTTAAGGCCACAGAGGAAATGTCTTTGAGCAGGGCTTCGGGACAAAGGGAGAAGGCACAGCTGTGTGCAGAGAACCAAACAGCACCAGGCAAACCAAGGTGACTGAAGTACCAGACAAACTTCCCCCTTTCTCCCCTCAAAGCAGCTAACATGGAAGTTTCACTTCTTTAAATGGCAGTGGGGCTGCAAACCAATATTTATTTATACTTTTGTCACCATTACCGAACCCCCAGCCCTCCATGTGGTGCAGGTCAGGGGACCGAGAGGCTTCGGTTCTTCCCAGCATGCTCAAATCAAGTTGTTGAAAGGAGAAGTAAAACCAAAAGGGAACTTCTGCGAGTACAGGCCGCTGGTTGGGCTTTCTTTGCTCTTAGACCCAGCAAAGCAAACCACTTCTAATGCAGAAAAACACATGCTGAGAACATTTCTGATGAACCTGTGTCCTGAGGCCTCTCACTGCTCACCAACCCCACGCTCCCTCCCCGTTACAGGTGGTGGAAAAAGCTGCCAAGCTTTCCACCTCCTGACATGAGCATGGCCACTATTTTCTTACATTTATTTTATTTTCCTTCCCCAGAAGCCACTGCCCTGCTGTGTATGAAGCTTGTCTGACGTCATGTCCAGAAGGAAAGTCAACTAACCCAGGTAGGGATTCACACTGCAGACTGATAAGATTTGTATTCGCAGGGAAGTATTATATAAACAGGGAAAAGATTTTTCCTTCCTGTTTTGTAAGAAGTCATTTGACCTCCTCTGTATTCTGTCTTACTAGCTGCTAGGAAGTTGCTAGGAGGAAACCAATATCCACAGTCATGCTGTAATGACTTCCCCGCTGCATTTTCCATACTTTGCAGCCACACACACCAAGCCGTGTCGTGGTGCCAGCTCCCTGGGCAGCCCTAGCATGAGCTGCATAGCATGGCCCTGCAGTGTGGCTGATAGCTCACTGCTCCCACGCGGCCATGCCAGTTTTGCTCTGTGGATAGGGTCAGCCCAGCAAGGTGCAGGGAATCGCCAGCTCTGAGCCTTTCTGTGACACTTGTGTGAGTGGTGAGCCTGCTGGCTCAGACAATCCTCCCTGTGCTCTGTGTCTCCTGCTCAGAGCTTCTCAGCCCCATGTCTGGCTGTGCAGGTCACCTTGCTGCTTTCTCTCATCACTTACAGGCAGTTTGCACTGAGCAGGTGTCTGCAGATCTGGCACCAACACATCTCAGGGCTGGCTGGTGCACTGTCCTTCACCCTGCAGGTCTCAGAGCAGCTCACCTACACCAACACATTTCTGTGCATGCTGGGGACGCCCCATGCCCTTCTGTGCCCAGGCTGCATTTCAGTGGACCATAAAATATTTGGCAACTCATTTAATGTGGCACTTTTCCTTCTGAGACCATAGCTTGCAAGGATCTCTGCAAGTACACGCACAGTGTTTTGGTGCATCTTGAATCACATAGAATCACACAGAATTTCTAGGTTGGAAGAGACCTCAAGGTCATCGAGTCCAACCTCCAACCTAACGCTAACAGCCCTCCACTAAACCATATCCCTAAGCTCTACATCTAAACGTCTTTTGAAGACTTCCAGGGATGGTGACTCCACCACTTCCCTGGGCAGCCTGTTCCAATGTCTAACAACCCTTTCAGTGAAGAAGTTCTTCCTAACATCTAACCTAAAACTCCCCTGGCTCAACTTAAGCCCATTCCCCCTCGTCCTGTCACCAGGCACGTGGGAGAACAGACCAACCCCCACCTCGCTACAGCCTCCCTTGAGGTACCTATAAAGAGCGATAAGGTCACCCCTGAGCCTCCTCTTCTCCAGGCTGAACAAGCCCAGCTCCCTCAGCCGCTCCTCGTAGGACTTGTTCTCCAGGCCCCTCACCAGCTTCGTCGCCCTTCTCTGCACCCGCTCAAGCACCTCGATGTCCTTCTTGTAGCGAGGGGCCCAAAACTGAACACAGTACTCGAGGTGCGGCCTCACCAGAGCTGAGTACAGGGGGACGATCACCTCCCTCGCCCTGCTGGTCACGCTGTTCCTGATACAAGCCAGGATGCCGAGCACCACTTCAACTCATGTCAAGATCTCACATCCCTGGTGACTCACGTGCAGGGACTTACCCTGCCTGCAGCAAGGCTCAGCAGCTGCTACACCTAACACAAATGTACCAGAAACCTCCCCCCACCACAGCAATGCTGTGAGGTGGGTGCACAGGGCTCCAGCAAGGCAGCACAGCCAAAGGGGCTGCTGCTTTCAGTGGGTCACAGGAGCCACAGGGTCACACAGAAGGACTCAGCTCAGCCAGCTCCTACCAGCTCTTCTTTTACTCCTACACTTCCCATTTCAGCTGTCAGCAAATCTCCAATAGCAGCAGCCCAGCCACTGACCCTTGTCACTGCTCCTATGGGGATCTACCCCCATTTCCCAAGCAACCACTACCCCTCTCCTCTGAGTTACATGTGTGATTTTTCCTCTGTGCAGCAGCACGAGTGAACCGGCCAGGAGAGCCCCAGGGAGCAGAGCTAAGCCCATTTCTGCTAATCAGCCTGCCTCATTCCATAGTGACACTTTTAAGAGCTGCCCTGGTTATTTTTAGGGCCCACTGGGAGCTGCCAGGGCTCTGGCCCCTCAGGAGGCTGCAGGGCTTCTCCCACAGTCCCTCACACCACACGGAGTGGGAACACGCTGCTCCAGTGTGGCTGTGACACCCGTGGGGCTGGATGAGCCTGCATGAAGCAGGGCCAAGAAGGTGTGTGCACTACAGCTAGGTGCACTTCCACACAGCAGCTGAACCCAGCTCTCCAGACCACAGAACAAGGCCACACAGGATTTGTTCTTTGTCCCTCTTAATACAGAAGTAAAAACCCAGGCCTACATACCTCAGTCTTCACAGAAAGGTCTTCCCCCAAACAGAGCCATCCCATCAAGAGCTGCTGGGCCTTCCCCTTCCTTTTATACAAACAAGGGCAGCTGTGCTCGAAAATAGGCCCCAGCTGCATCTCCTCTGGGCTGAGGGAAGCCCTCCTCACCTGGGGAGGCTGCAAGGTGCTGGTGTGCTGGGTGAGCATCCCAGGCAGGGATTGAGGAGGTCACAGTCTCTGAATTCAATGCCCTGAGGTAATCAGAAGAGCTGTGGGACCGTTGGGTAGTTTCCAGCTTTTGTAGGAAATTTGAGGTGAAAGACAGCAGGGACTTTTCTTCCATAGGCCTGGATGGCCTGGGGGAAGGCAGGGGATTCGTGGGGATCTCCACTGCAAAGGAACCCATCAAATGGCTCTGACGTGCTGGGACATCACAAGTGGGGACAATACAAGGGGTCCTCCTAGGACATGACTACAACAGCAGCTGTGAGACTGTTACAGCTGGAGGGCTTATAGTGTCTGGTCTGTGGTTAGTCTGTTTTGCAAATTCAGCCATTAGCAAATCTTCCACAGCCATGGTTTTGCTCATGTGAAAGTGCATTCGCGTACAAAGGCAGCTAAACAAGAAGTAGGGGGAAAAATAAAAATAATGCTGGGTGGAGCCCACCCCTCATGCTCTTTGCTTTGATGGGGTCTCTGTGGGGGACTGAGGGGTGGGGGCTCTTGGGACCAAGGGTGCTTGGATGAAGGGCTTGGACTTGCTGCTCCGCACAGCGCATGTGGTGGAGCCGTGTCTGCCTGCACTGGGAGGGGAAAACAGGGGAGAGCAAGGCACCAGCTGGCCACAGCCCAAGGCCAACATGTCCCCCACCATTTGGGTGCTCTCCCTGCATGTTGTGGGGCTGCCCCGGCCCCAGTCCATGGCACTGGGGCTCATCCCGACCGGCCCTGTCTCCCTGAGCCCCGAGGGATGTGTGGCTGCCCCAGGGATGGGGACAGCGGCACCTCAAAGCTGTGGGATGCAGAAAACAAGCTCAACCTGGGAACAAAACACAAATACAACCGCTGTCACGGCAACTGGCTCCAGAGGCACGGAGAGACCAATTATTTCCATTAATCAACTTGGTGAGAAGCTGCAGAAGAGGCTTAAAATGCAGATGAGGTTTGGATGCTGCGGGAAGGGAGGAGCCCCAGAAAAGCTCGGTTGCCAAGGAAAAATGTGATTTTTCCCCTCGCGGAGGGCAATGACTGGCATCTTTGTGCAGCCACCAACATGGGGCTGGAGCCAGAGCCAGGCCAGTGGGGAGATCGGCGCTGAGTAACGCTAACAAAGAGGTGTCATTGTGGGCTGGGGGGCTGAGCAATCTCCTCTGTTCTCCCACAGAGACCCAGAGCAGGGGTCCCCAAGAGCAGGCTGGGGATGTGCTGAAGGGCAGGAGTGAGGGAGAAGCTAAATGCAAGGGGTGTGAAGTCCTAAATCCTACAGGAGTCAGGCTGAGCCACATCTTAAATCAGAGGCTAAGCAGTGAGTTAGCAGCTCTACAGGCCTCCAGTGATCTTCCTGCCACAAAACAAGGCCAAAGCAACAGATGGAATCTGTTTTACACACTGAGCCTCAATCTCCCTGCTGTGCCTGTTCTTCTGCTCTATGAATGATATTTTTCCACCAAGTCCTGGAGAACCCTAAAAGCTCTGTTTTTGCAGAATCCCTGCAGTGGAAGGAGACGCCGTGATGTCGGGGCTGGCTGAATTCACTGCATTTAGTGTCAGAGCCAGAGGGTGCAGAGTTACTACGAGGAATCCCACAGCGAAAGCCTTCCAAAAATACCAATGTGACATGCCCAACCTTGGCATTTCTTCACCACCACAGCGCAGCGAGGCTTTTCCACGCCGCTCAGCACGTGAGATGGACACCCGTGCCTTGGCAGGAGATCAGGCTGCTGCCTGTTTTCTCTCCCAGGCATGAAATTGGGGGTTCCACAGCTTGGAGCCCATCAGTTCGGGTAGGGACAAGGCCACCACCATGTTTTGGAGGATGCAGGCCCAGCAGGAGGGCAGGGGAGCTCTGTGCCTCGTGAAGGCCCTGCTGCCAGCCCTACCAGCACCACCAGGACTGGAGACCCAGCAGGGCTTCTACAGTGTCATCCTGGCTTCTGGGCCTGGATCAAAGCTCCAGGACATGGGGGTCTTGAGCTGTAGCGAGGTCGTAAAGGCACTGGCACAGGTCTAAAAATACTCCCTAGCCCTGATAACCGCATTATGGAGCCTTCATCCTTTGGTGTGCAACCTCTCACGCATGTTCCCAGACAAGAGCCAGTGGAAAATTTGCTGAAATTCCAGCTGGAAGCTGTCAGACAGTTGGTGGAAACCCCCTGACCTCAAGTGCTGGCTATTGCCCTGTGGGATTTTTTCCCTCCTGGCTGGATGAGGCTCTCGCAGCAGGGAACCTCACAGCAGACCGCAGGGAGCACAGAAACCCCGGTGCTGCCGCCTCTGTGCTCTACCAGGCCCCCTCAGCAGCAAACCATCTCACGCTGTAAATATTTTACAAGCCCGGCAGGGCTGTTGAGTGTATTTTGCTGTTGTTATGGATCTGCCCCCAGCAGGAGAGGGCTAATAATAGTCAGGGTACCTGGGAATGAAAGGGCGAGGGGTGCAACGCGGAGCTCTCGATGGCATTGTACGTCTCCATGCCCTCATCCCTGCAGCTTGGTGGTAAAGGGAAGAGAAGCAGGATGCGAAGCCTGAACAGAAAAAAGGGTCCTTATCCCTCTTCCCCTGCAAGGTTCAAACACAGCAAGGTTTAGTTTGGTTTGGGAAAAAAAGCTTGGCTGGGCCTCCCGAAGTTCGTAGGCCAAGCACAGCAGTTCGATCCCCTGGTGTGACACCGGGAGAGCAGGATCCGGCCCTGTGGGCACGGAGCTGTTGGTCCCAATTGCCGCTCGCAACGGGTGGTGGGAGCACTGGGGATGTAAGTGTGGGGGACTCCTGCACTTCAGGGCTCCGTGTCCCCTGCCAGCCCTTGCCGGCTGCCTGCTGGGGTCACTGAGACATTCCTCGTGTGTCCCAGGGGACAGCGTGCCCTTGAGGAACGGAGACATCTCTGTGCAGCCCCAGAACCAACGGCAGGCACAGGCCCTGCCCTGCCCAGCGCCACGCCTGGGAGTGGGGTAAGCAAGATAGGGCCCAATTCCATCCCCCCCCCCGTGAAGGGAAGCCGTGGGGGCTCAGGCTCAGCGCTGCAGAGACACCGGCTGCTGTTTAACCTTCGTGCCTCCCCCCTTCTAGCCACCCGCTGGGCTGGGCTGGCTCCCTCAAGGGACAAGGATGTCTACGAAGTGCTCCAGGGTGTCCTGTAGCAGGAGGTGCCACCAGGAGGCGAGCAGGAATTTGTCTGACACAGACAGTTTATGCAGTTACTGTGAAGCCCAGTTGGTAGAGCAAAAGCCTGACAGGACCCTGAAGTAAGAGAGGCAGGCCTGGGGCAAGCTCAGCACGGCCATTCTGCCTGCTGGTAGCGTGCAGTCCAAAAATAGTTCTTCTTAGCCATGAAAATAGCTCTTGCTGGCTTACAGGTTAACCTAGATGAGGGACAGATGCAGTGTCATGCGAAGGGCTTCCTTTGAAACTGGAGTCCAGGGCTGGGTGTGACTGCAAAAATCCACCCGAGCCCTGCAAGCCATGGGACACAGGCCATGGGACATATATGTGCGCTGCGGGCGCGGGGCCCTTGGTGTTTAACCCCCCAGGGGTGTTTCCAGGCCGTTGTCCACCTCCCAGTGCTTGCAGTACCTGCATGCTCGTAGTGACGGGCCTGGGAGCTGCAGAGGAGCAGGCAAGGGGGGAATGGGAATTTGGTGCTGGCTTGTCTGTTGGATAGAGATAGAGAGGTGTGCCCTCCTTTCCGGCTCTCTTGCACACTGAAAGGCAGATGAATCGTTTAACCCTCTAATTTCTTAGCAGCCACACCTTCTGAATGGGTGAAATTCCACCTGGGTGTGAGCAGGGCTCGCTGGTCTGCAGCAGGGAAGTTCAGACCCCGGAGAGCAGAGCCAGCTGCTTCTCCCGCTGCCCACGAGCTCCCCGGGGAAGGACAGCGAGCCCAGCTGGGGTCTGGCACCAAAACCTGCCCCAAACACCACGTCCACAGCAGCAGAGCCGAGACCGTTGCGGCTCAGATCTCCCATTTTGTTCCAGTCCTCACAAGATGCTATGGAAAAATAAGCTTGAGCCAAACAGCAGGCTTGGCAGGGCAAGGTTATTTCAGCAAGGCGAGGAGCTTTAAACTGGGGAGCTACCGCTCCACGACCATCCATCCACAGTGACACGGCTCCAACTCTGCGGGCAGGAGGGAAGTGGTTCTTTCTGATCACTGGCCGATGTTAAGAGATTTTTCACTGGCTAAACCCCACCGAGCTGGTTTGAGCCTGCCAGGAGCTGCAGAAAAATCACATCTCCCCTGAAAAGTGAGGCTGTGGCTCCTGGATGCAGGGGCTTCCCAGCACCCTGCTGGCCATGGGGGCGGGCAGGGACCCCCCTGGCCCGGCCGGGGGGGGCTGCAGAGCGGGACAAGAGCTTGGACCATGGGGCTGGGACAAGAGCTTGGAGCAAGGGGCCGGCGCTGCGGGAAGCGGCCGCCCCGGCCCCGGTGGCGCTGCGGGGCTCCGCGGGCTGAGCCGGGCGGCAGAGCTCAGCCGCCACCTCCCGGCGGCTTCTGCCCCAGCATCGTCACTGCTGCTCCCCACGGAGCTGCCGAGCTCCGAGGAGGACTTGCAAGGGGATGGCTGGACGCTCGCCGTGCCCCAGGATGGGGCGCTTTGCACGCTGAGGTCCGCCAGCCTCGGCGGTGGAAGCTGCGGGTTTGAGGAGCTGGGCTTCCCAGCAGGCTGCCCTGGTAGGGAGATGAGCACTGAGCAGGATTGGTGCAGGAGCTGAACCAGCCTCTCAGTGGCATGTTAGCCCTAAAACACTAAAGCAAGTGAATGCAAGAAACTGCATTTTTTCCATTAGATGCCGACGTTCCTGATCGGCACCTCCTCCAGGTGGAGGAGCAGGGCGGAAGGTGTTCTTTCCAGTGGGTGAAATAAGCCAACCGATAGCCTCTAACTTCCATGCAGGAAAAAAAAACAAACTGAGTGCCAAACTCAGTGAGCAGGAGAGGGAACCAAGAGCACCGGGTTTCCATCGCCGAGGCAGCATGGGACAGCTAGCTCTGTGCCCAGGCGCCAAGACGCTTGCGGTACGTTCCTAAAGCTGCTCAGCTCCCTGCACTGTGTGCAGGACAAATGCTGGCAAGCTAAAGCCTCAGCTAAAATGAAAACCAACAGCTTAAACACCCACCAGGCTGGACCAAGAGCTGGCTGGCAGCTTGCGTTCATTGTGAACCTTTCTCTGCAGTCTGCACTTGGCACAGACAGGAGCGAAGGGATCCAAAAACCTCACAGAAAGGTTGATTTTCACATGGTAAAATGCTTATCAGAAAGCCATCTCACCAAACTCTCTGTCCGTTACATGAATGTGACAAACACACCAGTACTGATGTGGAGCACTCACCGGCTCCTGGAGCTTTTGGGTGGCTGCCTCCTGGAGCCCCATTTCTGACTACAAATTCAGGTTGGATCAGCCCCCCCAGTGCAGAGAGCCAAATTCAGCCTCCATTCAAAGCTCCACAAATGGCATTTGGAGGAGGAAGAAGGGCTTGGGCCAGGCTGATGTTGAGCTGAAATGCTGAGCTTTGAATCCAAGACAGCCTCCGTTCCCCATCGTGCTGGGAAGCCAAGCAGCAGGCGCGTGGTGTGCACTGAGAACAAAGCTGGTGGCAGCAGAGCCAGCAGCAGGTTGCTACCTGAGATTTCAGTAGCTGCTCCACCTGGGAGCAGAGTTGTAGGGGCTTTTTTTTTTTTTTTTTTTTTTTTTCAGGCTGTAATTTACCTGCATAAAGTCATCTAACCTGGATGCAGCTGTGCATCCAGGGCCAAGCATCCTTGACCTCAGAGTTGTGTTTTCTCTACAGGATTTTGGATGTGCATAGAAATTCAATGGAGGTAGAGTCCAGCACATACACTGACTTTATTTCCTGCGATCGGGCTGGCCGGAGGAACGCTGTCCACGACATCCAGCGAGATGCAACCACCATCAGCATGCGCAAGCTGACCGAGGACATCAGTGACCTCACCGTTGAAGGGGCAGGTGAGCTGCTGCAGGCACTGGTAACCACAGCTCGTGGTGCCCAGCCTAGGAGGACATGTCATGAAACTGCAGCAAAGCAAAGTCCCTGGGAGCCAGGCGCAACGGGGCGATGCTCAGGGGATCCCATCCCTCACTGCAGCCAGCAGGAGGCTCACAGGCCGAGGGCCTCTTGCAACCAGCGGGGTGGTCCGTGGGGTCCTGGTGCAAGAACACTGCAGCCAAGATCCTGGTCCTGTTTTAACAGGATGAGCACCAACCAGCAGCCTTCTCAGGGCAACGTACACATCAAAAATACCTTAGGCTTCATAAAATTCATGGGGTGGGAGCTATAGTTTGCTTTTTCCATTTCTCTAGTTATCCTTCAAATAGTATTTTAAATAGGAACAGAATTAATTTTAATCACCACCAGCCATCTCCATGCCTCCCCCATAGCCCAGACGTGGCAGGATTGCCCTGCTCAACGCTGCTGCCCAGCTGGCTATGGGATGCACGAATCCTCAGCTCTGAGCCTGAGGCTGGGTTCACTAACAAGCAACCAAACACAAAGCACAGCTGCAGGGAATAGACTCCTTTCCAGCCCTTTCTCCAAGCTGCACTCTGTACCCATAAAAATGCTTTAAAATGCATTACCCCAGCTGTACCTCTTCAAACATATCCCTAATAGCACGTGTCCATACACCTGTCTGCAATAAGGACAAACTGGAGCTCATCTAGAGAGAACCCGGGTAACTGCCTGGCTGTCTGCTTGGAGCTTGCCTTCGTCAGTTAGGCAAGGAGAGCTTTAAAAGGGACTGTCAGTGTAGGACTGCTGTATTCATGCACCCTGCAGTCATATAAACTCCTTGCACCTGCCTTTGAGACCCGAGGCACCCTCCCAGCAGCATCAGATACTCTTCTTTGAGATGGGTTTGTGCTCTGGGAACGTGATAAGACAAGCCTATACATTTAAGCCAAATATCTGGCCGCAGATAGGTGGCAATAGGGCTTCAGCTAGCGAGCTGCATGAAATCAGCTGTAGCAATGACTGATGCCTTGTGTCCTGAGCACAGCGTAACCATGCTTTCCTCCCACTCCTCCCTCCTGCAGACAGCGAAGCACCTAGCACCTCTTCTGAGAGCGACCCTGAAGCACGACCAAAGGAGCAAGAAAACAAACCCTCTCCATGACAGCGTGCAGGGGGTGGGATGGGGCAGCAGGAGGGACTTGCTGTGAATGTTAAACGAGAATTTGCTATTGAATTTGTGGACAAAAGCCAACCTGGACCAGGCAGTTGTCTGTCACACGCCTCTGCAGCAGCTGTTTTGTTTAGAGCACCGCAAGATGCTGCACAAGGACTGGCACCTCCAGAAGACTTCTGCTCCCATCCCTAACGATTTAGAGCAACACTGCAGTGTTTGTAGTGGTATGAGCCATTCTCAAGATGCCTTAGCTGCAATTTTCCCCTATGGGAAAAGGCAATTTCAGTAATAATATACACACCAGACTTTCCTGTCCAAGGTACCTTCCCACCATTGCAAATTTAGCCTATTATTTATTCTGTTTCCATAGATTAGAAGTTTAGACAATTGTTTTTTCCACACACTGCCCTCATCCTGCATCTCACAACTGAGCTGGCCTCTGGACCGCCCATGGGGCCGCTCTGCAGGGCAGGCAGCGGCGGGGACCCCGTCAGTCCCACGCATCCATGGCCAGCCCTGTGCAGCCCCGCTGCTGCTGCTCAGCACCAGGAAAGGACCAAAGCACAGCCCCGTGTGGACAAGCTCCACCGACAGGCGCAGCAGCATCAGCCACAGGCATCTTTTCTTTGGGTTTTAGCATTTTAAGGTATTGTTAAGGGGAGGGGAGAAACATTTTGCTGTTTTGACTGCTGAAATTCAGGCTTAACTTTGCAAGCTGTTAGCTGAGATTATCTCCGGTAGGATCTCACACCATTCTCTCTTTTAGGAGACATGTTTTGTGTTAAAGATGGTTTGATAAAACTATATAAGCTGTTGGAATAAATAACACAGCCTTCAAGTACCGAAGGTGTTCTGCCTGGATGGTTGTTCTTCCTCTGTTTCACCTTGTAACAGGTTGGGCTGCAAGGAGGTTACACCAGCCTCTAACAGGGAGATAGAGAACTGTATGACATGAGAGTCCCTTCTGTTTGGGCCTGTGAAACCTCCCCAAACATTTGCAGCTCCCAGTTAGAGGCACATTTAAATATGGGGATGGAGGATGCCAAAAATCTGCCCCAACTTGCCCAGGTTTGCTGCAAGGCTGCGCTTTGCCACGTTTGGTGGAAGTCAAGCAGGGTAAAGCTGGCTTAGGACTTGGCAGAGCAGCCGAGACGCCAGGAGAGGAGATGCTGGTGGGAAGAGGTTTCCTCAGCACAGCACCGAGCTACAAGGACATCCATCACTCACGTTTCACCCACTCAGGACAGATGACCCCAGCAGAGCTCTGGGAGATGGCCCCAGCCCCACAGGCATCAGTCCTGCAATGGACAGGGCAAGGCAGAGCCAGCCTGAGAAAGCCTCCAGCAGTGACACGGGGACAAGCACCTCCTTGACAGCTTCGGGGAGAACTGAACGTTACAACTTTGAGATTTATCAGAGCAAACAAGGTCATAAATAAGCAGAGAAGTTGCTGCCAGACAGCGGGCGAATTGTCTGTGGGTCTCCAAGAAGCAATGGCTGTGGGACCAGGACAGAGATGGATGTTGCTCCAGCCTGCCCAGGAAATAAGGAGTTGGCAGCCAGGTGGAGGCTGCATCTGCTTCCTTGGCAGCCCTACACGAGCTGTCCCCGAGCTGCCTGGATACTATTGCAGCTCTGTTCCCAGATGGCGGCCAAGAGCCTGCTCCTTTTTCCCCTTGCTTGGGGGCAAACCAGCAGGTAGCTCCTGGTCTTGGCTGACACGCAGTTCAGTGTTTAGGCCCTATTTCCAGCTCTCGCCTCCACCGAGCAGTATTTTTGGCTCAGACACACATACGAAGCAAGCCGAAAGGCAGTGCAGAGGGACTGTGCACCACGCATGACCTCCAGCAGTTGAGAGAGGGCTAATCCTGGGTCTCCCTGGTCAGAAGATAGCTGCTGCAGTTATATTTAGGCAGATCACTAGTGATCCACTGGCCAGCCACCCTTGGAGCACAGGCATCAGGTTCCCCCCACAAGTAAAAGAGCCGGGTCAGCTGCCATTGCTGCAGGACCAAGGGCACTGGGTGAATCCAGCGACGTCCTGACTCGCAGAGCTGCTGGGTGCACAGATGCTCTGAGCCCCTGATTTCGGCTGGAAATCCAGGCATGCGGGACCTCCACCAGCTCCACCCGAGCGCTAAGCGATGGGAAAGTTGATCAGAAAGCACCCAAAGCACCCTGCTGCCTGAGCTGATACCACAGCCCAGCAGCCTCGCGGCCCAGACCGTACCGCTTCTGGCTCTCAGCATCAACAACGCGTGCAAAACTCAGGAAGTGGGGAAAAATATCAACTATTTGTGATACATGATAGAAAAAGCGATAAGGATGCTGCTTCTAGGGGTAAGATACGCATTTCTGTGGTTACTGAAAAGACACGAGGTTGGAACAACTTGCATCAATAAATCCAGCTTGCAAGTCTAACAAGGGAGCACGAGTACCTGCCCTCTTCTGTGCCCTACATTAAAACTTTCAAAGCTACCTGCTAGCAGCAGGAGGCAGGAATTGGGCTGCCACACCAACTGATTGACCCCTCTGCCTCCAGCAGGGGTACAATGGCTCACACTGCAGCTCGCGGAACACGGCTCCTACTGGTGTCCCTTGAGCAGAAAGGCGAGAGGATTTCTGTTTTAATATAAATTTGTTATTTTATTAAATGGGATTAACAATCAACTGTCCAGAATCCAAACAAGCAGCTTCTTCAGAAACAAATTTTGGAGAAAAATTAACTCAAAAAAGCCTGGCTCCAACAGCAGCCATATTCTTAAAAGTGATGATTTATCGTTTGCTTTTAAAAAAAAAAAAAAAAGGAAGAAATTCACTCTCTCCTATCTATCTAGGTGTATGCACCACGTATTTCAGAGACGAGTATTTTACTCAGAAGACAAATATGGAAGTCTAGAAAGAAAGGAAACATTCCCAGCACTCGGTTGCTGCTGGCTGAGGCTGAGCAGCCACTGTCCAGGACCACCACGGCCCTTCACCAAAGGCAACTTTTTGGTGTAGTATCTTTGGAGCAAGCACCTTTGTAGACGCCTGGGATGCTGAGGCATGCCACACACACCATGCTCCCTCCTCATGTGCATCGAGGAGCTCTATGTCAGTAGGAAAACTGTCACTTCTCTGGCTGCATGGCTCTATTGCATAGTAAGTAAAAATACTGTAATGCACCAAAACGGCTTAGGAATTTTGGTGAATATTTCCTTGCAAGTTCTCCACCAAACCGAAGGTCTGACTCCTAGCCGGTGTTGTGGTTAAGCGAGAAAAGCAATTCAGATGGGACCTGAGTCAATATTTGATATTGGGCCCTAGCTTATTAATCACTGAGTTTAATAGTGCTGTAAGATTATGTCATGTCAGAAAAAGAGCAGAATGGTTAAAACAGGCAATTGAGCACAATTTTTCTAAGGTCCTAAACTAGGATGCAGGAAGAGCAAAATGCAGTTTACAGCAATCGTCTAGGATGAGTACAAAACTGGGAAAGTCCCAGAAGGCAGATTTGGGCCCAAAATGGTAAGAATCCGTTCCAACTTCCTATGCATGTGTGAGCACGCTCACGGTCAGCTGTGAGCTCAGCTGCAGCCCACGGGGTGCGCTTCTGCGGCAGCGACGTTGTAAGGCCTGATACACACATCTCCTTAGCTGAGGGAGGATGCCAAAAAAGGCCTTTTTTTTTATATTAAAAAAAAACAAAACACCTTCAGACCTGTGCACCAGCTTCCAGTTTGTTCTTGTCCTGGGCTTGTTAGCACAAGACTAACCACAGGTAAACACAGCTGCAGCCAAAGCTCCCTACCCGCACGGATGGGGATAAACCCTCACACCTACTCACTCCAGACCTGGCACACCTTTTTCCTAGAACGGTGGAGATTAACCCTGACAGTCAGAGCCAGAGGAGATTATTTCTGCACCACAGGCAAGGGCTAAGGCAGGTCAGCAGGACACAAGAGGTCCTTCTGCTCTCGGTTATGGTACAGATGGACCAGCCGCGAAGGGAGGTGTTAGGGTCTGCGTGCACAGCAGCAGAGGAAGCTGGATGTCCATTTGGGAGACGGTTCACGGGGGTGGTGGGGGGGGTGTGATTGAAGCCTGATTCTGCTTAGCACTGTAAAGGTTTACACGGGATGCCAGGAATGGAGACTGACCCCAGGCACCTTCTGGCGCTCCCACAGCCCAGAGGAGAGTTGAGCACGCACGAAGAAGGGCCGCGGCTCCACGCTGGCTGGCAGGGACGCATCACGATGCGTTGGGCACCATCCCGTAGGCTTCATACAGCGTATTGAGAAGTTCCTGCTTTTCTTTCTCGGGTAAGAAGCTGGACTGAGCTGCGTTGATGTTCTGGAAAGGCAGATGGGGAACAGAAGGGAGACATTAAGGCACATTGGAGATGAAGATGTCGCTGTACACATCCAAACCTCTCTCTGACCATCAGTGAGCCAGGGAAGGTGAAGTTTCCACTCCAAGATACATTTCCACAGCCTCATTTCCCAGGGCAACCATTTTGGCCCACCACCACCAACAACCCCAAAAGGAACAGGGCAAGCACAGGGAGGGGGCCTTTCAATACTCTGGAGTTTGTAGGGTACACACTTTAGAGCTGTTCCTACACACCAGGTGTCCCTTTGTGCCAACACAGCTGGTGCAGGCAGCCTGACGCACGCTGCTGTGACAAAGCCCAGCTGCACAAGGGCATCTCCAGGGACCTTCCTTCGTTACACAGAGCCAGGACGGCTTTTGCAAGGGCAGCAAAGGACAGCAGGCAGCCAGGGACCCCAGGCTCAGAGCTGCCCTTGTTCTCGTGCACCCGGGGAGCCAGGTCTGCAGTAGGGGCTCCTTCCCTGGGGGGCTCCAGGCAGGACAGCACACCCTTCAGTGCACCCTGCATTTCCAATTCCAAGCACGTGTCTTTGCAGACATGGAGGTGGCAGTCATGAGCATGACTGAACGCTAACCTGGAAAGCTCCCTGGGTACACGGATAAGCCAAACCCCCAACAGTTATCCTGTCTCTCTGCCTTGGGTGAGTAATTCGGAAAACTAATGGATAAAGCCAGGTTTGGGGATGTATTGAAAACACACAAGTGGCTGCGCACCAAGCCAGCAGTCGCTTTGTTTTCAGTTCAGTTCACAAGCAAGCTCTTTTGTGCATGCTGAACCTTACTGACTTTCAGGCCAGGCCTTGAAATAACCTCCCTGTAATTCCAAATCCATGGAAAAAAAAAAAAAAGCAACAGGCAGCTTCCTTCCTACAGTTCAGATCTGTTTTGAAGACTTTGCTGGACCATTTCTACCCTAACCCGTTCTCCCCACAGCCCAAAGCAGCCACACGAGGGCTGCCACCCCCAATGCCCCCCCTGCACGAAGCCATGCTCAACCCCTCCAACTCGCTGCACCCCCAGCAAGATTTTATTTCCCCTGAAAACTCTTCAGCTTATAAAGAAAACAAGCAGATGTCTCTGGGCTTCACCAGGACCCCTGCAGAGCACCAGCTGAGGCCAGCTTACCACTCTCTTGAAATCCTCCTCGGTGAAGCCCATGTAGTCCTTCGTTATGCTGTAATCCGTGTCGATGGTGGAATTGAAGATGAGGGGGTCATCGGTGTTTATCGAATAGTTAGCCCGATCCTTCCTAAATCTGTAAGGGAATATAAAAATGGTGGGTGAAGCAGTTCATGCACTTCGAAGGGTGAGATGTGGTAAAAGCAAAATCCTCCCAGCAGCAAGGAGCAGAGTGCGGGGCACCTGCTGCATGTGGGTCCGGGCACCCACCCACTCACCCACACCCCAGGGACGTACCACATTGTCCCAGGTGGTTTGCATTTCCCTCACACAGCAATAAAGCAGCTATAAGTAGCCAGGATTTGGGTTAATGACTTTGAGATTAAACGTTACGCGCGCGTCTTACTGCACGGCTGGGTGTTTCCTGAAGTCTGGCAGACATGCTCCTGTCAGATAACTGGACCAGGGGCAGACCTGGTTGGGGGAGTTAAAAGAAACATGAAAACAGCATCAGCCACACAGATCTGAACTGCAACTGTGAAGGCAGATAGCGGCGAGCAGGCAAACCAGACGGAGGTTCAGGGCTTTGTTCACAGCCTGGGGAGCTCCCACCCTCCACCCAGCCATGCTCTGGTACCGCAGCCTGCTTTGTGGGATAATTCTGCAGGCTTGAGGTCCATAAATCAGCAAATAAGCTGTCCAAAACATATCCTCAGCCAGAACAGGATCCGTTTCCTCTGCCACATGCTTGCTGTGAGCCGCTGTGTGCTCTGTGCGGCCCAGAGCCCGGCCAGCAGCCAGGCACCAGCGCCGCTCCTGCCGCGGAGCTCGGGGCACCCGGCTTCCACCGCGGGGTGTCCTCACCTCAAAGTGCATCTTGGTTCTCAGCAGCTCCTTGTAGAGCTCAGGGTCCTCCAGCACGTGGTAGCCATGGCCGATACGCTCGGTCTTCAGGAGATACACCGCCTGGAGAGCACGGGGGAGCAGCTACAGCCTCCGAGCCGCAGCCCAGCTCCCTGCCCACCACCTGAACACTGAAACCCCTCGGGACTTCCCAACCCCAGTGCCCTGAGCTCCTCATACCTCTTTGATCATGGCAGGCGGCCCAGCCTCCCCGGCGTGGACGGTGCGATGAATGCCGCATCGTTCGGCCTCCTGAAAGGCGAGGGAGGAAACGCTTCGGTGTGAGGGCAAGGTGAGCAAAGCTCCGGCACAGCCAGCAGGCTCGGCTCCCGGAGCTCCCAGCCCATGAGGGGTCAGGACAGTAAGGCCAGCAGCAGCACTCAAAAAGCTGGGTCACCTCCCACACAAAGCTCCCAGCCTTTCTCCGAGGTTTTTTAATAAGCACTGGGCTGTCCCCTCCCCGGGGGCAGCAAGCCCGGGGTGCTCCTTCCTCCACCCACTGGCCTCTGCCCATGGACTCACTGCAACTCCCATCTGTGGGGCTTCTTCCTACTCCAGCAGCAGCCACGTGGGGGGATTTAAAGCTGCTGGGGCAGGGGGAGGTGATGCTCGGCAGCCTTGGGGCTTTTTGGCTTGATGTGCCTGGCACCGCACACTGAGCTCCAGCTCTCAGGATGTGGTTAGGCAGCGATGTCTGCCTTTAATCACTGAGATATAAGATGGGAGTAGCTTTGCTATTTAACAAAATATTTTTAATTGCTAAAATCAATTTTTAAGCTCTCCCAGCTGCTTTGTGGTCTGGATACAGTGCTGCATGTCGCCTAGCCAGGAATAACTCAGTGTGTGCTTTCTTATCGCTTCTATTAAGAAGCTTATCCGACAAACCTCGTAAGCCTCCTTATGGCCAGAGGTATCCTCCACCTTCAGCGACTCGTCCCCGGCCAGGTCTATGGCCACCACAGAGTTGTTTCGATACTTCTTGCAGAGCTCCACCACCTCCGGAGACCAGCCTGGAAGAGACATCAGCAGGATTCAGGATAAAGCTTTTGTATAGTCACACTTTGAGATTTTTTTTTCTAAATACAAAAAAAAAACGTGCTTTCACGGTGTGGTGTCATGGAATAGTTGGGGCACCTCCAGAGGCTCCCTGCGCAGCAGTCACCCTGCCCTGCTGCACAGCATCCTCCGCTCCCCCGGACAGGATGAGGGATGCTACTTCTGGTGAAAAGGAGCTGCACAACCTCCTGAAAGGCTGACCTTTAACACACGGTTTTATCTTTTTGGCATCAGTGGGAGAGAGTAACAAATGGCCAACAACCACCCAGGAGTTATCTCTGATCAGGATGCAGTATAATCTCTGACAAAGCAAACCCATCTATTAGCTGATACTTCACCTAGCCTTAGCAAGAAGGCCAAGAAACAGAGATAAACTGCAGAGTTAATAATTAACCAGCACCTGCTGTGCACATACAGTCCTGAAGGCATACGAACACACAAGAAAATGGGTGCAACCACAACTTCTTTTATCACCAGTTTCGAACTCGCCAGGTCAGAGCCATTATTTCATTGATAACTGTGACGTAGCTAGCTCTTGATGGTATTTCTGCCTCTCCCTCAACACTTCCCAAGTTTTGGGGTGGCTTCCCAGGACGAGTTTGTGCCCAGAGCCACCTCTTCAGGTAGCACATGCACAAAAACGCAGACTCAGCTGTTTGCAGGAGGAACTCAGCCACTGTGCAAGTGCACACTGCACGTGCTGCTGGCTGCCCCCACAGACATGTGGGACAGGGTCACAGCTTCCAGTTTCTACAAAGAAATAAGTTTTCTTCCTAGAAACCAGAAACCCAAGGGTCAGGGTTTCAGATTATTGTTTGGCCTTTTTTTTTTTTCCCCCTATCTCTACCTGGACACCCTCAAATCTTCCAGTTTCCAGGAATATATTTTCTTTGTATTTCTAGGAACAAATTAGCTGTGTGTTTGTTACAAAAACTTTTTGCCCTATTAAACGTGCCTAAAATTTGTCAGGATCTGAAGGCATTTGTAGCAAAGTTTCAGTGTAAGACAACGGTGTAATGCAACTCATTCTGTCCATACTTTTCCTTAGGTGCAAACGTTCACAAAGCTCAGCAGCTCAACAAAATGCTGAGAATTATTTTTTTTTTTTCTATTCTGTGTCATAGCACCTGACACAGAATGATACGGAAGAATTTCAGAGCTGCTGGTTTTAGGAATAACACTTTATATTTGTGACTTAAACATGTTTTGCTTGTTTTTCCAGCTTAAACCAACAGTGAGTTAGCAGCCAGCAGATTCTCTGGCTAACCCACACTGGAGCTAACTAAGGCGCGTGCTGCTGCAGCGGCATGATGGTGAGCTGGAAGGTTTAATTTCTGCCTCCAGAGCTGTGGGACATCAGCCT
Organism: Netta rufina; assembly: GCF_964035555.1. Classification (NCBI taxonomy): domain Eukaryota; kingdom Metazoa; phylum Chordata; class Aves; order Anseriformes; family Anatidae; genus Netta; species Netta rufina. The sequence goes on from NC_140140.1 coordinate 2,553,306, forward strand.
GGCCCTCCTCTGGGACCATTTCTTCCAGAGCCATGGGATGGTCATGGCAGATGTGGCCGCTGGCTTTGGCAGCGGTTTCAGCCAGCCCAAGGAGAGCTCCGAGCCCTGGGCAGGGAGCAAGGCAGGAGCAGAAATCCCAGCTCCAGCAGGAGAGGCAAAAAGGAGCTCTGTGTCCCTTTAGCAAGGCCTCCAGCTAGCTCTCCTGACGCTGGCTGCGCCTACAGCCCTGCTTTCACTTCCAGCTTCACTTCACAAAGGGTAAGGGAGCAGAGGACCCTGATCCAGAAAGAGCAGCCCGTTCTCAGCACCATGTGGTCCCACGTCACACACAGGGCCACGGGGCCGGTGCTTTTCCCACATTTCCGCAGGGACCTGAACCCAGGGGATATCCCCCCCCGCCGCGCGTCAGGGAAGGGGAGCAGAGCAGCAGGGGAGCTGCAATACATTACTTGGCATATGGCGCATGCAGCATAGAATAGACCTGGCTTTGATGTGGAAATCCCTTTCTCCATCCTGCAGTCCCTGATTTACGAGGTGAACAACTTCATCCGGAGTGAGGTCTCCCCTGCGGGGCAGAAGAGGTGGTGGTGAGAGGCTGGGCACCGCCTGGGCGGGCGGGCAGGAGCTGCGGGGACCAGTCAGAGACCCCACTAAGCCCAGGTCCCGCTGGTGGTAGCATCTCCTGGAACCCAATAGGACCACCCCAAGCAAACAAACACCTTTTGCACCCACGCCATGTGGACACGTTCAGGAAGATTTAGAAAAGCCTCAGGGAATTAGGTGCCACTGCTGCTTGGGCACTTCTGCAGCAGTAGGTGCCCAGGGAGCTCTGCGTCCAAAGGGCTCCCCCCATGTGGCTGCCCTGCAGAGCGCCTGGGCCAAGTTTTGGCCAGCGAGCCCTGCAGGGGCAAGTTGAGGCTTTGGTCAGCGTCTGTCCAAGTGAACGCCCCGAGGAGCTGAGCCCAAGAGCCTCTCGTTTGCCAGGAGAGCTCATTAGGCTGCACAGCTCCCTGCGGCGTGGCGAGCACAACACACCCAAAGCCACCACGACACGTCCTGCAAGGCGCCGCCAAGCCCAACACTGATTCAATGAGCACCAGGCAGCAGCGCGGGGGTGACATTTAAACAAGGGAGCAGATTGCCAGCCCCTTGCAACACTGCCCGCTGGCTCAAACTTCTGCTTTGCAGGCAGGCAATCCCGCTCCGAGCCCGGCTTTCCCTCGCAAGGGGAATGGCTTCAGCCAACAGCTCAAGCGCAGCTGCCTCGCACATGCTGAATTAAGTGCCTGCAACAAGGCACATCAAAACACGACAGCATGCAGAGGTATTACAAGAGGAAAAACGCTACGGACAGGGCAGGGAGAGAAAAGTGCCAGAGCTGGCTGCACCGGCAGAGCGAGCAGCCCTGGGTACCCAGAGGTGCTGGCTCACCCACACGGGTCCCAGCTCCTGGGTGCTAGCTGAGGAGCTCAGGCAGGAGCACGTACAGGTATGGGGCAATTAAGTTAAAGGCCGTGACGAAATCTTACTAATTAACGCGCTGTGGCAAGTTGTGAGAGGGGAAAAAAAATTATTAGTCTTTACATCTGACTGCGTTGTGACACCTTCCCTGCAGCTTTTCAGAAGAAAGGATGATGGGGTGGCCAAGCGGAGCCGAGCCCATCCATCGGCACGGCCCTGCCCTGCTGCCCCTCTGGGATGGGGTGGGACGGGGTGGAGGGATGGAGGGGGTGCTCGGGGGGGTCACTCACTCAGCTTGTCCCCAGGGAATGGGGCTGACGGAGCAGTTGGCCAGGAGGTGAGGGCTGTAGCGGATCTCCACGTAGGCGACACCTTCCTTCGCTTTTGTCTCCACCAGCTCGTACGCAATCCTCCGCACCGCCTCGCGGTCCCCCCTGCAGGGACAGCGATGGGACCCGTCACCCACCGGCACCAGGAGGGGACCCGCAGGGACGCCACCAAGTGCGGACAAGCAGGCAGTGGGCACTTACGCGATGGCGGGCATGTAGTAATTAAATTTCTCTAGAAACTCAGGAAGTGACAGCGGCGTGTTGTAGCTGATGTGCTTCAAGAGCTCATCCACAGTGTCACCGGGGAGAGGAATCCCTCTTTTCCTGGAAAACAAGTCGTGATTTACCGACGGGGAAGGCTATCGTGTTTTGAAGAGGTCTCTAAGCGCGGCCTTAGCTGGCAGCATCGGCCTCTGTTTCTCCACAGAAAAGATATGGCACAAGCTGTCCTTCCAAAAGCTCCTCGCAGACGTGGCCCTGGATCTCCGCAGGGAGCACAACGATCCAAGACACCAAACAAACACGAGCACATCGAGATGGAAGCCCAGGGTGACCCAGCGGGAGCGGGGCCAGAGGCCACATTTCAGGCTTAAGATGGAGCTCCTCGGAAGGGGCTCTGCGTTATTTCTTGGCATCTCCCCCTCCTAGAATTGCCAACATTCCTTAGAAAAGTTAATTTCTACTTATGGAGGCTCAAGGGCCTGAGAAATGACAGGGAGGTGCGTGGGCTCGGGACCACTCGGCTTTGCTGCGGGGGAGCCCGGCCCCAGCAGCAGCTCCCACCAGGGGGCTGTGGGTGCCGAAGCCCACCCAAGCTCTTCACCATCCCCACACCACGTCACCTGCCCGCGGACGCCAGCCTAAAATTGGGAATAACAACCAGACATTTGGTTCTAATCCCCTTTCCTTCCTTCCCGGTGCTGCCGCGATGAGTTATGGCCGGCTGATGGATGTCCCCCTGCTGACAGAGACCAAACCCCAGCCACAAGTCCAGCAACCTGCTGCCAGCAGCTGTCCCGAGAAGCGATCCGCAGGAAAGCAGCCCAAACGCCGCTGATCCTGGGCTGAGTGAGCGCTGCTTGTTTCCCCATTCGGGCAGAAAGGAAAGCAGCCCCGGGCGCAGCGTTCAAAGGCAATCTGTCGGGATTAAGTTGCTGGCGCTCAGCGGGGGCTGCTCACTGCTGCCAAGGCATCAGCTTTCCCCCCCGCCTTGCCCTTTCCACGGCAGTGACACATTGCCGTGTGCCCCGGGAGCTCTCAGCTCTTCCTCTGCCGAGGGAGACACACAACACGGAGCCCCACAGCCAAGCTGCTCTCCTGCCCCCCTCCACACACCCCCAAAGAATCACCAGCGGTGATGGTGCTTTGGGACGACCCCCAGCACGAGGATGCTGGGGCTGGCTCTCTGTCAGAGCAGGGTGGTGGATGTGGCCACCATGGTTTTGGAGCTGCTGTGGAGCCCAAACCCCCAAGAACTGCAGAGTTCAGGGCTGCCCCTGGGGGTTCGTGCATCCCAGCAGCTTTGTGCTACCTGTACGTGTCCAGCCACCACCTGGTAAATTGATTCCCAGCTCTTTGCCTTTAAAAACAGACCACAAACAGCTTTGTGTGTCCAGGGTGAGGTTGCAAGGCAGTGTCCTGCACTGCCCCTTTGCTTTGGGGTTTGTGTACACACTTGTTTTAGAGCCTGCAAATAGCACAGCCTTGCTCCACCCCAGCTGGGCACCGAGGGCTGGCAGCGCTGGGCTGCTTAAAAATAGGAGGGAGCTCAGCATGCTCCTGGGGAACCAACGTTCCTGCCCTAGGCAAGTGAGGAGCAGGGGATCCTCAGCCAGGTGCTGTCTCCTGGGTCTCCAGGCCCCTGCTGCCCTGCCAGGCACTGCACCAGCAGCAGGGACCCCATTTGTTTGCTCACAGGGACTTTCATCCCCACACCGCAGCCCTGCAGCAGCAACCTGACCCCACAGTGAGCAAGGGGGATGTCTTCAACCTGGCCTCTGTATTCGACTGATGAATCTGTGGCCATTCCCCATAGAAAAAGCAGCTTTAGAAAGAATAGCTCCCCCAGGATCACTTTGCCCAGGACCCACTAGGCTCACAGGATGCCAAAACCACTGCCCACCCTCCCCAGATTGACTTCTTCCCCGAATTACCAGAGCTGTGCTTAACAGCTGTTTTCTGCAGTCTCTAGGCTTGACACATCCTTGATCGGCACGTATCTGCTTTTACAGTACCTTTGCTTTTTCAGAAATCTCACTGGAGGAAATCCTAAGTTTATTCTGCCTCCAGCTACGGAGCCGGGTCCTCGCCCCGGTTACTCAGCCAAAGCTAACCAGCTACCCACAGCTAACCCATTACTCACAGCTTTCTTCCCCCAGATACTCACTTGCCAAAGTATAGGATTGTTTCTGGTCTAATGGCTCCATCCAGGTGGATGTGAAGTTCTACCTGCAGTAAAATAAAGAGAAATCAGTGTTGTACTCCTAGAGCTGCAGCAGAAGCTCACAGGTAGGTGGGTGGTGCTAACGCAGGCATAAATGCAGCTAACACAGGGCAAAGTCATGAAAAGGAAGTGCAAAACCATTTTAAAATGATTATTTTTGAATATCTAAGTATCGTCCAATTATTTTCTTATTCCTACTGCAGGTCACAGATTTAAGAGATCTTTCAAATTTCTTGTGTCTTCAGTAATCTGCACACTGCTTCGGGAACTGCCCTACCCATACTTAGCTTGCATAGCTTGGAGTTTGGGAAGATCTGAAAACAAGAACAGCAATACCGACCCTCAAACAAGCATCAATTAACTTGATAGGAGCATCATTACACAAGAAGTCAGGCTTCACTTCCACGAATCTGCTCTGGGTTTATTGGTAATTACCAGGCATTATCACAGCCTGCAGGATTTCTAACGCTACACAGAGTCCCAAGATACAAGGTGCTGTAAGCAAAAGGACAAGAGCTGTCCCATAGTGCTCACAAGCTTCTTTCAAAATAAAATGGTTAAGTTAAAACGGGACAGTAAATCAATTCAATCCTGTTTCCTTATTATTGCTTACACAATGCATTTTGGAAGAGGCACCATAGAAAAGAGCCAGCTTTCTCCATTAGTCAGCTGTGACTTCGGAGGGACATGACAAATACATGACAAATGTAATTTGGAAGTTGAGCTGGGAAGGAAAATCTTAGCTGTAAAATGTTACAGCTAGATCTTATTTCCAGAACTGTCTGTTTTTAAGCAACAGAATAGCCTACCATACATACATGTATATTATATACATTAAAGGAAGGACAATGAAGCACAAAGCAGTTACTGGGAAGGAATGGCTGCAGGACCAGCTTTGCTCATTCCAGGTCTTTCAGATGTCAGTGAATTCAGGCATCTGAGTACTAAGCTACCCAGAGAGAGACTGCCACACTGTACAAGATACAACTGGGGCCATTACCACCTAGGAAATAGGTTTGTAAGAGGTGACTCAGGGACATTTTCTCTAGTCCCGTAACGCCCCGTACAAGCCAGGCGTGCTTTGTGCCCAGCTCATGGTTGGGGTTCTCAGCAACCAGGACTGCTACAGAAGTCCATGGCTGCTGGGGTGCAGCAGCACTCAGGTTTGGAAGATGTGTGGGATGGTCATAAAGCTACTGCTGAGATAGTGCCTGCAACAGTGCAGCAAATGCTGAGATGCAAAGTGTGGGTACCAGGCTTGGGGCAGTGCGAGCCACCAACCCTGTGCTGCTGCAGCCAGCCAGCCCAGGGGCCAGGAATATGCCCACAGACACGGCAGGCTGTAAAAGGATATTGCTGTCACTTCTCCTACCCTTAGGACACGATCTGAACCTACAGAGATGAAGATTTTTAAAGGGCAAAGCTTGATCTTTCCCCCTGCCCGGAGTTGTGCAATTCTGCTTACGAGGACTAAATGTCCTGAGAAGCAGCAGATAAAGTAACAGGCTGTGGACACGATCCGCGCTGCCAGATGTGGACGCCTGGCACGTTTTCCACTCTTGAGCTCCGATTCCAATTTCTAAACCACGCGAGCTCCATTCCTTGAGGTTTTCAACAGCCCTTGTGACCTTCTGGTGCAGTTACAGGCTTGAGACGCACTCGCACTGATAGGAAAACCCAGCGAGCCAAACCCAGTGGGGTCTGCATACCCCAAACATCTCTCGAATGATCCCTACAAGAACATCCCAACGTGACACTTCCAACAATGGGACAACAAATTTAGTGGTGTCCTTCACCACGCGAGCCACCTCCTGCTGCAGGTGAGATGCTTGCAAAGCAGCAAGGCTGCTCTCTGACACCAGCAGGCTCGTCCTCTACGAACTTGCACTTCTTGGGGCCTGGAGGTACCCAAGCAAACTGCTAAGAGCCTTGGACTCAAGCCAAAACTTTGTGGGGTTGATCCCAGGGGTCATTTCTTGCAGCTGGCAGCTAACCTGGGCTATTTAGATTCTTGGGACATTTAGGCAAAGAATTAAAAGCAAGCCCATGAGGGCGAACATGAGGCTCAGCTCCCCAGCCGTCTCCTGCGCGAGCTCTGCCAGCCCTGGGTCCGCAGGAGGCTGCAGAGCTCCACTGCAGCTCCCAGCTCCCTTCTTCTGTGTTTGCTCTGGGCAAACAAAGCTTAAGACTTTTGCAGATGGAAGTGGGCGACACGACCTTGCTTTAAGCCCAGTGCCCAGATAAAGATGAAACAGTTTTCACTGAGCTGTGGCTCCAGGAGATGCAGCCTGAGCAGAGGCCAGGCAGAGCTGGCAGACCCAAACATGCGGATCTCACCCCGAGCCCTCCGATTGATCTGAGGCATGTGCATTAATGGGGATCTCCACACTAGGTCCAGGACCCAAGCAAGTCAATAAAATCCCCCAGTTTTGCTAGAGAGAGGTCCAAAGCCCAAGTGATGAGTTCAAAGGACACGAAATGCCCAAACGTATGTGCTCTGAACACACAGGACTCCTAGTAAGGCTGTGAGAGCAAACAGTGCTTGCTGTTTCTATGCAAAAATAAGCAGTTTTAGATCAGGCCCAGTGCCTGGCACACTAGGGCAGTTATCAGCAAGATGTTGTGGCTTTAAGCAAAACAAAGTGAAGCTTTAAGGGTTCTGGCTTGACCTCTCTCTTCTGAAAATATTGTCATGTTTTATTTCAAGCCTAATAACCTTCAAAATAAACTCAAACCCAGAATACAGTACTGCAAACAAACACGTTCCAAGTCGGATTATTTTCAATTTAGTAAAATGAGGAGGAAAAAAAATAAGTAAACATTCAAAGCATTTCCAACTACAGCCAACCCAGCAGTTCTCTCTTACTCTGTGGTTTGCTCAGCGGACCGCGACAGAGCAGTTCGCTGCTCAGCCTGCCTATGTGGCAAGGAAAGCACCATCCAGCCCGGGGCACTCGAGGGGTTTGTGTACCAGGTGTTTGTTCTTTTACTTTAATTTTGTTTTGATACAATGACCACAGTCAGCTGGTTGGGGCACAAGCTGAAGAGCCCTAAAGCCGGGGTAAAACCTTTGCCTTTTTATTTTGACCGTTTCTAGCAGATGTTAATTGATAAGCCAGGCAGCTCCTGAGGTTTCATCACTTTAAAATCCTAGCAAGTGACTTTGGTAAGGATTATTTATCAGCACATTAAGAGGTGATAATCTGAGGTTTGCTTTATTGATTTCAATAACGGAGTGATTACAGCTCTAACTGGTCAAGATGCAAGGGAGAACAACAGTAATCAAAATTCCACAAGAGATAAGATGAATGCTAACCCCTGCAAAAAGAATGAACTGTGTTCCTGAAATATAGATTTTTTTCCCCCAAATATAGATTATTTATTTTCCTGGGAGATACACTCCCAGGAGCTAAGCTGTGAACTTCATAACCTTGCCACAAACCCCTATTTTGGAAGCAACAGGTGAAGCTGGACCAGGAGGGATGTAAAGGCAGCAGAGACACGGTATTCCCAAGCCCAATGAAACCCCTAAATGCCTACTGGTGGACAAACCTGGGGGTTTGAGTCTTTAAAAGAGAAAGGGGTTGGACTGCAAGACCCAGGCGACCTGCTGCTCCATGCAAGAGGTGTTTGTGCTTTCTAGGGAAGCATTCACACAATGTGTTGTGGCTTTGGTGGCTGGCCAGGAGGATGCTGAGTGGTGTTTGGTGCCTCCCCTCGTGGCATGAGCCACTCAGTCTCCCTGCATGGAGCTCCTGGTGCTGCTGAGCCACAGGATGCTGATAAGAGAAGGGGGCTCTGAGTCACCTCCCAGGGACAGCAGTGCCCTGTCCCTGCCTGAGCCATGTGGGGCTGGAAGAGGCAAGCCGTCAGAGCAATAAAACCAAAGTCCTTGCCCTTCGAGCGGCACCAACCAGCCTCAATTAATGCCGTCAGTGATGGGGTTATCAGGGAATGTGCCTGCGCTGCGTACCGGAGCACGAGCATGCACAGCACTGCTCAAAGCACAGCAGAGCCCAATGCAGCCGGGGGTCTCCAGGATGCTGCCAGCACCACAGCTCAGCCCCTACTGAGCTGGCTGTGCTGAAATAAATGTCATCCTCCTTGGGGCAACCAGCTGAGACCTTGTGCACTTGCACAAAGCAGTGTGAAGGCAAGGGGTGCCCACCCAGGGAGTGCTGGAAGACCGATCCTATCTCCCTGCAATTACCAGCAAGTTATTATTATTATTTTAAGCTTTGCACCCAAGGCAAAATACCTGCACTATCTGCTCAGCACAGCCAGGCTGCTCTGTCTTATGCAGCTGGAGGACAGGACCCTATGGCAGAGCTGGCACCTTAAGTGACTCCTGGGTCAGGTCACCTGGGGCTCTGCTGGCCATTGATGGGGACACCGACAGCTACAGCAAGAGGCTTTTAGGGCTGGGATTTCAGCTGTGTCAGGCTCCCCATTTTGGCGGCAAGCCAGAGGAAAAGCCCCCAGGTGACCAACAGAAGTGGTGCAGGGTGACCTGCAGGATGAGCACCACGTGTCCCCGGCCCCCTGCGCGGACACGGGCTCTGCTCGGGGTTCAGAGAGCCCGGCCTCAGAGGGAAGAGGCTGATGGTTGGTGTCCTCAGTCTCTTCTGCTTTTTTATGGCCTACGATAAGCAGGGGTCAAAGTCACCCCACAGCAGCCCCAGCAGCTCCCTGCCTGCCTGCCGCAGCGGCTGGGAGTCAGTGCGTTCCCAAAAAGCAGGCGGCAGCCCCGGCCCCTCGCCTGGCTACCAGAAACGTCCCTAATGCACAAAACTGGCTGTTCCCAATGGCAGGGGGTCCCGGGGGATGAATAGGGGTGATCAGGGCTCATTAACTGACTTCAGATCTCGTTTTTTCTTCCCAGTCCTGACTTAGCAGGTTCGCAGGGCTGAAAGGGACTGCCTGACTCATGAAATCCGGGCTCGTAACCGTCGACAAGCAGACAGCACAAGTTTGACCTTAGCGCACAAACATGGTGTGGTTTCCCCAGGTCTCTCTCTTCTGCATCCTACTGCCCCACACAGAAAAATCAGGAAGAAACATGACTGAAAGAAGAACTTAACTTGCTTCTTTTGGACCAAAATGTAAAACCGCTGGGGTAAACCAACAGCTTTTGTTCTCAGCGGAGCTGATGAAACGCCAACGTCTCCTAAAACTGAAGCAGCCTGAGAAGAGCTTTAACCACTCACAGATATCAGTGCCCCCTGGATTTCGGTATCAAGGTTTCCCTGCTGGTGGATGGGTCTCCTCCCCTGGGAGGGAAACCTCAGGCAGCAACCGACTGCAGCGTGTGTCGGACGTGTGCACGGAGGCTTTTCCAAGTACGCCGTGCTGCTCTGGTGCAAGCTCAAACAGAGTGATAGACGATTTAGGGGTGGTGGGGGATGCAAACAGTAGGAAAAAAAATAATTAAAAACAAACAAACAAACACACACACACTCAAAACCACGCTCTGAGGTTTTCAAAGGCAGTCTTCTTCCCCAGGAAACCACACATGCTTGCTGCCTCTCACGTTCTCCCAGAGCTGCTGGGAGACCCCACGCTGCTTTCTGTCTCCTCTGCCCCTGCCCACAACCACGGAGCCCAAAGACACCCAAAGAAGAAAACCCTTCCCCATGTGCCAGCTTACCCGAGACCTCAACCCAAGAGCAGAGGTTTCCCATGGAAAAAGCAGTGCTCTGCCACCAGATGGGTGGCTCTTGCTGAACACACCTGCTTCATCTTCTCTCACCTCTCTTATAACCCGATTAAGAAACACGTTACTGGATGATCCTATCTGGGGGATATTTATACAGCAAATAGTGAGACTGGAACAGCGGAGCACCCTCAGATAGCAACCACCGGGGTGGTATCTTAAGAATAACAGAACTGAGCGCTTAAGAGATTGAAAGAGAAAGAAGAAGAAGAAAACAAAACAAAACAAAAAAGCGGTGGGGCTGCCGGACCCCTCAGCGACTTGCCACTCCCTAGACCATGCCCAGCGGGGATCCCAGCGCCTCGCCTGCCCCGGGACGCACAGACCCCGGCCGGCACAGGCGGGTGGCACGGCACGGCACGGCACGGCACGGCACGGCACGGCACGGCACGGCACGGCACGGCACGGCACGGCGCTCGCCCCGGCTCCCAGCGCGGTGCACAGTGCAAGGACCTGGGGCACGGGGCACGGGCACGGGGCACGGAGCCGGTGCACAGCCCCGGAGCACGGCGCCCAGCCGGCTCCCAGCCGTGTGCCCGGTCCCGGTGCGCGGTGCACGGCTCCGGAGCAGGGCGCGCAGCCGGCTCCCAGCCCGACAGCACCGCAGCCGCCTCACCTTGGGCCCGTCGAAGACCCGCAGCCGCTGCTCCATGCTGCCTCCACCGCCTCCTCAGCCTCCTCAGCCTCCGCTGCCTGCCCCGGCCGTGCCCCGCCCCGCTCCGCCCCGCGCAGCGCCGAGCACCGGGGGGAGAAACCCGGGGGGGCCCCGGGGACTCCCCGCCCCGCTGCGCCCCGGCCCCGCGCCCCCCGGGCGGGGCTGCACCGGGGGCAGAAAGCGAGAGCACGCAGCCTGCCCTGGCTGCGGTGCTCAGCCGCTGCGGGGATGCGGGTTTGTGGGGGTTTAGCCCCAAAAGAACTGCCTTGTTCTTCGGTTTTAAAGTGCTCAGCCCTCACTCCCCCTCTTCTGCTTACAAAGGCGCCGCTCGGCTGCTCCCTCGTTTTGGTTGATGGCTTTTCAGGATTTTTTTGGCCCATTTTACAACTCCTGCTCAGAGTTTAATTCCTTATTTTTAGTCACCCGGCCACATTTCCTGCTTTGCCCCCCTCCTTGCTCTCCCCCAGGTGATGCCCGTGGCAGCCAACATCACTGAGGGACAGTGGGGCAGAAAACCCCGCTCCTCCCGGGAGCCGAGCTGCACCCGAGGAGCACCCGAGGGTGCAGGAGCAAGAAAGCTGCTGCACGCCTGGAGCACCCACGAAGCAGCACCCATTCGGCACACACCAAGCTGCAAGGCAGTGATCCTCCCTGGTCCTCTGGGAAATGTCCCCTAGGTCCTGAGCTGCCCGGATGGTGCTGAGCAGGCAGGCAATGTCCCCAAAATCACTGCTGAACCAAGGACCATGGTTTGGTCCTGCCCCACTGGAGTTCACCTGCTCAGGTGAGGCTGTCCCCAGCCCTCGGGGCTGGTCTGCGGGGAGCTTTGGGCACAAAAGTCACTATATCAGTGTAAAACATGATTATTACTTTTGTGGTATGTAAGCACTTGGAGCCATAAGCGTGAGCGCTACCACAAATGGACAGAAAATAAAGTTCCCTCTTCTCCTTGCCCAGCTGTGTTTATAGCAGAGGGACAGTGTTTGGGAGAGCCTCTGTGGGGGATTAGCAGTGCTGCAGCCCTGCACAGGGGACGAGGAGGGCTGCGTGCTCCCAACACCACAGCGGGACACGTTGCACAGATCTCGCTCCACAGGGAAACGTCACGGGTGATCCCCAGTCCCTCTTCCCTGGCTTTGATGGGATTTCTGCCCCAAAGCCATGTAGACACTGGGAAAGGCCATTTTTCAGCTCCAGTCCCAAGCTAATTCAGGTAAGCGCACTGCAGCAGAGCCTGTGGGAAGAGGATGGAGCCAGGCACCAGGCTCGGCTGGGGAGGAAAGCTCAACAAAACGTTCTTTGTCATCAGCAGCACCTAGCAGAGGTGCCCTGACCACCTGCCACATCAGTATGGCCCAGATGAAAGCCAAAATTAAATAGCAAAAAGCATCCTCAGAGACTCAGCAGCTGGCAGGGAAGGTGACCACCAGCTGCAGGGCATGGGGACAGCGGTGCTCGGGGATTTCAGGAGCCTGCAGGACGCAGCCACGCTGCACCAGGCCCTGGGAAACCTGGGGAAAGAGCAGTGGGTATCTTCTGTGCTAAAACTTGTGATTTCAGGAGCCACCAAGAGGTGGCATTTTCCAGGCTCCCAAAGCTCTACGAGTGTTGAATTCAGGTAAAACTACTGCGTGTGCCCAGAGGCTCTGGGCAGAAATTAAATGGTTGAATGTGAAAATTAGGGGGTGAAATCAAACTGCCCCTTAGAGCTCCAGCTCCCATGGCCTGCTTCATCTCTGGGTCACGGGCTTTTCAGCATCCACTTGGAAACATCTGCTTTGCCTGGAGAGCATCACACAGCACCGCACGCGTGGAGCTCAGGCTTCTGCAGCAAAGCAGCCGCAGCACAAATGGGCCCAGGGTGAACCCACGGGGCTCTGCTGGTCCCCTGCACGCACAGCCATGCTGCCTGTGCCACCTGTGCCTGGAGGACAGAGGTCACTTACAGCCCTTATTTGATGTTAAAGGAAATGACAAGGAAAAAGAGCATGGAGGTAATTTTCTGATGGGAGAAACATTGTTAGCAAAGGTCAGGAAGGCGAGAGGAGCTGAGCTGGACTGGGGGCTGGCATGGTGTGGGGTTTTCCTTCTGCTGAGCAAGTGCTTCTGTCTGCAGACTCAGCTTTTTCCAGGCGAGTCAGCATCAGGACTGTTATTGGGAGCACCCAGCTCTGCCGGAGCCTTAGAAATGAGCCTTGGGCTGGTCTTAATTACCCTCATTCACTGCATCGATCTGTACTGCTGCCTAATCAGGCAGTCGCAGTGCTGCTGATATGACGTGAATGCTTTCCAGCTGAGAACATCCCAGCCCCCTGCAGCCAGGAGGCTCAAGCACAACAAAGCTTTGTGCCACTTCATGGCCGGGGCTGGTTTCCCACCTGGGAAACTTTGTTTTTTTGGTTTCCCAACTGTGACACCAGGGGGGCACAGACAGGGACCTGCCTGATCCCAGTAGCTGCTTGCTTTCCTCAGGGGACATTTATCAGCCCAACACTTCAGGTCCCCATTGTTCTCCAATTTCAGTCACACCTTTAAATCCCTCCTACAAAGGAAGACGTCCCCACACTAAGCTCAGTTTTGGGGAACAGCACCAGACACTCCCCATTCAGAACAGAAAGTGAAACAAGTCAGGGCAAAAACCAAGGTGATGAAGGGCCCCAGTGTGGTTTTGCTTGCTTGGTTCACATCACCGCCCCAAGTTCGGAGGGAGGGAAGAGAGACGGGATCACCTCCAGCTTGGGGAGCTCTGGGCACACACTGGGGCTGTCCCTGGGGGGAAGAAACAGGCTCTGCACAGCCTGCCCACGGCTCTGGTCTACCCTCAACTCTCCTCTGTAATTGTAGGAAAACCCCAGGCAGTAAATTAGGGGGGGAAGCATAATCTTGGTGGATATTCCAGCACTTATTTCCTAGGGGCTATGTTTAATCCTGCTCCTTTCCTCTTGCTCCCACAGGTGAAGACCAGCTGGGAGCTGGTTGCTGACACCTGCTTCCCCCAAACAGCTTTCCAAAAATACTGGAAGTGTGCTTGTGCCAGACTTAGATTATCCAAAAAGACTTGTTTTCACACCTTTGTGGGCTTTTGTTGTTGTTCTTTAACAAAAGACACCAAAGAATGTCACACTGCAGCCCATTATAAGTGGCCAAGCAAGGGAAAAGTGTTTAAATTCTACCAGTAAGGGACTGTAAATGCTGATGCTGTGTATTAATGTGACACTTCAGCAAGAGTGGAAACTCTCAGCCCAAACACCCATTGCAAAAATGTTTGAGGCAAAGCCCTCACTCATACCAGCATTTATCATTTAACTCCTGCAGCTCCCCTGCAGGGCAAACCCCTGCCCAGGCTGAGCACACTCTGGTCCCTGTGCTGGAGCCACTTGTTTCCTGCTGGGAAACCTCAGGACCTTGCACGGTTAGTGGGAAATGCAAAGAAAGCCCCCTGCTTCCCCAAGGGGACTTCATTCCCACACCACATTTGGAGGAGTAGAAGCAGCCCGAAGGCTGAGAGCAGAGGGATGTGCTCAGGGGCTCTGGGGGGCCACCAAGCACCCCTTGGGGCTGGAAGCTCCTGGCCTTGCCCAGGAGATGCTGCACAGCCAGCTGGGGGCAAGTGCCTGGTGCTGCTCCAAGGGCAGCCACGATGCTTGCTCCACGGGATGCATCACTAGCCTAAGAATTGAAAAAAATAATTTGGTTTTCATAGTGAAAAAAACAAGCCACTGATAGGTACCCTAATGTACCAGTGGTGCAGTCCCAGGGACACCAGGGGGTGCCCAGCTGGGTGACAACAAGCCCATGGGTGCACAGACACCTGCAGAGCCACGTGGGGAGCTGCGAGCTCATCCTCTAAGTGGATTACGGATAAAACAGCCAACTTGCACTGGGCATCAGGCCATGCTGAGGTATTGCGACCTGTCCTGGACATCTCCTGGGCCAAAAAGCAGCTCCAGGACGCCAGGACACTGGATTTGGGGGAGAGGCAGCAGAGAAAAGGCAGGGAAACAATGTCACTGCTTTGTGCCAAGGAGAGGAGCAGCGGTGTGGGTCTGGCAGTGCTTCAGACCTGGAAACACCTCCAAGGCCTGCTCAGAGCCACAGGTTATCCCAGGCCAGCAGCCTGCTCTCCCCCAGCTCTGCATCACACGGAGCCCTCAGCACCTGCAGATGAGAGCAGCACACGGTGCCTGCAGCCCGGGGTGTCTGCGCCGTGGCTCTCTGCATCTCCAGAACCAGAGCTCTCCTGTGGGCCAAACCTGCCCAGGAGCAGCAGCAGCACTGTGCCCAGGATGGTGCCTACTCAGCCCCACAGCACGCCAGGACCATCCTGCTCGCAGGGAGGAGCAGGAGGAAGGGAGCCAGGTCCCCTCCCTGCACGCTTCACTAGGAAATGCTGTGAGGAGCAGGGCGGTCACAGAGCAGCTCAAATGCAGCTCCTGCAGCTAAGCGCTAGCCCAGCTGTGGCTGCTGAATGCATCGCTATTCAAACCCATTTCTGAACAAGTGATCAGGAGGCACACGGCTGATTTTATCTCTGCAGGATGGGGCCCAGGGAGCTGAGGCTTGTGCACTTTTACACGTAGGCAAAGCTCTGCAGACCAAACCCCATGGTGCTCCCACAGCTCTTCCTCCCATTATCCAGGGCTGCCTTGGGAGTGAACTTCCACGCTCCCCAACCACTCCAGGCCTAAAAGAGCTTGCTCAGGCTTCACACCCCAGCACCACCTGCAGTCCCTGCACAGGGCAGGGTGACACGAACAGCACAAAACCTCTCCAGGCTGCTGCGTGCACACCTGAGAGCCACCCACAGCAAGCCAACCTCCTCCAGAGCAGAGGAGACCCTGCGTGCCCGGGGTTATCTGCACGTGTTGAGCAACCCCGGCACACGCCAGGTAATTGGATTATCAGTGCTCGGCCATATCCTGCCACCAGGGCCACCAAAGGACAGAGTTGCCCTGAGGACAGCACCCCTCCGGCAGCCTGCGGGGCTGGAGGCCAGCACCACAAATCCCCACTCCTGCTATAGAAAACAGAAAATGCTCTCACCCAGCCCGAAATCCTCCAGGATGCTTCTGTCGGGCCGGAGCAGCGAGCACAGAGGAGTAACATTGCCCCCCTCAGACACTCCGTAACATCGCAGCTGCATCCCCAGCAGCAAAACCCAAAGCCCAGGGTCCCCAGCAGGCAGGACCCGGGGGCTCCCATCTCCTGCTGAACCCCTCAGCCCTCCCGAGGCACGTCAAGGGAGCACTTTATGGAGGCCGATTTTTTTCCCCAGGGCTCCACGCAATCAACTTTGTAATTCTGCTCGGGGTTTAACTGGGCTCCCAGCCCCCCCTCACAGCATTTGGGATGGGGCTGTGTACTGGGCCTGGCTGGGATGGATTAACTCCTTTTTGATGCCCAACGTGGGGCTCAAAGGGCTGAGATAACAGTAAATTTGATCAAAACACTTACAATTAACATACTTAGTTGTGAGTCACCATATTTTCTGGCTTGCTGTTAATATTTTATGTGATCATGTTTTATGTGATCCATGCCACATTCTTCCTCCTACTGCATATCAGGTCAGAGTTTGTTAAAGGCTTTTTTTTTTTTTTCTCCAGTTTGCTGTGCTATAAAGCGCTGGCCTTGAGCCTAATCTGGTATTCAGGCCCTGCACTGCTATCATCTCTGTCCCTTGGAAACTTATCTTTGAGAAAATTAAGAGCTACACTCTCTTCTTTTCCTCCTCTGGACGTTGGTTTGTGGATGGTATCAGGAGTGGTACCTCCTCTCCCTGTGGGCTAATTATAGCAGCTTTGGAGTATTGTGACCAACACACTCCTGCTTCAAGGTCTGCAGAATGTGTTGCTTTTCTCTCTAAGGTTGAGCACTTGGTGAAGGATACCACCCAAACCCCTGCACAGCGTGGTGGAGGGTGGCAAGGTGTGGGGCAGGATATGGGCAGGTGCCTGTTACAGGACCTCCTCTGATGGGTTTGAGCTTCACCCCAAACCACAAAATCCTAAAAAAAAATAATAAAAATGATGGTGTCTGAAGAGATATGCCCTGCCTCTGTCAATGCCAGAGAAGCACAGCTGGCAGCTCTGTGATGGGGCCTGGCCTGTGCCTACCCAGCAGGAATTAGCACTGCCCAGTTACTGCCTCCCCTTCATAACTAGAGCCCCCTCTCCTTCCCCACCTTGTATTGCTCTGTGTGACACCCTACAGCTCAGCGTGACGCCCTCCTGCCCTGCCGTGGCCAGGCACTGCCTTGGAGGGGAGCAGGGCTGCAGTAGGATATGGGAGCCACTGCATGGGGGCACCCCAGCACCAGGGGAAGCACCCCGTGTCTGAACCCCACCACAGCAGGGTGCAGCACTGGGTTATCACAGGCTCCAAGCCAGGCACCCAGCTCAGGCTGTACATGGCACTACCAGAGCCCCAAGGGCTCCTTGCTTTTTTTAGTACCACCTGAAGCACAAAACTAAAGAGCCCAGCACCATTCCCACCTTCACCTCCATCCCCAGACAGACAGATGGATGGGTGCCCAAACCCAGAGGTGGTAGCCAGGGCCAACCAAGAGCACAGAGCATCACCACAATGTGACAGGTCCCACGGTGAGCCAGGCAGTCCATCTGCAGGCCCTGAGTGATGGGGCATGGCTAGCACCGTGCCAGGAAGACAGCAGGTTACGGTCAGGCTCAAGATCCCCAAGGCCAGGCTGAGCTGGAGACCAGCACACCCCTCCTGCACAGCCCAAAAGAAAAGCAAGCTCCTGAGATGAGCTTAAATAGAGCCCCTGGGCTGGGCTGTGGGGACCCAGGTGAGGCTGGACAGGGCCATGAGGGCCCTCAGTGACACCTGTAGCATCATCTGGGCACATTTGCTGACGCCTCTGTCACCCCGTGCTGTCAAACCCAGCAGATATTGGGGTTTGGGGTCCACAGGGCTGCGGGTCTGGGCTGTGTGCCTTCCCCAGCCTCTCTCTCCAGTCAACCTGATCTGCTGGGAGCCAGGAGCATTCCCCGAGGATGCTGTAGACATGGGGATCATCTCTCCTACCCAAAAATCTCTTGGCACTAACAGCCTCTGTATCACGGGCAGCCCATGTAACTATTACTGCCAGGCACTGGGGTTATTGCGTGGGGTGCTGCACCAGGGAGAAGCAGCAGGAAGGGACAGAAAGGCAGGTGAAGGGGAGGAGAGGAGCAGGGGGCTCGTCCCCTTATCCCTGTGCCCGGTCCCATGGGGGATGGTGCTGGGGGGGGCACCCGGGGTCTGCCTGGCCGCTGCCCTGGGCAGACTGGGCACGGGCTCCTGCTCCAGCAAGGAATGTCTGCAGAGAAAGCGATCCTCCCTGCCTCGAGCTGGGAATGTCTGGAGACACTTTAATTCGCCTAATCCAGGGCCCCAGCCCAATTAATATTCTATAGGATCTCCTGGAGCTCTTGTTTTGTTCTGTTCTTGGCTCAGAGGGCTGCCGAAGAAATTGAAAACAGATTATTGGGGAGAAAACAGCCTCAATTTTTCGACAGCTGTCTCTGGCGAGGCTGGCTGCATTTCCAACCATTCCCCGGGCATGAGGCAAGCCTGGCTGCGGTGCTTATCCCCCGCAGCAGCAGGGGGGCTTTGCTGGAAAGGCGAATACCCAGGGATGGTGCTGGCCTCGTTCACCCCCAAAACCCCTGGCAAGACCCCCTAGGTGCTGCCAAGGGAAGGCAGAGGCCGGAGCTGACAAGGGGCTGGGGGCAGCCTGCAGGGGGGACTGGGATTGGGGTACTGGGGTCAGCCGGGGACAAGCAACCGAGCTGTGGCCATATATACGAGCTGTGCTTAAAGGGCCTCCGGAGGGATGTCTGCTCCTCCTGTGTGCTGGGAAGGAGCTGGCAGGGTGGGCTGTCTGTCCCCACGGCCGTTGCTCTGTCCACCAACAGCCCCCCACCAGCCCTGGTTAATTCTGCGGCTGGGTGCAGGGGGCAGCTGGGGACAGGATCCCGTTCCCCCTGTGGGCTCAGGGTCTGCGACAGAAGCAGCTCAGTAGTTGGGCTCCTGATAGCCCGGTGACATCTCAAACACCTCATTTCCACCTAACCGAGGGCTTTGGGAAGAACAACCTGGGGTCAGGCAGGTGAGCTGATGGAGGATGGGGATCTCAGCCTTTTGGGGGAAGGATGCTGCGGGTGGAGTGGGTTCCCAGTGAGGCTCCCACCCGGGGCCTGTCGGGGCTTCCCAGGACAGAGCAGGAGCCCAGGGCTGCCCGCCCAGCCCTTCACCACATGAGGAAGGAGCAGGGAAGGCAGAGGAACAAGGAACGTGCCCCAGCCCTGTGGGCTCATTCATCCTGCTCCCGGCTGCAGGCAGCCCTACCACAACGCCGCCCTTTGCTCGCCGCGATCCACCCGGCTGCACGCCCGCCTCTCATCCCCTGCCAGGGCCTGCTCTCCCGAGGCACCTCGAGCACAGCCTGCAATAAATCAGCCTGCAGCCTCCATCCAAGACACGCAGAGCCTGTGCTGCCCTGCTGAAACACGAGCGTGGAGCTTTTGGTCTGAACACCTGCAGAGGGCAGGAAACTGCGCTGCCCTGGGGGCGGCACTGCCTGCTGGATGAAAGGCATGCTGCTGCTCTCAGACTGCCTTCTGGATGGATCGCCGTGCTCCAGCAGTGATCTTTTCCCCGTGCAGGGCAGGAGCAGGCTCCCACGTCCCGTTCCCTCAAGCTCTCGGGTGCCTTGGTGCAGCCCAGCGCTGACAAAGTGAGCTTGGACCCGCAGGCCTCTTGCATTCGGTGGTGCGGGTGTTGAAGGTGGCCTTGCAAAATGACGTGGTAAGAGGCCAGCAGCAACCTCTGCACCCAAGGGTGGCTGCAGAGAGCCCTTGGAATGTACACATGGTGTGGGAGGGATGTGCCTGGGGGCTCCTACCTGACCCCAAGCACCCAGGGAAACGTCTCCAGTAGGAGGGATGGGCGCAGGTGCGATGGTGCACCAGCACATCCAGCCCCAGGGAGAGCACAGCTCTGCTGGTCGTGGCAGGAAGGGCCACATCATGAAGGACCACATCAGGAGGGACCACAGCAGGTCCCTCCGCAGCCCCCCAGCCCCTCTCCCTCTCCCCTTGCCCACCGCCCCAAGCTCCCCATGCTGCTCAGCGGGCACAGTCCTGCTTGGGGAAGCTGGAGCTGCAGCCAAAACCACGTGGTGTGGCTTTGTTTGCTGCTGAGACCTTTTCTTTTAGGTTTATTTTCACATGGATCCTCAGACTGCAGAGACAGGCAGGATAGTGAGAGCTCCAAGAAAACAGGAAAAAGGCAGGTTCTCTGGATTTCTATTTTTAACACTGCAAACAGCATTAGTGTCATTATATTTAGAAAAAAAATTCAGAGCGTTTCCTGGCTCCCCTTTCAATACCTTCAGCTATTTCCTTGCAGATGTTTCCAGGGGCCAGCGCTCCGAGGCGGGAGGAGACAGGCTGGGCTCTCGCCCTGCAGGCTGGCCCAGGGAGGGGAAGGTCCTGCGAGGGGAAAAACGGCTCAGAGCAGGTGTCCGTGGCCATGCGTGGGTACGGAGATGACAACCAGGCTGTGCACGATGTGATCAGGTCCCAGCAGCCAGCAGCTCCATCACCTCCTCACGGGCACGTAGCTGTTGTGATGGGAACCATCCCCACTGGAGATGGGCAGCAGCAGCAACAGGAGGTCTGAGCAGGCACGGGGAGATGGCAGAGCACGGCACTTGCTGCTCAGCTTCATGTGCCACGCTGCTCGGGGGAGCTTCCCCCAGCTTTGACAGCCCTCGGCTCGCTGCCCTGCACTCGAGGAGTGCGGTCGGCACAGGGCTTGTGTTTAATTCCCCGGCAGGCGAAGCACAGCTTCTGGAGGGCAGGCAGCAGCGTGGCTTCGCGCGGGCGGGCGGCAGACCACATCTCAGCAGGACAAGGGGGTGTAAAGAAAACTGGGGTTTGATTGCAGCCAGCTTGTGGCTGCAGAGCGTGCTGAGAACCACTGGGAAGCGGCGCTCCTAACCCCAACCCTGCTGTGCTGCGCGTTCCCAGCAACGTCCCGGCAGAGGGAGGCCAGGATTTCTCCCTGTGGCCTGGGGAGCTCTGTGCTTGGGGGAGCAGACACCAGAAGCGCAGCACGGACAGCGTGCACAGCAGCCAAAAGCACCTGAAGTGCATCCTCCAGCCGGGCTGCGAGTGAGGTCTGGGTGCACAGAGCGCTCTGCCTGCACTCCTGGCCTGGCAGCACCTGCAGAAGACTTGTCCTTTGCCCAGCCAGAGCAGATCTGTGTCCCTGCTGCTACACTGTGGTTTCTGGAGCCAGGTCCACAAGAGGAGCTGCCTCCTGAGGTGCTCCCTTGGGGCTCTGGTAACACCAACCGGGTGAGGAATCCTGGCTGGAGCAGGACGAGCGGAGCCACCACCGCCAGCCCTGTGTGGCTGGGTGCAGGCAGACCCCACAGCCAAACCCTCCTCTTCTGTATTTCCCCCCAAAGCCCTGCTGCAGGTGAAAACTCAGCCTCAAACAGTCTGTATTTAAGGACTCCAGGAAGGAAGCCTTGCAATTCCCGGTACAGCCCATCCCGTCCCAGTTTCCAGTGTGGCTGGGGTGCTGCGGCCAGCTGGGTGGGGTGCTGGTGCTCAGCAGGGTGGTGACGCTTGGTGGGGCAGGGTGCTGGGTCTGACAGGGTGCTGGGTCTGACAGCGGTGCTCTGTGGGCTCCCCTCACCCCAGGCTGCCCGAGCCCCCTCCTGGAGCTCTCCAGCAGCAGCCCTGGGGGAGCAGAGCTCAGGGGCACAGCTGGAGGCAGGGAGGAGCCGATCTGCATGGAAGAACCAGAACCAGCCCAGTTAAACAAGCAAAAAAAGCAACCTGTGGCGAAAGGGTCCGGCTCAGAAGTAGACAGAACCCGACACATCCCCCAGAGTCACAGGGAGCTGCTTTGCTTTCCTGTGGTCACCACAAAGTGCCCCATGCAGAAGAGCAAAACCTTCCAGAGCAGCCTCCCCTCACCACCGAGACACAGGGAACCTGCAGGGACCTCTTTCCGTGGCACAGCACGGAGTTTTGTTGGCCAGAGGGCAGGGCTAGCATGGTGAGAGCCAGCAAAGAACTGTTAAATAAGAGTTAAATAACTGTTAAATAAAGAGTTAAATAACTGTTAATTAATGGGGAGTTTGTTAAGCCAGCATCTCATGGGAGTACCATCAGGGCAAGGCAGGTGGTGGCCGTGCCTTGCAGCCTCACCCTGCTGGCTGAAGGTGGAGATGTCACCAAAGAAGGTGGAGAAGACACCCCAGGAGATGGAGAGGACACCCCAGAAGGTGGAGAGAACACCCCAGAAGATGGGGATGTCACCCCAGAAGGTGAAGGTTCCACCCCAGGAGGTGGAGATGCCACCGTGCAGCAGCAGCTCAGATCCGCAGAGCAGCGTGGGCTGCTGAAATGTCCATCTTCCCGCTCCTCCTGCTCCAGCAGTCCCTGGGGAGCTCCCAGCCCTGTCGTTCTTCATCTCCCATCGCTGCCTCTCCACATCGTGGTGCCCAGGGATGCTCTGTGGAGGAGGAGAAGAGGAGGAGACCTCTGCAGGGGGGTGCCCAGTCTCCCAGGGGATCAGCAGGACAAGAACCCTGTCACCCCCTTCCCTCACCACCTCAAGGAAAGCACCGCTCTGCAGGAGACCTCCCCGCCCTGCAGGGGTGCCAGCCCCCCCAAAGCCCCCCAGAACAGGGGGGGCAGCGTGAGGCAGCCTGGCTGCGAAGGGCCAGCCTCGGCTCTCGCCTTGCGGTTGGGGTGTGAAACCAGCCCAGCCCAGCCGTCTGCTCACTCCTAATTAGCATCGGGACCTACGTGAGGTAGCCACCTCTGCTCCTTCTTGGGGGATTCTCGTTAGGGGCTGTGGGTTTGCAATTAGCCAGCCGCCCCCCTGCCATCCCCCCCGCGGCAGGTCTCCTGCCCATGGGCAGCCTGACAGCAGGCAGGAGCCCGGAGCCAAGCACCTTCTACAAATCACCCTGCATAGCTCGCATTCCCGGCCGGTTTATGAGCCTTTCAGCTCCTCGTATTGATCAGGGCTGGAGCCGGAGTAATTACGTTCAGCAGAAATCATTTCCCCTGATTTTGAGTCATATTTGAGCCGGTGCCCACCTCCTCCGCTCACCCCTCTTGAGGCAGGCAGCGCTCCGCTCGCTGGTACATACTTTCCGGGCGACATCGTTGCTTTTATAACCGTAGTGAGACCCAGAGGCTTGTTTTTCTCGACTGGATCCCACACACACACTCAAGGTTTCGGCCGTGCCTTTATTGCCCTGGCTGCGGATGAGGAGAAGAGGAGCTGGTTTTTGGGATGTGCGTGCTTGGGAGATGGCTCCGGCATTGGGATGGGGCGTGGGGGAGTGCTGGGGGCCTGGGACCCCTCTGCACACACAGGCAGTGCTGCTCTCAGACTTCTTAGTCTGGTGGGATGCTTGTTTAGGAGATGCAGAGCCAGCCCGGTGCTGGCTTCATTCCTTGGGTGCAGGGAGGAGGCAGGGCTCGCCCCAAAGCCTGCAGTGTGAGCCCCAAGGAGCGGCAGCATCTCCTCTTCCTGACTGGTTTTGGACAGCAACAATTTGGGCTGGTGGTGAACAAAGCAGGGGTGCAGGGTGGGTGGATGGGCAGCTCTCCCATCCTCCTCACAGTGCCCACGGTGAGCCCTGTCAAGGTGCCCAGTGCCAAAGCTGAAAGCCCTTCTGTGTGCTCCTCCACCCTTCATGGGTGCTGAGATGTGCCCATTGCACAGGGTGCTCGGCAGGTCCCTGCAGTGCCCGGCACCTCCTCTTCCTCAGCATGGGTGCAAGGCTCCTCTAGGTTCATGCTCAAGGTCTGCCAGGCCCTCAGCCCCTGCAGCCCGGTGCTGCAGGACGTGGGGAAGGGGTGGGTGCAGCAGGGCTGAGCACCTGGCCAGCTTCTGGAGAAGGAAACGGCCACAAAATCACAGCCACACCTCGTGCACCATCCTGCAGGGGCCTCGTGGAGTCCCGCACCCAGGGCCTGGAGGACGCACAGACATCGCCCAAGCTCTCCCTCCAGCAGGCAGAGCTGGCTGCGGTTCGAAGGGGAGCTTGGTGAGACCCCAAGGCACCGCTGGCTCTGTGCACGCCTCTGCTTGTAGCACTGACGATGCTGCAAGAGACACGGCAGTTGCCTGAGAACACGCAGCACACCCCACCAGGACAAGAACCAGAGGAAAAATATGGCTTATTTTAGCCTGAAACCACAAGAAAAAACAGAGATAGCCGAAAAGCATGAGCAATTTGATTGGGAAACATGAGTTAGCCATGCAGCTCGATGGAAAATACCAAGGGTCTGTCAGGAACCACACAAGGTCAGGGTCTGGGTTTTATATCTTGTCTGAAAGACAAAACTTGTAGTGAGATTTTAAAAGAAGCTTATGCTTGGTGATGCTTCGTACCAAAAATAAACTCTCCGAGGACCATAATGTTTGATACGTGATGATTTCTGACAGTTTTCCAAATAATAATGGGAAGACTCATCGGGCTGAGGTTTCCAGACTTTGTTTTACAGAATTCTTATTCCGTGGGTTATCTGGATGTTTAACTTATGGGGACGATTACGAATTGCTCGTCTGGACTTCAGCAGAGAATCTCACAGAATTCTTGCCCAGGGTTTGATACGCCTATTGAGAAAGAGCTTTCTCCTCTCACAGCAGTTGATACATGGCTGGGCTGTGGTAGGGATAAGCCCTCTGTTTGAATTATGAGCTTTTCCCATAGTTTTGGCTAAGGAAGCCATTTCTCAGCTGTGATAGTCCATTCACTCCCCCGGGCAATCTCTCAGCTCCTTCCTCTTGGCAACTGCAGGGTTTTGGTCACGAGCACAGAGACCCATTTATCACCTTCTTTTTAATGCAATCTCCTTCAAAGCACCCCAAAAACAAGCCAGGACCATGCTCCCATCCAGCAGACCCTTTAGGGGTGGCAGAGGGCTGTGCTCGCCCCCAGCCCCGTGCCTGGCAGCCTGCAGGGGTCGGCCGGTCCCAGCCAAAGCTGAGGTTTCTGCTGCCGTTGCCTGACCATCAGGAACTGGACGGCAGCCCTGAATTCTTTTCTCACAAGTCACTTGGCCGGTCACCAGATGGTAAATACTTTCAGTCTCTCCTAGCCCGGGCTCGGGGTGGAAGCAGTGACCTCAAGGTAAAGGATTGCCGGGCCCGTCCCTTGCCCCTCGCCATGGCCAGTTGTCCCAGCCCGCTCCCACCCCGGTTAAGGTGCAGGAACCAGGGGGGGTAAAACTGGCTGGCTGGGATGGAAATGGCCATAACCAGCCCTTGGCTCTGCTCTCTGAAGCTGGAGCAGGATTCATTCTGGGTAGGAAACAACTTCACCATCCTGCCAAAAACATAGGTATTTCCAAGGTTCCCAAAGCCAGGCTATTTCCAGAAGTCTCATGAAAAAGAGCCAGCAGCTACCCCTAAGGGCTCAGCAGCCAGGGGAGACCTGGGGTGTCTCCTCTTCATCTTGGGGCTCCTGGCTCTCCTGAGCGTGATGTCTGCCCAGTTTGCCCACCAGTGCCACCTGCCCTCCTGCAACCACCCTGCTGCCCTGGCACGGGGATTGCGCCTCGGCTGCCAGGAGCAAGGAGAACGTCTTCTCCTCCAAGGTGTGGGGCTGCTCTCGCTCTGCCTATGACAATTTCCCTGTTCATACAAAGAGGAATAGACCCAGCAAGGAGCAGGACAGTCTCGGTGCCCAGCAGAGACCGACGTCCAGCCCTGCTCCAACTTCAACCAGCCCAGGGGACGCCCAGCACCTGACACAGAGCAAAAGTGGGGAGACTCCGAAGCAAAAAGAAGCTACAGCTTGTTGCAGATGGGTGCGATTCCAGATGAGCAGGGTGCACGCTCAGTGCTATTCACAATGGCACGTTAAATGGCACAGCCATGAAAAAAAAACACACAGCTGTCTAAAATGTAAATTCGCAGGGTGAGTTCCTTCATTCCTATAGAAACAGCAGAGTCTGCCAGCGGCTAACTCAAAGGAGACGTACTCAGATCCCTGTATCAACTATTTTCTTGCACAACTGACCACAAAAAAAAAAAAAAAAAAAAAAAAAAAGCTGACAATAATACCATGGAAACTGTGGAGCACAACATGTGGAATTAATTAGTAGCTATGAAATCACACGCATGGTACAGGACACATATGGGGTACATGCTCCGGATGGGAAGGGTTGTGAGTGAGTATTTAGAAAGTGAGCTGTTAACGTGCTGCTTCATGAACCAGAACCTGTGCGAGGGCTCCTGCGCTGCCCCTCGCTGCCCACAGCCCCACACGGTGACCTGGGGACATGGGGACACCATGAGCCTGGGGACATGGGGACACCGTGAGCACAGGGACATGCAGGCAGAGCCCCGTGGGTACAAGACGAGGCTTTCCTTCCCTTATCAGCACGTGATCCCAGTTTCTAACTGGAAAATGAAGCCATGCCCATTAATCTGGATTTGCAATAAACAAGCCCGGGATAATGAATTGAATTCCCTGTCCCCTGCAGCAAGGCTACATCAGGGCTCTGGCTCCTCTCGAGCCACTGCTGGTAGAGGCACCGCGGCTGCACCGCTCCTCGACACAGAGGGGTGACCAGCAGCACGGGCTGCCACAGCCTCGTTAACAGCCCGACAGCAGCTAACGAAGCAGAACCAGAGCAGAGAATCCTGGCGGTGACCGCAGAGCTGGCCCTGCAGCCTTCCTGCCCTGCCCTCCCCATGCTCGCATGCGGCAGCTCTGTGCCCGGGGGGCTGAGCTCAGGGACGGCTCTGCAGGAAACTGGGGACCTGTCACCCGCTTCGAAGTCCTCGTGGACTCGGTCACAGCTTTTTCAGGAGCTGAGTTTGGGTTTACAAGGCTTGAAATCAGCAGTGCCAGAGTTGCATTTCCCAGACTGGATTTCGGGTGGACAGCTACCCCAGACCTTTCACAACCCTGAAGAACGGTGCTGGCTCTGTTTGGCAGCCAACACGTAGCAGGCAGAGGCTTTGGCCATCTCTGCGGGCACCGTGGCCCCCTCTGCCATGCCCACATCCCTGGGGACAGCGTCCCTTCCCTTCGCTTGCTCTCCTGGCAGGCAGCACGCTCTCACCTTGAGGGGAGTGGAAATGTCAGCTGGAATGTCGGCTGGAAAAAAAAAAAAAAAGAAAAGAAGCAAATCTTGAGGCTCGTCCAAACCTACTCCTGTTTATATTGGAGCCTGGGAGTGACATCAGAGCAGGGAGAGTATAAACACCAGCAGGACCCACTCAGGGCTTTAAAGCCCGCAAACACGCTGCTGCCTCTGGCCGCCCGGGGGGCGATGTGCCCAAGTGCCGCGGGGCGAGCAGCATGAGGCTCCGGCTGGAGAAACAGCTCCTCTTCCTCTCCCTGCTCTGCATCCTCTCCAAGGTAAGGGAGACGGGGCACCGGGTGGCTGTAGCCTCATCGGGGAAGCACCCGGCTCTCCCAAAAGGAGGCTCAGGCTCCGGTGCTGGCTCGAGCCCTAGCTCCCGCTGGCAGGCAGGCTGCCTTGCTGCAGCCTCGCAGAGGC
Organism: Netta rufina; assembly: GCF_964035555.1. NCBI lineage: Eukaryota > Metazoa > Chordata > Aves > Anseriformes > Anatidae > Netta > Netta rufina. Next base: position 2,580,466 of record NC_140140.1, read on the forward strand.
AGAGCTGTGCTTGGGAGAGAGCTCGAATTAATCAGCGGGGTCTTAATGCTCGTGGGCCAAATGCCGTCATGGTGCAGGCAGGAATGGCAGCGATGTACTCTGCTCGCTCGTCCCTTCCCTGTGGCTCCGTGCCAGCTCCCACAGGTTCCTCGCTCTGTGCTGGCCGGGCAGCGAGCACCAGCCCCAGGGGTGCCCAGCCATCTGCTCATCCCAGGATGCTCACACGGAGCTGTCGGATACCTCTGACAGGATTTGGGTTGTTCTATGATTTGTTTTTTCCCTCCTTTCTGCGTGGCATCGCTCCCTGTGCAGAGTTTTGAAAGGCGGGGGGGGGACGCGCAGCTCCAAATTCTTCTCATCGCTGCTTGAATCCCAAGTCAGACATTGTGCAGGCAGGGACATCTCAGCAGCTTCGTGCCCATTTCACTGCTTTCCCAGGCACTTAAGATCTCTAATAGGAGCCACATTGTCATCTAATGACGAGTTAATTACAGGGAGCAAGGGGAAATGGATTAATGGAGTTGGCTTGGCTAATCTCTCTAAAATATTGTTCTGTAATAGAAACCTGAAAGATGAAAAATGCTCTTGGCTCCCTGTTAAGCTGTGACTGAGGAATGGCTCCTACCCCAGGAGTACTCGGTGAATTTCTGGAACATCACCAGCAGCCTCTTGTCCCCAGCCCAGACCTTGCCATCATATCACAGCTGGTCCTCCAGTCCCTGCCCGGGTCTCGCTGGCTTCTGCTGCTCATTGATAAAACTGGAACAGGGATTGCCCAGCCCTTTTTGGGCATATTTTATCTCTAATTCCTGGCACTGACACTTCTACAGGTCAATAAAAAAACATCTGGTGAGCTGAACTGCTGCAAGCAGGTGAGCAGACAGCACACCTGTACCCATCCCTAGCTGGTCATGCCAGGCTTGATGCTGGAGGGAGAAATTCTAAAAAAGAGAGGAAGATGGTTTGTAAAACCCATGTGCTCCAGCTGAATCCATCATCTCCTGGCAGGCTCAGCAGACACCCATGTCTGGCTCAGGACAGGGCTGGTTTGAGTTGCGCATTCACTGAGCAGGTGCTGGAGGTGCCATGGGCGTAGTGCTGCAGGAGGGGAGCACGGGGCTCACGTGCAGGCAGGGCTCACATCCATACCGGCATTGTCCGGGCCAGGATTGGAAAGAATTCGCTTCCAAATGGCAGGTCCAAACCATTTGGCTTCAGGCCCAACATGCAACAGCCCCAGCAGCCGTCCCTGTCGGACACGAGACGAGCGCTGCCTGCAGAAGCTGTTAGTGCCGGGGTAATGGTGTGTGCAGCACAAACCACGGGCATGAGCACCTACCTGCCTGGGTCAGCCCCTGCAGGCACGGCCCTGGAAAACAGCCAGCAGGGCAGGCAAACAACCGTGGTGCACAGACCTGCCAAAGTCATCACTCCACGTAGCTGGGAGGAGAAATTCGGCTCCCAGTCCCTGAAAGCCCATCTATCTACGTGCTCCTCACCCAGCGAGCCGGGCAGAGGAGGCAGGTGGACCAGAAGGGACAGCAGTGAGCTTCATTTGGCTTCTGCTCCCCCACTGCAAACACGTTGCCCCATGTCTCGGCCCAAATGAGAGCTGTTAAGCCTCCATCATGCAAAACGTGCCTCGTTCCCCCTGTTTTCCATGGGAGCTGCAGGTGCCCATCACGCCCTACGAGGACGGCACCATTCCAGGCTGCCTTGCCGTATTCCTATGGCTGTGTGGAGCCTCCCTCCACCAAAACCCTGCCCCCACCCCACCGTGACCGACATTCAGAGCGGGTTCCCTGGCCGTCCTAGTGAAATAGCAGCCGTCAGCCAAGCAGCCAGCGATGGTTTTGTCCCCGCAGGTGTGCGCCCAGCTGTGCCGCCGGCCGTGCTACTGCCCCTGGGTGCCTCCCCGCTGCCCCCGCGGCTCTCCCCTGGTCCTGGATGGCTGCGGCTGCTGCAAGGTGTGTGCACGGCGCCTGGGAGAGCCCTGCGACTTCCTCCACGTCTGCGACCGCAGCCAGGGCCTCGTCTGTGACTACAGCACGGGCACCGGAGCCACCTGCAACTGTGAGCACCGCAGCGCCTGTGTCCCCCCCCCCAGGAAGCCCTCAGGCTCCAGGCACCGTGGAGCCTGCGACCAGCGACCTGGACACATCCTCAAGAGCAGCTCTATTGAGGATGATGCATGCAGATGGCCTTGGGGCTGTGCTGTTCCTCCAGCCAGTGGTTGCTAGATGGGTTTTGGGGGTGATTTGAACCAGGGTGGGGATGCTGCAGTACCAGTCGCCCTGCTGGGGCTGGAGGCTGAGGTGCTGCAGAGAAATTTTTTTTAAGTCTGAAAACCCTGAGGGATATAGGCAGAGCCAGAGGGCAGCGGGTTTCTCACCAACTGGTGAGCTACTGCTCTGAAAAAAAACACGTGAAGAGCTCAGCAGAGGGAGCAGGGAAGGGGAAGAGGGGTGATGCACACACTGCTGCAGGTGATCAGCAGCAAACCCGCACCCACCCTGCAACTCTGCCCCTTGCAACCCCTAGCCACCCTTTTTACCCCTCCGCCCTCCCCCCCTTACCATTACCCTGTCCGTGACGGGCTCCGGGGCTGTCATTGCAGTTGAAGATGTGGAGGAGGGCTGCGAGGTGAACGGCCGGGTCTATCGGGACGGGGAGGTTTTCCAGCCCAGCTGCAAGCTGCAGTGCCGCTGCTTGGACGGGGGCTTCACCTGCGTCCCGCTCTGCCAGGAGGACGTGCGCCTGCCCACCCCGGACTGCCCCCACCCGCGGCGCGTGGACATCCCGGGCAAGTGCTGCCCCGAGTGGGTCTGCGAGGCTGGAGAGCGGCTCCAGGATGCCAGGGCAGGTAAGAGGAGGACATGGTGGTGAGGGCTTGGAGAGCACCAACAGGAGGCACCTCGCTGCACGTCTCCCCACCATGCAGGATCACGTCGCAGCACCCATCCTGGCACGCAGCGTGGTGCTGGGCTCCAAGCTCTCTTTCTCCATCCTCTGTCTCCATCCAGCCCCCGCAGCAGCATCCCCGGTGGTGCCGTACCCGTGCCGGCCGTGGGGCACGGAGTGGAGCGCCTGCTCAGCCACCTGTGGCGTGGGCATCTCCACCCGTGTCTCCAACCAGAACCGCTCCTGCCGCCTGGAGACACAGAGGAGGCTCTGCATGGCCAGACCCTGCCCGGCCCTGCCAGTGGCACCCCCTGCGGTAAGCGAGGGCCTCGGGGCAGCCAAAACCTCGGGGCAACAACTCTGACCAGGAACGGGGTGTTCCAGCCAGCACGAGTACCCGTGCACACCCCAGCCACAAGCCAAACCTATCCCTGGGCAAGACAAACCACCTGCTGGTGGTGGGTGCGCTTGGGACGTACCCCAGCCACCCAGCAGCAGGAGCAGCCCTGAGTTTGGAGGCTCTGGATGTCTGAATCTGAGAGCATCGTGGGTCCCGTGTGGCTCTGCACCCTGCAGCCGGGCTGGACCTGTCCCTGTGGCAGAGGCTGTGCTTGCAGCTCCTGCCTGGGTACACTGGGGCTGGGCTCTTCTATCCCTTTCATTAGCCTGGCACGACCCTAGTGTAAGCACACTGCACAACTGCCTCGATCACATGCAGCCAGCACTTTCCTGCTCCATGTGCCCCTGCTGCTGCATGTCCCAGCTCCCCAGACGCGGGGAGCATGTCACCACCCCTCCACCACCCCATCACTCTGCTCTGCCTTTCCAGAGGGGATGAGGAGGGCGTTTGTGGCCATGCCCACCCTGGTTGCAGCCTGGAGCCAACGCCTCGCCCCGGCAAAGAGTCTGGCACAAGCCCATGGCACCGTGGTTTCAGCGGAGATGGAGGACTTGTCCTTGGGGAAACTGAGGAAGAACTGACAGATCTTGCCTACAAAGGAGGGTGGAAATAGGGAACAGGATCCCTACGCCCACCACGTGCACCCTGTTGCCCCAGGCCGGGTTACTGGGCAGCATCCCCAAGTTTCTTCGGCTGCATGAAATGAGGAAACCTCGTCCCAAGCATGAACCCACCTGAGAAGCAGGGACTTGGTCCTTTCTTGGGCCGGTGGGGCTTTGGAGAGGGCTGGGCAGTGCTGTTCCTGTGCTGAGCACCACACACACCGCTCTGCTCTGTGGGGGTTGGCACAGGGAGACCCCCAATGGGACTCCCAGTGCCAGGGCTCGGGCTGTGGGGCTCAGCAACGCGCTCACCCATCCCACTGCCAGGCAGCCACCGTGTGCCTGGGTGTCAGCAGAGGCATCCCTGTGGCTGCTCGCATTCACCTTCCCCACATCCCTCCAGGATCAGCAGGACCCTTCCTGCCCCGCCTGGCCTCCTCCTCCCCAAAGCCCCGGCGGTTTGGCAGGGCTTTGGTGAGCGAGGAGCTCAGACAGAGGAGGCACCGCTCCGTGGCACCAGACACCACCAAGCACCCAGGCACGTACCCCCAAAGCTGAGGGCCAAAGCAAAGGCAGGAGAAGGGAAAACAAATTGTGACAACAGGCTGGAGAGCTGCTGAGCAGCTCTGCGTTTGTTTTTCCCCAGCAATAAGCCTCATGGGGGCCATGCAGAAACGCAGCCCAAATGCCCTCTAACGGCCTCGCTGAAGTGAGCAGAGGCATCGCACGGCCCATGGCCAGGAAGCAGTGGTCTAGGCTGTGTGTCCAGGCGAGGGATGCATGATTTGGGTGTGTATCCATGGAATTAAAGTGTTGAAACCTCTGTGGCAGCGTGTCGGCCTGGATTAAATACATCCCTGGGCCAGCAGCAGGAAAAACCAGCAGGGCTGAGCAGCTGCTTGCCCGCTCCCCCAGTCCCTGAAAGTGCTGAAAATAAATGTCAATGGCACTTTCAGCCACCTCTTTGAGGAAAAAAAAAATAATAAAGAAAAACAAAATCTCGCTGCTCACGCAGTAAAAGCAAAACCTTGTTTACAACGAGAATTATTTACCGTGATCATCTGGTGTGCTGCCCGAGTGCAGATCCTTAATTCAGTTTGCTATCGGAACACGGCAAACCTCTGGCAGGCAGCAAACTGCAGAGTGAACCTGGCCCCAGCCACAGCTTTTCTGGGCCTTTTTTCTTTCTTTTTACTTCTGTGGTGGCTGTGCCACAAAAGCTGTGACATGAGGCTCACATAGACCTTAAAACCACAATGTTCCTCTGTTGACACTGAGAAGACGTGTTCAGTGTACTGAAAATTCTGTTTTGAAGCCAGTTCTCATGGTGGGACGAGGCCACTAAGGTGATTTCCCAGCTCTCAGCCACCTCTGGATGACAACAAACACTAAAAAGGTCACTTTTTAAGTGGCAACCTGCAAATCCCACACAGCAATGACTCTACACACCTCTTTTTTCATTTTTGTTTTGTTTTCCTGGCAGCAAAATGTCACTTCTCCCTGATTCACTCCGCAGAGAACACCTAAACAATAAGTTAACGAATCCAAATAAATCAGAGCTATTTCTCCCCAAGGAAAGAGGGAAATCGACTCTTGAGTTTGGATTGTGAGGCTCACAACATTTGCCGTTCCCCCTGAAGCCCTGCTGCCCTGGAAACATGCCTTTGTGGGGTTTGTGCTTGTCGCAGCCCCCGACACCGTGATTTCTGGGCTTCGCCTGCCCTTCGGGGTGTGGATGCAGAGAGTTTATCCCACAGATAATTGTGGTCACCCCTAAAGCTCAACCCCAACCCCAAGGAGAACCCAGCTCCCCTCACACGCCACCACCACATCCGTGCACGAGCAGTGGGTGATCCGGCTGCGCCCGCGGTGAGCCATGCATCGCAGGTCGTTTCCTAGCAAGCACATGTAGCCTCCGAAAGAGAAACTGTGAGCCACTGCATGAGTAAACACCATGCAGAACCTTTTTTTTTTTTTTTTTCCATCCGGTGATTTTTAAACATGTGGAGATGGCTGGGAAAGGGCTGGTGAGCCTCTCGGTAAAACTAAGCACTTTTACATACCTCCCTGGGCACAAGGGTGCAGTGCTGAACAACAAAACAAGATTTTTTTGCATTTTTGGTATTGGTGCACCTCTAGTGTGAGTGAATTTCTGGACGGAGTGGCATGCCAGGAGCACAGTCCCACAAATACCCCACCCTGCCATGGTTGGAAAAGCCGCGTCCCCACGGGAACCTCTTTGCAGCTGCACACCCTGGGGATGCCTGCAGCCCTCAGACTTCACCCCACAGGCAAGCAATAACAAAGTATGGATCAAAACTACTCAGAGGAGGAGGAGGATTTCTGTCTGTGTTTGGGGGAAGGATGTAAGATGGGCAGCAGCAGTAAGCTGTCACGGGGTGCTTAGGCTGTTTTGGGGGATGGGGTGACCCCCTTCACCCCGACGGGATGGGACAGAGCCACAGCAGTGAGCTGCAGAGCTCTCCCACCGGCTGCAATTCAGGGCCACCCCCGTGCATGCATCCCTTCCTCCCGCCCCCTCCAGCACCACCAGAAATAGCTGGAGCCCTGGCGCCGGTCTCAAAATACATCCAGGGGCTGACAACAGGGTGCTGAGCAGGGGACGGCCTCAGCCATCCACCTCCGGGCTCTCTGCTCCCCTTGCCCCCGGCCAAAGGGCATCAGAGAGGGGAGGTGAGGACAGCCAGAGCCCCGGGCCGGATCCTGCTGCTGCTGCAAGCGCCGCCTCAGGCACCGCCGCTGCCAGCACCGCCCTGTTTCCTCCCCAGCCCCCGGCCAGCTGCTGCAGCACCCGATGGCGGCCCAGGCTCCGCTTTCGGGCAACTCCAGCAGCGCCCCGTGCCCCATCAACGCCGCCTTCGCCCATCACTTCTTGCCTGGCGTCTACCTGGTGGTGACCCCGCTGGGGCTGGTGGGGAACGCGCTGGGGCTGTGGCACCTGCGGGCCACCCCCCGCGGACCCCTCAGCCTGCTGGTGGGCAACCTGGGCCTGGCCGACCTGCTGTACGTGGGCACGCTGCCCTTCCTCATCAGCTACTACCTGCGGGGCAGGACCTGGCCCTTCGGCAGGGCCTGGTGCCGGCTGACACGGGGCCTCTTCCACCTCAACCTCTATGCCAGCATCGGCTTCCTCACCTGCATCAGCCTCCACCGCTACCTGGGCATCGTGCACCCGCTGCGGGCGCGGGGTAGGTGCCAGGAGCTCTTCTCCTCCGCGTGGCTCAGCGCCGCGGTCTGGGGGTGGGTGGTGGCGCAGGTGGCCCCCGACCTGGCCTTCAGCAAGATGAACCCTGCGGGGACGCAGTGCCATGACACCACGGAGCAGGACAGCCTGGACAGGTACCTGGCGTACACCGCAGCCGTCACTGCCACCGGCTTCGTTGTGCCCTTCCTCATCATCGTCGGCTGCTACTGCCACGTGGTGGTGGTGCTCTGCAGGAACGACACCATGGACCCCGGCCTCAGGAGAAGGAGCATCAGACTGGTGGTTCTCGTGATGGTCCTCTTCTCTGTCTGCTTCCTCCCCTACCACGTCTTCAGGAACCTCAACTTGCTGTCCCGGCGCTGGCAACTGCAAGGGTCCTGCACGCAGGCTTCAAGGGACATCTACGTCTCCTACCAGGTGACCAGGGGCCTGGCCAGCTTCAACAGTGCCCTCAACCCCCTGCTCTACGTAATGACCAGCAAGGACTGCACCTCACGTTTGAGAACCATCTACCGAAGGGCCAAGAAGTCCCTGGAGTCTGCCTTCACAAGGGAAAACTCTCGCCAAGCGCTTGAGACGAGGATGAGCAACATCTCCGGTGAGCAGGAGGCTTCTGATGAGCTCTGAGGCACCCAGCACAACTCCTTCCCCAAACGATGTGCTGCATTGGCTTGTGCTTGGCTCCTTCTTGGTATCAGCCCCTCGTCCCCACCACCACACCTGACCCTGGTGCCAGGGACAGACAGGACCACGGGCATCAGACACCGAAGCGGGGTGAGGTTTTAGAGTAAAGCTACCAAACCCAACTGCTTTGCCTACAACATGCCAGGAGATGGAACAAAATAGATGCTGCCTTCACCCCATTCCTGAAATATTTCTCAACCCTGTCTCCAATGCAGCAGTCTGAGGGGGGTTAACAGCCCTTGGCTGCATTTTGGGCTTCTCGACGAGTGAGGGACGGGGACGAGCGATGCTGGGCCCCGCAGCACCCTCAAGCTGCCAGACTTCTGGGGGGGACATGGACTGGAGGTGGGCTCCCTCCCTCACACAAGGAGAGGGCAGTGGTAATTGAACTACTATTGCCGGGCTGCTGAGAGAGGAAGTGCTTTGGAAAAGGAAATATTCATAAAAATAACTCAGTTTAAACGTATGACTAAACCATGCCAGCTGCTGGGCTAGATGTTCTGGGCAATTGAGCTGCTTCAGGATCTGTTATCCTCCGCTGCCCACCTTCTTCACAGACGAAAAAAAAAAAAAAAAAAAAAAAAAAAGTATTTCAGCATTACTCACTCTCTTCTGGAACACCACATAGCAGGCAACAACAAATTGGCATTTAGAAGTTTCCAAAGTTGTTTTTTTTTTATCCTTATTGTTCTTTACAAGGCAAATGACAGCAGCAGCCCGAACCTGGGGCTCGGCAGGCAGCTCCCCGCAGAGCCCTGCAGGTGGGCGGCTGCAGCTTGCTCTCCCATCCAGCCCCACGAGGATGTTCAAAATTAGACGTGTCTGGTGCAAATTAGATGTCCAAATGCCATCTGAAGAGAGGCTCGAAGACTTCTGGAGGTAAGGGTGGCTGGGGAGGGCAGGATGTGCACCAGTGCCTGGGGGGTGGCCGTGGGGCTCTGCTGCAGAGGCTCCTGAGCAGTTCTCCTGCTCTCCATGTTCCCCACCACAAACAGCTGGAATGTTTTGGTCCTTGTGAAATGGAGACTGCCTTCAGTCCTGCAAAGCGCTTTGCAGCAGCAGCTTTCGCACCCCTGCTGAAGGAGGGGGGCTGTGAGTTAGAAGCGCCCTGTGCTGGGAAAGCACCAGCCCAGGAGCACTGCGTGTCGGAGCAAAGTCTTACCAGGCGGCAGCTGCTCACAGCCCCACCTCGCTGCTCTGTGCAGGAAGCCGTGGCTGGCTTTCAGGCAGAGCTAACACGCCTAATGTGCAAATAAACAGTTATTGCTTTCAGTCCTGAGTCGTCTGACTTCTGTTAGAGCCTTACAGGGGCACAGGAGCCAGCTGTCGGGCAGGCAGGAGCAGCGGGGAGCTCCCCAGGCTCTGCAGAGAGAGTGCCCAGGCAGCTGGCAGAGAGATCCCCAGAGCCTACTCTGGGTCTGCTGGGATCCAGCACAGCCCCAAAACTTTCATCTCCTGCCTCATCCTCAGGAAACCAAAAGGCAAAGTTTAGTTCTGGGGTGAGCTGATCTTTTGTCCCTGCAGCAGGTGTTTGGGGCATTAGGACCAAGGCTGCCCTCTGCTGCTTGTATGTCCCCAGGATCTGTGCTCTTCCAGAGCTCTGACCTTTTACTCCTCTGATTCTTTTACTCCTTTCCTGATAAAAAAAAAAAAAAAAAAGGAACCCCCCTCCCACCCACCTCCCTTCTCCAATGCCCCCCACATCTTCATTAAGGATGATTTACAGATCAGCATCCCAAGGCCCAGCTCCGAGCCCCAGGAACTGTTGCAGTCCCAACACAGCTCATTTTTCTGCATCCCACAGCTCTCAAACCACCAAAAGCCATTAAGGAACCACAGGCTGGGATGATGCCTCTGAGATTTTTGTAGTACCTTGTACTCTCCAGTCCTCAGCCAGCACTGCTCTCTACAAGCACAGCCGAGCTCCTGCCCTTTATTAGCTGCATGTAATTAAGCACAACTGCTGGCACGTGAGCCTGGCTCTCTCAGCTGGGTGATGAAGAGCGAAGCAGCCACTCTTCCTCCAGCCCTTGCTCCCTGGCAAGGATCAGCTGCTGTCCCACAGGGGACATCTCGGTGCCTGGGCACCTCTGGGCACCCTCTGGCCCCTCCGAGCCACCCGGTGTGGTGGCAGTGTCCCTTAGGTGACCAACAAGGGGACAGGGACAGCAGGGAGCTGCTGTGTCCCTCCTTCTCCTTGTCCTCCCCCTGTCCTGGGGGGCTGGCAGTGTTTTGGCAGGGCTGTGCCCCAGTGCTCATGTGGCAGAAAGGATCAGTGCCCCCGGAGCAGCCACAGCAGTGCCTGGGTTGGCACCCAGAGCTGTCCCCTCTGCTGCAGACAGCTGGCTGCCCAAAATTAGGCGAGAGGAATCCCACCCCCAGTGCCTGCCCTCCTGCCCAGCCCTGGCACAGCACAGCAGAGCAGTGAGCCACCAGAATCAGACTGACAGAGATTTTTAATCACTTTCCCCATGTCAGGCTCAACCAACAACCCAACGTGGTGGGAATTCTGCTGGCATTAATGGGATCGAGATCAGGCCCAGAAATTTGGCAGCGTTTCTTCTTTCATTAAATAAACCTCTCTTACTCGAGGGTTTGTTGCAAGCACGGTTGAGATTTATTATGTTAAAGACAATTCTGAGCCGACAGCCTGGGGAAGCCGTTCAGGCAAAATTAACAGGCACGAGCACAGAGGCAGAGACGCACGAGCCCTTCATTTCCCTAGAATGCCAAACTGTTTGGCTTGGCATGCAGAACCCCATGCAAGAACACATCCCTGCCATTGACAGCTAGATGCAGAGGACTCAGCTCCGTTTAAATCTTTATTTTTACTTTGCACAGATTTTTAGAAGGAGTCTGAAGCCTGAAAAGAGGATTTGCCCCCACTGGCGTTCACAGTGTGTGATGCATGGCTGAAATTAACTCTCCAGGGAGCTTGGTGCAGCTAGTACATCCTGAAAGAAGGTGGCTGGGGTGGATGGGAAGAGGGATGGGGAAACCCAAAGCCCCATCACCCGGAGATGCAGCCCCAGGCCCAGCGCTCAGCTCTCCAGCACAACGGTCTCATTGTGCTTGAGGGGTGCAGACCCGGCAGGTTATCTCATGTACCGAGGGCATCCACTGCACTTGGAAAGGGACAGCAGCTGCAGCTACTGCAGGTGTAACGGTAAATATGGTAAAATGGTAAATATGTGCGGGGCTGGGTGCTGCTGGTGGATATTTCAGGAAAGGAGGAAATCTGAGTCTGTCTGTGCTGCAGTGCTTTGGCATCTGGGAGACCAACAGCTTGTAAGAAGAGCAAAGCGTATAAATAGAACAACATTTAGCATGCCTGTGTGAGGCCACCAGCCTGATATTACTCCTGCAGTGCCTGGGTTATAAATAGGTGCTGCGGGTGGGACCTGCGTGGGGCAGGAGCCCGGGAGGCGCTGACTTGCAGCTCGGCAGCAGCCGCAGCCGTAGCACGCATTTGTATGTGTGTTACAGAGCAGCTGCGGCTGCACCGGGCCTGGAGGGCTCCGTGAGCCCAGGCTCAGCGGGGATGAGCTGGTTTTTAGAGCATCCCTCTCAATATCCCTCCTCCGAGCCCCTTGCTGGCAGAGCCGGCAGCTCCAGCATCCCGCACCCAGCCCGCCCGCAGCCCCCAGCGCAGGGGTGTTGGTGCAGGGGGGATATGCAGGGGTCAGCGCCTTTTCCCCCTCCTGGCTGGCTCCTTTTCAGAGCTCCTCGTCCCTGGGCTTGCTGCCGGTGGCTCTGGGTAGTCCCCAGGGGAGCAAAGCCAGCAGCACAGCAGCACAGCACCGGCTGGGAGGTTTTATTTTGCTTTCCCATGCCACGGGGTGAGGACGGGAGGGTCACTGGTGGACCAAGCAGCAGGCTCCATCTGTGGACATCTGCTTCTCAAGCCAGAAACCCCAAATCCCCATGCCCTGGGTCTGTCACTGCTAGGAGGTGCCCTATGGTAACCCAGGACAGCATCACCTCCCACCCCAAAGGAGGCTCAAAGGAGACACCTGAAAGTTACCCAGCTGCTCCTCGTCCCAGGGGAGCCTCAGGCTGCTTCTCCTGCTCCTCACAGGCGGTGTGCCCGGCTCCCCAAAAACCGGGGGCTCATTTGATTCCCTGTGGCTGACTCACGGGGCGCTGGTGCCTGGAGCAGCCGTGGCTCTGCTGCCGCTTGCTGTGCCCCAGGGACCCAGCTCAGCCTCTGAGCAGCGCCGGGAAGCAAGGGGCAGGGCTGGGGCGGGCACAGGGGACCCTTCGCATTCGCAGTTCAGGGCAGATGTCTCTCAGCTCCCCAGTTAAGCCTCCCAGAGAGGAAGCAAACTGCATCCCAACACACCAGTGCCCGGCGCATTCCAGCCGGTGTGGGGAAGGCAGTCAGCTCCGCGCCGCTCAGTCCCCGAGCTCTGATTTCAGACAGCAGCACAGGGAAGGGACCACTCGTTGTGAATAATCAACGCACTTTTCCCCGGTTACAGTGGGATATTTCCAATACTTGAATATTTGCGATGCGTTCCCAGAGCCTCTGCGCCCCGGCTCGCAGCGGGGAAGGTGTTTATATATAGCACCGTGACACTACGCGTGGTGGGAGCAGGATCAGGCCCTGCTCTGCCTTCAGCCAAGGCTCTGACGTGGCTGTGGCCCTGCAGTGAGCCCGATGCTGTGGCTGCTTGTCCCCGGAGTCACCGTGCAGGGCACCGAGCTGGGCAGCCCTCACCGAGCCTCTGTCCCTTGTCCCAGGAGCAGCCTGGCTGCGCGGGGGCACTCATCCAAGCTCGGGGCTGCTCTGCTCCAGCAGCCTCTCAGCAAGTATTTCCACTGGTTAGCAAGCAGGAACTTTATTATTTTATCTTGGTTTTATTACTGAAGCCGAGGTGCTCAAGGTAAATAAATGAACCAACTGAAGTGGCCGAGATCAAAACCCCGCTGCAGCAGCGCAGCACCTCCCCGGCTGGGTGCTGGCCAGGCATTTATGGCAGGTACTTTGTGCCTGGCTGACGCTCAGCTGACAGCTTTCCAAGCACATAAAAAACTTATTAGGCTGAAAATAGAGTTTGTGGTCACAAACTGACAAGAGCACCATCAACGTCTGCGGCCCAGCTGCGCTCCTTGCCCAGGCTCCAGCTGTGGTGGGGAGCAAGGGGCATGGGGCCGTGCGGGCGCTGCAGCACCCACTTCGGGCAGGCAGGGAAATGGGGCAGGAAATGGGGCAGGGCTCTGCCACGGCTGTGGGGTGCTGGGGTGTCAGAAGGAGGCACAGCCGAGGTTTGGCAGGGCTGGGAGCAGGCAAGGAGGCTGAGGACAGCCACACGTGGGGCTGTGCCCACCCGCACGTACCCTGGGGTTTGCAACCCTCAAGCCTCATCTGTAGCAACCACACGGAGGCAATCTGCATTGGTGACCGGTTTGTATTTTCATTCTACACCCAGCACTTTATTAATTCACTGCCTGAGCTTCCAGATTGCACAGCAAAGTGCCTGCGGCCATCCAGGCTGCACAGAGTCGGGGGGGAGGCAGCAGGGAGATCCCAGAGCCCAGGGAAAGCCAGGAGGATCCTGAGTGATGCTCAGCACCCCAGCGTGCCAGGACTCCCACCCTCAGCTACGGCAGGGGCAAACCTCTGGAAACAAACAGGGGGAGCCTCGAATAGCCCAGGGCATGGCCTGTAGGAGAGGCAGGCTAGTTCTGGCTAGCAGGAGGGTGTTGTGCAGGACGATCAGTGCAGTCACGGGGCAGCAGTCTCTGTATCTGCAGAAGAGGGTATCGCCGGCACCTGGTGTGGAGAGGGGATTGCTGCCATGCCCAGCTCACCATGCCCAGCTAAAGGTGCCCAACTCACTGTGCCCAGCTCCCCGCCCCACACGCCTGGGGCTGCTGGGCAGTCCCTGGAGCTCCAGCCTGCTGCAGCTGGTGTGGGCACTCGTATCTCAGTATCTAATCCTTTTTAGAAATGAACTAATCCATTGCTTTAAAAATATCCTGCGGCGTTGCGAGGCTATAATCTCAGTATTAAATGGCATTAAAGCCAGAAGAGCTGATGCTTTTACTAAGGCAGAAGAAAACATCTATTTGTTCTTTTCCAATAACCGAAGAAGAGGAGCGTGCCACGGTGCTCTCTGAGCCACTCGGCGACCTGCAGCACTCCACAGCTCAGCACGGGGAGGTGCCAGCCCCCTGCCTCCAGCCCTCGGTGACACCCAAGGGTGGAAGGTGGTGTGAGGGCAGGCGGTGTGTCAGGGACCCCAAGGTGCTGGGTCCGGCCAGCACCGAGCGAGGGGCACAGAGCAGCTGGAGCACGGCTGGCAGCATGCACCCATCTCTACGTACATCAGACAGCAGCGAGGAGAGAGATTGCTGAGATGTTTCAGAATGCAAAGATACTGCAAGGTGTCGTCTACAGCCACCTCCAGGAAGGAACAGGGAAGCAGCTGCCTGGAGGGAGTTATGGCCCCTTGTCCCTCAGCCATAGGAAGGAGCAGAAGGCAGGGACTCAGACCCCAGCTTCAGCTTTGCCCTTATCTTTTAGCAAAGAGGAGCACGGGCACGGCTGGGCAGGGCGCTGTGTGCTGCCCAAACTCCTGCCCAGGGGGAAGCAGGAGCTCCGGGAGCCCCCCAAACAGCCTCTGCTGCCGGCCTGTGTTAGCCTCTTTCCTCTGAGCCTGCTGAGCAGCTTTGCCTGTTTCAATCCATTAAAACTAGGAAAGCTTTTTAATAAATTCCTTTCCAGCCCCGAATTATTAGATGTGAGCCAATTAGACACATTAATTAGGCCCTGTTGAAGCACAGATGAGGTCTGGCTTTGTTTGCACTCAGGGCTGGCCGGATGAGGAGCGCCTGTCCCGCTCACAGGCTCTGAAAACAGCAGCACACCACGCAGCTGCTGCTCGATTTCCAGAGCTCTCACCTGCCTTCTGCCTCCCCGTGCAGTAAAAATGAGGCATTTAATCTCATAACGCAACTTCTCACTGGAAATCGATGCTGAGGTACCTTACCCTGCCTGCTCTGGTCCTGCCGGTGCCACGTGAACCTTCCCAAGCACAGCGAAGGCGCTGGGAAGCCAAAGGTTGAACGGAGCGAGCTTCACAGGGAAGCACGAAACGATTCCAACCTGGGTTTGGTGCTGGGGGTTCTTGCTGGGAGACTGCCCCTGCCCTTGTTCCTTCTGAGCTGCTTTTATTGCACAGAGGCTGTGCACATGCCCACAGCAACCCCCCAAGAGAGAAGCCAGTGATGTCCTTCCTTCAGCTGCTGCTAAAGGGATTGCACAGGCAGCTTGTGCCCATCTTCTCCTGTGGCTGCAGAGCGTCTCCCTGTGTTTTGCACATTTGGCCCTGCCCTGGCACGTTGCTGCAGCAGCTGCATGGAGCAGCTGGCTTTGGATAGCATCTTAATGCTCCAAGTACCTGGGGAACTCAGAACTGGAGCTGCAGGGCACTGGGGCCCCAGAATCACCCCTAAGAGAGTGATGTGGTCACTGCGAGATCTGTGTCCTTCTCCAGGAACCAGCAGGAGCACTGCTGTGCCCTTCCTGCAAGGTAGGATGTCACAGATGTCGTTGCTGACCAGTGGAAAGAATTACCAGCAGCACAAGGAGCGTCTCCTCTTGCAGGTGGCCTGACACTGCCCTAGGTTTGGAGACTCAACAGCATCCCAGGACCCATTGGCAGGGCTGCAAGCAAGGCCAAGGAGAACACAAACCAGGCACATTCCTCCAGCGGAGGCCTTGCCGTGTGATTTAGGGGCTGTGAGTGCTGCGGTGGCACACAGCAATCCTCCCACAGCTTGTGGGCACCAGCACCTGCAGTTTTTGTTTGGGAACAACTTTCACTACTGGTGCTGGCACCGGGGTGCCGCGAGGAAGTGGGAAGGTGGCCAGGGTGGAAAGGAGCTCAGGGTTGCAGCAGGACAGGCGCCATGTCCCTGGTGCTGGCTGTGGACAGGTCAGGGCTGGAGGGGCTGCAGGAGCAGTGAGGGGTGTCCTGCCCCGGGGGCCATCAGCTGTCCCCACGGCACTTCTGCCTGATGTCCCCTTCCCCACCTCAAACTCCTCCACGCCAAGGCTGCCACAACCTCCCAGGTGATCCGTTCTGGTGTTTCCCTGTCTGCAGGGTTAGGAAGGTTTCACTGTGTCTGACTCAAACCTCCTTTGTGCAGCTAAAGCCCGAATCGTCCTGTCCTCTCCGGACTGAGTGGGGTGGGTGCACCAGGAGGGGATGTAATCCTGCTCGCCTGCTTTGCCTATTCCAGATCAAGAGGAGGGGAGTTTAGTTCTTGAGGCAGACACCATCCAACCAGTGAAGTATCCTATTTTTAAAAAGGCAGCAGAAGGCTTACATAAAAGCTCGGGAAGCCAGAGACGACAAAGCGGGGCCTCCGCTTCGCGGGCTCCGGCTCCTCCCGCAGCCCATTCTGCTGGAGAGCTCGGGGGGGGTCCTGAGCACCCCCAGCACCACTGCGCGCCCCCAGCGCCCCCAGTACCCCCCGGCCGGGCACGGGGGCGCGCAGGGGGCACCTCGAGGTGCCGCTGGGGGCGCGCAAGGCGGCGGCGGGCGCGCAGGGGGCGCGCAGGGGGCGGTGCGCGGGCGCTGCGCGGGGGCGCGGCGGCGGGGCCCGGGGACGGGGAGGGGGGGGACGGGGAAAGGGGGGGACCCACGGCGGGGCCATGCGGAGCCCGGGCTGAGCCATGAAGCGGCAGAACCTGCGCACGGCCGCGCTCATCCTCTGCATCTTCTCCTACCTGCTGGTGGGCGCCGCCGTCTTCGATGCGCTGGAGTCGGAGGCGGAGAGCGGCCGCAAGCGGCTGCTGGAGCAGAAGCGCGGGGAGCTGCGGAGGAAGTACCGCTTCTCCGCCGACGATTACCGGGAGCTGGAGCGGCTGGTGCTGCAGGCCGAGCCCCACCGAGCCGGCAGGCAGTGGAAGTTCGCCGGCTCCTTCTACTTCGCCATCACGGTCATCACCACCATCGGTGAGCGCCGGAGCGCGCGGTGCCCCCCTTCCATCCGGCCCCGCATCCCCTCCGGGTCCTCCCCCTCCAGCCAGCCCCTGCTCCGGGTACCCCAGGCGGGGGGCTCTGCCTCGCTGGGGGGTCCCGGCCGGCCCCCCCGCGGTTGGGGAGGCGCAGCGGGGGGCAGGAGCCGCGGGGTGCGATGCGCCCCCGGTCCCGGGGCTGCAGAAGTTGGCTGGGTGCAAGGGTGGGAGCCACGCCGGGCCCCCGGAGGGTTGCAGGCAGAGAGGTGGGCTGGGGAGCCGGGCAGGAGGCTCTGGGTCCGCCAAACTCCAGCTGTGGGGCTGTGCAAGAGCTGCTCCGGGGAGCCCCAGCAGCTACACAGGTGTGGACACCCACAGGGGGTGGGGATGGGGGTGAGTTGGGTTGGGTTGGGGGAATGATGGAGTTGCATGGAGCCCCCAGGTAGACACGCTTACTAGAGCCCAGATGTGGTTTGTCTGCTATCTCACGATGAAATGACACTAAATTCAACGAGGACTGCCTTCACTCTGAGGTTAGCCACATAGGTGTTTCGCAGCATTTAATTAACCCACTTCCATTAATCCACGCACCCCGAGCATCCCCCGAGGGCAGGCAGGTGTGGGACCCCCGCTCGGGTCATTCCTCGGGCTGGGAGCTCAACCAGCAGATGTTTTTTGGGGGCAGGAGCCCTGAGGCCAAATCCTGCCTTGCACAGCCAGCAGCTAACAGCAGCTCCTCATCTCAGCCTCGTGGAAGGGCCACACACATCGGGGAGCTGAACACACTGTGTTTCGGGGCAAATGGGAAAATCCCCCTCACCCCACGACAGGTTATAGCTTCATTAACATGATTCCTCTGTCGCCTGTGACAAACAATTGGGAAGCGTGTTACACGCCCCGTGCAGTAAATAATTTCAGCCCAGGTGCCATATTTTAAAAGCCTGGCATGTCAGCTCCCTCTCCATCGGGCTGCGCTCTGAATCTCAGCTTTAGCACCAACGTAGCTGTGTTTACTCTTTCTAATTCCTTTTGTCATTTTGAAAGCATCAGTCATATGCTCTTTCAGGAGCCTCTCAGGGTACAACAGCTGTTTTTCCACTTACTGCTCTTCTGTATCATTGTATTTACCTCCTCATTGCTCTCGTTGTATTACCTGGTAGCCTAGGACCTGATAATTGCACTCAGTTATTAGGCTGGGATCTGACTGCCTTTTTTTTTTTTTTTTTTTTTTTTTTTCTCCTTTACCACTGCAGTCGCATTTCTGCTCTGTATTCTGAGAGATGTGCTATGCAGGAATTAAGTTGGTCATTTGTGATTGCACGGGTTTGTGCACAGACCCGGCAATTAGAGACCGGTCACTCCCTGCTGCCCCTGCATTTGCAGCTCAGAGCGTGGCCAAGGGTAACGCTGTCCTCTGCTCCCAGCCCTACCACCTGCAGGAGTTTCCTGGAGTGGGAGGTGCGCCAAGGGCCCAGGACAATGCGTTTGTCATCCTCTGCTCTTCCCATCACTTTGTGCTAACTCTTCCCCTAAGAGCCCTGGAAATCCGCTGGCAAAGGAGACAGAGGTGGAGCCAAGTCAGAGCTCTGAACAAAAGTAAAAAGAGCACATTTTCTCCCCATTTCTTCCAGCAAAAGTCCATCAGGTACCCGGAAAAAAAGGAAAAAGAAAAAAAAAAAGAACAAAAAAAAAAAACCACACACACACAAATATCTGTTTGCCAAAGGCCAGGCAGCAGTGCAGGAAGGATCCCTCTTTGCGAGCTGCTCGCTGGTGCTGCTCTGCAGGCACCTTCAGAGGCGTCTCCAGCCTTGGTGGTTTCTCAGGGAAACCCAGCAGCAAGCTTTGGGCACCTCCTCCGAGCCCCCCACGCAGCTGGGCTGCTCGCAGTGCGTTGCTCACTCGTCCCTTTAGGTCAGGGGCCGCGGGGTTTGGTTTGACTGGTCGAACGAAGCGAGGTGGGCGCCAGCACAGCGGAGGTCGGGGGGATGGCGGTGAATAGCTCACTACGGCTCATGGCGTCGCTGTGCCTGTCCTCGAGTCCTGTGACAGATTTCCCCACAGCGGTGGGAAATTAAATCTGGGAGGGGCTCCCAGGGGAGCCCCCGCCAGGGCCTGACGCCTGCCTGTCCCCTTCCCTCCACAGGCTATGGGCACGCTGCCCCGGGCACGGACGCTGGCAAAGTTTTCTGCATGTTCTACGCCATCCTGGGCATCCCCCTCACCCTCGTCATGTTCCAGAGCCTGGGCGAGCGCATGAACACCCTCGTGCGGCTGCTGCTCAAGAAGGTCAAGAAATGCCTGGGCATGAGGACAACCAACGTCTCCATGGAGAACATGGTCCTGGTGGGCTTTCTGTCCTGCATGGGCACGCTGTGCATCGGGGCAGCGGCCTTCTCGTACTTCGAGGGCTGGACCTTCTTCCACGCATACTATTACTGCTTCATAACCTTGACCACCATCGGCTTCGGCGACTTCGTGGCCCTGCAGAAGAACGAGGCGCTGCAAAAGAAGCCCCCGTACGTGGCTTTCAGCTTCATGTACATCCTGGTGGGCCTGACGGTCATCGGCGCCTTCCTCAACCTGGTGGTGCTGCGCTTCCTCACCATGAACTCGGAGGACGAGCGGCGGGACGCCGAGGAGAGGGCCTCGCTGCGCAGGGCCCGCAACAACCTCCACCCGCCGCCTGGCGAGGCCGGCCGGAGCAGCAAGGCCATTTTCCTCCCGGCGGAGGAGCGGACGAGCCAGCTGAACCTGATCCCCCTGGTCCAGGAGGACGCGGAGAGGCGGCGGCGCTCGGCCAACTCCTCGGCCAAGGTGCCCTCCTTCTGCACCTGCCTGTGCTACCGAGCCCCGCTGTGCGGCAGCCCCGCGCCCTCCCACCCCGAGACGCTGAGCTGCCACACCAACCCCGTCTACTACAACTCCATCTCCTACAAAATCGACGAGGTGTCCCTGAGCACGCGGGGCCAGACCGGCTCCTCCCCGGCGAGCACGCTGTCGTCTGGCAGCCCCCGGTGCCGGCAGCGCCCGCGGCCGCGGAGGAAATCCATCTAGGAGCACACTCGGGCCCTGCTTTGGCAGACGATTAACTGAGGCCTCAGGTCCCTCCTGGCGCCCTCGTTTCTCCTCTCCCCTCCCAGCTGGCAGCCCGAAGCCCAGGAGATAAAGGATCCTTCCCCTGGCAGGGGAGCGGGCAGGGAATTGCACACCCTCGGCTTTCTTTGCTCTTCCTCCCAGGTGGGCTCGAGCGTTTGGGTCTGGCAAGAGGCCCCGTGATGTTAAACCAGCAGTCTGTAGGTTTGCTTTCCCGCCTCCCTGCTCCCAAAATTAAGTTATTACTGCCCTCCTCCTCCTCTTCCGCCCCCCTGCCCAGCATCATGGGCTGCGTTAGGCTCGCTGCGAGCCTGTGGATGAAGCCTGTGTGGGTGAGCCCTGCAGGGCCGGGGGTCTCCTGCAAGCTGCCCCCAGCCCTGGGCGCAGGTGAGGCGGTGCCACACAGCGGGATCATGGCTGGGATGGCACCAGGGGTGGGCTGCAGCCCTCCCTCTGCCTCAGCACATGGGGACAGCTGGCTCTGGGTGGCTGGAGACCCTCAAGCTGAGCCCCACGCGCTCTCTTGCTTCCCCACCCGCTGCCAGGGGTCCTGCAGGCTCAGCTGGGGGGCAGCGTCCTGCTTGCAGGGATGGCCTGGGCAGGAGGGACTGCAGGCTGTGTGAAGGGCTCGGCCCCAGGGAGCACCTCCCCAGACCACCTGCAAAGGGTTTGGCCCTAATTAGATCATTAGCAAAAATCCCTAATGGGGAAGCTGCTTCCAGCTGGTGCCTCCATGCCCCGTGCCCACCCTGCCTCATCTGCAGGAGCAGGACAGGGCTCTGGCAGCAGGAGCAGCTCCATCTCATTTTTTCCCCCCAATAAAGAGACATTTTCACTTTTAGTTCTACCTGACCCCCCCTCTGATGTGGTTTTCCTCTCCATTTTTCTGCTGGTGGGGAAGGCATGCAGGGCGCCAGCACTGGGGAGGCTCCAGGGCAGGCTTTGCTCTCTCCTCCTTTTGTTCTGGGAAGTTTAATAAAAGGTGAATCCAGCTGGTGGTGGTCGGGTATTTGTCACGAGCGGGACCAGGTGTGCCTGAGCCCAGTGCCTGGCTCGCTGTGCCCCACCACATTTATGAGCAGGGACATCCCTGTGGATGTGTGGGGTATTTGGGCACCCGAGGGAGCTGGGAGCTGCATGGCTGTCCCAGGCTGGGGCTCCTCACCCACCGTGGGGTGGAGGCTTTGTTCCTGCACAGGGACACCCCAGACTCCTCCACCCCCACATTCACATTCCCACCTTTCCTAGTGCTCGGGCTCCCCTGCGATCACCCAAAGCTGCGTGGGCTGCTGACATTTGGGACGTTCTTGTTCCCAGCTCTCAATGGCTCGGCTCGGAGCTCTGCAGCAGGAGACCCAAGCAGGCAACACCAGGACGGGCAGAGCGAGGGGCTGGCAGGAGAGCAGGGCAGTGAAACACCCAGTGACAGCCAGCCCTGCTGGAGCTGGATACAGGAAAGAAAACACAAGGCAGAGGCTGAGCCAGGCTCTCCCTCTCCCCGGGGATCAGGGCAGACCCGTGTGCTCAGCAGCTCTGTGCCCGTGAGCTGCAGAACCCACTGCAGGACGATGCGAAGGGAAAGGGGCTCGTGGTGTGACATTTGCACCGTGGAGCTCATCTTGTGCTGTGCATGGAGCTGGTGACGAGCTGGGAGCGCAGAAGGCAGGGCTCCTGCTCGCTTTAATCGCTGCCTCCACGCAGCCTGAGCTGCCAGGCTGTGCTGGGAAGGTCACCCGTTGCTTAGTGACTGCCTGAGCCCATCCTGCTTTTGGAAGCTGGAGATGGGCTGAGGGTGGGAGATGCCATTCAAACCCCCCTGCGTCAGGCTGGAGGAATCTTCCTCCTCCGCCTCCTCCTCCTCCTTGTCCTCAGGGCAGGCAGGGCCCGGTGGCTGCAGCAGGAGGGTGGCTGGGAGCTGCCCTGCCCCGAAGTCCTGCCCCTGCTGACCCGCAGAGGGATGTGAAGGCATGAGAAAACCTTTAGGAAATTCTCAGGAAACTGGGGCTCTGCAATGCTTCATAGTTCCCATGGCAAAAGGGTTTGTGCAGGTCCCCTGGGGCGCCCCGTGTGTCCAAGCAGTGCCCCCAGGCCCTCCCCTCCTGCAGGCTCACAGCTTGGGCTCCCCTGGACCCGGTGGCACCTGCATTTCCCTGGGGATCCTCAGGCTCCCCTGATCCCACATTGCTCACAAAGCTGCCGTTTGGGGTCAGAGACAATCCCGGTGGCAGCCGAGTGCAGAGACACTCCATGAAACACCTCCGACACACCGCAGGAAAAAAAAAAAAAAGGTTTTTATTGTCACCATTATCAACGTTTTCATTAGCTTAACACTGAATTGTAAATCACTCGATCGTTACATATTGTCTGAATAAAACCTACAGACAGGAAAAAAGTACAGCAGAACCCTCTCCGGCCACAGGCGTGGCACGCCGCGCTTCGGGCACCGCGCCCAACGCTTCCACCCAAGGCAGCCCACGCACCTCGCAAAACACCGGGCACGGGACACGGGGGGCAAGCAGGCTGCCTGGCTCCATCGCCTGTGTTCCTCCAGCCCCGCAAGGTTAGATCTCAGCAGACAGCGTTAAAAACCTCCAAAAGGTTTTGGAGCAGGTTACAGAGCCCCCAGAGAGCGGGATCAGCCACCCCTGCTCCTACAGAAAGGCGAAAGGAATGGGCAGCAACCGCTCAGCGCCCCGGAAGCGATGGGTTTGTGGAGCAGCTCACAAAGCACAAAGGTTGGGCCCCAGGGGAGCAGCCCCGGCCCCGAGCAGAGGCCAGCTCTGCAGCAGTGCCCCGGGCTCCCCGCGGGACGGACGGCTCAGCATGGGAGATGCTTTGGGCAGCCTCGTCCCCACGGGCTGCAGTAAGGCCTCGGGTGGAGAGGGATGGGGAGCATCTGGGGGGCAGCACAAAGCAGAGGCTCCTGCCTGTCCCTGCTGTCTCCTGGCCGCCTGCATGGTGTGGTATGTGTTTGACCCCCAGCTCCACCCAAGCACGGCACGGAAGGACCCCCCCGGTCTGAAATGCCACAAAATAGAGCCGGGACACGGATCCCAGGCGGGTGGCAGGCCATGGCAGTGCTGTGTCAGGGGTCTCAGGGGCAGGCGCTGCGCCCCCAGCACGTCCTTCCCACCTGAAGCAGGGAGGCAAGCCCAGCGCAGTGAGGCTGAGGGAATGCACCGTGGATTTGCTCTTCCTGGCTCCAAAGAAAGCCCAGAGCAGCTCGAGGTCCAGGGGATGAAATCACAAAGCAGAGACCAGAGAGCAGCGCTGGGGAAGGAACCACAGCCCCAGAAAAAAACCTGCTGCAAGATTTAACAACCCAGGCTGTGTTTAGGGGGACCTGGAGCCCTCAGGGGGCAGCCACCAGAGCTTGTGGTGCCCAGGTAACTTAAAAACGAGCCACTGGAAAAGCACGTGGGCTTCTGCAGCAGGTGTGCTTCGATTCCTCCCTCTTCTGCCCACGTCCCTGCTCAGCAAGCAGAGCTCGCTGCTGCCCCTGGGCTGTGTCCTTCCTGCAAAGCCAAGCCTTCTCCTTCCTGAGCCAGGGGTCTCAAGCCCAAGCGAGGTGCCCAGCGTGCTGCATAAATGCAAAGGCTGCCTTTACGCCGGCCCAGCAGAGCGGGGCTTAACACCATGACTTTGGTTGTCATTTTAGCTTCTGGGAAGTCATGAAGGGAAAAGCGTTCGGTCTCAGCCTCTTTTTGCTGGTGCTCTGTAGAGGGCTGGTGCTGGCTCCCTCTCAGCTTCAGCTGCTAAAGTGCAAAGGACCAAATGCTACACAAGGAACTGACCCTGCTCCTCTGCCCCACCGAGGATGGGAGCCACTACCGAAGGGAAGGGAGGGCAGAGGGCTGCTGGCACCGCTGCAGGTGCCTGGCAGAGCCTGATGCTGCTGCATGGTGAGCAGTGGGGGCTTGGCATGGACTGGGGGCTGCCTGGTCACGGAGAGAAGTCTGGCAATGTGAGTTTAAGACTCAAAAGCCACATTTAGAGAATACCGAACCGCTGACAAACTCCCAGGGGAACTACCACATTCCCTGACTTGTGCTGGGATGCGCTTGGCAGCCAGGCAGCCCCCAGACCCAGGCGGGGCGCAGCAGTGCTGAGCGCAGCTCAGGGGCTCTGCCATGCAGGGGCCACAAGCACCCCGCAGGCGGGGGCAGTTTTGGCTGCACACGCATGAGGACACCACTAGAACATGCTTTGGGTGTTCACTGAGGTACACGTGGAAAGGATTTCAAAGATCGTCCTCTTTTGTAAATGTTTGGCTCAAATTGGGGAGCTGCAATTTGGCGTTAGGTGCTTGCCCCAGGTCTCCGTGCGTCCCTCTGCATTACTAAAGGTGCTTTAAGGTCTGCTTGTTTTCCCGGGCTACTGCTGGCACTTTGCATTTACACAGCTCTTTTTGCTCTCCAAGCACTTCAAAAATGACTGGGAATTATTTCATCACTTCTTGGGGCTTCCAGCATCACCGCTGTCTGCGTGGCTGGCCGCCTGGAGCACGAGGCAGGGATTTCTCCTATGGGAAATGCTGCGAGGAGCCCACAGGCAATGGACTGGGATGCTGGTTTGAAGCTCTGTTATTTTATGCACTCATCAATGATAGAGCTGCCTTAAAATCCAATATCCTGATCCTGCCACTTTGGAAAAATCTGTAGACGAGCCCAGCATTATCTGAAGACTGGCACAGAACAGCCTGCTCCCGTCTCACATGGCTGGGATATCCCCCCGAGCCTCTGCAAAGGTGCAACCTTCCTCTGCCTTGGGTGGAATTTTCTAACGGAATGGACAAATACCATCTATGAAATCGACAAAACAACCCACGAAGCCTTTAAAGAAGAGCAGCTCAATCTGCTGCTCTGAAAAAAACTCCCGTTAGCTTGCCCCTGCCATCCCGAGGAAAACAGGCAGCTACTGGGCAGAGTTGTGTGGCCCCAGAGTGCAAAGGCTTTTTTTGCTTAATCAGGGCTACAGTGGCAGTGGGAACCATTCGTATTGAGTTACAAATACTAAATAGCCTAAGAAAAACAGGGTGCTTGAAACAGTCGTCGAGTTCATACCGAAAGGATTTGTTAACTCTGTAGTACGAAGTCACCTACAGCTGCTTCGTCCTTCACCTAGGAGAGATCTCATGTCGCTGGGCACACATACTCACAGCGAAGTCTACACGATGGGTATTTCTTACAAGGCAACAGCCCAATCTTCCTTTTTACAATCAAAGTTCATATGGATCTTTTTCAAAAGTGATGGAATTAAGATTGAAGACAATTATAAACTGTATCAACAATATGTACTACAGCCTGCAAGTCACAATCTGTGCACACCAAATGGAATAGATTATTGCTTGTTAGCCTATTAGACTTTCTTTATAAAAAGATTTTTATACAGAGTACAGGATTATGACAAAACTAGCTAAGTTGTTTTCATCTTGAAAATACAACATCAATTCTTTTTCAACAAAGGCTTGAATAGTAGCTGAGATTTAATGAACAGTGACAAATATTTACTAATAATTTAATGGTCAGTTTGAACAGAATTTCCTATAGGACTCTTTTCTGGTGTTTATTTACATATGCCTCTTTTCTTGTGGAAAAAAAAAAAAGTTGATAAAATATAACAAGGAACACAGAAATCAAAAGAATGAGTAAACTCCATACTGAGAACATTAAACAGTTTTGAAAACACTAAATTATGCTATCCGTTAAAAAACATACATCATTTGGTCTTTAAAGAAAAATATTTTTCCTGCTTTAAAATATTACTAACAGCATGTAATAAACTAACTTAAAATGAGTTTCATAAAAAAGTTGTCTTGCTGTCTAAACATTGCTAAACATGCTTAGGTTGAGATTCTGTTAACTGCCTCAACACCTTAAAAACAGCTCCTCTACAGGAACTTGTGATATTCTGACTCCAGAAGACCTGCAATTTAGAACAGTACATTGATAAAGGATCCAGTAGCTAGAAACATTAAATATATATCATCGTTCAAAGCAAAGAAATCTGCAATATTCATTTAAACAACCCATGGCCGAGTGTTGGGGATGTGCTCGGCAGAACAGCGACGTCCCCCGGCCCCTATCCTGCCGTGGCCGTGCGGAGGCGGACGCCTGCGCGGTGCAAAGGAGGCACAGCAGCCTGCCCCCGGGGCTTTGGCTGCAGGATGAGGACCCTTGGATTTAACTGCAGAACGAGGACCTCGTGTTGTCTCTGTGGCATCCCAGCTGTGTCGGGGCAAAGGGAAAGCGACACCAGGAGAACATCACATGTGCACCTGAACAAACCTGGGCTCACTGCGGTCACGGCTGCTGTCTGCTCAGACCACAAGGTGCAGGGAGGGACACTGGGGAGAGATCACTGCTCTCTGAGATGCTCTCAGCGTCAGGATTTCCTCGTTTTCCATAGTAACAGGAATGCAGGAAACATTTAGGGATCAGCTCTCCTTTTTTTTTTCTTTTCCTGCAAGCAACCTTCCCGTTACTATTGAGATGTAGTATTTTGTGCACAAGGATCAAGGAACCAACCTGAAGCTGGGCAGGTATTCATCTCTCCTCAGTCTCATCCCTCATCACCACTCACAGACCAAACGTATTATCACGTTCAATTATTTTTATTTGGTTGGTTGGCTTTTTTAAGTCTCCCGCTCTCCCTCTCTCCCCCTCCCTGATTATAACTAACAGCTAGACTCAGACACAGGAGAAAAACTCAGTCAGGACTTCTAAAGGGGACCAAAGTTTAGTTTTCAGCTGCTCACCATCCTAGCAAGCTGCTACTTTTTACACAAGCGCACTGATAATCACAACTATCACATTACAACACCTTAGACAGAAACTGGCAAGTCAAATTTGAGGGGAAAAAAAAGCTTCTGTTTTATGACAATAAGCTATCCCAAGCCTGAGACTTGCCTTGGATGCTACACTGGGGGGTCTTTAAACTGATGGATAACTAGAAGATCTTTATTTTTTTAAACCATGATATGACTTGGTCAGCTCAGGAATCGTGGGCATGAGTGAAGCAAGAATTTAGGCTGGGCAGTACTGTGCAACTTTACTGACCCCAAACTCTGCGCCCCATGGGCACTCTGAAAAGGGCTCCTGTGAGTCTGTTGGTTTACGAAGGGCTGTTGGTTTTGTTGAGTCTGTTTGGTTTATTTCTGGACTCGCCAGTTCACATGACTGTGCTGTGCATGGCAGCCAGGGATTGTAACGTTCACTTACTGTGGAGAAACAGGACTTGGAAGTGACTCGAAACAAAAGTGAGAATCACTGGACGATGGTCAACCATGGAAAAAATGCAGAAGAAAACAGTCCAGAGCAGACTGCTAAAACTGCCTCCAAACTCAGAACCTGAGATGTTAAAGTAACACAAGTGGAAGCATAACTTTGTTTTACCCTGACAGTGAACTTTCAGCATGATTAAAAACATACGGAAGATAGTCCTCGATGTGAAGTAGTCCTCTTTTAACAAAACCAATCGACTTTGAGCTTGCAGAGCTTTTGGAGGGATGAGATACAGAGACACGTTACATTTGCCAGGCATAGAGGAACCGAGCTTTTCAACGGAGTCATTAAATAAAGTCATTTTTTTTTGGCATATATAGTCTCCTACTCCCCGTGAAAGACTGCAAAAATGTTGCATTCATCTCACTGGACCCAGGAAAAATGTGATTAACTAGCTGTTACTAGTAGGTAATGTCCAAACGATTGCCAACATGAAGTTTTCAGCATTCCTTAAGACAGAAGCCCTGTTACTCAGTTACCAGGTTTGGAATGTACCCGGAGCTCCCCACGGTCCTTTTAAAGACGTAGTTATTAAAAGATCCAGTGCTACAAACCACTAAATCTACCTAATCTATTCTAGTTCATACACATATTGTACAATATTGCCTAGTACTCACTACATACCAAGAGGAAAGGATGCTGACTTAAATTACAGTAAATGTGCTTTTTCTTTTTAAAATAAGAGAGCCACGACATAGTTTGATCAGCATGCAACAAACTTTCTTCATCTAATATATAGAAATTGTCTAATACGATTAGAAAAAATAATTAGTGAGAGGCCAGAGACATATTTGATCAAGGAAATTAAGAGATTTATCTGAAATGCTGAGGCTTTTGCCACTTAAGACTCAAAAACCTATTAATTCTATGTCCCTTCTCCTCCTTCCCTCTCCTTTGTAATTATACCATTTTTACAGACATTAAAGTAAGGCCTATTATTTTTGCATCTATCCTGCAGTTTATCTCAAAATAATTTAAAATGCCATAGACAAGCTTGGACCAAAAGCAACTGCTTTTACCATCCACTCTACACTCATGCTTTTATTCTAACGAAGCCAAGGTCCGCATGCAGAAATAAATGTTCAGTATTCCTCAACGACAGGCCAAGAATCTGCTCCCTCCTGAACATGACATGGGACCTTCACTATTAAATCACAGTCAAACATCTCCAAAAGCTCATTTGGAGACCACAGCCATCAAATCCTCATGAAGACTATGAGAAAATCTAGCCAGAAAGGGCCTTTTAACAGGAAATCGTTGGAGATTCTCCATTATTTTGGCTATTCAGTGTTTTCAAATAGAAGTTTTGACTTGTCTGAAGGATCTAGCATGCCTTACTCCAGCATGTGACTGCTGACAACAGCTGCTGTAGCTCAGCAGCTCAGAGAATGTGCGTTACTGGGTTCATCTACGAGACTCTTTTACAGCTAGTGTTGCACTTAAAATAACAGAATATACATGCTGTGACCACCAGGTCTCCAGACTCCTCACCCACTACTGCTCCATACTCTGGGGACAGCATCTCCTCTCTCAGGACACTTGCCAATGCCTGTGTATTACTGAGATTGCCTACAGCGACTTTCTTTCCTCAAGGAGGATCGTGTGCCCTCCAGCACCTTCTTGTCAGATGACAACCTGAGGTTTCTTTCTTCTGTACCCCCAGAAATCTCAACCTCCTCTCCCGTGGCAGAATAAAACAGTCCTGTTTCAGGTCAGGCAATAGCACAACAGGAAGGGCAGCATCTCCAGCAGATATGTACCAGCACAAAGGAGATGAAAGAAAAGCAGGAGAGAGAAGACATTGGGGCTGAAGGACGCACAGCAACGAGGGAGTCAGTATAAAACCTATCTCAAGCAGCAAGTCTGACGTTCAGCTCCCACTTCTAGTGCTTTTTTACTGAGCAAAATTGCAGTTAATTAGACTGCTAAACTCGAACTCTGTTCAAACTGTCTGGTCTAAGTAGGCGCTTATTCTCCCACCAAGTATGCTTCATCAGCAGTGGCAGACAAGTAACGCGGCAAAGACACTTGCTGGTAATTTGGCACAGTTTGAAAACACAGCAACGACAGCGTTACAGTTAACGTGACTCACTGACGTGGAATTGGTACTTAAGGGTTGCAGGTTTCTTTCTTTTTCTTTCTTGCAAGAAGAAAGATCTCAGAAAAAACGAATGCTTCCTCTCAAACTTTCTACTCCTGCTCTTTTTAGGTCAGAAATTGGCCTCTGAATTTTTCAGGTACTGTGAGAAAGAACCTAAGAAATTTGTAAGATGCACGGTTAAGCAAAATGCCTTCCTTACTCCCCCCATACTCTTTCAAATGCTGCAACTTTCCAGGGTTAATACTGATCTGAAACAAGGGTCCAAGAATGACAGCGAGAGAAGTGAAACAAGAGGTGTATGTCTAATTTGACAACTAGGACTCATGCCCCATGGCACCTCCTCCTCGGACGGAGAGGGTACAGCGCCCTCCCCCTCGTCTTCTGTCTAAGGTCACTGGTTTATCCTCCTCTTCCAGCTCCACGAGAACTGATTGAACATGCATTGCGCTTGAGGTCAGAGTTCCAGCAAACAAAACCTTGACAGCATGTTTAAAAAACAAAAGCAGTTCCCCCTTCCTTACTCACTAAGACCTGTCACAGCAGGGTCCCACTGTGCTCTCCAGGGAAAGCTGTGAGGACTGACGCAGGAGCGGGCCCGTAGTGGGATCTACCATCGAGGAGGTTGGGAAGAGCTTGTACCAGCCAATTGCTAAAGTTGACAAATCCAGTTCTTCCAGGAGGACCCTGGCGACTCCCATGAAGTGCTTGCGCTCCATGCGTCCGTAGTTCCCCCAGACTATCACCTGAGAAACAAGAGGGGGGAAGCACAATTAATCCTCAGACTTGTACACCTGCTTGGGAAGCAACAATCTGATCAGAGGGATCAGAGGGATCTCTGCATTCTGTTTACCCAACCTCCTTGGGCTTTACTAGAGTCTGGGAAGAGCAGAAAGTTTTACATGGGAAGAACAGAAAGTTTTACACTACAACAGGAATACACTGGTATATGCTATGCTGTTGGTGACGTGAAGCTTGGCTGATGGTTTTACCTTTGTTTTAAGCACAGCTTTACAAATCTGAACGTTACCAGACTTTTTTTTTTTTTTCTCCCCATGAAAAATAAAAAATAAATGAAAGCACGTGTGGATGAAACACTCTTCTTCTGCTCTAACTGCTGGACAAGGCAAGTGTGTGCACAAGGTGGGAAAAGGGAAGGAAGGGCTCCTGGTCTGGAAAAATAACCCAACAAAATCCAAGTAGGGCAATAACTAGGGCCAAGAGCCAACCATTTGAGGAAAAGTCTGTGTCTTAACATCCGCACTCAGGCCTCATGGTGTGTGGCAGATGGCCACGAGGCACGGTCACTCACCTGGAGAAAGGGCAGGAGCCGAGCGCTGGCAAGCGGGACTGGTGACGTAAGGGGCACACACGGGGCGGCATGCGGGGAGAGCAGAACAGGCTGCCGAGAACGGCTTGGAGACGCAGAGGAGGGTCTAATGAGAGAGCTGGCAGCCGAGCAGGGGAAGCTGAATCACACTTACGACACGATGGAGACCAGTGGGTGGCACAGATGTAGTGAGGGTCATGGGCTTAGGCATGCTGGAGGGCTGCGTGTGGCCGAGCGGCCCTACGTGGCTCAAGACAAAGGTGACGACTGACTCCAGAGCGAGTTCATGTTCTGAAGACGAGAGGATGAGGACGATGGGTTATGATGGTGACTAGGGATCTCTGGCTAATCCTGAGAGCTTCTTTCCCTAGGCTCCGAATAACCAGAATATTAGAGTTTTCTGTAAAACGAGGTAGGAGAGACATCAAACATCAATGTTTATGTCAGCACGGGATGGAGCAAAGCACTGAGGAAAGCTGGGTTGGTGGCACAGCAACTGGCAGAGAGCCAGGCTCTTAATTTTATTCCCTTTTAATAAGTTCCAACGGGACAGTGCAAGGTGCAATGAGACACTAAAACCGGTCCTTAAGACAAACTGGAAACTACAAATGGAGCAGAGCACAGGACAGCAGAGCTGCAAAGAGGCAGGCACAACTCCACCCCTCTTTGCAGCAGGGCTGTCCTCCTGCACCAGGGCTGCTGCCAAGGCGAGGATATGGCTAGGATACTGCTTGAAAGGCTCACAGAGGACCATATACTGACCGTTACTGCCTGCTTTTGGGTTTCTGCTGTGCCTCTGCCTGTAGGAAGGCAGCAGTCTTTCTGAATGAGTGGCAAAGCAGGGCAGAGGCATTTCTCACTGTCCTATTACAAAGGTCTATTGATAAAAGCAAGATCAAGGCAAAGACTCGTGAGAACCCTCTCAGCCATGGTTGTGTGGCAGAAGGTGAAATGGTGGCGAGGGAGACCCAGCACTGGATCACCCAGGGGACCATTTCCAGGAGCAGCTGGGCTCTGCCAGCTCACACCACCCCGAGCTGACCTCCTTGGAGACTATCTGGAAAATGCTGCTCACATATCTGAAATGAAGACTAATTTATGCTTCATACTCAACTTCCCATCCTTGTTGAGGATAAAATCCGTAGTTCTTAACACCTTCAACCCCTTTCGTGAGCTAATTTTTGGGTACTTTACGCTGCCTGCTTTGCTTCCACCTTCCGTGTGACAGCACTGTGGCTGTGCTGTGATCCACAGAACTCGGGGTGAAGGCCCACACGGCAGCAAGGCTGCAGGTAAGAAAACCCAGACCAAGCCAGGCCCTACCACATTTCAGTCAAAACCATGTGCTCTGCCTGCAGCAGGGGAAAATGCTTCTGATTGAGGTAAACGAAGAAGAGTTCACTAAGGAGAAGGATCCAGTAGATTAGCTGGCAATTCATATGCCAGCAGAGGTAAGCAACAGAAACTCACAGGTTAATTGCATCAGTATTCCCAGTGGATTTTAGCCAGGGTTTGTTGGATGGGAATGATTTAGGTACGAATAAACCAATGGCATTCACTCTTTGCCCTGGAAACATACGTGCAGGATTGAAAACGTGAGTATGGCAGAGAATGTATGGCAGGAAAAGAACAGAGGTAGAAATAGGTAGGATATGTGACTGGGTGATGGCCAAAGCAGAGTGCTCTGAATGCAAATAAACACAGAAGAAACCTATGGTGCAAGGCTGTTCAGCCCCTATGGATACTGTCTATCTCCTAACTGGAAAACAAAACAAGAACCTTTTCCTGGGAAGCAAAGAAAGGGAACCTTTTCCTGGCAGGGTATCAAATAATAAACAGTCTGAGCAAGAAAAAAGGTTTTTCCTTTTGTTAAGTTCAGACAGAGCGCATGCAGTTCCATGAAAGCATTATTAGCTTTTTCTCATTTGTGTTATTTATCCAGATTCTTTGCCAGACTTAGTATGTTCCAGCACAGGTGGGAGAGAAAGAGACAGACCTGAAACCCACTCCTCTTACCTGTAATACCTTGCCCTGAGGGCTCTCAGGAAACAGTAACACCTGATTGTACAAAGGGTCTAAAGATTTGCGGGCCACTTTTGTCTTCTTTTTCGCAATGCACACACCGTTCTCTAACAGGTAGGCTTTGATGTAAGCAGCTGAAAAAAAAAACAAAAAAAAAAACACAACACAAATATGGTCAAATATGAAAAAACCTTCATGCTCACTTTAGACAAGACAGAGTGCCACGTCTCTGTCTCTCTTATTCCCAAAGAAGGCATGTACAGCAGTGAAAAGATTTGCCCAGCCAGCCTTATTTTCCATACAACGAAAATACTGCTTATTGCCACAGAAGCCAAGCAGAATACAAAATTTTCCTTTTCACAAGCGTGACAGGAGGCTGAAGCTCAGTGAGCTGTTATAGGAGGTCAAAGCACACTACCTGGCAGTGTTTTGGAGCCGGGTTTTGGTGTCAGTCCTCGGGCCTGAATGATATCCACTTCTAGCTGCCCGTTTCGCTCTTGCAAGCCAATTTCCACATCCCCTAAACCAAAATGTCAGAACAGACAGAACACTTTCAAAACAATACATTTGTGGGCTAATAAAATGTTAACAAACAATCTTTGTGTCATGCCCACTATGAGCTGTAAGGAACCGTAGGCCCTAAGTGCCTGATCTCCTCCTGCTTCACTCTGCAGAAGCTCTGCAGTGATTCAAACCCACATTTCCAAAAGCAATCTCTAATTTCAGCCCTTTAACACGGCTTTGGTGACTCAGTCTCATACTCCTCAGTGGCAGCAAGCCTCCATTCTCTCCCAAACTGGAACACCCAGAGTTGCAGGCTGCTTGGGAAAATGCAATTATGGTATACGGTAAGAAAATCTGTATAGAGCCTGATGGGCAGCGGAGGGCAAACAGAAAGATGCACAGGACGCATTTTCAGGTTTTTAGCTGCGTTTTGCTTAGTCTGTGCCTTTCAGCTCTGGTGGAGGAAAGCATAAAGCTGGTGCTCCCCTGCTAACGCTGTACTGGCAGCAATCAGCAAACCCTCGCAGCCAAGCCTACTTGATTTAACGCAGAAACAGAGCGGAGGAGTGGTAGAGCAGCAGCTGCTGGACGCGTTATTAGGTGGCCGTAGGAGTGGTCTGTTCCAGATTCAATTTAAGCCACGTAAGATCTCTGTGTTCCTTACCCATCGAGGTGGTGGCCAAGGTCTGACGCCCAACAAATTGTGCAGGGCCCATGCTCCCCAGGAAGTCACTAAACTGCCCAGCAGATGCCAGATGGACTCCACTGAAATTCAAGCTGCAAAATAAATGGATTTTGGCAAGTGGTTAATTTGCATTTTAAAGCAACCCGGTAACTAAAGAGCCTGATTTAATATATCCTTGAAATGAATGGCATCTGCAGAAGCCTTTTCCCCTGCAAAGCTCAGTGATTTCAAAGGCAGTTTTGTTACATGGGATCCATTTAAAATCCTTTTCCTTGCAGAGGAAAAAAAAAAAGAAAAAAAAAAGGCAATGATGGTTGCAGTCACCAGTCGGCTGGTACTTATCTCTAATGAATCGTCTGCAAGGGCACATCTCTGCCATCCCAGACCCACATGCAGCCTGTCACCCCTCCCAGGGAGCACTGCCATCTGAGCAGCTGCTTGGCGTGGTAGCTCTCCTTTCCCACCCTTCAGTTTTGGGAAGGAATTAACACAGCTAGAGTAGTAGCCAGAGGGGAGCTTAGGGGTGCTGACATCCATCCCCTTGGGACGGAATCCCCCATTTCTCTCAGACACACACAGCAACTCACCTATTTCTTGACCAGAGCCCTATTTCCTATCACTCAACACCGGAGTCACGCCCACCGGGTGGTTTTGACACCTGCTTCCACCAGCAGCCCGCGGCACAGCCGCTGCAACACACGGCAGGAGGTTTGTGGGGTTACCCCCGCTGCAGCGCCGGGTTTGCGTGCTGCCCCCCGGGGAAGGTGCTGCGCAGGGCAGCCACACAAGGTGCAGCCCCCGGCACTTCTCCAAAGGCCCCTGGAGGGGGGCATTCCCCACACAGTGACACAGCTCGCTGCTTTGGGAATTAATTCCGTCGAAATGAACGGGCGAGGAGGGCCACATGTTCCCTCCAGCTTACCCTGGTGATGAAGATGGGGAGAAGCCCTGCCTCCGGGGAGGGCTGTGCACTGCGGGCTCACAAAGATCCATTGAATCCCCCCTGCAAGCCAGTTACATTTAAAAGACATTAAAAAAAAATAATCAGCCTTTTTTTAACCCCATTCACCCAGAAGAGCGGTAATTTCAGGTTGAGGTTTCAGCCCTCATTAGCTGCTCGCAGCCCCGGTCTCAGCCTGGCGGGATATTTATTTACTCCCCCGAGGAAGGCGGCATACAAAGCTCAGCATCTGCCCTCCAGCTCCTTACGAGCCACCTTGTGCGGAAAGGAGGAGGGAGGAGGGCGCCTTGGCATCCTACAGGCAGCCTTGGGATGGGCTCCGAGCGGGGCAGACTTCCCCGAAGCCTCCCTCGACTCAGCGCTTCTTCACCCTGCATCCACGGCGCGCACCAGCACCCCAGGTGGTACTCCGAGACACGACAGAAGCAGCAGGAGTTATAATTGGCACTAATTGCGGAGAATATCTAAGCCTGTTCTCAGTGTCACCGACTCCCCGCAGGCACAGGGTGCGTCCCCAGTGCCACCGTCCCTCCTGCAGGGACCCCATGGGTTCAGGGTCCCTGTCCCACTGCCCAGCTCTCCCCATCCCCAACGGGGCAGCCCCCAGGAGCAGCACCCCGAGCACAAGGCACAGAACAGAGATCCTGGACCTGTCATGCACTGGGGACAGATGCGTGCACACGCAGGGCTGCTGAATCTGCAGGGACAGGGAAACACGACGGGGAAAACAGGGGAAGGGGGAGCGGGCAGGCTGTGTAAGGCCGGTTATTTGCCCATACAAGGAGGGAACGAGGGAGCTCTGCCGCACGGGAGACCAGCGAGGCTCCTTGAGCACAGTGAGCCGTCCACAGAGGGTCAAAAAAGGATGAAAAGTTGTGCTTGGAGAACCTAAAATAGTTCGAAAAACAGGAGATCCGACAGAGAAAGACATGATTCAGCAGGGGATGAAGGGACTCTCAGCCAGAAGGTAAATGTTTTCTTTATTCTCTTCAACTCGTGGAAGATAAATGGGCACAACTTCGGTCTCGCTCCTACCCCGGGGAGTACGTGACCTGAACGAGCGCGTAAATAACCAGCTGGTGAGACACCTCGCTCAGGGAAACGCTCACCGCCGTGCTCGGAGCAGATGCTCGGTCTCATTGACAGGACGCCCAGGGTTAGGGTAACAAAGGAGTCCAGCAGCAAAGCCTGGAGCTGCAGGAGCCCAAAGCGAGCTCAGCCTCGGGGCTCTGTGAGTTCCCCGTCCCAAGGGCAGGGCTGCGAGGCAAAACTTGGCCAGTGACCGTGGTGGGGACACAGCTGGGAGAAGCCCACCCGCAGAAACCCCACTTACTGCTCACTGCAGGACAGCAAGGAGAAGCCTTTCTGCCCCCCGAGGACTCCAAATACTTCACCACGTGCGCCCCATGGGGCTGTTTCCCATTACCTGTGGGGCACAGATTCACATTGAAGGCTGATGCCACTATTTGGCAGGATGGCACAGGGTCCTGCACACCTGCACACCCCTCCAAACCACCAAATTAGAGCACCCCTTAATGGGGCAGCAGATGCTGCAGCTCCATCAACCATGTTCCAGCACGGAGGAAAACAGCAGGAGCAGGAGAAAAGCGAGGTTAAAAAAATACAAAGCACCAGAGAGAACAAGAGCTGCTGGGCTGGAGGTGAACAACAGCGACTGGAAGAGCTCGCAGCAAGACCTATGTCACTGTTATCTCTGCTCAGACTCAGAAGTCGGAGGGTTTGGGACTACCTCGAAATGATGTGCCCTTGTCAGAGCCACTTGGAGCGAGGGGCAGGCCGCAGGGCATCGCTACCCGGACAGCAGGGCCATGCTGCAGGCACACGGCCTGGCTGCCCACCGCCACTGGTGAGGAGCAGCTGGGAGAAGCAAAGCTCCTGTGCTGCTTCCTACCGTGAGGCTGATCTTCAGAGGGATGGCAACAGCCCCTTTCTAACCCCAGGCCAAGGCAAAGACTCGAGCAGTCTGGCTGCCAGCCTCAGTATCACATTAGACAATTAACGTTCCCTCATTTTGTTATGTTTGGCTGGGGAAGGAAGATACAGGGAATTAATTCTTTAACAGATCATGCCATTAGCTGGTGGGACTGCCAGTTACGTTGTACAGAGGCTGGGCTTTTGCAGCCCTGCTTTAATAGGCATCAGAAACACCAGCTCTGCATCAGGCTGCTGGGCTTTTAGTGATTCTTGGACATCTCTTCGGGTATGGCCAATAAACCTGGAATGGAAACAATTTCTGTCTGGAAAAATCATAAGCCATCTCCAAGAAAGCTCTTGCTTCTCCCTGGAGAGGAGAGGGGGGAGAGGAAAACACAACTGCAGACATTTAGCATGCATGGGAAGAGAAAACAGCAGGAACCACTGAGCTGCACCGGCTAAATTTAGGGTGCTCAAATCCCGCTCGCTGAGCTCCGTGCACCAAGTGCTCGGCGAGGAGCTGGAGTGAGCAAGTGAGGGGGGCTGAGGACGGTGTGGGCTGGAGTCTGTGGGACAGACCCTCCCCATACATTCAGCTGCTGTTTCTACAGCTGAAGCAGGGGGGAAGAGAGCTCCTCCAGCACAGCCCTAGAGAGCGCTTGGGCACCCACCCAGCCTGTCCCGGCCCCGACCGCTTCCTCTGCTCGCTGCTGGGGTGGACACGGTGCCCCCTCAGCATCCCCGGGACAGGGCCATCACCCTCCTTGCACGAGGAGCTTCTGGCCCCGACAGGCCTTTCACATTTGTGTTCCACCACCCAGAGGAGAGAGCACAGGACTCTTTTGGTCCCATCACTTAAAGCACGCCCCGGCACACCGCACCCTTCCTTCTCCCGAAACGCTCCACCTTACGGGCAGAAAATGCTACTGTAACCTGGTTATCACCAATAAAGGATGTCTTTTCTATTTCAGTGTAAAGAGAAGTGCTAAAAATAGCTTGCAGGAATAAAGAGGGAGCATTTTGCAGCTGACTTGCAAATAGCAACTGTCATAGCATGGCCCTGGGGAGCGGGGCTGCTGCTACGGAACCGAACAGCAGCGCGCCGAGAAGGATGAACAGGTGACACGTGTCAGCCTGCTGGGGAAGGGCACAAATCCTCCACCCAGAGAGCACAGCCCAGCCTTTTGGGCTGGAAAGAAATTAATTGTCTCTTCTTTGGCCCCCTGCTTTCGCTAGCCATGATTCATGGGCTCTGCTCTGCCCCAGCTGAATGAGGATGGTTTTAATGAAGTTAAAGATTAGGGGGTGTGCGGTGGGATTGCTTTTAAGTAAATGCGATTCTGTTACTGACCTGAAGGCACAGGGAGGAAAAGGACACCTCCAGGCTGTCAAGGACAAGCACAGGACATTGTGCTCGAGCACCTGCAGGAGGTGAGGAGGCAAAGCAGAGGCAGCAGCATAACAGAGCTCAGGATGTGGTTGATCCTGGGGTCTCTGAGCCAACCAAAGCTGTCTCTGCTGAGCAGCATCAGCAAAAAAATGCAGTAACGTTAATTTTGTTTGCACAGGTATCAGCTGCGCCCTCCAGGCTCAGTACCAGCTGCAAAACCCAATTCAGATGGATGGATAAGAGCCATTTGCAAAGACCAAGCCAGGAACATGAGCCAGCTACCGTGGGTGCCTCCACGCCACGCTGACGGCATCACAGCACCTGCAGCACGGACACACCTCGGGACCGCAGGGGACAATCGCTGTCCTTGCAGTCGCTGGGACACCCACGAGAGGGAGACAAGATCCCACAGCACCGCCTGCAAGGCTCCAGCTGGAAGGCAGAGCGGGGAGCCCAGCCCTGCCCGCTCCAGGCAGCCGCAAGCAGAGCCCGCATGCAGCCCCTGCCAAACGCACGCCTAGTTCTCATTCCCGACCTCACGAAAAAGGTGACTGCATGAAGAGTTTGTCTCTTTTGTGACATGTGTATGTGTAAAACAAAATTGCGTGTTCACAGAATATGAAGAATTGTGTATTCAGGCTGGAGCTGAAATTGCCTAGTTGGTTTTTTCTGCGCATTTTTAACAGCAGTGAGAATTCCAATGATTTAGGAAATCTGCACAGCAGTCTCTGAAGACTGCACTCCTGTGATGCACGCTGCAGGTCGGGGCACATGAAATCTGTCCTCTTTAGTGTAACTGAGGAGTGGCTGAAGGGCTCTTTGCCAGCTGCTTGCTCCTCTGCTCCTCAGAGGTGGCAGCATTGCCTGGGCTGCACTCACAACTCACGCGGAGATCACCCCGCAGTCGGTTCCGTCACAGCACGGCTGCTCTCCTTCACGTCCATTCCGATGGAGAACTAGCTGTAACTTCGCTTGTAAACCAGTCAGGATTTGACTGACTAGAAGGACAGTGCTTGTTTCAATAGCAAGCAGTGCAAGGAGGACTCGGAGCACCTGTGCCGATTCCTCTCCTCCTGCATCCGTGGCTGTGCTCAGCCTCCGGCTCACCCCCACCCCTTGTTCGCTGCACATCAGCATGCACAGCGTGCATCTGCACAGACACGTGCAGGGAAAACGTATCATTAATTTCTACCCTTGTCCATGTGGAGTTTGTCTGACCTCTTTTCTAAATCTATTTTTAAATCGCTTCTGGGATGCTGCATGCCAGGTACCGCCGTTATTCTGCTGCACAGGGCTGCACAGTCAGCTTGTCAGGACGTCGCAGCACTCGTATGAAATAGGATAGGAAACACCTGCACAGGTCACCCCGTCCACAGCCAGGCCTCGAGACAGAGCAGCTTCGTTCACATCATTCATGAACCTCTTCCAAAAATCACCCCCCAGACAATCTGTCTCTGGGTTTTACTTTTTCCTTCCCCATCTCTTCCCAGGCAGCCCTCAACACCATTTTTTGAGCTGTCAGTTAGAAGCACAAGCCAGCCTATTTCCTTTCCTTTGCCCTCGATACAACACTTTGTGATTCTCTCCTACAAGACCTTGGGACTGCCCTCAGTTGCCCCAGCCTGTGACGGCCACGTACCGGCTGCTGTGTCCACACCAAAGGAAGGCAGAGCGAGGCGTTGAGCTCCCCTGGCAGCCCTTCTGTCACAGAGCTCTGGCACAACCAGGGCTGTTCTGAGGTGACTCCGTGTCCTCTCCCTGGGCCCCAGGCCCCGTTTCCATCTCTCAGTACAGCTGCACATCCCGACTCCTGCAGCACTGCACCTCTGTGGGGTCAGCACCGCGGGTCCTCGTGAAGCCTGCAGCCTCACCACAGCCACCCTGCGCCCCCGGAGAGCAGCTATTTTCAGAAGACAACATTTTGTCTTCTGCTTTTTGTGAAGTAGTTGTGCTGTCCACACAACCACCTGTTTGCCATCAGCTCGAGCCTTTAGAAGTGATCTGCTCCTAAAAGGGGAGCTCCTTCCACCGCCTCTAGTACATACGTGGAATTTGTTTGGGCATTTCTGAGGTTCAGAGAGCACCGATCTCTTCCTGTAAATATTTTCTAAAAGACTTGTTCTCATCCTCTTAGTGCACAAAGGGGTAATTAATAAGCAGGTTACCTGAACACAGCCATGCAACTAAACATGCAGCAGTGGCTTGAGCTGCGTGGCCGAATTAACCCATTTGCTATATATCCAGCATCTCCTGCAGGTGGAAGTTGTTCTGCCTTTAAAAACTGGGCCAGCAAGACGCACTTCATCCAGAAGAAGAGGGAAAAAAGTCTCCTCTGAGAATGATAATGTATTCAATAGTTATTTTATCTGAGCAGAAAGAAGACATCAGAAGTCCAATTTCAGAGAGCAGGAGCGCACTGCCTCACAATCGCACTCATCCATATTGGATGTTGAGCTCTTTTAAATTGCATCTAACACACACAAAAGCGAAGTCACTATCTATCAGCTGTGGAGGAAGGCACAACTGGTTAGTTTAACATTCATTGCCCCTGCCTTTAAAATATTTACAGTGCCTATCAGGCATTATTAATGCACTGTACGTCTGACCGTAGCGTCGTGGGACTGGGCACACGGCCCCGTGCCTTGTCCAAGTGGATGTGAGTGCTGCAGGAGCCCCCACGTTGGCAGTGAGAGGCTTTGGTGAACACCTGTCCCCGCAGCACCTAAAATGAAGCGAACAGCACCAACTGCACATCTCCTCCCAGGCAGGCAGCGTTCCCGTCTCTGCCTCCCAACAAGCTCCGCTCCCTCTTGGCCACTCCGCTTTCTGCAGCATTTTTAGCACCGTGACGTACTGTCTTATGTGCTGTAACACCCTGTACTCCCTTTGTGTATGGATCCTTCTGCTGCATGAGTTCTGCCACCTAAGCTGTGCTATAAAAAATAGGCAGGGAATTATGTACAAAGACCTCCCCCATTCCCCACCTCGCCAGGCAAGCTCCGGTTTTACAGACCACAACTTCTCAGGCACATTGAATAAAAGATCCCTGCCGTCAGGGAGCAATTTTGCCTGCTCCTCAAGAGGTTCCTGCAGGTGGGATTCACTGCAGTCAGTCTTGGAAGTACAGCTTTCAAGGCTGCGACCTCTCCAAGCCACACTGGTCAAGCTTAACAGCACAGGAAGGTGTGCTGCTGGTGAAGAGGCCGATGAATTTCTCGGTGTGCTACAGGAACAATTCTCCGTGCCTTCCCTGGTTTCCATCGAGACCTCTGGGCCTTGATTTCTCGCAGCCTGAGCTGTATTAACACTTTTTTTTTTTCTTCTTTTAAAAGACTCAGATAAAAGGAGAGCCCTAGAGGTGATTTGTCATAAAGGAGTCTGGAAGTCCCTCGGCTGCAGATGTTGAAGAAGAGGCACTCACTGAACAGCTCCAGCACGAGCCTTTAGGATGGTCCTTGCTGGACAGGCAGGCTCATCTCAGAAATTGCACGAACACATCTCTAAGTGTTTGCTGGTCATCACCTGCTGGGCTTTTCTAAGGTAAACGTCACCTGAGCTCTCTGTGACCATCATCTCAGCAGCAGCCAGCAAGAACAAAAAACCTGTCAAGTGCCACACATTAGGGACTGGGGCCGCTAGCAGTCTGTTGTTCCAGGTCCCTTTTTGCCTTTCTGCTCCATTTTCAATAAGAAAAGCGTTTGGCAGGAGTAAAGCACACCTAAGTCCAGAATCTGTCGCTTGCTGAATGTCGCACATGGTTTTGTGCAGCTGCATCAAAACGCAGCCAAAACAAGAGGTAGGCTGTGGGAGCCAGGACGGAGCGGGAGCCCTGCTGCATCCCAAGGGTTTACTGGGGAGTTCCTCCTCTGTGCTCAGTGTTATCGCTGGGTAATCTTGGTGTTGTCCTGAGAGTTGCTATACTGGGTAGCTGTCCTCTCAGGCAGGCTGCCACATATGTTCTCAGAAGAAAATACTGCTGTAGGGATTTGTAACCAGAACCAGATTGGGCTGGGTGAATTACGATTGGAAACACCTCTGTGTGGGATTTATGGGGGATGAAGAAAATCAGACCCTGAAGTGAAAGATCAGCCCGTAATAGGAAACAAGTCCTAGAAAGTGTTTAAAAAGCAGTCCAAGAACAAGCTTGTTGTGCAGAACAACCTAGAAGACGCAGTGAGGGCTTGACAGATGGTGTCCCTGGTGCTTCCTCCCCGCAGCACCCAACCAAGCCTGGCAGAGCACCCAGATGCACGAGGCTTGGCACCTGCACGTGGGGTGAGAGAGCTGGTGAGAGAAACCTACAAGTCTGAATGGCTGAACACAGTTTTGTTTAAAATAAATACCACCTTTCTCTTCTATAAGGGCACACAGTGAGTTTTATTACATTAATTTCCTATACTGGTGCACAACTACCGTGCAGTACAAAAGCTGCATAATACGGCTGGGAAAAAAATGAAATGGGGCAGTGTGAGACATTGTCAGCACTTACTGACACGTCGTAGGAGTTTAAATTCTGGGAGAGTCATCTTTCTGACCCGCTAATCTTCCATATACTCCAGTCTTTGGGTAAGACCCTGAAATGCGTATTTTCTTGAAGGAGGGCCTAGGGGATCTGAGAAGTACATCCCTGTATAATAAGCCTTCCATAAAATGATCCAGATTTCAGGCACTCTGGTGCTCACACTATAAGCAGAGCTGCTCAGAATCATGCAATACATAAAAGTCTTCGATTGTGGTTCTTTGCACTTGAGCTGAGCAGCTGTAGACAGCTCCTTGCAGGAAACACGACAGCAGTCCATCAGCATCACTTTTCAAGAGTGTGTTTGTATCAGAGCAGGTATTTAAGGCCTTCTGCAGCAAAATTTTACATAAATGTTTGATCGCTTCAGTGTGCCACCTTTGGAAGTTGTCCTTTTAGCCCTTAAACTGAAGAGGATTATGAAACTATACCGACCTTTGGAAACAAGCCCTTTGGAAAGACGATGTTTTAAATGAATTTTCTTCCCACATCCACATACCAAAGAGGTGCACGGGCAGGAAGAAGTAGGGTAACCTCGTGCTGCTGGAAACCAGGTTTTTGACAGACACTGCCAACAAATGTCTCTGACCAAGGACTATCTGCACCAGTCAGAAAGCCAGCATTAAAAAGAAAA
The DNA here is from genome assembly GCF_964035555.1 of Netta rufina. Classification (NCBI taxonomy): domain Eukaryota; kingdom Metazoa; phylum Chordata; class Aves; order Anseriformes; family Anatidae; genus Netta; species Netta rufina. The sequence continues at coordinate 2,623,707 of NC_140140.1, forward strand.
TAAACTTGCCACAGTTAATGGAGTCATCCGAATCCTCATTTTGCCTCCTTGGGAACACAGCTACAGCAAACAAGAGAAACCAACAGAAATCTGATTTAGTTGAATACATTTCTGCCCCTCGAGGCTATTCCCCCAATACTTCCTTTCTTCGCAATGGGAAAAGAAAGCGGAGAAACTCTCCTGCCACCATGTTTCAAGAGAATAGAGCCCTCTTTGCTCTTTGTACTCTCGGCCCCGTTTGCTTATCGCTGGTGGTTCAGGCAGATAACTGCAATTCCCGTGGGCTCTCCAGAGAGCCCAATTATCCCACCTAGGAACAAAGAGTCCAGGAACCACTTATCACACACTGCAGAGAAGTGGGAGCAGAAACTGTCCCATCCCTGGCAGAGGGGCTGGTGAGGACGTTCTGGCCACGTTTGAGGCTTGAATACCAGCCATCAGGCTTGTTCTAATAAAGACATCTGGACTGCAAGACAGGATTTTGACTTCTTTGTTGCACTGGTAGCTACACGCAGCTTGTCCTCAGGGTAAAACAGCACTCGGCCGGGTGCAATATTTTATTGGCAGAAATATTCCCTCTCCAGGAAAGACCAATCCAAGCAGCCAGCATGTGCAAGGACAGGACACAGAGAATTACACCCCCTTCCCAGGAGGATAAGCTATGTAAATATAAAAAGAAAAATATTCTGCTCTGCACAAAAGCAGATTCTTGCCCTGCATTGCCAAGGGACTGAACTTAATCACTAATCCTCCGAATCTCGTAGCAGAGGCAGAACTCCAAGCCACAGGACTGTGGTGGTGTAGAAGGAATATTTCCCCAGAGACAAGGGCTCACGGAAGAGATAAGGTACATCACAGCTCCGGAGTGACAAGATTGCTATCGCAGCCTGTGCCTCATTACTATTTCCAACCTTCAGCACAGATCTATGATGCCTTTCCAGAATTAGCCTACTTCCAAAGCTAAAGAAAGTAGCTCTTAATTTACAGCCCGTTACTTATTTAGCACCAGAATTGCATTAATTATTTGAGGGAGCCTTTGGACTACCCTGGTATTTTAGCAGCACGGTGTACTTGGAATACCTCACGGGGCTAGGGAGAGCGCGCAGCGAGAAGCCGAGTGTGGTACATAAGCAGGACTCATTTTAGGTACACAAACATTTTAGTCTCACACCTACAAGCATGGAATTTGATTATATATATATTGACTGCCCCTTTTTAAATACTGTTTTGTTTTCTTATGTTTTTATTTTTTTAGCCTCTTCAGAGATCCCATGAATGGCCATCTTAATAAAATTACGATAATCTCCATCTATGGCTTCAAACAATGGAAACAGAGAAAAGAGAATTGAAGACAAGTCAGTCCTTGAAGTTATGGACAATGGATCCACTGCTTTGCATTCAGTTATAGGGCCTAAATGCAATAGGAGGTGTTATAACCTTTCTTGGGGTCAAAAAACAGTTCTAAAATACATTTTTTTAGGACACTAACTCAGATGAAACAGAAAAGAAAGTTTGTTAACAAAACTTCTAACTACGGTTTCTAAATAAGTATTTTTAACTAGTGTTTCTAAATATGTACTTTGATATCAGAATAATTATTTCGCTACTTGCATCATTTTTATCACCTTTGCACATTTTTTTTTTTTTAGATATTTTTTGTTTCCCAAAGCAAAAGGCTCTTTCGAAACAGGGGAGACAGCCATTGTGCAACATTAAAGACTGCCGGCTTATAATTTATTACCTGTAATGGGCCTCAGCTATTCACCCTGAATTATTCTTCTAAAAGCAAAGCTGTTAAAAGTAATGGGTATCTGCTTCAGCTCAGAATAATGAGGACACTAAAAAAGTATATAAACAGCTAAAGGATGTGCCAGCTATGCAGGCAGAGAGACCTGCTGTAATTGAATGGGCAGTACACCTGCAGCTGAGATGAGTCTGACAGAGACATCGTCTATCACACTGGAGGAAAATTAATAGGTGTAAGAAGAACTGAGCATCCCACAAGCGATTACCCAGATGCTTTCAGTGACTTACTTTCCCTCGGACCCGTAGCTGTTCATGCTGTCCTCGATGGACTCGTGGCTGGCTTGACGGACGGTCCGGCTGGGCATTTCGACAGCCAGCCCCGTTTCTGTGCTCCTCTGGATGGCTCCCTTGAGTCTCCGACCATCCCCATCTAGGAACAAAAGGGGAGAAGAGGCAGTCAGTCAGCTATTGCTCTCCCAGCCTTTTGCAGCAGCAGAGTCAAGGAGAAGCAGGGAAGGTCTTTCAGAAGCCCAGCCCGGCAAGCTGGCAGCCAGGCAGCACTCTGCTCTCACGCTGGGTTTTGTTTCTCAGCCCTGCTTCAGCAACAGCTCCCAGCCGGCTCTGGAGCTAACCCAGAGATCCAGCAAGCCAGGGCCCAGCAGATCCTCCAGACACACACACCACCCTACCTACTTCAGGCATTTGTACCAATTAATTATGCATCGAGCGCAGGTGCACACAGGCACGCAAGCTGGCTCTGTGCGTAACGCTACCCAATTTGTGATGACAAGCAACAATAACCATGGGCAGACTGAGGTGTGCAGCTTGAAAAAGCCTGGAAACACTCCTTAAATCCCACACTGACATCTCTGGTTGTGCGGAGCAGCTGAGAGCCACAGCCCATGGTCAGCACCGAAGGACCAGCAGGGATGGGTAAGGCCAGGCAGCACCAGGAGTGCTGCGAGGGCAGGAACCGTCCCAGCAGGGGAAAAGCTGGGAACAACCAAAATATTCCCTGATGCTGGCACCTGGAATGGCACCAGCAGTGGAAAACCCCGCAGAGAGGCCTATTCCCCTTTGCACACCCCTTGGGGCAGCGCAAAGGGAATTAAGCAGGCTCTCTTCCCTCCTGGGTGCAACCTTGAGAGGCTCAGCCCTCTGAAATTAACAGTTGCTATTTCCATCCTCCTGCTCCAGCAGTCTGTTTCTCAGAACAAGCCACGTTATGTAATGAGCATGTAATGAATACCATTACTATTAATTGCTTTAACTGGTGCGAGGAAGCTCCAAATTCCATCCCACATACAGTGCTCATCCTGCAACACATCATCTGCAAGTTCTCTGAACAAAGCTCAATGTCTAAACCCTTTTAAAGGTGCCTATCTGTTAAATCCGGATTCAGGAACAAACCTCTAACCCCCTAAACCTCCTGATTATTTCTATTAATTTACTTCTTGTTACACGGCAGCAGCCTCCCTGATGGCACCGAGGAGAGCGCAGTGCTGCAAAGCCACACGGCTCTCAGAAATCTGCCAGTCTTCAAGTAGTGCCCAGCAGAAGAAATGACCCAGCTCTCCAAATATTAAAGGAAATAAGTCTTTCCCTCCTACTTTAGAGAAATATGCGGGTAACCGTACGAACCTCTAAAATATGCAGAACACTTTTTTGTGCAGCGAGCCGCTTGACTTAAAAATACTTCTCTTTGGGGCTTAGCGTAACAGGCATGTTTCAAATCACTAAGATACCAGAATACTTCCAATTCCACTTCTCGAATTTTAATTGCAATGAAATGCAACGACAGAATTTCTCCTATAAGCTCAGCCAGAAGTCCCTTTTCCTCCAGTATCCCGAGGTTTCCGACCGGGTAACCACATCGGCCCCCGGGCTCTGCACCAGCAGCTGTCCCCACATCTGCTGCAGCACGTATCCGTGCGTCCCTGTGGGCTAAAAGCTGGGACACACATGTTCTGAGTTAACGTTAACTACAGCTGGGATTGTTTGTGTGCCTGCAGCAACGTATGAAGCGTGTCGCATAAATCAGGAAGACCCACGAACATAAACCAGGTATTTTTTAAGTGCTTCCAAGATCCAACCTTGGGGCAAGAATATTAGTAAAGGCACCAGTAAAAGCAAAGCCTCATGAAACGGCCTTACCTATTTCCCCAACCACTGCAGAGTAGTTGCCTTTGCTGCACCTCTACAAGCCTTGTGCGGTTTGCTTGGAGCCTCTGACGGGGTTTCTGGGTTCCTTGCAGAGAGCACCCCCAGCCCTGCGGACAGACTCGATGGGCCGTTTCACTTCTGTCTCTCACTGACCTCCCCAGACAGCCTTTCAGGCACCTCATCCACCAGTTCCCAGCCCTCCTCCACACGAGCACTCTCAGCACCCTCATTCTGCTGCACCCTGGAGGTTCGTTATTACTACAACCCGGGTGGGCAACCAGAGCCAAAGTAACAAATTGACAAATACATAGAAAAGAAAGGAAAAACATCCAGTAGCCCAGCTATACAACATCTGCCTAAAAAAAAACATCCTCTAGGTTATTTCTCCAATCTAGTTAGCCATGCCTGGAGACGTGCAGGCTTACATGGCTTGATGAGATGTCCACATCTGGCAATAAGACAGAGGCTGGGGGCCAGGCAAGGCGCTCGTGGCTTTGCATCACCCAGAGCTGGAGGCTGGGGCACAGCCACCTGCTGCTGGGCACCAGGGACCAGGAGGGAGGGCAGGCAGGCAGACTGCCTCCTGCGTTGGGAGCCAGGCGATTCCAAATGCCCCTCACTCGCTCTTCCAGGCCTTCTGCAAGTGGGTGGTTTTTCAGTATTCCTGATCACATTCACCTCTGTGACATGTAGATGTTCTTACTTAAAAGGGAAAAGGAAAAAAAGGGGGATTATGGTACTGGGGAAACTCTGGGAAACCAGCCAGGAGCAGGTCAGATGCAAAGGATGAGCTGTGACCGCAGTGACGAGTCCTTCATCCCTCCCTCCTTTCCCAGGTAGGAGCACACATGGACGGCTGCACCCAACAAACCAGCCTCAGTTACTCCACAGAAAGGTTTCCCCAGCCTCGTTCCCCTTCACCTTTTCGCCAGAAGCTTCCCTTGAGCAGAAGGGGAGGAATGTGACTTGCCAAAAAGGCAAGCTCCCACACCACTGCCGCCCGAGACCCGCAGGAGCACCACAGATGCCATCAGAGATGGGATGCAGGGTCCTGAGCTGCTTAAACCCCTCAGTGAAACCCTACCTGGGGTTGGCACATAACAAAAATTTACGTTCCTTCAACTCCCTCAGCTGGGAGAGAAGACCAGGGTCAGAAGTAACATACCTGGAAAGAGTCAGCACAACCCTGCATTGCCTGCCTGCACACCGAAAACATTTTGCAAGCAATTGTCTGCTCTTAGCAGCCTCTGGGCAACGTGGAGCATCGTGCCGGGGCAGGACCTCCTCCCTTATAACCCGAAGCCTTCAACTCCTTTCCAGATCAAGAATGTAAATGATCAGCCCCCTGTGAGCACTGCCTGGCAAACCCATTTGTCTCCATCGCTGGTGCTACCTGGAACAAGTTGGAGTGGTATTGACGTTTCCTGCAGCATCTCCGGATTTATTCCCTGCACCTCCTCCAATCAAGCAGTAAGCCGCGAAGGGTAAGCAGCTGATGGAGCCTGCAGCACAACACGCAGCTGAAGAGCAGAGCCAGGCTCAGAATGACCTTGGGAAGAAACATTTTGCCTCAATTCCCAAGCTGAGGGCACCCAGCACCTCGTGGATGCCGAGGACCAGAAGGGAGCAGCAGACACTTCAACAGGCTTTCTGCCTTGACAGCAGCTCGGACCAGCCAAACAACTTACATTTAGCTAAAGAATATCTTCTAAAAATGTACCCACTCCGGCCTGGAAGAGAGTGAGATGGAGAATCTGCCATTTGCCTGTGCAGTTTATTTCACTGCCTGACATTTAAAGAAGTGACTGAAGTTTGCCTGGTTCCAGCTTTTCGCCATCAGGTTTTTAATGTCCTTCTGCACCACGAGGGCTGCCTTGTGCTCTCGCTGAAAGGCTCTTCTGCAGCGTAGTCGTCACCTCTCAATCTCTTCTGACAAGTTAAGCAGACTGAGCTCTTTATGTTTCTCATGCTCTGGCATTTTTTTTTCCTCTTGCCCTTGAATCATTTTAATGACCTTCCTGGGTTTTAAACACCCTGTTGAGAACAAGCGCGTCGGAATTGAAGACTGCATTTTATTGCAAAAAATAAAGTACAAAGGTAGAATTCAGCTTGTACTCCCATCTTCAATGCTGCTCCTTGCACCTCCCAAAACCCCAGTAAGCTCCTGGTAGAGCATCACGCCTCACTGATGCTGTGCAGCCCTGCATGCCCTGCTGGTGTGGCCTTGGAGAACTTTAAAATGTAATAAAAAAAAATAACGAAGACATCTTAGGAAACAGTCCATGCAGCTGTATCCAACTCTCCCACCCTCAGTGCTATTTACTACCCTGCTAATGTGCTCCTCACCTGTGAATTTGGTAAGATTTAAATCCATGTTTGCTCCACACCAAATGAAAACACTGAATGGCACCAGACCTTGGAAACAGCCTCTTGTCTTAAGAGTTTTCCTTGCCGAGTGCTTTTTGAGAAGTGAAGCAAGTTTTTAATCTATTTGTCACTACCACGTTTTTTAGGGTCATGTTGTTCTAGGTCAAAATCCTTACATACGCATCACATTTACCCAGATACCTGCTTCCACTAAAACAGGCATAAAAAGGTCTGACAAGACCCACTTTCCCCAAATCCTTCTTGACTGGTATTAATTATATTCGCACCATTTTGTTCTGTAGTAATTAAACCTCATTATCATGATTCCCTTAATTCTGCCTCGGAGCAGCATCAGACCAACAAAGCAGAAGTTTCCTCCAGAGAACCCAGCAGTGGATGAGGAGGGGTAAGGCGACCGCACAGGTACAGAGCTCAGCACCCCTCGGAGCATCCTCTTCCCTAAATACAGTCATCCGTCAGCTGCACTGCGAGGCATCCCTTCACGAGGATGATGTGGATACTATGGCTGAACTGACTGCCCCAAAAGCTGTATCTGCTTTAATCTTGGGGCTGGGAAGTAAACAGAGTAAACCAGTGGCACCCTCCTCCTCTCCCCAGGGAAACAGCCGCCGTCTCTCCCGCTCTCCCCCATCAGCCGCCACCTGGCTCGCTAAAGCTCGTTCTGTTACTGGCAGGTCTCTGTGCTCAGAGAACAGCGAGTCTGGAAAATCTCCGCGGGTTCTGCAGCAGCTCGTTACAAGGTCGTGGTTACGCAATTAGCGCTATCGCGCAGGATGACACCGCGATGGGGGCTGTGGTGCTGGTGCTGGCGGCACAGCGCGCCCCTCGCGCTGCTGTCCTCACCTCACCCTCCAGCACCTCCTGCTGCTCCATCCCACCACCACCCAAGTGCTCAGTATCTTCCTTCTCTTTCCCGGTTTGTTTTCAATTTTCCCCTCTGTTTGCTCGGCTCGCTGAATGCTACCGCCACAAAGAGCGCGATGGATGCGGTACAGGCCCTCCCACGCTTCGGAATTAATTGGTATTGATTTAACCCTTAGATCACAGATTGACTGCATTTCAACTCGATCAGCCTCGCTCCTAAATTAACCAGCTGCTTGAAGCCCAGAACGTGCTGGTACCCAGAGCACATGACCAGCAGCACCAGCGAGGCCACCCCGTACACCCTACGCGTCCAGCAGAGCAGCCCGGGCAGCATTTTCCTTCCCAAACTCGGAGTACAAGGGGGAAAATCAGCAAGAGAAATCACTCGGATGCTTACTTTCCAGTTGCATTTGCTCTTACTGCAAAGCTCTGGCCAAAATAAGTCTGTCTTTTTCAGGAAAGACCAGTCCAAGCCTGAGCAAAGCGGCTGCATTTGTGTCGTGTTCTTACACCAGCCAGGCAGCGCGCATCGGTGTGCATCCCTGCATGCTGTGGGATATCGACCTGGGCATGCTCAGCTCTCTGGCTGCACACCTGGGTTCCTCCACAACTGAATTATCTGCCCGGCTCCAAACCGAGGCCCGGGTACAAAGCAGCACTCGTACAGCGTGGAGAATTGACAACCCCAGCAGGGAAACAGAGAAAAACCCATCCGACTGAGCCGACGCGCTCCTTGGAGCACGTTGCAGAGCGTGTAGAAGCAGAGACGAGCAGCAGAGATCTGCAGAGATGAGGGAGAAGAACGAGACAGCGCCGCGTGCCTGCTGCCAGCACCCGTCCAGGGGCACCAGGGCGTGTGGATGGGTGGGACAGGACCCGGCAGCCTGCAGAGATGTTCCCCGAGCTGCACAGCAGACGGTGCTGAACCTGCCTGCACAAAGGAGGTCTTGCGAGTCCGTTCATTTTCCACTGCCTCTGACTTCACTCCCGAGGTCAAAGCCGATTCTGGCTTTCTCCTCCATGAAGGTCTGCCCCAGAGAAGAGGAGGTGTGAGCCAGTTTGGGGCTGAAAATGGACAAGGAAAGCACCGATCGCCCATCCGGAGAACATCACCCACTGAGATGAGGAAGGATCCCCGAGTCCAACAGCCCGGCTCTGGCACACCTTTGGCCATAAAGAACAAGACGCGGGGGCACCTCAGCTCAGCACCCTGTGGGGTTCTGCTGAAGCACTGCCCACTGTACCCGCTTTTAATATTCCAATACTCTACCAAGAAAGAGCCAACACGCTCACACTTCCCCTTTGTCACTGCGCTGTTGTCCCTAACGGCTTTAAAAATGTGAGATTTCTTCCTGTTTGGTCAGATGCTGAACCCCTACAGACCTGTGCGAAGATTTGCGTGCCATGAAACAATTCTGTGATTAATAAAAGAACTGCATTGTTCAGAATCAGAAAGACAAAAAAAGGAGACTCTTCCCACAGCCGTGCTCAAGCAGCCAGCACCTGTGGCAGCCTGGCACACACCGAGCCGAGCGGCAGCATTGGGCACCGCCAGCCCTTTTACAGAGGTAGCTGTGCTTGGAGAGAGCCACGCTGTTCTCCTAAGGGGATGCTATTGCTAAGGAAAAATATATAAGTCCATTTCGGAATGCAGTTTAACAAGATGAACTCAATCTCATCATGCCTGGCAAGCTCCAACATCCTGCCAAGTATTCCCAAAGTCGACATCACAATGGAGTGTGAATTATGAGCACCTAAAGAGAGGCAGCTTGTGCCATGCTCCAGAACATGCCAGGCTATCATCACAGCCTGAATAATCCACCAGAAATGACAGAAAATGGCTGGGGATAAACAGGGGCACCAATCAGGCTGTTTGCTTCATTCCCCTTGTCCTAGTTTCAGCCACTAATAAAGTCACACCCTTTCTTCCCAAATTAAACAGAAAATCTTCCGTGGGGTGGAAAAAATGTTTTAACACGTTCATTCTTAATCTGTGCAGATTAAGTGCACCCACGGAGGAGACCAGGATCATTCAGAGGGTTATTTTTATTAGGTAGCTGGCAGAAGGCAGCCGGCAGCAGCCCCAGAGGCTTCCTTTCCTTACCCACCGGGATGCCCAGGAGGGAGCTTCCCCTGCCCCATGGAGGAGCATTACAGAGCTCAGGGGGGTACGGGACGTCTGCAAGTCTGTGTACAGCAACAGTCCTATTTTTAAAGCCCATCAGGGCTTAATTTAGGTCGGCCAAAGCTAACTTTCTTCCTCATCCTTCCTATAAACGCTAAAATTAGCGCAGATCCAGCGCTCCCCTGCGCAGCCCGTCCTTCCCTCCACCCACCCCAGCCCTTTGAGGAGCACTTTGCCTTCACCTCCCTCCCAGCCTGAGCAGGGGAAGCTCCAAAAACCACACGTCTGTTTTCAGGCCTGCCTGCAGCTCCCAGCCACCCCGCAGCCCAGATCCCAGCTCCTCAGGAGTTTGCTCCTCCAAGCTGCCCCGGCTGCGGTTTGCTGTCCCCCCGCCGATACCCGCACGTCTCCACCGCCGGGCTGGGGGAGCACGAGTGAATCCCTGCTTTGCTGCCCATCTTCCTGAGACACGCTTTCCTACCTTAAACTAGGAAAATGTCCTATTTTTTCTGCTCCTTTTGAGGTTAAACACAAACGGTTTCCATGATATTACATTTAATTATTTGACCTTTTTGCTAATTCAGCTGTATAAGAGAAAAAAAAAAGGCCAACGGTCTCATTTAGAAATTTCTAATGAGTTCTGCAATCCTTGTGTTCTGCAATCCTAATATTCTGCAACTTTCAACAAATCACATGTCAGCGAAGGAAAAAAAAAATCTCAAATTTTCCTACCTACAAAAGAGACAAAGCTAAGAAACCCAAAGGTAAACCTATATACTGCGCTGCCAATGACTTTTAAAGAGATTTTTGACTATAATTTTTTAAAAAAAGGGAATAAGCTTTTCCCCACTGAAAAAAAGTTACAGCACCACAGCACTATAAAAAATTGATCATTTCTCTCAGAGTATTTCATGGGAACTGCTTTGCTGCGAGACTTCTCAGAATTCTTTCCATGTGTCTTTTTTGCTTTCCCCATTTGCAGGAGCAGAACCTGAACAGCTTCTCCTGCTGGCTGGTTCTGCATTTTTATTTTATAAGAAAACGGAGCGCGCTGCCCCCTGCTCTACCCCAACCTGCCATGCTTTGCAGGAGAGAGCAATTAAACGAAACGTCCGCGTGCAGGCAGCACGTTCACTGCTGTAGCAATTCTTCAACAGCCTCCCAGCAAACCCAAATCCCTCCCTGCTGGCTGCCCAGCTCTCTAGGGACAGGCAGGCACGGCACTGCTGACGCTGCAGCGACCGCCCCGGGCAGAGCCGCGTCTCCCAGCCACAGCCCGGGCGCTTTTCATCTTCTTCTTTCCTGTCTGAGCGAGGAGCGATTCGTTTAAACAAAAATAAAGCCTTGCTATGATAGCTGTAATGCAATGAGCGACATAGATACACACTGCAGAGCAAAGAGGGGAGGCAATCTTGCCACTTCTTGGATTTGGGGGGCCTGAGGGTCACTTGGAGTTTAACCACCCCTCCTCGGCTGGAAGGCGCCAGGGGCTGCTACCTAAACACACCCCCAGCCCAGGAAGGTTGGGCTGGCCGGCTCAGAGCACAGCAGGTACATTTGGCACAGCCCCGGGCTATTAGTAACAACAAATAACACAAACTCGTTTACCACTGCATGGCAATATTTGTTCCCCATTAAGCCGGGGGAAATGTCAGGCACAGCACTAACAATGACCAGTGCTTCAAAGCACAACCTCCTCGCTTCAAAACCCCAAACTTTGCAAGCTATGAAGATTTGGGCATCATGAAAACATGAAAAGCCAAAAGGTGAGAGGCAAGTTCATTTGCCAGGGCCATCCCTGAGCTTTCCCGTTTTCATTTCACAGGAAAGACCAGCGGTGGAGCCGACAGGTGTCCTTGGAAGTCCTCCAGCAGACCAACATCAGTTAGAAAGGCCAGGTCAGGATTTCTGGTTAATTACAAGGGAGTTGAAGCAGAGCACCCTGTCCTAATTCTGCCATCCATCTTAAACTATTAATAACTCTGAGGACATTGTTTAAGTCCGGGATCTGAAATATGAATGAGCCTGAGCTGCAGAAAACCTCTCAGTTTAGAAGAGGATCACAAAAATGAGGTGACTTCTCAAAAATAAAGCAGCTAGAAAACGTCACTGTAAGAAAATGACGGCAGAAGATGAAAGAGCTGCCCTGCCTGTGCTTTGCTAAACCAGGAAGCTTTGCAAGAAGCTCTTCTGCCCTTCCTGAGCCTTCTGAGCCTGCCTGCTCACTAAGCTCACCTCTGGGAAGAGCCCACCTCACTGCTCCTCACTGCAAAAAGGCAACGGGCAAAACACCTCGCACAGCCTGCTCCTGAGCTGTGCTCTCCTGATGTGGATGGGGACTTTGAGGTTGTGAGCACCCTGGAGCAACCCAAGCTTCTCAGAGAAGCCAACACACCTTGCAATACGGGGGATATACAATTTATCAGGCCCTTCTTTCTGGGGCACTAATTCGGATCTTTCTCCCCACCATAGCCATCTTCTCAGAGCATTCGTAGGGTGTGCGTCTCTCCTAGCTCCCCACCAAATTCAGCTGAAATGGAAAGCCTGTGCTGCAGTTAAAGGAGCGACCAAGAGAGAGGAGAGCATGAGGACTGGGATCTGGCTTCAGCACTGAATTGCCTCTCAAATTCACAGCTAAAGCGGGTAAAGTTTAGTTTTCGTTCAGACAATTCAGGGGAAAAAGCTGACAAGCTCTAATATGAGATCTCATTCACGAGATTTTTCTCTTCTCTTCTGTCCCTGCAAAGCTCTTTTAAGAGCAAGCCACTTTGTCAAAACCACGTGTGTGAGCACAAAGAGCGAGCATTGGTCTTGACACAATAAATGAGTCATGCAGTCTTTTGTTCATTTGTTATAAACAATTAAAAATGCAGCCACGTTTCTGTAACAGGCACGAAGCCACAGCGCCCCAGAGTCATTCATAAACTAGACTCATGGTGCAGAATCGCACTTAGAATAGCATTTGATTTGTGTTTAGCTTGGGTTGTAATTACTTCATCATATTTTCCTTAAGGAAATGAATGATCAAATTCACAAGGAGCTGACTTTAATTATACACACTGCTTAATAACTTGCGTCCATTTGGAGGCAGTTATTTGATCCACTGTAGACGCAGAGAGAGGGAGACGATGGCCTGGCTTCCAGCAGAGCCGAACAATCCCAGGCACTCGGCTCCTCGGCTGAGTTTCACCAGGCCATACAACCACCTGGGGCAGGCTTCTGCAAAGGTGCTTTCACGGAGTACCTGCAGCAGACTTGCTCTTGCAGACGGAGGCACGCTGCTCACACGGGTTGTCTCACTCGGCCACCTTTCAGGAGCACGGATTACCCTGACACAGCTCGAGCGCCGGGTCCTGCTCAGGTAGGGTGCGAGCAGAGCACCCTGCCCTTCGTGGCCACGATTTCTGGCTGCTGGAAGAAGAGGGTCAGGCCTCCTGTGCCTGGAGGCAGGACAGGGCCAGCCGTCGCATTTTAAGCTCCAACATAAGCGGTTCATGGTGAATTACAAAGCAAAGTGGTCAAAACACCGCGTCATGTCACACAGGGAACTGCCCTGTCAATCACACCGCCTCGACGGCATCTTCAACTGGTGCCAAGGCAACGCATCAAGCACTGAAAAACGCCATCCACCACTAAAAACTGGGACGCTGAAAGGTCATTAGCAGGCTCCCAGCCAAGCAAAATGTTGCACAGCCCAGCCCCTGCAGAGGTGCAGGACTCTCCATCCAAGCGACGTGCTCACCCACAGACAGGGCAGGCACGGAAACGCCTCCTGCATCTGTCTCCTGCGTGCACAACGGGAGCGCTGGGTATAAAATCATAAAAACCTCGTTTGGTTTGAATTACCCAGTGACACATACACGGCAGCAAGTTCACCAAAAGCCCACGATTTGTGCCAAACCTTTCTAAATGCATTTTGTAGAAGGAGCAGGGATGAACACAATGCTTTAGAGCACCTCGCTGGTTTCTCTCCCTTGAGCTGGGGAGCAGAAATGAGAAGAGATGACCACGTCCACAGTGCCAGCTCTGCAGACAACACTGCCTGCCCAGGAAGAGCAGGCAATACACAGCAATGTGCATCTCTGTTTGGTGGGAGGGAACGTTTTAACGTAAAGAAACAACCTTTGGTGGGAACTTTGTCACCAGGCAGCTCCTGGCCACGCACAGCAAGGCCCCAGAGGTCAGCAGAGGACACCGCGCGTTACCCTTGCTAGCCAAGTGTCCGTGCCACAAGCCGCTTGCTTTTGGACCTGCATTTCACTTGTACACACCTTCTCATGCTTAAGTGGAGGCTGTGCTGAGGTAAAAAGGCCTTGGGATTTCTTGAGGTTGGTACCTGGCCACACAACCCCTTTTCCCCCCAAGCTGTCTTCAGAGCACCCCATGCAGGGACCACGCTGGTGACCGCATCCATCTGCCTGTGTGCCAGAAGCGACCTGTGCCAGGACGGAGCTGCAACTGCCCACTTATTTCAGCTATCATGAAACTGAACCTCAGGCGCATCAGAAAATGGGTTTTGGAGAGAGACGCCAGGTCCCAGCCCATGCAGTCCCTGACCACAAGTGAGAATTTCGGAGCGAGCTCGGAGCAGAGCAGCATCGTCCTCTCCTCTCCTCTCCTCCCTCTCCTGCCACCGGTTCAGCGCTCGGTTTCCCTGGCAACAAAAAAGAGCATCACCACAGCCTTCTCCCTCGCAAACGGCATACGAAAATGTGTCATTTTTTTCTGCTGGTGTCTTTTATCGCTAGGGAATAAGCCTGAACTCAGAACTCACCACTCAGCAAAGATGGAAATAGATCTCCATTATTTCTATTTAAAATGTAAGTATCTTTGGAGCCTTTAAGCTTGTCCAGAGATAGGTAGCGAGTAAGGGATTTTAATTCATTAAGTTAAAAAAAAAAAAACCTTGCTGAAGTTCACCTTTAAAGATAAATTATACAATCTGACGAATTTGGGGAAAAAAAATGCAGCTCATAAATTTAAAATCTGTATTGTAGATTCTGTTAATATTCTCTTTTGAAAAGCATTAGAAATGAAGATTACAAATTTAATAATGTAACACAGGGGAGGAATTATCCTCCTCCCCACATAAAAAGGCAATTTGTTCTTGCCTATAAATTGACTTTCTATTACTGTCATTATCCAGCGTAACGTGCTAAAATTAAAGGCTGCCCCACCGCAGCCCTGTGGCAACCCATGGCCCAAAACCTCTCATCCCAAGGATTTAGGGCATCGGGACGAGAGAGGGGCAGCGGACTCTGCTCGCTGCCGAGTGCCATCTCCTTGCCATGGGGCATCGTGACACTGCTGGGCATTAACAAGGGACTGAAAAGTAACGGGACTAAACCAGTAGGGAGGGGATAAAAATCAGGAGCAGAGGAATACATTGGGCTGTGGGTGGAGGCTGGGCCTGTGCCCTGAATCACAGGATCATTAAGGTTGGAAGAGACCTCCAAGGTCATCTGGTCCAACCATTGCCCTGCTACCAATGTCACCCACTAAGCCATGTCCCCAAACACCATGTCCAGCCTTCCCTTGAACACCCCCAGGGACGGTGACTCCACCACCTCCCTGGGCAACCCGTCCCAGTGCCCGACTGCTCTTGCTGAGCAGAAATGTCTCCTCATTTCCAGCCTGAACCTCCCCTGGCACAACTTGAGGCCATTCCCTCTGGTCCTATCACTGGTTACCAGTCACCATCTGTGCCCAGCCCACCAGGACCCTTTTGCCCCGCAGAGCACCAGCTCTTCACCCCTCGGCATGCTGAGTGTGCCTGGACCACTGGGATGCTGCAACACCCGCACGAGGACTTCCCGAGCAGCAGCAGGATTACCTATGTAATCCTATACTCAGGGGTTTCCTCAAACAGGCAACTACATGCAAACAGCTCCACTGAGACAACGTTAAAAACATACTTCATGTCTTCGCTGTCTGGTGTCCCATGGCTCTTCTGCCGTCTGTAAGATACTGATGGGTTATGACACATCTCAATAATAAAAGAAACCTCTCTGCCACTTCCTAGCAGCAGCACCACCCCTCCCTTTAGCCTCGTCCTGGTGCTGTACCTACCCAGCTGCACATTCCTTCTGTCACTTGATTTAACAAAATGGAAAAAAAAACATCCCTGTTTCACCCATCCTTCACACAGCAGGCAGCTGGAAAGCTTGCTCACATCTTCGTTAATTCTAGAAGAAAGCTGAGCAACTAGCACTGGGGGATGAGTTTACAGCAGCTGCTGACGGTTCTTGTCATTTCTGTTCATGAATTGCAATGAGTCTTAAAAGGAACGAAGCCGGTGTTTGGTCAAGACTGCTGCAGAGTAATGACGGCCAGCAGGCCCAGAAGGGGATGCCAGCAAGCAGGCTGGCGTGCCAGGCCAGCACAGGACCTGCTAATGGATGGCTCTGACCAGATGTGCCCTCTGCTCTGCGACAGGTCGGGTCTCAGCTTGTTGGAGGTCCCTCGCTGCGTGCAGTCAGCAGTATTTGCTTAAAACCTCCCCAGTTACCCAAACGCTAATTCACAGGAGCTCAGCGCTGGGAATAATGGCAGAAAACGAACAGGAAGGGGAGCTGTGATAACCAAAGAACCCGTCTGCGAGTCTGACACACGCACAGCAGCACCTCGCAGGCTCCCCCAAACCCAGGTTTCTGTCTCCCTGCTGCAGCAGTTACCAGGTCATAGGTGTGCAGATGGCCGGAGGTCCATGCCTTGCCCTTGGCCTACTCTGGAGAAAGGCACTGGATTTCACGTCTGCTCCGACCACCCGCTTCAATCAGAGTAGGCTATAAGGCGTTTGATTTTGAAGCCAATCACAATTCCAGCTCTCTGGATCCACAGGAGACTGCGGTGCATCCTCCTGGCACCCTGCGAGTCACATTCCTTCTCAGAGTCCTTCTGTTGTAAAACCCTTCTCAGAAATTTCATCTTACAAAGCACGACTCGGCCCTGTGAAAGTTATGCAAAATTTGACTTTTTCATTCTTTTTACTAGAGAGATGTGACTTTCTCCACTGCGTTTTACTGCTATGTAAAGCAGCTTTCTCTTCCAACGGTCCCCAGTCCTTTGCACAGCTGCCTAATGAATTCAAAGTGTGACATTTTGTTTTTCACACTGAGGTACACGAGGTACAGCACCGCTGTGAGATGAACTGGAAAACACAGGAGGCAGCGAGCCCTTCCCAGCAGCCAGCCCCAACGCCCTCAGCAGCACCCCCTGTACATTACAACTCTCAGCTTGCACCCAACCCACCAGCAACCTTCACTAAACAAACCAACGTCAACTTTGTAGACTATATACAAGCCTCTACAAATAACAGCATTTCACAAACCCCAGAGAAATTCTCTCCTTATTTCTGATACTCCGTTTCCTACCCCTACCTGGCTACTTGGACGCTTTGGTCACGAAGCCGTTCCAGGATCCCAGTGGATGTAAATCCTAGAAAGACTTTCCTGAGCACTGCAAAAACTCCTCTGATGTCACCCACACAGGAGGCTACAAACTGGCACCGGGATTTGTCAACGCTTTGTTTTGATCTTTTGGCAAACAAATCCACCCTCTGAAATGTTTGCAGGAAGCAGAGATAAAAAGCAGTAATGAATAAAGACCAAAGAAGTTTGAAGGGCTTATTTTTACCAAGTAATCAATACCTTCTGGCAGCCTTTCTCCAGCTCTAATAATACCAGCGAGGACAGTAACCCTTGGCAATTTTTGTTCACCGCTCTGCAAACATTATCTAATTAAGCATCGCAACCTACTCCTGGGAAGGAAAAGAAAGAAGGAGAGCATGAGCTCAAGTTCTTCTACAACGAGAGAAGGTAAGAAGAGGGTGAGTGTTGGAAGAGAGAGACAGCGAGTGCTAAAACGAGGTTAGAGCTGAGGAGCTCCAGTTTTTGCATGCCCATTCAACCAACCACATCGTCCCTCCGGGACCAGCTACAGAGGAAGGGTTTATTGGTCACACAAAACGTGCTCACATTTGCAATCTGTGCTCAGCACAGCCCTTGGTTTTGCTTTGCTGTGATACAGCATTAGGACGGCTGCCCAAGCCAACGCATTAATAAATCAAAGTGACAATAAGGCAGTTGGAGGGAGATAAATTATTGAGCTCAAAGCAATTTAATGCTTAAAGACTAAACTGCAGAAGATGGGAGCTGCTGAACACGGAGTCTGATTTTCCTTGGGACAGCTTTACTGATATGCTCAGGCTGCCAGTCCGCTGAAAATCTGGAAGAGGAAACGCTGCATCTTATCTCTTCGTTAAAACATGGCAAGTGATGACATCAATTTCATCTAAGAAGCAATTTCTCTTTGCAATCACTGAGTTCTTTCATACGGCTGTTTCCCACCTTCACTCCACTGAAGCCAAGAGGCGGATGATGGGTGGCTGACAGTAACCTATTTACAGCTCTCTTCTCCATCTGAACTCAATTTATATGACTGGCGCTGCGTAAGAGTCCTCCGAGATTTCTTACATGCAGGATGGGCCTGGGGATCCATTCTTCTCCTTTCACAGCTGGCTGTTCCCAGTAACTCCCACTGCAACGCACCCAGGAGAGAACTGAACTCTCCTAAAGCCTACCTGCCATAGCCAAACCCATCCTGCACAGCCCGTTATATTACAGTGGAAAGATGTTCCTATTGAAAGCACTACAAACAAAACAGCAGTTGCATCAAATTAAATTCACACACTCCTTCGTGTTTAACAAACACAGAACCTTATTCAAGGATCCCAATTATAAAGCAAATGGGTAATAGAAATCCATCTCTCATACAGTCCCTCATCCCACAGGGACAGCACGTTTCATATTGACTCATCTTATATAGATGGTTTTATCTTTGAACAGTAAGAGATTCTTAATATACACCTTTAACGCCAACTTTACCAACAGGATGAAAGTCACTCAGACATTTTGTTGAGAGTTCATTATTTACAGCCTTACAGGCTATTAACGCCGCACACCCCAGGCCTCTGACTTGGGGGAAGGTGCCTACAGCCTCCAGAAGACTTGTGGGATTCCTTGCTAGAGTCAACAAGACCATCTCCCTAAAATCTCATCCCCTTCAGGAAGGTTTGTGCTGGTTGCCCGCACGCAAAAAGACCTAAGAAACTTGTAATTATATTTCACGAGTTATGGCCAACGCTGTTGTCATAAAAAAGCAGTACAAGGAAAAATGTTACTCTTGACAGTAATGAGATTTTGCTTAAAAAAAGAAGAAAACCATAGAAACGGTTTCCTCCAATGTTGAACATCTTCCCAGTGAGGAACAGAGAGCAGATGCCCTACATAGCTTCCTCCCTTCTAAGCAGCATATGCACCAAAAACCAAAGGTTAAAGAATATGCTCAGCAAATTTTCTTCATGATAGCCAAAACCGTGTGCTCAGCCCTCTCAGTTGCTTTCAAAGTTTCCCTACCTTGCAGCTCTGCTTTAATGTTCCTAATGGAAAAACTGGGTCAGCTATAAATCTCTGGTCGGCATCTCAATATTATGGGTTGGCACTCTGAACTTCTGTTGGCTTTTAGAGGTTTGATACAAATCTTGCCCTTTAAAACCTAACGATACAGCTTGGGGCCTCCAGCCATCCTCAGATCTGTTCTTCTGTGTCTTAAAGAAAACAGTTTGAAGGGAAAGACAACGTCAGCAAGGACCCTAAAACAGTAGAGAGGTGAGAGAGACGGGTGCTACATCAATAAAGAACACCCATATTTTGCTCAGTTCTCAACAGTGTATTTGCTAAATATACACAGGAGTTTGGTGCCTCCTTGAAAATCAGGATGAAGAAATAATGACACAAAAAAAAGACAAAATCCAGCCCCAGATCAGGAGGTACGTTCAGAAGCAACAAAGGCAGCATGAGGACAGAGTTAGAGCGAGGTACTCCAGGTTCCCTCCAGTCACCCCAAGTAACTCCTAGGTGTTCCTCTAACCACCGTGGAAGCTGCACCTCCTCCAGGCTCTGTTTGCCCACACAAAGCTCTGCAGCACACAGCAACATGTTGCAGTACCGACGTACTTCCTTTAATCCCACAAAAAGCCACCGGTTGACTCGGTGACTCCAGGCAGTTTTGATATGACCACCTGTGCCAAGGCTCACAGCGGGAATAAACCCCCGCAGGACTTCAGTGGGCACCTGACTCTTCGGTGGTGATCTGCAATATTAGAGGTGGGAGATGGATTTCAGGTCATCGACTCAACCAGGAAAGGGCCCCGGGGTGCTCACCTCGACCTAAGCCAATGTCTAAGACCTAAGCCACATCTAACCCCAGAGTCAGCATGCGTCGATACAAATCCACTTCTGGAGCCTTCTGAACTAAGTATTTTCTATTACTTTGGGGCAGCCATTACAGAGTCACAATATTTAGTCAACCTTTTACTTCTACAGTCATTAATCATGCACCATTTAACTACTGGTTTGTCATTTACTCTCCTAATCCTTTTCAAATCCTTCTGCTTATTTTCACATCTTTTTTCAATCTCGTTCTGTGCGCCTTGTTAATTACACTCCTTCGCTGTCATAGGCTGCTTCAGCACAGACACGGTGAGCCCGAGGTGGTGCGATCGCTTGCTGGGTTGTGTCCAATGCAGATTTGCCACTGCAACGTTTAAAACAAAGCCACGTCATGGGAAGATCACAAAATATGCTTAATTGTCTGGACAGCTACTTAGGACTCTATGGGGAGGAAGGGAGAGGGGCCATTTGGTGTTGTGCTTGAAGACGATGTTTCTAACCCTGTGAGGTACAAGGAGAAAAAATGTCAATGGTTTCCATCTTTTTAAAATAAATAATGCTGTTCCCTTGCCTTTCAAAGGGCTGTTGTTTGCATTTTCGTCATTCACCCCTGCTGGTCTCGGGAGACTGGCAGCCTCTCAAAGAGGGCAGGGGAGGCCAGCCTGGATGTCGGAGGTCAGCAAAAGCCAGGATGTGGCAAAAGCCAAGTGACAGGTGTCAAATACGGGTGGTAGATGGATGAGACAGGCGTCATCATAAAATTTAAACCCGACTGAATTATTCATAGCAAGAAGGAAGACAAGAGGCCAGGCAAAGTATGTAACAGGCAGAAGGAACTGAGGGAAGGAGATGGTTGCCGTGAGGAGCAGCGGACTGCTTTTCAGAGGTACCCAGAGTTTAGAAAGCCTACCCAAAATGTACGTACGGCTCCACAGATTACTCCCAGAGACATTTTGGGAGGGGAGGCTGCAGGTCCCAGCAAGAGTCTGAGCACGTATCTTGACATCCACACGCCCTCTGGACTCTCAGTTTTCATTTCGCTTCTGGAGCCAGTCTTGACCTTTCCTGCCAGTGATGCAAACGCTAAGACAGTGCATACGGAGAGTGGAAAGGCCACAGAGTAACGGCTTCGTTCAGCCCGGGACAGCTAACCAAGGCTGGTGAGGATCGGTTACACGCCACCATCGCTAGCTACTGACTCAGCATCTCCAAAAAAAAGCTGGGAGGAAACGCTCAGCACTCCCACCTCCCCCGGAAAATCTCGGAGGTGGCTAGCAGCCCACCCGAGGAAAACGTGCGGAGCTCCACAGGGAGCTGAACTCAGGCAGCTCCGTTCAGCTCGCAGAGAATTGTTGAGACGCAGCTTTCAGAACAACACTTCCAGCTGAAACCCAAGTGTTTAACTACAACCCCTGCAGGCTTACCGACTGCCTCCCAAAACAGCGGCCTGCCCCGTTCAGGAGGCTGTTGGACAGCTTCCACTTGCCAAGAAAACTGCTGTGGCCGCAAGCGCCAAGCATGCTCGTGTGTAACCCGACCAGATCAGCAGCTTGGAATTAATTTAGGAGCGTGGATCAGTTCTCAAACATTATTTTTTTTTGCCATCAGTAAGACCTACTGAAAGTGCTAAAGAGGAATTATTATGCATAACACCTGCAAGAACTTGCTGTAAACACATTTGGCAGTATCGGGAGGTTCCTTTATGGCAGAATCCATTTTTATATACACCTAATATTTTCAGGTTTTCAAACGATTGTCAGTGTGTTTGTAGAGGCTGTTAATGAAACTCACTGCTAAATGCAGTTACGATTCTGTAGCTATTAATACAACGTGACATCAGTTATGTCAGCTTCCGAGTGAATCACAGTCGCAAACTTGTAGGTGTTCGATAGCTGGTTGTCAAGTTGAAATAGAACATTGTTAAATATAATCCAACTCTGTCCTAGTTTTTCAGCTCTTTTCCTCTTTGTGCGCTGCAGCCTTAGTGGACTGAACACCTGCAGTTCTGAAGAGATAAGCACAGGAAAATTAAGGGAAAAAACACATCGACTATTAGACCACTTAGATCAGCAAGTTTTAAAATGTTTGCTTTTGACTGCAATTTCATCTCGAACCTGAGAACTGTAAGAGCTCACGAGAACAGGTCAATGAATCTTTCACAATGCCTAGCAAGACGCACTCATATCAAGATGTTAAGCTTTCTTTTTTTCCTTACAAACTGAAATAAAAGGATGAGAATCTTTGCTATCATAGATATTTACATTAGAGCAGGCAAAATCCAGCTTTCAAACCATTTACTGAGGCAAAATACTGCTCGAATCAACATTAACGACACCTGCAGAACACTTTTGCATCAGTCAGCCCGTACACAAAAACATTCGTAACAGGACAGACAGAAGCCTGGGAAATCATTCATGAGCATTTTGATCAATTAAACGTTTTCAGCCCATCATGATGTCACCCCGCCAGGATTCACTTCCCCCTGCACCGCCTGCCTCCCGAACACTTCGTGTGCGGTTCATATCCTGGACAGCTCAGCTCTGGAAGCCCAGCCTTTGGACGCCACGGCAGGTGCTGAGGGAAATAAACAGTTTTAGAGATGTCAGGAAATTAAGCACAATTGTGGCCCGAATGAAGACTTCCTGATTTTCCACAGTCAGTCTGTCCTACAAGCAGATGGTTGCAGCGAACAGACTGTGAAAACGGTGTCAAGTACACCAACGAAAACAGACTGTGGATAATTAGCCTGGTATTACTCCTACAGCTGCAAGCCAAATTTCACCTCAACCACCCATACAATGTTTCATGGGCCTCTCTAGTAGGTAAACTGGGTGGCATGGAGTCAAAAATAGGAAACAGTGAAATAGGACCAACATGATGCCATGGTAGGGGCACCTGGCTTGGGCTGGGTCTTGGCAAAATTGAGTTTAGGATTTAAAAACAAAACAAAACAAAAAACAAACTGTTGTCCCAGAGCAGTAAGTGTTTCTCCAGACACAGAGCAGACAGGTCACAAGAACAGATTTACTTGTGATGCTAGCCAGAAGCTAGGATTTCAGTGGAAACAGATGAAAAACAAGTTTATAGAAAGATAGCTCAAGTCTCTGGCATTGCTCAAGCAGAGGAAACCCTCTGCCAAATGGGAGAGCTGAGAATTGCTGTTGTGAAACAGTCCAGAAGAGGGTCCCAAGGAACAGACGTGATCAAAAGTCAAGCTCTTCCCTTATTTTCAACCGGTGCTTTCTCCAGTCTTCCATCTATCCTCGCATTCCCTTCAAGTGAAGTCCTTTAGACCAGGTGGGGAAGCCACAAGCCTGGTTTTTATCATACATGATACCATGACCCCTTTACGCGACAGCACCATGTGAGAGATGGGCCTGCCGTGCACTCACGTGGTGCTGGTTTGATCATCCTCACCTCATGCATTTCAGAAAGACAAACCACTAGGTAAATGACTCCTGACCCATGCAATTCTCAGAAGCAGCACGTGCACACTGATAAAACCAAGACCACTGCACTGCTCCTCCAGAGAGTCGAGCAGGAGTGGAAAATATCAGTGGTGGAACGGCCACGGGCTGCCATACAGAGAGTATCTTCAGCTTGCTCCTTGCCAAGTCTCTAGCTTATCAATAAAACATTGAGAACAGCTTTCTGGATGTCAAGGGAAAGGAGCCAACAAACATGTGTTGTCTGCACCGCGAAGAAATCCACGATGCTAATTTTGGAAAACATCACCTGGTGGAAACGTGTAAATACAGAAAGAAAAGGGGGAAAAAACAGATGGGAAATGCTGAGAACCCTAGCGGGACACTGTGAGCGCAGAAGTAGCAGCAGGAACTGAAGCATTTATAGGCAGACCAAAACCATGGGGGCTCTACCCAAAGACCTGAGGCTGCTGTCCAAGGTGGCCCCAGGGCCAGCAGCGCCCGGAGCAGCCGATGGATTGCATGCAGGAGGCTGCTGAAGGGATTGGCCCCACGTGTGGCAAGGTCATTTCCCCCATCGAGTGATCTTGGAGCCCCCAACAAGGAGCCGAAGGTAGGAGCAGGTGCTGGGGGTGCCAGGAGCACGGCAGATCTTCCAGCGAGATGCTGCTCCTCCGGCACTGCGGAAAACAGGGGCAGATGCTTTAAAGCTGAATTATGCAGGAACCGCCCCGTGGAAAGCAGGAATACCTGCCTTACTGCAGGCACCCCGACGGGCACGGAGGGCACCTCTTCCAGCCTCAGCCCCATCCCGCAGCTCACAGAGCCCGTAGCTGGGTGCCGCGACGGCCCCAGCCGCAGGAGGAAGGCACAGCGACGGCACAGGAGCGGGTGCCATGGGATGCTGACGTTACCATGGAAATGTCCTCGTACCGCACAACATTTTGACACCGTCTGATTTCCGAGAGGCAGCGAGGACGTGGCAGCCTGCAACACCCGCACGAGGGGGCTGTCAGAGCTTCACCACGGGTGTCCCTGCAGCCCCTTCGGAGCGCCCGGGTGGTGGGTTTTGACCAAGCTGGCAGCTTTCAAAAACACACGAGGAAGCTTTTAACAAAACCAGCTCCATAAATCACTCTGATTTCATGTGTACCGTCTGCCAGGCCGGGCGCTGGTCTGCACACCCACCTGGGGCATTTCTTGCCCTGGTTTCCACACCAGCGTTCTCAGTGCTCCTCCATCAGCCTGTTCCCATCCCGAGGGTGCTCCTCCGCTTGCTGGCTCAAGCCCGGACCAGCAGAGCTTCAGCCTCACACAAGCAGGACTGCTGCTGATTTTCACAATGGCTGTGGGCAGATGCGGCCCGAAATCCCATTCCTTTTCGATAAAAAGTAGAGCCCAAAACTCACAGGCATTTCTGCCCAACTTTCCATATTTAATATTTAAAACAAGCACACACTCTGGTTGTCAAAACCACGATCCGTGGCAGAAAGCTTGTTTTTATCTTGAGCTACACCAGCCTAGCCTGTTTCATCTTATTACAAAGAAACAAAAATCCCAAATCCAGAGGGGATGCATCTGTGGGCTGTGATTCCCAAAGGCAGATGTACAGGGATCAGGCAGACCAGGTACAAAACCGTGTGCTTCCTGACAGGTACCGAAATCACCTCTGACCAAAGGGGAAACGTAACAGTGGGCTGTGACAGCAACTCATCCTGGTTGTGGGGTTTTTGTTTTGTTGAGGTGGGGAGCAGCGGCCAACTATCAAACCACAGAAGTTAGAATGGATCGCTACCTACCTGCACCATCGGATGAATTTTAAAACCCCTGTGGAGGTAAAAGGGCCCCGCAGAACTGCTGCAGGGCAACTGCCCCGATCCCATGGGCCACCAGTGAGACCTCGTATGGGCTAACAGGGCTTCAGCCAGCGGGAGGCGGCACGTGATGGACATCAGAGCGCTACTGGGTCGTATTTGCCATGATGTGGCTCTCTAGGAACAAACCGGCTACAACAGCTGGAAATCTGACAAGCATGAAAGAGGAAAAGCCTTCTCATTTATTTCCCTGACAATGCAATTAAAAACAAAATACGGATATAAAGCAGCAACATTTAAATTTGGAGTCAAATTTTCCTTTTTACTTGTGCTGCGATTTCACGCATCGAATACAAGAAAGGAAAGGTAAATAGTAGAAATAAAATTAAAAAAAAACAAAAACAAAACACCAGCCACCCACACAATCCTTCCAAGATGCTGAGAAGTGCTAAATGAGGAGCTGGATTTCCAACAAAAAAAAAAAAAAAAAAAAAAAAAAAAAAAAAAAAAAACCATTAATCTTCTTAGACATCTTGGTTGTGACACAGTTACCATGTTTCCCATCCCCGTGGCAGGACACATTTCCTGCTAGCTGTCAGTACTCGCGGTATCGGTGGGCAGCCGGCGGGAGTCCCACAGCACTGGAGGCAGGCCTGACCCCGCAAACACCGAGCTCTTACAGCTACGGGGATGGTGAGATCCAGAGAGGGACAAAATCACACGTGCCATGGGGAGGGAGACACCTCACAGTCCCAAGAGGTTTGCAGGGATGCTGCAGTTCACCTGTGGATCCTCAGTTTTAGGTCTGTGCTTCTCAGGCTGCCAAAACCATCCAAAACGGTGCAGAGCGCCCAGAGCCGGGGGGACAAAGCTCCCTGGTATAGCCACATCCCCAACCCCAAATCCCACCAACGTCCCGCAGCACAGGTCTGGGTAAACGGCAGACACAGAATTTAGGCGGGTACCGACGGGATAAAATAGGTCACCCCACAAATCAGTGAGAGGAGACTCAGCAAAGGCACCAAGCAGTGGCTCCGAACGCAGAAAGAAATTAAATGCACAAAGGCCAAAGAGGGAATGAGCAGCCAGGCAGCAATCCTGCACAGAACAATCTAGAAAGGGGCACGGATCACATCCCAAATGCGAGTCAGGAAGAGGGGTGCTCCTGCAAATGCTGTGCATTTATAGGAACGTCGTCCCCGAAGCGTGGGGGATGATTTCCTCTCTGCTAGCAGCCGGGCAGAGCTCAGCCAGAGCACTGTGCACGATGCTCCGCGAGCAAGAGCCTGCACACAGCAATGAGGGCAACGCAGTGCTGGCAAAGTGCTCCGTGCTAAGAACCAAATCAGGCTTCTTTAGTGTAAAAAGCAAGAGGCTAAAAAGGAGGGAGAGGGACGAGAGAGAGTGACCGTGGCGATGACGGTCACCTCCTGACGTCGGGGTATCAGCACGGGGAAGAGGAGCGAAGCCTTCCCCTACAGCCAGCAGCGATCGGCTGCCTCCCGCGTCACTAGGAGCAAGACACCAGTAAGGCGCTTAATTTCAATGAAGATTTAGGTCGAATTTTTCGGGAAAGCTGTCCTTCTAATTAGAAACTTCAGCAGGAAGATGACAACAAGCTGGGGTGCTGACAAGTGACTTCTCAAGGACACCTCCCCCCCCTATGCTCCTCGGAGTAAGGACACGCAGACATGAGCAAGAGCTCCTTAGTCATAAACCAGGTTTAACAGAAATGTGAGATTCACCCCTGTACACGCTGTACTCTCCAGCTTGTTGAGCACTTGAACATTTTAACTGGCTTCTGCAAGATCGTGCGAGTTCTTTGTGTGTTGGAAGAAGGTGATATAACGCTAATGGCACGAGGCTGAAACCCATTAACTGCCACGGGGACTGAACTGTGGCTAGATTTGGTTAAAAAACAGGGGGTGCTGAGCTCTGCTTTATTCCTATGCGAAGTTCAGCTGGCTCAGGGCTTCCAGTCCTTTTATTCATGCTGCTTTGCAAAAGCAAAGCCAAAGATCCAGCTTAAAAGCTGATCCCAGGCAAGCACAGTTTGGTAGCACGAGCAGAGCGTGCCCCGTTCGTGCGTGCTGCCAGCAGCTGGTCAGAGCACTGGCACCTGCTGAGGCCTCGCTCGTGTTGCACGATCCCTGCCCTGACACATCCCCACACAGCGCAGCTCTCACAGCCTGTCCCAGAAGCCAAAGCCAAACCTCAGAGGAGCATTCCTGGGTACACGGATATTCAAATGGTGCCGAGCAGCTCGGCAGAGGACTAGAAATCCTCGTTCAACCATGCTGGCCGTGCTTCGAGGCAGGTGGCTGCGGGAAAGAGCAGGGGCGGAGGAGATGGGAGGCCCGAGAAGCCCGCGTAAGGCAGGTCCCACTGCCCACTAACTGCGTCGGCAGCTTGCAGACCATCCCCTAAATTAAAACCCTCATGTTTCTAATCTAACCGAGGCACTCAAATACGGGCAGATAGGGCTTCAAAAAATAATCGCACAGATAAATTATTTCTCAGAACAGCTACTCCAACCAAACGTGATTATCCCCCCACACGAAGCAGGTTCATACATTGTCAAACAGAAACGCTGAAGCAAAGCACTTCCAGCACTTCCCAGCTTGTTCTGATGCAGGAACCTGACGGAGTAAAGACTATTTTCTTTAGCCTGGAGAACAGAGTGCTTTTGAATTAATAAATGTTGCATTAGAATTAATTTCACATGAAATAGAAGCAGGAAGGAAACAGTTTCTCCTAGACAGAAAGCTTTCCAGGGACACACTTCTCTATTTGCAGCAAATTGACAGCAAAACAAGGGGAAGAGAGACGCTTCCCCTGTGGCTGGCGGAGATGACGCAGAGGCAGCCCTCCACAGCTCCTGCACACGTGGCTGGGGAGCACCAACATCCTCTCAGCATCCGGCAGGAGATGTACGGCCGGCTGGGCGCCGTCACCTTCGAGGGAAGCAGCGCTGTGCTCTCCACGACTGCAAGCAAGTTCTGTGGGTAGAGGGAAAATAAGGAAAAGGTTTCAAGTCCCTCGCTCCTAAAGCTGACTCTTTCACGGGGTTCTTGCTCCCTTCTGGTCTCGAAGGCGAACAAATCCTTACTGTGTCTCTGCAGCCCTCCCCGTGCACACCGGTCACACAGCGGGCAGTGGATCCGCAGGACCAAGAGTTCAGTGCAGCGTCCTCACTGCACAGGAGGTGCAGGAACAGCACAATCCAGCAAGCTCCGTGCCAACCCGAGGTCTGCGGTGGAAGATACTCATCACGTCTGATCCGGATTCAGTCCTGACAGGGCTCCGCAGCCATTAGCCACGGCACCTCTGCTGTTGGTTCACTCCATACACCTTCCTTTGATGGAAGAGTGATTGTTCCAGCAGCTCCTCTAAAATCATTCCTATTTTTAGTTTTAATCCCTTTGTAAAGCAAAGGTCTGCTTCCACAGAGCCAGAACGAGCCCAGCTGGGAGGAAGGCACTCCTTCCAACCAGGACAACCTGAGGCCAAGGTACACCCCACGGAGAGGCAGTGAAAGCCATGTTTTTTCATTCTATGGTTCCATGAAAAGCCACAGCTTTCACTGCCTCCTGCACAAGAGAGCCAGCGAGGTTCATAGCAGGGATCAGGCCACAAGCAAACTCCCTCCACACCCGGTTATTCCAAGGCTGATTCGGATTTGCCCTGCAGCATCCCCTGGGTAACGCATTGCCAGATGAGCCCCAGATTTTAGGTTTGTGCAGGGCTTCAGGGATGAACTATCATCTCACTTGTAAAAGGTTAACAGGAAACATACTTAATATCCCCACTGTGCAAATAATTTGCCTTGTCCTCCGTACGTTCTCTGTGTGAATGTGGTTACCTACCTACCAAATAATTAATAAAAGTGGGTTTGGGGTAGCCTGTAAACCTCTTAGCTTCATCCAAAAGAAGGAAAAGCAGACCACAAGGACTTAACAATTTCAATATATATATTTTTAAAAAAGATTAATGCTTGAATCATCATTTTCTTTAACATTATGTGCACCCCAATCCAGCACAGTGTTGCCATTGAGAAATATCCATGGCAACTTGAAAACCTACATAGGGGATCTCTCTATTTAATAACTTCACGGCTCTTTAATGTTTAAAATTATAGAGAAGTTAAATGTTTAAAATTAGAGAATTTCAGCAGATACAACCCAGACAAAAAAGTTTTCTAAACTAACCTAGAAGCCTGCACCCAGCCCATTGTTCCAGCCCGGTATTAAACGTTTACCAACCCACTGAATTAACATTTCACACAGTTGCTCTTCAAAGCAATTGATCGTGGCGCAGCGCATCTGCCAGTACTCGATAGCGTGTGAAAGCAGCAGCCGAGGCTGAATTTTATCTCGAGCTCAACTCTCTTCCGAACAAGCAGCTGCCACAAGAAGGCTTACTGGCAGTATCTAGGAGACATTTTGACTTTGGAAACCATTTTCTCTCTGCCAGACACTTGGCTCCAGCTGGCTGAGGCACGATCTCCTCCTGCCGTCTCGTGGCCGTGGCCCGCTGACCTGCTGCACTCCGACGTGTCCTCTGCAGCTGCACCACGGCTCCTGCTGGTTCCTCATCAAAGCCTCTTCACTCTCCAGGCTTTCACAGGTGTAGGATCCCTGTAACTCACGTGAGTTTACCCCTGTGCGGATGCTCAGGGATGCCTGGACTTCAGGGCAGCTGTATCTGCAACACGACCCGTGGTTACAGGCTCCCAGACATCCAACCTGTCTCTCTGTCGGGGCATGCCTTAGATGCCTGCTCCCAGTGCAAACAGGTTTCCTTCCCAAGGAAGGCAGGACTCGGGATGGAGGAGAAAGGAGCTGGTGCATGCCTGCCCCTCACCCTTCAGTCCCAGCACAGCTGGAGCAGACACTCGGGCACGAGAAGTGCTCCTGGATCCTGAGGTTCACGCACAGTGTCTCCAGCAACCCCAAGGACCAGCTCTGAGAGCACTCAGGACAATGCCACTCCCCAGAGACACCGCAGGACGTGCAGGTTCCACAGAGTTCAGAGCAGGCTGCCCTTACTTCAGTGATCTTTAGCCCTTCCCTACCTGTGTGTCTTCAGGTAGGATCTGTGTCCTCTGCAGCGCACAGGGTCCTGGCTGGAGGCTCCCCTCTCCTCAGAGCCAAGGGCTGCTCCTGGATTCCCACCAGGACCCCTCTTACACCAACTGCCCCCACTGTACAACCACCTCCCCTCTCCTGCCCAAAGCCCACCGGGTTTTTCGCCTACAGCTCCAAGTCACTGCTACTGCTCTCTACCAAATCCTCGCCTTCTGCTCTGCTTTAGAGAATTTCCCCAAACTCCAAGCCCCACAGCTGGGACGTGCAGGCCCTCTGCAGCAAGCAGAGGGTTCAGCAGAACATCCCCACTGACCCTAAGGATCCTCCTTGGTCCTGGACAGCGCCAAGACCTCTCGCGGTGGATTTCCAGCACCCTGCTCCACACTGCTCGGGGTTTTTGACTGCAACCTGCACACAGAGCTCGCGAGCTGTCCCCAAGGCAGGTTGCCACAGCCATCGCAAGTCCTTGACAGCCTATTTTTAAGCCACTTGCCACCTGGCAGTTCAGGCCCTTCTGACACGTTGCCACCAGCACAGCAAATTGCTGCTTCCAGCCAGGAGCAAGAACAGGAGCAAGGCGGATCCTTCACACAACCAAGATTTGTGCTTAATTAGAAATATGCATGGGTTTAAGGCTTGCATTTCTAGAGAAATGTGCACAGAGTGCAGTCAGTCACATTTAACATGCTGGTGATGGACAGCAGGCAAAGCAAGTCAGGAGAGGGCCCCGGGATGGCAGGCAGGCCCTCAAAGGCCAGCAGGGCAGAGGAATAATCCCCAGGACAAGTGCAACCAAGGCAAACCACCCTGCTTTGTACGGAGAGGCATGTAACCGTTTGGACATTTATGCTTAATTTTAAAAAAAAACAAACAACTCTTTTTAGTCTACTACTCCATTAGGGAAAAACTAACAGAGTTCAGGACAGGCATTTGCATAAGTTAAACCAACACCTAAGCAGATAATAACCGCGGTTTCAGAATCCTTACCTTCCGCTGACATTGATGGGGACCTTCGTGGAGCAAAGGCAGCAGCACTCAGCCGGCAGGAAGCACAGCAACATTACCATGCCGAGATCAAAAGAGTTATTAACCTCGAGTCCTTACACTATTGAGTGCAGACAGTAATTTCTGTTATTTCAGAGCCCCACTGCAGCTTACCAGCGAACAGAGCTCAGTGTTTGCTCAGAGTATCCTCTTTGTGTAAGCAGCTGAGGAATGAACAGGGTATTACAACACAGGAGAGCAAATTTCAGTGCCACTCCATATCCATCTCTTTGGAGAGACAGGCACGTGATCTTATTTGCCACGGCACACATCTGAGGCTCTATCACCCCCTCCCCACGGGGTGATTAGCTCTGGAAGCATTCAGAAAATCCACTTTCTCGCTCCAGGTCCTTCACTGCCATCACTGTCCTGTGTATACTCGCCTCCAGCCTCTGTGCACTGTGATACGAGCAGCATCTGCACCCACTCCACTGCCGAGAAATCAGTTTTCTCACATCATCACCGGTTTTGTGGCAAGCAGAAGAGAAGCTGAGAACAGCCTTCTCATCTGCTGCCTGAAAGATGGACACTAACAAAAGGGCCAATACAAAAAAGGAAACATTACAAGTAAAAGCATTTCTCAAAAGCAGATCCATTTTTCAAGAGAAAACGTGGAACATCCTAGAACCCCCAGATGGTTCCAGCACTGGCCAAACCTGGCTAGCTGTTTCCATGTCACCACACCTCTCAGCATGGGCTCTCCTGAAAACTTCCTTCTAATCCCTTTAATCTGACCCACCTGTAGTAACTCAAATGAAACAACTCAAAAATTGTCCTTGTTTGATGATTTGAGTTCTCATTAGTTCCCAAGCACCTCTGTTCAGAAGGAGTGGTGTGGCCATTTATCAACTCCTCGTCTTTTTCCGTAGGATGAGCATTCTCCTAAAGATGTGCTTCTCAGCTTCAGACAAAATGGATGATGTGCCTGTTTGAAATAAGCTTGCTTACTTTACCAATGCTCGTGGGATCAATTTATTTATTTTTTTGCTGCCACCTCCTGTGGAGAACATCTTGCCATATGCAACATTCACCTCCCTGAATGAGCTATCAAGATTTTATTTTTTTTTTTGGACAGAAATCACACTGCAACCCAAACTGGTCAGAACCTCACTCTACGCATGGGCATGAAAATTACAGAATCTCTTCTGGCACAATTTCATCATTTATCATTTCCCTTTTGTGACATTTACTTCCTTGAAAAAAAAAAAATCCAGGCTTCTGGTTTTAACACACACACACAAATACAAAGCAGCACACACTCATCCTTACTGGTTGCTCATACGTGTCTGAACACACATTCAAAGGCACAAAATACAGAAACAAACGCTGCAACATCCCCGGTGTGCTGCACAGCACCCCAAACAGCTTTACTGATGAGGCTAACTCAGACAGGCAAGATCCTCTAATAAGCTGCTGGAGAATGAGGTCTTAATTGTACATTTATTTAATTCAGAGGTGAGCACTTGTGCTGTATAAAGACAGCCTATCAGCATTCATGCATGAGCATTCACTAAGTGTGAATAAATAAATACAATTGTGTGCAAACCCATTTTTCTAAGCGCTGGAACAGGAAGCATTTGCTTAAACCATCGCCCAGCGCCGAGCAAAGGGGCTGGGCAGCAGGGAACGAAATGCTGCTCAGGGCTTCGCGCCGGGTGCTTGTACTCCAGCATGTCTCACCATCAGTCATTTCTGAAGCAACAGCGCCAAGACTTCCCAAAGCTCCCGTTATCGCCATGCATGCTCCCCGGCATCCAAACCAAACATGAAGTGAAAATAAATCAAGAGCAAAATGTTGAGGATAACATTAAAATAAATATCTATCCACTGGAGGATACAATCTTCTGCCTGCTGCCTGGCATCCTTGCATGATGCTGATGACAATCAGAAGTTAATCACACAGATGATGAATTTATTCTTACGTCAATTCCTTTAGAAACAACAATGTTAAAGGTGCAGCAGTGCTGATTTGCCCATGTATTCCTGCTGGCATCTGCACATCCTGGGATGAGCTCCCAGACAAAGGAGCATGCCGGCATTTTGAGGGATGCAACCATGACAGTCCATGTTAAAACACGCCTTAGTTACCAACTTTCATTATTTGCTGCTCAGATTCATGTATGGGTTCGGTCTCTTGCACAGCACGGACTGTGAAAAACATCTTTCATTTACGAGTGAGCCGCTGGGGACGGATGAAGCACTTACAGCCACTGCATCCACTGCCTTGTGCCCTCCCTACCCACACAGCTGCTGTGCTGCCCTCCACTCCCGGCACCTTCTCCAGCACCCGGTGCCCTTCCTTTCCCATTCAATCCAATTTCTTTCCTGCTTTTCCTTACCCTACAGCCCTCTTTTTGAAGCTCGGTCTCATTTTATGGACACTGCCAACTCTTTGAGGCCAGAAACGTCTTTACAAAGCAGACAAAAACCACCGCACCCGCTCTGCGAGGCTTCTGCACTTCCATGTATGTCATGATCCACTTCACTCTCGTTTAAAGGGACTGATTGCCCCGCTCCCCAGCCCTGAAGGCTCAGCACCCCTCAGCCCAACCAGCCTGAGAGCCGGCCGCGATGTCCGGCAGCAAACCCACCTCCTCCCTGGAGGCAGCCAGCACCAGGCGGCTGATGCTGAAGCCGTTCTTTGGCAAATCTCCCCCGGTTTCGATACCGATGGGAAGACAGAGCATGTTTCATCGCCACGAAACGCCTTCCCTCCTAACCTCCGCGGGCACACGCTCCCTGATGCATACTGGTGGGCATCCCAGTGCCAGGCACACCGTGGGCGCTGGACCACCCCTGGGCAGCCGCTCCTTGTGGCCGGGGAGCCGAAGGGGACCACAAAAGGAGCCCACAGGTGGGGACCACCGACACCCCCAGCCCTCACCTTGGGCCAGGGCGAGTGCCGGCACCCCACAGCCCCCAGCTCCCCCGCCAGCCCCCGACCCCTGGGAGCGCAGCCCCCTCGCTACCCGCTCCCAGCACAGCGGTGGCCGGGCAGGCACCGTCCCCTCGCCCCCCACAGCCCCTCCCCAGCCCCTTTCGGCTCCTTCCCCCACCCAGCCCCGAGCCCGCACCGCTCCCTCTCCCCCTACCCGCGTCCTCCTCGTCGAAGCTGTTCATGCAGGGGAAATAAATGGCCAGGGCCTCGAAGGAGGCGGAGAGGCTGAGGCGGCTCTGCGACCGCTCCATGAACAGCCCGGAGCCGGGGGCACCGCCGGGGGCTTCCCCCGCCGCCGCCGCCGCCGCCGGTGGCTTGGCCAGCTTGGCCGCGCCATTCTTCACTCGGAGCACGGCCCGCGGCGTCTTGGCTGCGGCAGGGGCCTCGGCGAGGCGGTGCGGGGCGCTGCGGGGCCGAGCGGAGCGGAGCGGTGCGGAGCGGAGCCGAGCGGAGCCGAGCGGTGCGGAGCCACCTGCTGCCGCCCGCCGCTGCCGGCACCGCCCCGCTCCGGGGCCGCGGCCCCGCCTCACGCCCGGCACCGGCGCCGCCAATGGCGGCCCTGAGGGGAGGGAGGGGAGGAGAAGGGGAAGGGGATGGAGGGCCCGAGCCCGGGCTCGCCGCCCTCCGGCCGGGCTCGTAGCGCAGCCCCCCGGCCCCTCTGGTTCGTGAGGGGAGCCCCGGGAGCGGGTTCGCCTCAGTGCGGTGAAGGGGGTGCCGCCATTGCGGTCCGGTGCCCGTCCTCCCCCATATAAAAATAAACACAAAAGTTAGAGTTTGAAGGTGTTTTTCTCACAAATGTGGTCCCAAGGGTGGTCGTCACGCTGAGCCCTACCGCCTCCGTCTGCCCTGTACACGTTTCTGGTTGTATTGAAGGATATTTGTTGGCAGGGGGTGCGAGGCGCCATGTGGGGATGGAGGAGGTGAAGGACACCAGGAGCTGCCCCATTCCCCAGCTCGGTGCCATAAACGGCTCAGGGCCCCATTTCCCCATGCTCTGCAGGGTTTTAGGACACGGGGTGGGCACATTGCTCCCAGGGGCACCGTGTCAGAGAGGCAACAGCCATGAGAAGACCTGGGGTGGCTGGCAGGAGGTCCCCCAGAGGAGGTGGACGCAGCTCACTCGTAGTGCTCTGACTTGAGACAGAGAACGGCATCGGTGGTTCCTGTAGACTAAAGGCCCAGCAGCAATGGGAGAATCCATACCTTTTTCTCCTGAAACATTTATTTTCAGAAATAATTGCTTCAGAAGAAAATTTCTGAGAAGAGGTTTCACTCATTACATGTCTCAGAAGTCCCTTTGCGGCCGTGGAGAAGTCTGTACCCAGCCTGGCCGTGGTGGCATTTAATGCCATGCGTTGAACTTCCTCGCGCCTCTCTTCCTCCCCCATCCCACATGCCATAGGGCAGTGCCATCGGCATTCATCAGAAAACATCTTCTTTCCCCCAGATGATTCTCTTTGGATACCAGTAAATAAATAAATCAACAAGAAAAAAATAAAAAACAAACACAATGTGGAGGTATCTGAGTTACCAGGCAGAGCTTGCTTAGCATTTAAACTGGTTCTGCGACACGCCATTTGATAGATGCTGCTGGGAATTTGGGGCACCACAGCAACAGAGTGAATTTTCAGCTCATCCCCAAAGGCTGGCTGCTTGGATTCCTCTGCTGGCAGGCCCCGTGAGGAATTACCAGTGCCAGTTCAGACGTGCCAGCTGAACACCGCTTGCTCTCAAGTGCCACAGACATCGTGACATCGCCTGTGCCCGTTCTGGGGAAGGGAACCTGCCCTATTGTGATTTATTCACTGCCTATAGGCCTCAGATGGAGACATGGAGTATGTTTGCTGACTGTAGCGCAGTGTCCCCAGCGAGGATGCTGTCATCTGGTGGCACAAAGGAAGACGTTCTCACATGCTTGTTCTGTCCACCCATCACTGTAAGGAGATGCCGTCCCACAGCAAACAACGTGACAGGCCTGGTCTTACAACAGGCATATCAGAGCCCTATGTCTCCATCCAGGAATAAAGCACGGAGAAAGCTGCTGTAAGTTGAGTGCTGCAGAACAAAAGCCTGAATTAAAAAAATACTTCTAAGTGCCAGAACCCAGCTGCAGAAAACCAGCAGACGACCGGGAAGGACACCCTGGGATCAGCTATGCCTAAGGCTTGGCTCAGCCCCACTTAAGCTCTAAGGCTGTAACAGAGCTGAAGACCTCATACTTGCAAACATTGCTTTTCTTTTTTATTTCCATGCGCAGTAAGAAACATAAGAATTATAGTCCATAATAACACCTGTACTTTTCTCTCAAACAGCTAATAAATAAGCCCATGAACAATCTTGCATCTACTGAAAACCCTCCCAGAGCTGCAGAGTGTTTGTGGCTGCCAGAGCAGTGCTGCTGCCTGGGAAAGGGAGCAAGGAGCCCCCAGCTCAGGGCAGGAACAACCTCACCAACCAGGCACACTCCTGCACCAGGGGTAGCAGGGTGGCAATGGAAACGGGTCCTACTGATACATCAGCTCCAAAGTCAACCAAAGAAAGCCAAAAACCAGCTCAAGAACATATCTGGGGAAGACTCACCTCCAAGAGGGAGGAACCCCAGGTTAAATGAAGTGTCTGGTGGGAGTCCCAGGTAAGGCTCATCAGGGTAATTAAAGGTAAATAAGGGTAATAAGAGTAAATAAGGGTAATTAAGGCACTCCCTGGCTTTGACATCCACAGTTTTTGTTACTGGTGATCCATTCAGAATAGCGAAGGTCATTTGAGTATCAGAAGCCAAACTGAGTTTGCAAGGCTTACCGAGAGAAAATATATTTCTTAATCCAAAAACTAATCAAAGTTTGTTCTGAAATAACATTAATTCCTTCATCAAACCTTGGCTGGGCAGGCAGTAAAGCAGCAGGAACAGAATGAACTTACTGCAGACAACGATGACTCCAGGTCTGAGTTCTGAAAGGCAGAAACATCAGTGAGGAATGTATTAACATATGCTTAGGAGAGGTTTCAATAGCACCAATCAAGGCATTACCGCCACTATCGGGACAAATCCAAGTGCATTAAAGCTGTTAGACAGCTCCTGTCTACCAGTCCTGGCAGTGCATTCGATCCGAGGAGCAAGGGACATCTGTGAATCAGAACTGCTTCCAGGTTCCCAGGCACAGGAGCTACCTAGAAGTGCTGAGAGCTGCTTTCTGTTTGTTCAAAGCAAGGGAGGAAAATTTTAAAGAAGGAATAGCAATTCAGGCTTGACTTTATGCTGTGGCCACCTAAATGCCTGCAAATTCACTGCATTTTGAAAGCACAGTGATGGCAGAGGTAGCAGTGCCTAATGGAGGGAGCGTAGGCCTGTGGTTTGGATGACTGATCTCTGTACTCACCGCTGCCAAGTGATTTCCAATGCTTTTTTTCTGTCCTTTTTTTTTTTTTTTTAATTCAGCTGTACACTGGGACTGAAGTGCTTTGAGATCTACATATCAGGCACCGAGGAGGAACATCTCCATCATCCAGATCACAGCTGTGCACCTTTCTCCGCTCTCCATCCCTCTGCCAGCCTCGTCTCCCTCTCCAGGCACAGTCTGAGCCCCTTGTGCCTGTGCAGCTTCTCAGCACCACTTCCTCCAAAATCCCTGTGGGAGCCCTGCCCTTTATGTTAGTTATGTCTCTCAACGCTCCTTTTGTGTGCTTTTTACAGGCTCACACCCTGGTAAAAAAGAGGGGTCTCTTTTACCATACCCGTGGTACCAGCTGTGCTCCAGTCCTTTCTTGCAACCTGCCACTACAGAGGGTTTTGAGCTGCGTGCCCTCAGCATCCTCCCTTAGCTTTGGCGTCATCTACCCCACATTTGCCTCTCATAGCAGGGTCCTGCCTAATTTGTGTACCGCAAGGCTCCTTGATTTCTGGCTGGTCCAAAGCTTCCTAAACCAAAAACCTCTGCCTTAAAGTGAGATGAAATGTATTGGCAGCTGGAATTCAGATGGACAGTTAAAGCTGCAATGGCCTCCAGATGCCTGGAGGAAACAGTTTGCTTTGGTTGCTTGTTTCAGGGAAATAAGCAGTCAAACTGGAAAATGTTCGTCTGTAAGTGTTCTTCATCAGTCAGTGTGGACAGAGCGATCCTTGGGAGAAACAGAGGAGTGAGGAAAAGCAAGGAGGAAGACTTCTGCCATGCTGTAAATAAGTTGAGAGTCAACTGAGAACAAATAAACTCAAAGATTTACTACCTCCAGAGTAGCCCGTCTGTGTCTGCACTAGTGGAAGTGGTTAATTGATTGTTTTCCCAGTGGAGCAGGCTCTGACTGATTGAACCATGGAAAGCTCTGATAGATTTTTCCTGCTTTCTCTTTCTCTTCCAGCTAGTCACGTAGCTTATATTTTTGTTGTGAGTCTTAGGTGTCTGGGTCAGCCTGGGAGATTATTTTTCGTGTATTGGGGTAGGAGGATATGCTGCCTTGTCCCCCTTGTACTCCTCTACTGTTCTGCATATGCCTGTTTGGAAAAAAACAAAACAAAACAAAACAAAACAAAAAAACTCCCTGCTTTCTTTATAATGCTCTCTCTGCCCTGTCTTGTTCAAAAGGGTTCCTGTGCTGGGAGCTCACAGTGGGGAGACAAACCCTGCTAGTGAGAACACGTCACGTGCATAAATCTGCTCAGGACAAACAGCCCTAAGAGTAAGGAGGGCTGAGGAACTCCCTGCCTTGTCCTGCCCTTTCCTTTCCCAGGGCAAAGCCATTGCTGGTGCCTGGGCAGTGTGTAGTTGGCGGTATGCAAAGGGCTCTGGCTCCCAAAAGCAGATGCAAAATGGATCACCCTGCTCTCCGGGGCTGTGACTGCTTCCCCCACCTGATGTGAGCTCCTCCTGGTCTTCCTGAGCAGCCTGGAGGGCAGGAGAGGAGATCGTGGGGAGTATGGGGACACAGAAATGGGGACTAAACCCGGCAGAACGGCCTGGCATTGCCACCTCCTGTCTGGTGGCACTGCATCGACGTGGGATGACGCTGAGAGATACTGACTCACGGCCAATTACACCGAGTACCACAGTTAGGCTGGATTTGGTTATTGTGCGTTTGTGTAACAATTCTCATTTTAACTTATCTGTTATTCTTCATTATTTGTGCTGAGAGGATATTGAAGACTGATGCCCCGAAGAGCCAGGCACAGTATAAATAAACGGTGAAAGACTTTTTCTTCCCCAGGTGCTCGCTGTCTACATAGTCTAGACAAAAACCAGAAGGCAGTATATTTTTTCTTATACGGTGCAGGGTATAAAGCATGGGAGTTTTACTTGGTTTGCCCAAGACCACAAGGAAAAGCTCTGCTGGAGCAGGGAATTGAATGCAGATTTCCTGCTTTGATCTCAAGCCTACCTTCATCTTTCCACTAATACAAACATTCTGATTTTCTGGCCTCAGCAAAATTACACTGTCCATGGGAAATTCTGCACATTGCCCAAGCAGCCAGACAGGCTTTTACAGCATCCTTTGCTGGCTGGGATCCAGGTGAGCCGAGAGTGCTCTGGTTTTGTGATAGCCCATCGACATCCCTGCCTTGCTGTGGCACAGCAAACGCTGCCGCCAGGAGCTAGCCAGCACAGCACGCTGTATGCATGGACCAGTTCACATTGCACTGCCCTTCTTTAAACCTCCAGCCCCACCTAGAAGCAGATTTGTTTACAGTCTTGCTGTTCTTCCACCCTTCTCTCCTAATATCCTGTCTTAGTCATCTCTCTCTCTTTAGCTATCAAAACCAAGCCCACAAAGGTGCTAAACCAGTGGTGAGACAGAGCTGGGAGGGTGAGTAATGCGACGCTGAGCCATCAGCCTTAGGTCCCACGTTCCCTCTCCTTGCTATCCCTGCCTCTTCTCACATTTGTCTGGCCAGCCTTTTCCCAGGGGTTAGGAAAACTCGAGGCTTCACACTGGATTCTGCACTGTTATTACTGTTGGCATCTGCTAAATCCAGACATCTTCAGGCTGTCCGGTGGCTTCCACCCCTTTGGAGCTGGAGTGTGTGAATGGGTTGGCTACTGCCGTGGGACATGATTGAGCTGAGCATCTTCTGCTTCGCCGTGCCTTCCCAAATGTTATTTGCTGGGTTTGTTTGGTTGTTGTTTTGTCTGCCTGTTTGCTTTATTTTACTTTGTTTTGTTTTGTTCAGGCAGCAAGGATGGAGAACGATGTTAAATCAGGCTGTTTCTTTTCTGAACAGCTCACTGTGGGCCCAGACTGACGAAGTGCATGTAGTCCTCATTTGCAGACACGTGCTGTCTGTTGCGACACTCAGCAACAAGCAAAAGGAAAGAAGAAATATCTAGGTGGAGAAAATACTGCTAGGAGCAGGTACTTGCGTATCCACTGCCCAGATTTATCATCAACACAAGGGGCTGTGCTATTCCCCAGCTCTCCAGGCTCAGAAATGCTAGGCACAGTGAGGAGAAGCTTGGAAGAGCTGGGAAAAAGAGAATAGGAGATCAAAAGCAAGAAGACCAAAAATGCTGAGCTGCAAGAGGCACAAAGGGAGAAGGAAAAGACTGGAGAGTTTAACTAGTCAAAAGAAGTTGTGCAGCCATGGCAAAGTTCAAGACAGGTAGAAAGAAATGGATTTGCAGCACATCCTATGGCCAGGAGCAAACCTGGGACACTAAGTAGGAGCTGACATACTTGAACAGCCCATCTAGCTCCTTTCAAAAGCTTCATAAGAGGAAAACCAGCCTGGAAAACAGATCAACAATCGTTAAGTGTATTAAGGTAGCAGGTTGACTGGCCACAAATAAGAGAGCTGTGGCTCATGCAGATGTCTGTCTGTCCTCCATCTGTGTCAAAACAAAGAGGCTGCTTCTGAAAATCTGAACCACGGTGTCTGTGCTGTACAAAGCATCCTACGGAGCAGACATTTTGTGGAAAATATCATGAGAGTTTGGGAGAGGGGGGTTAGCAGATTGTGGCTGAATGAAAGCAAGGAATTGTGCAGACAAACTGCTTCCTTCCCTCCCCTCATTCATACCCGCTCGTGGCTTTGGCATTGTCACAAGCGGAGGCGATGCTGGGAATGACAGGTGGAATTTAGTGCATTTGAATTTTAATCAGCAATTATTGTAAAACACAATAATGCTTCAACTGGTGGGTAATTTAGCTCCAATTCCAAAAATATAGACTCATCCACTCTGGCTGTAAATTTCCAACCTCTTTCCTCCAAGCAAACTAGCATATAGAAATGTATGAGTGATAACCAAGCAAAGTAATGATGGCTGGAGAATTAAGATGGCTCAGAGCTATGAAGACAAATTACATAGCAATAGTATGGCACCCATCCCAAGTCATGCTTAGAAAGATTCAGGCTTTACTTCTCTCACCGGCTTTAAAAGGAGTGCAGTTGCCCCCCATTCCCCTGTGCACACACGTAGGCATATGTTTGTGTGTGTGAAAGGCAAATACATGTTTAAATCCAGTTGAAACATCAAAATTCAGTGCCAAGACTGCGAAGCTCTTCTACGTGTGCAACTAGCAATTTCCTGCCTGCAGGTCTGAAGGAAAACAGGAAGCTTCTCAGCTTTCCAGTATTAGCTTCTAAGTCTGAAAGTGTGAACCTGAGATTTCTGGTTAGGATGAGCCGGCCCCAGGCACTGGGGTTTGGTAGCCCTCAGCACAGGACTCCTCCAGCCATCGCAGTGGGGCCAGCCCATGCCTTGGGCACCCTGAGGCACTGGGCCAGCTTGATGTGGCTTGGCTAGCGGCAGCCCCCTGGCCAGGAGCCCAACAAACCCAGGTGATGAGGCCACAGGAGCTCTGTGCAGCAGCAAATTGAGGGCTTCTCCATGCTCCCTGGGGGCTAGCTGGGAGCTGGTTTGCTTGGGCAGCTCTGCGGCATAAACACCCTCTTAAAGTAGGTACCTGTAAGGAGCTCAGCGGATGGTAATTTAATTCAGATTTAATGTTATGAGCTGGGTCCTTTGGTTGCTGGAACAAATAACCACGTGGACGAAGTGCTGCTCGCTGCAGCACACCTCACCTCGGCATTTCTGCTCCCTCCGCGGGGGCTGCACGTTGGGCATCGTGGGCATGGCTGAAGTCGTTGGCTGTGGGACTGCCACGCACCCGTTCCCAGCCTGGTTTGGGTAATACAGCTTTTAAATGAGACTGCTGAGTCTGTAATAAGGAGAGGACAGAAATAATCCCGTGTGTGACTTCCCACAGATGGGCTTTAGTACTTGTAAAAGTTGTAGCAAATGGATTTGCTCCGGGCTTTGGATAGACGGCGACAGATTTATAGAATGAGAGGTGATGCAACATAGCAGCTACTGCAAAGCTGCATTTGGAAGGCGCAGTCGCTGCAAACACTTGAGGACAGCTCACTCCAAATGTCACCATCTTGCTCCGGCACCTGTGCTGAGGCTGGACTCGGCGAGCAGCCAGGGAGGGCTCGGTGTCCTGCAGCGTGTGGCAGCTGGGCGACACCCTGGAAGCCGAGGAGGAAAGGCAAAAACGCTTTTCCTTCACCTCGAAAGCCAGCAACAGTTTGGCAAAACGGGGTTGCATTTTCATGGCTCGCTGCCTTAAAGGCTGCTTTTGCCCTTTTTCTTCTTTTGCTTTGCCTTTTCCCCTCCTCCTCCCTTCAGGCTGTGATAACTGCTCCAAAATGATGAAAAGGACTCGCTTGTCTGTAGGTACCGACGGGGCTAAATTTGTTACACATTATGCACATTTTTCACGACGCAGCATTTTTTGCTGAAGTTGATAGGAACGGTGTTACATAAGAAACCCTTAGCAGACTGTTTATAGCAGACGACACAAGACAAATAACTCGAAGCTGTGACTCAAACTATGTAACTACAACCCGAAGGTCAGCCTAACCAACTGATAGCACAAGTTTTATCGTAATGCCCTAAAACATTGCATCACCTTGAAAGTAAGCAGAGAGCTCAATAATGTGCTGGAGCCTTCACCGGCAAGCTCACATTTAGCTTCACAACTCTTTCCTCTTCTGACATAACCTGTCCCAAAACCAAAAATAATGTGCTGTACCTTTCAAAGTGCCTCGTCTCTATGTGCCATCAGCAGACTGCTTTTCCGAGTGCTCCAACTCCTTTCTTAGGTCTCTAACTATAGGGAACTACAGGAGGGGATTTGAGGGACTGGGCAGAGCATGTCTTCCAAAAGTTTAAATTTAAAGGAGCATAATCTAAAGCACACTGCAAGCATATCTTGGGAATTTATTTTTATGTTGATTGCTTTAGTGGTTTCAGAGCTATTGTATTTCTTATCATCTGTCTGTGAAGATACATTGGTTCCTGGTAGTGCCAGTAAAACCACAGATAATGTTTTCATGTTTTTACTGAGCTTATATTTTGCACGAAGTACTTGAATATATCACTCCACTTCCTATCTCGCCGATCTCATTTTTATTCCCCTCTTCACATTTAATTTCAATGTTGTTTTTTTTTACGTTTGCACGCTCATCAAATCATTCACCTTTGTCAATCTTCTTGAGTGCAGCGCTGCCAACGTTACTAATGCAATTCCTGCTGGGTTTCACACTTCTTGCTAGGCAGAAATCTTCAAGTTCATCCAAATTGCTTCCAGTCTTCAAAATATTAGCCCCACTCCTTCAAATACTCAGTGAAAGTACCATGAAAACAGTTTACCAGATTTTTTAATTTTGCTGCCAAAAGGACTCCCTCACTCCCAAGCTCAATTATTAAGGAGTTGATCGTTATTGTCTCAAAACCTGTCTCAACTGTTGTTTTTTTTCACCCTGTTGTCACAGGCCAGGACGGCAGCGTGTTCAATTTCCTTGTCTCTGGTGGAAAACATCTTCAGTTTGCTTTTGACAAAATGGAGTTGCAGCAGGGATTCAGAATTGCTGAAAAACTGTTTTAATAAAATAGCACACTTGTCATATGAGAGAAAATATGGTTCTAATGTGTCTTCGAGGTCGATAAATCTGCTGCTGGCTGGCTGTGGAGATAACTACCTTGTCTTACAAGGCCCGGGAATTGCTTGCAGTTTATTTCAATAGCATTGTGGAGGATGGAGAAATATGGAAAGAAGGTAACATCACTGATTGTGTATCTGCACATAAGGGAGCAGCTCGTCTTTGGATCCGCGGGGAACTGGATGGACCATAAACACCCATTAGGGACATTCAGATTTAGGTT
This sequence comes from Netta rufina, assembly GCF_964035555.1. NCBI lineage: Eukaryota > Metazoa > Chordata > Aves > Anseriformes > Anatidae > Netta > Netta rufina. Next base: position 2,667,687 of record NC_140140.1, read on the forward strand.
TTTCTTCAGTGTTACAAACGCCTCACTTGTTTCTTTCCCTCCTGCCTATCTAAAATGCACTTCAAAGGAGGCAGTAGTTTTGTTTGTCCAGCAGCGTCTGCCCAAGCCCTGCTCTGCACTGGTAACGAGCTCCTCAGCCTTTGATCCAGCTCCGTGGGAGCTCCAGTGGCTCAAGCCCACTGCCATTTCTCCCAGACAAAGCACCTGATTAAACTTGTGTGTGCCGTGAGCATAAATGTCAGCTCCCATGGCGATTGGAGCAGTTGCTTATTTTTGCTTTTCGAGGCTAAACACACTTGGTGCTGGAGCCCTGGACACTCTGGAGGAGGTGCTGCCCCACGCGCCCCTCTCTCAGACCCTGCAGGCACCTGCCCAGCTTGACCGTGCTGCTGCTGCCAGCACACATCCAGCAGTGAAGTGCTGACACTCCAAGAGATGAGATGTTCGGGTAACCGGAGGCCAGGTTTAAGCACTGATTCCCTAAAGCTCTCCTGTTGCAGCAGGACCTGCACACCCTGCACGCACGGGGAGCCAAAGGGATGCTCGGAGCAGCACTGCCAATCACAGCACAATCTGGAAACTGGACCCATCTCCAAAAGACTTTGATTCCTTAATTTGCTTTCTGCTTGATTTAGCTATTTTCTGAAACAATTTCAGCAGTGAAAAGCCTTTTCAGAATAGAACAGGAAGGTTTTCTTTCTCCTGAAAACGCCGAAACAAGATGTTTCAATGCTGCCAGACCTTTTTGTTTGGTTGGTTCCTTTCAAAACAAAATTCCAGAGAAATGCAGTCAGTTTTGTGAAAGTGCTTTGATTAGGATGGCTCTGTGTGTTCTGGCTTAAATATTTTTTCTGCCTATCTCTAATTCTCAGTTCAGGAAAAGTGCGGGGAAGGCAGAGCAGATGTCACCCAGTGTGTTGGAGGACCGGAGATCTGGCACCCACCTAGCAAACAGCCTTCAGAAGGGTGGGAACACGGAGTGGGCGCATCGGCGGCTCGGGGAAGGACACGGTAATGAAGATGAAGAGCCATGGATGAGTCCTGCCAAGCTCTGGTACCATACTAGCCTCTGTTTCTGCCTCTCCCAGTGACCTCAGGCAGATGTCCATGGCCCAGTGATGCAGCCATAAGAGAGGGAACAACAGAGTGCCCCCTCCGATCGCATCTGCTCAGACTTTGGGCTTTGTCAGGCCGTGGCAGCCTTATGCATTGTTATTTTGGACAGCATTTTGGCCAACGCAGCCCTCTTCCAGGCTGTGGGCTCTCTGCTGTGTGCAAAGCGAGGACAGTAACTGGACCTGTGTGTCTGTGCTAAGGCAGGCGGCAGCAGGAGAATTTCAATGCAGCTTCCAGCATCCTGCAGACACAGAAAGAAATCCAGGCTTTGCAAAGTCAAATAGAAGCAGTTTCATCCTCCTGGGAGCTGCAAAATAGGTTAGGATGCCAAAAATAACCTGCTACTAGTTATAGATGCTCCAGCTCCTTTACCGAGACACGAAAACTTCAGCAGGCTTTGCTACAAGACACTTGTTCCTTCTCCAGTGTCACCGTGACCTTCTGCAGTTTCCCCACCCCAGCTCTACCCGAATTACAGCCAAACCCATCCTGGCATTCACTGCTTTATTCTGCCTCCTGTGCCATGCTGCAAGGCTTTCTCAGGGAGCCTCTCCCCGTTCTGCAAATGGCTGGGTTTCTTCGGCTGCCTGCCCATGCCTGCTCTCCCCCCCGAACGAGCAGAAGCGTTCGTCCAAGCAGTGAGTTGTGAGCAAACCGGGTGAGTGGATCCCCCCGCTCCCCCCCCAGCAAACTCATCTGCATGGAAACCTTGTTCCGTGCTCGCTCTGTCAGGAAATGGAGATGGATGCAGGCTTCCAGATTTCAGAAACGCCTCGGTGAAGGAGGAGCTTCCCACGAGGGTCTCTGTTTCTATCGATTTATACAGGCACGTGCAGCCCCAGCTGGCCTGGGGTGTTTAAGGTTTCACAGCGCACCCCCAGAGCAGCAAACCAAGCCCAGTTTGGGCTTGGCACCCCAAAGAGAGTCACGGCCCGGGGATTTTTCTGAGGGAGATCATCAAAACCACAAATAAAGCTGATAAATTCCTAGTCTAGAGACCATTCTGCCGGAGAAAGGCAAAATAGAGGGGCAATTTGAGTGGCCTCACCCTGCGGGTCATCCAAGTGCCCGTGTGTTCTGCTGCTTTGGGTGCCAGGGTGGAGCTGGGGCCACCCACGGGTGCCACTTCCAAGCCCAGCACCTCTCGCCCTGTGCCCAGCCCTGGCAGCAGCAGCCTCTCGGGCTGAAGGTGTGATTCCCAAGCCCTGACACGTGTCCCTCTGTCCCTGTCCCTGTCCCTGTCCCTGTCCCTGCGCAGGAGCCCCTGCCCCGTGATCCAGGGCTGGGAATAACGCCCCTGTCCTGCGCTGCTGGGCTGGGCTGGGAGGGGAGGCAGCAAAGAGGGTCACTGGAACAAAGGGAGATAAACAAAGGATAATCTGTCAGGCAACAATTCATCATTTAAAGCCAAAGCAAAGAAACAATTTCCCAGCGAGCCCAGCACTGAGCAGATGGGCTGAACCACTCCGTCAGCAAGCAGGTGTCCCGGGGCTCAGAAAACCCATCCATGCGTGGCCGCGGGGCGATTATCCTGCATGGCTCAGGTATTTCCAAGCGTGGACAGCCAAATCCCTCGCTGCCGCCGCCGCTGTTATTGATTTATTTATTTCATGTAACATTTGCAGACAGGACCAGCGACATCTCGGGAGGATGCCTGCAGTGGTACAGCCGCTGCCTGAGGAACAGATGCTTTCCTGGCAAATCATTTCCATTTGGGAGGCCTCACGTCAGAAGAGCAAACCTGGGTCATTCACGAGTTGTCTGAATGGGGAAGAAGCCAGGGAAGGGACTAGAGGGAGGTCAGGGCTGCGGGAGAAGGAGCTGGCCCCGGGCAGATGGCTCTGTGCAGGGATGTCAGAGGTGCAGCAGCTGCACGACCCTGCGGATCCAGCACGAAGGCATCTTCCCCTCCTCCACAGAGGGGTTTCAGGCAGGTCGGTGCCGGAGGGCAGCCTTCGGGGCCCAGAAACCTCGGTGAGGAGGAGGGCTCTGCCGTCACCCCAGCCCTCGCTCTGCTGTCAAAGGCCTCCAACAAACCTTGCTGTCAGTCAGCACCTGTCAGCAAGCAGGCGCTGACAGCTTGCAAGGCACACAGTGCTCCTCGCCCAGCGTGCTCCTCTTCTTTCCCTTTTTAAGCACGCAGATTAAAATTTTAAATTGCTGCTCCACTAATGGCCTCTGGAGCGACCGAACCGCCCCGTGGCCTCCGACAGGCAGCAGGGAGGGCAGGGGCACAGCGCAGGCGGTGCAGCCGCCGATGCCGGCTGTGAGCGGGGCTGGAGCCCTCTCCTTCTCCATGCTGAGCCGTGCTGGATCCCAGGACGTGTAATATTTGCTTGAACATGTCAGCAAATCCCCCCTGCGCTACAGGAGGTCACCTTCCCTAATCTTCGATGTCCAGTTGCATAACTGAGATAGTGAACAAATCGCTTAAATTTAATCTTTCTTCCTTTCCATCTCAAGCATGGAGAATCAATTCCTGGGCAAGCACAGCTTCAGCACGGGGCTGGGCACACACGCTGGTCACATCAACCTCCAGAGAGCCCCCAAAACCACCAAGAGAAATGAACAACAAGGGTTTTACTGCCCATTGCTGCACCTCACCCTGTCCAACAGCCCTCTAAGCCAGGGCTTTCAATGTCTTCAGCAGAGGCCTGCCCCGCAGCTTCCTGGAGCTCTGGCATCTTTCTTCAGATCAAGTAGGACAAATAACAACATCTCATCGGGGTAATTCAGCAGCCAAACACGCCAGCCGCCTCTTGTCCGAGGATGGAGTCAGCTCCTTTCTCCCTGCCACAGCTTCTCCCTGTCCCTGCAGGCCCCTTGCCTGCTGCTTAAAAACATAGCTTGTAAGGTCTGCAGAGTGCCTAGACTGCCTCAAAAAGCAGAAATGCCCCAGAAATGTTGGGTCTTGCCTCTGCCAGCCGAGGGGAGGCTCCATCAGGAGCCTGCTCCTCATGTGGGCTGTGTGAAGAGCTGAGCTCAGCCAGAGCAAGGTCTGAGTGCAAGTGGCAGGAAAATTGCTCCATGACCTCCAAATCAGCAGTGCCTGGAGGCAAGAAGAGCAGGAGGGAAGGACAACAGCAGCTGGGTGGGCAGGAGCACATCCTGCTCCCCGCAGGGCTGTGGGGAGGCACCAACCCTCTGCCCCTGGAGGCAGCCGGGGGGCAGGGGCTGCTCCCACCCCTGGAGCATCTTCTGCAGATGAATTAAAAGCGTTAGCCTCAAATCTCCTAATTTACCCCGACTTTTTCTCTTTAAGAGTATTGATGGTGGGAGCCATCTGGACTGGAGCATTTATTAGCTTAGAATAATTCAACCGCTTTGCTAATCCCATCCCGAGCCTGCAGCCCCCCGGGGCCAGCTGGGGCTCTGCAGCAGCCCGGCTCTGCTCCCTGCACGAGGAGTGGCACAAACCTCGCATGGAGCTGTGATGTGTTTGTGAAGCCCTGCACCTTTACACACCCATACGCACACATGATGGATTAGGACCACGTTCAGATCTCTTTGGCATCCCCAGCTCTCTTAGTAGGAAGCCGGAGGCTGCCAAATCCCATGGGAACCCCACTGGTAAGAGAGGATTGTGGTCCCCAAAAGAAGGGGACACAAACCTCCCTGTGCCCTAGCAGGGGCAGAGCTTGGCAGCCCCCAATGGCTCGGCCACCCCACTTCAGGAGCCCTTCAGCCCCCCAGGAGCTGAGCAAGCAGGGCTGCCCTTCAGCTCCCGTGGCAAAGCCAAGACCGAGCCCTCATTACCCTCACTGATTAAATTGCCCTCTGTCGAGGGAAACCAACTTGCCAGCAAATTTCCTTCTGCTCAGCGAGCAGCACGGCATGCTCCACAGCCTGGTGCCTGCAGGGACAGCTGGGACAGGGCCCCCAGCCCCGGGGGGCCGCACGCTTTGCCCCGCTGCCCTGGCCCTGCTCCCAGTGCCCCGCGCAGGCACGGCGAGCACCTCGCCCCCTCCTCTTCTCCGCCAGAGAAAGAGCAGGGACCACGTGAGTGAGATCATCCGCTCCGAAATTACTCACGCCGAATTAATCACCCAGCACTGCAGCGGGAGTGAGCTGGGGTCGCTGGGGGCTGAGCGGGGAGGGGAGCCCGGCCACCAACGAGGGCAGGGCAGGGGCTCGCTGGTCCCCCTCTGCTGCGGAGCTGGTGCTCAGGGCATCTTTTCCATCCTGGGAGGGTTCGGGGAGGCGGCTCGATGCTGCACCCCTGCAGCGCTGGTGCTGCAGTTTGGGGAAGCAGCGTGGCACCAAGCTGCTGTGCTCGGGGAGAAGCCCTGTCCAGGCTGCTCAGCCAGCTCTCCGCACAGCTGCGATTAAGTTACGGCTCATAGAGGAGCGCGGATGCCAGAAAACATCAAATTGCTTCCCCCTGTCACCATAAATTAAAGCCCTCATCCTGCTTTCTCCAGCAAGAAGCCAGCCCTGGTCTCGTTGCTCTGCTGCTGGCTGTGTCTCCATGCCAGCGGGTCCCGGCGAGGCAGAAGGGCACTGTATGTGCTGGGCTGTGGGCACATCCTGCTGCACCTGGGGCACAGAGCGGGGTGGGGTGGCACCAGAGCTGCAGCTGAATGTGGGGAGAGGGGCCCCGGGGTGGCCTCCCGACCTGGAGCCTTGGCCCACGGGGTGCTGGAGGCAGCTGCCAACAGCGAGCGGCAGGTGAGTGAGGGAGGAGTTCTGAAAAAGGGGCAGCTGCTGGCTAGGGCTGACCTCCCGCTATGCTTCCTCAACACATTTTCGGGGGCTTTGTGCTAGGTGCAGATCCGCGTGGTCCCAGGATGTACAGGGCTGGCTGGGCACAAGCCCACGTTAGGCACTCAGCATCACTCAAGCTTTTTGGAGCTGCGTTGGGTGCCAGGATGAGCGGCTCCCGCTTGGCACCTTCCCTCCTGCTGTAGGGCCAGGAGCCAACCCGGCTGCTCCCGGACACGCTCTGCTGGCCTGACAGAGAGCCCTCAGCCCGGCTCGGTCTGCGGTGGCAGGTGACAGCCACGGGTGACAAGGGGGCAGCCGCACAGCACGATGTTACCCCACGCTGCTGCAAAGCCATCAACCACGTCCCGCTGCTGCTGCAGCCGTCCGGGCCCAGGCAGAACAGGAGGGGATGGGGTTGGGTCCCTTGGGGTCCACCAGAGCAGGGAGTTTGGGCCCCGGAGTGAACACGGCTGTGGTGGGGCAGTGCTGAGGTCAGCTCCAAACAGAGCTGCTGGGATGCTCGGCCCCGTGCAGCCCAGCGGGAGTGCATGCAGAAAGGGGGGTTCCCAATGAGGGGTGTAGGTACCTGCTCGGGGCTCCCTTTGGCTTCTGGGAATAGCGGGGGAGTCAGATATTTGTCTCTCCTTTTGAAGCTTTTTGGAAAATTGCGTGCCTTAATGAAACATTTGTATGTGAGCTTTAAGTAGTCGGTAGCTCAGAGAGGATCCAAATCCATTTTTTTGTTCATGTTTTGCCTGTTCCAGAGAAGCTGCAACATTTTTCTGGATTTATGCCCATCGTAAAACCAAGATCCTGTCCCAAAACAGTCATAACAAGGTATGGCTGAAAATATAGAGACTTAATAAAAACTTATGCAGTAATTTGGCTCTTAATCCCAAACGCAATCTCTCCCCTCAAATAATTGCAGTCCCCGCGAGATTAAATTCTTTCTCCATATTGTTTGTAAGTCGGATACCTTCCATCAAGCTCAGAAGGGTTTTATCTTCTTAAGGCATGGCTCTGTAATTGCACATCTGATTCAGCCTGTGATGCAAGGAGCTCCCAAGGAAGCTTTGCAAAGATTCCTCCATGTCTGAGGATGTTGCGTGATGCTGGGGTGTGGTTTGAGCACCGCGCGGTGCTCGCAGTGCACGAGGCCGATGGTGTCTAAAGGCAGGAGGAGGCTGCGCTCCTGTTCTCATTTTACCACTTAGCAGTAGGTCCCAGAAAAAAAACAGGACATCTGCAGACTGTTCCCTAAATGCCTGCTTCAGAAAAGAAGGGGGATCTGCTCCTTGGGACTAAAAGCTTAGGATAAAGCAGAAGCAGCCGTCCTCCCCTCTGCCCCCTGTGCCCCAGGGCTTCACTTTCTTCCAGTAATTAGCAAAATCCCAATTCACAATGGAGAGCTGAATGAGAGCTGGTGCAGTGCCAGGGGACGTGCAGCAATCCCCTGCTCCCTGCATCCCCCCAGGAAGGGACGAGTCCCCTGTCCCTCTCCCCCAGCCTGGACCGCAGCCCCTCGGGGCATCGTGTCCCTGCGGACCGGTGCTGTGATGCTCTGTGCCTGCAGGAGATGCCCCACGCAGCCAGCACAGCATGGAAATGGCTGTAGGAGAAGCCCTGCAGAGGAAACTCCATCCTAATTCCTTGTCTGGAGCAGGAGATTTTGTCAGGGTCAGAAGGAGATGCTCTAACGTGGGCTCTTCTCAAAGCAGCTGCTGGAGAGCAACAGGAACTGAGAAAATAGCACAGAGGAAATGCCCCCGGCTGCACTGCATTTCGCTTGGAGAAGGAGGAGCGGTCACTGCAAAGTAGCAGTGAGGCTGTGTTTGCCCAGCCGAAGCTCTCCAAAATGCCACTGCCCCCTGGCTTGCTGGAGAAACGCCCTGAAAACTGTGCGGCCACAACAGGCAGGCTGTGCCCGCGCCCTGCTCACTCAGCAAAACGTCACAGCCGGGTTATATTTAAGTCCTCGGCTCGAATATCGTTGTCGTAGCCTCCCCTGCAATCTGCCTGGGCAGTGTCATCATTAATAGTGCCCTTGCTCGGGCTACCGGAGGAACATGTGATAGCTCAGCTAGCTATAAATCACGACAGAGTTTCCATCTGGCCCAGCGTCTATTTATACCTCGCCAGCCCCAATTAACTTTCAAAGTTGGGGCTGGTGGTTAAGTAGAAAAATGGTTCTTAGAGAGCGATGGGACGCACGGCGATAGGAGAGGGCCCAGGGGAGGCTCAGGGCTCAGAGCTGAGGTCGGTGCCTGGGTCCCAACACGTCCCCGATGCCAGCAGAGCTCCTGTGCCTCAGCCAGGGTCATCGGCTCCTCTGGGACAAGAGGGTTTTCGTCAGGCTCAGGAGCACCGAGCAGAAGCAGCTCCTGGAAAAGCACCTTGGTCTCCTCCAGGAGGAAGCCCGGTGCACTGGCCCTGTATGATCAGCAAAGGCAGCCTGGCACAAGCCCCAGAAGGGGCACATCCTGGGCACAGGACGGTTCCTCGGGAGGAGCACAGGTCAGGAGGGCTGGCTCAGTGTGACACAGCCCCTCAAGGACTCCAGCACCGCCTCCCTCAGGAAGGAGGCTTTTTTTGGGGGTAGAGGGGAAAAGCTCCAGGCACTGTAACTCACCCTGCATTGCAGGAGCGTCCTGTGAAGCTCACCCAGCCCTCGGGCAGGAAGGAGTCAGTTTTGTCACTGGGCTTGAGCTCACCTCCCAGCCTCTTTACGAGTCCCGGGGCTCTGTGCCTTCTGCTTGGCAGTGCGCACGAACGCAATATGGCACGAGCCTCACCAGCTGAACCTGATCCCAGTTTGCAGAAGGTCAGGCAAGGGGCAATCGTACAGCTGCCAGCTCCTCCTGTCCGGCTTCTGCCACCTACAGCACGGCCCCAGGGGTGCTGAAATTGCCCCAGCGCTACCAGGCTGCAGCTGACTGCTGTAACACACCAGAGCACACGAGCTGCACCTTAAAGCCTCGCTTTTCTCGCTGGGAAGGAGCCCACCAAGTCAGCGTTCAGTAAGAGTCATCCCTTCTTGCAGCCTCTGAATTTGAGCTGGGTGGTAGACCGGTGCCTGGTAGTTTGGGGATGGTGACCAAGGCCTGGCAGAGGCGTGCAGCAGCAGCAGCCCCGTCGCAGCCTCTCTCAGCCTTCAGCCTCCCACGCGATGGCAGAATTGTGCTCCGAGAGCGACACCCGCCTGGGGCTGCTGTTTTCTCCCCCAGGTCCCAAGGGGCTTCCTCATCCCAGTGTCTGCAGACTGTGCTGGCTGCCAGCACTGCTGCGTGGAGATGTTTGACTCCCTGGGGCTGAGCCCAGGGCACGGCCACCTCCACATTTCACGTGCCCCTGCGGCAGGGAGGGAGCAAGGTGTGTGTAATTCTGGCCGTGCTGCGAATTAAGGACAGGCTGTGTCCTGCAGGTGTTCCCCGGGGGGTATCCGGGCCTGGGAGATGCTCCGGGTGCTGTGCTCACTGCGACGCTGTGCTCAGGACCCTGTGTGGGGGGCTGTGGTCACCAACCCCCCCTCGGAGCTGACTTCCAGCCCTGCTCTGCCGAGCAGCCCCGCAGCGGGGTGGCAGATGGCGTGCGTGTGATGGCGAGGCAGCACCGCGTCACCGGCTCCCCGAGGCTCTGCCAGGCTTCCCGGCAGCAGCAGCCCACTGCTGGGAGCTCAGCCTGCTGGCAGGAGCAGCCCTCTGCCTCTGACGAGCGCTCCTCTGTCGCTGGCACCGAGCGCTGCGCCTTTGCCTCCTTGCTGTGTGGTGGGGACGAGCCACGCAGCCGAACCAGGAGCGCTGCTTGTCCCTGCCCGTCTGGGCCACCTCCATCTGCTGCATCACGCCCAGCTGGCAGCGCCTCTTCTCTGCGCCAAGGAACGCTTTATGCCCGTGGTTCTGGAAGAAAAGCGGCACAAGCGATCTGTAACCGGGGGGCAGATCTGGCCGATGGTGATGGTCATGGCGGCATCGCAGCTTCTGATTTCTCTTGTCATGTAGATACACGTGCAGAGGAGACCACAGAGGCACGGCCGTATGAGAGAAGTGGGCATCAATGGACCACGATACGAAGGGTGATGAGAACCGTCCTTTGAAGACCAGGGCCACCCGGCAGCCTGGGCTCTCTGAGCTCAGCTGCTCAAACAGCCCGCTCTGCCCCGTGTCCCGCTGCCATCTGCTCCCACCATCGGGGCCGCTGCAGCGAGAATTTGGCATTGCCAGGCCTTGGGGATGTGGCTGCCAACACGCTGCCCTCTCCTATCGCGGGTACTGCCCATGCCCAGGCCGTGCCACGAACTGCCGCGCTCTCCGTGCCGCGCGAGGTGCCCGTCCTGCTGTGCCGGTTTGGGTGCTGCCCTGCCCGCCACGGGGCTCCCCCGGGACCGAGTGTGACACGGCAGCTCCGTGGGGTCACTGTGCTTTGTTAGTGCTGCCAAAAGTCCTGTCCGGCAGCTCCTGCAGGAAAACTGCAGAAGAGCAGGGCCACAGCACACCCCGCTCCCCTCCCCGCTGCTTGTAGATGGTACCAGGGCACCCCGCCGAGCCTGTGCCTGCCCTCCTGGGTGCTGAGGGCTCTGTCACCAGCTGGAAGGTTCCAGCGCTGCCTGGGAAAAAGGCTTTGGTTCTCCACCGGTAGCTCTGGCTGCAGAAATGAGCTCTCAGCGCTCTTTCATCAGACTAAATGAGAGCCACATTTCAGAGCGGGGCCTATTTGCAGCACAGGCTCGGAGCTGTCAGAGATGCCCATGATGGGATTTGATCGAATCCATTTCCCGGGGGGATAGGATATGGTGCCCTGACAGTGGCGTGGATTGGCTCTATTCCTACATAGAGGTCATTGCATTAAGATTTCATGAGAGCCCACACTGTTAAAAATGGTGCAGAGCTCATTTCCCTCACTGGGCAGTGATTTATCTCACGGGCTTCATGAAACGACTAAGCTAAAAACGTCACCCAGTGCCACTGGGGTGTGAGGAAGGTGGAAGGGAGGGGAGAAGGATATGATGGATTTTCCTAACAAGGAAAGCATTATGAAACAGCTTCCTCCTGATGTTCTCATTAGCCCTCTCTCATTCATCCTCAGGACCTGCCACACACAAATGACAGCACCCAGCTTGCACCAGAACCAGAGCAGATGCCCCCATGCAGCCCTTCTGCCTCCAAACCCCATTTTTACCTCACCCTGCTTAGTGCCTGACATATCCCAGAGGGGGGAGGCAAGAGATCAGAGCACTGCAAGAACCCTGCGCTACCACATCCAGCCTTATCTCCTGCAACTCTCCTTATCTTCTGGCAGGAATAGTTGGGAAGAGGCAAGTGGTGGCACGGCAGTGGCTAAGACACAAACCTTCCTCCCTCCTCACCCAGCAGTACAATGTGTGGTTTGCAAAAATAATGTCCCAGATTAATCTGCCTCCCTTTCTGTCTGTGAGGAGGTTGCAGACTCCTCTGCTTCATTCTTTCTTTGAATCTGATCAAGATCTTTTTTTTTTTTTTTCTGGAGTCCTTACTCCCAGGAACAAATGCCAAAGATTTTGCTTTGTTGCTTAGTTGTGACTGATGGTGAATCACACGAAATTGCTCCCATTCCCTTACTGGGTACGCTGGCTGGTTCCTGGTATGTGTGACTGTGTTACGACTCTGGCAGAGAAGAAATAGCAACCGAATGGCAAGTGAGCCTGGGAGAGCGAGGACAGAGGAGGTGTCACCGGGTAAGTCACAAGACCTCGGCCTTCCAAGCGTGGGCGTTGGGATGTTGGAAGGTGCATGTCTCTAAAACCTTTGGTGGGAAGGACCTGGAAAGCTTGAACCACGTTCTGTTTCTTTCCTGTTCTTAACTTCCTCCCGTGTCACATCCACAAAACCTTCTGAACAACAAGACAGAGCAATTAAATGAAGGCAGAAGCAGCGTGCACAAAGCAGTGGATATGTGGCTCCGTTTCTGAGATAGCTTCGTTCCTTGATACACTTAGGTTTGCAAAATGTTTATGAATGCATTTATGGTGGCTTTGTTATCCATTCACATCTCAGACTCACCCAGCTTGAGGAGCCACCCCCTGCTATTTTCGTTTCAGCAATTTCTTTGCCACTGTTGCTTCTTTATTAAGGGCTTTTTTGCCTTCCAAGGCGGCTGGCATTAACATGGGTAATTAGATAATGTTCTGGCAATGCAAAGGTAAATGCATTAACACTTTCCCATATACTTTCCTGGCCTTTGGTGGATCTGTGAGTATTCAATAAATGAATCAGGTCTGAAATAAAGTTTTGCAGAGACAGGCAGATCTTTAATATGAATAGGGAAGTCTCAGCTGGGATTTTCAAGACAGCCTCAGGATGTTATGGGCCCCATGCCTTATTCCTGCAGGATTCACCTTGGACAAAAGTGTAAAGGAGTCAAAACCAAATCAATGCTCCTAATGTCCTTTGCCCAGAGAGGTTGTGCAGTCTCCTTCTCTGGCAATATTCAAAACCCACTTGGATGCCATCCTGCTCAATGTGCTCCAGCTGATCCTGCTTGGCAGGGGGGTTGGACTCCATGATCTTCAGAGGTCCCTTCCAACCCTGCCAACTCTGTGATTCCGTGGTTCTCTGTTCTTCTGAACCTGGAAACTCTCAGACCCGCTGTAACACCCGTCCAGAGATCTGGTGATGGTTGGTGGCTTTCTGGGAATTTAAGCAGAAAATCAGTGATGTCTTCTCTTCAGCTGTCAATGCAACAAAAGAGTGGCTATTCCTTTCCATCCCTAAAGATGCTTTATTAGCTTTTGGAAAGAGTACATCTCAACCAAGGGGAATGCCAGGCTTCCAGGAGAAATCATACAGCTCCGAAAGGGGCAGTCTTTTCGCATTTTATGTTTGTGTTTGCATTGCTCAGAAAAGTAACCTGGGGAATAGCTGAAAGCACAGCCCGCGTCCCAGCCACCTCCACGCAGAAGCCTCTGGGCAGCCTGGTGGGTGTCTCCCACAGCGCATCCAGGACCGCAGACACAGAGTAACAGCACATTAAACTCCTGGCTGTCTTGTGTTGTCTCTCTCTGCTGGGTTGTAATTTTCTGTCTGTACAAACATGAGAAAGACAGTCAGTTTTCTGTGATTCTTACCTGGGAATGTGTCAGCATGATCCTGCTGAAGAAACTGTTGGAGAATCATCAGCCCTGCTCTCCTCCGGCTCATGATGTTAAGCTTCATTAGAAGATGGGTGTGAAAGATGATTTATTTGGAGAGTTTCTCATGAAGTCAAAGGGCAATTTAAGTTGTTTTTTGAAAAGCACAAGTGAATCTGCAAAAAGCTGTTCTGCACAGAAGACAAACCCCAGGCTACCTCAGTTGTCCCATGGTTCCTCTCACCAAGAGGTTGACATGAAGAAACTTCTGGTCACAGCATCCTTCCATCTGTGCCTGGGATGAAAATAGGGTCTGCGTTTGGAAAACATACCCTGGTTTCCAAATGCTTGTAACTAGATACAACTCAGTGCTAAAGTGAATCTTGCTTTTGGATTCTCTTTCTTGCTTTGCCGGATCTGACTCTTCCAGTTCAGCAGAGAGATTACATTTTGCTTTGTAAATACCCACAGACACGAGCTCAGATTTCCCTGCAAGGCTCTACCTGCTTTGTGAAGGAATAGATCAGTTCTAGGAATGTACTGAATTTGGTTCCTCAAATTTCATGCAGATCAGTGTGATGAAATGTCCTTAGCTTGCCCTTGGGAGCGATGCTACCTTCGTGATAGAACGGTTCTTTAATATGGAAATAGCAGGTGGCAGGAGGAAAAACAGACTTTAATTTTCAGAGAAACCGACGGAACAATTCCAAGAAAAGTGGAGTCGTGGAGCTTGGCTGGAGTAGTTTGCAGTTTTAATCTGCAAAAATATTCTACTTTTGCCATGATGGATGTGAGAGTGGGTGTCACCCCACGCCCTCTGCCTGTATCAGTTTAATCAGCACACCTCATATACAAGAGCTTGCTTCCTGATAGCACTGGAGTATAAACATGAATTGGAAAGAAATCTTGTCTAGGTTGTTGGGGAAAGCTCTGGAAAGCCCATCCCAAAACTTCATTCTGAACTTCTGGGATGGGAAAGCAATTACGAGCACTGAATATACGAAATAATCCTCAGTGCCAGTCTCAGAGAAACCTGCCCTTGCAGCTCTCAGTGTTGTGACTTATTAATCCTTTTATCAGCCTTGTGCCATCCTCAGAGTTATTTCCCAGCTCTGACCACTAGTAGCCATCTCCTTGGAAGCTCCTGTGGATTGTTAAACTGGTAATGGTCTAGTGGTAGGTGTTTATTAAGGAAAAGACACCTTCAACCACAAGCCAGAATAAAGATCAAAAATCCAGTTGGAGACATGCTGCTTCAGAGCTCTCACCATGAGTTCACTGAGAACAATTAAGTCTTTGAGAGTCAATTGCATGGGGAGGTGGAGGAACAGTCACCTCTTCTTCTGCAGTTGATACATCAAACAACAGAACCAAAGATCTTGGGCAGAAATGGGAGGAGGGAGATCACTGTCCTATTTAGAAGGGGATAAAGCTCCACCCTATGCTGTAAATTCTTTTTTGAAAGTCAGGGTTTGCACAGGATGAAAGCTAAACAATCCATGCACTTATTAACATTATAAAGAACCTCTCCAGTGCTCTAGGCAGCTAATGTTATTCTTTAAGCTTCAGGTTTTTAGGCCTCCAGACAGTCCTTACTTAAAAAGAGCACAACAAACATCAAAAGCCCAGGGTGAGCTTTGACGTATGGCCTGAGCCAGACACATGGAGCCACAAGAGCTGCCATCCTGCAAAGACTTGGAGCTGCCATCCAGCAGAAACGTCCAGCTCCACCAAAGGAGCTCCACTGTGCCATGAGCTAGGGGGAGGTTTCTTTGATGTGGGCCATAGGGAGCCCAGGCTTGTACAAGTTGGTCTTATCAGACCCCAAGGGTTGGTCCCATCATTCATTAAAGGTTGGTCTTATCAGATCCCAAACGTTGGTCCCATCAAGCCCCAACAGCTGAACTCATCAGGCCCCAAAAGGACCTCCTCCTGCCTAGGGGAGCTTTCTCCGTGGGGTGAAACACCATCCAAAATCAAGCAGACCTGGCCCTGACCACAACATGGAGCTATGGGCTCTCCTAGCTGCTTTTCTAACAGAACCCATGCTTCAGAGGCAGCTGGAGGAGGGCTGCTGGTGAGCAGGCCGGAGCCATGGGCAGCCAGGCCTAGGGTCTGATGCTGGCCTGGGACACAGCACATGGGTGGAAACACTGAGAGGAAAAACATGCGAAGTCAAGAACTGGAACAGTATTTTTACTGCCTAAAGATCAGACTTACCTATCAAGTGAACACTTGCCGTTCAGTCTCAAAACATCAAGACATCTGCCTCTTTTTAGGGCTTGTCAGAAACAGCTAATAAATACGGACCAGGGCTGGGACGTTACTTCTCCAGCCCTCTCCTACCCTGCTTGGAAGCTGGGTGTCCTTGAGCTGGCAGCTTTGAAGACTTTGCTGTTTGTTCCTTGGCTTGGTATTTTTAGCCATTACCTGGCATCAGAAGTGCACAGCAACTCTACAGGTCTCAACAGCTCCAAAATTTACAGCGATATATTCTGTTCCATTTATGTTTGTTTTCTGCACTGCCACTACTCATGAGCAGAACATAAATTACCTGAGTTTGATTCATGACCTAGAGTTCAGAGCACTTCCCCAGAAATAGCATTCTCTGTTTGGGACACTATTGCCAAGATTGCATTCCTGGAGCTGAATTCCTATCCCGTCCAAGACAGTTATTCTACCCATATTTCCCATCATTCTATTTTATACTATTTAGGTCATTTATATTTTCTTGCTCTCACAGTCGCTTGCTATATGTTGCTCTGTCTCTTTGCAGTCATGCTCTTACCTGTGTTCTGTAAAGTCACCTTCAGACCTTCAAACAACTTCAAATTCAAATGGCCATTTTGACCTCAGTCCAAATTGCATTTAATAGAAATCTGTACTAAACCACTTGCATTCCTTGGACAGAAGGAAGAACTGAAAGATGCCCAAAGAAAGTATTATTTAGTCTAGTATTTAACTAGCAGAGACCACGAGAAAAACCTTTTGCTCTTTGCTTTAAATGTCACTATAATTAAAGTTACTGACAGTGCTAATATTAATTCTATCCTATGCAAGATGTTTATCCCCGATCCCAGTTTAGGTTCAGTCCATTCAGAAGTACTAGTATCTTCTGCAAATTTAATTCCAACTAATCTAATTCCAGTTTTAACTTTGTCACAGCTGTTCACAATGTCACAAGCAGTTCATGTACAGAGAGAAAACACAAGACAGACATGAAATGTAGAAATTCTTCCCTTGGGTTTTTTTTCTTTCCTATTGCAGAAGTATCCATCTGAAAAGACACTGATTGTCATCCCTTCTGATGAAGGTGGTTCCCCACTTGTCTTCAGTGTTGCTTCCTTACTAGGTTCCTTTCTTATCTCCACCATATACAACTCCAAGCATCCCCACAACCAGAGCTGACAAATGATGAAATTCTTAACGTACCACCTGGGCTCCTGCTGGCATCCTTTCACCAGCTTTAATAGGGAAGCCATGGCAGATGCCATAAACCAATATGCTGATACCACTCGGGATTCATCCCTTACCCTTAGTACATGATTTAGTGATCTATGTGATCCAGCTGTGGAACAACTGAAATGTGCAGACTGTAGATAGAGAACACAAAGAGATAGGGAAGATAGAGCAGAAGACAGAGAAAACGAAGTAACAGAAGAATCAAGAAATAAACTATATTTAATAGATCACAATTATATTTTGAGTATTTTGAGAATTTTTTATTCCGTGACAGACTGCTGGGCAACCACGGATTCCTACACTGCAGGGACGATGATCATGCAGTGCCATCACCTGTTTGCTTCTGGTAGCTACATCAGCTGAGATCTGCTGCTTCCAAAATAAAATGACAGAAAAAATAATTACAAAAACTGAGTAATTTATCAAGATATTATTTCTGAACGAAAGCTCTCTGTCCACACCACGACCCTGTCCTCTACCACAGTGGCTCCCCGTCGGCTGTCTCTTTTTTCTATAGCAGGATCTTGGAGCACATCCACAGGATGAGCTGCCAGGGCCAGGTACGATGGTCGTGTTCCCCTGAGACATGCTTCTTTTGGGGACACGTTGAGCTTGTTCATGGACCAAGCATGTCCCTGAGATAATGGCTGTCATTTCACAAAGTTTAGGAGCTCTTCTCCCAGCTCTCCCAGCACCTCCACAGGTCAGCAAGAGCGCTGGGAGCAGCCCGGGGTGCAAACCAAGGAGATGAGGCCTGTTGAGAAGAGCAGGGGAAAAGAAAGCTTGGTCCTGGGAGGAGAAACAAGGGAAAGATGGTAAGAACTGCTCCAGCTGAATCAGTGCTCGTGGCTGGAGATAAAGCATGGGCGCCGAGTGGTTTTCCTCCTGACTTTCCAAAGTCATTGACCTTTGGACTGAGGCGAAGCAGGAAACTGCACAAGTCCTCCCACTGCCAACAAGTCTGACAGCAGCTTTGACAGGAACGGGATTTTATCTGAGGGAGAACATTGGATGCCAGGATCCTGTAACTGAAAGGATTTTTGCTTTTCAGCCCCGGGAACAAAGCTTTGACCGGCAGCACTGCTACAAATCTGTGACTCCGGGGGGGGGTCACGTCATTCCGTGTCCCGTGGGGTTACAGCCGTAAAAGTGAGTGATTTTCCTCAGATTCTCCATGGAGACCCAGCCGGGCTTCCCCTCAGGGCTTCCCCTCAGGCCCCCCAAAACGCCCCCTCCCCACCGCCCAGCACACGGCACTCATTGCACAGAACCCCCTCATTGCACAACACCCAGCCGGCAGATGAGGCTCTTGTTTATTTTGGGGGGTTTTGGGGGGGTTTGGTTGTGTTGCTGACTGAATCCCCGCAGTTTGACCCGCGGGAAGGCCGCCCCCCGCCCGCCGCCCCCAGCGCCCGCCATTTCCCGCCCCGCTCCCTCCGCGCGGCCGCCCCGCCCCGCCCCCACCCCCACCCCCCCCCCGCGCGCCGCCGCCACCCCGCGGGCACGCGCCCGAGCACGCGCCCCCCCCCCTCCCCGCGCGCGGGCGCGCGCCAACAGCCCCTCCCCTCCCCCCCCACCCCCCCTTGTTGCTATAGCAACCGGGAGCCGGCTGGCGCGCGGCGGCGGCTGCCCAATGGGGAGGCGGCTCCCCCCGCAACTCCCGCCCCCCGGGGCCGGAAGGGGCGTGGCCTCGGGGCCGGAAGCGGGCCCGCAGCGCCGCAGGGTGTGTGTGTCTGTGCGTGCGCTCCCGCCGCTCCGCCCGCCGGGATCCAGGCCGCGGTGCCGCCGCCCCCGCCAGGTGAGGCTCCCCGGGCGCCCCCCGCTCTCCCCGCAGCCCCCCTCGGGGCGGGCAGCGCCTCCGCGGGCCCGCGGGAGGCCGGGGCCGGGCGGGGGAGGCCGCTGCAGGCCGCGGCGGGAGGGCCCCGCGGGGTGCGGGGCGGCTCCGGGCCGCTTTTTGTGCTCTGCCGTCGGGCCGTGCCCCGCAGCGCTGTGGGGGGGCGGTGTAACGGTGCGCCCCTGCCGCCCCTGCGCTGCGGGGCCCGGGCGGGGCCGCCGCCTCCTCCTCCCCTGCGGCCGGCACGGCCCGGCCCGGCCCCGCCCGCCTGAGCCGCCCGCGGGGCGAGGCCGGCCGCGCACACCTGTGCGGAGCCTCGGCCCCCGCCCGCCCTGCGCCATCTCCTGCCGGGCGTTGGAGTGTTCGGCTCGGCTCATCTGGCCTGCTGCGGGGAGGGGAGGGAGCCGGCCTCCAGCGAGGAACGATTCCGAGCCCTCCTCCTCCTCCCGACGGCTTCTGCCTTACTGCACCCTGCCCAGGCTCCGCCGCGGGGCCCTTCTCGCGGCTTTCCCCAAATCGGGAGCGACCCGCGCCCGTCAGGCCCCTTCCACCCCCTGGGGCGGTTCTGTTTCTATGGCAGTTTGTGTGAGCTCGCTCACGTAGGAACAGAGGTGATCACAGAATGCTCGCAGGAAACAAAATAATGGCGTTTTCCAATTTTAACTCATCGTGTCCATTTGGGAATAGAGATGAGTTTAGGGAGGACTGCAAAGGGAAAGAAGGGTACATAAAGCCACTCCCAATGTATAAGAAGGCTGGGCAGTAACCCAGAGCTAACAACCCTAGGCTTTATTTAAGGTATGTGCAATTGTATATTAATTAGGGTGATCACATTTCAATGGCATACAGTCACTCTGTTAATACGTGGGAACAAAAATGTGTCTAATGCAACCATTACAGTATAAATTGGTTGCTTAAATTCCTCGTTAACAGTTAAAACAACTTCTATGATAGTAGAAAAACAAATTGCATGTTGTGCAGTACTGTAAAAAAAAAAAATTAAATCCCTACATAAAAAAGTGAATTTGAGAAACTTTGGCAGGTTTTGTAGCATCAGTGGTTGGAATGCTTGGTTTCGCACATGTGCTACCGCAGCACCTTAGTCAGAAGTTGGCTTTTGTTTTAAAGTAATACGGAAATGTAAATTGATCTAGAAGATAAAAAAGAAGCAATACCTCCTTCATTGGCTCTATCTCTGCAGTCCTTCAGTGTCAGTGTAATACTTTGTTTATCGGATTGGTACCCGTGAAGTGGTAGACTCGGTGCACAGATGGGCCTAGTGCAGTTTTCTCAACCTCATTATGTCAGTACCGCATGTTCTGATCTCTGCTATTTTGATGTTGAGTCTTTTTTTTGTAAGCAGGCCTCTGCCAGTATGCAGCTTTTTGTGCTGTATGCGAATAAACTCGGATGAGGAGGAGTTAAGAAAATAATTATTTGAATAACGAGGTAAAAAGCTAGTACTCTGATCCTCCGGGTACCCCGCTGCATCCCAGCGAGACCAGGCCTTCCAGTAGTGTGTCTCTTCTATGGCCACACGTTCTGCCCCACCCTGCAATATAAATATTCTCAGTTTATTGCTAACAAAAGTGATTTACCTGTGATATGTATGCATTAGTTTGGCATGAATTTTGTGCCCAGAGGAAGATTTTTGGGGGGTAACTCACTATTTCCACCTGGACTGTAGTCAAAAACAATTACGCTGGTTGGAACAAAAAGATGTTACCATGTGAGGATGTTGTACTTTGGAACTGTGTGCCTGTGTCCACCTGCAGCTTTCCTGCGCTAAGTTCCAGTGCAGTGCTTGTCAGCCTGAAGTTCCTCATTTAGAAGGCATTAAGAAGAGCAAGGATACTGCCATAAATTTAATTTGTCTGTACAATATCGGTGTCCCTACGTGCTCTTGTTACCTCTGATGAAAAATCTACAGTTGTCTACAGAGATTGAAAGCCTTGCGTATAATTTTTCCAAAATGGTATTGGTCAGGTTTAGGAAACAACAATTAATGATGGTAGAAGGTAAGCAGAGCAAGTGGAGGCATGGCTTTACTGAATGTTAATTTTATCTTAACGTTAATCGTTAAAGACTTGCACTGAAGGCCAGGGCATGTGGTGAGTCAGTAGATGCAGAGGAGGCTGAAGTTATGTGCCACACAAGGTCAGTGAGTGTCAGAACTGGGAAGTCACTTTTTTTTCCCCCTCGCCAAGTTAGCAGTAAGTTTTACCGAACTTTTATATATGTAAAGGGCTTCAGTGGTCAGATAGAGCAGACGTGTCCATTTTCTGATCAGTGGCTTAACAATACGTGGTTACCTTTGGAGGAGCTGGAGCAGAGAGACAAAGCTGATGAAGTGAGATGCCTGATGCTCAGCTAAAGAAAGGGAGGTTCCTTGCAGTCTGATCAGGAGCCCGTTCCTTTCCTGTAAGGGATGTTTGTTGGGGGTGGTGCCTGCTGGACAGCGAATATCAGCAATGTCATGCAGTTCTGCCAGCATTGCAGCTCCAGTGTCAGCATGTGTGTACCTGAAGCATGGAGAAGGATTTGCCATTTGTTTCAGAAATACTGTCTCCAAACATTTAGTCTTGGTAATTATCAAACTGTACTTTGAGACACCACTTTCCTCACATGAATACTTATATTGCCCATCCAGAAATCTCTAAGGCATGTTCATGTGTTGTTAGAATTGAACTACATTTTTTTGTACCAAATTTCTACTTCTCATGGAAAAATTTGAATGGATTTACAAAGATGGTGGCTGAGAATTGATTGTGTCACACTTCACCAAACCTGGTTCTATGTCCCTTTTTGGTAGTGAAGCAGCCTGGTAACCTGCATCTCTGCTTGGCTCGTTAGCGACTGATACGTCAAGCTAGTAATTGCACTGCTTTCTCACCAGGATTTTAATGAAGTGGAAGTGTTTGTTTGACAGCTTCTAATGCTTGCTATAAAGAGAAGAACAATACGCAGAAATCAATAACTTAATTAGCATCAGAAGATCAGGTCATGGAGAGCAGCAGACTTCAGGCCACCGTAGGCTTATTAGTATTGTCCTATCAGCTCAATATGTTATATAAGCCAGGCTTTTTTTCACTGTCAGTTTGCATCTGGTTTCTACAGACTTTAAACACGGTTACTTCTCATCTGTTTTGGCTTTGGCCTAAACAGCTCATTGAGCCTGGGAACAATAAAGGCTGTGGAGCAGATGTAGTAACTGCTGGGTAGCAAGATGCAGTCCTCCACCACTCGCAGTCTCCTGAAGAACACTACCTACGTGTTCTGCTCCTCAGCTGGTGCTGAGATGTAGACCTCCAGTTCTGTGCATCCATCCGCTCTTGAGAGTTCTGGGGGCACACAGCCTCTAGGTGTCATTTCCAGGTTGGTCACACCTTCTCTTTTTTGCAGCTTCTTCTGGAATTAGCCAGCCATTCATAAACTAACGTTTGACAGGCTCTGACCTCTGGTGTTTTCTGATTGTATCAGATCTCACCTACACAGCCTTTTATTTTTGGAGGTGGGAAGTAAGCAGTTGTAATCTTTTTGTATCTGTATACATGTGATTATGCACTTGTAATAGGGGTTGGGAGACCTTAGGCTGTACTGGGGAGAGTGTTTTTTTTTTTTATCTCCTATCTAGAGTGTGGGGAACTACAGTGCTCTGAATTTGTGGTTGCTGGTACTGTGGGCTGAGGGCTAGTGGTTGGCATTCCTTGTTGTAAATAGTGTCCAGCCACTGCCTTGTGGAAGGCCACTAAGCTGTGGTTTGATAGATTCTGAAGAGGGCAGCCCCATGAATTTTACGTGTGTTAACACATCTGAGAATCTTCTGCTTAGAGCGGGCAACTTCTGGGACTCCTCCGTGGCTGTGATCTGCACGTCCTCGCTCCTCCATCTCCCCTCTTCCCCCTTGCCAACACGGCATGGCTTCAGTAGTGCTAGAATAGATGGTTCCTGTCGGCCTCCTGTTTGTCACCTTTGTGTGTTCCGCTCCTAGCTGCAGGTAACCTTTGTGAGATGGCTTCTGTTTGTGGCCTTGGACTATTTTTAGCTCTAGGCTTTGCTTGTTTCAGACTGTGGCACACTGCTCCATTGTTAGAGCGTGGCTTTCATCTCCTTTATGGGAGGGACCAGTTATAACTGATAGTTGCTTCTTTGCCTTTTCAAACATCACTCCTTTCCTTGTATCTTTTTTTCCTTCTGGCAAACACTTCCCTCTTTTGGAGCTCAAGCCAGCATAGCTCTGCAAAGCTCTTCTCCAGCCTTCTAACAAGGTAAGCGATGGAGAATAAAATGAAGGTTTTAAGTGTTCCTTTATGCAGTGCTTTGTGAGTGAAATAAAGGTAGGCTTACTGGTGGGTTGCAGACGTTTTGGTGTGGGCGATGTTTTCCTTGTTGTATTTAATTTCTGTCAAATCCATTTTTTGGAATAGTACCTTCTAGTTTCATGGAAAAACTACTAACAAACGGTACAGATATTAAGATAAACAGTGCAAGCCCCTGCATAGTGAATTCTCAATTCGTCAACCAGTGAAGTTCTGAGGAGCTCCATCTTCAGTAATCAGTTTGAGTCACATTTAAGATGTGCATAAATTTATTGTTTGAGAAACAGCATTCTAATGCTTTGTGCTGGTGTTTTGGCTGTACAGCTGATGATGCGTTAAGCTGGTTTTTGGAGCTCTTTTATCCACTAGCTCTTTGTCCTTGCAGTCCTGTCTGGTTTCCTTAACATGTCCTTATACGAACCCATTGACTGCCATGAACTGACTCGCATCCGTGGATGCATATGTCAGCGAGCTTGATAAAACAAACTCTACGCCATTTCAAAACTAAACTGTATGCTGTTTGTAAACAGAATTCTGCATGGATAACTTGAGTACGCATTAGAACAGTATTGGCAAAACGCAGATCAAAGACGATACTGACCTTTCCATGGCAAAATGTAAACTGTTGGAGTTTCTTGTCTCTGGGCTTCAACAAACAGGCTGCTTCTACAAAACAATCACTTTCCCCAAGAGGGAGAGAAGAAGATTGCAGTAGAACTGCTTCTGATAAGCTGTGCAGACAGTGAGGAAATCAGAACTGCTTTGGAAGTGTTTTGTTTAGGTGAGCTGTTACTTAAAGTTGGCTCTTGTGGTATGAAAAGCATTCTTCAGGTGTACTGTGTCGGGGGGTAAGTAAATGCCATTACTTCCCACGTTACGGACAATCTAAATTTAATGCTGAGTTTAGGGAGTGGTTGACTAGGTTGGATAGATGCACCAGTTACAAATGTAGCGGGTTTTCTCAATGGTAAATGGCTGCTGTTTCTTTATTTTTTTGTGTACGTATATATGCACCAGTGTACCGTTGTTTCAAATAGAGACATAGTCTCTTGCCTAATTAACAGAAGCTTGTGAAAGCTAAATGTAAACTTACCGTTCTCATTTAGCTTTTCTTGTTCTTTTAGAGTTGTTTTTAGGCTGTTCAGGTCTCAGTCTGAAAGCTTCTGATCTAGACAGTGGGAGTCCTGATTGGACTTCAGGGAGTAAGAGAGGAACGTTATTGCTCAGTACTAACAAGAACGACAGTTCTGGGTCTGTCTGAAAATGCAGATCTGCCTACCTGGATATTGATGAATCTGGGACACCTGGGAGTTTGAGGAATTGAGGTATCCACTTCTTTTTTTTGATGAAAACAAGGAGACTTCAGCCTTCCCATGAACCCAGGCCTAGGTGATGGCCACTGAACTAACAACATTATATTCCAAGTTGATTAATGTTGGCATCCTGTAGAAGCAAGCAACACTCAGTCTGCCTCCCAGACGCATTCTTTACCAACTTCATTTTTCATTGCTCCAGTTCCTCAGCAGCATAGTGGCCATGTGATGTGTTTTTCTTGGCTTCCTATGCTAAACTGCGTTATCAGAGATGATAAACAAGTTGTTTCCATACGAGCAATTGGTTTTGCAGTAGTGACTCTCATGTGGGCCACATCCCACTGAGTCTTTGTGAATGTCAGTGTTACTTAAAAGCTCTTGGAAACTGAAGGCTGCAGCCACTCTAGGTGTATAGAATTGTCTATTAAATATACATTGAAGCACGTATAAAAAAAATATCTAGCAGGACAGTATAAATATGTCTTCCATGGCTGTCCATAGGTGCAGCTGTACTGGGTGTGGTTCACTTAACCCCACAGAAATAGCTCCTGCAGTGTGCAGACAGCTGCTGATGTGGGGAGGATCTGCCCAGTCATTTAATACTCTTAAACAGTTGTTGTTGAAGACTAATGCAGGTAAAAAAAAAAAAAAAAAAAAAAAGCCCTGCTGGTTTCTGCATTAGGACACGAATACGTGAATTGTCTCCCTGGCTGAGCTATGGCCTGTATGGGAATAGGGAGAGATTTACACAGGGAACATATTGCTGTGCTTAAACTCATGGTGACATGCATTTTTCTGCATTATGAAGAATAATGCTTATGAGCCTTCAGGGTTATGATTATGTATAATTTCTAAATTGTGTAAGTTATTGTCAAGAGTTTTTTTTTTTTTTACAAAACCTTCATATTTATTCCAGTTGATAAACTGTCCACCTGTTACCACCTGTGAGTTGTGCTTTACCCCTCAATGTTAACTTCCACTGTGTAGACAATCAAATATTTTTCTGGTTTTATTCCCCACTAATTACAGGATAGTCATGGATAAAAGTGAGTTGGTACAGAAAGCCAAACTGGCCGAACAGGCCGAGCGTTACGATGACATGGCTGCTGCTATGAAGGCTGTCACCGAGCAGGGGCATGAACTGTCCAACGAAGAAAGGAATCTACTCTCAGTTGCCTACAAGAATGTGGTCGGTGCCCGTCGCTCATCCTGGCGTGTGATTTCCAGCATTGAACAGAAAACAGAGAGGAATGAGAAGAAACAGCAGATGGGAAGAGAATATCGTGAGAAAATTGAGGCTGAATTGCAGGATATCTGCAATGATGTTCTGGTAATAATCAAACAGGAAAAATAACAGTAACTAGTACTGCAGTGTTCTTCTGAGAGGCTTAAGGAATCTTACTCAGGTTGTGGATACTGCAGCACTGTAGCAGGGGAATATTTTTGCATATCTCTCCCTTTGAGTTGAGTTCTAAGTCCTAAATTGTCTAGTTTCAGGAATTCATTAGTTTGCTGTTACAAAAGAACGTTTCTGTTAAAAAGCAGAAGGATGTAGGCAAGGCAATACTGAAGACCCCTAACTGCTGGCTAGTGATTACCATGAAAACAAATTGAGGCCTGCTGGGGCACTAGCATAAGTCCTGCTAAAAAGCCGACTGTTTCTGTAAATTCTTTTGTCAATGAATGCTGACATCGTGAAGCTCGTGTACTACCTTTTTGGTGGAAGTATAAGGTCTATATTTTTCCTCCCAAGTCAGTTTTGCTGTTTTCCCCACTTAGATGAGAGGGATCCTATTTATTGCTGCTCATCTTGCTGAAGATCTGCTCTTAGGAACAGTTGCAAAGGCTGAGAGTACTGACAGCATCTCTTCCTGAGGGTACATGTGCTGACCGTGCCACTCTTCAGCTGGAGCTGCAGATAGAATCAGTTTGTTACGAGTAGTCTCACTGCTCTGTATAGAATTCAAGTTCGTGGCAGGAAAAGTGCCTGGATTTGTGCTGATGTTGAGCTGCTGCCCTTTGTTAGCTTGTGTGAATTGTCAACAGCCTCAGTGTAGCAAGTTTGCTGCTTTCCAGGGACTAGGATACAAGTAGTTTTTTTCCTGAGTTTAGGGAACATCAATATAACTAATGCATGAGCATGCATAAGTCATTGTTAATGTTTTAACAGTTCATGTTTACCATTGTAATGAAGGCTGTTTCAGACATTATTTGAATGACTTGGGGAAAAAAAAGTGTTTCCTTTCTCAGGAACTCCTGGATAAATACCTTATTGTCAACGCCACGCAGCCCGAAAGCAAGGTCTTCTATTTGAAAATGAAGGGCGATTACTACAGATACCTCTCAGAGGTGGCGTCTGGGGACAACAAGCAAAGTAAGTGGAGGTGAAACTTCTCATTCTGTTGGGGGCTGGGCAGAATAAAGTATGAAAAATACTTGGGTCCTTTTCTCCTAACGTGAAATATTTCTTTCTTCAATAGTATTCAATAGTATTGAAGATGAGTGCAGTGCAGGTCACTTTTAGAGAAACAGACTTCACTGAAATTAATAGAATTGTTTGACAGATGTTCAAGTCAGATTCTGTTTGCAGTCGCAACATCAGTGGCAGATTTCTAAGCACATTTCACAACGTAAAATCCTTTTTCTGGAGTATGGAGGAAGAAAATGTGTTGTTTCTTGTGGAAAAAGCTTGGTTGCTATCGTCTTTTGTTTAAACTATGAATTTAGCTCACAAGTCTTGGTTATTTGCAAGCTTTCTGCATTCAGATATGAGATATCGGGTTACTGAGTACTAAGCCAATTGTTAAAGCAACAGCCTGAATTCTTGGTGAGTGTCTGATCTGGTCAGTAGCTTGCAACCTTAAGCCCCAGAATGATGTCAAACTGTTACCTGTTAGCAAGGGAAGGGACAGTTGTCTTTATTCTGAAACCTCAAACTGAAACACAGAATTCGCGGCCTACCTGCTAAAATTTCCTTCTCAAGAGTGTTTAAACTGGTAGTTTAGATGCCTCTTTTTCCCCATATGGTGGTGTCTGGATTTTTTAGAATTTAACGTCAGTAGCTCCAACCTTTAGCTGAACAAATATTTCTGCCTTAATAGTTCAGCAAGTGGTAAGCTTTTACCTCTTAATCATTGAAAGAAGCTTTCATGTTTGCAATTCTATGAATATCTAGTGGCATGATGGTCTAGACAAAGAATACAATAGCTTCCCCCATGAAATGTGGTGATGTACTGTGTGTGAATATGATTGCAATTGCTTCTTGCAGCAACAGTGGCAAACTCTCAGCAAGCTTACCAGGAGGCATTTGAAATTAGCAAGAAAGAGATGCAGCCAACGCACCCCATTCGACTTGGTCTGGCTCTCAATTTCTCTGTCTTCTATTATGAGATACTCAATTCTCCTGAAAAAGCCTGTAACCTGGCAAAGACGGTAAGCAGACTCCTCACATCACCAGTTCTTGTGGGAGCTAAGGAGATAATTACATGGTGACAGTAGTTTGCAGATAGTTACGCATTCTCATATGAAATCCTTTACAAATGCTGTTGTCTTTAAACTATAGTCTTCTTAGTGTATTTTTGGGTAAGTTAATTAAGGCTAAGCTACTCTGGCTCAGTTAAGCAAAGGCAATTTGCGAAGGCAGCTGATCTAGTGAAAGGGGAGACTGAGTACCTCTTCCACTGTCCATGTCATTCTCTTAGAATGCTCTTAGTGATTTT
The DNA here is from genome assembly GCF_964035555.1 of Netta rufina. Classification (NCBI taxonomy): domain Eukaryota; kingdom Metazoa; phylum Chordata; class Aves; order Anseriformes; family Anatidae; genus Netta; species Netta rufina. The sequence goes on from NC_140140.1 coordinate 2,695,256, forward strand.
TTTTTTTTTAAATTTGATCACTTTGCAAATAAGTGTTGTCTTTTTGAGTTATGACTATAGCATAGCTGACTGTGCAACTGTGTGTGCCTCTCTAGAGACCAAATGGAACTTATATGGTGCCAGATAGGGAGAAGGCTAAAACCTGTTTAAAAAAAAAAAAATTAAAAATGTTTTGCTTCGTAAAATACTGCTACTATTCGTGTTTTTAGTTCATATGCTTACATCTGTTTGAAACCTGAATGAGAGAGGACGCTTACCATGGCTCTGACCTGCATCATGTGCTTTCATGTGTAGCGGATGGGTCGTGTGTAACAGATGCGCAATGTGGCATTACTAATCTCTGTTAAAATGTACCTGATTCCCTTTGCTCCTTTGAAAAGAAATACAAAACAAAACCAAAGCATTCTACTCCAAATTCACTCTCAAGTTCAGAAGTCACTGTCAAAACCCCCTTGTTTGCCATTTACATGTATAATGTATATCAACGTAATGGTGGTACCTTTCTCTTTTACTGGCACTTCAAACCACTCAGGCCTTCATCTTTAATGAAGGCATTGCTGTTAAGTGCTCCTCTTAGACCTGACTGTGAGCTGTGTGAATCATTCTTCAGAATGGCAGTGTGTGTGTGCTTGCCTCTTCAGTACTTGCTATTGGCATGGCAGTAGAGTGGCCTTAATCTGGCCCCTTTTGTGAAGACTTCGGTCATCTAGTGTTCTTGTGCTCACGTTGGTTTACTTTTCTTCCCTTGGTGAAAAAGAAAAATACTGGAAGCTTTTGTCACAAAGCTTTTGTGGCAGATCTACAAGATCTGTGGAAGCAGAAATGTGTTCAGAGTGGAGTAAAAATTTCTTGCGTGTTTCTAGGCATTTGATGAGGCGATAGCAGAGCTGGACACGCTGAATGAAGAGTCTTACAAAGACAGCACTCTCATCATGCAGCTGCTTAGGGACAACCTCACTGTAAGTATTACAGGGCAAACTGCTGTGTTCTGTGCTGGTACTTCTTTAGGCTGCTGGACTCCACTAAGTAGGACTCAGCAGCTGAAGCTTTATGTAGACCTGTGCCATTAAAATTGCCTTTTCTGAAGCATTAACTGCATGTCTTAACTGTGCTGCTTTTTGTAACCAGACCAGTTAGACTTGCTGGTTTAGATCAGAGATCGCTTGTTAACCACTGTAACAAACTCAGCCTTTTTGTAACACAAAGTGCAATATGTCTGTTCTCAACAGATTGCATTCAGCTTGCAGACCTTTGTTTGCTTTTTCCTTGTAATCCTTTACCCACTTTCTAGTTCATTATTTTTACTGTTAATGTTTCAATTATTGTTAGGTTTCAATTCTGTTATTCTTAGCTGAGAAAATTGCGCAGCTACTGCTAATTGCACTGTCTTCCCTTTCCTGACAGTTGTAATTAACCGTGTGCTTTCAGCATAAACATGTTTGTATTTTCTTACAGCTATGGACGTCGGAAAACCAGGGAGATGAAGGGGATGCTGGGGAAGGAGAGAACTAATGGCTGTCACGCTTCACTATATGTTCAATGTCACCCTGTATCCTACACATATATCCCTTTGTGCGACAAGCAAAAAGAATAGTACATCGACTTTCACAACCTCAACGTAGCAAAAACTGTCTGTGGGGTAAAAACGGTTGGTTGGTGTTTTGTGTACTTAAAATGGAGGTCGGTTATTATAATGGCATTCCGAATTTTCCTATTATGAACATTTACAGTTATGATTACCGTGTTTATATTTTTAACTGAACACTGTGATTATGGGTTTTGTGATTGCAATTGACTTTACAAAACTCTTATTGGTAGAAAAGTAGACATCAATTATGTAACAATGGCAAGCATAATCTGGCACCAAAATAGTCGAAGTACAATTCTGTTGTAAAGTTGTACAGAAAGTTATAGAGATTCTATTGTGACACTGGGGCATGGAAGGAAAACAATCCAATGTATGGCATTCCAGTTAGTAACACGCTGCTCTGAGTTAGTTTAACAGGCACACTTTGTAGACATTTTTAACCAAGTCTGAGGCACCGCTTTCAGTCAAAAGCTCACTTTGTCAATCCTGTCTTTCTGGGGATTGGGTTTGTTTTGGGGAGGAGGGTAATGGGGGAGTTAGCAGCTTGATTTCCAAACTCTTTACACTGGCAGATAACTGGGATTTGACTTCTAAAAGTGGTTTCATGTCCATACAACATGCATGACTAAGCCCCTTCCCACAGCAATAAAGTACCTAATTATACCTTAGATATTCTTCAGTAGTGAGAATTCTTGGTTCGCTACCATGGACTTGCAATAGGAGAAGATTCAATTTTTTGAATGGCCTTATTAGTTTGGATGATACCATGAAGCGATCTGCCACTTTAGCATTACTTTACTCGTGGGTGAATTGAAAACTCCATGGTATTCCCATTTCGATTTTACCTTGAAAGCCTTTTAAGTAGTCCACCAAGCCATCTTTAAGTTTGCTTTATAGAAATTTTCTCCCATCGGACTCTATTCATCCTCGACCCTTTCACCTGCTTAAACTCCATTAAAACAATTGGGTTCCCACATACACATCATCCTTTCGGTGTGGGTGATGTCAGGATGGTAGGCGAGACCTGAATCTGCTAGAGGACTGGTTTCTGTCTTGGATGTTTGCGAGCTGCCAGTGCTCTTGCGGTCTTCAGCTCATCTGCCGTTTTTTTGGTAATACCAAGATCTGGCTCAAATATTCAGGTTTTCCCACTTACTGTACTGGAATGCAGACCTTACACATTTGCAATGCTTGTAATATTTGAGCTCCCGATGTCCTCACCTAGTTACGTTTCAGACATGTCCCATTAAATAAAACCTAATAAGAGTTGCGTGAATAATGCAGTGGAAAAGATTAGGATTAGTCACCTATCAGTCTCGCGGTATCATCCCCCTGCCTTCACATTCCACTTAGGTATAGGATCCATCTGTTTGTCTGTCCATCCGTCTGCTGGAGAGAGAATTTCATGCACTGATTTTAAAACTCCCCTCTACTAGCTGAACAAATTGTGCAGTTAATACTTGGCGCTTGATAAATGCAGTAGTGAATGTGGAACCGAGCCTGTCTGTATATCTGGTAGCTCTTTTCGCTTTGTTTTTACTGACCAGTATTCTGCCTAAAGTTTGCTTCTGTGACGGTTATATTGCCTAGCACACACGTGGTTGTGAGAATAGTATAGCAAAAAAGAAAAACCTGGTTATTGATGTACTAGATTTGTGTATGTCTTTTAAACAGTTCTAGTTTCACCTTACACAAAATAATCAGGAAAGTGTAAAAGAATTCAAAAGTGAATAATAAAAAAAATTTTATCAGTTGTTTGTGTCTGTTATCTTTGCCATCCTTGTGGCAAAAACACTTGGGGGTAGTAGAATCACCACTTTGTAGAACCAATAAGGTTGGAAAAGGCCTTCCAGGTCATCTGGTCCAAACCTCCCCATGCTACCACAGTCACCCCCTAAACCATGTCCCTGAGCGCCAGGTCCAACCTTTCCTTGAACACCCCCAGGGGCGGTGATGCCACCATTTCCTTCAGTTAAATGCTCAGTCTTAAATTGTGTGAGTTGATTCATGGTTTCCAAGTGGTACTAATATGTAATTGCTCATGCCTTTGCAGAGAGAGTTTTCCCCCTCACGTTCCCACATTTGTAGTAGAGAACGCTGCTTCTCCTCAGTTTTGTTGAGGTCACATTTGTATTGTCACTGCAGGACTTAAAAGAAATGCAGCTATAAATATCTATCTAATTTGCCGTGAGTCACTGCATATTGTATGGCTGAGCACACTGTACAGGAGAAAAGTCTGGTACGGCACTTGCTGCTGCAGTTGGCCAATTACGTTTAAAGCTTTTTCCCTTAGGGAAACTTTTAAATGCATACTTCTCAATGCAGGGTTAGCTTTCCAGCTGGGCCTCCAACAATCAGCTGCTTGTGGACCCGGCTGCACTGGTGAATAACCTGCACATGCTCCAGTTAACTCGCTGCTCTCAGCTGGTGCTGTACAAAAGCAGCAGTACTGCGAGCGCACATACCCGCTGGAGCTGTCTTCCTGGAAGCAGTGCTTGAAGGACTGAGGAGCAATGGTCGGGCTAGCTGACACCAGTCATCCTAAGGGTGCTGGGGAGGCTGGGTGGGACCAAGCAAATGTCCTGACAGTTTCAAAAGCCTCTTCAGCTCGAGTGTGGATATGGTACAGCAGCGTGCTCTGTGGATAATGCTGCTCAGACTCTTTTGTTTGATCACTGCAATGCATTAGGCCAAAACAAAACGAGCTGCTGATCAAGCACTAATCTGTCTACGGCCTGCTTTTAAATGATTCATCCTCTGTGTGCATCTGTACTTATTACTGCTTTGCCACTTTCTTCAGTGTTTATATTCATATCTGCTCCTACAGAATTGCATAGCGTGCTCTGACTCCCAGCCTGACTCACACCAATGCCACCGTCAGCTCCTAAAAGGAAAAATCCTGGGCCTTGCTAGCTGCTTGAAGAGCACTGGTCTTGTGCTGGTTCTTTCAGATAACATCTACTCTTACTTCTTTAGGGGTAATAATTTCAGGCAGACTGGTCTCCAGTGATGATGAGTTAGAGGGTATTTTTCAAGTAATTATATCTTTTGGGGAAGGTTGGCCCAGCCGCTAGGAGTCTGGGCGTGCTCTGCATGTTTGCACTGATCCAGTTGGTGCCGCTGCCCTCTTGTTCCTGGCACTGCTGGTCTGACCCTGGGTGAGGTGGTTCAGCGTGGGACACCACCAGAAAACATTTTAGTGCAGTTCTGCCTGGGCTTGTGCTGCCGCTGCCCCTCGGGCTGGCTGGTGGGAGGTCTGCTGAGCAGTGCCGGGGCGCAGGAATCGCCTTTTGTCCTGAAACCCAGCAGGGCTGCAGCTGGAGGCAGCACGAGGTGGCAGAGGCAGCGTGGCCACGAGGCCCAAGCCTGGCAGAAGCGTGGATGGGGTGGGGTGGGGTGGGGTGGGGTGGGGTGGGATGGGATGGATGGGATGGGATGGGATGGGATGGGATGGATGGGATGGGATGGATGGGATGGATGGGATGGGATGGATGGGATGGGATGGATGGGATGGGATGGATGGGATGGATGGGATGGATGGGATGGGATGGATGGGATGGGATGGGATGGGATGGATGGGATGGGATGGATGGGATGGATGGGATGGGATGGATGGGATGGGATGGATGGGATGGGATGGGATGGGATGGGATGGATGGGATGGGATGGATGGGATGGATGGGATGGGATGGGATGGGATGGATGGGATGGGATGGGATGGATGGGATGGGATGGGATGGGATGGGATGGGATGGGATGGATGGGATGGGATGGGATGGGATGGGATGGATGGGATGGGATGGATGGGATGGGATGTTGGGGTGCGTGGGGCAGGCGCTGGGCTCATCGCTTCACCCCTGCCTCCTTCCAGCTCGCGTGGTGACGGCCTTCGCCTCACGAACAGCCCCGGGCCGTGGCGCCTGGGCTTCTCCCCCTCTTCGGCTGCGGGATGAGTTTGGGGCTGCCCCTTCAGGGCCGAACCGAGCCGGGCCGGGCCGGGCGGAGCCGGCGGAGGGCGGGGAAGGCTCCGGGGAGGGCCCCGGCCCCGGCCCGCCCCCGGTGCCGCGGGGGGAAGAGGCGGGGGCCGGCGGCAGCCGCAGCGGGAGCGGCGCTGCCAGCGGAGCTGCCGGAGCTGCTCGGTGTGAGTGAGGGGACGGGGGGGGACCCGGCCCCATGCGGCCCCGCACGGCCCCTCCGTGCCCGCGGGCATCGGGCATCGCCTCCCCGCGCCTCTCCCCGGCTCCCTTCGCGGCCCCGAGCTCCCCCCCTCAGCCCTGAGCTGCCCCCCTCAGTCTCTCCCCTCAGCGGCCGCGGGGCGTCCCGGTGCTCCCGGGGGGTTTGGGGCTCCGGAGCTGTTTCCTTTCGGACCTTCTGCTCTCTGGGGGGTCCCAGAGCTGGCCGCTGCCTCCTCACAGCTCCGCGCCCCGCCGTGTGCTGCTCCGGGGCTGCTCCCCCCAGGGAAGGGCTGCCCAGCCCCAGCCCCCCGCTGTGTGCCTCAAACCTCTCTCCCTTCGCAGCTGATCTTTGCAGTTGGACGCCATGAACGCCAGCGGCCCCGGCTACCCGTTAGCCTCTCTCTACGTGGGGGACCTGCACCCAGATGTGACCGAAGCCATGCTCTACGAGAAGTTCTCGCCCGCCGGGCCCATCATGTCCATCCGAGTCTGCCGGGACGTGGCCACGCGCCGCTCGCTGGGCTATGCCTACATAAACTTCCAGCAGCCGGTGGACGGTGAGCCCCGCGTAGGGTGGTCCCGAGGGGGGCCTTGTGCCTTTGGGGCGGTGCAGGAGGAGCAGCGGGGCCAGCAGGTGTCTGTGGGATGTGTCAGCTGTTGGGGCTGCTGGTGTCCTGCTGAGGATGGGTGCTGGTTGCTGGTAACCCTGGTCTGTGCTCTCTTCTCCTGGGGCTGGGTGATTCCTCATCTCAGGGACTGGGAGCTGATGCAGCAGCAGGGCTTTGGGTTTGTCCAAGGGGAGAAGAAGGGAATTGCAAGAGTCTCCTTGCTCTGAGCTCATGGGGAAGGGCACTGAAACCCCTTCTGCCCTGCTGGCTTGTGCCAAGGAGGAGCAAGGTCCCCTTCTCAATATCCATGCTGTCAGGCAGGGCCTTTTCACCCCGCTGACCACAGCAATACAGCACTGAATGAGAGAGTTACCTGTAAGGAGACTTATTTTGGAGGGAGGCAGCAGCGATGGGGAGGTGTTGGGTTAGTTGCCCTGGAGACCAGAGTCATTACCCAGTAAATGACTTGGGCATCTGCCAAACTCGAGCTTGCAGCGAGATTAATGCTCTGCTGCCAGGTGCTTCTGGAATGTGCTGAGGCCTCCTGCCTCGTTTGGCTTAACGAGGTGCCCAGCAGTGTCCCCGATTCCTGCGTCTGTCTCTGTCCTGTGCTGTAGGATGGGGAAGGAGGTCCATCTCTGTGATTGTTCTCTCCCTTTGTGCTCACCTCTTTGCCAGCTGAGCGAGCCCTGGACACCATGAACTTTGAGGTGATCAAAGGCCGGCCCATCCGAATCATGTGGTCCCAGCGAGACCCCGGGCTCAGGAAATCAGGGGTTGGAAATGTATTTATCAAGAATCTGGATGACTCCATTGATAACAAAGCCCTGTATGACACGTTCTCGGCCTTTGGGAACATCCTGTCCTGCAAGGTATGAGTCTGTGGCTGTGCTGTGAAGGGGGCTTGCTGCAGAGCTTCCCCAGGTTCTTGGTCAGCTGAAACTCACTTCCCTGCTTTTCTTCCTAAATTTGCTTTAAATTCCCACCCTTTGCTTGGATGGAAGCCACAAGGCCCTGTGTTTCCCCTGGGGACAGGGCGCCTTTCCTCCCTGCACCCGCCCCTCTCTTTTCCTTGTGGTCCCTGACCTGCAACCTGAACACTGTGCTGCTGCTGCGGGAGTGGGGTGTCAGGGGAGGGAGGGCAACACCCCTGGGGAATGAGGGCAGGTGAGACTTACTCATGTGCAAGTAGGGAGCAAACTACCATCTGTGGTTTTCACTTTTTTTTTTTTAATTTATTTATTTCTCCTTGCCCTGCTGTTGTAGGTGGTCTGTGATGAAAACGGATCCCGTGGTTATGGCTTTGTTCACTTTGAGACTCAGGAGGCAGCAACTCGGGCCATCAAGACCATGAACGGGATGCTGCTCAACGACCGCAAGGTGTAAGTGCAGGAGGAGGGGCGTCCCTAGGCCTGCCGTGGCACTCCTCCCTCAGCTCGATGCGTGCTTGTGAGCAAACACGTGCCCTGCTCAGGCTGCTGCCTCCTGCCCTCGGTGTCTCCTCTCTTCCCTTCCCGGCTGAGCGGCACAGCTCTGCTTTCCGGAGCTCTGAGTCGTTTGTGGTCTGCGCTGATGGAAGCATGATCGTGGTTTTGAGCCCTTCCTGGTGGTGGGGAAGGAGCCTGCCCCAGGGCTGTGTTTTACTGCTGAGGCAGTGTAATGAATGCCCACAAAGCAGGACTGGTCCTCGATCGCTGCTATCAGGGTCGGATAATCTGGGGCAGGAGGAGGTTGGGTTGTTCTCCAGCCCTCTGCTGACATTGCATCACCTCAGATCTTGTGGGCTGCTTCTGTACATGCCTTTCTTGTGGAGGCAAGCAGCTTCCTGAAGGGCTCAGTGATAACCTCAGAAAGAGCTGAAATGTCGTGGCATCCTCTGGGATTTTTTTGGGGTGATACCCCTGGCTGTGCCCAGGATGGGGGTGCAGCCTGTATTAGTGCTCACCCTGCTTCAGTGGGGTCTGGAGGTGCTGGTGTGAAACACTTGGTCATTTACTGGTGACCCAGGTGGTGCCTGAAGCACAAGGGTCTCTCCTGGCCCTTACCAAGACAGATGCCTCTGTTTTCCCTCTGCAGAGGGCATGGGGAATTCATGGGCCTCTGCTTGCTTCCTGCAGGTTTGTTGGCCACTTCAAATCCCGCAAAGAGCGCGACGCAGAGTTTGGGTCTAGGGCAACGGAGTTCACCAACGTCTACATCAAGAACTTTGGGGATGACATGGATGATGACAGACTGCGGGAAATATTCTCCAAGTTCGGTGAGTGTGGTTGTTGAAGCCAAATATCCTGATGCCTGGTAAACTGGAGTTGGGGCAACCCCAAAGAAGGTGGGGAGAATGCTTGGCTGGAATCCAGAGCCCTTCTCTTCTTGTGATCCGCTTTGCTTAAACACCGTGCGGCCACAGGACTGCAGTGACTTATGTTGTCAGGATGTCACGTGCACTTTCCTGTAATGACAGAGGATGCTATTAGGTGTTCTCTGTTTTTTGGAGCCACTTCCTTCCAAATAAGTTTTGTGGGTTTTCAGGTTTTGGTTTTTGTTTTTGAAACTGTCTTGAAAACAGCATACTGGTTATAGGAGCCACAAAAATAAGAGATGTTAAGGCTGAATTTAAAGCAAGAGTGGCTTTCCCAGGTCAGCCTGTTCCTGGAGGATGCCTCTTGCACCAGGGTTTGGTGCTGTGCTGGCGCGTGGACTCCAGTGACTGTGCTCAGCTAATCTGAATGCCCTTCGTATGAACCCAATGTGTGCGTTCATATATGAAGGGAGATGAGAACTGGCCACAGAACCCAAAAAGCCAGTGGCAATGTGAGCAGCATCCTGGGTGGGAGAGGTTGTGCTGGCTGCCCTGTGTGGCAGCAGGGATCCCACAGCTCTTCCTGCCACTTGACTGGTGTCACTATGCTGGTGTCTCCTGGTGGCTTTGCTTGCTGCTGTGCCCTGGGTGGGTGCCCTGTTTCAGCACAGTCTCTCCTTCCCTCTTGCAGGAAAGACTCTGAGCGTCAAGGTCATGATGGACAGCTCTGGCCGCTCGAAGGGCTTTGGGTTTGTGAACTTCGAGAAGCACGAAGAAGCCCAGAAGGCAAGTAACAAATCTCTGGGGCAGTGGGCAGCCTGGTTGGCTGTCCCAGCCGGTCACCTGCTGGGACCTCCCTGTCCTGGGGTGGGAACCTGCTGGCCCTGCTGGCCTGGCTGCCAGCGTGGGTGCCTGGACGGGCAGCACCCGTGAGGGCCAGACCGCGCTGGGGGCCCTGTGAGGGCAAAGCCCCTGCCCTGCGCTCACCTGGGGAGCTCTCTGCTTGCGGTGGGGCTGGGGGCTGCGGTGCTCAGAGCCGTGCTCCCTGCTGGCAGGCCGTGGCCGACATGAACGGGAAGGAGATCAACGGGCGGGTGGTGTACGTGGGCCGGGCACAGAAGCGGCTGGAGCGGCAGAGCGAGCTGAAACGGAAATTTGAGCAGATCAAGCAGGAGCGAGTGAGCAGGTACCAGGTAAGGGGCAGCGGGATGCTGCGTGCTGAGGGACCCACACCGTGGATGTGCCCTTTCAGATGCAAGTACCCATATGGGGCTCCAGTCACCGTTCTTAATGTCCAGGGAAGCAGTATCAGCAAAGAGGAGAGAGCTAAACCCAGGGTAGTGTTGGCAGGTGAACAAACAGGCCTGCTTTTTTTCCAGAAATAAAATATTAGTCTGGGAATTAAGAGGTTTCCTGAGCTCTTGGAGCAACTTCATAGCAGTGACCCGAGCCCTGCTTTGCTTGGGGCATCTCCCATGTGGGCACAGCACACGCACAGCCCTGGCTCCTCTCCAAGTCACTGATCTCACCGGAGTATTTCTGGGTTGTCCCACCTCCTAGCTAAGCCGCTGACAAAACGTCAGCTTTAAAAGCTGCTGTAAATCTTGGGAGCCCGCTGTACCTTCTGGAGGAGGCCAAGCTGCTTTTCTGCCTGTTTGCAGGGGGTCAACCTGTATGTGAAGAACCTGGATGATGGGATAGATGATGAGCGGCTGAGGAAGGAGTTCTCTCCTTACGGCACCATCACCAGTGCGAAGGTGAGGGACCAGGGCTGGGCTGGCTGACACCTTCAGCCCTTGGGAAGGGGTCAGGACAGTCGTCCTGTTGAGTTACAGCTCCCTGCTGATGGCTTGTATCTCAAGCCAAGTGTGAAGGATGTGTCACTTGTGCCCAACACTTACTGATTCAGCAAGTGCTTTGTAGCCTTGCTGAGTTCTCCCAGCCCTGCTAAGTGCAGGATGTGGCCCTTGAAAAGAGGATCCTTCTCGATACCGCGCGGTTGCTCACGTGGTTCTGCACTAACGTGACAACGTGCAACCCTCACTTGCCCATGGGCAAGCAGCAGATGCCAAAGCATCTGGGTCCTGCAGGGCTTGGCACAGACCCCATGGAAGGTTGCAGGTCTTGGGCTGGCCCAGACTGACCTTGGCGTTTAGCAAACCTTTGGGTTTCACCCCATTGTGTCCTCCCCTTCCCTGGGGTAACCTTCCCTTGTGAGTAGCCCTGGGAGCACCCCGTGCTGACCCGTCCCACCCTGGGTGTGGGTGCTGGGGGGTCCCTGACTTTTGCTGTGCTTTGCGGGTGGCCGTGCTGATGTGTGGACTCAGCTGTGTTGTTCTAATCCACTTTTAGGTGATGACAGAGGGTGGCCACAGCAAAGGGTTTGGCTTTGTATGTTTTTCCTCCCCAGAAGAGGCTACCAAGGCCGTGACTGAAATGAACGGGCGGATCGTCAGCACTAAGCCTCTCTACGTCGCCCTCGCCCAAAGGAAAGAGGAGCGGAAAGCAATCCTCACCAACCAGTACATGCAGCGATTAGCCACCATGAGGGCCCTGCCTGGCCCTCTCCTTGGCTCCTTCCAGCCCCCTCCGGGGTACTTCCTACCCCCCATCCCTCAGGTGAGTCCCTGCTCCCCTCCTGCAGTGGCAGCCTTGCTTAGGGACCCAGATTTGCTGTGTGCTGAGGGAGGTGGGCGGGCAGGTCCAGGAGCACGTCTCTGTTTTGTGCAGAGCTGCCTGTGTGCTGGCTGCTGGCAGTGTCCAGCTGCCGAGTCAGCAGCAGGGCTTGTGGAAAGGTTGGCTTGAGGTGCTCCAGCAACGGGCTGGGTATTTGGTGGATCACCAAGGAGAAGTTTGGTGTGAAGGTTCAAGTGTGGAGAAAGAGCCCAGTAATGAAATGAGGGGAGGGAGAAGGGTTAGAGGCATGCAAAAGCCTGTGGGGAGGAGATAAGTGGATGTGCTGGAGGAAATGCAGTTGTCAGGACTGGAAGCAGATCTTCAAGATCTTTAAAAATGCTTTGGCACACCACAGAGCATGGTTTTGGCTCACCTGTCTGTGGTGGCAGCTGAGATGCTGCTCTGGGCTGATCTGATGTGGCTCAGCTCCTGGATCACCTTCAATACAATGTGTTCTCCCTCCATAGCCACAAACCAGAGCTACTTTCTACAGCCCCAGCCCAGTTGTCCCCGTCCGCCCTGCCACTCGCTGGAGTGCGCAGCCCTCCCGGCCTCCCCGTGAGTGTGTCTGTCTGTCCCCACGGGTGCTTGGGGCCAGCTGGGCCACCCTGGGAACCGAGGGCTCTCTAAAAACACCACAGAATATAAAATGTGCAGCCACGGGAAGCCAGTGCTTGGGAAAGCAGGCAGTACCTTGGTGCGGGGCTCACTGGTGACAGGCACTGGGGTTCAGGTTGCCCATGGAGGCTTTTCCTAGCCATGGCCCCTTCCCAGCATCTCTTCCACGTTTATTTCTACCCAGCACCTCGCTAACTGTGCTCCATCTCTCCTGCAGCGTATCCTTCAGCCACCCCCATCCTGAGAGCTGCCGTGCAGCCCCGGCGCCTGCTGTCCAACATCAGCACCATGAGACAGGCGTCCACCCAAGTGCCTCGCGTGTCTACCACGGCCCAGAGAGTGGGTGAGTGCAGGGGGACCTGGCTCAGGCCCCCTGTGCTGGCTGTGCAGGGGTAGTGTGGCTGCTCGTGGGGGAGTTTGGGTGGTGATAGGGCTGGAGCAGTGTCCCCAGTAAATTCTGGGGAACGTTGTGGTCTTTGGGTAAAGGGTCTGTGACACCAGACTGGTCATGCTGGGTGCTGCTCCTTGCATACGTTCTTTAAAGATAATGCTACAGCCGTGGCTCAGTGCTCACAGGTTCTCACCTGCTGCTGAGGCTGACTCCAGAAAAACCCGCTCGTGTCAGGGCTGCGTGGAGCTGTGGCCTCACAAGGGGATCTCTAGGGGGATGAGCTGCAGGTGCCTTGGCCAGCTCCTGCCCTCTGCCCAGACCAGTGGGTGGGAGGGCGGCGCCCATCCTGGGGACGCTGCCTTTGTCCCGGGAGCTGTTTGAGCCCTTGGGGGGGTTTAGCTGGATTTGGGTGAGTTTTTAACCCTCTGTTCCCTCCCTCCTGCAGTCAACATAGGGACGCAGACGGTCAGTGCCCGGGTGCCCTCCTCGCCCACCCTGCCGCGGGGCGCCCCGCAGTACAAGTACTCGTCGGCCGTGAGGAACATCCAGCCGCTGGGCAGCGTGCCGCACGGCGCCCCACAGGTAGCACCTGCCTGCGCCCTGGGTGTGCTCCTTGTGGGATCCCCACGGCTTTGGTTGTAGCTGGGGCGATGGGATCCTTTCCTGGGGCTGCGGGTCTGGGTTCTGCAGCAGCGTGGAGGCGATGCCTGGCTCTGGTTTTCCTAAAAGCTGGCGTTGGGGTACAAGTAGGCAGTGCCAGAGCTTGCAGCAGCGGCTCTGAAGGGTGAAAGGCCCCGCTGCACCCAGGGATCAGCACCGTTGCTGCACGCTGGTGAACTTGTGCATTGCTTCCAGCCTGATTGCTGCTCTCTGTGTTGCTTTATCCAGGTGGGAGAACCCGCTGTGCATATCCAGGGGCAGGAGCCGCTGACTGCATCCATGCTTGCAGCAGCCCCTCCTCAGGAGCAGAAGCAAATGATAGGTGGGTGTCCCTGCTGCTGGAGGAGGTCCCACTGCCTGACCACGGGGCTGTGTGTACAGGCAGGCAGGCTTAAATGCACCAGGGAAAACTTAGCTGCAAGGGGAGTACCCTTATTGGATTGCTCAGTTATGCTGCTTTAAAAAAACAAAAGGAAGGATGTGGCAGAGCTCCATGCTGCCTGTGCTGCCCAGCTCCTGCAGCCGGTGCCTGCTTCACTTGGCAGCTTCCCTCTATGTGCCCAAACCCTCCCTGCCGAAGGGAGGGTTGGGAGCAGAGTAGTTTGGGTAGGGCAAAGGGGAGCACAGAGCTGGGAGGGCTTGCACGGGGTTTGAAATCACTGGAGGTCTTGCGTAGCGCTCACTGGTGTCCTCCCCGGTGCTCGGAGCAGGTGAGCGCCTCTACCCGCTGATCCATGCGATGCACGCCTCGCTGGCTGGCAAGATCACGGGGATGCTGCTGGAGATCGACAACTCGGAGCTGCTGCTCCTCCTCGAGTCCCCCGACTCCCTGCACGCCAAGGTAGGGGCACTCGGTGCCCAAACACATCGTGTCCCAAGGGCAGAGTGCGTGCTGCTGCAAGCACTAAATGAGGGGAGGTGGCTGCGGCCCAGAAGATGGGCCAAGGACTTCTAATATCTGTAGAAAGATAAAGTAGCTGCCTCTATACAGTGACAGACAGGGCCCCAGGCTGATCACATCTGCCTGCCTTCAGCAAGAAGGGCTCAGAGCAGCTCTGGAGGCATGGCCAAGCCCTAGGGGTGGTTTGGAGGTGGATAGGAAGCAAGAAGGGGAGAAGGCAGGGTGAGCATCGCTTCCCAGAATGAAATAGGGAAATGGTATTTACTTTGTTCTGTTTTTAATCCCAGTGAATTTTTTGCTTCTGGTTCCCATTAAAACAGTCACAAGGAATCAACTGCATTGCCTTGTTGCTGCTTGGAGGCAGGACTCGCTTTCACTGTTCTGCTGGCACTTTTTTGGAGGAGCCTGGGCTCTGCTGGGCGCTGCTGGGCAGCCTCACCTACGGAGAAGCTCAAGTTCACTTTGGCCTCCTGTGTCTCCAACAGAAAAGGAGAAATGCCCCAGCCCTTTCTTAGGGAGGAGGCAGCAGTGGTCTGTGGGCTGATCCACGTTCCAGCAGAAGCAGCAGACTTAGATTTATTATTATTGGTTTTGTTAATCCCCTCATGCTCTAGAAGTGGGGCTTGTGTGGGGGCTGTACTGAGACCTGGAGCACTGCCATTCCCGTGCAGTACTCTCCCATGTCAAAGCAACTCCTCTCTTCCCCAACGTGTGCTCTCTGTGCAGATCGAGGAGGCTGTGGCTGTTCTCCAGGCACACCAGGCCACCGAGACGTCGCACAAGGGCGGCGCGGCGGCGTTCCTGCAGTGAGCCCAGGTACGTGCCGGGGTGGCTGCAGGAGCTGGTGTGTGCTCGGGATCTGTGGCTTATTGGGCTTCTCGTGCAGACCAAGTGGGGCTGTACGTGCTGTAATACTCCACTTTACATCACATGGTTCATCTTCCATTTTCCAGACTTAACTGCACCACAACAACATAGTTCTGTCTGCTCCTTTCCTTGCCCCCTTCCCCTTGTGTTCATGAGGGCAACAGCTGTGCTGCCAGGAAGGAAGAGGGAAGGACCTTGCTTTTCTGCCCTCCCGGGGGGACTGGCACAACCTCTCCTAGGACTTCCTGCTGGTGCTGCAGAACCTTGTCAGCAGATACGCTTTAAAAATGTTGGTGCTACTGCATGGGATAGATCAGGAGAGCCAGGCATGCTGCTGAGTGTGGGACAGACTCATCAGCAAGCAATTCCCCCTTTGAAGATGATAATTTTTTGACTTGTGATCACAAGGAAACGCCAAGTTAATCCAAGTTCAGAGATGACCTGTGAATTCTTGTCTGGATCAAATTGTTCTTCTAGCGGCTGAAAATTGCATGTGTGTGTTCTTTGTTTTATGTAACTAGGATTGGGAGTGAGTCCTGAGAAGGTTGCCGTGGCAGAACAACAGCAGCCACCTCACCGTGCTTCTGGAACTATGGCTGTGTAGTGACACTGGTCTGTCTTCAATGCACCCACCCTGTTTTCTTGTGCGTATTGTAAACCTTACTGCTTCCTCCCTGCACCTGTATAAAAATTCCAAAGTTAATTCTCTTCTCTTCTGAAAGTGTCTTGTGAAACGTAGCATGGAACCCAGCCCGGTTCAGTTGCCCAGGAAATGGCAAGTGCAGATGAGTCATCTTTTTAGTGCATTTACTGGGTTCTGTAGTTTTACTTGTTCCTGTAGCTGACACTAATAAAGAACTGATGCTTCCACCCCCCAAAGCATGGGCTAGTTTCCTTTGCAGAAGGGCAGCAAATGCTGTGTCTGTTTCATGCAGGTGGAGGGACAGACTCAGGCCAAGCTGTTGTAATTAGTGCTTGAAGCTTGTGGTGTTGGCAGGGTGGCAGTCCTCAGAGCTGGCTCAGGGACAGCAATTGCTGCGTAGGATTAAACAAACTGCTGCCCAACAGTTCTCCTGATCCTTTCACTCTCAAAGGGTGACCTTAAGCAAATTTCACAGTGTCCACTTCAATTCTTATCCTTTCTAGCTAGCCCTTTTGATTTTCTTTTAAAAGGCTTCATCCTCTTGCAGTTTTCCCTTTGTAACAGAGCTTGTGTGCCTGCAGAGTACTGGGACTGAGTACCTGCTGCTGGTCACTGTGCTGCATGGCTCTGGTGCACAAGACCCAGCTTGAGGTACTGTGACCAAAATCTGGAAATCAGAAGTTGCTTCTCCCATGGGTTTTCCTGACCAATTTCAAGGAGTTGCTGATAGGCCTGAAAACACTGATAACTGCACCCTGGCCCAGTGGGATGCTCTGCTCACAGGCATCGAGGCCTGTTAGTACTGTGTTCTGCCCTCTCAGCCTCTCCTGGAGCCTGCTGCAGTTGCTCTAGTCATCCTGGCCTTAATGCTTTGCTCTTCCTATTTAGGAATGGAATTCCATTCCCTGGAGGCTCCTCTGTGCTGTCAATGTATTGACCTTATTTGACTGCTTCTCCTAGTCTATAGGAGCACACCTCCATCCGCACAAGCTACCTGCTTCCTATCCAATGTGTGTGCTGGTGCTGCTCTCCTGGGCTTGCTTCTGTGCTGTATCATACCCTGACTTCAGCTCGTTGCTGATTCATCCCTCCTACCTCTTGTTTTCCTTCCAGCATTTCAATAGCACTTACGTCTTTGCTCTTCCATGGTGTATGTTCTGCTCAGCTGGGATTCTTTCCTGGGGCTTTTCTTCATTCCTGCTCTGATCTCCTTAAGTATTTCTTTTTGTTACAGAGGATGCCCTCCAGCCTGAACTGTGTACTACTTAAACATCTCACTGATAAGTCTACAAAGGACTAAATCTATTTGATGCACAGGAGGAAAAAAAAATGTAAATAGCATATCAGTTATGCATATAAATAACTGGGACGGAATTGTACAAGTGAAATTAATTCTGTTGCTTAATTTTAGTCAGAAATGGTTGTTCAGATGCAACGGATCAGTTGAGATGTGCCTGTGCCACCACTGACAGTGCTGGATGCCTTAGCTCAGGCAGGCAGCTGTAAACCTAGAGGGAATTCAAAGTGGGGGGCGCAGGAAGAGAGGCAGAATATGGAACAGCCTAAGAAAGAACACGAACAAACAATGTTTTTAAAACCTTTAATTGAAAAGGTAAACTTGCCACTTGGATCCCTGAAACAGGGACAATACTGGAAGGTTTCAGAGAAGCTCTCTGAGCTCCTCAGGGGCGTCTGAGGCTTTAGCAAGCTGTGGCAGGAACAACAATGCACACACGAGTCCAGGTTGGAATAGTTGCTGCCCCTTTTGAAAAGGGCGGATGGAGGAATGCCTCTCTGACAGGCACTCTCCAGCTGCCCGTGTGGATAGCAGTACCTTCGGGTGCCTGGGAGCATCGTGTGCAGATAGCAGCACCCTTCCTGGAACAGAAGGGGATACGGGCAAAAGTGCCCCTGGGCTTGAAGCACGGTGTCTTGTTGCTGTGCTTGATCTGTGTCTGTCTGGTGGCATTGCACTTCAGTGGGGAAAGCCTTAGAGATAAGGTGGGAGGGGAAAAAAGCATTCTGTGCTTAGAGAGGGAAGAGATGGTGGGTCCAAGCAGCAGCACTCACTGTAATGAACAGAGCAGGTATCTGCCGGTCCTGATAACAGCAGGCTGTTAAAAGGAGAACTCTTTAGTTCAGAGCAGATAGTTCTTCCTGTGTTCTGAGACTTTCTTCTGCCTATCTGTGCACTGCTGGCCTGTGCTGCCCCACCCCAAAATCCACCGTGCCTAGCTTGCTAATAGCTTGGGGAAATGGTGCTGGCAGGATCAATGAGCTGTGGTGTTCAGAGGAATGGAGCAAACCAAGCAACTCATGCCCCTGGGGGAGGTGGTGTTTCAAACCCTTGTGCGTTCCAGCTGATGGTGTACAGGCTGGGACCTACAAAGAGCTACTTCAAGCTAAGTCTTCGTCTTACTTGAGGGTAACAGCATAAGTGATGCCTGCCTTCTAAATTCAGGTCAATGGAACACAGCCTGGAGCACTAATGGCTGGGAGAGATAAGGTGGGGGGGGAAAAAAGGTACTCAAACCTGGACTTAGAGGCTAGCTTCTGTCTCTGTTGTAAGCAGCTAATTCAGTTCAGTTGTTCACCATCATGACTCTACTGGTAAAAGCACTACACCTGGTACAAGGGGTAAGACTGAGCAATGGCTGGAGGCTGCTGTCTGGCAGCTGGCTTCCAAAGCAAGGCAGTCAGAGGAATTCAAGCACTGCTCTAACAAGTGGGGGCAGAATGGAGTAAAGCAGTAAGAAAGCGTTCCAGTTTTTCAACACCTTCCATCCCATAAAAAACACACAGCTAGAGTGAAAATAAACAAGGCTTTAATGTGAACAGTTTTAACAGTTCATAGAATAACTCCAACCCTCTTTGTATCTACCATTTTAAGTCAGTGCCATCAATACCGTAAGAAAAAAATTATAAACATGCATTGAAATAGTAAGCCAGGCCTCAGCTCTGATACTACTGCATACCCTAGTCCCTGTAACACCCTGCAGCAACTGCTCCAGAAGGCACAGAAAAGCTAAAGTTTAAAACAAACCAAATAAAAACAACAAAAAAGGCTGTAAAATGCCTGAGCACCTGTAATCTCACAGAAGTAGTGCACTATGTAACAAGGCAGGTTTAACTTAACTGGTGGTTTTCTTATATGTGCAGAACAATTAAAAAATAAAAGAAAGCTGCTGCTGTAAACACCTGCCCAGTCACACTAAGTAGCAGAAATTCAGCTGAGGGCCAGCAGGTATCAAGTAGGAGAGGGAACATGCTCAACCCTGTGCAAGTAACCGTGACTTGGGTCTAAGAGGGGTATGCAGTGCTCAGGCAGCAGTCTGTCAGCAACCCTAGTTAAGTAATAGCAGCACAAACGCAGCAAAACTGTCACCTGAATAAGGACTAACAAAAACACCTCAGTTTGTAGCTCTTCAGCAAGAACAGCCACTTCACATGCAGAATCCCTGAGGCCAGTAGTTACAGGCACCTTGACTTCAGCCAGGGAAGCTGACCTATATGCCTCTTACATAGTGGCATTAAATCTTCTAATGATCTTCGAGCCATATAATCAAGTTTGATACAGACTTTGTATCTTGACATTGATTGTGCTGGCACAGAACCTACTACATCTCAGCAGCAGTTGAAGGTAGATTTCAATACCCATCCTGCATTAAGATTGGTCCCTGCAACAACCTCAGAAGGAAAAAAGCTTCATTCTGCAGAAGAAAAAGCTTTCCTTGTTGGTTATCCTAGGCTCTCTTCAGTTCTTGCAGTAATTTCAGTGCAGCTGTGTTCTTTGGTTCAATTTTCAACAAGCTGTTGATGTCAGCAATACTTGATTTGTAATCCTAGAAAAAGAATTTTTAAGTATTAGTGCACTGAAAATACATTTTCAATGCCTAAGGCCCTGTAGCACTTGGTAGCAGAGGCGAAGACAACAGGGCTAAACCTGGGACTCCCTCTGCATAATTAATTGATTGAACACCAGCTTCAATGTAACTGTTGAAAACACGCTTGAACTAGGGCTGAGAAGACAATTTCACTGTGCATGAGTGGGTTCTGAGTGCAACACCAAGGCAGTAAGTCTGCCACTACTGCCTACAGAATCTCCCCTGGATGTGGAATGGTAAAACTGCATAGTGTCTAGCTTCTTCCAGCACCTCGAGAAACAAGATCCAGTGCTGAGAAACTCACGAGATCCAAATAGTAAACACTAAGGTAAAGGACAAAAGGACAATTCCCTTCAACTCCACACAGGTCTCCACTATTTGATGGCAGGTGTCATCCAGCACCAACCAAATGCTCTACAGGGCATTAACAGGTCCCTAATCTTAGCTTACAGCTGGTCAAAAACTCCTGACTTACCTTCAGTTCTTTAAGTGCTTGAGCACGTCTGTAGAATGCCTTGATGTTTTTAGGATCTAATCTCAGAGCTACTGTGCAGTCCTGTACTGCTTCCTTGTGTTGCTTCAGCGTCAGGTAACAGAGAGCTCTGCAATACAAATAGCTGGTTAGAGAGCTTTGTCTAAAAGCAGTATCTGCTGCTGCAACACGCAGAGATCTTAGTTAACCCCAGCACAGCACAAAGCTGGAGTCCCCAAACAATCTCTGTCCTGACATGTTACTTTTTCAGCTCAACACTTGTTTCAGTTAGAAGGACAAAAAGTAGTTTTTCAGTCTGCAAAAAAAAAGGATTTTTACAGCAATAAATAGAGCAGCCTGCACTTCAAGGGTGGAGGTTTGTAGCTGTACCAGTCTAGAACATGCCCTGCTTGTCTTGGAAGTACTCTGAGTAGAGCAGCGTGCGCTTTGTGATTCACAGGGCAGCAGACACTACTCAGAATAACGCAGTCCTGGCAGACAAGCATTAAAGGGAGAACCCCCCTAGCAGTCCCAAGCTGAGTGTCTCCGGGCCTTTTGCAGCATCTGATCAAAGAACATTATACAATCTACTTGGAAGACTGCACTAGGGGGAACGTGTGTGGGTGTTTTGTTGGTGTGTTTTTTATCCAGTTGTCTGGGAGCAAACCTCAGGCAGCTTTGTCAGATGAAGTACCATGGTGGCTTTTAAAAAGGGCCCAAAAGTACTTGGGCAAAGAGCTGAGGAGTACCTGTTGGTGTAAGCTGCGCATTCCTGATTGAGCTTTAAACTCTCGGTGTACTTCTCAATTGCCTTTTTATGGTTTCCTTTCTTTACGAGTTCATTTCCTTCTTCCTTCAGAGTTCGAGCTCTCTCTACACCAGCAGCAATCTGGTCTGGAAATGGTGTGAAAGAATACAGAATGCTGTAAAACTGATAAGATCAGAGCAGCCTCTCAGAAAGCAAATAGCTCCTCTATACACAGAGGGGAGGCAGAGCGATCAAAGGATCCAGCATCAACCAAGCAGGCTGTGGCAGAACCAGCGACCAGGCCCAGGTTTCTGCAGATCTCAGGCTGCAGACACACCAAGCAGGGATGGCAGCCGCCTCACTTGCCATCACCCTGCTGAGCTGAAGGGCTGTGCACGGCCAGGGACGTGCTCTCACCTGGGTGTCCCTGCGACATGCTCCCAGGGGGTGCGTCTGTGGCGGGGGCTGCTGCAGAAGGAGCGTTCCATCTCTTCTGGGCAGAAATGGGAACTGTGGGAATTGGTGGGAGCTTCTCGCGCCAGTTCACACCATCCTTCTCCTGCAGGGCTTTAGTCATTCTGGAAGAGATGGCCGGCAGTCGCTCTGTCTGTTGGCTGGATGGGCCCCTTGCTAGGCAGCAGGGTCACTTTATAACCTGGCTCATACCGAGGACAGCATCTCTCCACTAACCCTGTGACATGCATCTAGACTAAACTCCTTCTACAGACAGGGAATTAATGAAAGGAACATCTTCTTGGTAGTAGGGCCAAAAATACCATAGGATGAGGGCTGGGGCTGTCGGTGCTCAGCTGGGCAAGTGATGCATGGGTTATTCCTCAGTCTGGCAAGTAATGAAGTGAATCAGAACTTTCTCCAGGAAGAGAAAACGCCTACGACAGCCTGTAACCCCTGTCAGCATAGGGAGGCTTATAGGACAGGATGCTGGAACTTGTAAGATTATTATTCCTTTAAAACAGGGACTAGACTAAGCAGAAAATTCCAGGGAAAACATTCCCAGCCCTCAACAATGTACTGGCAGCTTGGAAAAGGAGCTAAGGGCGTTAGCACACAGGAAGCATGACCAAGCCTGCCCTTTGCACAAAGCGCCGGGGCCTCGCTCGTTCCATTAAAGCGCTCAGGACGCGGCTTGCTCCTGGCATCGCTGCAGACACGGAGCAGGGCTGCCAGCAGCCGCTGACCGAGCCGCTCTGCTCCCGAGCCTTCCCTCTGGGGCGCGTTCGGCATTACCTGTTGACACCATCGTGCGCCGCCTGTATGGAGCAGTCGATCTGCAGCACGGTCTTGTAGTCGACGTAGGCCAGCTGGTAGCTCTCCAGAGCCTCGTAGGCTGCCGCCCGCCTCAGGAGGGGTTTGATGCTGAACGGGACCAGCTTCAGCGCGCTGTGAGGGGCGAGACGGTGCCACAGCCTGTGAAACCCCAGCACAAATCCCCAGATACCTTCCTACAAGGCATTCAATGGGCCTGGTCTGGGAAATACCAGGCAGCAGGATCAGTCTTTGTGTGCACTTCAAGCGATTCGGTGCCGTGGGAAGAGATCCTGTGGCAGTGAGCTTTTGTGGGCTCATTTCCTAAATGAACGGACTGACTGGCGCAAGGCAAAAGAAGGGAATTCCCAAGAAGGCAGCTGTGGGGGCTACCCCTGAAAACTTCACCCCACCGATTAAAGGCGAGCGGTGCTTTTTCTGCCCCGGGGTGGTGCAGAAGCGGTGTAAAGCCACCAACATTGACCAGAGGCTGCTGCAGCACCCGGGGGGGGTCCAGCGCCCCGGGCGAAAACCCCTTGGGGTGAACCCCCCTGAGCGAAGCCCCCCTGGGTGAAACCCTCCTCGGGTGAAGCCCCCCGGGGTGCGGCCCCCCCGGTCCCTCGCGGCTCACCCGCAGCAGTCGGCGACGCAGAGGCGGCAGGCGCCCTCCTTCAGGTGGCAGGCGGCGCGGTTGGCGAGCAGCACGCTCCTCTCCTCGGCGGCGGCCTCCCCTGCGGGGCACAGCGGAGGGGCTCGGGCTCAGGCTCCGTCCCCGCACCCCCCCGGTCCCCTCCCGGTCCCCTCCCCGCTCGCCCCCGGCCCCGTCCCCTCCTCACCGGCGTCCTCCAGCAGCTCCAGCGCCTGGCCGTAGAGCTGCGCGGCCGGCCCGTACTGCCCGCGGCGGAACTCCTCGTTGCCGGCGCGGCGCAGGGCGCTGGCGCTGCCGCCCCCCGCCGCCATCCCGGGGGCGAGACCGGGGCCGTGCAGCGGGAGCAGCGCTCGGGGAGACGGCGCCGGGGCCGGGCTCAGCCCCGGAGCCTTCCGGCGGCGGAGCGGAAGGGGCGGCGGGGCTGCCATGGAGGCGGGAGGGAGGCGGTGAGGGAGCGGCCGGCCCCGCGGCGCCATGGACGGGGTGCAGCTGCGGAACCCGCGCCGGTGAGGACCGGGGGGGGACACGGGGCTCCGGCGGGAGGCTCCTCGG
Source organism: Netta rufina (assembly GCF_964035555.1). Taxonomy (NCBI): domain Eukaryota; kingdom Metazoa; phylum Chordata; class Aves; order Anseriformes; family Anatidae; genus Netta; species Netta rufina. Next base: position 2,718,250 of record NC_140140.1, read on the forward strand.
CCCCGCCGGGCGCGGAGGGACGGGGGCAGCGAGGGGAGCCCCGGGGGAGCCGCGCCTCGGGTGCCCGGCGCTGCCCGGCGGGGTGGGCTCGCTGCCGGGGTCCGGCAGGAGCGGGGCGGGTCGCGGTCAGGGCGGCGATGGGGTTTGGGGTCAGGCGTCAGACCCTTTCCCTTCGCTCCCCTCGGGATGGTTTCGGCCTCGTTTTAACCCCCGCGGTGGGAACCCGCCTCTCGCCCCGCCGCTCTCCGGGCGCCCTGTGCGCGGTGCCCGGGGTGGGCGCCCGCCTCTCGCCCCTTCCCGCAGCCGGTCCCCGCCGCTCCCCGCGGGCAGTTTCCCCGCTGAGCCCTTATCGGGGCCGGGCGGCTGCTGCTGGCGGCATTTCGCCACTTCCTGACCCTGCCCCTGCCTCTGCTTCCTCCCCTCAGCAGCCATGCTCGGGGCTGCGCTCGGAAACGGAGCGAGCGGGGCCCATCGGCAGCTTTTCGCTCTGCTGGTTAAAAACTGGGGGAAAAAACCACGCGTTCAGCGTCAAAAGCCATCCGTGCCTGAAGCAGGGGTCTTTAAGAGCAGCAGTGAGAGCTTTTTTGCAGCCCCGCGTGTTTCATCTTAAGCGCTGGTTGCTGCACCCACAAGGTCCTGGGGGTCAGGGCAGGGCAGGCTCTGGGGGCTCCCCTGGGTGTCTCTGGCAGGAGTCAGTTTTTCTGGTAGTCTGTGCAAAAACCTTGCTTGTGGGCTGCTGGGTGCTGTTTGTTTGACAGTAAAAGAGTGTTTTCAGGACTTCTCATATATTTGTAGTGTGTATGCATGTTACTTTGATAATCTTCTAGAAATACAAACGTCGTGTTTAGCTGCTTTAGGAAGTTTCTTGGCGAGCAGCTCTCCGGTGTGGTAGAAGTGAGCTGGAACAGGCACGGTCGATTTTCTGGTTGCTTTCTGCAGGGAATCTCCCTGGAGGTTGTGCTGGGGTGGGGGCTGGTAGGCGAAGGATCCCTGCACCTTGCACTAAAATCACCTCGATACCTACAAGGTATCTCAGCAGACCCGCAGCAGTGCATTTGAGAGTAACAGACCGAGCAGCATTAAGATCCTCATAGTCAGATAAGTTTCCTTCCCCTCCCCAGTTTTTTTTTTTTCCTTTCCCCTAATAGCATTTTCCTACTGGCTCAAAGCCAGTATCTGAACTAATGTCCTTAAGAATGGGCAAGTCAGATCGGTATTGCCTGCATCCTCCCAACAGACGTATTCCATACATACTATAAGTCCACAAAGAAGACGGTGTTCCCTTTTGCATAGCCTTAGTACTTACCTTCCATGCAAGATTTTGAACGTTAGCAGGTATGTTCAATAGCTACAAGAGACTGCAGTGCCAAGTTGGGATTGACCACCAGCATGTAGATCCTCAGATGCAGTCCACAAAGAGGCACTGTGGATCTGTGTGCCTGAATAACCTCTGGTCTCTGTGACTCCCAGTCCTCTTTTGCTATTAGATAACGATAATATTTGGTCTTCTGATCGCATGACATAAACTTATTTGATAATAAACTTTATGCTAGCCTTCCAGATGCTTAATTGTCATTATTTATTCTTTTGTTTCAGCAGAGCCCCTATTTGCAATAAAATTAAATGTAGTCATTTCTCTATTCTTACGTATACAGGCAGCTGAAGAAGTTAGATGAAGACAGTTTAACCAAACAACCTGAAGAAGTATTTGATGTGTTGGAGAAGCTTGGAGAAGGGTATGTGCTCTATTACAGTGGGCCCGAAGTACATTTCTCAAAGGGCAGATGTGTGTAATGGATTTGGTCTTTGATTTTTCACTTTGTCATGATCCTATTGCTGCAAAAGTATGCGTTAGTGTAACGAGTGCATTTGGTTAGTAACAGAATAAATATTTTGTTTGCCAGGAGTAAGATGTCTTAATTAAACCAAGCAGTAGCTTATGATTCACTAGAAGGCAGTCAAAATGTTGTGGAAAAATGGCAAATTGGAGTGCTTTGTGGGAACTCAGGAGGTCTTGCAGTTCATCCCTGGTACCTCTTGTGGAAGATCTGTGTGGTGGGTAGGAAATTCTGTTTCATTGTGCCAGTTGCTCAGGCGGAGCAGTTTGAGAACACTCAGTAAGCGATGTGTTTGCCACCTTAAGCAGTTCATTTGAAAAACTGAGTAGGAATTTTGCCTGGCTGCTGTAAGCAAAGAAGCTGGAAATAAGACAAATTATATCTGACAAGAGCTAGCAGAGCTCTCTGACCAGAGCTGTTGTTCTTAGTGTTGCTTAGCTGGTACCGTATGCTGGAGAAAGAGATGCTGCTTTGGCTGGATTTGTGTCAAAGGCCCTTCCAAATCCATGGGTACATAACGATGATTGTCTCCTTTCTGACCATCTCAGCACCCTGTTACATGTATAGTGTTCACAAGCTTGAGGACAGACTGCTTAAGTTAATGTAAAAATATTTGTTGCAGGAGGTATTACTGTTCTTTCCCCCAAAGTACACACTTGCGAAAAGCGTAACATTTGCATTTTTAAAACAGTCTTTTATTCATTGTTTTCATTGTTTGCTATTGTGTTTCATAGTTCCTATGGCAGCGTGTTCAAAGCTATTCATAAAGAAACGGGTCAAGTTGTTGCAATTAAACAAGTTCCTGTGGAATCTGACCTGCAAGAGATTATAAAGGAAATATCCATAATGCAGCAATGTGACAGGTAAATGTATTCTGTGAAACCTATCATCAGTATGCAAAGAAAAGTATTGCCTGTGATCTGGCATTTAATCACATAAAAGCGATGATGTTGCCTTAAATGTTTTTTAAAAGGCTGGACTTGTACGGTCAAGTTACCTCGTATCAACTGAGTCATGTTAACCCACCATTTGGGTAGTGTTAATTCAAGCAAAGGTAAGACAATGAAAATTAAGCTTGCAGTGCGAGAGCCTTAAGCTAACTAAGTGAAATAACCTTGCGCTTGCTGCCAGCAACGAGCGGGGTGTGTGAGCAGTTACTGCAGCTGTCCCGACGCGCTGTAACTCGTTGAGCAGTGGTAACTTGATTGTGGGTTAGAGCAGCGGTTCCAATGTCCGAGGGGTAATGAGTTACACACAGGTTTTGGTGTGGACATAGAAATGGTTAGGAGAAGAGTTTGGTTTTGCTTTTTTTTATGTTCTTTTTTTTTTTTTTTTTTTTTTTTAAGAGGCATGTGGATGAGAGCCACTAATGCATGACTGCTCTTGCATGTGCATCATCTACATTGTCCTTCACAGGGCCATTTTCTGCCCGTGTGGGTTATAGTGCGTTACAAGCTGTCTGCTCACGTTAGCATGCTCAGAATAACTTATGGGCTGATGTTTGACTCTCTGGGTTGTTTCTGCATGTTTCTTGTGGGAAAAGGTGTTTTATGAGCTTAGCCAGATAAGACCAGGAGGTGCAGAAGACCCCCTGTCAAAGTGTATCCTAGGCTGGAAGTATAAAATATACAAATTTCTTCTGATACTGCGAGTCTAGCCTTATGAAATGCTATTCTGATAGACTTCAGGCAGAGAATACCATTTGAAATAACTCATTAGCAACATAAAGCTATGGTCCCAGTCACTCTATTGCATTTCACTCTCACTATCTTTAAACGAAGATGACTGGTGGCAGCTAACGAAATGAAACTTTTAAAGAATTTGTTCTTGAAAAGTCTTACTGTGTAACCTGGAAAGCATTAATAGCTGTCTCCTTAAAAAGAAATTAAATATTAACAGTGTAAGTCCTAAAATGAGATTTTACAGTTATGAACAGCAGAGGGAGCGAATCAAAGGAACATCAGATTTTCTGTGCAAACATTAAGGGGCACTGATTTTTTGATGTTGCTGGTCTTGCATTTCTTCAATAGGAAATATTTGGCAGGGAATAGAGTAAGTGCACTTTTATTCTTTAACTTTCATCCCCCAAAATCAGAAAGGTTCTTTCTGTTAGTTTTTAGCTTTGCCTTTCCCAAAGGGCAGATGGTCATTCTAACGAAGTACACTATAGTCAGGTTGTTTGCTTTTTGGGCATTCTGACAACTGACTGTATGAGGGTGTTTAAGTTGTACAGGATTCCTACAATACATCACGTTCCTGAACTAAATTGTAGAGACAAGAAAGTGTATCTGGTAACGGGGGAATATTCCTCTTAAGAAACCCCATAGCTATTTTCTAGCAAACTTTTGACCTTATTTAATGTTTCCATTTGATTGCAAATGCTCTGCAGCAACTTTACTAGGGACTGCTGTGGTCCATTTCTCATTCCCTTGGTGCCCTGCCTTCTTGCCCACCGTGGTACTGACCTTGTATTAATCTGGTTCTGGGAGCTAAACAAGACTGAATGCTAGCCCTTCCGTATTTCTGTAGGACTCATTTTTCAGACATTTTAACTCCCTGAATCGACTTTTTGGCAGGTTGGTTGAGCACCACAGCAGTGAAGAGGCCTGGCAGGACTGCAGTAGCCCTGTGAAAGTTCAGACTGGTTTGGAACGCTTTTGGTCAGGGTTTCAGTGGCACTTTGAATTTTTAAAGCCTGCTTAGGGAGTCAGCAGCGTGTTTTGCTTTTGATTTTTCAGTTGTGCTGGTCAGTATTTGACCCTTTGGTTTCTTCTCCCTTTTTCACATTTCATAGCCCTCATGTGGTGAAGTATTACGGCAGCTACTTTAAGAACACAGACCTGTGGATAGTCATGGAATACTGCGGTGCTGGATCCGTGTCCGATATTATTCGATTACGAAATAAAACCGTACGTACTTTCTCCTTTGAATGTTACAAATGGGAAGGATGGGTGTCTGGCATCTTGAGGAGGCTAAGTAGTGTGTGCACTGCCTTCTGGGCATAACTCTCATGAGGTGTTGTTCAGTGCCTGACATAGCCAGGGGCTGCCACCTGAGATGCAGGCCCTTTGTTCCCCTGAAAACGAGGAAGCTGGTTATATTGATCAATTTTTGGTTATTTGGATAAAGTAAACCCTTATCAGAGTTTTTGTTAAGATGTTACCTTGGCTTTCCTGAAAACCCAGACTGATTCTGAGTAGCACACTCTACTTTGCCTTACTTATGGCTATCGCAGGGTAAGAATTACAAGTTGTGAGGGGGTTGTGGTAGGTGTGTACATGTATGCTGGTTGTAAACTAACTCAACTACTTACTGCTGAAGATTGCTAACTGAAAACACATGGACTTTTCCATTAGTCAGTATGGCAACCATTAATGAAGGCAATTAAATGCCAATTAGTAAATCTCTGGGAAATACAGACTGAAACACAATTGTGTTCTATCTCAGCAACTGATAGGTTGATAGTAACTCTTCTTTTCTTTAGCTCACAGAGGAGGAAATTGCCACAATAGTGCAGTCAACACTGAAAGGACTAGAGTACCTGCATTTTATGAGGAAAATACACCGGGACATCAAAGCTGGAAATATATTGCTAAATACAGAGGGACATGCTAAACTTGCAGATTTTGGAGTGGCAGGACAGCTTACAGTAAGTAAAACTAAGATGACCGTGTACACTTTCTCTTTTTAAACTGCATATAAGTATTATGTGCTTGTGGAGACTTTAAGGCGTTCTAAACTGCTTTCTAGAACTTTGCATCAACATAATAGGACACTAGAACAGAAGCAGATTAGAGCAGAGGTTCCTCTGGAAGCTGCTGTACCTAAGTAATGGTTTGTGATAACATTTGCTGTTTGCTTCAGTTCATGTCTAACTTCTGTAAGCATGCTTTAATTTCCCTTTGCAGTCCTCCATATCCCAGTCTTGCTTAATCTAGTAATACATGTGCGTGCAAGTGACAGATAATTAGCGTGATAATTCATTAGCGAATGCTTGTGGCTGATACAATTGCCTTTGTCTGGATCTTTATCTTACTCTTCTTCTCAGGATACCATGGCAAAACGGAACACAGTTATAGGAACCCCATTTTGGATGGCTCCAGAAGTGATTCAAGAAATTGGGTATAATTGTGTTGCAGACATCTGGTCTCTGGGAATCACTGCAATAGAAATGGCTGAAGGCAAACCACCGTATGCAGACATTCATCCTATGAGGGTGAGGACCGTGGCCTTTTAATATGTGTTGCTCTGTGGAAATGATTTGCTATTATAGCTGGCTGAATAAAATGTCAACATGCCATCTTGCTTTTAATTTACAGAAAATGATTTATTTTCTGTCAGCTGTTTGTACTGTAGACTAAATGAAAAACAGTTATTTGGGAGGGAGAACCTGCATGGAAAGGAAAATCATGATCCTGTTCTGTCAAAACATAGCTGCATCTTCCTATGTTGGGTGTGAAGAAACAGATTTTCAACTATATATTCTCCAGAGTTATTTTTTTTGCATGCAAGCACAATTTTTTTGAAGACTTAAAAATGGCAGATTGATGCCTCTTGAGGCATATAATGGCTCAGACAGAAGTGTAAGCACCTAGCGAGAAAAGTTTGATTTGTTACTCTGTGTCCCCTTTGAGCAAATTTATGTATAATATTGGTATAAACTCTGCAGAAGCAGCGAACTCGAAGTGTCAGTCATTCTTTAGCACCTGTGTATATTTGTGTGCATTTATGCTAGGAGGTTTTAAACTTTGGAATATTTGGAATATTCTTCCATTTACAGGCAATTTTCATGATTCCTACCAATCCGCCTCCAACGTTCCGGAAACCAGAGATCTGGTCAGACAATTTCACGGACTTTGTGAAGCAGTGTCTTGTCAAGAGCCCCGAGCAGCGTGCCACTGCAACACAGCTTCTGCAGGTCTGTCTGCCTTTCCTTGCAAGAACATAAAGCACTAGAGAGGGCTGCTAGTGTAGGCAGTGCTGTGCCTGTTGAGTTGCTGGTCTCATTTCTTGGGTGATCCTGTGCACTACAGATTTCACTAATAGCTGATTAACTTTACAGCCAACTTCAACTTTTCAGTTCTTCCCCAAGAACTGGTCTGATTTCAGCTTACTGTCTTTCTGGAGGTGTTTTTTTGTTTTTTTTTTGTTGCCTTCAAATTCTCATCAGCGCTGCCAAGCAACTGTATTTTAAAACACTAAAAAGGAGAGGCACAAATGAACATAATTGCTCAGAATGGTACAGGTATGGCATTCTATGAAACTGGCTGTATACAGCTAAGCTGTTAAGGAGTAAGTAGTGTTTGTGGGAGGGGAATGAGCCCAAGATTTCACAGCATTAAGTGCCTTTAGAGTGAGATCTTGTTTGGGTGGAAGGCTCCCTCTTGTGTTACAGGAATATTTGATTTTTTAATTTCATTTTAGTAAGGTATTAAGTTGAACGTTAATTTTGATTGGAAGCGGGCTGTTGTAGCAGTGTTTACTGTTGGTTCAGGTGCAGTGCTTACTAACTTTTAATGCGTTTTGTAGCACCCATTTGTTAAAAGTGCCAAAGGAGTGTCAATTCTGCGAGATTTGATCAATGAAGCAATGGATATCAAGCTAAAACGTCAAGAGGCACAACAGCGTGAACTAGATCAAGAAGATGAAGAAAATTCAGTGAGTATTTAGTAGCAACAGTACATGAAGTTCAAACTCTCAGTCCTTGCACAATGCTTAGCTGCTTTTTTTTTTTTTAAATTTTGTTCAATTGCCCATGGATTTGACTTAGTTCTTTAGTTTTCTACTTTAAAACTACTTAACCTAATGCTTGAACCCTGCTCAATCTTCGCATTCGTGTGGGACAGTCAGCATGGTCCACCTAATATTTACCTTACTTAATTAGCTTAAAGTGTAGCTGAAGACTTGCGATTGAATGCGATTACGTAGTAGCATATGCAAGGCTTTAATACAGGTTCCTAATTGGATAATATTCTTTATGAAGTAATGAGAATTTTTCATTGTAGATTGAGGTCTTAGACTGCTCTCCTAGTATAAAATGATACCTGTGATGCACTATGCTCTGAGTACGTTATGTTCTTTTACTGTTGTTGTGCTTTAGAACCCCCCTTATAGAAACTTTCTACTACACAAGAACAACCGACAGAAATACGAGGTGAGGGCATGACAAGTGTTGAGGGAATTGCTGTGACTTTACATCCTGGGTGCTTTGTTTCAATGGTTACAGCATGTGAATATGGAAAGCATGTTGAAAGCTTTTTTCTTTCCTTTTTTTTTTTTTTTTTTTTTTTTTGAGGCTCTGCTTGCTTCAATCTGGGTAAATGAAATGGGCAACAGAAGGCATTGTATGCCACAGTCCGTTTCAGAGGTTGGCCATGAATAGCATGTTGCACAGAAAAACACAGACCTAATACGTTGTTCATCTGGTTTTCCAGTTTAGGACTGCATATTTATTCAGTGTGGAAGTAATTTTATTGGTCACCTTGCCATGATGTTGGCTATAAGAGTGTTGTCCCGACTCTCTCCCCTTCGTTTCTGACTGGTCTGGGGTCTCGTTGCTGAGAGATGGTGTCTCTGTAGTGGAGCTGAGTGGTCTCTGTCGGGGTGTGTGTGTTTTCCTGAAGCTTCTGTATTCTGTGTCTGCTAGCAGGAGAGCGTTCTCAAGTGCTTCCCAAGTGCTATGGAAATTTCTGCTGTTGTTCTGTTAAATGATGTGTAGCAAAGGAATTTAATGCTTCCTCTCACCCACTCATCTCCACATAAAATATACTTTTCCTCCATTAAGATCTTGTGTAGTTTTTTTCCTCCTCTTGCTATTCATTTTGAGATTGGGAAGTTAATTATATAGGCATGCTCGACAGAGCAAAGAAAAGGCGTACAACACCAGGATGTGGAAGGGTGTGCTTCTTTCTGATAATGACATTGAGATGGAATATTACGGCTTCTGGGGCTAGACCAGTGTATTTCTTCTAACACTAATTAAGACCAGTAAGGCCATGGTCACATATAAATTAAAGAACCATGTACTTTGTACCTACAACAAAATAATAATAATATATTTTTTAAAATATTTAGCTCCAAGGTGAGCCTAGAAAGATTTTATGAGATTTAATAAATAGCCCTGCTATAAACCTAGAAGGTGATTTCTATTGCTGTTGTGGGATACCAGGCGCACATTTCCAGGAAACTAAATAGATTGTAGTAAATCTGACCTCAGTCTTCATGAAATTCTAGCCATAATTGATACTGAGGGACATAGCCTAGCGAAACTACTTCCTCTGGCCAATGTAGGTATCTTCCAAGAAGCTGTCCTACCACAATTTATTTCAGAAGTTTGTGTTTTCTTAAAGATTCTGCCTCCTGAGCTTTGACAGCATTAGTTCAAATTTCTGCAATATCAATTATCTGTTAACAAATAGAAGAATAAGAAAGAATTTTTATCTGAAAAAAAAAGACTGGACTTTGATAATTTATTTAATTTAAAGATTTGCAAATTTGTTTCAGTTTTCTTCAGTGCTTCTGAATGTTATAGGAATAAAACTACCCAAATGTTGAAGACAGAGTTCTGAAGTATAGGGTAGTCACTCTCCATTGGTGAGTCATGTGCAGTACAGACACAGAACTGTTGCAGTCTAATAACTCATAATTTGGTGAACTGTATCACTTGACATGGGGGTTTTAGGTCAACCGATGCAACTGGCAGCATGAATAGAAACGTAAATGACTGAATGAGTATTGTAATTTACTTAGAGACAGGTCAGCAGGTCAGGAATGAGATACCAGTTGTATTGAGACGTTTCTGCTGATTGTTTACGTGCTCTCTTATTTATCTATGTTAATGAACCAAAATGTCACTGGTTTCCATGTATATTTGTCGAAATCTCTGAATTAGTAAGATTTGCCAGTATCTGTGAATACAGCCACTCTTCACAGGACTTGACCATCATCAATAAAAATGTATTTATGACATCTTTGTACAGGAAGAAGATGAAACTGATTCAGGTACTATGGTGAGGGCGAGTGGAGATGAAACCAATACCATAAGAGCTGTCAGCACACTGGGTGATGGAGCCAATACGATGATAGAACATGATGGCACCTTGGAGTCCCAGCTGGGCACAATGGTCGTAAACACAGACGACGAAGAAGAGGAGGGCACCATGAAAAGTAAGAACACATCTTTAACTTCTACAGAATTACTGGGAAATCAATGCAACACATAAAGGGCTTCACTTATGAAATGACAGATACCTTACACGTTCCAAACACAGCAAGGCATGCAGTGGGAAGAGCCAGCATCTGTAGACTTCGTGCTTTTTTTAGTGTTGCTAAGGGCAGGTTCAGTAAGGACAACCAAATAAACTGTGTGGCTCTTCTGAGACACTCAAGTTGAAATCCGTTGCATCCTAAAATAGAAAATCTTACTAAAACTACAAGCCCTATTGTAGAAAGTAATATTTAATGTGATGTGACTTTGATTGCTGATAGTCTGCACAAGACCTAAGAGCATGACTTGGAAAAAGGTTGAAAATCTTTTTTGGATTGATGAGACGATGATAAGAATCTCCTTGGAAAAGCATACCTAGAACAAAAAAAATCTTGTCTTAATTATGAATTCTCATAGAAATGTGTTCCTGCAGAATTGGTAATCTCAACAGTATCAGGGCAGAGGTAGTCATAGATGACTGAGCTGGCCAGGACGGATGTTTTTTCAAGGACTGAGGAAAGTGCTGAGTGAGGTCTTGGTAGCAGTAAAATATGATTGCAAATAGGCAAGGCTTGTTCTTTTGGCTCTTGTGCTATTTCCAAAGGCTTCTTTGGCTATCTGATGTTTAAGCTTTAGCTACTGTGGAAGAGGAAAAAAATCTCAGCAAGAGTGTGGGAAAAATCCTTTTATCAGGAAATCTTGTATTGAAACCTTCTTCCATGTGGGGGCCCTCTAGAGCTTGTGGAAGGATCCTGCTTTCCACTAGCAGACAGAAATTTCAGTGGAACCTGTTTAAAGAATTTTGCAAACCTTGGCAAACACCGGTTCAGCCCTGTAGAAATGTCTTAGAAATGGAGGTGTCAGCCCATGTAGCAGCTTGTGGCAACAGAGACCATGGAGTAATGTCATCAGGTTTTGTGGAATAACTCTATCAGAAAGCAGGTAGATACTTAAAATAACTGTATGGGTCACCCGAAGAGAGTGGGGTGTGTTACCAGCCTTCAATCAAACGAAATTGCTGTTTCTTTACACATAGAAACAGTTTGTGCTGTTCCACGTCATGATTCATAACGACAGAGGTATTCTCGTCAGTGGTGCCCCTGTACTGGCTGTCAAAGCTGTGTAAGTGAAGCACCTCTTGGATTTATCTCCCTCTGTTTAATGGGTGTTTGTCTTCTCCCTGTCTTTGTGAGATTGCAGTGCTTGTAGCTCAAAAGCTCTGCTTCTCTCTTCAAACTAGGGTACAGCGTTTTGAGGAGACACCTCTGATAATCTCTTTTACAAGGACATGCTCTCATTTTGAGCAGAATCAGTTACGAAGACGTTGCAGTTACGTAGTGTAGCAATGATGACGCTTACGTAGTGTAGCATCTAGCCTCAGGAGGGAGCTCCAGAACAAGCTCTAAGAAATACAGAGCTGTGACTAGAAAGTTGAGTTTTTCTTTTAACCCCCTTAGACTTCAGCCTTCTTTAAAACACTGTAATTCAACAACTCCTGCGTGCCAGTGTTCAAAGCCAGGCATGCAGTGGTGGTGCTTGAGCAGCTCTGCCTTCTGGAGGAGGCTTTTTGGGATCCCAGGAGCAAGTGATGCCCGACACTGGTACCACGTCCCTGGTGAGAGGATCTGCACAGCAGTGTCTAAGGAAACCCAGCTGCGCTCAGATGTGCTTTTATAACTTGTAACTCGATTACAAAAAATCAGGCGTTGATGAAGGTGATTGTACCAAACTAAAATGTAACTTTTTCGTAACACCTTCTCCTTCTTCCGCAGCAGCATAATGCTAAAATTATTGTTTCCACACAGAGAAGTTCTGTGATTGTTTCTTGAACAGTGTCTTTTAGCAGCTTGCAAATGCCCTTCGTGTGAATTGCCTTTAGCTCCATCTGTCAGACATTCCCATGTTCATACTTGCTTAACAAGCAGTTAAATTGATTTAACTGCAAAGCTCATCTGCCTGCTGCAGAGCTCTCTGGAGCAAGTTTTTGTAATCCTCAACATAAAAGTTATGGTGGTGTTTGGAAGCCGCTGAGTTTGAAGAAGCTTCATTGTTTCATATTTTTAAAGAAGTCTGTGTTTCACTTGGCAGCTTGTGTTATGACTCACAGTAAAACCTGTTTTAAGTCAATAAAGAAGTACAGATTTGTCTTGCGTGGTATTAGTAGGAGAACTTAGCTTTCCGAGGTGGCTAGGGCCGTTTAATGGCAAGCTTCTGAACTGGTGATCTAGCTCTTCCACCTAATTTAAGTAAACAAATAAATCCATGTGTTCAACAGTTTGCTTTCACATTATTTTTGTAACGTAAAAAATATTTATGAGGCATTGAAATGTGTTGCTTTAGATAGGATTGTGTTAAAAATCTCAAACAAACAAGTTTTCATAGCCCTGAAAGTGATTCTTGCTTAAATCAGCTCATGACTTTTCAGGCCCAGAGGAAACCCTAGTATTTTACATTGTAGGGGAAAGTTTTGTTAGTTTTGTAGTCAGAGCTGTAATTCTGTTTGCTTAAATTCTTCCATTTGCTTGGCTTTTCTCTGGACACTCAATATAAATATTCAGGCAGCATTAAAAATGTCACTATGCACTGTGACAAATGACACTGTGCTATGCATTTTGAAAGCACTCCGGTGATTGCATGAAACTGCAGATAGTAAATTGTGCTGTGACACGTTTTACTTGCAGATTGATAGCTAGCAGATCACTTGCAGATTGCAGTTCAGCTCTTCCATGAAAACTTTGGAAGTAGCTGAAGGACTGTAGATGAACAAACACTTGTGGTAACAGACATTTCCATTGCGGTCAGGAGCTGGAGTGACTTTTGAGCTGTGAATATGTCTGCAATCATATCTTTTAATTATTCTATGTGAGAATATATAGTGTTTATAGTGCTAGAAAATACTGCTGCATATATATATGTATTTTATTCTTCCTTGCTCTTTCTGCTTTATTTGCTGTAGGTCTTTAGACAGTGGAAACTTGGCCTGAGTTTGTCTTTTCAATTTAAAGAATGGAACATAATTTTATAATAAAGCAGATAAACACATTGCCTTCCTTGGACTGTAATGTGATCAGATCCAAGTGAAATAGGATCTAGTTTGTCTAGTACTTGAATCTGCCCTATTTTCTATGTTAAAGTTTCTCTTCCTTTTCAAAGCCTGAAATAACACTGGAGAATGTAGAACTGTCAGCAGTGATGGGAGCTGGGCTGTCTGTTTTCTGGGTTGAGATGAATGAGGGATTAGGAGAGGGTGGAAGTATTGTGGGTGTGGGGTTTTTATTAATGTGGCACATGTTCTGTCGAGCATCTGGTGCAGAGAGAGACCAGAAGCTCTGGTGGCACTGTCGCCTTGATAATGCAGTGTGCAGGTGAAAATTCTTAATTGACTTTTCTATTTTGAACATTCACAAACTAAGTTCCATTCTTAGAATAAGGTTACAGGTTGTCTCGGTTTTGTTACGCTTTTACCATCTTCACGCTGGTAAGCTTGGTTGTTGGGTCTTTTTTTAAAGATATTTTTCTTTTCAAGAGGAGATTGGATTTCAATGAAAGTCAAATGAGCTGAGATGCAGACTTGGCCATTTCCTATTAGAAGAAGAGATTCAGAGTAAGCTTGTTAGTCCTGGAGTGTTTGTGAGGCACACAGCGGATGATAATTGAACTTAAACCAGAGAAGTACCACTGACAAGATTCTGGAAACTTTTTTCCCCCCTAGTAATTAAGCTGTAATTCTTCAAATAAAACAGTAACTTGAAATGAACAGGAGAGCGAATATGGATGGCAGAAAGTTTGTGTGATTGCTTTAATATTATAATTGAATAAAATATGGCTGGTATGTAGCTGAGATAGCTATAGGTGGTCTAATGTCAGTGGTTGCCTGAGATTGTGTAGATGTGTGTTACCCAAATTGATAATGCAGCTATTGGAGAGAACAGCTCCATGTTTTATCAAAGGCATCGGATGTGTTTGGCCTCCGTTTTTCCCTGTAGAAATAGCAGCTTCTTACTCCTTAGCATTATTAATGTCCAGTTTTGTATTTAAAATAAATGGGTCCGTTTAGGCGTAATTGAACCATAAAACATTCTTTGTGTTATGCATTTAAATAACGCACTGTTTATAGAAACACCTACATTGATTGAATTCTCCTCTGACTGTAAGAAGCATTATACTGCCACTCTTCAATTGTGGAGAATATGACTCTCACAGATAAGTCTTCCATCTGTGCTATTCTTTTTTTTTTTTTTTTGACTTTTATCTTAATAGCAGGCTTGCTGGCAAACTTTACATAAACAGCAGCTACCCTGGTTTGTTCAGGAATATTGAGTTGTGTGGACATAAGGACAGTGTTTTTGATCAATGGGAGGAATTGTATGTACTGTCATTTTTTTTTTTGTGTTGCTTTTTTCCCCTTCACTTGAGTAGTGGTAGACTGCTGGACTTCTGTGTGGTGTCTTAGCATTTAGAACAGTGGTTATGTGCAAACCAAAGGAGCACGAGGGAGAGTTAACTCTGGGATCTAAGCTGGATGCTTGTCCATCTTCAATTGCCGTGAGTATTTGCCAGAGCTCTAAGGTGAAGCTAATGGTCTGTTAATATTTGTATTTTCAGAGATGCTGAAATTGGAGAAAGAGATGTATGTGTTTAACAGCTATTTTTGCTGTTCCTTACAGCTTATTATAAGGCACCCCTGTGTTGTGTTTGCGGGGGGATAGGAAGCAGAGAGGATTTTTTCTTGAGCAAGATGAGAAGTATGACTAACGGAGTGCTGAATAGCATCCAGGAGGCAATATGTTTCAGGAGACTCAGCCAGGAGATTGGGTAGCAGTGTGGCTGTCCCATGTGCATAGATATTTGCACATATGGGCAGACTGTGGCCTACCTGTCTTTTCTGAGAATAAACTCGCTTCCTACTGGATCAAAATAAAGCACAGAGAATCCTGATCCTGAAATAATTCCTGATCAGGAAACAATCCCTCTATAAATTGTTAAATTTCTTAATCACAGAAGTTTAAAACCAAATTCATTTCACCAGCAGTCCTTCGAGCTTCAGGGGAAAAAAATACTCATTGCCATGTTGTTTTCTGTTATCTCTAGACAGGCAAATGAGTTTGCAGGTCATGAATAGAGAGGGTGTTAGCAAACGCTTACTTGGTTATATGCCATTCAGGGAGCCTGAGCTGGTGCCCACGGCATGCAGGACCCGACGAGTGCAGCCCCATCACTGAGGTTGTTTCTCATTCCAGTTCACCAGAACCTGAGCCAGATGATGCAGGATATGAAACGTTCACTTCTTGCTTCATGCACCTTCACATCTCACAGCCCGTGTCACATAATGTAGTTCGCTGCTGGACTAAATTAGCAGCTCAAGCAAATGAGGTGAAAGACAGGTGTCCTGAAAATCTGTGATGGAGGAAGAAAGCTGCTATAAATTCATAATCTCCTCAGCATTTTTATGGAGAAGAAACATTAGATCTCCAAAATGAGGCAATCTGGTCTTTAATGGCTTTTGTTACTGTGAGGATTTCCTCCCCTTTCAGAACGAGTCCTCAATTACATAGACCACAGCTTCGGATGAGTGCTGGTGCTCTTCCTGCAATGTCTCTGATGCCTTGTGTTCATTAAAAGAGGATCAGTTATGATACCCAGCATTGATTTTGGTGGTCATTTAGGAGCTCCCTCTTAATAGCAGGACCTGTCAGGCATGTTCTGCTTTGATTTAATTTGAGATAGGCTGTAATTAAGGGAAGGCTCGTCCTCATAATCTTCAGTATGTATCAAGTGTTATGTGGTCTGCTTTTAATGTGAGGAAATCTCAGCTTCTGTTGCCATGAGTTGAATTCATTAATGATGGAGCACTTTTTGCTCTGGTTGAATAAATTGGCATCTCTCTGCTCTGCTGTATAAAATGACTCAGTCCTGTTCGTACTGTACAAATTATGCTGTCCAGCTGTTAAAGTTCATCTGTGATCTCAGAGAAATAGCCTGAAGCAAATAAAACTACGGTTCCATTTGAAAGTTTAATATTAATGAAGTGTTGCTTGCACATAATAATTGGGCACTGTTTTGTGCATCCTAAAAATGTGAGCAGTGTGAGTCTTAAAGTTACATAATTCAAACTAAAGCAGGCAGAGGGGAACTTAACGACGATTATGGGGGACTAAGCCTGTTAAATGAATCAGTGGAAGGTCTCTGCTTATTTAAACCACCAAAATGGAGGATGAAAATAGATACAAGAACTATTAAAAAAAAAAAAAAAAAAAAAAGACAAGGAAGGGTGAGTAAGTAGTGTAGAGACTAACGTTTTGAATGCCTGAGAGCTGAGGCTCTCTTAAGAACAAGTGCATGTACACAAGCTAGCAATAAACTTGAGACCGAAGGTGAGAGGGTTTATGGCTCTAGCGGAACAGCAAGCCTGTCGACAGCAAGGACAAAACAAAACAGTTGCTTTACAATAGCTCTTGATCCCTCAGTGAAAGGGACTCTATAATTCTGTATATGACAGCAGAAACTGCTTCTCCCGGGGGACCCTCTCTGGCCTTACGTCTGACAAAGGGCAGCGATGGTTGTGCTTGCT
This sequence comes from Netta rufina, assembly GCF_964035555.1. Lineage (NCBI taxonomy): Eukaryota > Metazoa > Chordata > Aves > Anseriformes > Anatidae > Netta > Netta rufina. Next base: position 2,734,865 of record NC_140140.1, read on the forward strand.
GTACGGTTAACCTGAGTGCTCACCGTGTCTCTGCAGAGCTTGGTTTGGAGCTCCTGCTCATAGGGGTGCATCTTCCTGAGCTTTGTGCAGGGCGTTTGTAATTCTTTCCTAGCACAAGTGAGTTGATTTTAAAAAATGTGATCTTGTTGCTCCTGAAATCCTCTTAAAGTGCAGGTATCTTCCAAAGTCGAGGACAGTTGTCTTCGTAAAGACTGCAGCTTCCTGGAATCTTGAAAAATTTGTGTTGTGGTACCAAGTGTCTAATTTTTTTTAATAGTATAGGAATTCATCGCTTCATGGTTGTTGATTTAAATTACCTTCTTCATAGATGAAGATGAGTTCTCCTTACCCAACCTGGTACAGCTGCTGGTTCTTAAAATCTACTGCTAGATGCAGCCGTAGTTCGAAACATGTTTGTGGTGTGATCCGACTGCTCCCAGTCACTGGTGTAGCTCCAGTTTTTGTGAGAGAAGAGAGGAAATCTCTCACCGTGGCTTCAAGAATAGGTATTTTAAATAATGCAGTATTAAGTGACTCGAGTAAGGAGCACACACAACGTGCTCCTGAGGTTATGTTTCTTCCTCGTGACAGGCTCTGTGACTCCAGAGCTCACCCTGGCTCGATGACAGCAATCCCTTTGAAGAGGAAAAATAACAAAACAAGGATTCTTCTGCTGTCAAGTTGAGTAGAGAAGAATCATCTTAGAAAAGCAGAAATTATAGTTTCATTACTCAGCAAGCTCCTTCAGTAAGGTAGAGAGGCTGTGCAAGTTTCACTTCCCTTTTGAAGGTTTCCTTTGAAGCTCATGAGCTTCTGAAAATTTTGAGTCGTGAGAGCTAATTTGACAAAATCAACCAAATGAGTGCTTTGATTTCTGGGACTAGACGATACCGAATGATTTGGTTTCAGTGACATTCTTTACTGTTGGAAGAGAAAGCCAAATCTTGTGCTGGTGTGACTGGCTGTGCTGTTTCTTCTTTATCATTCCCCTTTCTCTGCAGCATCGTAGGGAAGTATAAATGCCTTGAAGGCTCTCCACACCTTTGTCCTCTAGTGCTCGGTGTAAGGAGGTCTCTGTGCTGCAGTCAGCCTCTAAGACTGATCTATGCCATTCCCTCGAGCATTCAGGTGACTTTTTTGGGAGGGAGGACATTGGTTGTTACAGTTTTTTCACACTCCTTAAAACTTGTCCTTGCTGTAGCCCGGCAAAGGAGAGGATTGGTTATTTGGAGGCCACTGGCTGTTTGCTGATGCTGCCTTGCTGGCTTCTTGCAGTGCCCTGAGTGATCTTTTGGCTTGTCTGGGCTCTTTGTTGGTTAAGGACTGTCCTGGCGTGTGTGGTGCTTGTGGCTGGACATGTCTCTGCAGTACTGAAAGGGCAGTTACTGAAATCAGTAGTAAACTGAGCACGGTGCTGCTTTAAAATTAGTGTCACAATACACGGAGATATTTGTGGTTCACCATTTATTTGGGCCCACCAGTTTCATGTCTTTTCTATTTCACCCATGACAATGTTGATGTTTTTCTTAGAGTTTTCTGAACGTGACTTTACACCGGGCATCGCTTGGGAGTTCTCTGCAGAGGGCTTGTCCTTCACTGGAAGGCCGAAGTATGAGTGGCCCTGTGAGCTCCTGCTGCTCTGTGCGGCCAGCCCAGACCTGCAGCTCTGCAGTCAGCTGGACCGGCTCCAGCAGAGCCGTGGCGTTCCATTTGTGTAATTAATACAGCTCCTAAAAGATGACTGCACATCCCCGTGGTAGGCCATTAGCAGCTTCAGAGAGCTCTTGTGGCTCAACCCTATAAGCAACTCTTTGGGTTCTCCACGCGTTTGTTTTGGAACCTTTTCTTGTCACTGCAGGGTGACCTTCTAATAAAAGGCTTATCTCTGCCACAGCTGTGATCTCACTTTCTGTCAAATATTTGTATTTTAGTCCAACCCGATAAACCTGGGAACTTAAATGCTTTTTGGCACAGAGCTGCTTAGTGCAGTGTCATCCCAGCAGCACCTGATACTGCAAATAGCACTGATCGATTTTTGTCTTCGGCTGCCTGTTATCAAAATCTTAAAGACATAGTGCTATGATTCTTGTGTTGAATTAATAGCAGATCATCTTCGGAAAGATGACGCTGCTTTAAGTGCCAAGACTGACAAAAAGAAACCCAGTCGTGCTGGGATGATAATTGATTTTGGGTAATGCGTTTCCGTCTCCAGGAGCGGAGCGTTTCTGTCAGTCTCGTTGTATATGCACTCCAGCTGAGATCAGAACAGCAGCTAAAATTTCAGATATTTTGATCTGTATTCTAGATCTTTTCCATTGTGTATTACCTTTCTTCGTTCTTTGTTTGTCAGTAACTTTTTTTTTAATGTAACTTCAGATGTGGGTGTCTATAAACGTGCTAAAATCAGCAGCCAAAATTGAATGTAGATTATAGCATATGCTCGAGAGGCTGGATATGGCTTTTGATAATTTGGTCACGCTGCAATAGGTTGTTCAATAGATGACATTTACAAGTATTGCAGCTGTTGGTAAAATACAAAACGTGGGGAGACGAGTGTGATTAAGTGAGACAATTACTCTCTAGTACAAGCGAACAGTCTTAAAGAAAATGAGTTAGCCACTGTCATCTGTGTGAAGCATTTGCTTTCAGATTCTCCTGTGCAAGCAATTGTTTTCAAAACATACAGTGCAAGCTTAATTTAGGTGGCTTTTTATCTAGGAATCCAGGATTCAATTTGAGACCTAAGCTAGCTCTCAGCAAGCTGTATATAGATTAGCCTAGGCAGGTAGGAATTCCTTTATTTTTACAGAATTTGTGAGTGTTAAACATTGCCATGATTGGCCATAACATGAACAACTTATGCCCTGCTTCAAACAGGCTGGACTGCAACAGAATGCAAGTGGTGTATTTACTTCATTCTAAATAAATGTTTTATCACTTAGCTGTAATTGGATTGCTATTGTATTTCAGTAATTATTCCCAACTGCAAATCTGTACTCCCCTTCACAGATATTTCCTGACTGACCTTCATGCAGTCTGTCTGAAGATGTCTTTCTTGAACTAATTCTATATTAGCTCATGTTTTGGTGTTTTTTTTTTTTTTTTTTTTAATTTTATTTTTTATTTTTATTTTTATTTTTTTTAAGGGAACTACTGCCAGGGCTAGAATGATTTGTCTTTGCTCCTGCTTTTTATGGTGCAAAAGATGAAGCATCTTGGTTTGTGTTTGAACTTTCAGCCGACCCTGGAAAGGCAGTAGGATGCAGTGCTCTTTCAAGATTCATCGTGATGTTTCAGAGTGTGTAGAACCCAGCTTCTGTCGGTATCACAACCCAAATGTCCTGCCAAGAGTTGTCGCACTTTGCAGAAATTTATCCCCTTTAACATGTAGAAAAATAACTTCCTCAGTTATCTAATAGCTGACCGAGGAATTTGTGCACTTGTCTGAGGATCAGACAGACTCTGCCTGTGAAGTTCCACATCACTGGATGGCGATTTTACATTCAAGAATAATATTCTGTGATTAAATCTTAATGGGTTTCCAGAGTAGCTATTTTATTTTTTTTCAAGGGGAAGGCACTGCTGAGTGTCTTAGAATCCAGGAGTCCTCTTTGTGATTGCCTTCTGTGCACACCCTGGTGGGAAGAGTCTCTGCGTCAGGCAGAGCTACCGAACCACTCGGGACCGCTCTGTTTTCCCTGAGTATGTCCACAGTTCAAAACTTGTGGTTGTCTGCCTGCAGGGCAGATCATATTTATTTCAACTATATGGCATTCAACAGGGAATTTATTTCACAGCCCAGAGTGAGATGTGTGTTTGGTAATGCGGATGCCACGTTCAGTTAACACTAGTCCTAGGATAATTGCTGGGTGAAAAGTGTTGTGTGGGTGCTGATTCCCAATCCTGCTTTCTGAAAACAGTGGTTTCCGCATTGGCCAAATACATGTTTTAAGTATGGTGGATCTACTCCACTGTCTAGAGAACCATATTTTGTGGGAACAAAAACATTTCACTCGGTATCATCACAGTGCTCGCTTCGATTACGCTGACAGGTTTTTGCGAGGCATTTTATTACGAAGAGCAGCACAGTGGTATTAACTTAAAAGTAGTCTTTAACTGCATTTGCAGCTGTTGTGGTCTTGTGGTGCACCACTGTTAATACATATTTTCTGTGCAAGCCTGCCTTTTCGTTCAGATTGAGACCACGAGATGCTCGCTGCAGCTTGCAGGCTGGTTTTAGGTGAGTGTAGTCTGGGCAGCGTTTGATGCTGTGCCAGCTGAGCTAGTAAAGAAATCCCCCCGTGGAAATGCTGAAGGTCCTTCAGGCTCGATTCTCTGTGATCTTAAATGCTGTCTTCTCTTCCCGGATTGGCTTTTATCCTGTCTCTGCCAGGAATCAGCATCATCCCCCCTCACCTTGTGCTGCTTTGTGCCCTGCAGCCGAGGCTGGCGCCTACCGGGCCCACACAGCGGGGAGGTGCCGCCATCTCTGAACATGGGGCCAGGCCTTGCTGCCTTCAGCCGTGGAAGCCCTTTCACTTGTTTTGTGTGGCCTAATGGCACTTAAATGACACAAGCAGGGATTCAGGTGGTGTGAAGGCTGAAGGAGGATGGGAAGAGTTAATGCTGGTATCCATAATCCTGCCAACCGCATGATGTACCTGCTCACCCCGCAGGATTGTAGAGTTACTGCTCGTTGCTCTTAGTGGGCCACCAGTGTTCATCCCTTTGTTGCACTCCTCCTTGTTCTAGAGAATAAATTAGAGTCGTGTAAATCTAGTTGTGCTGAAGCTTTGTGGCTGTATCCTCACTTCTGCTGTCCGTGTGAGTGAACTCTGAGAACAGTGCTTGGGAGGCTTATGAGGCCTGCCCCTAAAAATCAAGGTATTTGTATTCAGGGGCTTATTGAGACTCCTTTGTCTCCCTTTCTATCTTTACTCATTGTACCAAGTTTCTTAAACATGGTCTAAAATTGAGTTGTTACTCTATATTTTTAGCTTATTCAAGTAATACAGTAAGACAGTGTGTTCAGAGGAATTAACTTACAAAACGAAAACCAGGACAGTCAACTTGATAGCTTACTGTTTATAAAAAGAAAACAGCTTAGCAAACTAATTAATCCTTTCTGCCCGAGAAGTGTAGACTTTAACTACTCCTACCCAAGACGAATTATGAAATTTGTTTGGCAAACGTGGCCTTTGAAAGCCTGGTTTTTGTACCATTCCATTCATAAATATAAAGATAAGTTTCTGCTTGTAAAATGATCCTGTTTGGTTTTAGAACTTGGCGTATTCTGCAATGCCTGCAGCCCAGCTGGGATGAAAGCTGCAGCTGGGAGCAGTTCACCTGTAGCATGCGGCTCACAAAGCCTGGCTACCTGGTAGTTTGCTGCAAAGGATGGGTTGCAGCCTAGTGCCTCCAACACTGCCTTCACTTCTCTGGTGGGCTTTGGGCTTCCCTTCTGGACGGTCAGAAATAGCTTTTGAAAACCTGCTGAAAAATAGTACATTAGCAGTGTTATATGATTTAGTATGTGCTAAAAAGAAGAACTCACTTTTGGGCATGATGTAAGGCAGTATAGCTGAAAGCATATTTTAAAATATAACTGTTTTTTTCTTTTTTCTTTTGTATTTCCAGGGAGGGATGAAACGATACAGCCAGCCAAACCATCATTCCTTGAATATTTTGAGCAGAAAGAGAAGGAGAATCAAATCAATAGCTTTGGGAAGAATGTGTCTGGCCAGACAAAAAATTCATCTGATTGGAAAGTGCCACAGGATGGAGACTACGAATTTGTAAGTCTATACTCTGAAATTCAATCAATGTGACAATCTTTAAGAGTTTCAGTTGGAGCTGCTATACGATTATTTCTTGTTTTGACAGACTAATGGAAACTTGAGGAGATTCTAATTGCTAATGCATTCAGATGGGGCATTTTGAAAAAGTCATTTTCTCCAAGTATTTCTGGGTTATCGTAACCAGACATTGTCTGTTTACTGTTCTGACTTAAAAACAAACAACAACAACAAAAAAGTATGAAGACCTTAAGGTAGAAGCTTAGTTGCCTTACACATTTAATATTAAAAAAAAAAATCCAGATGGCAGTTGAAAAATGCTAATCCTGAACGTGGGGTGCTTGACCAAAAAACACAACCAAACAGAAAAACAACCCACAGTGTTACGACCTTTGAATTTCCTTGTTTTTCTTGAGCTTCAATGCTAGATTTTGTGTTTCTATTTAAATATCAAGCACGTCTTTATTTTTTCCAGTCTTCATTTTCAATCTTTTCTGAGCACATGAACATTAGATTTTCAGGAATTTCTCAGAAGTCAGAAGAAAGACCATAGCTTTCTGTGTTCCGTTATTTATGGAATGTTCTGATTTAATTTTTTGGAAGAGAGGAGAATTTCTGATTTGAGTTAAAATGCCAGAGGATGCGTGCTTTGAGCGCTGTTCCATGCACTGCATTTTCCTTCAATGATACTTCAGTGCAAGCACTTCCAGCTTTAAGTGCGTTGTACACCCTCCTGATGTTTGTTCACGTTACCCGTGATTCATGTCACGCTGCACTCAGTCATTGGTGAGATTCACTCCACCTTCACAAAGCCGTGCAGAAGGCGAGATCCCTCTGCTAGTCACGACGCGAGGCAGCAGAGATGCTTTACTTTGAGGCTGTAATAGCAGGAGCTGTTTGTTCTGGCTGTACGGATTGTAAAGACTGTTGTTGTTGCCTATGTTTTGCAGTCTTTGCTGCTGCTTCTATGATTTTGCTGCTTAGACTGAAAAGCATGGCTAGCTGAGGGGACCTGCTGCACTTTTTCTGTAGTCCTTGCCACTACGTTATGCTTAGCCTGAAGGCTCAAACTCACTGCATAAGCATGTTCTGCAAAAATAACCTGTGAGCTGACTGTGTATCACAGGGTCTGGGCCAAGCACACATTTCTAGTTGAGTCAGCTGCCTAGTTTATCTCACTAACCTTACATGCTATAACTTAATTGAATGACAAACAATTATTTTTCGATGTGTGGTATTTCCCAGGAAAGACAGGCTGCTTTGGAGTATCTTAAAAATCTTTTGTGGTCTGCAGAAGATGGCCCAAGGGGAAATTTGCTGTAATTATTCTTCTTTCTAATTTGGTTGCTATTGAGTGTAGCACTTAGCCTCGCTTCCAGCGAGAAGGATGCACTCCGCCCAGCACCCAGCGAGCTCTGGGTGCCGACTGCACCCGGGGAGCAGTGCAGAAGGATCCATGCAGGGAAAGATCTGTGCCGTTCCAGTGAGCAGGACCTGCGAGTATTTTTAGAATGTGCAAAGCAACTGTTTGACACGCGTGTGACCTTGCTTACTGATTTCCATTAGTCCTGAAGTATTGCCATGTGCATAGATTACCAGTGCGCTGGAAGCAATAAAAGCAAGACATAAAAACGAGCAATAAATCGGGCTTTGGGTCACCTTCGTGTAGTAATTTGTAGACAGCTGTGTGTATTTCTCTATTTCTGCTATGAATATACCGGCCTGTCTTGCATGCAAATTTTTAATAGAGCTGCCTTCTCACCTGGTCACTTCCCTTTTTTGTAGGAGAAGAAAAATGCTTGAAAATAACCCTAATAATACACACGGGTGTTTGTACAGTCCTCATCTGAGGGCTAGTAGCAATAACCTTATGTTGTCTAACCTAGATGAAGACTTAAAACTGGATATTTTTCCTGGTTCAACTAAAAAGAGATCAATTTGATGGCTAGCTATTGGGTAAATGTCTTACTAATTAATCCTTAATAATTGAAATCATCAATGCAATAAGCTTTGTGGAATATGAAAAAAACAGGATGTGTTGGACGTATCAAGTACATCTGTCCTAGACTTGTGCAGCTGTAACTTATTTCTGCACTGCCAAAGTAAATAGGTTTGAGCAGGCTTTGTCTATAGAGTTTGCAGGATTCTAAGCAGAGATGAGATCAGTGAGATGCTGGGTGAATACTAGTTTCTCCTGAGCCTTAAGAAGTGATTGAATTATTATTGCTTTGTGCTACTACAGACTAGATAAATATGCCTTGAATTCTGTTCTGTATTCCTCTCCTTCCTATGTGGCTAGCACCCGGAGTCTCCTGTCTTACATAAAAAAAAAAAAAAAAGCAATATTAAATTACAAAAGATTTTTGTTCTTTTCCCCTGTGGTAAAACCATTTGACCTTTTCTTGACTAAAATTGTTCCTCTGAAGCAGGCAAATAAGAAGCTATTTATATCACAATGGCAATGTCATGTTAGATAAGGCTTGGTTCAAGTCAGCCCCATCCATTGCAAAGCCGAAAACCCAAGGATCCTATTCTAGAAGGTGATGAACTTCATTCCTCCAAATCGTGATGCTCTGGCCGTGCCCTGGCTGTTGGCTGAGATGGCATAAACCCGCTCTGCTTCCAGCCTTGGGCTTCTGAGGCAGAAATCATGACTGGCTTATTAGCCAATGCACGATGTTGTTCAAGTTTATCCCCACTCAGGTTTCAACAAGGATCTCTAAAGATTTTAGCCCTGCTTGACTGCAGAAAAGTTTCCAAAAACATTATGATTTATTTAACATGGAAACAAAATACTAATTACGGGCAAAAATTCTTGCTATAAGGAGGAAAATAATAAACTCCGGTATGAAAATGCTGCAGGGGGAGGCTGTTAATGGGCAGGCTGCATTGTATGTAGAATTCCTAATTGCCATAATCAGATCTCAGAACTTTTGTAGTTGAATTTAATGTTGCCAGCGAACATTAGTCACATAGTACTGCACAAACTTAAATTAATAATGCTAGAGCATTTGTTTAGACAATGTCAAACATTTTTTCTCTTTAATCTTTCTGTAGTACTGTACCGTACAGCAGAATTAATCGTGCAGTGTTTCCTCTCTCAGACACTACAAAAGGCTCATTTCGTATTTTTTAAAGCCTGCTCTGAGCTGGCCAATATTCCAGTATTGTTTGTGGCTAAAGTGGGATCACTTTGTTGTTATTATTTTTATTCTGTCCCTGCTTGAAGTCACTCTTGCCAAGTCTATTGCAGCAGGTATTTGTGGATCATCCAGGCATGAATGTTGTGTATTACATCACTAATTGTTTTACTGAAAGTATATTTCTTCAGGAAATTAGCAGTTTCTGGCCATTCATGGCTTATGATACATGTAACAATCCTGCAACCTTTTTGGTTCTACCCCATGAATGTGGTTTCACAGGGGAAAGGAGGTGGCACTCAGTGCCCCCGACAGTCTTGAATTTTGCCATCAGGACTTTGCTGGGGTTTTTTAATGCCTGTAGTGTTGAACTTGGGCTTTGCTGTAACCGTAGTTCAGTTTTCGCCTTTTCTTTTTTTCACTGAATCTTTGCTAATTAAGTTATCCCATCCTTGTCTGGGGTGTGAAGTCAAATAGGACCAGAACATGTACTAGAGCAAGAGTACTGCACGACACCAAGTCTTTCTGCCGGCGTCACACAAGATGTTGAAGCTGTTTGCTCCAAAGCTTCTTTGGTTCCAGCTCTTGCATATCTGATCTGTGTAGGGCAGCCTGTCAGGAGCTTAGTTGGTACAGATGCCTCTGTGCTGTCTGTAGCTGCTGCTGCTCCCTGTGCTTCCCTGGAAGAACTCCAGGAGCTGGGCAGAAAGCGCTGCCCTTCACCTGCAGGACCTCAGTGCAGAGCCGCAGCCATCAGCAGTCGTTCTGTGCACCAGCAGGCTTGTCCCACTGCTGCAGCTCTGGGAAGGAAGCTTACATCAAGAAGCAAGGCTTCTGCGTCCCTTTTAAGAAATATCCTGCTTGCTTTGATGAGACCTTGATTTGCTTGCATCTCAGCCTTGTTGATTCAGACGTCCCGCAGTTAGCAGTAGCCAGAAGTTTGAGTTTTTTCCTTCGCTCCTTGGCTCAGTGAAGGTGTGCCTTCACAGGATCTCTCACTGTAGCAGCAAAACTTTTTTTCCTTGCAAAAACGACATGAATGTATATCCTTGGGGGTGTCGAGGTTAGCAGGAGTAGGAGACGTGGCAGATCTCAGCTGTCTGTGGAAGCTGGCTGTCGCTATGACCTGTGTTTGCAGGTTCACCACTTCAGCCTACCACGAGAGAACCTGTGGTTCAGGTCCTGTGTTTCCATGCTGTGAGTGCTGGTTTTTTGTACTAGCTCGTCTTCAGGTCCCTTCCAGAAGCATTTTGCTGTGGGTATCTAGAGACCTGCCCTGGGCAGCGTTCCTCTTTCTGACACGGAGTCCTGCCGGGGGCTGCGGCGAGCAGGAAGGTAAGCGGGGCAGTGCTACAACAGAGCGAGCATCAGGAATGCATTTCACACTGCAGCTTGTAATTTGCTCAGAGGCTAACCTACAGCCTGGCAAACTGTCAAAGGAAAATGTCAAGGAATTTTTTTTTTTTAAGTTTAATAAAGTACGTTTTCTAGAAGTATGTTCACATCTCAGAGTTTTTGAATTATCTGCACTGCAGGAATTGGTATCGCATCTACATCCTTCTCTAAGTAGCTTTGAAGTCTTCAGATTTAGAAGTCATTATGTCCATTTATATTTACCCAACAGGAAACTAATTATTTTGTGCCTGTCTTTAATCTGGTTCTAGCCAGAGCTTTTAACAGTAACTGCTTGTACCTTTTTTTTATAACATACAATGAAAACAAGCCTTCCTCTTAGCTGAATAAAGGTATAATTCTTTTTGCTGAAGTAGTAAAGAAAACTATAATTTTCTATTTACTGAGTGAAAGGTTTCATTGTTCTGCTGTCATCTGGGATATAGTGTTTTTTATTAACATCCTCATTTCTGTGCATTTTGTTAGTAGCTTGGAACATTGCATTGGAAAGAAAGATTAAAAAGCAAAATACAAAACCACCAAACATTTCTGATATCTTTACCAGCAGAAGACAAAAGCATGTTAGTTTCAGTGTCTCCACCTTGCTCAGTTGGACCGATGGCTGTTGGTTGTGATGAAATCAAAACGTGAATCCTCAAGTCCTGTGAGGAGCGGCTGAAGGAGCTGGGGGTGTTTGGTCTGGAGAAGAAGAGGCTCAGGGGAGACCTCATTGCTCTCTGCAGCTACCTGAAAAGGTGTGGGGAGCTGAGGGTCGGCCTCTTCTCATAGGTAACGAGTGATAGGACCAGAGGGAATGGCCTCAAGTTGTGCCAGGGGAGGTTCAGGCTGGAAATGAGGAGACATTTCTGCTCAGCAAGAGCAGTCGGGCACTGGGATGGGTTGCCCAGGGAGGTGGTGGAGTCACCGTCCCTGGGGGTGTTCACGGGAAGGCTGGACGTGGTGCTGGGGGACATGGCTTAGTGGGTGATGGTGGTGGTAGGGGGATGGTTGGACCAGATGATCCCGGAGGGCTTTTCCAACCTTAATGGTCCTATGATTCTCTGATTCTCCTTGCAGTTTATGCAAATCAGTTAAGGCTGAGACAGCAAGAGCAGGGGATTCTTACTGACAAGTTTACAGAAAGTCTCGTTATTTCAAAGCACATTAAATCCCATTAGGATCGTGCTGTGTTTTTGAGCCTGGTGGTAGATACCAACCTGCCAATGCCTGCAGATCAGACCCTACCTCAGCAGTCAGGCACGGCTGCTAACCACAGCGCATCGCTGCAGGCTGGTGTCTGAGCCAGGGGGGAGCAGCCATCGACAGGGACCGGAGCTCCGTGCTCTGCTCAGCCCTGGTACTACTCCGCAAGCGCTTCAGCTGGTAGCTCCCAGTCCGTATGGCTCTGTGCAGCGCCCTGCTGCTTCCCCTGCGTGGCTGTGGCGTGACCACAGGTTGACAGGGACCTGTCGGTGCCGTGCCTTCCCTCTCCCAGCTGAGGACCGCGGTGACAAGCGGCCGTGTGCTGGAGCCATCCGTTTCTTTCAGTGGAAGTGATTTATAGGGAGGAACTGTTAGAGGGCAGGTGATTTATTGCTTATCAATAGCAGTAAACACCTTCTGCTTTACAATGACCCGAGTCTCTAGTTTATTGTATTCTGTCTGTGGAGGTGTCATCTGTCTTGTGAACAGCTTGCTGTCCACCAGTACCTGGAACATTCAGTGTCTTTGGTTTCTCTGAGCATTCGTTTGGAGAGCATTTATTAGCAATCTAATATCGATGCTTTATAGCTTTACTGCCTTTTGTCTGTCCTTCGTCGATCGATTAAAAACTTGGGAGAATGTTCTATATGGTTGTAGGCTTTGAAAACGCCGGCAGAGTAAATAATTGGCTCTTGCTTTGTTGGAACTGGTCTTTGGGTCTCTTTGAGCAATAGGTAAAAGGTGTGCAGAGGATGTGTGGGTACAGCAGGTGCTAGAAGGAAAGTACTTGCATTTTATGGGTAAGCTGCTGTTGTGTAACCCTTTATGGTTTATCTTTTTATAATTCCTGCTTCTAATGTGGTCCTCTAAGCTTTATCTCCTTTTTACTTATCTCTGTCCTTTCAGTAGCTTGGTAAAGGTGTCTCTGCACAAATCTTTAGGTTCCTCTTTTCCCTCATCCAAATTACTCAAGTGAATAATCCAAGCTGGTTACTAAGGCTCTAGAAAGTCTCTCTACTTAGGAGAAAAAATATTTTAGAATATGCACATTTGAAAAATGTTTTTTTTATATATACATAATATTCTTTTCCAAGATTTGACCAAACACTTCCAGTGAATCCTCAGGGCATTTCTGTTCAAAAGTTTTTTCCCTTCATCTACTATGATCTCCTCTTTTTCCCAGTGGTGGCTGGAATAAAAATTACTTCTCAGGCACTGATTTATTCACATAGTTTTACTCTGATCATAAAGTGAACTTATTTGCTAGAGTATTCATCAATTTTAGAGATAAAGACGGATCTGGGATGACTGATAGATATTCCTGTCTATGTTCTCCACAACTTTGGCAGATTTCTAGCTAGGAAACAAGCAAACTTAAGGTGTTTGTGCTGTGCTGAGTTTAAAATAAGCTTGCTTTCACTGGGAGAGCATTAAGACCATGTATTTTTTTTTTTTTTTATTGAGACGACTAGACTTGAATTAAAAAAATATATGTATATTTTTTTTCTGACAACAGAAGGCAGTCTGGAATAAGCAATTACTAACTTCCAAAACTGAAATCATACCCCAATCACATCTCCTACTAATTGAGTAAGATCTTGAAGTAAAGTGTGTTACCTAGACGTAATCTCTACTGTGAAGTATGATTTATACAAAGAGACAGCTTTTTATATGTTTTATTCAACAGTTTTAAATGTCACCTGCCTTGATTTATAACATTGATGTCCCTTAAATGGATTTCCTTTTTTCCTTTCAGCCATCTGCCAAGAATTTTTAAAGCTCTGGTAATTGTTTGTGCTTCTTTCAAGTGTTACCTTTTCAGCATATTCAGTATGCTCTTCCCAGCGAATACTTTTAACTAGTGACATCTTTATTACGGGAGGATGGTTTATTTTGTTACCGGGTAATCAAACATACAGTCGTTTTGAAAAGAAGCCCTGGAACAGCTTGGTTATCTTCTCCTTTATTGTTTGTTAAGTGGTCTTGAATTGAACATTTGCATGAGGGAGGCACTCTCCAACCGCACTGCAAACTTCATCAAATTCGTGACTGCTTCAAACCACTGGTGTGATTTACAGCACGCTCCTTGGGTGCAGGTCGTACTCACCTCCATAAATCCCTTTGAGACAAAACCAGCGGCAACAACAAAAAATCAGAAGATACATCTGGGTTTAGGATTCATTGGCAGTGTTTGAAAAAGGTAGCTCACTGGCTTGAATCTTGTATCTGAAGAGGTACAAGAAGAGAATAGCTTTCTTCCTTCCATTTTGTAACAGGGTCATTGTTCACCACCTGCTTTCACTTTGCTGCGTGCTGACATTGATTGCAAAGCACTTACTGCTACAACTTGCTGTCGAAATTTCATTTTTGCTGTTTTTTTTTTTTTGGTATATAGCAGGCTTTCTGTGACATAAAGCTTTCAAATGGAGCTTGCGGTGAGTGGGAAGCAAACTGAGTTGCTGTCGTTTGTGTTGAATTGTTTAGGTTGCAGCCCTTAATGGAGACAGAGTTAATGTCACCTGAAATCAACTTCATATGAAGCATTCAGACTTGTAAATAAGCCATCCTGGACTTTTTTTTCCTAATGTAGTGTTTAATCAGCTGAGACTTTGACTGAAAGTTTTGTGGACGAACTGAGTACCTAACTGTGTTTCACCAGGCTCTTTGATCACTGGATTTGTTTCACGGCCGCTGTGCACTTAAAAGGTCAGGTTGCAATGTGCGTCCCTGCTCTGGGAGGAAGGGAGAAGGAATTAATAATTGAAGGTGTGACGTTGGAAGCCTCTCGGAGCATGCTGAATTCTTCGGAAAACCTGTTCGAGCCTTGTTATGCCCCCAGATCTGTCTCGGAGGCTGGGTGTGTTGTTGGCACAGCGTCTCCCTTACAGAAAGAACATTGCTGCTCTGATGAGATCTATTTGAAATGCTTCTAAAATCTTCTTGCAACTCATCTGTCAGCAAGAATGTTTGTAAAGGGTAATGCAGCTTAAAAAGACAAGTTTGCCCTGGTTTCTCTCATCTCTAGCAAAAAGGGCTCCTGTTGGGGACTCCATGCATTGGGAGCCTGGAGATGCTTGGGATTGTCTCTTGGGCATCTGAGTCTCAGGACCAGAAGGGAAGAGTCTTGGGATGAAGTCTCCATCTAGCCTCCACAAGTACTTTGTAGCCAGGGCCTCATCCAGACAGGTGCCTGAAATTATGTTCTGTGGAGGAGCGATGCCAGCTCTGACGTCTGGGGCTGGTACATTTGCCTTTGTGCACCTTTTTGCTTGTATCACTCTAAAACCTACAGAAAAATCTGCGTGCTGCAAATTTCCAGTGGTGGTCGGGTTCCTGGTGTCTCCCTTCCACCTTCTTAGCCCCTAGCAGGGGACTGCAAGGGGATTTCCATCACGTTTGAACCATCCCTCAAGCAAAAAGTAATGGAGTTTGCAGTTAGCCATGGCTGCCTGCAGCAGCCAGCATGTACCAGGAGATTTGGCTTAGCTCATATACTCAGTGACAAGATGACTTCAAAATCCAAGCTTTGCCTTTCAAGGAAGGGGAAGAAAGAGTAGCTTAGCACACAGAGTCTGAAAAGAATATAACTGGGAGAAAAAAAAAAAAAGAGCTCAGTTCCTTCTTGTTTTGCACCTTGCCTAACGCAGGATCATTATAAATAGATGCCCAAGTAATAGCGAGCACTTGGGAAAACCTTGCATGGCAAAGCACACAGGTTCATGTGCCATGGATTTTATGGAGGTGGTTCATTCACATGGGGACTGCTCTAAAACGATATTTGTCCCTGAGATATCAAACATATGCCTCTGGTTTTAAAGCTGACAGCCTCTCCCATGGTCATGCAGCTATTCATTTTCAAAACGCCCTTGAAATCTCTGCAGTTCAGTCGTTCTGCACAAAGCATTTAATTCTCTTGCCGTCTTCCTTGCATTCAAATTGCCAGATATTGTTTCCTCTCCAGTAGCGAAGGAGAGGCAGAGCGCTGTCAGCCTGGTGTTTTGTGACGTGCTTGCTTTTGGGTACACGAGGTCAGGCAGCAGTGTGGTCTCGCTGGAAACAAACCTTGTTCAGCAACTCTCCTGGAGCAGGGAATAAATTAGGGGACTAAGACTCAAATTAAAAACATTTGTTGAATAAAGTTAATATTTACCATGGATGATTTAGTCTTAAATCTCTGAAGATGAATCCGCCTGTCTTAAGCCTTTATCGTGCCTATCAGACTTCGGCATGTCTTCAGATAAGTTAATGACTCTAATGTAGTGTCTTAATACACTTTTTTTCTCTTTTTTTCTTTTTACTAAGCCCGTTCTGATCTTTGTGGAAAAGTGGAGATTCTCAAGTTGGGGATACGTAGAAGTATTTCACCTGTTGTCTCACCTTTTTTCCCCAGTAACCTTTTCTCAGGGGTTCTGAATTTCTTTCCAATGTCTTTGTCTTCCAGTAGCCAAATTCTTGCTTTACGTTCTCAATGAAAATTGCATTCACCCTCTGATCTGGCGTTAATCCTAACGGGTTGCCACTTCAGGTCCAGGCATGTCTCCTGGTAATAGTATGCTCTGGGAACTGAGCAGTACGGCTTGAAGGAATCCCTCTTACTTGAGGTGTTCTTACTGCTGCTTCTTCAGGTGTTCTACTTCACTTGGGATAAGTGATCCCGAAGAAATAAATTAATTGTTAATGCATGAGTGAGCGGAGCCCATAGGGGGAAGGCAGAGAGAAGGGAAGGGTATGTGTGAGCAAGAAAGAAATTCTATCACAGACCTGCCTACCCTTCCACCAGAACTTTGTTCTTTGTTTCTGGAAATCTTGATTTGTTTTAAAGGAATCAGCACTTTCTGACAGATTGCTTTTCTTAAAACGGGAGGAAAAAAAAGGCAACTTGGCCAGCTGTGTACTTTACAGTTGATTTGTACTGCTAGCAGGATCTTCAAAGCCTAGTGAAATGATTTATTTTAGCATGTCCAGAGGTATTTCGGTACTCTTACTTAAGAAAATTAAAGCATGACCACTTAGAGAAGAAGGGGAAAAAAAAAAGCTTAAAAAAAATAAAAATCCCTGCTGTGCTTTTCTTTAATCCAATCTCTGGCAAGCAAGTGTCTTTTATAAGCAAGTGATGCTCCTTTTTTGCCTTTTTTTTTTTTTTTTTTTCCCTTGTCCAGACAGGCTGACCTTTTAGCTTGATTTCTAATTCAGTTACTGGGAAGAAAAAAACAGTGAGATAACTTGTCTTGGTGGTCATGGGATTAGTCAACCACTTTGTAAGTCCCTAAAGGTTCTGAAGGTTTGGACCTTGTGAAGTTTAGTGCTGCAGAACAACACCGACACAATTTGTCATTCCCCTTGTTTAGATTGTGTCTGCAGTACGTGGGATGTTTGTGGAAGCGAATAGTGAATAAAGCTATTCATACTTAGAATTCATACTAAAGTTAAAAAAAAAACAAAACAAAACAAAAAAAAAACCAGGAAATTTAATCTTGAAGCTCAGAAGATTAAAATGCATTGCTCTTAAAAAAAAAAAAAAAAAAAAAAAAAAAGCAGAACACCAAACTTTTTATGATTAGTCACATCAATGAGTAAAGCTTTGGATATATATTTTTTTTCCTTAATATAATTTTTGTACATTACTGAGGGTAATAACGCTATGCAGGAGCTATATGGTTGTACTGGCAGTAACCCAAACTTTTTTGAGCCTTTTAGGGATTGCAGAAAGGAAAGACAAAGTGCAGCTCCTGGCTCAGGGCAGTGCAGGGATGCCAGTGGCGTGGGGAGCAGCGTTCCCATAGCGGGACCAACTGCTCTACGTCCTCGCTGCGTGCGTACGTCTCAGCAGCCCGAGCAGCCAGGGAGATCTGTGTGTCCTCTACGCTCCTCTGAAAACTGGTTTCTGCTCTGGGAATTTTCTGACACCTTGCCAACAGCAGAGTTGTCCCCAGCTCCTCAGGCTTCAAGGAAATGGGAGTAGGGGAGACAGTAAAGAAGAGGTGCCTCTTAGCTGGTGAAGGAGCAGCTGTGTGTCTGGAGGGTGTCCGTTTGTCTCTTCAGTAGCAGTGACAGGAATTAGCTACTGCAAACAAGCTCGAGGAAGGTCCATGCTGAGCCAGCAGTGTCAAACCTTGGTGCTGAAGGCAGCTTTTGCCTTGGCAGCTGATGATGAACGAGAGCTCCCCGGTGAAGTGACCCCGATGGCACCAGCAGGAGCGCCTTGCATGGTCGGGGTGTTCAAGGAAAGGTTGGATGTGGTGCCTGGGGACATGGTTCAGTGGGCGACGTTGGTGGTAGGGGGATGGTTGGACCAGATGAGCTTGGAGGGCTTTTCCAACCTTAATGAGTCTGTGATTCTGGGACAGCTTCCAGACGGCCCGTCAGGATGTGGTCCTCTGGCTACAGGAGCTCAGGTGGCACGGTGCTGAGCTGCAGAGACAGGTCTTGGAGGAGTCCCTCCTGCAGAGGCAGGAGCTTCCAGTTCAGAAACTTGACAGTGCTGGTGGCCAGGAGCACGGCAGGAAGGACAGTGGCACACCTGGCCTTCCAGAAACCCAGTAGCAGTGCAGATGTGCTGGGATTGTGCACCTTTATTTTAATTGGATTAGTGAAGCTGCATATAAAGCAACTAGGATCCTTACTGGAATTGTACCAGTAGGATGTTTCACTTCTAGCAGCCATAAAAGTCTGCGTTTGCAAAAGCTTTAGCTCTTTTAAAACACCTTTTTCCAGTTCAGCTAGGGATTGACTCCTGTGTTAGTGTCTGTCTTCCCTCCACAAGAAATCATACTGTGATGTTACTCATTCAGCTGTTGTAGCTGGTTGACATGCACTGACTTAAGTTGACTGGGCCTCTAAAGCATATGCCGATCTGCTTGGAAGTTGAGGGTTGTTTTCCTTGTGTTGTCCAGGTATGGTGGCCTGAAACAACTGTCTCCAGATGTGCACTGGTTGCAGCTCACCACGGTCCCTTTCTTTTGGAGATCCTAGCCGCAGTGCTGGTTTGACTTGTGCTGGATGCTTGCAGCCCATGATGTGTTTTGCTAGCGCATTGCCTAAATAATTAAGATGCATTAAAAGCAGAAGCTTGTGCTGCTGAGACTTATTTTTCAAGTCCTTTGAAAGATTAATATCTGTATTTTTAATCTTGCATGAAATCCCGCAGTGACTGCATTTCATCCGTTGCTTTCATAACAGTGTGAAACTTCACTGACATTCTCATGCTAAAAGGGGGGGAAATCAAGATAATTAATGTTTGTCTTGGTACTGGGGGTTATTCTGATTTACCATAGCCTCTGTGCAGTGCGGCTTCTTGGCGGATTTGTGAAATTGTAGGGACCTGACAATCACGATGAAAAGTGGGCGGGGAGTGCCTGCAGGTTCTGAGATTCTTGTGTCCCTTGCACTGGATACGGTGTTACAGTGAATAAATAGTTAATGCCCGCTCATACATTACATGAGGCCTCCTTATGCTAGAAACATAAATGAGAACAAGGCACTTAATTTTTAGATCAGTGATTGAAAGTATGCCAAATGGTATCGAGCCAGCATTTCAGGAAAAATGCGAAGAAAAAATGGCATGCTATTCCAGCACCAATTTGTATCACCACTTTCAAGACCTAAACTCTGGAGCACTGCTTAGCATGAGAAATCACCCTCTTCATTTAATTTTGGCCAGAGAAATTGAATGCTTCTTTTGCTGGTTTGAAAAAAAAAAAAAAAAAGTGCATAGTGCTATTCAGTAATCTGTTTCCTCAGGGTATGTATGGTATGAGCATTTAATTGATACCACGTTTAAACAGTCTTTCAAGTTACAGAAGGCTAATTCCAGAATAATCTAAGTTCTTACACTTGTCAGAGCTCACATTCAGGAATTCTTGAGGCCTGACACCACTCCCTAGCTCATGGGCTTCTCTGGCACTCGTGCACTCTCACATTCTGCAAACTGAATTGCGCTCCGAGGTGGTTGCTACAAATAGTCACAGCAAGAAGCACCCAGCGTCTGTGGCCCAAAAATAAAACTCTGGTTGAGGAGGTGATAGAAGAGTTCAGAAGTTGAGGTGGATATGCATCAAAATGATTCACAGGATCCTGAAAATGAAATGCAAGTGTTGCCCTGTGTTTTATCGGAAGGGGAGCATCTTGCTAGCATTGCTGACAGCTCTCTGGGATTCAAGGTCAAGCAAAGCAAGAGTTTAATGAGTGTCTTCCATGAAGAGCCTCCCTTCCCAAGGGACATCTGGCCACTTACTACGCTATTTGTAGGAATGTGCTTGTCTCTAGTACGTAGCCACTCCTGGTGGTGTGTGATCAGTAACCTCACGTGAGGGACTCACATCCTTCCAGACACCTGTAGTCCCAGGCGGTTGGTTGGTTTTGTTTGTTCTCCCCAAACAGCCTGATACTGAAGGTCCGAAACTTGGTACGGAGTGTAAGTAACATACACGGAGGGTTGTCTCAGTGAGTGGATTTGCACGGCCATCCGCAGCACAGCAGGCTCGCTCTGCAGCACGAGAGGCGGCGTGGGAGCGAGCCTGGCTGAGTGCCGCAGGCACCCGCACGGAGCTGTGGTTTCAAGGACTTGAGCAAGGTTTCAAGGCCTGGTGTAACTCTAGGTTACGATTCGGAGCAATACACTGGGTATTTCCCTTCCAGGTGAGCTCAGAAGTGTGTTCTGGCTCAGTCACGTTGTGCGTCTCCTGTTCCCTTGATGGTGTGATGCTGGCAGGGTGACCGCTGTTCTTGTTTGAATCTAGTCTAATTTTTGAGTGCCCAGCTCATGATTACTCAAAGTCTTGACTTCCTTGTCCCTCTGAAGATCAAAGTGCGACTGATAAGTAACTACTGTGGCACCCAAGAGCTGCCAAATAATCGTTAGGTGCTCTGTGGCCTCACCAGATGAGCTCATTCCATGTGTGCATGTACATACACCGCTTCTCTAAAACCTGCTCTAACAGTCTGTTTAAAAGTTTGTATTCTGAGGCCTGTTATTACAGCAGTAATGGTTTTCATTATCTCCAGCAGCAAATTCCTTTTTGGCATTTAATGCTTAGCATAGCTTGGATAACTTGGTTTCAGTGAAAACCCTTCTCAAGCCACGTTTAAATTTTGCTTGTCTAATTATGTGTAGGCAAATGAGTCGTGCTCCCTACTAATGTGATTTGAGATGTTTTGAGTTTCCCTGGGGTCTTTGATCTCTGGGTGTACAGTCAAGAATTGTTGAATTGCAGTGTAAAACCAGGCAAAAAGGGAAAATATAACAACAGAAGCTGTGCTAAATAGACAATTTGTTGGTTTTGGTTTTGTGTGTTGGGTTTTTTTAGTTCCCATCTAGCTCATATCTTTTCCACTAAGAATTTATTTCCCTGTGTAGTGTGGGAAGCTGCAGTTTTATTATTTCTGTATTTTAGTCTTCAAACTCCCACTGCCCCTTATGAAGTGATAATTGCTAAAGACAGTTTTTCTAAGGGCTATTTAAAACTTTGAAGTTTGACATCGAGTTCTGTTGAGCAGTGGATGCCACCTGGAATATTTGGGTTAAAAGGCAGACTGCTAGCTGCACCTGGGTGCTCCCCATTTAAACAAGCAAACGAACAAACAGGAAACCAGGCTCTTGGTGTTAAAGGTGGGAGGATATTCAGAAAGTACACCATGTGAATGTGTTGCAAACATGTTTTTAACTTGCAGAAATTATAGCGGAGGGGTATAGCTGGAGGGTTAAGGAAAGAGGGAACTTCCTGATTTCATACGGAGGATTTCCTGTAGTAATAAGGGTTGGAAGTATCTTCGTTCTGCAAAACTGTTGAAATATTTTCACTGTGAGGAAAGTAAGCCCATCTCCCCCATGTCATGTACATTCCCATTTCGTTCCAGAAGACAGCATCCGTCTGCAGATTTGAAAGATGACAATAAAAGAGCTGCATCCCCTCCCTGGTGATGGATGGGTTCACGTCTGGCACGAGCTTCAGGAATTTTAAGAGAGCCTTTGAAAACAAAGCCCCGATAGTGTGCAGTGTGGCAAAGGAAAGGCTTGGTGTTAAATGTAGGGATCAGACTCAGTGTCTGAAGATGTTTTTAACGTGCCCTGCCACAGTCTTTGTCATTCCAGGGACCCCAGTGGGGCAGGCACTGTCAGCTTGTGCTCAGCCAAAATGCTTTGTTGGGGGAGAAACGTGTGAAAGTTGCTGGGAAACAGCTCCGTGCTGTCTGATGCTTGGAATTCACACAGCAACAGGGTTTTCTTGGCAGTGTTTTGTGGAAGAGGAGCACTAGGAATGATAGCTGAAGTGGGACCATTGTATTTATGGCACTAGTTTGGGCTGGTCCCAGTCAGTGGTGGCCTTGTATTGCTGCTGGACTGTACGAATATGCCAGGTCCCAAACTGGCCAAGCTGCAGAGCCTGCTGTAGGAAAGTCAGGCACAGATGCCCAGCAGCATAAGGCCTGTGGATACAGAGAGAACCCTGACAAATTGTCGGCTTCCCATCCAAACAATTTGCACTGTTTGGGTTTTTAGGGTTGGTTTTCTTGGGGTTTGGGAAGAGGCTGAGCTGATTCTCCTGGCTCTGTGTTTGGCAGCAGATCTTGCATGAGATACAAACCTAGCGCAGTCTGCTTAAAAATACTGGGGCAGGTTTTTAGGTGGTCTCTTGCTCAGGACAGAAGTGCCCAGGTATGTTTCTGATCACGGTGGCCTTGAGCATTGAACCTGTGGCTCTGGCTAACGCCTCTGCAGGCAGCCCTTGTTTATTCCCTTTTTGCTTAGGTTCATTTACATTCAGTACAATATCAGGTTGCATTGACGCTTTACCTGACAACAACAAATGCAAGTGGCTTTTTTTTTTTTTTTTTTTTTTTTTTTTTTTTTACGATTTTAAAAGTGCTGATTCAGAAGGATGGGAACTCAGAGAAGCAGTTTGCTGAGGTGAGCATCATACAGTGGAGTAGTTATCAGCAAGTCTGCCTGAGATGCTTGCAGAGGGATGTCATGGATAGCCAAGGAATCTTTTACTTGCAGGAAGAAATAGTGTATCAGCTGATCTGTTCCGGGTTTGTCCATCGTTATAGCATATGTGTGGAAAGGCTGCAGGTTATGTTCTTCTAAAGGGTGTGATTATATATGTCCTCCTGAATTACATACCTGAAATTATCAATATGGTAAAACAAGGTCTTGCTCTCAGAGGTGTCTGCAGCAGTGCACAGCCATGGCTGGGAGGCTGCCAGGGAAGTGCCTGCACCTCTGTTCAGCTTGTCTTCAACTGGGCGTTATCACAGAGCTACGGTCTTTCTTAAAACCCTGAGTAAAAGGAAAACTGTTAATCAAATTGTTAAAATTAACCTTGTTTGAATCCTTCCGCTGCTCTCCCTCTCTTTCTTGCTGGATATGTTCCACCAACCTTGCACCGAGTATTTTATATCAGTCTTTACATTTGAAATGCAATTCCTTCCTTTAAAAGGTTGTCATAGCTGTTTGATTACCGTGGATGAAAATAGATAGCTTTTACAAAGACACTTAGACTTCTTGCAAGAGAAGAATTGCTGAGAAGTGAGGCAGGGAATGGGACTGAGCCCTGTGGCTAAAACCAGCTCTAATTACAGCTGTTCAGCACTGAGACTCTACCCTGAAACCGTCTGTCATGAGATGCTCTGTCCTTGTCCTTCTCTTCTTATTTTGCTTCTGGCATTTCTCTAAGAGAGTAATGTCACTGTCCCAGGAGCCTAACGCTGCAGAGCCAGATATGCTAGAGTTTAAAAACTTCATTCCTAGGAGAAAGTCTGCCTGTGGTGTTGACTTACGATGAATTGCCACACAGCAAAGTGAAGCGGAGGTCGCGGTGTTTTGAGCAGCTCCGTTACTTCTTCTAAAGACTCACGTGCGAGTGAGAAGACAGGTGAGCAACAGCACAGCCCGTGCCCCAGGGCTCGTGTTGCTGCGGGCAGGGAGCACAGTGGGAGCAGAGGACCAGACTTCCCTGCTCCCCTCTCTGCAGCTGCGTGGGCACTGGTTCTTGTTCATGAGTAATCAGGCTCGCATCAGGTTTGTCAACTCATTTGTGGTGAACAGTCACGTTCTGGGCCTTTTACTGGTGTTGCCCTCTGGCTTCTCTGCCTCGGTGAGGAATAGCATAGCAGTCACAGCCATGCTGACGTTATTCCAGGTGAAAACTCTGCAGTGAGTTCATCTACGTCAACACGCAGCGTTACACACAGGACGTGTTTCTGTGCTTTAGATTCCTGCAGTGCATTGGCTTTCCTCAATGCCAACATCTCCGGGTTTAACCCACAATCAGTCCCTCTGAGCAGCTCCTTTGGTCTGCATCAGGCGTCTGCGCAGGTAACCCACTTCCAGACTTGTTGTTAATACAGCTCTGTAGGCTTTTGCCCACTCCAGGCTTAGCTGTACTCAAGCATCTTCTGTACTTTTAGCCATCTGTCCTGACAAACACAGGAACTGTCAAAACCATTGCATCCATTGGCAGCAGTTGCTTACAGATAGCAGAAAGTCTTCGTGTGTCTGTGTCCACATAGTGTGTCTCAGGCTGCTCTATCATGTTTAAGCACACCTGTAGGGCAGGTTTTTCTTCTTACTGCTCCTCAGTGGAAGATTGCAGCCCCGAGATGATTTCTGACCTCTGATGGTTGGCTTAAGCCAAGAGCGAGGTGCTTCAGATCGATTCCCAAAGTCTCCTTTGGTATTCCAGCAGTGGTTGTTCTGTGCGAGCTGGCAGCCATCTCAAGTTTTGATCCAATATAGGCATTTAATATATGTGCTCAATACTTTAATTCAAACCTTCATCTTTTTTTCTTCTTTTTTTTTTTTTTTTTAACATTTTTATTTGACTTCAATTCCCTGGATGCCAAGGAAGAGAAATGCCAAATGTTCCACAGTAAATCAGGGCGAAAAGGCAACTGGTGCCATGCATCAGCTTAAGCTGCTGCCCGGTGAAGTTGTGTTTCCGTGTATGAATAACGCGTGCGGTCGTGGAGGCTGTGCCTTTCCAAGGAAGGGTTTGCTGACTGGAAAGGCAGAACGACCGCACAGCACTGCTAGGAAGGGGTTGTTTCTCTTGGGCCTAGATTATTAGAGTGGGTTGTGATCTTATGGCTGCGTTTTATAGGTATGCTAAAGAATTTCAGACCTTATGAGAAATCAGTGAACAGACGGCTCTGTGGTTTCGGGGCTGATCTCTCTTGCACCTCAGGAAGAAAGGTAAGGGTTTGTGCAGTTTGAAAGATCAAACTGTACAACTGCCCTTAAACAGGCAGTAATTTGATTGTTGCCATATAACAGGCAGCAGGTGTTTGACTGTGGTTTGGTTCAGAAGTGGCTTGAAAAATAACTGCAATAGCTGACTGATCAACAGCTAACCCAAGACAGCAGTGTCAGTTGTGTCACTTGCATTTAATTGAAGTAAAGATAAATCACTCATTTATGACATTTACTGAAGGTTTAAAAATTGTCACTTTTTTTTTTTTTCACCAAAAAAAATATTTTGCCTATTCTTAGTTTCCACAGCAGGTGGGCCCTGAGAGCAGGTGGTACAAGACGTCGCTGTTCTGCTGCAGTGGCTGTCACACAGCATCTCCTGAGCATTTCTGGAAGTCTCTTGGTCTTGGAGGGAAGAAGGACTTGGCTGAAACACTCTGAGCATCCGTACTTTTTAGCGTTATCCTAAAATCTTCTCTGTTCCACAGGTTGCAATATTATGTAAAGGGCATAGCTATGGACAATTCAGACTGTCCTGAACCAAATTTGGCATTTTTAATCACAAAATAAAACTTTCAAGTGCCAGTTCTCAGTGGATTGGCACTCGCAACAGAAACAATTAAACAAAGGGCCCCAGATAGTAAATCGAGTAAGGGAAGTTTGTCCAGACTAGCCTGACATCTTCATGTGGACAGTGAAATACAAATTGTGCTTGCATCTTATATTGGTTTGAGGCTGACCCAAGGTGACCTGCTATGTGCGTTCTGGGATTTCTGACTTAGCAGAGGAGTCTGAATTCCTCACCATGATTGATGTTCAGCCTGATTGTACATAAATGTGGTGTGTTTTTTTTTTTTTTAATGCATTTTTTGTCAATGATTTTTTCCTTTTCCTTTCTGCCTCATTTTTTTCACTTAGCAGAAGGAAGTTTGGTTGCAAGAAAAGGGGAGGGAGAGAGAATTTTGCTTCTGCTCCATTTCAGTTTTGTGTCTGCTCTAAGCCTGCAACGTGAAGTGTTAGAAAAACAAACCAGCTCAACGGGGGAAACATTGCACTGGTTGTTTTATACACTCATGCTCCCGCTAAGCAGAATCCATAATGTATCTGTCAAATGAGCAGAAGCAGCCCAGTATCCTCAAGTGTATGACGGTCCCGTTGAGGGAGGAGCCCAGCAGGAGCAGAGCTGACCCACCCTTCCCTGCTGGAAGCTGCGCTGTGACCATCAGCTTCCCCGACTCTTAAAACCCTTTAGGTGTGTGAATGGTTTCTGTACTGACACTGATGTCTGCTCTCCTTTCCTCTCCCCACTAGCTGAAGACATGGAGTGTGGATGAACTTCAGAGGAGGCTCTCGGCGCTGGACCCCATGATGGAGCAGGAGATTGAGGAGATCCGCCAGAAGTACCAGTCAAAGCGGCAGCCGATCCTCGATGCCATCGAAGCCAAGAAGCGGCGGCAGCAGAACTTTTGAGCCACCGGTAGAAAATTCTTCCACCCTCAAACAATCAGCTCCTTGCTTTCCATGACTACTGAACAGATCGATTTCTACTGAAATATGCTAGCACAATAGCGGGCAATACTTCT
Source organism: Netta rufina (assembly GCF_964035555.1). Lineage (NCBI taxonomy): Eukaryota > Metazoa > Chordata > Aves > Anseriformes > Anatidae > Netta > Netta rufina. The sequence goes on from NC_140140.1 coordinate 2,761,167, forward strand.
GCTCATTTATTTTTCCATAGCACCTTTGTGAACTCAGGAATGCCATTACGTGGAAGATCCTGATGGTATGTTTTAGTGTTAGACATGTATTTAAAACATTATCCCAAGGAGTTCTGTTACTGCTTTTAGGTGGCCTGTTTTTAAATCAGAGGAGCAGGTAGAAATAGACTAACGAAAGTTGGCTCACTCTCTTTTCAACTGAACTTTCAGTAGTCTGTTTTCTTTGTTTTAAGTTAATGCGAATTGTGGTATTTAATGGCTGCAATTTCTGTGTGTTTTGTTGTTTGTTTTTCTTTGTGAGTGCACAGACTCGATTTCGAGCTGTTAAGTGTATCGTTCTGCTGTTAAGGTACTGATACGTTTTAGGTCACTGAACAGAACAAACTGTTCCAGCCTTTGAAAGAACCTTAAATCTCAGTTTTTAAAAAGCCTGTAATAAGCCCCATGCCTTACACTTTGTGCTTTAAGCAAGTGGGATTCCTTCAAGACCTTGGTTTTGTCCTTTGCTTATGTTCTTTAGGAATTAATCTTAGTAGATAAAGCATGTTGTGCCTCCATCAGAAATTATATTCTGTAATGTAAAATCCACGTTGACTTAAAACCAAAAGCCAATCAGTGATCTGACCTAAAACAAAGCAGATTCCACTTCATCCATCTCTTTGGAAATGTCCTTCAGGGCAACCCTGCTAACAGGGGAGTGCTGGGGAAAGGAACCAGTATTTGAATGGGTGGAAGTTGTGTGAACCTCTCCCAAATTAGGTACTTCTGCTGTGTCTGAGAGGACTGAGGAGTCTCCGCAGTTGGTGAAATATTTTGTAAGCTTCGTCATTTCAAATTTACATCTTCAGGTGCTGGAATAAAAACTTAATTTCCCAATCCTTCACATTTCTGCCAGGCCTAGCACATGAGAAAAAATGAAAACTAACATTTGTTGATGCACAGAGATGTGCATTATGGGGTGGAGTGGAGGCAGGGCTGATCCAGAGGAGAAGACAATGAACAATATCCTGCTGGAAGAGGTTCAGTCTCTTCCCGTTCCTCCGGATGCTCCTCGTGTTCTTCCTCTTTAAATTACCCTGCCATTTCTGCCTGCCATGGCTCAGTGACAACACCCAGCATGTACAATCGCTGTGAGGATGGTGCAATTATCTCATGCTGGTGGAGAGGAGGGTAAAACAGAGCAACACTGAAGTGAGCCTGGCTGCAGGGCAGGCCAGTGACGCCTCTGCCCACTGGGCTGTAACAGCAGTTACCTAGTTTTAGATGTCTGGCGTGTGATGAAATACTTGGTCAGAGCAATTTATTTTTATTGTGCTCTGATGGAGAGAAGAGTTTCCATGCCATTCTTCTGCAATAGGCCTTAGTAGGCCACCCAGATAATCAAACGAAATAGCAGTGTCCCCTGAATGCAGTGCTGCTGGAGAGAAGTGCTCACTTCATGCCTTGAGAGGCTCTTTTTCCCTGCTCGGAGCAGACTTTTGCCTCCTGTTACCAGGTATACTCCATTGCTGTGAAAGGAACCAAGCCATTTGTACCCCCTCTGCAGATCTGGTCGCATCGGTTTGTCCCGGCTTGATAGGCAGTGCTAACACAGCTGCTGAGATCAGCGGCCCAGCTGGCCCTAAGGCAAAAAGGTGGCAGTAAAAGCTGTATGTCCTGGAATAATCAGCTACTTGGTAGCCTCAAGTGTCAGGAAAGTTTGGAAAAGCCTTGCTTCTGCAGCCCAAGCCCAGTAATTAAAACCTTTGTTGTGAATGGATTAAAATGCCTTAGCAGTGAGAGTCTGGACTCTGCTGAAGTCTGGCGAAGTGCTGCATGAGCACCAGGGCTCGCGCAGTGCGTGTCCAGGAACTGCAATAAGCTTTGCCCTGAGTATTTTTATGAGCAATATTTATGAGAGCCCTTTGCATCAAAGAAACTCCTGTGGTTTAGGAGGGAGAGCTCTGTTGAAGTACTGCGTCTTGAATTAGTCACTTCGATGGATCCATCCCCCCAGGCTCACCCAGGCTGGCTGTATGCTGGGCTGCAGCTCTCCCAGCACCAAGGAGAGACTGGAGGCAGCTGGCAGGAGGCTGGGCAGCTCCTGCAGGGCCCGCTGAAGCTCAGCTTTAGCTCACGCCTGGTTTGTACCTCTGGTGTGATAGATGTTGGGATGTAGGACATGGTAAACTCTGCACTGCATGCGTGTAATGTGGATCGAGCAGATTCTGCTGGGAGTAGTTTTACCTCTGCACTGTGTAGGTAACTTTCTAGTGGCTGGAGGGCATTAGAAAATCCAAGTTTTTAGGTGAAGCACCCTAGTGTGGTGCGTTTTTGGAATATGCAACCTGTGTCTGCTGTAACTGAATGTAAGCACTGTTGAAATGCTCTGCTTTGCTGATGTGATTGTCTTACAATACAGCAAATGAACCAAAAGAAGTAAAACTGGTCCAATGGCTTAGCTGTCTTTGAACCTTTCTTAAATGCTTGCAGTAGCTGAGACTTGATGTTTCTTGCACATGGAGCTGTGATGCAGAGGAATTATTTTCTCCTTCACTGATTTGCAGTCTGTTAGAGAAAGCAATTCCCTGTTTGGTCCCTTGGTAGAGTGTCTGGGAGCAGAGTGCTGCTCACTTCTCAGAGTCCCCCAGACCAAGGCTCGTGCCCTAAGGGAAAGCTGTTCCAACAAGGGTGTTAAGCAAAACACTTCCTTAATTGCGAAGCTGCATTCACTGCTCCTTGGGTCCATCTGCATTGCTGAAAGTGTTCTGGACAAACTGTTATCTTTGCCTCTGAAACCCAGAGATGCCGATGATGTCAGTCATGCGAGACATAATAATGTGAAGTTTGTAGCTTTAACTTTTTTTTTTTTTTTTTTGTAACAAAGAAATTAGCAACACTGGCATAAAGTGCTGACTTGAAATGCTCTTTTGTAAGATCTGGCTGTTTGTATATAATAGCGTTGGCCATTACTTTGTATATGTATGGAATGGTAACTTTTATTGTGTTCTCCAAGTTTGATACAGGATGTTTTTGTTGGATCTTTCTCAAATCTTGCCTTATTTGTTCAAAGGGGCAAATAAACTGTCCTTACTGAAAGCATCAGTGTCGTGAGTAATATTTATGCGTTAAAACATCTGGCATATCAGGACAAGCTTTGACATGAGGTGCCTCAAGCCGAGCATGCAAGCATTAATAAACACGAGCAGTAAACATGTCAAATGCATTTTTGAACAGGCAGTTCTTTAGCCATAAAGCATTGCTAACACTACCCCTCCAGGAGAGCTGGGGGGGTTATTTGCTTTGATTCAGGGGCAGGCCCACGTGCAGCTGGCTTGGCGGCAGCTCGGGACGATGCAGGTGGATGCTCAGGCCACTTCCCCGTGAGGATGCACATCGGAGGTGCAGGAGGGAGCTCTGGCAGGGGGGTCAGCGAGCTTTGCTGCAGTGCTCGCCATCCCTGCTTTGTGCTGCAGCACCTTCCTGAGCCTGCAGTCAGCTCCGGGGCTAGGTAGGCACCCATTCCTTCCTACACAACAGGTGAGGCTCGAGTCACTCTCCTAATTCTGGCTGACTTGCTGCACTTTCAGCTTTCTGGCTCGGAGAAGGAGGCAGTTGACAGTGAGTGGGTGCTGCCTTCCCATGGTGAACTGTTGGCTTTTACGTGGTTTCCCTGAGCAGTTACTAAATCTGTTCTGAAGGGATGACTAACTGAACCAGAGACAGAATTCATTCAGGAGTCAGCCTTGGTTAGCAATCCCGGAAGAAACAAAATAGATGTGAGCTTTTAAATGTTAGGAAGGAGTGTGGAATCCAAAGGGAGGGAGGCTGCAGGCATTTCTAGTGGCTGGGGAAGCCTGCAGCACTTGCATGTTTTCAGCAACATTACCAGGAAACTGCAGAGCACCTGCATGAAGGGAAAATGGTGCTCCCAGCACAGCAGCAGCGCCGCAGCCATACCGCAGGAGTGCTCACATGCACTCATTTCATGCTAGGAGCGGTGCACGTGCTGCAGAAATACCAACTGCATGGAGCTAACAAAGACAACAGCTGACAAGTAGCCCTGAGCTGGGGCTGTTGAGCCAAGATTTTCCCTGCTATGGGGGGGGAAAAAAATAAATCAACCTGCCAAGAAGCCATAGCCCCAGATTTTCTCCTCCTCCCATGGTTGTCAGTACTAAGGTGTAGGTGGCATTGTCTTTAACACCCAGCTGCTGCTTCCTACACCCTCATTTTGTCCCATTTCCTTCCGTCTACGGGCCAGAAGAGCTGAACAGGCAGTCAGATAAATGCTCATGGTGTTGGCTGACAGCCCTGACTTGAGAGTTGACAGTTTTTCATTGCATTAATCACTCCGGCAAAATTTAAGAGTCAAAGCAGGAAACACCCATCAGCTATTTCCAGGCTGAAAGTGACTTAATTGCCCTTTAATTTAAGAGTCCAGGAAGGCAGCCAACTTGTTTAAAAACTTTAGAACTATCCAATGCCATCCATTAAGCACAGCCTGCTCTGCTCCCCTCCAGGCTGTCGCAGCTAAGATCAATACAGCGGAGGGAGCCCAGTGCCCCTGCGTCACCGCAGGACGTCCCTGCTGCAGACCTTCCTCTGTGTCACAGCGGGTGCTAAGCTGCACACCCTCCTCTCCTCACCCCAAGAGGCTCACAGGGTCTGGGCCATCACCCATTGACCGTGGTGAGGATGATCCTGAAGGCACGGGCCAGTTTTTCCCCTCTGCTGTTCCCTGGGGCTGGCTGTGGATGCATCCTGGGCTCTGCTGCATCACTCGCTGGTGTTGGGCTCCCCTGCATGCCTGACCCCTGTTTTTCAAGGGCAGCAGATGGCATTTCCTGAAATGGTGTGACCTGCCCAGGTGCAGTTGGTTAGCTTAATTCCACTGCTTTGAGACTATTCGCTTAGCTCAAATGGTTAGAAGGAAAGCTCTGATTTAAGTACAACCAAGTTAATTGCTATTGTTCAGGTAAGGGCTGAAGCCATGGGTATATGCAGACCCAGGGGCTTTCCTAATACCAGGAGAAAGTGTTTTGCCACAATTAAAATTAAAAAAAAAAAAAAAAAAAGGACTAAGGCACAATTGGTCGTTATTGGTCACCACTCCCAGTGCAGCAAAAGGAGGAATTACAAGCAGCACCGATGTGATCGGCACTTCTTCAAGCAGTCTGCTCTGATTTTGGACTCCCTGCACTCACCCCCCTGGGATCAGGGCTGCAGAACCAGGTGGGACAGGTCCCAGGAGCGCTGCCAGCGAGGAGTTTCTGCTTCCTATGGATCACCTCCTTCCAAACCTCCTGGATTTCCCACAACCAGCCGGGTGCACAGAGCACCCTCAGGGTGTCTGAATGCTGGTGAAGGAAGAAAAGCTTTTAAAAGTACTGAAGTTTACTTTGTCTCTAGGAGTTGTCCAATTCTCAGCTGTGTGAAATAGCTGAGTAAGGTCACTCCTTCATTGCTGGTCCCTGGAGGTAAAATACTCTCTCTTTCATCCATCATTTTTGGAGTGTGGAGAGCCGCTTTTGCAGACATAACCTGATAAAGTGCTTAATTGATTTACCCGCTGTACCAAAGGAGAACAGTCACTCAGGAAACTGATTAGGGATTAGCAGGAGAGCACCAATTTCCTACCAGCCTTGGGAACAGTAAGACAGACCCGTCCTGGCAGCCCACCCTGCGTGGCAGTGCCTCGATAGCGCGCACGCTGGCGCTGGGCACCTTCCTGCGCCGCCTGCTCCCGGCGCTGCAGAGCTCCGGCACCGCCAGCTCTATCTGCAGAGCAGTGGGAGGACTTTCCCGGTTGCTCATCGCCATACAAATCTGAACGTTTTCGCAGCAAGCAGGAGGCTAAAAAAAGAAAAGTCCTTCGTGGTTTTCCCCCAGGCAGCCCCTCGGGGCAGCCGTTGAATGCAGCAGCTGTGGAGGGTCCCTCGGGAGGCACGGCTGGCTTCTAACCGCCAGGTTAGGGAAGCGTTTGCCTCGGAAAGATTTGTAGAATGGGGATTTTTTTATTATTATTCCAAATGAAAAAACTCTCAAAGGAATAAAGATTAAACTCTGGGTTTAATCCTCCCCTCCCACCTTGCTGCGGGGTGCAGGTGCCGTGCTGGGAGCAGCCCTGAGACGACCCCTCCCTCGTTTCGGAGGCCACGAGTGGCACCAGCAGCCACCTCAGCCTCCTATGCTGCCTCCAGGGAAGAGGATGAAGAGGGACTTCATGCTGCCAACCCCTCCCTGGTGGCACAACAGACCCTGACGGGCCTCTTGGAACTGAATCTTCCTTTAAAATCTGCCCTTCATACCTCCAGACCAAAACACAGCCCCTGAGGGGCTAAAGTTAGTTTCCTAAAACCCAAGTGTTTTATAGGGGAAATGATGGCCAGAGGCTGCTCCCCAGCTCCCAGCACTGCCAGGTTTGCTCTCGTGCCCCGTGGCACTGCTGATCCCGTGCATCCCATCTCTGCACGTTCCTGCTTCCCAGATTTAGTGGGTCTGTAATGGATAGGATGAAGGAGCTGTGGATGGGGCAAGCTCTTTGCTTGGGCAATCATCATTTCGAACATTAATTGCCATCCCTTCTTTCTGCCAGCCACCCTGCACCCCCCCTGCCTGCCACCCACCCGTGCTGCTCCTCCGGGAGCCCCGCAGCCCGAAATTGCTCACCCCAGCCCCTGGGATGCTGCTTCGGCAGCCGTGGTGGGAGATGGCAGAGGGGCACCACAGCCTGCTGCAGGAATCGCTCTGCAAGTGGCCTGGCAGCTCCTGGGGGCTGATCCCACCTTCCTCCTGCCCCTGCCCCAAGCCCATGGATGAATGGGGCACGAAACAGAGCCAGCCTCCGGGGTGGGTCACTCAGGTCTTTAATAAAATATACCGTATGCATCCCATGCATAGATAGAAAATTAATTTACATGCTCTTTTAATTATTTGCATAATGCTTCTTAGTTAATACAGGTAATTTAGTCTTCACATTTTATTTTTTTTGTACATTTTGCTACTGGGGTATTCATGGAGAGAAGGGGGAACTCCTTCCTTTGTTCAAGTAACGGTGCAGCGGGAGCTGGTCCGGGGCGGGCGGTGAGCGCGGGGCCGACCACGGCACGGCCGTACTGGAAGACTCGATGGCGCCGGGAGCGTGGGCACCTCCATGCCCTGCTGCTCCCCGGGGATCCCCTGGTCCCACCTGAGCTCAGGGCGGCTGGACCCGCACGGTTTTGTCTTTTATCCCCGTGGACAGCAGGTGGCTGTGGCAGAGCTGTCACCAACCACGGTGGTCCCCACGCGGTGCCCTGTGTGCCAGCCAGGACAGCCGGTGGCAAGCACCAGGATCCAGGTGGCTGTGGCCGTCCTGTAGCCATCGGAGTAGTTTGGGGCTTGCTGGGCACACTCCTGTGTGCACGAAAATCCTGCACGATTTCCAAACAGAGAATGGGGGGGGGTCAAGGAAAAGCTCCGTAGAGAATTAGTGCTGTGCCGGGAACAACCCCAAACATGTGCAGCTGAATCAGGGTCTGCATGGGACAGGGGTGTCCTCCCTGCCCAGCTGAGAGGGGCTTGGGCAGGGAGGTGACAAGGAGCAGCACGAGGTCCCCTCTGTCCTGCCGGGGCTGCCTCCTCTGCAAAGGGGAGCCCTGGGGGGCTCAGCTCCCTGCGGGGATGGAGGCGATGCCCCCCGGCTCCTGGCACTGCTGCTGCCCCTGCCTGGCCCCAGGGCAGGGGGACGAGGTGACAGGGTGAGGCTGGGGAGCAGGGCAGGTGTCAAATCCCTTGGGCTTTGTTCATCACCCCAGCGTGGCAGCTCCTCCAACACTGGAAACCAGGAGCACGCGGCAGTGGCCAAGGCAGCTTCTTGGTGCCCAGGAGCATCCCTCGTGTCCGCTCCCCAGCAGCCCTTTGCAGGCACTCTGCCTCCTCTCTGCTGCATGGGCTGGGTGCCAGCAGCAGCAGCAGCTCTGGAATGAGCGCCATGCCCTAAATGACACACAACTTTGGGATGGAGGAGCACCACCATTCATGCACCCAGAGCAGTGCCTGTTCGGGGTCACCCACTTTTCTTTTCTCCCCTCTCCCTTCCTGTCCCCTGGCTGGGGTACATCCAGCTGAGACGCACCCAAATCTCCCCAGCTGCTGCCTCCCACTGCCCCGGGGCTGGCAGCAGCCGGCGGGCACCGTCCCCAGCCCCTCCTGTCCCCTGTGTGGGGCTGGGAGATGGGGAAGCCCGGCCCCTCCGCCATGTCCTGGGGGGCTCAGGGGGTGGGCAGGATGCCGGGGGTCAGACCGCGGCGGTCGGGGCTGCCTCTGCCCAGGGAGGTTTCGCTCAGCGCCTCCGAGTCCCGGTCGTGGCTGGAGCAGCTCTCCGTGTCCTCGGGGTCTTTCTTCTCGCTGTTCCTCACGGCAGCCTCCAGCGCCTTCTGCTTGCGGTAGAAGTGGGAGAACTTGTTGAAGATGATGGTGATGGGCAGTGCCACCACCAGGATGCCCCCCAGGATGCAGCCCGAGGCGGCCAGCTTGCCCGCCACCGTGACGGGCACCACGTCGCCGTAGCCCACCGTGGTCATGCTGACCGTGCCCCACCACCAGCACGCCGGGATGGTGTCGAAGCCGACGTCCTCCTCCTTCTCCGCGGTGTAGGCCACGCCAGAGAAGACGGAGACCCCCACGGCCAGGTAGAGCAGCAGGATGCCCACCTCCCGGTAGCTGTGCTGGAAGGCAAAGCGGGGTGACGATGAGCGAGGACCATCGTGGTCAGGGCGCTGGGGCACCACAGCACAAACATGGCCCCCATGTAGCCCCCTGCACACCTCCACGGGCATCTTGTGGGCATCACGGCACAGTGGCGGCACTTGGGAGTTAAACACAGTGTGGGGAACACGGGGAGGGGAGTGGGAGCAGCCCAAGGTGGGCTCAGGGTCAGGGTACATGGGTGAGCCGTGTCTGGGGACAGCAGGGTGGCTGGGAAGCCAGCCCCTGGCACCCCCATGGGGACAGGGCAGCCAGGAGGGGAGCCCAGCCCTGTGCTTCCCACCGAGGGTTCCTGCTGCAGCCGCTGTGCCCCGGCTCCAGCCTGATCTGGGCTAGCAGCATCCAGACACATTTTCCTTTTATCTTGGCAGGTCCCCAGGAAGCACCGGACCGGCAGGCTCTGAGCAAGGTGATTTGTATTTTCCTGATGCTGGCGGTGTGCGAGCACAAGGAGGACAGGTGCCTCTGCTGCAGCCTCGGCTCTGCCTCCAGCTCCTGTCCCAGCCCCGGCTGGCCCCGCCGCCTGCCCCTCCGGCACCCCTCACCATCTGCGGAGCTCAGCAGGCTTTTGCTCATATTCTGCCCAATTCTGTCCCCTGAAGCCTCACCGCTGGGGACATTCCAACCCTGGGGTTCTCAGTGACTTTAACCCGTGTCCAACCCTGCTACAGGACACCAGAGATGCTACAGGAACACACAGCTGTTGTGCTGGGGGAGTTGTTTTATAGAAACTGCTCTTTTGGAGATAATTCCATCTCCCTTTTGCTGCTGCTCCATGGGAGGCTCAAAGCAAAACCAACTGCTCTGCCTTAGCCCGGTGTGAAGCGATGCAGCCCCGCTCATCGGATCAGCCTGGGATCCATCCAGCACCAGCCCGGGCTGGCCCCAGCACCCATCCCCATGGGCACTGCGCCCCTGGCTCACTGGGGACACCCAAACTGCCAGGTTGGGGACAGGGGGTGGTGGCAGTGGGACAGACAGGCGGACAGCAGGGGTGTGCAACGGGGTAAGAGCAAACAGCAGCTCACAGGGCTGAGCCCATGCTGCAGTTCTGTCCCTGTCTGGTCACCACAAGCAAATTTCTTGGATGTTTTTGCCCACTGATCGGCCAACTCGCTCCTCTCATCTTTTGGGGAAAGGAAATCAGAGCTCTGATTATATTATTTTTTCAGTCTCCCAACAGCCAAAGAACGCTTTACTGGAGACCACATAATGACTAAACGAAACATTTGAGCAAAGCAAACAGCAGAAGACATGGGAAAAGAGCTTCTGTGGTCAAGGCAAGGCATAAAGGAGGTGGATTCATGGCAGGGAGCACGAAGACTGCTTGTACTGCTGGCAGAAGCTGCTCAGCTAATGCCAGTAACACCAAGGGAAATAACACCCTCCCCCTCCGCCGTCACCTGTGGCTGCAAATGCCCCAGAGAAACTCCAAGAGCTCCTGGGGAAGGACAAAGAGCCCTGAGCCTCACAGATGGATCAGCTGGCCACGAGAGGCTTATTTCTGTATGGAGTTTATCTGCTGCTGGGGGGCGGCCAGCACCGAGCCCCCAGCTGGGAAGCGCACCCGCTGTCACGGATGTTGGTGCAGGGCAGGAGGAGCAGCGATGTGTGGGAAGGCTGCCACCAAATTAAATGCCCCCTGGATCATCTGCAGAGTGCTGAGTTTACGCTGCACAAAGGGCAGAAATCCCTCTGCTAACACCCCTGTGGCAGGGCAGCAACTACTCGCCATGCCAGAGCCATCGCCCCGCTTCCCGGCCGTCAGCAGGCTTTGCTCCTCCGCTGCTGCTTTGTCCTCTTACAGGAGGAAGTAAATTACGATGAACACGGCGTTGTAATTTATGTGGCCGGTAAATCACAGCACCAGGCAGCTGCGGCAGCCTTGTATCGCTCACCCCCTGCTGCTGGCGCTGCCCGAGGATGTGCAGCGAGCCCGGCAGAGCCTGGCAGACCCCGGCAGCCCCTGCCCTGCCGCAGAGTGTTGTTCCTGCTCCCGTGGAGCACAGGAAAGGATCGGGGAGCCCTTCCCACCTGGAAGGTTTGATTTAAATTCTGTGAGCTGCTTTAGGTGTGTGTGCCGCTTGCTCATTGCTCTTCCAAGGTGGGTTTTCAGGAACGAGGGTGCTGTGGGTAGGGCTGCAGGTGCCTTTGTTTCAAACAATGCTCCCTGGACCCCATCCTCCTCCCCAGCCATGCTCAAGAGTTGATTTTCTTTCTACCCAGCCCTACGGAGCGGGGCCAGCCCTGGCTGCCAAACCCTGCTGACACCAGGACATCCCGTGCCAGCACCACGGGGTCCCCAGCCTGAGAACCAGTGTGGTGTTTTGGAAGTGGGGCCAGAGGCAGCCCCAGGAGGAGTGAAGGTGTCTGTGCTAGTGGTGTCCTCCCCGTGCGCAGCTCGAGCATCTGCTGCCACACTTGGTGGGCCTGGCGACTGGCCTGGGGGTTTCTCTTGAGTTAGTCACCAAGAAGCAGAGAAAATCAAAGGCTGGGCTAGCTGGACCCTGCAGCACCTGGATTTTGAGGTGAGGGGATGGCTTCACCCTCCCCAACACACTGGCTCAGCCACACATCACCCTCGGCATGAGGCGGCTGGAGGGACTGTGGGGACAGCAGAGACTGATGGGGGGCAGCTGAGCTGCAGCGATGGAAGTCGGGGACATGGGACCAGGCTGGTGAGGGTCTCATGACAGCTTCATGCCTCAAAACCCATCACAGCTGCTCTCACCAGGCCCTCCCAGGTGCTGGGAGGGTGCTCTGGTGAGCCTTGGGGCATGATGTGAAGCCTGGGGACCTTTCCTCAAATGTGTGTGGGTGCCACCTCCCAGTGTGCCAGGGGCCTCGGGCACTCTCAGCACCCCTTCATCCAGCTTGTCCTCCTGAGGGCCTGGTCCTGAGGCCAGCTTCCCCCAGCCCTGCATACTCTGCGGTGTCACAGGACGGCTCCTGGTGGTCCCAGACCCCGTGGCTAACCCAGTGAGGTGTCCTGGTGGGATGTCACCACCCCTGCATGGCTCATTCTGCTCCGACACTGGGTATGGTGCTGGCCCACCACGGTGGGGCTGAACCCATGGAGGCACCAAGTTTCCAAGTGTCAGGGTCAATTCCTGTTTGCTCTGGGTGTGTGCACAAGGGGTACTCGTGCAGCACCCTCACACTGCTTTGGCACACCCCACAGCCCAACCCACCGCCCCAAACAAGCTCTCACACACCACCCAGAGCTGGAAAACCACTGGGAATGGGCACCTCTGCATCTCCCGGCCATCCCAGAGCTGGTAATAAGGGTAGGTATGGAGATAGGGAGCCCATTTACCTTCAAGGTGGCCCCCAGCGACCTCAGCCCCGTGGAGTGCCGAGCCAGCTTCAGCACCCGGAATATCCTCATGAGCCGAAAGACCTGCACCACCTTGCCCAGGTTGCCCAGCTCCGAGTCGCTGCCCATGGTCAGGTCCACCAAGAGGGTGAAGTAGAAGGGCAGCACCGAGACGATGTCGATCAGGTTCAGGGGGTGCTTGAAGAACTTCTTGGGGTTGGGGGAGAGCAGGAGGCGGGAGGACACCTCGAAGGTGAACCAGGAGATGCAGAAATACTCCAGTTTGTGCAGGACGGCTTCGTCGAGCACGTTGCCGGCCTCGTCCGCCTCCTGGTACTCGGGCATGCTGTGGATGCACATGGTGGCGATGGAGACCAGCACCACGCTGATGGACACGAAGCTGAAGAGCTTGCTGGGGATGGAGTAGCCGGGGTTCTCCATGGTGAGCCAGAGGCGCTTGCGCGCATTGCCGCAGCGCAGCGTGCTGTAGCGCAGCAGCTCGTGGTTGATGTCAGAGATCTCATCCGGGGACGTGTCCACGCTGCTCACCTCGCTCTCCTCGTCCCAGTTGTGGTGCCGGCCCTCCAGCTTGCGCTCGTGGTAGCGGTAGCTGCAGCAGGAGTCCAGGAAGAACTCGTTGATGCCCCAGTACTCGATCTCCTGGCAGAAGGAGAAGACGCAGAGCTCCTCCATGACGTGCAGCTTCCCCGTCTGGTAGAAGTGCAGCACGTAGAGGAAGAAGCCGGGGTTTCGGTCGAAGTAGAACTCCCTGGCGCTCACGTCGTAGTCATCGCAGAGCTGCAGGATGGACTCCTCTGAGTCGCAGGACAGCAGGCGCCCCAGGCGGGTGTCGGGGAACTTGGAGAGGGCGCTGGAGCTGAGCCGCCGCCTCAGCCCCCCCACGTTGATGTTGATAACGTCCTCCTCGAAGCCGGGACCCCAGTAGGTTAAGGTCTTGTTGACCATGATCAGCAGAGCGGGGGCTGGTCCACCTGCGGGCGAGACACAGCTCGAGGGTGCTCGGGGGGGACAAGAGGTCCCTGGGGGGCGAGGGGGTGCTCACGTGTGGGACAGAGAGGGACAGTGGATGGAGGGGAAGGAGCAGCTTTGGGCATTTGTTCTTTGCTGGGGAAGAAGGAAAACAAAACAAAACAAAACAAACACAACCAAACCTATTTTTCCAGATGAGGCTTTCCTTCCTTATTTACCTCTTGAAATCTCTCCCTTTGCAGATCGCCGGTGGCCTAACGAAGGCAATTTGCTGCATCTCCAGCACCTCGCCTGTGGGGCTTTCCTCCTTCAAACAGGTAATTAGTCACTGGAGAGAGGATTTATCCCCCAGTGAAAAAATAGATCTTGTGCTGCCCTGCGCTCATCAGATTGTGCCAGAGATTTGCAGCCCGACCACCTACATCGCTAATAGGACCTGGCCAAAAAGTCCTTGGATGGCACGATTTGCCCAGGAGCTGTGGTAGTTTTGCCAAAATCAAAGCGTTTTCACAGGTGTTAGGGAAAATTTCAGAGGAAGAAGTGTCAAAACAATTCGTCTGCCTGCTTTGTCTCCTCTTGTGTGTTCTGTCACGTAAAATATTAGGATTTATTTTTATAGTGTTGAAACATAACAAAAACATGATTCAGAATCATTGATGACTGAATGAAAGGCCTGTGTATTAGTAGGGAAATAAAAAGGGAAGTTTTGCTTTCTGCCACATTTCTGGGTTTTACGGGTTTCAGGGCACTGGGCTTTGCCACGCAGCAGCAGCTCCATTCGCTAATGAGCAAGAGTTACAACATCTAACGACGAGCAGCATCCGCACACCCTAAAATGCATTTACCCACCTTGACCAGAGGTTTGAACTAAGCAGGCGAGCACTCGGTTTGTGCTCTAAGTCACCTTGGAACCTCTCCACCTACCTCCTGGCCCGTCGCCCTTTCCGGAGGGGCGTGGTGGAGCTCGCAGGGAGCGGTGCCAGGGCTTTGGTGTCCTCAGGAGGGCACCGGGTCTGCTCTCTGAGACCCCAAAATTGCATTTCTCCCACAAATCATCTGCTTTTGGGAAAATCCCTTTGTTGGCTGTGCCTTGCTCCTGAGCTCTGCTGATCTGTCATTGCTGATGTGACTTGTGCAATGCTGGAGCTTTCTTTTAGTGGTTGCAGAGGAATTTGTGACCCCCCTGACCGGCCTGTCTCCGTTCTCAAAGCTTTCCCTCCACGGCTTTCATCAGCCCATTCTTATTAGAAAAGTTCCTCACCCTCTCTGCCTGGTGTCACCCATGGCAGTTTTCAAACTTTTGGGTGACACAAGGACAGAGGCTGGGGACAGGCAGCAGGAGCCGGGGGAAAAGGCACTGCGGGGGTGCTGGGGAGCCCCCAGCCCAGTGGGGCAGCACCTGAGGGCCAAGACATTGAGGTGGGTTCCCCCACCCCACACTGCTCACCAGACACCTCGAGGGGTTTATGGGGCAAGCACCGAAGCAGGGAAAGGGGGCTATGCACTTTCTGGTGCCTGTGCAGTGACATATAAAAGGTTGGAGGCACCTGGGGGGGTTTTGCATCTGAGCCTGGAGGTCAGAGCTGGAGAGGGAGAAGTGATGGAGCCAGGGCTGGAAATAGCCCCCAGAGGTGGGTTTTTAGGCTGAGTGGGGCTGGGTGCAGCAAATGCCAGCTGGGTGTGAAATAGCCCAGCAGAGGCATCTGCTACCTTGGTTGCATCTCGGCGCCGGGGCTGATAAAGACACAGGCTGCGCACCACAAGGCAAGCGCTTCCCCGTGTCTGGAGGAGGCAACTCTTTTGTGCAAAGCCTCCGAGCTAAATGGACTCATCGGCTTTCCTATCTAAGGGGGGGCGAAAAAAAATAAAAGGATCAATTTTTTTTTAAATGCTTCAGACATGGAAGGGAGAAGAAGGGGCGCAGGCGCTCCTCCTGTTCAGGGACAAACTGGGATTTCTGTGACAGATCGGCTTTTCCAGGGAAGACATCACACAGCCCATCTGTGGGGTGGGGATGACTAATCCAGGTTCCTTCCAGAAGGATGCTCATGCAGTCAGGCTGCGCGCACACGCAGGGGCCGTGGGGGTGGGCCCGTGGGCTGCAGCCCGTCCTGCGCCCCCCGAGCCTCTCCGTGCCCTGTTCTGCAGCCAGGGGGCAAGGCCAGGCCAAACACCACCCCAGGCAGTGGGGACATGGTTTTGGGGCCAGGATGGGGCAGGTTTGGGGGTTGTGGATGGGGCTGGCAGCGTGGGGTGAGCCCAAAGCGATGCTCGGGCTCAGCAGGAGCAACTCACACCTTGTGGCTGTGGGTGATGCCTTGCCCCCATGGCAGGAGGAAAATTCAGGGATGGGCGAGCTTTGGGCTCTGATGGCAAGAGAAAAATGGGTGTCAGGGATGGGCGAGCTTTGGATCCTGGGGAAATTCCTCCCTGCTGCACAGGGAGCAGGGCGAGGGGGGTCGCGGGCAGAGACTCTCCCTCCTGATGCCTGTTTCTGACCGAAGTGAATTATTTCTGCCCACACACGGCTTTCATCTGGGAATCCAGCGCAGCAATTAATAGTTCTGTAACTCTTTTGCCTGCTCGCTTCATGGCGAGCTCAGCTCAGCCTTGGAGCACCGCCGAGGCTTGGGCCAGGACCTGTCCACCTGGATCACCAGGGCAGGATCAGTCCCATCGGCGGGGCTAGCGGCTGGGGGACAGGAGCTGGCTTTGGGGAGGTTGGGTGTGTTGGGTTTTTTCTTTATTTTTTAAATCACAATGGGCAGAGAATACAAATGTGCCTGTCTGCAGTAACGTGAATTTGCAAAATTGTCTTTTAGTCGCACCGAAATCTCCATTAATGATTGGGAAAACAGAGCAGATCGAGCCAGGCCCTTTGTGATCGATTTTGAAATGTTCGGTGAGCTGTTCGAGGGAAACTGCCGCACACCCAGTAGGAACCATGCACTGGGCATTCAAATGAATATGTATCTCGTGAAGGAAAAAAATCTCTGATATATGCATTTATGACAGTAAAGAAATATTAAAACAGATCAAGCATATCTGTACGAAATGCTGGAAGAGTTTCCCTTGACAACGCATTTTTTTCTGACAGCCTTTCACAGGGAAGTTCTGTGTATTTATTCCAACTGGCGGAGGGGACCCAGGGGAGTGGGCAGGGAGATGCTAATAGATATTTGAGTGAGGATGCGGTGAGAGCAGGGAGTGTTGCACTCAGGGGTTTTCCAAGCAGGTACGATGGGTTTAGATGAACAGCCCAGATAAAAAGCCCCGTACTTACAGCTCGGCGAGGCTTCCCGGCGGGGAGTCGTGGGGCTGGTCTCAGAGGAGCCATTAGAAACGTGCAGAGGAGGAAAGCCTTTGTCCCTTGCCTGCAGCCCAGCCCGAAGCACCCTGTCACCATGGGCTCGTGGCCCTGCACCTCCCAGGCGTGCCGGGGTGCTGGCTGCAGGCTGCTGGGGCCAGCCCCAGCTGGGATGCCCGTGGGATCGGGGCAGGGCTGGGGGGATCCAGGGGGGCAGCTGACATCCCGGGGGGTGTCCCCATCCATTGGCTGCGTGCTGGGGGCAGCTGGGGCAGGACTGGGGAGGTGACACTCTCCCTGGGATGCCCGTGTGCCCTGTCCCTGCCGCTGAGCATCCCTGTGCCCGTCGAGCTGAAGATGCTCAGCGGGGTGCGGGGAGCACGGAGGGGTTTTCCCACTGCTGGCAGCTCTCTGCAGCCGGAGCCTGAGCTGCTGCCGTGTGCTCGGAGGCCACCGAAGTGCCCGGGGCTGGGGGCAGGCAGCTGGGGGACTCCCGGCTCTTTTTTGGGGTGCAGGAGGGGGGCGGTTACCCAAAGCTCCGGGGTCGGCTGTGAGCAGGAGCCCAGCGCCTGCTGCGGATGCTGCCGTGCGCGGTGCCTCTGCTGCCAGGTACCGGGCGCACAGCTTCTGGGGGGAAAGGGAGGACCCCGCACCCTGCCCTGAGGTTCCTGGGGGGGGTGGAGAAGACCCGGGGGCAGAGGGGCTCCCCTACACCCACCTCCGGAGTGCGCGGCAGGGGTACCCCGTGCGCCAAGCTCCCCGCAGCATCCCGGGCTGGAGGCTGCTCTCCTCCCCGCTGCTCCCCGGTCCCTGCTCAGCCCGGTGTGCCGATGTCCCTGCCCCCCCCCCCCCCCCCGCAGCATGCAGCCCCCCGAATTGCCCAGCTCCGGCTCCCCTCCGCTCACCTGCAGCCGCGCCGCCCCCGCCGCAGCGTGCGCGGAGCCGCGGAGCCCTGCGGGGCCGGCGGCAGCTCCGCGGGGCCGGGCGGGGAGGGGAAGGGGCTGGGAAGGAAGGGGAAGGGTTGGGGGGGGGGGGGGTCCCCGCCCCGTCACCCCCCCTCCATCCTCCCCTGGGTGCCGCCCTCCGGCTCCGCCCGGCGGCTTTGTGCTGGGGGAGGTGGATGGAGGGGGGGGGGCTGGGGAATCCCCCCCGCAGCTCCCCTGGGAGAGCTGGAGATGGGTGCGAGGGGTTGCTGCCAGCCGGGGGGGGGGGGGGACGGGACACCCCCCCAATTTTTGGCAAAACCATCTCATGGTTGCCTTTGTGGTTTCCCCCGTGAAGGCTAAAGGCAGCTCTGCGGTGGCTGCACGGGGCTGGGAGCGGGGTGGGCAGGGGAACCGGTGTCCCCCCACCCCAAATTGCCTTACCTGCTCCAAGCGCCCCAAAGCAGGAGGGCGGGGGGCGAGCGGTGGGGCCCCGAGCTCAGCGTGCCGCCCCACGGCGTGCCGGCGATGCGCCTCGGCCCTCGCAGGTGCCCGTCACAGCATCCTGCTCCTTGAACCTCCTGGGGCTGGGTGTGCTGAGGGGTCCTGGGCAGCCCTGCCCGGCTCGCTGAGCTCCCTGCTGTCCCCGTGCAGGAGGTGGGCAAAGGCAGCAGGTCAGGCGCATGGCCGGGGTCAGCTCAGCGGGACGCTGCCACCCGCAGCCATCCCCATATGGCCTGGCGAGAGCTCCAACTGCCCCCAAAGCCGGCTGCCAGCGCAGAGGGGCTGCAAAGGGAGGCTCTGAGACCTTCCCCGGGTGACGGCCGCGTGCCCATGTGGCGATGGCTCATTGCTCCAGCACCAAGCAGCTCAGTCAGACCGGCAGTTCACACCCTTCAAGGCTCCGTGCCACCCTCCAGGGCAAATCCATCTGCTTTAGGGTTCGGGCACGGAGCCTGCAGGCCCTCACCCTTCTCCGGGCACGCAGGCAGCCGGCTGGGAGCTCGTGTCGGCGGGGAGCATCCTTCCCCCCGCTGCGTGCCCGCCTCTCGTGGCTGCGTGCCGTGCCAGCCCCGGCCCTGCGCCAGGCAGCGCTGCCGCCGCCGTGTCCCCATGTCAGCCTGTGCCCCGCGCCTGCTTACATGGCAAGGAGGGAGGGGGGAGGGAAGGCTCGGAGGGAGGCCTTGGGGAAAAAAAAATCAAAAAAAAAAAAAAAAGGGAAAACCAACGGAGGGAAATTCCTCTGTTCTGTGATACGAGGCAAAAGCGTTTATTTTTATGGCGATTAGGGGTGGCTGCGCAGCTCTGGAGGCTGTGAGATAAGCACAGCCAGCTTTGGCTGCTGGCAGCGAGGAGGGTGTGCTGCCCCCCGGGGTTTGCTCTGCCTGTCACTGATGTGCTGCCACGGGGAGAATTTCCTTTTCCCTTCTGAAATCAATTCTCAGCTGTTTTTCTGGGAGGGAGCCTTGCCCTGGGGGAACCCCTGGGCTCTCCGAGGGCATCCGCTGCAACTCACACCCAGTCTCTGCACAGGTCAGCTCTTTGTAAATCTCCCCCCAGCCCCATTTATGTGCTGATGCTGGGTGGACCTGAAACTGTGCCCTCCAGTCCAGCCCTGCTGGCTCCAGTGGTGCGAGGCAGAGAGCTGCCAGGGCTCCCTGGGTGCAGGATTGCACCCTGCGCCCCTGCCCATCAGCCCAGCAGGCTGCAGGGGATCACCCCGGGATCGTGGCAGGGTGTCCCTGCGTGTCCCCACACCCCTGTGCTTCCAGCAGCAGCCCCAAAGCCCTGGGGGTGGCTGCAGACCCCAGGTCACCTTCTGGCCTCGCCCAGGCTCATGCTGGTGTCCTCGCGTCCTTCCAGGGGTGGCTTTGCTGCAGCATAAATGGTACCTGGGTGAATTCTCCCCTTGCTGCACAAAGGACTGCGAAAGGGCTGGTTCTCTCCTTAGCCAGCTTTGGCACTTGAAGGGCAGGGCAGGAAAAGAGGGTCCAGCCCCGAGGCTCTCCCCCAGCTCAGGGGATGCGCTTGGGGCACCCAGCAGCGCGCCCGCAACCCCAGGCGAGCTGCCACCACTCCTGAGCTCCCTCGCAGAGATGTGGCGAGGGAAGCAGGCAGAAAAATCAGGTCAGCTGGAAACGCCTCGCCATCTCCTCCTCCCAACGTCTTCCCCCTGCTGCCCCTCTGGGAGGAAGCCCCCCTCCCACCAGGGCCCACGGGGATGTCGCCGATACCCGCGGGGCGAAGCCTCCATCCACGCGGCCACGAGGGACGAAGCCTCTCAGCCTCTCGCCTCGCTGCCTCCCGCGGGCTGGAGGCAGAGGCAGGGTGAATCCGAAGCCAGCAGCCATCTCGGTGCTGCAGTGAGTCATCCCGAAAGGCGCCCGGCTTGTGTCAGCTCTGTGCCTTTCTGCTTTCTGCTTCCTTTTTTTTTTTTTTTTTTTTTTTGGGGGGGGTGTTAATAGCTGATGTAGCAATAAATTAAAATATAAAGGGAAATATAAATGAGTGGAGCTTGCCTGCAGAGCTCCTTTAATTAAAAGGGAAATTTTCAAGCCCTCATAAGGCCCGTGGACGTGTGCTGAGAGGGACAGAGCCGCTGGTACCTGCCTTGTGGGAGGGCTGGAAGGGTGGCTGAGAGCACAGGGACATCGCTGCAAGTGGCACCTGATGGATGCTGGGGACACCAGCACAGAGGGAGTTTAAAAAATCTTCATTTCCAGAGCTAAATTCCAGAGCTAAATTAGGGCAGAAGAAAAAAGCCTTCTCTCTGGTGGTAAAGGCGTTTGGGTTTCTCTTCATGCTTTTGGTTCCTGGAGCTTTCTGCACTGCTGCTGCCTTTGTTTCCCCAGGACAAGAGAGGCTGAGCCCGTGGGGTTTGGATTTGGGTTTGCCCTTGCCCTTGCCCTTGCCCTTGCTCTTGCCCTTGCCCTGCCATCTCCTGTCTCCCAGCAGCTTTGCCTCTCCCCAGAGCACCTCCAAGCACTGCACGGGGAGCCCCGAGCGCACCTTTGTTCCAGAGTCCCACTCCACATCCCTCTTTCCTCCCCCCAAAAAAAGCCACAGGATGCCTGTGGCAGGGGCATTTCAGCCTGCTCAGTGCAGGGAAATTCAGCCAGCCCCTCCGGACTCGAGCCTGCTCCAGAGCCCGCGGATGTGCCACCAGCATCCACCCGTCCTCCCGCAGCGTGGGCACCATGGCAGGCTCCAACAGCCTAAAATGCTTTGGGCTTGGAGTTTCACAAAGCCCACTGGGTTCCTAAGCCAGGCAAAATTAATGAAAACTCACTGAACTCACCGGAGACCTTGGCTTGTGGATCAACTTAAAAGCTATAATCAGAAGCATGAGAAAATTTGGAGAGCCCTAACGCAGCGGTGGCTATTTTTTACATAGACAGGGAACCTCCGGAGGGGGAGCGGGGAGGTGCTGCAGTGCTGAGGGATGGAAGCAGCAATGATTTACTGTCTGGAGATCTTCCACATGCCCGGAGGATATACATCACCTCCAGCCACATCTTACAGCACATCTCCAATGTGCTGAATCCCTCCTGCCGCACTGTCTCTGCCCCCAGTTGCTCTGGCCAGGACACATCCCCAGAAACACAGCGCAGAAGGAGGTGAACAGCGAGTGCTGATCCTGCTGTGGTGTTGGTGCCAGAATCAAGCAAGGCACAGTAAATTCAGGAGTACAGCCACAGGCACAATAAATTCATGAGTACAGCCACAGCCACCTTACGGGGATCACACGCAGCGGCCCCAAGTTCCACCTGTACAGAAAATCCTGGCAACCCAGCGACCTCCAGAAATAGCACTGCCTTACACATCAGTGTTTAGCCCTGATATAAGGAGACAAGCTGCAAAACAACTTCTCCATGCAAAAAAAAAAAAAAAAAAAGGGGGTTAGCATAAAGGGAGATGCCATTTCCCTGAGCCAGTCTGTCCTGCTCAGCCAGCACACTGGCCCTGGGGACAGCGAGCTGCCCCCAGCTTTGGGACCCGTCAGCCACGGCCAGGCTGGGATGGCACGACAGAAAATTTCAGCCAAACCTATACATTTTTGATAACTGGCCTCTGATGTTGGTATTTCAGAAGTGGAAGTGCCCTGGTGGTGGGATGAGCACCCTCTGCCAATGGCGAGGCTGGTGTCCTGTGTGGGGGCTGCCTTGGGGTGCCCCTGGGGAGGTTCCCATGGGATGGGCTTGGTGACGGGGGCTCCCATGGCACAGGGGCTTCTACCAGCCCAGAGCGGTGGCTCCTGGGGCCTTGCCCATGTGGGTCCCACTCTCCCAAGCTGTCCCAGCCCAGCAGAGCTGCGGGGCTCGGTGGTGCTGCCTGCTTCCTCCACGACACAGGGGCCACCGCTGCTTTCATCTCAGAGCCCAGGTTTTACAATGCCAGCTATGGATTTCCCCCTTCTGTACGGCTGGCCTGGCTGCTAGTCACTGCATTTTTGTGGGTTCATTTATTTATTTATTTATTTTTAACCAGGAGTGGTTGTACCAGTGGCAAAGGAACAGCCCAGGATGTGGGGACGGAGCTCAGGGGCTGAGCCTGGCGTGGACACTTGCTCCTGCAAAATGCACACCGCGTCCTGCTGCAGCACGCCATCAGCACTGGCACACCGAGGGCAACCCTCACTGGCTGTTTGACCGTCGGGGCCCAGGGCTTGTGTTTGGGGCAGATCCAGGTACAGAGATGACACATCTCCCTGGTTTCCCAAGCCCTGGAGCAATGGAAGGAGCATTTGTGTCCCAAGAAGGTCCTGATTGCTGGGGCGCAGCATGGCACTGGTGCAGAAACCCAGCTTGCCCAGGAACCTCCCAGTGACATTTCAGAAAAAAAAAAAAAAAACACACACATTTTTCTATTTTTAGTGGTCAAACTGTGCAGAGCATCACAGTATGCTCTGCACATCATAATATCACATCATTGTGTGAGTCCCACCGCTGGCCCAGCGCATTGCCCGGACCAGAGCTAATGTGGAAAGCAGCCGAGCATCTCCGAGGCTGCTCAGAGCCACGGTGCCGGCTGCCCTGCGCTCATTAATGCGATCGAGTTGCAGCAGCTCCTCAAGCAGAAAGGTACTTGGACATCGGCCCATTGCCTGCATTTGGTCTCTACTCACACGGGCTCTGATTGTTTTGGGATAGTGGCTGTTTCTCTGATTTGCACCATCCCTCTGATTTTAGCCCCAGAGGTCCAAATCTCATCTTCCCGTTCGCCTGCCTGTGCACAGCGGTCTGCGACGCTGCTCCGCTTTCGCCCATCTCTCCCTGATTAATGTGAAGCCCAGCTTCATGAATCATGCATGGAGCTGTATTTAGGATAATGATTTCTGACATCCAGCGCCTGGGCACAGCATTTCGGGACGGACTGTTTGTGGCCAGAGAACTCCAGAAATAATGAGCCGACGTTTCCTCCATCCGAACCAGGGGAGGGGGAGGGAGATGGGCGATGCAGCCCTGCCTCCTTCGGAGGCAATCACAGGTTGCTCCCTAATTAGCCAAATGTGTAAACGCTAAATATTGACATAGCTTTGCGGTTGCCTGTGCCTTGCAATCGCATTGCATGCTATTAACCTACATAACCATCAGGGAAGGAGCGTCTGCGTGCGCCTTGGCACAGGCAGGGCTGCAGAGGCAGGAATTCCCCTGTGCTGGTGCTGCTGCCGGTGCCCTGCTCCACAGGATGCTACCGAAGGAGCTTGGAAACTGCTTCCCCTCTGCAGCTGGAGCCCGTCCGTGCTGCCCGACTACGTGAACAGCCCCCTGCCCGCCGGGGGTGGCTTTTGGGGCTGGCTGGGGGGGGTCCTGGTGAGCTGTGCACTCGGGAGGGGATGCGGGGCCCCTGGTGCTCAGTGGGCTGCAGGGGATGCTTTCCTGGCTGTGCACTGTTCTGTAGGGGAGCATTCAGGGGCTCCAAAGCTGTTAGCTGCAGGATGGTGGGGGTGCCTCTCCGAGGGGCTGCGGGTCTGGCTCGGGAGCTGCAGGAGGCTGGGGACACGATGGGGCTGCAGGAGGCTGGGTGAGCTCCTGCCCTCAGCACTGCCCAGCCTCCACGTGCTGAGCTCTCTGCAGCCTCCATGCAGTGTGGCTGGCTGCAGGAGAAAGGGGTTTCTGTCCCCTATGCATGGGGACAAGGAGCTGCTGGCTAGGGGTCCCTCCTAGCTACAGGGGGCCGCCACCGCTTTATTCCTTTGCTTCTTAATTAATGTATTCATTTTCTAAGGGTGGGTTTGTAGCCTGAAACAATGGCTTTGTGTGTGAGACTCCATGTACTCCCCAAAATACTCTGAACCCCCTGGCTGAGCAGCTCTGGCCATGTGCAGCAGGCCAAGCTGGCAGGTCCCCATGTCCCTGGCATTAGGGCCAGAGAGAGTTGCTTCCTGCACGCCTGCTTCTGCACCAAGCTCATCCCTTACCAGCCTCAGGGGGTCTGTGCCAAGGCTCAGACCGATGGCAGAGGCTCAGGGAACCAAGTGCCTCTGGTTCATCTGGCGGCTTCCTGGGCGTGCAGCCCCAGCAGGCTGGTGAGGATTTCCAGGGGGATTCGGTGGGGACACGGAGCCAAGCGACTCAGCTGGGCAAGGCACAGCCCTGCTGCCCCTCGGCACGTGTGTGGCCACCCCAGAACTGGTTCAGGGTGAAGCAGCACTTAAGGGAAGAGAGGATGAGGGACGGTCCCAAAGGCTTCCCACTTTGCACCACCAGTGCCACAGAGGGTGGTCGTGGCTAGGGGAGCACACTGGATCAGGACAAAGGCAGCCCTGTGCCATCAGACAGTCCATGCTGGAGGGTCCCAACTGCAAGAGAGCTCTGGTCTGGCCATGAGCACCTCGACTGCAGCCTGCAGGGACTGGCCATGGGGGAGCTGAGCTCAAAGAAACAAAGAAAACACCCCACGTGTTGAGGCACAGGGTGAATTCATAACTACGCTGACCTTCAGCGGGGAGGACGGGCTGCGATTCTGCAGAGGTGTATTTATTCCTCGTGTGCAGGGACTAGGAGGGCGTTGACTCATTTTCCCTCCCGAAACGCCGCTGCCTGTGCGCAGAGCAGGCGGGGGCTGCGCTCAGTGCCCGGCCGGGGGCAGAGCGTGGATCTGCTCAGCCCAGGGGCTCTCCTCTGACGGCTCTGATGCAATTGCTGCATCCTACTGGGACTACAGCATCCCACTCCTGGCCCGGGCTAGTTAAATAAGCCTCTCTTTGCAAAGGTTTTCAAAGCTGTAGTAATTCTGATTAGGCCAGTCTGAATCATCCCCTGAAAAGGTCTCGCGTCACTCCGGAGCGCTAAACTGCTCTGTATTCACCCTGATCACCCACACTGCTGAGCCAGAGCATGAAATACGCAGGGAGAAGGCTCCAAGAAAATATTAAAAAGATGTTCAAGTGTGCAAGGGGCATACTGGGGGTGAGACTTTCCCTCTCCATCCGCTGCATCAGGCCCAGGCAGAGGACCAAGGGCTCTGTCCCCACGCTGCTCCAGCCTCAGGAGAGCAGATGATGGGGGCAGAGCCAGCAGGGAAGCGTCTCCTGGCTGGCACAGGGCGCACTGCTCCCCTGCTGTCTCCTGGCACGAATACCTTCGATACATGGTGGAATTCCCTCCTTTCCCCAGGACCCAGATCCGAAGGATTTCCAGGCAAAACCCGCTGCCAGCAGCTTCCCACAGTCAGGGTCATGCCTTCCTCGTCTGCGTTTGGGTGCGTTGTCCTGCTCCTGCCAGGCGGTGCTGGCTGTCCCGGGGTGCAGGCAAACCTCAGCCCCAGTGGGGGGGCTTCTAGGGAGGGAGAGAAGAGCTCATGCTGCAGCTCCAGGCGGGTGTTCGGGGCTGCTGCACTATCTGATTCCTAACCTGCAGCATCCCAGAGCAGAAAGAACCCGGACTGAGGGACCCTCAGGCATCCTCCCCTGGCTGCCTTCTCCATCTCCTCCTGCCCAGCTGGGTGGCAGCGGTGACAAGGGAAGGGCAGACCTCTGCAGCCTTCACGTGGAGGTCTGCAGGTCCCTTTCAGCAGCTCCCAGGATAACAACCCCCCCCCCGAGCTGTCTCCTGTACCTGCCCCCACAAAGGAGCTGCTGCCCTGGGCACAGGGGGCTGGGCTGGCCGGGACCACCAGCGCTGCTGGAGGCACCCGGTGCCTGGAGCTTGGAGCTTAATCAAACCAATTAGCAATTTAATCTTGTTAACAAACCGGGATAATTGCAGCGTTATCAAATTAGCCAGCTGCGTGGAAATGCCTGCTTAATAGCTGATAATGGCTGGTGCTGCCGGAGGAGGGGTGCTGCGGTCTGTGACCGATGGGACGTGCCACCATGCATGCCATCGCAGCCATGGGGACAGCCTGGGGACAGCACCGGGGCTCTGCCCCCCCTCTTTGGCATGAGGGTGGCAAGGGACATCCCCACGGGCAGGTGCTGTGCTGGTCCTAAATGCTGTCCCATTTCCCACCTGGGTTTGGCTGCTCCCAGCCCCTGGCCCTCCTTCTGCCTGCCCCTGCTGGCTCACCCGGTGTTTTTATCCCCCACGGGCACCGTGCAAGCTGTTGGCATGTCCCTGTCATTTGTGGGGTGCCACTCTGTCCCTGCAGCAGACACCAGCAGGCTGCACACTGCCAACTTGTCTCAGCACCCCATGAAAGCCTGGCCCCGAACATGGGCTGTGTTTCTGTGCCCTGCCTGGAGGCTCTCCCAGGCACTCCTCTTCAGCTGAATTTCCCCTACCAGGGTCTCAGCACCCTGGGTTATGGGGCTGTGTAACCCCCCCCCAGCTGCTGGGGACCACAGGGGGTCCCGTTCCCTGTCCCACCGCCCTGCCCAGCTCGGGTGCACCAGGGGACATGCTGCCCACCCGCTTCCCTTCAGCCTGCTGGGAGGTCCCTGAAGTGTCCCGTTGGGTCTCACTGCGGCCCCTCCAACCCTCCTCTCGGGGTCTGGGTGCCTCGGGAGGGGTTTGCTGCCCCCAGGCAGCCCCTAACCACATGCTGGGTCTGTAGAGGGGTGGGCTTCCTCCTCTTCCCCCGGCACAAATCCTGGGGAGGGAGCAGCAGTGGGAGTGTGCGCCAGGGTGGGCCTGAAGAGGGGCAGGAAGGGGAGACACACACCATGAGCTCTCCTGGAACGAGTTCCTTTATTTGTAACAGCAGCAGGGAAGGGAAAAGAGAGAGTGAGCAGACAGCAGGCAGCATCCTGGGGCAGCTGGTTCTGCAGCCAGGGAGGTTTCAGAGCATGGGCAAGGAGCTGTCCCCGTCCCTGTCCCCAGCAGGACAGTCCTCCCTGGGCTGCGAGCAGCGGGCTGGTACCAGAGGTGGCACAGGGATGCGGAGAAGCCCCTTGGTCTGTGCCGGGCCCTCACACTGGGGAAAGGGAAAGAGAGAGGGAGAGGGGCTGAGAGAGAGCACCTGGGCCACCCCCAGCCCTGAAAACCATGGCCACCTCCCTGCCCAGGGCCACGGCCACCGCAGGTGGCTTGGAGAGGACGGTACCGTGGGACGTGGGGATGCCAGGCGGGCGCGAGAAGCATCTCCTACCGCAGGCACCCTGGCAGCACTTCTGGTGGCGGGGGCACTGCCAGCTGCTGTCGCATTTGTTCGGCGGGTTGGGAATGGCGCAGGTGACGCGGATGCGCGGGCAGGACCAGGCGGTGCCTGCAAGGTGAGGGGGCTGCAGCCCAGGAGGGTCCCCAGAGGGCTTTGTCCCCTCCTGATGCACAGGCCGGGTGCCATCCTGTCTCCTTGGACACCTCTCCTCCCTCCTAAAGCATTTATATTACCTGCTGGCAGCTCCATCCAGGCGATGAGCATCCCCACGAGGAGGAGGGCAGCCACGGACCTCATGCTGCCACGGCCCCTGGGAGATGTGTGCGGTCGCTGGGGGATGCTGGCACTTAAATTCCTGGGGGAGGATGGGGGTGGGAAGCAGGCTGGGGGATGCTGACGTTTGTGCCTTTTCCCCCTGTGTTTTCCGGAAGCCTTTTGCACAAGATACGGATGGGACGGCTCCGTTGCTCAAAAAGCTGGTGCTGCCTTGCGCAACCGCCCCGTGTGGTTGCACCTGGGATGTGGGGGGCAAAATGAAGGCAGCTGGTCCTGGGGGGTCTGCCCGCTCCTGCGCAGGCACAGTCCTGCAGGAGAAGCCTTCACGGGGACCCTGCAATGATGGGGGTTTGCTGGGGAGAGGCAAAGATCCCCCTGCACAAGGAGTGTGCACCCCTGCCCCAGGCACAGCTGTTTTCGGCGGGTGCTCTTGGGCAATGGGCAGTTGCTCCACTCCCCACCAGCAGGCCAACGTCCCCTCACCTTGTGCAATGCTTCCCGAAGGGATCCTTGCTGCGGGCAGAGCCCAGAGCTGTGCTGGAAGCAGGCGCAGGGGATGTCCTGGGGGAAAGGCACCCCCCAGCCATGCACACAGCCCCCGGTCACCCCGTGATCCTGCAAACACAGCCTGGGGCAGCCCCTGGTTTTGCAACAGGGCAGGGCAAGGACCAGGAAGAGCAGGAGCATCACCCCTCTGTGCCCCATGAGGTCTCTGCCATCGCCCTGTCCCCTCAGGGCTCTGCGGGCATCTTGCCATGTTCTTCCCCTATCGCGTCTCCACATGCCCTGGTAACTGGCCTTTAACTCACGGGTATCTGTTAATTATTGCCCAGCTGCCCTAATGATCCTCTGGCTACATTTCGCTCTTTGTAAAGTCATTTGTTAAACAACTGTGGAAGGATTCAGCCAACCCAAACAGTCTTTCTGGGCTGTGCACCAATACCTGAACACTATCGATGGGAAATAGAAGCACTGGAGCAATTTTGGAGCAATCTTTAGCAGTTCAGCTGCTGCTGTGGTTGGGGACGGGGAGAGGGCAGTGTGGTGCTCCCGGCTGCTGCCAGGGCCCGGCCAAGGCAGTGCGTGGAGCTGCACCTGTGGGAGGAAAAAATACCAAGGAGCAGAGGGGATCCAGCAGCTGAAATCCTGGGGGGAAAAATATCCTTCTGGGGGAGATGAAAGCACTTGATCCATAGGGGAAATGTCTAAAACCTGCTTCTATTGCAACCCCCTCGGAAGGACCCAGACCATGGCAGCCTGAACACGAGCTGGATGCAGTGCGGCACCCTTTGTCCCCCCACCCTGCGTTGCAGGGACAGGTCCCACGGAGCCCTCCCCAGCACCCCCCTGACTGCCCCACGTGGAAAGGGCCTGTGCTGAGCAGTGCTCAGCATGCTGCAGGCTTGGGGTTTGAGCGGGGCCAGGCTCCCTCTTTATCAGGGTGCACAAAGCATGCCGGGGACAGTCTGTGCCCTGTAGACCAGCCCTTGTCCCTGTTACGCAGCAGCTCGGGGCGATGCGTAACAAAAAAACAGTGCTTTTTCCCTGGCCCTCCATCCACCCTTCTCCAGCTCCCCGCAGAGGACACCCCGCTCGCCTTGGGGTCCCCAGGGGCAGGGTGCCCTAACCCAGCGCACCCTCCTTAGCGCTGGTGTCTGGTGCCACCTAGTGAGAAGCCACCAGGGGTGCTCTGCAGGAGAGGGCCCTAATGGGGCTTTGCTCTGCCCTGGGATGCTCCCCCAAAAAATCCCAGCTGGATGAGAGCCAGCTGGTGCCTCACTCCTGCTGCTCTCCCCATACGCTTCCCTCATCCCACTGTACCCCTCGTTTCCCCCACAGCGTCCTCCTGCTGGCCCCTTCCCATCCTTTGGCCCCAGGGCAGGACCCCCAGCGCTTGCAGAGCCCCAAGGTCTCGCCGTGAGCCCTTCTGCAGCCTGCCTTACACGCTGCCAACGTGTCACCAGTCCAACCGAGGCTTAATACAAACTCTCAGTGTGCGCCATTATCTGCTTTAATCAAGCCTGTTATTAAATCCTAGACTAAGTGGTTTTTTGTTGTTGCTGTTGTTGTTTTTTCCCTTTTAATTTTTCACTGTTTGCTTTTCAGGGAGCTGCATGCCGAGCAGGGGGGTCCCATCACCAGCGAGCAGCAGGGCTGCAGCCTGCCCAGGTGGGGTTAGGTTCACACCTCTGCCTCAATTTGTGAGCCCCGTCCTTGTCCCCATTGGGGACCCACTTGGGGTGCTCAAGAAGCAAGGATTTTCCCAAAGGATTTTCAGAGCCTGAGGGCACGGGGCTTTGGCAAAAGCCACAGGGCCCCTGCTCAGACACAGACACTTCCATGGACACAGGCCCAACAAAAAGGAGAGAGCCATGTCCTACAAATCTCCAGGGTGTTTATTGTCAAGATAGAAATTTCCATATATAAAATAAGTGTTTAAAAATAGCACTACCCTGCTCTTGACATGAAATATATATGTACACACACGTAGATATTTATAGAAAGAATTATTACCATTTTGCTATGTGATTAAAAAAAAAAACAAAAACAAAAACAAAATCACAAGATAATGACCAATTCCCAAACAACCCTGCCAAAACAGGGACGAGGGGATCCTGATGCCCTCTCTCCCATGGGCGCATGCTGGGGCTGTGTCCCCACAGCCAAGGGGCTTACACCCCTTACACCCCGTCCAGCCCCACGCTGCCGGCAGCTTGGGCTCACCCTGCCCGCAGCAGCTCTCTGGGTGCCCTCACCGCCGGGTTTTTCTCTCACAAAGCACCTTGGTGAGCACTGGGGCTGGAGCCAGGTGTTGTAGGAGCTGCACCACATCTCCTCTTCCAGTGCCCAGCTCATCTCAGGCTGGGGGAACGAGGCAACTGCAAGGGCTGAACCCATTTGCTTTGTGGCAAGGCTTCTGCTCAAGTTCTTTTTTTTTTTTTCTTTTTTTTTTTTTTTTTAAATACACTCCACATCCCCTCGGGATTTTGTGATACAAGAACAAACAACGATGCTTTACACATAATCTAGCAATAACAGCTCCACGTAGCTACCGGAGGTCCCCGTGCCCTCCCCGAGCACCGCGGCTCTCTGCGAGGATCACTTCTTGAGGGCAATCTGCTTCTCCAAGGCTTCCAGTCTGGCTGTCATCTGAGCAAGTGAGTGTGCTAAGGAAACCGTGAGCCAGGCAAAGAGAGAGAAACATGCCCCAGACAAGCA
Source organism: Netta rufina (assembly GCF_964035555.1). Classification (NCBI taxonomy): domain Eukaryota; kingdom Metazoa; phylum Chordata; class Aves; order Anseriformes; family Anatidae; genus Netta; species Netta rufina. The sequence continues at coordinate 2,791,468 of NC_140140.1, forward strand.
TGGACTGAGCCTTACCCGTGCCTGCTGGCACCCAGGAACCCTCCCTTTGGAGACCGTGGTTGGGACTGAGCTTCCGTGCTGTGAGATGTCACAGTGCTGCCTTTTATCTCTTGAAAGATCTGACAGTGTTCAGTGGCCAGCACTGGCTGCCCCGGCCGTCCCCACCTCCCATCCCTGCTGCCAGCCCCTGTGCCTCCCCCGGCAGGAGTTTGGATGCAGCCCCCCAGAGCTGCGGGCTGCTCTGCGCCCCAGTGCGCCCACGCAGCACCCAAAGGATATTCCTCTCGGTCAGGCTCTGCAGGATGGCCACGGTGTTTGTCTGGAACTGCACCAGCGCCTCGCACTCACATGGGCTCCGGATCTCTGTCTCCCCTCTGCCCTCCTCTGTGTCGGTGGGATTTGGGAGTGCTCAGGGCACAGTGCCACAGCTGGCCCCGCTCACGTCCCCCCCAATGCAGCACCAGCCCCTTGTCTTTCCAGCCCTTCTGCATTAAAGCCCTCACGCCCAGCTTCTCCTCTTCTAAATAATCCCTCCCTGAGACTTAACCCTCTATGAACAGTAAGAGGAGATCAGGAGAGGGGCACCTTGGGGTTTCAGCAGCCCTGAGGCTCAGTTTAGGGGCTCTACCTGCCCCTGCCAGGCTGCCACAAGCCTTATAGGTGTTCGCAATGATGGGTGAGCTGCAGGGTGGCAGGGGCTCAAGTCACCCTGCAGGCTCATCAGGGTGATGAGGGCTCGTGGCTGGGCACCCACCTGGGCAGATGTTCAGCTTGAAGTTCTCCACCAGGTGGGTCATGGTGGTGAAGTCTGCCGAGTAGGAGAAGTGCTGCTCCACCGGCTCGGAGGCGATGGCCCGCAGCTCCTCTTCCACTGCCTTGCCAACACCCACGGCAAACATGACAATGCCTGCAGGGCGAGGACGGACCCTGAGCACCCCACAGCAGGTGATTCCCAAACACAGAGTGAGTAAGGCTGAGTGCTTCCCCACCCTGGGGCTTCCCCCACTCGTGGCATGGATTTGGGAAAGGCAGGCAGGGGCACAACAGCACCAGCACAGTGCATGCTGCGGCACGAATGGTGCTGTTCAGAGGATCCTGACACCATGGTGCAGGCAATGCAACACCACAAGCCTGGGTGCGGTGGGCACCCAAGTCCTGAGAGCCAACCATCCCAAGGATCCATCCCGGGATGGTTCCCAGCCCCCTGCCCCTCACCTGACTCTTTTGCTCTCCTGGCCCACTCAGAGATGTCGTCCTGGGAGCGCCCATCCGTGAAGACGAGCCCGATTCTGGGTACGTTGTGGGAGAGGGGCCTGGCCCCTTCCAGCTCAGAGAAGCTGTGCTCTACCATGTGCTTGAGGGCAAGGCCAGTCATGGTGCCTTTCTCCATGTACTCCACCTTCATCACAGCCTCCTTGATCTCGTCCGCGCTGTGGTACTTGTTGAGGGGGAACTCGGTGCGGACACGGCTGGAATACTGCACCAGCCCCACCCGCGTGCCCTGCGGGGACACCTCCAGCAGGTCCACGATGCGGTTCACAAACTGCTTCACCAGCTCGAAGTTCTGGGGCCGGACGCTCTTGGAGCCATCGATCACCATCACCAGGTCAACGTGCCCAGCCCCACACCCTGCGGGCACACGGCGGGGTGAGAAGGGACCAGCGGGACAGTGCTTGGGCCCCTGGGATGGGGTGAGGCTGGGAAGTGGGGCAAGAATGCCTGGGGACCTCCATCCAAACTGCTCCACTGCCACCCCAGGGTCCCCTGGACATCCCTCCTAGGTCTCCCTTTTCCTGAACCTTTCCCAAAATCTCCTGTTGTATCCTCTGGGCTCTGTCTCTGTGGACGCAATCCCACATCCACCCACACAGAGCCCCTCGCAGCTGCCCATGTGGGTGAAGCCCTCGCTGGGAGCTGGGTGCTCAGCAGCCCCACACTGCAGCTCGGAGGGTGAGCTGCACCCCAGTACTCAGTGCTGCACCCCAGTACTCACGGCTGCACCCCAAAACTCAGTGCTGCACCCCAGTACTCACGGCTGCACCCTTTCCCGTCAGCCTGGAGCTGCTGCCCCTCAGGGCACACGCAGTGGTATGAGCCCTCGCTGGTCACGCACTTGAACTCGCAGCCGTGATCCACTCCGTTGCAGAGGTCGGTGGCTGGGGGACAAGGCAAGGGCACGGGGTTATCCCCTTGTGAGCAGGGGACCCCAGCACCCTTGTGCATCCCGCGGGACTCACCCCTGCAGGACCTGCCGTCGGGCTGCAGCGTGAAGCCGCGGTGGCAGCGGCAGCGGTGCCCGCTGGGGATGCTCACACACTCATGCTGGCAGCTGTGGTTCCCAAAGCTGCAATAATCAATCACTGGGGAGAGAAGGAGGCAGGGGGAGGCTGGCAGGGGGGCTCTGTGGGTCCCACTGCGGCATGGGGCAGGACCAGGACCCTGCTTGTGGCAACAGAGTAAAGCTGGGGAGACGCCGAGCCCTTGTTTCCAGCATGAGCAAGGGCAGGGGATGTTAGCAAGGGAAGGGGCAACATACTGAGGGACAAGGGGAGGATGAGCAAGAAGCAAATGAAGAAGGAAAGGAAGAAGCAGCAGGGAGGGAGAAGGACACATACTGGTGCAGGTCCTCTTGTCCTGGTTGAGGTAGTAACCTGCGCGGCAGCGGCACGAGTAAGACCCACGAGCGCTGACGCACTGGTGCTCACAGCCGTGCCTCCCGTCGGCACACGCATCGATGGCTGCAGGGGAAGCAGACACCCATCACATTCATGCCTCGGTGTCCCTGGGGCAGTTCCCCAGGCGCAGAACCACGAGGCAAGAAGGAAAGGTGCTGGGGTGATGGCCAGAAGTAGCCAATACTGCTCTGCCCTCTGGGAGGGCAAATACTGGGAGTACCCCACTGCTGCTGGCCTCGCTGGGCCCTCAGCTGCATTTCAGCTCCCCTCCAAAAGACCCGCACCTGCCAGTCCTTTGTGAGAGTTAGAATAAAGAAAGGTTTTTACGGGAGCAGGTCTTTCCGTCTGCGTTGAGCTGGTAGCCGGGGTTGCATTCGCAGTAGAAGGAGCCGGGGGTGCTCACGCAGCTGTGCTGGCAGCCGTGGTCGCGCTCCACACACATGTCCACCCCTGCAAGACAGAGAGGGGTCAGAGCGGCCCACGGGCTCCCGTACAGCTCTCCTGCATGCTCCCTGTCCCTGTGGGGTGTCCCATAGGGCTGATTTCCAGTGCATGGGCATAGGAACCCCTTGTGCTGTGCAGGTTTCTGAATGGCTTTGGTGTTCAGGTCTACCCAAGCACTAAATGCTCACTATTAATTGCTACTGTTGACAGCCTGAGCTCAGCTGTTCTGCATGAAGGAGCCCAGGCAGCTATGTCTGCGCATCCATGTGAACAGACCCGGCTGGGAAATGGGCACTGGGGCAGGGAGGCAGCAGGCAAAGGCATTGCCAGAAGGGCAGTGTGCCCCTGGGCACATCTCAGCCTCTGCATGAGGCAGAGCTCCTGCTGGCTGAGGCTGCGCGCTGCCACCCCAAACACCCCCTGAGGACCATCTTCTCTCCTGCTCTTGGTGCAGGGTGAGGAGCAGGCACTGGGACCCTCGTCACCACCCCGCCGCCGCGGCTCTCACCCACCGCACAGCTTGTCCTGGAACTGCTTCCCGAACTGCTGGATAAGCTCGAAGGACTCCACGAGGAAGACGTGCTCCTCCAGCGGCAGCGAGGCCATGGCCCGCAGTGAGGTCATGTCTGCCCGCTGGATGCCCACTGCGTATATCTCGATGCCAGCATCCCGGGCCTGTGTGGCCACCTCGGTGACCCGGTCCTGAGGCCGCCCGTCGGTCACCACGATGGCGATGCGGGGGATCTTCTTGTGCGGCGGGCGCGCGCCCTCCTGCACCGTGAAGGCCACATTCATGGTGTACTGGATGGCCAGCCCCGTCATGGTGCCCTGGGCCAGCGGCACGATGCCGTTGATGGCCTTCTCCATGTCCTCCCGCGTGAAGAAGGTCTTGAGGGAGAAGATGTTCTGCACCTGGCTGGAGTACTGGATCACCCCCACGCGTGTGGCATTGGGGCCCACGTCCAGGTTGCCGATGATGTCGATCATGAAGCGCCTCATGGTCTCGAACTCGAAGGGGCGCACGCTGCGGGAGCTGTCGATCACGAAGACGATGTCCATGGGGCCTGTCCTGCACTTCAGGGCTGCAAGAGGGCAAGGAGGTGGCTTAGCCTGCGAGGAGCAGAGGTGTCCCCTTTGGGTGGCTGTAGGGGTGCTCGTGGGGGAAGGAGAGGGCAGGTCAGGGCTCACCGGCACCTTCCCACTGCCAAATGAACCTACGGAGGGTGCCTGGTTGGGATTGTGAACAGGAGGCAGGGGACACACGCCCTGGCCATGGGGCTATAGGGAATGGCAGTGTCCCCTCGTCCCCAAATCCTGCTGCTGCCCTGCTCCTGCACAAACACTTCTGTCTGTCCAGATCTGCCCTGGCAAGGCTCAGGCAGTTTTAGGCAGTGGCGTGTTCATCTCTGCAGCAGTTCCTCTGTCCCTCCTGCAGCTCCAACCTCCTGTTTTTTACTGCATTTTTCCAGTTCCTGTCTAAAACCAGAGCTCTCTATTCTATTCTTTTTTTTTTTTTTTTTTTTTTTTTTAAAAAAGGAAAAAAAATAGACAATGAAAAGCCTTGCTACAGACATGCACATTAAGAGGGTCGAGCCAAACAGCCTCTCTTGGATACATGGGTGCAACTTCCAGTGCAAACTGGGCAGGTGTTTAGCAAGTGAAAAGCCAATGAACATATTTTGCTTGGCTTGCGTGCACCGGAGCCTGGGAGAATTTGGCCATAATGGTAAGCAAACACTCCGAGCCCCCTTGGGACGATGCCCAGACTGGGGCTGTCATCCCAGCTGCTCCCAAGTGCCCAGAGGTTTCTGAGACACATTCGTCTCCTTTCTCCATATGGTGCTTTCATGGCTTTTGAAACTGGAACCAATTTGGCCACCTCTGCCCGGGGAGCACAGAGGCTGGTGCCCCTGAATTTGCTTCGTCCTCCCCACCAGGAGACCCACGTGCATGGAGGGGTGCAGGTGGGGACCCTGCATCCTCCTGGGGATGCCCCAAAGCATCAGGTCCCCACCAAGCCTTCCTCCAAGAGCTTTGCTGCCCTCACACACTCACTTCTCTCCCCTCTAAGCAATTTGCAGCAGCCGGTGCTCACCTGCAGGTTTTGGCCTGGCTTCCAGCGTCGTTAGGACAAGCAGGAGGAGAGGAGCGACTGGCAGGAGCTTCATCCTTGCTGCGCGCACTGCAGAGAGGAGATGTGCTGTCAGTGCTGACCCCCACGGCTTGCAGCTCCTGCTGGCAAACCCCACAAACAGGGGGTGCCCCTGGCACTGCCAAATCCCCCAGACAGCAGCAGCAGTTGTGCCAGATCCACCCCCAAACCTCCCCGAAACCCAGGCGGGGACTGTTCCAAGCAGGGACGGGCAGCCTCAGCGCCGCTACGTTTCATTACAATAGCGACGATTTGCCAAGTGAAAAACCCGGCCTGATTTTCTGCTCTGGGTGGAGCTGGCCACCAGACAAGCCTTATTTTCACTTGCAAACCATGCGGCTGGGATGTTCAGCCAAGCGCTCCCTGCCTGGCGCTCGCCGCAGCCAGAGGACGAACGGAGCTCCGCTCCCGGGGACGCGCGACCACGGCCCCACCGCTCCCAGCATCGCAGGGCCACCAGCTCCGTGCTGGGAAAAGACACCCCAAAAATTAAATGCCAGGCCAGCAAAACCTGCTCAGAAGACTCTCAGAGTCACTGGCAAAGACTGCTTTTCCAAGAATTTATTCTCTGACTTTTTTCAGGGAGAGCAGAAAACAAAAACCTCCACATGCACGGGAGGTGATGGTGCCTATGCAGATGGGTTTGTGGGACCTGGGTGAAGGATTTGGGCATTTGAGGTGGGATAGCCGAGGAAACAAGATATTTAGACTGGTTATCCAAAACCTCAGCTTGTTGCTTATCTCCCTCCCTGCCCATTTCTGTGTTTTCTTGTTTTGGCTGCCCTCATCTGGCTCCTGTATTTCCGTGGATTTATTTGGGGGGCCTATAAGGCAAGGACTGAGCAGGTGCCAGCCCTCCTGCCATGCCTGAGTCTAGTGAAAGAAATGGCAAACCTGGGGCTGCAACAGCACAACCTTGGTGCAACAAAAGCAAAGTCAGGAGGTGCTCGGGCACCCTTGGATAAGGGGGATCACTGGGAGGGAGCCCAAAGCCCCAGCATCCAGAGCAGCCCCGGTGCAGGTTGGAAACCCAAGGGGCAGCAGGGAAATACTGCAGGCAGTGTAGCTTCCCCAGGGAGATGGGGAGCAGGCGCTGGAACAGTATTTGTTGAAAAAGCACACTGGAAATTCATTTTATCGGTGGTTATCAGCTGATATTTGCTTAGCCCCATGAGGTCTTGGTTGTAATTCATCACCACGGTTTCCACTTAATTGCTGAGAGATTGTGTGCAGCCCTGAACCCAATGTATTTGATGCTGATAACAGGTTGCACAGCTGCGTCTTAAAATCGCCTCCAGTGTTCACACCTGAAAAACCACACTGAAGAACTCAGAAGGACAGAAAAAGGCTGCAAGAGGAAAGTGGTGTCCCGAATACCAGCCTCACAGCAAGAGACTTGCTGTTCACCTCTAACTTAGCCAAACTTATGTAGCCAGCTTCACGAGGAAGGTTTCTGGGAGCAGAAATTCAGCAGAAGAGCCCTGGCAGCACCCAGGGGCTGGGAGCTGAAGGTAGACAGGGGCAGAGGTCAGACGAGATGCAGCCCCTCACCGGGGAGCACCACCAGCCCCAGCTGCTGCCCTGGGGCTGGCAGGGGGCTGCAGCCTCACTGAGCCCCTCCTGCAATACTTTTTATTTTTTATTATTGTTTATTTTTATAGGAGAAAGCGCTCACTAACCACTAAATATTCTAGGGACAGTTGTGCCACCTATTTCACGTCCACAGGTCTCTGCTCTCCAGGCCTCCCTGCAGCGGCAGGCTGGCACAGAGCCTGCGTCTTGCAGCATCCAGAGAGCTTCAGAGCCAGCCCAGAGGGAGGAATGAAGTCGCGGGCCAGGAACCAAGGAGGAGAAAACCAGTTCACGACTGATCTATTTTTAACAGCATCTGAGTGCTGGATGAAGCCTTCACACTCCCCGTGGCTGGAGGGGCTGGACCGGGCACAGTGGCTCAGCCACACATCCAGCTCCAAGAGGGTTGTTTTGGCTGTCCCCAATTTAATCAAACACCTAGCAGGAAGGCTGATGGGGATTGGGAAGCTGATAAAAACCTCTGAGTATCCCTCCCACCACCCCATACTGGACGATTTCCACAGCTACCTGCTTTTCTTGCTCCCCATGGGGGGGTTCACCCCACGCTGAGGGGTGCAGCACGCCAGAGCCCCCTGTCACCAGGAGCAGGAGGGAGATGGGTGGGAAGCAGGCGGCTGGCAGGCAGGTGCTGTGAGGCAAGGCAAACAGCAGCAGGGACCTTGAGATAACACTGAGCTATAAAGGAGAAAAGGGCTGGGGGGGGGGGTGAGCATTGTGCAGGGCTGGCTCTGCCGTGCGGGACACCTCGCACCAGTTCCCCACCATTTCAAGGGGAAAAGTCAAGGGGGGAAGCCAGCCCATGCTGAAGGAGATGGTCAACACGTGGGGCAGCAAAAGGACAAGCCACACATAGGGGCAAAAGGGCTGGCAATGAGCCCAGGCTCCTCTCAGCTCCCCTCGTGCCTTGGGACAAGGAGGACACCAGGATGAACCCCCAGAGGCAGCCAGGTAAGGCAGCCCCCCAGGGCACTCGCCTCCCTCCCGTCCTGCTCCCCGCCAAGTGCTGAGCCTCAGGGGAAAAAAACACAGCCGCTTCAGGTTTCAGCCTGGCCTCCTTGGCAGCGCTCTGCTGGCTGCAGGTTGACAGAAATGCTCTGAATATTCCCCTTCTGATTCAGCTGCAGGTTGGACCTGGATGCATCCTCCCCTGGGCAAGCTGAAACGGCAGGGCTGGGGTGATGCAGCCAGCACGTCTCCTGGTGTAAAAACAGGGACTGGGCTTTGCTTGCTGGTGTGTAGGAAGAATGGAGAATATGGAGAAACAGGGGGTTGAGAAGCTCAGGAGAGGGCTATGCATTCACAGACAGGACAAGTGGTGGCCGTGGTGTCACAGACCCCTGTGTTTACGTGGTCAGAGCCAGGTCTTAGGCACAACCACATTTAAAATGGGTGATGTGGAAGGGGTGCATGGCCCTGATGCCATGGGTGCTGTCAGCTAATAGCACCTATTTCTGTGCTGGAGATCTTGGACAATGATAGAGCGGCTCCAAACGTGGTGTCCCCATGACCCCCTGCCTCCCTGCATGCCCAGCTTTGTTCTGCACCCAACCGCAGGGCTTTTCTTTGCAGAGACCCCACCAGGCAGTGTTGCAGGCCATAATTCACCTCCTGCCTGAGTATTATTCAATAAAGTGCCAAAGAAGACCCAAAATACACTCAGGAGCCTGGACACAGAGTCCTTGTGCTCAGGACAGCACCACAGAGCTAGCCTCAGGCTGGAAGATGGGGACACCAACGTGTGCCTGCGCTTGGCAGGACAGTGAGACATCCTTTGGGCCTGTGCCCACAATAAATTCTTACCAAAGAGTGCAGGTGGGGACAGGGGAGGAAGACAGCAAGGCATGAGTGACAAGGAAGCAATGACTGCTGCCTGGAAAGATGCAGGCAATCTGCATCAAGTGGGAGACCCCTCCTGATGTGGGGTTTTGCTGTGCAGACCCCATGCACGTTGTTTCGATAGTTGCAAGACTCCAGCAATATGAAAGGCCGAGGCTCCTGGAGCTGGAGCCACACTCCCCTGGAGGGCTGCCCAAAGGTCGGTTTCTCTCTGTCGCTGGACTAAAGCCCAGTTTCAAAGTGGAACTTGGCTTCTCAGCTCCCCTTTTCGTGACACCTGTGTTTCTCTAGAGCTTGTAACCTGCACGGCAGCAGGCACTTCAGAGCAGCAGAGCAGGGCCCAGCCCATTTCAATGGATGGATGGGGCTGATGTGAGAGAGGTGAAGCCCAGCTCTGCCAGCACTTTGCAAAGGGGTGCCCAGAAACACCTAATCTCGGAGCCTACCGCCTGTGCGGAAGGCTTACACATTCCTTTCCAGCAGCAGGTCTCCTTCAGGTGGCAAAGAAACATTGCCTGCACCCCAGCAAGGCTAAAACTCCCTGAGCTGAAATGGAGGAGGGAAAAAAACAAAATCAAACTGAAACACAGCCAGAGCCTGCACTCATTAGCAGCACAGCAGAGAGGTGCTGGCACATCCCGTGGCACAGCAGCTCCTTTCCCAGGTTTCTGCACCCCAAACATGAAGCTCCAGACTCCTCGGGCACCCTGGGTGCCTGGCTGTCCCCAGCAGTGTGCCCTTGGGAAGGTCGGGGCTCAGTCCCTAACACAGAGCTCTCCCTGAGCAGCATGAGAGGCTGCAACCCAAACTAACTGTCCTGGGGTGCCCCTGCTGCTCTGAGCCCCAAATCCACCCTGGGGACTATTTTGCAGAACAAGGAAGCATCAGCAAGCACCATCACATCAGGACCAGAGAAACAGAAGGGATTCCCAGTCCAAAAGCAACAGAGAGTAAAGATGTTCCACCCTGTATAAGGACTGGCACGCCCTCGGTCCTCCCCAACGCACGTGTGGGATAACGAGAGCAGCCTCTTCCCAGGACATCGCAGCGCTCTCCGGTTACAGCACTCAGCAGCTCGTCTGGGCCAAGTGCCACCTGGAAGGACACAGTGTTTAAGAGGCAAGGCTGTGCTTCTCCAACAGCACATCATGCCTTCGGACCCAGCGGGAGGGCTGTAACAGGAAAGCCTTGCTGGACACTGAGGGGGTTTCTCTGAAATAGCCAATTCCCCATTTTTGGGGTCCATTCCCGTGCTTGGGTTTGCATCTTCCCCAAAACACAGAGCAGAGAGGTGTTTCTTGCCTGTGTCTGTTTGCAGGGTGAGTGGCAGATATCTGTCTCACAGCTTATCCTCATGGATTTAACATCCCAAATGTCCCAACAGGCTTGTGCTATGAGGTGGCATTTCCCACAGCCAGCATCTTCCTTCTGAGGGGAATCCAATGGGCAGAGCATCCCTTTTTAGATGTCATCTATGGCAGCAGGTGGGGTCTGTCTCTGATCTAATCCTAAAATACCTGCCGTGCTTAGAGGAATTTCCTCCAGTCCAGCCGGCTCTGCTCTGAAACACGCAGTACCTGGGCTCTGCAGCAGCTGACAAGAAAATAAAATGCCATGTTCACTTGCACATTAAACATGGCCTTTGAAAGCATGTGTTGAAGATGTAGCCAAGAGGAAAACATCAGCTGGTCAGACAGTTCCGACTGTTCAATCAATCACATCAAGAGATGGCTCCTGTTGCAGGTTCTCTGTTCTTTGTTATCCTTACCCTGCACGTGTCCCCTGAGCTGCACGCAGCCCTGCTCCCACTGGGCATTTTCAGCAAAACTGGATGGGCCTTGGAATAATTCTAGATTTTGATGAAGAATAATCACCGGGGGAAGTGCTCACCTTCCAGACTCTTTCAAAAGAGAATGCTCATCTGCAAACGAGCCCCTGGAGGACAGCTGACCTGAGCCAGGAGACTTCAGTCCTTGGAGGAAGAGAGGCATGGGCCATCCAGAAGCTGAGGCAGCAATCCACGGCCCAAGTCCTTGTTCTGGGAGGAAGGTGTTAGAGTGCATTTTTTCCCCAGAAGTATGCATGTTCAACCACAAAGGGAAAGAAATGGCCCAGAGCAGTTCCTGGGCTGGTGCAGAGTTCATCAGCTGAGCTTCTGATGCAGCAGAGCCGGTGTCTCTAAACGCTGAGTCTGAGAGCTCCTAGCAGGACCTCTGCCTCCCGGATCTGCTGGGACCTGTATCCCCAGCTGACCTCCAGCAAGCTCACAGGGCACAGGCAACCGCAGTGAGCGCCTGCCATTTCAGCCCCACAATTACAGATCTGCTGCCTGACCTCCTTCTCTAAATCTTTATATCATATTTCTCGCCCTGGAGACGTGATTCAATGTGTTGGCACACGGAAAGACGCCAGGAGAATATTCTCGTGCCTCTCCCCTTTATTCTGCCCGTCCTGCCGCGTGTTTAATTGAAATAGCAGAAGGCGAGGAGCCTTTGGCTGCCACAGGAAAGCATGTGGAGACTTCTCAGCCCTCCTCACGACAGAAAAGGTTGAAATATTTGTCTAGATACTTTTCGTGTTGAGAATCCCAAAGGCAGTACGGGAAACCTCAGAGCAGCATCGGATGCTCCAGCTGATTTCAGCCTTACCACAGCGTGAGGTTTGCCTTTTTTGGTCCATCCATGAGCAAGTAGCTGAAGTTATCTAAATCTGTTATTCTGAAGTTATCTGAATCTGCTTCTTGAGTCCTTGCTGACAACACCTACAGGCTTGTTGCTCCCTGGAGACACCAGGGAACAGCCCAGTCACTTTGCTGAGGTCTGGAGGCCTCAAGAGGCTCTCCAAGGCAAGTCCTACAGCGCAGCATGAGCAAGCAGAGGCCAGGAGACTCCAGGCCACTTGCTCAAGACCAGAGCAGGTCTGTGGCAGCACTGGGACCTGGGCTGGCTCTCCTACTGGGACAGTGACACAGAGACACCTCAGAGAGCAAGGGGAACACAGAGCCACATGCTGGGGCTGCAGCCGCTCCCAGCCCACCATCAGCCTCACCAGCTTGACATGAGGCTCAGCAGACGACAGGGAGAGTGGTTGTGAGGTTGTCAGGTTCTGCCTGGCATTTGAGTGCAGATGGCAGTGTTTTGTGTCACTCTGCTCCTGGCTGGTGCTGTTAAAACCAAAGCAAGATGCTGTGAGAAGAGAAGAGCAAGGGGGTGTTTAATGTGACACTTGGAGGAAGCCATCCAAGTCCAGCTGCAAGCGTGGGAGCTGTGAGTTTCCAAAGGCAGGGTTTTCCTGTCTTTTCCAGCTCATGGACCCCAGTAATTTTCCAGCCACAACAGACTCTTGCACAGTGGGCTAACTGAGCTGACAACAGATCTGCTCCTACTGATTCCTGCTGCGGACAACCTGCAGACTGCAGATCAGGATCCTGCCCTTTGGCACCGGCAGTCAACCAGCAGAGCAGCACGACACAGCCCAGGGACAGGAAGGCTCAGCCTTTGGAGAGGAACCGAGTCACCATCACCTCTCTGCAAGGGACCCCAGCTGACCTCTATGGGATGCCCTGATGTCCCTGATGTGCACCAGGGTAGGGATGGGTTCACCTGTGCACTTAAGGGCTTGCAAAGTGAGAAATCGGAAGTTTAGGGGGAAAAAAAAAAAAAGGACAAGCAAAGGCAGAAATGTGCCGAAGAAGGATCCCATGTCCAATGGGAAATGCTAGGATGGAGAAGCAGCCTGAGAGCCAAAAAAGCTTCAGATGCAGCATCAGGTCAGGGGCACCCTGCAGGGAAGCACTGCCACAGCTGGACACTGACACCTCCTCTCCTGAGCACATGCACTCAGCAGGGCTGGCCTTAAACCCTTCACATTTATCCCAGGTGGGAGAGCAAACAGAACCCTCTTAACCACCAAATATCCATCGAAGGGTGATTCTGCCAGCCTGCAGCAGGTAATAGAGCACCAAGGCCAGGTCCCTGCTCCTGGCTGCTCAACAAAGCCCTTGTGCCAGCTGGAACCAGGGCTGTGTGAGCTCCCCTGCAGCCAGCAGAGCCCCACACATCAATTTGCTACTGTTTGTCCCCAAAGTGAAGAAAACATTTCCACGAGGTAATGATGCAGGAGCTGCTCAGCCTCGTGGCACAGCTGGAAGAAACATGCAGGACATCTGGCACAAAAGGGACACTTTCTGGGGGAGCAGCTGATTTTTATAAGCCTCTTTATGAACACCACTCAATCTCTGTTGTGTTTTTCCTGGGTCCCTTTTGTTCAGTTAGGGAGGGTTTGTCTGTAATTCGCATGTGCACATAGGTACAAATGCTGCTTATCTCTGCCTCTCTCTATGTTCCAGCCCTATTCATCCAGCATTTGGAAGTGGCATTTTATGAGTTTTTTTTTTTTTACTGAGTTTTTAACAAGGCAGGCACACGGCTCAGAAAGTGAACAAAGGGGCCCCTATTGGAAACTTTAAAAATGTTTAAACAAAGGCTTCTCTTGAAAACCTTTAACCCCTAGTGCCAACCTCGAGGGAAATGCTATGTTATGAGCAAGCAGAGCACAAACATCTTCTGTGACCACCGACTGCCTACAACAGGCTGCCTTGTTGGCCACATCTTTTCTGTTCACTACCGTCACCAACAGGAGTAACTCCCAAGCCCATCTTGTACTAATCCCATCAAATTCATTTAATTCTTCAAGGGAAAAAAAAACAACACAGAACCTCCACAAAAATGAACAGCAGCTTTTTCCAGTTGGATGCAGCAGTCCCCTGCCTGCTTTGATGGAAAGTGCCATTTTACTACAAACACGAAGATCTCTTGCACGCCCTCCAGATGGGAACTTGGATTTCAGACGAGGCCAGATTTAGCACAGGAGTTAACTCTGCTCTTTGTATTGCCAAGTCCTGGTGGCAAATAGCAGGGCTGAGATCGAGAGCAGATTACACACACGCACACACAATTTTTGCCTGTACCAGATGCCAATCTAATGATATTCCCCAAAGAGATTGCAAGAACCTGCTTGTGAAATACATTTTCTACTTGCTGCTGAGAGCCTACAGGCTGACTGCCTGTGACTGATGGCTCCTGTTCTCAGAAAAAAAAAAAAAAAAAAAGATAAGGAGAAGCTTTGTTATTGCCACCAAGAGATGCGACAGAGTCCCATGGAGAGGACTTTGCAGTAACTGCATGCAGTCTGGTCTCAGTGGAGGCAGAAATCCCGTGGACTTAAGTAGAAGAGGTAAAACCGTGTGAACAGGGTCCTCTCGTGGATCCCTCTCCCCCTGCCCCAGTCCCGCGAGCAGCAGAGCCCCATTTCCTTGCTCCCCACTGACACCAGGTGGGTGCTCTCAGGACTGGGACAGACTGGGCAGCTCCCTGCTCTGCAGCAACAGCCGTCCTCACACCTTCTGGCCAAAAAGGGGGGAAAAAATCCCCAAGCACTGTGTTACCTGCACAGCCCCACTCAGCTGCATGTTGGCACAGATCTGATGAGCGCAGAGCAGTCTGATTTCCCAGACAAGTTTTCCCACGTAATTGCTTGCAGCAAATATGCCCAAAGCTATTTTTTTCCCCTGTGCAATGCTCGGAGTGATAAGCCAAAGGTGGGTGATTGCTTATACAAACATGTTTATGGGTATGCACAAACAGAGCTATGAGTATTCACAGCCCCAATTTTCCAGTCATGCAGAAGCAGTGCAGAACAAACTTAGGGCACACTTCTCAGCGTATCTTTTGGCAAGATCTAGCTCTCCTATTGCTCGGTGCGCTTTGCCCAGGTGTACAAGACCTTATTATTCTCTGCTAAAAGAGATCCTCATTTGTATAAGCAAGAACTAGCCTGAGAGCTAGGCAAAAGGTGAGCAGAGCTTGCAGACTTCAAACTGTGCCATCCCTGTGGCAAGGAAGAGCCTGACCCTCCCCCTAGGTACCGAGAGCAGAGCAGGGGCTGCTTTACACAGCAGGGTGCTGTGACCCCGGTACCCACACCCTGCACCCCAAAAATCCAGCTGGGACAGCAAGTGTTGACACCACAGAAAGGGAAAAGCATACAGGTGGGGGAACTCAGCAAATGCACTTTTTGGGAGAAACCCTAAAGATCAGTGATAATCAAGGGATCAGTGACACTCTCCCGAGGGGGGCACATCACTCCCTAACCCCTCAACCCAGGAGGTAGCCCCCCAACCTCCACCCCCCGCGGGGTCGGGGCTCCCCCTCACCCCATCCCCATCCCTTTTTCCCCTCCCCGCAGGTGCCGTGGAGCCCCTCACTCACCCGTACCGGCCTCAGAGCCGCTCCCCGCCGCGGTACTGGCTCAGGTACGGCGGGGGCTGCGCGGGGGCTGCGCGGGGGCTGCGCGGGGGCTGCGCGGGGGCTGCGCGGGGGCTGCGCGGGGGCTGCGCGGGGGCTGCGCGGGGCCGCAGTGCTGAGCGGCGGTGCCGGGAGCGGCATTTAACGGGGCGGGGGGAGGCGGGGCAGGCCCGGCCCGGCCCGGGATAGCGCGGGAGGGGCCCCAGCCCCCGGCCACCTCCCCCCCCCAAAAACAAAAATCCCGGGGCTGGCGGCCGGGGGCGAGCGGGAGCCGCGCAGGTGGGAGCGGCGGCGCCGGGGGCAGTGCGGGGGGCAAAACGGCGGGGTCAGGGCACAGCCCCTGCCTGCACGGCACCGCAACGGCCTGCGAGAGGCTTCCTCCGCTTGGGTTTTGGGGGTTTTGTTTGCTTTTTTATTTATTTATTTATTTTTGTATTTTGTGTTGGGTTATTATTATCTTTTTGCTCCTCTGCTGGCAGAGTGCGTGAACCATAAAATGCAAAGGTACCAGAAAACATCCCCAAAACTCCTTGTGTCCTTCCTTACAAACCCCCAGAGTCCTGGGAGCTCGGGGAGCTGAGCTGGAACCAGGGAGCTGAACCTGGTCCAGCTGCCGGCGAGGACAAGTGATGTGCGGGGCTGTAGCTGGAACAGAGCCTGGAACAGAGCTTCCCTTCCCAGCTGTTCCAGGGAACCCTGGAACAGAGCTTCCCAGCCCTCCACCTCCTTGCAGCACTCACATCAGCTCCTTGGTGGCAGGAGCCACCTTTAGTGCTTCATAGCGCCAAGCTTCAGTGCTTTAGCAGCACTTTCCTTGCGCTAACACAAACAACAGCAGGATGATCAGAGAAAGGAGACCCCAGCAAACCACCCACATTATCTGAGCTTTCTCTCAGTCGAGGCGATGCTGCGGCACCAAATGTGGGTATTCGGGTGCTGCCGGGGTGCTGGTGGGGCAGGAGCACACCGTGGGTGACCACCCTGCCTGGCCCCCGTCCCCTGCAGCTGTCCTGCCCTGGTGTTTGCTGTTGGTGTGGTCAAGAAATCCCCCAAGCCCAGAAAAGGCTGAATTTCGCTTGTGTGTGCAGCGACGAAAATATAGGATTTATAAATACCCGTGCATATACAAGGGCTTGTGGGTTGGGTTGGTCTGGATTAAAGGAGGTATTGAAAAATGAGGGAAGCCAGAAACTGCAGGCTTCTCATTTCTGTGATTTCTAATGGCTTTTCCTTTTGCATAAACATCACGCTGACTCCATACCCAGGAGCTCTGCAGGCTTTTTCTCCCCTGCTCTCTACGAAATATAACCCAGACCTCTAAAATGGATATTCTTTATTAGGACATTTGGTTTTCCCCAGCCACAGGAAAGAACAATTGCACTCTGTGGCACCAAGTCACCAGCAAGCTGCAGGGCAGCTGGGCTCTGAGCAAGGCAAACAGCAGCTCCTTTTGGGGGTGAAAGGCAGAAGATTAAACTGTGCACCTGGATCAGTGTGCACTCCAGGATAGCATTAATGTGAGTTAAGGTTCTTGTCTACATAGTGGCTTGAAGACCCCAACTAAGAGCTGATGGGTGGTGGTATTTTGGTCTCCCAAGTCAGGCACAGCAGTTCCAAGCAGTTCCAAGTCAGTTCCCAGCAGGACCTCCAAAACTGGCACCCATCCTCTGCAGGCTGAGCCGGTGAATGTTGGGGAAGAGCACGCACCGCACCGTAGCCAGGGCTGGGGAGCAGTGGCATGGGGGGGATCTGGTTCTCCCAGTGCCCTCATGTGGGTGTTCTGCTCTTGGGGTCACCCAAGGGTGCAAACACAGGGTGCTGCTGGGCTTCCCTGCCCTACCTGCCCTCACAGAGCAGAGGGCAATGGGGAGACCAGGGGGTGTCCACACCAGAGCTGGTCCAGTCTTGTGTCTTCCACGGACAGCATGCGGGGTTCTGCTTCTCCTTTCCTGCTTCCTGGCCCATGCACAGCAATGTGGCCAAGGACTGTAAGCATGCATGGAGTCTGGGTGCTGTCACATCCCCCATTTTGGGCAGAGACACCCCGGAGACACCCCAACAACATCCCCATATGGAAGGGACCTGCAGGGATCATCACATCCAAGCACACCTCAAAGCACACCCGCTCCTGCAGCACATCCAAACCCACCAGGCTTAAAGCAAGAGAAGAGCCCCAGCACAGCATAGCGCCAGGCTGAGCACAGAGAGGAAAAGGCTTGCAAAAAATCAGCCAAGGAAAGGGGTCGTGGCCCGCAGAGCCGAGGAGGCAGGGCCTCGCTCTGCCTCTGCATAATGCCCAACTTTGTGCGAGAGCGTTTGATTCCCATCTGGGAATTACGGCTCTGAAAAGGAGGCTGTTAGTGTGAGCTGTGAGAGCCCGGCCCGCGCGGTGCCGCTAACATGACACTGAACTAACACTGCACTACAATCAAAGCATTTTAATAATTTAATATAATAAATGTCAGAGGGAGTGAATAATTCCCTGTAACCCTGCAGAGGCTGGAGGTGCCAGAAGGAGCCAAGTGGGTACCGAGCAGCATACCGAGCCGCTTTAGCAATAGCCCTTTGACTTTCTGAAGGCAAATCTAAACCAGATGATGGACGCTGGGTGGTCGGCTCCTGGTCAGAATGGTGAGCACTGTTCAGAGGGGCGTCACTCAAACAATTTAACCCCCAAATTTGGACAGCAATGGCTGCAGAGAAAGGAGAAACTAAACTCTCCAGGTTTCTGGGTAGCCCTTCCCCAGCTAGACATCAAATCTGAAGAACCACAGTCTGCTTACCTGCTCTTGGTGTGCACGTTCCCTCTCTAAGCAGCAAGTAGCACATGGATAATTATTCCAGAAGTCTCCAATAAGACCTGTGCATCAGTCCCCGTGCCTCTGGCGTTACGCAGGGATGTGATGGTACGGAGCGATGATACCTGCACAAGCCCGGCCCTGCCCCAAGCTGTTGGTGCAGGAAGCTCTGCAAAGCAGGCGTTGCTGCTGGCCACGCTGTCAGCACAAGTCTTAATCCACATTTTTTGGCAATTTGCTGCTGAACACTCCCTGCTGATGGGTGAAGCTGAGGTGCTGCCTCCAGCACCAGCCCAACCGCTCCCAGGCAGCCCCGGGCTCTGCAGTGGGCACCCAGTGGGGTGGGGGGCACCCAGCAGGGGACACGGAGCTGACACCCAGCTGGGCCCAAAGCCATGCTCCTCATTTGGCACTGAACACTGAGCAATGCAGGAAAAAAAAAAAAAAAAAAAAAAAATTAATCAGGCAAGGAGCCTGGTTCGTTCTTATGTTTGCCTGAGCAAGGATACAAACCACTCAGCGAAAGGAAGGGCTGAAGAGAAGGTTTCAGCAAGATGAAAACCTACCCTGGAGAGGTTTCTGGTGGCAAACCAGGGGGTAAAGCTTGACTTGGGGCACTGGGGCACAGGGCAGAAAATTCAGCCTGGACAGCTGAATTCAGCAAATCCAGAGTGGCAGCTGATGCTGTGGGTGGCACCGGTACCTGCCATAAATCTGCTTTTGGCAGAGCTCCGTTGGTTTATGCTTGCTGGTGACATATTACTGCATGGAGAATCGAGGTTATATTGCCCATCTCATAACCAAACAGGGCAGTGACGGGGAACTGCGGACAGCAAAGCGCTGGATCCCTGTGGGACTATCTGCCAACAGAGGAGGCACTGGGGAAATACCCGTTTGTATGGGAGGTGTGCTCATCTTCACATACAGACAGTACAGACAGGAAAGCATCGGCTTCATTCACAGCGTGGGAAAGCTGGAAGTGAAGAGTTGGAGGTGTCAGGCTAATTGTAACGTGGTCCCTCGGGTCCCATGGCAGAGCAGGGCACCTCAGGCTCAGACTCAGCCAGCCTGTCCCTGCCTGACCGCCTGAGCCAGCAGAGTTAAAGGGCAGGTGCACGGGAACTGCTCCCAGTTACCAGAGCAGAAAGCCTTGATGTGGCCCTAAAAGCTCTCCCATGCCTCTCGGTGCCCAGCTGCATGGTGCGGGGAGCTGAGGGCTGGGTTTGGGGCTGGTGCCATTTGCTAGTGAGGCGAGGAGCCCCGTTTGGGGGTTGCGATGCTGTAGGACCTCTGTCTCGCAGATCCAACCCCTACCAAGCCAACCTGCTCCGAGATGGTGTGCGGAGGTACCTGCAGCTGCCAGCAGACCAGACAGTACTCATACTGCACGCAAAGGTCGCCCAGAAGTCGTACGGCAATGAAAAAAGGTAAGAGTCTTCATGGGCTGAGCAGCACGAGAGGGCACCTTCGCCCCAACCCGCACCAGTGGGCACTCCTCTTCCCAGGTTCCTCCCAGGGAGGTCAGAGGGTTGGGGAAAAAAAGAAAGAAACTATTCAGGTCTCACCCTCTCAGCATGAAATTGCAAAGAATAAGAAGAGAGGTCAGTGTTTTAAGTGCTCTGGAAATCGTCTTAACATCTGAACGGCCACACTGGGACATTTCCATCAATGCCCACCGTCTCCCCAAAGCTGCTATTTTGGACAATCCTCCCCACATCGCAAGAACACCTTGAGGTTCTGGCTCGAATCCCCAAAATTGCTACTCCCAGGCAGCGACGTCAGCATGTGGCACCAGAGTATAATTAATCCTCCATTAACCCTTGTGATATAAATAATCCTCCCTTATTACTGAGCGCAGAGCAGCTTTGAGGTGACAAGCTCTGCCTCGGGGGCTGAGCTGCCCCCAGATGAGCGGGGCTGGGATTCAGGGTTGGGATTCAGGGTCCAGAGCCCAAGGGATTTGTATAAATAAATCCATAGCCCAGCACTTTAGGGCCCCAAAATATCACCCCCTCCTGCACTGCTCCCGTTTTACCCAGTATGAATAGAGGATGAATTTGTGCCATTCACCCAAGTGCAAAGACAGTGGAAACCCAAATAAAACACAGGAAAATAGGTTTCCAAAACCCCGCGCATAGATTTATTTGCGTTGGGCTCCGATTCTGGCTGTGAATGCAAACTCTGTTCCTGAGCTGCCGAAACTCTGCATTCCAGGCGGGCAGAGAGCGGGGGCCTGACCCCGGGGGCTCAGCTGGGGGGGCTGCAGCACCCTGCACCCTGTGCCCTCCAGCAGCACCCAGAGGTGTGTCAGCGGCACCGTGCTGGCTCCATAGGGCTGCTGGCAGCCACACCTTGAGCCAAGCACCATCTGTGGGTGTTTGAGTGCTGTCAGGAGGGGTCCTCTTGTCTCCACAGGTTTTTCTGCCCCCCGCCTTGCGTTTACCTCAGTGGGCCGGGCTGGAAGCTAAAGCAGGAGCAGCTAACAGGTACGTGTGGGGTGGCAGCCCCAGACCTCTCCTAGTGAGCCATCCTCCGCCTCTGCAAAGGGAAATGCATCCTGATGGTTATTTCTGTGCCCCCCCAAGCTCCTCTTTCCCTGGGGCTGGCCCCTCTGCAGTCCAGACCTGAGCAGGAAGCAGCCTGGACCACCCCAGGAGGAGCTCCAGGGGGTATCAGAGTGGGGCTAGAGGGTTTTTGTCCCCGTCTCTTCTAGCCAGGGACCTGGGAGAGGCAGGTTTCCGTGTGTGGGGGTACATGGGGCTGGACAGCATGGGCAGCAGCCTGATGGAGACACAGAAGCTGAGCTTTGAGGAGCAGCCGGACTCGAAGGTAAATTGAGGGCTTGCAGCCTGCTCCTCTGGGGATGCTCTGTGCGGGGTTAGCCCTGCAGTGCCTGCTCCCCCGTGGGCAGGATCCGTTCTTCTTACCACCTTTCCAGGTCTGTGAAGCCCTGGGGCAGGCGGGTTGCCAAAAATCTCATGGCTTCCCCGGCCTGTTTTGTGCTCCTGCTGTGCAGCAGTGCTGCTTATCATGAACTGAAAGCCTGCCCTTTCATTTGTGAGTAAACAGCAAAGGAAAACACTGCTCGGTCCCAAGGTTCGAGAGTTTCAGAGGAGAGCCGGCATCTTTTGATAGGGGAAAAGAGCGGGAAAAGAGCGTTATCTGGGGTCCCTGAAGAGTGCAGGGTCTGCGTTGGGCCAAAAACATGACAAAAAGGGCTTTGTTTGCAGCGCTCGAGGTGCTGCTAGAGCACGGCGTATCAGCCCTGCCAGAGCCAGCACGGCGGGGAAACCGAAAACCCAGGGCGATCCCTCAAGTTACGCGGGATAAATCACACGTGAACATTAATTTCCATGAGGAATTCTCTGCCCCCTGTGTAAATAAAGCCTCTGCCGATCCCTGGCTCTTCACCGCACCTGTAATAACATCTCCGGCCCTTTCCCCCTGTAAATGAACCTGGGGCTCTTTGAAAGGGCGCTATTGTCCTGGGGGGACGCCGTGCCTGGGCTGGTGGTGAGGAAGGTGAGGAGGGTGAGAAAGGATGGAGAGGTTGGGGCCATGCCCACTGCCCCCAGCCCATGCTCGGCCGCCCCTCGTGCCCCCTGCAGGGCTTCGGCTGCGCCAAGGCGCTGTACATCTCGGACGCGGACAAGCGCAAACATTTCCGCCTGGTCCTGAAGCTCTTCTTCAGCAATGGGCAGGAGATCGGCACCTTCCACAGCAAGCTGATCAAAGTCATCTCCAAGCCCTCACAGAAGAAGCAGTCACTGAAGAATACGGACTGTGTGTACGGGGATGGGTCTGCTGGGGGGCGGGAAGGGGTGGGATGGGATGGGATGGGGTGGGATGGGATGGATGGGATGGGATGGGATGGATGGGATGGGATGGGATGGGATGGGATGGGATGGGATGGGATGGGATGGGATGGGATGGGATGGGATGGGATGGGATGGGATGGGATGCGTGCTCACATCTTGCCTTCAGAGTGGTCAGGGCTGATCCAAAGCTCATGGGCACCCTCAGAAAAGAATGCATGTGGGCATATTGATGTCCATTTTCCAAAGGATTGACCCACTGCAACTTGTAGCACCTTGATGCCAATGTGCTCCCCACTCCGTGGGCTTCACCTGCATCTCTGGAAGGTGCAGCTTGGCTGTTGCTTGCACATAGAGAATGGCAGATGGAAGTGCTGCCTGCTGCAGTGCTGCTCACCCCAGTAACCAGGACTCATCCTCCCCGGGTCTACCAGAAGCAGCAGGGCTGTAGCTCAAACCCCCAGCAAGCTGGCAGGCACTAACCCAGCCACCTCCCCCTGCAGTGTGCATCTCCTCGGGCTCCAAGGTGTCCCTCTTCAACCGCCTGCGCTCCCAGACCGTCAGCACCCGCTACCTCTCCGTGGAGGGGGGAGCCTTCATCGCCAGCGCCAGGCAGTGGGCAGCCTTCACCCTCCACCTGGGTAAGGAGCCTCATGGGGCTGCCTCTGGCCATGTCCCTGCGCGGTACCACATCCCAGCCCTGCTGGGTGCCGGCCTCCCAGCCAGGTCTCTCCAAGCACTGAGCACTTGCAGGGCAGATAAAGCCATAAAAAAGCACCATGAGTACAGCCAGACCTGCTCCCTGCTGCCCGAGGCACTGACTCTGCCTCTCTCCTTCCCCCGAAGCCGATGAGCGCTACACCCGGAGTGAGTTCCCCCTGCGGGAAGGGTACATCCGCTACGGCTCCGTGGTGCAGCTCATCTGCACGGCCACCGGCATCACCCTGCCTCCCCTGGTAAGCCTCCATCCCCACAGGGCTTGGGCGGTACGGATCTGAGCAATGGGTACAATCTGTGGGCCAATGCTGCTCTCCTGCTTCCTCAAGCCCAGGGGCTCACACAGGGCAACGTATGCTTTATCCCTCTGCTTCCTCCTCACGGGGGCACAGCCTCCTTCGGGGCAGGGGACTCGCCAGCCCCATGCTGAACAGGTGCCCCCACCCCGCAGATCATCAGGAAGGTGAGCAAGCAGTACGCCATGCTGGACGTGGACGAGCCCATCTCCCAGCTCCACAAGTGCGCCTTCCAGTTCCAGGGCAGCGACCGCATGTACCTGTGTCTGTCCACGGAGAAAGTCATCCAGTTCCAGGTACGAGGGGCTGAGGACTCCCAGGTGCTCCACGTCCAAACTGCTCCACTTGGCTGCTCGCTGGGAGCGGGTCACGGGGAGGGGGAGGTGTGCTACCAACAGGGGCTGCCTCTAAATTGAGCTAAGAATCACTGCAGAGCCACCAGCCTCCAGCCTTGGTGGGGACCTTGACCTCATCACCAAGGTGTTTGCAAAGCGTATCAGTCCCCGTTTCACAGCAGAGGCACTGGGTCACTTGCCGGGACCAGGCAGAATCCAGGCGTCCTTGGCCCTGGTCCCCTGCTGTCCCCACCGTGACACGTTCAGAGCTGTGACCCTCTCCGCAGGCATCCCCATGCCCGAAGGAAGCCAACCGGGAGCTACTGAACGATGGCTCCTGCTGGACCATCATCGGCACCGAGATGGTGGAGTACACCTTCAGTGAGAGCCTGGCCTGCGCCCGCGAGCCTGTCAGCCCCGTGCCGCTCATCGCTGCCCTGCAGGTAGGCAGGGCTCTGGCTGCAGGGCACCTTTTGGGGCATCTCCATCCCCAAAGGGCTCCTCTGCTCAGTTTCTCTTGGCGTGGGGGTGCGGCGAGGCTGCTGCCCCGTTCCTTGGGGCTCTGCGTGGGGTGGGGGCACGGGGCAGAGCAGCTGGTGCCGTAACGCCCTGCCGCCGCAGCTCACCGGTGGCGGGGACGTGGCCATGCTGGAGGTGCAGGGCGAGCATTTCCACGCACACCTCAAGGTCTGGTTTGGAGACGTGGAGGCGGAGACTATGTACAGGTAAGGGTGGAAAAATGGTGGGGGGGGAGCCTCTGGGTTGGGCACAGTGGTGCCATGGGCTGTACTGGGGATGCTGTGAGGCTCGTGGCTGCCAGCCTGGGTGAAGGGGGCACTTGTGCCACCCGTGTTGTGGGACCAAGCTGGAGCATTGTACTGAATGGTGGGGAAGGCTGGGGGGGGGGGGGGGAGGGGGGGGTTGGGGTCGCTGCCCACCTCGCTGCTGCTCGTTTGGGTGCATGCGTGCTGCTCCTGGTGTGGGAGGGCTCTGCTGTAGGGGTGGCTGGAGGCCACAGGGACCCCAGGGGCTGAAGACAAGCAAGGAGCTTTGGCAGAGGAACAAAACAGCCAGGAGGAGAGGGGAGAGTGGCGAGAGGCTTCCCACTGAGCTCCAGCTTGGAGGTGATGTGCCTTCCAGGTCATTAAAGCACATTTTCCTCATGCACTGCTCCCAGGAGCCCCAAATCCCTGGTGTGCGTTGTCCCCGACGTCTCCGCCTTTGGCAGTGACTGGAGGTGGCTGCGATACCCCATCACTGTCCCGCTCCTGCTGATCAGGGATGACGGTCTCATCTACTCCAGCTCGTTCACCTTCACCTACACCCCGGAGCAGAGCCTCCTGCCGGGACAGCCGGTCCCCTCGGATGTCCCGCAGGACTCAGACAAGCTGCTCAACAGCATCCACCAGGAGTTCACCAGGACCAACTTCCACCTCTTCATGCAGAGCTAGTGAGCGGGGCCAGCAGTGCTCTGCCTGCCCCAGCCCTGGGGACAGGAGCGTCCCTGAGCCACGTCCGCAGGCTGGGGTGGTCCTGCCCGAGGGTCGTCCCCATACATCCACTGCCCATCTGTTATCTGACCCGCTGCCTTCTCTCTTTTCATGGCAGCATCTCGCCCTGGTGAGATCTCACCTGAGAGCACCAATAAATCGTGCTTTGAGGACTCTTTACTGATTCAATTGCTTCTTTGCTGGCCTCCAGGATTTACCTCCCGTGCTGGCACAGAACATCACGGCTCCCTTGATTCCTTGGTCCATATATTCAAAGGCCAGGAGGGACACGGATGATGAATGCAAGTGACCTTAAATGTCACTTCTGTGACATAAATGACCGCTTCTGTGCTTTTCAGTAACGAGGAGCTGATTTCCAGCAGCTGAATACCCAGCACCAGATTTTTTATTTTTATTTTTTTCCATTAGAGGCCCAAATGGGGTAATTTCAAAAGGAAAAGGGAAAAAAAAAAAAAAAGAGAGAGAAACAGTTCAGTGTGAAAGCCAGCCTTTTCCTAGCTGTCATGGCTCTCTGAGCTCCGTTGTTTCACGCGCACACGCGGTGCGAGGCTGGAGCCAGCGGGAAGCTGCTGATCTGAAGAGGCCATAAAAAGGAACCGGGTTTCTTGGAGCTGGACCCGAGCGCTATGCGGAGTGGAGCTTACGGCTTTATTTAGCCTTCAGATCTCCGTGGCATCAAAGGAGCTACGGTGTACCTAGAAATCGTGCTGCCCTGGCAGTTCTGAGCTGGGGTTAGAAACAAGCCAGGTGCCAAAACCGCGGAGGTTTTGAACCTGTGCTGAACTCAGCAGCACTGAGGGGAGCAGGGGCAGCCCCAAAGCAGTGTGGGGCACCCGGTGCCTCTGGCTCAGTGCCCGGGCACCCCCTGCATTTTTTGGGTAGCAGCACCTCCCTAAGGCCCCCCAGCAGTCTGGAGATGGGGCTTCTTCTCTCTGCAAACCCATGTAGGTTTAGAAGCCGATGCAGACACCCCTGTGTCTGTGTGAGTGCATCACCGGGGCTGCTGCTGGTGGAGGAAAGGGGCAGGAGGATGTTACAGCCACCCACATATTGCTACAACCACCCCACCAGCCCCTGCTCCCCTGCAAATCTCCCTTGGCTAATGGAACTGAGGATGCACCCCAAGAAAAACCCTTTAATCAACCCCATCCAAGACAAAATGCCTGAGCTGAGGATTCCTCCCAGCTCCCCAAAAGCATTTTGTCCCCCATCTCTGTGGGAGCTCGGGGGAAGGATGGGGCCAAGCGTTTCAGCCCATGCCTGCATCCCGCCCGCCAGCTCCCAGTTCCCCCTCCCCGTGCATAATTCCTGTTTTATGAATGGAAAGCGCCCTCCTCTATATTTAGCAGCAGCCCAGCCCTGGAGGCAGGAGGACTTGTTGACTTCAAGGGCTCTGAACAAGCCTGCGTTGTGTTTACGGCACGAGGCTTCGCTGGAGAGGCCAAGGAAGCACCAAGTGGCTCATTCCTGAAGCCTGCTGGGTTCAACAAACATCTGCAGTAACTCAAGGCACGTGGGGAAAGGGAAGACAGGACGGCTGGGGGGGCTCGGGGCACCGTGGCGGTTCTCACCTCTGTCCCCAAAAGCCAGCCATGGACTGCAACTATCCGGGGCTCTGCATTGCCCAGCAGGTCCCACAGGTGGAAAGGGGAGCTTTGCAGCTCCCAGACAAATCACTTCCCGAAGCATATGCTCCACATCTGGGTGGAGGAGCTTGTAGCATCGTCAGGGCTGTTTATTTGCATAATCCCCAATTAACACAAACTGTCTCGGACAGGTGCCAGCCACGCGGTTGTGAAGTCTCGCTCATAAGCAAGTCAGCAGCGCCCGCCTCTGCTGGATGGCTCAGGGACCCCGCACGCATGGGGACACACACAAATCTTCCCCACCGTCCCTAATGGAGCTGCTCCAGCATCTCCCTTGCTCCTGAGCCACGTTATGGATTATCTGAGTTATGTGTACAGGCTTTTCCCCATCCCCAATGCAGCCAGAAATGTGGCTTTAAAAGGAAGAATTAAAAACTTTCATATCACCCCAGGAGCTGGGAAATTACCAAAAGCATCACATGTTTTTAGGACACACAGAATAACTACACCATGGGTGGCCGTGGCGTTGTGTGAGTGCCCTTGGGTGGCGGCAGAGGTCTGAAGGCAATGGGAAATCGCCGCAGCAGTGCCCTGCTCCTGCTTCAGTATGGTGATAAGCACTTTATATATATGTACATTTAAATATATGTATATATATATATAAACAGGTCCTGGAGGTGACAGCACCTTCAAAAACATCAAGAAGAAAACAAAATCTTGGCTCTCTCCCCCTGAAACAACTTTCTAAAGAACACCAAGAGTGGCTGCTGCCACCTAGCGAGCCAGCACTCGGCTGCAGCCCGGCTCCGAGGGATTTTTAAAAAAAGAAAAAAAAACATGGACCCATTGCTTTTTGCCCTAAAACACGCAGCAGGTTCGGGGAGTGATTTTTATTTATTTATTTATTTTCCCCAATAATGCCCTGAGCAAGCAGGAAGGGAGCACAGCACAGAGCCCGGCTAATGGCAAGAAAGGGCTGGCTGCGGCACTGAGCTCCCCACGCTCTGCGGCCCCATATTGCTGCAGGATCCGGCCCCGTACCCCACAAGGACAGCCCTGCCCTGCCCCACATCGCACGCAGTGCTCGGGGAGTGAGGGGTGGCCGTGGTTCCCCGGGAGCATTCATCTCCTGCTCACCCAGCTCGCACCCAGCCCACCGGCACCGCTCCCTCTGCCAAGGTGGCCAGAGGGCTGCCTTGCTCAGAGGGCAGTCAGTGATTTTGCAACCTGTAGGAAGGCTGGAAAAAATGGGATTAAAGAGGATTTTGCATCTCTCTGAGCTCAAGGGGTGGGCAGAGAGGGAGGCTGGCCAGGGGAGGCTGTAGGAGGGTGGCTGGCCGGTGCCAGCAGGGCTCGGTGCAGGCAGGCTCGCTGCCAGCCCTGTTTGTGACCCAGCGAGGTGTTTGTGTTGGCAAGGGCAGCCCAGGGCAGGTCCCAGTGCTGTCACAGCTCTGTCACCTCCCGCCTTGAGGTCCCAGGGGGTGGCAGCGTTGCCAGCTCCCCCCCAGAGGACAGCAGGACCACGGCAAGTGTCCCCTGGGACCCCACATCAGGAAGCGCTGGAGACACGGGGAACGTGGGGCCACCAGCACCAGAGCAGTTGCCCCCTCATCCCCAGCCACACTGTTTGGTGTAAATCTCACCCCAGGAGGGCAAGGATGTGGGGATGCAGCTCTGCCCATCAGCTGGGGGGAAAGTGCAGAGAAAATCACCTTTCTTGGAAATTTTGTGCTCCTGATGCCCAGGGCTGGTGTGGTGTGTGAGCAGACCTCAGCCAAAGCTGAACCAAGGGGCTGGTCCCTGCATCTCAAGCCAAAAATCTGCCTCCCTGCCAAGCCCCCACGCTGGTCCCAGCCCTACCCTGCAGACCCCAGCAAGGTCCCCTCACCCCAGCAGCCCCCCAGGGCACCCCCAGCCCCAGGCAGGGGAGCTGCGTGTATGGGGCCGTAAGTTTGTGCAGTCCCAGCAAACCTGTGCTGACTTTATCCTTTTTCTGGCAGAACTATAAATAACCCAGCTGGGCAGCAGGATGCAGAAGGATGCCAGGGCCAAAATAAGCTAAGCTGGGCTGCCGAGGAATTGCTATTACCTACTTGAGAGACTCTGAGCACAACGGGAACGGCCTGGGTGTGTGGCACCACTGGCCAGGCTCAAAAAACCCTAAAGCTGTATTAAGGACGGGGTGGGCTGGAGACATCCATGGGTGCCTGTGTCCCCCTCAGTGCCAGGTGGGAGTGTTGTTAACCACACCCCTAAATGAGCTGTTTGGAGACCACCACACCTCTGTGCCCACGCTCCAGGCACTCAGCCTTGTCCATGGAGCCAAATGTGGAAAATCAGGGTTTGGGTTGTTTCTTTTTCCCTAAAATGAGAAAAAATAGGTTTTAAACAAGCTCCCTCCTGGCAAGCTCCATACTTTCTGCAGTGTGGGGAAGGACTGAGCTCGGGAGCTGACAGCATCCTGATGGGACATGGGACAGGACAAGGGCCACCACGTCCACAGCTGGGGCCTGGTGGCCATATGGGGGTCTTGAGGCAAGCAGAGCTGCACTGTGGGGCTGGACATGGCTCCCAAAATTGGCCCCACATTGCAATATGGCCGGGGAAGCCAGGCTGGTGGGGCAGGACAGAGGGAGCTGGCAATCTGCTTCAATCCCCGTCTCGGAAGAAACACCCTGGTGGTTTTCTCAGGGTTCACTGGGAAGGGAAAGTGGAGTTTTAAACAGTTCATATAAACAACCGGGCTTGAAAAAAGCAGACCTAATTTCCATGCACTGGTGCTGTAATTATGCATGCAAGCCAGCAGACAATAACAGATCGGGTAGGATCAACGCTGAGAAAGAAATCATGGGGTGCAGCTCCTGCCCCAGGAGCCCTCAAGGACTCGGGGAGGGAGCTGCGGGGTGCCTGGCTGGGACCCCACCAGGCTGCAGGCACGTGCCCAAACACAGACCTGCAGCAGCAAGCACAAGGCGTGGGACTGGGGACCGAAATCTGAAATTGGACTTGTCTCTGGCCCTGCTTTGTGCTGGGGAGCTGCAGGGAGCACAGCCCCAGGCAGACATCGGTGCCCCTCACCTCTGCATCAGGGCTGGCCTCCAGAGCCCACCCCAGCTGGTTCCTGCAAAAGGTCTGGGGGTCTGGATGGGTGCTGGGCTCAGCAGGATGGTGCTGGAGGAGAAGCAGCAGCAGCAACCGGAGGGCATTGACCCACAGGGATGTGTCCTTGCTCCCTGCAACAAGGACAGGTGCTGGCATGGCAAGGATGGCTGGGCAGCGCTGGGATTTTGGGGTGTGCACAGAGTGGGAGACACGGACCGAAATAAAAAGACAGAGAATGAATGAGAATTAAACAGAATTAAAGACCGGGCCATCCACCCGGTCACCATCCCCTTGCACCCCACTGAGAGCTGGCACACGTGCGTGCGTGCATGCACGCTGCCCCCCAGGGCTGTGCTGGAGGGAGCAGGCAGGGCTGAAGGGCTCTTTGTTCCCCGGTGTAATTATACCTGAGTGGGGAAGCGAAATGTGCTGAAAACCCCTCGCCGGGCGTTTCTGCAGGGAGCCGCGGCGCTCAGCCCAACACTGGCCCCATTGTTCCCTCCGTGTGCTCCGGGCCCACCTCCACTCCCCACTTCCCTGCCTTTCCTCGAAATAATCAGTCTGTGATTAAAAACCAGGTCTTTTCCCTCGGCAATGTCAACATCGGGTGAAACGCCCTGAAACTCCCTGCTGCTGCTGCTCCCTGCGCTGTGAGGGTGCCAATGTAGGGACAAGGGCACAGTCGGGTGAGATTTTTGGCAATGGGAGCACCCTGGCTCCTGCTGAGGGCTCAAAGGCTTCATCTAGGGTCGAGATTCTTGCAAAGCACTGAAGAAAAAGAAGAAATAAAATACCAATAGTAGTCATAATAATAATAACAAAAGTAAAAAAACCTCTCGCCAGCTGCCTGGATTGCAGAACAGCATCTGCAAAACCACAGTTAGCAGCCTTGTGCTGGGGACTGCTGCTTGCCGAGGAATTCCCCAGGCACCAGGGGTGCAATGAGCACAGACACCCCTAAAGTTTTGGTGTCCGGCTTT
This sequence comes from Netta rufina, assembly GCF_964035555.1. Taxonomy (NCBI): domain Eukaryota; kingdom Metazoa; phylum Chordata; class Aves; order Anseriformes; family Anatidae; genus Netta; species Netta rufina. The sequence continues at coordinate 2,821,613 of NC_140140.1, forward strand.
GGGGTGCCGGGCTCCGGCCGTGCCAGGAGGTGGCAGCAGGCACACGGCGAGCGGCGGGGAGAAGGGTCCGGGGCTGCGGGATATGGGTGCCACCGGCAGGTTGCTGATACGAGCAGGGGAAATGCTGGGGGCTGGTGTCGGGAGAGCAACTGGGACAGCTGGGCAGCAGTGAGACACAGCTCGGGCTTTGTGTTCTCACGTGTCCGCTGCAGATATTAAAGATACTGTTTTTACTTTGTACAGGGTGGGTTTGTCGTGTGTTTGTTTGTCTAAAATGACTTTGTCATAATCAGAATGCACTTCCGAATACACAGAAATTACAGAACACTTCCTCCTTTAACAGCGGGGTATAACGGGTCAGTTTCCATGCTCTGAAATCAGAGAAAAGACTCAAATTTTAAAGAGTAGGAGAAGAACCTCACCGATGTTTTAGCAAAATTACTTACTTTACAAGTGTAAAGTTTGGAGGTTTCTTATAATTGCTAGGGCTCTGAAAATCTTCCCTAGGTTACACACATACCCTAATAAGAAAGATCCCATGGCTAGAATTAAGCTAGCGTTCCTGTATATGAGGCCTGGGCTAGAAAACATCCCAGTTTTCCCCCAGCTGAATTATACCCATGTTTAAATGGCCACCTGCGGTTGCGTTTGATGAGGGAATATACACACACAACCTCAAGCACAGGCTTGAAGTTCAGTTCCAGCACAGAGCAATATGTGCTGCCCAGTCAGGGCCTGTGAGTACCAAAAAGTCAGAAGAGCATGTGGCTTTGTCAAAAAAGTGCACGTCTGAAGCCAAGATTACAGCCCAATAGAAGAAGCATCCAACTGAAGAGCTGAAGTTAATTTCAGAGTTCATTTTTTTTTTTTTTTAGAGTTTTCCATAAACCTTTAAGTTTTTACATTCCTTTATAGATACTTGACCTAGATACTTGACTGTAGATACACATTTTACAGTTTAATATTTACAATGTTCCATTCAAGTTAATAAAAAATGAATTTTGCATAAATCTCTCTCTCATGCATCCTCTAAGCAGCCATCTCTCATCCATTGCCATGGTACAGAATCCTGTCCTGGCAGGACAGTAAAGCTCAGGTTGACTTTACCTGGAGTTCCATATCTGCATGGCTGGGCTTCATTTCTGGTGCATTCTTCTATCTCATGGCTTGTTTATAACATTGGGCTTGTTTTTGCACAGTGCTTGTGGTATGATTCCCTAGATGTACTATGACTTTTTACCCAGCCATCTGAATTGATTTTGACTTTAGTGTAAGATTAGTGTTTGCAGGAAGGAGCTGAATGCTACCCCAAGTACAATTATGTGCTCGACATACATGTATATGTATCTATCCCTTGGGCACTGTGGCCATTTGCAGTCTCTGTTTTTGTCTTACCTTTACTAAGGTAAAGGTTGCTAAAGCCAGTGTTGATTAATAACATTCAGTATCACATGTCAAGCTCACCATATAAGTTGTCCTCTGTGTTATCATTTTGTTTCCCTCCTTTTGTAGCTGACATTTGGGAAAAATGTTATTGTTCAACCTCAGCAACCCCAATCTTTCTATTTTTTCTGCTTCAGATGTCTTAATGAAAGATCCACTAGTGGCAGGTGCTCTGTAAAATTCACGAGAAGAATGCATTCCAGGTGCCCAGACTACTGATTAGTTTATGCTTGCCAGTTCAAGATGAATGTAGTGCAATTTTCACATTCAAACTCTGAAAGAGAATATTTTCCCTGTTAAAAATCATGGTCTATCAGTGAACGGGAACACCAAAACATAAATTAACATCAAACCAACATGGCACAGATAATGTAATTGAGTGGCAGAAGCGGTTTGTATCCAAAACTTCACCTTTCTTTTGGTCCTTGTGGTTTCTGCTGCTTTGTTTACTTATTTGGGAAAAAAAGGAGACTACTGATTAGCTCATTTTTTCCTACACTTCCTATAAGATACTCGGGCAGGATGGAATTTTCTTGCAATTCTTTTGTCATAACTTCCTCTTGACTGGTAAAAACTGCAACAGATGACAAAAGTTTTCTGTGCAGAAAGATCTTGTGCAAAGGGTTTTAGGAAAACTGTGTTTACAGTATAGCTTTTCAGATTTCCTGTGTTTGATATGGTCAAGCAGTGCTTCTGGGAGTTAACTTCTGAGAGGTAATATTTGATAATATCAGTAATACTTTTCACATTGTTTCTCAGTCTGAGCCAGATTTCAAAGTCACCGAGGCAGAGATTTTTTCTTGTGACAAAATATGCATAGTATTTATTTACAGTCAGGCTTCTATATTTTAAGTAATATTATTCAAATCACTAACAGAATCTGAGTTCTAACTGAGTTCTTTCAGTCAGAACTAGCACATTGAGTTAGTGCCATTGATGCTTGGAGTTGACTGGGAAGCCACTGAAGTTAAGGGTTTGTGTGGCAGAGTTGTGTAAATCACTTCCATGTTTGAATCTTTCCTGTTGTGTTACTAAAAAAGAAATATCATAGGATCATAGAATTGTTTTTGTTGGAAGGGACCTTAAAGATCAATTAATTCCAAAACTCCCTGCCAAAATCCTACAATATCATTAAAATATTGCAATTCCACTAGGCTTTTGAACAGGCGCCTATAAATGGATATTGCTCTCTGAAACCTCAAAGCCCTGGGCTCCCTCAGTTTGGGGGCTGGGACTGGCCCACATAACAAAAGCACTGCACACCCAAGTTGTTTTGTTATCTGAGAGTATGAGAGCCCCTTTCCCGAAACAGGTCCTGCATTCATTCATTCCCATGTTCCATTCTTAACCAGCAGGTCCCTGTTGGCCTTACAGATGACAAACTTACTTTCTTCAAGATTATCTAACTTACTGAAGGTGGCATAGCAAGTCACTGTCAGAGACAGAAACTGAACTGGGTTTCTCAGTTCCCTGACAAGTGTTTAATGATTTAGGATTTGTGATTTTCTGGATTTTTGTATGAAAATGCTAGCCAAGCACACAAAAATCCAGACAATGACAGAAATATAAAGGATTTAGGTAGGCCTCTAAGTCTATCTCCTGCCCAAACCAGGACTAACTAAGGTTGCACAGGGGACGTTGTCTAGTTGAGTTAAAATCATTTTCAAGGTTGGAGATCTCACAGCCTCTTCACAACGCTGGTTGAGCATTTGACACCCTGCATAGTGATTTTTTATTATTATTATTATTATTATTTATTTATTTTTTTTTTCTTATATGTAACCAGAATTCCACTTACTGGAACTCTCGCCTCTTGCCCTTCATACTGTCCCTGTGTACCTCCGCAAAAGAGTATGGTTCCATCTAGTTCACTTCTTCTCTTCTAGCTCTTTGCTTCAGTTCATGCCTGCACTGGCTGTACAGGCAGGATTTCTATCACTCTGGCAACAAAAACATAGCTTCCTTTTAACTCTTGGACCACCAATACTCCTCCCAAATGGAACGAGCTTGGTCATACAAATCTCTCATTTAAGTGTTGGTAGTGCTTATCCACAGGGAAGTCAAAATGAAGGCTCTTTCTGCCCTCTGTTGGGCAGTTAATGATGGAAATTGGTAGCATAAACACAGTCAAAACCTGGTAAAGCGCAGCAAGTCTTTACTAAAGAGAGAGGAAGAGAAAGTTAACTGTGGTGAATGTGGAATGTGGTGAATTTAACATCACTGGGACAAACGTTATTGTTGTTAGAATGCTAATGCTAGTTATAGTAATATAAATGTAGCTGTGGATTGAGATAGTACAACTCAAAGACGGACCGGATCCCCAGCACTGTTATTCTGTACTGTTGCACAAGGTGGTGGTGTGAAACCTCATGGTAAAGGGCTTTGTGCAAACACACAAGGCAATACATGAGTTTATGCTTGAGGCAGGTAGGCAGAGTTCACTTGCAGCATGAGCTGTAGCACACTTGTGAGTACTATAAATGAATATCTATGATACCTGTAACATCATATTAAAAGCCAACTTTAGGCATGAACAAGGGCTCTAGACCACATGTGCCCCCCACGAAGGTGAATTACCAGTGTGAGTCACAGCATGCATAGAAAAGAGCTGCTGCAACCTTCAGCTGCTGGCTGGGGCCTTCACAGCCCCCATGTGTGCTCTGGCTGAGAACATTAAGTCTACAGAGCAAAGTGTTTTATTTAGAAGATGGCAGTGATAGCAGCACTGTTGTAACCTTCTTTAGGCACCTTGTGATATTTACCACGATACAACCTAAATGGATAATCAAATGCTCTCCCTGCCTCACTGAACAGAATGCCTTGTGCTAGCTGAAATAGCAGTTATCCAACACCTCCTTCATCTGCAGCGTTCTGGGTAGGGATTCTTCTTCTGTCCTTCTTACCTCCATGCAGGGTAAAACATTAGTCTGCTAACTCAAGGAGCTCCTGAATGCTGCCACCACAATATCGTTGCACTTCACAGACAGAAACTATTTTATTTTTACAATGTTTGTGTGAGTTGGTGGGAAAGTAAAATCATTGTCTGCAGTTTGTGGGTAATGGTGAACTGCCTGCCTGTGGGTACCACTTTCAGACATGCAGTATTTGATTTGTCAGAGTATTTGGCATTGTGACGCATTTTCTAAGGTCCATGAGGTACTCTGGACTTCAGTCCACATTGCCTGGCAGCACATTGATCAGGGAGCACGAAAGAGCATAGCCTGTTGTCATGGGCTCCAGGACAGCTGCGGCTTGGGTGCAGTGCACCCCCGAGCCTGAAGGACAGCCTGACACTCAGCATCCCACATATCCCCTCTGCTTTTGTGGCATGCAGCAGTGAGGGGCTGTGTGACTTGTTAGCAGACACCAACATCCTGCAGAGGAGTGATGGGCAACCTGGCTGCTGCTCTGGGTTAGATGGTATGAGCTGACCTGTAAGTACCACAAAGTGTGAGCCAAGCTTTCTCCCCTTGCTGTCCTCCCAAGCCTACATAAAGCCTGTGAAGGCTGGAATCAGTAACAGCTTAGGCCTGTATGCAAAATAAAATGTGTCAGATATTTTGTTAGTTTGTTTATTTTGATGCTGCTGCCTAGAAAATGAGGACTATGCAATTAACGATCACTCATGCAAAGCCTGTCCTAAGGGACTGAGGCAGCGCAAGGCTGTGCTTGTGGTAGGGTAGAACCCAGATCCCCATGCTCCCACTGCTCTAGATTAATTGTCAAACCGTTCATGCTGCTCATACCCATCTTCTACCTTCTGTGACAAGTGAGGTAAGGCCCCACGGGTAACAGCCTCATTTTCTGTACACTTCTAATTCACACTCAGTACAGATCCTCTCAGTGCGCTGTTAAGAGAGAATCCTGTTGAACAAATTATGGGCATTCTTTTTATGAAAGAGCCCATCAGATTACACAAAATACTTCTTATAATGTATGTAATACATACATCATCCTAGTCAAGCAACTAACTGGCTTAGTATAGAGTATCTGTGTGAAGAATCTCCTGTGTTATACAGAAGTTTAGACTGATGCTTTCTCCTAGTCTTGAACTCTACAGCATTTTATAACCAAGCCAGTAAGCCTTTTTGATTTTTATTTTTGAAATTGATCTTCAAAATTTCATACTCTAATTAAAAAAAATTTTTTTTTTTTTTTTTTTTTTCCCCACTGAGTTTCACACCTCTTCAGTGACTTGGAGACCCAGAACTTCACTACAGTAAATGATACAGTAGCAGGATGTATAACACAAATAACTTTCTGTTACTGTTATTGTACTCTACTACTGGAGTGTTTTTTGAACTCTTCTGTTCTTTTCCCCATTCTCTCTGCTTTGTTCCCTATTCCCTATGATTTAACACCTATCCTTTGCCATCTGGCATCCCAAACCCACCAGTGACAGCAACACTGAAAGGACCAGAGCGTACACGAGTAGTCAAGGCACTGACTACTAAATAGATATAGTATAATATGGGGTCTCAATCTCCTAAATCAGAGGCTTGGGGCAGACTAGGCCATTTGTTTGACTTGTATTTAAGTGCTCTTTATGCAGTTATAAACAGCTGAGAATATTTTCCCAGGCACTGGAGCACCTTCACACTAGGTGGAGCTGACCACTAGCTCCCACCACCCACTGTAGGCTTAGGTGTAATCGGGTGCTGAGCCCAGCATTCACAGGGAGGTATGTTTTGAACTGAAATTAGTGGTAGTTATATGAAATGATGTCTATGTTTTGGCCTTGCTAATTAATTTTGGAAGGACATTTTGTGCATAGGGGTTGCTGTGTGTTCATGCAGGTTACAGCATTCATTGTAACTTACAGTCAGGTTTGCTGAGGGGCTGGCACTCAACACAAGGCTTACATGAGGTGTTTTTTTGCCCTTAGGCCACATTGTATAAGGCAGGGCTGTTGGCAAGACCCTCATGTGTATGTCAGCAGAAACAGGCATGCAGGAACACACAGAAACTGTGGTCAGCCAGCAATGCAATGCTTGGATGCAGTGTCAGGGGAGCAGATGGAAACTGCTGGAGTATGAATTGCTGTCCTGCTGATGTGAGCTGGTGTGTTTGAGCTGTGATGAAAAGGTTGTAGTGATGTAAACCCACAACAGCATGACCAAGTTAGATGAATCTGTTCTAGAGCTATGGATACGTTAGTCTTTTGGGCACCTTTTGACTTACAAAACTGCTTGGAGTGCTGTCAGATGTGCTGGTGCAACCTGCAGCACTCCAAATATCAAACACAGATATTACCACTTATATGTGTAGTGGCTGTGGGACTACAGGTTTTCTACTAGGACTACTCTATTTCTATTTGGACTTTTCACTGCAGGACTGAAGATCAACTGCTGCTCAGATAACAAATACTGAACCTTATTTACAGGGAGTACTCTGAGTGGAGTGGAGGTGAACTCTGCACTGATCTACTTGGACAGTACTTCCACACTTTGCAAAATAATTCAACAAGAATATGTCGGTGTGAGGAAATCCTCACTTTTAAATATTTCATAAATAGATGTAGATCTAGAAGAGATGTATAACAAACTGGTTGCATAGTTTGCCCCAGTTCATGACTGAGGCTTATGAAAAACCTTTCAGGTTACAACAGGAGTAAGAACAAAGTGTACGCTTGACCTGCAGGCAAGGCTGAGGCAGGGCTCTGCCTCCTGCCCGTGCAGCAGGCATTGGCTGTGGCCAGGGGCAGGAGCTGGCAGGCCCGCCTGCGCTGAGCCCCCCCGGCACTTGGCAAACTGTTTGAAGGCCGGAAAAAGGATCATGCCACAGCCAAGTCCAAGGGTCAGGCAGATAGCGTGGCTCACAGGCTGTGCTGCGCGCCATTTGACCAGCACAGCGCCCTGCAGGATAACAAAAAATGTTTTTATGGATATATTAATGGCAAGAGGAGGGCCAAAGAGAATCTCTGTCCTTTACTGGATGCAGTGGGGAACATGAGCACTGAGGATAAGGAAAAGGCTGAGGTTCTTAACACCTTCTTTGCATCTGTCTTTACCAGCCAGACCGCTTATCCTTGGGGTACTCAGACTCCCGACCTGGAAGTCTGGGACGGGGGCAGAAGAACCCCCCCACAGGTCAGGTGGAAACAGTTGAGACCTGCTGCTCCACCTGGACTGTCACAAGTCCATGGGGCCAGATGGGATCCACCTGAGGGTGCTGAGGGAGTTGGCAAATGTGATTGCTGGGCCACTCTCCATCGTCTATCAGCAGTTATGGTGGAGGCTTGCTAACGTGATGCCCATCTATAAGAAGGGTCATACGGAGGATCCAAGGAACTACAAGCCTGTCAGCCTGACTTCGGTGCCAGGAAGGGTGATGGAACAGATCATCTTAAATGCAATCACATAATGTATGCGGGACCACCGGGGAATCAGGCCCAGTCAGCATGGGTTCATGAGAGGCAAGTCCTGCCTGACCAAACTCATCTCTTTCTATGACTGGGTGACCCGCCTGGTGGATGAGGGAAAGCCTGTTGACGTATCTGCCTAGATTTCAGCAAGGCCTTTGACACGGTCTCCCACAGCATTCTCCTGGAGAAGCTGGCAGCCCATGGCTTGGACAGGTACACTCTGTGCTGGGTACACAACTGGCTGGGAAGCTGGGCCCAGAGAGTGGTGGTGAACGGAGTGACATCCAGCTGGTCACCAGTGGTGTTCCCCAGGAGCTGGTGTTGGGGCCCATCCTCTTTAATATCTTTATTGATGACTTGCATGAAGGAACTGAGTGCAGCCTCAGTAAGTTTGCAGATGACACCAGGTTGGGGGGATGTTTTGATGTGTCAGAGGGTAGGAAGGCCCTGCAGAGGGACCTGGACAGGATGGGCAGAGGCCAATGGGATGAGGTTCAACAAGGCTCAGTGCTGGGTCCTGCACTTGGAGCACAACAACCCCATGCAGCACTACAGGCTTGGGGCAGCGTGGCTGGAAGGTTGTGCAGAGGAAAAGGATCTGGGGGTGCTGACTGCTGCTCGCCTCAGCAGAGCCAGGTGGCCAGGAGGGACAGGGCATCCTGGCTTGTGTCAGGAATAGTGCAGCCAGCAGGGCCAGGGAGGTGACCGTGTGGTGATTTCAGGGGGGGCAGCCTGCCGGGGAGCACAGCCCGCGCTGCGCCCACAGCGGCTCCGCGGCCAGCTCTGCTTTGGGGCCTGCTCTGGGCCCGGGGCGCTCCAAGGCCGCTCCTGGCGCTGCCCGGTGGCCGGGCCGGGCCGCCCCAGCCATCACCGGGCCCCGGGCCCGGGGCTCAGGCAGAGCCCTCCGGGGCCGCTTCCCCGGCGCACAGGAGCCGGAGCGGCCCCGCCCCGCGCACTCACACGGCGGCGCCGCCTCTGCTTAAAGCGGGCGGGCGGCCGCTGCTGCCTCCTCTTCCGGCGGCCGCGGTGCCCGGCAGCATGTCGGACAAGCTGCCCTACAAAGTGGGTGAGTGGCCGGGGGGCGGCGGGGGGCTCCGCCGGCCCGGGGCTGCGGCTGCGGCTGGATGCGGCCGCCGAGGGAAGATGGAGAGGGCCGGGGCGGGGAGAGCTCGGCGGTAATCGGAGCCTGGGAAGGGGCTGCGCGGCCGAACGGCAGCGGGGAGGAGCGGGGGAGCCCTCAGGGGGCGCCCCGAGCCGCCGCGGCGTGGTGCGGGGCAGCTCGAGGCGGTGTCCGTGTGCCCGTGCTCCGGGGCCCCCCCTCCCAGCCCTGCGGCGGCTTCGCCTCCCCTCCGGGAGCCCTTCACCGAGCACCCCGGGCGGGGAAGTGCCTCTAAATCTGGGGCCTGTCTTCCTGCCCCCCAGCGATTTTAAGGGGGTGGGTTTGAGATCTTGGACCTTCATGTAAATGGCACCAACGGTAACCAATGCAAGCAAACAAACAAAAAAAAACCCACACGCTTTTCTATAGAGTTTTGAGGCCTTTGAAGATTAAATTAAAACCAGAACCATTAGTCCATAAGGTTCTGGTTCATAAAAGCAACTTGCCTTGGAGGAAAGAATGCAAGAGCTACAAGCCTAAAATACTTCAAGCGGTTCCTTACACACCCCCTTGTAAGACAGCTGAGCTTTTAAGATGGGTGAGATTAAAGAAAGCCCCTGCCCACCCCTGTCATCATCATTTTAACGCCTATCCGTTTGCTAGGCTTTTTCAGACCTGGTTGCTGTAATGTCCAGGCCCTAGAGCTTTGATGGCCCCAGGGCTTCATTCTGGAATAAAACGCAACCAGCTCGTCAGTATGAACCTGGGCGCTCTGGCTTGGTGTTCCTGAATGCTCTCCAGGGCTGGTGTTCACTAGGTAGTTGAATGAAATATAGCTGACCATGTTTGTAGTGAAACAGTAAGCTCCCGAAATCTCTGGAAGAGATTAAATAATAATAATAAAAAAGTGTCAGGGCCTTTTAGCATTGGATGATGCTGCGGGGTAGAGCACCTAGGTGTTAGCAGTTTGGCCCTTGCTCTTGTAGGTGAGGCTGGAGTCACACTTGTACTGCAGGTGCAGTATTTTCAATGCCAAGCTAGACTGCTGGAAACCTTTCTTTGCAGAGCTGTGATGAATGATGCTTCAGTAATTATCTCTGTAGAGTCAAGGTGGGAGCCCTGCAGCTCCCTCCTTAATGGGGGGAGCTGGGTGGGGCTCAGCCCCTGGAACCCTTGGCAGGGAGCACAGTACTCTGTGTCTGTTCTTACGTGCAGAAGCTGTTACTGTACAGGCAGTCCCTGCACGTGTGCGAGTCTGTGAAAGTAAATCTCTGGGAAGTGACAGTCCCTCGGACAGTATCTGCAGGAATGGGTGCTTAAAGATGGAGTGTAATGAATGAATGGGCCCCAGGATTCCTGAGCAATAGGTGGCAGTTGGTTAATGTGCCTGTACAGGAGCACTGCTATTTTAGGACTGTTTGATCTAAACTTGTTTGAAAGCCTGCATACCATAGTGCAACAGCAGGGAATAACTGGGATAGGGCCTGTTTTTCCCTCAGCTCTGTCTCCAAGCTGCTGCTTGGTGTTCAGTTCAGCTGTTGCAGCTGTTTCCTATCCACAAGTGTGTGAAGGGATACCAAGGCCTCAGCTATTTCAGCTCTGACACCTGTCCTTCTCTTGCAGCTGACATCAGCCTTGCAGACTGGGGTCGCAAGGCCATTGAGATTGCCGAAAATGAGATGCCAGGGCTGATGAAGATGCGGGAGATGTATGCTGCATCAAAGCCGCTGAAAGGTGCACGTATCGCCGGTTGCCTTCATATGACCGTGCAGACAGCAGTTCTCATAGAGACCCTTATAAAGCTGGGAGCTGAGGTAAAGTGTCTGAGATTCTCTGTCAGTATGCTCTTAGGTAACACTCTGCCTGGGGCACTGCTTTGATTTATGTACTTACTGTAGGGGATCCTCGCAAATTTCTGTCCGTTTTGGGAAGAGACTGTGCTGCAGTCTAAGGAAGGGTGGATTATCTCTTCTTTCCTTAAGCAAAAACCTGTAATGTGCACACCCCTGGGATGTGATGTGTATCTTCCCTCTGGACAGGCAGCATCTTCACAAGTGTCTGTTTTGGGCTGGGTCAGTGGCTTCAGCAGCTCCCTCAGCAGTGTACACAGCACTGTGAGGAGTGGTGCCAAAAGCTGCTCCCATGTGGTCATGTTTTGTTCAGGCATGCGGTGCTGTTGCTGGTATGCTGCTAATGCTGAATCTCTAGTGACTGCCTCCAGTGCAGATTAGCTTGCATTATGAACTACCCTGTGCCGTCAAAGTCAGCAAAAACTAATGAAGCGGTCTGAGAGCTCCTGATAGCCCTTGAGCTGTGCAGAAAACACCAGAGGGGCAGCATGGTTCAGTGATGGAGGATGGAGACCCTACTGACTTCAAATTCACTGGGTGACTGTGAACCAGTTACCCTGGTCTGTATTAAAGACTCAGATACCTCTAAGCTCTTTGCTGCATCGTGCCCTGTGCCTGTCTTGCAGAATGGAGTCCAAGATTGGCACAATCCAGGTAGCTTGTGAGCTGATCAGGGAACTGGTTGGAGCTTGATGATGAATTATGTAAAGCACGGGATGTGATCTGAAATTCCTTTTTCCTGAATCGTAGCTGCCTGCAACCTGGCTGCCCAGAGATGCCCTGTATGGGATCCCCTTCCTGGGAGTACACCTCTGGAAATGGTTAGAGGAAATGAGTGTTGTCACGCTGACCAAAAAGCACTGGTAGAAGTTCTCTATAATAGCTAAAGCATTTCCTCAAAAAGTCAGGAGGATAGATCTAGATAGAGTGCCAGGACTGAATGTGTGTTAGGGTTGTCTTCTGCCAGGTCAGAGTTGTTGCAAATAGCACGGCCCTGAAGTAGAGCTTTGAAGAGTTCCAGTCCTGGCTTTATTTCAACTCCTATGAACTGAAACTTTTGTCCCTTTTCAGGATTTAAAAGCAAGTGGTAGCAGCTGAACTTTATGAAGCTCCTTGCTGCTCCTGTTTGTTGCTGTTTCCCAGTATGGCTGGCCTAGGCAGCAGCTGTGTGCTTGCTTAAATATTGCTAAACTGCTTTAGTCTGAGTGCAGCTCAAAATCAGTGTCATATGGCATTCATCCAAGTCATTCAGAGAGGTACCTACAAAGATTTGATTCCTCTAAGTGTAAATTAGGGTTGTGCCTCTAAGATAAGTGATGTTACATCAGCTTGATGCTTGATTGTGTTGATTGTGAGCTCCTTTCTTGTCCTGATGCCTGCATGTGAGTTTAGACTTTGCCTTGAGTTTGGTTTCAGCCCTGGTTTATCTGTTCTACTGGAGTTTCAGTGCTTGGGAGGGAAGAGAGAAACTACAATGAAACTATACCCTACACAGTGAGGCTGTAGCTGTAGTGATCTTGGTATCCCTTTTTGTGGTTAAGCTTACAAAGAGTAAATACTTTGTGCCCTCAGTGTACATAAGTTCTAATGTTATGTAATTGCAATACGTGCTCTTCATAACCAGTGCAATGTAAGTATTAGGCTCTGAGCCCATCAAGTACACCAGTAATTCTTGGGTCTATGCCATTACCACAAACTGGCATTACAGATCTGAGGATGCAGAGTTGAAAAGTGGCTTGTATCAAGTGCTTCCAGTGTAGATGGTATGCAGGTATTCAGTATGCTTTGAACTTCATGACACCTTCTAATGTCATCTATGCTGATACGGAGGGAGATCAGAAAAACACAGGTGAGGAGGTGTAGTGCTTAACTCTGAATTCAGCTTTTCTGTGCTCTTCCTGGATCAATTTTTTCCCTAGATTGATAGTGTTGTTACCAATGCTTAAGTGTTGGTTTTAAAGGCTCAGATGGAAGAAAACAGAGTATGCTACTGCAACCCTTAGTTTGAAGTGTTGATTCTTGATGCAATGGGATGAATATCTGAAATCAGGTTGAAGGGTTGTACCTGATTTTCCTCTCTCCTTAAAGTCTGCTGTAAATAAGCATGCAGATACCTACCTGCTGGTCAGCCCAGTAGGGAACAGAGCAAGAGCTCCAACATGTCTCTCAGGTCACACTGGGGACCTGGGAGCCACCACTGGGGAGCTGCAGTAGGTGTGCAAGTTCTTTTCAGTGCAACTCAGCGACGTGCTGTTGCTCTTCTAGGTGCCTGAGCCTAGTTAAGAAATCTGTGGAAAATGCTTAGCTCACTGGGAAAACTTCCATGACTGCGGCACAGAGTGGGAGTTGGGTGAGCATAACCTCAGAGAATGCCTGCTGATGGACTGTAGTGTTTCAGCTGCGTTTCTGACTTTCCTGAGTGCCAGCAGGTGTGCTGCTGCGTGGCTATCCCTTGCTGGACACTTGCTATAAGGCTGTTCTGAAAATTTGAACTTACAGACCCAGACTTTCTAAACCCACCATACTGTTGCACTTCCTGAAGATCTGTAGCTGAACGCGTGCTTTGGCTGTCTGGCACAAGTGCTCATAAGTAGATGTCTGAATATGCAGCACAGCTAAAGCTCCATTATGTTATCCCCCCAAATGTCATTCTCCCTGTCCTAGCCAAATACTTAGTTTTCATCTTAACTTTTGCAGAGCTACTTAGGCAGGGATTTGTACTAATATGCTTTTCTGCTTTTGTTCTCTTTTGTGTCTGGATATATAGTTCCTGATATCTCAGAACTTTGTTCAGCAAATAAAACTTGAGTTGTTTTCCAGGTACAATGGTCAAGCTGCAACATTTTCTCTACTCAGGACCATGCTGCAGCTGCTATTGCAAAAGCTGGTATCCCTGGTAAGTTTTCTATGTCCTAATTTGGCTCTGATGAACTGGGATATAGTATACAGTCTGTTCTAGCTAAATCAAACTGTGTACAAATCAAGCTCTTCTGAATAAGCTGTGGGATAGAAACAGCTTATCAAAGCCAGTAATTGTTACAAAGCGGGACGTTTGATTCTAGCTGAATTGCATCAGACAGTCTAGCACTCCTGACAACGGCTGATCTGGTGGCAGACTGCAGAAGAGCTGGGCTGTATGTTAACCAGCTTTAAGCTTGGTCAGTAAGATGATTAAATGGGCTGGACAATTAGACACTGGTGTGTAGTTGTGATACGGGTGCTTGGTGGTTTCCAGCAAGCTTGGTTCTAACAGGGGTTGGGGAAGGAATATTTACTGCCATGTGCCCTATTACGGTAGCAGGTCAATATTCAAGACATTTTAAGGCTAAACCCAGGCCAATTGTACTGCAGACCAATATCCCTGCAGTGTTCTATCAAAATGCTGTTTTATTACTGTCATCTTCCAGTAGTTAGCAATTCCTTGCAGATCAGTATAAATACATTAAGCTGTTTGCCATGTTACTCAGCTTAAGGACATACAATCCTCATGGCTCTGTCTGCTGGGAGTACATGGTCTGAGCCTGGGTGTTGGCAGAAGCTAAATCTGTTTTCTGGCAGCCTGGTTCTCTGCCTTGGGAGGTGTCCTTCATTACTGTTATAATTAGCTGTTGTCACAAGTCTTTCCTCAGCTGTGGTGCATTTTAAGGCAACAGAAGAAAGCTTTTATCGGCTTCTGTGGCATTACTAGCTGCAGGCATCAGCTCCTGCCTGTTGCTGGTGTGTGATGTCGAAGGATGAATGAAGACTTTCCAGATATGATATTAAAGATATTGCCTCCCTCACTGCTTTCAACACTCAAAGCTTCAGCTGAAGAGCAGTTTATAGATGGAGTGTTTGTTTAAGCTTTTGACCTGTGCCCTTGGTATTCTTGCTTGGTGGAACTTGCTCTTTGTTAATATTACACTTCACATACTGAATTTATGAGGCCTTGGAGGAATGCCGAACCTTTGTATAAAATAAGAGATACTAATGCACGTTTCTGCAGAAGGGTCAGTTGTAGGATTGGCTCCTTGTGGCTCAGAGCTGAAGTTTTCAGTATAAACAGTGGAAAACATGGCAATTTAGCAGGTGTTCAATGTTGGGGTATATAAATCATGCCTAATACATTTGAGTAGCTCGTTATCACTGGGGCTTGAGTATAACATGAAACAGGTACAAATGCCTGGAAAGGCAAAGGTACTGCTAGATATAACATGTTAGTTGTTGAAACATAGTGGTAGATGTACTGGTCTAGAAATGCACCTTTATAAGAATAAGGGAATCACGGCAGCTTGAATTTTAGCACTGTGCTAAAGACAAGAATTTAAACTCAAATTTGCTGGAGAGTTTGTGGTCTTTGTTCTGGTGCTTTGCTCATGCTAAAGTCTGGAGCCTCTTTTCTGCTGTGCTATAGAATGCTGTAGCTGTGTTTTTTATTTCTATCATAGAATCGTTAAGGCTGGAAAAGACCTTCAGGGTCATCTGGTCCAACCATTGCCTTGCTACCAATGGCACCCACTAAGCCATGTCCCCAAGCACCACGTCCAACCTCTCCTTGAACACCCCCAGGGATGGTGACTCTACCACCTCCCTGGGCGGCAGTCCCAGTGCCCGACTGGTCTTTCTGAGAAGAAATGTCTCTGTTTCTAACCTGAGCCTCCCCTGGCACAGCTTGAGGCCATTCCCTCTGGTCCTATCACTGGTTACCTGTGAGAAGAGGCTGACCCCCAGCTCCCCACAGCTTCCTTTCAGGCGGTTGCAGAGAGCAATGAGGTCTCCCTGAGCCCCCTCTTCTCCAGACCACACAATCCCAGTTCCCTCAGCCGCTCCTCACAGGACTTATGTCCCAGGCCCTTCACCAGCTTTGTAGCCCTGCTCTGGGCATGCTCCAGGGCCTTGGTGTCCTTGTAGTGAGTGGCCCAAAACTGAACACAGCACCTGAGGTGCAGCCTCACCAGAAGAGAATACAGGGGGCGATCACCTCCCAGCTCTTGCTGGCTGCACTATTCCTGACACAAGCCAGGATACCGTTGGCCTTCTTGGCCACCTGGGCACGCTCCCAGCTCATGTTCAGGTGAGCATCAGTCAGCACCCCCAAATCCTTTTCCTCTGCATGGCTTTCGAGTCACTCTGCCCCAAGCCTGTAGCACTACATGGGGTTGTTGTGGCTGAAGTGCAAGACCTGGCATCAATATATCCACTGGATATTTTGAATTCCTGGTAACAGTGAATTAAGGGAGGAAGTGGGGGCATTGTGGGTATGAGTCTGCTTTAGTTTGCTTTGTTTTTTCCCTCTTAATGCAGAAGAATGAGGGGAACAGTGCAGCCTCAGTTTTGATGAAATTTGTGGCCTGGAACAGAAGGCAAATCAATTTTACTTCTCCATTCTAATTTTTTTTTTTCCAATGCAAATGTCTCTTCTGACCTGCAGGCACAGATAATTTCTCTGTTGGCTCTGCTACTGAATGCTGCTGATGAAATCTTTATTTACATGCCTTATTACACAGCGAATAAGAAACTGTCTAATTGTGTGTTTGTTCCTTTGTAGTTTTTGCTTGGAAAGGGGAGACCGACGAGGAGTATTTGTGGTGCATTGAACAGACTCTTTACTTCAAGGATGGGCAGCCCCTCAACATGATTTTGGATGATGGTGGAGATCTTACCAACCTCGTTCATACTAAATACCCACAGCTCTTGAAAGGTAACTTGCAGTTTTTGTCAGGCATTGTTCTATCTGGGAGGCCATTTAGGCATTTTTTCTCTGGGAATTACCTGCCTGTGTAAAAGGAGTGGAGGGATGATGCAAATGCATGTGCCAGCAGGCTATGGATGTGTCCACGAAAGTTGTGTACAGTCAAAAAACCAGAATCTCTTACCTGCAGGAACTGTTGTTTCCATCTCTGCTTTGTAGTATTTATACTACATTAACCTATTCTTCTGGCTATTGTTTGCTGTATCCATTACCTGAGTGACAACTGGTGCTGCTGCCTGGCCAAAAGCTTCCTGGAAATGGGCTGTGTTTTAGAGTTGGTTAATGTCAGCTAGCAATTAATACATGTTTTTTGTCATTAATGTTCTTTTGTTCCCTATCCTCTTAGCGCATCTCTAGATAAACTCGTGACAACCTGTAGCTTTTCTTGGAAAGGGAGCAATTTTCTACAGTGTATAAAGTACAAGTCATTAACTCATCCAATTTATGTCAGCTAAGATGCTGACAGAGTCAGGTTTGGTACTCTTTTGTTGATTTTACTACCTCTGGTATAAGATAGTAAAAATGAAAACATCAGTGTAGTGTGGTTAGCATGTGTTACTGTAAAATGACTTATCTGAAGGGAATTTGACATGACTTGCAGTAGCAGGCTCATCTGTGCTAGACAAGTATGACAGCTTCTGTGCTCTGCCAGTGGCTATCATGTGCTGCTGCAAAGCACAGAGGCCCATCTGCGGTCCAAAGGATGTGTTTGACCTAGGATGTGTGGAGATAATTGGATGGGAATATGGAGCAGAAACTAAACTGATACCTTTGGGTATGCTGCTGTTCATTCTTGGTCCTTGGAGGTGGGGTTGCTGTAAAGTTTGCTGGATCAACATTATTGAGCCTTGTGCTGCCTGAACAGGGAAAAATCAGAAGTCAGGGCACAGGGCTGTGGGAAGGAAGGAGGCTGGGTCTACTTGCCATCTGTGCGCTTGTGTTAGGAAGGGGTACAAGGAAGAGAAGAGAGGAAGTTGCATCTGTGAGACAAGCCTTGCTTTCTCCTTGACCCTGAACCTCACGTTAGTAATTCTTCAGCAGTGAACATCTTGGTGTTTTTTGAATTAATGCAAGACTTTCACTGGTGTTTGCTCAGCTGTCCTGGGATCCCCTCTCTTCCATCAAAGGTCTCTTTTGCTTTCTAGGTTGCCTCTGCCTGAAATTCATGACAGTTTGCTTTTCTGCTGTTTAATGCTGAAGGATACCACAACTAGTCACACCTCTGGCATTGTGATAAGCCCAAAATGTGTTTTCTGATTCTGTTTAGCGGGGTTGTTCCCCTGCCACATACCTGTAACAAACACCTCAATTTGTGTCTCTCTTCCTAAGGGTGTTTGCACCGAGCTCCTTTCACACCACCAACCTTCTGTTATCTGCCCCTTTGTGCCATCACTTGTCTTGTGTTCCTGTTGTGCAAGGGACCAGTATGATATGTTGCAGCAGGGCAGTGGCTGTCTCCCTGCTTGGCAACCATCTATGGTCTGCCATTGATAAAACATCCCTACTGCCTGGGGTTGCTTCCCAATTTGAGTGGCTCTTCAGCTGGGTTTTTAAAGGGTCTAGACAGAATATCATACCTATCAATGTTTCCCTCACTAAAACACATATACTATCTGCACTGCTTGTAGCTGAGAAGCCTCCTCGCGGTAGTTCAGTAAGTTAAGACTCATTTCTATAGAAGGCAACAGAACATGGTGTGTTTTACCACCCAGTCCAATGCTCCTCAGAAGCAGCAAGACTTTGAGAATGGGACCCACTGAGTAGAGAGCCTTGGTTGCATTAAAGATTTGTGCTTAGCCCTTTGTTGCAAGCATTGCTTAAAAAAAACACTGTGCAGCATCTATTTTTCTCATGCCTTGAGGATAAGAGGCTAATAAATGCTAAAGGCTTGTGGTGATTTTCGAAGGTCATTGAAAATGAATTGTCATATTTTAATGGCCTCATTGGGAATGGAGGTAGAATGACAGTTGCATTAGAGCATGCACAGTAGTTGGCAGGGCTGGATTGTGAGCGCTGATGATGTTGCAGCATGCTGTTCTCCCCTGGAAACATAAGGAAAGCTGAGAATTGAGCAGAACAGCTTGTGGAGCTGAGCTGAGTGCATCATTTGCTATTTGAAGGCTGGACAAGCTTCCTGACCTAATTTTAGAGGGAACTGTCTGTCTTCCATGCTTCAGCTATGTCTAATAAATACAGAAATTAGCTTAGTCCTGATGTGCTGTGAGCAGTTGAAAATAGGGCTCTGTGATTCTTTCAAGTCTACTTCAGCTAGCAGCTGTGTTGAACAGCTGTGTGGGAAAGCTTGTGGAGCATTTCCTTGCCCCTGTTCACAGCTGCCATTAGAGGGCAGAATGGCTTTTGTACTATATTCTTGTTCCACTAAGCTAAATGCTCTTAAAACCAAGATAGGTAAAGGTAGGAGGGGGTAAAACTTCAGAACCAAAGAAGGTCGTCATTTGAACTTGTGCAGAGGTCATCTGTGGCATCTCTGCAAAAGGCTCAGAAAAGACTGAGAAGATGGGATGACTTGTGATCTGTTAGAGCTCAATGATCTGGTAGGAAATACAAGAGAACAGAGCAGGCCTGAATGTTCAGCAAGGCTTCTTTATTTTACTTCAACTTTTTCCTTGCTGTAGGCCCTTCTCTGTTCTGAAGGCACTCAGGCATTAAAACTAAGTGTTTCATTTGGCGGAGTTTGAGGGTAGCTTAGATCAGCTCTGTGTGCCACCTGGGGACAGCAGGCAGGTGGCCTTCAGGGAAGGGAAGCTGCTGAGGTGGTTAACATGGGGTTCACTTAGCACAGTTTTAAAGACAGTCTGCTAAGCTTGTCTTTAGCAGATGGGACAGAAGAAAGGGCAGGTTTGAATTCGAGGTTTCTGCCATCAAATCCCAAAGATTTCCTTCAGAAGGGAGAGATTATCCTTGATCTAGTCAGTTGCACTGGGAAATTGTTCCTTTGGGGAAAATGCTGCTTTAGAGAGACTTGCTATAGATGCTGTATTTTGTTGTGCACCAGACAACATTCTTCAGACTGTCCTGTCCCCTCCCTGCCCTCAATGTGCTGAAACCTGAATTTACTCTCTCTGCAGGTAATGAAGTGAAGTGTGGTACTTGATGGCTGTCTGAGGTGTGTGATGGTAGAGCAGTGGGGACCACTGACCTAACAGAGCTATAGTTCCTTCTAGAGGTGCTGGTCTCCCATTTCTCTTTGTGACAGCACCGCTGCTAATAACTGGTGGCTGGGAAGTGATGGGGAGGCCTGGAGGCTGTCTGTTAGACTCTATCAAGACATCTGTTGCTCTGTAAAAATCCCAGTTTGAAAACAGCTTTGAATCATACCTGGTGTATACACAACCAAAGTTGCTGGGGTTCTTGGTTTGCATGGCTCATCTGGGCTTAGGTCGTGTTGCAGCAGGTTTTGAGGAGGATTTTGAACAGAAATCAGCATCTGTGTGCCCTGTATAAGGGAGCAAAGATGTTGGAAGATCAATCAGTGAACGTTTTCCACTAACGGTTTGCCACAGCAGTGACACTGGGGGGCAGCATCCCCGGGGCCTGGCTCGGTGGGGGGGGCGCTAGGGGGCGGCGTTGGTCTGTGGAGGGTGGGCAGGGCCCGGCTGCCAGGGGTGCTGTGTGAGGTGGCAGTGGCCTGGGCTGGGGCACACAGCGAGCCTCCCTTCCTGAGGGGGAGGCTGGGAGACTTTGGAGATGACTTCAAGGGATTGAGTGTTTCTCACTTAACTCAGCTCTGAGTTTGGGGTTCTCCCTTCTTCCCTTGCAGCCCTATTGGCACAGGTGGCCTTGGGCTAATGGCCAGAGGAGAGACCAGCCTCCCCAGGGGCTCTCATTTCACCTAGGCAGGTGAAACCAGAGGGTTGTTGCTGAGCATCTACATCCTGTGCCACAGGAGCCCGTTCACAGAGCCTGTGGGGACCTGTGCCTTGGGCATGCAGGGCCCTGAAACATGTGCTCGAGCTGGAGCCAAAGGCAGCGGCTTCTGCCCTCAGCACAGCGTGGGTGCCCTTGCAGAGCACGTAAGACCATGGTCATTCTTGCGGCCACGAGAAACCTCCCTGGAGCCTGCAGACCCCTCGGGTGTGCTGCTGTGCTTGGCCAGGTCTGGATGCATTGATTCCCAAAATTAATAGACTGCATAAACACTTCTGGATTTTGCTTGGGATTGTTGGTGGTTCGCACTCACCCTTTCGAGTGTGAACCTGGATCTCTTTCAAGGGATATTGCTCGTGTTGGTGGTTTCAGCCTGATTTAAGCGTTCCTCTACTTTCACCTAATACCTAATTTTCCCCTAATTTCATACAGTTACAGAATAATTGACTTATGTATCTTTCCAGACCTTAAAGAACATAGCTTTCGTATTCTCCACTACTGATATTCTGCTAGGCTGCATAGGTTTGTTTCAGATTTGTTCTGATTGTCACAAAATGAGTAGCATTTTGTGTGGATAGGCTTTGTCAGTAATTGGGGTCTTGCCCAATGTAGCATACAGAGAATTTACAGAATCACAGAATCACAGAATTTCTAGGTTGGAAGAGACCTCAAGATCGAGTCCAACCTCTGACCTAACGCTAGCAGTCCCCACTAAACCATATCCCTAAGCTCTACATCTAAACGTCTTTTGAAGACTTCCAGGGATGGTGACTCCACCACTTCCCTGGGCAGCCTGTTCCAGTGTCTAACAACCCTTTCAGTAAAGAAGTTCTTCCTAACATCTAACCTAAAACTCCCCTGGCTCAACTTAAGCCCATTCCCCCTCGTCCTGTCACCAGGCACGTGGGAGAACAGGCCAACCCCCACCTCGCTACAGCCTCCCTTGAGGTACCTATAGAGAGCGATAAGGTCGCCCCTGAGCCTCCTCTTCTCCAGGCTGAACAAGCCCAGCTCCCTCAGCCGCTCCTCGTAGGACTTGTTCTCCAGGCCCCTCACCAGCTTCGTCGCCCTTCTCTGCACCCGCTCAAGCACCTCCATGTCCTTCTTGTAGTGAGGGGCCCAAAACTGAACACAGTACTCGAGATGCGGCCTCACCAGAGCCGAGTCCAGGGGGACGATCACCTCCCTAGCCCTGCTGGTCACACTGTTTCTGATACCAGCCAGGATGCCGTTGGCCTTCTTGGCCACCTGAGCACACTGCTGGCTCATATTCAGCCGACTGTCAACCATCACTCCCAGGTCCTTCTCTGCCTGGCAGCTCTCCAACCATTCCTCTCCCAGCCTGTAGCTCTGCTTGGGGTTATTGCGCCCGAGGTGCAGGACCCGGCACTTGGCCTTGTTGAACTTCATGCAGTTGACCTCAGCCCATCGGTGCAGCCTATCCAGATCCTCCTGCAGAGCTTTCCTACCCTCAAGCAGATCGACACACGCACCTAACTTGGTGTCATCTGCGAACTTACTGAGGGTGCACTCAATGCCCTCATCCAGATCATCAATGAAGATATTAAAGAGGACCGGCCCCAGCACCGAGCCCTGGGGGACGCCACTAGTGACCGGCCTCCAACTGGACTTGGCTCCATTCACCACGACTCTTTGGGCCCGGCTATCCAGCCAGTTTCTAACCCAACGAAGCGTGCGCCAGTCCAAGCCAAGAGCAGCCAGTTTCTTGAGGAGAATGCTGTGGGAGACGGTGTCAAAAGCCTTGCTGAAGTCAAGGTAGACCACATCCACAGCCTTTCCCTCGTCCACCCAGTGTGTCACTTTGTCATAGAAGGAGATCAGGTTCGTCAAGCAGGACCTGCCTTTCATAAACCCATGCTGACTGGGCCTGATCGCCTGCTTGCCCTGCAAGTGCTGCGTGATGACTCTCAAGATAATCTGCTCCATGAGCTTCCCTGGCACTGAGGTCAAACTGACAGGCCTGTAGTTTCCTGGGTCAGTCCTCTGGCCCTTCTTGTAGATGGGCATCACGTTTGCTAGCCGCCAGTCAACTAATTGCATTTACATGCAATGAGATATTACTGATACAGTAGGGAGGAGAAATAGCTGGAATTAGTACCATATGTGGTTATCCCAGTTCAGGACAAAACTCAAGGCTGACAAAAGGTCTGAAGAGTCAGGGCACTTAAAGCAGGGAGCACACTTACTGCTTTGGCTTTTGTATTTATTTTGGAGCAAACTGACTGAATGACAGCTCATGTCATATCAAGATCTTGTTCTGTTGTATGTTTGTGTTTCTAGACAGCCCTTTGTCTCTGGCCTCCACCTCCTGGGCTGTTTTCAAACAAGGAAGGATATATTTGAAACAGTGGTTTTTTTTGACTGTTGTAGTAGTAGTACCTATGAAACTGATTTTTCATGTAGCTAGCATCTGGATCTGGGGGGTTTAATCGGAGCTGATTACCGACAGGAGGACTGGGAATGGTGAACTGAGAAATTGAATTTTTCTTGTTCCAAGTGCTTCAAATTTCAATGCAGTTATCTCTGTATCACCTCCTTTCAAGCCATCTTGCAAGACCGGGCTAGGCTTTAGAAACATCACTGAAGTGAACATCTTGCTCTTTGCAGAAGAGTTCTTTGCTCAGATGGTGAGAAAATAGAACTGTCTCTTTCCTGACTCTGATCTAGAATCGATCCCTTCTATTTAAAAAATAAATAAAAAATTTGTCTTGCTGTTTTAACAGTCCTGTTAAGAAACTTGTTTGAAGCGTCATGCTGCTATTGGAGGGTCCAAATGAGGGTTCTGATCTCTTCCCTGCTTCCTGCAAAGGGTTTTATAACCTAGGCCTGTGGAAATTGCTTCTGTCAATTGAATGTGTTGGTTTGCAGGGGCATTAACTCCAACTAAGATGAATCATTTTACTCTCCCCATAGGAATTAGAGGTATTTCGGAAGAGACAACCACTGGAGTTCACAACTTGTACAAGATGAAGGCCAGTGGGACCCTGAAGGTTCCAGCTATCAATGTTAATGACTCTGTCACCAAGGTAATGCAGTTAGAACACTTCTACTGTGTTGTGATGGCTGGTTTGGTGCTGGGATGTGATTCCCCTACAAGTGTTCTTTCTCTTGCTTTCTTCTTGATGTGGTACTGAGCAGATTTTCAGCATATATCCTTTTCTAGCATATGGAGCCTGTGTTGCCTCTAATCACAGAATGATTTTGATTGGAAGGAACCTTAAAGACAATCTAATTCAGTTAACACAGCTGCTCTGGGCAACCTGTACCAGTGCCTAACCACCTTCAAATGTGACATTCTACTGTAAATATCCCATTTCTAGAACATCCAGGGCTTTTTTTTTTTTTTTTTTTTTTCAAGGGTGTGCATTTTTTTTTTTTTTTTTTTGCATTTCAATAATATGAAAACAACCCTGGAAATTATGGCTCTGGGCTACAGTTAGATTCTATGTCAAGGAACTTGTCAACACCTGCTTGAAGTCCACATGTGGGTGGCAGGTAACAGCCGGAAAAGAAAGTGAATGACTTAGATGAGCTTGTGACTGGTAAAGGTTGGTTTGTCTGACGTATTTCTGCAAGCAAAAGTTCCTAAGGATGGAGCAGGAGGTATTTATCCCTTGCTTAGCTGTATTTCTGCTTTCCAAGATAAATGCTGGTGCATTGAGGGTTATGCAGGAATGATATTTAAAGGGTGCTGATGCTTTTGGATGCACGTGAATTATAGTAGGATTATATAGTAGGATTTTCAGGTGTGCATGAGGCATATGCGTCCAGATGTTTTTAAATCTAGTCAATAAATCTCTTCCGAGTTAGCATGCTCTATTCAGTTCCAGACAGTTCTTTTCTGAAACTACTCCAATTTCTTCCTCAGAGCAAGTTTGATAACCTTTATGGTTGCCGAGAGTCCCTCATTGATGGTATCAAACGTGCTACAGATGTTATGATTGCTGGAAAAGTAGCAGTGGTGGCAGGTTATGGTGATGTGGGCAAAGGCTGCGCTCAGGCCTTGCGGAGCTTTGGAGCAAGAGTCATCATCACTGAGATTGATCCCATCAACGCGCTGCAGGCAGCCATGGAAGGTGAGAACTGAAGGTGTACAAACTTCTACTGGTGTAGAAATTACTACTGGTTCTGTCTATGTTAATGTAGAGCACTAAATGATACCTGGTCAAGGAATTTCAGTAGATTTCAGCCCTGTCTATATTGTAGAGGTAGATGTGACTCCTTCCTTAATTTAAGGACATGAGGAACTTTTCCTTTGTAACTTGCGAAGGAGCTCATTAGTATAGGCCTTGAAGATGTATTTATAGTGAAAGATAAAAAGACCATTGTGGGGTAAGCCCTCAATTTCATAATGCTCTATCTGGTTTTGAATAACTTATCTTCAACTTGGGCAACTACCTCCAGTGTGGGTTAAGACTTTGCTAGAATATTACCACAGTAAAACACAAGATCTTACCTTCATTAGATGTTTCTTTAGACTAGTGCCATGTTCTCTCTACTTTTCCAACATGAAGCTGTACTCTGGCTCTTCTGTGGGTGCTTAATGTAGCTGTTCTTAGTACCAGTTTATCCCGTTTCCATTCATAACGGATTAGAACCAGCAGGTATGTGGGTGCATTTCCTTGGCCAACATAAGCCCCTGAATCCAGTCTGATAGCTGTGGCAGACACTACACCAACGGACACAGGATGCTGAATGCGTAGATCTACACACTAGAAATACTGAGAGAGAGATTTTTGTGCTACCTTGGTATTTAGTAAGATAAGTACAGTCACTGTCATGCACCCTGTGTAGGCCAGGCACAGACTTCTTTTATTCATAGTTCTTTATACTATACTTTTCTATTCATAGTATTGTAGCCCATTTTTGAAAAACATCTGGTGGTTGGGCAGGGAGGATAATCTTTCTTCTTTTTTCAGGTTATGAAGTTACTACTATGGAGGAGGCCTGCAAAGAAGGAAATATCTTTGTTACCACCACTGGATGCACTGACATTGTTCAGGGCAGGTATGATCTAGACACTTGCTGTAGCAAAAACATCCTGGTGCAGTTAGACTTTTACGCAGTCATAACTTGCCAGCAATACGGTGTTAGCGTTAATTTAATGAGAAGCTGGGACTTCAGTCTTTCAGTTCTGTTGGATGTTGACAAGTTGCACTTGTTGTCTTATAGCACCTAATGCTGGAGAAACAAAAGGCGTAGATGGAAAGATAGACTTTTGGAAAAGGAAAGGGCAGGTCTGAGTTTTCTGTTAGATAAATGTGAACAAAAGGGGAGGTAGGTAAAGATCGAAAGTGATTCCATCTGTGAGAGTGCACAACAGACTTGAAACTAATCTGTTCTCAATAAAATACCCTGCTTGGTTTTTATCACTTCTCAGATCTCAATTTACAGTCCCTCCAGTCTTCACAAACTCATTCCTGTCTTTGCCATAAGGTTTCAATGTGTTGTAGTGCAAGGTCAGATTAAATGGGAGGAGATAAAGCCATTAGTCTCCAGAGATGTGAAATTGCAGGAAACTTTAAAGTTATTGAGAAAGATTTATTCTGTGTAGGAAAGAACAGAATAACTACATGTATTTTAGTATTGACCAATTAAAAAAAGTTTTACTTTCTATATTGGGACAATACTTTCTTTCCAATAACCTCATATCCTAGGGAAGGGTCCTTTCTTAGGGGCTTGAAGTTTTTTTTCCAGTAGATTTCACGTCTAAAAGATTACCTGACCCACGTATCTCATGTTTGTCAGAATCAACTACGGTGATCTAGGGACTCTTCACTTCCTGAGTAAAGCTATGGACCAGAGCATCTTCTGATTTTGGAGACAGATTTTTTTTTTTATTAACTTTCAATGGAACACTTTTTTTTTTTTGCAGGCACTTCGAGCAGATGAAGGATGATGCCATAGTGTGTAATATCGGTCATTTTGATGTGGAAGTTGATGCAAAGTGGCTGAATGAAAATGCAGTAGAGGTGGTGAATGTTAAACCTCAGGTGAGACAGACCTTGCAGAAGATAGCCCATTGCAAGTCAGCGTCTGCTTCCAGAATGGGGGACACTTCTTCCAGTTGCTTCTCTTTGCATTTCTAGCTTTTATTTTTGGAAGCAGTGTTGTTCTGGGCTAATATGAATGCAAATTCTAATCTGCTCTTGCCTGTATAACTTGGGACAAGTTGTGCATAATATTTTTGCGTTGGTATTAAAGCAGCTGGTTCCAGTCAGTGCCTTGGAGCACAGCATGGTCTCTGGCAAGAGGCACCTGGTATGGATGCTTTTTTGTTCACATGTTCCTACTACCTAGACAAGCAGGAGCCTATGCCTTAATGTTGGTCATGTAGGCAACTGCATCAAGTTTGTTCCTTACTGGAGGTCAGCATTGATGTGTGGGGTATTAAGCGAGCTATAGAAATGGGTTTTCTTGATAGCCACCAGATGAAAACAAAGTCATAACTCAGTTTTAAAAAAACAAGCTAGGTGATGAATACAGAACAGAAACAAGCTAGATGATGAATACAGAAGACTATTAAGAGACTGTATAGAATTTATTAGGAACAGAGCTTAAGAATTGCCTAGTGGCTGATCTGAATTTCCTCAAAGGAAGCTGTTCACTGATGTAGCTGCCCTGCACCAGAACACTCTAAGCCTTGACACAGGGTGCTGATACTAGAATGAATCTCAAGGGAATGTCTTTTAGGGATTCTGTCAAGGTTTGAAAAAAATCACACCTCTTGCTTTTCAAAGCACTTCTTGTTTGGAAATTGATGCCTCAGGAAAGCCTATGTGGAGCTCTGCCAAATTCAGACTTCTCTTCCAGACTCAGTGGCTTTGTTTTAGAAACCTGTGGAGACCAGAAGTCTGAGCGTGGGTGGAAAAGGCAGGATATTTTATCCTTGCTCAGCTTTCATTCTCAGTATGTATTTACTTCAAATCATGGCAGTAGACGCACAGGGAAGTAGGCATCTGAAAAAAAAATTTCATCTTTTCAGTTGTCGTGGAATAGAGAAACAAAACTAAATTATATCAAAATTACTTTGTAACAACAATGTTGAGGGAGAACATAACAAGGCAAACCAGGTTCTGTCCAACTTGGTGTACCTTTTGAAGAGGAAATTGTTGCTGATAGCAGCATTCTGGGACAGGTTTTTAACTTTTTTAACCACATCTAAGTGTGTTTTTTAGATCTCAATCTGCTCTTCCAATTTTCGTAACTTCCCTGTGGCTTATTGGCCACCCACATCAAACTCTTAATAAGCAGCTACAAGTCATATTATTTCATATACTATTATGTTTGCTGTTGCGATACTAAACATAGGCTGAACTAGGTATGAAGTTATACTCTCAAGTTATCACTATATTCAGGTCTGTTCTTGCCCGTGGCCTTAGTGTAGAGCTGACTTCACTCTAGGTTTTGTCCTAAAGGAGCTTGTAGCATGCTGTTTGCTTTCAGGTAGCTCAGGTTTTAAAAGGTTTTAAAACTGGAGCTGTTTGTAAGCATTATGAAAGGCAGAAATGGATGTTAATGTGATAATGTACAAACTGCCTGCACAAGCCCATTCAGTGTGGCTCTTCGAATCCATGTGAAAATCTGAGTGTCAGTGTTGGAGGAAGCAGTAATCTATAGGAGTTGGTCCTATTACAAATGTATTGAGTGCACACAAGATGCAGTGTAGTTCAAGGAATGAAAAACATTAAAAGCGTCTGGTTAAAAACAAATGTTTTATTTTCAAAAGGCTGGAGTTATGGTCAAGGTAGTCCATATGGTTTAATGCTGAAGATTTACCTCCTACCCTGAGTCTCTCTTTCTGTAAACCACTGCTGTTGCAAGCAGGAGTTTTAGAATGACCCAAAGGAGGCACCTGCTCACACAGAAGCCACTGCCTGGGTTGCCGTAGGGACATGAACATGTACATTTAAAAGTAGCTAAAGTAATTAGCTGAAGTTAATTGTATTCTTCCTTACCCATCTACTGCTTACTGCTGGAGACAGGTTGTACTTTTGGGTTTAGAAATGAACTCTCAGGAAGGTGGCAACTTAATTCCCTCACCAGCTGCGTGGGAATTCATCGGCATGCATTGGGAGCTTTTTCAGAGCAACAGTGCCAAGTCACTGTAAGAAATGGATGGAATTGTTCCTATGCTGGAGACTGGGAAGGAAATCACTGGTCTGCCAGTTAGGCCATTGCTGGCTTCTCAGTTTTGCTCAAATTTCTTAAAGGAGCACTTTGGTCCTCTTGTCTACTTCAGGACTTCAAGCAGAGGTCAGTCCTGTGTTAAAGGTGTGATATCTTGTGCTTACCTTAGAATCACATTTTCTCCGCATCAGGTGAGGGGACCCATGTGTTTTTATAATACCAAGTACCAACTCTCTGTATACATGAATTTTTACTAAGACGTAGCAACTTTTTTCTGTGTCCTGTAGCAAGGAGGGGAATATAGGACAAGACCAAAAATCTCTATCCATGATCAAAACCCTCCTATGAAGACATCTGTCTCTTGGTCTTGAGAATTAATATCAGAGCTGAATACATAGTTGCTAGACATCAGCTCGAGGTAAAGGGTGATTATGGAAGCATCCAACCTTGTAGTTTTCAGTAACGTGTGGTCCCCATTTACAAGTTGTGAGCTGGTGTAAGAAACCTTTCTGGGATAGGAAGATGTCTTAATGTGCCATTCTAAGACTCATCTGTTGCCTTCAAAATACAACTAAGGAGGAAATAGGCTTATTCCTAAAAAGCTGGCAGGCTGTTCTGAATGTGCTTGCACTGGGTGCAGTATCCCTCACCTGCATTGTGGTATTACAGTGAGATGTAGCACAAACTTTGCTCTTGAGGGGAAGGAAAGCTCAAGGAATGATGAGCTTTTGCTTTGAAAATAAGTCATTTATGTGTATGTTATTGTCTGGAGGGAAGTGCAAAGCAGCTGGAAAGTCCAGAGTAAGCTAAATGCAGACAGGGGAAAGGAGGATGCATTTAACCATGGAGGTGAACTTAGCACTTGGATAACTTGAGTTGTACTTGTCTAGCAGTGTCTTGACCTTATAAGTGGGCTGGTGTATCTGCCCATGGGTGAGACTTGTTTTCACAGTACTGACTTAGACCTCTGGTACAACCACTATTCTGCGTTTCTTTCTATACAAAAACTAATTTGCATTTTTCTACATTACCCTGTGGATTGAATCAGTCACGTCAGCAGATTGCCAAAGGTGTATGATACCACACGCAAGCCAGCAGCTGTATGGGTGTATGCTGGGTCAATATCTGGATGCAACATCTTGACATGCAAACCACCAGATTCAAACCTCAATTTAATCTGTAAATCCTAGCCATTTAATCTGTAAACAGCATGTACTGTCAGCAATGCTGTAATGCTGTAGTTCTCATGTGTTGTTGTTTTTTTTTTTTTTTTTTTTTTTTAGCATGCTGCTTTCTTTGTTTTATTATTCCATCCCACAGTCTTCTGATTGTACATGTTGAATTTTTGGGGGTGGACTGCGTGCTGCCTCTTGTGGTCCATTTGGAGAATCAACATCCATAAAAAAATAAAACTGCTCAGTCAAAAAAAAAAAAATAAAATCTACCTTGCTGTATTGGTCTTGAGCAGGAGAAATTAAGAATTTTACTTAGGGCTTCTGTTTGCTATAGTTACTGTCTATGTACATGCTAAAACCAGCAATCTGGTTTTAGATTGTCCCCAGCACAGCCTGTCCTGTTGCCCTAGCACAGCCTGGAAATCAGCCTGAACAAAGGGCTGTGCTTTTCTCTGAGAGAAAAGTGGGTAGGTTGTACTAGAAATCTAGGGTAGCCATTTATTATACCAGCTCTTCACAGCTACAGGTTCAATGTGACTTGCTCTCTTGATAAGTGGGGAGATATTCTTGCATCATGTCTCTGGACCTGTTTTGCTCTCAGATGGGCCTGGCCTCATCACAGGAGATGAGCTGTAAAACCACAAGGGACTTCAAGGAGCAGTCTCTCCTAGAATCTGGTGCCAAAGAGTTTGTAGGTAACTACAGCATCCTGTACCTAGGAGACAAACTGTGCACGTCTCGATTGTTAATCAGTTGCCTTACTGAAGTGGGAAGATTTAATGGGGAGTAATTTCAGCAGGTTGAGCAAACTGGCTCTTACCCCACCAGTGTTAGATGCAAATCTTCTGGACTGTTGGACGCAGAGGTGTACTCTCTCTGGGCTCTCCATGCTGTTACGTAATTCCTGTACACAATTACACGTTACTGCTGGCAGCGTGTTCCCTACCACAGATAGCTGAGATGATATGCTTGTGAAAGAATCAGGAAAAAATTGGGATAACTGGTTAGGCATGAAACAGATGCCAAGATTCATGTTGTGTGAAGTCCAGGGTAGTTACAGGCTTTGAATGCTGGCTGGGAATTGAGGGGTGTCTCAATTTTAATAGAAGTCCACATTCCAAGCCCATTGCTAAATTGTTGATGCGGGAAGGTAGCCCACCAAGTTTTTGTGCGAGTTAAAATGCTGTCTGTGCCTTTGCCTCTAACAACTGCTTTTGCTTTTTCCCACCCAGGTGGATCGCTACACATTGAGGAATGGCCGTCACATTATACTGCTAGCAGAAGGCAGACTGGTCAACTTGGGCTGTGCCATGGGTCACCCTAGCTTTGTTATGAGCAACTCCTTCACCAACCAAGTGCTGGCACAGATTGAGCTGTGGACGAATAGTGACAAGTACTCTGTTGGAGTCCATTTCCTGCCAAAGAAGGTGAGGTAGAATAGCAGAAAGATGGAAGCTCATAAGGAAGCCAACTTCAGATGTGATAATAGAGATTTTTGTTTGTGTTTGAGTTCATTTTCCTACTTAATGTTGTTACAAAGACCTTCTGTCTATTAGTAAGTGCTTAACTTTGGTCACACTAAGCCTGTTAGTCTGAAGTGGGCTGCTTTTTGTGGCTAGGAGGTTGTGAAGAACTGAGATGAAGCATTATGCTGCCTCAGGATAGTCTGGAAGCTCTTCCCAGCTAACATGTTCCTTCTGCTGAGTGTCAGCATTCACAGCAAGCTGTCACATGCCTATCCAACAGAAAAGTCTAGTGAGGCAGGGTTGAAGCTAGAGCAAAACTAGAAGTCTCTTTTACTGTGGTTGAGAGCAAGCCTGGGTCCCATTTGCACCTGAGCAGAGCTTATCACAATCTGATCCTAATAGTTTCACAAAACATTCATGACACAAATTCCCTTGTGTTTCCCTTTAAACTTACCTGTGGGTTCTTTGTTCTTGGAGAAATCTGGGTCATGTCATAACTTGCAAATTCCTTTGTAAGACTAATCTGGTTTTAATTTTCCAAAACAAGCCTGAGAATTTGAGATGGTCATTGAAAAAGATACTAGAGTAAAATCCCACTGCCTTTGAAATGCAGCCGGGTGTGAGACTTAATGTGAAAACACTTCTCATCTGGGAAGTATAAAGTGTGTGTTTGGGCTTTTATATGAAGTATTTGCTGAGGGTCTTAAGCTTCCAAAACTGTCCGTTAATGATCAAATAAAGTGTACCAGAAATACGATGTATGAGTTGGTCAGTAAGCTCTCACACACATAATTATCTTCAGAGGAAAAGTTTTATTGACAATTCCCTCAAAAAAAGATAGTCCAATGTTGCTAATAAAATGTGCCTTCATATTCTTCCTGAATAACAGTTTTTAGTAATCATACATGTACTTGAACTGAAAAGGAGAAGTAACACCCAGATCAGTTGCTTACAAATAGTTGCATGTTTGTGAAGCATATGGCAATGATGTGTTCAGGTTCATGTACTATGACAAAATGATCATCTTTGCCAACTGTGCTCCATGAATAATTTAAATGAGTAAAGCTATCTTGTCAGAACCAACTAAAGATGGGTAGAACTTTCTTTGATAATTTTTTGGCTAGTATTTTTCCTTGTTCTGTGTAGTAACTTTGAGATCCAAATGTAAATCTAAGAACTGCCAAATGTTGCATTTTCTTGGACTGCAAACTATTGCTTTGATGATTAGCTAGGAACATGCATGTACTTCTGCAATGTATTTTCCTGGAAATCTAGGCAAGCTGTTGCATCTATATTCTTGGTGCCAAGCCTGCCCTTTTTTATGCTCAGCTTCCTGATTTTAAGTGTGCAGTAGGTAAGAATATCAGTCTATCTTTCTCTAAATCTTGAAGTCCACAAGCTGAAGCAGCTGTGAAACAGCTTCTCTCTGCTGCAGTCTGAGAACCTGATATGGGAAATGTCAGCAACTCAGCAGCAGCTCCTTTTTCAAGTAGGTGTAATCTGTTGTAACAGTGCTGGCAGTGCACCTATCAGATCTTGTTACGGCACTCCACTTCAGCCAGATATGTATTTGTTTTTTAACCCTCCTGTTTTTTTGTTTTTTTTTACTGGCAGGGTCTACAAACTTTAAATACTTGTTTCCCATTTTAAGTACAGTCCTTCCAGTTAGGAATATCAAGAAAGAAAGAAAACCTGGCTCTTACGTAGCATTCTGTAACTTCCATGGTTTACTTCCATGTTCTTTAAATATTTCACTTATTGTCTTTATTTGTTTGTACATCTTCAGCTACGCTGGTTCTCAGTAGGTTTTAACAGCTCCATGTTACTATGAACAAGTTGAGCTGCACTGAATTACTCTGTTCAAATGTAGCTTTTTGACATCTTACCTGATTATTGCAGTGGGATTACTTTACAGTGGTGGTTTGTTAGCACACCCTTGTTCAGGATGTGCTTGTTCACACAAGCTAAAGATCTGTCTCTTGATTGCTGATTTTCTTGACAAAATGTATTGTGACCTTTCACATCCATTTGATTAGCATGGAGGTAATACCATACCAGTCTTTTCTCTGCTGCTGGAATTTAGATTTACCTTGTTTGTGTTTCTTTAGCAATGAGTACTTGTACATTGCAGGAGTTACAAATGATGTTAAAACTTTTCCTTCTATCTTATGAACTCAGCAGCACTGATCCCTTCTTAATGCTGTTCTGTCTCTGAATATCTTTTACTGATCTGCCTTCCCGTTTAACATAGTAGCAAGCTTTCTATGTTACTGCTTGTATTCTGACTCTTCTGCTCTTCCTTTGTAGTCCTTAACTATCTTCCAATTTCTGCTCGTGTTTTTCAATCGCATGTCTGTCTGACACCTCTGGCATAAAGAAAAGCTCAAAGTTGGGTATAAAATATGATATACTCGCCCACTTTGGCTTTATTGTTCATGAAGACCATGACAATATATAATAGTATTATTGCTAAATGAACGATTTCTTGAATGAATATTCTTAACACACATACCCCAAAGGTGGTGTATCTAGAAAGAAGATGCATTTTGTCAGTATTAGAATGGTTCTAAAATATTAAGTCTAGAATGTACAGATGCCTTTATGGTCAAAACATGACTGGGGCTTTTCCATTCTACCAAACTGGACATTCTTATCTTCGAATAGTTTTACCTCATTTCTTTACATGTTGGTGGATATGAATGTGTAAGTGGGGTTGAAATGGGCTTTAATATATAGTTGTCTGTCTCACTTAGGCTTTTGAGGGAGTCAAATTAAGCTTGGAGCTTCTACATCTGAAAATGGTTCTGTGCTCAAGATTAGATGCCTCTGCACTCAAGCAGTTGAATGTTGGCAGGAAAAGAGCTCAACAGACTGACACAGATGAACAGTCATTAAATCTTCCTTGGGGCTGTTATTGGCTTCAGGCATTCATTTCTCATTGTTGGCCATGACTTCCTGAACTGAAGCTACTAATGTTCTTTTCTCGATGCTTTGTTTTCCAGCTGGATGAAGCTGTGGCTGCTGCTCATCTGGATAAACTGTGCGTGAAGCTGACGAAGCTGAGTGAGAAGCAGGCCAAATATCTAGGCTTGTCAAAGGATGGGCCATTCAAGCCAGACCACTACAGATACTGAGCAGGTGGCAGTACCCAAAGACCAAAGTGCAGGGATACAACCTTCCAAAGCTCTAGTGTGTGCTGGGATTCTAAGAACAAGCCCCTCTCCATCCTCCTCTCAGTGCTGCAGAACTCATCGCCCTACCAAGGGAGCTTCAGGGCTTGTTTTCTTAGTGAAAGAGGATCACTGACTCCTGGAATTAGAATTGGCTACTTCACTAATGTCACAGTGAAAAGGATCCTATGCTCCTTTTTATTGGCTTCTAGTGTCCCAATAAGAGGAGCAGGGCAAAAAGAATGCTAGATGAAAATGCCTACTCTTTTCAAACATGTGGCCAGCTGCCTGATTGAGTAGACTAATCAATAAGATGGGGAACAGTTTCTACAGAGATGTGTTCTGCCATGCCCTGTTCAAACTAAATAAGTCCTGTTTTGAGGCTAGTTGTATCAGGCTTCTCTCCACAAAGGTGCCATAGCCGAAATGTGCATTTGTGAAACTGGGGAAGGTAGGGAGGAGTATTTTTGTAGGTTGCTTGGTCTCCCTCCTATAGTATCAACATAATCATCTACTCAAATTAGAACAGGAGTTTTCTGGCTTAATCTATTCCACTGATTTTGGTCAGATTACCTTCTATCCTGCTTCCATAGCAATTCTGGGAGGGGTGAAGCAAGGGTGACTTTAGCAGCCTTCTAGTGTGTCGTGAATGGCTGAGAAACCACTGAGGGGACGGTTAGGTTTAGGGATCTTGTTTGATCCTATGAAAACACCAGCAGCACACTTCTACCCCAAACTTGATTTTCTGAATTATGTCTGCTGTATCTTTTGTCACTGACTCAAAGTGCTTTTATTAAAAATGTGACTGTGGCCTGACTTGTTTTGTCAAGATGCTTTGGGTTTTGCCATGGATCTATTTAGTTCTGTGTGTTTGTTAAGCCGATGAAACCATTTTACGTATCCGTTTGTGGTTTTGCAGGGCAATAGCCATTGTTGTGGCTAACCTGCATCATATACTTGAGATAAGAGACATTCCTGAATTTATTTAAATGTATTTGAAGAGTTGAATGGGGGGGGAGGTAAAGAATGGGTTGGAATGAGGGGGTATGAAATCACACAACACCTCTACTCACAGATTCTTCTCCATATGTCATGGAAGTTCTCTCCTGCCACTGCCTGATTCAATCAATGCTATATAGCAGACCACTTGTTTCTGGGTATAGAACAATGAAAGATTTGGTAGGGTATTTCATTGTTTTATATCTAGAAGCAGGTTTAAAGATTTAAAAATATTTTTTTAAAGATTTGGTAGGATATTTAAAAACAACCCAAAAAAACCAGCTGAAGTGCTCTGGGATTCATGCTCAAGTAACAGGTATGATGTCAGTGATTAAAACAAATGGTAAGTATGAACTGTTGCACGATGTAAACAAAGGGGATGAATAACCAAGGTGTTGCTTGCTATGCATCTGTTTTACTGCTTTCCATTCTGCAAAGAATCTGTCAACCTCTAAAGAGCACCATTTTTAACTGAGTGTGGATCTCACAAAGACATGATAAATGAAACCATAATCAGAAACTATAATCGGTATCAGTAATCCTTTAAATCCACATATATAGAGTTCCACACGCATAGCTGCAGGACACATCCAAGTGTAGATGACAGGAGATGGTCACCTTATGTCATACTTATCTGTATGTGATGGAATAAAGATTATATATAAATTTATAGACGAAATAAGGAAACAAGGACTGGGTATTGTCTTTTCTGGTTCCCTTCAAATTACTCTTCTCTAGCTGGGCTTTGTCTTCTTGCAAGCTGTCTCTCAGCTGAAAATCTGCTCTCCTGAGGTTCAAGGTTGTACGTTCAGGATTGTAATTCTGCTGTTGGACTTGATCGCTTCTCTCTGGATTATGAATTGGTTGAATAATTTAAGTAGGAAGGGCCATGTGGTGGTCCATCCTTCTCAAATGAGGACTGCTGATAACAAGTTGTGGATCAGCTTGTGCAGGTGAGTTTGTCTCTAGGCGTAGAGATCACACAACCACCTTAAGCTTGTCAACCAATATTTGACTATCTTCTCGATGAACATTTTTTTTCTGTACATCTGACTAGAATTTCCTGTGTTGCAGCTTATATTCATGGCTACTGGTTTTGTCCCTATGCACCTCTGAGAATGGTCTATCTCAGTCTTCACTACATGTTCCCATTAGGCAGCCATAGCAATAAATTACCCTTCATCTTTTCCAGGTTGAACAAACTCAGGTCTTTGTTTCCTCACACATCCTATTCTTCAGCTTCCTGATCATCTCAATTGCTCTCAGGTATGACAATGTTGTGTTCACAACAGGGAGCAAGGCTGGGTGCAGATGCCTTTAAAGTGTCAAAAGAGAAGAGAAAATTCTGTTGTCTTGACCTGCTGGCCCTACTTCTGATAAAGCTTAGGATAAAGGTTTCCATGGTCTCTACAGTCAAGGCTACTTTCACATATGTAATGAGTTTTTTTTCTTTGAGTAACGCATCCAGCAGAACACTTCGTCTAGATGGCTTGCTGACTGCCCGCGTCCATAATTGTCCTTGCTGCTCTAAGCTTCCTGGATTGCTTGTGCCCAACCCTACTGCCTTTCCAGCAGATACTGGGGTGGCTGAAACAAAGTCTCTGTGGGGTAATGGAGTTTGCTATCGAGAGGCTTCTTCCAGCTATCTAAAGAAGCTTTCAGCTGCTTCCTATTCTTATTGGGTGGTCTTTATCAAATACACACCACTGTGTAACCTGTGTTGGTCTGTCCTCTTACACTTGGTCCATAAACTTCTGACTCAATTCTCAGAGAATTAAAGCCTCACGGAAGTTGAAGATAACAGGGCGAGCTGATACCCTAAGTTTGAAGTATATACTACACTAGGTGATCAATGCGCAGCACTCATTGATAGTGTGTTCTTTTTTTCTTTTGTTGGAAATATTCTTTCAGGAAGATTTGTCAGATGGTTGAGTGGGCACTAGCAACCAGTTCTGTGCTAATGATGCTTTGCTGTCATTTAAGGACAGGTAGGAGGTCAGGACTTACTTCACATTGCTGTTAGTGATGGATTGTCTGCAGAAATTGTGTTTGTCGAGGAATTTGTGTGCGCATATACATGTGTGTTTGGTTTTCCACAGAAAGACCTTGAGGTCTTGTGTTTCCTGGTTGTTGGAGCTCTAGGGAAGCCTAGTAAACATTATTAGGGGCTGCAGCTCCTGAGTTTCAGAAAACATCTCTAGGAAGAGTTTCTGTGTGCAGAACCATTTCTGGAGAGCCTAATGCAAGCTCCGTTTAGCTCTGTTCAGCTTCCATTTAGACTCCAGAAGCTTTTTCAGCATGTGAAATGGTGATTTCTCTAAGTGAGTCAGGGAGGTGTCTAGGCACCAGCAGCTTGACCAGCTCTGAAAAATCTTGTCAGCTTTGCAGAGCCAGGTACCAGTGTGCTGAAAGGGAAGAGAAACAGGCTGGTGTCTTCCTAGTGCAGCATTTTCATTGATAGATCCCAACCATTTTTTCATCACTGCTGAAAATACAACAATTTGAGCAAGTTAACAATGTGTGAATTTGACTTGAAACATGTTTTGAGTTGATAAAATATAAAAACTATATTTGGAATATGTTCTGTTAGATCTTCTGTTTTATTGATCCAAGAAGACTAGATCAAACACATCTAATAAAACCACTGGTGGAATTTCTCTACCTCCCTCCCATTCCCTGCGGTGCAATTGTGTTTTAGTGCTGCTTGTAGAAGAAAAGCTATGCCTAGTACCTGTCAACAGTATGCGTGAATCAGCAGCATTAATGCAGGGTGTTATTTCATATTCTTGTTCAGCTGTCACTGTGCACAGTAAAGCTCTTTGTCAGGTACAGTTTAGCAGCTTCTATTCCTAAAGGCTGGTACAAGTATGATTCGTACTTTGGCCAAATTTAGGTGTTGCTCTGGTTTGAACTCTTCCTCAGGAACAGTTTTGAATAACCTTTGCAGTAAGATTTCAATTCTGCTTCAGAAGCTTTCCAGAATGGACTTTGAAACCTGATCTTCAGTGTAGTAGCTGATTTTTTTTTTTATAAAGAAAAGTGTATTGTTAGCTTGTCTTGATTCCGTACTACTTTCTCAATTGATGTTTGATCCATAGTGAAAGAAAGCACGCAACTTTATTGCTTGCTTGCTTTATGCTGGCACATCTGCTGTAACTAAATCTTTTATCAGCTCTTTTTCCAGTTTCCTCATTTTTGCCTAAATACAGATCTTCAATTCTACTGCAGTTCCCTTACAGAGGTTTTAGCTGGATGTAATGAATGATGAACAATAGTACTGAAGAGAGCACAGCATCTGTAGGTACTGTGGTTTGCAAGTCCCCTCCCTCCCTGGTGCTGAACCCCCATGCATCGGTTTGCATGGCATCCCACATCTGGCCTGCTGTGTCATTTGACAGTAACACAACTACAACTTTTCCCATGTTGGTAGCTCTGTGCAGCAGATGTTACACAAGCAGGGTGAAATGCGAGCCACAGGCTTTCTGGGTTTGACGCACAGCATCCCAAAAGAAGCAGGAACAGATCACTGCACTACTGCACTGTTGCAATTAGAGAGACCTTCACTTGTGCAGTGGTGGAAGTACAAAGTGAGGAACAAAGGCAAGTTTCCTACTCAGCGGATGAAACTCAACAAGATTTGGTGGATGGGTCAGCAGGGTGATGCATTTAACTGCATGTCTGCACGTGTTCTTCCTGAAAGGTGCACTGATGAAGCTGTTAGGGAGCAGCAAGGAGCTCAGCTGCAGTCTTCTTTGGGCTTGTGTCCTCAACCAGGCTGGTCAGGCATAGGAAGTCTTGGGGCAGCCCCGCCTTCCAGTGCATCAGCTGCTTCCCTCAGTCTTGTTTGCAGGCTCATTTTGAAAGGCAAAAATAAAAGGAGACATGAGGTATCAAACAGTGCATAAAGGAAGTCTGGTTTGGAAAAGTGGGGAAGTGTGTGTGATAGTCAGAGGAATGTGGCACCAGGAATAGATGTCTGAAGAAGAGAAGCCTCCGGGGTGACCTTATTGCAGCTTTTCAATACTTAAAAGGGGTTTATTTAAAAAAAAAAAAAAAAAAAAAAAGTGAGAGAGGGACTAACTTCGTGCTCAGTCAGGTAATGACAGAAGAAGATAACGATCAAAACCAAAACATACAACAACAGCAAAAAAAGCAATAAAGTAGTGTTAAAATAAACCCAGTTACTACACTTGGAAAACTTCAGTTTGCTTTTTAGTGCCTTAAGTAGTTTCTACTGGCAGTGCCTTTTGTGTGGTTGGGCTGTCCTGGGACAGCAAGGAGCTGCATGGGCAGCCTGCCCCTGCCGAATGACTGAACCTGGTGGTAAAATGAAATGAAACGGTGGTAGAAATGAAACGGTGGTAAAATGAAATGATGATGGATTGTACTCCTAGCTTATAGACAGGTCTGTGGCTTGGCCAGGAAGAACAAGAACGTGCTTCCTTAAACGCCTGTCAGATTCATTTTCTGTGAATACTTTTCCTATTGCTACCAGTGAAAATACTATTCTCTTAAATATTACAATGCTTGCCTCTAATTCTCCCTTCAATATTGAGTCAGAAGCAATGTGAAAGAACAGGCTGAATGTTTTTCTCTGCTTGTCTCAACCTGATAAATTAGTTTCTATGATTAGGAAAAATAAAAAAGGCAGCTGACTTTCAGTACAGTCTAGCAAGGTCCTGCTCTTTTTTTTGTGCAGTTTAGATCTTTGATATTCTGTGAAATGGAGATTGGAGCTATATAGAGATAGCAGTTATCCGTATTTCCTAAGGCAAATGCTAAGGATCACTGAGAACAAAGAATGGGCAAATGGAAGTTACACTGACTGCATGATTTATGTCTGAGCCTGTTTTCATAACAGTGGTTCTTCTTCAAGATGATCTGAAGTTTCTCAGAGGCCAAATGTGTTTTTTAACCTTTAGGCATTTTTTGTTAGGATAAATCAAATGTAGTAAGTGTACGTTGTAAAGCCCCAGTAGTTCTTTCAGTAGCACTGTTTGCCACGGAACAACTTTGCACAACTGTAGGAAGTATCAATTACAGTTAAGTATTTTTTCCTTCCTTTAAGTCACTAACCATTTGTGACTGCTTGTGGTTTGCAGGCCAAGGAAAAAAAGGTCCTGCCCACCTGTTTAAAAAAATATTAATAAAAGGAAAAATACTTCCAGAAGGAAGAATACTTCCAAGGTAAAGCCATAAAGCACTTACAATTCTGCACCATCCTTCTGAACTGAATGGGGGCCTGACATCCCTTCTGCTTGTCTGATTCCCTGAAACTCTGTAGAAAGTCAATGCAACTCTTACGGATGTTTAGGAAGTCTGTAGCAAAGTTTCCAAAACTTTGTCACATTCTGCAGAGTCTAGAGACACTTCTCAGCAAACTGTTAATTTTCTGCAGTGCTCTGGTTTTGGTTTCATCAATTGGGAAATCTTCGTAACAGAATACTAAATGGGCCTTATGTTCAAAGCCATGTGGTCTCTTTCCCTGATAGAAAAACAGTATTTTTGAAGTAAATGAAACAGCATTTTAGTTGTGCTATTTATGTGTGCATGTTGGAAGCACCTTGAAATCCTTAGTAATGAGTCTGATACACAGAATTTTGTTTTGAGTGTGTGCTTATTGTAGGTATCTGCTTTGCATTGTTAATGCAATTTTTACTCAGAACAGACAGGTGCTGGTCCTGGTTTTCTTCCCCTCCAAAATTGCTTCCTATATGTGTTTGTTTTTTAACAGAGAAATTCAAACTTTTTCATCCTTTTTGGAAATTAAATCCTTTGCCTGGGATGCTGTCTAATCTGCTATTGTGGTGTCATTTTGTAGATGAAGTGACATCTGGCCAAATGCTTGCACTGGGGAAAAAAGCAGCAATAATGGAGGGACACTGAACAAGTTGAAAAAGAATAAAGGGAAGTAAACATCTGATACGCTCATTTAGTGCTGCAAATATTTACTTCTTAAATGGAGAAGTTACTATGAAATATCCGTGTGTGAATGACCTACTAAAGTCTTTTCATGAATTTAACTTTTTTAATGTCACACTTGTTATGGAACATAAGGAAGAGAGATTCTGTATTTTCATGGTTGATTTCTGACCATTACTGTTTTAATTTGTATAATGCTGTTTTTTTACCTGTCTGAGGCAGCTGCACAGAGTGAAGATCTCCACTGATGCAAAGGGGCCCGAACTGGACCACTGGGGTGGATATGTAGCCGGGGGCGGTATCCCTGCCTATGGTGTGGGGATTGATTGGAACTAGATGGTCTTTAAGGTCCCTTCCAACCCAAACCATTCTATGATATTTTTGTCTTTTCCTGCCTTTATCTGTATTAAATGAATGCCATGTGTGAAGTGTTACGACAGTATTACAGACACTTTATTTCAGCTCCTGTATTTCAGGCCAGGATTTCATCATCTCAGAGGATTTCCTGGATAGAAATACATGTGTGTATGTCATGCAGCAATTGTATATACTTTTTTCATTTTATTGAGAAATCTTGCAGAAATGTTGAAAACCTACCTTTTCGTCTGGGAGATGTGAGAGAGGGACTTGTTCAGATGGCCAGCACATGGCTGTCATCTGAGAAGGCTGCCAATAAAATCTCTATTACCTCAGAAAGCGATGTGCAGGCACAACAAATTTAAGAAGGGTGCTTTGAGAGTGATTCATTGCTCTTTGGGGTAGCTTAGTGTTTCTCTATGGCCTTGTGCTGCTGTTCCAGTTGGGGACAGTCTCCTATGGGTCCCATATCATATCTGCCAGCCTTAAGTGGCTGCCTCTGGTACCCTCATGTGTCTAAGATGGCACTGGGCACTTACACTGCTGAAGAGCTCCTTTTGGGGGAAATCTGTTACTGACATGTGGGAGAAGGTAGAGGGGACAAATGTTCACATCCCTCCCCTTAGTTCCTTCAAAGTGCAAGGACCTGTAATGGTGGCATCAGTTGCTGCAGGTGGGAAGCTGGTGAGGGGGGTTGGTGGTCCCTGGCACTCTGGGCAGGGCCATTGGCATGAGAAGGGCTGGCATGCCATCACTGTCAGCAGGGGCTGCATCCCCCACGGCCTTCCCAATCCATCTCAGCTCAAACACAGGTACCATCCTCCAGGTAACTGCAAGTGAGGAAAGAAAGAGGCAAGCCCAGGTCATCAATGGTTGTCTCCAAGATTGGTGCTTCCATGGAACTTTTATAATCATGGAAGAATCTTCAAGATAAGGTCTTCTGAGGCCCAGTGGGATTCACCCCAGAGTGCTGAAGGAATCAGTGGACATCATAGCTGGACCCTTCTAAAACCTTTACTAAGCCAACACTTTACTAAAGATTGTGGGAGTCTGGAGAGGCCCCTGCTCACTGGAAGCTGGCCAATGTTATACCTATAGATAGGGGTATGAAAGAAGACCTGAGAAGCTACAGACCTGCTAGTCTAACCTCAGTCCTTGGAAAAGTAATGGAGAAGGTTGGTTGTCCTGGGGGATATTGAAAGGCAGTTAAAGAACAAAGCTATTATAAAGGCATAGTCAATGGATTCTTTCAAGGAAAGCCCTTCCTTAGTGATTTGACATCCTTCTATAATAAGGTCACAGAATGGCTGAGGTGGGAAGGGACCCCTGAAGATCACCCAGTCCATCCCCCTGCCAAGCAGAATCCCCCTGAGCACCCTGCACAGGAAGGCATTCAGGTGAGGGTTGAATATTTCCAGTGAAGGAGACCCCATAACCTCTCTGGGCAGCCTGTCCCAGTGCTCCGTCACCCTCCCAGTACAGAAGTGCCCCCTCATATTGAGCCCTAGCCTCCTGTGCTTCAGTTTGTGCCCATTGCCTCTTGTCCTGCTGCTGGGCACAACTAAAAAGAGACTGGCTCCGTCCTCTTGACACCCTCCCCTCAGATATTGATACACACTGATGAGCTCTCCCCTCAGTCTTCTCTTTTCCAGGCTAAACAGGCCCGCTTCTCTCAGCCTGTCCTCATATGACAGGTGCTCCAGTCCTCTGATCATCTTCATAGCCCTCCTCTGAACTAGTTCCAGGAGCTCCATGTCCCTCCTGTGCTGGGGAGCCCAGAACTGGACACAGTGCTCCAGGTGTGTCCTCACCTGGGCTGAGCAGAGGGGCAGGATCACCTCCCTTGACCTGCTGGCAGCACTCTTCGGAATGCACCCCAGGAAACACTGGCTTTTTTGGCCACAAGGGCACGTTGCTAGCTCATGGTCAGCCTGCTGTCCACCAGGACTCCCCGGTCCCTTTCTGCAGAGCTGCTCTCTGTCAGGTTGGTCCCCAGCCTGTACTGGTGCTTGGGGTTATTCCTTCCTAGGCCGGAGAGCAGCTCAGTAGACGGGGTGTGCTGGGGACAGCAGCTCAGCACGAGCCAGCAATGAGCCCTGACAGCCAACAGGGAAAAAATGTGTTTTGGGGTGCATTAAACACAGCATAGCCAAAGCATAAGTCAAATGAGGTGATTGTTGCGCTGTGTTTGGTGTTGGTGGGGCCTCACCTCGCAGTTTCTCTCTTTGTGAGAAGATCCTAAAGACTGACATGGGGAGTTGTTTGTTTTTCTCCTGTGGTCACCCACACGCTTTCATAGTTTCCCAAGTGAGTTCCTGAGGAGTTTGGAGCTGATGTAGTCATTAAGATGTTAATTCTACTTTTTTTTTTTTTTTTGTCTACCAATGTAAAGTTGGATTTTCTCATCTTTGAGTGTGACTATAAGCAATCAGGTTGGGATTTTGGATGTGGAAAATAAAGTATTTGTTTTAAATTTCCACAAGACAGGCAATATTTGGAAAAGCCAGTAATGATTTATTTGTCCTTAATGCTACTAAGCCGTAATCGAGGAAAATTTTCTGTTAGTCTTTAGGAGAGAGATGTCTCTGTCTTGCAGCATTACTGGGTATGTCTCTAACCTTGAATTCCAGTAAGTTTTCAGACTTATTTTGGCATGTGACAACTAAAAATTAAACACGTCATCTTTGTCATGCATATGTTTTATCGTATGTGTGCTGATGACATTTCCCTTAGGGCACTCTTGTACTTACAAACTCATAAGTATAAATATCTGTTCAAAGTAAATACAGGAAGCATATAGCAGTTGTACACATTTTACTGATTTCTGTAACCTAGCAATACCTCATGCAATGTGATCTTTAGCTAGATAAGTAAAGCCACTAAGACTAACAACAGTTTTAGAATGCTTGCTTATATATATTATTTGGTGTTATAGATGAATGGCAGAGAAAGCACAATCTCTAATCAATTATGGTTAAAAAAAATTAAAATAAAATAAAGGCTTATTACTAAATGGAATTGGTCAAAATGCACTATGTATAAATGCTAGATTA
Source organism: Netta rufina (assembly GCF_964035555.1). Taxonomy (NCBI): domain Eukaryota; kingdom Metazoa; phylum Chordata; class Aves; order Anseriformes; family Anatidae; genus Netta; species Netta rufina. Next base: position 2,866,281 of record NC_140140.1, read on the forward strand.
AAAGTATGTGCCTATGTGTCTAAAAACAAATGACCTTATTCTCATATGAAAAAATAATTTCTTTCATTGCAGATACACACAGCCTTGGACTTTGCTTGTTCAGCTTCAATGTCTCTAGCTCCTCGCTGTGGGTCTCAGCACTTTCTGTTTCTTTAGCTGACAGCCAAGCATGGAAGCTGCTGTCGAGATGACAGCACAAGCTGTTTGATTTCTGGCTCTCCCTCCTTCCATTTTTCTCCGCTGCTCCTCTCCTTCCTGCTAAAGTACGATATTTATGACCAGCTGGATTTTCTGATAAAACAAGGATATTTTTCCCATGGTCGAAGTTGTGTGATTACTGATATCATTTTAGTATCAACTTAAGATGCTTTCTTATGAAAGTTTTGAAACAACTTGTCAGGATTTACAGCTTCCCTAGTAAAAGAAGGTGCCAGATTCTGTTTCTTAAGCCCATCATAATGTATTCCTTCTTATCCTCTTAACCACAGCTTGTGGATTCCTGAGCCAAGATATCTGATTAAAAGAAATAGTTATGTACATTTAAAAGAATTCAAGCTTGTGCCATATATGACAGCTGATATATTTTATAAAAGATGAGGAACACAATGGCATCCTGTTATCATTTAGGCTCTTAGATTAATCTCTCTGTCTACTGTATCTCTCCCTAAGAAGGTGAATAGACATTTCTGTGAACACCTGGCCTATATTTAAAGCTCTGGGATTTGGACTGATTTTAGAAGGAAGAAGTATGTATGGCTTGAGCCACTTTAGAGAGTATTTGTCATCTGTATTTTCTTTTCCTTCCTGAAAGATTTTGTACCCCTAGCTATACTTAGAAATAAATCAGTAGAGAATTTTCATCCAAATAAGACCTGCACAGAGCATTAGAAAATTCAGGTTTGGGGTTAGGAATTAATCATTAAGAAATATCTTCCTGGGAAAGCAAAAGTGTGTTGGCAGGAACCTTGCTGCAGTCCTCTTGCAGGCAAGCAGTGAACACAAAAGATTTGAGTTTAGCCCTGGGGGTGACTGGCTATTATGTGGGAGGAAGGGAAAAGACTAAAATCAAGTAAGGCTCACAGGACGAAAAAGGAGTGTATAGGAGTGGGGGAGGAAGAACAACAGAGAATTTTAAAGCAAGAGAACTGGAGTCTGGCAGATGTGAGAAACAGCAGGATCTCAGATATACCTTCAGGAGATGGGGCATGCTGACACCAGTTGGGACACAACTGACCAAGTGGGGCAGCAAGCTGGCTGGCCTTGAAGGGGATGCACTTCTGAGTGACAGAGCAGAACCAGAGAACACTGTCATTTTAGGAAGCAGCAGGGAAATACCTGTGAATTGTCCCAAAGGAATTAGGGAGGGCTCCTCTAAAAAGGTCATGTGGCTGATAGCCCACCTGAAGTGCCTTTACACCGATGCTGGCAGCACAGGAAATGAGGAGGAAGAGTTGGAAACCACAGTAAAATTAGAAAGCTGTGACCTAATTGCTATCATGGAAATGGGACAAATCATGCAACTGGACATGCTACAGTAGACGGCTACAAGCTTTTCAGAAGAGAGGTAGGGAAGGAGGGGTAGGGGTGTTGCCCTCCGTGTTAAGAAATGGATAGGTTGCTGTAGCGGTTTAACCCGGCCGGCAGCTAAACACCACAGAGCTGTTCGCTCATCCTCCCACCTCTCTCTCTGGGATGGGGGAGAGAAACAGGAAAGTGAAGCCTGTGAGTTGAGATAAAGACAGTTTATTAAGACGGGAAAATAATAATAACAATAATGATGATAATAGTACTACTACTAATAATGTGTACAAACAAGTGATGCACAATGCAATTGCTCACCACCCGCTGACTGATGCCCAGCCTAACCCCGAGCAGTCCAGCCCCCCCTCCCCTGGCTAGCCATGCCTATATATTGTTTAGCATGACCCCAGATGGTATGGAATACCCCTTTGGCCAGTTTGGGTCAGCTGTCCTGGGTCTGTCCCCTCCCAGCTCTTACTGCACCCCCAGCCTGCCCGTTGGCAGGACAGAGCAAGAAGCCGAGACGTCCTTGGCTTGGTGTAAGCACTGCTCTGCAACAATTAAAACCATCAGGGTGTTATCAGCACTCTTCACATCCTAAGCCAAAACATAGCATTCTACCAGCTACTAGGAAGAAAATTAACTCTGTCCTAACTGAAACCAGGACAATTGCAAAGGGTTGCCTCTGAGAAACTGGTTGAGAGCATGTAGGTGAAAATTAAGGAGTGGATCAATAAAGGACACCTCGTGGCTGGGGTCTGCTCCAGGCCACCTGATCAAGAGGCAGCTGTTGATGAGGCCTTGCTTCAACTACATGAAGCATCATGCTTGCACACTCATCCTGATGGGGGATTTCAACCATCTGGATGTCTGCTGGAGAAGGTATGCAGCAGGCTGTACGCAATCCAGGAGATTCCTGGAGTGCATCAAGGATAACTTCCTGGTCCAGGTGTCAGATAAACCAAGCAGAGGAGAAGTGTTACTGGGCCTGGTGCTCACCAGTGCAGATGAACTCATTAAAGAGGTTAAGATCAGAGGCAGCCTGGGCTGCAGCAACTGCACCCTGGTTGAGTTCATGATCTCGAGGAATGTGGGCATGGCAAAGAGCAGTCAGGACCCTGAACCTCCGAAGAGTAAACTTCCAGATTTTTAAAGAACTAGTAGATGAAATCTTCTGGGACACTGGGACAGAGTAACTGATCAGTGCTGGCAACTCTTTAAGGAGTGTTCTTGGAGTGTAAGAGCTCTATGTATCCCCATGTGTAAGAAATGTATCAGGAACAGTGTGACCAGCAGGGCTAGGGAGGTGATCGTCCCCCTGTACTCAGCTCTGGTGAGGCCGCACCTCGAGTACTGTGTTCAGTTTTGGGCCCCTCGCTACAAGAAGGACATGGAGGTGCTTGAGCGGGTACAGAGAAAGGCAACGAAGCTGGTGAGGGGCCTGGAGAACAAGTCCTACGAGGAGCGGCTGAGGGAGCTGGGCTTGTTCAGCCTGGAGAAGAGGAGGCTCAGGGGCGACCTTATCGCTCTCTACAGGTACCTCAAAGGAGGCTGTAGCGAGGTGGGGGTTGGCCTGTTCTCCCACGTGCCTGGTGACAGGATGAGGGGGAATGGGCTTAAGTTGAGCCAGGGGAGTTTTAGGTTAGATGTTAGGAAGAACTTCTTCACTGAAAGGGTTGTGAGGCACTGGAACAGGCTGCCCAGGGAAGTGGTGGAGTCACCATCCCTGGAAGTCTTCAAAAGACGTTTAGATGTAGAGCTTAGGGAAATGGTTTAGTGGGGACTGTTAGCGTTAGGTCAGAGGTTGGACTCGATGATCTTGAGGTCTCTTCCAACCTAGAAAATTCTGTGATTCTGTGATTCCGTGAAATCAAGCAGGGAAGGCAGGAAACTGACGTGGCTGAGCAAAGACTTGCTGGTCAAACAGGTGTATAAGAAAATTAACAGGCAGTGGAATTGGAGAGATGCGGATTTGGGTGGACCATCCAGTGGATAAAGAATTGACTGTCAGGGACTATAGAGATAGGACAAGGGGTAATTGCTTTAAACTAAAAGAAGGTAGGTTTAGAATAGATGTGAGGAAGAAATTCTTTACTCTGAGAGTGGTGGGATACTGAAACAGGTTACCCAGAGAAGCTGTGGATGCCCCATGCTTGGAAGTGTTTGAGGCCAGGCTGGATGGGATTTTGGGCAGCCTGGGCTGGTGGAAGGTGTCCCTGTCCATGGGGGTGGGGGATGGAATTAGATGATCCTTGATGATACTTTCCAACCCAAACAATTCTATGATCCAAACAATTCTATGATTCTGTGAAGAGTCTTCAGTGTTAGACACTGGTCTGCTTCCTCCTTGCTCTCCAAGACCTACACCTCTCTCCTAGTTTAACCAAGAAGGGTTCTCCTATTATGCCATCTTGGATAAATCAAGATTAAGCAAAGAGCTTCAAGATCAAGAGGAAGATATCTTGTTTCTAGCCACCTGTATGCTACTGCTGCCGCCTTGAGCTTCATCCATACCTTCAAAGCCGTTTCTGAACCCTCAAAGGTTGACGTAACATTAGGTAATTTTTCTCCTATGGTTGCTGGTTGCATGCAGCATGTGGAGATTACCACCTAAATTCATGCCTGGGGTAGCTGCTGGGAGCTGAACATAAAGGGAATGTGGACTCAAAAAGAGAAATTGATTGCTTTTAAATGGTTTTCAAGATACACATGTGGGCAACACATTTTTTGTTTATCTTTCCTTTCTTCCTCAAAGTCCTGGTTATTTGTCCCTGCTTTTGTATTCTAAGTAAAGTGATATGAACTTTGTCTCTGGAAGCAGGAGACTGGTCTAAGGACTTTTTTCCTTTAGCTGCAAGTGGGGAAAAATTCTGAGTTTTAACTCATGAGTCACGGGTACATTAAGGGTTTGAATATGTGTAGGTTATACACCTTGGACATACTGGTTACTGGTAGAATGACTAAAAACTCTGGAGGTGGATGTAGTGATACTGATGCTCAGCTGGGGATGATTAAAAATGCCTTATTATTTTTTGTACATCTTTTTATGTAGAGTAACCTATATAGATTTGAGTCCTGATTTTTGCTGAATGTGTGAGGAAGGAGTTGACCCTGAAACCTGCATTTTCAGCATTATGTTTTGGCTCTGTTGGAAGCTGGTGTTCTGCTGTCATTGTGGGCAAACCTCTGGTCCCTCACTGGATTAACCAGTCCTATTTCAGTGTGACTGTGTGCTGTTGGTGCAGGTTTTGCAGTGCTGGTTAGACCGTACTGAATTCTTTGGTTAACAGAACCCTTCAAAAACAAACAAAAAATCCCACTGATCAGTCAAATAACCCTAAAACAAAACAAAACCAAGAACCCAGAATTCTTCTTAAATGCAGGTTAGTTTTGCTAAAAATGCTTGTTTAAGGCCTATCTATCTCCCTGTTTATCTGCTCACTAAAAAGCCATCTTGTTTATGACAGAATTCTCCACATGAAGAAAACTACCATTGTCCATTGAAGAGGAGCAAATCCAACCTACCAGCTTCAAAGCTTTCTAGTTAAATTGCTATGCACATTAGACAGTTTGACATAAACACTTGAGAAGCTAATGAAAGACAGAAGCCGTAATGTGTTCCTGATTTGGTTTAGCACTTTGGGTTTAACGTTAGACATTGGCAGATGGTCTGAAATATCCGGCATTTGCACAAGGCACAGTAGTTACAACATGAATTCAAGTGTGGTTTGCAGGTTTTGAAATTTGGCACGCAGTCAGCTGCAGGTGTGGGCCTTGGTTTTGGAGGTTTCTTCAGTTCAGCTTTTTTCTACAACAACAACAACAAAAAAAAATTCATACAAAGGTAAAACAAGTATGGGTCAGAATAAAGGGTAGATGCAAATAAAATGAGTTATGGGAACTTGTGGCTTGAGGTTAGTAGGTGGTTGCTAGCAGTGGGACCTATGTTAGGTAGCAATATAGGATTGATGTGGTGGGACTGGATCACAGGAAATACTCTCTTGCTGCAACCTATCAAGCAACAACTGCGTGGGTCTGGCTGGGATGGAGTTAACTTTCCCTGCAGCAGCCCATAGAGTGCTGTGCTCTGCACTTGTAGCCGGTATCACACCAGTGTTGTATCTGCTGCTGAGCAGTGCTGGCACAACATCAGGACTCTCTCTAACACCCCGAGAGCCAGTAGGTTGGGGGTGGGCAAAAAATGGGAAAGGAACATCACCAGGGCAGCTGACCTAAACCAACCAAAGGGATATTTCATACCATATGGGGTCACACTCAGCAATAAAAGGTAGGGAAGGGGGAGGGGAAGGGGGGAGCCTCTCATTGGTAAAATGACTGTCCTCCCAAACAACTTCTACATGTAATAAGGCCTTGCTTCCCGGGTTGTGGCCAAACATTACTCCTTGGTGGGAAGTAGAGAATTTTTTTTTACTTTCTGTGTGCTTCCATACAGTTTTTTTTTGTTGTTGTTTATTTTTTTTCCTTTTCTCTTTAATTAAGTTATCTCAAACTGTAAGCCTTTTTTCTTTCCAGTGTAATTTCTTCTTCCTCTCTTCTGATAACAGGGAGTGAGAGAGCAGGATGTGGTGGAGTTTGGCAGCCCAGCTGGGTAAAACCACAAGAGTTCCATATTATAAGTAATTATAAATGTGACTCGATAAAGCTTTGGATTATACTCTGAAGGGAAGAATATGGCATCACCAAAGAAAGGGACACACAAATTTTCAAAGATGATGACATTATTATAGGTAACAAGTTACTCTTGGATCTCCAAAATTTTAAAATGGAAGAATGAAACCTCCCTGTCATCTGTGGGGATCCACTTTGTTTTATGAACTGTGTGGCTGAGAGAGAGGGGAGGTTATTTGGCAATACTCTACCTCGCAAGGTTAGTTTGGCAGTCTGCTTTTGGAGCTTGGTAATCAATTGTGCATTAGATTTGTGCATGGGAATCCTTAACTGCAGACACAGCTGAGTGAGCTGAAAAAGATCTAGCCTGCCTGAAGAGTGTTGGTACAACGTGATTTGGAGAGGGAGAAAACTTTGGCTTGGTCAGCATGTGCCTGGGACCTGGGCAGGATCTCTGGAACCTTCTAGCTACAGCTGCTCTAGGCAATTTTTTAACTTGGTAAGTTTGCCAGAAGTTCCAGTTGTGAGGTAAAACATTATGCGGTCTATAAATGCTTGAGGCACTTTTAATACCAAGTACTTGAACAAAGTTTGATTGCCAGAATGTCCTGCTCTGAGGAGAAGGAGGAAAAATGTGACCTCCTGAGGCTTCTTTCAATCTGAGCCATCCTTCGGATTTAGGAAGTGTTCCAGGGAAAGCTGACCACACAAGACACCAATTAGAAAGGAAAAGGAGCTCTAAATGTTTCTGGTTGCAGCTATTACTGGTTTCGCTGTAAATGGCTATTGTGACTGTAAATGGCTGTCGTGACAAACTAAAAATAAAGTAAGAATGCTATTTTCTGCTCTACTAGAGAGTCTTTAAAAATGTAGGAGTTCAGTCCAGGTAATATTTCATATTTAATACCTAATGGCTACAGGTTAAAGAAATCTATCAATCTGTATCTACAGATTTGATAAAATTACTTGGTAATATTTTTCAAGCAAATAGCAAATTCTTTGGATGCCTCTACTTCTATTTTTTAGCACCCATAGTTAAAAATGAGCAGATAGTGGATTTATGCCCCTGGGCTTCAGAGCCCGGACAGTTAACCTACATGGCAAGACTGGGAATGGTATCTTTTTTGGGAGATATCTAAACAGTGTTTTAAATATGTAAAGCGACTCAAGGCTAAGTTACCATTTCTATAAGAGGACCATAAAATAAAACAAACCAAAACCAATTGAAAAACAACAATAAAACCCAATAACCTGTAACAAATCTACGATCATACTTTTCCTTCCATCATTCATGTTCTTCATCTGTTTCTACTGTATTAAGCTTCAAACTGTATACAAATTATTTAAATCAGGGAATGACTGTAAAAGCTTTTCAAATGAATGCACTGAGGAAAATGATAGAAGTAGCAAACCATTCCAATTTGTTGATATTTTCTGAACAGCCACTTACCTTGGAAGATTTCTTGTTCTCTGCCTCTTTCCTGCTGACTCTCTGGGATCTTTTAGTTAAATCTTCAAAGAAAATATCAAAATGCGTTATTAAATCAGCCTTACAGCAAATATAATTTAATAGAGATGCTTGATACTATTTTTGTGCAACAGAAGGCAGATAACCTGCATTGCTACCACACCACTGCAGTCTTCCACAGCTGAATGTTTTGCAGTAATGAAGTTCTAGGAACTGTCCTCACTTAAAAGTAGCACCTGAACTTGTGCTGTCGCTGTTGCTCATGTAAAACAAAAGAGCACTACATTTGTATTTTAGGAGTTGGTTTTTTGTTTGTTTGTTTGTTTGTTTGTTTGTTTTTCCCCACAGTTGCCCAATGTGTTTTTTAGATATTTGGACCAATGTGAACAATAGTTTCAGATAAATAAAATTCAAGGGTCCTTGGTAAAAAATTAGGGTGTTAATGCACATCAGTCATGTGAACAAAAATGGGAAAAACCTTCAGAATGCCAAAATTTGTTCTGTAAGAGGTGGTGTTACCTACATAAATTTGTCAGGAATTAAAAAATATGCTCTGGGTTCTCAACTCTGGTAGATGATCTTTCGATTTGGTACTTTTTTTTCTTTTCTTTTTTTTTTTTTTGGAGGGGGGAAGAAAATTTCAGACTGCCTGATGTAAAATTTTTGGTTTTATTTTTAGATGAAAACACCAGTATTATGAAATTTCCTATACTATCATTTGAGGAATATTAGCATTATTACTATATCAGCTCTAAAATTATTTATTAGTGTATATTAACTTAACGACTAAGACTTATCCTGGGATCTAACACAGAAAGACTTTTCTGCTAAAGTGTGAGGCACTTCCTGTCTCACTAATCTATCATGATATTTTCAAAATCTTGGTTATCTGTGTGTGAGGTTTGTAATAAGCACAAGCTCCATGTAATGAATGACTGACATAAAAAGATTTACATATGCCCACTGATGAATAGCAGCTTCTTGTCTATTCCAGAACTTGCTATAGAGATTTATACGAACACTTAATAATTGCCAGAATTTGCAGAATTACACAATTAAGAATGCACTGCTTGGCAGTTTCATTTACTATCCTTGCATTATTATAGAGTTACACATCTGTCTCTAAGAGACAATGGGAGGAACAACTGTATTTCAGGCATAAAGAATTTCAGGCCACTCAGTAAGAGCATGGCTTAAGCACGCATCATACCAAGTGGTATTAGGGGTTTAGATCAGTTCCAGCTGGCACATTACGTTGGTTTTGTTATACTGCCCTTTGAAACTGGGTTACCCTTTGGTAACTGAGTTGCTTCTAAGTCATTTAATTCTACATTCATTTAATTTTCTACATTACAACTGCAATTGCATTGTAATGTTTTACTTACAGAATTGTTTTCATTTTGTTCATTTATATGTTGTATGACGTCATTAAACTGAGATTTATACATTGCTGTGACAAAAATATGTGTTAATTGTTCCAGGCAATTTGGCAAAGAAAATGATACCCAGTTGGCACCTGAGAGGGAAACAAGGAAATGCTTTTTTTGAAGTATTTGTACTGTAGTCATCTCTTCCTTAGTTCCTCTGCATTAGGTAAAACACCTGCCAGTAATTTCATATTGCTCATATTCTATTTACCATGTTTTCAACTACTGCCTAATTAACCAGCTCATTACAAATCTCATCTATGAAAATACAGAGAAATGTAATACAGGCTTGTGCAAATATTAATAATACACACCTCTAACTTCTGTTGATACAACTGCAATTTGAAGTGTTATAAAAACCCTGCATTAATTAGGTGATTGCATCATGTTCTAGTTGATGCTAGGAATTCCTCTGCTTATGTTTTAAAACATGATTCAATTCCAGTCTCAGGTTTTATTGAATTAGAGCCACTCATAACATCATTTGATACCATGACCACTGTAATTTACTGGCAGGTGTGTGATTGCAAGTGAGGTTTATTACTTGAGTATTGCTATAATTACTATTTGAAAAATAAGCTGTAAATATGAGTGCCTCATCCCTGTTCTATGTGGCCAATCAGAAGGGACAGGACTTGTAAGAAAATGTGATTTGGATAGGAAGCGATAAAATTTGTAAATATGTAAACAAAGATGATGAGAAATGTCTCTGCATGTAGTAGATTATGTGGATCACCACGTTAAATTCTAACTGATAAATCGTAAAGAAATCAACTCCTTAGATGTATTAGGAGTGGAGAGTTGGCTTTGGTTATTTGAACACTTACTATCAATTCTGAATTAATTGTTTCTGTGGTGGTGATGGGAAAGACCATACCATCTGCCTTTTACCATGGCACTGTAGTTATAATAATACCACCACATGCGGCATCATCCTCACCCCTGAGCAGTGGAAGCAGCAGCAGCTTGCTGTAGGACTGCGCTGCTGGTTGTAGCCATCTCTGTGCCCACTTCCTATATCTGGCTGCTTTTCCCAAATGCTTTCACCATTTGCATTTGTTTCTCCCATTGTTCTGGGCAGGACTGGCTCCAAATCATTGCTCTATCCCTCTAGCAATGCTTTCCTCTCAAGCTCTGTGTACGCTCGTTTAAGAACAGCTCCGTTTCTTCATCTAGCTGCTGTGTAATGCACAGAGCCTAGCAAAAATAAGGGGAAAAGGATAGCTTCTAGTTACACCTCACAGTGCACTAGGGTGAGGCAAGTGATGTTATTCCCAGCTCACTTCAGTGAGAATGATGAGACTTGCTGGCATCCTCCTGCTCACTGTGGAGGTATCTGCAGGGCTGGAAGATCACCTTGGTCCAGTAACCCAAGTGTGCTGCTTCAGCTGCTAGAGCAAAACGATGTCAGATCTGAAAGATCATGGCTAGAGACTGTCTTCCTAGGTCATCCATTAACGCACAATTTGGACTGTTATATTTAGCTTTGCAAGTTATAATTTATTTATTTATTTATTTTTAGCTAGTAAATGATAAAAGTATTGTGGCTTCCAATTGTCTAAAATAAAACCCGGAAAGGTTTTGAGCATGTGCCATTTCAGCTCCAAAGTAAACTGTTTTAAAAGGTATGTCAATTCTACTGAGTGAGAAAAATTGTAGTGATTTCTCTCAGCTTTCTTACTCACTTTGTATTGCTCCAAGTGTAGATAATGAGGCAGCGGAGGATCAGGCTGGCCTCTCACTTTTGAACAACTGGGCTGTAGAAAGGCCTTGAGATACCTCTGGAGATGCCTCTTGCCACAGGAAAGTGAGCACAGACATGGTCAAGAGTTTTGTACAGAGAGCAAAAGAGTTTCAGTACAGGGAGTTTTGCATCTGTATTTTCCTTTTGGGAATAAAGATACCAAGAACCAAAAAAGCAGTCTACAGAAAAGGAGAGCATTATGCCAAGATATGTTCAGTTTTAGCTGAGCATATTGTATTATTTTGCATATTATAACTGTTTGGAATTATTCTTGCATTTTGGATGTCAAATGTTCATTCTGTTTATATGCATATAGGAGAAGGACGAATGCAAAGGGCATATATTTTTATTCTTCTTACATTTTTTCTTTTTCTTACACTTAATTGTGGTTTGCCACATTGCCATTCTTGGGTACTGCGCCTGCACTGCTACTGCACTTCTGTATAGTACTAAGGCATTGTATGAAATTGCAATGTTGTAGTAAGCTATCAAAATAATACGTATTAATCAACAGCTGTACTTTCTGGAAGTGCTGTTCATTTGGCATCGAATGGCAGATTTTACTAACCTACTATGGAGATGGGTGGGAGATCTGACAGGTGCATTTTGTTGTTCCTTGACAGGTTGCGTTCTGTCTTCTCCTCGATTACCATGTGAGAATTGGTAGCTCTGAGCAAATTGTAGCAGAGCAATAGGCTTAGGAAGAGGTTCTTTTTTTCCATCCTGGGGAGAAAAAATCCCATTGTCAAAAAAACAAGATCAGTCAAAACCTGCATGTAGAAGAAAAGCAAGGAAATGAGTCTCAGCAATAGTTTGCTATCCTGTTGATCAATTGTATTAACATACCTTTGACAAGTTTTGAAGACCCTCCCTCTGTTGCCACAACCTTTTAAAGATGATAGTGAACAGAGGCAGAGGCTTTGACTCGTACCTTCAGTGCCCTAGGATGCACCCTGCCTGGTCTCATGGACTTTTCTACGTCCTCTTAATTTAAGTGCCCTCTGACTGCATCTTTGCTTGCAGTACGTAGTGCTGTGTTCCTGCAGGCTCTGCCTCTCGACTCAGGCACCTGGGAGGCCAAAAGCAGACCTGACCTTTGAAAGCTGAGGAAGACATTGAGTACCTCAGATTTTTATATGTCCCTGCTCCACTGAGAACCTGAGTTGCTCTCGATGGGCCCAAGGCCTCCCTTGGCTGTGTCATTGCTGGCTGTGTGGATGGGCACCATCACTATCAATAATCATCTGTGGATACATGCAGATTGTGTGGATAGTGAGTCCATAAAAGTACTTTTGCTAATGATGATTATTGATTATATATCCTTGTGCACAAGTCCATCCTCTCCCTCTGGCCATAAGTGCAAGGTTGGTGTGAAAAACCTTTTTTTCTGTGGAAAACATCCTGTTTATCGCCTATCTGCTACTGACCATAATCAGAAATCCCTTTTTTACTTTTATTTTATTTTATTTTATTTTATTTTATTTTATTTTATTTTATTTTATTTTATTTTATTTTATTTATTTATTTTTTTTTTTCTGTTTAGGGTATTTTCAAGACATACCCTGAGACTATTTTTATACTTCTCCTCTAATACCTCTAATTACTGGTATTGGCTCTGTTTCTTCTCCAGCCTACTTATTTTCCCTTTGGCTTTCCAGAAGTTACTCTGGAGGCAGAACTGCAGGTGAAGCTCAGTGGTTACATGTCTGCAGCTTGGGAATTTCATTCATCTGCCCAGGCTGCTGCCAGATGAGTGTGTCTCCCTGATGCCCCTGAGATGCAGGACACCAATCCACTCCCTGCTGTGGCCAGCTGGCAGCAAGAACCCAGTTTTCCCCTTTTATAAAATAGGTTTAAGTAAATCTTTGTTCATCTGCAGCAAACAGTGTAATTCTTAAATTGTTTTTAACCAGAAAAAATATGTGAATTTCTAGGATTAAAATTTTCATAGGTTGCCAATGTGATACATCCAAATTTCTGCTTCTTCTTTAAATTGAAGAAAGTCTATGAAATACTATTGAGTCAAGTCAGACTGGCAAAGAGCATTGGAGGGCTTCTTTCAGTTCATTCTCTTACTTTTGTTCTTCCTTCCAGACTCTTTTCCCCAAGTTTTTTGTTTGTTTGTTTTCATTCCCAGGTACAGAGGCCCAGCACCAGGCACTGTCTGTTCTCTAGTTTTTCTGTACCATAACCACAATGAGTTTACTAAAACAAATTCTGCATGTTGTGCAGAGACAAGTGTACAGAGACAAGCATTTGAAGCTGTTTGTTAAATTTCAGGGTGATTTTAACTTAAGCATCTTCCCGAAGTTACTGAACTCATTCTATCTTTCTTGCTCCCCTACTCCTTTTATTTCTACTTTCTGTTTTCTGGTTCTACCTTTTGTTTCTTCTCATTTTCAGCTATGCCCTATGTCCTGTTGTTTTTGACATGGACAAACCTTAGACAAATGCCTTTCATGCATTTTTTTTTTCCTTTTTGTACTCTTTTATTGTTTCCCTACCCTGTTCTCATCATCCCCAGCTCGATATTCCTGAGGAATGGAGTAGAAATTGAATATATCTCCATGCACAGGCCAAGTTTGAGTGCAAAAAAAATAAATTCCAAACTTAACAATTTTGGATTTCAAATAATAGAAGGGAAAGAACTGGATATATTGATCACATCATGACAACGACAGTGTGATGCAGCGTGAGGAAAACATGAGAGAAGCAGCCCTGCAGCTCCCAAGGTCAGAGCAGCAGGAGGGCAGGAGGTGCTCTGGGCACGCGGCAGCAGTTCCCCTGAAGCCTGTGGAGAGGCCCCTGGTGGAGCAGGTGGATGTGGGGGGAACTGCCACCTGTGGGTGACCCATGGTGGAGCAGTTGCTCGTTCAGGACCCTTCCAACCCCAACCAGTCTGTGATTCTATGAACTGGGAGTGAAGCTACGCCTGGAAAGAAGGGGGTAGGGGGAAATTCTTGGTTGTTTTTGTTGTTGTTGTTTGTTTGTTTCTCACTATAGCATTCTATTTTTAATTGACAATAAATTAAATCTTCCCCAAGACAAGTCTGCTTTTTTTTTGTGATTGTAATTGGTGAGTGGCCTCCCTGTCCTTATCAACCCATGAGATTTTTCGCTGTACTTTCTCCTGCTGTGCTGCTGAGGAGAGGAAGTGAAAGAGCAGCTTGCTGGGCACTTATCAGCCAGCCAGGGTTACCCACAGCACTAATACACTATTATTACATTCTCTAACTTCATGGTTTTGAAAGCATCTTACTAAAATATACCTTTCCATCATCTCCTTGATTGTATCAAATGATTTTCTTATATTTTCAACAAAAGTAAAATGTGCTACCATGAAAATTGTTTCAGAGTTCCCTCTTTGGAAAAGGAAAGCAGTTTGTTGGGTAGCTGAGATATGTTCTATATCTGCAGCAAATTGGCTGTACTAACTTTGAGCAATACTCTTCTTGTGTCTATATTACCTGTTCCTTGATTAAATAAAGAATCATAGAATCACAGCATATCCTGAGTTGGAAGGGACCCACAAAGATCATCGAGTCCAACTGCCGTCTCCACACAGGCCTACCCAAAAATCAGACTTCAGACCATATGATTAAGTGCACTGTCCAAACGCTTCTTAAACTCCAACAGGCTTGGTGCCGTGACTACATCCCTGGGGAGCCTGTTCCAGTGTGCGACAACCCTCTTGGCGAAGAACCTCTTCCTGACATCCAGCCTGAACCTCCCTGCTTATGGGAGATTCAACCCTGCATCAACCCTGCCTGAGGCTTCCTGAGCACAGTTCAAAGTGACAAGTGAGGCACACAGTTAATCTACACAGATTTTTCATGCAGGAATACACAGTGTCTACCATGACTTGGTTTAAATATATTTAAAATCCCTGATTCACAGATCCTGTATTTATTACTGTTATATATAAATCAAATCATTTTGAACTCTCTATGTGTTTATATAAGTGGCAGATAACTCAGCACACAGAGACTCTCTCAAACTACACTGAGTTTATTTTATATTCTGCAGCTCCACTGGTCTGTCAAAACCCTTGTAATTATATAACCTGTATGCCACACAGTTTAGAACAAAATCACTTGAGCTCAGATGGGCTGAAAAGGAAGAAAATAAATTTCCATTTTGAGGATTTTCAGCTGAGCCCCTGTGCCATAAGTTCATCATAGCTCAAATCTTAGCATGGTAATAAAGTGTGAGAATCAGTCTTTACAGTAGCTAGAATCTATGACTCAATTGGTTTCAGAGATCAATTGTGTTGGGGTTGGAGTCCTATTAGGAGAGAAACTTGTCCATTACACTTGCTATAACTCACTAAAAATTTCACTGCTTGCTCTCCTCCCTGCTATTGCTCATTCAGAGCCTACTATAGCCATCTTTGTCCGCTGCCTTCATTGTTCAGGATGGAAAGGGCAACAAACAAAGGTTTAAATTATGGGAGAAAAGATTTCAATGACATATAAGGAAAACCTTTCCAATGTTTGTGATAGGGAAATATTGGAATAGCTTGCCTGGAGGTAATTATGCATTCTCCAGAGTCAGAGATACTGACGAATGAATTAGACACATCTGTCAGTCTGGTCTGCTGTATCATTTCTATTTAAAACCAATACAGATACAATTAATGAAGCAGGCAAAATTACACTCTCTTCAAAACTAGCCAGTGTGATGGTGTGTGTAAAGCAAAGAGATGGATCCTCATTTCACATTTCATACAGATGCTAGATACTCTAAGTGAGGGTGGAGTGAATTTTAAAACTGAGAATAGTCTGTTAATAATGGAAACACTTAGATACAACTAATATTGAAGGAAACAACTCTGAATGCTGTTGTTCCAGTAAAGTGGAGAAGGCACAAGCAATCAATAATTTTAAATTTGTAGTGATCAGTATGAACTACGGGGTTCTTGTAAACTGTTTTATGGATACTACCTGTAATGTGGCTGTTAGGCTTGTCGCTGTATGTTTATATTAGATTTAGAAGTGACTATTGAACTGACGATTTAGAAGAGCTCTTGAGAAAAAGGTCAGAAGCTGCTACAATAAGACTGGGTAAACAATATGCTGTTAAATATTTAGGGGAGAGCAGAGTTGTAGTGAAGCTACAGGCTTACAAAACCAAACAGGACCACTAAGATCATGTGGTCTGATTTATTCTGCAGCAGGCCATAGACCCTGCCTGGATTACACTGCTTAATTCTTAATTAAACTGAGTGATAAAGATTCTGGTAACTTGTTTATCTGATTGGTTCAATTTCATTTTCCAGGACCTGAGTCCTTCTGAACCTTTCTCTTCACTGTAGAAATTTGATTGTTTGTTTGTTTGTTTGTTTGTTTTCCCTCCTAAGAGATGGCTAGCTGAGCAAGTAACTTTCTAATATTCTTCTGGCTCAGCTGAACAGGTTGAGCCCAAAGAATTATAAAATTATAAAAGAAGTATAAATTACTTTTCTCTCAGTACTTCAATTATCCACGTGGATATATCCACTATTCAGTTATCTATTTTTTCATTAGAAGCAGAGGTAGTGTTCCTTTAGTGACTTTGCTGATGACAAGGGATCTCCTTACTCTTCTCTTTTTTTCTTTTTTTCTTTTTTTTTTTTTTTTTGTTGTTTTTTTTTTTGGTTGTTTTTGTTTGTTTGTTTGTTTGTTTTTGTAAATCAAGTTCTCTAAGTCCTTTTCCAGTTTTTCTAAGATCTGTGTCAAACCAATATGATGGCCTTATTATCCATGTAATTGTTTAACTATAAGAAATTATTTAGCTGTTCCTTGACTTACTGAAAATGTTTCCCACCCAGCTTCCCCAGTTAACAGACAGCACTTGCTTTAAATTGGTTACCCAGTCTCCCTTCAAAGAGGAAAGGATTCTGCCAGTATAGGGGGAAACTGTGGAGGTGTGGGGAGATGGGTGAATGGGTGAGCAGATTGATCAATTGACAATCAAAGCACTGACTACAGAAAGGACTCCAGATTCTTGCCCTAAGGATTTCAGGGGGAAGGAGCGCTCCTCTTTGATGCTGAATTCTCCTCTCAGTTATGAGATACTCCCTGCTTGTAAGCTGACCTGTTAAATGCTTTGTGGTAAGTTATTTAGACTTGTTGATTTAAAACACTTTCAGTACCTGTCTTCTGAATAACTGTTGGAAAGTAAAGTGTGTTTTAATGTTTTTTCTTTTACCCCAGTAGTAAATTTTTTTTTTAATTTTGCTTGTTTTGTTTTGTTTGTTTGTTTGTTTTTTTCTTTCTTTCTTTTTTTTTTTTTTTTCTTTCTTTTCTTTTTAGCTGAAGGTATTCTCTCATGTAATAGATACAGATCGGTGGGGCTCTTCTCCCTTGTTATCTATGAGCCCCATTTAGAATCTAATCTGCCCACATAGATTATCATTTTTCTTCCTGTTTGTAAGCGACTTTAATTTTCTACTTTATTATTACTAATAACAAGTTATTATAAAATCTTCTTTTAATTATTATTATTTTTTTAGAAAAACAACATTCTGATTCTCAAGTTATTTTGAAGTCCAGGGGCAGGACTCTTTGTTTGAAAGCATGCTCCTGCCTCAGTAGATTCTAGTCATTGTATAAAATGTTCCTTAAAGTGTTCTGAGCTCAATTTCTGTTTTGCCTAGCTTATTTGGGAGAAATATATTTTTTTTCAGCTCTATGTAATTGTATGTCTTCAGAAGGTGGAAAATGGGGAAAGTACATGTCTTTGAAGAACGTAGGAAGGCAGAAGCTGTAAAACTGTTTGCTCTACTTTCACTTTCTAGAGAGACTACTACATGAAATTCTCATTCACTTATTAGTTTCTAAAAGTTCACATACTGCTTTGATTAACAGACATGATCTTTTTGACAAGTCCCTCTATTCCTTCCTTATGTGTGGCTATGTCAGAGTCTCTACAGGTCTGAGTATGGGACTTTTCCTATTTCTATTCCATAGAGAACCTGTATTGTCTTAGATTTGTGTTCTGGTTTTACTCTCTTTGTATATTCTGGAACAGATTAACTTTTATGTTACAACTAAGACATCTAAGTGGTGATTTATTTTATTTTTAAGGACCTGAGTTATGAGATACTTAACTTGTGACTGGTAGAAGCTGACATTGGATACTTTTCAGAAATCATTTGGGCAATTATAATCTTCCTGGTGATGATGGTAAAGTGGTAAATCAGAGCAATGATCAAATTATATCTAATAGAAAAAATGAAATAAAATAGCTCTCTTGCTTTTTCTGTTGATTAATTTTGAGATTTAATTGAAAATCAGAGGACAGAGAGCTGCTATCGGGAAGGTAATGGAAGACGTGTTCAGAGTGTAACATGATATCTATTTGCAGTGGATGGAAAGCAAAATGAGTAATAACAGATCTACTGCTAGTAGTAGCTTCTATTGTGTGGTACATGCATAGAAGATTGAGGTTTCTAGACATTCCTCCAACATCTAAGCAAGGTTATATTATCACAGCTATACTCTGGACAAATAATGGCAGTTGGAACCATTGGAGTTTGCTGCTACTTAAGGTAAATCATTTGTTACAGTTATGTACCCTTTTAGAAGTGAGAAAATAACATTATGACTAACTTTGCCTGTGTGTGGAGAAACCTAGCATCAGTGAGTCAGACAGTATACCATATGGAAGAAAGACGTTCTAACAATCTCTGGTATCTACACAAGATCAACAAGGGATCTGAACTGTCTACAAAGTGCTTCAAGGCACGGCTTTTTTTTTGTAGAAGAAGGGAAATCCATGTGTGTCCCATAAGCGGTAAATGGGGATGAGGACAAATGGCTGAAATATGTATTAATTGATAAACTACCCACAGAAAAACAATGTTTTTGAAATGGGGAAAAAAAATATAGTCATGAATCTAAGGGAAAAATAAGCATTATGTTTCAAGGATGGGGAGATTCTCTTCTGGAAAGCAGTGAATCAAAAGGTTTTGGGAGTTGTGGTGGAAAACAGCTCCCGGTGTAACACAAAAAGCATGAATGTAGCACTTGAATAAGAAGAGAGGGCTGACTTCAATAGGAGAGAATATTTATTTGACATTGGTATGGCTATTATTGGAAGACACTCCAAGAAGAACACTCATTGAGTGGAAAGAGTTTGGATAAAACAAAAATGATCAAAGGAGTGGAAAAGTATGTCTGAAAAGAGCTCTTGAAGCTCAAGCTGTTTAATATCAAAGAGAAACTGTAGAGTGTCTCGATCACTGAACATGCTTGGTATGGACAGGGGGGAAGGAGTGACAGAAGACTTTTCGAGTAAAATGGCAAAGATATAATGAGATGAAGTCAGGTCTAAAGTATTTCCAAGCTCTTGACTATTCTGGTTCATTAATAATTATGTTTTAGAACAACTGCTCAAAGGTTGAAATGGGTTTTCTACTACAAAGACTTAAAACAATACATATATACTTTTTCTTTGAACTAGGAAATGAAAATTCCAAGCAAAGCTGCTGGTATTTGCATCATTGTCTGTTATGCAGTAACTACTAGTGAGACCTTCACTTTTATTTGTCATTTTACAAGTGTCTGAGTCTGTGCCAGGATTAGGAATATTCACTTCAGCTCGGGCATGCAAGGGGTACACTTCTCGCTGGTAATCTTGGAGACAAAAGTGCTGTGTTTGCTGTTATTGCATTGCCATGCTTGGTTTTCCTACTGGTTTGGTTTTCCTACTGGCTCAACATATATCCCCTATTATTTATTTCAAAGTGTGTTGTTTTACTTTTTTTTTTTTTTTTTTTTCCAAACCCTGTGATCTCTGAAACCCCTCTAACTCCAGGAAAATAGATTGTTTTTGTCTTGAGCATCAGGCTTTGAGTCAGGCATGCTGAAGGAGCATGCCTCTGAATCCTAGAGGACATACATTGAGAAAACAAGGTAAACAAGCTTTGAAATTTAACATTCAAAAGATTAAAAAGTTTAGGGCAAATCCCTAAATAATACATGTGTGTGTATACATTAATTTTTTACTTTGTTTGTATACTCTATTCCCTCAAATGCAAACTGTATTGTTTGCAGATGATCTGCCTGGAGCTGCTTCTCTGCCACAAAAAGAAGATAGAAAATAAGTCTCTTCTGATCCAGCATAGTTTGGGATCTGAAAGGTGTCTGTATGGATTCTTTCTAACTTTTTAAAACTGATCACAGGCATGAGCTGGATCTGGTCAGCACAGAGCTTTATTTGATTTTTATCAAATGTCACAACTGATTCAGTGTGGGTTATTGTGTGTGCTTCCTCTCAGTAGGATTTGTCACCTTTAAAACATTTGTTTTTAAGCAAGTATATTACTGCTACCTATAAATGTGTCTCATTGGCAGCGGCAGCCTTCGTAAGGGCTCTGTGCTGAAAGAACGTACCCACTGCCATCGGCTGCTGGCTTCTGCAGCCTGCTCTGAGCTCAGCTCCGTGTGGCAGGGTTGCTTTACACTGGTGCAGGAAATACATCAGTGGTGGACACGTGGCAAAATCCACTAAAAAGTGTGCTTTACAGGCAAAAAAAAAAAAAGCTATATGTTTCTATGAGTACTTTCACACATCTTAAACTGAATACTTCTATTGATGGGATGAAACCGTGCTTAATATTTTGCTAAATGGTGAAAATGATCATGTTAAATAGATATGAATTGCTTAATTAAATGCTGTTATTAATATAATGGTTTCCTTAGTATTTGTAGATGAGTGACTTTTTTGTTTTTCTGAGATGTTTTTTTTGTCATGAATTGTTAAAAATGCAGATAAGTGAGTGAAAAGGTGTAGTTAGCCCTGTTGGAGCAGGGCACCGCTCCATCCTGCCTTCTGCTTCCCTAGGTCTCTTTTATTTAATATGAATTAAGTATATTTAAAATTTTAACCCACAGTCAAAAAATATCGAAAAGAAAGTGTGATTTGAAAAATAATTTGCGACAGCTATTCAATAAGTCAGTGGCTTTTTCCATTAACATTTCTTAAAAACAGCAAATTAAAAACTTCTAAAAAAACAAAAAACCACAATGAAACAAATTTCCTATGCAGTATATATATAACACAAGCACATATATACGCTTAATTAACATGCTGTTAATTATCTCAACAAAACTTTTAGTAGATTTTTGCCGTGAAAAGTACAGAGAACTAATTATGCATGTATGTCTGCATGAGTTTGAGTATCTAGATTTTTGTCATGCATAATGGATCAAAGACAATACTAACAAGAAAAACCTATACTGAAGTTGGCATTTTTTTCCATTTTTCAAAGCGAATAGTTTTTTCTTGTGAAAAATGAGAACTGTATCTTTTTTTTTTTTTCTTTCTTCTGGTTATCTTCCCTAGCCATGATTGCTTTTCTGTTTTCATGTTTGAGCTGGAATACTCACTAAAGCTTTCTGAGCCTGTTTCAATATAGAAGAACAATTCCCATAGAGTGGGAGATGCATAGGGAAGTGCAGCCTTAATATGTGGAAACCCAACAAAAATGCATGTTATTTGTAAAAACAAAAACAAAAACAAAAAACAAACAAAAAAAACTTCAAAAAAAACAGAACAACCAAAAAAAAACCATGTAGCCTCCAAAGAGCTTTTGAGACAAACAGTGAAAACAACTTCCCAAGATGTTATGAGGAGACTTCAAGCTATCCAAATAAAATGCATACAACTATTAAAAAAAAAAAAGTCAGATTCTACAGTCAAATACTGTCTTTAAAGAACTCCTCCTGTCTCAGTCAGAAGTCTTTCTGATATTAAGATGGTCCAGAAACTATGAAAATATCAGAGAAGCAACAAATTCACTTTTGAAGCTGTGATAAGCTATTACTTTCATCATATGGCTAAAAATCAAAAGAAAAAATAGCTGTTTAATATACAAGGAGAAAGGAAGGGGAGAGGAGGAAGCAAAACAAACAAAAATATCAGGACAGCAGTAATGAATGCATCTCGTCAGGGAAATATCTGTACATTTCATTATATTTCTTAAACTGAAGTCACTAAAAATCAACAGAATCAAATTGAGAAGAAAAATGTCGGTATTGCAAATGGCAATCATAAATAGTGTCTTCATGCAAGCAACAACTACTTTAACTCACATAAATTATATCATAATATTATGAACAAAATATATTTCCTATATAAAAGATATTAAAATATATGAATACTATTAATACTAATGGTGGAACACTAATTATGAATATTACATGCTATAGAGAGAATTTACAGAGCAAATTAGAAAAAGAATTACAGTCCAAAGTTTGAAGAAAAAAGCATTACTGCCCCCAAAATAAAATCTAAAGCCTTAAAATCATTCAGAAATTATAAAAGCTTCAGGAAAATAAAGATTTTAGTGTTATACAGTAAGTTTATTTGTTTCACTTGAAGGACAAAAATTAAAACCCTAGCCAACTTCTTCAAGCAGTGGAGAAATACAGCCTCTGAAATGTACTTAACATTAAAATCATAATACAGTAGTGCATAGAGATAATATAACATTTAAAATAAAGAGTTTCAGAAAAAACTTAGCTATATGTCGACTAAACTAAAGCACAATTTGCAACAAAACTCAAAATACAGATAGATCAAACAGAATCAAGGCACTCTAAACCGCCGACGATGCTGAAAAGGAAGAGTTTGAAGCCAAACACAGAATGGGAGAAAATAACTGCAAAAGAGCAAAAAAGTAAAATATCAAAGACAGTTTAAGAACTTTGCTGCTTCCCACACCATGAAGATAAATTTGCACAACTGGTAAGAATGCAAAGGAAGACAATTATCTCTGGTGCAATGTAGCAGTAAAACGCAACCTTTTACATCCAAGCAATACAGTGGAAGTCAAATGCCCTGCAGAAGAGGTTAAATATTTTGGTCCTACCAAATTAGCAAGCTGTTATTCTATTTATCAGGCTCAAATGAAACTTAAAGCAGCTGTTCTCCCTTGTTCTGCTGATCTGCAGAGGATATAGGCAAAGCTTTTGGAGTTGCTTTTAGTCCCCCCTTTCACTGCTGAGCAGCCTGCTTTTAAATATCACCTCCTCCCAAAGCAGTAAAAAAGTGTTTTCCGTGTATTAGCTGACAAAATTTTAACCACAATGGACAGGCTATTCTTTTCTGCTTCTTCTCAGTGCTTTTTTTTTTTTCTTTTTTTTTTTTTTTGTTGCTCTGAAAAAAATCTGTTGGAAAGTTGACCCTCAGCTCCTCCTTTTTCTTCCCATTTGAAAACCAGGGGGACAGTCCTGTTGCAGCACTCTTCAGGCTGAGGCATTTTCAGCTGATGGCAGCAGAGAAAAGGCAGCTAGGGGTTATTTTCTGTCACTCAGGTAGAAACAGTTATGTAATGGGAACAACTGAAAAGACCTGCCGGTAGAAATCATGCTCATCAGACCTTATTCAGGGCCCGTTCCTGCAAGGGTCGGTCTCGGGCAGCCGCATTCCCTGGAGGGATCATTGCAGATGCTGGGTATGTGTGTGAGCAGATCTGCAGCAGTTGCCTGAATGTGATAATAGCGATGTTTTAAACTCTGCTGCAATGAGATAATTATAGCTCGAGCAACAAAAAGGAGCAACATATTGGAGGAAAGGTGGTTTTTGTTGTCTGTGTGTACATGTGTGTTTTAAAGTTTAATAACTGCATGTGCAAAAAACAGATGAGTTTACCAGAAGTGGGACACAATTATTTGAAATGTATCGGATGTCCCTCTTTAATTTCAAAGCTATAATTTTGCTTTCCATACACCACAATTGTACTTTGTAATGGTATATTAATACTTTATGCTGGCTATTTTACAGCCATGTGTGCTTCACGTGTGCCACAAGGTGTTTTTGTTTTTTATACCTACTTGGTTGAGTTCTGTGCAATGGGATAGATGGAAATAATTAATCATGAAGATGTTTAGCCTCTGACAAAGCTGCAGCCTAGGGCACCGAGTCTTGGTTTAGAATAAGTGACAAAGTGTCAATAGATTTTTGTATGTCGAATGGGGTGGTGGTGGTGGTGGGGCTGATATATGAAATAAAGTCGTGTCTCCTTTTGTCTCCGTGTGATTAACAAGCTGTTTGTGAAGGCAGTTGTTCACTGTTCCCTCTGGATCTCATAACACAGCAAGGATTATTCCTGAATAGGAAAAATACCTCCTTTGGTTGTTCTTTTATTTTCTTTTTCTTTTTTTCTCGGTATGTCTCCTGGAACATGGTAGTTTAGGTGAGAAAGAACGCACTGAGATAACATGAGCTGAGGATGCAGGTTTATAAGCATTTGTAAAAAGCATGGGGAGATGGGAATTGCTGGAACAACTCTGCACACCCCATGTGTTGGAAAAATTTGCAAAAATCATGAGTTTAAAAGAACACTTTGCTGACTGCAGCCATGTATTTGCTTGGTTTAAAATACTGCACTTGTATTATTTTCTTAGATATGTCATGGCTGATTTTCTAAGAAACTACTGTTACTAGCAGTATTGGATGCCTGTTCCATTATAGGCTAGTTTATTTAAAAAAAAAAATAAAAATCCTTGGTTTCTGGAGATTTCACATTTCCCCAGTGTTACAGTTCGTTTTCCTGCCCCAGAGTGAACCATAACAACAAAGAGGTCAGGGTTGTGCCATTTAAAAAATAAAATAAAAATAAATATATGACACAGATATGGAAGGTAAAATGCTGAGGGTACAAAAAGCCCATAAACATGTGCTTTAACAGATTGCCAACACAATTTAAAATAAAGTGAGTTAGAATATTTACACACTTAAAAGTGATTATAGATTAGTATACTTTCCTGATTCAAGGTCACGTTATTTTGAAAATAAAGACATCAACAGCAGTTGTAAAGTCACAATGCAAAAATTCCAGGTTTACATGAGGGTAATTAGAACCGGAGAATAAAATTTGACCAAAACTCAGCTTTTCACAGAAGACTTGCATAAACATACAATATCACCAAGAATAGATACGGGGTGTCATTAATTGAAGCAAACTTACGGCGCTGATGTAGACTTCCAGCATTTAGATTAAACCTCACAGGGGTGGGGCAAGGGGGGTTTTCACTTTTTCTTTTTTTTTTTTTTTTTTTTTTTTTTTTTCAAATGGAAAGACTTTAAGTCAATGAAAACCTTCTGTATCCAAGATGTCTCTTTTGGAAGAGCAGTTGATGAAACATGTTTTCCTATGTTTTGCTCTGATATTGTCAAACTAAAATCTCTAAGTGCAATCAGAGTAATAACTAAGAATTTAGTACTTACATCATAAAGGAATAAGAGGCAGCTATGCCTCACGTTTATAGCATGACTTTAATTTAAAGCTAATTAATAGCTTTTTACTAAGATGTGTTGCTTTAGTATGGCAGTAATAGCTCATCATCATATTTTTTTCCCCTTAAGTTTTTTTTTTTTTTTTAAATGGGAAACCAGCTTATTCTGGCCAAGCCACAGTGCTTTGGAAGCCAGTAAAACCTTTTAAGAAGCTGGCCAGCTGGCAGCTAACTAGTTATTTGTTCAAGCTTGTGTATGATGCCATTATTTGTACCATGGAAATTGGACATGTGGGGCAGTCTCACATGTGTAGGCTGTTTTGCTTACAATCCTTTCATTATCTAATTCAAAGTTAGTTTCTCCATTTTGGGTTTGAAATGTGTGTAGATAACTCTACACAGATTTTGTGACATCGGTTTAGGCAACTTAGTCCAGATTGGATGTTGCTTATCTGTTTTTACAGACAAAACGTAGCAAAAGGTCTTCAGAAGCCATCACGTTTGTTACTCTGTCAGTAAAATGATATCACAGAACATTTGGGGATTGCTTTGTTCCTACTGAAGGAAACAGTGCACAACCTTCCCTTTTCCAAAAAGCATCCAGAATGTTAGCTTGTCCTGGAGCACTTAGGCACTACCCTCCAACAGTATCTGCACAAAGGAAAAAACGTGTCCAGCGACCAGAAACATGGGTGAAAGATGTCTTCTGTGTTACTGAACATGTTTGAGATGCTCAAGGAGCAATGCTTGAGGCAAAGAGAATGATCAAATGTGCAGTGTGGTGAAGGTGAGAAGTAACCTAGGACAGTGGGAGGAATATAGGCTGACATTAACACAGTGTATTGATGTTTTCATTCATCCTTCTCTACTTATCTTCAGTTTTGTTGGGTGATGAGTATAAAATGACATAGCAGTAGAACCAATGAGTTGAAACATTCCCAGTTTTTAAAATTGACAATTATCAATTATTACATGAAAAATTTTAAAAGCAACCAAACATTTCAAAATGAAAGAATTTCAATTAAAACTTTGTGCTGATATCTGCAGGGGAAATCTATGGTATCAACTGTTTCCTTTCTTTTGAAAACATTGTTCTTATTTTTCCACTTTAAAACTTCAAAACATTTTTTTTCAACTTGAATTGAAAAATACCATAGTCAAAATTTCCCTTAAAGGAAAACCTATTTTTCAGACAGTGCTTTTACCTGAATTAAGGCATGATTCTTCTCTTAGCTTCTATTCCAGCACCAAGTCACAAAATTTGTATCTCTTTTGTAAACATTTATGGGATTTAATTTCAAGATAATTACAAACTTTCTCCTTTAAAAAGAAAAAAAAATCAAAAAAAGAAATTGCAGGAATTTGTTTTATGCTTCTTTGAATTAAAGGTCAGCTGTCACTCTGGAGAGAGTCTTCGATCATCAGGAGCGTTGGTTTGCATTCACAGTACCAGCCATTGCAACCTTGTGAAAAACCTTTGTGTGCATTTGCATTTGTGTGCATTCTCCTCCTTTCTGTTTGATGTCAGTCAGTTTTTTATTCTCTCCCTGTCTTGCTTATGTTTTCTATTGTTTTCTTTTTTTTTTTTTAAAGAAAAAAAACCAACTTTTTCCTTACTTCTTCCTTCTTTCCATATTGTTTTTTCTTCCCCTCCTGTACTATCAAATGAACATACTTCCCTATGACACTTATTTTTTCTCACTTTTTCTACCCAACTGTTTCCAATTTTCCTTGACTCTCCAGAGTCCTTTCTCCATGACTTTCTCCAGACTCTTCTTTCCCTTTTGTTCACTTTTATTTTTTTCATTAGGTTTCATTATTTTTATTATTTTTATTTTATTACCCATACTGTTTGCTCTCATCTGTTCCCCCCATTTTACCATCCTCTCAATATTCTCAGAATTTCTCCTGGCTCCCTCACCATACCCTTCATCACGTCCCTAATGCAACACTGCACAGCGTGTTCATTCTTTCCTGACTGCCTCAAACCTGCACCTGGTACCCCTCCTCACATGCATATCTTTATGCAGATGTTTTTGGTTGCATTAGGATGGGGATGAGACAAGGAGTTTTCCCCCCGTTCCCATGAGGATCTGGAAACACATGTGGTCTGTAGGCCATTCAAATGTGGATCTCTGCAAGGTCCACTGAGCAGTTTGTGGATAGTTATAAATCATATTTTAACTGACCCATACTACCCTATAATAAGGACTTGATGTCTTTCATGAATGTATGAGACCAGACTTCTCTAAGCAACATCTCTTTGATTTTGAGATTGTGCTTATGTAAGAGAAAACAGCCTGGTCTGCCCTTGTCTATTCACATTTATACAATACAAGAATGAAACTTTTTCCCTCAGTTGCAAATGCTTTTATCAAGGAACTATTGCTATTCTGGAAAACTTTGAATGAGAAAGAAGCCTGGCATAAAGCCAAGTTGCTGTCCTTTACAAGACTCTTGCTGATTTTAGTAGAAAGAAGGGTGTCCACTTCTGTGATGGTAACATTGGCAGGTGATCTAAGCACGTTTGCTAGAAGGACAATCTGGAGGGAGAATTGCTGCTCCTCTCCAAGAGAAGTAACACTTGTCTTTGGACAAGCTCTTTTTCTGATCTAATTCTTACTTTGTTGTTGTTGTGAGTAGATGCAACAAAAATATGAGAAGCAAGAAAATGCACACCTAGCTTTGCAAAAAATCAGTGGGAGGCAGTTTTACTACTACTTCTATGGAGTTGCACGGCTAGAAAATTACTTTCTCCTGTAATAAACTAGGAAGAAGACAGGTCTATTTGGAGAATAATCAGAGAAGCCTTAGCATTTGGAGAAGTGTTATGTGATATGGTGCTTACAAGTGAAGTAGATCTGACTTCTGCATTTGAGTAAAATATTATGAATAGTTGCAGAACACTTTGGTATAATAATACAACTTTAAAATAATGCCTTATCTTTAGGCTTGAGAGGATTGGTATTTCATAGTTTATCCTTATAGCTGAAAAATCAAAGTATACTATTTCAGGGGAAGCAGTCAAAACTAGTAACATCAACACACAGCTACAGGTTAGGACTAGATTTACAGGTTAGGCTTATGCAGTAACAAGAAACACCAGAAGTTTGCAATGTTGTCTAACATGGTCATTCCCTCATTCTTTTTCATTTCTATGAAATTCATAATGTAGGTTGTCTTTCACTCCCTTGATCTCAACTATTCCAGACAGATTTAACCGTATGTCTTTATTTGTTGCCCTAACTTTCAGAATTTCCTCCCTAATGATGTACCTAATTTGGGATATGATTTTTACTTTGCAATTTAAATGTTTTATTCCTCAAAGGAAAGAAATATATAGAGTATGATGATCACAGAAATGTTGAAAATATCAAAACATTGTGATTGGAAGAATATTAGGCAAAGTGTTGATTAAAGAGCTTAAAAATAAATCCATGCCATCTCATATTATGCTCATTTAATAAAGGTATCTACCCATCAAGAGTTAATCCCAACCCTTTTTTTTTGTTTCATATTTAATCAGAAAGGGGTTTAATTGAAGGCTAAATGATTCAAATTTGCCTTATAAACTTATTTGTCTTGCTCCTGCTTACACTGAAATCAGCAGTAAAACATTAGAGCATGTGTCCTTAAAATTTATTTCACTTGCCTGATGAATAGAAAGTATGTACAGTATTCATAACAGAACAGGTAGAGTGGGGCATTTGGGATAATGCAGGGAAGAAGGAGGCAATAGCAAAATAATCTTAAATCTGGGAGGTATACATTAATTACTGACAGTAATATTGTGTGGATATGTAATTTCTTGCATCTGTTTCAACTCTGATCTTCCAATCAGGTTTTCCAATCAGGTTTTTAGGATTGAATCCTTGAATTGTAAGGATTTTGGGGAAAAATATTTTAATTACTTATTGAAGTACCTGCTATATTTCTGGTCACCGCATAACTGATTTGTGGTGCATCATTATGCCTCAAATTGTCAAATATATTGGACGTATACTGTGAATATATAAAGTGAGGTTTAGGAAGTGCTTCAATTCTTACATTCATTACATTAATTCTTTGAATTTTAAATTGCAAATTCTAGTGATAGTCATGACTGTGAAAGGAAAAATAACATTTTAATGACATAGCTGATTTATATCTTGCGTTCATATCTTTATTTATTTGGATTACAGTCATAACACTTGTCGCATCTTAGAGATGTCATGCACTTTGATGGGTGTATTAAAGCATTAAAACAGGCTGCAATGTTAGTGTTTTGGAACCTTCAAAACAGATTCAAATTGTTCTACTACATCTAATTTTTAAATAAACAAATAAAAGGATTTTAAGTAACACATAGGATTAAACTAATACTTCCTCATTTCTCTGTTGCAACGTTTCGTATCAGAATGTTCTCAGTAGTTCTTTTCACAATAAATCCAGTACATTTTTGTTGCAAAGGAATTAGAAGGGAAGGGGGGAAAAATAATAACCCCAAACCAACTTTACAACAAACTTTGTGTTGTTTCCTCCCGCTCATCCCCCCACTGGTTACAGCTACTTGAAGTGAATTGTTGATTTAATTGTAACATAAAAAAATACCTGAACTTGCCATCCTCCCTCAACAAATGGACTTAATGTTATTGGAACCTTGGTAGGATTAATGTTAAGTCATGTAAGTCTGAGCTGCTGTCTGGGATTTGCAAAACCATGCATATATGAAACTGAGCATCACATTTAAGCACCTATTCACTAAATTCTTTGAGTAGTCAAAACTCCTACCTTTTGATTTTTCTATATGAGAAAGGCAACTGACATATGGTCCTTGTTAATGCCATCAATGTGTTTACAGGGTTCAGAATTCCATGTATACCATGAAAAGACCAAAACATCTTGCATAAATCTGAACATATACACTATGTAACATTTACAAAAAAGAGTTTCTGTTTCTGAAAGAGGGCAACTAAAAAAAAAAAGGGGGGGGGGAAGGAAAAAAAACAGCAAAACCAAACAAACCCACCACCACCAATCTAACATTCAATTAGATCAGTACTGAAACAGACAACAAAAGTTTAACTCTTCACTATGAAGAAACTTTCTTTTTGTCCAATAATATAGAGTTCGAGGCCAGTACAAGACAAAATTCTGAACACATTAAAAATACATTTCCAAATATCTTTTGATATACAGTCTAAAGTGTCCAACTTCTGAAGGCAAAATGGTAATATGAAAAAAAAAAAAACAAACAAACAAAAAACAACACTATCTTGCCCATAAAAGACAGTTGCAGAAGTTAATGTTTTAATTTAACTAAAACTTATTTTCTTCATTTCAATATAATCAGTTTTTATTTCATGTAACTGGTGAATAATTATTACCCTTCATGTTTCAACTGACCAGTGTTATTCCTCTCAGGGTAGATGATATACATACATGTGTATATATAAGCAGATTGTTTAAACCATAGATTTCTCTGGTCCCTGCATTTTCATTTTGTCTTGCTAAACAACTCCACATTGCACGTAAAATTCTTGCTGGAACTATATATCATAAAATATTTCATTGTAATTTAGAAAAAGAATATGAAAGTACAAATTTATGAAAAAATTATGAATAAAAGTATAACATCCATTTAAATAACAAAACATTTACTCACCTCAGGCATGTAGCTGAGGAGAATGCACTTCCAGCCAGATTTGAAAGTCATAGCAGAAGTGCTGTACATTGACCGGCAGTTCTGTCTTTTCTCATTGCAGGAGACTTCACTACAAGTCAGGTGAAACTAATCCTGCTAAATCCTTTGATTTATCTAAGTATTTACGGGTAGCTAAGGTTTTAAGGCATCTTCTTCTCTTAAAAAATAAGCGACTGACGAAAAGGAGGTAACTGTAAAAGAACTGCAGTAGCACTGAGGCATCCTGGCATTGTAGTAGCCGCCTAAGGGCAGAAAGGACAGCAGGATGTGCTCAATAGATTTTGTTTAGCTGTATTAGAAATGAACTTCCAAAAGTGTTTACTACATACCTTTCTTACTGGTCTTCAGCTGTCTGTATTGTTAATGTTCTGGTTCTGCTTCTTTTTCATATAAATCAGAACTTTCAATCAATGAATTGAAGATGTGAGAGGACTTGCTTATATTGAATATTGAAGTCATGTTGGCAGGGGTGGTACTTTTAAAGGGTTATAATTTTTTTTCCCTCCCTCTCCAACGCAAATGTCAAGTAGGACTAATGCTGTCAATTCATGTGGTCCTTTGTATGTACACAATAAAAGTTTGTACATCAGGTATGCAAGATGTAAAAGACCCGGTATACAGTTCTAGAGGAGCAAGCAGCCAATACTGTCAAACTGTAACGTGGTTTTTGCTCTGACCTGTTGGTTACTTGTCTTGTGTCTTTGGTATTGGCACCTATTTAAAGTTGAAAGCAAAGACCTGAAGGCTTTATTTGGTGTCCTTTTCATAGCAGGTTCTAATCACAGAAGGAGGTCTGTGGGTTTAGTACCTTTCTTTTTGAAGAGGCAGGGCATTTGAGTATCCTGACACTAAAATCAAGCCACTGAACACTTGGTTTCTGTCCTGTGTGTGGTGGAGGAGAAAGGCTGATGAGCTCTTGGGGAGTGCAGAGAAGGCAAACACCTCTTGCTGGTTCCTTTGAGTTCCCTTGCTGGGACGTCCTGGTTTAGCTCCAGGGCTCTTCTGCCGAGGATGTTGGTGGCTTATAGACCTATGTGCAGCTGTGGGCCTGGGGCTGCTTTTCTTCTGCCCCCTTCAGCAGTTCGGAAACCTATTCCTTCCCCAACAGAAGAGCATTTTTCCTCCCCCCTGCCTCCACTCTGCCCAGCCCAGGACCCTCACTGATCCCAGAAGTGCTGCAGCTCTGCTCCAGCAGTTTGCTCAGGAATCACAGGACTGCCAACAGCTAGCAGCAGAGGAGGGGGAGTGCAACCTGGCTCTAGCGCCTCTTCTTTCCCCACTCCTATCACACTGGTAGCACTGCCACAGCCTGGAGACAGAGAAGAGATGGGACAGGGATGCTGCAGGGTTAAGCATTTAAAAAAAAAAAAAAAAAAAAAAAGAGGGTCTGAGTGGGCTGTGTAGGGTGGCAGAGTGAAGCAGAAAGCTGCCATCATGGGTAATGTGACTATATGGGTAGCTGGTATGTGCTTGTAATGTGCCATCTGCATTGCTACTGCTGTGGTGTCAGTACCTCATCCTTCGCCACGCTGACAGCGCTGTGTGCTGTGCAGGGCCTGTCCTGAGCCACGGCCCTGTCTGGCACCTGCTGGCCGTGGGTGAGCCCAGAGCATTTTGTACAGTCTGATTCATGAGGTGTTCACCTTGTCCAAGCCACGCTCATGGAAAATGTAGGTATGGATAATGCTATAAGAATCATACCTCTTTCTCCCTCCTCCTTCTCACCCTATGTCGTGTGAGGGCTGGGAGGGAAGGCTGTTCTTTACAGCTACCAAATGGATGTGGTATTGATGAGAAACAAGGGGGTGATACCAGGACAAGGTATGGATGAGGTTTGGAGCTGTAGCATCCAAACCAATTCCCTCTTCCCTACTGGCTAGGGATATGATATTTTGGTGAGGTGAGTCCTGTTCTGCAAGACCTGCTTGGTTGTTATTCCTTCTGCCTCTGCTAATGGGGCCTGGTGTAGGTTGCCTTCTGATTCCCTTTCTGCAGCTCTGCCTCTCTAATGTGTGGGGTATTTATTTGAGTGGAAATTTTTATTAAGCAATTACTAAACATGAATAAACGTTGTGCAGGCTTAAAAAAAAAATCCTCTTTGGTTGCTTTTTATTTTTGCTAGAGGCATGGCAGTGGTGCTGGGCATTGCACATGGGAAGTTGTGCTTTTTCACAGTTCGGAATGTACCACACACAGGCTGTGAAAGCATGTCACTCATTGCTCCATACAGCAAATGAGCTATATAAGCAATCTCTTTCCTCAAGTTTTCACAAAGGGAAAATTAAAAAGTAGAACAACTTCTTGAAGCAGATAAATGCTTGAAGATTGGAACCTTAAAAACTGTTGGTGAAGAGTGGTTGAAAAGAGCGATATAAACCAAAACATGCATTCCTGGATGTTCTTTCAGTGAGAAGAACTTTCTAGGATGCTTTAGTTGAGTTTTGGAGCTGTACAGACTCTTCCACATGTAATCCTCAATAGCTGAAAGTGAGGCTTTCCATAGACACTAATATTCTCTAGTTCTGTGAATATTTTGGGACAACTTTGGTTGTAAGCAGTTGAGATAGAGAACTAAGAACAGTTAATACTGGATTTACACTTTTATTATTATTATTTTTTATTTTTTTTAAGGGAAAACAGGAAATTTGCCTTTTTATTATTTTTATTTTATTTCATTTTTTTTTTTTTGTATTTTTCTGACGTTTTTGCCCTTGTTTTGGTTTATCTGGTTTGCATCAGGCTGAACCTGGCCTAACATATGCCTTGCATATAACTCTGCCAGAACCAGCTGGAGGCTGCTCACAGTTGCCTGCAACCTCTGATTATTTCAGCTGCCTCTGACAGTGATTACACAGGGAATATTCCCTAGGGAATTTGGTTGTATATTCACCCAACATGCCTCTTTGGTTATATAATAAAGAAAATTAAACTGAAAAAGGCACAGACATGTTTTTGTAACTGAAGCTTTTCAAGTAAAACCTCAATTTTACTTTTTCATTCTTAATGTGTAAAATACAATCTCTCTTCTCTCCACAGGCTATATAGTTTCCTACTGCTCCTTTCTATAAAACATAAAGATACTGTTTTCTTTTTCTAAAATAATAATAATAATAATTTATATTTAGGTCCAGATTTTTAGGTGATTGAAGTTCATAGGTCAAAATGGAGTTGTGCCATTTTGAACTAGCTGTAACTTTAGACCTGAAAGTACTTTCTAGCCCCTTCAAAATCTGGCTAGTGCATTTGTTCTTACTTAAGCTAAAAGGCAAAGTCTTTATGTATTAAATACCCTCTATTCAAATGTGCCTTCTGATAGTATTTTCCATCTTTGCAGCATATTCTTTGAATTTGAATATGTTTAATTAAATAAAAAGCACATCCTAATAAAACATGTATCAAAAATCTTTCTAAGAATTACGCATTCTGTGAAAGCAAGATATTGCAAAGGAAATATCAGTATTATTAAACACACAACAATCCATTTCAGGACCCAGCATAGCTCCTGTTGGGGATTGTGTTTATATGTTTCTTCTCAAAGCTGTAGAAGAAAACTTTTTTTTCTTCCCTCTCCCCTGAATATCTTCTGCTTTCACAGACCTGTAAAAACAAGGTGTTCATATTGGCTCAGTTGCCTGTTTCTGGAACTGGATACTAGACATTCAAAGTGTGTTCTGCAAGGTGGAAGAACACTATCTGGTGAAGATACAAATGCACTACTTAAAACCAGGATGTTTGATGGGTATTTTGAGTGTTTGCCAAATACATATATATGCTCTAGAATTCTTACTCAGCATGTAATGCAGTGTGTTATCATGGTATTGTACATGAATTCAAACTGGAACTCTGTCCAGAGGGCCAGGTATCTTTTCATGTTCTCCCTGCAGCTGCAGTGCCCCAGCACTGGATGGGGTTTCTTGCAGGTGTTTCCAAATGATTATTTGTCCAGATGAAACACTTCCCAGAAGTATACCTGTCCTTGGTGGAGTCTACACTAAGAGGTCTTTGGGAGCCTTTCAATTTCTCTTATGAAGTCCTGGCACTCCACCATCAGGAGAGTTGGCAAAGGTGTATTAAGCACAGATGTGGTTTGGAGACATACGGCTGTTCAAGTCATTGTATATTTGAAAAAACCACCTGCAGTACCATAAGAACTTGAGAGTAAATTGAAAACTTTAAAAATAAAATCTGAGTTAAACACATGAATTCTCCTTGCCCTCAACAGCTTAAAGATGATGTAGTTAGAAGAGCAGATGGGCACAGAATTAAGTGACTTACAGATTTGAGTTTTTTCTGTAGGTAGATGAAATCAAGAACTTGGCAGACACTGTTGATGTTCACTTAGTCAGGCAATTCAGACTGCCAGGAGAACAAAATGATGGCATCCTGGAAAGGAGCAATGCATGGAACAGTGTAAAATGGTTGTGTAATTGTGTAAGTATTATGGGCAGAATGGGCTACACAGCCCAGGGACCTCTCCTACATCTTGTAGCACGCAATGCTTCAAGTGTGGCAAATAAGGTTCAGTGCCTACAGCTCCTCCTCTGTCTTGATTTACCATATTCCTTTTTATTTTATTTTTTCCAGATGGTTAAGAGTTATTTTAACTTCTCAATCATGTAGTAATTCATATTACATCATTTTTTTTATGAACAGAATAGGAATTCCTCTAGCCTCTGAGCTTTCCCTCCCAGCTAAAAGATAACTGGATGCATTACTGTAAGAGCTCTTTGAATGGGATGTGCTTCTCTGCTCTCCAGGCTGATTCTTAAGGTTGTAAGTCTTAGTTATAACTAGTGCCAGCTGTAAAATCAAATTTCATTTAATGAAAATACATATGAGAAATGTATGCTTGGTTTCTTTTGTGTGTACGGAAAAAATGTTAGCCACTGCCAAGCAATTAGGATGCTTGTGTGGCTGCTAACTGATCCTCCCTTGGTGCTTTGTTGGAAAAGGGGAAAAACAAAAGTCTCACTCAAGCTTTGTGCTGGCAGTTTGAATGCTCAAGCCATTGAGCTGTGAAATGCATTGTTTTCTTTTATGTAAATGAATAGAAACCATAAAATTTATATGATAGATTTCATTGAATGGAGCTTTCTCAGTTTTGCTGAATAGATAAAGATAATATTCTTTCTGTTTAGGACAGGATGCCTGCATTCCAGTCCAGAAAGTCCTAGACAGAAATCTGGGAGTAATACACAAGGACTCATGAACTTCAAATGAGAAGAGATGGGTTTTCATGGGCACAGCTGTCTCCCTGGTGTGGGGCAGTTCTGAGCAGTAAACAACATCTTGATTTCACTGTCCATGAATGTTACATGCATAGCCATAGGACTGCAGGCAGGGCAATTAGAAACACTCCTACTGTGCTGAGTGGATTGCTACATCTAAGAAGTCTGTGGCAATGACCTAATTTCTCCAATATCTCTTTCCTTCTTTCCACCCAAACTCAAATTGCAGCGTAAAAACAGGGCATGCAGCCCCGCATATCTGAAGAAAAAAAAAAAAAAAGTTTTAGTGGAAATGTTACTGGAAGTAGTATTTTCACAAAGAAGCTCTAATTTTATCTAGGTGGAGTTTAACAGTCAAAAATTTAGTCAAGTGTTCTCAGCTGAATCTCTTTGTAAATGTGATGCCTATTACATGCCTATAAAACTGCACACAGCATTTTGTACTACACCATGACTTATCCATGTAGGGTTTGATAGACTGAAGTAATTTTGATCATCTCTTCCCTCTCAAAGAATAGACATTTTCTGTGCTCTTTTAATTAGGGCAATTATTTTTTGTTTAGCATCACACTATATTCAAACCGTTTACTTTCATTTTTAAATTAATATGAAATCCTTGATGGTAGCTTTATGCTAGAATGATTCTTATATTAGTTTCTGTCAAGGAAGAGATGAGTCTCAAGAACCATGTTTCTTTAATGTCTATCAGTTTGCATTGCTGGGAATTCTATTTCTTAAAATACCTATATTTATTGTATTATACAGTGACTAGGCTTGCTAGACTGATTAATACCACCAGGGAAAGAGATGAAAGGATTCAAATCTCAGTTTCTGCAGGAGTTATTAAATCAGCATAATACTGATACTTTTGATATTCAATAATTTCTGCATCTGTTTATTAGTCAAAAAATATATAACTGCTTAAGAATATAATTTATGACAGAGTTATTGTTCTTCCTTTTTAAGCTTCTGACAAATTTCCCATTTCTAGTGAAAGTTAGC
This sequence comes from Netta rufina, assembly GCF_964035555.1. Lineage (NCBI taxonomy): Eukaryota > Metazoa > Chordata > Aves > Anseriformes > Anatidae > Netta > Netta rufina. Next base: position 2,903,208 of record NC_140140.1, read on the forward strand.
AGTAATTGCAAAGGTACCTGATTAAAACGCTAAAAGATTATTTATTTATTTATTTATTTTATTATTTTTTGGCCAAAGCATGTTTCATCTTAGGGGTGCCAGTGTTTCTATGGGAGAATGAGGAAGTACAAAAAAAATCTTGAAGATACTTATTTCACTGATTAAGCAGTTATATACAATTTTATACAACCAAAACGTACTAAAAAGAATTTTCTTAAAATGGGAGAATGTGTTGATGATTTCAGTCTATCTTCTCTCAGATTTTTCTTTTAGTTCACACGTATGGGCTCTCATGGGACTTAATGCAGCTTTATTAATGTTTGGTTAAATAAGGAATCCATAAACATGGAAGACTGTGTCTAGGCCAGGTAATATTCCCCACAAATAAGAGACTTGTTGAATAGTTGAGTTCTTGTTCTCCTTTATTTACACATTCCACTTGGAGCTGATTCTTGAGTGTCTCTCAGAAGCCTGGTGAGAATAAAATGTGTTATTTTCTGCCTTAATAGCATGTCTTGATGCTCTGTGTTGTGCTTACCCTTGCTGAAGTTACCCTTTAAAATAATCAGTAAGAAGCTTATTGTTCTGGAGATGAGAAGTCAACTTCTGAATTTGAGTGAAGTTTCTTTGCTTTGAATATAGTGTCTACAAAGAGTTGCTGACTGTATGCTTTTTATTGGGGAGCTTTTAAGAGAGTTGGTAAAAATACTTGCTGTTTAGAAGCTTCTGTTCTTATGGATCAGAAGATGTCAACATCTGAGCTGATCATACCACAATTCTATAACAGCCAAAAGATGGAAAATTGTGCCTTTAGAGCATCTCTTGCTAAAAGGAACATCTGACTTAGGTTGGGTGATTCTCACCCTGGAAATATCTGCTTTTCTCCAATGGATAAAAAGATTATGTTTGCAGATGTCTAGATAGATCTGCAAATAAAAATAATATTGCAGAGTTCATTTGCTGCAATGAACATTTCAAGCACTTCAAATAATGCAAAAAGCTTTGGGTCAGTAGAAAAAAAATAAATCTGAAAACCAAAGTAATTGTATGTTGATTAAAGGAGCAGCAAAGGGAACTTTGGGAAATGTTGAGTGGCAAGTACTAAAACATCTAGTTATTTAAGGTGAGATCTGGCACATGATTCTTGGTGTATGTGGGTATTGATACTTATCATCTTTCAATGAAAATTGAGAATGATATAGACTGCAGAATTCAGCTGTCTGGTAACGTAGGTACTGGGTGAAGTGTGGAAAAATTTAGAAGATTGAGTCTTCAGATGTGGAAACAGGTTTGTTGGAGCACAGATAGTAAACACCCAGAAAGAGAAAATACCATGTTAACTTATTGACTTTTGTCATGGTCCTTAGCTATCTCTGCGTTCCTAAGATCCAGAACAGTGTTTGCCCCATTTTTTAATTTATTCTTAAAATAAAACAATATTCATGTCTTTGGACTGAATTTTATAGGGCTTAATTTATCAAGGTTTATTAGAGACTAGAAATGATTGAGGAGTGCTATGGAAGTAAAACTTTATTACCATTTTTGGTTAACTACCTATAACAGCATCTGGCCTTGATATCCTCTTGGATATAGGAAGAATAAATTCTGGTGTTTGAAGCCCTGCTGTGGGAAGGTCACACTCCCCTCCAGATGTTGCTTAAAGTTCCTCTTTCAGTTGACTTATAGAAGGGAAGTGGCATCTCCTTGTAACTCCTCAGTTTGAAATGGTACTCTTTGAGTCTGAGGGGAGGGTTTCATGGTAAAAGTCTGGTGAATCTCTGAGAAATAATTCTTAGACTAAGAATGCTCTTTGTTTCCCTATTTTGGTTCTTTGCAAAATAGTCAATGCTTTATTGTTGCTCTCTTAATAAGGGACACATTTTTTATTTTTTTATTTTTTCTCATTTCTCCTTCCTTAAGGAGTTGATTTTGTTAAATGCTGCAGTGCTTTGTCTGAGTTGCCTCTCTATCTCCATAAGGGTGTAGGTTTCCATAGGAATGGGCAAATATTTGCTTACCATGAAAGGTCTGTAAAGCCCAGCACCATTTCCATGTTTTGAACAAAGGTTATTTAATTATTTATTAGGAGAAGGAGATAAGGGAAAACAAAAACAAACAATCAAACAAACAAGAAAAAAAAAACAAATGAATAAAACAAAAACAAAACTAACTTGAAGTGCACGGGGGGTTGCTTTCCTTGTTAGAACAATTCTCTTGGTTGCGCTGCAACTGTGAACTGCACATGGTTTGGCTAGGAATTATTTCTTGGTGTTTAAGGAATCCTTGGCTTTTGTGTAGGTGAATTCTTGCTTACTGAAAACTAAGGATAATCAGAAATGCAGTCTGAACAAGTAAACTATCATATTCCTCATCTGATGGATAGACATCTACGACCAGATTGTGTAACACTGGGTACAGAAGGCAAATCAGTCAGATTGGGTTCAGTAGATGTGGAGCAGAGAGAGAACCAAGATATCCAAAGAAACTTGTATATCCTAGAAAATTGAGATATGCAAAAAATACACTAATAAATATTAGCAGGGCAAAGAAGGTGATCTTTTCCTTCTACTCAGCACTGGAGAGGCAACAACTGGCTCATGGTGTCCAGTGCCAGGCTTACCAGTACAAGAGAGACATGGACATACTGGATAGAGCCAAGTGAAGGACCACAAAGATGACAAAGGGACTGGAGCACATCTGCTATGAGAAGAGGCTGAGAGAGCTGGGACTGTTTGGCCAAGAGAAGAGGAGGCTCGGGAGGGATCTCATGATTGTCTATAAATACTTGCAGAGAGGATGGAGCCAGTCTATTTTCAGTGGTGCCCTGTGCCAAGACAAGAGGCACAAAATGAGAGGTTCCCTCCGAACATCAGGAACTACTTTTTCACTGCAAGGGTAAATATTCCTGAAGATATTCAGAAGCAGTCTGGATGTGGTCCTGGGCAACTGTCTCTGGGTGGCCATGATTGAGCAGAGGGGTTGGACCAGACAACCTCCAGAGATCCCTTCCAACCTCAACCATCCTGAGATTTTGTTGAAGTAGGAGGTAGTGAGCAAAATCTGAACAGCAGCTGGCCGACAGAAGCAACCACACTTGCTTTCAGCTGGGCAAGAAAAAAGAGGTGAGTCCAGAATAAGAGTAGTTTTAAATGTTTGAAAGTATTATCCGTAACTGATCTGGTCCTAAACCTATGAGAAAAGGGAGAAAAAACAGGGATTGAACTCTTCTTCTGCAGTCAAGAAAGCCTTGTCTACTTAAAAGTTGGATGACCTGATATTTCTGAATAGAGTCCCAATAAAATAAACCTCAATTTGATTCATGGTTGTAAAGCAATTACAGTTGATTGTTAGTAGACCAGTGGCATTTCTAGCTCATTGTTCTCTTTTCTAATTACAAAGATAATGCCTTTTGTTCAAGTCAGCCAGGAAAATTAACAAATCAGTCTTCTACTGACAGATATCGCTAAAGACAGAGTTTGTTTTCACCAGGAGTGAAATTATGGAGTTTGCTGGGGCTGTTTTGAAAAATATTTTGCTGGCAAGAAATGCTGTGATTTTCTCCAAGTGAAATATTTTGTAGAAACACAGAAATTATGACAAAACATTGTTCTGAACAACAAAAGAGTGTAATAATGTACCCACTGAAGTGGATACTTAACTTCTGTAGAATGTAACGCTTTGCTTTCACATTTCAAGACAGCATTTCATTTCAAATTGTACATTTCAATTTGTCTGACCAAAGGATTTTTGCAGACCAACACTATTTCTATGAAATGGAAAACTTTGTTCCTCCCTAGCTACAAAGCTTTTTGTTGGAAAGTCTGTTTTTTGATATGATGATGAATAAAACTTTGCCCATAATTCTTTAAAGTGAATTGGGTTGTAATGGTTAGATCTAAGGCTCAGCTGAGCTGGGATCAGTTGTTAGGCTGGGCTTGTTTCAGTGTGTAAAATTTGTTTAGTGCTTTAAATTATATAATCCAACAAAACAAACATGTTAACCTTGCTCAGGGTAATATTTGACTCCTTTTTATAAGGTTCCAATTACTTCAGAAACCTGCAAACTGCAGCTTGGAAGATAGAAATGTAGAATATCCTGAGTTGGAAGGGACCACTTGTTTTTGTCAGTGTGTTCAGGATACACACAATTATTCTGCAGTCCCCTTGTATGGCACTAGCCTTATGAGCTAAGTAATAAATAAACTTTCTTCAGATTTCCCTGAGAGCACACTGATATGTGCAGTGTTTTATTCTGCTCATTTTGGTCTGTAGTGTCCAAAATCTTCACTCTTCTGCCTTCACCACCCGCCACCCTCTGCTCCACACCTGTTGATGACATGACATCTCTCCTTTATAGTCTCACTGGGTACAACATCAAAAATGAAGCTGAAGTGCTAGTTACTGATGTATTTCTTTTACTGGTATATGCTGGGCTACAATGTGACCTATGATACGCTAATTCTGTAAAGGCACTGGAAGTCCAAAGGTTTCAATGCACATGCAATCTTCAGAACACTAGCTCCTGTTATCAAGCAGACCCCACAGACTTGTACTGCTATGCAAATATCTAGACAGGGATCACGTATTCTGACCTCAAGCTCATTGTACAATGCCTTCAGCTGTTCAACAGAATAAACTACTGCAGATGACTGCTACTAATGTTCTAAGTGTTGTACGTGCTGTACAGGATTGGAGCAAGTATTTCACAGTGCCTCATCTTCAAGGTCTATGAGTAGTATTGGTCTTGAAGGTCTTAGTTCTACCTGTGTTGTTTTTTTTTGTTTTTTTTTTTTTCTTTAGGTCATACCCGAACTTGCCTAGCACATTTAATCAGGGAGGTGGGGAGGCTGTAAGCCCTCTGTCAGCCCTGCCCGATGAGGAATGCATACCCTTTTTTGAGTGGGAGACAGGTAGTTGTATGGATGTGGATCACATAAGGGATGTGGCTGTATGTTGATTCTGCCATTGACATAAGACTGATACCAAGCCATGTGGTTTGCAGACTATGTCAGATCTGTGCATCTTTTTTGGATTCTAAAAGGACTGCTGTGATAGCAAGAGCCTTATTGTGATTGATGAGGGAGAGAAAAAACACTGAGTGTCAGTTGTGCTGCCTGCACTGTCCCAGTGTTGTATTTAGTCCTTACAAATGTCTCATATTGAATCTTTAGAGCTAAGAGGAATGCATTGGGTGCATGCCACAGCAGACTTGCAATCTCAGTATCTTGGGAGAGCAAGGGCTCTATTTACCCTATACTGAGTGGCACAGTGACTCAGACAAAATACAGAAATAAGAGAGAGTTGGAGGAGAGTGCTGTTACTGAAGGATGGGATTAAAGCGAGAAACTCAAAAGGGTCTCTGTAATGTGTTAGCCCTGCTGACAGTGGGGATTATTCCCTTGAAAAGGCAATGCTCTGGAAGTGAGCTGCAGTTGCATGTGTGTGAAAGAGGTGGGTGTGTATTTTAAATTTGTGTTTTATTTTTAATCTTTCTCTCTGAAATTTCTTTCTGGTTAATTTTTGTTTGATAGAATCTGGTTTTCTTTAAGTTTTCTTGTTGGTAAATTCAGTTTTTCCTGACAAATCTAGAGTTCCTCAGGTTTCATGAAAATAAACAGTCTAAAGAAAGACAGACTTGAAACCAGAGGAAGGTACTTAAATCTCTGGATATACAACCTGATTCCCAGCTTAGGGTCTGGTATTGTTGTTTGTCAAGAGAGCCCTTTCTGTAAATGTTACATGACATCCCTTTGAAGAGGAATTCCAAAGTTCTTGATTGTTCTGCAAAGGTTCAGTCATGCTTTACTGTTTCTTCTCAACTATTCCAAGATAGCAGATTTTCAAATATTTATTTTTAATGTAAGAAATATTCTGCAGGACCTTTTTGTTTGGACGTGGCCCCAGATTTAGAGGATTCATGGGACACTCCCAGCTGGTTTACAGATACTTGTTTTCTTTTCTCAAAAGTCACTTGGCCAATTGTCAAGCAGATAGAAAACACTGTTATTTTGAGAATGCCTGAATGAATGTACATGAAATTGTGGGCTTGAACCTATTTAGTATATTTCAGATGTAGATAGGAACTGGACTTCTTCAGCTGTGCAAAAAAAAAATTGGTCGAGTTTCTTGCATTTCCACTGGTTATGTTTAGCTGACTGAGGGGCAAGTTGATCATTCTGTTGAGCTTGCACTGCTGAAAGTTAGGGGAAAAAAAAACAAACAAACAACCACATCTTTAAATAATTAAGCTGTGTACATTTGATAGGGGATAGCTGGTTAAAACATGGAACACTGCTGTAACATATTGACAGAAAATACACATTTTTGCTCCAAGTTCTGTATTAAACTACTTTGTTTATTCATTAGTGAACGAGATCAGACTCTTATATACATGATTTTCTTGTATTTTTTTGTATTGTTTTGTGTTGCTTAGAATAAAAATCTGTAGCATCAAGGGATGGCAAATGTGTATTCAGCTTATTAGTAGATGCTTTCTGAAAATTGATTGGAGGTACAGGTTTCATGCTGAGCAAAGAGGAGTTAATTCCATTGCTGAGGTCAGTTCTTTCTCTCTGGGTTGGCTATTGCCAAATCACAGTTTTGGTTGGTCAGACTCTTGCTACAACATTGCATATCAACCTTACTCTCCACAAATAAGTGCTTTTTTGACAAAAGAACACTTTAGTATGTCTTTTTGAAACCATTCAGAAGTCTTGAGTGAAAATATATTTAGTCCTGCCATAATTTTCATATGAAATAATGCTGGAAATATTAGTAGTGAGTGCAGTGTACAAAGAAATAGGGTATTGAGATAATTCCAGGAAGGTAGAATGAAATTTGGAATGGGTTAGTGACTTGTAATTTTGGGAATGGGAGTTGCATAATTAAGCTATAAAGGTTGTGCATTTGGGGAAAAAGATAACAGTTCTCTATTACTGCTGTTATTTCTATGGGAAGTGCTGAAATAAAGTTATGTGATACATGGGGATAAGTGTTTATGTTGCTTTCCTTGCTCACTTTTTTTTTTTTTTTTTTTTTTTTTTAGCGTAACGTCCCATTGTTTTTCTTCATCTTCTTCCTTTTAGTTTTTCTTCTTAGGCTAGACTTCAAGGAACACTAAGCAAACATAACCTGTTATTGCTACTGCAAGAGGCAATTTCATCTTTCTTCTATTCCCCAGTGCCTTTTTTGCCTTGCTTGTGCCAGCCTTACCTGGCAGCACAGGGGCTTGTGCCAGAGCAAGGGAGGGAGAGCGGAGCAGAGACAATGTGGAGCTTGGGTGGGAAAACCTTTTCCCTGTGGAAGTGTTGATGCCCATGACTTCACATGGTAGTGGACTTAAAATCTCATGGTTTCACCTCTTACTGCTAATTTTCTCTCTTTTTTTATGTATCTGAGAAGGAATGATAGAAAGAGAAAATGGGGTAAAGGAGAGAGGAGTAGAAAAGGAACAATAGAAGGGGATTCTCTTGTAGGGAAGGCCATTAGGACTTGCCTGGGTATGGGATAGTTCGGGAGAAACCCTCAGATGAGTATTAATAGCAGTGGGGACTAAAGATGATACACAGTACACCTAAGAGCTTTGCTGGCTTGAGGAGAATGGAGTCATCTACATGAGGAGGTGCTTTCAGAGTAGAAAACTAATTTGAGGCCCTTGCAAAAGAAGCAGAAAACAGAGTGCCCTGGAGGCAATAACAGGATGAAGAGCAAAAGTCCCTGTTCCTGGTCCAGCTCTGAAGAGAGTGAATGAGAATATAGTAATGATGCCTCAGGGAAGTCTACTGGGCACTTTTTGACAAAATATGAGTCCTTTCAATGAATTTGACTATTCAGCTGAAAACTTTTGTAGAGCTAGATCACCTCTTTTCACCAGAGTACAATTTTGATAGCAAAACAAAAGATGCTCGTGTTTCCTACAGGGCAGCTGCACATCATGAAAGATTTCAGATTAGGCCCTATAATTCCAGTGTTCCACATTTCACGAACAAACCTGTTTTACTGATTTACTGAAACACATAGTTTTGACTTAACTGATTCTTAACCATATAAACACAGAGAGGCAAGGCAGTGTACCTTAGTGCTCATGACTTTTGGCTGGGGATGTGGGATGCCATCATTCAAATTCTAGCTCAAAAAGTGTGTGCTTGTAGGATGAACAGCTTGAATTTGTTTTTGTACTGCAGTAGAGTGAACAGCACTTTCTCCTGCTGCATGGTTCTGGGAGCCTCCCCATTGTGTAAAATCTCTGGTTTGAATCAGGTAAAACAAAGGTTGTTGTGGCTGTCTCCTGCCTCCCAGATGAGGGTCCTCCTAAGATCACAAAAGCTTTAGTGGCATGAGATTTGCAGTTTTCTCCAACTCTCTGGTGTCAAAGCACTGACAACTTCTGTTACTTTTACTGAATAGCAGAAACTTTCCATTTGGCAGACCTTTAATCTTTTGTGTGAAGTCTGTCTCTTCTGGGGTCAAAGTAAAATGCTGTTCAGCACATTTACCTGCTTTTTCAGTTCCTAAAAACAATAGGGTAAATTCTTATTTGACTGTTTATTTTCTTTCAAGATGCACAAATATTCTGTGTATGTTCTATGATGTATCTTCTCCAATGAAACTTTTCTGATGCTTTTGAAAAAGATCAGGGAAGAATGCTCTTAATGTATTTAAGTGATATATTAGAGTCTGCATTTACTTAAGTACTAGTTTTTATGAAATTAATCTATATCAGAAATACTCTTTGATATAATTACTAAACAAGTTACCACAGAAATTGTAGCCTCTGCAAAATCAGGAAGCATTTTAGCCTTGAGGGTTATTTGAGGGTTACTTTTTTTTTTTTTTTTTTTTTTTTTTTTTTTCCCTTAATAGTACTTTGCACTAAAATTATCATCCGCTTTTGATTTTTTTTTTGTGGAAGTTTTTCAATTTAATAGACTCCAGAAGTTCAGAGATTAAACTTTGCTCTTTCTCTAACTGTAAAGAAACATGTTTTTTTATTTTTGTTTTTTAGCACTTTGAAAATCAGCATTAATTGATACATCATTGTTGGCAGTTTCATAAAATCACAGATTGCTCAAAGCCCCAGCCAATCTGGAATTGAACACTTCCAGGGATGGGACATTCACAACTTCTCTGGGCAACCTGTTCCAGTGCCTCACCACCCTCAGAGTAAAGAATCTCTTCCTTACATCTAATCTGGCTTAAAACCAAAATGATTTGGTTTTAAGTCTATTTTTTCAGGATCATTATTTGCAAAAATGACAGTTTGACAGGTTGCAATATTCTTCAGAATATCCAATGATCATCTGAATATTAGTAAACATAACTACAAATTTAAAAAAGGGAATGAAAATGTTTTGTGCCATGAAGATCTTTGGTTAAAACAAAAACACATGTTTTTCATAGAAAGTTCGTACTGAATTCAGGGTGTATGATTATTATCGATTTAAGTATTCTTCATTTTGAGCAGCTTGTCTGTCTCTTCTTCAGCAGAAAGAATAGTAATAAGGGGAAAGAATAAAAAAGCTCTGAAGGAAAGCAAGGCTTGCTTTTTAATCAATTTTTGGGAAAAAATCATGATCGTATGATCTGCCTTATAAAGGAGTTTGTGGATTCAAAATAATATACAAGAATAAAATCTGACTCCTGTCCAAGACAGCTGAGCTTGGATTTACATAACAATCCCCTACTGCTTTATTTATTCTCAGAAAGAGAAGTTTAAGGTGTTTTAAACATGCATTGTTCAACGTGATTATTGATTGCAATTTTGTGGAGTGAAAATTTAACTTCTCTGACAGTTTTGCTGTAAAATTGCATACTGAGCCGGGAGATAAATAGAGGCTTGTCTGTGAAGCGTGAATTGAAGGAGAAAGAAATTATGGTTCTCTGCTTCTCCTCAAAGACAAAAATGTACAAAACTGAAAAAGAAATAAAGCATTTCTTTGAACCTCAAAACTGCTTGAAAAGACTTTTGCTTAAGGCAAAATGTGTACAGACTATAGAATGAAGAGAAACATCTGCTTGTGGATGTCAGCTGGGAACTGAATCTGTGCCGCAGTAGGACAACATATGGAAGTGACACAGTGCAGGCTTTCCTTGTGGGGAAAAAAATATGATCGCCTTGTGGGCGATCAGGCCCAGTCAGCATGGGTTTATGAAAGGCAGGTCCTGCTTGACGAACCTGATCTCCTTCTATGACAAAGTGACGTAATGAGTGGACGAGGGAAAGGCTGTGGATGTGGTCTACCTTGACTTCAGCAAGGCTTTTGACACTGTCTCCCACAGCATTCTCCTCAAGAAACTGGCTGCTCTTGGCTTGGACTGGTGCACACTTCATTGGGTTAGAAACTGGCTGGATAGCCGGGCCCAAAGAGTTGTGGTAAATGGAGTCAAGTCCAGTTGGAGGCCAGTCACTAGTGGCGTCCCCCAGGGCTCAGTGCTGGGGCCGGTCCTCTTTAATATCTTCATCGATGATTTGGACGAGGGCATTGAGTGCACCCTCAGTAAGTTTGCAGATGACACCAAGCTAGGTGCGTGTGTCGATCTGCTTGAGGGTAGGAAAGCTCTGCAGGAGGATCTGGATAGGCTGCACCGATGGGCTGAGGTCAACTGCATGAAGTTCAACAAGGCCAAGTGCTGGGTCCTGCGCCTGGGGCACAATAACCCCAAGCAGAGCTACAGGCTGGGAGATGAGTGGTTGGAGAGCTGCCAGGCAGAGAAGGACCTGGGAGTGATGGTTGACAGTCGGCTGAATATGAGCCAGCAGTGTGCTCAGGTGGCCAAGAAGGCCAACGGCATCCTGGCTGGTATCAGAAACAGTGTGACCAGCAGGGCTAGGGAGGTGATCGTCCCCCTCTACTCAGCTCTGGTGAGGCCGCACCTCGAGTACTGTGTTCAGTTTTGGGCCCCTCGCTACAAGAAGGACATGGAGGTGCTTGAGCGGGTGCAGAGAAGGGCGATGAAGCTGGTGAGGGGCCTGGAGAACAAGTCCTATGAGGAGCGGCTGAGGGAGCTGGGCTTGTTCAGCCTGGAGAAGAGGAGGCTCAGGGGCGACCTTATCGCTCTCTGCAGGTACCTTAAAGGAGGCTGTAGAGAGGTGGGGGTTGGCCTGTTCTCCCATGTGCCTGGTGACAGGACGAGGGGGAATGGGCTTAAGTTGAGCCAGGGGAGTTTTAGGTTGGATGTTAGGAAGAACTTCTTTACTGAAAGGGTTGTTAGACACTGGAACAGGCTGCTCAGGGAAGTGGTGGAGTCACCATCCCCGGAAGTCTTTAAAAGACGTTTAGATGTAGAGCTTAGGGATATGGTTTAGTGGGGATTGTTAGCGTTAGGTCAGAGGTTGGACTCGATGATCTTGAGGTCTCTTCCAACCTAGAAATTCTGTGATATGATTTTATGGTATCTGTGCAAGAAATGTACATTTTGCTTTATAAAACGGCATTTGGTAGCGTGATTGCAGAGAAGCCAGCACTGAATTTTTTGTTCCTTCTTCACTGGCATATGTACTTGTAAACAAGAAACACTGAAATCTTTTGACATTTTTCTAATAGCTTCTCCACTGCAGATTCTCAGTTGAGGGGGGTGAGTGAAGTTCATGGAATTTATGAAGCCTCCTGTTTTAAAAAGAAAAAAAATGAAAAGACTTTCTGATTTGTTTTTTTTTCATTAGAAAGCTGTCTTTTCTGGCTTTTCAGAAGTATGCTTAGATGAAGCTCATCAAAGAGGTTGAAATGAAATACTGGCAGCTGAAATGTGTGGGACTCGCCACAGCAATTCCAGTGGCCATGGCTCTTTGAGTCATGCTGCAGCAAAATGAGAGCTCCCTGCTCAAGTTTAACAAATTTATTGATCTTCTGCTGAAAATACTGTTCCCCCTTTCAAAGCCATGTTCCACAGGTACTAAGCTTTGGTTCAGGCTTGTGTCCCTTTGAAACTTTAAGGTCTCTTGTCATCGCCCATGGGACAACTTAGTCTGAATAGTCACTTCCCTTTGACTCCAGCAGTGCACAAGATGAGACTACGTACAAAATATCTTTTTGGTCATATGCAGCAGGAGGTACAAATGAACAGGGAGTATCAAGAACCGGTACTTGTACATTAACAAAAATGTCTCAGATGTAAATTCCCATGGGGGAATGGGAGCAGAAATCTGCACTGTCTGGCCTTCTGGCCCTGGCCTCTGTTCATTACCCTCTCAAGTAATTCAAGATTTAATCTCATAATCTCAAAACCAGGATTATAGTTATTAGCATTTACTAATCCCACCTTCACAGCCACTTGGAAGCAAATAGGTCAAATATCAAGACGAAATGGTTTAAACCATTTTTAAAATGTTTAATTTTTTTTTTTTAATTTTTTTTTGTGTGTGTGTGTGGTTTTTTTTCTTCCCCTCAAGTTGAAATATGAAATAAATTTTACTGAGGCAGGAATAGATATTTACATAAATATGCTTCTCAGAAGGAAAATTGCTCTCGGTTCCAGGTGCATATCTCTCTGGTGATGACTAGCATGTGCTGAAACACTGTAATTCAGAGAACTGGAAATTAAGTCAAAAACAAACTTAAAATTGATGGCATAAGAGGTATGTCAGAAGGGAGCCCTCCATTATATCCTATTTTAGACTCCTGAGAGTTGTTTTCCACAGTAGCAAGGGTCACTGCTCTCAAAACACCTTGTTTAGCAATCATTTGTGGTCACATTAGATTTACTTGTTCAGGAGTCCTTACTTGGTGGTCACAGGATGTACTCTAGCTATCTTGAAAGTCCAAGGCAACCTGATGCGTGATACAGTGGAGCAGTTGTTGGTCTCCCTCATCTAGTCAGAATGGGAGTGGTTTTAGAGCTTTCAGAAATAGACAGAAAAGAGGGACTGAAGGAACAGCTGTTGTTTTAAATTTTATTTATTTATTTATTTATTAAATAAGGAAGAGAGATCACTTTCATGTCCCTTTTACCAACATGTCAGATTTTTAAGTAATATATGTTAGCATATTTAGTGTTCTCTGACTGATACAGCAAATTCAGTTATCTTTCCTTTCTGTATACCCAAGAGTTATCCTTCTTGTGCATCTAATTCAGGATGTTTGTACTCCAACTACCTGCACTGAACTGTATCTGGTGTTCTGGAGAAGGGCTGTCATGGCCCTGGCTTGATCTAGTCCAGGATTGCTCTTGCATGACCTGAAAGTTTTTGTAGTAGATAAGTTTTTCACATTCCTCAGGTCTGTTGGTGTTACATGACTGCTCTTTAATTTATTGGTCTGTGAACCGGATAAAAGAAATTCAGTCCTGTTTTTCTGACACGTTGGTGGCTAGGAACATGGCCACAGATGAGGAACACTAGGAAAGACTGTGAGTTGTTTTTCTGACATTATAATTAAGATAAAAAATACCACTACTGGCTCCTTATTGCATTATAATATTACCCTGAAGACTTTGATTCCAAGTAGCTGAACCAATGATACCTCCTTCAGCACCTTTAGAACGAGAGAAGAAATGTACACTTCTTCCTTCAGAATAGCTGTAGCAGCTGGTTTGCTGGGACTCTTCCAATGTGCTTTGACCGGTATTTCTGGCAACCAGCAATTGCCTGATGTCAAGATAGAAAAATGGATCTTTTTTTACATCTAGAAAAAACACTCAGCACTACCTGAAAGTAAGATGGTTTGAAGCAAGAGATAAGTTCTTTGTCACTAAGTACTAATTAATTATTGTTTAGAGAAGTTACTGGGCATGGCAGTGAAGAAAGTTGGATAGTGCTAGTTTTGAGACATAGCTATACACAAAGAAAGACTATTTGCAATTGCTGTGTCTCTTGTGCCTTCTGTTGAAAGCACAACTTTTGTCTCAGTGTGAGAGTATGGAAAGCTTGGCATATAGTACTGGACAGAAAGGGAAAGCCTGCCAGGAGTACAATGGTGGAATATGTCATCAATCATTTCACTAAATCTATACATTTGTAAATTTTACATTGCAATTTCTTGGTTGTAGTACACAGTACACAGGTGAGAAAAATAATGCATTTTTCTATCTTATTCTAATTCTACCCTTAATAACATCTATTAATTTTTATTTAAAATTACTGGGGACAAGACAAAGCAAGGCATGCCATTGCATGACTTTCTAAACATCCCTTCAGAGGCTGGATGTTTCTCTCAGATGAACAACATATTACCTCTTACTACAAATGTTGTGCCATGATATACTTGATTTTTATGTATTTCTAGAAACAAGTACAGCAGCTTAATGCCTTGACCTTATCTCTTACAGTAAGTCACAGTGATTCAGAGTTTGATTAAATCTTTATCAAAAATTCCCCTTATCTCCCAAGAAGGAAGTAAAGAACTCATTCAACACTTTGTAGTAAAATCCAATTAAATGAGTAACCTGCATTCAAAAGCATCTGAAGTTTATAAAATGAAGAACTGTTTCCTAAGGGAATATTTTACAAGAAACACGGAGGAATCAACTCTTTGACTCTGACTTGAAAGATACTGTATTATTTTATTCCAGATTCGGAACCTTTAGTTTATATTGATGTCTTGTTTTCAGGCTTTTCTGTCCAGCTACTGGCTAGGCCATATTATGTAAAATAAGTACTGTATATATAGTGTAAATATGCATGTACACTGTATATGTTATAAAGAGAAAGAAAATAGAAGTTCTGAATTCCACTTCTTGTAAATCAAACATGTAACCTAAAGAAGATACCATACTTTTGAAGATCTGCAAACAAAGCCAGCTGTTCATTTCAACCTACAACGCATTCTGTTGGTTGGCAGATCGGAACTTTGCATCTGTGGCTACATCCATGTCTAACTACACACATCCATGAGTATTTTGCTCATTGCCCACTTTGCTGCCTAAATCTGTTAAAAGCTTCAAGTGACAAAGAATCAATTATATGTCCAAGGAAGTGGTTCCTCTCCAAAAATATGGTGTTTTCCTTTTTATCTTTGTAGACTAGCTTCAACATATAGTCAAGTACCATCCTACTTCTTCAAAACTTCAAAGAAACAAAACCAACCCACCTTATTACTATAAAGATGTGTTTCCTAAGTTGGTCTCATTTATAATAGTGAAATTAGGTCTTATTTTGAAGCCCAATTTACTACTGAAGGGATCTTTTGAGCATTGGCATATAAATATGGAGGCAGACACTTCTCTTTGCTTTTGCGTTGTTAGGCTCACTCAGCTGTAATGGAGAATGCAGTTAAGAGCTTTGGGTTCATTGCATCTGCCACTTGTTAGCATCGTAAGTAGTTTCAGAGAAACCGCTTTTACGTTGTTTGAATGTACATGTGATGAAAATTCAATCATCTAACTAAGAAATTAAAAGAAAACTTTTGATCTGAAAGCAGGAGTTATAGAATTATTTTGTGTGCTTTTAACTGAAAGCACTTGTGTGATGTGCAGTTTGGATGAGATTTGGCTCTAAATGACCGCTTCTTGAAATATATTGCTGTTCATGGACGTAGGGAGGAGGAAGCTGGATATTGGCTTCATTGTTCAGGAGTTCTCTCTGCTGGAGCAGAGATTGCATCCAGCTGCATGGAAGTCAGTCCCTGACTCATGTTCTGGCTGTATCTGACTGCTAACTTATTTTCTGTTTCCTTTCTGTGCTAACTGAGCAAACATAAAGAAACAAGAAAATCTTCCTAGATAACCTGACTTATGGCATTGAAGTTCCATAGTTTCAAGATGAAAACCAGACAACCGGTGGTGAAAGAGATTGAAATTCTGTGATTACTGCCATGGAGAATAAGAGTTATGGGAATAAGAACATAGCTCTGTAGTGATGATTCAAATACAATAATCCGTATGCAAGGACTGATACTCTAAGGAGAAAAAAAAAAAAAAAAAAGGCTAAAAAATCACAACAAAACCATAGGTGTGGGGTTTTTTTTTTGACATCGTTTCAGCAGAAAGTAGATGGTTTTGAAATTAGTCTTAGTCCTGAAAGCTCTACAAATGATCATCTTAACGGCAGTCTTACTTTCAAAAAATAAAAATAAATTTTAAAAAAGAATACTATCCAGATCAGGCACTAATTTACTAATTATTTGTTTGACAAATTTAAAGACAATTAAGTCTTTTTTCTCTTTAATGTACATATTGCACAAACATACGAAGTGTTTCCTGAAAAGAAAGTCTGCAGGAAAGACAGTATTGAGGATGGTACCTGGGCATGAAAGTGTCTGAAAGAGCATTGAGAGACCTTGAAACAAACACACCCCATACCTTGCCAAAAAATCATTTGGCTTACTTCCTGTAGACACTTGAATAGTTCTTCAGTTATTGTCTTACCAGTATGATAATACAACTTGAGGACCATTATTTTAAAGTATCCCAGATTAAAATGTATTTTGCTTACAATAAATCTGTAACTGCTACTTTCTGTCAGCTGCCATGGTGTTTATGACTCCCTGGGTTCACAGAAGAAGCCTGTAAATGTTATGATTTTTCACCCTTAGTCTTATGATGCTTTTCTTTTGTGTGTTTACAGGCACATCATTTTGTCTGGTGATATAATTTTATATTCTGTTGTTGTTTTCTAATGCTGTTTTAAGAACAGCAAAGATGGAAACAGATTTATTTATTTATTCAATTTGTAATTAAGAATTTTGAAGTACAGATTTTCCAAGAACTTGGACATTTAGATACACTGAAAATGAAGTAAAGAAGACGGTTGTCAGTTATATATAGTCTGGAAAATGCCACCTTAAAAAAATCAAACTCTTTTGCAGAAATGTATTAATTTCAATGAACTCTCTCCGAAACATTTAGGTTTTGACAACTTGCCTGTTTTCTGTCTGTGCACACTTGTGTAGTGAAAGCCATTTCCTTCATTTTGTGGTCTCTGTTTGGAATGATGACCCTTTAAATTTTTATTTATTTATTTACTGATATCTGTAAGCTAACAAAAGCTGGTAGGGGAGAAAATTTTGAACTTTAGATGCATGTACAACAAATCTTTCTTGTGATAAGATTTGTCAGGTCTCAAGTGTCTGAATGTGTTTTTTTTTTCCATGGTTTCCTTTTAATCCTCAGGGCAGAAGCATTTAAGTTCAGAGCTCATCCATACATCATCTCAAAACATTATCCACAAAAAGATGCTTTAAAGCATGTACTCAATAAAAACGTGAACAAGAACTTGAAAGTTACCTTGTTTAAAGAGGAAAAAAAAAAAAAAACAAAAACAAACAAACAACCAACAACAACAACAAAAAAAAAACACTGCTACAAAAAAAAAAAAAAAGCCACCAAAAAACCCCCACAGAATTAACTTAAGACCTTGCTTCTAGAACAACTGAGTCCCAGAAAGCCAGCCTTTCCCATTGAGCCCTACCCTTGGTGCCATCCAAGATGTTTAGTTTTACGATGAACATATAAGAAACCAAGCAATTCTTACCAGGGCAGACCAGCTGTCTGCCTAATGCTGTACTTTTGCCTACAGCAGTAGCAGGAGGAGATGCTATTCAAGGAAAGTATATGTGCTGGAACAGAAATATGTTTTGCTGCCCTGGTACTCTCTCTCCCTTTGCTCAGGGTGTTGTATCTAATCTACCTGCATCATGGTCCCGTGTTCATTTTGGTGGCTGGATGATGCAAATACTAGTGTGGCCTCAACTGTTACAGCATAACAGGATGGTCATAAGCCTATGCTCTCACATGGACGTGAAGTCTGCCTGGAGTTTGCACATGGAAACCATTTAAAAGGAGTAGTGAGGGCAGGATAACTTTCTCCTGGAAACAATTAGGTAGTTAGGTACGTAAGTGCTACCAAATGAACATGCAATTATTTGGCAACTATGTAAAGCTTTTTCTGATTACAGAACCACAAATGTCATCTTAGGATCATGCTCTTATTACTGGGATCCAATTGTTTTATTTTCCACTGATGATAGTGGGTGAGGAAGTAATGAATCAGTTAACTGAAGTGCTCAATGTAGTGTATTTTTTTTTTTGACCAAAAGGTATTGATTTTCTTTTGGGGGACTTTTGGAAGCTGAATGTGAAACAGTGCTAGCTGGCATGCAGCCTGAAAATTCTCTCCTTGTGGTTACTGATGAGCAATCCAGATAGACTATAGCTAACCAAAGTTGCAAATAACTAATAGTGACCAGCAAGTAATTATATTTAAATGAAACAAGCATTAAGAAACATAATACCTATTACAACTCTGTATAAGAGTCTGGATCTAATGAAGACTATACAGTTACTTTAGAAAGCGCTTCTATATGCCTAGTGCATACGCAAAGTAGAGAGATCTCTACATTAGTGCCTTAGTTCAGACTAGGAGTGCATTTCTGAAGGAAATCACAGAACAGCTGAGGTTGGAAATGGCCTCTGAAGATCACCTAGTCCAACCACCATGCCAGGCAGGGTCACCTAGAACACCTTGTGCAGGAAGGCATCCAGGTGGGGGTTGAATATCTCCAGGGAAGGAGACTGCACAACCTCTCTGGGCAGCCTGTCCCAGTGCTCTGTGACCCTCCCAGTACAGAAGTGCCCCCTCATATTGAGCTGGAACCTCCTGTGTTGTGTCTGTTGCCTCTCATCCTGTCGCTGGGCACAACTGAAAAGAGACTGGCTCCATCCTCTTGACACCCTCCCCTCAGATATTGATACATACTGATGAGCTCTCCCCTCAGTCTTCTCTTTTCCAGGCTAAACAGGCCTAGTTCTCTTTCAGCCTGTCCTCATATGACAGGTGCTCCAGTCCTCTGATCATCTTCATAGCCCTCCTCTGAACTAGTTCCAGGAGCTCCATGTCCCTCCTGTGCTGGGGAGCCCAGAACTGGACACAGTGCTCCAGGTGTGTCCTCACCTGGGCTGAGCAGAGGGGCAGGATCACCTCCCCTGACCTGCTGGCTGCACTCTTCGGAATGCACCCCAGGAAACACTGGCCTTTTTGGCCACAAGGGCACGTTGCTAGCTCATGGTCAGCCTGCTGTCCACCAGGACTCCCTGGTTTCGCTCTTGCAGAGCTGCAGACTCCATTTCTCACCCTTGGGTTTGTGTTGTGGCTGAATGCACTTGCACTTCAGCCTCTAACTGGCGGTCAGGCAATGGTACCAGGTTAGATTTGGGTGAAAATAAAAACCTCTGAAATGGGCATGTTGTGGATGCTGCCTTCACAAATGTTGACTGTGTTGACCCCTGTGGGTCATCTGCTGTTACTGACCTGTAATTCCACTACAAACTTCCTGTTGTGCTATATCGTGCAGTCTCACCAAATTTGAGTTCGTCTTAAAGCAACACCACAAGGGGATACAGTACCATCGCTATTTGGAGCTGAATAGGCTATTCATAGAAGTGCATATGTGATTATTCATGTGAATGACTGACTTTTTTTTTTTCTTTCCAAAGCTGAGTGGGTTTTGCTGTTGCTCATTCCCTGAAAACAATTGTAATTACACAAAATGGTCTCTTATATAAATTTTCCTCATTTCTGTCAACACTTTTTAAAAAGCTCTATTACAATCTGTTCCCTAAGCTCTTGGAAAAACCATATGTATTCTTCCATTATTGTTTTGCTTTATTTATGCAGTATTTCCAAATTGTTTTCATTTGTTTCATTTCTCCTTAACAATTAAAGTTGCCAAAGACACACTGTGTGGGAGAGGAACTCATTGGAACATTTGAATTTCGTGTGGATTAACTGCTGGTGTAAAGTGGGTAAAATACATAGAGAGAAGAGTGTTTCGAAGCACAAATGATATCATTATTAGCACTTCCTTCCAAGATATTTTAGTTGAATAAGCACAGCACTACAAGGGGAAAAAAAAATTGCAGAGTCATTGCCAGTTTCATCTACCTTCAGTCAGTGCCTATGTCAGATTCTCATACATTTGCTTTTCTTTAAGAAGCTAAAAGATAACTTCTGCTGTAGTTGACTCAAAGCTGCGGAGGTTGCAGTGCTGTGCAAAGAAATGCATACTCCCAACAGTCATTTCTTAGCAATCCGAACTCTAGTCTGTGATATGCTGGCTGCAAGAACAGTTTCTTTTCCCCTTTCTTCCTCTTCCTACCTCTTCCCCAAAAGAAGATCAAATGGTTTGAATTAGACGGTAAGGCATTATGTTTTTCTCTGTCATTCCACAGATCAGAATATTCTAGTCTTGAAGAAACTAATCAGCATCTGCTTGAATCTCTGATCTGCATTAAATCCCATTATTGCATCTCTAGAACTGGAGATGGACTAAAGTAGAACTAAAACCGCTAGATGCTGTTTTTTTGTTTTGTTTTGTTTTGTTTTGTTTTGTTTTGTTTTGTTTTTTAATAGATTTAACAGTTGTATATTTTATAATCCATCATATTCTTCATGCCTTCTTGTTTTAATTGTTTGGGTACAACCCCAGCTGCTCCGATGCCATAGTGGTGCTGAACTGGACAGCTGCTGCTGGCACACCCTGCCTGGCTCAGGACGGCAGCATGGAGACAGTTCCAAATCCTCCTCCAGTGTTTCAGGTGGATGCTCTCTGCAGATGGTGGCGGCATGCTTTTACAGGTGGTGGTCATATCAGCTGCCTACCTGTGGGCTGGCATACTGCGTGTTGTGTGCAGTAGTGATGTGGGATGCAATGGATGCTCTTGTGCAGGAAGCCTGAGAACTTCTTTCTGCTGATATTGTGTAGCTGCTCTCCTGGTTCAGATAATGCCAGTCTTGGTACTAATGTGTATAGTAAACATTAGGACCTAAATACAGAAAGTGTGCCAATTCAGACATGGTAAAGAAATGGCAAGGAAAAGCAAAAGATGTGAAGGCTGCCAGTTCCTCAAGGAAAGACAGAGGTACAAACTGCAGATACCCAGGGGTAAAGAAGAGTTGGAAGTATACTCAGAAATGAACCAGAAAGTTGGTTATTCAGCTACTTGAACAGCAAGGCATTTATTCCTTCCTCTATTCAAATGGAGAAATAAATGAAGGAAAAATTGTATAAAAGGAAAATGAAGTCATATGACCCAGAGTGAGCAGAAAAAGAAGTGCCAGCCCTTTATATCCCATTTAACTAGATTGAAATCAATGTCCTTATGCATTATAACATTAAAGAGTACTGCTAACTTTAAATATGTGAACCTGCAACACTGAAATTCAGATTTTGATTAGAGTGTTTATCCAAGGTATCTTTTCATGGGACCAGTGGTTCAAACCTGCAACTAAATGGAAAGTAGTAGGGAATCAGTAGAAGGGTATTTTTTCTTTTTTTTTTTTTTTTTTTCATCACTGCATTTCCACCTGGCCTAATGGCTGCAGATGGGTCCCACCTGTCTCAAAGGGGAAAACAGATCCCAGCCCAGGTGCTGGCAAGACCCACTGAGAGGGCTTTAAACCAAGTAGGTAGGGGGACAGGGATGAAATGAGGCTCAAGAGAGGTGAGACTGGGGGAGCATTCACAGGGTTTGGGGGTGAGGGCAATGGTGCAACTGAAGTGCATCTGCACCAATGCACACCGTATGGGCAACAAACAGGAGAAGCTGGAAGCTGTTGTGTGGTAGTTAAACTATGACCTAGTCACCATCACTGAAATGTGGTGGGACTGCTCCCACAACTGGTGTGCTGCGATGGATGGCTACAAGCTCCTCAGAAGGGACAGGCAACTTAGGATGGGAGGTGACGTGGTTCTATATTAGAGAGTGTTTTGATGTTGTTGAGCTCAGGGTTGGGAATGGTAAGGTAGAGTCCCTGTGGTTAAGGATCAGAGGGTTGGCCAACAAGGCAGACATCCTGGTGGGGGTCTGTAATAGACCACCAAACTACAATGGAGAGGCGTTCTGTAAGCACCTGGCAGAGGTTGCTCAATCACCAGTGCTTGTTCTCATGGGGGACTTCAACTTCCCAGACATGTGCTGGAAATGCAACACAGCCCTGAGGAAGCAGCCTAGGAGGTTCATGCAGAGTGTGGAAGACAGCTTCCTGACTCGTTTAAGACTTCTGATACGCCTACAAAGGGTGAGTTGCTCAGTGGGAGGGGGCAGAAGAAGGGATGGTTCCTCCTCACAGAAAAGTCCTCGCAGCACCTCTCCTTGGGCTCACACCAGTTAAAGCTAGACGCAGTTTTGCACTGTGCTGATTGCAGCACTATTATTAAAGTCATTGAGGGCTATATTTTTTTGGTTGTATTTTTAGATTTCCCTCTTTTTAATATAGACATTGATTTAGACTTTCTAAGGAAACATCAAAACACAAACTGCAGTTGCCCTAGTGCAGCAAGACCTCTGATTTGGATGTCAGAAGGGGTGGTCAGGCAAAGTTATTGCCCCAGATCTACCCCTGCTAGTGAGAAATTCTTTTATAGTTGTGGTTTAACCTGGCAGGCAGCTCAGTACCACACAGCCTTTCACTCACCCTCCCCACCCCTCAAGTGGGATGGGGGTGAGAATCATGAAAAAAAGAAGTAAAAGCTTATGGGTTGAGATAGAGACAATTTAATAGGACAGAGAAGAAATAGAAATAATAATAATAGTAATAAGAAAAATGTGTACAGAACAAGTGATGCACAATGCAGTTGCTTGCCACCTACCTGTCTGGTTGGGCCCATCCCATCCCCAAGCAGTGGTGCCCTCCCCCCAGGTCAGCCCCCCCATATTAATTGTTCAGCAGGATACCATATGGCATGGAATACCCCTTTGGCCAGTTGGGGTCAGCTGTCCGGGGTCTGTCCCCTCCTATCTCCTTGTGCACCCCAGTCTCCTCACTGGCAGGACAATGTGAGAAGCTGAAAAGTCCTTGGCTTAGTGTAAGCACTGCTGTGCGACAATTAAAACATCAGCGTGTTATCAACATTATTCTCATCCTAAGTCCCAAACACAGCACTATACCAGCTACTACAAGGAAAATTAACTCTATCCTAGCCAAAACCAGGACAATAATTTAGCACGTGGTATTTTAAAACTAACACAGATGTTTCATATGCTGCTGCCCAGGATGTTCCCAAGCTGGAAGGTGTATGGAACATCCACAAGCTGAGAGCAGTGCAGGAGGCAGGTGAGCCTGGGGAAAATTCTGTGCTAGCCAGGAGAGAGCTGGGCTCCCCCAAAAGAATTGGGGTGACTCCTTCACCCAAAAAGAGCGATGTTTTGAAAGTGCCCACATATAAATGAAAGAAGAAAAAAAGAGAAAGGAAAACAAAAGAGGACAAAAAATAAAGGGGAAAAAAAAGAAAGAGGGCAGAAGGGCTTTATTCAACATTAAAAACTCCTGCATTCACTCCTCAGCACACAAACCTCCTCTTTTAGGAAAAAAAGAAAACAAAAATAAACAATCCTTCCTCCCCCATTTGCATACATTTCTTCACATCATCTCCGTGTATGAGCAGGACACAGAAGAGCATCTCAAAAACACAGTCCTGTGAGATCTTTGGCGGGTGGGAAGGACAGGGAGATTCAGGAAAGGCCTTTGCTTACAACATCCACTTTTTCTGCAGTGTTGTACAATAGTCCTTCAACATTGAAATACCAATGTGTAGAACAGAACTGCTTGGTGAGTACAGCCTATCCACATGTTTCAAATTTCCATCCAGTGCATACAAAGCCATAAATGACAAGTTTTTGTTTGGAAGCAAAAACAAGTGTTCTTTTGTGGCCAAAGACCATTGCTTATTTGCATAGATTTGAGTGTCAGTGTTTCCCCAAACAAGCGAAGACTACACCTCCCACTGAACCACAGAAATATTTACTAGCTTTCTAGAGTGTCTAATTTACATATCAAAGGGCATTTTTGCATGCCATTTACCTAACTGCTGTAACTGGACTTGTAGAGAAATGAGCAGCACATGCTTTTTATTCTTTAACTACATTGCATCTTCAGAATGAACAAAATGTTTTCTTCGTCAAGAAAGCAAAGAAACTCAACAATCTTGTTATCCAAAACAGTATGAGATGGAAATTACTTAAATTTAACTGGAAAAATTATGAGTAATGTCCTGACTGCAGACTGATATCAGTATTTAGAGACACTCCTATATGGCAGGATTGAATGAAGAAGCCACCTGGTAACTGGCCTGTGAAGGCTTGTACATCTTTAAAAGAAATAATAATAAGAAAAACAAAGAAAGAAACAAAAGCTCTGTTGGGAATAACACTGAATCTTGAAACAAACTAATGTTACTGATAGCACTTCAATTACTGAAGTGTAGATCCTAGTGACTAAGTGTCTTTGCTTCACCGGGTAAAGCAAATGGCTCAACAGATCCATCCACCGCTTCACTCTAACACATCTAGGTGTCTTTAAGTACCTGAATTAATGCTATGCAGTGGTATTTTGGAGTGTCTGTGCATCTCTGGAGTTTTTCTGTTGGCACTGGACTGGTGAGGGTACCCAAATGATCTTAAAAAGAGGGAAGGATCCATTGTATGAGCTGATGCAATCCTTTGTCTGTATCATTGCTTGCTGCACTTCAGTGAATGGCATTCAGCATTCCTGCCTATCTGCAGCATAAACTGAAAATGAAGATCATCTTCCAACCTGCAGCCTCTGTTGTTGTCCCTGCCAGTACTCTGTGAGCCCATGTTTGGTTTTGATTGTTGGTTTAGTGTGATTTGAAAACTATGTACGAGTAGTCAGTACTGAAAACCTTGTGTACGGTGAAAACTTGGCCTGCACGAGCTCTGAGGGAGTGTAATGTAAGTGAAGGCTAAAGTGAGGTCTATAGACTACTAGCATGCTTAGAGCAGAGAATGCAAGCTTGATGAATCCAAAAAAACAACTCTCATGCTAGAAGATACCTCTGGCGTCACTAGTAATGCTAGTCAAATGACACTCAATGGAGACCTTGTAGGACAACTGAACACTGTACTAAGACATGTCAGTGCTCTACTCAAGAAATAAGTACGTGACATTACAGGTGTTACCATTCAGAGTACCTATATCCTTACAATCAGACAAACAGGAGGTTCAGTCCTACAGTGTTGGCATTTATACAGCATTAGAAAGATATTAGCTCAACAATTTCTATATGGCACGGGACTATAAAATTGTATTGCTTCAAATACTTACTAACCTCTGAATTCAGATTAAAGCTGTATTTGGTGATATACAGTAAAGGGTTGTGCCTGCATGGTTGTACAAACGTGACCTCTGTTATGTGCCAAGGATCTGCAGAGTTCTGTTCTGTTCTGCTCCTGTTGGTAGTAATGAGCTAGCAGAAAGCTGTTTACTGCCAAAACATTTAAATATTGGATAGATTGTTTCGTACCAAACACTATAGCAACACAGACTCTAGCATAGCTATTTACAAGCAGCATTAAGAAAATAGCTGGCTATAAAAAAAAAAAAAAAACAAACAAAAAAAAAAACACACACACACAAAAAAAAACCCCGCACACAAACTTTTGTTCTCAGAATTAAAATGTGATGCAGACAGAACAGAAACAACCACTTCGGGTAAGACATTCCAGTCATTACAATTTAAATCAGCTGCTAAAGACACACAAGAGAGTGAGCATCTCTACTGGTGCCAAGACCAGTGCATAAAATGTTGTTCTCAGTCATTTTTGTTGACAGGTGCACTTTTTGCTGGGATAAAAACTGGCTGGATGGCTGGGCCCAGAGTGGTGGTGAATGGAGTGAAAACCAGCTGGCAACTGGTCGTGAGCGGTGTTCCCTAGGGGTTGGTGTTGGGGCCCATCCTCTTTAATATCTTTATTGATGATTTGGAAGAGGGAATTGAGTGCACCCTCAGTAAGTTTACACCAAGTTAGAAGGAAGTGTTGATCTGCTGGAGTGTGGGAAGGCCCTGCAGAAGGACCTGGACAGGTTAGGTCAATGGGATGAGTTTCAGACCCAGGCCATGTTTCAACTGCAAATGGCCCAGCTGAAAGATTAGCATGAATTGCTTTCCTTTGGGGAGTCAGAGTCATTACTTTAGAGAACTTTAGCTTGCCACAGGAAAAGTGCTATACATCCAGGCCTCTAAATAAAAGAATATCAGTTAAAAATATCCCATCTTTTGCACTATTCTATCTTACATTGCCTACAGCAATATATGCCAATGGGTACAAGATATTAGTACGCTTACCCAAAAGACAACACTGAGAAGAATACAGCATTGCATCAAAAGCCCTTATGGAGAAGGGAATAAAGTGCTGAGATAAATTGTGTTGGGTCTACAGAAAAGTGAGGAAGTGAGCCTGAAACCTCAGAGTTAGCAGGGTACCACTGGAATCAAAGCGGCTCTGACTGCCAAGGATGTCATCTGCCCAGTAATGAATGGGAACGGTCAGTTTGAAATGGCATGAAGCACAGACTAAGAGCTGAAATGTCACAACTGACAACTGCTCCTGCTTGGTGCTTTTTCCACTGGGCACGCCAGAAGGTGAGAGCACAATTGCTTGTGAATTTCGCTAACTGCAGCTAATGGGAATGATTTTCAGAAGTTCTACTTTTGTGTAGTGATTCAGATTTTAATGTTCATTTGTTCTACATACCTAATATTTCTTTTCAAAAAATGTAAGAATTCAGTGCCCCATCAGCATGGCACAGCTTGGGCTGTCTGGATAAAACAAGCACATGTATAGGGAAGTGTACTAATGTTTTTATCACAAATGTTCTGCTGCCAGAGTAGAAGGAAACTCTTTCTTTAAACACTGTTCTGGATCTGAGAAAATTAAATGATACCCCTTTCTGAAGAACCACCATAATAGGTCAAAAGTACATTAAGTACTTTATTTTTTTACTTCTTCAACAGTGTCCTGTGTCAAGGAGATTGACAACTTGCTTACTTATTTTATGTATCTTTTACTAAAGCAGCTGTCTGATTACGTAGTTGAATTCCTGAATTCAATAAATATTGTTGAATGTGTTTTAGGCCTTTCACTTACATGTTCCTCCATCATCTCTTCTGAGAACCTGTGTTACAGTTTTATTTGGATAGGAAGTGGTTCCCCAGCTCTAGTAATGTTTTTTGCCTCTTTGTGGACTTTTTTGATGTTTATAACTGCATGTAGAGTTCCAAACATGGGTACTTCATTGGTTTATGCAGCCAGATCTTCTTTTCCTGTTTAATTTTCCTTTCTAATGTGCTAACTTTATTATTTCGGTTCTAAGAATTGATTTAGAAAGTCACTCTGATGACTCCATAAACTCTTTCCAGACTCAGACTTCACTTTCCATATCTGTTTCTTCTCACTGATGATTTTTTTTTTTTGACCTTTGTTGCAAAACCTCTGCTCTGTGCATGGTTATTCTGAATAACGCTACTTAAAAACACACTTTGTATTAAGTAACCTGGAAAAGGGAATGATATCATGTGGCAGCTATGAGCATCCCATAAATCCCTTTGGACTTCTTTCTGAAAAGTAACCATTCTTTCCTGCCTTTTAAACTGGTGATACAAAGCTAGCATAAAGTCTTGCAGTTAATTCTTTTTCCATGACAGCATGGTTTCTTTAAACATCTTCATAAAGGCACTGTTGAAAGTCACATTTAAAAAGAAATATATAAATGTGGTATATCAGCAGCTGATATTTATCTCTGCCTCTTAACGTCTTAACATTTTTGTATTTCTGGGAAAGATTTTGCTCTGCAAAAACTATGTTGGCTCTTATCTAAATTCTTGGGTCTATCTTAACTCCATAGTCTATTAGCTCACTGTTTGTTTTTATTAGTGTATTCTCTTCTGCTCCATAATCACACCAGCCTCCCCTTTATTTTGCTCTGCAGGAGTCCTCACTCCTGCATACAGCTTGTAGCAATACACTGGCTCTTCAGAACTGATGGTTTGAGCTGCTGCTACACACAGCTCAGGGCAAAATCCAGAGCAGCATCTTTGCTAGCTTGCTGCTGCCTGTTTGAGCTGACAAGGAGCTGTTTATGAGTGGTGCGTCTGCATCAGGTACTTGCCTGACTTCCACCGCACATGAGAGATAAATGACATTTGTTCTTATGATAAGTGGCAAGACAGAAATCCAGGCTCCCATCCTTCAGGTATCAATCACTATGTTTGTTTGTTTCTTTCTTTGTTTGTTTTAATTGAAAGCTTTATTTAAAAAAAAAAAAAAAAAAAAGCTCAGAAATTGTTTATTCAGCTGTGAAAGTTTGTCAACCTACAATGACTGTTTTTTTTTCTTTTTCTTTTTTTCCTATCAATAACAAAAAGAAAAAAAAAAAAAAAAAGCAAGAGGTGATTCTGTTGTGTTGCCTAAGGATGAATCTCATTGTATAATATAGACAGATAGACTGAATGTACCATACCAGGTATCTATACCTGGTATGGACAGTCTTTTTCACTGCTAGAAGTGTTGCTGCCATTGTATCCAAAGACAAACTTCTTAGTAGTTCACAACCTGTTGAGAGTGATTTATTCTTTGCATTGACTGGCCTGCTATATACTAGAGGCAGCATGCATCTCCTCCAGTAAGAAAAATCAAGGTCAAAAGCATACTAACCAAACTTGGTGTGTGTTGAGATTGTGTGTTTGTATCCCCATGTCCTCTTCTACAGACACAATTTATATCATTTCCAGGCAAAAGAAGCTCCAATGATAAATTGCAGTACTCTTATTCTATTGTTTGGCCTAGTTCTGTACTCAGGACTGTTAAATTATGAAGTAATATTAGTGCAGACCTAGATTTAGATCTCAACCACTAGCTAAAATCTGTGGTTTTGATTGCATAGACCAGAGAACCTGCTTAGAACAGAAAAGAGACTCCTGAAAAGTTCTGGTTACCATGAATTAGATCATCAAACCTTTCTCCCAGCTTGGATGCAGGGTAGTACCTTTTATCTCAATTGAAATTATCATAATTTGATCCTTGGCTTAATAATAGTGTCAGTTTGGATCAACTAAATCAAAGTACAAGGTCTCAACGTGCCCCAGTGCTTAAGGACCAGTATTTTTTTATTTGACTTTGCTATTCACTGCAGATAAATTGTTGGCATTTACTCTTGGACTGAGGTTTTCTCATGGAGAATAAAAACATTTAAGGTGCTTCAGGCATGGTTCAAATGTAACCCTTCCCCAAAAGGAGATGCAGGTTGACCTTCTAACTTCAGATACCATTGGGAGCAATGCTTTCTAACCAGAAGTTCTGCAACAAATCCTTATTCCAAGAATATTTAAAATTATGAGAAAACTATATCAAAGTAGACATTCAGGACAAATCCATAAATCCTATTTAATGTCAAAGTAGAAAATAAAATTAAAGTTTCTCAAAGTGTTTGCACCACAGACTCTTTCTTCAAAAATTGAATATGTTATATGTTGGTTTTGTATTTTATATATTTTTAAAAATTGAATATAATAGGGAAAATTGCAAAAGAAATTTTAGTTAAATGAACACATCTTGACATTCCTTTCTATTGCCTAGATTCTTTAGCACTTTTGTTTAAGGTACACACAGAATGAAGATGTCAATACATTTCATAAAGGAAATGTTGAAAGGCAACATTATTCATAAGTGTTATATTTTGACATTGTCTTTTCCTTTCTTTTAGCCAAATCTGTTAGTGTATTTTGTCTCCATAAAATAACATCTTCAGTGAATTTTGTATAGCTTGTAAAAAAAAAAAAAAAAAAAAAGAAAAGAAAAGAAAAGAAAAAAAATATTTTTGCAGAATCTTTCTCCTTCTTTCTTTCCCCAGAAAGTTTAGACTGAAATTTTTTTATGTCATCATTAAATGGAAGTTCAGGTATAGATTTTCACAGGGTGTGCACATTCTTGGATCCCACAATTACTTCCTTTAATACATTTCTCTTGTCTTTCATTTTCACCCTGGGCATACTTTTCAAACTTATTTTGCCACTTAGAAAAAATTATTGCTCCTGCTTTCAATTAATGCAGTAATGGGTTCTTGTACAAACTGGTACTATAAAATGGTGTCCAACATTGCTGTAAACAGAGTTTGCTCATTTACCTGTGCTAGGAAAATTCTAAGTTCACTTCTCAAGTACTAATCTGAAACGACACCAAAACCCCAAACCTGAAGCTAAACATTTGCCGAAGCTGATGGGCTGGGGATGGAGACTGGGAGAGAGGGGGAACAGGGAAGAGTCAAGCTGGGCTTCTGCCTACAGAATGACTGAAAATGGGTTGATTTTGGTTTTATGGTGGACAAGCCTAGATCCTACAAAGATATTTTTACTTGTTTAAATAATTAAAATAATATATAATATACTAGATAATTATCAATAATAATAAAAATCCTTGTTTAAATACTGTACAACACTTTACTGAAGCCAATTATCCCATCTGGAGTGTAAAGTTTAGCACGTAAATCAGATTTTGCAAGACGTGGACCATTTCAACATATCTTTTGACACCTGTGGTCCCACATGGAAAACTCTGTAGAAAGGTTCTTCAACCCACCAACTTACTGGGGAGGATTCTCCGTGTTTCAGCGAGACATTGAGTGAGTTATGGATGTTAGTTGCTTAGAAAATGAGATTTAGAAGTTTCCAAATATGATAACAATCTGTTATACCACATAGGAGATTGAAAGCATGACTCTAAGAAAGATAACTATGATAAACATGTAAGAATTTAATTTTCACATTATTAAAAAGCAATGATTATTTAAGATCCTTTCTGACTTGGATATGTTAGAAGTTCATATTTCATATTCATATTTTTTGACAAGACAGTGAGAACTCCATTTCTGTTAGTACTTAACTATATATTAAGCTTTGTTTAACGTTGTTAAAATTTGTTCCTGGTATGAATATGAATCTAGTTTTTATTTTTTTTTATTTATTGTCTGTTTGTTTTTATTTCATGAGCAGAAACAGCTTTCTCTATCATTAAAGCTTTTGTTTCATCAACTTTATGGAAAATCTGAAAAAGCAACATAGCTAATGAGGCAAGTACAATTTTACCTGCAAGGCTGCTTTTGCTTTCTAAACAGATATGTACTTTTTTCTTTCCTAAACTAAATTAAAGTTTCAGACTTTGACTACATGTTTCAAAAAGGACTCAACCTTATCAAAAATAACAAGGTTATTTTCTACAGTTGTATAAGTTTTAGACAGACTGCTTTTTAACTTTTACATTGAGAAAAAGACCTAAACTTGTAGCTTGCATTTCTTCAACATGAAGACTTCTCTGCACAGTGTATTTCAACAAAGTTCATATACTAAAGGGGTAGAAATACGGCATTTTGAAAGACAACTTTAAGCTAATCACATACAACTTATATTTTGGAAAAGAAAGCAAGAACAAATAAAGAGTAAATTATGCGAGAGCCAGGAAAGCACTAACCTGTGCTTAGTTATAGACTTTAAAACATCTCAATAGATGTCAAATGAGACAGAAAAGCTGTTTAAATTGCACTTTAATTCTTGTTTCAGAACTCTCCAGCAACAATTTAAATCAGAATGTTAAAATTGTTATAGTATGTTTGAAATTAATTTTGCCATTTTAATAACTCAAAGCTATCTGTAAATGCACAGCTAGCACCTATCTGTCCCTATTAGTATTACCACCTATTAGTAAAATCATGAAAAGAACATTACGCATAAAGTTTGCTATAAGTATACATTTTGATTGAAACATTAATATTCAGTCTTTGAGCATTATTATACTTTTAAGAGTAAAAAACTGTAATAAGAGTTTTAAAAAGATGGCGCTTCTTGGGCTTCTTTTTTTTTTTTAAATAATCTTCTGGAACTGGGTACTTAGTTCACAATCTACTGTCAATCAAGGAACTCCATGACATTGGAATGCAATAAATTGAATCAGAATAGGCAGGATCTACATCAGACATTCTAGGTACGTATAGAGAAAAACAGTTACTGAAATACTCTTAAATGACAGTCATTGGATTTTCCCCACAATATATAAAAAAAAAAAACAAACAACACTATGGATATTTACTTTCATCTCCTTGTTGATAACTGCAATATACTGAGAATGTGAAGTCACTGAGCAGCTCTTAAGAAAAATTTCGAAAGAGCTTTGTAAATGGACATGATGTTATTGCTGCAGTTATCTTCCCAGGAAAAATGAAGCATTTCTTAGCAGAAGGCTTTAAGGAAGTTCAGTTTGTAAAACGCAGTAACTTTAAGAAATGAGCTGCATTATCCTCTCTAATCTTTTGATACATTTCAAATTAATACTAATTGAGAAAACTAAGAAAAAAGGCAAAGCAAAATATGGAAAAATACATTCATTAGTTTTAAATAGGTCCTTTTTGTATTTCAAAGTTTCTTTAGCACATCTAATATCAATTGTTTTTGTTATAGCTAGGTTTTATTACCATCTACTTATAACATGAAATAAATAAAACAGATGATCCCTACATACTGCATGTTGGAAACATTTAGGTTTCACTGGTAATTAAAATAACACAGTAAAAGATCATTTGGTCAAATCATTTCCCAAGTATTCTTACAAAGCTGTGAGTTAAAGAGTAAGTATAAAAATAGGAAGAAAACCACTGTTCTTTATTGCTACTTCAGTAGTTAAAGAAACGCCATAAATCCAAGAGTCTCGGAAAAATAGCACGTTGTATTTTAAAGCAGTAAAATATTCTGTGCATTCTACTCAGAAATAAAAATGGATAATAAAATCTTAATTGAGAATGATTCAGAAAGCAAAAAAAAGAAGAAATATATTACAAAACAGAAGCATGTATTTCAAGTTAAAAGGTATTGAGTATCAGCGCAGCATCAGTTGGAATTTTGTGTGGTTGCATATGCATATCATAGAAATTTATTTATCTTCTGCTTTATGTTACCAATAATAATCAGATTCAAATTTGATTCATTAATAATCTAAGATAGTTTAGATTGTACTTTTTGGAAAAGAATTCCAGAAAAATAAATTCCTTGTAAACAGAAACTGTCATATTGAACTCTGTAGGTACACACTGTCATACCCAAAGATCAGTACACTTAAATACTTTCTGAATGTTTTCTGAGGTTCTTCATGTACAAGTAGATTCACGGGTATTGAAAGGAAAAAAACCTTAGTGTTACCATCACCAACTCAAAATATAAGGTGGTTTCTGGCACCTCTGTTTATAGGCTTAGCTAAATAGCAAAGCTAATGGATTTCTATCTGCAAAACAAGTTATTGTCTCTGTAAATGATAGATGCTATCAGCAACTCATTCAAAAGATCAGTTAGCCATTAAAATAGTCTGTTTTAACTCAAAATGTTGCCTTCACAAATGATACTCATGAATTGGGTATCTTCTAATCACACAATAGCCATTAGCCTCTCCCAAAAGTCTTCATACATTTGTGGCTGAAAAAGAAAACATACAGAACAGCACAAAACAATTTCCCGAACAAACAAGAGCTTCTGTCTTCCACTAAAACTTGTAATATCTCTAAAAGATTTTGAGATAAATGGACTCTTAGGAACAGGAAAGAATAGGAATAAGATTTGTTACACACTTGAGAAATACAGTCAACAGGCTCTGTTCCTACCTGAGAAGAGAGCAGATCCAATCATTCAACTCAAAGACTCTGGATTCTCTCTAGTGTAACTGGAACAGCCTTCACTTTTAAGAAGCTATAGTCTCTCAGCCAGGAGGAAATCTGGCACCATCTTCCATACAAAAGCGCACACATACGAACATAATAAAGAAAAAAAGAGTCAACCCCAAAACAGTCAACAAAGGACAAAAATACTGCCTCCACCACAAATCCATCAGTTTTCTGATCCCCTGTCTGAGAAGCTTTTATTGTTATCTCCAAAATGTAACTCATCTGAGAAGGAAATACAACAGTGTATAGTCATCTTAATATATTTTTTTTTCTTTTCTTTTCCAGATGTAGTCACTGATTGCAGTGTAGTTTAGGATCTCTTTCCTGGTTCTAATTTTCAGTGAAATTCACAGGTCAATTTGATTCATATCCCATCCCTTGAAAATCAAGGTACAGATTTACTCTTTACAAAATAAGTCCATTTTTGTTTGTTTGTTTGGAGCAGAAAGACAGCATTATTTATGATACCTGATAATAACTTGGCTGGCATGATATTTCAGAGCTTTATGTCTGTTTGTATTTCTTTTTTTTTTTTTAATTTTTCTTTTGTTTGTTTGTGTGTGTGTATTTTTTCCTTTTCTCACCTGCTTCAGGGTCTAGTCCTGCCATTATCAGACAGTAAACTGATGTCTTTTTTACAGGTTCAGTTGTTCAGTCTGTGTCAGTCTCCTTCAAACTGAATCTGGTTTTGTAAAAATATAGGAAAGAAGTCTAGCATTCATGTCAAAGGGGCGTAACTAATTTCTGTAGGCCTTTTCTTTCAGCTCTTTGACCTGGGCTCAAGGACTAGCTGTTTTTTCCATTTTCAAGTAAAAACTTGCATTAATATAGTCTTGGACAGAGAATCACGGGGATTCTATTGTGTCAGGCTAGGCATATCATTTTTACATATAGTTTACACCATTTAAGGCAGAAAGAAAATTGGTGCTATAGCACTCACTATTCTCACTGATATTTAGAAAAACGCTGTGCCACTGGACTCACTCAGCTTCCTTCTCTCATTTGATTGCGTAACCACGATGAAAGTGTTAACTGTAAATATTATTTCTTAGGCGTATTCAGGATTTTTTTCCTGGCTCCACTGTGTGAAAGGAGGCACCCCTGATATCTGTAGTACCTTCTGCCCTGCTTTATCTTAAGGAAAACTTTTTGTGAATTCTTACCTGCCTGATATTTGACAGTCATAAGACAAGGGAAGGCATACAGGTAGATAATATAAGAACAATAACAGGCAATTAATCTTTCCTTAGTGTAAACAAAATAACATGGAATGAACTGGAATGCAAATGATGATTTATTTCTGCTGGTGGATCTCAGCCTCTGTTGCATTAGGGTCAATATGACCATTGCTGCTAGGGTTTAACGACAGCAGAGGACTTGGAGCACTCCATATGGAGATCATAATTTCACTTCTGCAGCAAAGGAAACAAATGATGCTCTGAAATGAAAAATTATATCTGATTTTTTTCTTATGCAATTTTTGTAAATTACTTATAAATTAAGGACATCTTGCAACTTGCAGACCAGCGTCTTGCCTTTTGGAACATGTTTTTTCTCACCTTATAATACTGTAGATAAAAATTTTGTTTTGTTTTGTTTTGTTTTGTTTTTTCTCAAAACTTTTCTAAAGCTACAGTAAAGATGGAATAAATTAGTAGCATTGCTGATGCCAGTTAGGACTAAATCATTCTTTCTCATCACAGCGCAGAAGACCTGGAGGGCGGTGAGGCTGAGAATTAATACAATAATGGAAACAGAAGAGCTGTAAAATATATGAGCTGGCAATCTGTCCACAATATCCTCAGAAGTACT
This sequence comes from Netta rufina, assembly GCF_964035555.1. Taxonomy (NCBI): domain Eukaryota; kingdom Metazoa; phylum Chordata; class Aves; order Anseriformes; family Anatidae; genus Netta; species Netta rufina. The sequence goes on from NC_140140.1 coordinate 2,938,444, forward strand.
TGCCAGAACCTTATCTCAGATCCATACCAAGCCCATTTCAAGGATTTTAAAACACAGTCACTCTTTAAGCATAGGTGAAATACAATTGTTTTCAACACGTTTTCAGTGCCAAATTGCTGCTCCACTCTTCTAATTTAATTCTTGTTTTATTCATATTTTATTCCTGATTCATTCCTTATTTACCTTATTATAATTATGCCAATGTGTTTGTTTGTGGGTGTTTTCCTCTGACAGAAGTCTAAAATTGATAGATATTAAATTTTTGTCTTTGTTTTCTTTTGGAAGACATCTGGAGCTTAAGAGATATCTTCCATCCCAGAGATATCTTCCGTCCCAGCTCACTAATACTTCGAGGCCACTGCAATGGATACACTTTGCATTTTTCACTAAGACCTGAGACATAAAACCCTTTGGCTTCATTCTGTTACCTATTACCTACTCTGAGAAATGTAGGACTGTAACACATCATCTTAAGTCTCTATTTAAACTATCTACTATGTCCCTTTGCTCTGAGATGAATTTTTGCAATGGAAGTGTATTCATTTTACAATCAATTGTGGTTCTGCTTGGATTGCTTCCCTGACTTCTGTCATGGACTACCAAGCTAACAATGTTCTTTTATTCTCACTAATACACCAGTTTGTCCAGTGGCTGACATAACTTCTGTATTTCTGGAAAGCAGCTTTCTTCAGAAATCATTCTTTTTAAAAGAACTACCTTTTTCTTTCTCAAATATTGCTTTTGTTGCACTTTCGTTAGTCTGCTACCTTATACTGGAAATAAATATTCACAACACTGTACAAAACTATCTCTGTTTTGTCTCATTTTTTTGTAAGGTCATATAATGACAAAGGTAACATCAAATTCCACCAATGCTGGAAAGTACATTATAGATTAATTACAAGAATAACACAGGAAGCATGTCATTGATAGGCCACGTGGAAGTGGAATCGATAAATGGGAGCGTTTTTAGAAAAAAAAATGAAAGAAAATCAAGGACTAGGTTGCTTAAAACCATAAGAAGGTGCCTCTCTGGCTTTTCCTTCCTCCTTCATCATTATTTCAAGCAGATCCCATTTTATTCAAAAGCATACAAACCATGACCTGCTGAGATTTATTTAGGAACTATGAATTTATATTCACTTACTTATTTGTGAAATCTGACACAATGAAAAAAGTCACCCATGTTTTCCTCAAGTTTTGTTGTGTACACTAAGGATTTTCTTTTCTTTTATGTAGCTAATTTTGCTAAGGTCAATGTCATGATGCCAGTTAATGCAATGTATTTTCTCATACCATCTCTATGTTTGCAGGCAACTCATTTTTAGCTTAAGACAAGCAATCCCATCTATGGACATCAAAAGCAATAAATGGAACTGCTACAGTCTTGGGTGCAAATGCTGCGAGCTCAGGGCAAGGAACTATAATGGGAAGGCTGTAACTGGAGCAGCTGCCTGCTCTTTCTTCATGTGTCCCTCTGCCCTGCCCCTCTCCCTGCATACTGCTAAGTCACATCATTTTATCTTGCAGTATTATTTCCAAGACTATTTTGCACTTCTCTCCCTGTCCTACTTTTCCCCTTTTTAAAATAAATATTCATCAAATTTTTCTATGGATAAATCTGTGCCCTATTCTTCCTTGTTTCTCCAAGGAGACTAATAATACCTCCAAAATTGCTAGTCCCAGGTAAGTGTGCGGAGTCTATCTGGGAACTGGATTATAGCTAGCCTCAGCACTAGTCTTCCAGCTGGAGGTTGGGAAACCTTGTCTGTTCCATTGCAGCTGCTGTATGTTTCCTTTGTATATGGTATGAACAGATGGGAAAGTAGGGATTCTGCAGATTTAGACCTAATTATGGGAATTTGATAGTGATATAGTGATGCTATCTCATTATGGCTTTAATAACTCTGGAGCCACACTGAACCTATAATCTTTGCTAAGCAAAAACAGCACAGATGTGCCTACACTGAAGGAGGGGTTTGTAGCAGCAAAAAGTGTCTGTGGGCTTCACACCTTGAGCACAGATATATAATGTCAGGGCCCTGGGTGCACTAATAGGGCTTAATTTAGGCCTTACCCAGGCTCACCCGGGGCTCCCACCCACGTGCCCTCCGCATGAGCCCTTGAGCCCCATTTAAGCTCAAGGCTGTCTTTTCATTGTTTGCTTGTGTTGTGTTGAAAGAGGGCTGCTCTCCTGCATGGGCCTTAAAGGACGCTGCAGATAGCTGGTCTGCTGGACAGACACCTCCACCCCACCTTGGAGGCAGGTTGTACCCATCTGTATCTCCTGAGAGGGCTTTAGATACGTGTAGCCCTGCTTGCTTTTGCTCATTACTGGACTTCCTGCGTTGACCCTGAGCCTGGTCCATTGCTGGACTTTTCTTGGATTATTGATAGCTCCAGTTAGCGATATGTAGCTCTGGTTGTTCTGTTAGATTCTGTGGGACTGTGCCTTGCTGGTGTGAGGGCTTGCACTGTGCTCTTGGGCTTTTGGCTTGTCTCTGCCCTGGGACAGTCCCATTGTTGTTGCTTTCTGATGTGAACATGGAACTAAATGACAGGATGGCAGCTGTAGCAGAAGATGGCTTAGATGTCTTATGTTTCAGTCATTTTGAAACTCCTCTTGAAAGCGTGCGTGGTTCATCCTTATTTTGTTCTGTTACTGTAAGTTGAGCAACAGATTAAAATGTAATATTTCAACAAATATGACAGTACAGTTAAGAAGCAGCAGTCAGGCTTGCTACAAAAGCAGCTGCAGTAATTGAAGGTACTGTGGGCTCCAAGCTCTCTGACACTGCTTTTTTGCTGACTTGGTACCAATTCCCTGAGCTGAGCTCATAAAGTGTAATGTCACCAGCAGGTCTTCTGATCCAAGCCACCTCTAACTGTGGTTTCAAGCAATTGGATTGCCTGCCTGAGGCAGATAAGTGCTGGCAGGGTCATTCCCTCTTCTGCATGGAAGAAGAGGAGGCCTGGGTGAAGAGCTGCTCAGGAGCACGGCCATCATGCCTCAAACTGCCAGCATCCACCTGTATGCAGTGGGTAGGTGCAGTGTTGCCTAAAGAAAGCTTATAAATAATATCCTCTTCCATATGAGAAAAAGATTGCTTGATTATTTAAAATGAAAGAGATGAAGGCAAGAATGTATTGACGTTAAAGAACTATGGGAGGTAACCTGGATATGGCCTGAGAACTGAATGAATACTTTCAGGTTTCCGGTGTGGCTGATAAGCAAAGGCAGGTATGATAAAAGGGTTAAAGTATGGATTGGAAAAATAAATAAAAGCAGAGGAATGGTAAGAGAAAGAATACTCTCGATCCCAGACTAGAGTAGAATTGCAGCCCAGGCAGAAGGTACCCTAAATAAGGAGGAAGCACGTTGTCTGGACAGAGAAATGTCAATTGATCTGACTTAGAAAACATGAAGGGAAACAGTTGTGGTAGTTAAAGAGCACAGAGATGAAGTAAAATATGAATCTTACAAAGACAAAATTCTTTCATCAAAGACAAAATTCTTTCATCAAGTAAATTTTTACATAATTAAATGATTAAGCTTGGCTCTAACCCATTATATTTATAGTCATAAAATGCTCTTTAATTATGATATTTAGTTGTTTGCCGTGTAATTAGGAATTTACATATTTTTCTGTTCAGCTCTTAAAAATTAATATATTACAGTACGTTCTGTGTATCTTCAGTTACAGCATTTAAATTTCAGCATGTTCTACAAGTCAAGCTAAGTCTGAAGGAAATATATATTGCTTACTCAAATTCAGATAGGCAATGTATTGAATACTAGTTAATAGAAGCAACAAATGCCAGAGGCTGATATTTAGTGACCAGCAAAGTAATAATCATAGAACAGACATGCTGTAGGAAAGCTGCAGCAATTATTGTTTTCTGATGCTGCAAATGTGACAACCACTTCAAAGTCTCTCCAATGCTCTGCAGCAGTGTCCCTCAAAGAGCATGCAATATTTGGAAGTCAGTAATATCTCCTATTTGCCAAGACTCAAAGACAGATCAGGACAGGCGTCCTCATAAAGCCTTGTGTTCATACAACAATATAAAGGAGGACAATACAAAGCCTCTGTTAGGCTTATTATTTTCCGTAGTTTGGCAAATTTTGAAGCAATAGAGGTCTTCTGGGAGACAGCCAATGAGACTGTCTCCACTTAACTCATCAGAAATTTTATTTAAAATAACCTTGACTATACATTAAAAAATAAAAAAATAAAAATCCCTTGTGTGCAATGTGAATACCAGAATTGTTGGTTCTCATCTTTGGTCTTTCAGTGGTGTAGTTAAAAAGAAGGAGCAGATTTAGAGGACGTAAAGGAGAGTTAGAATCTTCTGGTTACTGAGAGATCTTGTGAAAACATGAGTCTCTTCCAGACTGTTCCAGAAACCATGAGTATGTCAAAATACTAGTTCTGCTTTCCTTTTCAGAGCTTGTTTGGATGTAGTTGTTTAAAACAATCTAGCACAAGATGTTTATACTGCAGGATATGTAAGAGGAATTTAGAAATTCAGCAAAGGAAGATTTGAATGACCTGCAGTTGCCATTGAAATCTGCAACTGGTGCAGGAATGAGGAGTGAGGACCTAAGATATATCCCAGAATGGCCAAGGTGGGAAGGGACCTCTGAAGATCACCCAGTCCAACCCCCGTGCCAAGCAGGATCACCCAAAGCACACCGCGCAGGATGGCATCCAGGTGGGGGTTGAGTATCTCCAGAGAAGGAGACTGCACAACCTCTCTGGGCAGCCTGTCCCAGTGCTCTCGTACTATCCTGGTAAAGAAATGCCCCCTCATATTGAGCTGCAACCTTCTGTGCTTCAGTTTGTGCCTGCTGCCTCTCGTACTGCTGCTGGGCACAACTGAAAAGAGACTGGCTCCATCCTCCTGACACCCTCTCCTCAGATATTTATGCACACTGATGAGGTCTCCCCTCTTCTCTTTTCCAAGCTAAACAGGCCCAGCTCTCTCAGGGCAATCTGCAGCAGTTGTCTGTTCAGTGCATGGCCTCCAAATCCACAGATGGGTATCCCTGCTCTCCATGAGTGCTTCCCTATGGCCTGTGTCACTGTACAGATGAGGCCGCTGTACCCTCCACTCTGCAGAACATCTGTGTTGGAGCAGGATCCAGTGAAGTCAAAATGCACCCTTGGAGGCTGCTGTAAAATAACTTCAAGACATTTATTGAGACTACATCATAAAGAGAACATCTGCAGCTATGCAAAAATAGATAAAGAAGATGAATATGTTAACATAGGAATGCAACTCCATCCAGAACGTAAGCATTAAGATAAAAGTTTAAGATAACTCAGGCTTTCCAAGATTACATGCCCAAATTCCAGTCTTAAATTACCAATTGGAGAGACTGTGGTTACTGAAAGATAAATATTTTGACTTCCAGTAACTGTAGAATGATGAACTAAAATTATTAATACCGAGGAAGTATGGTAAAAGGAATATAAAAGCAATTATTAAAACAAACTTCTAGTTTGATTCCTATTTAGTAAACATGCCTGTGGATTTGCTGTTCTGAACCAGTGTTGATGGAGAAAAACTATTTTTTGAAAACTGTTACTTAATGGAATTTTATCAACTTGTGATTAGCAAAAATATAAACTATAGATTTAATGGACACCTATTCTTACCCTTTCAGATGTGTTAATGATAAACTCTAATAGTTTTCCCTGTAGCAGAAGTTCTCCAAATATAGTTTGTGGGCCAAAACTTTTGACCACTGTCAAAACCTTCCCACTGAGTGAAATTCAACCTTTTTTCAGAAGGTTTAAACGTTCTTACATTGAATGTTGTCCAATGAAATTATTATATTTTATATATTCTGTTTCATACAGATGTTTTGAGAGTCTTCAGCTTTTTATTGATAATCTTTGATTATAAATACAGGAGATTTTCTGCTGTCTGTTTCAAAGGTAAAATGTGAATATATGTGGTGGCTGGTAACTGTCCTAAGACACTTCTACCTGACAAAAATCAGTTAAGTAAAGAAAGATGAATTAGTCACTCAGGCCAAGGGAAAACATACAAAAACTTTTAAAATGAAATTTGGTACTTTTTGTCTAGTACCAATTTCTGTCTGGAGAATTTAAATCCAAAGTAGTCAGGCTTGATTAGATGCAGCTTAAACCTTTCTACATGGAAGGTGTATACCTTGAAACATCTATTTGCTGAAAGATGTTTGGAAATCTGGAGGGATTTCAGCACGAGAAGGAATATTTCACAAGTCTGTTCCAGAATCAATTTTTAATTTTCTGGTTGCTGCTGCTGGAGCGACTTGTGCTCTTGATAGCATGGTGAGGGGGAAGGCAGGGAGCAAGGTAACTGCCATGCCTACATGAAGGAAGGAGGGGAGCAGCCCACTCTCAGTACTAACATTTGGTTTTGTTCTAATTTTAGGTAGTTTTATAACTAGACGCCAAGCTGTGTTGGTATTAAGGAGAACAGAAGAAAGGAAGAGATTGTACAGAAAGCATACTTGGGAAATGATGGCAAGTGTGACTTTAGGGATAGGGCTTCATTTTGTGCCTGACTTTGTACTTCTTTTTCTGTAGTGTAGAGGAACAGTAATCTGGGAGAATGCCTTGCATAACTCAGACTTGTGCATTTACTCTGTTCTTCCAAGCACCAGGGAACATCTCTTGCCCTTAGAGAAACAGTGTAAGCAGTACACCTTGGGGTCAAAGTCTCCTCAGAAGATCAAAGATGAGATGTACTGGCTGATCCTCAGACAAAGCCCTTCTACATGGGTCTGCCAGCTCTGGCCATGATGCTAAGTAACCACCTACCCACAGCTGCTTGGGTTGCAGCTGGAGGGGGTGAGTTATCTTTTCACATGTGTGCTTCCAGGGTCAAAATTCAAGCTCCATATTTTGGAACTGTAAACTACAGCTTATTGTGCTCCTGTTTGACTGTATCATGACACCTCTGTGAACTACATGCAACCAGGGATGTGGCTTGACAAATTCCTTAATCCCTGTTCAGAAGAGGCAGGATTGCGCTTTCCTATGGCAAGAACAGGCTCTAGACGTATATTTTACTAAAGTCAGATACAAAACAGGTTCAGGGGCCCAGTTCCATGTGCTGTGTCCATGGGATTTCTTCCTCACTGGCTAGATTTTTTCCTTGCCCATTGACACACAGTGTGTCTGAATTGTTCCAAGATGGGAACAGAGCCACTGTCTCTAGATCAGATTCAGAAACACAGCTATCAGCCATGTGAACCAAAGCAATGGTTGTGATGAGCAAATCATCTTTGTATACTGACAAGGATGGTTCTTTGGCTTGGGTGCTGGACTTGGACTAAAATTTTGCATCAAAACTGCAGAAAAGATGAGTCTGACAGCACATGTGTGGAGAGGGACAAATTAAGTGGAGAGCAAACCAACTTACCCTTGACTATCCTTCTGTAGGGGTTCTTGAATGTTCAGTGTCTGCATTCCTGATGGGGACTAGCAGGAGTACAAGTGGGAACTTGAATGGACATGGTAAAGGAATGTTTAGACCCAACAGTATGGTCCAGCATGGCAGCCTGGGGCTTCTTGACACTGATATGTTTCATTCTCAGAGTGGGTGTTTCGCAATAGCAAATTATCTGAAGTGTCCCTTTGATTGTGCTGATGGGCATTGGGATCAGCTCTGCCCATAAGCTCCATGCAGCTCACCAGGATGCCTTGCAAAGACAAAAAGCTGAAAGAAATAGAGAAGTGCCACAAATCAGGATTGCCTGAAAACCTGTACCCATTCAACCAATAAATCTGACTTAGTAAAACCAGATGCAAAACTGCATGTCTAGAAAGAAAGCATGCAGGACATACATAAAGCATGGGCAAATGGAAATCAGCAACTGTACAAAGGATGTGGCAGTTAAACAGGAATGGATAAGCAGTGTCCTGGGGTCTCCAGTTCAGGCAATGTAAGTAACTTAATTAGGTGTTTGAGAATGCTCTCTGAAATTGCATCAGATAGAAACTGCACTAAGTTTGATCAGGGAGACACTTTAAAAAAAAAAAAAAAAAGGCTTAGATATCTGGAGGCTGCAAAGCATGGATTTTTTCTAAACAGAGGATGGAAAAAGGGTTGCCACAGAGAAGCTGCTCTCACCTGACTGCACAGAGAGCCTGGCCTGGGGATGGTAAAATTGTCTAAGCTGGAAGCATAAATACTGCTGCTGGGTCTAAGTTACTTGATCGCTGGATAGGTGGAAGTAAAGTGAATTGTTATTTTATTTCTCATTTTTTAATGATTAAAAACAAATAATAAAATCCTTATGTGGTGTAGCCATTTTTTTTTATTTTTTTTTAAAGACAGCATGGCATAAAGCAACTCAATGTGTATGTGTAAATGATCAGTCTTACTGGTCCAGGTCTGTTAGTGCTAATACTGTCCACACTGCTTTGCTGTTCTTCTAAGGATGAAGCTGTTTCAAATAAAAGGTGAAAATGACATCTTTGCAAGTCTGACTTTGAACTTGGAGCTAGAGCTCTCAGGCCCTCCCAAGTGCAGACACAGCTATCTCCATCTGTGCACCAGATGGAGACAAAAGAATAGCAGATGTTGACCTGCGATCTGGAAGTTATTGGAGCCAGTTGTGTTCACCACTTGTGGAATTAGGTGTCTGCACTTGGGATTTGTTTCTACCACAGAGGAAACTGTTGGCTTGCCTGGCTTCAGTAGGTATAGGTCACTTAGGGCTGTAGTTGGTACTATATTAGGCTATACCTCTATTCTAATTTTTGCTGTATTTATTGGTTCTTTAATGATCCATATGTTCAGTCACAGTGTAATGTGGAAGAACTTTGCTGGCCTTTCCCAGCATCTGTAGGGGTGCATTTTTAGCTTCTATATCAGTTAATTTAATTGCCAGAAACCACCAGGACCTGTTGGTTGCTACATATCACCTTAGAGAGAAAGGGGAGAGATCTAACTTGTAAGACAGAGTGGAAGAAGTGCTGACATAGCACGTTCTACCAGTGAGACCAGAATGAATGTATGTGTCAGAGGAGATAAGCAACGCAGAATTTAATAGCTGGGTGTTCATTCTGGAACAAGCCCTGCAGCACTGAGTGCAAAGATTGCCTTGTTACGCAGGTATAGCGTGACCAGCATGTTATACCTTGTGGTTTCAGAACTTGCACATCAAAAGACAACTTGCATGAAAGTCTACCTTAGATCTTCACTAATAGCAGATCTATGTCAACAGCTAAGCCTGGAATTGGCAAACTTGTTGCTGAGGCTAGGGTGGTGGTGCAGTTACCTGGTGATGTTCAAGAGTTCTTGTGTTTTAGATGGGGCAGGTTGCTGTTGTTCTGGGGAAGGACTTGTCAAAGGACTCACGAAATGTGTGGGGGCTGTCAACAGCTCATCTGGGCTGAAAACTGTTATCTTCTGCTGATGCACATGAGTACCCATAGTGGTATTTGACATTAAAGCATGTCTGAGAACCATCACTTGTAAATGTTCTTGACCTAGCCAAGAGTCCTTTCCAGCTGGTAAAAGGTATTTTTGTGACTTTAACTGAATGTTGTTTTATTACCATTTCCCATTTTTCTGGTCTAGAAAGACCTCCAGGGAGTTGTAAGCAGGGGAAAAGATGTTAATGTTGCACTGCCTTAGTACAGAGGTTAGCTCATTTCCAGATTTTTGCATCAGGTAGGCGTGAATTATTTCACTTCAGTGTGAATTTGAGGAAGAAGACTGACTGTAATCAGCCAGTGCAGCACCTAACCATCAGGAGGAAAAAAGAGGATGAGCGGGAGAGTAATGTTTCTACCAGTTTCTCCAACCATCAAACAAGCTGCTGACAAGACAAAAAAAAAAAAAAAAAGCCCTTGTAGCTATTCTGAAGCAGCACTGTTGTATGTGTTGGCTTAAGATACATGACACTTGTGTGAGCATGGAGAAACAACTTCTGAATGAAACTACTAATCTGTAAAACTACTTGAGGGGGGAAAAAAAAAGGAGCTCTGACAATGGCTTCCTGTGAAAGAGTATAGCTGTGTGGAGGATGCTTGATGTGGAGCAGGAATAATCAATTTTTCAAATCAAGGACCAGGGAACAAATGGCCACATAACAGTTCTGCAGAAAAGAAGTGGCAGGCAGCAGAGCCCACAGATGCTGTGGGTTTGGATCCAGCTTGTGAACCATTGCAGCAATCAATTGTTCACAAGCTGTCTCTGATCCCCTACAGCATCATGATACAATGGAAAGGCAGACATTACACCAGAGAGCATAAGAAACTATATCATGTATAACAAATTTGGAATAGACTGTCCTCTCCAAACTGTGCTCAGGTCCTTACTTGTTGTGGTATGTTCTGTGTTGGATGCTGAAAGCAGTAAAGTAGGGTGTAGAAGGGATTAGTAAGAACTCTTAAAGAAAAAGAAAATACAGAAAACTGGGATCTAAAGACCATCATTTCTGTTTTGAGGAACTGGAAGCATTTACATGAATGAATCCTGGAACACTGGTTATTATTAGGTTACTATGAAAATGGAAGAGGAAAGAACAAGCAAGAATGTGAAAATATCACCTATAACTGGTATTTTCTGATATGCCAAATATTGAGACTTTCAGAGAAGAAACGCTATTTCTTAGCTGATCCAAAACAATTAAAAGCTTTGGCCCAGCAACTAAGTCCTTTAAACAAAAACATGTATTAAACAGCATCCTCTCCGAGGTCAGGCAGCCAGTTTAGCCATTAGTGACCAGGAGAGACCAGCCAATACTGTGCGGCTGCTTCTGAAACCCAGTAGTTGTAAAAAAAATGAATTACAATCATAGAATCATTTGGGTTGGAAAATGTCTTCAAAATCATCAAGTACAACCATCAGTGTGACCAACCAAGTCCACCCACTAAATGATGTCCCTTAGTGCCATATCCACATGCCTCTTAAATACCTTTAGGGATGGGGACTCAACCACTGTCATCCTGGGCATCCCATCACAATGCTTTACCATCTTCTCTGTGAAGAAATTTTTCTTAATACCCATCTAAAACTTCCCAGGCCCAGCTTGAGGCCATTTCCTCACATCCTGTCCCTTGTCACTTGAGAAAAGAGACTGGCACCTCCTCACTGCAGCCTCCTGCCAGATGGTTGTAGAGAGCAAGGAGCTCTCCCTTCAGCCCCCTCTTTTCCAGACTAAACAGCCCTGGTTCCCTCAGCTGCTCCTCATACTTGGTGTTTTCTAGTTGCTTCACCAGCTTTGTTGCTCTTATCAATTAGATGTAGCTCCTGCAGCAGTGAATGGTCACTATGCTATATGCAAGCTTCAAAAGCAAGGGGAGTACAAGTCCAATGAAAGTACGGAAATATATTTGGGGCTGAAAGCTTCTGTTTGTGGTTTTTTAAATAAGAGCCAGACAGGCTACAAACTGTAACCTGGCTGCATTTAAAACAGCTTTAGTTTGATAGCCTAACCCCAGGAATGTGTCTGTGTCTAGCCTTAGGATGTGTGGACTTGGAAACAGCATGAGATCTGTTGGAAGCTCTTTTAAGGCAGGCAGGAGTAGGCTGGGAAAGAATATAAATAGATAACAAAAAGTACCTGTCAAGAAAAGGAACAGGTTTTGCTAATGTAATTCCCTGACCCCTTTCCCTGGGAAGGACAGAAAAGGAGAGGCAAATTAATGTAACCCTATGGGGAGCATTAGAACAATAACAGCAATGAACCTGCAACATGAGCAAACGTGAGCTCACATGTGGAAATGGCCCCTAGGGGTTGTGGAGGATATGGGACAAGTCTCCAGGACATGTCCTGATGGTTCACTTGATAGAGATCAGGATAAAAAAAGAGAAAGTGAGCCTTGGGCCTCCATTGTACTGGTCGTGAAATGAGGATGTCTGTCACCTGTCTTCCCAGGGCCTGTGGGTGCAGTGAATTTACAAGGTGACAGGGTAATATGGAGCCACAGGATGGTGCTGGGTACTGGTGTGCCCATCAGCGTAGTCAGGGGCACCTGCCCACCAAACTTCCCTCCAGCAAGGCTACAACAACTGTGAAGCACACATCTCTCAGTGAACATAGAAAAATCTTAAAAAAACAAAAACATACATATATATATATATATATATGTATATATAAGTACATACTGACTTTGCAGGATGAGCTAGAACACTCAGGCTGTAGGCATAGGCTATGTGTTACTAGGAGACCAAAGCCTTTTGTATTTAGCCTTTCCATGAGAGTATGAATTGATGCAGGATTTAGTGGCCCAACATCCTGATCGTCTCTCAGAGAAAGCCTTGGCCGCAGTGGAAGGCCTGGAGCCAGACCTCAGGGGCTTATTGGAGTAAGGAGTAGTCGTACAGTGCACATGCCTGTAGGGATTCAGTTTGATATGCCCTGAAAGCAGATGGCAAACCTCACCAGCTAATATGTTTTTGTTTACTTCTGGTTTATTATACAGCAATAACACTTGTGTTAACATTGCTCATATAAATTTGTATTAAATGGTATTTTGGCAGCACTTGTAATGTAAATAAGTGTTAGAAGCCTTAACTGCCATAATGTTTGGGGCAAAGTGGTTCAGTATAGTGAGCTTAACAAATGCATTACTTGCCCCACCACTAAGCAGAAAAGTGTTAGTACAAGTTTGTCTTTAGAAGCAAAGGACAGCAGCAGTGCATTACTCCAGTTGCCCAAGGATTTCACAGGAACCATCTGTGTCATCCTTGCATTGACTGGATGCTGAAAAACACAGTGAAAGCAGATCAAACCCATGTTTCATGTGCAAATAGCTTAGTATTTCGTGGTCACACTCAAAGAAAAGTTTAAAATGTCAACAAAACAAATGTTAGTTATAATTATGGAAATGGGATTCACAGTGAGCTGGGAAGATGCCTACCTTGTACAGACCAAAATGAAATTCCTGGTAATAGTTTTGGACAGGAAGGCAGTTTTCAAAACGGGCCATCTAGAGGCATGCTTGTAACTTCAGACCAATAATGGTGTATGAGTACTGCTTGAACCAGGTTGGTCTAATCTGCATAATCAGTAGCCCCCCCCCCCCCCCCCCCCCCCCCCCGGTCACTTCCATGCCCCACCAAAAGGGAGTTCTTTGCAGAAACATCCCCACTGGCATTTCAGCAGTGACCGCAATACTGCTGCCCAGTGGAGAGGCAGCACCAGCTGTGTTGATGTGGACAGTGCATCTGCAAACATGGTGAATACAGGTACAAAGCTGATGTCTCAGCAAGAAGGCTGGGGATGAAGTTAGTTACTGGTATGTTATCATGCAAGGACAGCAGCAGAAAGAAAGAAAATCTTGCAGACTTGCTTTGCTTTGTTATACAACCCAACTCCTTTGCAGAAGGATAAAATTCAAGGCCCTTGAATTTCAAGGGTCCATGACCCTTGTAGTTTGAACGGGAAGAAGTGTGTGTGTGTATCTATGTGTAAGCTGTTGCATCATGCCCCGTTTGTTCGTTTCCCCTTCCTCTATTTCTGTTTTAACAACAACAATGTAGTCCCCTGCTGGCAAATAGTGAAGTCCTGACCATTTCCAGGCAGGGATCCAAGATGTCATTCAATCCTGAATTGTTGTTCGGTTCAATTCAAAAGGCCCACCAGGTGACTAACTCTTGTTTAGTTTGCCTGCAAAATCAGGCAGAATTACACTGGTGAAGAGGTATGGGGGCGTATGAAATTAACCCCTTCACATTTAGGGATACACGAGCCCCTCAAAAACGCAAGGAGTCCTGTCAATCTCAGAATTCACCTAAAGAAAAAAATAAGGTCATAATCTAAAACAGGGCAGTTAAACTACATTAGACCCTATATAAACATTAACTCAAATAGCTTTAAATCAGTTTAGCTTAAAGAATTCTCACAAACTAAACTATAAAGGTATGTACATCCTTTTCTTATTTCCTCCCTCTTCTCAGTTTCAAATGCACACAACTAGAGGCACATGTGCTAGATTTAAAATGCCTTTTTTTTTTTCTCCACACCTCAAGCATGAAATTCCTAGATACAATCTCAACAAAAGCCAGCAAAATTTGTACCCAGCTAGTATCTTGTTTCTGTCCTAGGGGAAATTGGTGGAGACTGTACAAGCTATACCAGGTAGAACTGCAACCAACAGAGTCACAGTACTTAAATAGCTATAAACCTACAGAGCCTGTGAGGAACACATGGCTCTTCTCCCACTGTCCACCCATGATGCCCTCACGACATCTTGACGCTGGACAACATACTGAGTACAGCCTTTGCATGAAGTCTGCTCCTTCTCTATACCCATGTTAAAGAAGGGCAAGGAAGGTGAGTTGAGTACTTCTAGTACAGACATCTAGGGGAAAGGAATTTCCTTTAAGGGACTTGAATTGGCTCTTTCCTGAGCCTCTACAGGATGAAGCACATGGAAAGCAGCACCAGTGCTGTTGAACTGAAGTACCAAGGCACTTCTATAAAATGCTAACGAGCCAAGAGTGCACTGGTCCAGTTTTAGATGTTGATTTTTTCAGATTTGTAATGGGACCACAAATCAGGCGGGAAGTAATGCAAATTGGAAACAGAAATGTCATTTTCATGTCTTGCACACATGAAGCAGCCGAGGCAGAGAAGAGACCAGATGGTAGGCTTTAAAAATTAGGTGTGGAGATAGGAAACCTGCAGGAGATTAATGGAGAAGATAAACCTTTGCAGCTGGATTTCTTTCCCTGCTTTTGTTTTGGACGTTCTAGAAATTTCCTTCTTTCCTGGCCAAGAATTCATTAGGTTTCCTACTATGCCAGGCTTTACATTTATTGCAGAAAAATGTGTCTGCTCTTTCCTTCTTCTTCCTTTCTCTCTTTTTTCTTTCCCCAGTCCTCCATTTCTTTCCTTGATTCTGCTTCCTCCTCACTGGTTTTCTCTTCTCTGTATTTTACTTCTGTACAGATTTATTTTTCAAAAATCTGTACTGATATAATACAGCAATATAACTCCACAAATGTAAAGCGTCAATACAGCTTGTCATAGACCCTTCACTTTCCCAACAGTTTTTGTGTTTGGGGGAGAACAGCCTGAAAGACCGGGGTCACTTGTACTAGATGACTAACCAAGAAAAGCAATTTTTCAGGTATGATTGTTGGAACTTTTGCTGTAGACCCCTTCTGTACTACAGATAAAGATGTTTTGCAGTGCGCTGTACCCCAGTAAATGAGAATGAACTGTGTCACAGTCACTGCTGGTCGGTTAATGTTGATATTCTGATCCCCTCCAGTGTTCATCCCCCATATATTGCATAAATAAAAATGTAAACTTTCTTGGATTAGTCTTATTCAAGCTCTACCAATTGCACTAAAAAAAATCAAGTAGGAGTCATATCACATTATAAAATATTTTATAAACATGGAAGTAAGGTTACCACATCCTTTGTAATTAGCAAATAAGGTACAAAAAATATGCTGATTTAGTTCCTTTCTTAAGCTATCAAAAATACTTATTTTTCATTCTTTTCAAGCACCAGATTTAAAGGTTGCAGTATGGACAAATGTTGACTTTTAAGAATGAGTGAGCAGTTAACAGTGAACAACTTCTGTGTAATGTTTGGGATATGTCTTGGGTGGTGCACAGTTCTGGCATCAGTGTGGCTCTGGATAATTGTAGTGCCATAGACCTGTGTCTCACTTTTTTGTGTAGTTGAGATCTGTTTTTGCTCCATGCTTCTGTTCTTAATTCACTGACCACTGCACCAGGAATAGAAAGTTAATTGTTTTAACTACAACATCTCTGATAATCTCAGATGATATAATAATTCTTTTGTGACTGTGATATGAACCTCCTAGGAGATGCCACAGGCAGTGAGGTGATTCAGTTTCCTTGTCCAAAGAAACTGAAAAATATATAAAGGTCAGCAGGACATGATTCGTAACTACGTAAAATATGCTGCCCTGCACTGGGCTAGTGACTCACTCATCACCAGTGTGGAGAAATTTCACACTGATGCACGGAGAAGGCTTAGTTCATGGAGCGGAAGGGCACAGAACTCCTGAATTTCTGTCCTCTTTCTGGTAAATACGAATATTCTTGTTAGTCATGTAGGTCTCCAGTCCTTTTCTGGATCCTCTTAAGCTGTTGACTACAATTTTATTTCATGACTGGATTCCAATTTTATTTCATCAAGGTACTAAAACACTTCTTTTTTTTTTCTTTCTTTTTTTTTTTTTTTTTGGCCATTTCAAATCTGTTGCCTTTCATTTTCTTTTATCTATGTAACAATAACAAGGGAAGATACATCTATTCCAATTTTCATAATAACAAACATGATTTTATAGGTATTTTTGCCATCTTTCCACCTGTTCTTTTACATAGTTTCTTAGCAGAATTCAATAATTATTGTAGTTGTGCCATAACAATTTATGTAACAAACATGTGAAAGACATTTCAGTGCTAAGTACTTGTGGAAACTGTGCTATTTTAATCTTTTTTTTTTTTTTTTTTTTTTTGACGATTTCTTCAAACAAAGAAAGTATTTTTAGTCATATAAATATATATATATTTGCAGATGTCTCTATTTCCATGAAATCTTAATAAATAAAGCTTTGTTTAGGATTCCATCAAAGGAAATAGCTTGATTCAAATTTCAGAGAATAGAATCCAGTTAAAGAAGGAATGAAAATTGGAGCCAATTGAGTTTTGGCTCAACTTGAAAATCAAGTTTCCTGTTTGGGACTATTCTGTCAATAAATCAGAATTCTTTCATTGTTATAGAAACCTCATGCAGACTTATTTGTACCCTTTAAAAAGTGTGTCCATTAGAAGAAAAGATGTCAATGTCTGAAGAAACATTTGCTTTTGAAATCTTTCATTACAAACAAATGTAAAGTTTCTTCAGATTCAAAATGATGATTTGAGAATACCTATGATCATAAAAGATTTTTTTCTAGAAACTCAATAAAATTTTCTGTGAGTTTTACAGAGAAGACATCCAAACATTACAACTCCTAGTGGCATAAGAAAGTGTGGGATGAACAGACACTTCCCATTGTAATATTTGTGATCAATTTTACTATTTACATATATAAATATTGAAATGGAAAGTAGCACTGTTCATTCACATTTGTTTCTTTCCTGCTTGATTGACAATCAGAACCTTGTTGAGTTCCTTTGTGTAAAAACCTAAAGGTGGTGAAGTCATTTTCAGCCTGAAGTGTCAGGCAGAGTTTTTTCTTAATCCGTAGCTTTGACGAGCCATTGACAGAAATTTGAAAAACAGCATAGGGCACTTAGTGAGCAAAGCTTCACTAGAAGTAACAAGATAATCCCAAGAATAAAGTGATTGCTTGCAGATGTGATATATGACATCAAATAACTTCAAGACAAAAGGGGCTATCTGCTTTATCAACCCCCTGTTTTCTCTGAAATGCTGACAGTCCTGTTTCTGACTTCCTCTCACTATATTTAGTTTCCTTAAGTGTGCTATTTTCTATCTCCAAGATGTTTCTTCTGAAGCCTTCCTTTTGAAGGTTGAAAGACCCATTCTTTGGCAAAGAAAACCAACATTGTTTTTCCAGGACAGATGTGTCATCTTCTTCCACATTTCACCCAACAGGTGGAGGATGTCATCCCCATTCCTCTCTTTTAAGACCATGCTGGGGCTACCACAACAACCTGGGATGTGCTTGATCCTATTTAATATTGCAGATTATCATAAATTCCATTTATAGCATTTTGAATGATGAAAAAGTTAGTGGAGGAACAAAGTCAAAGTACAACCAAGAGGGGGAAAAAAAGAAACTGAGGAACATAAGTCAAAAAAAAAACAAACACACAAAACAGAAATGTGAAAATGGACTGAAGAAAGCATCACCTGATAGATTCCTGCCTATTTAAAAGTTTTCTTATCAGCAGAATCTAGGAAGTCCTCATAAAACACCATAAGATGAGAGCCAGTTTTGCAGCATCTTCATTTACAAATGCATACTTACAAAAATGCACAATTTTCAGCATCTCCAGATATTCCTGTTTGCCGCAGTGCACATTTTAATACAGCTTTTGTCTTTTTTTTTTTTTTTTTTGTACTATAAACCAATGTGCTACAAAGTACCATTTGCTGCTCACAAATACACAGAATCACAGAATCACAGAATTTCTAGGTTGGAAGAGACCTCAAGATCATCGAGTCCAACCTCTACCTAACACTAACAATCCCCACTAAACCATATCCCTAAGCTCTACATCTAAACGTCTTTTAAAGACTTCCAGGGATTGTGACTCCACCACTTCCCTGGGCAGCCTGTTCCAGTGCCTCACAACCCTTTCAGTGAAGAAGTTCTTCCTAACATCTAACCTAAAACTCCCCTGGTGCAACTTTAGCCCATTCCCCCTCATCCTGTCACCAGGCACATGGGAGAACAGGCCAACCCCCACCTCGCTACAGCCTCCCTTGAGGTACCTATAGAGAGCGATAAGGTCGCCCCTGAGCCTCCTCTTCTCCAGGCTGAACAAGCCCAGCTCCCTCAGCCGCTCCTCGTAGGACTTGTTCTCCAGGCCCCTCACCAGCTTCGTACATTAGAATCTGTCTTTTATTTTTCTCTTCCTTTCCTGTAATGTTCTACTTAAGACAAAAGACTGTGGTAGGTCAACTTGGCCAATTTCAGGAAAGAAACAGATATGCTGAGAATACAACCTTGATCATGTTGACCCAGGGAAATGGAAGGTTTGCTGGGGAATTACAGTTGTTGAAGTTTATGAATTAAAGCGTCTGGAACAATTCAATAGTTTTCTCCCAGGGATACAGCCTCAGTGGAGCAAAGTGTACAAAAACTGGCATGAGTTCAATAGGAAATCTTACAGAAATTGTAGAGGATGGGAAGGAATAATGCAGGCTTAAGCCAAAACCTGCATCTGGAAGGACACCTTGTTGATTAAGAAAGTGTTACTCTTCTGCTAAATTGGGTCATCTACCAAGAGATCCACTTCCAAAGCCTGCTGTTTATCCCCCATGTATTTTATGCATGTTTTGTTGCATGTTTTGCCTGCTGGTCTTGGAGACGTGCCTCAGATTTCCACAGAAGTGGATACTGGTGGCTAAGGACATTGCAAATGTCAGCAATCCCCAGTTTGTATTGCAGTGTTCCCATGTCAAGTTTGACATCTGATGTCCTTTGTACTCAAAGCTCATGCAGAGTCATGTCCTAATATAAAAAGACAGACAGACTTTTAGTAGAACTATTATGTACAAGTTAGGATTCTTTTTGGTATATCCATGGTAAACGGTATTGCAATTTTTAATGTAATGTTTGGGCTTTCCTCCTGGACAAGCGAAGTATTTGTCTGAAAAGTAGCAGTTACTTACTAAAATACATTTATGACTCAACAAAGCAGAAATTGGAGAAGAGATAGGAAAAGCATACTTTTGTTTCCCTAGGTACTCTGTTGCTCTCTCTAAGTGTGCTGCTCCTAAAGTCCTTGTTCAAGCTCTGAAGCTCTGGCCACTTGGCTGTACCTATCCATTGCTCTGGGCACCTCAGGTGTGTGACTCAGGTTCTGGATTTTCCAGCAAGCTGTGAAGGATTGCATACTAGTGCTAGGAATCTAGTCCTAGCTCATTTGGATGGTTTTCCAGAGTCAACAGCAAAGTTAGGAATCCCAGTTCAATGCCTTAGATTTAGTCTTTAAGAAACTCAGCTGTTCTTTAATTAATATGTTTGGTAGGGTTAGCATATTACTAAGAAGCACCAGCCATGTGGCATGGCAGCTACAGGTGTATGAATGTAGCTGTCAGGGCAGAAGTCACAGCCTATTGCTGCTGAGTTTTTTTGTACTGCTTTCAGTTCAATCTTGTCATCTCAGCCCAAAGATGCTGGTCCAGTCCCATTAACAACTACATGAGGCCTCTGTGTCCCTGTGCTGTGTCACTCTGCCAGTGTCTGAAATAGTCAATGATGAGAAGATTGCGAGAGTGTGAGTAAATCTGATGTAGTCTCAGACACAGTGTGATCCAAAAGAATTGCTTCCATGTTCTGATCTAAAACCCACTGGAGGCAGTGGGAGGCTTTCCATCTGGACTTCGGGTTCATTTATACCAGCTTGAGCTGCTGGTTTAGTATATGTCAGTAGTCTTTTAGGTTAGTTCCTAAGTTTAAACCAATCTCATGATCAAAAATAAGGGCAGAGATAAATTAGAAGAGAATTTTGCTCCAGTAGATTATATCTTCTTAGTAGAGTCTGCTGGACAGTTCTGCAGGTACTGTCCCACCAGGCAAAGGACAGAATTTCAGGTGCCTCAGTCTGCCAGAAAGATTTCCTGTGTTTTACCTGTGGATAGCAGTTCACTTCCATCATGCTGTTGTGCCAGAGCCGATGCAAAAGTAAAGCCGATCTAGCTCCTAAAACTGCTATGATTGTCTTACACATAGGAATTAAGGGGCAAGGCGTCCCTTCAGCAGAGAGACAGATCGGCCAGAGGCATGGTGCAATTTGTGATTAAAAGGGAGCAGTGTCTTGGTGTCTCAGGGACCAACAAAACCATTCCCAGCTACCCTGGAGGGACAAACAGGCAAGAAGGAAGAAAAGCACAAAAACAAAGTGGTGACTGACAGAGTACAGCTCTGAAGAGGCGTTGTTACAGTCATAAGATTTCCTCATGACAAGACATACAGGCAAGGAAGAATATGTTCTTTGGGTCAAAGACATGAGCCTTGCCCATATAACCAATAGTGAGTGGACATTGTTTCACCATAACTGTATATATACGTACCTGTTGTGAGTATATGAATACAACTAATGTTCAAATAATGAAATAAGCACTGAGCTAAGACCTGGTATGAGAAAGATGGAAAGAAAATAAAATTCGAAACAGCCAACAAAACTCAGAAAATCAAAGCCCATAACATCAAAGTACTGGTCAGTTTCCTGTCATCATACCAAAAATATTCCTGTTTGCCCTGTTTGGTTGCACCAGACCAAACACAAGATTGTTTTCTTTGCTGGGGGATAAAAATTCAAATATTCTTAAGTTAGGACAACGTAAGTAATTCTCAAGGACAGGTGATAGTTATTTTCCTAATAGTGATCCTGAATAAGAATAAAGACTTAATTGGGCTTAAATAGAGTTATAAAGGTGAATAAATTCTAAAGTTGAGTTTAATTTTATTATCTTGAATGCTTGTGACAGCAGAGATCCTATGATAAATAAGACTCTTTTTCTCACCGGTGAGACCTTTTGCTTGGGAGATGTCTCCATGTGAGCCTGAGAAACGGTTGATAAAAAGCAAAGCCAAAGGCAAAGAAGGTTTGTGCTGTCTTCATCTTTTTTGGCACTCTACTTTGGAGATAAAATCTGCACAGACTCCCCAAGAGTGGAGCAGTGTCATTAATTTTCCTTTGGGGAGCAGGAACCCAGCATCTCAGCCATTGCAGCAGAATGTCAAGGAGCGCTTCTGGGTCTGCTGCAGTGTGGCCATGTGTGATGGCCACACTCCTGGAGGAGACAGCTAATGAGAAAGATTGTGACCAATCTGTGAGGATGTGACTTTGTTTCTAGTTCAAATACCAAATGACTAAATCAGAGCATCTCTTGAAATCTCAGAGAGCTGTGTTTTGTTTCCACATCTTTTCTGGCCTGCAGACTAGGGGCCTCCTGGGAAGAGAGATTGAGCAATCAGAACGTCTTGAGCTTTGGTTTTGGTTAGCTTTGAGGGGAGGGCTAAAGCTGACATCCTGTGAATGTCTCTGTTGAGCGGGTGTTGAAAGCTATTGTATTCTGCCCTCGGGTGCATTTCTGGGAAGGGTATTGCTGTTGTTTGTTTTGCTGTCTTAACTGCTTCTTGGTAAAAAACATAACAGAAAATCAGTGTCAAGCATGGAAATATAAAATGAGAAGAAAGATTAAATAGTTACATATGGCAAGATGCAGTCTCCAACTAAATGACAAAGGGACTAGGCTGCTGAAACTTGACTGTTATTCCTGCACAAGTTCCATGAAAGATGGAACTATGCAATGCTCTGCTTGCCTGTAACTACAATGGTGGGGGTGCGGGGTGACATGGAGGATGGCGTGTTATTTCAGTGCTTGACAGCTTGGGGCTTTTTGCAAGAATCTGGTGAAGGAGGATGTGGAAACACAGCAGGGCTTCTGAAAATGTTTAGTTGCTACCATGCTACCACAGCGCCATAGGAATACTATATGAGTTTCATCTCAAAACAAACCTGAAGGAGAAGGTACTTCTGAATCTTTGGCAAGTTTTAACTAGCTTTTTCTTGTTTATTATTATTAGTAGTAGTAGTAGTAGTAGTATTTATAAAGTTGTGGGTTAGTTTTGAGTTGAATTCTTAAAACAGAAATTGTGTTGGCTAGTAAGTACAGGATAAGCCAGCACTAGAAAATGCAGTGAAAAGGGGTTATGCTCTTATGGTGAGTGCTGAGCTGAGAAAATAAACCAGGCTCCTTCATGCCTGTGAGGATCCAGGCTCTGATGTTCTTCTTTATCTCTGTCTGCAAACTCGTGGTTAGCAACTGGCTTCTTAGACTTCAAATACCTTGATGAATGGCAGACCCCATGTCAGAGAGCACTGTAAACCAAAAGAGAAACATTGTTTAATGATTGCCCTGGGATAAAGGAGTCATAAAAAGGAAAGTGGCAGCACCCCCTGTTACAGGGAAAGCTATTACAGATTTCCATAAGGGCGGAAGATGACTCTTGTATTGGGAAAAGCCTGTGGGAAAGCAGCCACCTGAATGGCAGAGGCAGAAGTGGTGGCACTGATGCAGTGAAAACTCAATAACCAAAGTTATTAAGCAGGTATTCCTTATTACGGTGCTGGGTGTGTGTGGGACTGCTCTGCCTAACACACACCAAGGGTTACTGGCAGAGGGCTTATATGAGTGAGATATATACATATTCATTTCCCCCTAAGTTTATTGCATATTAATTAGGATGAAAGAATCATTAACATAGGCTTCCACCCCTATTCACATGAGTCCTTGGGTGGTCATCCGGCATACTCTGGTGGTCTTTTGATGAAGACCAGAAGTCTTCCTCGCCACTAAACTTCTGACCTTTCCTTTCTTTGACAGACTTCAGCAGTCAAGCCAGTTCTTGCTGGTTCCGTTATCTATGCATACAGTCTTTTGACCCCTTATCTTTGGGGTCATCCTGTCCTTGTGGTTAACATACAATTGTGTTAGCTACACCTACAGAACCAACACCTTTTACCTTGTTCCCTGTCTCAGCATCAGCAGAACTTGAGTGGGTTCCTAAGTAAAGAGATATCTGTTTCTGTTTTTCTCTGTTTGTGTTTTGTCTTGTTTTGTTTTTGGTCTCAGGACTTGTTTTCCCTGCAAAGTTAGTTTAATCAGTTAATTTTGCCAAGCAGGCTATCCCAAAGTGTTCATCATTATCACAGCAACTGTCAAGTGCATACTCTGTACCCATGGCAAATGCTGCTTCTCTTCATCCCTCATTAAAGCGTGTCTAGTTAAAGTGCATCACTGTGCCTTTACCATTGGCCAAACACTTAAATACAGAGAGTTATTGCAATTCAGTGGATGATAAGCTACTGAGCAGTGGCTTGTCAGATGTGCAAACTAGATACCCTACATAAAATTAGTGGTGTGTCTGGTTTCCCAATTAAGTGGCATATCTTGATACACTGTTATCCACAAAAGCACTCTGTAAAACTTCTCTATATTGCAACACATAAGTGATAAAGCAGACAAGAAAGAGAACACATTGAAGGATGAATAGGCAATGCTCCATTAGTGGCCAAGCACTGCATGGATGATTGTTGATCTTCATGGTTTGTTGGTGTGTCTGTTCTTACAGACCATAAGATGACATTGTTATTGCAAGTATTCTGACTGAATTGACCATTTACAGTAAAACAGACAAAAGTGAGTATGCGATAACATCCAAAGGTGAGCATACTATGATCACTGATATTACTGGCCAAAATATTGCTTTGGAAATAGCTCAAGTCTCTGTCTTTCCAATAACGTTAACAGTTTTGCAATATTGGAAGAATACTGACCAAGAGCAAACTATCTCCAATTTTTCTTAACAGCCATGTCTTTTTTTTTTTTTTTTTTTTTTTTTTTTTTTCTGTAAGGAGTCTGAGTAACATATAAACGTCATTAAAATGACCTAATTTTAAATGTAGTACATACTTTTAGTATATGCATTTTTCTAATGTGTGTTCTAAAGATAGGATAAGCAAGAAGTTATTTTGTGTGGCCAAAGATGATAATAAAATGAAGTGAAAATGTTCCTTTGAGGGGGGAAAAAATGGGTATTGATTTCATTACCTGATGATGACTACCACTTGCTGGTAGTTCTCAGATTTCCTGTAAGTCTACACTGAGGAGCTACAATTTTTCACATTAGGTTTAAAAATTAAAATTGGTGGCAAGTGTGCAATTTCTTAAGAAAACATGTTATCAGTTTACATTTTAGAAAGCATTTGTCTCCTGCCTGCAAATGGAAGTTCTCCAGTGAACTCTGTGATCAGAATTCAATTTCTACTTTCATTTCAGGTTCAGGTTTCTTGCAACAAGATGGCCTACATTAAGAGATTTTTTTTAAATATTATTAATATTTTGTAATGTTAGAAGACTTTTTTCTAGACTCTCCAAGAAGAATCTTTCTGTTGTTGCCTGCTCAGAAAGAATATGACTCAATCTGTGTTTTCTTAACTTCACTGTGTGTTGCAAAACCACAAAAATCATCTGAGCCCTTCTCCTGTTAATACCACTTCAGGAAGAGTGGGTAGATTGCAGAACAGCTCTTGGACCGAGCAGGAACTGGTTTAGCTGCACACAGAGCCCCAGGAACTGCCAAAGGCTATATTAGCAAAGCGACTGTCTCAGCTTCTGCAAAATATTCATTTGAATTCTGGCCAATACCCTAGGATGCATCCATCTCTTCAAGTTGAAAACAACTGACACAACCAAGGATTTATGTCTGTGGTGCAGATCTGAAAGAGACATATGGTTGAAAATGCAGGCAGCATCCCTGAAGAGAAAATGGCCAGAATGACTAAGCAACTTATTCCTACATCTCCCAGGGCAGGAATTGTCTTCCTACATGTTTGCAGAGACCATGCTGTGAAAAAGCCATGATCAAGAAGGAATCAATCTAAGGGACTACCCTTTGGGTTGCCAGACATAGATTCAGATTTCATTGTGGTTTGGTTTATTCGTTGCTGTGGCAGTAATAGAAGTCATAAATTTGGTCATGAAACAGAAGACTGTCTATTTCTTCTAGAAAAAGGGAGCTATAATGACAGACAGTGAATTGAATTTTCTCCCCTAACAACATTGTTATGTAACTTTGGGACTGCAGACTGCCTCCTGCAAGAGGCAATAGCCTCAAGTTAATTTGTTGGTAAACTCTTTCAACAAGTCAGGGATTCCCAGCTCCTCCTGTACAGAACAGACACCAGGAGCTGCTGTCCCTCACAGATACTGCTTTTCAGATGCATCTGTGCCCTGTGCTGGCTCTGCCACAACATCTGGTGTGTTGTGCTCAGTGTCACAGAGTTACAGCACAAATCTGTGTTAACCTCATCCGCCTGAACTGTGCCAGCAACTGCTGCCAAGCTTGGAAAATTGCTGAAGCTGTCTCCTGAAGAGAGACATGACCCACTCTGGTGGAACTTCATGAGAGCATCTGCAAGTAGTTGGGAAGCGATGAACATCAGAATCCCTTAGCTCCCTGTCCTGTGGTTTGGGAGTCATGTGTGATCAGGGCAGAACAATAGCTACGAAACAAATGTCAGTGGTGATAAAGCATGGGAGGTATGTTCTGAAAGGCAAGGGGACTGAGGGAAAACTGTCCAAGACATTTAAGTGCACTGGGTTCCCAGCTTTTAGTAAGCTCTTCAGGTGAAAATGAACATTTTCAGAAAGGTACCCAGAAAGGAATTTTCTTCCTTGATTCTCTCCCAGTGATGCTTTACAGAGGTGTCCTGCAGGGACACACCTGCTGAACTCCTGAAAGCCAGGCTGTCCTCCAAAGGGTGTCCCTGCAGAAAGGGTTTCGTCATGGACAGCCTCTCTGCTAAGCCAAAATCTCTCCCTCACCAGGAGATGATTCAAACTGGCCTCCTGGGCCAATTCATTTCAGAGCACTTCAGGTAAGTACCTTCTTCCTGTAAAGCTTCAGTTCAGACCAGAGTCAGTCTGGGCTGCTGCACTGTAACTTGGGCACACGGTGGGAAGGGGACATGCTCTCGAGGGTGTTTATAGAGTAAGGAGGCAGCAGAGCTCCCTACCTTATTGTAGCGCAAGCCTCACGGCACTCAGTGTGGATTTTGGTAGTTAAAAAGCTTGATTGTTTTGAAGACGTAGATGGGAGTGGATGGAGATCAGTCTTCCTGATGCTTAAAATCTCATGCTAGCATGCCATTGAGTGTTAACATTTGTTGTGTAGGGTAGGAAATGCAGCAAAATGAGAATGCTAGTGTGGCATGCAACAAAGCAGCTGGGTGTGAGTCAAAACTTCATAAATTTCCAGGCATCTTTCAGCTGCTTTGTGTGCCCTCAGATGGGTGTACTTCAAGATCAGGGTGACCAAAGAACACTTTTTTTTTTTTCTGTCATGGATTTATGGTTTCTTTCTCACTTGGCTCATCATAAAGAAATATATTCAATAAAAAAAGGCATATATTTACTTGTTATGAATTTCATGGCATTCCTTACTATGAAATAAACATTTATGTGAAACCTCAAACTGCTCTTTGTGTCTCCAGGCTTTTTCAGACATCTGCACTGTGAGGAGCATGGTGCTACTGACAGGTGCAGAGAAAGGAGGGCCTGGTTTCCCTTTCCACATAACCTGTTCCTTTTCTGGATCTGCAGCGCTCTGCTCAAACTCAGTCAGAGCTGGGAATTACTTTGTATTTAGTTTTGCATTTGTAGTTCAAAGACAAAAAACCTTAGATGAGTTGTCAGAAATATTGGATTGCCTAAAGTCTTTACCTTTCCCTTTACAGAGAACCCCATGGCCACTAGTAATGCTATTTCCTATTCTGGCCTACTTCCTAGAAGGATGTTGTAAATTTTATTTATTTATTTATTTGGAGTGGTCTCATTTGTGACTGGTAATCTGTTTTCTGTTTGGTCTTTTGCTGTAATACTGAATATTTTCTTAGCAACCGTATTAGGCACCAGTACATCATCTGCAGTCTGCAGAGAAGCACCAACCAGAGCCACTCCAACTTGTCACATCCCTTGTTGCACGGGGAGGTCAGTTTCTGCAGGTAAGTAGGGCTAGTTCTGGACTTACCTGCATGCCTAGTGTGGATCAGGGAAAGGGAGCACTGACACTTGCTGTATATGGGTTCAGGTATCCTTCAAACATCCAGGGCTGGGAAACAATTTGGGCCCTTCCCTTCTGTAAAATTGCCACTCGTGGAGGTGACTGCACAGAACCTACAGCTGTGAGAGCAAAGAAAGATGATGGAGGGAGGGAGACACATGGCTGCCCATGGCATTCCTTGTTCCAGCAAGCTGCAGAATGGTATCTACGTATAGTGCTGCCACTGCAACATCATTACATTGTAGGAGTGGCTCACCATGCAGTGGGTTGGAGATCCTTTACCTCCCTGGCCAAGCTAAATGCAAATGTCCTTAAGTAGCCTGAATACTCCTCAAAAGAAAGTTCAGCTACTCATTCACGAATGTATTTGGTGCTGAAACTTGATTTTGTCAGATGTGTGCTTAACAAAGTGAACGCAGCTCTGGTTGTCCTTATACATGTAGAACCTGTTCTGGGAAGCCTTTGCTTTCATGCAGGCTCATGTATAAATCACCCAGATTTTTAGCTCTTGCAGACTTTTGTCTCTCTGGTGATAACTGGCAATTAAATTGCTGTTAATTTCCCAAAGATTAGCACATTCTAAAACCACTAAATTTTAGCAACTTGGCTATGTCTGGATCAAATCAAGCATTTCTCTCATGCCAGGTTGTAACTGTAGCTGTGTCTTGCATGCTCAGGGTATAAATAATCTTCTTTGTGCAATCTTCTCATGCCTCTTCTAAGAAACAAGCAGCATTCTGGGACTGACCCATTTTTAAAAATTTTTGATGATCTTGAAGACACTTTGGCCTGAAATTAAGGTTTTTATGGCAATTTCATGCAGCTAACAATCTAAAAATATTATTGTTTGTAAAGAAAGCCAGGTTTGATCTTCACCTGAGATACATTTATCCTGTTGCACTGCACAGCTGAATCATCTGGCTGTTTGACAAAGTCATTTCTCACGTTTTCATCACATTTCCCCTCTCAGATCCATCTGAATTCTAGAATAACTCAAAATATGATTGCTTTCATTTTGTTAACTACTGCCCATTTGTCAGAGCTCCTTCTCTAGGAAGACTGACCACTTTGGTGCATTTGTTACAGTGGCTGTATAGCACCAGCAGGTCCTATAATGATAAGCACAACCTACACACATGCTAAGGAACCAACTCTTCTAAAGCAGACCTAACTTCTACAGACCAAGGAGGTAACAAGGAAAAAGCACAGAAGCAAGGGCCTGAATTACCAATGATATTTAAGTGTCTGAAATTAATAGGCATTGAGCACTTAATATGTTCTCATAGCCTCGGGCAAAGTGAAAAGTCAGCTCCTTCAAACTTCAATTAAGCCCAAGTTTCCAGCAGTGAAGGTTCCTGCACCACCTGCATTTCTGCTGCAGGAACAGACACAACCATGGCGTTCCTCAGCACTTGCTGAGCCAGAGTGAGTGAGAGATGGCCGGTGGTAAAAGCTATCTCCTCGCAGCCATTCTTCACAGAATCACAGAATTTCTAGGTTGGAAGAAACCTCAAGATCATCGAGTC
Source organism: Netta rufina (assembly GCF_964035555.1). Taxonomy (NCBI): domain Eukaryota; kingdom Metazoa; phylum Chordata; class Aves; order Anseriformes; family Anatidae; genus Netta; species Netta rufina. Next base: position 2,967,246 of record NC_140140.1, read on the forward strand.
CAGGGTTTCAGTGGTTTATGCAATGAAGAACAGTTTCACAGGAATCCATGGAGCACCCCGCTGCCTCCTGGCAGCTCTATTACTAGGTCGGGTGCTGAAGGAATGGGTGATGGTGATCAGAGTTTGACTCTGGTCTGGAGGAAAAAATGAAATATAGAACATTGGCTTTCCTGCAGCCTGAGCAACACTGTTCAGAGCTGCTGCCACCTGGTCGCCTCCTGCTGGCTGGTCTGCGAGGCTCCTGTCCTGCCTGTGCACTCTGCTGGGACATGGCACGTCTGAATTAGGTTAGAGAGTTCCAGGGGGTTCAGCCCAAGGAATTTGCTTTGCAGAAAGAGCAGAGGCCAAATTGGTATAAAAGCGGGGAAGGGGTGTGCTGCTGCTGCTTCCGCAGAGGCATCTGAAGACTTTCAACAGCCTCAGCGCCAGCTGCACCTCAGAGCCTGCTGTCTGCTTTTGGCTCTACACTTCTAGGGGGCCAAGAGCAACGCTGGGAATGATTTAGGCTCAGGAACTGTGGCCGCTGTGTACCAGCCTCAAAAACAACTGATACAATACTTCCTTGCTTTTCATTGGCAGTAACAGCCTTGTAAAGGCAGCACCATTTGTTCCCACGACTAGCTATGTTCATTGTGGGAAGCAGAAGGTCTGGTTTAGATATCATGGTGCTGAGTGCAGTCACTCAGGAAATGAGGGAAGCTTTTCTGATGGTCCATGACAGTGACTGCCAAACCATGGAAGTTCGGAAAAAAAAGTATTATTAATGATGCTGTTCCCAGGCTACACAAATCAACTCTCCCATAATGTACTGAGTAGCTCTTATCTTCTCTGTGGATTTGCTATCATCATTAAATCAAGGCATTGTCTCTTAAATAGATGCTTGCCAGCCCTTCTCTGGACCTTCCAGATACAGTGGTCTTTACTGATTAACCAGCCTTTCTCATCTTGTAATCGAAGAGTATTTCCAGCTTGCTTCTGTTATATTAGCATTTAAAAATAAGATCAAAGTCTCAAGCATTCTGTTGGACTTTTTGATTCTCAAATAATTCACAGACTCAAAACAGAAATTTACTACCAGAGTGAGGGAAGTTAACTCCAACACAAGGCTACCAGGTGAACTCTCAGGATGTCTGATGAGAGTGCAACTTCATACCTTCCCTGTAAGCAATGCCATGATATGTCCAGAATAGCATTGTTGTTATTGTTGTTATTATTATTATTATCATTATTATTATAATTAATCCTGTGCCCAGGAGGAAAATTCTGAAAAATGCCACGCCTCCATTTTCCAGCCATGACTATATAGAAATCCCAGTTAGGAATGTGGATGAGCTGCACAGCATAACATAACCCAGCTGGCCACTCCAATGTTTCAAAACCTTTCCTAGCTAGCACAATAATGTGCAAATTAAAATAATACTGAATAGGTTTCCCCCTCCCAACCCCTCTGATTTTTCTACCACACCCTACCACACACTTCTGTGTGCACAGCTTATGCTGACGTTCCTTGCAGTGTCTGAGTGAGGTGTTTGTTCCAGCAAAATATCTGTTGTGGCTGCAGGTGCAATGTCAGGGCTGCCTGTTTAACAGAATGTCTTTGGACTGTGTGAGATAGTGGATTGCTTGAAACAGCTTGTTAAAACCCACTCAGCTTTTGCCTTTTCCTCTGAGAGAATTATTTTGACTGAAGTCAATCATTTATAAATTTACAAAATAGAACAATAAGTTGCTGCTTTGGCGAAATAGATGCATTAACAAAGAGTTCTGCACCTGTGTAGCAATTTGGAACTGGATCTAACTACTTTCTTCTTTTTTCCATTGTCTGAACTGCAGAACCAAGAAGTTACTTAATTCTGTTGATGCTTAAAACAAACAAACAAACAAACAAAACAAAAAAAAAAAATAAAACAAAACAAAACAAAAAAACTAAAAAACTGTTGATTTATCTCATCAATTATCACTAATAGGTATGTGTCAACTTCCAGTTTAGGGGTTATTATGAGAAAATAATCTAAGCCATATGGTCTCATGCATCCATTTTCTTCCTATATTTGCCTGATGAAAACCTGTGACAGAAGGTGGCATTTCCAACAAATCTGAAAAAGGTTGGTTTTGGTCTTATATCCTTAATAGATGTACCTTTGACATTTTTATCCACATGCAACTTGTTGAAACATAGACATGGAACAGAGCATTTTCTGTCAATTAAAATAGGACTTGCTTTTTGTTTATATGGATGCAATTAAAATCTTGTGTACACATTGTGCTACTCATCATCCATCCTATAACTTGGCAATTCTTACTGAGTGAGATGACACTTAAGAACAGCAATGAAACTTCAAATGCTTTTGATCCAATTAGCCTTCAAGTGTGGGAAATACTTCACTGAAAATACTGACACCTCTGCAAATGTGACTGGCTTGCAGGCAGTTTCTGTTACAAGTTAAAGAGGCTGCTGGAACAGGTTGTACTGATGCAATTTTCCTGATGTGCAAAAAAAGGTACAAAGTCCTCTGCTCCTGTGAATATGGGAGGAATTGAACATGAACCATGTTCTTAGCTTAGAGGACCAAGCCTTGTTTAGCTTGCTCTTTCTCAGCCATACCTAGAACTTGTCAATGCTGTCCATTCAGTTTACTTGCTGCTTTTTTAAAACCCAGATCTGTTAACCCTCTTTCTCTTCCTATTTTGTAACAGTACCCAGCAAAACCTGTCTGCATGTTACTTTGTTCCAGAATGGATTTATCTGTGGTTTTTGTTATGCAAAGCAATAGGAGGGATAGTAGCAGCATCTGCGTTAGGATTCATGGTCACCTGGGAACTCCCAGACAAGCTCTGGACTACAGCTGCCATGCCAGGTATGTGGAAATCTGACTCTAGTTATGTTATGTGGGCCTGGGATCCCAAGCTGCCCATTTCTCACATACTGAATTAAATGTTTATTTCAAAGGACATACTGTGCAACTGCTCAGGCAGAAAGCTTAGAAAATTAACTCATGATATAGGAGAGTTAGGCTGTCTGTATCCACTGTCTGCAGTGGAATTTGGTATCTAATTTCTCAGCAACTGTTGAAAATGTCTGCAAACAGCGTATTTAAAACAGCATGGGGTTGGAGACAGCAGAACTAATCCCAAGCAGTGTGTTTAGGGTGCTGTCTTTTTTCAGGGTGCACTGCTAGAGGCTATTCACATAGCTGCTTTGGTGCTGCTTTCACCCGGCAGGCAGCTCAGCACCACGCAGCCATTTGCTCACAGCCCCCATCCCACTGGGACGGGGCAGAGAATCGGAGAAAAAAGGTAAAATTCTTGAGTGAGATAAAGCCAGTTTAATAGGACAAAAAAGGAGAATAACAATAATAATGGTGATAAAAGAATAGCAAAGCAAGCGATGCACAGTGCCGTTGCTTGCCACCTGCCCACTGCTGCCCAGCCCCGATCTGAGCAGTGCGCCCCAGGATTTTATCCCCACACCGTCCCACGGGATGTCCCCCCAGCCATTGGGGCCAGCCGTCCTGGCTGTGCCCCCCCAGCCACTCGTGCACCCCCAAGGCTCTAGCCTTTAGCCCTGTGCTAAAGCTAAAACACCCGTGTGTTACCAACTCAACCCAAATCCCCCCCAAACCCCCTCCTAGCCCCTGCGCGGCCCCCTCCCCGCCGCGTCCCAGGCAGTGAGCGCGGCCCCCCCCCCGCGCAGCCCGGGCACCGGCTCCCCCTGGCGGCCACGGGCGGGCAGCGCTTCGGCACCAGGCCGGAGGGATTTTAGGGTGTTTGGCGGGGGGCCGCTGGTGATGTGGGAATAAAAAAGTTGGTTTTGCACAGAGTTACACTGTTTAGAGGGAAGGAATGTGGTATTGAGATATGCTTGCAGTGATAAGAAAGCTTAACAGATGGTCTTGTAAAATGCAGACAACCAGAATCCTTAGAGCGATTAGGTGGAAATTGGGGTGTAAGAAACGTTACCACCTCAGAGAGTAAAAAAGGCAAAATAAATTTGATTTATAACAGGCCGGCAACCAAAAGCCATGTATTGTCTGTGAAGCACCAGGTAAATTGTGAACCTGGATTACCCAGTCAAAAAAAAAAAAAAAAAAAAAAAAAAAGTATATAAATGGTGTTATGGAACTAGTAGGTGCACTCCTGCTGCTGGGACACCTGCCATTGCAATCGTGAATAAAATTGCTGCTTCACTGAGATCCTCGCCTGAGCCTATGTTATTGGCTATGGAGTGTTTCTCACAGTGGGGAAGGGGCTGGCTGGGTGGGCACATTCAAAGGGTCACGGGCAAGTGATCAAGGGCCAAGTGGAGACCAGTGGCAAGGGGTTCTCCACGGGGTTCGGTTTTGGGACCGGTGCTGCTTAACACTTTTGTCATTGACAAGGACAGTGGGATGGAGTGTGCCCTCAGCACGTGTGCCACCAGGCTGTGTGGTGCAGCCGACACGCTGGAGGGAAGGGATGCCATCCAGAGGGAGCTGGGCAGGCCTGAGGTGGGCCTGTGCAAACCTCATGAGGTTCAACAAGGGGCAAGGTCTTGCACCTGGGCTGGGGCAATCCCAAGCACAAATACAAGGCTGGGCAGAGAATGAATTGAGAGCAGGGACCTGGGGGTGTTGGTTGATGGGAAGCTCAACATGAGCCAGCAAATGTGGGCACTTGCAGCGCAGGAAGCCAACCTGGGCTGCAGGCAGGTTGAGGGAGGTGATTCTCCCTTTCCTCTCCGCTCTCCTGAGACCCCTCCTGGAGTAACTGTGTTCAGCTCTGAGGTCCCCACAGGAGGATAGGGTTCTATTGGAGCAAGGCCAGAGGAGGGCCAAGAGGATGATCAGAGGGCTGGAGCACCTCTCCTACAAAGACAGGCCAAGGGAGTTGGGGTTGTTCAGCCTGGAGAAGAGAAGGCTCCAGGGAGACCTCACAGCAGCCTGCCAGCACTTAAAGGGGGAAAGCTGGGGAGGGTCTCTTTGTCAGGGGTGTAATGATAGGACAAGGGGTAACGGCTTTTAACTAGAAGAGGGCAGGCTCAGATTAGATGTAAGGAAGAAATTCTGTACTCTGAGGGTGGTGAGGCCCTGGCCCAGGCTGCCTAGAGAAGCTGTGGGTGCCCCATCCCTGGGGGTGCCACAGGCCAGGCTGGGGGGCCTGAGGGCAGCCTGGGCTTGCAGGATGTGTCCCTGCCCATGGCAGAGGAGGTAGAACAGGATGGTCTTTAAGGTTGCTTCCAACCCAAACCATTCTGTGACTCTGACAGTGACTCAGTGGAGAGGAGTGCCATCGCGGCCAGCAGTGCTCTCTGGGGGGCACTCCCAGGGCGCAGCTGGGCTCTCACCTGCCTCAGCGGAAAGCAGCAATCCGTCAGCTCCATGAGGCTCAACAGCCCTGGATTTCCATGGACATAACATAACAGAGCAATTCGTTCCAAAGAAGCTTCACAGTGGGGGCATTTCTGTGGCGGGCTGAGCTATGACGATAGAGCTAGAGACCTTGCTGTTACCCGCTTGTTGTGCTTTTGCCTTGCTCTTCCATACTCGCCACGTGTTTCACAGCTCTTCATAGCTGCAGAATCCCAAAGGATGCAAGGATGAAAGGTGCAAAGGACAGTGAGAGATGAATGTGTGCATGAACAAATCTTGAAATCCAATAGCAGTGGTAAGTAAGAGGCTTTTCCTCTTTGCTTGCCTGTGCTCGGGGCAGGTGGCTCCCAGGAGTACCCTCTCCTCCTGCAGATGCTCCGCTGAGCACATGTTGTCCCCGGGAGTGAGGACAGGCTGATGGATGAATGGGGCTTCCCAGCTCTGCAGGAGACACATTTTTGTGAGACGAGTGACGTAGCTTGCACTCCAGCACATGTGTTCCAGTTACTCGAGGCTTATCAGTCCTGTCTATCTCATGATAAATCTTGATGCATCCTGTTATTAAATCTATGTGTGGAGGTCATTATTTTGTTTGATCTCTCAGTTAATGATACAAACAACCAAGCAGACTGTCCGCAGCAAGAAAGATGAGTATTTGCTGTTCATTGTCAGAGGGGATTTCCCAGCCCTTGGGGTATGAGGCTGGGGGAAGGAAACAGCCATATTTTCTGGCCTATGAGTGATTTGTGACTGGATATTGGAAATGATTCAGATAACAGCCCAATCCAGAAAGCAAATGGTACAAGTGGGGGTGATAGTCACCTTAATCTCTGTTACTCTTCCCTGCAGAGACAGCTGACAGGTACCACAAGGACCACCACAATGGAGAAGTGAGAAACAACCTGTCTGGATCTTGAATAGCACGTAATTGAAATCCCAAGTTCCAGGGTTAAGCTCTGCTTTAGGATCAGTATCTTTCCCATGGGAAAACACTTTCACCAAGGCCTTAAGGGCTTCAGCCCTCAGGACCAGGTCCCTTCCAGAGTATAGGTGGGGGAAAACTGAGAAGACATCTACTAGAGGATGATGGCCAGAAATACCTGCAAGGTGTACCTTAACATGTGATTGCTCTAGGCAGAAAAGGGAGTAAATAAATCCACTGGTCATGTGAGAATGGCTCTCAGGAAAAGGACCTAGCTTTTTTTTTTTTTTTTTTTTTTTATATATATATATATATAATTGCTGGTTATTGGAACTACCCTGTGTACAGCAAGGTTTTGAAACAGAAAAGCAAGGCAAGGATGGACTGGCAGGAAACTGTCCCTGTAGTTTGACCGTCTCCTGGATTCCAGACAACAGACATTGTATATTCTTGCAAACAGAATTGCATTAACGGTAATTGATTGTGCAAGTAGTGTTATCCCTCTTTAAGACCCCCAGTCTTTGGCTTATTGTTCTGCTGAGTCTGTCAGTTACCATGACGTTAAACTTTGGACAATAACTTTCACCCTCTGTTGCATGCTGCCTCTGTCTCTGCCTGAAATTGTCCAAAAGTGACTATTTGATCTAAACCCACTGCTTAAAATTTTGCCAAGAGATTCAAACCTCTGACTTTGCTTGCATTCTCATACGATTGTAGTCCAACATAATATTCCCTTCACTGTTTAGTTGTTTGAGAGTGATTCTGCTCTTTACTCCAGTTGGCAACAATGTAGAGTCATTTTTGGAGTAAAAGATAAGAGTTTATTATGGCTAATTATGGCACGTTCCACTGCCTCATAAACAACCGAAATATGCTCTGGAAGTGAATTTCCACCAAAACACTGGTCAACAATCTACTTTAAAATAACACAAGTATAGAACCTATTTTATCAGTACTTAAGAACTTAGTACAAGAAAAGGACAAGAAACAGATAAGAGATTGTGAAGTAAATAATGACCGTGAATCTAGCACACCAGCAGCCTAAGCACTGCTATGTTTTTCTAAGTATTGTGACAAAGAGGGTAGATTTGAAAGTTGGGTTTGAAGATTGGATTTCAGATGCTGGGTCAAGGTGTGTAATGATAGCACAAGGGGTAATGGCTTTGAACTAAGAGAAGGTAGGTTCAAATTAGATGTAAGGAGGAAATTCCTTACTCTGGAGGTGGCGAGACCCTGGCCCAGGCTGCCTAGAGAAGCTGTGGCTGCCCCATCCCTCCAGTGCCCAAGGCCAGGCTGGATGGGGCTGGGGGCAGCCTGGGATGGTGGGAGGGGTCCCTGCCCCCTCTGATCTCTGGTCCTCTTTGTGGGGCTGTGCTAGAAAGCCTTCTTTTTCCATGACTATTTTCTTTAAACCTACTTCATCCATTCTCTGGGCTTCTCCTAAGGGCATAGACCTGTTTGCTCCAGACTTCCTTCTCCCTGTTTCACTGCACTGTTGTGTAACAGAGTATCTGAAATCCAAGTAAACCCTTGCAGCTCTCTCTTTTGGGTGGAAATAGGGCTACCATCCTATCTTAGAGACATCTTATGTGAAGGGCAGTGGTTAAATGTGTGTCGGAGTGTTTCAGCCCAGTGGTTAACAACATTCATTCCATGGCCATCTTTAGAATCAGCATTTTAAAGTGAATTTATTTACTGAGAGCAGAATTAAGTGCTATTAGCAGACTCAGTAAAAACTGACTTACTCAAAACTCCTCAAGAAAATAAGAAAAAAAAAAAATTTATCTGTGTGGTTCTGCAACCTCTTGAACCCAGAGTGTGCTCTTCTTATCAAAACTCACACAGGATTGTTTTTCCCTAGTATCAGATCAAACACACTAGCTCCAGGTGTTCTTGGATGACTGCTGATGTTGGTAACTACTAATTATAGACAACGTAGTCTTAATTTTCTGGAACTTTTTTAATTCACAAGAAGAGCAAAGAAAAGAACAGAAGAGAAAAGCACTGCATCCTGAATAGTATTTCAGCGTAGAAGAAAAAAATCAATGTAAGGCAATCTCCCAGACATGCTTTTGATGTTGCGGTGTCTGCAGCCAGGAGCTTCAAAGACAGGAGCATCTCAGCCTTCCTTTGGTTTCTAGCTGAAGATCGGGACGAAACTCCAGCACAGCACTTCTAGCAGCTGCCATTAGCTTTTCCTCTGGCGTTTCCCAAATAGTATGTATTTTGTACATACAAAGTATCATGTTTTACTCATTAGACAGCCCAACTGGTGGAACTCCCAGGGTTGTAATCACTCATTAAGTATTGCTGACAAAGAAAAATGTGAAACTTACTCTGGGATCTATTCAGAAATCTGTTATGGATGGGGCATCAGGGGTAATTATGTTGCTCTATTTGGTTCTGCCAAGGCATCAGATGCAAGTGCTGTGCCCAGGGTTGGGCATTGCACTTAAGAAACACATATGTTAGTAAGGTACAGAACAGAGCAAAGAAAATGAGAAGAGAAAGAAAAGACCTCTGAAAAAGGCTGGAGGGGCAGGATTTTGCACATTTTGAAAGAGAAGACATTGGGGACAGGACAGGAAAAGGCACAGCAGTATTCCAAAGTACCATGGGTTGACACACCGCGAACAGTGACCCTCTGTGTCCTTGTGGGACATTACACCTGGCATTGGATTAAGTGGTAGCAACAACGATGAAATCTATCAGGCACTTGAGCAGGCTGCAGAGAGAACCTCTGTCCATGGTGGTTTTTAAGAACAGCTTAGATAAATACTATGTGGGGTGACATAAACTATAGCTATCCTTTCTCGTGATAAGTGTTAAACCCACGGTATCCCTGTCACATAACAGCAAGTGACAAAGACACAAACGGTCTGAATTCCCAGAGGAAGGTGTTGGTATGGAATCAGGAGAGAAAAGTAATCTTAAATTTGGCTTTCAGAGGTTTTTTAGAAAACATATTTTAGTTATGCTGGGAAAAGCTAAAACTGATCCTGTCCTCACAGTACCTCCAGACTGATGGCTTTATGCACAGAACAGGCTGGGTGCCATCATTTTGAACAAAGGCAAGCAAGAAAGGTAGACAAAAGGAAGACCAAAGATAGACAAAATGGCCAGTCTTTTCTTGCAGCTGATTAAAAAGTTAAATGATGTACTGTGCATAATCTCCAGCTAATGTAAAAAAATATAGTTTAAGTTTACAGGACATACTAAGAAGCTATGGGGCTCCAGAAGTGTAAATGGCCTGCAAATATTGAAATGTAAAACCCCTGTGGCAAAGGTTCGGCTGATGGCTCTGCCTTAGCACTGCAGCTGGCATGGGACTGACGACCTGAAGGGTCTGAGGAACTGACTGAGGGGGATCTCAGCGGGGCGTGCAAGCGCCTGGGGAAGGGCAGGGGAGACAGGGGGCAGCGGGCAGAGGCTGCAGGCGGGGCGGTGCCAGTACCCCCAGTGAGTGCCTCAGGGCTGGGACTGGGGGAGGCAAACTGGGGGGGGGGGGGGGGCAGCCGTGCCGGCCGCGCATGCGCAGCAGCATCCCGGCGGCTCCCGCCCGGCGCCGCGGCGGGGTGCGCAGGCGCGGCGCTGCGGGGGAGGGGAGCGCTGATGCAAGAGGCGAGCGCGGCGGTCGCAGGCGAGGGCCGGCCGCGTCCCTGAGCCCCGCCGCTCCTCGCTCCCGGCCTCTCCTCTCCTCTTTCTCCTCCTCCGCCTCCCGCTGCCGGCCGCAGCCATGTCGGGCGACGAGGTGAGGCCCGGCGGTCGCCGCCGTCGGGGGATGGGGGAGCCGGGCCCGAGGCCTGCGCCTCGGCCGCCATGTGGGAGAGCGGGCCTCAGGCCTCCGCCCCGCGGCAGGGCCGGCGCCTTCCCCCCCCCTCACCGCCGGCCCCGGCGGCTGCTGCCCCGGGGTTAGGGGGGGCCCCGCGGCCGCCTCTGGAGGCGGGGGCCGGGCCGGGGGCCGCCGCCTGGCTTCGGGCCCTGCCGGGCCTCTCCCTGCCGCGCCCAGGCTCGTGGAGACGGGGGGGGGCTCCGGTCCTGAGGGGAGGCCCAGCGGTAGGGGGAGGGCCGGGGGGAAGGCAGGCGGCCCCCCCCGCCTGCCCCCGCCGTGCCGGGCTCCTGGAGCGGTGTTTAGCGCGTGGCCTGGAGGCTCGTCTGCTTTTGGGGCTTGAGTATCTCGTCTTCTGACCCTGAAAGCTGTTTCTCGACGGTTGATAACTGAAAGCTATCCAGCTATGGTGGTTCCTTATGTACACGCCTAGGGAAGTGGACACGCCAGTCTCTGAGGGGTTTTTCAGATGTCGTAGGGTTTGTGTGCTGTACCTTTAGTAACCTCATTTCAGGTGTTCTCCTGGGGAGGCAGAGAGCTCTCCCTGCCTGAGGTTATGGGCACCCTGAGGGGTGACTGTTGGGAGCTGTGCTGGCAGAATCCGTGACATGGCTGCTCTTGGGCTTCTATCTTTTTGCTGGTGTCATTTAAAATGCCTCTGTGGCTCTCCTCCACATGAGCAGAGCACAGTCACACTAACTTGGTGACAGGTGAGTCATATGTAGTAAACAATAACTAGTGTACTTATTACTTTAATGGTAGCTGAGGCTGGTTTATTAAGCTGCTTGGAATGAATGTGCTGCATTTTTAGGCCTAATTGTGTGCCTGCAACTGCAGTTCTAATGTCTAGGTTAGGAAATTAGGACCCTTGCTTCAGCTGCTTTCTATCTCAGATGCTCATAAGACCACAGAGCAGCTAGCCTACAACTTACTGGTTTAGATTTAGTTTGTATCATTTAAATTATTTATACTGCGTGAGCATTTGTTCTGATACTCACCTGGGATCAGGAATCTAGTGTAGTAAAGTTACATTTCTGGTTTGCTTTGTCTAGCAGACTGACAGAATGAAGGTAGTAAAAGGTATGATGGTTGAACTGTCACTGTTAGGTCTTCTGAATAACGTGTGAGAGTGAGTGCGTGTGCCTTCTGCAGCTGCAGGCTGTTAGGAGCTGATGTGGAGCTTTACAAGTGATGGCTCTTTTTACAGTTCATGATCCTCGAAGGTGAAGGCACATAAATCTCAGTTAACAAATCTGCACCTTAAAACCTAGTCTAGGTGTTAGAAACCTTGGTTTGATTCACCTGTACAGTGTTCTTCAAAATATGGGCTCTGGACTGTGGCTTAAAACTTCCAGAGCTTTAAACAAAATGAAGCTTTCTGGTAGCAACATCTCCTGTCTGATTGCTGCCCAGCAGCATGGTACAACCCAGGCAACGTGAGGCCTGCCTCCAAGGGAGGAGAAAGGCAAAAGGCAAACCTGAAAGTGATGAGCAGTCCATTAACCTCTATTTATATGTAGTAGGGTTTTTAATAAGATATAAAATCCTACTTAATGATAAATGAAAGTTGTGTGGTTTTTTTGTTGTTGTTTTTTCCTGGCCCAGTGGCTTTATGAAGCTCCAAGGAAATAATACTGGAAGATGCTGCATTTTGAGCAGCAAGGGGGATTGAGGTGCTGATTGATAAATAACTTTGTACTATCACAGAGGGCTGTGCAGAACTAACTTTTTCAGTGCGGTGTTGCTCTGTGCTTTGTAGACATGCCTATGTTTATCCAGACTAATGAGATGGGATTAATAGAACCTCCAGTAGAATCCCCAGCAGTTGCCACTGCAGTAGAGTATACACCGTGTATAGGGTGACATGGGCTTATGTTTTAGGATTAGAGCTTCACAGTCCAACTTCCTTTTTTTTTTTTTTTTTCCCATTGTCTTTCACTTGCTTGAATTTTGCAAGTTGGGATTTTGACTGTATAGGCCTTTGAAATAAGGAATGGATACATGGAGTTGGATGTGAGAAAGAACCGTGGCTTAAAGAAGGGGAAAACCTCATGGGAATCTGATGTTGCGAGCAGAAACAGGATGGAAGTTTATATTCATTTCTGTATAGTAAAAGGCATGGGCTCTGGTGGTGTACCTGGCAAAACACAGAATAGCCTGGTTATGTGGTTGGTCAGTTTATATCATGACTTCTATTATTTTTAAACTGTGCATGACCCAAGAATGCTCTTTAGTTTTTACAGAAGCTCTAGGTGAGCAAAATTACTCAGGTGAAGACCTTCTCACCTTGTCTGACTTCTCTATTCAGTTTCCTCAGAGCAGTTGGCCTGTTACGACAAGGTCAGGGTTTGCAGAAGCATGGCTTGCCCTGCCTGGGTTTAGGTGCCATCTCTTTAGAGTCGAGCAGGCTGTCAGAGCCAGGCTCTGCAGAAGACCAATTGCTTTGGTTTTTCAGCCTTAAAACTACCTGCAGAGTCCAGAAGTTGCCCTTGCTCGTTAAACTCAGCTTAGTGTACTACTGGAGACCTTGTCTCTTGTAGACACAAGATACACTTTATGGTAGTTTGGGGTTGAAAGCTGTTCTTTTCCTTATAAAGAGGGGGGTGATATGGGGTACATGGTTCCTTAGCAATTATTGCACTCGATCTAAAACATTATCTTATGTTTGCTTCTTCATAGAAGAAGGTATAGAAGTCTGAGGAGCCTTGCAAAGAAAGTGTCATCATTGAAATGGGTTGTGATCCTGAAACGGGTGTTCATCTGGGTGTTCCCAAAGCTGTAGGCCCTTGCCTATGCAGACAGTTTTCCTTCTGTTTCAGCAGAATCCAGAGGTTACAAGAGGAAGCCAGCAAACAGCATAACCAGTTGTGAACATTCCTTGCTGTGCCTTGCCAGAGCATGATTCATACATGTGCATTGAGAGGGAAGCCAGCCAGCAGAACTTTCTTGAGAGCCATTCTAGCACAGCTAAAGGCACACTTCATTTTGAAAGCCTCAAGCTACGTTGTCACATACATGTAGACACTTCTGGGTGTTCGAATCACAGCATCGTTAAGTGCTTTGTGCTGCCTCTCAGCCTCAGTTCAGAGCCTTTATGAAACACGTAAGCTCCAGAAAATCAGAGTATCACAAGATTATCACATGCGGGAGAATGAGAAGTGTGAGGAAAAGAATGCTTTATGGACAGAGAAACTTGGAGGGTGTAACCAAACAAGAAGTTGCAGAGTTGCTCCTTTGAAATGGTTATGTTGTCCTGAGTGAGAAGTTTTTATGACGCTGACTTGTAACTACCTGAAAGAATGTTTTTCAGCTATTAGAAAGTAAGACTCTCCAGTTTTTCTTAAGTATCTAAAATTGTTTGAAGCAATAAGCATACACTATAGTGCAGAAAAACTGGCCAGATGTAACAAAACTGATGGGTAGGTAAGATGTCGAACTTGCATCTTAAAGAAAAGTAGCAGGAGGCAATCCTGTGTTGGAAGACTTGAAGAACTTGTGTTGATTGTCTCCGGTATTTAAGTAAAGAATAGATTAAAAGTCATGCTTGGGGTTAGTGCTTTCCTCATGGTCATTCTAGCTGAATTAAGCTGCTTTCTTAGTTAAAGAATCAAACAGCTTTGAGATGAGACCTCTGCTGCTTCATAGTGCTGGGAGCTGACACCTGCCTGGCTGTACCACCAGGCGCTTCTGAGTTTCTCCCTAGGCCTAAGCGTTTTTGTTGAGACGGCTTTTGGTAAGACTTGCCCTTTTAATACATCTGGAAATTCACGTGTTCTGCGTGATAGATGTTCTGACTCTTTGTTTTTGTGATGCTGAATGGTACAGTGATTTCTTCGTGGTCTGTCTTCAGTGTAGGAGTCCAAAATGGTAATAACACAGGGAAGTAGCTACTTTGTCAAAGATTCACAGCCTTATTATTCTTTCAGCTGAACTCCTACAGGTAGTAGGAAACTTGAAGAAAGCATAACTGTTGTGAGAAAAGTGGCAGAAGTTTGAAACTGTCAAGCATCATTGTAACTTTTTCTTTCCTTGTTACTGGTCTCCTTAGTTGTGCCTTGGAACAAAACCAGTGGTGATAACACTGAGGCTCACTGTTTTGGAGTCAGTTCACTTGTGTTGCTTTGCCACAGATCAAGAAAAATCCCAGGCTGAGCTGAAAGCCTGGTTAACATTCCTTCTGTTTGTTTAACAGAAGGAATGTGGAGAGAAACTTAAAGGTGTTAAAAATGTTAAATGGCAGGTGGTAATTACGCTGCTGATGAACTCTTGACTTTTACAGATGATTTTTGATCCTACTATGAGCAAGAAGAAGAAGAAAAAGAAGAAGCCGTTTATGTTGGATGAGGAAGGAGGGGATACACAAACAGAAGAGACTCAGCAGTCAGAAACAAAAGAAGTTGAACCAGAGCCAACAGAAGACAAAGATGTTGAAGCAGATGAAGAAGACAGCAGGAAGAAAGGTAAAATGAATCTACGTAGATGAACTCTGAAGGGTAGTTCTGTATTGTGATAGAAGCCTCCTTTCAGGAGTGCGCCATCATAATGTATGGTGCTGAGCTCCTAGTTTAAGATCTTGTTTAGATATAGTTTAAGATACTCTGCCTATCTGAAAAGCATATTTTGCTTGTACTGCCTAAAGCCCCATTCACAAACATAGAGCAAGTGACTAGTGGCTTGTGCAAATTCTGCTTTCCTGACTCAGACAGAATCTCTTGTGTGTGACAGTGAAAAGAGGAGCTCAAAAATAGTTATCATGAAGCTTAAAATCTTCCACATGCAGTTGTTGCAATAATTGCACAATTCTGGCATTATTTCACTTCAACAATTAAGCTGTAGTGTGAATTACAGAAATATGGTTAAAAGTGTTTCTATTTTTTTGGACAAGTGTGAATGCAACTAGGCTGCTACTCAGAATCTATTTGGAAATATGCTTCTGAGTGTGTGTGTGTATATATATATATGATTTTGCTTTTTAGATTGAGGCCAATGCCATTTCAGGATGACCTGATTAAGGGAATGCTGTTAACTTAAATCCTTTTTTGATAAAAGTGGCTCCTGCTGTAGACCAAAGAAAATAAACTTAACTCCTGCAGTTTTCTATTCACTTTTTTTTTGAGCATTTCTACTATAATTGCAGAAGCATCTAATTTCTCTTGCACAGCACAAAGAAAGATTGAACAGGTAAATATAAGAAAATGCAGATACGAGATACAGAAAATACAGGAACTGTAAAATAGTGCTGAGGTATCAGGGTAGAGGGGAATGATATGTTGAAAACCAGAAGGATATCTGTAGGGGCTACAGATCATTGCTTATGTCTTGCTGTAATGTTTTGAAGGCACTGGATGTGCATTGGAAACCTTACTATCTGAACTCTTACTACAGTTACTAATATCTGGACTACTTTTGCTTATCCTTTGTTTTTTAGATGCAACAGATGACTTGGATGATTTAAACTTCTTCAATCAAAAGAAAAAGAAGAAGAAGCCAAAGAAGATATTTGATATAGATGAAGCGGAAGAAGGCGTAAAGGTCTGTTTACATAACAAGGCCATTTCGTCTATTGTCAAATAACTTTCCTGCTTTTCTTTTCTGGAGATTGACGTTGCAGGAACTGTTTTGAGTCTGCCATTATATCCTGGTGCAGTTAATATTGAAACTTGTTTCACAGTGTCCTTCAAGTATAGTAGGTTCTGCTCAGTATGTTTGTATGTAAGGGCTTTTTGACTGGAAATTAGAAAAAAAAAAAAAACTGATATGCACAATAAGCAAGTAATTCCGCAGTCAGTAATAAGGGTTGATTAGCATCAAGGTAACTGTCTTCTGGGGTGAGAGAAGAAAATGATGTCAGAAGCCATGCACAAAACAGTCCTCTACAAGCCAACCCTTCAAATAATGGGTATATATCTGCTAAGAAATCTGTTCTTACTCTCGTGTTTTCTTTAGAAATGATTGGCTACTGTTACGTATTTCAGTAGGTGTACAAGACACATTTACTCTACTCAAGTTTTATTCCAAGTCATAATTCTGGATCACATGTCAGCGTAACTGGGAAGCCCAGA
Source organism: Netta rufina (assembly GCF_964035555.1). Classification (NCBI taxonomy): domain Eukaryota; kingdom Metazoa; phylum Chordata; class Aves; order Anseriformes; family Anatidae; genus Netta; species Netta rufina. Next base: position 2,983,407 of record NC_140140.1, read on the forward strand.
CAGCAAGAGGGCAGAGAAATGTTATGCTACATGTAAAGCTATTCTTAGATTCTGCCTTTTGAGGAAGAAAATGCTCCTCTGATCTGTCCCGGACAGGCCGAATGGTTGCTGTGTTTTCTGTAAGTGCAGAAACATACCTGCATCCATGAAGGAATTGTGACACCAGACTGAATTGGCTGCAGGTGTCACAGCTTCGCCTTATGTCAGTGTCTGACACATAAGGTGTTTTGTTCCCTAGTGCCCAAATGTGGCTGATTCCTTTAGCTAAGTATAGTGTTACCTTGTTCTTGACCAGCCAGAAGTTAACTAGAAGATTGTGTTGATTACCTGATAGGAAACCAAGTATTACAAAGGAAGTAATGTAGACTAACTTTTAATACCTAACTGCACTGGTACATGTTAGGTGCATGTATCCCATTGTATCTCAACTTGACGTTTAAAAATCTGTCCCTTTTTCATGTGTTGTACTGCAGTGCTTTATTCAACATATTACAGTTTCAGTTCTTACTTATTACATTTCAGGATCTTAGTGGATAATACTAGTGTTCGTCTAGTATAGTGTACAACTGGTATAATTTGTTTAATACTGTAAATTATATATATATATATTTTTTTTTGTTTGTAGGACTTAAAAATTGAGGGAGATGTGCCAGAGGTAGTAGAACCTGAAGACGACCTTGATATCATGCTGGGCAATAAGAAGAAGAAGAAAAAGTATGTGAAGTTTCCAGATGAAGATGAGATAATGGAGAAGGATGAAGGTAAAAGTATAATGTAGCCTGGGAGATGTTGAAAATTATATGTAGTCCATGTTATAGGTGAATAAGTTCTGTTGAAGTATCTTTTGGTTTCAAAATTAATTTTATTACTTTTACCAGTCACGATTATCAAAAAAAAAAAAATCTTCTGTAGAAGTGCTGTATGAATTCACTGTAAGTGCTGGTGTCTCTTCTAGGCAGACAAACAGGGAACAATTCTGTCCCTGTCTTAGTAAAATCTTCTTTCGATGCACTTCTTAGAAATGTACACGCAAGGTTAAAGAATTACTTGTTTAGAATTCATTAAGAAAAACAACTTTCTTTACAGCTTTTGAAGATGAAGATAGCAAAAAAGATGATGGAATTTCTTTTAGTCTTCAGTCAGGACCTGCGTGGGCAGGCTCAGAAAGGGACTACACATATGATGAGGTAATGTTAAAAGGCTTTCAAAGTATTTTACATGTTAAAGTGCTCCGGCAGTGCAGAGCCTTGTGTTTGTGTATCCCATTTCCTACTTAAAACTAAAGATCTTACATTCAGAAGCACATGATCAGAAAAATAACAGAAAGCGCATCTGTTGTCATAGTTAGTTTTCACATAAAGCAATATTAAAATGCCTCTGCAAGCACACTGAGGTACTTGGACATTATAAAGTAAACCTCTGTGAAAACAGCTTCTATCTTCTGCATTTAGTACAACTTTTTTTTTTAAAGTGTGCATTGAAAAGCTTATGGGGAAGTGTTAATAGACAAAGGCTATCTAATATTCATTGCCTCTAAACATCTGAGGTAGCATTAACAGTGTACTTCAGCATGAATGTCTTACATGTCTCAAATGATGTGAACCACCTCCCCCCCCTTTTTTTTTTGCAGTTACTCAATAGGGTATTTAACATCATGCGGGAAAAAAACCCAGATATGGTAGCTGGAGAAAAACGGAAATTTGTCATGAAGCCTCCACAGGTCGTAAGAGTAGGGACCAAGAAAACATCTTTTGTCAACTTTACAGATATCTGCAAATTGTAAGTTTTACTCTTAATATTTCCCAAGAATAGTGGAATTTTCTGTGCTGTTGGCTGTTGAATGAATGCTTTTTGGAAACCACAAAAAAAAAAAAAAACAACAGTGACAAACCAAACTGGAAGCTGTTCCAATCATACTGTTCTTTTCCTCTGTTATATATGTGAAAGGTATTTATGAAGGTGATTTATTGAGACAACTTCGAACTTTGTACATACCAAAATGGTAGGCTTGTTTCATGGGCCTCAGGGACTGAAACCAAACCTAAAGCTCTTTTGAGTGTTCTCACTTCTAGAAGTGTGTGTGGTTTGGTCTTCAGTGGTGTTTATTTGCAAGACTTGGGTTGGGATGGATGTTAGGGGTGAATTCTGATCTTGAGGTGAACTACAAATACTGTTCTCTTGGTAAATAGTGTGGAGTTCAGTATTTTTTTCCCCTGTGCTTTCTCTATCTGAATATTTCTTGTGAAGTCAGTTCTATTATTTGTGGGCACTTCTAGGAATATCTATCTGATTTCGTAAGCAAGGACTTTTCTGGCATAATCATATGGAGGACCTGGGTAATATACTAAACGAAGGGCACTGGGAGTGTGTTGAGGGTTAAGAGTGGAAAATCTGAAATACAATTCTCTCATTTTAATTAGAGAGTAATTATTGAAATTGTGCTTTCTGTTTTGTGGACTGTGAAGCTTTGTGTCCTTAGTTCATTGTCTGCATATGCTCTTTGGTACAGACCCTATGGCACTGCCCTTTCAAACTTTGTACTTTATGATCATTTTAACTTACCATCCCTGTATAGATATCAAATTTCTCTGAAGGAGGGGGGTTAAAGATATCCATACTTTATTTTTAGATTACATCGTCAGCCAAAACATCTCCTGGCGTTTTTGTTGGCAGAATTGGGTACAAGGTAAGGCTATTGGGCTGTGGGTGTGCATGTTTGTAGGAAGCAATGACAACATAGTTGCCATTGATCAAAAATAAGATTCCTGGTTTTAGGTCTGTACTTTATGTGCTTGAACATCAGGCTCTTCTTCCCTGCACCCAGATGCTGTGCTGGGTGATTGAAGAGACACCATTTCACAGAAGAGGTACAGAGGCAAGCTATAAGTCCCAGGGAACAGTTTGGATAGCACTTCAAATTCCTTGTCTGGGACCTTTCTCCAAAAATGATCTGATAGCAGTGCTGTTTGTCTCAATTGGTGAGGATGGCTGTTTGGCTCCTGTTCAACTTAAGCCTTAGGATTGCTGAGGAAGAGAGAATGCCTGCCTGCCTCAGGGAAGTTTTGAGGGCATGTAGCTAGTTATTCTGTTTAATGCCACAGTTAAATCCAGTTGTCTTAGCATAAAAGCTGCTTTGTTGCTTTTAAATGCTTTTGATAAAAGATCTTACTCTGTGACAATGTACTCTGGTTGTCTTTATTTCTGTCTTGAAGATAGTAAAATAATGTTGTACGTAGATGTACAGAATCAAGCTATCTAATTGCAATGTGGTTATAACAAATGCCTTTTACTCTAGACATTGAGATCTCTTCAGCTTCAGATAACTTAAACAAAAACTTAGAAAATGTGGTCTGAAAAAACATTTAATTTATTACATCAGAATGGCTAGAAGAGGATTGTAGTAGTATTCTACCTTAGTAGAGTTGTCGCGGTCACTTCTTTGAGACAAACAGGTAGTTGCTCTCAATTCTGTACATCTCTCCTGGTAGGGCAGCTTAACTATGAGGCTGATCTCTGCTGGAGTCTGTTTTTATTGTAATGAGTTATATTTGGGCAAAACTTTGTATAGGTTTTCAAGTGCTGTCAGAATTTTACATATTTCTCTTTTTCCCCACAATGTAATTCTGGCTTACTCTTACCTTAAAGAATGCCTCAGTTAACTTGCTTTAAGTTGCTAACTTCATATACTTTTTTTATTTGATGTCTTCTGCAAATCAATTATTTAAAATTCATTTTTCTCTTAAATTAGTGGCTCAATAGATGGTAACAACCAACTTGTAATCAAAGGAAGATTCCAGCAAAAACAGATAGAAAATGTTTTGAGAAGATATATCAGTAAGTATAACTCCACTTTCCGCTACACATTTTTCTAATGACGGGCCGTGTGGGCCAGCATGCCCCTCTGCATGTGTGCATGCTGTAGAGGTTCTGTGCTAACAAACTATGACTTCGCTGCTCTGTGATGGAATAATGCAAGTGAAGGATACATATACGTAAGAATAGATAGGAAGAATACATAACTATATGGTTATACTGTATAGTGAGCACTTAGGACATACTCTGTCCTGGTGCAGAGATGTACTGAGGAAGACAGTAAGAGTGGTAGAAAACTGTTTTCATCTGACATTAACTTCTTAGTTTTAATGAAGACTATGGAAAATAATGGTAATTATTACTCTTAAAGTCTGTTGTACATGCTAGTTAACAGACTGTGCTTGCAGTTTATATGCAACAAAATGCTGTTTCAGACAGTGTTGTCTGTGTAAGAGTTGCTGGCATGTGGGAATGCTTTTTCAGCAGAGTAAGTCATGGGAAGCCAGTGGGAAGCCTTAGCTGGTTATTACTTTTTAAAACACTGGTGTCAGGGCACAGTGTACCAGATGTACAAAACCTACTCTTTGTTAACTTAGGAACAAGGAAGTATTTTTAGTCTATGTGAACCTCTGTGACTTTCATAGTAAGCCACTTCTAAGTCAGTAGGTGAATTTGAGCATCCTTTCAAGACAACAGTTAAACTAAAGGCTGAAGAAGTGATTTTTTTTTCTGATGGTAATGCATTTTTTTAACTGCAACTTAATTCCTTTCCTGCAGAGGAATATGTCACCTGTCATACATGTCGGTCACCAGACACAATCCTACAGAAGGACACCAGATTATATTTCTTGCAGTGTGAGACCTGCCACTCTCGCTGCTCCGTCGCCAGCATCAAAACTGGTTTCCAGGCTGTCACAGGCAAGAGAGCACAGCTCCGTGCCAAAGCTAACTAGTTTGCTAATCAACACTGGATTTTGCAAAGTGTTCTGGGGAGATATGACTGGACAGGTTTACAATCGGAATGGATTTACCATTGTATTAAAACACGATTGTAAAAACTACAAGAAATTTGGCTTTTGATTGATTGGTCTGTGAAATCCTTGCAAGATGCAGATCCTCAAGCTGTTCACATACATTTGCTCATTGAATATATTTTACCAACTATAAAGAATGTGATGGGAAAGGAGGTGCTTTTTAATCCATTCAGACTTCTGTAAAACACAAGATAAATTAAAGATACTGTAACAGTGAGTGTCTTCGATTTGGATTTTTCCTTCAGTTTCCTATTTAAACAGTTGATGGGAATGGTTGGTGTGTTGTCCTTTCAGATCATGTCACTGAACTATGCCCAATACTCAGATAGAAGTTTAAGGTTATTTCGCCTTTGTGTGATGGCTGATTTCTAGGTAGGCTATTATTAAACAGAGAAACCATTCACAAAATAAGGATGATACACCAACATGAGAACTGCTTGTGCTTTTATAGCTGCATTAGTATGGGAACACATTTTGCACAGAAAGTGACATCAAGACAGGTTGATACTGCTTTATAAGGCAGAATAGAGCTTTGAGCTAGTTCAGACACCATATTGATGCTGAATCTTAACACGGGATTGATAACACAATTGCTGTATTGTAAGCTTTCATAGTGTCATAGTACTAAATTTTGCAGTTTCTAATAGAAAAATGTTTATATTTCTTAAGTCCTGCACTCTTTACCACTTTAATAAAAATATCTAAATGCAGCAAAAAAAGATTGTAGGAAACATCGTTATATGATGGCTGCAACACAGTTATATATATCTTGAATTTAACAGAAGATACTGCCAAGTAGTTTGTATTCCAAATTAACGCATTGACGTCTTTTGATTATAAAACGTACTTATCTCTGCTAGCAGTCAGTATCTGTAATCTCTAGGGGACGTGCATAGTGCTGTCCTGACTAGTTTTTTAGTGCTGAAAAAAAAATTGTTACAGCTGCCAAGTGTGAAGATGCAAATGGGGAGTGAAATCCCTTATGAGTACTGTAATGGGGGGGAATAGAAGTCAACTGTCATTTTACCACTCCCTGAAACAGTGCAGGGTTAGGATAAGGTGCAATAGCTCAGGAGTGCTGACACCCATCCCTGCAGGTAAGCAGAGTAGCGTCCTCCCCAGAGAAAATGGTGGTCATTTTGAACATGATTCATCAAATAACAGAAACTGAAAGGTTTCTACCAAGTTTTAATCTTTGTATGTATGTTAATACACAGCACAGTTTTTCTGGGAAGTCACTTGCTATTTGAAAACTTGACAGCACTGCAAGGCAAAAATCAAAGTTTTATAGTTGGTTTCTTAAAAGCATTTTGAATTTCAAGTGAGCTATAACAAATGTTGGATGTATCTTTAAGTGAATAAAGCCAGGATCAGTGCCTCTTGTAACATTATTGTTGTATTCTTTGTTTTTGTTTCTTTTTTTTTCCCTCTCTAGCAAATAGCCTTCTACTTGGAAGTAAAACTTTTTGGAGAAGTGTTAGATGCCTTCTTTCAGTGGCATGCTGTTGGGCACACTGAAATAGCTAAAGAACAACGCTCCTGTTTTTACATGTGTGCTTTCCTGGGTCAAATACCTTTATTGTCCTTTCTAAGAACTCTTGCCTTTAAAAAAAAAAAAAAAAAAAAAGAAAATACAGTATGGCCTTGAGCTGGTACTGTGTTCTAGTATGTTAAATACAAAATTTGACTTTGTTGTATTTGGATCAAAAAGATTATGTTAATGAAGAAGTAAATCAGTGTTCAGAGCTGTCATGGAAGGTGTCCTGGTGAGTACAGATGCTTTATAAGTGTATTTTGAGTGTCTTCATGAAAACGTTGGTTTTGGTGACTACTATTTGGCTGAAATATCTCGAGGTGTGGACTTCAATTTACTTGTGGAGGAACGTCACTGGCACATGAAAAGTCTTCTGTCTAAGAGCAGTTTTTAGATTTAAAACACCAATAATAAAAGGGAAAAAAAAAAACTTTTCCCAGTGTTTGTTCTAAACCAAATATAGTCCTCTGTATGTATTGTATGCATATTACTGTTTGCCAGACTGCTGTGTTTGAAGTGTAGTCACATGTTCAGAGGCAGAAAAAAAAATAAGGTTATGTGCTTCTGCTTATTATAAGCAAGCAGCTTAGGGATGGATTTTGTAACAGCAAGGTAGTAGCTTTGCCTTGGGACTGCGTGGAGTATTTGGCTGCACACAGTTGTTTCTCCATGATTTCCTCTTTATGAGTTAAAACTTGGCTGTATGGAACTGGTGAAGGTGTGAGAACTAGATTTTTATTTGGCAGTCACAGACTGTGTGGAGCAGAATAAAATCCCTGTTTTAATGGGTTGGAGAAGAGCTGGGGAGCTAACCACACTGGTACTGGACCACACTGGTACAGCTGGCTTGCTTCTCTCCACATCTGCTGTATTGTGAGTCATACACCTTTAAATAATCTAAGCTATTGCAGGTCTCTTCCTCAGTAAAGATGCAACACATCTTCCAGCCCAAAACAAGAAAGAGTCTTGAAACACATCGCTGGAGATCCTGGGAGAACTGTAAAGGGGTCATTTTCTGGTCAATTGGACTAAAATATATTGATATCCTTGTAAGAGAAATAATGGCTTTATAACACACTTGCCAAGTAAACACTATCTCCCTTGTGCAGACAAGGAGCTGGAACTTGAAGACTTTAGTGACTTGAGCAAGGTCACTTTTGTAATCAGTGGAATGAAAACAGGCGTAGTTCCCTGGTTTGCTGCAAGGGGGGTGGAATAAGCTTCCTCTGAGGTCACCTGGCTCGGTTCTGCTGAACTAACTACTATGAAGAAAATCAGTGGGCCTAACTGCTTTTTAATGGAAGCTTTTGGTCAGAGGATTTAAAGCAATGTATTTATTATAACCTTAAATGGTATAAAGAAGCGTGAAGAAGCAGCATTGTAAGTTCTTGTGTGTGAAATTTCTGGTCATGTATTGTATCCTCTGGTCATACACACTGTACCCTGAAATCCCCAGTTTGTGTCAGTGTGGGGCTTGTTGGACAGGGAAGCTTGGTCAGCTAGGATGATGGGCAAGGAGAAGAAAATGCAGACTTGAAGGATGCTGAAAAGAAAAATACTACCTCAGACTTGAGGAATTGGCTTTTCTTTTCCAGAAGAAGAACATTGTTTCCCTTCTGCTTGTGACTATACCAGCAGGTTTGTTCCACGCTGTGCAAGCTTGCTGTTCATCTTTCTCTTTTACATGTTGCAAGCAACTGCATATTTCTGAAATCCAACAGTAATAACTTGACATCTATGTTATTAATCACTTTTCTGCTGAATACCCAACAGAAATGCATAGATACCTCCCTTTTCAGTCCTTTCCATTTTCCATGGAAAATCTGTGGGCTCTAAGAGATCTTCGGAAACTATCAACTGAGATGTTGGAAGGAGAAAAGTTTATGTAAAAGTGAATAAAATTAACCGTGGTATCTGGATTTTTGCGGCTGTGACCTGAAGTTTTCATGTCAGGTTACAGGCAAGAGAAAATCTTTTTTTTTTTTTTTTTTTTTTTTTCAAACTCCTTTCTTTTTGAGGTCTTTCTGAATTCTCTACCAACACAAATACACTTTAAACCCCTGTTGTTTTTTTTCTTCCCCCCCAGCCTTGCTTGCTGCTTTGGGTAATTATTCTGAAGGTTTCCTGTTTTTTTTTTTTTTCCATGTGGAACTGTTTTGCTTGGGATGAGGCACAGCTGTGTGCCTTGATGCCTGAACATGCACAAGCCCTAAGTGTCCAATATAACTGCTGTGTTAAGGGTCATGGCTGGATCTTGGCACTTCTAATGTGGTCTTAAAATCCTCATCTGGTAATACTCACTTCTTTAAAGAAGAAGAAAAATAAATTTTATTAGTTTTATTAGTTTTTTAGTTTTGTGTACTCAAGTGTCTTTATGGCCCTCAGAGCCTGTTGCAAGCCTTACACTGTGTTTTCTGTTTAGCACTGAAATAGCCTTTTTTCCAGCACGAATGTGGGGGAGGCTCTGTGCTTAAGAAATCTTGTGTTTCTTTTTTTGCTAGTTGGCAATTTCATGTTCTGATCACTTCCATTGGGCTCTGGCGATGCCCCTTGTGCCGTTTTTCTAAAACCTGTATCTGTGTGCAGGTCCCTTGACCTTTATTTTGTTTTACAGCAAAACCAGCTTTCAGAAAGATTTTCTCAAATACTTTGTCCACTGTGTTGCCCCACATGATGGTCTCACCAATGCGCTGCAGGTGCTGGGGAGCTTCCCCCTCTTGCAGGGCTGTCTGGCTCCAAGGCCAGGGCTGGGTTTCTACCCCTGGGGCAGCCAACTTCAGGTGGACAGGACATCCCTGCAAGGGAAAGCAAACTGGGGCCTGCACGCTGCTGCCAAGGGATGGAGAAAAACTCACTAGCGTTCAGTGGTGGAGTGACTTCACTCGGGCTGTGGTAGTCCTGTCAGTCTCCACTCATTATTAGACTTTTGCACTGGCCGTATGGAACTGTTAAAGGGTGAGCGAGCCTTGCTGATCACTCTTTGGGTCTCTAGGTGATGGCTGAGCTCATGACTGGAAACTGGGGAGTCTTGGTTGGTGTGATATTGCTGCCGATGCACAGCTGTGGTAGAGACTGGCACCTGCTGTTCTTCAACCCTCAGCAAACCTACAAGAGAAGGGTTCTTTGAGAGACTGGGACAGGCAGATAGCATAGCTGCCTTGGAGATGGAGGACATCAAACAGCTAAAAGCTCTCTGGGGTCCTTGGACTTCCCTTTCCTCATGTAGTCTATGCTGAGCACAGAGCCTCTGGGCCAGTCCCCAGGGGCTGTTCGTGCCACTCATTCCCAGTTAGTCTCACTTCAGCCTCCAGCACAGTTAACTGGGGATCCCCCGCCACTCCAGAAATACAGCTTGGTGGCGTTAGGGTACGCTGTGCACTGCTGTCCTCCAGAGACTCACGCTCCTGTGTTCTGATGGGCCAGGCACATCCAAGGTGGATCCACGCAGACAACAAACCTGCTCGTCCCCTTCCTCTGCTGGGCAGGGCCTCTTTGCTCCTTGTCATAGTATTCATTACTCGCTTCTTGTAAATGTGAATCCTTCCCCTTCTTAGCAGGAGTTTCCTTCCTTACTAAGCAAGCTGACTTTTACATTCACTGTTTCTTCTGCACAGGGGGGCTGGCACTGCCTCAGCCTCAGGGTCCGTCACCAGAGGTGGTGAGCTCCTCCTCGTGAGGGTGTTACTGGTGTCTGTTACTGTTTGATAGGCACATGTCAGACTCCAGTACAGTGCAGCAAGCTGAAGCCCTCTGGCATTGCCAGGATCAAGGCATAACGTTTTTTTATTCATTCTCTCAGTTTTTTAAGGATTCCGCACTTGATCAGGGGTGAAGTACAGAACTACTGGAGGTGCCAACAGTGATAGATGCCTGCCTCTATCTTTCCACACACCTTGCCACCCAGATTCATCCTGCAGACCTCTGGGTGGTATTCTTAAATATGTTTGATTTTAGACAAAACCAGGATCGCATCCAGGATACGTGGCAATAGGATTGTGCTGCTTGGAACATCCAAAATTCTCGAGAGCTATGGTAGTGAGCCTGGAGGAGAGGAGGATGATGAAGTGAGGGAAGGTGAAGGAGCAGGGGAAAGTGTCCTCCCTTGTCTTTCCCACAGATTGACTCTCTGAGGAGGAAAGGTACAGGGTGTAATTGTTAATAGCTCCCAAGAGATAGTTCTCGAAGTACAGAGATGACGACAGTGCTGAGTACAAATACCAGATTAGGCTCACAACCAGTGCTTTGATCATATTATAAACCAGTGTCACACAGCACAGCAAAGTGATAAAACTAAAAGCAACCCTAAACCTGCCCCCAAAGATGATAAAAGCAAAGCAGGGAGCATACACAGCAAGTAAGGGGTCATGTAACACAACTCTCAAAACTCATCCAACAATGAGAGCAAAAAAAGCAACATCACAGCAACTATTAAACAAATACAGCAGGCAAGTTTGTTCTCTCTGACATGCTCTGGTCAGATCTATCATTAACCCAACCCTTCGTGCTCTGTCTTGGGGTGCCAAAAGGACTGATGTGGTTTAACCCGGCAGGAGCTCAGCACCACCCAGCCCTTTGCTCACACCTCCTCACCTCTCATGGGATTGGGGAAGGAATCAGAAAAAAAGGTAAAACCTGTGGGTTGAGATAAGGACAGTTTGACAGGTTAGAAAAGGAAGGGAAATTATAACAAAACACACAAAACGAGTGATGCAGAATGCAGTTGTGCTCACTGCTTGCTGACTGGTGCTCAGCCAGCAGTACCTGAGCAGCACCATCCTCCCCCCAGTTTTATTGTTCCCCAGGGCGCCCTATGGCATGGGGTGTCCCTTGGGCCAGCTGTATCCTGGCTGTGCCCCCCCTGCTCACTGGCAGGGCAGCACGAGGAGCTGAGAAGTCCTTGGCTCTGTGCAAGCCCTGCTCTGCAGCAACTGCAACAGCCGGTGCTATCAGCATTGTTTTTCTTCTCCATCCAAAACCTGGCACCATTCCAGCCACGGTGATGCATAGGTAATGAGAAAATATGATTAACCATAAAGCATAAGAAGAACAAACGGTGAGGGTTGGGCAAGTGGGCAAATGCTGTGGAAAAAAAAATAAATGCAACCAGAAAATTATTGATTTGTGTGTGCAGAGGCGCTGGTTCTGGGTTAGGATTCCTGCTGGCTCGGAATACCGTTGTTTGAGAGCACAGCTGTTAAAAAGATGATTTTGTGTATCAGATTTACATTTCTACTTCGTAAGGCCTAGTACATCATGCCTCACCTGTTGAGCATTGAGCATTTTACAGGAGAGTGTGATGGAGTGCATCTTGTATACCCACAGCCTTGAGGGTTGAAATTATGCTTAAAAGGAGCCAAGAAAACAAAGGGAAGGAAAGGAAAAGAAAATGAAGGGAAGAGGGGAATGCTGTCAGGATCAGAGTTGATGCGGATAAAGCAGAGGTGGGAACTAACACAGCCTACAGTGCCCATCCCTCCCTGCTCACTCCCATCAGGTGCTCTGTCCAGCCACCCCTATGCCCAGTCATCATCTTCGGAAGGACAGGAGGAATTTGGCTATAAACATTATTTTTTTCACTGGTGCTCTGCCTGTGTTTTATAGCTCTGTGTACAAATTAGGGGATAAGCAGGACTTTTCAATCCGTAAGTTGGGTTGCTCTTCACATATACTCTGTGCCATCGTGTTCTTAGCATTTATTTTCTGGCTCACACTCAACAGGCTCTTTGTGCTGCTCCCCAGGATGCGTTTAGCAGTTGGCCAGAGCAGATCTTCTCCAAACATCACCCCCAGACCCGTCAGCTGGGTTGCTAAACTACAAATTCAGGAAGTTCCTAGCTGTTGTCTGGGAGAAAATTATTGTTGCTCATTTGATAATGCTATTTGGGAGGGGAAATTGTGGAGATGTCTTAGATTGGAAAATGATCTCCTAGCAAAAATTCTGTTGTGGGAAAAGGTCTCCGTGATTGTGGAAAGAAAGCAACGTGCAGACTACTTTCAACTTATCTATTTTTATCTAATTGAAAAAGCTCCCTGCTACCAGCACAGCTGAAACAATGGCAACAAAACAAGATGTTCTGTTTATTACAGGGAGGTGAGACAGCAGTTTTGAGAGACAGAAATAGTCTCAGAAGCAGGACAGATTGAGTGTGACTCTCGTAGGTGAGCGCTGCTCTTCGGCCTGGCTGGTTCTGCATTGGCTCCAGCAGTTGCAGTACCTGGCTCCCACAGACAAGCGCTGGTTTTGCACGCTCTGCTGCTGGGAAGTGCTTTTCCTGCTGGGGGGATAATTCAGACCTATTAAGGTGTGAGTTGAAAGCCGTGAGGAGCAGTTGCAAAAGCAGCACGTGATATTTGTGTCTTCGTTTACAATTATTGCAGTGAAGGATTGTGATCTAACATCGTGGGAAGTGTATGTTGTTCCGTACATAAACAGCAAAGTGCTGCTTGTGTGCTGCCTGACGCTGCCCCACCACACACCCCGGTATCTCCTCTGGCTTCCTTCTCCCAGTGCAGTGTCTGGGTGAGATAACCAGCCCCAGTGAGGATGGGTGGGTGAGTGTTATTATGCCCTGCTGAATGCTCCTCGAATGCATTATTAATTTTTTTTTTTTTTTTTTTTGTAGATGAGAGCAATTCCCAGTGGATTGTTGCTTTGATTCATGTAAAACCAGATTTCTCAAAAGCTTTTTGTAGCACAGCTCCATCTGCAGCTGGGATCTGTTTTTCAAGAAAAAAACAGCCAATATATCAAGTGGCTTTGAAAGCCGGGTCTGGAGTAAATTAGAGAAGCCAAACACATTTTTGGTCCTTGTTTTTGCTATTAAGGTTCTGAAATGTTTGGCTTCTAGTGTTGTTTTTGTGGTGTTAGCATTGTTCACCTCCCTCATGCCTTGGGTCGCTTCCCCAGCAGTGTTCTTGTGACCACAGCATTGCTGAGGTCCCCATGATGCTGCCGGCCATGCTACCCTGCCAGGGCTGAGCCTTCCCAGTGCTAGAGGGATAGAAGAGAACCTGGGGAAACTACGTAACGCACAGGAATGTCAGTGTTACAGACAGCAGCGGGGCTGGAGCAAGGATGCGTCGCTCTATCATTGGCTTGTTTTGGGGAGAGAAGAGCAAGAACAAGACAAAACACCAATCCCCCATGTGCTGCAGAGCCTCAGCCATTGTGGGCATCCCTCTGCTTTCTTCCTGGGAGACGGAACGGTGCCCAGCCTGGATTTCCTGTGGACACACGGCAGGGCCACGGGGCCTCCTCCCCTTGTTGCCTTCTTGGGTTGTGCTCTGCACGGGGCAGGCAGCGCCTGCTGGCTCCACGCCGATTCATTCTCCCCCTGCACGGGACAAGCGTAGGTGTGAAACAAATACCAGCTGTGTCTGGTAAGGTTTAAATCCAGGATCCTTCATGAAAATTGAAAGCAAACAGTTACAAGTAAAACTGATATGCACTATATTTTTGCTTCAGCATCACGCCTGGATACCTTTCATTTTGTTTTGTTATTCGTTCCTGGGACATCTCCTGTGCCAGAGCCATGAGCACTTGAGGATGCTACAAATGTCCTCTGGGTTACTCTTGGGCAGTGAGCGGGGGTGTCCCAGAGCTGGGCACCAGGTCGCTTTTATTAATACCTCCTGTTTCTTTTTCTTGTGGTTTTAATTACAATCCACCATCCCACATTGCTGTTAACACGTCTTTGTTGCTCTTTTTCATCTCTTGAGTGCCTCTTGAAGTTTAGGCTTTTGAATGCAAATGCATGTCCCAGGTGGCTGTGTTGGCCATGAGCTGAGTACTAGCAGGGATTTCTGATTCCTCACTCACATCCAATCAGCCAGAGGTACACGAATTATTTTAGAAGAGCTCTTAGGTGCAGAAATAGTTCTTGATGGTCTATTTAAGATTATTCTCGTTTTGTCCTTATTCCTTCTGACAGCTGCCTGCTTCCTGCCCAACCTGAACTCCTCTCTTCACATAAAGCTCTCAATGCATTTATTCAAATATCACATTAGATGCTGATACGCAAACAAGCTCCTAATTTCTTGTGCTACCAGCCCATGAATTCATTCTCATCCTCTGTGCCACAGCATTAATACCCAGCTTTGGTGGCACTTGGATGTCACTGCCCTTGTCTCTGGGGACGTGGGGCTGGCTGTGCTGGTTGTGTGCTGGATCAGGGGTTGGGGCTGGACCTGCCAGTAGGGATGAGCCTCCCGTGCTGCTTGGCTCCTGCCTTGCAATGGGGCAGGGTGCTGTGCTCGCATCCCTGGGCCCCGTGCCCACCCTGGTCTTTAAGCAGTTGAAATGGATGTGTTTTAGTGTGGATCACACCTCGCAGCAAACAAAGGGGTTTTATTAAAAGAGACGTGCAGATGAAAGATCCCAAAGCCTCCCAGGTCTCTCCCAGTCGTGGTGCTAAGGGAGGAAATTGCCTGCTGTGGCCTCAAGGAGCTCCTTATGTTGTTTTGGGGTGAATTGGAGCAGCTGTGAGCTCGTGTGTGTGTGCCTGAAGCTGACATCTGTAGGATGTCATGTTTGAGGAACCCTCTCTAATCCATCAAAGAAAATAATCCACCTGCAAGGAAGCAAGCATGGATGATGAATAGGTGCTGAATTTGTGGGGTTTCTCACTAAAGATGGGATTTCCTGAATCCTGATTTTTTCCTCCATTCTCCCACCACATCCAGCCAAGCTCCCTACATCACACACATGTAGGCCATTTTTTTAAAGGCCTGAAGTGCTTTTAAAACGTGCCATGCAGACAGGAGGGATGATGCTCCACATGGCTGGAGCCCGCATTTTCCTGCCCACCGATGAGTGTTGATCTCCACAATGTGCTGAGAGCCCCAGGCTGCTCCTCCTGATGCCCAAAAGACTGCAGCGTCCCCCAAAACATTGGGATCACCTCAAAGGAGGCTTTAGCTTAAGGGATTATACCAAAG
Source organism: Netta rufina (assembly GCF_964035555.1). Lineage (NCBI taxonomy): Eukaryota > Metazoa > Chordata > Aves > Anseriformes > Anatidae > Netta > Netta rufina. Next base: position 2,998,725 of record NC_140140.1, read on the forward strand.
AGGGAGTCCCACGAAATGTGGAGCAACCCCAATAAGAGGCTTCAAAGGGGCTGATGTTCAAGACATTTCATTGTTATTCTGGTCCCTGGAGCAGACCCTGAAGACCAGCAGGCATTTCTAACTGTGCACCTCCCTGTTTTCACACTTCTCTAGCTGTGTTCAGGACTTGCATCAAGGTTCTGCTTTGTTCCTCTACTCAAAGGCTGCCTCTGGACCTTTCCCATGGCCAAGCAACATGTCTGGCCTTATGCTGGATTTCAGCTTGGTTTTGTGCGGGATTTCAGCTTGGCTTTGTGCGGGATTTCACCTCCTCCAGTGCCCCTTTCCCCATGCTGAGCACCCCGTGGCGCTGCGCTGGCAGTGATGCTCTCTGTGGCACTGGTGAATCCACCTCTGTGTGGGCACTGGCTTGGGGAAATGCATTCATTCACGGCTCACGAGGCTGTTGGAGCCTGCTCTGAACCTGCTGTGGCTCACCTCGGGTTTCTCCAAGCCCTGTCTTCTGAAGGGTGAGACCCCTGCTTGTGCAGGTCTCACTTGGAGCTTCTCTGTGGGGCTGGGAGCGCAGCACAGCCCTGTGCTGGCCTTCAGGAGGATGTGATGCCCCTTGGGGATGCAGCAGTGTCCTGTCCTGCTGGGGACAAGGGGCAGAGGCACCAAGCCCCATGTGAGCAGCACTACAAGGGTGGCCGTGAGGGATCCTGCAAGGAGAGGAGGAACCCATCGGTGCTGACACCAGACTGGGTCTCATGCATGTGCCTTGTGTGTCCTGTGTTGATCAGCCCCATGTGTGGCAGCTGGATGGGGTCTGGGGGACATGCACGTCCTCACAAATTCTCGCAAGTACTCCTGTGACATTGCATCTGATCCATGCCTTGTGTTGTCCTGTCCTGGAGGAGAATGAACAGCCCCTACTGGGAGCTGTTGGGGTTCTTGAGCATATCTCCAAATATCTCCACAGCTTTCTTAAGAGAGAGGAAAAATATGGAATTAAATCTCCTGCAGATAATGGGAAGGTGATGCAGGAGGGATGTGATAACTTCCATAGAGGCAGCAAATAGTATTTTTGAACTCCCGAAAGAATTGTTCCCATTACAACGGCAATAACCTAAATATTTCCAGACCTCTGAATGGACTTTAACCATGTGATGTCCATTAAACTTAATGGGATTTATTAAAGTCTGTGGGATTTTTTGTTGCATCTCCTGACTGAAACCGAATGCAAGATTGCAGATATTTTGGCCTGACAGATTGTCTTCCCGTGTCCAGAAACTCATAAAAGGAAGATTTGGGACTGGACTTATACCGCTCTAATGTGTACTGCTCCAAAAAAATAATAATAAAAAAAAAGCAGAGCACCAAAAACCCTTGCGCGTCTGCTCTTTCCACCCAGAGCAGCACATTTAAGCCCACGTTTAAACCTCCTTTGTTCCACGTTTCCCTTGCAGAGGTGCAGGCATGGTGTCAGGGGATTTAAGAGTTTGTTTTTGTTTCCAGCACAGGCAATGCTGCTGCCACCATCAAAAGCAGCCGTGATGACAAGAGGAGCAGAAATTACGAGAAGGCCAGTGAGGGCCGTGGAATGGGGCACTGAGCTCTGGCCTTCGCGGGTGGTGGGGAGACGCTTGAACAAAGCGATTTCTTCCAGTTCGTCTGATGGAAACTGGATGTGTGCTCAGCTGAGTTGCTCGGCCTACAGCGGTGGCTTCTCTTCAGGATGTGCAGATGTTGAATGAACTGCTGCCCCGGGGGGAACACCGGGGAGAACGGGCTGGCCCAGCACATCCCAGCAGGGCCGGGACAATTTACAGGGAGTGACTGCATGGGGACATCATGGAAAAGACATTCCCAGGGAGGCTGGGTGCGACTACTTGACATTCATTCAAGAGCTAACGAGACCTGACAGGTTATTTTGCATCGTGGATAGCAGGCCTGGAGGGGGGGGAACCACAAGTCCTTCTGTCCCCAGTGGGGCCTCTGCTCTGCCCTGCAGCCCGCTCCCTGCCACCAGAGCGTCTGGGAGGAGGCGTGGAGGTTTGGGTGCTGCTCTGTGCGCTGAGCACCCAGCACCCCACACACACCTCTGGGCACCTTCAGGCATGGGAAGTGGGGTGGGAGGGCTGGGGGGGGGCCAAGCCTGGCTGTGGAAAGCAGAGCTCAGGAGGAGGTGAGCGAGGCTTCCTTCCCTCTGTGGGTCCTGCACGACAAAGCCAGCAGGATGCCTTTCACCTGCTCTATGGCCTGAAGGGCTGAAGGGGGAGGTGTGTGGCCCCCCTCCCCACCCCACTGCGCTGTCTTTGCCTCTTCATGAGGAGATTTGCTGCGTGGCTGCATACAGAACTCATCTAGCACAGAAAACACAGAAACTCATCTTGTTGAGGACCTCTCTGTAGCTAATAGCAAAGAGAATGGCCACACAGGGACCTGCATGAGCTTCCAAAGTCCCATCCTCGACAAAAAATCATTACCAAGACCAGAACAGTTTTGTGCTAGGAGGCTGTGACTAGGCTCTGAGGGCCCAGCACCCATTGCAGCACCACGTACAGGTATCCAGGCCCGGACTGGTTTCAGGCCAGCAAGGGCAGCACTGTGTGGATGGAGCAGGGACGCATCCTGCCCCCAAGGCACTGCACCATGGCCACCTTCTAGGCCCAGCTTTGACCTAATGCTGTACTGATTTATGATCTCAGTAGCCAAGTGCCAAACACTCCAAATTCCTTCCTAATATTTTTTCCTCTTTCCCCCTTCCCGGGTGCACAGATGCTCAACAATTAGTCTGAACGTGCTGCTTTCCTCATCCTGAACTGACCCAGGGGCTGATGGATGCCCAAGCATCCCCAAACTCATCATGGACATGAACAGAACCAACAGGCAGCTTTGCCCTCCAGAACTGGATGATGACTTGGGCCAGGCTCAGCAGATGGCTTTTTGGGACCACAAAATTAAAGCCTGAAGGTGAGGTAGCAGCTGGATTCTCCTTGTGAGGTCACGGTTGCCCTTTGGATGCAGTGCAGGTGCTGGGATTTGGCTAATGAATGCAGCTGGCAATGCAGCGTGAGCTTTGCTCTGCTGGGGCAGTGGCTGTGGAGATGGCCAGAAGTCACAATGCTTTAGGGGCATTTATTCCTACTGCTGGCTTGTGCAAACTGGAACATTTGTCATGTTTTTCTAGCCTGTTATGAGCTGGACTAGTGCAAACAGCTAATGAGATTGAAGTTCTGGATTTGTCCTGCATTTGTCTCTTCCTGCACTGAATGAATTTCCAGGCACCCAGAAGAAGAGCCACTGCGAGCCAGCTGCTTCGCTCAATGCCCCTTGTGCAAAGAAAAGGCAGTCCTGCAGGCAGAGCTGAAGCTCAGGCAGGGAAAGAAGGCTTGCTTGACTGAAACAGGAAAAAAAGTGTGTGTGTGTGTGTGTGTGTGTGTGTGTATGACAGAGAAGACAGCAAAAACAAATTAGACTTCTTTCTTTTATTATACAGGATCATATATACAAGGTCACCTTTCTCCCAGACATCAGCATCGCAGTCAGTTCATAGCAAAAACCGCAGCTCATCTCTCAAAGCCTAGAAAACAGCTCTACAACGGCTCAGTACAACACAATGGATAAATTGTACAGGAACCAGAAAAAGGTAGGGGAAAGCACGGTTATCCCTTAATTCCTTCATGACTTATTCGAAACTAAGAAATGCAAATAAAACATTGTGCTTCAAGAGCCATGCTTGCTCCAGGATGGCCCTCTGGGCAGGGAAGCGTTGCCCCCATGACCTGTTTTCCCCTCCACCCTTCAAAGAGAGATGCTGTCCAGGAAGTCTGGCTTCGAGCGCTGGAGCAGAAAGCAGGAGTCCCCTTTCAGAGCACCCTGTACAATCAGGGGGCCACGTGGTTTGTGAGAGAGTTTCGCTGAGGAGGTGTGGGCACCATTCTGGACTCAAAGCGCCGATGTGTGTGTGTGTTCTGGGGGGGGGTGGCAGACAGAGGGGAGATGGGCAGGACACAATTGCTCTGAATAAAGTGCTGTGTGAGTCTGTCCCATATACCTCTGAACTCAGAAAACTTCCATAAGCCCACGGAAGAGGAAGGAACAGGCCAAGAAAGGCTGAGAGACCTCTGGGGTGTTGTGGTATGAAAAGGCTGCCGCAGCCTTGTGCTCGCACGACGTGACATGGGTCAGAAGCAGGCTGAATTTGGGCAGCAGAGGGGGGGTACCGGCATGCCCACAGGTGCTGTGCTCGGGACATTCACCTGGACCACTGTGCCCAGGTGTGCTGCAGCTCTGCCAGACTGATGAGAGCCCTCGCCGCCAGGAGCAGGAGCCAGCATGCTGCCTCCTGGCCCCTCGGCTGGCGTGGAGACCCAGGGGAGCTGGGGCAGGGGGTGCGAGCACCCAGGGGAAGGGGCTGGCTCCTCTGGCTGGGGAAGCAGGTAGGTCAGAGCCCTTCCAGGGGGCGGCGGGTCCAAAAGGGTCTTATCCGCCTGTCTGACGTATGCTTGCATCTTCTCGTTCCTCAGGGACTTGCTCAGCCTTCCTATGGTGGTTTCCCAGTGGAGAACGAGGAGGCCAAACTGCTGAAGACAATGCAGGCTTTGTTGTCTTGCTGTCCCGCAGGCTCTTCTCACCTCCCCCTCTTGGAGCAGCACAGCACATGCACAGGCACCAGCTCCTCTCTGCCTGGAAGTGACCAGGTACCTGTGGTGGTGTGTGGGACAAGAGCCACAACAGGAGGTGGGCACTCCAGGAGCAGAGCTCACCCCACACCCTCTTCAACATGACCTCAAGCGTGAGAACACAAATTGTCCGAACTGAGACAGTACTTTCCCCCAGTTAGCAAATGCTCTGTCTCTCACCTAGTATGAGAAAAAAAGTCCTTGTGGGGTTGGGCTTAGTTCTCCCTCCGCTCCTAGAAAAAGCCCTGTAGCAGCTCTGACTCATGGGGTGACACAAGTGCTCTCCCATTACCCAGTCAGTGGTGGGTACAGATTACACAGGGTTTGGCCGCTGCCCGGGCTGGCTGCAGAGCTCTGAATCCATTGCAGAGGGTCGTGGGGATTCACTGGGATGATGAGTTTTAGTCGTCTTTGCTTTACAGATGGATGGAGGATGTTGGGCCATGTGTCTCCTTTCGAATGCCAGGTAGAGATGACAGCAGCACTTCAATTTAGCTTGTCTTGCTCAGTGTGCCAGGACAGGGTTTAGTCTCGTGCTTTCCTCACACCATTGCTCACTGCTGCTCTGAATGGGCTGCAAGGAGAGACAAGAGGCAGTGATTAAAAAAAGGGTCCATCATTTTCCTTGAACCTCAGAGAGATAGTGTGAGACATAGGAAAGGGAGTGAGGAGCTGATCAGTGACCCAGCTGAGCAGCCAGGCTCAGTGCTAGAAAGCACAGAGGATCAGTGTGAAAGAGCATCTTCTGAAGCATCAAAAGATCCCAACATCTCGCATGGAATCAAAACTTCTGTTCAGAATCGGTCTCTAAAAAGTAGCGTGTGAGTTGTACCTGGTTACTGTAGTCTGGCATCCTCCACATCTGTGTAATGGCTGTTCTCCTGGAGGGAGAAGGGAAACAGAAACAGGAAATCACCATGTGCCCCCCTGCCCTGCCCGAGACACCGAGCTGTGTCACAAGCAGGGACCAGCCCGGTCCATCATGGGCAGGACAGCTGGCACGCTGCAGCAGGGTCAGATACTCCATGGTGGAGGAGCTGCAGAACACGCCAATGTGGAGACTGTGGGGAGCAATGGGAAAAGACAATGCCAGGCAAAACCAGAAATTTCCTCTGATCCTTATGCTAGCAAGCCTCTGCCGAACAGACCTGGGATGTGTGATTCCTCCTTTGATTTTGAGGTCTGGCTGAACCTCAAAGGGACTGGGATGAAGTTGAGCCCACCTTCCCTTGGTGGTGTAAAGTCGGGTGTCTGATCTGTGCTGCTGCAGAGCCAGCACCTCCAGTGGGCAGGCTGCATGTCCCCAGGGAGGGTCTTAGGCCTGGGGCATGAGTACTAAATGGTAAGCACTCATCATTGCTAGGTGAACATTTAGGCTGGATCCCTAGTCTTCACATGGCCAGGTTAAATGAGAAGCCCCATAATTAGCAAGTAGCTACAGCATGCGTATAACGTGGTACCTTGTTATGTGTGTTTTCAAAGCTCTTCCTTGTTTTAGCCCTGTGAGAAGTTTATTTGGACCTGGGAAGGACCCACACTGGGAGCACAGTTCCTGTGGTTACTGGAACTGCCCAGGATGCTCAGGGGGAGTTGGTCTGCAGTGGCAAATCATGCACAATGCAGGGATTCTGCTGGTGAACAGAGAAACTGGTCCCAGTTTGCAGCGCAGCTCATCGTCCAGAATAATACTCATAATATTCACCACTCCCAAGGCCACAATGACAGCACACCATGCTGAACTGCTCCCCACACAAGAGTGGGTTTGAAAATAAGGCACGTGAAAGTTGCCCTCCTGGAGCCATTCTGCAACATAAATCATTAAAAGAGTAAGGTGCTCAGCAGTAACATTTTATTTCCTACACAGGCTCCATTTTATGATGAACAGATGGAAATGGAGCCAGAAGTTTGTAGGTAATACCAGATGATCCAGAAGGAAAGGCAAGGGAGACCAGTCCTAACCCAGTTAGCAGCAGGGCGCTGGGGAAGGGAAATAGGTGTGTGCTATCGGGGAGCTCAGCAGGGCTTTTGCAGAGATCCTGCACGGGCAAAAGCCTGAGGACTGCAAGGCATGCAGAAGGGACAGCTGGAAACTGCTCACAGGAGCTGGGAATTGAGACTCAAGATGGGCAAGTGTGGAGGCTTGTGACTTCTGGCAGCAGAACAAAGGCTCCTCTGCCTGCAGAGCTGCAATTACAAAGCAGGTATAGTGCCCTGGGAACAGGCTCGTCAGGAAAACCAGGTGAGGTGGCGATTGCTCTGGGCAAAGGAAGGGCTCAGGTGCATGGGGACGTGCACTGGAACGGGGATGAGCCAGCTGAGAGCACATGGTTGAGGGGCAGGGGGCAGAACAACGTGGGCGACATCATGGCAGGCATCTGCTACAGCCCACCCGATAGGAAACCTGCTCTGATGTCTGGGGGAAGCCTCCTGGTTGGAGGCCTTCGTGCTCCTGTGGGACTTCATCCAACCTGGTATCTTCTGGGAAGTCAACAGGGCTGGGGGCAAGCAAGCTGGGAGACTTCTGAAAACATCAAGAAAGGTTTCCTGACACAGCTGATTGACAAGCTGGCTAGGGTCAACGAGGTGTGCTTCTTGACCTTCTTACCAATGAACAAGGAAGAGCTGGACAAATATGTGATGGTGGAAAGAGAAGCCTGAGAGAAGTGACCATGAGAAATAGCAGAATCAAATCCTTGGACTTGAGAGAAGAGATCTGGGGATGTTCAGAGATCTGCTTGGCAGAATCCTACAGGAGACCGCTCTGGAAGCTCACAGAGCCCAGGGCAGCGGGGCCACCTTCCAGCACACCTACCTTGGAGCACAGGAACAGCCCCTTCTGCTGTGCAGAAGGGGCAGGCATGGCAGGAGGATGAGCAGCAGACTCCAAAACAAGTTTTTTCCTACACAAAAAGCAGAACCCAGAAGGTGAAAGCAGGGCTGGGCCACCAAGGAGTAAGATAAAGCCAAAATTCCAGTGTGCAGTGGTGGTGTTAGGAAAGCCAAAGGTAGGCAGAAACTGGAACTAGTGAAGGATACGAAGGGCAACAGGAAGAGCTTCTGTAGGTACACCAGCAGGAAAAGGAAGGATAACAAAAACATAAGCCCATGGCTTAGTGGGGCTGGGGACACAGGGACCTGCTGACAAAGCAGATGGAGAAGGCCAAGGTACTCAAGGCTTATTTTTCCCCCACGTTTTCCCTGGTCAAGTCTGTCTCCTGGCCTCCCAGGCCCCCTGAGCCTAGTGCTAGAGCCTGTGGGAATGCAATAGGAATGATTCTGTGGAGCAGGACACATGGGGATGGTTGGCAAGAAAGCAGCTTTGAAAAAAAAAAAAAGACTTCGGATGCTGGCAAACAAGTTGGGCAGGAGTCAGCAGAATGTCCCTGGGGCAAAGACACCCTACCAAAGAGACCCTACCACATCCTGGGGTGCATCAGCTGGCAGGATGGGGGAAAAGACCTCCACAGGGCCCTTCCTACCTAAATTATTTTACAAGTCTGTAAACTTTGGGCACAGCAGAGCTCCTTTTCTGACCAGCCTCTCTGGAAAGGGCACAAACTTGTTTTGGCAGAGGCCCCCTTCCTCCTCCTTGCTTGGGCCTGGAGTGTACATTTTGGACGTGATTTCCCCAGCCAATGCTGGAGCCTTCACCAAGGCCAAGCAGAGATTTGTGCACAAAACCAGGCAGCCAACTTTACCCTGCAAGTAGGGCTGTAAAGAAGCATCTGTCCAGCTCTCATCACCTTCAGTGGATATCATGTGCTTGATTTCCTTGGGCTCTACAAAGCCCCTCACCCAGCTGTCCATGGACAGCAGAAGCTGAGGTTATGCTGATGACTGTAAGCCCAAGAGATGTGGGATGAAGGAGCCACTCCCCAGGAAATTGAATGACTTCAAAGCTGCTGTGCTCTAAGGTGAGGAGCAAGATTTAAAGGACAGCTTTAAAGGACAGTTTAAGAAAACACCCCTGCAGATGAGCTCCACAGATTAACCTGCCCCATGCTGAGTACATCTGAACCTGTTTGATGATGGCAGTAAAATATTTCCAAATGCAATGTCACTTTAAAACCAGACAATTACAGAAAATCAGAAATGGTAGGGACCATTTAGTAGTGATTTTCATCTATCCCTAATGAGGATCAGCTCTTCTTGGAGAAGGAGATGGAGAGGGACTAATTACAAGGACATACAGTGATAGGACAAGGTGGGATGGCATGGAGAACTGGATGGTCCTTAAGACCCCCTCCAGACCAAGCCATTCTGTGATGCTTAAATCACACCCAGTGGATGTCTGTCCATTCTGCGTTCTCATCCCACTAATGGCAAGGTCCATGTTTTCTGTTGACAGTCTGTGAGCTGCTTTCTCATCATTAAGCTTTCCCCTAATTTCTACCATCTGTTTCCCTTGACATAATTTAAACCTGGCCTTCTTTATCCTAATTGACACAGAGATGGAGGCCAGCTTTTGCCTTTCTTCTTTACAGTGGTCTTTTATTTCTCCCCTTAACCAACTCTTTCCAGATTTAGCAGGGGTCACGAACTTAGCTATGAGGTCCCAGAAACTGAAACACTTGAAATATGTCGTTCAGATCCTACATCCGTCATGAGTATGGTGGGGTGAAGTGCAAGCCTGCAATCAGCTGGCAGGAGTTCTGAGATCCTTGGCCATAGGCAGGGTGCTGCAGGTGTGAAGTGCTGTGTGGTCAGCCCAGCAGTGATGGGGTGAGGATGGAGAAGGGGATGGTGAGCTCCATCCTCACTTCTGCTGCCACCAGTGCTGTGGCACCTGGGAGTGGCCCACAAATCCTGCTCATTGGGTTCTTCAGCCCCTGTTCAGGGCAGAACTAAAGGCAATGGGGCTGACATGGATAAAATCAGGCTAGCCACGCTCAGAGAAAAGCGCTGCCCTTGCCATGGATGTACAGCTCCATGCACAACAGCTTGCTGAGACTTTATAACTACACTTGTGCAATTTGGTGCCCACAGACAAAAGGCCTTTGCAAATGCCCGTTTTAGGAAAGTGTGGTTAATACAGCATGGCCTGTCTTTGGCATATGTTTCAATTCATTCGAGATACACTTCCTCTGGAGCAAAGCAATTTACTTTAACCATTAATTAAATGTTGTGAAATCAAGGATAAATACAGTCCGAATTTCAGGAGCCAACTGTGTTTCTCCACCATTTGCTAGGTCAAAGCTTTTGCAAGCAGCTTAACAGATAGGAAGAACAAGCTGTGAACAATCATGGGATTAAATACAACAATTTCCTTTTAGGAAGGAAAAACTATTTTCCTGGGGGTTTAATACGTTACAGTAAAACTGTGGTCCATTACTGAACTCCCCTGGCTGGAGGAACGTAGCACCCAACTGCTCTTACCAGTTCATCTTCACACTCATCCCGTGCGAGCCCCTCTTCCTCTCCCTCATCCCCGTTCAGCGGCTCCTCTGTGTTGACCTCTGCCTCGGACGCTGTGTCTTCCTGCGAGACTTCACTTTTGCTGCCATCCGCCTTCTTCCGTACCTCTGTGAGAAGAGACGAGCCAGCAGGATCAGGGACTGGGGAAGGCAGTGGCTGCAGCCTGGTCAGACTCACCCAGAGGCCCCGGCATGGGGTCGGTGTGTAAATAATGGATCTAGGGTTTATTCCGCAGTAGGAAGCTTTGCTGCTTTTGAAGGAGCTGCTAGAAAGAAACCCAGGAGTGGGCCGAGCAGCCCAACTGGAGTGTGTGTGGGTGGCAGAAGTGACCCAAACAAGAAAGCAAATCAAAAAAATAAAAACTGTACTACAAAAGAAAAAAAAATCACAATTTTAAACCCAATTCCATAATTTGGAGAATTCTGGCATGTGATTTTGGCAGCCCATGTAATTGTCAGCAAAACCATTTTCTGAATCTTGACCATTTTTTTCACAGTGATGCTTCAACACCACCTAGTATTTCTGTGATGTTTTCTCCTGAGAGACACAGATCGGTGTGTTCACTGAAGTCCATTGCTTCAGCTTTGAATTTCGATGACAAGAGAAGAGTTAAGTACCCTTAGAAAGCAGCACCCTCCCTCTCCAAGGCACAACTGAGAGCTTGGAGCTGAGAACTTAGCACTGAGCAGAATTTTAAGCTCCTCAGGGCAGGGACTTTTATCTTCATGTTTGTTAGCAAAGTTCCCTTATCTGAGCTGGGGCTACAGAAACCTCCTGTACTGTGTCTGAGCACCCCCCAACCTGGATCGTGGGGGAGATGCTTCAGTGCTGGTGCCCAGGGGATGCTACAAGCTGTGATGGGTCTGAAGACCAGCTCTGGTGGGGTCTTTGCCTCAGGCCAGCCCTCAGGCACCTGCACGCACCCAACTGACCTGTGGACAGTTTCTGTTCCTCGGCAATCTGCTCCAGCCGGCCCAGCAGAGCATCGATGTTAGACTTGATCTGCGTCAGCTCGGTTTTGATCGTTTGCAGCTCGCTGCACTTCACTTGGAAGGAAAGAAAGACAGAGAGGTGTCAGCCAGCATGGGCTTTGCTGAAAGGGGGGCATAAACCTTGCTGAGAGCAGCAACGAGCTCTCCTGCACCACAGCCCCTCGACAGCTCGTCACTCCCGTTACAGCACTGGTGGTGACCGTACCGGGACAGTGCTGGGTGGCACGGCCAGGCCCCGGGCTGCACGCACATACTCACACTTCAGCTTGGCCGAGCTGTTGGCAATGGCAGCCGATCGGGAGAAGAGCTTGACGGGGAGCGTCGCCTTGACGCGCCGGACAAGGGGGATAGTGACCCGCGGCCGCTTCACAGGGACCACCCTGGGCACTGGAGACACTCGGCCCCGGTACTCGAAGAGCCTGCGGGGGGGATGCAGAGGGTGAAGCAGGAGCCGAGCACCCCCAGCCCAGGCCCTGCCAAGCCCGGACATCGGATGCCACTGCCAGAGCCTGTGTCCCCCCCACCTCGTGCCCCATGGCTGGAGCTGTGGCCTCTCTGTGCTGCCTGCCCCACAGAAAGCCCCTTTGGCTCAACCTCCCCAGCTCACCTGTCATAGAAGTCATCTCTGTAATAGTCGTAGTCGAAGTCGTAGCCGCTGCAGAAACAGAGTCAGGATGGCACACGTTAATTAACGCCAATAACGCACCACCACATCCGCCCCACTGCCATGCTCCTGACTGGCCACGGGGAGAAAGCCTAGCCTGGAGAAAGATTTGGGGCTGAACACACTGGAGATGTGATGTTGGCATGAACCTCGCTATCTGGAGGAGAAACGAGAAGTGCAGATGGATTAAAAGCTACGAACTGGGGCTGGGGACAAATGTCTACCAACCCCCTGAGGGGATGTCCATGTGATGGCTGAGCCTGGGTAGCTCCTGGGGGCCAGCTCTCCATCTCCAGGCCACCTTGTGGAGAACGTCAACTGATGGATTGCACTGGTAATTGTGGAGGCCAGTAACGCGCTGTAATACATTGGTTTAACTTGTTCTCAGGGCATTGCTGATATCCTTCCATTTTGTGTGGTGGGACTGCACCTGTGCCAGGAGGACATAGCTTTACCTGCTCTACCTGGGTGGTATTCTTCCATACCATATGTAATGGTTGGGGGAGAAGTCAGGAAGAAGGGGGTATTTATTAATTTAACATTTTTGCTATCAAGGATTTTTAAACCTCCCTCCTCTCAGCAAGACCCTGCCCACCTCCTGTTCTCTTAGGCTTGAGCTGCATTTTAACCCAAGGTCAGACCAATACATTTCTCACCTCTGACACCCCCTGGAGACCCAGTAATGTGTTTTCTCTCTTGCTGCAGCTGATTTTTTTTTTTTTTTTTATTTTTCACAAGGCAAGACAAAACAGGTGATTGCAGAGGGCAATCACAGCTCTTCAGAGTGCTCTTGTGCTGGCTGATGCCCCAGCACACTTGCACACTGTGGAAGAGTAACGCTGCTGAACAGAGCAGGTAACCCCCAGCTGGGCACAGCATCTGGTTCCCTTGTGTGCTGCTGCCCGAATTGCTGCTGCTTTATGAGGAAGTTATGCTGACATTCCCTCTGCTCTGCTCTGAACAAAGAGAATCAGCCCCTGGAAGCAAAAGCTCTGTCCTGTGTCATGAAACTATTTAGTGGCTTATAAATAAACAACACTAATGGGAAGAAGGAGATAGCGATGGGAAGAGGGAAGGATGAGCACTCAAGTATGTAGCATGGGGGGTAAAGTTGGTGTCCTGCATCTCAGGCAAGAAGTGACAAAAAGGCTGGCTGGCTGGCAGGAAGCGTGGCTCATGTTGGCCCAGGACATCTGTCCTGCCTACACTGGCACTGGGCTTCCCACCTAATATTTTGGTTTCAGCAACTGGCTGGTTTCCTGCATGGGACTTTCCCTGTTCCTTGGATGCCCCCTGAGTTCCCTGATCACCTGAAGCCACGTGCAGGGACAGCCTGTGCCTCTGGGGACCCAAAACACACCTCTGGCTGGCTGAGGACAGCTGGTCTCCCTTGGAGCCAAAGGGACTTGGTGCAAGTTACAGACAACGAGGCAGCATTTGCACCTACTGTCTTTTTTGGCAGCTGGAAGTGGTTTTGTGCTGAACCTTGTCTCCAAGCAGATGCTGACCCACTGACCATCTGTGGCCAGCTCTGCGCCTGGGCTGGGGTGCTGGGTGCGGGTTCCTGTTGCTGAGCACTGAGGGCAGGGAAGGTGTGACTACAGAGCTGTTATCTCCAAAAGCCTTCCAAATTCGATTTCATCACAAAAAAAAAAAAAAAAAAAAAAAAAAAGCCATTTTGCTGAAAGCCTCAGCATAGATGAATTAGATTAATTTCAGAATTTCAGCATATTTTCAGCCTTGGCACCCTCCCTTTCTGATATGACTTGTGGACACAGTACCTGCTGGCCTCAAAGAGGAGAAACAGCTGTCCCAGCAGCCTTCCATCCAAACTCTGCGTGATCTGCATTTATTCCTTGGTATGCTTTTCTCAGCTGAAAGGCAAAGGCAATTCCTACCACGCCAACTCTTGCTGGAATGTAACCAGCGTGTTCATACGGACAGAGGAAATATGTTTTCATGTGGCATTTCGAGACTGATAACTTGATTTTCATTTGGCCCCAGGATGAAACTTGGAGATATAGAAAGTGCTATAGAACAGCAGCTCCCCTCAGAACTTCAATCTATTTTAATCACCATGTGTGTTTGACTCCAATTCTGTCTGAATCCAATAAACACAGAATCAAATCAAAATAGGATGTCATTTGAAAGGAAAACTGAACAAGGGTGCTTCTACAATGTCAGGCTCTCACTCTTTTTCTTTCTTCAGGTGCAACTGAAATAAAATTGATACAGTTCTGTAATATTTATCAAACCTGACGGGCTCTGTTGAAGCGCTTCTGGCTAGCTCTAACAATGCCACCAATATTCTTTGTATCCACAGGCAGGAGAAGACAGTGGTAACCTCTCTGTAAAGGTCTCACAGACTCCGAGTGGGAAGAAGCTGGACCACCTCTCGCTGGGAAGCTCACTTGAGACCATGAGGCAGCTTTAGACCATTTCCTGATGAGAAACACAAAGCTTAGAGGGAATTTGGCACAACTCTGAAACACCCTCAGTGCTGTCATGCTTCTGAGACTCGTCCCAAGCTGGCTTTTCCTCCAGGCCACATTAGTTGGGGTGTGGACACTGGGCTCAGCACACGGCTGGCAACTCCTGGACTTCTGACTTCCCCAAAACCAGAGGGATTCATCTCACTGAGCTTCAGATGCTGGGAATGTAATCACATAAAGCCAAGCCAGAGAGCAAGACGTAGTTCCAGGTCATGGCTTATCCCAGCCAGAGGCAGACATCTGCCATGATGCCAGGTGAACTGCACTGAAGAAAGACTTTTTTATCCAGCAAGCACAAAGGGAGCCCAGACAACCAGACCGCTTGAAAGCCTCAACAGCGTAGAAGGCTGAACGTATGTGAGATGAGCCCGTCTTAGACTCAGGGCAGTGTGGGATGGCAAAAACTCTGACCCCAGCCTCTTTCAACACCTGAAAAGTGTGACACAGCCCTCAAAGAAGAAGGCAGTGGGCTTAAGTCAGGGATTTTTCTGAAGTCTGTGACTGTGGGATGCTGCTATAACATGAGTCAGGTCACAGCTTAACAGACAAAGCCAGTCCTGCAGGAGGCTGTGGAAGGAGGGAGGCAGTGGCTGGGTGCCTTTACCTGCATCCTTGGAAGTCAGGTGCAGAGCAAAAGGCAGGGCTTCCAACAGAAAAATACGAGTAAAAATCTAGCTTCAGTGGTTTACCTGGAACCTGTGTGCTGATAATTTCACAGCACATAAGATACACCTTTCTGAAACGGATGGATCATTATTCAGCGAACTGGCAGGGCCTCCTTTGTGTACAGGAATAATTTCTGCCATGTTTCAGTCAGCTGGTGACACTGTGCCCTTTACAACTAGAGCAGGGACAATCAGAGAGAGAGGCAGCAGAAGCCTATAAGGCCATGTCAAGTAGCGTGATGCTTCCAGCTCATGATGCTTCTTCTGCATTGTTTTCCTACAGCAATTAAACAACATTTATAAATGACTCACAAAGGTTCAAAATCCACACATTTCCAATTGAAGGGGAATTGTTTTTAGGTGCTGCATTTATATTACATTTGTAGTGCTGTTTCTGAGCACGTACCTGAACAGTAAATGTAAAGCTGAGTGGCTGTGCTTTTAATTACCTGGCTGACAGCCCTGCACTGATAATCACAATTGATATGTTGTGCTCTGCTCAGATCCTCCTATTAACGATTGCATAATCTTAATTATTGCAGTAGTAGAAACAATATCTGCTGAAACGCTACTTGGAATATCTAGCCATAATTAAATAGTGAGCTTTTAAAATCCTGCACATCTGGTATGAGATTCTTTACTCCTGCAACTAGCTGAAGTAGCAAGAAGCTGGGAGAGAAATGCTGGAAGGGAAGGCAGCAATTCCAAGATGCTGGGTCTGCAGAGGTGCTAGGACAGCGTGCACCAGTCCTCTTCACCAGTGCTGGACCCGACGGTGCCATTGCTCACCTCCTGCTCTGCCCTGGGGTTGCTCCTCAGCCCTGTGCGTGGGTTTGGCACCAGGGCTTGCAGGGCTGTCACTGATCTGAGCACCACAGCTGAGACGTGGGAGGAGTGGGTCTGCTGGCTGCAGGTGGTTCGACACCAGCTTTTTGACTGCAGTGGGTACAGCAAAGGACACAGATGCCAGATGGGCTGCGAGGTCGTTGTCCACTTGCATCCACGGGCTGTGAAGGTGTCTGCAGAGGTTTGTGTCCACCGAGCTGCTTGGCACTTAGCGGCCCTTGCAAGACTTGCTCAGGTTGTCCCAGATCTTGCTGTCCTTTGGCTACAGAGCAACATGGGCACCACCACCACCGGGACGGGGAGGGACCCTTGGTGAACCACAGCACTGCCCACCCCAGCGCCCCGCAGCTGGTCCCAGGGCAGAGCCATCTTCTCTGCACAGCCCCCAGCGAGGAGCAGCCAAAGCACAGCGCGGCAGGGGCACCAGCACCGACCCGGCTGTGGTCCAAAATGCCCCAGGAAACCCTGTCTGGACGTGTGCTAGGCAGGTGAAAAATGTCCTGCCAGAAGGCAAATGGTTTTGAGACACAGCATG